>NC_088390.1:66575000-69075000 GCF_037993035.2 Macaca fascicularis
TCTGTCCTCAAAACTTGGCAAATTAGTATCTTAAAAAAACTAACACTGATACCAACATGCAAAATTTCTCCAGTCACAAACATTTAATGCTGTTTTGTTCTAGTATTTTTAGCTGTCCACAGGAAATCTACTCTATCCCAATATGTCTTACATGTGAAGTGTCATTTTTGTCTAACATTTTTAGTTCCACCTTTTACATTTTTGTCAAAACAATCATTTTCATTATTGCTTTGGGCCGAAAACTGTATTGTCATCTTTGACACAGGTGTCTTACTGATTTGTATTAGATCTTTCAGAATAGCTCTCTTTTTTTTTTTTTTTTTTTGAGACGGAGTCTCGCTGTGTCGCCCGGGCTGGAGTGCAGTGGCCGGATCTCAGCTCACTGCAAGCTCCGCCTCGGGGGTTTACACCATTCTCCTGCCTCATCCTCCCGAGTAGCTGGGACTACAGGCACCCGCCATCTCGCCCGGCTAGTTTTTTGTATTTTTTAGTAGAGACGGGGTTTCACCGTGTTAGCCAGGATGGTCTCGATCTCCTGACCTCGTGATCCACCCGTCTCGGCCTCCCAAAGTGCTGGGATTACAGGCTTGAGCCACCGCGCCCGGCCCAGAATAGCTCTCTTAATTTTCATTTCCTTTCCCTTTCCATATGACTTCCCTCGTTCAGGGTCTTTTCATCCTACTGTTGGATGATTACAACAGCTTCACATATGGTCTGCCTCTAACCTTTCTTTCTCCTAGTGGGCCCTGAATACCACTGATAGAAAAAATGACTGTAGTTCCAGCCATGCTCAAGAACCTGAAATGGCTCCCTGTTAATCTACCTCAATCAGTTCAAGCCCTATTGTCTGACTTTTAAGCTTCTCTTACTGGATCATTCATATTTCCAACACTATTTACTTTTACAGCTTAGCACAAACTCTTTGGTTAGACTCTTCAAAGTCTTTTAAATACTGTATTGTCATACCCTCCTTGGCACTCTTCCTGTTGCTAGGAAAGTCCTCCTTCTCCTGTATGTCCTTTAAAGCAGCAGCCCCCAACCTTTTTGGCACAGGGACCGGTTTTGTGCAAGACAGTTTTTCCAAAGACATGGGGAGCAGGGGATGTGTTGGGATGAAGCTGTTCCAGCTCAGATCATCAGGCATTAGATTCTCGTAAGGAACGCACAACCTAGATCCCTTGCATGTGCAGTTCACAATAGGGTTCCAGCTCTTATGAGCCTCTAATGCTGCCACTGATCTGACAGAAGGCGGAGCTCAGGCCGTAATGCTTGCTCTCCTGCTGCTCACCTCCTGCTGTGTGGCCCGGTTGTAACAGGCCACAAACCTGTACCGGCCCATGGTCTAGGGGTTGAAGACCCCTGCTTTAAAGCCCAGATGAGTTCCCCTCTCCCCCAAAGCCCTTTCTATACTGTCCAGATTCACACTGTTCTCCTGTTTATCTGAGCTCTTGTGCTCACTGTTGAATCACATAGTAAATGAGAGGTGAAGTACAGCATAGTGGTTAAGAGCATGAAGTCGAGAGCCAGACGGGTTTAGCATCTATACTTTAGACCCTGGCTCTGCCACTTACTACTGTGTGACCTTGGGCTACTTAGTTGACCCCCTTGTGCCTTAGTTTCCATGTCAGCAAAATAGGGAAAATAATAGTATCTACCTCACAGGGTTATTGTAAGGATTAAGGATGAATGTAAAGTATTTAGAATAGTACCTAACATAGTGATACAAGTGTTTGCATTATAATCAATATCACTAAGCACTTGTTTATTCTCAGGTTTTTTTTTTTTTTTTTTTTTTTTCCGTGTATAGTATTTTTTATCTTTCCACTTAGATAGTAAACTCTTTCAAGGCAGAGTGTTACATCTTTTGTTTTGGTCTCATTTTTCCTGGTAGTTATTAAGCAAAACCCATTTGCTAATTTGATTTCTCTGTAGCCTGTGTTCCTGTATAAAAACCTTTAATAATCTCTCCTTTAAATGAGCGACTGAGGGAGACATTTGGAAAGAAAAAGCCATGAATGGTTCCAAGAATTCACCTTCCTGGGGTCACAGGGCTGGTAACAACCTACAAAAACTTCCACATTATGAAGTAATCTCTAGATTTTGGTAGTTTAAACTGGGAATATTTTGAGACAGAAACAAGAAAAAATGTAGTTTTGGTATTTTATTTAGAAGTAACTTTTAGTCTTTTTTTAAAAAATGGACTATTCATTTATAGCTATTAAACTTTTTAAAAATAATGGAATAATCTTTTGTAGCAAATGGAACATTTATATAATTAATCTTCTATCTCACATGTCAAATTATTAATTTTAAAAAATCTTTTTTTCATAGGACTTCCTGATCCATTTGCTAAGGTGGTGGTTGATGGATCTGGGCAATGCCATTCTACAGATACTGTGAAGAATACGCTCGATCCAAAGTGGAATCAGCATTATGACCTGTAGGTTTAAATGATTAGTTTGAAATGAAACACATAATTATTACTTGATATGGTCTTTGAAAAGAATCATGGGAAATGATCTGAGTTTCATCTGTGGTATAATTTGGTCTTCACAAAAGGCGTAAAGAAAAGCCCAGTGGGAATGTGCTTTGGTTTACAGACAGGTTTTGAAAGATGAGGTATCCCTAAAATTCTGTGAAGAACAAAATGAAACTGGCTCACAGTAGAGCAGTCCCCCCAACTTTTTCCAAATAAATAAAGGTATTAATTCACCACTTTAGACCAATTATAAAACCAGAAATCAGAATTTGGATTGCACTGAATAGGCATTCTTTTTGCTTTTATATAGATGGTTTCTTTCTTTTAAATTTTATTTTAATCATAGGAGTTTATGCACCTCTTTAAAAAGGCAAAAGATACTATAAAGTTTTTACTGGAAAACAGCAAGTTCCCTGCTCCATTCTTATTCCTGATTCCCATCCTCAAGGCAATTGCTTTAATAACTTTGGCTGTTTATTCTGGTATTTTCATGTTTCTAGATATGTTCCTTATTTTATATCATCAGTTTTCTTTTTTTAGTTTTAGGTAGTTTTGTTTTGTTTTGTTTTGTTTTTGAGACAGAATCTTGCTCTGTCACCCAGGCTGGAGTATAGTGACACCATCTTGGCTCACTGCAATCTCTGCCTCCTTGGTTCAAGCAATTCTCCTGCCTCAGCCTCCCGAGTAGCTTGGAATGCAGGTGCCACCACCACCATGCCCAGCTAATTTTTGTATTTTTAGTAGAGACGGAGTTTCACCATGTTGGCCAGGCTCGTCTCCAACTCCTGACCTCAAGTGATCTGCCCGTCTCAGCCTCCGAAAGTGCTGGGATTACAGACGTGAGCCACCACGCCCAGCCTAGTTTTAGGTATTTTCGAATTTCCTAACTAGAAGATGATTCAGCTTTATTTTTTATTAAAAATTCTTTAAAAATTAGAGACAGTCTCACTCTGTTGCTCAGGCTGGAGTGCAGTGGCATAATCATAGCTCACTGTAGCCTCAAACTCCTGGACTCAGCTGATCCTCCCACCTCACCCTCCTGAGTAGCTGGAACTACAGGTGCATGCCACCATGCCCAGCTAATTTTTTTTTTTAAATTTTCTGTAGAGATAGGGTCTTGCTATGTTGCCCAGTCAGGTCTTGAATTCCTGGGCTCAAGCAATTCTCCCTCCTTCGCCTCCCAAAATATTTGGATTATAGGCATGGACTGTGATGCCCAGTCCAGTGGTTTGGCTTTTAAAATTGGTATTCATCATCCCCATTCCCATGACACAAGCCCCTTCCTTTCTTTAGTCTTCCAATATATTACATGAACCTTTTTGGTTAAACCATTGTTCCATGTTTACATTATTATGATTACGTAAATATCCATAGTTGGGTCACATGGTTACAAGAATTTTATTTATATATATATATATATATATATATATATATATATATATATTTTTTTTTTTTTTTTTTTTTTTTTTTTTTTTGAGACGGAGTTTCGCTCTTTTTTGCCCAGGCTGGAGTGCAGCGGCGCGATCTCAGCTCACCACAACCTCCGCCTCCCGGGTTCAAGCGATTCTCCTGCCTCAGCCTCCCGAGTAGCTGGGATTACAGGCATGTGCCACCATGCCTGGCTAATTTTGTATTTTTAGTAGAGACGGGGTTTCTCCATGTTGGTCAGGCTGGTCTTGAACTGCCGACCTCAGGTGATCCACCTGCCTCAGCCTCCCAAAGTGCTGGGATTACAGGCGTGAGCACCACGCCTGGCCTAGTGTATTTTTTAGATGGTCAGATTATCAAGTATTAAACTTAATGTGGACTTCTCAAACTCCTTTGTATATGAATACACTCTTAATATGTTATGCCTCTTCTTAAGTACAGTAGTGACTCTTCTATGCACCATTACTACGGTAAAAAAGGAATTAGGCTTCTTCAATGAACATGGTAAAGGGTACAAAACTTTAGAATTCTAATATTACTCCTAAAGGGAAAAATCTATGGGAAAAGAAATTATAAATTTTAGTAGAAACCGAAGAGGTCATTCTAAAGTATTAAAATAAGCTAAGCCAGATGTCTTCTAAAGATAGAAATTTTTGATTGTAATAATTCTTTCTAGTTGTATGAATCTTAGTAATATTTCTGTCATTTAATAGTAAATCTTCAGAGACCGAACTGGCACATGAGGACAAGTTGTGGACTGCAGTCGTTTATTCAATAATGATTTACCAGATGAGTAAGCTAACATCACTGAAATTGTTAGAGAAATATATAGATAATATCCTTAAAAGAATAGAAATAAGTTGGTGTTTATTGTATATTGAATGTAGATTTTCCTTGTAATGGTAAAATTAATGGAGGATCTTGTCACAACAAATTTATAAAGTAAGTCACAAATTAGATGTGTTAAATTTGGTTATTAAGAGTTTCGACTAGGAGACAAATGAAATTTCCTGACAAATATAACTCTCTTGTAAATATTATCTAGTTAAAAAAAAGTTGCTGGATTAAGTTATTCAAAACAGGCCATGTAAATTAGAAACATTGCTATATTTAAGAGGGATGGGATGGATAAGTTGTGTAATAGTAAGTAAAATAACATAGTAACATTAAATTGAGCATTTATATGTCCAACTGTTATAAACACTTTATGTACAAATCATTTAATTCTCATAGCATCTTGGAAGGCTGTATATAGCCATGCTTCTGAAATCAGACCAGCTGAATTATAATCCTTAGTCTTCTGTGTACTGGCTTTATGACCTTTATTTAACTTCCATGGGCTTTGGTTTATATTTATTTACAAAACAGTATGAGTGATAATAGTACATACTCCATAAACAGTTGAGAGGATAAATGAAATAATTCAGGTAAAGCACTTTAGCACAGTGTCTTTCATAAAATAAGTGCTTCATAAATAATTAGCTACTATTATTTCTATTGCTACTACTGTTACCCTCAAAAACTAAGAGTTAGAGAAGTAATTTGCCTAAGGCCACAACAGTAAGTGGCAGAGCTAAAACACACAAACCTGTCTTAATTCTAAAGTCATGATTTTTATCATTGGTCTCTTTGATACTAGTTCTGACTCTTTTCCGATTTTATTTTTAACATTCAAAGTATTTTTAATTAACGTCAATGAGATATAACTTACACGTAATAAATTGCATCCATTTAAGTGTATAAATGGTTAAATTTTAACTCCAATTATTTTTTATACAAAATTTTATACCCAGGTTATGGTATTTACTCATTTTGTTTAAACTGTTAAAAATCACTATAATTGTTTATAGATCACTTTAGCTTCCAGATATGTCTGTTAGCTCTTTTATAGATGTGAGGTAGATTACGGTATTTTTGAAAAGGATATTTAGGGCCGGGTGCGGCGGCTCATGTCTGTAATTCCAGCACTTTGGGATCCCAAGGCGGGTGGATCACAAGGTCAGGAGTTTGAGACCAGCCTGCCTGGTGAAACTCCATCTCTACTAAACAAAATACACAAAGTTAGCCGGGCATCGTGGCGCACACCTGCAGTCCCAGCTACTCGGGAGGCTGAGGCGGGAGAATTGTTTGAATCCGGCATGCAGAGGTTGCAGTGAGCTGAGATTAAGCCACTGCACTCCAGCCTGGGCGACAGAGCAAGCCTCTGTCTCAGAAAAAAAAAAAAAAAAAAAGGCCGGGCGCGGTGGCTCAAGCCTGTAATCCCAGCACTTTGGGAGGCCGAGACGGGCGGATCACAAGGTCAGGAGATCGAGACCATCCTGGCTAACACGGTGAAACCCCGTCTCTACTAAAAAATACAAAAAACTAGCCGGGCGAGATGGCGGTCGCCTGTAGTCCCAGCTACTCGGGAGGCTGAGGCAGGAGAATGGCGTAAACCCGGGAGGCAGAGCTTGCAGTGAGCTGAGATCCGGCCACTGCACTCCAGCCTGGGCGACAGAGCGAGACTCCGTCTCAAAAAAAAAAAAAAAAAGAAATTTAGGATGAAATAACTAATCAATATTGACAGTACCAGCAGTAATAAGGCTTATTCTAAACTTGCCTTACATTACTGTACTGTAATTGTAATCATGGGGAAAAAACCCTAGCATCTCTTCATTTTCTGTTTTTTAGAGCCCTTCAACATCTGCTAGTATCTCTGTAAAAATATTCACATTATTACATTTCTATAGTCATTTGTCTCTTTTTCATTAAATGAATTATGATAAAGAGTTGATAGAAAATAGTGGCCTTGGCCAGGCGCGGTGGCTCACGCCTGTAATCTCAACACTTTGGGAGGCTGAGGCGGGAGGATCATGAGGTCAAGAGATCAAGACCAACTTGGCCAACATGGTGAAACCCAGTCTCTACTTAAAATACAAAAATTAGCTGGGTGTGGTGGCACGCGCCTGTAGTCCCAGCTACGCAGGAGGCTGAGGTAGGAGAATCACTTGAACCTGGGAGGCAGAAGTTGCAGTCAGCCGAGATGGTGCTACTGCACTCCAGCCTGGCAAAAGAGGGAGACTCCATCTCAAAAAACAAAAAAAAGGGCCGGGCGCGGTGGCTCACGCCTGTAATCCCTGCACTTTGGGAGGCCGAGGCGGGCGGATCACGAGGTCAGTAGATCGAGACCATCCTGGCTAACACGGTGAAACCCCGTCTCTACTAAAATACAAAAAAAAAAAAATTAGCCGGGCGCGGTGGCGGGCGCCTGTAGTCCCAGCTACTCCGGAGGCTGAGGCAGGAGAATGGCGCGAACCCGGGAGGCGGAGCTTGCAGTGAGCCGAGATGGTGCCACTGCACTCCAGCCTGGGCGACAGAGTGAAGACTCCGCCTCAAAAAAAAAAAAAAAAAAAAAAAAGAAAAAAAAAAAGTAGCCATCTTGATTTTTTGTTTGTTTGTTTGTTTTGAGGGCTCTTGTTGCCCAGGCTGGAGTGCAGTGACGTCATCTCGTCTCACTGCAACCTCCACCTCCCTGGTTTAAGCGATTCTCCAGCCTCAGCCTCCTGAGTAGCTGGAATTACAGGTGCGCGCCTCCATGCCCAGCTAATTTTTGTATTTTTAGTAGAGATGGGGTTTCATCATGTTGGCCAGGCCAGTCTCGAACGCCTGACCTCAGGGGATCCGCCTACAGTAGCACTGCAGGTACCCACCCAGCCCAATTGCTGCAGATTCCTTCCCTACCTCCCCTGCCCTCCCCCCTTCCCCTTGCTCACTCCTGTGCTGTGCATCCTGCTCTGATCGCCCCCCAACCCCGCTGATCGCCGAAATAGGGGAAATGCAAGGACACATCAAGTGGCAAAAATACTAGATTTACAAGAGGAAAGAGGTGCACTGTTCAAAATGGAGATTGCATTGTTGCAGTTTGCAGGCCACACTCGCTCGATCTCTCTCCCCCACCAACCAACCCCTTCTTCTTCCTCTTCAAAAACTGTGTGCAGTACAGTGTCTCCACCGGGCAGGATAGAAACTTTGGCAAACACATATCCATTGCATTCATTTTTCTCTCCTTGTTTTGCTGTGATTTTCTGGAATGAAAGAAGCCTCTTGTTTTGCAAACCTCTTTGCATTTCTAATGAGGTTTCTTTCAGATTTTTATTGTATTATCTATTCCTTAAAAGGGAATTAAGGATTTGGACAGATTGTGGCACACAAACACACACAAAAACATGCCTTTTTTCCCTAGCTGTGGTTTTTAAATTGTGTTAAGGAAACGGATCATATTGGTTAGTAGGGGAACCTTATCTGGTCCTGTGTGTTCGTTTTTATTCTTCGAGTGCTAATGGGCCCGTGCAACAGCCGCTGGTAAATGGCTGATTAAAAAGCAAAGCAGAAAGCCAAACAAGACCCAACCAAATTTGGTAATTCATCCGATTCAAAATTGTTTTGGTTAAATCAAAAATAAAAGCACAAGACCGCAGGAACAGGCGTCTTAACTCATTTGATCGCTTTGCCTTGCTTGGGAAATGCAGTTTCGTGTCACCTGTTGTAGGAGATGTGTACTTGATCATCTAGACATAATTGCCGAAGATGAACTTTTGATCCAACTTCTGTCACACAGCGTCAGTATCAGATTTCTTGCACAGCGACTTTTACTTTTCACTCTATTTCTGAGGAAAAAGCCTTCCCAAAATCCATAATGAATTTCTCCTTGGTAACCCCTCTTCTGTTTTCACACAGAAAAGTTTCTCTAGGCTGGTGCTGAGATACATTTTGTTAAACACACCCCGCCCCGCGCCAAGGCTGCTTTGTATTAAATACGTAGTTGCGATGTACTAAATTGTGAAATTAACATAACCGAAGCAACAACTGGCAAGATTTTTTCTTTATAATTTTGCAAATCTAGATTAGTTAAATTAGAATCTGGTTTTAAAAGCATTTAAAAAATAAAGTTTATGAGGAAATGTTTGTGAGGAAAAAGGACCCCTTTTTCCTTGAAGTAAGGCATGTCTTTCTCAGAGACACTAGGGTAGTACAAGTGGTTAAATTGAATTTTTTTTTTTTTTTTTTTGAGGTGGAGTCTCGCTCTGTCGCCCAGGCTGGAGTGCAGTGGCCAGATCTCAGCTCACTGCAAGCTCTGCCTCCCGGGTTTACGCCATTCTCCTGCCTCAGCCTCCCAAGTAGCTGGGACTCCAGGCGCCCACCACCTCGCCCGGCTAGTTTTTTGTATTTTTTAGTAGAGACGGGGTTTCACCGTGTTAGCCAGGATGGTCTCGATCTCCTGACCTTGTGATCCGCCCGTCTCGGCCTCCCAAAGTGCTGGGATTACAGGCTTGAGCCACCGCGCCCGGCAAATTTGTTTTTTTAAATAAATGCTTAAATACTTATTGGAGAAGTAGGGTAGTATTATATTAAACCAAATGTAAACCCACATAGGTTGTCCTAACATAAACTGAAAAAGGTAATTACTTTTGCCCGGTGGTCAGCATCGTTGCCAGACTTGTCCTGGGAGGCTGGCTGAAGAATGAAGGGAATGAATAAAGTGTCAGGTATTTATGTCTTATATGTAGAAAGGACTACATGTAAATTCTTGGCAACTTAATTTTAGTACTTTTTTTTTTTTTTTTTTTTGAGACGGAGCCTTGCTGTCGCCTAGGTTGGAGTGCAATGGCGGGATCTTGCCTCACTGCAACCTCTACCTCCTGGGCTCAAGCGATTCTCCTGCCTCAGCCTCTTGAGCAGCTTGGATTACAGGTGCCCACCAGCACGCCTCGCTAATTTTTGTATTTTTAGTAGAGATGGGGTTTTACTATGTTGGCCACACTGGTCTGGAACTCCTGACCTCAAGTGATCTGCCCACCTTGGCCTCCCAAAGTGCTGGGATTACAGGCGTGAGCCACCACACCCGGTCCTTAGATGTGTCTTGTGCTTTGCATGCAAGTGTGTGTTAGTAATGGACTTCTTTTGTAAAATAATTTTATTATACTAGAAAAGTGTGTGTGTATATATATATATATTTGGACAGCATCTCTCAGGCTGGAGTGTATATATATATATATATATACACACTTTTATGTGTGTGTGTGTGTATATATATATATTTTTTTTGGACAGCATCTCTCAGGCTGGAGTGCAGTGGTGCGATTCCAACTCATGGCAACCTCCACCTCCTGGGTCAAGTGATTCTCCTGCTTCAGCCTCCTGAGTAGCTGGGATTACAGGCAGCTGCCACCACACCCAGCTAACTTTTGTATTTTTAGTAGAGACGGGGTTTCACCGTGTTGGCCAGGCTGGTCTTGAACTCCTTAACACAGGTGATCCACCCATCTTGGCCCCCTAAAATGCTGGGATTACAGGTGTGAGCCACCACCTAAGGCCAAGTATATTCTTTTGATTTTAAAAATTAAAATAAAATCCAAACCACAATGAGATGCCACTTCACATTCACTAGCATGGGTGTAATTGTTTAAAAAAAATAAAAATAAAAAGTGTTGGAGAGGATTTGGGAAACTGGAGAAAGTAAAACTATGTAGCACTATGGAAAATACTTTGGCGGTTAGTCAAAAAGTTAAACTTAGAGCTACTATATGACCTAGTAATTCTATTCATACATATATAGTCAAAAGAATTGCAAACATTTAATCATGCAGAAACGTATACACATATGTATGCAGCAGCATTATTCTCAATGACCAAAAGGCGGAAACAACCTCCATGTGCATTAACTGATGAATGGAGAACGCAAATGTGATTGATCCATACAACGACATATTCTTCAGCCTTGAAAGGAAGAAAATTCTGACATGGAGAACGCTTGAGGGCGTTATGCTAAGTGAAATAAGCCAGTTACCAAAGGAGAAATACTGTGTGATTCCACTCACATGAGGTACTCAGAGTGGTCAGATTCATAGAAACAGAAAGTAGAAGGGCGGTTACCGTGGGCTGGGAGGAGAGAATGGGGTTAGTGTTTAATAGGTACAGAGTTTCAATTTGGGAAGATGAAAAAGTTCTGGAGATTTGTTGTACAACAATGTGAATGCACTTAACACTACTGAATTGTACACTTAAAAGTGGTTAGAGACAATCAGGTGTGGTAGCTGATGCCTGCAATCCCAGTACTTTGGGAGGCCGAGGTAGGCGGATCACTTGAGTCCATGAGTTTAAGATCAGCCTGGGCAACATAGCGAAATCCTGTCTCTACAAACAATGCAAAAATTAGCTAGGTGTGGTGGTGTGTGCCTGTGGTCCCAGTTACTTGTGAGACTGAGGTAGGAGGATCACCTGAGCCTGGGGAGGTTAAGGCTGCAGTGAGCTGTGATCAGACCACTGCACTCTAGCTGGGAAGACAGAGTGAGACCCTGTCTCAAAAAAAAGGTAGGGGGAGGGGGCAGTGATTAGAGTTTAAATGTTATGTTATGCCTACTTAACTGTTTGAAGTCACACACAAAAGTCTTATTTAGTGAAATTATGTATTTTATGATTTCATTTATATGAAATGTCCCAAATGGGCAAATTCATAGGAAGTAAGTAAATACTTGCCAGGAAATGGGAGAGGAAATGGGGAGTAGGGCCAGTGATTCTGGGGCTTCTTTCTGGGGTGATGAAAATGTTCTGGAATTAAATAGTGGTGATGGCTGTACAGCCTTGTGAATACTATACTAAAACCCACTAAATTCTGCACTTATTTAAAAGGGTGAATTTATGGTGTATAAATTACATCTCAATAAAAATTAATAAAAAGGAGTGGTGTGAGGAATTGGGAAAACATAAACACACACATATATATACACATACATATATGCGCCTTAACCCTAATCAGTTCCCTTTGTCCTTTCTGCAACAAAGTTATACCCAACTGATACTATAAGGTATATAGTCCAGATCTGTCTCTCTCTCTCTCTCTATATATATATATATACACACACACACACATATATATATATATATATATATCTGTATCTTTCCAGAAAAATATGCAAAATGGCTTGGTGAATTTTCTTTTTAATTTTAACACTTCAACTTTTTTTTTTTTTTTTTTTTGAGACGGAGTCTCGCTCTGTCGCCCAGGCTGGAGTGCAGTGGCTGGATCTTGGCTCACTGCAAGCTCTGCCTCCCAGGTTTACGCCATTCTCCTGCCTCAGCCTCCCAAGTAGCTGGGACTACAGGCGCCCGCTACCTCGCCCGGCTAGTTTTTTGTATTTTTTAGTAGAGACGGGGTTTCACTGTGTTAGCCAGGATGGTCTTGATCTCCTGACCTCGTGATCCGCCCGTCTCGGCCTCCCAAAGTGCTGGGATTACAGGCTTGAGCCACCGCGCCCGGCCAACACTTCAACTTTTTTTTGGCCAGTCATGGTGACTCACACCTGTAATCCCAGCACTTTGGGAGGCCGAGGTGGGTGGATCACTATAACCCAGGAATTCAAGACCAGCCTGGGCAACATATTGAGACCCCTTCTTTACAAAAAATACAAAAATTCACCAGGCTTGGTGGCACGTGCCTGTAGTTCCAGCTACTTGAGAAGCTGAGGCAGGAGGATCGCTTGAGCCTGGGAGGCAGAGGTTGCAGTGAGCCGAGATTGCACCACTGCACTCCAGCCTGGGTGAGAGTCAAACCTTGTTTCAAAAAAAAAAAAAAAAAAAATCTAGCCTCGCAGTGGCTTATTCCTGTAATCCCAACCCTTCTGGAGGCCTTTAAGGCAGGAGGATGCCTTGAGCCCGGGAGTTTGAGGCTGCAGTGAGCTATGATTCTGCCATTGCACTCCAGCTTGGGAGACAGAAAGAGACCTTGTCACAAATATACATTTTTTTCTTTGCTTTCTTCCTTTTTTTTTTTTTTTTTTAAAGACAGGGTCTCACTCTTTTCACCCTGTCACCCCCCAGGTTGGGGTGTAACAGCTCAACGTCAGCTCACTGCAACCTCCCAGGTTCAAGTGATACTCCCAACTCAGCCTACCAAGTAGATAGGACTACAGGTGCACACCACCACACCTGGCTAATTTTTGTGTATTTTTTGTAGAGATGGGGGTTTTGTCAGGTTGCCCAAACTCCTGGGCTCAAGCGATCCACCCAGCTCAGCCTCCCAAAGTGCTGGGATTACAGGTGTGAGCCATTGCGCCCGGCCAGTTTTTTCCTTTTACTGTGTCTGTGGTTCAACAATTTCCTTTTTTCCTCGTTCTCTATGGACTTTCTACTTCATTTGGATTCTGCTTAGATTGGCCTAGTTTTCTCTTTAGTCAAATCTTCAGGAACCAATTTATTAAAATTAAAAATGATCTAACAAGCTTTATTTTTATTATTGTTAAAAATCCTCATTTTGAGTAACACAACCACAAAGTAAAGAATGTTATCATTGATTTAACCAGTAAAAAAACAATACTTAATAATAAAATTTAAAAAACATGGCTCCAGGCCATCTGGATGCCTTAACTTGGGCTCAGGGGCCTGACACTGATGAGTCTTCTTTATCCTCCTCTGATGCCCTTGTGTGGGAATTAATCCGTGATGAGTCTTCTTTATCTTCCTCTGATGCCCTTTTGTAGGAATGAATCCGTGATGAGTCTTCTTTATCCTCCTCTGATGCCCTTTTGTGGGAATGAATCTGTTTTGGAAGAAAACACAATTAAGATTATCCATCACAACAACCACTATCTCCAAATCTGTATTCATTCCTTTTATTCATTTTAAGTCTCATCTACCTGATGAGATAACTTTTTTTGAAGACGGGAATTGTATGCTGTTCAACAGAGCTTTGATTCTTCCACAGTTCAGTCATCCTTGCTATCTTGTGGGGGATTGGTTCTAGGATACTGCCCCCACACCATACCAGAATCTGTGGATGCTCAATCCCTTACATATAATGGTGCAGTATTTGCATATAACCAACATACATCCCCCCATATACTTTATTTACTTACTTGGAGACAGGATCGTCCTCTGTCACTTAGGCTGGAGTGCAGTGTCACAATCACAGCTCACTGCAGCCTCAACCTCCTGGGCTCCAATGATCCTCCCACCTCAGTCTCTTGGGTAGCTGGCACTACAGGTGCATACCACCACACCTGGCTATTTTTTTAATTTTTATTAAAGACAAGGTCTCACTATGCTGCCCAGGTTGGCCTCCCAAAGTGTTGGGACTACAAGTGTCAGTCAACATCCCTGGTCCCACGTACTTTAGGTCATCACTAATAAAATGTATAGCTATTGTACAATGGCAACAGTTGTTATACTGTACTTTCTATTTGTATTTTTATTGTTTCTTTTTTCAAATATTCACCTTATCCAGTTGAATCTGAAGATGTGGACCTGCTGATGAAGAGGGCTAACTGTATCTAACTTAGGGTCTTGCATGCAGCTGACACTTAATGCATTTTATTGACTGTTTTAGCTAACATTCAATGGACAATTCCTAATAAAAAACTCTTAAAAGTATGAAAAAAAGGAAACCTGCTCTAAAGTGGCAGGAAAACCAGCCTGGGCAACATAGCGAGACCTTGTGTCTACAAAAAAAGTTTTAAAATTTCACTGCCTGCCTGTAGTCCCAGCCACTCTGGAAGCTGAGGCAGGAGGATCCCCTAAGCCCAGGAGTTTGAGGTTACAGTCAGCTAGATTACACCATTGCCCTCCAGTCTGGGTGACGACAAGGCCCTGAGAAAGAAAAAAAGAGAAAGGAAAGGAAGGAAAGAGTGTAAGTATTTAAAAGGAAGAGGCAAAACTATCATTATTTGCATATAAAACAATAAATGTTAGCAAAAGAAGCCTAAGAGAATCAACTAAGATTTTACTGGAAGTAATATGAGAATTCAGTACAGTGACTAGAAACAAATTCAAGAGAACAGCACACAGAAGTCAAATACTTGTCAGATGTACCACCAATAACTAATTAGAAAATGGAAATAATTCCCATTTACAATGGCAATACAAATGTATGAAGTATTTAGGAAGAAAAATACAAAGATCTGTTATGTAACAAAAGACATGTAAGATCTGTATGATGGAAACCCTAAAACTCTTCTGAAAGACATTAACAAGAAATGAATAAATGACGTGAAATACCATGTTCCCAGAATGTTGTACAGATGTCAATTCTCAAATTAATCTACAAATTTAAGGTAATCCTATTCAAATTCCAAGATAGTTTTTGGTGGTAGCTGTTTTTAAGACAGGGTCTCGCTCTGTTGTCCAGGCTAGAGTGCAGTGGTATGACCACAGCACACTTCATCCTCAACCTCCCAGGCTCAAGCAATCCTCCCACTTCAGCCTCTGAAGTCTCTCATATGGTGTCCAAGAAATGGGGACAAATCTCACAAAGGGACTAGGCTCAGGAGGGCTGGAATATTCAGGGAAGGTGGTTTTTTGGTTTTGTTTTGTTTTTGTTTTTGTTTTTTGTTTGTTTGTTTGTTTGTTTTTTGAGACAGAGTCTCGCTCTGTCCCCCAGGCTGGAGTGCAGTGGCCGGATCTCAGCTCACTACAAGCTCTGCCTCCTGGGTTCACGCCATTCTCCTGCCTCAGCCTCCCGAGTAGCTGGGACTACAGGCGCCCGCCACCTCGCCCGGCTAGTTTTTTTTTTTTTTTGTATTTTTTAGTAGAGACGGGGTTTCACCGTGTTAGCCAGGATGGTCTCGATCTCCTGACCTCGTGATCCGCCCGTCTCGGCCTCCCAAAGTGCTGGGATTACAGGCTTGAGCCACCGCGCCCGGCCTGTTTTTGTTTTTTGAGGCAGAGTCTCGCTTTGTCACCAAAGCTCGAGTGCAGTGGCCCGATCTTGGCTTGCTGCATGCTCTGCCTCCCAGGTTCATGCCATTCTCCTGCCTCAGCCTCACGAGTAGCTGGGACTACATGCGCCTGCCACCACGCACAGCTAATTTTTTATATTTTTAGTAGAGACAGGGTTTCACTGTGTTAGCCAGGATGGTCTCGATCTCCTGACCTCATGATCTGCCGCCTCAGCCTCATGAAAGTGCTGGGATTACAAGCGTGAGCCACCGCGCCAGGCCTATTCAGGGAAGGTTTCAAGCAGAAAGATGAACTTGAGTTGACTTTGGAGAGATTCATGGGACTCCCACAGGCAGAGTGAAATAAGGGCATATTAGATGGACAAACACACAGACAAGAGCAGAAATGCGGATGGTGTGACTTGAGGTATGGTAAGTTGAAGCTCTGGCTGGAATGGAGGGCTGCCACAATAATGGAAATGGTAAATGAAGCAAATAAGGTTGGATTGGGAGCATGGCGTCAAGGTTACCAGCTTATTAAATCACTCTTCCAATATGCTAGCAGTGGCCTGTTGAGAAAAGTAATACATTATGTAATTGAACAAAAGGCAAACAGAGGCAAGCTCCAGGAATGGACACTGTGAACAGGACTCGCCCCAGAGTAGCCAGATGTAGGCTTTAGATATGTTGATGCAGGTTGAGCATCTCTGATCCAAGGGGGAATGTCTCACATGGTCTCCAAGAAATGGTGACACATCTCACAGAGGGCCTAGGCTCAGGAGGGCTGGAGTATGAGACATTCCCCCTCCCCTGTGAACTTAAAAATGTGGCCAACAATTTTTTAAAAAAATGGCTACCTTAAGCCTGTAATCCCAGCACTTTGGGAGGCCGAGGCGGGCGGATCACGAGGTCAGGAGATCGAGACCATCCTGGCTAACACAATGAAACCCCGTCTCCACTAAAAATACAAAAAAATTAGCCAGGCGTGGTGGCGGTGCCTGTAGTCCCAGCTACTCGGGAGGCTGAGGCAGGAGAATGGCGGGAACCCGGGAGGCGGAGCTTGCAGTAAGCCGAGATCGCGCCACTGCATTCCAGCCTGGGCGACAGAGCGAGACTCCGTCTCAAAAAAAAAAAAAAAAAAAAAAAAAAGGCTACCTTAGGCCGGGCGCGGTGGCTCAAGCCTGTAATCCCAGCACTTTGGGAGGCCGAGACGGGCGGATCACGAGGTCAGGAGATCGAGACCATCCTGGCTAACACGGTGAAACCCCGTCTCTACTAAAAATACAAAAAACTAGCCGGGCGAGGTGGCGGGCGCCTGGAGTCCCAGCTACTCGGGAGGCTGAGGCAGGAGAATGGCGTAAACCTGGGAGGTGGAGCTTGCAGTGAGCTGAGATCCGGCCACTGCACTCCAACCTGGGCCACAGAGCGAGACTCCGTCTCAAAAAAAAAAAAAAATGGCTACCCTGTAGTGCTTTAACTGGACCTATTTAGACAATGCCTTATACACTGGAAAAGGATGATACTGTGTGAACCTAATAAGTCTACAAGACAATACTTCTCTCTTTTGGCTGTCTCCTTCCTCTCCAGGGTGATGACAACTCCGTGAGGATGGAGATTATACGTCTCTCATCCTTTCAGCAACAAGGAAATAAATTAGTGGCAGAGTAAGGGTGACTTGGTGAGTACATCCAATTGTTGACATCGTTTTACGTGGGAGAAATTTTGCTATTATATCAACTTCTTAAAATAGTCTAGTGGGATTAACTTGGTTTCATTTCACAGAGATCTCCTGGAAGCGAGGATCCTTTAAAATCCTGGAATATACACTGCAGTAAAAGAACAAAGTGTACCTCAGCCTTAAACGACTGAAAAAGAATGTCAAGTAGCAGCAGGTGGGAAAGTGGCTTTGGTTTTGAGTTTGTGGGCTCTGAATCCACAAAAAGACAGGACTGCATTCTGAAAACCTGAATTAATTATTATTCTTACCTCAATGAGACAAAAAATTATGATCAAAATTGTTAGTATTACAGTCACAGATATTGCCAAGATGAGTTTGCTGTTATAGCCATATCCTGGAACGTCTTTCATGAGCTAAAAAAAAAAAAAAAAAAAAAGGAAAGAACAATTAAAAAAAAAAAAAGAGAGAATGGAAGCTAACTTCTCAAAACCCCAGTATTCCAGGTGAGTAGCTTACAGGTTCTTTTTTATTTTTATTTTTTGAGACAGAGTCTCACTCTGTCACCCAGGCTGGAGTGCAGTGGTGTGATCACAGTTCACTGGACTCGACCTCCCTGGGCTCAGGTGATCCTCCCACTTCAGCCTCTCGAGTAGCTGGGACTACAGGCACTTGTCATCACCCCCGCTAATTTTTTTTATTTTTGTGGAGACAGGGTTTCAGTATGTTGGCCAAGCTGTTCTCAAACTCCTGACCTCAAGTGATCCACCCACCTTGGCCTCCCAAAGTGCTGGGATTACAGGCGTGAGCTACCACCCCTGGTCTACAGTTCACCTTGTGCACTAATCTATTTCACCCTCTACATGAGCAAAGTGGGAGATCACCGTCATGGCCAAAGTTACATGACCAGGACAAGCTATGGCCTGGGAGTCTCAGGTTCTCCTGTGTGGGCACTTTCCTGGAATACACTAAATGATGGGAAATCTGGGTCTCATGTTTCTGTGGGGTCCTCACCTCACTCAACTTCTGCTCTTTCTGTTCACTCTGGGCTTCCATGCTCTCATTAATATAGTTCTCAGTTTTCCACTGTTCCGTATCCCATTCTGCCTTGGACGCCTTTACTTCCTGCTGCTCACTGAGAAGCTTCATCAGGAGGCCTGTCCTGGAGATGAGCTTGGCACAGGTCAGTTGCACACGGGTTTCAGAGCAGTCCATCTTTAAGGTCCGGATAACATGAGAAATAAACCTTCTCACATCCTCGCTGGGGATGAGGGACCGTAGCTGCTCGGTTAGCTGAATTTCAAACTGATCACCTGGGGATGAGAGCAACGGGTAATTGAAGCTTTTGGGCTCGGAGGACAGGTCAGTGCCCATGTTGTTGTATTCCCATTGTGTCTGATTAGTTCGTTTAACAGCTGGCCCTAAGTTGAACGCAGTCCCAGCGGAATCTGCCTCAGGAGGAGGATTGTAGGTTGTGTTTTCAGAGATGGTGCCTTCCGGCATAGTAGTGTTTTCCATAAAAATGTTTTCTTTGAAGGCATTTCTTGCAGTTGTGTTCTTTACATTAGTGTTCTCTATAACACGTTCTGAAGGATCAAATAGTTTAGGAAAAGGATTTTCCTTAGGACTCAGGTCTACTAAAGGCAAAAAAGCCCCTTGTGAAGGGGAATTTATGAGGCTCTTCGCTGCAGAGAATGGCGGCCTGTTTGCGAGCATCAGTCTATCGAGATAACTTTTCTTTCTCAACTTTTGACTCTTTTTGGCCTTGGGTGTGCTGTGGGCCACGCGGGAGTGAGTTTTATGAAAGCGGTAGTTTTTTCTGGAATGTACGATTGGTTTAGCAGCCTTCGTATTCTTAACTCTAGCCTTTGCATTTTCTAAAATGAAAACGGCATGGGTTAAGTCTTTCGATCTGTCTCTGACCTCAGGTAGGGCTTTTGCAGGGGTGGAGGCAGAAGGCTCGCCCATGGAGAAGGGTTTCAGCACAGAGGAGACTGCCGCCTTACGCTCTTGGGTGAATGAAGGCTTCATATAGATGGCATTTCCCGCTAACTTCTCACGCCCCTGCTCTGTGTGAGGCTGTTCCAGCTCCCTTGAGACCGGGCTCCCGAGCCTTTTTTCTTGGGCAGCGCTCTCCACAAATGCCTGCGCACCCTCTTCCCTCCTGGTGCTCTGCTTTCCCACCTCTTTGAAGTGCCTTTTCTGGATGCTCCTTGGGCCCGTGAGGACTCTGTTCACTCTCTGCAGGTTGTTGCCTACACTTTGAATCTTTGCCAGGCTGTTTTCCTGTGGTTGGACAGTTTCTAATTTCTTTTCAAATATTTGGCGTTTAAATTTGTTACCTAGAAGGCTGGACTGCATAAGCATGGCAGTTTTTTCTTCCCTTTTAACTTCATCGATTTTTTCTTGTATTTCTGTATCTAACATATTTTCCAGCAAGTACAGCTTTCTCAATTTACTTTCGTAAGTTGAGTTGTTGGATGCAGGTTGAAGAGAGGGGCCCTTTGTATTGTTTTTCAAAATACTCAGGGGCCTGTCTCCATCTTGTGCATTAGAAAAGAGCCGTTTCATGAACGGTAACAACATTGATTCCGCATCTAGATTTCCTGCTGAGAAATACGGCAAGATGTAACTTAGTGCACTGATAACCTCACTCTCGTCATTGGTGTCTAGCTGCTCACTCCCAAAGCCTGACAAGTTGATGTCACTGCTGTCTGAGGGCGCTTCCGGCTCAATAGTCAGCTCAGTGCTCGTGTGCTTCTTCCGGGCTTGTAACACCTTCATGAACGCTCCTTCTGGATTCCCTACAGATGCTTCTTCAGCTGTGAAAAAAGAAGAGACTGTTTTGATCATGAAAGATGATGGGACAGCATGCATCAGTCCACAGCTGTACGCCCCAGTCACACAGAGTAGGAATCAGCAAACATTCGAGTGCCATTCAGAGAGGAGAAACACACACCCAATCCTAAACCTACGAAACGGCAACAACGAAAGGAGAAAAAGACATCTTTTGAAAACATGGCCACCTACTTGGAACATTCCATAGTGTGACATAGAGTAAGTCTGCTTAGGATTATTCCATTGATCCCCAGGGGCCAGTTGCCCAGTGCTCAGTCAAAGCTCAAGGTTGAAGACAAGTGCTACCATGATGACCTGATGAGCTGGCCTCTCTGCAGGCTGCTCCATACCCTGTGCTGTCCTGACTCAGATGCAGAGAGAGAGCACAAGGCTCCCTCTCTCCTTGTCCTTGGTGTACCTGTGTTTTTGCTACCATCACAGCTGAATGCAGTGGAAGGCAGTCCTCTGAGAGGAGCACGGTAGAGATGCTAATGTGGAGAGCCCCTCCCATTGCTGATAGACCCTCATCTGGCACACGCTCCACCCACCCACCCCATTCTCTGGTCCCACATACTGTAGCTCCATCACAGAAGACGCGACATGGAAAAAACACCGTGTCCACCCTAATTCTTTTCTTAAATTTGGGCAGGGATTCAGGGTGTAGGTTAAGAGGTTTTTAATTTGCCAGATTGTATGCCTATGTTGTTAAATATACAATGAATCTATGGTATGACAGCAGTTTCTGGATAAACATCACTTGAGGTCCTAAAATGCAGAAGGGAAAAAGCAACTTTTGTCAGATGCCTACTTTGCTTTCATTTCATCTCTAATATTTTGCATGCAGACTCATCCAAAGCTTCTGACTGCATGAAGGTCAAGTGTACCAGTGTGCAGCTGATTTTCTTTTCCAGAATTAAAAGTATTTTGGGTGGTGCTGAGGGTCAGAGGAAGAAGTAAAGATTGTAAGAAAGGAGAAACATGGGCTTGGGGAGAACCCAGAATTGAGGACAGAAGACCTGGCACAAGGTACAGCACTTAGCACCTCTGATCTTGTTTTTCCTCATCTGTAAAAGGAGATTACCAATGCTTTTCTGCCCACCTCCTGGGGAGAAGGGAAGAATATAATTGGTAAAAAAAAGTTTTGAAAAATAAGCAACATTTTCTTTAAATAAGTAGCCAAGCATTATTCATCATCCACCCCATATCACTGGTAGATACCTGTATTCAAGCTATCTGGACATGAAAGCAGTCACATTTTAGAAGTCATGAAGTTGGTGCTAATAAACCTAATCTACAGAAAAACTCCTGAAAGCACTTGAGCATTTGTTCTGTGAATAGAAAGGTTTGAGATTCAGAGCACGTTCAGAGTTGGATGGTCTAAGCTTGGAAAATCCCTCATTCCATTAGAAGAGCCAGGTAGCAATTTCTGGTTATGGAACCAGAAGCTCTCAGGCTTCAAATAAAATAGCATCACTTGTACTCTTATAAAATTGTGAAAACAGGCCGGGCGCGGTGGCTCAAGCCTGTAATCCCAGCACTTTGGGAGGCCGAGATGGGCGGATCACGAGGTCAGGAGATCGAGACCATCCTGGCTAACACGGTGAAACCCCGTCTCTACTAAGAAATACAAAAAAAAAATAGCCGGGCGAGGTGGCAGCGCCTGTAGTCCCAGCTACTCGGGAGGCTGAGGCCGGAGAATGGCGTGAACCCGGGAGGCGGAGCTTGCAGTGAGCTGAGATTCGGCCACTGCACTCCAGCCTGGGCTACAGAGCGAGACTCCGTCTCAAAAAAAAAAAAAAAAAAAAAAAAAAATAAAATAAAATAAAATTGTGAAAACAAAAACAAAAACAAAACCGGATCTACATCTGTCCTATAAGGCCAAGAGTACTTGAGATCTCATGGATATAAAACCAGCTTACAAACTACATTGCACTGTATGAAGAAATTATCACTGGGGGCAAAGCATCAAGCACAGAGCACAGTACACAGTGTGTGGATGTTAATGTTATTCCCTAGTCTTCCCATTCCTTTGTCTTGGTCCTTTATGAATATGGAACAGTTCTATTATTACATTTTCTAATAATAACTGAGAACCTGACTCTCAGCAAGGGAATAGTTCAGAAATTGAGGGAGTTTAACTCTGAATGAGTAAATAAAAATAAAGCAATTATATCATTACTTTACAAATTTATCAATTAAAAATAAAAAATTTAAAAACAAATACTTAAAATAATGTAACAATTGATCACCAGGCAATTTGGACTCACGACAATGTATGGTGTTTGTCAGACATGCACTGTTGCAATGCAGCTTGACTGTCTTGCAGACAACCTCAATGCTATTTTTAAACTGGCAGAGGCAGCAGGCCATATGGCTAGGTAAGATCCTATAGATGAAAACAGAGAACAATAAATTAGTGGTAAAGTGGCTGAGTAGGTAAAGGAGGCAGGCCAACGCTACCAGAGGGCTGGGCGAAAAGGTGTTATTGAGGCCTGTGGACTGAACAGTTGGGTAGGAACTAGAAGGCCAATAGGAAGGAGGACAGAGGTGCCCAACCGAAGGGTAAGCATGGCAGTGAGTACGGTATGCCTAGAATAAAGGTGGTTGGGATTAGAATTGGGTGACACTGATCAGTAGTTTAATTCAGAAGTATTTCTTCCCAACTCAAAAGTCTCACTTTGGGCTGAACGTACACAGGAAGAAGGTAGACTTCTAAGAAGAGTCTGAGTAAGTCCCCAACTTCTGGAGGCCCTTTCTCAATTCCTGTTGGGAGTGGGAAATACTAGAAATTACTCTGCGCATTAAAAATAGTTTAGGTCAACCTGGATTGTGGGGTTAAAAAGTAACAGAGATTGCATTGGTCAAATCTGGACAATTTGAGCATTCAAAAGAATAACAACAATAATAAGCTATAACATAATTAATATATAAAAAAGAATCAATGAAGAATGATATTAAAAAAGAAAGAAGGGGAGTTCTTTAATGAAATAAAGCCAGATAATAAATGTGGAAGGAATGACAGAATTTTAAAAATGTCACTTTGTAACCACCAGTAATAAAAATTGATTCAGACAAGGATTATCACTGATGGACAGCTGGGTGAAAAGACATCTGAGAACAGGATCTTCAGTGATCTCAAAGTACCACCTCACAGATTATTTATTAACTATGGGTAAAATTACTTTTTTTTAAAAATGAGACAAGGTCTCACTCTATCACCCAGGCTGAATGAAATACAGTGGCAAAATCATAGCTCACTGCAGCCTTGACCCCCTTTTAACTTCCCTTTTAACTTCATCGATTTTTTCTTGTATTTCTATATCTAACATATTTTCCAGCAAGTACAGCTTTCTCAATTTACTTTCGTAAGTTGAGTTGTTGGATGCAGGTTGAAGAGAGGGGCCCTTTGTATTGTTTTTCAAAATACTCAGGGGCCTGTCTCCATGACAGGGGGTCATGGAGTTCGAGACCCCCTCAGGAGTTCGAGACCAGCCTGGGCAACATAGTGAAACCCTGTCTCTACTAAAATCTCGAACTCCTGAGCTCAAGCAACCCTTTCTCCTTGGTCTCCCAAAGTGCTGGGATTATAGGCACGAGCCCAGAGGTTTTGTTATTCTTTTCCTGCCCCCAACTTTTGATTTTAAACATTTTCTTCTTTTTTCTTTAAGCCTTAGGATGGCTGGGAAGCATTTTCAAATGGTCTAATGAACACCTGTATAACTTTCATCTAGAATCAACAGTTGCTAATACTTTGCCACATTTGCTTTCCATGTGTGTATCTCTATACATTTTCTGGACAAGCCATTTGAGAGTCAGTTGCAGACATAATGACCCTTCACCATTAAAGACTTCAGTGTGCAGCCCCTAAGAACCAAGGCATTCTCCTACATAACCAGAATACTATCATCACCCAATGGAACTTAATATTATCATTGTCTACTATGTAGTCCATATACACATTTTCACAATTGTCCTAATCATATCATGGCTTAAAAAATTAAGAATCCAATTAAACATCACCAAACATCAGACATTACATTTAGTGTTCATGATTTTTTTTTTCTTTTTGTAGAAAGACATTTAATACTTCTGTTTACAAAATTCAGGCACACATTTCACTTTGCCCTGGACCGTGTCCAAGGCTGTGTGCTCATCTCTGCCAGGGTGTCTGTGCCCTTCATGTACTGCTGACAAGGTGGGTGCAGAGCAGAGTCTGGGGTCCAGAGGCTTCAGGCTGGGCCACAGTGGGAGAGGAATGTGAATGTGGCCCAGTCCAGAGGACCCCCCATTTCATCGATTTTGGATCGGGTGACAGAGGAAGCAGATGTTGGGGCTGCGGACCTGCTGGTCTGGGCAGGGGTCTGGAGACCCCGAGGCTGCCTGCTGTGGCCTAGAGGAGATGGTCAGGGCCACTTCCCACAGGGTGGGGTGGTAGCGGCTGGGAAAGTGGAGGCCTGGCCACCAGGAGCTTTAACATTTGCTCACTGGAGCCTTTGTGCTTGGCCCTCAACAGCATGGCTGGGGCTGTGGTCCCGTGCGAAGTGTGCTGGGGTATATGTGGGTGGTTGGTGGTGGCAGCTTGTGCCAGAGTGACACAGGCCTCCGTGGCCCTGGCTGGGGGCAGTTGAAAAGCTGAAAAGGTACTTGGCTTTGTGAGGGAGGGGCTTTGGAGGCGGGGCTCTGAAGGAGGCTATGTTCTCTGTCCTGGGGCAGATCCCAGCTGGCCTCTGTCCCCGGGCTGCAAGCTGACAGCAGGCAGGGGAAGCAGTGAGGCCCTCTGCCCTGGCCTTGGGGAGAAGGAGTGCATGTGTGAGGTAGGGGTGCAGTGGCCCTGGAGTGGGGCCAGGGCCCATCTCCAGCACCAGGCTGGGACAGGATTTAAAACCAAGGTCCTGTCTCTGAGCCACCCCACGGGGACGCTCGATGTTATCCTGTTAAGGCCACAGGACTCGAGGGCAGGCAGTGGGCCGGGTCCCTGTGGGGTCAGGATGGAGGTGGGTGCTGCCGCGGTGGAACATTAGTGTTTGTGAGAGCACCTTAGGGTTAGCCCCGCCTCGGCCAGCTGGGCAAGGAGTTGGGGAGCAGGGAGGAGGCTGGCGCAATGGAGTAGGGAAGGGAGCTGTCACCGTTGGGGGTCAGCGCCAGTGTAAACAGGCGTCCCCACCCACCCAGATAAGCCCCCCACCCAAGTGTGGCTCCCTGCTCAGGGAGTACCTCGAGGACCTGGGACTGGGTGGCACCGGCAGGCTCGGATACCATCCTAGCAGTAGGAGCCCGGTGGAAGGCAGAAGACCCGGCAGGGGGTGCCGCCCAGTGTGGACAGAGGGGCGGGGCACTGGCGAGTCACTGCGGCAGGGGCACGAGCGTGTCCATGTAGCTGAGCAGGAAGAAGCCCGACTGGCCATCCAGCATGCCCTATACCAGTTGTAGTTGATCTGGTTGGTCAAGGTGATGACGTCACCCTCATGGAAGCCCAGCTCCCCATGGTTCTAGGGTTCGAAGTTGTACAGCACCTTGCAGCTCCGCTCGTCTAGGGGCAGCATGCTCCTGCTAGGAGTCCAGATGGGCTTGTCGGAAGATCGGAAAGACGAAGCTGCGATCTTGGGGACTGTGGTGCTGGGGAAGCCCCCGTTGGACTGCTCAGGCTCTCCGAGGTCAAAGGGCTCCCGGGACTTGGGCTTATACTGCCGCTTGGAGCCTGAGGAAGCTTCCTGCATTCTGCGCTTGGGCTTCTCTGCCAGCTTGTCCGGGATCTGCACGGCCCGCTGGTAGCAGTCCAGCTGCGCCTCCACCAGGGTTGAGAGCTGACTCACCTGCTTGATATTGGTCTCCAGGAGGTTGTGCATGCTGGTTTCTGCCACCTCCTTGGACTCCTCAAACTCCTCCAGCACCTGGCGCAGCTCCTCATTGGGGATCTTGCCCTGCCACTTCTTCTTTTAGTTAAAGTCCAGGCGGCGGCCCTCCAACTGGTGGTGCTGGATCTCCTTCAGGTTGTTCTCGCACAGGTTCTGGAGGGGGTCAATGAAGTTCTGTTTGACCTCTATGTCCAGGGAGTCCTTCACCTCCACCAGGTGCTTCATGGACTCGCCGACATCCAGCAGTGTGTCACCGAAGTTGGACTCACCGCCCAGCTCCTTCAGGTGGCAGATCAGGCACTCGCTCAGGAGCCCCTCCAACTGCAGATAGCTGGGGTTCTTCACCTGGCCCCGGATCTCGGACACCATGTTGAGCATGGTCAGCTTACCTGCGAGGTTTGGGTTGGGCTGCAGGTACTTGATGGTCCTGGCCAGCACTTCCGTCACTGCCTTGCTGGTGACATCCACCTTCTTCTCCATCTCTTTGAAGTCATCATCCAGCTTGGTCCCCTCAGCCCCTCCCACCTTCTCACTGACCAGCTGGCTTGCCTTGTAGAAATGGTTCTTCAGCCCCACCACCGACATGCCCGTTGCCGAGCACCCCACAGGGACCGTGCCAGTGACAGGCTTCCAGGCGCCGCCAACCCTCTGCCCGCCTCAGCAGCCCCCGTCGGCACCGCCTCTGCCACGTGCTTGCCAGCCCCAGCGCCGCCTAGTGCTCATGATTTTTCAGTCTCCTTCAATATAGAACTGTTCCCAGGATTGTTTTAAAGTATACTGACAAATCTTTGAGACTATAAATGACCTGACGTCTACATTATCCTTACTTGAGAATGGTAATTTTTCAATACGCCATTAAAGATCATTACACATGAGCCAAGACTCAAATGCACTGGCCTACTTACTTTGTATATCAATGTGTAAACTCCTGAAGACTTCCAGTAATGAACTCCCATAAGGCAGTTAGTTCAATGTCTTTATGGCCTCGGTGACAAATGGTTACAGAGAATGAGAGCTTTTTTCCTATCCACTAATGGTCAAGAAAAAAGCAGACAGATCCTCACTGTCTTAGAGAACCAAGTGAGAAAGCTGGTCAATGAAGAGGACTTCATCCAGAGAGGAAGGGATCTAGCTGACAGGGAAGATGCTGCAGGAGGCTGAGGGAAGTGAGGCTAGAGCAACAAAACAGATCTGACAATGTGGTCAAGATAAGAAAGTGACCTGACAAAAATTAACAGAGTGCGAAATGAAGGGCCCTTTCCATGCTAATCTTGCATACTGCCCTCAACCAGCCTTAGCAAAACAGAGTTTCTATTTAGTTTGCCATATTGTGGGGTGGTGGCACTATTTAAGTTGCAGTCAGTTGTGTGACAAACTCAGTAGGGCCCTGCAGAAATATATACATATATACACACACACACATATATACATATATATACATATATATATATAATTTTTTTTTTTTTTTTTTTTTTTTGAGACGGAGTCTTGCTCTGAAGCCCGGCCTGGAGTGCAGTGGCGGGATCTCAGCTCACTGCAAGCTCCGCCTCCCGGGTTTAGGCCATTCTCCTGCCTCAGCATCCGGAGTAGCTGGGACTACAGGCGCCCGCCACCTCGCCCGGCTAGTTTTTTGTATTTTTAGTAGAGACGGGGTTTCACGGTGTTAGCCAGGATGGTCTCGATCTCCTGACCTCGTGATCCGCCCGTCTCGGCCTCCCAAAGTGCTGGGATTACAGGCTTGAGCCACCGCGCCCGGCCATATAATTTTTTTTAAGACAACGTCTTGCTCTGTCACCCAGGCTGGAGTGCAGTGGTGCCATCTTGGCTCACTGCAACCTCCACCTCCTGAGTTCAAGTGACCCTCCCACCTCAGCCTCCCTAGTAGCTGGGACTACAGGCATGTGCCACCACACCTGGCTGATATATATATATATACACACACACACACACACACACATATATATACATACACACATATACATATATACACACACATATATATACACACACACATATATATATACACACACACACACCGTACACACATATCTGTATATATATATAACTGCAAAGAAGGCCAGGCATGGTGCCTCATGCCTATAATCCCAGTACTCTGGGAGGGTGAGGCAGGAGGATCACTGAGGCCAGGAGTTTGAAACCAGCCTGGGCAACATAGTGAGACCTCGTTTCTCCAAAAAATAAATATACAATTGCAAAAAATATATATATATATATACCTCACACCATATATTCAAATTAACTAAAAACGGATCATAGACCTAAATTATAGTATTTCTGGGGGAAGACATAGGAGTAAATCTTTTCCACTTTGGATTAGACAACAGGTTCTTAAAGATTTCTTAGGTAAAAAACAAAAAAGCACAAATCATATAAGAAAAAATTGCTAACTTAAAGCTGATCAAAATTAAAAACTTCTGCTTTTCAGAAAACACTTTTAGTTTAATTATTATTATTAATTTTTTTTTTTTTTTTTGAGACAGAGTCTCACTCTGTTGCTCAGGCTGGAGTACAGTGGTGCAATCTTGGCTCATTGCAACCTCCACCTCCCAGGTTCAAGCACTTCTTGTGCCTCAGCCTCCTGAGTAGCTGGGATTACAGGCGTGTGCCACCACACCTGGCTGTAGAGATGGGGGTAGAGATGGGGGTTTTGCCACTTTGGCCAGGATGGTCTCGAACTCCTGACCTCAAGTGATCCACCTGCCTTGTCCTCCCAAAGTGCTGGGATTACAGGTGTGAGTCACTGTGCCCAGCTAGAAAATATTTAGAATGAAAAGACAAACCACAACCTGAGAGAAGATATTTACCAAACACATATCTAAAAGGCCTTGTTTTTTGTTTTATTTACTTGTTTAATTTTTGAGATAGTATCTCATTCTGTGACCCAGGCTGGAGTGCAGTGGTGATCACAGCTCACTGCAGCCTCGACCTCCTGGCTCAAGCAATCCTCCCACCTCAGCTTCCCGAGTAGCTGGGACCACAGGTGAGCACCACCACACCTGACTGATTTTTATATTTTTGGTAGAGACGAGGTTTCACCATATTGCCCAGGTGGTCTCAAACTCCTGACCTCAAGCAGTCCTCCTGCCTCAGCCTCCCAATGTGCAGGGACCACTGTACCTGGTTCCTGAAAGGACCTGTATCTAGACTCTATAAAGCACTCTTAAAATTCAATAATAATGAATCTCTCATGGGGTTACAGGAAAAAAAACCTCAATAAAAAGACTAATATCCAATTAAAATATGGGAACAGATTTGAACAATTTAGTAAAGAAGATATTTGCACATGAATATTCAACATCACTAGCTATTAAAGAAATGCAAATTAAAACCACAATGAGATTCCACTACACATCAAGCAGTAGAAAGGCAAACATTTCTTTAAAAACTGAAATATAAGAATCTGCTGGACCGGGCCAGGCATGGTGGCTTACGCCTGTAATCCCAGCTCTTTGGGAGACCAAGGCGGGTGGATCAGGTGAGGCCAGGAGTTTGAGACCAGCCTGGCCAACAAGAAGAAAGCCCATCTCTACTAAAAATACAAAAATTAGCTGGGTGTGGTGGTTCGAGGCTATAATGCCAGTTACTCAGGAGGCTGAGGGAGGAGAATCGTTTGAACCTGGGAGGCAGAGGTTGCGGTAAGCTGAGATCTTGCTGCTGCACTCCAGCAACGAGGCTCTGTCTCAAAAAAAAAAAAAAAAAAAAAAAGAATCTGCTGGGCCGAGTGTGGTGGCTCACACCTGCAACCCAAGCACTCTGGGAGGCCGAGGTGGGTGGATCAATTGAGGTCAGGAGTTCGAAACCAGCCTGGCCAACATAGTGAAACCCTGTCTCTACTAAAAATACAAAAATTTGCTGGGCGTGGTGGCATGCACCTGTGATCTAAGCTACTTGGGAGGCTGAGGCAGGAGAATCGCTTGAACCTGGGAGGCGGAGGTTGCAGTGAGCCTAGGTCATGCCGCTGCACTGCAGCCTGGGTGACAGCGAGACTCCATCTCGGAAAAAAAAAAAAAAAAAAGCGAAGTGAAAGAAGCCAAACACAAGAGGTGACACGCTATATGATTTCATTTATAAGACATTCTGGAAAAGGCAAAAGTATAGGAACAGAAATCAGATTAGTAGCTAACAGGGGCTGATGGTGGGGGGAGGGGATCGACTACAAAGGGATACAAGGGGCCTTTTTGAGGCAACAGAAATGCTTTATATTGGGAATGTGGTGGTGGTTATGTAACTATACATTTGTCGGCCGGGCGCGGTGGCTCAAGCCTGTAATCCCAGCACTTTGGGAGGCCGAGGCGGGCGGATCACAAGGTCAGGAGATCGAGACCACAGTGAAACCCCGTCTCTACTAAAAATACAAAAAATTAGCCGGGCGCGGTGGCGGGCGCCTGTAGTCCCAGCTACTCAGGAGGCTGAGGCAGGAGAATGGCGGGAACCCGGGAGGCGGAGCTTGCAGTGAGCCGAGATCGCGCCATTGCACTCCAGCCTGGGCAACAGCGTGAGACTCCGTCTCAAAAAAAAAAAAAAAACTATACATTTGTCAAAACTCATCAAACTGTACCCTTAAAAAGGGTGAATTAAATGAAAATTATATATCAATAAACCTGACTTAAAAAAATAATAAAACAAACCTAAAGAACCAATTAAGTAAAAATAAATCTAAGAAAAAAATAACTTACAGTTTTTCCAGTTCAACAGTCATCGTGAGAATGTTCTTAAGTGTTGCAAGTGGGACTTGAGTTGTTCCCATGTCTCTGAAGAAGAAAGCCGAAATATTCATGATATGAACCCCAATAAAAAATTCTGTACTTAAAAAGATAATTCAAAGACATGTGATTACTTCAATATTGGCTTCTCTATAAAACAAGCCAGCTCAACAGTTTATTTGCCGCAGAATTCCAGAGACCTCTTATTAAAGAAATTTGATTTACATCATCAAATTAATGATATTCAAGAATAGAACTCACACTTTTTTTTTTTTTTTTTTACCATTTATCTTACTTCTCATTTCATATTGCATTCACCCATCTTGATTATTTACCCTTTTCTTCCTTTTTAGAATAATGAACACCTATTCTTCTTTGCTTTCTTGGTTAAGTAATATTCTTCCATGTGTCTACATGTTCCAAATCTATACAGGTTCTTCAACACTGTTCTCTTTCCCTGCTGGCTGTCTTGACCATTACACATCCTTTCTTAATCCTTTTCTTTGCCAATAACTTTTTTCAATAACTCAGTTAAAATTTAAATTATGACTTTTTAGCCTAAATGCAAAATACTTAATCTTTGATGAAAAATTTAAAAAGAGCATAAATCATCTCATAACTCATGAAAGTACTACAGTACTTACAAATATTTTAATGCCGGCAATTTAAAGAGATACGGATCTTCAACAGTTGTCAGAGGATTGCGATTGAGAATTCTGAAAAATGCAATATAATTAAAATTATCTGCATTTTCAAAGTGTGAAATTGCATAAAACGTTTATATTCATTTTTTGGTATGGAACTTGTAGGTAAAAAAAAAATCATTTTCTGTTTTTACCTAATAAATCACCATTAGACTTCATAAAGCACTATTCCTTTGGGAACTACCTAGATCTCTAGAAGATAAAGTAGAGGAGAGAAACAGGGGAAGAAATAGAAAAAATTAAAAAAAGTGGACAGCAAAGAAAAAATATGCCACAGAATTTTTCAGGTCAAAAACCCTGGAAGTGACTATGTTGGTAGGAAGCCCCGACTCTGTAGGAAACACTATTTCTAGTGTCCACCATAATTCAGGTTGCTTGTCCATAATTCAAGTTGCTCATTTTTGTTGTTGTTGCTGTTTTGTTTTGTTTTTTTGAGATGGAGTCTTGCTCTGTCACCCAGGCTGGACAGCAATGGCTCTATCTTGACTCATTGCAACCTCCACATCCTGGGTTCAAGCGATTCTCCTGTCTCAGCCTCCTGAGTAGCTGGGATTACAGGTGCCCGCCACCACTCCCAGCTAATTTTTGTATTTTTAGTAGAGACTGGGTTTCATCATGTTGGCCAGGCTGGTCTTGAACTCCTGACCTCAGGTGATCCACTCCCTTCAGCCTAGCAAAGTGTTAGGATTACAGGTGTGAACCACTGTGCCTGACTGCTTGCCTTTTATCTTTGCAAAGTTTTTCAAATTCATGGTTTAATCTGCACAGTTAAGGAAAAAAATAGGACCAATTCTTTTGCTTTATAGCCAAAGAAAAAGGGATAAATCTAAGAGAAGGAACGGGTCAAAACCATACTCCCATCATATACTCCCACTTGTCTTCTTGTATGACATCACAGCCTTTGTTACATTGCATGTAATCACCTGTCTACTTGTCAGTCTCCTGGACTATCAGCTCCTTGAGGGCAGAGACCACATCTTATTCTCATTGTCATCCCTGTGCCTGGCATGATGTCTGAAATTTACCAGGCATTTAATAAATGTTTATTGGGCCAGGCGTGGTGGCTTATGCCTGTAATCCCAGCACTTTGGGAGGCTGAGGTGGGCAGATCACCTGAGGTCGGGAGTTTGAGACCAGCCTGACCCACATGGAGAAATCCCACCTCTACTAAAAATATAAAATTAGCTGGGTTTGGTGGTGCATGCCTGTAATCCTAGCTACTTGGGAAGGCTGAGGCAGGAGAATCGCTTGAACCTGGGAGGTGGAGGTTGTCGTGATCCAAGATCGCACCACTGCACTCCAGCCTGGGCAACAAGAGCAAAACTGTCTCAAAAAAAAAAAAAAAAGTTTATTGAATAAACAAATGACATTTTGTTTATATGTCAATAAAATGAATACATTCATTTCGATGGGATTTTTTATTCCAAAATGCTGCAATCTATTTTCTTTTTAATTCTTTTAAGTGAACAAGAAAAAGAAAAGAAACAGGAAGAAATAAAAGAAAATCAGCCTTTACATTAACCCAAGAATCATCACTATTGCAGAAATTATAAAAATAATAATTATTACAGTGAGTATCTGTTGGGCTGCTAGGTGTTTGTGATCGGTATTTCACATTTAATCCTCACAACAACCTTATGTGCTAGATATTATTGCCCTATTTTATAAATGAGGAAACTGAGGTTACACAACTTGTCCTAGGTCACCAAGCTATTGAGAAGCTAAACTGCCGGGTGCGGTGGCTCACGCCTGTAATCCTAGCACTGTAGGAGGCTGAGGCAGGCAGATCACCTGAGGTCGGGAGTTCAAGACCAGCCTGACCAACATAGAGAAACCCTATCTCTACTAAAAATACAAAATTAGCCGGGTGTGGTGGCGCATGCCTGTAATCCCAGCTACTAGGAGGCTGAGGCAGGGGAATCGCTTGAACCTGGGAGGAAGAGGTTGCGGTGAGCCAAGATCGTGCCATTGCACTCCAGCCTGGGCAATAAGAACAAAACTCCATCCCCCCCTCAAAAAAAAAGAAAAGAAAGAAAGAAAAAAGAAGCAAAGCTGTAATCTGAACTCGTGCTTAATCTGTAGGAAGAAAAAGGGTTTACTTTAACTTTACGGGTTTTTACATTTTTCTTTTCTTTCTTTCTCTTTCTTTCTTCATTTCCCTCCCTCCCTTCCTTCTTTTGAGTCAACATTTCCATTTATTGGCCAGGCATGGTGGCTCATGCCTGTAATCCCAGCACTTTGGGAGGCCAAGGCGGGCGGATCATCTGAGGTCAGGAGTTCCAGACCAGCCTGACCAACTTGGTAAAACCCCATCTCTGTCAGAGTCTCGCTCTATCACCAGGCTTGAGTGCAATGGCATGACCTCAGCTCACTGCAACCTCCGCCTCCCGGGTTCAAGCGATTCTCCTGCCTCAGCCCCCTGAGCAGCTGGCATTACAGGCACCTGCCACCATGCCCGGCTAATTTTTGTATTTTTAGTACAGACGGGGTTTCACCACGTTGGTCAGGCTGGTCTCGAACTCCTGACCTCAGGTGATCTACCAACCTTGGTCTCCCAAAGTGCTGGGATTACAGGCATGAGCCACCACCACGCCCAGCCTTCATTTATTTTTTATAACTTTTATTTTAGGTTTAGGGGTACATGTGCAGGTTTCTAATACAGGTAAATTGCATGTCATGGGGTCTGGTGTACAGATTATTTTGTCACCCAGGTAATAAGCATAGTACACAATAGGTAGCTTTTTGATTCTCACCCTCCTCCCACCTGCCACGGGAACAACAGCTCCCCAGTACCTGTTGTTCCTTTCTTTGTTCATATGTACTCAATGTATAGCTCCCACTTGTAAGTGAGAACATGTGGCTCCCAAAGTGCTGGGATTACAGGCCTGAGCCACCTTACCCAGCAACAAGGCTAATTTGAGGGTCACTTGTTTGATGCCTTTTCTTGCCCATGCCAAAGGTCAGAACTAGCACAAGCAGAGCAAGTCATATATAAGCTATGTACGTCTCTTGGCCTCTTTGTACCTTAGTTTCCCCATTTGAGAAAAATGAATGGATCTTAAGACATCCTTTTCAGAGTTCATAATGGAATTGTACCCAGCTAACCAATAATTGTATGTATTTTTATACATAAATAGTTGTTTACATGTATTCATCTTCTATTTCACTTACAACTTGTGTAAAAACTGCATTCCGTGCCAGGCCTGAAATGTTCCAAAGCTCAGTTCTGTGAGTAAATTGCAACCAAGATTTCTACAAAAAAAGACACAAGCCAAAATAAAAAAAAAATTTCAGAACATTTATCATTTGCTGTGATTCTAATTTATATAGGATGCAACATAACCCTAATCCTTTCTCTATGCACTAAGGAAATCTCACTGTGGAAGATACTGGCTTATGATTTATACTTTAGCATTGCACATGTGGTGTATTAGCTACAAAACAGTGAATGCTCAGTAAATACCTGTGATAAGTGATCTTTATTTCTCTAGAACAGGATTTCATAACTTCAGTACCATCGACATTTTGGACTCTATAACTGTTTGCTGTGGGCATTTGTCTTGTACCTTGGAGGATGTTTAGCAGCATCCCTGGCCTCTGCCCACTAGATGCCAGGAGCACACCCACAGTTTTGTCAACCAAAACTGTATCCAGACATTACCAAATGTCACCTGAGTACAAAATCACACCAGTTGAGAACCACTGCTTTCTCATGATTCACTATGATCTTTGTAATTCTCACACTAATCTTTGCTGAGACAAAAAGGATTTGCTATATAATTTTAGTAGCTTCCTACTGGTAAAATTTTAATCGTATTTCAAAGAGGTTTATAATTAAGTTTTATAAAAATTCCAAATGTAATCAAGTTATATTTGTAACTTACATATATTGCAAAAATGGTAGTGGTTCAAATGTATGTCTTTCAATAGACTGTATTTTATTGCAGGATAAATCTCTAGGAAAAAGTAAAAGAAAAATATTGCCTTGATTAGTTATTAGAGGTTGATTAGTATGAATAATAGCAAGAGTTTAGAATAATATTGAATACACATTTTTCATCTCAACTCTAAATGTCTCGACTTGTGTTTGAACTTTCCAGAGCCCCTAACCCTGCCCATACCTCTCCTAGAGTCTCACCTTCATGGTTTTCATAAATAGAATATACATCTTAATAGACTTTGGAATGAATTTTTCCTGAGAGCAGCAGACTTGATTAGATGCCCTTTTGTAGTCTCATCAAATCCTAGATTATGAGCTCAAAGTTTTACATATAGTTTCTAATACTAAAAAAAATAGCCTCACATTTATACACCTTCCTAGTTTAGGTCTGTTTTCCTAAGCCAGTTCAATATCAGAAGAAATAAAAGACATCCTTTCACATCATTTGAAAGGAAGTTACCCCTTTAACTAACACATAACTTTGAACTAATTCAAATCATATTCATAGAATCAATTTCTATCATATTAATAGAAACTCACTTTTGGTTTTATATTGCTTTAATATTTCATGAAAGCAATTTCTTCAGTTATACAGTGATGGGGCTTGTCCCTCCCTCTTTACCTGGATGGTGTAACGCTGTCTGGTTGATGTCTCCATCTCTAGTCTCTCCCTTCCTAAACTATCCTGCACACAGTCATCAGATAAACTCTCCAGAAGTGGTTTGCAAAGACCAGCATCTCCTGGGAAATTATTGAAGATGCAAATTCTTGGTCCCACTCTAGACCAACTGAATCAGTAACCACGAGGGCGGAGTCCGGAACTGAGTTCTAACACGCCCTCTCAGTGATTGTGATGCAGATCTATCTACAGCACTGCTGTGGTAACACAGTTCCCCATGATGGTTCCTCAGCTGGGCATTCAAAGCCCTAGAAGATCTGGTTCCAATTTCCTACTCTCCCTCCTTGTACTCTACAGGTACTCATGGCATTCCTCGAACACTTTCCTGTGGTTTGCCCTTCTCCCATTTTCCTTTTGCAAGTTTAGAATATTTTCCCTAAGATGTCTGTCCGATGTTACACAATGGCCCTTCAAAGTCCTATTCAAATGGCATTGTTCTAGTAACATCTTCCTGGGTCCAGATTGAAGGCATTTTCCCCTTTTCTATGCTCCAGAAACAATGTATCCCTCCTCATGCCCACATCCATTTCTTCTTTTTAATGTAGTTATTTTTTATCCCATTTCTTCTGAGCATAAACTCCTTGCAAGCATGGACTAGGTTTTGCTCATCTGCATTGCCCACCATGTTTTAAAACTGACACATGGAAATAAAGCAAATTCAAGTATTTGTTAAATAAATGAATAACTGGGGGAGTAGAAGGAAAATGACTATTTTAAAGGAAATGTAGTTTTATTACTTCATGGCCACTGTAGCACTTTGGCATCCACTTGAGGGTCTTTATATCCACTTGCCTTAATTCCTCTACATTTGAAAGAATCTGTTTGCAAAACAGCATCACTAATGAGCTTAATAAGGATTAACGACATACACACCTCTATGGACAAAGGATAAGAATCAAGCTTCCATAGCAATGAACATAGTATTTTCTTGTCTCTAACCAGACAGAAATACTATGCAGGTATCCCTTTCTTGGTAACAGGGCTGGGGAGACAGTTATTTTGTAGTTGGTGAAGAGTTAGGGGCATTTCTGGTATGCTTCTTAGTGTAAACATTTCTAGCTCTACCACTTAACCATCATTTTAAACATCTGTTTTCATATAACAATTCCTGAAATGAAACCCTTAATACCAGTCTATTCTATTGGTAGCTTAATATTCTTGTTCTATTATTTATACAATTCAGCTGATTTTTAATATTTAGTGTTAATTCATATTAAATTACCAAAAATTTCTGGATTAATGATGTTCAAATGAATGTAGGTGGTCTATATTTTCTTCTCCTTTAGGCAACAATCTGAAGTTAACTTTAATTCCTTTCATCCTACTAAACCAACTTTTTCAAATCTTTTTTTGTGAAAGTCAGACAGTAAATATTTTAGGCTTTGTGGGCTACATATGATCTCTCTCACATATTTCTCTTTCTTTTCTTTTACTTTCATAGTCCTTTAAAAATGCAGAAAGCATTCTTAACTTAATGGGCTATTTAAAAATAGACCATAGATTAGATTTGATCTATTGGTTGTAGACTGAATAGAAGATGGTGTGTGAACCCTTATAAAACAAGGTTCATATGAGTGTCAGTCACTGCTCAGATCTTCTTACCATGTGAAACTTTTTTCTGTCTGCATTTTGTCTATATAATTTAAAAACTGAAAATGCACAGGACATAGCTAATGCTAGAGATGGGCTGAGACCCTATACAAACCTACAGAATTGCAGAATTTTATTGCTGGAAGAAATCTTAGAGATTATCTAATTTGAACCCCTTATTCATTTTACAGATAATACGACTAAAAACTCATAAATGTGATTAACTAACTTACAAATACTGGAGGGATAGCAGGCCTTCAAATGAATCTTTATGTAATTCAGTCAAATAATTTTCATTCAGAATTCTGGAAAATGAAAAAGTTATTTCTAGATTAAAATGCAAAGTACAACTATTTGCCACACAGGACTATGTCCTGCATGTGGGGGAAAGCTGGGTCATGGTCATTTCAAGACGGTGGTATCTGCTCTGCTTTCATTCAAACCTTTCCTTACATTTTCCTTGTTGTGTCCATCTCTGTCCACCACTACACACACACACACACACACACACGCACACACACAGGCACACACAGGAAAGCGCACACACACACAAGCACACCCCTACCCACTCTTCCCACCAAACTGCCTCCTCTCTAGATCCCAAAGTCCCTGTTAGAATCCACCTCTGGGTGGCACCAAGATCAGCAGAACTTCCATTTTCTCCTCTTTTCCCAAACCTAATGAAAGCCCCACATGGAACCATGTCAGGGCTGCAAGTGAAGCCATTCAACCTTTTACCCCCATCAAAAAAAATGTGAGAACTACAATGTGCATACAGTGTACAGGACATCAATGTTCTTTGTATTTTATTTAATTTAATTTCTGAGACAGGGTCTCACTCTGTACCCAGACTGGTGTCAAACTCCTGGCTCAAGTGATCCTCCTGTCTCTGCCTCCCAAAGTGTTGCGATTGCAGACATGAGCCACCTCACCTGGCCAAACATTCAGTTTAATAATTAAAAAGGAGATACCCATATTGTTACAAAAGAACATTGCTAGCATCCCAGAAGCCCCAGTGTGCCCCTTTCCAATCAAATCCCTCTCTCTAACCCAAATTAGGTAACAACTATCCTGACTTTTGTAATAATTGTCTTGCTTTTAAAATGTAGCTCTGGCCTGGCATGGTGGCTCATACCTGTAATCCCAGCACTTTGGGGAGCCAAGGCAGGTGAATCACCTAAGGTCATGAGTTCAAGACCAGCCTGGTCAACATGGTGAAACGCTGTCTCTACTAAAAATATAAAAATTAGCTGGGCATGGTGGCAGGCACCTGTAATTCCAGCTACCCGGGAGGCTGAGGCAGGAGAATCGTTTGAACCCAGGAGGTGGAGGTGGTGGAGGTTGCAGTGAGCCAAGACCGTACCATTGCACTCCAGCCTGGGCGACAAGAACAAAATTAGGTCTCAAAAAATAAATAAAGCAATTCTCCTGCCTCAGCTTCCCAAGTAGCTGGGATTACAGGCACCCACCACCACACCTGCCTAATTTTTGCATTTTTAGTAGAGACGGGGTTTCACCATATTGGCCAGGCTGGTCTCAAACTCCTGACCTCAGGTGATCCACCTGCCTAGACCTCCCAAGGTGCTGGGATTACAGGCGTGAGCCACCGCACCTAGCATGTGTTTTATTTTTAATTTAGAACTCATGTATGGCTTGTCTATATAAGTTGAACTGGTAATGTGACACACAAACTGTTGTGAAAAATGCCAGTTACTTCGAATGTAAGCATTTTTTCCAAAATCATTTGTGTCTAAATCAATTCCTTCTACAAATCAGTAAGAAAAGGATAAAACAATTCAACAGGAAAAAGAACAAAGGATAGAATACTCAGAGAAGAAACACAAATGTTCCATAAACATATAATGATATTTAAATAAATTCATGAGTAATCAGAAAAATTCAAATTTAGGTGGAATCCCTTTTATTCATCCATAACATCAACAAAAAGTTGGAGAATACCCAGCGGTGAAAAGGTGTGGGGAAATGAATGATGTCATCTCCCCACACCTTTTCACCGCTGGGTATTTTCCAACTTAGAGTAAGTTGGCACAACATTTTTGAGGGCAATTAAAATTTTATATCTACATAGTCTTCACTTCAACAATTCCATTTCTAGGTATCTATGCTACAGGAATACTTGCCCATGTTCACAAAGAAGCATGTACAGGGATTTCACTGCAGCAATGCATGTAACAAGAAAACTAAGCATAATCTAAACATTCATCAATGGGGGAATTATTAAATAAACTATGATGCATCCAGACTATGGATGATTCAGGAGTTTAAATGAATGGGGTCACCATCTGAGTACTGGAAGGAAAGAAATCTAAGGCATATCATGAAGGGAAAGAATCAAATTGCAAGATGTTACCATTTATGTAAAGAAAAAAGATTTTTAAAATCACACAGCAAATCTATTTTGCTTTATGTAAATATGTATGTAGGCAAATGGGAAAAAGTCTGGAAGGATGTACACTAAATGCAGAGTAGCATTACCTCAGGGATGAGGGAGTAGGGCACAAGGAGGGTTTTTGTTATACCTGTTATTGCATTTTTACACATTAAAAATAGAATCGGGCTGGGGGTAGTGGCTCATGCCTGTAATATGAGGATGTTAGGAGGCCAAGGTGAGAGGAGAACTTGAGCTCAGGAGTTCAAGACCAGCCTAAGCAGCATGGGAAGACCCTGTCTCTACAAAAAATACAAAATTGGGTGGGCGTGGTGGCATGCACCTGTGGTCCCAGCTACTTGGGAGGCTGAGGTGGGAGGATCGCTTGAGGCTGGGAGGTGAAGGCTGCAATGAGATGTAATTGTGCCACTGCACTCCAGCCTGGGGGACAAAGTAATATCCTGACTCTGAAAAAAAAAGAGGAAAAAAGAGAATATAACCATGTATTATTTGTATGATAAATAAATTTAAGTTGCCTCTTAAAGAGAGCCTACCAAATTTAATTTTAAAAAAACCATAGGATTGCAATCAACAGAGGCTGATTTGGGGAATGGAGGGGAAATATCTTTTTTCAGAGGTATTGACCTCAAAATTCTGGACCGAGAAGGATCTTACAATGCAGTTAGTTTTCTGTCATATTCAGAGAGAATATATACTCACAGTTTCTCGGTCCAACTGTATGCTTTCCATACATTTCCATCAATGTGAGAAATATAGTTTCCTTGGAAATTTCTGTGAAGAAACACAGTTTATATCCTTGAATAGGTAGGAAAAGAATGAACAGGATAAGTAAAAGAATCGTGGCAACCTTGTCGGGGATATTCAGTTACAGAAAATAACACCTGCTTTCTCATTTCCAGAGCTATCAGCTTCCCAGTTTGCACAATTCATCAAGAAACAATGCGGGGCCACTGGCACAAATGATGAGGCATCTCCTGGAAGCTTAACTTCCTATCCGTCCCATCTCTTGGACAGACGATGCCAGTTAATTACTTTGAATGTAAGTATTTTATCAAAAAGCACTTATGTGTCTAAACAAACTCCTACAAATCAATACAAAAATGGTAAATAATTCAACAGAAAAAATGGGCAAAAGCTTATCACTATCAATAAATAAGTAGAAAGAAACCCTATGCCAGGTAGCACCAAAGCTTTGCCCTCTGCTGAAACATCCTAGGCTTTTTCTTTCCACTCTTATTACAACCCATCTGATTTGGCCCCTTCACACTTGACTCCTACGTTTTGCGAGACCTTTCTATGTTGTCTCCCTGAAATAAGCTATTCCTTTTGGGCGCTCTACATATGGATTCTAAAATAATCCTTTGCATGTCTACACTTGAACATAAAGCAAAAAACAAAATAAAATAATTCTCCTGTTTTAGTAATTTAACCTCTCTTGCTTGGAAACTTTCAATGGCTTTCCATACCTCACTGTGTAACTTTCAAACTCCTATAGCTGATAGTCAAGGTTTTACATAATCATATCTGCATTGCTCCCTCACCTAATTCTTTGCAGCCAGATTGGTCTACTAAATTCCAACCATACCTGTAGCCATGCCTTTGCCTAGACTGTACTCCCATTTTTTTTCTATTTAACAAATTACAGCTAGTCTTTAAGACCCAAGTAAAGTTTTAGCTTATCCATATAGCTTTCCTTGATCTCCGCACCTCAAGGATCACAGATTCTGGTAAATTCTAGTACCGATAGTATGCATTTTCTTTTAGTGATTAATTATATATACCTCCCTTTTTATGCCTATTCTATTTCTTCCCTCCTATCATTTTCATGTTCTGGAGACAGTAGCATACTTGGCCCTGGGTTTGACACAAAACGAGTGCTACATATAGAAAGCCAGGGACAACGATGAGTTGTGGACATAACTAAAGGACTGAGTAATCATGTGAACAGCCAACACTCCTACATATGCTAGGCACTGATGAAGTGTTTCATATATTCACTCACCTACATTTCACAACAATCCTATGAAATGGGAACTAGCATAACCCCCAGTTGAAAGGTGAGGAAATTGAGTCACAGAGCGGAATAACTTGCTCTGGGTCACCAACCTAATAAACAGACCTGGGTTCAACCCCAGGTAGCCTGGCTCCGGAATCAACTCTTAACCACTTAGAGCCTCATCACTGAAATCGGGAGAGGGACAGGCTGCTGTAAAGAGGGTGAAGCAAAATGGGAGGAGAGTGGCGGTTAAGCAATGATGTAATGGGGCTAAATAAAAATGGATGAGAAAACAAGTAAGAGTAAAAGCTGGAGTAAAAGTAGAAGACTGGAGAATGGGTCTAACATTAAAGGAGAATGAGAAGGGAGAGTTGACAAGCAAAGGTGAAAGCAGAAAGTCAGTTGTCAGTATGGCTTGGGGAGATAAAGAAAGCCAGGAAGGCCTCCAGGAAAAGGCTGCCATGTCAGGCAGGAGACAGAGGACAACTGGGGAAAGGTGATTCTTACAAGATGGTGAAGGTGCCATTGTAGGTGTTGGGCTCTGGCACAGGCACTTGGCGGAGCCTCTGCTTTGGGCTGAGATTAACACATGACAGTGTCTCATCTCCGCAGGTACAGAGCTCACATATGTTGGTGCTTGTGGAGGCCTTCTGTCCCTCTGATGCAGTTAAAGCCTTATTTTGGGCGTGACTTTCAGACTGTACCAGTGAATCCCGAGTGGGTTCTAGTTCAGTATGTGGACCTGTGACTTCAGTCAGGCTTTGATGCAGAGTCTGAACCTGGTCTGAATGAGAAGCTGTAGTCGTCTCCAGGGCTGTAGAATGTCCAGTCTCTGTAATGGGCTCTGGAGTTACAGCAAGCCCCGGGTCTGGAGGCTGAGTTGAGGTCTCCTCTGTGGTTGGAGATGGTTTAACCTCTGTAGTAGGTTCTGTAGTTATGGTAAGCTCCAGGGCCAGAGGTTGAACTGTGGCTTGAATCAGGTGTGAATGCTGAGCCTGACCCTTGTCTGAAGGTGGAAGTGTCACCTCAGGGTGTTCTGGAGGAGGAGCTGTAGTCATCAGGGCTGTAGAAGGTTCAACCTCCGCAGTGGGTTCTGGAGTGCTGGTAAGTCCCAGGTCCAAAGGTTGAACTGTAATGCTGGGTGACATTGGATGCTGAGCTTCATCCTGACCTGGTGTTGGAATTGTTACCTCTTGATGTACTAGAAGTTGGGGTACAACTTTCTTAGGAGGCTGAGTTGGGGTCTCCTGCATGGTTGGAGAAAGTTCAACCTCTGTTGTGGATTCTGGAGTGATGGTAAGCCCTAGGTCCAAAGGTTGAATCGTGGCTTGAGTCAGGTGTAAATCCTGAGTCTGAACCTGGTCTGAAGGTGGAAGTGTCACCTCAGGGTGTTCTGGAGGAGGAGCTGTAGTCGTCAGGACAGTAGAAAGTTCAACCTCTGTTGTGGATTCTGGAGTGATGATAAACCCCAGATCCAAAGGTTGAACTGTGGCTTGAGTTAGGTGTAAATACTGAGTCTGAACCTGGTCTGGATGTGGAAGTGTCACCTTAGGATGTTTTGGAGGAGCTATAGTCTTCTTCAGGGGTGTAGAATGTTCAGCCTCCGTAGTGGGTTCTGGAGCGATGGTAAGTCCCAGGTCCAAAGGTTGAACTGTAACGCTGGGTGACATTGGATGCTGAGCTTCATCCTGACCTGGTGTTGGAATTGTTATCTCTTGATGTACTGGAAGTTGGGATACAACTTTCTTAGGAGGCTGAGTTGGGGTCTCCTGCATGGTTGGAGAAAGTTCAACCTCTGTCACGGATTCTGGAGTGATGGTAAGTCCCAGGTCCAAAGGTTGAACTGTGGCTTGAGTCAGGTTTGAATGCTCTGGAGGTTGAGCTACAACTACATTAGGGAGCTCTGGAGTCTGAGCTGGGGCCTCCTGCTGGGTTAGAGAAGACTCACCCTCCTCAGCGGTCTGTGGATGCTCAGCTGCAGCCTCCTGCTGGGTTGGAGAAGGGTTCTCACTATTAACAGGTTCCGGAGATTGAACTGAAGTCTGTTGAATTGCTGAAGGTCCAGCCTCTTCCAATGACTCTGGAGGCAAAGGTGGGCCCCCATGCTGGATGGTGGGAGGTTCTACATCATTACCTGGCCCTGAGAGCTGTGCTGTAGCCTCCTGGGGGACTGGAGAAGTTCCCACCTCTGCACTAGGCTCTGTTGCTATGGTGAGCTGCACATCTGGAGGCTTAACAGAGACACTGGGCAAATCTGAATGCTGAGTCTGATGGTGACCAGGAGGTGAAACTGTGACTTCATGATGTTCTGGAGGCTGAGCTGGGGTCTCCTGCTGGGCTGGAGAAGATTCAACCTCCCCAGAAGACTCAGAAGGCTGAGCTGGCTGCTCCTGCTCACTGGGGAAAAGTTCAGCCTCTATAGGAGGACCTGGAAGCTCAGTTGGGGCCTCTTCCTGGATTGCTGAAGGTTCTGTCTCTTCTGGAGGCTGAGCTGGGGTCTCCTGCTGGGTCTGAGAAGATTCAACCTCCCCAGAAGACTCAGAAGGCTGAGCTGGCTGCTCCTGCTCACTGGGGGAAAGTTCATGCTCCATAGGAGGACCTGGAGGCTCAGTTGAGGCCTCCTGTTGGGTTGCAGAAGGTTCCACCTCCTCTGGAAACTGAATCGGGGCCTCCTGCTGGGCTTGGAAAGATTCTGTCTCATTGGTAGGCTCTGAAGTTATGGTAACCTCCACGTCTGCAGGTTTAACTGTAATGTTGGGCAAGTTATAATGAGCTTGATGCTCACCTGGAGGATGAACTGTCACCTCATGATTTGGTTCAGTTTGAGCTAGACTTTCCATAGAGGACTCTGGAAGCAGAGCTGGGGCCTCCTGCTGGGTTGAATAAGGTTCTACCTCCTCAGGGAGCTGTGGAAGCTGCCCTGGGGCTTCTTCCTGGAGTGAAGAGGACTGGATGTCTTCCAGGGTCTCTGGATTTTGAGTTTTGGGCTCTTGCTGGAATTCCTCAGGGATCCCTGAAGGCTTATCTGAGTTCACCCGGAGTTCTGGAGGCAGGCTGCTGGGATACAGTATATCCATATTTGAATATTCATCTTGCAGAATTCGGGGAGTAAGCGTATAGGGAGTCTCCTGTGGGAGATCAGACAAGCCGGAAGACCAACGTTCAGTAGGTCCCAGGGTGTTAGAGGTCAGCTGGAGCTGGTGTTTGACCCACTCCAGAGGCTGAGCCTCCTGGACTAGTAGCCACAGGAGTTGCCACGTGAGGAGGAGCCGTGGGCCCCAGAGAGGTAGCAGGGACATGACAGGCGCTGGCGCCACGCACTGAGCGGGAGTCATTCTGGCAGCCCTGAGACCATCACGCCTCTGATAAGTGTGCGCCCCGCCCCGTCTTTATGACACCTTTATTTATGTCACCTTTTTTAGGCTCCAGTCTAGATCTGCTCCATGTAACCAGGGCAAACTTAGGTCACAATCCCTCCTAAGCCCCGCCTCCCACCCCGCCCGGCCGGAACACCCCTCCCCTCCCCTTAGGGAGGAAGGATTTGGGCCGCAGACCCGGGTGGTCCCAGGACTCCAGCAGCCTGTTGTGGTGGGGTGGGGGCGCGGCAGAACTTCCCAAATAAGTCAGGGGAGCTCACTTCAGGATCTTCAGAAGTGCTAGTCGGGCTCTGGCAGCCTGAACTCTTCCTCCTCCAAGGTGAAATCCGAGCATACTCTTGCTTTCAGGGAGAGCAACTGAGCTGCAAAATGGGCGCCAGTTCGGGTGGCAGGCACAACGCACATTACAGTCATTTATTCCAAAATGTTGCCATTTTCGCTAAACTTTCGGTATCTTTTGTTGCATGTTTTGCATGTTTGATAATGAATTCACCATCCTATTAGGTAGGGGCTACCAGGGAATAAGCGAGGACTCCACATTTTCTGTAGGAGGGGTGTTGGGGGTGGGCAATTCAGTCTGGGAGAGAAGGCTTTAATCGGAGTCAAGAGCCCTTTGCACTAGCCTAGGAGGAGCCTGAACTGTCATCCTGCCTTGACTCAACACAGCTATTACTCTAGAAGTTACAGCGCCACCCTTCAGAGATCTACCCTGTGTGCGCACATGGAGAGGAGGCTTAGGCTATTAAAGTCAACATGTTAATTTCCTGAAATTGGGCTATAACTAGGACCCAGCTGACTTCCCCCACAGCCATTCTTACCTATTTTATTACTGTCTGGCACAATTATCAGCATGTAAACTCCAAGAAGGTGCTTCATCTTATTCCAGTGCCTAGCAGAGGCACAGGGTGCATAGTGATGGTTTTAAAATGGAAGGGGGGCCGTGCACAGTGGCTCACACCCGTAATCCTAGAACTTTGGGAGGCCGAGGTGAGTGGATCACTGAGGTCAGAAGTTCGAGACCAGCCTGACCAACATGGTGAAACTCTGTCTCTACTAAAAATACAAAATTAGTCAGGCATGGTGGTGCATGCCTGTAATCCCAACTACTCAGGAGGCTGAAGCAGGAGAATCGCTTGAACCTGGGAGGCGGAAGTTGGAGTGAGCTGAGATCACAACACTGCACTCCAGCCTGGGCAACAAGAGCAAAACTCCATCTCAAAAAATTAAAATAAAAAATAAAATTGAAGGGATTCCAAGATTCACCTCACTTAGGGATGGATCTATTGTTATAATTAGATTTGTGAAATCAGTGCTGACTTCCTCTCACATTTCATAGGAACCTAGACTTCTTAAAGCTTGAAGTTTACTGGGTGGGTTTTATTTAAATTGAATTAAAATAATTATTTTACAGGGAAAAACTTCAAAACACATTGCAACTTTGGGGTGAAAGTTAAATATAACACTGTAGCCCCAAATTAAGTTCCCATTGAAATGAAACTTTTGCTCCTTTAAAAAAAAAAAATTCATAAATAGTAAATAATGACTGTTTTCTTTTGAGATTAATTTAGAAACTTATTCCCTATTTAAGAGCTTTCATATGCAGTCATGCATTGCCTGCCATGTGAGGAGCTTGAGAAATGTGTCACTGGGTGATTTCACCATTGTGCTAACATCATAGTGTATACTTACACAAACCTAGGTGGTGTAGCCTAGAGTACACCTAGGCTATATGGTAGGGCCTAGGACTCCTAGGCTACAAACCTGTACCCTATGTTACTGTACTGAATAATAAAGGCAATTGTAACACAATGACAGGTATTTGTGTATGTAAACCTGGAAAAGTTACAGTTAAAATACTGTATAAAAGATAAAAACAGGGCTTGGGTGCAGTGGCTCACACCTGTAATCCCAGCACTTTGAGATGCCGAGGTGGGTGGATCATCTGAGGTCAGGAGTTTGAGACCAGCCTGGCCAACATGGCGAAAACCAGTCTGTACTAAAAATACAAAAATTAGCTGAGTGTGGTGGCGCGTGCCTATAATCCCAGCTACTCAGTAGGCTGGGGTAGGAGAATCACTTCAACCTGGGAGGTGGAGGCTACAGTGAGCTGAGATCGCGCCGTTGCACTTCAGCCTGGGCAACAGAGTGAGACTCCATCTCAAAAAAACAAAAAAACAAAACACAAAAATGGTATACCTGTATAGGGATAGCTCCATCATAATCTTATGGCACCGCCATCATATATGTGGTCTATTGTTGACCGAAACATCGTTTTGCAGCACATGATTGTAAATGATTGACAGAAAGATCTTCAGCAAAATATTCCACCCAAGATATATGGGAGATATTGAGATCCAAGTAATAAGCCATATTTGAAAGGCATTATAGTTTTCGAAAGCTGTAGCACAATCATTCTTAAGGCCAGTTAGTTTCTCCCCACATCTCTGGGATCCTGTTTGAAGGGAGTTCTAAAAAGGCCTGTGTTCAAGCAGCCCAGCATTCCTTACTCCTGGGGCTGGGGGAGACTAACCCCTCTACTGTGTCCATAACTGTAGTAATACAGTCCTCTCTCCCTTCTTAATCTAAGAATGACAGGAATTATCAGTAATGCTGTAGTGTAGATCAGGGATCCCCAACCCCCAGGCCATGGATGGGTGGGGTATTGGTCCAGGGTCTGTTAGGAACCAGGCTGCACAGCAAGAGTGAGTAGCGGGTGAGTGAGCATTACCACCTGGGCTCCGCCTCCTGTCAGATCAGTGGCGACAACAGATTCTCATAGGAGCACAAACCCTATTGTGAACCGCACACACAAGGGATCTAGGTTGCCTGATCCTTATGAGAATCCAATGCCTGATGATCTGTCACTGTCTCCATCACCCACAGATGGGACCATCTAGTTGCAGGAAAACAAGCTCAGGCTCCCATTGATTCTACATTATGGTGAGTTGTAGAATTAGTTCATTATATATTACAATGTAATGATAATAAAGTACACAATAAATATAATGCACTTGAATCATTCTGAAACCACCCCCACCCCCACCCCCAGCCTGGTCTATGGAAAAACTGTCTTCCATGAAACCAGTCCCTGGTGCTGGTGTAGAGACTTCCGTAAAATAACCAAAATAGGGTTTTGCTATGTGGCTACTCTGGTAGCTCTCTATGAACTGAATTCACAGTCTTGTAAAATGAAGTCCTTCAAGTACCTTCAGTAACTAAAACTGCTCTGATGGGTTCATAACAAAATGATCTTATTCTAAGTTCTGCTCTATCATGAAGACTGAAAGTCCTATTGGATTTTTTTCTTTTCTTTTTTTTTTTTTTTCTGAGACACGGTCTTGCTCTTGTTACCCAGCTGGAGTGCAATGGCGTGATCTTGGTTCACTGCAACCTCCGCCTCCCGAGTACAAGTGATTCTCCTGCCTCAGCCTCTCGAGCAGCTGGGATTACATGTACCCGCCACCATGCCCGGCAAATTTTTTGTATTTTTGGTAGACATGGGGTTACTCCATGCTGGCAAGGCTGGTCTCGAACTCCCGACCTCAGGTGACCCACCCGCCTCAGCCTTCCAAAGTGCTGGGATTACAGGTGTGAGCTACTGCGCCCGGCCACATTTTTCTTCGTTAATTTAAGAAGTCTCCAAGATGAACAGTGCCCTTCCATACTATGCATCCTGATCAAATCTCTATCAATTCTTAAGAAAGATCTCAGCAAATTTTATATCAAGCCCTTCCCTCCAGGTCAATTCAAGACACCTGAATACCATGTAAGGCTATTAAGTGTCTCATGAGTAGTAACAATTTCTCCCTTTTTCCAGTGTTATACTACCATTGCTCATTCTGTTTTTTCTTCAATTAGCATAGATTTTAAAGCTGTAAGGCATTAAACATTAAAACAAGTTCAATAGCATGCTCTCCTCTTACTAAAAAAACCAGTTTTGAGAATTATTTTCAGTAAACTTTAATAACATCTATAAAGTCTGAACGCAGTGCTCTACTATGTTAGGATACTTTGAAAGAATTACTTCCTAAAGGATCAGCAGTTCTTCACGACACATTTTTTGTTTGTTTGTTTTTGTTTGTTTTTTGAGACGGAGTCTCGCTCTGTCGCCCAGGCTGGAGTGCAGTGGCGCGATCTCGGCTCACTGCAAGCTCCGCCTCCTGGGTTTACGCCATTCTCCTGCCTCAGCCTCCTGAGTAGCTGGGACTACAGGCGCCCGCCACCGCGCCCGGCTAATTTTTTGTATTTTTAGTAGAGACGGGGTTTCACCGTGGTCTCGATCTCCTGACCTTGTGATCCGCCCGCCTCGGCCTCCCAAAGTGCTGGGATTACAGGCGTGAGCCACCGCGCCCGGCCGACACATTTTTTTTACATTAAAGTTTTTAAAATTAAGTTAACCTGGATCCTGGATTCACTGTAACATTTTACCTAATTCATTTAATTCAGGCCAACACTATGAAGTCACAGTTATTATACTTTGATTTAAAAGGTATTTAGACTTTAGGTCAGTTTGAATGAAACCAAAATTCATGTAACTTTAAATTCCACACTTACCTACTGTCTTCTAACTGTATCACTGTCATTTGGCCCAAGTTTGCATAAATCCAACCTCTGATCTATTTGAAATCAACAAAGAAAGCAATGAAAACATTACCTGATATCAGGGATTCTAACATCTATAGAGTGACAATAATTTTCCACAATCTATTAGAAATCAAACCTATCATTTAAAGAATTCAGATTTCAAAAACTATGAAGTACTGGTGTATTACATTGCCAATATGCAGTCATTTTCTCTCCAAAACTTTTAGACCACTTTAGGCTGAGTCTTAATAGTTGTTGTTCTTAAGGAATTTATCCCTGAGCCTTGGTTTTCTCACATATGACAATATGTGAATCCTTATATTTTTTTAAGGATTAAATCAGATAATTATGCAAAACCCTCAGCATAGTGCCTGGGACGTAAGTGGTCAACAAATGTTAGTTGTCATTATTATTTTGTAACTAACTATTTCAAATGACATGTACACAAAAAAGTATTAATAAGAAGCCAAGAATAAACTGTAGAATCTGGGTTTGCATCAGTTCTGCCACTAACTCATTCAGGAGCAACTCACTTATTCTCTCAGATGCCTCATCTGTAAAAGAGATATAACACTGGTCTGACCCTGAAAGTTACAGTAAGGAACAATGTCACCCAAAGCACGCTGGTTTTACTTTGATTACAGCACTTATAGCTGAATGCTTTTACAACTGTATGCCGCTGTCTACTTATTTGTGAATTGATAAAAGGAGGAGACCATATCTTAGTCTTTGTATTTTCCACTCCGACCTGGTAGAACATTGCATCAGGTAGGTGCTCAATGAATATTTGATAAATTCAGTATTACTGCACGTCAAAAAGGTCAAATAAATTAATACAATGAAACAGTCACAAGAAACACAAAGAAAAATCCATGCCCTTAAACTACAGTCCATAGTTATCCAACCAAAAATTTAGACACTTTTCTCTTTGTAAAATAAATGGGTGCTACTAAGTTGACTATACAGTGGATTCTGCAGAGCAACTCCTCCTCTCCTATTCAGTCCTTCCAATGTGGCATGCTCCAGCATGCCTTTGCCCTTCCTTCTCAGAGGACAGGATTCATGCCTTTTTCTCCTTTATACAGCCAGGGTTTAGAAAGTAGCACATTCAGTCTTCAATAAATCTTGGGTAAATTGAACTAGGAATAATGTCAGACATTTGAGCTATAATTTTTCAGTTTGCTGAGTAAGAAAACAGTGCAATATGCAACTCGTTTTTTTCCAATCCCACTGTCCTTTCTCTCCTGTTGGTTACCCTGTCAGCCCAGAAATACAAGAACTTCTCAGATGCCTTTAAATACCTTGGACTAAGAACTTCTAGCTCAGTTTTCTGCCTTTTTCTTTTTTACAAGGTCAATACATACCTATGCTATGGTATCACACTACATTAAAAGAGACAATCTCTTAATATATTTAACACTCAATACTAAATTTACTCTGGTTTTTATTAATTTCCTTCTTTTTTTTTTTTTTTTTGAGACGGAGTCTTGCTCTGTCGCCCAGGCTGGGATGCAGTGGCCGGATCTCAGCTCACTGCAAGCTCCACCTCCCGGGTTTATGCCATTCTCCTGCCTCAGCCTCCCAAGTAGCTGGGACTACAGGCGCTCGCCACCTCGCCCGGCTAGTTTTTTGTATTTTTTAGTAGAGATGGGGTTTCACCGTGTTAGCCAGGATGGTCTCGATCTCCTGACCTCGTGATCCACCCGTCTCGGCCTCCCAAAGTGCTGGGATTACAGGCTTGAGCCACCGCGCCCGGCCTATTAATTTCTTTAGATACTATGCGAGTTTGTTTAGCATAAGAATCTGGGCTAAAATCCTATTACAATGACTAACGGTATTTTTTACATTATATAAAAAAGAATTCTATAGAAACAAACACACAATAAGAACCTGTTGAAAAAGGAATTCCCATTTATGCTCCAATGGAAAGACCCACCCAAAAGACTGTCACCTGATTGTGCTAAGTCACCTTATAAATCCATTATGAAAACCACTTCTAATGTCTTGATCTTGGTCTAATCTTCTAAATGCCCAGGTTGGTGATAAACTGAGCTACAGTTAAGTAGTTAATGGAGCTGTCATACTCTCAAAATAATGTTTAATCTTTCTTTAACTTCTAATTTTGTCACAGCTGTTTTATATATTATACCATTCTTATCCCTTCATAATTGCCCTTTAACTGCCACCTTAAATACTCCAATCACCTCAATAAAAACATTTCGTCCACAAATCAACCAAAACCAGAAAACGGTACTAAGACATTTTAAAAGGCATATACTTCCTGACACCTTTCTTTTTGCCATTCTGGATATCAATCATTTCTTAATACTTTTAAATTAACTAGAAATGAAGCACCAGCTCTCACTTAGCTGTCAGTTTCACGTATTTAAAACGTTTCATTTTTAAGTCTACAAAATAAATTTAGACCAGGAATTTTTACCAATGTTTCAGACATACACAAGAAGTTGTGTTTGAACCTCTACCGACATACTCAAATATATATCTTATTTATGTACATATATTTGAGAATACATATATAGTGTATGCATATATGTATATGCACACGTACATATACACATACACACACACACGTATATATCTTTTTTATTTTAAAAAGCAGTAGTATCTACTCACAACCAGTGTCTTTGAGGTGGCTGATGGCATTGGAAAGAAGACGAACACAACCGAGAAATCCAGCACCTTGTTTCTTATGGATCTTCTTGTGATTCCATACACTGATAGTAACTGAATCAGACTTTTCAATATACCAAAAAATCAAAACGGCTGCAAGAGTAAGTTGGTAGTTACAGGCAGTTGGTGTAAAATTTTTCTTTTCTTCTTTTTATACCCTAAAGTTACAAATATGCTTCAGAAGCTGGCTATATTATGCAAAATATGTCTTGAGTTAATCCACAGGATTGAATTTAAATTTTTTAAAATCTTGGAAGTAAAATTTTTAAAAACAATTTTAGTATATTTTTATCACACCTGCCAATCTCAAGCTGGGCTATAGTTCTGGTTAGTAAAAAGGCTATTTTAGTAGCTAGTGTCTAATAACACTAAGGGAGTTTATTAAATAACTTCTTTTCAAGACCGGCCTGAGCAACACAGTGAAACCCTGTCTCTACTAAAAATACAAAAAACTAGCCAGGCATGGTGGCGGGCACCTGTAATCCCAGCTACTCAGGAGGCTAAGGCAGAGAACTGCTTGAACACGGGCGGCGGAGGTTGCAGTGAGCCGAGAATGCACCACTGCTCCAGCCTGGGCAACAGAGTGAGACTCCGTCTCCAAAAAAAAAAAAAAAACCACTGCCTTTCGTTATAATGGAAGTTAATTTAAGAACTTCATTAAAACGTTCACACCAGTAATCAAAGAACAGCAGCAATACAAAGTAAGGTACAGCCAATCAATCCTAGGAAGCAAACACAAGCAAGAGAAATGGCATGTAAAGGAACTGAAGAATAGCAAATTCAAAAATTACAATATTCCCAATTCTAAAGAAAAATGAATGAGGCTGGTAATGAAAAAATAACACGTCTTACCTTAAGAGGCATCCAAATAGCATTCATAGTGTCAGGATATAAAGACAATACTCAGAAATGAGCAAGAAGTCTTAGTAATTCCCTCAATCACCAAGTATAAGCAGGTAGGAAAATCTTTTGTTTCAAGAAGGTATCTGAAAGAGAGGACTTGCATTTAGACTAAAAAATAATCGAGAAAATGCAAATAGTTTAAACTACCTGGGCAGGGATCTTGAAGTACTACTTGTCTCACCACATTTTACGACGTATAGAAAAGACAGTCCCCTTTAGAAAAGGGCAAATGTGTGTGTGTCTCCATAAATATGTGCAGAAACACACTTTACATAAAAAGAGAAATAAATATGTAACATATTTTAGATAATGTAAAATTGCTTATCAAATAATTAGCCAAAATCCCAGAAAGAATAATTTTCCAGGGTACTTCATAAACATTTAACGTGATTTGTTAATGATCTAAAAGAAGACCCTTGCCACATTTAATCGTATTTAGCAAAGTAAAACCTCTCTAATCATCCCGACTGTCTCAAGATTATGCTTAAGTTTCAGAGTCAATTTCACATGAAAAGTAAAACCTACTCTTGACTGAAGTACTAGAAACAAATAAAAGATCCTTCTTCTCCAGAGATCGTTAAAAGCAGACCGAGCAACTTAATTCTGAGGGTGGGAGGAAGGTAAATTTGCCTGGAGGCTGGACTAAATGCCCTTTGGTAGGATCCTCGTTTAAGCCCCGGGCCTAAATACAATTCCAGCTTAACCAGTTACTGCTTCGCTTAAAATGGAGGCTTGCCCGAGTAGGGACAAAAATAACAGTACCCACCTCATTAAAAATTAAATGTCGAAAAGTACCCTTATTTAAATAAAAATAAAAAATAAACACCTCTGGAGTGGACGTGTGCTTGCTATACGTTTGTCACTGAGGCTTCGAAGACTTGGCATCACTTTCCTTACCGCTCACCGGATTTTGGGGTAGGGGCGGGCTGGGGGGGCAGCAGTTTGACTTTTGACCCAAGTCTGAGGCAGGCTTCAGAGCCCCACCGGGGCCCCCAACTCCAGAGCCAGCGGGAGCAGAGAGGCGAGAGCCTGAGGTCGCACCTCCCCGCACCACGGACCCCAGTCCCAAACCTACCCCTCATCCCTCCGCAGTGGGGCGCCTCCTTCTGCCCCATTCCCATTGTTAGGGAGGGGAGAGCGCGGGGTGGGCTTAGGGCAGGGGCCCCCCGCGGCCGTTGCCCGGCTCACTTCAGAAGGGACAGCACGTGGGATGCGACTTCCCCTCCTCTCCGCGTCAGTCAGTCCCACTTCGGCTCGGCCTGGCGCCCCGAGCTCCGCTCCGCGCCCCCAGCTGCGGCCCTGGCCCCAGCCCGCCCCCCGGGCAGCCAGGCCCCCGGCAACTCGGCCGGCAGCCTGCGGCCCAGGCCTACGAGTGGGCGCCGGGCGAGGGTCCCCGTGCCCCACACTAGCGTCCCCTCTTCCCCAGCCCCGCCGCTTCCAGGGCCCTGGGCGGTGCCTGCTCCCTGGGACCCTAGGCCCCCAGCCTCCCAGCCGGGCGGCTCCCTCAGGCTCCCCAGGTCGGGGGCCACCTCCTCTGCCTCACCGTCACTCCTGCCCATTCGTGCCTCCACCCCATGGGCACTAGAGCCAAAGGCGGCTCCCAAAGCCCCGGACCTTCCAGCATGGCTTAACCAAGCCTAGAAGTGGGGGCGGGAAATCTCCCACCCTCCTCTGGCGCTCATTGGCCCTTCCAGGGCACATTGTGAGCGCCATTGGCTGAGGGATGGTGTCCGTCAGAGCGTTGGGGCGGGACAGAATGGGGAGAGGGATGCAGATGCCACGGCGTCTCTGTCTCGTGTTTATCGCTGTCTGTATCTGTCTCGGCCCTTGGATGGGAGGGCCCGCCTCGGCCTCCCAAAGTGCTGGGATTACAGGCGTGAGCCACCACGCTAGGCCAGAAAACCTTCATCAATTAATAATCTTTTCTCTGGCCGGTCTCGGTGGCTCACACCTGTAATCCCAACACTTTGGGAGTCCGAGGCGGGCGGATCACCTGAGGTTGGGAGTTCAAGACCAACCTAACCAACATGGAAAAACCCCGTCTCTACTAAAAATCCAAAAAAATTAGGAGGCTGAGGCAGGAGAATCACTTGAACCCGGGAGGCAGCGTTTGTAGTGAGCAGAGATAGCGCCATTGTACTCCAGCCTGGGCAACAAGAGTGAAACTTTGTCTCAAAAAAAAAAAAAAAGAATATTTTCTCGGAGTTTATTAATTCTATTTAAATCAACCACAGAAAACACCTTCAACACAGCTCCTCATTTCATATCTGTAAAATGGGGCAAAAACATAGTTCCCACCCCTTAGAGTTGTTGTGAAGATTAAATTAGTGAATACATATGATGGATTGCAGTGAGCCGAGATCGCGTCACTGCACTTCAGCCTGGCCAACAGAGTGAGACTCCGTTGCTAAATAAATAAATAAATAGTACAGAAATACTATGACATGATGAGATGCAGAGTAATTTTTTTTTTTTTTTTTTTTTGAGACGGAGTCTTGCTCTGTCACCCAGGTTGGAGTGCAGTGTAGTGGCACCATCTCGGCTCACTGCAAGCTCCGCCTCCCGGGTTCACGCCATTCTCCTGCCTCAGCCTCCCAAGTAGCTAGGACTACAAGCCACCACTGCCGGCTAATTTTTTTTGTATTTTTAGTAGACACGGGGTTTCACCTTGTTAGCCAGGATGGCCTGGATCTCCTGACCTCGTGAATCACCCGCCTCGGCCTCCCAAAGTGCTGGGATTACAGGCATGAGCCACAGCGCCTGGCCGAGATGCAGAATAATTTTATTATTCATTAAAATGTAGAATTCTTGGTAATTTGCCCGGTATCACAGAATGTAGAGATGAAGGCAATGTGTATCTTGTCACATCACCCTTTTCGTTAGTATGATCAACTGATGCAACAAGATTAGCCCCCCTGAAGATTTTTCTCTGATATGATGACAATTGACTGGGATGATAAAACGAGGAGCCACTGCTGTCCTGGAGAAATCCAGGCACAATTAGATTATTCTGCCTTCATAACTTTGCAGCCGTCCCTCCCCACAGAGGCTTACAGATAATAATTAGCGCACATTCAAAGACACTTCTGTCTGTGGGAGAAAAATTATCTCTATTTATTTTGCTTCATATACATCCATAGTTGAATTTTAATACAAAAGAAAAAATTATAATCTGACAAATGTTTACAAACAAGATACCTTCAAACAGATTTTACTCATTTTAACCTGGTGCATTGTAATTGACAAATTGTACTGTTATATTCAAGGCAACAGAGTCTGCAGTCCAGGACCACTTAGCCCAATCTTTATGTAAGCTTAATTTTAATCTACCAGGAACAATAAACTCATTGTTGATTCCCAGTTATGTGTGTGTGCACATGTGTACATAGCAGCTCCTTTCATAGAAAGAAAAGACATCTAGAGGTCGTCTTGTACTTTTACGTACAGGAATCATGATAAGATACAGAAGGATTATACGTAACCAGGGCTGGATTTTATAAGAGAAAAGGCAGCAATAAAAACGTGTCTTTTTTGCGACAATTAATATACACAGTCAAAAGCTGTCTTTGAGACTCTAAACCAGCTTCTTCACGGAAGAGCAGATGTAGCATTTCCATGGAGCTGCGCTTGACCCCATAGTATCTTTTTTTCTTGCTTTCTTTTTCTTTTTTTTAATAAGCAGAGTTTTCTAGCTTCTGCCACAATAGTAAAACCATTTGATCCTGACAAGATAATGCTGCCGTTGACTTTGCTTTTTTCTTGTCCATTGGACAAAATTGGCCAACAATATAATTGGATTATTATGACCAATAAAAACAAAGTTTAGGCCAAATCTCGACTAAAAACATCTGGCTCCTTAATTTAAAATAGTTCAGACAACCAGATTCTTGCTGCATTTTATGTTAAACTTTAAGAAGCTGTAGACTGCAGTTTGTTGTTGTGAGACCTACAGAATATAGAAAAAAGGGAACAATTAAGCACCCTTCATTTTTGAAAACAATGATGCTTTATGCGGATGCCAAGGTCAGTCAGTCTGGGAGAAGCAGCCTTGTTCTTTCATTCACCCTTGGCAAGTGAATAAAAAAGAATGATTAATAAATTTTTAATCTATAATATTAAAACTTTTCACTGTACACTAAACATAATAGCTCACTGGAAAAAACCAATATGAAAAAAATATATATTTTTGTCTAATAAAGATTACAACATTTTCAGCCAACTGGACAAATAAAGACGTTTAGAGAAGATTACCATTGTAGTGAAAGGTGTGTGTGTGTGTATGTGTGTGTTTATTTACACTGATGAGGGGAATATAAAGGGAAAAATAATGCTAAAACAAAAGAAAATGCAATCTTAAATCACATTTTTCTATTAAAGTCCAGGAAGTCTCCCTTCTAGTTTCACAGTTGTATTCAAAATTTTCATTGATAAACCAAATTACTGTACAGTCACCAGGACTAAGTCAAAGGACTTTATATTGCAATAGCAGATAAATACAGTATTCCAAGAGTTTACAATTTTTAAATGCATTGTTAAACATGGCTGCTAGAATAAATTTTTTACCACGATAAATCTTTTTTCTTTCTTTCTTTCTTTCTTTTTTTTTTTTGAGACGGAGTCTCGCTCTGTTGCCCAGGCTGGAGTGCAGTGGCACCATCTTGGCTCACTGCAAGCTCCACCTCCCGGGTTCACGCCATTCTCCTGCCTCAGCCGCCAGAGTAGCTGGGACTACAGGCGCCTGCCACCACGCCTGGCTAATTTTTTTTTATTTTTAGTGGAGACGGGGTTTCACCATGTTAGCCAGGATGGTCTCGATCTCCTGACCTTGTGATCCTCCTGCCTCGGCCTTCCAAAGCATACCGTGAGGAGCACAGCAGGCCCTGCCAGATAAACAGACAAAATCAGGAGGGCTCCAAGGTGGGACAGAGAAGGAAGATTGTTAAAAATTGAATCTGCTAGGCCAGACATGGTGGCTCACACCTGTAATCCCAGCACTTTGGGAGGCTGGCGCAGGCATATCACTTGAAGCCAGGAGTTCGAGAGCAGCCTGACCAACATGGCGAAACCCCATCTGTACTAAAAATACAAAAAATTAGCCAGGCATGGTGGTGCGAGCCTATAGTCCCAGCTACTCGGGAGGCTGAGGCAGAGAATCGCTTGGATCCAGGAGGTGGAGGTTGCAGTGAGCCGAGATCTCACCACTGTAGGTCCATCCTGGACAACAGAGCAAGACTCTGTATAAAATAAAAAAGAAAGAAAGAAAGAAAGAAATTGAATCTGCTGTGCCCAACCAAGCCATCAGCTGTGGGGTCCTGCCCTGAATCATTTACTCCTCACCGTATCCCTGGGACCCTCAGGGCAGGCAGGCAGCAGCAGATGTTTTCCAAGCCCTGCTGCTCCCAGGCCAACGTGACATCTGCAGTGACAATTTTAACAGGCTGGACACGCTTGTGTCCCCCTAGCACTTATCCTTGGCTCACTTGCCACTTGTGCCTTACCCAGTGGGGAGGAAGTGGCAAGGCCTTGGCTCTGGGTTCCACAGGTAGAGTTTTTCAGGGGAAAACAGTTAACTCATTCTTTTTTTTTTTTTTTTTTTTTTTTGAGACAGAGTCTCGCTCTGTCGCCCAGGCTGGAGTGCAGTGGCCGGATCTCAGCTCACTGCAAGCTCTGCCTCCCGGGTTTACGCCATTCTCTTGCCTCAGCCTCCCAAGTAGCTGGGACTACAGGCGCCCGCCACCTCGCCCGGCTAGTTTTTTGTATTTTTAGTAAAGACGGGGTTTCACCATGTTAGCCAGGATGGTCTCGATCTCCTGACCTTGTGATCTGCCCGTCTCGGCCTCCCAAAGTGCTGGGATTACAGGCTTGAGCCACCGCGCCCGGCAGTTAACTCATTCTTTACAAAACCTACCCAGGCCTGCTTTCAGCCACCCCTCCTGCTGAGATTATATGTAATGTATAGTATTATATATAATTTTTTTAAATAGAGACAGAGTCTTCCTCTGTCACCCAGGCTGGAGTATAGTGGCATGATCATAGCTCACTGCAGCTGCAAACTCCTGGGCTCAAGTGATCTTCCTGCCTCAGCTCCTGGAGCAGGAGGGACTAGAGGCATGCACCACCAGGCCTGGCTTTTTTTTTTTTTTTTTTTTTTTTGTAGAGATAGGGAAGGTCTCACCATCTTGCTCAGACTGTTCTGGAACTCCTGGGCTCAAGTCAACCTCCTGCCTTGGCCTCCCAAAATGCTGGTATTACAGACATGAGCTACCGCACCTGGCCAAGAGACTATATATTTTGAGCAGCTGCTGGGAGGTGGGGACTAAGTTCTGGTCTAAGGAGAACTTCCTGGGAGTCCAGGAAAGAAATATCTGTCACTGTTGGTGCACAGTGAGTATGGTCCTCACTGGTCACCCAGAGGACAGGGTGTGGCTCTCTCCGCAGTGTAGTTCCCTAGCCCCAGAAAGCTGGACCTGGGCTCTCCCCAGTCACCAGAGATCCCTCTCCTTCCTACCCAACAAGGTGTTTGGCTGGCTGCAGCAACTGTGCAGACCCTGACTAGTGAACATTCCTGAGTACCAGGGTCTTGCCTTGTGTCCCGCCAGGGTCGTCCAGAAGGCTGTTGTGGGTAGGTGGGATCAGAAATTCAGGAAGCTGAAACAGCCAGAAGGTGGAACCCGGCCGGCTTCAGGGGACTGCCTGTGGAATGGACCGGCCCTGAATGAGTGGAACAGTGGATGGGCCTTGAAGGCAAGCTCAGGAGATGGGGCGTTGTGCACAGACAAGTCGCTAACCAGGAGCCCCACGCCTCATTCCAACCAGATCAGGGGACCCCACCTGTCCACGTCCCCGCGCCAGGTGCGCTCCCCCTCCCAGGGCCGTAATTGCCGCCGCCATCCCCACGCGTCTCCAGGTCCAGTCTTTGTCCGTTCAGTTCCGAGGCCGCGCTTGGACTGGGGCGCCCACGACTGATCCTGGAGGCTCAGCAAACGGCGCAGCTGCAGGGACGCCCTGTCCTGCAGGCAACTGGGCTCTCGCGAGGCAGCAGGTGCCGAGGACTAGCCGCAGATCTGGTGTGCAGAACCTTGGATTAGAGTCCCCGCCTCAGAGCCCCTCCGCTGTGTGACGTGGAGGCCTCGGCCGCCCTCTGAGAGCCTTCGTGGATGACAGCTGATGTTTGGGCCTACCTTCCTCGGCTGCTGAGAGGCTCAGAAGGGACCGCGCGTAAAATGCCTTGGATTCTTAATTCTACTTAATTCCATTTACCTCCTTCCTAGGAACGGTCTATGGCTTCCGTCCCCGTCATAGCGCTGCGCAGCGGGACCGCTCTGCCCTGTTGCCCTCGAACAGCCCGTCCGCACTCCATTGCCTCTCGAGGTGCCGTTATTTTGCCTTTTAACCTGGGGCTGGAGGTTGCAGATGAGGTTGCAAGTCTGGGCCGGCGGGGGCCTGAGGGTCGGTTGCAACCAACACCCGAGACGGTGTCTACACTGGAATTTCAAGCCAACCGAAAGAGGGCTCCAGGGGCGCGACCAAGGTTCGGTCTTCTGCCTCCGGTTGCGCGCTGCTGGATGGATCGCCAGCCTTCCCCCGCGGCTCCCTCCTCCACATCCCTGACCCTAAGCTCGGCAAGATCCCCCAAGCGCAGGCCCAGGCTCCGCACAGCTCGTGGGCCATGAGGTCCAGGTCCTGAAGCTCGGCCCCGCTGGGACTGTCCCTCTGCCTCTATTTCCAGGGTAAAAAACAGCAGAACCAGGCCGGGGTCTGGTGAGCCAGGCAGGGACCTCTGTTGCAGGCTTCCTGCGGCTACTACCAGGGTGCTGTCCACCCCGTGGTGCTGAAGCGCCCCACTCCCCTCCGCCATCTACCGGAAGCCGCGTCCGCGCTGCAGCCTCCACTCAGGATTCGACCCGAACTCCAGGACGTGTCCACACTGGTCCAACAGCCCTCATGGATCGTCGCCTGCCTCAACTGTTCAGACCACCGCGGGTTTCACCGGAAGCACTGGGGAGGTCGGAGCTTGCCTGAGAAGGCTCTGCGAAGGTCCATGCTCTGTCCAGTCCCAGGCAGCGCGGGAGAGGTGGGCGAAGCTCTAACCCCATGTTCTGCCCTGGCACTGGCAGGAATTCACATATTATGGAGATAGTCCTCGCTCACTCCAGACCTGTCCTATAATTGTATGGGCCCTGGGAAAGTTTCCCTCGGCTTTTAGAATCTCAACCCCGGCGTGGCCATCCGAGCTGTGCCAACACCGCTACCTGCGAAGCAGGAGAGAAAAACCCCTGGAATTCCTCTTGCACATCTTTCACAAAGAGAACATGCCCTTCTTTGACACTGGGTACAGCAACTTCGAGACCAGATTTTTGATCCTCAGCATGTAAAATCACAAGCTTGGGCGGGTGCAGTGGCTCACGCCTGTAATCCCAGCACTTTGGAAGGCCGGGGCGGCGGCTCGCTTAAGGCGAGGAGCTCAAGACCAGCCTGGGCAACATAGTGAAACTCGGTCTCAAAAAAAAAAAAAAAAAAAAAACCCATAAAAATTAGCTGGGAGTGATGGCGCTGCACCTATAGTCCCAGCTACTTGGGAGGCTGAGGTGGGAGGACCACCTGAGCCCAGGAGGTTTCAGTGAGCTATGATCACACCACTGCACTCCAGTCTGGGCAAGAACATGTCAAAAAAAGAAGGAAAGAAAGAGCAGGGCAAGAACATGTCAAAAAAAATAAAGAAATAGGAAACAGAAATAAAGAAGAAAGAGAGAGAGAGAAAGAAAGAAAGAAAGAAAAAGAAAGAAAGAAAGAAAGATAGAAAGAAAGAAAAAGAGAAGGAAGAAAGAGAAAAGACAAGAAAAGAAATGTCTTTCGTTTTTGGAAAGCTTGAATGGGAGATAGGCTCATGAACTTAAAATACCTTTTTCAGTTACAGTGTGACTGGAATATGTCAGATTTTTGTATTACACCCCGAGCCTATAATGAGTCTAAGCATCACTGGGACATGGTTAGATGCCATCTACAAGGAAGAAAAAATAATCTTACTTTAGATATTTCAAAATTAAAAGAACAAAATTTTGAGGCATCAAAAGCTCATTTAAATCTGGTGCCAAAAACTGAGACAATCATAAAAGCTGCTGATGGCCTCACAAATCTTAACCCCGTCACTTAGGTTAAAATCATTGAAAGTTCCACTATTGTAAATTTCATATTAATCCTTGCATGTCTGTTCTGTCCGTTGTTAGTCTACAGGTGTATCCAGCAGCTCTGAAGAGACAGCAACCAACAAGAACGGGCCATAATGATGATGGTGGTTTTGTCAAAAAAAAAAAAAAAAGTGGGGAGATATGTAGGGAAAAGAAAGAGATCAGACTATTATTGTGTCTATATAGAAAAGGAAGACATAAGGAACTCCATTTTGACCTGTACCCTGAACAATTGCTTTGTCCTGAGATGCTGTTAATCTGTAACTTTGCCCAACCTTGAGCTCACAAAAACATGTGTTGTATGGAATCAAGGTTTAAGGGATCTAGGGCTGTGCAGGATGTGCCTTGTTAACAAAATGTTTACAGGCAGTATGCTTGGTAAAAGTCATCGCCATTCTCCATTCTTGATAAACCAGGGGCACAATGCACTGCGGAAAGCTGCAGGGACCTCTGCCCCGGAAAGCCAGGTATTGTCCAAGGTTTCTCCCCATGTGAGAGTCTGAAATACGGCCTCATGGGATGGGAAAGACCTGACCATCCCCCAGCCCAACACCTGTGAAGGGTCTGTACTGAGGAGGATTAGTAAAAGAAGAAGGCCTCTTGCAGTTGAGATAAGAGGAAGGCCTCTGTCTCCTGCCTGCCCCTGGGAACGGAATGTCTTGGTGTAAAACCCGATTGTACATTTGTTCAATTCTGAGATAGGAGAAAAACCGCCCTGTTGTGGGAGGCAAGACATGTTGGCAGTAATGCTGCTTTGTTATTCTTTACTCCACTGAGATGTTTGGGTGGAGAGAAGCATAAATCTGGCCTACGTGTGTATCCAGTGCCTTCCCTTGAACTTATTTGTGACAGATTCCTTTGCTCACGTTTTCTTGCTGACCTTCTCCCCACTATCACCCTGCTCTCCTACCACATTTCTCTTGCTGAGATAGTGAAAATAGTAATCAATAAATACTGAGGGAACTCAAGAGACCGGTGCCAGTGCAGGTCCTCCATATGCTAAGCACAGGTCTCCTGGGCCCACTGTTCTTTTCCTATGCTTTGTCTCTGTGTCTTATTTCTTTTCTCAGTCTCTTGTCCCACCTGACAAGATATACCCACAGGTGTGGAGGGGCAGGCCACCCCTTCATTGTACTGGGCTGCTATAAAAAACGTGTATGTGACTGAGGGTCAGAGTCAAAAAGAAGTATGAAAGACACTGCTTTTAAGCAACTGCTGTGATGTTAAGAACATCATTTATTCTTGCATATCTACCCTGCAAATAATTCTCGAATTTGGGAGACACATTTGGGGCCATATCCTGTCACCATGGCTAGCTGAAAGGCAGAGATACCGAGTCCTAGCTCTGATCCCATTGTTCGTGATCAGAGCTGGGATGCCATGCTGTCCTATCCACAGTACTCTGCTATCAACGGGTAACCTTCATCTTTTAGCTGCAGGTTCACCTGAAGTGATCATAGCTAGAAGTGAGCGGTGAATCATCTACAGTTCTTTAATAAACCATAAAACCCAAAATAGCCTACTCATATGTGTAAAGAAGGGTTTAATTATTTAGAATTATATGTAGAATAAAACTGATCATGTAGTAAGAAAGTGTATCAGCCACTTATAGCATTGTTATGCCTTGACTGAAATTTGGGTTGACAACTATACTCACAAAGCCTAATGCTTTTAATCTTATTATCTACTACAGTTTTGGAAATAGAGAAAATACAATTCAAAAATAGGTCTACAAATTTCTACAAATGTCCAGTACCTATTTTAAGGTGTGGTAATTAAAATTATCTCACATTCCACAGATTTTTGTTTTAAACAGAAAGAACACACCTCTTTGTCCTCCTTAAATAATTTACTTCCGGCCGGGCGCGGTGGCTCAAGCCTGTAATCCCAGCACTTTGGGAGGCCGAGACGGGCGGATCACGAGGTCAGGAGTTCGAGACCATCCTGGCTAACACGGTGAAACCCCGTCTCTACTACAAAATACAAAAAACTAGCCGGGCGAGGTGGCGGGCGCCTGTAGTCCCAGCTACTCGGGAGGCTGAGGCAGGAGAATGGCGTAAAAACCCGGGAGGCGGAGCTTGCAGTGAGCTGAGATCCGGCCACTGCACTCCAGCCTGGGCGGCAGAGCGAGACTCCGTCTCAACAACAACAACAACAACAAAAAAAAAAAAAAAAAAAAAAAATTTACTTCCTTCATGGGCAGCGGCTGCCACCTGCTGGCTCTTCAGTTGGCTAAGTTTGCTATCTGGATTCCATAATCTGGTGATGATTCGAGTTGAGCCAGATGCTCCTTTTCCAGCTCCAGGAGATTCGCTTAGCTCCCGGCTGGACTTCGCCGATTTGAAATCACCTACTGTCAAATGAAAAGGCCACAAAGCAATTGCTGACATAAGTAAATAATTATAACCACTTTATTTCACCAAAACTCATATCTGGTGTATATGTAAGATCCACAAAGTAAACATATTTAAAAAAAAGCCCTTGAATGGCAAAGCGAGTATCATTAATCCTTAATCCTTTTACTTAAAAGAAAATATGTCATAACTTTACTGTGAGTCATCTAGTATTCCACAAAAAAATTCAAACATGCTACGTTATCTATTTCAAAGCTCATCTATTTGAAAACAGGAAGGGCTGCTACAAACTTAACAAGTAACAAACATAATAATAACTCAAAAGCAAACTAAAAAAATGTTGCCTTATATATTCAATAGGGTTTTCTGTATAAAAAGGTGTAAGTTTTTGAAAGATTTCCACTGAAATTCTGTTTAAATACCAAATAGTTTTGAGCTTATAAACATCATGAATTTTCCACTAGGGAATTTAGATAATTATCTGTGTATGCTTATCAATATTAAAAATCAACTAAATTAGTTTTTTATAACCTAATAAAGACCTCTCAACATTTTCCTAGTAATTTAATTTTTTTAAGTGACAGGCTAAACTTCATAGGAGCAATTTCTGCTTTGTGTACTGATGAATCTCACTTTGGCTGAATTTTTTTTTTCTTTTTTTGAGACAGGTTCTCACTCTGTTGCCCAGGCTGGAGTGCAGTGGCACGATGTCAATTCACCTCAGCCTCAAACCCCTAAGCTCAGGTGATTCTCCCATCTCAACCTTCCAAGCAGCTGGAACCACAGGCATGCACCACCACACCCAGCTACTTTTTTCATATTTTCTGTAGAGATGGGGTTTTGTCATGTTGCCCAGGCTGGAAAAATTTGCATACATTCTAAAACTACTGCATCACTGTTCAATTTCCATTGGCCAGACAGCTGAATAAGCTCTGATTTTTCCTTTTTAATTTAAAGCTTTAAAAAATTAAGATGCTGTGGCACTGGCAAATGAAAAGACAGAGACTTTATTATATATAATAAAGATGGCATTTTAAGTAAATAGAGAAAAACTAGGATTGGGAAAAGTTATTCATTTTGGGGAAAATAAGAAAATTTTGTAAACATTTGGTAATTTTACCTTTTCCATACCCCTTCTTTCCTTTGGGGAGATACTTCCCTCACCGCCGCCCTCCCACACTTTAATCACATGATTCTGCCAGGGCTGCAAATCAAGTATGTTGCCCCTTTGGAGTGAGCAGCAGGACCCAGCATGGCCAGACAAAGCACAACACTAGCTTGCCACAGTGACTGCCCCAGGACTGGCTATTTGGCCCAATCCTCTCAATATCCTTTTCCACTTTTTAAAATCTGGAGATGGAGAAAAGGTCTTTGCTTTTTGTACTAATGAGCAGGAAGGGTGTAAATCAGAAGTTGGCCACTTTTATTCCCACAACATGGAGAAAACTGTCAATAACAGGAAGCGATAAGCCCATCACTGAGAAGAAATAAAGAGAAAAATATGAAAGGGCAAAATTCAGAAGGAGCCTCGATAATCAAATTCACCTCCCTAGATCCAATAATGCACCTGAGGCTGTCCCCAACACTGGACTTCTCAATAGTGTAAGACAATAAAATTCCCCTTTTAAGTAAGTTTGATGGATTTCTATCAAAACCAGTAAATTCTAAATAATCCAGTAGAATATTTTAAGATTTTGACTCCAAAATATCGCACTACTACAGTTTTGGAAATAGAGAAAATACAATTCAAAAGTAGGTCTACAAATTTCTTTTTTTTTTTTTTTTTGAGGCAGAGTCTCGCTCTGTCGCCCAGGCTGGAGTGCAGTGGCGCGATCTCGGCTCACTGCAAGCTCCGCCTCCCGGGTTCCCGCCATTCTCCTGCCTCAGCCTCCCAAGTAGCTGGGACTACAGGCGCCGCCACCACGCCCGGCTAATTTTTTTGTATTTTTAGTGGAGACGGGGTTTCATTGTGTTAGCCAGGATGGTCTCGATCTCCTGACCTTGTGATCCGCCCGTCTCGGCCTCCCAAAGTGCTGGGATTACAGGCTTGAGCCACCGTGCCCGGCTGGGTCTACAAATTTCTACAAATTTCCAGCCCCTACTTTTAAGGTATGGGAATTAAAATTATCACACATTCCACAGATTTTTGTTTTAACAGAAACAATACACCTCTTTGCCCTCCTTAAATAATAAGTCAAAATGGAAAGGGTGCTGAGCATCTTGCCACCCCAGGCTGGAAAGCAAGTCACTTTGGCTGTGTGGTAGCAAAGCAGTTGGTCAGATTATCAATTTTCTCTTGGGTCTCAGGTCATGGAGTTTGTTGTTGTTGTTGTTGTTGTTGTTTTGTTTGTTTGTTTTTGAGATGGAGTGTCGCTCTTGTAGCCCAGGCTGGAGTACAGTGGCGCAATCTCGGCTCACTACAACCTCTGCCTCCCAGTCCCGGGTTCAACCAATTTTCCTGCCTCAGCCTCCTGAGTAGCTGGGATTACAGGCGCCCACCACCATGCCTTGCTAATTATTTTGTATTTTTAGTAAAGACGGGGTTTCACCATGTTGGTCAGGTTGGTCTCGCACTCCTGACCTCAGGTGATCCACCCGCCTCAGCCTGCAAAAGTGCTGGGATTACAGGTGTGAGCCACCACACCTGGCCTTCAGATTGTGGAGTTTTATGCCAAGATGTTGAACTATGGTAGTTAGTTCTTGGGGCCATCTAGGAAGTCCTATAATAGACACTTTTTAGACATCATTTAGTCTAGGTCAGATTTCCTGAAAACAGAAAGAGAATGACACAGTGCTTTTAAAAAGCTTCCTAGTTCAGAGCCAACAATCCAATACTGCTCAGAGTCAATCCTTTGTCATTTGCTAAATTTAGTGCAAATAAGGGAAAGAAGGAGAAAATTCAACCACAGGGGTAAGACTTAAAGGAATGGAGAAAGAGAACTAGGCTGAAGGTAGAGGTCTTTACTGAACACCCTCTGCCCAAAGGCCATATTCCTCCTATTATAAAGCAGTGAATCCTTGTGACGCAGCCTGGCGGCAGGCTACAGATCTACATCAGCCTCTCCAGCTCATTATTTAATGATACCAGCAGGCAGAAGCCTACACAAACTCTTCACCTGAGGGCTAGGACCATTGGCCTACTAAACACATAAACTGAGGAAGTGGAGGGTGTTCACCTTCAGGGATCCTGAAGAACAAGTTATTGAGCATCGAGTACTAGCTGGGAACCTAGGAATCTACAAGTGAATGCTATTGTCAGAAAAAAAACCAAACGTGCCAAATAGGGACGTATGATTATTTAATCCTACAGAAGTCCCCAGCAACCCAACCCCAATAACAGCCAGCAGGAACTAGGGAGCTAAAAACAGAATGGCCTCCAGAAGGGGAGTCTTCTCACATGCTTCTCACCTCTCAAACACAGCCACTCTCCCAGAAAACCAATGGCATCCTGATTTATTAAAGAACACCCTCCATGATGTCTATGAGTGTCATACGCAGTTAAATTCATAATGTGGCTCATGGATTGTGAGATCAAGATAAGCCACCTCCAGATCTATCGGAATTAATGTACAATACACAGAAATACTAGATTTGGGTCTAGATACAATTACAGGATGTAATTGTGGGAAAGAGGTTTTTGAAAAAGTTTTAAGTTGTGGGTGAAATCTTTGCATTATATTGGGCAGAACCATTTTTTAATTGTATGTATGGGAACAAATGTGAGTATATACACATGCTGAGCTACCAAATGATGGAAGTGTAGATATTTACTGTGCTATAATCTTTGCAGCATCCCTCTTTCCTTGGAAAACCATTCCTACCCAACTCCAGTCATACACTTTTGCTGGAGGCATCAATCACAGTACATTGCCTGCTCTGGCCATAGGGGTAGAAACATTATGATCCAAGATAAGCCACTCAAATTCCTTCCTCAAGGGCTTTTGATTTGGAGCACAAGTAGGGGCCTTGCCTTTGGGTCACAGACCTTGGAAAGATATAAATACAAATTGCTTGTGCCATCTTCCCTGCCACATGGGAATAGCCTGTCTATATTGGGAGAGAATGAGGTTAATACACACAAATATATGTAGACCTAAAAGGTGAGAGAGAAAGAGGGGAAAACAAAGAGTTTGATACCTGAGGGTCCAGTTATGCCTAATGATGGCTTGGACTTCCCAACTATATGAGCTAATTAAATTCCCTCTTCACTTAAGCTAGTTTAAGTTGGTTTGGTCACTTGCAACTGAAAAAGTCCTAATTAAAACAGATTTCCAACTCATATCAAATGAAAATTATAATTTAGATAGATTTAAAACAAAGTTATAGAAGTATGATGAATTACTGTAAAATATATGTATATTCTTGGGATGGGGATAGCCCTCCTTAATAAAATATAAAATCCAGAGAAACTCTAAAGAAAAAGACTGATACATTTAACTATATAAAAATGTAAAAATTTCTGTATGACAACAAAGAGCTAAAAATAGGCAATTACAATACAAATATATATGTAAAATTGAAGATTAACAGCCATAATACATAAAGCATTTCTATTCCTAAAATTCATTAAGGACAGATAACAAAACTCATTAGGAAAAAGTGACAAAAAGACATGAATAAGCAATTCACAGGAAGTTCAACAAACACATGTAAGAAACTTAACCACATGAGTAAGGATATGCAAATTTTTATATGAACTACTTTTCACCATTGGAAAAAATGTTAAGAGGAATGATGTTGATTTTAAGTGAGAGAATAAGGAAACAGATGTGTATGTAAATTACTGGTATAAATCTCTTTTGATATACAATTAAGCAGTAGTTATCACTGTTTTTTAAATACAGCTACCATTTGACCAGCAAGTCCACTTACTGTTTCTGTACTGCCAGAAATACCTGCACAAGTACACAAAGATTTACGTTAAGGATGTTTAAAAGCATCACTATTTGTAATAATGAAAAACTGTTAACAACCTAAATGTCTACTAATAGAGAAATAGTAGATGATTTATGGTACATCCATACTTTGAAGTATCATGCAGCAGTTTTTAAAAAATGAATTTAATTATAACATAAAAAGATTCTCTACATGTATCATTGAGTAAAAAAAGCAGGATGCAGAAAAATACATGCAGAATGATCCTGTTTATGTTTAAAAAATCCCCAAAACTAAAAAAATCACCCAAAGCCCCCCAAAAACTTTGTAAACATACATACATAAATGTAACCGCAGAGAGAAAGATCTAAAACATTACACAGCAAACTGTTGATGGATGGTGGTTACCTTTGGGGAGGGAAGTCTGAAAAGGATCTTTCTTCCCTGCTTGGTGTGCTTTTGTAGATTTTTATTTTTATTTTTATTTTATTTTATTTTTTTGTTGTCCCAGATTTATTGAAAATAATATAGCACTGCAGAAAAAATTCAAACAGGTCCCCGAGGCGTTTTGAAATTCATCCCAACTGTAGGCTGAGTGACCTGCAGGTTGGACAGACTGCTGAAGTCCAAAAGCTTCAGCATTTCCTTAGTGTCAGGATCTACTTCAATTATCTCCTGATCCAGGGCTGAGACCTCGGGAACGTAATTGTCTCTCCTTTCTCTCTCCTCCTCCTGCAGCTTGATGGAGATACCTCTTACAGGGCCTCTCTGAATCCGCTTCATCAGATGGGTGACATAGCCTGCTATCTTGTTGCGGAGCTTCTTGCTGGGGATAATGGCGATCTCTTCGCACACGCGCTTGTTCGTGTGGAAATCGTTGCCCAGGCGTGTGTAGTACTTCTCTAGGATGACCCGGGCCGCCTTCTTCACGGTTTTGGTGCGAACGCGGCCCATGTTGGCGGGTCCTTGGTAAAGAGCGCTTTTGTATATTTTTAAAACAAAAACATTGAGTGCAAGTACTATCAGTGTTTTTAAAAAAATGAAAAAATAAAGGAAAAGAACATCTACATTTTCCCACCCCCACCAAACTTTCATTTAAAAAATTAAAAACTAAAAAAATAAATAAAATAAAAAATAATAAAGCGAAAATAGAAAAAACTTCCCTTTAATGGAATGCATGAAGTATATTCTTACCTATCTCTTCCTGAATAGAGACAGGTGTATGAGATTCTCTTTCTTCATTTTCAGGATCATCAGCTGCCTTAGCAGATTCACTCTGGGAAGAATTTAGTTCATTGCTGTTACTGTTTTCCAGATCAGGCCGCATGGAGGTAGTGGTAGCACTAGTGTTACTGCTCTCACATGTCTTGTTAGGTTCTTTTAGAAAAACAGAATATCTGATTTTTAAATTGGAAATCACATGAAAAATGACGAATTGTCAGAAAAGACATTTGTGTTAGAATTTCATTACAAAGCTGTATTTTTAAAAGAAAAGCTGTTCATGTATGACTAGTGCAATGTATAAAAGAAAGTGGTAAGCAACACCTTATGAGTTATTTTTTAAGTCTTCCAGGCTATTAACTTACTGATTATTTATTTATTTATTTATTTATTTTTCTGTAGAGATGGAGTCTCGCTCTGTCGCCCAAGCTGGAGAGCTGGAGTGCAATGGCGCGATCTTGGCTCACTGCAACCTCCGCCTCCCGAGTTCAAGTAATTCTCCTGCCTCAGCCTCCCAAGTAGCTGGGACTACAGACACATGCTGCCATGCCCAGCTAATTTCTTTTGTATTTTAGTAGAGACGGGGTTTCACCATGTTGCCCAGGCTGGTCTCGAACTCCCGAGCTCAACTCACTGACATTTTTGTGGGGTGAGGACCCAACCCTAACCCACTGACTCATACCACCTTAGTCTCCAGCACAAGGCAGACAATCTTTTGGATACCCCAGAGCTGGAGAATAACCAACTGATATGACTATCTCTGAAAACTTACAGTGCACCAGATATTGCAGAGGTGGTTTTGCTGAGATAATATTCAAAATCTGAAGCTTACAGTCTTACTTTTGAAAAGTATTTAAACAGTATTAGAAATAGAATTAAACAGGATTATTTATCTCTATGGTTTTCTGCCTGAATAGTATAACCCCCAAATTAACTAGAAGGTAATGCGTACATGTGACTGTTTTCTCCTCCTCCTCCTCCTCCTCCTCCTTCTCCTTCTTTCTTCTTCTTCTTAAAAACAAAAAACAAACAAACAAAAAAACCAGAGTCTCGCTCTGTCATGCAGGCTAGAGTGCAGTGGTACAATCTTGGCTGACTGCAGCCTCCACCTCCCAGGTTCAATAGGTTCTCCCACCTCAGCCTCCTGAGTAGCTGGGACTACAGGTGCGTGCCACCATGCTCAGATAAATTTTTTGTAGATTTTGGTAGAAATGGGGTTTCACCACGTTGGCCAGGCTGGTCTTGAACCCCTGACCTCAGGTGATCCGCCTGCCTTGGCCTCCCAAAGTGGCTGAGATTACAGGTGTGAGCCACTGTGCCCAGTCGTGATTGTTAACTTCTAAGGACAATTTAGTAGTATCACTATGAGTATAGTTCTTAAAAGCATATAAAAATTACCACTACCGGCCAGGCGCGGTGGCTCAAGCCTGTAATCCCAGCACTTTGGGAGGCCGAGACGGGCGGATCACGAGGTCAGGAGATCGAGACCACTCTGGCTAACACGGTGAAACCTCGTCTCTACTAAAAAATACAAAAAAAAAAAACCTAGCCGGGCGAGGTGGTGGGCGCCTGTAGTCCCAGCTACTCGGGAGGCTGAGGCAGGAGAATGGCGTGAACCCGGGAGGCGGAGCTTGCAGGGAGCCGAAATCCGGCCACTGCACTCCAGCCTGGGCGACAGAGCAAGACTCTGTCTCAAAAAAAAAAAAAAAATTACCACTACCATGAACAGAAAACCTGTCTTTCCATGGTAGTTCTAAAATTCAGAGTCTCCCTCTGTGTTTGTTTTTGCCATTAACAAGGTACTCTTCAAATCACCCAAAATAAAAATTGGTTGACAATCTATTGCAGTAACTATCTCTAATGTATAATGTCGGGTTTCAGGAAAAGAACCTGACAACCCGATGGAAATATGTGAGCCGTCACAAAAGAAAAGAAAATGGCCTTTAGGCATATGGAAATATGCCCAATTCAAACTAAGAGAAATGTAAAATAAAACTGTATGAAGAAACTACTCTCAGTTATCAAGTGGCAAAAATCCCAGTCTCACAATACACAAAGGGAAAATTACATAGCATTTACTTAACGTAGCAATCCTGTGTAGCCCAAGATACACTAAAAAAATACTAAATTATTTATCTATAGAGCTATTCATTGGAGTATTTAAAATGGCAAAAGACCCAGAAATGAAGAAAATGCCCATGAGGCTGAGAGCAGTGGCTTATGCCTGTAATCCTAGCACTTTGGGAGGCTGAGGCAGGCGGAATACTTGAGGCTAGGAGTTCAAGACCAGCCTGGGCAACATGGCGAAACTTTGGCTCTACGAAAAAATACAAAAATTAGCCAGGCATAGTAGTGCATGTCTCTAGTCTTAGGTACTTGGCGGGCTAAGGCAGGAGGATCACTTGAACCCGAGAGGCAGAGGTTGCAGAGAGCCGTGATTGGGCCACTGTACTCCAGCCTGGTGACAAAGCTGAAATCTTGTCTAAAAAAAATGGGGGGGGGGGGTGCCGGGTGCAGTGGCTCATGCCTGTAATCCCAGCACTTTGGGAAGCTAAGGTGGATGGATCACCTGAAGTCAGGCCTTTGAGACCAGCATGGCCAACATGGTGAATCTTGGCAGTGAGCCAAGATCACGTCACTGCACTCCAGCCTGTGTGACAGAATGAGACTGTGTTTCAAAAAAAAAAAAAAGAAAAGAAAGAAAAGAAAATGCCCATCAATAGGGCACTAGTTGAACAAAAGATGGTATATACAATTAAATACCATGCATCATAGCAAGAACTGAGGATAATCACTATGTTCACATATAAAATGATCTCCAAGATTAAATGTTAAAAGCAAGGTGTAGAACAATACTTATAATACGCTCACTTTTGTGTGAGAAGGGGAGGAAATACAAATTTATAAACAGTTGTTGCTTTTACTTATAAAAAACAAAATCAGCCAGGCACAGTGGCTCACGCCTGTAATCCCAGCACTTTGGGAGGCCGAGGCAGGTGGATCATGAGATTAGGGGTTCAAGACCAGCCTGGCCAAGACAGTGAAATCCCATCTTTACTAAAAATACAAAAATTAGCTGTGCATGGTGGCAGGCGCCTGTAATCCCAGCTACTCGGGAGGCTGAGGCAGGAGAATTGCTTGAACACAGTGGGCGGAGATTGCAGTGAGCCAAGACCGCACCACTGCACTCCAGCCTGGGCAGCAGTGTGAGACTCCATCTCAAAAAACAAAACAAAACAAAAACAAGAAACATTGAAGAATAACCAAAAAACAATAAAAATGGCTACTTATAAGGGAAAAGAAACACATGGTTACCTAGAGAGAGAAGGAATGAAAGTGAAAATTCTCTGAATATCTCCAGTTACATAGTTTTGAATTTATAATAATGTAAATGTTCTTCTACATTTTCAAAAAAATAAAGTTATTATAGAAATGCATCCCTAAAAATTAAAACAGAAACGAACTGCGTATCAAGTTGTGCATAACCACACAAAGGATTATTATTATTATCTTTTTTTGTTTTGTTTTAGACAAGGTCTGGTTCTATCACCCAAGCTGGAGTGCAGTGGTGCAATCTCGTTTCACTGCAACTTCCACCTCCTGAGCTCAAGCCATCCTCCCACCTCAGCCTCCTGAGTAGCTGGGACTACAGGGAAGCACCACCACGCTCGGCTAACTTTTACAGAAAAGGGATTTTGCCATGTTGGGCAGGCTAGTCTTGAACTCCTGAGTTCAAGCAACCTGCCCACCTCGGCCTCCCAAAGTGCTGGGATTACAGGCGAGAACCCCCACGCCCGGTCCAGAGGATTATTTTAAGTGACTTTAGAATATGATATTTTGTCTGTACATCCTTACTAGAAATGTAGTATAATGAGAAATAAAGAGCAGCAAAAAGTCATAAATGCCATTCAGCAGTCTTAGTGTCAGCAGTAATACTGGTATTATGAGAATACCGCCATATTGAAAAATCACTTCCTCTTATTATTAATGCACATTAGGATAGGAATATCCTGTATTGGGATAAAGCAAATATATAGCTGAATCACTGTTGCTAGGAACTGAGGCTTTCAGTATAGGGAACAGAGATACAAATGTAAAAACAAAGAAACTAAGTACGCTATCCGCAACCTGAATCTGAAGCATCAAAATAAACTGATGATCTTTTTCTTTTCAAAAACATGTCTTTCATAACACTACCCACCCAAAAAGCCTAGGGGCTGTGAGAGCCCAGTAGCAAAAAGTATCCCTGAGTCTAGATTGTGGTCTCTAAATATCATTTCCCATTAAAAGGAACTTGGACTTCTTGAGGAAAAAAACCAATTCCAAGTCGGGATAGGTACTGTGTCACATAAGCCTCAAACATTTTATTCTGCTGAAGAGCAAGAAGTCCAGCCAGCATGGTGGCTCACGCCTGTAATCCTAGCACTTTGGGAGGCTGACGTGGGCGGATCACCTGAGGTCAGGAGTTCGAGGCCAGCCTGGACAACATGGTGAAATTCCATCTCTACTAAAAATACAAAAATTAGTTGGGTATGGTGGTGGATGCCTGTAATCCCAGCTATTCAGGACGCGGAGGTTGCAGTGAGCCGAGATTGTGCCCCTGCACTCCAGCCTGGGTGACACAGCAAGACCATGTCTCAAAAAAAGAAGAAAAAAAAAAAGGAAAATCCCCAAAACTCCATATTACAGTCTCCAAATAAATAACTGATTCTGGAAAGATCATTAAAATGAGTGAGAGGTTAACAGAGACTCTTGCAATCTCACCACCTAAACTCTGATCAATCTAGGAATCTCTAAAGGTAGAAAAACCATATACCATGAGCCTCTTGTTGTGACACAGTATCAATTAACCAGCACACTGTTTATAAAGTATTCTTCCCAAAGACAGATGAAACTGAATAGGTACTAGGAGATTAACTTTTTAACTTTATAAGTGATATGTACCAATCTTTCCCCAAATATTGTCCAACTTTTTCAGTTTAATCTTTAATCTGAGCCACACAAAATGTTTCTGATCATTGATCATACTCGATATAATAGGTATCATGAAACCTGACCAATTTTCTTATGCTCTCACTCCTATCATTTTTATACTACAATTTTATCATTTTTCCTTCACATAATAACTTCACCAAATTATATGAGAACAACAGTGTTCTCTGACAAGATCTTATTTCAAAGTAAAGCCCTGAAATAAAATATATACAGAAGCAATTCTGTATATATAAGGAAATACTAAAGTAAATGTTTGTATTTCTACAAAAATTCTAAATTCTCAGATTTTTAAAAAAGTCCTTCTATTGCAGAAAATATATACAATACAAACATTAACCAAAAGAAAGCTGGTGTAGGTTGAAAACATTATTCAAAATAATGGACATTTCACAATGATAAAAAAACCAACAAAATATAAATATTAGGTGCTCCTAATAACATGGTTTCAAACTGTATAATGCAAAAACTGAAAAAAAAAACAAAAAGAGAAAAAGGTGTATCTACAATAAACAGAAATAATTTTAAAATATCTGACAGGAAAAAAAAACACACCCAAAAACGTACCAAGAATACAGATTAGAACAATACAATCAGAAACCTTATCTGAAGTGAGACCTTGTCTCTAATAAATAAATAAGTAAGCTGGGCATGGTAGTGCACACCTGTAGTGTCAGCTACTTGGGAGGCTGAGGCGGGAGGATCGCTTGAGCCTGGGATGTCAAGGCTGCAGTGAGCCATGATCGCGCCACGGCACTCCAGCCTGGATGAAAGAGTGAGATTCTCTCTCAAAAAAAAAGACTTTACCAAAAATATCTTTCCATCTGAAATGCTATCCAATCTAACAGTCTCTTTTATTGATAAGTTTTAATCATTAAGTTGGATGTCTAAATACATTCTGAAAGTTTAGAAAAACCAAGTAAGATATCGTCTGTCATGGCTATTATTGTTAATCTGCCTTGAATAATTCTTCCACCCCAATTTTTTTTTTTTTTTTTTTTTGAGGCAGAGTCTCATTTTGTCACCCAGGCTGGAGTGCAGCGGCACAATCTCGGCTCACTGCAACCACCACCTTCCAGGTTCAAGCGATTTTCCCGCCTCAGCCTCCCAAGTACCTGGGATTACAGGCGCTTGCCATCACACCCAGCTAATTTTTGTATTTTTAGTAGAGACGGGGTTTTGCCATGTTGGCCAGGCTGGTCTCAAACTCCTGACCTCAGGTGATCCACCTGCCTCAGCCTCCCAAGGTGCTGGGATTACAGGTGTGGGCCACCGTGCCCGGCCCACCCCAATTCTTCTAACAAGGCATCTCATCCACTGACCATAGGTAGTGAACAGCGGTAAGAGTTTGGTCCAGGGATATCATAAAGTGTTTAGCACATTGCCAGGCACATTGTAGGCACTCAATAAATATCTGCTGAATAAATAACTGCATAGAGAGCCACAGAAACAGAGGGAAGCAGGTAATTCTCTCTGAAGGTCACAACTCTTTTAAGTCTGTCTACTGCCCATTTGAATGTAAGTCACCAAGGTCCCAGATCTTATCTATTTTGGTCACTGATATATCCCCATTAGTATATTCTGAAGTCAGGGACCTATTAAAATGCTTCTCTACTTTATAAAAGTACCAAACTTCTCTTTAAAATCTGGTATGTATATTTAATAAAGTCTTTTAAAATGTTTTTCATGTTTTGGAAACAAGTATGATAATTCTGTTTTGTTTTTTACTCTAGTCATGAAGAGAACTAGGAGTTATTAAATGGGAAGGTTTTGAATTTATTGTAGGGACAGCATTTTCAGCTGTCCAGCACTCTCACCCTGCTAATGACCCAAAATCCCCTCTGATGCCAGCTACTGACAATTGCTATATTTGCTCCCATTCTAGTTTTCTTGAAACTGCTTGCTTATGTTTTCATATAAATATATTTCCTTTTTCTTTTTTTGAGATGCAGCCTTGCTCTGTCACCCAGGCTGGAGTACAGTGGCATGATCTCAGGTCACTGCAACCTCCGCCTCCCAGATTCAAGTGATTCTCCTGCTTCAGCCTCCCAAGTAGCTGGGACGACAGGCGTGTGCCACCATGCCCGGCTAATTTTTGTATTTTTAGTAGAGATCGGGTTTCTCCATGTTCATCAGGCTGGTCTCAAACTCCCGACCTCAGGTGATCCACCCACCTCGGCCTCCCAAAGTGCTGGGATTACAGGTGTGAGCCACTGCACCTGGCCATAAATATATTTTTAAATACATGAAAATACTATTATATTTGAACTGTGAAGTGTAACTACAAAGGCTCTCATTTACAAGAGATCAACATTCGTTATGTTCAACAAATCATCAAATCAGCATTTTTTATGTTGATTAACAACTACTGAATCAGGAAAAGTGTAATTCAATTCACTCACTTCGTTATTCTTTTTTTGCTAGGCTTTCTCACTCTTCAAAGGAGTTAACTATAAATATCAGTAACAGTAATACTCAACGTTTACTGAGCAGTTAATATGTGTCGGGCACAATCCTAAGTGCTTTATATATATATTATTCATTTAACATTCTTTAAAAACATGTAAGATACTAGGATAATAGTTTCTCCCTTAAATCATTCTAATAACAAAAGAACATATATCTCAGAGAAATATACTGGTAATATAATACCTTACAAAGCAAATGTCTGCTAAAATCTAAGTATAGCTGTTACTCAGCTGAGTTTGGTTTAGAAACAGAACTAGATCATACATAAACCCACTAGTTGTAAACCTCAATGTAATGTAATGTACTGATCAATGTAAAAGTACAAAGAATACTTTAAAAAGTATCTACTAAGATTGTAATCATGATTCCAATAAGAATTAAATATTTTCCACATTATTTTGGGGGCAATAATCAACTTTCAAACTTTTAACCCTGAATATGTGAGTCAGGATAACATAATTTTTAAGAACTAGATAGGACCCAGAACTTTAACCATAACATTGTAAAATTAAATTATAGATCTCTAAGTTTCTCCAATCTATTCAATAAAGGATTCTCACTGAAATAATCTCTTACAGGTACTTATCAAATGCCTCTAGTGAAAGGGAATTTATTATTTCTATTTTCTAAAAAGCTCTAATTTTAAGTTGTTAATATTTAATCAAAATATTCTTCATTATATTTCTATTTATGACTTAGCACCTTACATTTCAAAGAAGAAGTCTCATATGCCCACACATCAGCCCTTCAAATATCTGAGGACAATTACGTTATTTTCAGCTCACCCCTCGATGTCAAGCCCCTATTCTTTTCTAGAATAAAAACTTTTTTTTTTTTTGGAGACGGAGACTCACTCTGTTGGCCAGGCTGGAGTGCAGTGGTGCGATCTCCTCTCACCGCAACCCTCCTGGGTTCAAGGGATTCTTGTGCCTCAGCTTCCCGAGTAGCTGGGATTACAGGCATGAACCACCAGGCCTGACTAATTTTAGAAAAAACAGGGTTTCACTGTGTTGCCCAGACTGGTCTTGAACTCCTGGCCTCAAGTGATCTGCCCACCTCGGCCTCCAAAGTGCTGAGATTAGAGGTATGAGCCACTGAGTCCAAACAACATTTGTTTCTTTATTCATTTCACCAGGTGGCATGGTTTCCAGAGTTTTCTTGATTTTTTTTTTTTTTTTGACATGGAGTCTCACTCTTGTCACCCAGGCTGGAGTGCAGTGACACAATCTTGGCTCACTGCAACCTCCGCCTCCGGGGTTCAAGCGATTCTCCTGCCTCAGCCTCCCGAGTAGCTGGGATTACAGGCGACTGCCACCATGCCCAGTTAATTTTTGTATTTTTAGTAGAAATGAGGCTTCACCATGTTGGCCAGGCTGGTCTTGAGCTCCTGACCTCAGGTGATCTGCCCGCCTTGGCCTCCCTAAGTGCTGGGATTACAGGCATGAGCCACCGCACGTGGCCCATTTCTTGATCTTAATGACCAATCTCTCAACAATATAAAATATGGCAGACTTACTGCTGTTTGCTGCAGTTCTTCTGGACCTTAAACTTACATCCCTATCTGTAGCACCCAATTAAACTGGTGTTTTCAGCAACACAGTTCACTGTTGACCAGTACTCAAATGGAAGTCATCCTCATAAGAATGCTAGGTTGTCAAAATCCTTCATGGTATGCAATAGGGCATTCTTGGTGTGATATAACTTACTTGGAGTATAACTTTAACTTTAAAAACTGAAAATATGAATTACTGGTCAACCTACATTTTTATGTCAAAATACATCTGACAACAATGTTTTGTGATCATGATTTTCTACCATAACACTATGGTTTAAAATGCTATAAATATTACATGAGCACATGCAAACATAAAATTAATTTGTTAGTATCTACAGAACTAGAAAGGTCAGATCATTCAACATTGAGCGATTAGCACGTAAGTAATTAAAACTAAAATATCTGCCAGTGTGGTCTGGTGATAAAATATAAAAATCCATCAAACAAAAACAGCTAAATGAAGTTTAAGAAGCATGAAAATCACAATGAGTTTCAAGCACTAACTGTGAGGACATTAATCAAACTCCAAATGTTAGGTGATAATTCAGCAAAAAGGGATGGCACTGTAAGCAAGCAGCATGAATGAACACATAAAGTTTTAGGTGACATTCGGCTTTTACTACAAAAGGGAAGGATTTCCCCCATTACAGAGGCATTGATATGCTGCCCTCTGTACCTGGCACATCCTGGGGGAGCTCAGATGCCACCTTCTTCTCTGCCATGTTGCTGCTATCAGGGGTTTCTGAGAGACACCCCACGGGGCTCCTCCCTTCAGGGGCACTAGTCTCTTCTGAAGATGCATTTGTTGTGTTGTCGCCAAGATTTGCTGACACAGAGTTACCTTTATCCCCAACTTCTGTTGGCTCTACAGCAAAATGCACAACAAAACTTTAAAGATATTCTTTAAAATTGCTTCAGGACAAATGACCACATTCAGTCAACTACTAAAAATGATCTGTCACCAAAGAAACCTGCTTCCGTTGGATGGCCATTTTAAAGCAATTAGATTCTGGGATATTGCTGCAATAGGTAATCCAAAGAGTATTTAAGAATATTTAATAGTATATTAAGAATGTTTAAGTAATTAACACAAAAATGAACATATTTATATATATGTTCATACATACAAAATTATACATACAAAAGTATACATATATAAGTATACATACAAAAGTATATATTCTGGTATAATATAAAAATAGTACTTTTTCATAGGAAAATGGCAACTTAATGGCAAGTATAGAGACATGAGTATAATATTATAGCAAATCCACTATTACGTAAAACTCATTACAATTGTCACACATGTTACAAGAGGGGACGGTATCCTGATATCTTTAGAAATATTAAATTAAGTAGTTGCTTGCAATGTTTCACTTTCATTTTGCAAGTAAAACTGGAGGTTTCATAAATAACACTGATGAAATATTTCTTTTTAATCAAGTAATTTTTTACCCTCAGATTTTCCTTGCTCAGGGTCATTGTCTGGTGTTTTGTATTCACTGTCTTTTTCAAGGGACTGGTCTTCGAATTCTCTGCTTTTCTGAGCATCTTTAGAGTCATCCTCAGTCTCGTTCTTGTCTTTTTCTATTTCTTCTGGGCTTTTAACATTATCAGTGTCTGCCTTTTTGGCTCTTATAGATTCCAAAATTTCTTCTATAATGAAAACAAATAAAAAATTATTTCTATATATAACCAAATAGAACAGTAAGTACAACAAATGCCACTTAAGAGTTTCAGTACAAGTTATTAAAGAGGAAAATTAAGTATTTTTAAAGCATTAGACCTATGAAATAACAATCAATATTACAAACAAAATTTTGTTTAGAGAGTTCAACCAATGTGGTGTATCTTCACGTCTAGAAAATACATGCTAATTATGCATTCTACTTTTTTTTTTTAAGTAAAGTTAGTCTATCTTTTTAAAATATAGGCTAGATACAGATATCTGTGACAGATGACAAAAACTGCAAGCTGACATAGACCCACAGTCTGGGCAGCACACTGTAGTGATCAAAACCTAGAAACCCAAAACCCACTGCAAATCTGACTTGGATTAGCTGTGTGACTCTGGGCAAGCTACCTAACCTCTCCAGGCCATCATTTCCTCAATTGTAAAATGAGAAAACAGAGGCCCTTTTGTAAGAACTTTCTCTCTGAAATCCCTGAACTGTTCTGAAAGTCATTAAGTCTCTAAGCACACTCACCTTCTTTCAACTTAGACAGAGTGATGCTATGGCATGTTATAGACCACGGGATATAGAAGGACCACAGTGCACAGAAACCAGGGTGTATCAGTATGGACTCATGGATATCAGTTATATTCTTTGGGTTATCATGCAATACTGTCACTTTTAATTTTGTTGCACAAATTGTTTCAGCTTTGGTCACTTGGGACTCTTTCCAAGTCTAGTGTCCTTTTGATACATATTCACTCATTCATTCATCCATCCATTCATTCATTCACTCAGCGTTTTCTTAACTTTCCAGTATTACAAGATGCTCCAGGTTCACCTTGTATTTTCCCTGCCTCAGTCCTAGAATCCACCATCTCTCCAAGGTGCCTTTGTTCTTTTTTGAAGAACAAATTGGAAAATGATGTTAGAAGTCACAATCTAGGTGCTTGGTGTGCTTGTTACAACTGGAGTGTTGCTTTCTAGGGTCTCTTGGCCAACAGAGCTAAGAAATGTAGTGATAAATATACACATCTATTATTATTTCAGTATTTATCTCTGCGGGCACATATGTGTATGAGTGAAAGCCAATGTGTCTGTGTAGGTTCATTTACCATTGCCCACTTGCTTATTTGTAACTTCTCTGACAGTGAGAAATCTGGCTCACATTATCTGTAATATATCTAGTTATTTGTTCATTCCATTCCTAGCACATAGTAAAATAGTTTCGGAATTGCTAAACTGTTTCCTCATAAAAATAAATTTACCAACTTGAGTACAATATTTGTGAATAAGAAGAAACACCTTTTTTTTTGAGATGGAGTTTTGCTCTTGTCATCCAGGCTGGAGAGCAATGGTGCGATCCTGGCTCACTGCAACCTCCACTTCCCAGGTTCAAGCAATTCTCCTGTTTCGACCTCCCAAGTAGCTGGCATTACAGGCGCCCACCACCACACGAGGCTAATTTTTGTATTTTTAGTAGAGACGGGGTTTCACCACGTTGGCCAGGCTGGTCTCGAACTCCTGACCTCAGGTGATCCACCCGCCTCAGTCTCCCAAAGTGTTGGGATTACAGGCATAAGCCACCACACCAAGCCAGAAGAAACAAACACTTTTAATACCATGTATATCCACAGTACTCCTCTTTGGATTTTTGGGTTTGTGTTTCCTTTTTTTTTTTTTTTTTTCTGAGATAGAGTCTCGCTCTGTTGCCCAGGCTGGAGTGCAGTGGTGCAATCTTGGCTCACTACAAGCTCCGCCTCCTGGGTTCACGCCATTCTCCTGCCTCAGCTTCCCAAGTAGCTGGGACTACAGGAACCAGCCACGACACCCGGGTAATTTTTTGTATTTTACTAGAGGCGGGGTTTCACCATGTTAGCGATGATAGTCTCGATCTCCTGACCTCGTGATCTGCCCGCCTCGGCCTCTCAAAGTGCTGGGATTACAGGCATGAGCCACTGCTCCCAGCCTGTGTTTCCTTTTTTAAAATTTTATTTTTTACTTTTTTAGAGACAGGGTCTCATTCTTGCCCAGGAGTACACTGAAGTGATCATAGCTCACTGTAACCTTGAATTCCTAGACTCAAGTTATCCTCCCACCTCAGCCTCCCAAGCAGATGGAACTATAGGTGTGTGTCACCATGCATGGCTAATTTTTTTTTTTTTTTGAATGGAGTCTTGCTCCAGGATGGAGTGCAGTGGTGTGATCTTGGTTCACTGCAAAACCTCGCTTCCCGGGTTCAAGCGATTCTCCTGCCTCAGCTTCCCCAGTAGCTGGGACTACAGGTGCGTGCCACCACGTCCAGCTAAATTTTTGTATTTTTAGTAGAGATAGGGTTTAACCGTGTTAGCCAGGATGGTCTCGATCCCCCAACCTCATGATCTGCCCGCGTTGGCCTCCCAAAATGCTGGGATTATAGGCATGAGCTACTGTGGCCAGCTGCCTGGCTAATTTTTTAATCTTTTAAAAAATAGAGATGGAGTCTCACTATGTTGCCCAGGCTGGTCTTGAACTTCCAGCGACCCCCCTGCCTTGGCCTATCAAAGCACTGGGATTACAGTCGTGAAGCGCTGCCCAGCCCTTACTTACTATATTTTAAAGAACATTTTATTTGGAAAAAGAAATGTAGTTACCGATTATCTGCTTTTCTTAGAGGCACAGCTTTCCTCTTTTCTTTCTTTCTTTTCTTTTCTTTCTTTTTTTTTTGAGTCTTGCTCTGTTGCCCAGGCTGGAATGCAATGGCACAATCTCAATTCACTGCAACCTCCACCTCCCGGGTTCAAGAGATTCTCCCACCTCAGCCTCCCAAGTAGCTGGGGCTATAGGTGCGCACCATTGATGACACCTGGCTAATTTTTATATTTTCTGTAGAGACGGGGTTTCACTATGTTGGCCAGGCTGGTCTCAAACTCCTGACCTCAAGTGATCCACCCATCCCAAAGTGCTAGCATTACAGGTGTGAGCCACCATGCCCGCTGTCTTTCAAACATAGCTACATCCTATAGCTTTTCTTAACCAAATCATTGTACATCCTCCCAACTTTCCCAGGCCATTTAATGAAAACCAAACAAAAAAAAATGCTTAATTGCCTCCTAAGTTTAGACCATTTAAATTGGTTGAAAAGCACAGGTTGGATGACCATAGTTCTCTGATTTTCTACAAAGATTCTAATTTCAAATAGTCTATCTTGCTAAACACTCTTGTATATATGTGTGTATGTATATGTATGTATACATACACACATTCATACTGGTTTTAGGTCCAAAAACCTATGACAGTCATAGCCATAAGAAAAACAGACCAAAAATAGGGCCAGGCACAATGGCTCAGGCCTGGAATCCCAGCACTTCACAAGGCCGAGGCAGGTGAATCACTTGAGGCTAGAAGTTTGAGACCAGCCTGGCCAACATGGTGAAACCCCATCTCTACCAAAAATACAAAAATTAGCCGGGCGTGGTAGTGCACACCTGTAATCCCAGCTACTTGGGAGGCTGAGACATGAGAATTGCTTGAACCCAGGAGACTGAGGTTGCAGGGAGCTGAGATCATGCCACTTGCACTCCAGCCTGGGTGATACAGTGAGACTCTGTCTCAAAAACCAAAAACAAAACAAAACAACCAACAGCAACAACAACAAAACAAGAAAAACAGACCCAGTGTTCAGCAGAGGGAAAAACATTAAAGGATGAGAAAAAATTATGTTGTATCTGATCTATACTAAATATGCATATTCTATAAACATGTATATTCTACACTTTGCATGAATATTTCAAAACTAAACAAAGAATGAACCTACCAGGTTTTAGAAACCATCTCTACTTAGAAAAATTTCTTCTAAAAATAAACTTCCTTCAAATAAGCAAAATAAAGCATTATAAAACTTAATTACCATACAGGCATAGGATAAAGCAAATATAGTAAGCTGTATATTTAGCTATAAATATATAGTAAAGTACAGATCTAGATAATGAATATATGAGTATTTACTGTATAATTATAATTATTATTATTATTTTGAGACAAACTCTGTCCCTGTCGCCCAGGCTGGAGCGCAGTGGCGCAATCTCAGCTCACTGCAACCTCCACCTCCCAGGTTAAAGCAATTCTCCTGCCTCAGCTTCCTGAGTAGCTGGGATTACAGGTGTGTGCCACCGGGCCTGGCTAATTTTTGTATTTTTAGTACAGACGGGGTTTTGCCATGTTGGTCAGGCTGGTAACTGTATAATTCTTTAAACCTTTCTGTACATTTATTTTTTTTCATAAAATATTGAGGAAAAATGCAGAAGAAAAATTTAACTCTCAGAAATAGAATTAAACTCACCTAAAGTAGACATGCATGTGTATAAAAACCAGAGAGCTATACATTAGAAATGAAGTATTTTGTTTGAGAGGTTAACATCAAGTCAAAGTCATCAGGACAGACTACGATTCTGAAATTCCTGTTATGCTACAAATTATTCTTGGCTATTATCAGAACCTCAGTAGTTTCCATTGTTTTCATCTCATATAACTCCAAGTTAAAGAACACCATTAGACATTATTTTGGGTATTTACCTGGACTGGGTGGTCCCAAACTGACTATCAAAGCCAAGATTTTGGTTACCAGAGAGAGCAAATAAAGGTAACGGTGGTGGACTGGTGTTTTAATGGGGAATTCTTCTGAGTGTTGAATTCATTGCCAATATACTCCTTAAAAAGTTGTTGAGAGGATTAAAGAATTGTAAAACACCTAGTTGAACACCTGGCCACAGTAGGCACTCAAAAATGTTAGTTTTCCCTTCTCTTCCCCATCAGTTTTCAACTCTTGTGAATACTTCCTCCTCTAGTACCAGGTTGACGTTGTACCTTAACCAAAAAAGGGAGGCCGAGGCGGGCGGATCACGAGGTCAGGAGGTCGAGACCATCCTGGCTAACACAGTGAAACCCCGTCTCTACTAAAAATGCAAAAATTTAGCCGGACATGGTGGTGGGCGCCTGTAGTCCCAGCTACTTGGGAAGCTGAGGCAGGAGAATGGCATGAACCCGGGAGGCGGAGGTTGCAGTGAGCCGAGATTGCGCCACTGCACTCCAGCCTGGGCGACAGAGCAGGACTCTGTCTCAAAAAAAAAAAAAAAAGAAAGAAAGAAAGAAAGAAAATTTTAATCTATATTTTAATCTATTTTCAAAGTTTGCATTTCATACCAACTGATTTCAAACCAACTGATTTCATACCAACAGTTTAGCTCAGACTTAACAAAAATAAAATGAGAAAATGCCCCTCTCACCATTAGCTGCCGCCAGAAAGGATTTGTTACTGCCCCAAACCTTATCAGTCAGGTCTTCGGTTATGTCCATGTGTCGGTGGATTTCTTCACGCATTTCTTCCAGAATTTTGCAGAGTTCTACTTCCCAATAATCTTTCTCTAGACAGTCAATTAATTCTGCAAGCTGGACCTTTGTGCTGTAGTACCAAATTTTATTTTCATTTTCTGTATCTTCTTCTCTGTTTAAAAATGGGGGAAAATATTTTATATATTAGACATAATGCCACTTACCTGAGTTTCACCTACCCAGTGAAAAGTTAAAACAAAGCTTATGTACTAAAACTCAATATATGTGCTCACAAGAGATCCCTGCAGGTCTTACTCAAACTTGATTGACTCTGAGAAAGGACATCTAAAAAACATGACACAAAGAAAGATGACCTCAAAATTCAGAACCACATGAGAGTACTCTGTGGAAGCCAGTTTCAGCTGCTTCTCAATCAACTTTAAGATCATCAGTGTAACAATATGGTGAGCAGAATGTATTTAGAATTATTTTATTTTATTTATTTATTGAGACAGAGTTTCACTCTTGTCGCCCAGGCTGGAGTGCAGAGGCGCAATCCCGGCTCACTGCAACCTCCGCCTCCCAGGTTCAAGTGATTCTCCTGCCTCAGCCTCCAGAGTAGCTGAGACTACAGGCATGTGCCACCATGCCTAGCTAATTTTTGTATTTTTAGTAGAGATGGACTTTCACTATGTTGGCCAACATGTTCTTGATCTCCTGACCTTGTGATCCACCCACCTCGGCCTCCTAAAGTGCTGGGATTACAGGCATGAGCCACCGCACTCGGCCTAGAATTATTGTAGAATAAAATAAATTTATTTTAGAGACAGGGTCTCACTTTGTCACCCAGGTTAGAGTGCAGTGGCACCATCATGGCTCACAGCATACTCAGACTCCTAGGCTCAAGCAATTCTCCCGCCTCAGCCTCCCAAGTAACTAGGACTACAGACATGTGCCGCCATACCTGGCTAGTTTTATAATATAGTTTAGAAATATTTTCATCAAAATGGTGTAAATGCTTTGCTAAATTCTGGTTCTTGAAGGAGTTATCTCAAATAATATCTCATCCCTCTTCTTTACTTCTGGACAACTGAAGCTCAAACTGGAGAGGAGCTTTCTCTCCTGCCTAAAACCCTCCTAAGGTTCCATTCACTTTTAATGGAGTTAAAGACTTCAACAGAGATGGTCACTAACTTAAAAGAAACAGGTAAATTAATGTCTAGGACTAGACGTAGAGGAACACATATAATGGTATTTCTGTTCCCACTCAAAAGGAATTCAAGAGTATGTGTGAGGCAATTGATGAGAGTGAGTCTGATTTTCTTGTTTCCTCAATGGCAAACTGAGGGAACTGAAAGAACTGGGCTTTAGGGGAGATCTGGCTTTAAATAGGCTCATTTGCTTATAAGATATGTGGACATGGAGAAAACACAAGCTCTCTGAGCCTCTAAGACATTTTATTTACCTCACTTGTAAAATGAGGATATAATAAAAACCTGCCTGCAGGCCACTATAGGACTTACAGGTATAATGATAAGGCATCTACCATAGTGCCTGGGCACATTAGTGATCAATAAATGTTAAATATTATTATTATTATCATTTTTTTTTTTGAGACGGAGTCTCGCTCTGTCGCCCAGGCTGGAGTGCAGTGGCGCGATCCCAGCTCACTGCAAGCTCCGCCTCCCAGGTTCACGCCATTCTCCTGCCTCAGCCTCCCGAGTAGCTGGGACTACAGGCGCCCGCCACCTCGCCCCGGTTAGTTTTTTGTATTTTTTTAGTAGAGACGGGGTTTCACCATGTTCGCCAGGATGGTCTCGATCTCCTGACCTCGTGATCCACCTGTCTCGGCCTCCCAAAGTGCTGGGATTACAGGCTTGAGCCACCGCGCCCGGCCTAAATATTATTATTAAGATAAAAAATGAATAAAAATTTAGTAGCATTACAGGAATGAGTCACTCAGTAATTCTGAGAAAGAAGGGCTATATTAAATCATAGATAAATAAAAGGATACTGGTGGAGTACCCTTATTCTGAAAACCTGAAATCCAAAATGCTCCAAGATTCAAAAGTTTTTGAGTGCCAACATGCTGTTCAAAGGAAATCCTCATTACAGCATTTCAGATTTTCAGATTAGGAATGATCAACTGGTAAGTATAATGCAAATATTCCAAAGCCCAAAACACTTCTGATCCAAAGCATTTTAGATAAGGGATGCTCAACCTATACAGTATTCACTGACTTAACATTTTTCTTCTTGAAGCCACAGAAAGATAAATTCATTAAAGCATAAAGTAGCAAAACATCAAATACCTGCTAATCCATTCAAAGAAAAGTTCGGGTTTTTTTGGTCTGTTTTGTTTTGTTTAACTTTTCTCTTTTTGGGGGGGTGGGTGACGGAGTCTCGCTCGGTTCACCACAACCTCTGCCTCCCAGGTTCAAGCGATTCTCCTGCCTCAGCCTCCTGAGTAGCTAGGACTATGGGCGCATGCTAATAAAAATTAGCGCCCGGCTAATTTTTGTGTTTTTAGTAGAGACGGGGTTTCACTATGTTGGCCAGGCTTATCTCGAAATTCTGGGCTCAAGCGATCCGCCCATCTGGCTTCCTAAAGTGTGGGGATTTCAGGCCTGAGCCACCGCACCTGGCCATCCTCTTCAAACAAAACATGGCATTTCCATTGGCCTAGGTCTTCACCTTGTCTACTTCATTGACTTACTTTACTTACCTAGTCCTCGCAGCCATATACACATTTGTCACCCTTAGAGCTCAACCAAATTGTATTGAATGCATTTATTTGGCAATTAGTACTTGTATTTTAATTTTCATTTCATGTATGTGTTCCATTTTCCTAATAAGATTGAAATAAGCCATTTGACATACAGAATCCTGTTAGGTATTTTTCTTTCTTTTTTTAAAATTTTGAGAGAGGGTCTTGCTCTGTCACTCAGGCTGGAGTGCAGCGGTGCAATCACGGCTCAGTGCAACATCCACCTCCCAGGCTCAAGCGATCCTCCCCCCTCACCCTCTCGCGTAGCTGGGACCGCAGGTGCGCACCACCATGTCCGTCTAATTTTTCAGTTTTTTTCTAGAGACGAGGTCCTGTTATCTTGCCCAGGCTGGTCTCGAACTCCTGACCTCAAGCTATCATCCAGCCTTGGCCTCTCAAAGGGCTGGCATTGCAGACATGAGCTATTGCGTCCGGCCAACTATTTTTTAATTACTTTTTGGTTGTCACTTATCTCAATAAATATTAAAGTTTATAAAATCTTTCTCTTATCTGAAGAGCTGACTTCAACCACTCAGAGTTGAGTCCCTGTGATAAGGTTTGAGGGTGCCTGAAATGTCATCATGATATGTACCCTGGGCTGAGCTCAAACCTAGTGACTTCTCAAGTAAATAAATAAAGGTTATTTCCCGATAATACAAACCTATAACACCGTGAAGTAGGTTTTAGGCAGGATTCCCTCTTTTCCACTGCAAAAGAGAGGTAAGTTCTTGCTTAGGTGGTCGGGGTCCTAGCTGTGACACTGGGAAGGTGGCGGGAGATTGGAACATGCAGCAGCTGCCTTCTGGAGTTTACTGAGGCTTTCGGAGTGGGGATTCCGCGCAACAGGTTTTAGGGCCCCCCTCCCTCCTGGCGGGGCATCCGGGAGCGTGGCTCCCGGCACAGATCCGGAACAGTTGTCATCGGAGTCAATTTCAGGACTCCAGCTTCAAGCCTCGCAGTTTCCTAAATTCTGGGGGCTTGTCTCCCTGTCCCCCGACCCCGACTAATTTCCCTCGGTCGCTGGCGCTGCCCGGTCCCTTAGGTCGCTCGGGCCGCCCCCATCCGCGACGACTTTTTTTTTCTTTCTCTAGCTGTTTCCCTAGAGGGCGGGGGGGGGAATGATATTTGGGGGCTCTCCTGCCTTCCTGTCGGAGCCGCGGAAGCGGAGCCGCGGGAAGGAGGTCCGGCCAGCTTTGGGCTCCAGCCAGGGGTCCGCGGAGACTGTGGTCTCTGAAAGCCTTAGACGCGGGGCGTGTAGCGAGCTGCGGCCCTCTCTCAGCCGCGCCACCCGCGCTCGGAGTCCAGGCGCGCCGCGCTGCGCTGAGCCCAAGCGCCCCGGGCTCTCCGCTCCCGACTCAATGTTCCCGCGCTCCCCCTAGCGGCCGCCGCGCCACCTCGCCCCTTCCCAGGCTCGTCGGCGGCGCAGCACCCGTGACGGCGCTCCAGTAGCGGGAAGAAATAAGATGGCGGTTGAAGGCGAGCCGGAGTGGGGCCCCAGCAATTCGGTTGAGCCTCCTCCCTCCACCCGCTTCCGCCGGCCGGTCCTCTCCCGCCCGGCCCCTAGGGCCTCCCCACCCGGCCCCGGCGCTCCCCACCGCCCCCACTGCGCCAGGCCCTCCCCGTCCACTTTCCCTTCTTTCCCTGCCTCAGGCTCCAACAAGAGCGGCCGGTGGGGCAGGCCGACCAAGCATCCCGCGGCTCCCGCTGCGCCCCGGCCCCGCCGCCGCCGCCCCACGTCCGGACCCATCCGGAGGCTCCGCTCGCCGCTACGCGGTAGCAGCCGGGGCAGGTGGGCAGCCGCCAGGCTGAGGTGGTGCCCAAGACGCGGCTGAGCTCGCCCAGGGTGGGCAGCAGTAGCCGGAGGAAGTCGCCGCCGCCGGGCCCCGGCGCCAGCACCAGCGACCCGGGCGGGCGAGGGGCGGGGGCGACGGCGAGGAGGCGGGGGCAGCCACCTTGCCCGGACCACCGCGGCCCGGAGCGTCGTCAACAAAGTGGTGCACGACGATGACTCCGATTATCGGGAGGAGCTGGAAGACGACGACGAGGACGCCAGTTACTACACGGAAAGCAGCTTCAGGAGCTGTAGTACCTACAGCAGCACTCCAGGTACCCACGAAGCTCAGTTGCTGCAGACTCCTTCCTCACCTCCTCTGCCCTCCCCGCTTGCTCACTTATGTGGTGTGCATCCTGCTCCGATCTCCCGCCAACCCCGCCGACCCCTAAGCAGAGGGGAAATGCGAGGGGAAAGAGGCGCATTGTTCAAAGTGGAGATTGCATTGTTGCAGTTTGCAGGTCGCACTCTCTCGCTGCCCCCCCCCCGCCCCCCTGCCAACCCCCTCTTTTTCCTCCTCAAAATTTGTGCCGTGTGCAGTGTCTCCACCGGGCAGGATTGAAACTTTGGCAAACACATATCCTTTGCATTCATTTTTCTCCTCTTGTTTTGGTGTGGTTTTCCGGAATGAAAGAAGCCTCTTGTTTTGCAAACCTCTTTGCATTTCTAATGTGGTTCCTTTCGGATTTTTATTATATATCTGTTCCTTAAAAGGGAGTTAAGGATTTGGACAGATTGTGGCATACAAACACACACAAAAACATGCCTGTTTTCACACCCCTAGCTGTGGTTTTTAAATTGTGTTAAGGAAACGGATCATTTGGGTTAGTAGGGGAACCTTATCTGGTACTGTGTGTTTTTATTATTCGAGTGCTAATGGGCCCGTGCAACAGCTGCTGGTAAATGGCTGATTAAAAAGCAAAGCAGAAAGCCAAACAAGACCCAACCAAATTTGGTAATTCATCCGATTCAAAATTGTTTTGGTTAAATCAAAAATAAAAGTATAAGACCGCAGGAACGCGCGTCTTAACTCATTTGATCGCTTTGCCTTGCTTGGGGAATGCAGTTTCGTGTCACCTGTTGCAGAAGATGTGTAGTTGATCATCTAGACATAATTGCCGAAGATGAACTTTTGGACCGACTTCTGACACACAGCGTCAGTATCAGATTTCTTACACAGCGACTTTTTCTTTTCACTCTATTTCTGAGGAAAAAGCCCTCCCGAAATCCGTAGTGAATTTCTCCATGGTAACCCCTCTTCTGTTTTCACACAGAAACGTTTCTCTAGGCTGGTGCATTTTGTTAAACACCCCCGCCCCCTGCCCCCACCGCAAAGTCTACTTTGTATTAAATACGTGGTTGCAATTTACTAAATTGTGAAATTAACCGAAACAACAACCGGCAAGACTTTCCTTTATAATTTTGCAAATCTAGATTAATTAGAATCTGGTTTTAAAAACATTTAAAAAATAAAGTTTATGAGGAAATACTTGTGATGAAAAAGTACCCTTTTTTCCTTGAAGTGAGTTGTGTCATGTCTTTCTCAGAGAAACTAGGGTAGTAGAAGTGGTTAAATTGCAAAGTTTCTGTTTTTTTAAATAAATGCTTAAATACTTATTGGAGAAGTAGGGTAGTATTATATTAAGCCAAATGTAAACCCATGTAGATTGTCCTAACATAAACTGAAAAAGTAATTTCTTTTGCCCGATAGTCAGAATCATTGCCAGACTTGCCCTGGGAGGCTGGCTAGAGAATGAAGGGAATGAATCAAGTGTCCGATATTTATGTCTTATATGTAGAAAGGAATACATGTAAATTCTTCCCAACCTAATTTTTAATGCATCTTTTGTTTGTTTGTTTGTTTGAGACAGAGTCTTGCTCTGTCGCCTAGGCTGGAGTGCAATGGTGCAATCTTGGCTCACTGCAAGCTCCACCTCCCGGGCTCAAGAGATTCTCCTGCCTCAGCCTCCATAGCAGCTGGGATTATAGGTGCCCACCAGCGCGCCTGGCTAATGTTTGTATTTTTAGTAGAGATGGTGTTTCACCATGTTGGCCAGGCTGGTCTTGAACTCCTGACCTCGTGATCCGCCCACCTTGGCCTCTCAAAGTGCTAGGACTACAGGCGTGAGCCACCGCGCCTGGCCTAGTACATCTTTTATAGTAATAACTTTTACCTTAAGAAATCACATGCTGGTCTTTGTACCCAGAGCCGGTAATTGAAACATGGAGACTGGATTGCATACACCCCTGGAGAAAGTTTTTTCTGGTTAGAGCTAAGACATTTTGGCAGGGCAGTAAGTCCTATTTGAAGGCCTAGCAAATAATATTTAGGATTGATGGTTGTGCATATGCTGACTTAAATTACAATTTGTAGCTAGGTGTCCTTTAAAAAAATGTGTTTACTTTTGATACTTTTGTGACATTTTTTCTTTTTTGGAGAAGGAGTTTTGCTCTTAGTGCCGGGGCTGGAGTGCAATGGTACGATCTCGGCTCACTGCAGCCTCCGCCTCCCAAATTTAAGCAGTTCTCCTGCCTCAGCCTCCCAAGTAGCTGGGATTACAGGCATGCACCATCACGCCTAATTTTGTATTTTTAGTAGAGACGGGGTTTCTCCATGTTAGTCAGGCTGGTCTCGAACTCCCGGCATCAGGTGATCCGTCCGCCTCAGCCTCCCAAAGTGCTGGGATTGCAGGCGTCAGCCACCATGCCCGGCCTGACATTTTTTTTTATTTTTTATTTTTTTTTGAGACGGAGTCTCGCTCTGTCGCCCAGGCTGGGGTGCAGTGGCCAGATCTCAGCTCACTGCAAGCTCTGCCTCCCGGGTTCACGCCATTCTCCTGCCTCAGCTTCCCGAGCAGCTGGGACTACAGGCGCCCGCCACCTCGCCAGGCTGGTTTTTTGTATTTTGTAGTAGAGACGGAGTTTCACCGTGTTAGCCAGGATGGTCTCGATCTCCTGACCTCGTGATCCGCCCGTCTCGGCCTCCCAAAGTGCTGGGATTACAGGCTTGAGCCACTGCGCCCAGCCCTATTTTGTTTTTTTTTAATGACACTTGCAGCCTACTGTGTGTCTACTTGTCCTATCCGTATTTGAAATGATTAACTCTGTAGAGACAGTATTGAGCTTATTCCCCTGTAGCTCCTGTAACAGTGTTTCGCTCATAGCCGCTGCTCATCAAAGGTTGGTTGGATAAATTATTGTTAGTAGATGAGAACTTGTAATAGATGAAGTTTTGATAATTCTACAGTGGGTGTCATAACCCCTAAATATTTTGGATTTAGGGAACTAAAAATTGTTCTAATTGGTTTTTGTTTTTTGTTGTTGTTATTCTTTTCTAATTGGGTTTTAATGGACAATTTGATCAGTGAATGTTTTTATTTTTATTATTTATTTATTTATTTGAGACGGAGTCTCGCTCTGTTGTCCAGGTTGGAGTACAATGGCACGCACGATCTTGGCTGTCTGCAATCTTCGCCTCCCGAGTTCAAGCAATTCTCCTGCCTCAGCCTCCCGAGTTGCTGGGACTACAGGCGCACACCGCCACGCCCAGCTAATTTTTTGTGTTTTAGTAGGGATGGGGTTTCACTGTGTTGCCCAGGCTGTTCTCAAACTCCTGAACTCAGGCAATCCGCCCTCCTCGGCCTCCCAAAGTACTAGGATTACAGGCGTGAGCCACCTCGCCCAGCCCAGTGCATGTTTTTCATTGCAAGAGTTACTTTGTTTTTGAGTCGCTGTTTCATATTGCTTGCCAGGCATTTTCCTTTATTGTCTGTGATGTTAATTTGGATGTTTTACCTTTTGCAGCACATTATTTCTTAAGATTATGGTAAAATGGATGTGACTTTTTTTCCTTATTTCTTCTAAAAACAAAATGGGGTACATGTGCAAAACGTTCAGGTTTGTTGCATAGGTATACGTGTGCCATGGTGGACTGATAACACCTATTGACCTGCCCTCTAAGTTCCCTTCTCTTGCCCCCTACCCCCCCAGATGTGAGTGATGTTTTGAGTTCTAAACTTTTAGAACATGCCCACTTGCCTCGAATGAGTAACAGCGCGTGACAGTGAGTTGTTTAGGCTCAGTACTAGTTTCAGTGGTTTTATAGTCTGTACTTCCTGGGTGGAGGGCTGTCAGGTAAATGTGTAGATGGAAGAATGGTTTAAGATATATGAATAACAGGCCGGGCGCGGTGGCTCAAGCCTGTAATCCCAGCACTTTGGGAGGCCGAGACGGGCGGATCACAAGGTCAGGAGATCGAGACCATCCTGGCTAACACGGCGAAACCCCGTCTCTACTAAAAACACAAAAAATTAGCCGGGCGAGGTGGTGGCGCCTGTGGTCCCAGCTACTCGGGAGGCTGAGGCAGGAGAATGGCGGGAACCCGGGAGGCGGAGCTTGCAGTGAGCTGAGATCTGGCCACTGCACTCCAGCCTGGGCGACAGAGCGAGACTCCGTCTCAAAAAAAAAAAAAAAAAAAAAAAAAAAAAAAGATATATGAATAACACATAAAGAAGTATGACTGATGAATTTGAATCCTGTTGTACTGCAAAGGCTGAAAGAGGAATTTACTTTATTGGTAATTTAGAGTAATTTGATTAATTTTTATAGTTTATAGCGTTGGCTTAGTTACTGGCATTTGACATTCCTAACATAAGAAATCACCCACTCCTAGTATAAGAAATAACTCAGTATTTTGTGGCTAATATAACTTAATGCAATGACTTTAGTTGATATTACTAAAGTCATGCAAAGTTTATTTATTGAAGATTGTTTTCCTTTTATGGAAAAAATGTAAGGATGACAACTGTTTAGTGTAAAATTGAAATCACCTAGGGTTGCTTAAGCTGAAGGCATATGGCTGAATAATGCTTTGATTAATTTATTTGTACTTTTTAAATTTAGAATTATTTCAGCCTATAGGTTTTATGACATTGCCAATATAATGAGAAGGATTGTGTAGGAAGTGTTTTCAGTAGGCATTTGGTGAAGTTCTGACAGCACTTTGAAATTAAGCATTTGCTAATTTTAAGAAATTGTATTTAAAACAGAATGTTGTGTTTCAGTCTCAAGTCTTGTGTGAGACTTCTGAGAGTACTTACCTGGAATTTTAAAACTTGGAACCTCTGATGACTTCATAAAACAAAAGTCCTGGTGTTATCCTGAGAGAGTTAGTGATTTATGTCCTCTAAGGATTGTGACAGTGGAGATCAGTGGCAGAGATGCCATGAGTGAACCATAGATTTACCTCAAACAGAATTTATCACTGCTTTGACAATATTATTCCCACCAGTGTCAACTTAATATCTTTTCAGTATAATTTCTGATTGCTACAGGCGTGGTACAAAGTGCAGTGGGCATTTAAAGGAGGGAGAGATTATATACCCTGTTTAAGGGGATTGGTGTGGGCATAGGCTTCCTGGATGGGCTTGTGGAGAGTAAGGACAGGCAGATTGAAGGAGGGAGGGGGAGGGAGCAGGAGGAGTAGCAGGCACTTGTTGTAAAGTGTGGGCAGTCTCAAGTAACTTGGTTTAACAAGAGCCTGAGAGTGTGAATAGGAAATAAACCAAAGCTCCCTTGTATGCCGTGTTGGGCAGTACCTAGAGGATCAGGCTATAGCAACTGTGCTTTCCCCCTCATCTGTAGAATAAGGATTGGGCTAGATCGTGATCCTCAGACCTTTTCCCTCCTGAACACCCCGAGGAGATATGCTGTATTCCCAGCAGCACCATGCACAAACATGAAACAGAACCACATCAAATCACAGAGATGCTGTTGAACCACTGGTGTAGCCTTTCTCCCAAACTGAGAGAATTACTAGGGAAGTGGCCTGAAACTCTCTCTCTCTTTCAAATCTATTTCAAATCTTTAATTTTGGGTATGGGATGATCGGAAGATCTTGAAAGAGTGGAGTGTGATTTCAGAGGGATGCCACGAAGTTTAGCATAGCTTCTGTTCTGCAGAATGGATTGACAAGGACGAGATAGCTGATGGGTTTTGTAGTCCTGAATGGAAGATCAGTCCAGGAGGTACTTTAGAGTTCTTCAGGCCTTGACACATAGAGTGTAGAGAGAGGAATGCATCACCTATGCCTCCCTAAGAATGGTAGTACTTTCAGTAACAATAGGGAGGTCAAGATTATAAGGGAAATTAATGACATCTGTTTTCGGGTATCAGTACCTCAAGAGGTTAAACATGGGAATTAAAATGAGAGCCAAAAGGGTTTTGAAAAAGTTAGGCAACATGATTTGTGAGTAGTAGAGAGGCGTGTCCTAGTTATGCAGTAATAAATAGTCTTGCATACAGTTCGTGCTTTTCTATTGTGCTCATGCATGGGCGTGTTTGGAAGTTTGTATTGAAACATGCATATAAAAGGACTGGGCATGTTAAGACCAGGAGCTCTGGTCTCTTCTGTTAGGTCCTCCTTTCCTCAGTCCTCAAGACCCCGTGTCTTCCCTTTGACTAAAGACCCGTAATGGTGGAGACATGGGGGTGAGAGTAGTAGTCAGGGTGGGCAGGTGGTAATCTGGGTAAGGCAGGAGCAAATCCTAGCTGATGCCCTTTTCCCTTCCTGCTCCTTAGCCGGGCTCGAATCCCGCTTCCTGGGAGATCTTCCCTGAGTCCTGTTGCGCACCTTGTTCTTCCTTCTCTTTGAGTGCCTGTTGACAGTGGCTATGATCTCAGCACTAGCTTAACACTGACACTAATTATTCTAATTTTTTTTTTTTCTTTTGAGACGGAGTCTCACTCTGTCACCCAGGCTGGAGTGCAGTGACACAATCTCGGCTCACTGCAACCTCCACCTCCCAGGTTCAAGCGAATCCCCTGCCTCAGCCCTCTGAGTGGCTGGAACTACAAGCGCCTACCACTACACCCGGCTAATTTTTGTACTTTTTAATAGAGACAGGGTTTTACCGTATTGGCCAGGCTGGTCTTGAACTCCTGACCTCGTGATCCACCTGCCTCGGCTTCCCGAAGTGCTGGGATTATAGGCAGGAGCCACCACACCCGGCCTCTAATTTTTTTCATGCTTTTGGTTCTTTAACATAAGCATCAGGAGGCAGCATGTTTCTTAACTTAAAAAAAAAAATGCACTTTAAAAGATCGAAAGTGACCATATGGAAAGAATTAAAATGCATGTAATTAAATATAATGTTTTAATTGTTTTGTCTGCTGGCATATATCTAAAATTTTTATGTTTTTCTAGATAGTTATTTTCAAATATTTTGTGATTGTCACATTTTAAAAACAGTGACAGTAATAGTTAACATTTACTGAACATCTTTTAAATTGCAGAATGATTTTCAAGCAATATTTATGAAAATTCAGTTTTTAAAAGGTAACAGCTTTATGGAGATATAATTTACATACTGTAAAATGTAACCCTTGTAAAGTATATAATTTAGGTTTTTTTTAGTATATTGACAGAGTTGTGCAACCATTAACATACCTAATCCAGCACGTTTTTATGCCCCCGCAAAAGAAGTCCATACCTATAGCAGTCACTCCCTGTTCTTCACCTCCCTCCTGCTCACCCCCTGGCAGCCACTAATCTACTTTCATTCTCTGTTGATTTGTCTCTTACGGACATTACTTATTAAGTGGAATAATACAATGTATGGCTTCTGTCATTTAGCCTAATGTTTTCAAGGTTTATGCATATCTTAGCATGTATCAGTACTGTATTTGAATAACACTTCATTGTATGGCTATACCACTTTTTTTTTTTTAAAATGGAGGCAGGGTCTTGCAGTGTTGCCCAGGCTGACCTGAAACTCCTGGGCTCAGGCTCCCTGCCTCAGCCTTCCAGCCTCCAGAGTAGCTAGGGTTACAGGCACACACCTCTGTGCCCAGAGACCATGTTTTGCTTATCCATTTCGTAAGTTCATGGACACTTTAACTGTTTCCACTTTTTGGCTATTATGAATAATGCTGCTGAGCACATTCATGTACATTTATCTATACATATGTTTTCATTTCTCTTAGGTAGATAACTACGATTATTTGCTGAATTATTGCAAATTAAATTTTAATTTCTTTTTTTTTTTTTGACACAAAGTCTCACTCTGTCACCCAGACTGGAGTACAGCGGCATGACCATGGCTCACTGCAACCTCTGCCTCCTGGGTTCAAGCAATTCTCCTGCCTCAGCCTCCTGAATAGCTGGGACTACAGGTGTGTGCCACCACGCCTGGCTAATTTTTGTAATTTTAGTAGAAGGGGATTTCACCGTGTTGGCCAGGCTGGTCTTGAACTTCTGACCTCAAGTGATCCACCCACTTTGGCCTCCCAAAGTGCTGGGATTACAGGTGTGAGCTACCGCGCCTGGCAGAAAATAATTCAGGAGTTAGAATGAATCCTTGATGATAGATTGGTTAGGCTGGGATGTGGTGAGTGGGAGAAAAGGAGTCATGGATAAACTGACTTCTAAATCTCCTGTTAGAAATGCTTGCTCCCCAGTGCTGTAAAGAAATAGCACTTGAACATAAATGTAATTTATTTAGTAAGGCCATTATTACTTCCTGCAGAAAGGGTACACTCGCCAGCAGTTTTGCCATGAGAGTACACCGAACAAAGAAGACAGGGTTATTTATAAACTGAAGCGTCTACCCTACTGCTGTGTCTGGTTTCCTTTGACTGGAACGGGACCTCACATTCTGTATTTGTCCCTATTGGCTAGTAACTTAGAACTTTTAAAAGAGGCAAAGGTAGAGGGGAACAAAGGAAGAAGTAACTTATGGAATGTTGAGAAAGGTAGAAACACTTTTAAATAAGGAAGAGGAGGCGAAGTGTGGTAGCTCATGCTTGTAATCCCCCCACTTTGGGAGGCCGAGTTGAGCAGATCACCTGAGGTTGGGAGTTTGAGACCAGCCTGACTAACATGGAGAAACCTCACCTCTACTAAGAATACAAAATTAGCTGGGCATAGTGGTACTTGCCTGTAATCCCACCTCCTCAGGGGGCTGAGGCAGGAGAATCACTTGAACCTGGGCGGCGGAGGTTGTGGTGAGCCAAGATCATGCCATCGCACTCCAGCCTGAGCAACAAGAGCGAAATTCCATCTCAAAAAAATAAATAAAATAAAATAAGATAAAATAAATAAAATAAAATGGAACAGGCTATGACCTAATGCTTGCTTGGACCACTATAAGCATGCCAGGGCAAATACTTAGGCTACATTGTGGGAGCTAAGAACATAAAGCACATTGATTTTTTTATTACGGCTAGCAGATATTTAAGAATGTTAGCACAGGTCTTTGAATAAATTTTGCTTCTAAGAGAAGTTACTATTTATTCCTAATTAGACAGGGAGGAAAATCTTTGAAGAGGAACCTCTACTTTACTTTTTACATCTCCCTTATTTCTTTTTTCCTTATTCACTCCTTATTTCTTCTTTTCATCTCAACTTGATGTAGTAATATTGATTTCTTTGTAGTTCCCACACACCTAACTCCTAGTCACCCATCCATCACCTTCTCCAGCCTGCCGTCTCTGATCACCATTCCCTGTACCCCCAGGTGGGGCTGAGTTCCTTTGGTTCCCACCCCCTTAACCTCCAGGACCATGTGCATTAATTGTTTTAGTTTCCAAATATTTGGGAATTTTTTAGGTATCTTCCTGTTACTGATTTCTAATTTCATTTCATTTTGTTCAGAGAGCATACTTTGTATGACTTTAATTTTGTAAAACATTTTTAGAAGTTTGTTTTGCACCCCAAAATTTTGTCACTCTAAGTGAATGTTCCATATGTAGTTGAAAAGAATTTTGTATTCTGCTTTTGTTAGGTGGAGTATTGCATGAATATCAATTAGGTCAAGTTTGTTGATAGTGTTATTAAGATCTGTCTTTCTACTTGTTCTGTTGATCACTGAGAGAAGTGTTGAAGTCGACAGCTATTGTGAAGGATTTGTCTGTTTCTCCTTGAAGTTCTCGCAATCTTCATGTATTTTGAGGGTCTGTATTCGTGTATTTTGAGGCTTCTTCCTAAAGTCCATACACCTTTAGGAAGGATTGTTTTATCCTCTTAATTACTTAACCCCTTTATCTATATCTTTGTCTGTTAAGACGTGGAACTGAAATGGCCTGTTAATGATCTGGCCCTTCCTTCATTACACCCTACTTTGGGCAGGGAATGTCCCATTCAGTCTCTGTAGTGCCTGGTTAAATCTCTTGAATGCAGTAGGCAGCACAGGTAATTGTGGAACTGAATGTTGAGTCAAAACCTGTGGATTGTTTTCACCCTCTCTACTGTCCAGTATGGTAGCTACTAGACAAATGTGGAGAGTTAAATTAATTAAAACTAAGTAGGCCAGGCGTGGTGGCTCACACCTGTAGTCTCAATACTTTGGGAGGCTGAGGTGGGAAGTCACTTGAGGCAGCAGTTCAAGACCAGCCTGAGCAACAAGGTTTTGTAAAAACCCTGTCCTCACAAAAGAATTAAAATAGTTGGGCATAGGATGGCGTGCCTGTAGTCCCACCTATTTGGGAGGCTGAGGTGGGAGGATTGCTTGAGGCCAGGAGTTTGAGGCTGTAGTCATCTATGGACTATGCCACCACACACTAACCTGGGTGACAGAATGAGAACCCATATCTTAAAAAAAAAAAAATTAAGTAAAATGAAAACCTCGGTTTCTCCAGTGGCACCAGCTATTATATGTTCATTTCAAGTGCTCTGTATTCACGTGTATTGCACCACACAAATGTAGAGCATTTGGGGCATTTCCTGTCATTGCAGAAAGTTCGCCTGGACTCATTGTAGGCAGTCTGCCTCTGTTAGACCAGTGAGAATTTACCTAACATCTCTTTTTTTTCTAGCCTTGTATTTGCCCTAAATCCTGCACAGCTTGGGTAGCCCCAGTGATCTGGCTGAGTGAGGTCCTCCTTTGTGGAGACTCTGGGCCCCGCGTTATTTGTGTATGTGATGGTATCGCATTTCTGCAATAAGATTTGGGGTCATGTGTGAGATGACTTTCCATTATTTGTTGTTCTTTGTGGTAGGGTGAAGAGGCAGTCAGTTAACACATAATTAGAAAATCTGCCACAGTCCTGGTAAAATTAAGCTAAGAGTCATATATATAGGCCAGAAGGGAAGGAAGGATTAGGATTCAGAGACTTTTGGTTGAGAAATTAAATTTGATAACTCAGAGAATTTCAGTGTTATAAAAGTGTAAATGTTGATATGCAAACTGAATTGTGAGATGTTAGTATGTCCTAGTGTGTCTGGATTCTCCTATATAAAACCTCTTTCTCAGGAGTCACTGGTCAAATTATTTATCTATGGAACCCCCTGAGATTTGCTAAGAAAGTTATGCTTAGACTCCTCTCTATTTATGGATATGTTCTGTAATTCACACACTTGGGAAACGGCATGGCCATGTGATTCAAACAAAATGGCAACATTCAGTAGGTGCAGTTTATATGTTTTACTAGAAATACGGCTTCTTGCTCGATTTCAGAATGTTCATAGTGCCTCTTTTGAGGTCTGTGTGTGTATTTTATTTATGGAAGTTAAAAAGTATTTCAGAAATGCATATATTAATCTGTGTGGAATTTCTCTTGTCCTTGGACCAAGAAGTGGTCCAACACTTAAAACAGTGAATAACATCTTAGCCCATCCTAAAACAATCCTTCCTAAAGGTTTATGAACTTAATAACAAAGCCTCAAAATACATGAGGACTCGTAGAACTCCAAGGAGAACCAGACACATCCTTAACAATATTGTAGACTTCAACACTCTTCTTACAGTAATAGAGAGAACAAGTAGATAGAAAGAAAGTGCACTTTTCCCTGTTTCTGTAGACATCAAAATTATTTCACACACTTCTGAAAGTCTCATTCAGTAAGTTACTCATGTCTCCACCTTATGACTGTACTGTGCTTTCAAAGTGCTGTGCAAAGAATAAAAAGTTTTAAAGTGACTTTACTGTAATTTCAGATACATATTTGAACTTTTGAGTCTGAATTATCCAGGTGAAATGCTTTGGATCTCTGATCCTCTGTAAACTGGGAAGATTACCTTCTTCCAGGTATGCTGGTTGTCCTTAACTGCCTTAATGGCATGAATTGTGAATCTTCTCTGTGTCGGAAGAAACCTAACAGTGGAGATTGTTTATGGCAAGGGTCACAAATTTACATGCTCAGAAGGTTAGGACCCTCTGTAAGATAAAGACATGAAGTGCCCCCTTGTTTATTAACATATAACTGCATTTGCTGATAATATTTATTTGCCTAGAATTCAGGCCCTTTTTGCTGTTACAGACAGCGCTGTCCTAAATGTGCTAGAGAAGTATCTTTAGTCACTTAAGCTGGTGTTTCTGTAGGGTAGGTTCCTAGGAGTGGGACTGGATTGTTGGGTTACAGTCTGTGCCATTTAGAAGACTGAACCAGATTATACTCTCAGCATCTGTTTGTTTTTAAACCTTCCCTAGTCTGTGCTTACGTGTTTTTTTGTTTTTGTTTTTGTTTTTGTTTTTTTTTGATGGAGTCTCACTCTGTCACCCAGGCTGGAATACAGTGGTGTGATCTGGGCTCCTGCAACCTCCACCTCCCTGGTTCAAGCAGTTCTCCTGCCTCAGCCTCCCGAGTAGCTTGGATTACAGGCGCATGCCACCATGCCCGGCTTATTTTTTTGTATTTTTGGTAGAGACAGGGTTTCACCATGTTGGCCAGACTGGTCTCAAACTCCTAACCTCAGGCAGTCCGCCCGCCTGGGCCTCCCAAAGTGCTGGGATTACAGGCGTGAGCCACTGCGCCTGGCCTATGTGGTTTTTAAAGTTACTTTTTCTAGAATCTACTAAGGTTTACTCAGACCTTTAGCAGGTGTTGGATAGTTACTAGGCCCAAAGTCCTCTTCTCATGAATTTATTGGCAAATACACTCACTTGCGATGTGATAGGAGACTCTGAGGTTTACCTCCCAAACAGCAGGATGTCTGTTCTGAGAATTTCCTGGCCAAGTGGTAGAAAGTACCATGGAAATGGAGTCTTCATTGCTTCTTACTTAACTTGAGTTTGGACCATAGAGAAGCCATTCTTCTGTGGACCTCAGTTTACTCACCTGTACAGTGTAGGATGGACTAGATTATCTAATGGTCAGGGGATTGGCAGACTTGTTCTTAGGGTACCAATTAGTAAATGTTTTAGGTTTTGCAGGCCACCTGGCTCTGTCACAGCTGCTCAGCTCTGCCCTTGTAGGATGAAAGCAGCCATAGACAATAAGTAGACAAATGAGTGTGGCTGTGTTCTAATAAAACTTTATTTACAAAAACAGGCTGTGGCTGGCCATAGATTTTTCACCCCATTTTTGAGCTCTTGACATTCATTTATTCATTAGTCTGTGGTTTTGATAATTAGTTTAGGAAAAAAGCTTTGACTTTCATAAATAATGCTTCTGGAAATCTAGTAAAACCTTTAAATTTTATTTTTGCTTTTTCTCTTTATCGGGAAAGTAATGTAGAAAATTCAGAAAACCCAGAACATTAATATTTTGGTTCCTCTCATTAGGTAACCATCTTTAGGTGAACATGTGTACATACATACTTTTTTTTTCTTTCTTTCTTTTGAGCAGGAGTCTCACTCTGTTACCCAGGCCACCCAGTGGTGTGATCTCGGCTCACTGCAACCTCCACCTCGCAGGTTCAAGCGATTCTCCTGCTTCAGCCTCCCGAGTAGCTGGGACTACAGGTGCTCGCTGCCACACTCAGCTAATTTTTTGTATTTTTTAGTAGAGATGGGGTTTCACCATGTTGCCCAGGCGATGTCGAACTCCTGAGCTCAGGCAATCCGCCAGCCTCAGCCTCCCAAAGTGTTGGGATTACGGGCGTGAGCCACTGCACCCAGCACATGTGTATGTACATACTTTTTACAAAATTGGGCGAAGTATAATTTATTTGCTAAGTATTTTCACCTATGCCATTAAATCTCATTTTATCTTTAATTTGTCTATAAAAATACCTGCTCTCCTAGGGGGCTTCTAGTTGAAAACTCATTAATTTAAACTTAATTTTGAATTCAGCCACCTATTCTTTTTTTCTATTTGTTTCTTGTAGCTTTTGCTTTGATTGGAATAACTTTATCTAGGAATAAAGTTGTATCATCTGCAAACATGAATCATATACACATCTGATATTCTTCTTATATCTCCTTCTTCTCTTCAAATTACATTGCCTCTACCGTTGATGGGAACCTGGGTAATAAAAAAAAAAAAAAGGGAAAAACAGTGCATTCCCTACCACCACCTCCACCACAGTATCACGTGTTAGTTATAATGATAGGCATCTAGTGCCATCCCGGTTCAGCGGAGCTGATGCAGATATGTAATGGTTAGCTGTTGGTTTGAGGCCTTTAATATTTTAGTGTATTCGCCTGTTTCAATTGCTTTTGTAAGTTTTTTTTTTTTAAAATCAGATATGGCTATTATATTTTGTCAAATGCCACCTTAGCATCTTTTAAGATGATCATATAGTTTTTCTCCTGCTTGCTACATATTAATTACAGTAGTGTATATTCATAGAATCATATTAGTAGATCTTATATTGATTCACCCTTACATTCTTGCAGTGAACCTCTCTTGATCACATTATTTTTTCATGTACTGTTGGACTTTTATTTATTTATTTATTTATTTTTGAGATGGAGTTTCGCTCTTGTTGCCCATGGTGGAGTGCAATGGCGTGATCTCAGCTCACCACAACCTCTGCCTCCTGGGTTCAAGCGATTCTTCTGTCTCAGCCTCCTGAGTGGCTGGGATTACAGGCGCCTGCCACTACGCCTGGCTCACTTTTAATGTTTTTGGTAGAGACAGGGTTTCACCATGTTGGCCAGGCTGATCTTGAACTCCTGACCTCAGGTAATCTGCCGGCCTCGGCCTCCCAAAGTGCTGGGATTACAGGCGTGAGCCACCACGCCCGGCCTGTTTGACTATTAAAAAGGTATCTTAATTTTTTAATAAAATAGTTTATACATGTACAGTGCATAATGTATTTGTGATTCATCTATGTTGTTGTGTCAGTAGTTTCTTTATTGCTGAGTAGCAGTCCCTTACATTGAGTGTATCACAGTGCATTTATCTGCCCAATAGTTGAATATTTCAGTTATTTCTAGTTTTTGGGAGCTATGAATAAAGCTGCCCTAAACATTTCCATAATGTTTTTTGTATGAACACAATACTTGTTTCTCTTGAGTAAATACCTAGGAGTATGATTTCTGGGTTGTATGTTTATAAGAAACTGCCAAAACTGTTTTCCAAAGTAGCTGTACCATTTTGCATTCTTACCTGCAAATGTGTGAAGAGTTCTAGTTGCCCTGTGTCCTCCCTGGCACTTGACATCGTCAGTTTTTGTTGTTTTATTTTTAGCCACCTTAATAAGTATATGGTGGTAGCTCCTTCTGCTTTTAATTTGCTTGTCCCTAATGACTGATGGTTCTGAGTCTCTTTTTATGTGCATCTTTTTATTTGCCTTCTGTATATTATTGTTTATGGAAAAATACTGAAATCTTTTTTTTTTTTTTCTTTTTCCGAGATAGAGTCTTGCTCTGTTGCCCAGGCTGGAGAACAGTGGCACAGTCACCACTCACTGCAGCCTCCACCTTCTGGGCTCAAGCCATCCTCCCACCTCTCAGCCTCCCAAGTAGCTGGGATTGCAAGTGCGCACATCCACACCTGGCTATTTTTTTTTTTTTTTTTAAATAGAGATGGGGTTTTGATATGTTGCCCAGACTGATTTCGAACTCCTGGGCTTAAGCGATCCGCCTGCCTCGGCCTCCAAAAGTGCTGAGATTACAGGCATGAGCTGCCATGCCTGGCCAAGATACCAGAATCTTCAAGATGTTTAATTGGGTTGCTTTCTTTATTGTTATTCTACTTTTATATATATATATATATATATATATATATATATATTTTTTTTTTTTTTTTTTTTTTAGACAGAGTCTCGCTCTTTCACCCACGCTGGAGTGCAGTGGCATGATCTTGGCTTGCTGCAGCCTATCATTCCCCCCGACCCTGGGCTCAAGGTAATCCTCCCACCTCAGCCTCCCAAGTAGTTGGGACCACAGGTGCATGCCACCATGTCTGGTTAATTTTTGTATTTTTAATGGAGATGGGGTTTTGCTATGTTGCCCAGGCTGGTCTTGAACTCCTGAGCTCAAGCAATCTGCCTGCCTTGGCCTCCCAAAGTGCTGGGATTACAGGCATTAACCACCATGCCTGGCCATTTTCTTATTATTGGCTAGTAAGAGTTCTTTATATATTTTGGATATAAGTGTTTTGTTAGGCTGTGTGATGTTCATATATTTTCTCCCCATCTGTGCCTTGTGTTTCATTGTCTTAGCAGTGTCTTTTTCCCAGAGCATAAGTTTTAAATTTTAATGAAGTCTGATTTACCACATTTTTTTCTTACACATTTCATGTTCATCTGACAACTCTGCCTGACCCAGACCTTGCCAGACTTTTTCTGTAAAAGGTCAGATAGTAAATATTTCAGGCTTGCTGTCCCTGTTGCAACTCTGCCATTGTAGCAATGAAAGCAGTCAGCTGTTCCAATAAAACTTTTTGAACACTGCAGTTTGAATTTCACATAATTTTCAGATTATCAGTTATATTGTTATTCTTTTGATTATTACAAAAACAGGTAGTGGATTGGCCATGGTTTGCTGATTCCAGGCCTGACTAACCCAAGTTCACAAAGATTTTCCTCTTTGATTTTGTTGTGGTCGCTGTTGTTCCACACCTTCTTTTTTCACTGTTTCCTTAAGGTAGAGTGTACATATTTATAAGGGTACATGTAATATTTTGATAGATTCATACAATGTGTAATGATCAAATCAGGTTAATTAGGCTATCCATCATCTCAGATGTTTATCCTTTTTTTTGTATTGGGAGCATAACAAATGTTCTAGCTATTTTAAAATACGCACTAAGTTATTGTTGACTGTAGTCACCCTACTGTGCAAACAAAAGCTAAAACTTATTCCATCTGACTGAGTTTTTATGCCCATGAATCAACTTGTCTTCATCCCTACCTGCTTCCCAGCCCCTGGTAACCATCATTCTACTGACTATCTCCATGACATCAACTTCTTAATCTCTCATACATGAATGAGAATATGTGATACTTGTCTATCTGTCCTTGGCCTATTTCACTTAACATAATGTCCTCCAGGTTTTATTTTCCAAACCTCAAGCTTTATAGATGAAGGTTTTCCCTTTTCTTTTTTTTTTTTTTTTGAGACGAAGTCTTGCTCTGTCACCTAGGCTGTAGTGCAGTGGCACAATCTTGGCTCGGTGCAGCCTCCGCCTCCCAGGTTCAAGTGATTCTCCTGCCTCAGCCTCCCAAGTAGCTGGGACTACAGGCGCCTACCATCATGCCTGGCTAGTTTTTGTATTTTTAGTAGAGACGGGGTTTCATCGTGTTAGCCAGTCAGTTCTTGAACCCCTGACCTCGTGATCCACCTGCCTAGCCTCCCAAAGTGCTGGGATTACAGATGTGAGCCACCACGCCCGGCCTGGATTCACTTTTTTAATGGCTGAATAATATCCTATTGTGCATATATACCTCATTTTCTTTGATTTTTCTTTCTTTATTTTTAAATAGAGACGAGGTCTCACTGTATTGCCCAGGGTGGGCTTGAACTTTTGGGCTCAAGCAATCCTCCTGCCTTGGCCTCCCAAACTGCTGGGATTCCAGGCTAAACTGTTGTGCTCCTTTATGCTTTTTTTTTTTTTGAGACAAAATCTTGCTCTGTTGCCCAGGCTGGAGTGCAGTGGCACGAGCTTGGCTCACTGCAACCTCCACCTACTGAGTTGAAATTATTCTTCTGCCTCAGCCTGCCGAGTAGCTGGGATTACAGGTGCCCACCACCACACCTAGCTAATTTTGGGTTTTTAGTAGAGGTGGGGTTTCACCATGTTGTCCAGGCTGGTCTGGAACTCCTGACCTCAGATGATTCACCTGCCTTGGCCTCCCAAAGTGCTGGGATTACAGGCATGAGCCACAGCTCCCAGCCCCTTTGTGCACTTTTAAAAACATATCTTAGAATTTGTGATATGTGTTTTATTTTCATTTTCATTTGGGTCACAATATTATAAAATTTCTATTATGACTTACTCTTTGACCCATGATTTGTTTTAAAACATACTGTTTAATTTTCAAACATTTAGGGATTTCCCAGACGTCTTCGTTGTTGGTTTCTAATTTAATTCCATTATGGTTAGAGAACATACTTGGTATGATGAATTAAAAAAAAAAAATTAGAGGTTTGTATATGGCCTGAAACATGGTTTGTTTAGGTAAATGTTCAGTTTGTAATAGGAAAGACGCTGCTGTTAGGTAAAGTGTTTCATAAATAATAATTAGGTCAAGTTGGTTGATCATGTTAAAGTCTTCTGTATCCTTGCTGATTTCCTGTCTGCTTGTTCTAGTGATTACTGATAAAGGAGTGTTGAAGTCTACAACGATTGTTATGGGTTTGTTCTCTTTCTCCTTGAAATTCTGTCTGTTTACACATCCTGTATTTTGAGGCCCTGTTACTAGATGCAGAAACATTTACAGGTTTGTCCTCTTGATTATTTGACACCTTTATCACTCTGAAATAACCTTTATTTCTGGCAGTAATCATTATATTAAAAACCATTATTTGGCCAGGCATGGTGGCTCACGCCTATAATCCCAGCACTTTGGGAGGCCAAGGCGGGTGGATCATCTGAGGTCAGGAGTTTGAGACCAGACCGGCCAACATGGTGAAACCCTATCTCTTCTAAAAATAGAAAAACAGCCTGGCACGGTGGCATATGTCTGTAGTCCCAGCTACTCAGAAGGTTGAGGCAAGAGAATCACTTGAATCCAGGAGGTGGATATTGCAGTGAGCCGAGATCATACCACTGTACCCCAGCCTGGGAAGCAGAGCAAGACTCCATCTCTAAATAAATACATACATACATAAATACAGGCCGGGTGCTGTGCCTCACGCCTGTAATCCCAGCACTTTGGGAGGCCGAGGCGGGTGAATCACCTGAGGTCAGGAGTTCGAGACTATCCTGGCTAAGATGGTGAAACACTGTCCCTACTAAAAATACAAAAATTAGCCAGGCATGGTGGTGAGCACCTGTAATGCCAACTACTTGGGAGGCTGAGGCAGGAGAATTGCTTGAAGCCGGGAGGCAGAGGTTGCAGTGAGCCGAGTTTGTGCCACTGCACTCTAGCCTGGGTAACAGAGAAAGACTCCGTCTTAGAAAAACAAAAAACAAACAAACAAAAAACCATCATTTAATACTAATATAAAATTAGTGTTTTATATTAGTAATATAATACTGTTTTTGACTAGTGTTAGAATGACATATTTTTCTCTACCCTTTTGCTTTTAATCTATATATCATGACATTCATTTACTTTTTAATTTGTAAAAATAGAGATGGGGATTTGCCATGTTGCCCAGGTTGGTCTTCAATTCCTGGGCTCAAGCCACCTGCCCACCTCAGCCTCCCAAAATGCTGGGATTATAAGCATGAGCCACCATACCTGGCCATATCATTATATTTTCAAATGGTTTCTTGTTTTTTTAACTTTTCTTTTAAATGTAATCTGACAGCGTCTTTTAATTAATGTGTTTTGGACCATTTACATTTAATATGATTGATAATGACTGGATTTAGGTTTCCTATTTTATTATTTGTTTTCTGATTATCTCTTTTTTGGGGGGTTTCTTCTGTTTCTTTTTTCTGCCTACTTTTGGATTAAATGAATATTTTTTAGTGTTATGTTTTATTAAATGGCTTTTGGTCATATCTGTGCTATGTTTTTGCTGTAGGAATTACAAAATATATACCTAACCTACCTACTTAGAGTTACCATTTTACCTCTAAATAAAACGTAAAAGTATTACAACCATTTAGGTTTCTTTATTCTAACCCCCTCCCTTATCATTGTATATATATGTGTGTGTGTGTGTATATATCCATATACACTTTCAATGACATATAGATATGTATCTATACTTTCAATGTATATCTACATGCATACATTATATATGTATGTAGACATATATCTACATACCTTGAAAGATATATATCTACATACATATACAATGCATGTATGATACCTCTGGCCACTACATCCTTCTTAAATTTCCTGTTGCCACTCATGACCCAATTTCCTTGACCAGTTATTCCTCCTTCAAACATCCCTCTTACATGTGATAGTCCTCAGCATTTAGTTTCCCCAACTTTCCCCTAATTATCAGTTGACTCAATTACCACCAAAATATCAATGACTTCTAGATCCATTTTCCTACCTAGACCTTTCTTCGAAACTCCAGTTATGTATTTCCAACTGCCTTTGTTGTCCCCAATAAACTCCGCATTGTAGGAAATAAAAAGGAGTTACAAAAGTTTAGGTTCAAAGCAAAATTTAAAAACTCATAAATGAGACAAAGATTTAGTGATGATAAAGGCTATGGTCCACAATGAAGATATAAAAGTAATGAACCTTTCTGTAAAACATGTATGTGATAGAACCGGTCCCCAACTTTAAGCCTTTCAGTGATTCAAGTAATTGCAGAACATCTTTAAAGTACTAAGAGAAATGTCCATCCAGAATTCTATATCCAGCAAAAATACACTTCAACAATTAAGGCAAAAAGAAAAAGAAAAAAGACATTTCGGATGAAGAAAATCTAAGAGAATGTGTTGTCAGAAGTTCTACTCTAAAATAAATGTATAAGAAGGTCTTTAGGCCAAAGGAAAATTATACAAGTGGTAATACTAGAACTTCAGAGATAAAGAAAGAGCAGCGGAAATGGTATCTGGGAAAATTTTAAAACACAAATGGTTGTTTCTCCTCTTACTCTTTAAAATATGTATAGTGGTTGAAAGCAAAAGTGAAAACACTGGTGAGACTTTCAATGTATGTAGATATATATATGTGTGTATATATACACACACACGTATATCTATATACATGTAGAGGTAATAATGGTAGTTATTTTATGGAGCCGATCTGAGGATAAAATGAGATAATGCGCTTTAAAGTGCTTAGCACAATGTCTGGCAAATAGAAAGCACTGTATAGGCCAGGCATGGTGGCTCACGCCTGTAATCCCAGCACTTTGAGAGGCCTAGGCAGATGGATCACTTGAGGTCAGGAATTTGAGACCAGCCTAGCTAACATGGTGAGACCCCATCTCTACTAAAAATATAAAAATTAGCCGGGGGTGGTGGTGGGCTCCTGTAATCCCAGCTACTTGGGAGTGAGGCAGGCGAGTGGTTTGAACCTGGGAGGTAGAGGTTGCAGTGAGCCAAGATTGCGCCACTGCACTCCAGCCTGGGCGACAGAGCGAAACTCGGTCTCAAAAAAAAAAAAAAGAAAGCACCTATAAAAGCCAGCTGGTGATTTTTATATTATTACTGACACAGAAGATAGGGATTGGGGGCAAAGGGAATGTACTCAAAGAACATAGCCTTGTTCATTAATAACGTTAATACTAGACTGGGACACTATGCTACATTAGAAGGTGAATCCTTGTTACATTTGACAAATAAGTTTCATCATTTTTAAAAGCTTTAAATGCGTCACAGATTATTTATTCTTTATATGCCATTCATGGTTTATAGATATGTAATAGCAGATTAAATAATTAGATTTTATTAGTTCTGGAGTATTAAATTCTGCTGGAAATGAACTTCCCCCTTCCCTATACCAAAACTGAGTGAGGCCTCTTTTTCTCAGATACCAGTTAGAAATAAGGGGACAATGTTACACTTTTTCCTTCTAGAAACACACATTGTATAGAGAGTTGTCTTTTGAAGTCTAGAAGTCTGAAAACACTATAATTTTTTTTTATAATTAATACAATAAATGTATTGGTCAACTCTGAAAAATCTACAATGGTTTCTGAGATTTAATCTTGGCATGACTTTACCCCTGCATCTCTGCCCTCGGCAGGTAGTTTTGTTTATGGGTGTCATTGGTTGAACAAATATTGTTTTAGTTGCTACAATAAATAAAACATCTTTTCCGCGCTACCCACAGAGGGGTCCATACGGCATTGTTCTGGATTCCCGTCGTAACTTAAAGGGAAACTTTCACAATGTCCGGAGCCCTTGATGTCCTGCAAATGAAGGAGGAGGATGTCCTTAAGTTCCTTGCAGCAGGAACCCACTTAGGTGGCACCAATCTTGACTTCCAGATGGAGCAGTACATCTATAAAAGGAAAAGTGATGGCATCTACATCATAAATCTGAAGAGGACCTACCTGGGAGAAGCTTCTGCTGGCGGCTCGTGCCATTGTTGCCATTGAAAACCCTGCTGATGTCAGTGTTATATCCTCCAGGAATACTGGCCAGAGGGCCGTGCTGAAGTTTGCTGCTGCCACTGGAGCCACTCCAATTGCTGGCCGCTTCACTCCTGGAACCTTCACTAACCAGATCCAGGCAGCCTTCCGGGAGCCACGGCTTCTTGTGGTTACTGACCCCAGGGCTGACCACCAGCCTCTCACGGAGGCATCTTATGTTAACCTACCTACCATTGCTCTGTGTAACACAGATTCTCCTCTGCGCTATGTGGACATTGCCATCCCATGCAACAACAAGGTAGCTCACTCAGTGGGTTTGATGTGGTGGATGCTGGCTCGGGAAGTTCTGCGCATGCGTGGCACCATTTCCCATGAACACCCATGGGAGGTCATGCCTGATCTCTACTTCTACAGAGATCCTGAAGAGATTGAAAAAGAAGAGCAGGCTGCTGCTGAAAAGGCAGTGACCAAGGAGGAATTTCAGGGTGAATGGACTGCTCCAGCTCCTGAGTTCACTGCTACTCAGCCTGAGGTTGCAGACTGGTCTGAAGGTGTGCAGGTGCCCTCTGTGCCTATTCAGCAGTTCCCTACTGAAGACTGGAGTGCTCAGCCTGCCACGGAAGACTGGTCTGCAGCTCCCACTGCTCAGGCCACTGAATGGGTAGGAGCAACCACTGAATGGTCTTAAGCTGTTCTTGCACGGGCTCTTAAGCAACATGGAAAAATGGTTGATAGAAAATAAACATCAGTTTCTAAAAAAATAAAAAATAAAAAAAAATAAATAAAACATGATCTGTGCTCTAAAGGAGTCAACAAATGAGCCAGGGGGGCATGAGTAATTGCCGGTAATATAATCGTGCTCGCGCTGTCATGGAGGACCATACAGAGTATCAGAAGCACAGTGCCAGGAGGCACAGCAAAGGGTAGTAGAGGTGACATTTGAGCCCGGCCTTGAAAACTGTCTAGGATTTCTTAGAATTTCAGCAAAGTAAGGTAATTTCTGTCTAAAATATACAGGCAAACTTTTTATTAAAAATATGAGAAATTAATTAACAGATTATGACCACGATGCAGATTTAAAACCCAAGGCATAATGAGTGCCGTTGACCAGTTCATCCAAACAGTTCAGAGAAGAGAACATCCATATAGATCCTTCTTGTGTTGCAGAATACAAAGGAGCAGAAAATTTTGCCTCAGTAACTGCCAGGTCATTCTAATTAAAGTACCTGTACATTGTAATATAATTCCTCCATTAAGGTAATAACCGATCAGGTGGTCCAGAGTCTGTGTCATTCAGTCAAGAAAGTCACTCCCTTAACCTAGACTGTGCTGGAAATTCATTGACAAATTTTGTTCTTTGCTTCTCCATTTGTCTTCAGAATTCATGCAGACCACTTGACTTCGTTAGCATTTTTTTTTGTAGGCATATATTAATGTATTTGGTTAAGCTTCGGCTTCCATTTGCATCAATCCTATTGTAATTATTGCCTCCTGAGGCATCGTTTTGCTTCCCTTGCATGAGTTTCCAAAACCCTACTTTCTACTTTGTAAGGAGAGTATCCATTTTCTTTAAAGCAGTGGTTTTCAAACTTGCCTGCATATCAGAATTATTTGGGGAGAAGGATAAAAATACAGATTACTGAGCTTCACCTGGGATTCTGTAAATTTGGGTTGCATTTGAGATTACTTTCAACAATTTACCGATGATTTTTGCTTCTCCTCCACTTCAGTTTTAGGAAGGACTGTTTCAAGGCAGCTTTTCAAACTTTAATGACCATATAAATCACCTGAAGATTGTGAGAAACTGCAGATCCTAATTTAGCAGCTCTGGGTTCAGGCCTGAGATTCTGAAGTTCTCTCAAACGTGATAATATCAATCCCTTGTTGAGCAGAAAGGTTTTTTTTTGTTTTTTTTTTTGTTTTTTTTTTCCAATATCTTCATGGCATTCAATGAGTAGCAGAGTTTGAAGGTAACTTCTGGAATTTCATCGAATGTGTATGAATTTTTACTCATCTGGATCTTAGGGGAAATAACCCATCCAGTTATAGGGAGGGAGGACCTTTAATAACGAAGCCAAATGTGTAGGTTGTCTCCCTCTCCCTAGTGTGCAGAGGTATCCCTTGCACAAACTCAAAACTTCTTAGACCAAAAGCATTATAGCTCTAGTTTGCCTTAAAGGAAGTTGTATTGTCTATAGAGCATGTGGGTCATTTTCTGCCAAAAAAAATATTCAAATGTTTTCACTCTGAAGCTTTGTTCATTGTATCTGGTGGAATTCCGGTTATCAGTGAGTAGACACCTAGCTGTGCTTCTAATGTGAACTGTCTACTAGCCCCGTGGTCTCTATTTTGGATTTGAACTTACTTCGACCCCACACCTGATGCCTTTCCATTTAGTCATATTGTGATTCAACATTTTTGTTTCCACATTTTTTATTTCCTATGTTATTATTCCTTAGTTCCCATCTGTAAGATCATAAAGTCCTTTGACCCAAACACAGTTGATATTTCATACATATGTTAAAAACTGAGCTGTGAGACCAGACATGGTGACTCACACCTGAAATCTCAGCACTTTGGGAGACCAAGACAGAAGGATCAGTTCAAGCCAGGAGTTTGAGATCAGCCTGGGCAACAAAGTGGGACCATGTCTCTAAAAAAGAGAATTAGCTGGGCACAGGGGAGTAGTCCCTGTTACTCTGGAGGCTGAGGCAGGAAGATCACTTGAGCCCGGGAATTCCAGGCTGCAGTGAGCTCCGATAGTGTCACTGCATTCCAGCCTGGGTGCAGAGTGAGACCCTGTCTCCAAAAAAAAAAAAAAAAAAAAAGAAAAAATCCAAGGGTATAATGAGGGAACTTCCAGGAAAATGCTCTTATTTTCTGCTTTTAGAAACCAAAATAATGTTTCATTGTGGGCTGCTACCATTATATGCAGGAAGTTTTAGAATGAAAAACATTCTGAACTGATCCTTGCTAACTTCATTTCAGAAAGTGGTAAAATAGCTGTGGAGTATAGACCCGGTGAAGAGATTGTAGATGTCAGATGGGAAGAAGAACTACACGGTTTAATTCAAGTATGTGGAGATAAAAACTCAAAGGTAACAGGGCCGGGCGCAGTGGCTGAAACGTAATGCCAGTGCTTTGGGAGGCCAAGGCGGGCGGATCACCTGAGGTTGGGAGCTCAAGACCAGCCTGACCAACATGGGGAAACGGTGGTGCATGCATCCTACTACTTGGGAGGCTGAGGCAGGAGAATTGGTTGAACCTGGGAGGTGGAGGTTGTGGTGAGCCAAGATCGCTCCATTGCACTCCAGCCTGGGAAAAAAGAGCGAAACTCCCATCTCAGAAAAACAAAAAAACCCTCAAGGGTCAGATAACATATGCAATATAACCATAATTCAAAATAAGCAGCAGAATTTGGAGGATAATTTGCTTCATTCTCAGGAAAATGTGAAACTCCGAAACTGCTTTTTGAGTGCAGGGTATTTCTGGGGCTTTTCCTAAAGTCTTGACCCTTGGCTCTGACCCCTTATTTGGAGTTTGGAGACAGAACTGAGGACTGTATTACTACAGCTGTGGACACAGGAGAGGGGTTAGTCTCCCCCGGCCCCAGGAGTAAGGGATGCTGGGCTGCTTGAACACAGGCCTTTTTAGAACTCCCTTCAAACAGGATCCCAGAGATGTGGGGAGATGTAAGTGGTCTTAAGACTGATTGTGCTACAGCTTTCGAAAACTATAATGCCTTTCAAATATGGCTTATTACTTGGATCTCAATATCTCCCATATACCTTGGGTGGACTATTTTGCTGAAGATCTTTCTGTCAATCATTTACAATCATGTGCTGCAAAATGAAGTTTTGGTCAACAGTAGACCACATATATGATGGTGGTTCCATAGGAGTATAATGGAGCTATCCCTATACAGGCATACCATTTTTATCTTTTTGTTGTTGTTGTTGTTGTTGTTGTTATTGAGATGGAGTCTCACTCTGTTGCCCAGGCTGGAGTGCGATGGTGTGATCTCAGCTCACTGTAACTTCTACCTCCTGGGTTCAAGTGATTCTCTTACCTCAGCCTCCCGAGTAGCGGGATGCATTATAGGCATGCGCCACCATACTCAGCTAATTTTTATATTTTTAGTAGAGACTGGTTTTTGCCATGTTGGCCAGGCTGGTCTCGAACTCCTGACCTCAGGTGATCCACCCACCTCCGCATCCCAAAGTGCTGGGATTACAGGCATGAGCCACTGTGCCTGGGCCCCATTTTTATCTTTTATACAGTATTTTAACTATACCTTTTCCATGTTTACATACACAAATACCTGCCATTCTGTGACAGTTGCCTTTAATATTCAGTACAGTAACATATAGTACAGGTTTGTAGCCTAGGAGTCATAGACCATACCATATAGCCTAGGTGTGCTGTAGGCTATACCACCTAGGTTTGTGTAAGTATACGCTATGATGTTAGCACAATGGTGAAATCACCTAATGACACACTTCTCAAGCTCCTCACATGGCAAGCAACGCATGACTGCATATGAAAGCTCTTAAATAGGGATTAAGTTTCTAAATTAATCTCAAAAGAAAACAGTCATTATTTACTATTTATGGAATTTTTTAAAAAAAAAGGAGCAAAAGTTTCATTTCAGTGGGAACTTATTTTGGGGCTAGAGTATTTTATTTAACTTTCACCCCAAAGTTGCAATGTGTTTTGAAGTTCTTCCCTGTAAAATAATTATTTTAACTCAATTTAAATAAAACCCATCCAGTAAACTTCAAGCTTTAAGAAGTCTAGGTTCCTGTGAAATGTGAGAGGAAGTCAGCACTGATTTCAGAAATCTGATTATAACAATAGATCCATCCCTAAATGAGGTGAATCTTGGAATCCCTTCAGTTTTATTTTATTTTATTTTATTGAGATGGAGTTTCTCTCTTATTGCCCAGGCTGAAGTGCAATGTTGCAATCTAGGCTCACTGCAACCTCTGCCTCCCAGGTTCAAGTGATTCTCCTGCTTCAGCCTCCCGAGTAGCTGGGATTACAGGCATGCACCACCACGCCTGGCTATTTAAGTAGAGACGGGATTTCAGCATGTTGATCAGGCTGGTCTGGAACTTATGACCTCAGTGATCTGCCCACCTCGGCCTCCCAAAGTTCTGGCATTATGGGTGTGAGCCACTGTGCACAGCCCCCCCTTCAATTTTAAAACCATCACTATGCACCCTGTGCCTCTGCTAGGCACTGGAATAAGATGAAGCACCTTCTTGGAATTTACATGCTGATAATTGTGCCAGACAGTAATAGGTAAGAATGGCTGTGGGGGAAGTCAGCTGTGTTACAATTACAGTCGCATTTCAGGAAATTATTTAACATGTTGACTTTAACAGCCTAAGCCTCTTCTCCATGTGTGCACACAGGGTAGATCTCTGAAGGGTGGCGCTGTAACTTCTAGGGTAATGGCTGTGTTGAGTCAAGGCAGGATGACAGTTCAGCCTCCTCCCTGCTAGTGCAAAGGGCTCTTCACTCGGATTAAAGCCTTCTCTCCCAGACTGAATTGCCCACCCCCAACACCCCTCCTACAGAAAATTTGGAGTCCTCGCTTATTCCCTGGAAGCCCCTACCTAGTAGGGTGGTGAATTCATTATCAAACATGCAACAGTTTAGCGAAAACGGCAACATTTTGGAATAAATGACTGTAATGTGCGTCGTGCCTGCCACCCTAACTGGTGCCCATTTTGCAGCTCAGTTGCTCTCCCTGAAAGGAAGAGTATGCTTGGATTTCACCTTGGAGGAGGAAGAGTTCAGGCTGCCACAACTGGACTAGCACTTCTGAAGATCCCAAGGCGAGGTCCCTGACCCCACCCCACCACACCACAGCAGGCTGCTGGAGTCCTGGGACCACCTGGGTCTGTGGCCCAAATCCTTCCTCCCTAAGGGGAGGGAAAGGGGTGTTCCAGCCGGGCGGGGTGGGAAGGGGTGTTTGGGCGGGATTGTGACATAAGATTGCCCTGGTGACATGGAGCAGATCTGGACCCAAGCCTAATAAAGGTGGCATAAATAGAGGTGTCATAAAGACAGGGCGGGGCGCATGCTTATATGGGGCATGAGCATCTTAGGGTTGCCAGAATGACTCCCGCTCAGTGCGCAGCACTCGCGTGTGTCATGTTCTGGCTGCGTTTCTGGGGCCCATGGCCCCTCCTCACGTGGCAACTATTGTGTCTACTAGTCAAGGAGACTCAGCCTCTGGAGTGGGTCAAGGACCCGCTCCAGCTGACCTCTAACCCCCTGGGGCCGCCTGAGCCCCGGTCTTCCCGCTCCTCCCATCTCCCATGGGAATCTCCCCATGCGCCCACTCCCCCGGCAGACCTGGGGGACTTTGATTACCTGGGGCCCTCTGCTTCCTCGCAGATGTCAGCCCTGCCCCAGGAATCGACTGAAAATTTGGTTCCATTCCTGGACACGGATTCAGCTGAAGAGCTGCCCCTGGGGCCAGAGCAGTTCTCCGCTGCACACCAGGATTTAAATGACAAGCTGACTCCGGAAGAAAGGCTCCCAGAGGTGGTCCCACTGCTGGACGGGGATCAGAATCAGACCCTAGTTCAGCTTCCTCGTCTCAAAAGTAAGGTTCCAACTGCAGATCTAGATCGGGCTGCAGGTCATCAGGCAGATGAAATACTTGTTCCGCTAGACAGTAAGATTTCAAAACCAACCACATTTATTGTTTCGCCCAAGAACCTGAAGAAAGATCTAGCTGAGCGTTGGAGCCTTGCTGAGATTGTTGGAATTCCACACCGATTATCCAAACCTCAGCGTGAGAAACAGACTTTGCAGGATGAATATTCGAGTATGGACACACTGTATCCCGGCAGCCTGCCTCCAGAACTCCGGGTGAACTCAGATGAGCCTCCAGGGCCCCCTGAGCGAGTTGGACTTTCTCAATTCCATCTAGAGCCGGAAACTCAAAATCCAGAGACCCTTGAACACATCCAATCCTCTTTACTCCAGCAAGAAGCCCCAGGGCAGCTTCCACAGCTCCCTGAGGAGGAAGAACCTTCTTCCACCCAGCAGGAGGCCCCAGCTCTGCCTCCAGCATCCTCTATGGAGAGTCTAACTCTACCGAATCGTGAGGTGACAGTTCAGCCTCCAGGTGAGGATCAAGCTCATTATAACTTGCCTAGCATTACAGTTAAACCCGCAGATGTGGAGGTTCCCATGACTCCAGAGGCTGAAAATGAGACAGAATCTTCCGAAGTCCAGCAGGAGTCCCCAGGTCAGCCTCCAGAGGAGGTGGAACCTTCTGCAACCCAACAGGAGCCCCCAACTGAGCCTCCAGGTCCTCCTATGGAGCTTGAACTTTCCCCTAGTGAGCAGGAGCAGCCAGCTCAGCCTTCGGAGTCTTCTGGGGAGGTTGAATCTTCTCCAGCCCAGCAGGAGACCCCAGCTCAGCCTCCAGAAGAGATGGAGCCATCTGCAATCCAAGAGGAGGCCCTAACTGAGCTTCCAGGTCCTCCTATAGAGGCTGAACTTTCCCCCAGTGAGCAGGAGCAGCCAGCTCAGCCTTCTGAGTCTTCTGGGGAGGTGGAGTCTTCTCCAGCCCAGCAGGAGGCCCCAGCTCAGCCCTCAGAACATCATGAAGTCACAGTTTCACCTCCTGGTCACCATCAAACTCAGCATTCAGATTTTCCCAATGTCTCTGTTAAGCCTCCAGACACGCAGCTCACCATAGCAACAGAGCCTAGTGCAGAGGTGGGAACTTCTCCAGTCCTCCAGGAGGCTACAGCTCAGCTCTCAGGGCCAGGTAATGATGTAGAACCTCCCACCATCCAGCACGGGGGCCCACCTCTGCCTCCAGAGTCACTGGAAGAGGCTGGACCTTCAGCAATTCAACAGACTTCAGTTCAATCTCCGGAACCTGTTAATAATGAGAACCCCTCTCCAACCCAGCAGGAGGCTGCAGCTGAGCATCCACAGACCGCTGAGGAGGGTGAGTCTTCTCTAACCCAGCAGGAGGCCCCAGCTCAGACTCCAGAGCTCCCTAATGTAGTTGTAGCTCAACCTCCAGAGCATCATGAGGTAGCAATTTCCCCTCTAAGTCATGATCAAGTTCAGCTTCCAACATTGCACCATGTCACTGTTAATCCTGTGGATCACGTGGTTACCATGACTCCAGATTTCATTAATCAGGTTGCAATGTTAACCCAACAGGGGGCCCCAGCTCAACCCGTAATGTCCCCTGAGCAGTTTCAACATTTGAAAGACCAGCAAGACATTATAACTCAGCAGCTAAATAGACCTGAAAATTATGAACTTCCTCCAGTCCATAAAGAGCCCACAACTCAGCCTCCAACTCAGCTCTCGTCAAACTTTGAAAGTTCACTGAATGATGAAGCAATAGGTTCACCTCTATATATGTCACATCTAGATGTAGATACGGGGCTTACCAGACCTACAGCAGTCACTATGCGGGTACAACCTTCTCCAGTCCAGCAGGACAATCCTCCTGTTCCCACTGAGCAGGCTGACTTTTCTCTAGCCCAGCCTGACCTCCCTTCCCCACTTCTGCATCCTCCTGAAAAGACTGAATCTCCAGTCCAGCAAGAGGCCACAGCTCAGATTCCAGATTCCCCTAAGGAGGCAGAACCTTCTCCAGTCCAGCAAGAGTTCCCAGCTGAGCCACCAAAGCCCCCTAAGGAGGTTGACCCATCTGCAACCCATCAGGAAGCCTCAGGTCCTCCTCTGAAGTCCACTGAAGAGATCAGTCCTCCACTGCAGCAGGAGATACCAGTTCAGCCATCAGAGCCACCTGAGATGGTCGAGCTATCTCCAGTCCTACAGCAGGCCCCAACTCAACTTTTAGAGCGACCTAAAGAGGTAGAATCCTCTCCAGTACAGCAGGCAGTCCCTGCTCAGTCTTCAGACCCCCCTATGGTGATAGAACCCTCTCTGACCCAGCAGATGGCCCCGTCTTTATCTCCAGAGTTCCCTCAGGAGGTGGAACCATCTCTAACTCAGCAGGAGGTTCCAGCTCAGATTCCAGAGCCCCCTGTGGAGGCAGAACCTTCTCTGACCCAGCAGGAGGCCACAGTTCAGGCTCCAGAGCCCCCTAAGGAGGTAGAACCTTCAAGACAGCAAATGGTCCCAGTGCAGCTTCCAGAGCCGTCTAAGGAGGTTGCAGCTCAACCTCTAGCTCATGATGAGGTGACAGGCCCAACACCAGGTCAGGATCAAGCTCAGCATTCAACATTGCCCAGTGTCACAGTTCAGTCTTTGGACCTGGGACTTACCATTGTTCCAGAACCCACTATGGAGGTTGAATATTCTACACCCCTGAAGAAGACTATAGTTCCTGCAAAGCACCTTAAGGTGACACTTCCACATCCAGACCAGGTTCAGACTCAGCATTCACACCTGACTCAAGCCACAGTTCAACCTTTGGACCTAGGGTTTACCATCACTCCAGAATCCACGACAGAGGTTGAACTTTCTCCAACCGTGCAGGAGACCCCAACTCAGCCTCCTAAGAAAGTTGTACCCCAACTTCTAGTATATCAAGAGGTTACAATTCCAACACCAGGTCAGGATGAAGCTCAGCATCCAATGTCATCCAGCGTCACAGTTCAACCTTTGGACCTGAGATTTACCATCACTCCACAACCCACTACGGAGGTTGGACATTCTACACCCCTGAAGAAGACTCTAGTTCCTCCAAAGCACCCTAAGGTGACACTTCCACATCCAGACCAGGTTCAGACTCAGCATTCACACCTGACTCAAGCCACAGTTCAACCTTTGGACCTGGGGCTTACCAGCACTCCAGAGCCCAGTACGGAGGTTGAACCTTCTACAGCCCTGACAACTACAGCTCCTCCTCCAGAACACCCTGAGGTGACACTTCCACCTTCAGACAAGGGTCAGGCTCAGCATTCATACCTGACTCAAGCCACAGTTCAATCTTTGGATCTGGGGTTTATCATCACTCTGGAACCCACTAAAGAGGTTGAACTTTCTACAGCCCTGACGACTACAGCTCCTCCTCCAGAACACCCTGAGGTGACACTTCCACCTTCAGACAAGGGTCAGGCTCAGCATTCACACCTGACTCAAGTCACAGTTCAACCTCTAGCCCTGGAGCTTACCATAACTACAGAACCTACTACAGAGGTTAAACCATCTCCAACCACAGAGGAGACCTCAACTCAGCCTCCAGACCCGGGGCTTGCTGTAACTCCAGAGCCCACTACAGAGACTGGACATTCTGCAGCCCTGGAGACGACTACAGCTCCTCGTCCAGACCAGGTTCAGACTCTGCATCGAAAACTGACTGAAGTCAGAGATCCACATACTGAACTAGAACCTACTCAGGACTCACTGGTGCAGCCTGAAAGTCACGCCCAAAATAAGGCTTTAACTGCATCAGAGGAACAGAAGGCCTCCACAACCACCAACATATGTGAACTCTGTACCTGTGGAGATAAGACGCTGTCGTGTATTGATCTCAGCCCAAAGCAGAGGCTCCGCCAAGTGCCTGTGCCAGAGCCCAACACCTACAATGGCACCTTCACCATCTTGTAAGGATCACCTTTCCCCAATTTTCCTCTGTGTCCTGCCTGACATGGCAGCCTTTTCCTGGAGGCCTTCCTGGGCTTTCTTTGTCTCCCCAAGCCATCCTGACAACTGACTTTCTGCTTTCACCTTTGCTTGTCAATTCTCCTTTCTCCTCATTCTCCTTCATTCTCCTTTAATGTTAGACCCATTCTCCAGTCTTTTACTTTTACTCCAGTCTTTTGCTCCTACTCGTTTTCTTATCCATTTTTATTTAGCCCCATCACATCATTGCTTAACCGCTGCTCTGCTCCCATTTTTGCTTCACCCTCTTTACAGCAACCTTTCCCCCTCCCCATCTCAGTGATGAGGCTCTAAGTGGTTAAGAGTTGATTCTGGAGCCAGGCTTCCTGGGGTTGAACCCAGGTCTATTTTTAGCTTGGTGACCCAGAGCAAGTTATTCCGCTCTGTGACTCAGTTTCCTCACATTTCAACTGTGAGTTATGCTAGTTCCCATTTCATAGGATTGTTGTGAAATTTAGATGAGTGAATATATGAAACACTTCATCAGTGCCTAGCATATATAGGAGTGTTGGCTGTTAACATGATTACTCAGTCCTTTAGTTATGTCCACAACTCATCGTTGTCCCTGACTTTCTATATGTAGCACTCATTTTGTGTCAAACCCAGGGCCAAATATGCTACTGTCTCCAGAACATGAAAATGATAGGAGGGAAGAAAGATAATAGGCATAAAAAGGGAGGTTTATATAATTAATTACTAAAAGATAATGCATACAATAAGTGCTAGAATTTACCAGAATCTGTGATCCTTGAGGTGTGGAGATCAAGGAAAGCTACATGGATAAGCCAAAACTTTACTTGGGTCTTAAAGAGTAGCTATAATTTGTTAAATAGAAAAAAAATGGGAGTACAGTCTAGGCAAAGGCATTGCTACAGGTATGGTTGGAATTTAGTAGACCAATCTGGCTGCAAAGAATTAGGTGAGGGAGCAGTGAAGATATGATTATGTAAAACCTTGACTATCAGCTATAGGAGTTTGAAAGTTACACAGTGAGATATGGAAAGCCATTGAAAGTTTCCAAGCAAGAGAGATTAAATGATCAAAACAGGAGGATTATTTTATTTTATTTTGTTTTTTGCTTTATGTTCAACTGTAGACATGCAAAGGATTATTTTAGAATCCATATGTAATGTGTCCAGAAGGAAAAGCTTAATTCAGGGAGACAGAATAGAAAAGTCTCGCAAAACATAGGAGTAAAGTGTGAAGGGACCAAATCAGGTCGGTTGTAATAAGAGTGGAAAGAAAAAGCCTAGGATGTTTCAACAGAGGGCAAAGCTTTGGTGCTACTTGGCATAGGGTTTCTTTCTACTTATTTATTGATAGTGATAAGCTTTTGCCCATTTTTTCTGTTGAATTATTTACCATTTTTGTATTGATTTGTAGGAGTTTGTTTAGGCACATAAGTGCTTTTGGATAAAATACTTACATTCAAAGTAATTAACTGGCACTGTCTGTCCAAGAGATGTGATAGATAGGAAGTTAAGCTTCCAGGAGATGCCTTATCATTTGTGCCAGTGGCTCGGCATTGTTTCTTGATGAATTGTGCAAACTGGGAAGCTGATAGCTCTGGAAATGAGAAAGCAGGTGTTATTTTCTGTTTCTGAATATCCCCAACAAGATTGCCATGATTCCTTTATTTATCCTCATCATTCTTTTCCTACCTATTCAAGGATGTAAACTGTGTTTCTTCACAGAAATTTCCAAGGAAACTATATTTCATACATTGATGGAAATGTATGGAAAGCATACAGTTGGACCGAGAAACTGTGAGTATATTCTCTCCAAATATGACAAAAAACTAACTGCATTGTAAGATCCTTCTCGGTCCAGAATTTTGAGGTCGGTACCTCTGAGAAAAGATATTTCCCCTCCATACCCCAAATCAACCTCTGTGGATTGCAATCCTTTGGTTATTTTAAAATTAAATTTGGTAGGCTCTCTAAAATAAGAGGCAATTTAAATTTATTTTTTATTATACAGATAGTACATGGTTATATTCTTTTTTTTCCTCTTTTTTTTTTTCAGAGACAGGGTCTTCTTACTTTGTCCCCCAGGCTGGAGTGCAGTGGCACAATCACATCTCACTGCAGCCTTCAACTCCCAGGTGCAAGTGATCCTCCCACCTCAGCCTCCCAGGTAGCTGGGACCACAGGTGCATGCCACCACGCCCACCTAATTTTGTATTTTTTGTAGAGACAGGGTCTTCCTGTGCTGCTTAGGCTAGTCTTGAGCTCCTGGGCTCAAGTGATCCTCCCACCTTGGCCTCCTTAAGTGCTTATATTATAGGCATGAGCCACCACCCCCAGCCCGTGATTCTATTTTTAATGTATAAAAATGCAATAACAGGTATAACAGAAACCCTCCTTGTGCCCTACTCCCTCATCTCTGAGGTAATGCTACTCTGTATTTAGTATACATGCTTCCAGACTTTTCCCCATTTGCCTACATTCATATTTACATAAAGCAAAATAGATTTGCATGTGGTTTTTAAAATCTTTTTTGCTCTTTTTTTTTTTTTTTTTGAGACAGAGTCTCGCTCTGTCGCCCAGGCTGGAGTGCAGTGGCGCGATCTCGGCTCACTGCAAGCTCCGCCTCCCGGGTTCACGCCATTCTTCTGCCTCAGCCTCCCGAGTAGCTGGGACTACAGGCGCCCACAACCGCGCCCGGCTAATTTTTTGTATTTTTAGTAGAGACGGGGTTTCACCGTGGTCTCGATCTCCTGACCTTGTGATCCGCCCGCCTCGGCCTCCCAAAGTGCTGGGATTACAGGCGTGAGCCACCGCGCCCGGCCTTTAAAATCTTTTTTGTTTACATAAATGGTAACATTTTGCAACTTGATTCTTTCACTTCATGGTATCACTTACATGATATCATATGATAAGTGTATCACTTATATGATATGATATTCTTTCACTTCATGATTTCTTTCCTTCCCAGTACTCAGACGGTCACCCCATTCATTTAAACTCCTGCATAATCCATAGTCTGGATGCATCGTAGTTTATTTAATAATTCTCCCATTGATGAATGTTTAGATTATGCTTAGTTTTCTTGTTACATACATTGCTGCAATGAAATTCCTGTACATGCTTCTTTGTGAACATGGGCAAGTATTCCTGTAGAATAGGTATCTAGAGGCCGGGCGCGGTGGCTCAAGCCTGTAATCCCAGCACTTTGGGAGGCCGAGACGGGCGGATCACGAGGTCAGGAGATCGAGAACATCCTGGCTAACACCGTGAAACCCCGTCTCTACTAAAAATACAAAAAACTAGCCGGGCGAGGTGGCGGGCGCCTGTAGTCCCAGCTACTCCGGAGGCTGAGGCAGGAGAATGGCCTAAACCTGGGAGGCGGAGCTTGCAGTGAGCTGAGATCTGGCCACTGCACTCCAGCCCGGGCTACAGAGCGAGACTCCGTCTCAAAAAAAAAAAAAAAAAAAAAAAAGAATAGGTATCTAGAAATGGAATTTTTGGGGTGAAGACTATGTAGATACAAAATTTTAATTGCCCTCAAAAATGTTGTGCCAACTTATTGTCAGCAGAATATGACAGCATTCATTTCCCCCACACCTTTCACCGCTGGGTATTCTCCAACTTTTTGTTGAAGTTATGCATGAATAAAAGGGATTCCATCCAAATTTGAATTTTTCTGATTACTCATACATTTAATTAAATATTATATGTTTATTGAACATTTGTGTTTCTTCTCTGAGTTTTCTGTCCTTTGTTCATTTTCCTGTTGAATTGTTTTATCATTTTCTTACTGATTTATAGAAGGAATTGGTTTAGACACATAAATGATTTTGGAAAAAATGCTTACATTCGAAGTAACATTTTTCACAACAGTTTGTGTGTGACATCATTAGTTCAACGTAGATAGCCAAGTCATGTATGAGTTCTAAATTAAAAATAAAACACATGCTAGGTGCGGTGGCTCACGCCTGTAATCCCAGCACCTTGGGAGGTCGAGGCAGGTGGATCGCCTGAGGTCAGGAGTTTGAGACCAGCCTGGCCAATGTGACGAAACACCGTCTCTACTAAAAATACAAAAATTACCCAGGCCTGGTGGTGGGTGCCTATAATCCCATCTACTTAGGAAGCTGAGGCAGAATTGCTTTATTTATTTTTTGAGATGGAATTCTGTTCTTGTCGCCTGGGCTGGAGTGCAATGGCGCAATCTTGGCTCACTGCACGTTCCACCTCCCGGGTTCAAGGGATTCTCCTGCCGCCGCCTCCTGGGTGGCTGGAATTACAGGTGCCCGCCTCCACGCCCAGCTAATTTTTATATTTTTAGTAGAGACAAGGTTTCACCATCTTGGCCAGGCTGGTCTCAAACTCATGACCTCAGGTGATTCACCTGTCTTGGCTTTCCAGAATGCTGGGATTACAGGCGTGAGCCACCACGCCAGACCAGAAGTACATTTTAAAAGCAAGAAAATTATTGCAAAAGTCAGGATAGTGGTTACCTATTAGGGTTAGTGAGAGGGATATGATTGGAAAGGGGCACTCTGGGGCTTCTGGAATGCTAGCAATGATCTTTTGTAACAATGTTTACATGGGTATCTGCTTTATAATTATTAAACTGAATATTTGGCCAGGTGAGGTGGCTCATGTCTGCAATCGCAACACTTTGGGAGGCAGAGACAGGAGGATCACTTGAGCCAGGAGTTTGAGACCAGTCTGGGAACAGAGTGAGACCCTGTCTCAGAAATTAAATTAAATTAAATATAAAGAACATTGATGTCCTGTGCACTTTATGCACATTGTAGTTCTCAAATTTTTTTGATGGGGAAAAAGTCTGAATAGCTTCACTTGCAGCCCCGACATGGTTCCATGTGGGGCTTTCATAATAAGGTTTAGGGAAAGAGGAGGAAATGGAGGTTCTGCTGATCTTGGTGCCATCCAGAGGTGGATTCTGAAAGGGATTTTGTGATCTAGAGAGGAGGCATGAAATATACAATTTGGTGGGAAGAGTGGGTAGCAGTGTGCTTGTGTGTATGTGCTTGCATATGTGTGTGTGTGTGTGTGTGTGTGTCTGTGTCTGTGTCTGTGATGGTGGAGAGAGATGGACACAAAAGGGAAAATGTAAGGAAAGGTTTGAATGAAAGCAGAGCAGATACCAGCATCTTGAAATGACCATGACCCAGCTTTCCCCCACATGCAGGACATGGTCGTGTGCGGCAAATAGTTGTACTTTGCATTTTAATCTAGAAATAACTTTTTCATTTTCCAGAATTCTGAATGAAAATTATTTGACTGAATTACATAAAGATTCATTTGAAGACCTGCTATCCCTCCAGTATTTGTAAGTTAGTTAATCACATTTATGAGTTTTTAGTCGTATTATCTGTAAAATGAATAAGGGGTTCAAATTAGATAATCTCTAAGATTTCTTCCAGCAATAAAATTCTGCAATTCTGTAAGTTTGTATAGGGTCTCAGCCCACCTCTAGTATTAGCTACCTCCTATGCATTTTCAGTTTTTAAATTATATAGACAAAATATAGCCAGAAAAAAATTTCACATGGTAATAAGATCTGAGCAGTGACTGACACCCGTATGAACCTTGTTTTATAAGTGTTCACACACCATCTTCTTCTATTCAATCTGCAGTCAGTAGATCAAATCTAATCTAAAGTCTATTTTTTAATAACCCATTAAGTTAAGAATGATTTTTGCATTTTTAAAGGACTGAAAGAAAAAAGAAAGAGAAATATGCAAGAGACATCATATGTGGCCCACAAAGCCTAAAATATTTACTGTCTGTCCTTCACAAAGATTTGAAAAAGTTGGTTTAGTAGGATGAAAGGAATTAAAGTTAACTTCAGATTGTTGCCTAAAGGAGAAGAAAATATAGACCACCTACATTCATTGGAACATCATTAATCCAGAATTTTTGGTAACTTAATTGGAATTAAATTAACATTTAAATATTTAAAATCAGCTGAATTATATAAATAATATTATCAAGAATATTGAGCTACCAAGAGAATAGACTGGTATTAAGGATTTCAGTTCAGGTTTTTTTTTTTTTTTTTTGGAGACGGAGTCTTGCTCTGTCGCCCAGGCTGGAGTGCAGTGGCCGGATCTCAGCTCACTGCAAGCTCCGCCTCCCGGGTTTACGCCATTCTCCTGCCTCAGCCTCCTGAGTAGCTGGGACTACAGGCGCCCGCCACCTCGCCCGGCTAGTTTTTTTGTATTTTTTTTAGTAGAGACGGGGTTTCACTGTGTTAGCCAGGATGGTCTCGATCTCCTGACCTCGTGATCCGCCCGTCTCGGCCTCCCAAAGTGCTGGGATTACAGGCTTGAGCCACCGCGCCCGGCCCAGGAATTGTTATATTAAAACAGATGTTTAAAATCATGGTAAAGTGGTAGAGCTAGAAATGTTTACATGAAGTAAGCATGTCAGAAATGCCCCTGACTCTTCACTAATTACGAAATAACTATCTCCCCAGCCCTGTTACTAAGGGATACCTGCATAGTATTTCTGTCTGTTTAGAGACAAGAAGATACTATGTTCATTGCTATGAAAGCTTGATTCTTATCCTTTGTCCATAGAGGTGTGTATGTCATTAATCCTTATTAAGTTCATCAGTGATGCTCTTTTGAAAACATATTCTTTCAAATGTAGAAGGCTTAAGGAAAGTGGGTGTAAAGACCCTCAAGTGGATGCCAAAGTGCTACAGAGACCATGAAGTAATAAAACTACGTTTCCTTTAAAATAGTCATTTTCCTTCTACTCACTCCCCTAGCCATTCATTCATTCATTCATTTATTATTATTATTATTATTATTATTTTATTTTATTTTATTTTTTTTTTGAGATGGAGTCTCACTCTGTCATCCAGCCTGGAGTGCAGTGGCGCAATTCGGCTCACTGCAAGCTCCACTTTCCGGGTTCACGCTATTCTCCTGCCTCGGCTTCCCAAGTAGCTGGTACTACAGGCGCATGCCGCCTCGCCTGGCTAATTTTTTGTATTTTTAGTACACTTGGGGTTTAGTACATTTGGGTTTCACTGTGTTAGCCAGGATGGTCTCCATCTCCTGACCTTATGATCCGCCCACCTCAGCCTCCCAAAGTGCTGGGATTACAGGCGTGAGCCACCGTGCTGGCCAGCTATTCATTTATTTTACAAATATTTGAATTTACTTTATTTCCATGTGTCAGTTTTAAACATGGTGTGCAATGCAGATGAGCAAAACCTAGTCCATGCTTTCAAGGAGCTCATGCTCAGAAAAAATGGGATGAAAAATAACTACATTAAGAAGAAATGGATGTGGGCACTAGGAGGGATAAATTGTTTCTGAAGCATAGAAGAGGGGAAAATGACTTCAGTTTGGACCAAGGAAGATGTTACTAGAACAATGCCATTTGAATTGGACTTTGAAGGGCCATCGTGTAATATCAGACAGACATTTTGGGGAATATATTCTAAGCTTGCAAAAGGAAAATGGGAGAAGGGCAAAGCGCAGGAAAGTGTTCGAGGAATGCCATGAGTACCTGTAGAGTACAAGGAGGGAGAGTAGGAAATTGGAGCCAGATCTTCTAGGGCTTTGAATGCCCAGCTGAGGAGCCATCATGGGGAACCATGTTACCGCAGCAGTGCTATAGATAGATCTGCATCACAATCACTGAGTCGGCGCTTTAGAACTCAGTTCCGGACTCCGCCCTCGTGGTTACTGATTCAGTTGGTCTAGAGTGGGACCAAGAATTTGCATCTTCAATAATTTCCCAGGAAATGCTGGTCTTTGCAAACCACTTGTGAAGAGTTTATCTGATGACTGTGTGCAGGATAGTTTAGGAAGGGAGAGACTAGAGATGGAGACATCAGCCAGACAGCATTATTCCATCCAGGTAAAGAGGGAGGGAGGCCGGGCGCGGTGGCTCACGCCTGTAATCCCAGCACTTTGGGAGGCCAAGGCGGGTGGATCACGAAGTCAGGAGATCGAGACCATCGTGGCTAACACAGTGAAACCCCGTCTGTACTAAAAATGCAAAAAATTAGCCGGATGTGGCGGTGGGCGCCTGTAGTCCCAGCTACTTGGGAGGCTGAGGCAGGAGAATGGCGTGAACCTGGGAGGCAGAGCTTGCAGTGAGCCGAGATCGCGCCACTGCACTCCAGCCTGGGCGACTGAGTGAGACTCCGTCTGGGAAAAAAAAAAAAAAAAAAAAAAAGAGGGAGGGACAGGCCCCATCACTGTATAACTGACAAAATTGCTTTCATGAATTATTAAAGCAATATAAAACTGGGAGGCTGAGGCAGGAGAATGGCGTGAACCCGGGAGGCGGAGCTTGCAGTGAGCTGAGATCCGGCCACTGCACTCCAGCCTGGGCGACAGAGCGAGACTCCGTCTCAAAAAAAAAAAAAAAAAAAAAAAAGCAATATAAAACCAAAAATGAATTTCTGGTAATATGATAGAAATTAATATGATTTGAATTAGTTCAAAGTTATGTATTAAGTAAAGGGGTAACTTCCTTTCAAATGATGTGAAAGGATGTCTTTTATTTCTTCTGATACTGAACTGGCTTAGGAAAACAGACCTAAACTAGGAAGGTGTATAAATGTGAGGCTATTCATTTTAATATTAGAAACTGTATATAGAGATAAAAACTTTGAGCTTATAGTCTAGGATTTGATGAGATGACAAAAGGGCATCTAATCAAGTCTACTGCTCTCAGGAAAAATTCATTCCAAAGTCTATTAAGTTGTATATTTTATTTATTAAAACTATGAAGGTGAGACTCTAGGAGAGGTATGGGCAGGGTTAGGGGCTCTGGAAAGTTCAAATACAAGTCCAGACGTTTAGAGTTGAGATGAAAAATGTGTATTCAATGTTATTCTAAACTCTTGCTGTTATTCATACTAATCTACATCTAATAACTTACCAAGGCAATATTTTCCTTTTATTTTTCCTAGAGATTTATCCTGCAATAAAATACAGTCTATTGAAAGACGTACATTTGAACCACTACCATTTTTGCAGTTTATGTAAGTTACAAATGTAACTTTATTACATTTGGAATTTTTATAAAACTTAATTATAAACCTCTTTACTATTCATTTTGAAATATGATTAAAATTTGACCAGTAGAAAGGTACTAAAATTATAGCGCAAATCCTTTTTGTCTCTAGCAAGGATTCTTGTGAGAATTATTACACAGATCTTAGTGAATCATCAGAGAGCAGTGGTTCTCAGCTGATGTGATTTTGTACTCAGGTGACATTTGGTAATGTCCAGAGACAGTTTTGGTTGACAAAACTGTGGGTGTGCTCCTGGCATCTGGTGGGCAGAGGTCAGAGATGCTGCTAAACATCCTCCAAAGTATAAGACTAAACATCCTCCAAAGTATAACACAGACCCCCATGGGAAAGTTATAGAGTCCAAAATGTTGATGGTACTGAAGTTGTGAAATCCTGTTCTAGAGAACTAAAGATCACTTCACACAGGTATTTACTGAGCATTCACTGTTTTGTAGCTAATGCACCACATGTGCAATGCTAAAGTATAAATCATAAGCCAGTATCTTCCACAGTGAGATTTCCTTAGTGCATACAGGAAGGATTGAGGTTATGTTCCATCCTATGTAAATTAGAATCACAGCAAATGATAAATGTTCTGAAATAATTTTTTTTTTCCTTTGGCTTATGCCTTTTTTTGTAGAAATCTTGGTTGCAATTTACTCACAGAACTGAGCTTTGGAACATTTCAGGCCTGGCACGGAATGCAGTTTTTACACAAGTTGTAAGTGAAATAGAAGATGAATACGAGTAACCAACTATATTGTATAAAAACTCATACAATTATTGGTTAGCTGGGTATAAGCCCATTATGAACTCTGAAAAGTGTGTCTTAAGATCCATTTGTTTTTCTCAAATGGGGAAACTAAGGTACAAAGAGGCCTAGAGACTTACATAGTTTATATATGACTTGCTCTGCTTCTCCTAGTTCTGACCTATGGCATGGTCAAGAAAAGGCATCAAAGAAGTGACCCTCAAATTAGCCTTGTTGCTGGGCGGGGTGGCTCAGGCCTGTAATCCCAGAGCTTTGGGAGCCGAGGCGGGCGGATCGCCTGAGGTCAGGAATTCAACACCAGCCTGGCCAACGTAGTGAATCCCCATCCCTACTAAAAATACAAAAAAATTAGCTGGGCATAGTGGTGCAGTTTTTTGCTCCCTGGAGGGCTTTGTGTAAGCTTCCTTCCTTGCAGCTAAATGTTGCAGACATTTAAGCAGTTAAAAACTCTGCATATGAGCAGGAATCAAAGTTAAATCCAAAGTGTAGGGCCGGGTGTGGTGGCTTATGCCCTCCACCAGAGAACAGGCTCATTAGGTCCCTCCACCAAGAGTATTTAGGTAGCATCAATACAAATGGCTTAAACTCACCACCTTTACTAAGCACTTTATATACTGTGAGGCCCTCATAAGAATCTGGTGGCCGGGAGCGGTGACTGATTCCTGTAATTCCACCACTTCTGAAGGCTGAGGTGGGTGGATCACTTGAAGGCAAGAGTTCAAGACCAGCCTGACCATCATGGCGAAACCCCGTCTCTACTAAAAATACAAAAATTAGCTGGGCATGGTGGCGGCCACATGTAATCCCAGTACTCAGGAGACTGAGGCAGGAGAATTACTTGAACCCAGGAGGTGGAGGTTGCAGTGAGCCAAGGTCATGCCATTGCACTTAAGCCTGGGTGACAGAGCAAGACTCTGGCAGAGATGGGATTTTACCATGTTGGTCAGGCTGGTCTGGAACTCCTGACCTCAGATGATCTGCCCACCTCGGCCTCCCAAAGTGCTGGGATTATAGGCATGAGCCACCAGGCCCAGACAGTAAATGGAAACTTTAACTCAAAAGAAGGAAGGAAGGGAGGACGGGAGGAAGGGAGGGAGGGAGGGGCGGAGGGAGGGAAGGGAAGGAGGGAGGGAAATGAAGAAAGAGAAGGACAGAAAAAGAGAGAGAGAAAGAAAGAAAGAAAAGAAAAGTTTTTAAAACCGTAAGGTTAAAGTAAACCCTTTTTCTTCATACAGATTAAGCACATGAGTTCAGATTACAGATTTGCTTCTTAATAGCTTAGTGACCTAGGACAAGTTGTGTAACCTCTCTGTGCCTCAGTTTCCTCATTTATAAAATAGGGCAATAATAATATCTACCACCTAAGATTATTGTGAGGATGAAATGTGAAATGCTGATCACAAGTACGTAGCAGCCTAATAGATACTCACTGTAATAATTACTATTTTTATAATTTCTGCAAAAGTACAGTGATGATTCTTGGGTTAACCTAAAGGGTGATTTTCTTTTATTTCTTCCTGTTTCTTTTCTTTTTCTTGCTCACTTTAAAGAATTAAAAAGAAAATAGATTCCCGCGTTTTGCAATAAAAATTCATATCAAAATGAATTTATTCATTTTATTGACATGTAAACAAAATGTCATTTGTTTATTCAATAAACATTTATTAAATCCGTAGTAAATTTCAGACATCATGCCAGGCACAGGGATGACAATGACAATAAGATGCGGTCTCTGCCCACAAGGAGCTGATAGTCCAGGAGACTGACAAGTAGACAGGTGATTACATGCAGTGTAACAAAGGCTGTGATGTCATACAAGAAGACAAGTGGGAGTATGTGATGGGAGTATGGTTTTGACCCGTTCCTTCTCTTAGATTTATCCCTTTTTCTTTGGCTATAAAGCAAAAGAATTGGTCCTATTTTTTTTCCTTAACTGTGCAAATTAAACCATAAATTTGAAAAACTTTATAAAGATAAAAGGCAAGCAGTCAGGTACAGTGGCTCATGCCTGTAATCCTAACACATTGGTAGGCCGAGGAGGGTGGATCACCTGAGGTTAGGAGTTCAAGACCATTCTGTCCAACATGATGAAACCCCGTCTTTACTAAAAATACAAAAATTAGTTGAGTGTGGTGGCGGGCACCTGTAATCCCAGCTACTCAGGAGGCTGAGGCAGGAGAATTGCTTGAACCCAGGAGGTGGAGGTTGCAGTGAGCCGAGATGGAGCCATTGCTGTCCAGCCTGGGCTACAGAGCAATACTTCATCTCAAAAAAAAAAACAAAAACAAAAAACAAGAAAAAAAAATAAAGAGCAAGTTGAATTATGGACGAGCAACTTGAATTATGGAGGACACTAGAAATAGTATTTCCTACAGAGTCAGGGCTTCCTACCAACATAGTCACTTCTAGGGTTTTTGACCTGAAAAGTTCTGTGGCTTATTTTTTCTTTGCTATCCACTTTTTGTGTGTGTGTGTGTGTGTGTTTTTTTTTTTTCTATTTCTTCACCTCTTTCTCTCCTCTACTTTATCTTCTAGAGACCTAGGTAGTTCCCAAAGGAATAGTGCTTTACGAAGTCTAATGGTGATTTATTAGGTAAAAACAGAATTTTTTTTTTTTTACCTATAAGTTCCATACCAAAATATGAATATAAACTTTTTATGCAGTTTCACACATTGAAAATGTAGGCAATTTTAATTTCATTGCATTTTTCAGAATTCTCAATCGCAATCCTCTGACAGCTGTTGAAGATCCATATCTCTTTGAACTGCCGGCATTAAAATATTTGTAAGTACTATAGTACTCTCGAGTCATGAGATGATTTATGCTTTTTAAATTTGTCATCAAAGATTAAGTATTTTGCATTTAGGCGAAAATGTCGTAATTTAAATTTTAACTGAGTTATTGAAAAAAGTTATTGGCAAAGAAAAGGATTAAGAAAGGATGTGTAATGGTCAAGACAGCCAGCAGGGAAAGAGAACAGTGTTGAAGAGCCCGTATAGATTTGGAACATGTAGACACATGGAGGAATATTACTTAACCAAGAAAGCAAAGAGGAATAGGTGTTCGTTATTCTAAAAATGAAAGTGAATGCAATATGAAAATGAGAAGATAATGGTAAAAAAAAAAAAAGGTGTAAGTTCTACTCTTGAATATCATTAATTTGATGACGCAAATCAACTTAAATTTCTTTAATAAGAGCTCCCTGGAATTCAACAGCAAAGAAACTCTTGAGGTGGCTTGTTGTATAGAGAAGCCAAAATTGAAGTAATCACATGTCCTTGAAATACCTTTTTAAGTACAGAATTTTTTATTGGAGTTCATATCATGAATGTTTTGGCTTTCTTCTTCAGAGACATGGGAACAACGCAAGTTCCACTTGCAACACTTAAGAACATTCTCACGATGACTGTTGAATTGGAAAAACTGTAAGTTATTTTTTTCTTAGATTTATATTTACTTAGTTGGTTTTTTAGGTTTGTTTTATTTTCTTGAGTCAGGTTTATTGAGATATAATTTTCACATAATATTCACCCTTTATAAGTGTATAGTGTATATACATTTGAAAATGTATAGTTACATAAGCACCACCACGTTCCCAGTACAAAGCATTTCTGTCACCTCAAAAAGGCCCCTCCTGTCCCTTTGTAGGCAATCCCCTCCTCCCACCATCAGCCCCCGGTAACTACTAATCTGATTTCTGTTCCTATACTTTTGCCTTTTTCAGAATGTCTTATAAATGAAATCAGGTAGCATGTAGCCTCTTGGGTTTGACTTCTTAAGATTAACCTTGAGAATTTATTCCAGTTACAGAGATTGTTTATATTTCTCTGAAACTGCCCCCAATAAGCCATAACAACAAATTAATCAATTGTCTTGGTTATCTCTTTTGCCCAAATTTACATTTTGAAAAAAATTCAAACATGCCAGAAAGATGAAAGAATAGTACAGAATCCAATTGAAGATCAGGCAGTGCATGTCATGTCTTCGTTTCCTTTCATCTAAAACATTCCTCTACTTTTTTTGATCTTTCATGACATTGGCATTTTTTGAGTCAAAGATAGTTGTCTTGTAAATTGTCCCACAATCTGGATTTGTCTGTTTTTGCATGAGATTCAAGTTAAGTATTTTTGGGAAGAATACTGCATAGGTGATGTATCCTTCCTGCCTCGTGACCGCAGATGGCTCATAATGCTAAGTCTGATCACTTGTTTAAGATGATCTTCCAGATCTCTCCATTGTAGTTATTTTGCTGGGTGTGGTGGCTCACACTTGTAATCCCAGCACTTTGGAAGGCCGAGACAGGCAGATCACTTGAGTCCAGTTTTAGACCAGCCTGAACAACAAGGTGAAACCCTGTCTCTACTAAAAATAAAAAAAATGAATAAAAATAAAAATTAAAAATTAATTAGCTGGGGTGGTGGTGCAAGCCTATAGTCCCATCTGCTTGGGGGGCTGAATTTGGAGGGTCAGTTGAGTCCAGGGGGGTCAAGGCTGCAGTGAGCTATGATTTTGCCACTGTACTTCAGCCTAGGTGACAGAATGAGACCTTGTCTCATAAAAAAATAAAAAATAATTTTTCCCTTTGGTAATTAATAAAAAATGTGTGGGGTGGTACTTTGAGATCAGTGAAGATCCTGTTCTCAGATGTCTTTTCACCCAAATGTGCATCAGTGATAATCCTTGTCTGAATCAATTTTTATTACATTGGTGGTTGCAAGGTGACACTTTTAAAAATTCTGTCATTCCTTCTACATTTATTAGCTAGCATTATTTCATTAAAGTACAACTCCTCCTCGTTTTTAATATCAGTCTTCATGGATTTTTTATATATTATGTTGTAACTTATTGTTGTTACTCTTTTGAATCCTCAAATTGTGCAGATTTGGCCAATGCTATCTCCATTATTTTTTTAACCCCATAATCCAGGTTAAACTGAGCTATTTTTAATGCCCAGAGTAATTTATAATATTTCTCACTCCCAACAGGAATTGAGAAAGGGCCTCCAGAATTGGGGGCTTATTCAGACTCTTCTTAGAAGTCTACCTTCTTCCTGTGTACGTTCAGCCCAAAGTGAGACTTTGGAGTTGGGAAGAAATACTTCTGAATTAAACTACTGATCAGTGTCACCCAATTCTAATCCCAACCACCTTTATTCTAGGCATACCATACTCACTGCCATGCTTACCCTTTGGTTGGGCACCTCTGTCCTCCTTCCTATTGGCCTTCTAGTTCCTACCCAACTGTTCAGTCCACAGGCCTCAATAACACCTTTTTGCCCAGCCCTGTGGTAGTGTTGGCCTGCCTCCTTTACCTTCTCAAGTAACTGCTTTACCACTAATTTATTGTTTTGTGTTTTCATCTGTAGGATCTTACCTAGCCATATGGCCTGCTGCCTCTGCCAATTTAAAAACAGCATTGAGGCTGTGTGCAAGACAGTCAAGCTGCATTGCAACAGTGCATGTCTGACAAACACCATACATTGTCGTGAGTCCAAATTGCCTGGTGATCGTTGTATTATTTTAAGTATTTGTTTTTAAATTTTTTATTTTTAATTGATGATAAAAATTTAAGCTAATGATATAATTGATTTACTCATTCAGATTTAAAGTCCCTCAACTTGTGAACTCCTCCCTTGCTGGGAGTTAGGTTCTCAGTTATTATTACAAAATTTAATAATGGAACTGTTCCCTTTGCATAAAGGACCAAGAGAAAGGAATGGGAAGACTAGGGAATAACATTAACATCCACACACTGTGTACTGTGCTCTCTGCTTGGTGCTTTGCCCCCAGTGATAATTTCTTCATATAGTGCAATGTACTGTGTAAGCTGGTTTTATATGCATGAGGTCTCAAGTACTCTTTGCATTTTAGGACAGATGTAGATCTGGTTTTGTTTTTGTTTATGCAATTTTGTAAGAGTACAGGTGATGCTGTTTTATTTGAAGCCGGAGAGCTTCTGGTTCCATAACCAGAAATTGCTACCTGGCTCTTCTAATGAAATGGAGGGCTTTTCCATGATTAGACCATCGAACGCTGAACTTGCTCTGAATTCAAACCTTTCCATTCACAGAACAAATACGCAAGTGCTTCAAGAGTTTTTCTGTAGATTAGGTTTATTAGCACCAACTTCATGACTTCTAAAATGTGACTGCTTTCATGTACAGATAGCTTGAAAACTGGTATCTACCAGTAATATGGGGTGGATAATTAATAATGCTTGGCTACTTATATGAAGACAATGTTGCTTATTTTTCAGAATTTTTTTTTAAACCAATTAAACTATTCCCTTCTCCCCAGGAGGTGGGCAGAAAAGCATTGGTAATCTCCTTTTACAGATGAGGAAAAACAAGATCAGAGGTGCTAAGTGCTGTACCTTGTGCCAGGTCTTCTGTCCCAATTCTGGGTTCTCCCCAAGCCCGTGTTTCTCCTTTCTCACAATCTTTACTTCTTCCTCTGACCCTCAGCACCACCCAAAATACTTTTAATTCTGGAAAAGAAAGCCAGCTGCACACGGGCACACTTGACCTTCATGCATTCAGAAGCTTTGGATGGTTCCCCATCCAGAATATTAGAGATGAAATGAAAGCAAAGTCGGCATCTGACAAAAGTTGCTTTTTCCCTTCTGCATTTTGGGACCTCAAGTAATGTTTATCCAGAAACTGCTGTCATACCATAGATTCATTGTATATTTAACAACATAGGCATACCATCTGGCAAATTAAAAATCTCTTAACCTACACCCTGGATCATTGCCCACATTTAAGAAAAGAACTAGGGTGGACACAGTGTTTTTTCCATGTCGCGTCTTCTGTGATGGGGTTGCGATATGTGGGAGCAGAGAATGGGGTGGGTGGGTGGAGCGTGTGCCAGATGAGAATCTATCAGCAATAGGAGGGGCTCTCCAAGTTAGCATCTCCACCCTGCTCCTCTCAGAGGACCGCCTTCCATTGCATTCAGCTGTGATGGTAGCAAGAACACGGGTACACTGAGGACAAGGAGAAAGGGAGCCTTGTGCTCTCTCTCTGCATCTGAGGCAGGACAGCACAGGGTACGGAGCAGTCTGCAGAGAAGCCAGCTCATCAGGGAAGCACTTGTCTTCCACTTTGGGCTTTGACTGAGCACTGGGCAACTGGCCCCTGGGGATCAACGGAATAATCCTAAGCAGAGTTACTCTGTGTCACACTATGGAATGTTCCAAGTAGGTGGCCATGTTTTCAAAAGGTGTCTTTTCCTCCTCTTGTTGTTGCCGTTTCATAGGTTTAGGATTGGGTGCGTGTTTCTCCTCTCTGAATGGCACTCGAATGTTTGCTGACTCCTACTCCGTGTGACTGGGGCGTACAGCTGTGGACTGATGCGTGCCGTCCCATCATCTTTCATGATCAAAACAGTCTCTTCTTTTTTCACAGCTGAAGAACTGTCTGTAGGGAATCCAGAAGGAGCGTTCATGAAGGTGTTACAAGCCCGGAAGAAGCACACGAGCACTGAGCTGACTATTGAGCCGGAGGTGCCCTCAGACAGGAGTGGCATCAACTTCTCCGGCTTTGGGAGTGAGCAGCTAGACACCAATGACGAGAATGAAGTTATCAGTGCACTAAGTTACATCTTGCCTTATTTCTCAGCAGGAAATCTAGATGCGGAATCAATATTGTTACCGTTCACTAAACTGCTTTTTGCAAATGTGCAAGATCGCGATAGGCCCCTGAGTATTTTGAAAAACAATACAAACAGCCCTTCTCTTCAACCTGCATCCAACAACTCAACTTATGAAAATAAATTGAGAAAGCTATATTTGCTAGAAAAGACACTAAATGCAGAAAAACAAGAAAAAATCAATGAAGTTAAAAGGGACGAAAAAACTGCCATGCTTATGCAGTCCAGCCTTCTAGGTAACAAATTTAAACGCCAATTATTTGAAAAGAAATTAGAAACTGTCCAACCACAGGAAAACAGCCTGGCAAAGATTCAAAGTGTAGGCAACAACCTGCAGAGAGTGAACAGAGTCCTCACGGGCCCAAGGAGCATCCAGAAAAGGCACTTCAAAGAGGTGGGAAAGCAGAGCACCAGGAGGGAAGAGGGTGCGCAGGCATTTGTGGAGAGCGCTGCCCAAGAAAAAAGGCTCGGGAGCCCGGTCTCAAGGGAGCTGGAACAGCCTCACACAGAGCAGGGGCGTGAGAAGTTAGCGGGAAACACCGTCTACACCAAGCCTTCGTTCACCCAAGAGCGTAAGGCGGCAGTCTCCTCTGTGCTGAAACCCTTCTCCATGGGCGAGCCTTCTGCCTCCACCCCTGCAAAAGCCCTACCTGAGGTCAGAGACAGATCGAAAGACTTAACCCACGCCATTTTCATTTTAGAAAATGCAAAGGCTAGAGTTAAAACAATGAAAGCTGCTAAACCTTCCAGAAAAAAACACCGCTTTCATAAAACTGGCTCCCGTGTGGCCCACAGAACACCCAAGGCCAAAATGATTAGGAAGTTGAGAAAGGAAGGTTATCTCGATAGACTGATGCTCGCAAACAGGCCGCTGTTGTCTGCAGCAAAGAGCCTCATAAATTCACAAGGGGCTTTTTCATCCTTAGGAGACCTGAGTCTTCAACAAAACCCTTTTCTGGAAGTATTTGCTCCTTCAGAACGTTTTATAGAAAACACTAATGTAAAAGACACAGCTGCAAGAAATGCCTTTGAAGAAAACGTTTTTATGGAAAACACTACTATGCCAGAAGGTACCATCTCTGAAAACACAACCTACAATCCTCCTCCTGAGGCAGATTCCGCTGGGACTGCGTTCAACTTAGGGCCAACTGGTAAACAAACTGAGACAAAATGGGAATACAACAACGTGGGCACTGACCTGTCCCCCGAGCCCAAAAGCTTCAATTACCCGTTGCTCTCATCCCCAGGTGATCAGTTTGAAATTCAGCTAACCGAGCAGCTACGGTCACTCATCCCCAGCGAGGATGTGAGAAGGTTCATTTCTCATGTTATCTGGACCTTGAAGACGGACTGCTCTGACACCCATGTGCAACTGACCTGTGCCAAGCTCATCTCCAGGACAGGCCTCCTGATGAAGCTTCTCAGTGAGCAGCAGGAAGTAAAGGCGTCCAAGGCAGAATGGGATACGGAACAGTGGAAAACTGAGAACTATATTAATGAGAGCATGGAAGCCCAGAGTGAACAGAAAGAGCAGAGGTTGAGTGAGGTGAGGACCACACAGAAACATGAGACCCAGATTTCCCATCATCTAGCATATGCCAGGAAAGTGCCCACACAGGAGAACCCGGGACGCCCAGGCCATAGCTTGTCTTGGTCATGTAACTTTGGCCATGACAGTGATCTCCCACTTGACTTATTTGGAGAGTGAAATAGATTAGTGCACAAGATGAACTGTAGGCCGGGGGTGGTAGCTCACATCTGTAATCCCAGCACTTTGGGAGGCCAAGGTGGGTGGATCACTTGAGGTCAGGAGTTTCAGACCAGCTTGGCCAACATAATGAAACCCTGTTGCCATAAAAAATACAAAAATTAGCTGGGTATGGTGACACATGCCTGACCCAGCTACTTGGGAGGCTAAGGTCGGAGGATCACCTCAGCCTAGGGAGGTCAAGTCTGTAGTAAACTGTGATCACAACAGTGTACTGTAACCTGGGTGACAGTGAGATCTTGTCTTTATTTTGTTGAGACAAAAATAAATAAGAACCTGTAAGCTACTCACCTGGAATACTGGGGTTTTGAAAAGTTAGTTTTCATTCTGGTTTTTTTTTTTAATTAATCTTTCCTTTTTTTTTCAGCTCACAAAAGAAGTTCCAGGATATGGCTATAACAACAAACTGATCTTGGCAATATGTGTGACTGTAACACTGATTATTTTGATTACAATTTTCTGCCTCATTGAGGTAAGGACAATAATTAATTCAGGTTTTCAGAATGCAGTCCTGTTTTTGTGTGGATTCAGAGCCCACAAACTCAAAACCAAAGCCGCTTTCCAACCTGCTGCTACTTGACATTCTTCTTCAGTCGTTTAAGGTTGAGATATGCTTTGTTCTTTTACTGTAGTGTATATTCCAGGGTTTTTAAAGGATCCTCACTTCCAGGAGAGCTCTGAATTGAAAACAAGTGAATCCCGCTAGATTATTTTAAGAAGTTAAGTTGATATAATAGCAAAATTTCTCCCTCCCAAAATGATGTCAACAACTAGATGTACTCACCAAGTCACCCTTACTCTGCCACTCATTTATTTCCTTGTTGCTGAAATGATGAGAGACATATAATCTCCACCTCACGGAGTTGTCGTCACCCTGGAGAGGAAGGAGACAGCCAATAAAGAGAAGTATTGTCTTGTAGACTTACTAGGTTCACACAGTATCATCCTTCTCCAGTGTGTAAGGCGTTGTCTAAATAGGTCCAGTTAAAGCGCTACAGGGTAGCCATCTTTTAAAAAAATTGTTGGCCACATTTTTAAGTTCTCAGGGGAGGGGGAATGTCTCATACTCGAGCCCTCCTGAGCCTAGGCCCTCTGTGAGATGTGTCACCATTTCTTGGAGACCATGTGAGACATTCCCCCTCGGATCAGAGATGCTCAACCTGCATCAACATATCTAAAGCCTACATCTGGCTACTCTGGGGCAAGTCCTGTTCACAGTGCCCATTCCTGGAGCTTGCCTCTGTTTGCCTTTTGTTCGATTACATGATGTATTACTTTTCCCAACAGGCCAGTGCTAGCCTATTGGAAGTGATTTAATAAGCTGGCACCCTTGACGCTATGCTACCAGTCCAACCTTATTTGCCTCATTTACCATTTCCATTATTGTGGCAGCCCTCCATTCCAGCCAGAGCAGCCCCTTACCATACCCCAGTCACACCATCCACATTTCTGCTTTTGTCTGTGCGTTTGTCCATCTAAAATGCCCTTATTTCACTCTGCCTGTGGGAGTCCCATGAATCTCTCCAAAGCCAACTCAAGTTCATCTTCATGCTTGAAACCTTCCCTGACTATTCTGGCCCTCCTGAGCCTAGTCCCTTTGTGAGATTTGTCACCATATCTTGGACACCATATGAAAGGCTGAAGTGGGAGGATTGCTTGAGTCCGGAAGGTCGAGGATGCAGTGAGCTCTGGTCATACCACTGCACTCTAGCCTGGGCAACAGAGCGAGACCCTGTCTCAAAAACAGCCACCACCAAAAACTATCTTGGGATTTTAATAGGATTACATTAAATTTGTAGATTAATTTGAGAATTGATATCTGTACAACATTCTAGGAATGAGCTATCTCATGTCATGTGTTCATTTCTTGTTAATGTCTTTCAAAAGAGTTTTAGGGTTTCCATCATGTAGATCTTACACATCTTTTGTTAGATAAAAGATCTTTGTATTTCTGTTCCTAAATACTTCATACATTTGCATTGCCATTGTAAATGGGATCTTTCTTCCATTTTCTAATTGGTGGTACATCTGAAAATATTTGAGATTTGTGTGCTGCTCTCTTGATTTTGTTTCTAGCCACCGTACTGAATCCTCATATTACTTCCACTAAAATCTTAGTTGATTCTCTTAGGCTTCTTTGGCTGTCTAACATTTATCATTTCATATACAAATAATGATAGTTTTGTCTCTTCCTTTTCAATACTTATATTCTTTCCTTTCCGTTTTCCTTTCCTTTCTTTTTTTTTTTCTTTCTCAGGGCCTTGTTGTCACCCAGGCTGGAGAGCAATGGTGTGATCTAGCTAACTGTAACCTCAAACTCCTGGGCTTAAGGGATCCTCCTGCCTCAGCTTCCAGAGTTGCTGGGACTACAGGCAGGCAGCTAATTTAAAAAAAAATTGTTTTTAATGTTGCCCCAGGCTGGTTTTCCAGCCACTTTAGAGGAAGGACTCGGGTTTCCTTTTTTTTTCTCCTACTTTTAAGAGTTTTTTTTTATGAGGAATTGTCCGTTGAATGTTAGTAAAACAGTCAATAGAATGTATTAAGTGCCAGCTACACGCAAGACCCTAAGTTAGATACAGTCAGCCCTCTTCATCAGCAGGTCCACATCTTCAGATTCAACTGGATGAGGCTGAATACTTGAAAAAAGAAACGAAAATACAAATAGAAAGTATAACAACTCTCACGATTGTACAATATCGATACATTTTATTAGTGATGACTTAAAGTACATGGGACCAGGCACAGCGATTCACACTTGTAATCCCAACACTTTGGGAGCCCAACCTGGGCAGCATAGTGAGACCTTGTCTTTACTAAAAATAAAAATAAAAATAAAAAATTGGCCAGGTGTGGTGGTATGCACCTGTAGTCCCAGCTACTCAAGAGGCTGAGGTGGGCACATCACTGGAGCGCAGGAGGTTGAGGCTGCAGTGAGCTGTGATTGTGACACTGCACTCCAGCCTGAGCGACAGAGGGTGATCCTATCTCTAAGTAAGTGAATAAAGGATTTGGGGGGATGTGTGTTGGTTATATGCAAATACTGCATCATTATATATAAGGGATTGAGCATCCACAGATTCTGGTATGGTGTGGGGGCGGTATCCTAGAACCAGTCCCCCGCAAGATAGCAAGGATGACTGAACTGTGGAAGAATCAAGGCTCTATTGAACAGCATACAATTCCTGTCTTCAAAAAAGTTATCTCATCAGGTAGATGAGACTTAAAATGAATAAAAGGAATGAATACAGATTTGGAGATAGTGGTTGTTGTGATGGATAATCTTAATTGTGTTTTCTTCCAAAACAGATTCATTCAAAGAAGAGAAGGGCATCAAAGGAAGATAACTTGAGCCCAAGCTAAGTCGTCTGGATGGCCTGGAGCCATGTTTGAAAAATTTTATTGTTAAGTATTGTTTTTTACTGATTAAATCAATGATAACATTCTTTACTTTGTGGTTGTGTTACTCAAAACAAGGATTTTTAACAATGATAAAAATAAAGCTTATTAGATCATTTTTAATGTAATAAATTGCTTCCTGAAGATTTGATTAAAGAGAAAACTAGGCCAATCTAAGCAGAGTCCAAATGAAGTAGAAGGTCCATAGAGAACAGGGGAAAAAAGGAAGTTGTGGAACCACAGATACAGTAAAAGGAAAAAATTGGCCAGGTACAATGGCTCACACCTATAATCCCAGCACGTTGGGAGGCTGAGGTGGGTGGATCGCTGGAGCCCAGGAGTTAGGGCAACATGACAAAACTCCCATCTCTACAAAAAAAAAAAAAAAAAAAAAGGGCAACATGACAAAACCCTCATCTCTACAAAAAATACACAAACAAAAAACATTAGCCAGGCATGGTGGTGTGCACCTGTAGTCCTAGCTACTTGGTAGGCTGAGTTGGGAGTATCGCTTGAACTTGGGAGGTGGAGGATGCAGTGAGCTGAGATTGAGCCGTTGCACCCCAACCTGGGTGACAGGGTGAAAGAGTGAGACCCTGTCTTTAAAAAAAAAGAAGAAGAAAGAAAATAAAAGAAATTTACTTAATTAATCTATTTTTGTGACAAGGTCTGTTTCTGTCTCCCAGGCTGAAGTACAATGGCATAATTACAGCTCACTGCAGCCTCAAACTTCTGGGCTCAAGGCATCCTCCTGCCTTAAAGGACTCCCAAAGTGTAGAGATTACAGGAATAAGCCACTGTGAAACTATATATATATATATATAAATATATATATATTTTTTAAACAAAGTTTGGCTCTGTCACCCAGGCTGGAGTGCCGTGGTGCAATCTCAGCTCACTGCAACCTCTGCCTTCTGGGCTCAAGTGATCCTCCTGCCTCAGCTTCTCAAGTAGCTGAACTACAGGCACATGCCAACGCGCCTGGCTAATTTTTGTATTTTTTGTAATGAAGGGGTCTTGATATGTTGCCCAGGCTGGTCTTGAACTCCTGGACTCAAGTGATCCTCCTACCTCAGCCTCCCAAAGTGCTGGGATTGCAGGCATCAGCTACCACACCTGGTTGTCTCTAACCACTTTTAAGTGTACAATTCAGTAGTGTTAAGAACATTCATATTGTTGTACAACAAATCTCCAGAACTTTTTCATCTTCCCAAATTGAAACTCTGGACCTATTTAAACACTAACTCCCCATTCTCTCCTCCCAGCCCACGGTAACTGCCCTTCTACTTTCTGTCTCTATGAATCTGACCACTCTGAGTACCTCACGTGAGTGGAATCACACAGTATTTCTCCTTTGGTGACGGGCTTATTTCTCTTGGCATAACGCCCTCAAGGGTTCTCCATGTTGTAACGCGTCAGAATTTCCTTCCTTTCAAGGCTGAAGAATACATCCGTTGTATGGATCAATCACATTTGCGTTCTCCATTCATCAGTTAATGCACATGTAGGTTGTTTGCACCTTTTGATCATTGAGAATAATGCTGCTGTATACATATGTGCATGTGTTTCTGCATGACCATTTGTTTGCAATTCTTCTGACTATGTATGTATGAAGAGAATTACTAGGTCATGTAGTAGCTCTAAGTTTAACTTTTTGAGTAACTGCCAAAGCATTTTCCATAGTGCTACATGGTTTTACATTCTCGCTAACAATATATAATGGTTCCAGTTTCCCCAAATCCTCCCCAACACTTTTTATTTTTTTTAAACAAATACAGCCATGCTGGTGAATGAGAAGTGACATCTCATTGTAGTTTGGGTTTTAATTTTACAATATTTTAATTTTTAAAATCAAAAGAATATACTTGGCCTGAGGTGGTGGCTCACGCCTGTAATCCCAGCATTTTGGGGGGCCAAGTTCAAGACCAGCCTGCCCAACATGGTGAAACCCCATCTCTACTAAAAATATGAAAATTAGCCAGGTATGGTGACAGGTGCCTGTAATCCCAGCTACTCAGGAGGCTGAAACAGGAGAATCACTTGACCCGGGAGGTGGAGGTTGCCATGAGTTGGAATCGAGCCATTGAACTCCATCCTGAGAGGAGACGCTGGCTAAAAAAAAAAAATATATATATATATATATATATAAATACATACACACTAATTATTTTCTTATATAATAAAATTATTTTACAAAAGAAGTCCATTAGTAACACACACTTGCACGCAAAGCACAAGACACATCTAAGGGCCAGGAGTAGTGGCTCACGCCTATAATCCTAGCACATTGGGAGGCCGAGGCAGTCAGGTCACTTGGGGTCAGGAGTTCGGGACCAGTCTGGTCAACGTAGTGAAACCCCGTCTCTACTAAAAATACAAAAATTAGCCAGGCATGCTGGTGGGCGCTTGTAATCCCAGCTGCTCGGGAGGGTGAGGCAGGAGAATCACTTGAGCTTGGGAGGTGGAGGTTGCAGTGAGTAGAGATTACACCACTGCACTCCAGCCTGGGCGACAGAGTGAGACTCTTATCGTGAAAAAAAAAAGGGGGGGGGCATTCCCATTGCCCACGGTCCTCATCTTGCCATCTTTGTTGACTTTCCTTACTTACCTGGTCCATGGAGGCATATACACATATTCACATTTGCCACCCTTGGTGCTCAACCAAAGTATATTGAATACATTTATTTGACAATTAGTGCTTGTATTTTTTCATTTCACATATGTGTTCTGTTTTCCTAACTAGATTGAAGTAAGCCGCCGTGCACGGTGGCTCACGCCTGTAATCCCAGCACTTTGGGAGGCAGAGGCAGGCGAATCACCTGAGGTCAGGAGTTCGAGACCAGCCTGGCCAACATGGTGAAACCCCGTCTCTACTAAAAATACAAAAAAATTAGCCAGGCGTGGTGGTGCACGTCTGTAATCTCAGCTACTCAGGAGGCTGAGGCACAAGAATCACTTGACCACAGGAGGTGGAGATTGCAGTGAGCCAAGATCATGCCACTGAACTCCAGTCTAGGCAATAGACTGGGATGCCATCTCAAAAAAAAAATTCCTTGGCAGTTTAATATTAGGTAAATTCCTTGGCAGTTTAATACTAGAAATGCAACTTGGCAACGTGAGCTAAGCTTTTACCTGAGAGTCATAATGTAAAAGAGAAAACTTTGTATTTTTGAAAAGGAAATTCAGGGCTGGGTGCGGTGGCTCACGCCTGTAATCCCAGCACTTTGGGAGGCTGAGGTGGGCGGGTCACTTGAGGTCAGGAGTTCGAGACCAGCCTGGCCAACATGGCAAAACCCCATCTCTACTAAAACTACAAGAATTCGCCAGGCATGCTGGTGGGAGCCTGTAATCCCAGCTACTCAGGAGGCTGAGGCATGAGAATTGCTTGAACTCAGGAGGTGAAGGTGGCAGTGAGCCGAGATTGCGCCACTGCACTCCAGCCTGGGTGACAGAGCAAGACTCAGTCTCAAAAGTATAAAATAAAATGAAAATAAAATAAATGATTGAATGAATTAAATGGATAAGCAGAGGAATCTCTGAACTAAATCTTGAAGAATGTCAAGTATAGTTCATGGAACTTACTATATAACGACATTTGGATGCAAGACAATTTTCGGAAACTGCAAAGAGTTGCTTTTGAAGTAACCGAAAGCAAATAGTCTAAGTAGCTGAATGCCCCTCTCCCCACTCTTTTAAGTGAGAAAAAAATTTGCCATCTTGTGCAGTGTTTTGTTTTCCCTATTTCCCCCGTCTTGAGCAGGACTGGCACTAGGCATAAAATACCAAATTCTTCTCATTAGGTGCACCTACTTGTATTTTTTGAGAACTAATTGCTTAACTCATTGGATCACAAAGTTTTGTGTTTACATTATGACTCTCAGGTAAAAGCTTAGCTCACGTTGCCAAGTTGCATTTCTAGTATTAAACTGCCAAGGAATTTATCTAATATTAAACTGCCAAGGAATTTTTTTTTTTTTTTTTTGAGATGGAGTCCCAGTCTATTGCCTAGACTGGAGTGAAGTGGTGCGATCTCAGCTCACTGCAACCTTTGCCCCCAGGGTTCAAGCAATTCTCATGCCTCAGCCTCCCAAGTAGCTGGGATTACAGGCACCCGCCACCATGCCCGGCTAATTTTTGTATTTTTAGTAGAGATGGGGTTTCGCTATGTTGGCCAGGCTGGTCCAAACTCCTGACCTCAAGTGATCCACCCGCCTCTGTCTCCCAAACTATTGGGATTACAGGTGTGAGCCACTGCACCCGACCATGTTAATTTAAGAATGAACTCTTAATTATTTTTTATTTTGGAAGATCTGCAAAAGTAGACGGGAAGCTCCTTAAAGAGACAAACTGTCTTCTTCCCTTTTGTGATGTGTTGTCAAAGGACTGGGTGACTTTTTTAGATTGGGAGGTGTGAAGAACCTCTTAGGAGGAAACAATAAGCTGATGTGAATGACAAAAAAGAGCCAGGCCTAGAGAGAGTAGGAGAAAAGAATATGCCAGGTGGAAGGAAGAGCAACTGCTCATTCAGGTGGAATAACCTCGGCAAGTTGAAGGAACAGGAAGAATATGAGTGTGGCAGAAGCAGAGTGGGAGAGAGAATGGTGGGAAGTCAGGTCTGAGAGAATATAGCTAGATCAGGCAGTGTTTTGTAAGCCAGTACTCACATCCACAGATATATGTGGATTTTATATCAAATGCCATTAAAATAAAGTCATTTAAATACATAGTCGATGACGTGCTTTTCATTTGTGTTTCTTTGGTGCTTAGAGACTTCAGGTTTGCTTTTACTCAGAGTTCTTGAAGTCACTATACTTGTATTAGTCATTCTGTTTTCAGATATGATAAGTGATTTTTACTACAGTACATACATTGTCTAGAGAACTTTACTTTTGATATCTAAATTGAAAAGGTCTTTTCCTTGTTAATTTTCAATAGACTGGCATCCGAATATTCTAGCCCTGGAAGACAGACCTCTTAGCTGCTTTGTTGATGAGAACACTCCAGTTAGTGGAACAAACGGTGCAACATGTGGACAGTCTTCAGATCCCAGGCTGGCAGAGAGGAGAGTCAGGTCACAACGACATAGACATTACATGAGCAGGACAAGTTTACATATTCTTCCATACCTACCAGAAGGCTATGGTATGACAACCGGCAAAGAAAAAATAAAACATGGTTTACTGATTTCAGCTTGCTGAGGAAATAATAACTTTGAAAAAAGTTATTAATCTGGGCTTAGGGATTCTGCATGAAAATAAATATAAAACCTCCCAACTTTAAAAAGTCTTTGAAGTGGTAGATAACTACCCAGCCAACAGTTTGACCTTGTGCTAGTCATTCAGCCTCAGCATTTGTATTCTTTTATCATGAAGTGAGATGACTAGTTTATAACAAAGGTAGTGTGAGAAGCATGCGTACGAGATGAAGTGAGACTATTTTGTAAATAGGCACTGTCTAGAAAGGTAAGGTGGTATTGTCACTGATAACAGTAATCTGAAGTACAACTTACGATGTAATTTTTTAGATATATATTTAGAAATAATTTCAAAGGCATATTTCTGCTGATGCTCATATATTTGTACTGTCTATAATTTTGGATTATGTGAGTGGACTGTTGTAAATGATTGAGTCACTTCTGTGTTTGTATAAAATGATTACAATCTTATATAAATTCCTAGATTATAGAGTTTCATGTGGAAGATAACATGAGTCTTCTACTAATAGAATACAGAAGTTTCTAAATTAATACCAACTTGTGACTACTTGTATGTACTGTGAACTTGACTTCCTCTCCTTGCTTGCCAGAAGCTCACCAAGGTTACTTACATCCTTGTCCTCTTAACAGACTGTAGATAAACCACTTTAGATTGATGTTGACACCTAATGACCAACATCGGGAATTGCCACATGTAAGTTTTATTTTACTGAAGAATACTTTTAAAAACACTTCTGCAAATGCATGATTCTAATTTTATTTTTAAATGTATTTTAACTCTTTAATTTGAAAAAATTTGTCCATTAACTGTGCTGTGACTCAAAGGTTAACTTTTAGCACTATGATTAAATTATAGGCTTGAGATACAGAGAGACCTAGGTTCATATCCTGGCTTTGCCATGTAACACTGAGCACATTCTTTAACCTCTTTGAGCCTCAGTTTTATCCTCTATAGGGGAAAATAATAGCATCAACCATCTACGTTTGTTGCAAGAAATCAGTGATATTTAATCTCATGTGAAATGCTGGCACATTGTCTGGCACAGTAAATTTTAACTGTGATTATCAATGTTCAGACCTGAGAAGAAACTGTCTCCTGCCATTTCTCTTGGAGATTATAAGGCAAGCTCTTTAGAGTGGGAGTGGTTATGCTTTTATAATATTTCTGTGATTTGAATTTAAAAAATTATACAACCAAAACATAAAAATAAAGTGGATACCAAGGCTGAAATTATTATAGCTGTCCTCTATAATAATATGATTTTATGTTTATCATTTTTAAAAGTTTAAAGTTTAAATTTATTGACTTTATAGGTTTATAAACAAATTAGATTTATACTAATAAATATTAGTAATAGTTTTATTTTATGTATTGAAGTTTCTCATTAGATTTTATTTAAAGAAAAATGGTTCTGTCGTTTTTTATAAAAGACAAAACAAAACAAAACCCACCATAAAGAAACACTTGTATAGATTGTTCTCTTCACTCTGGCCTTTCCTCTGCCTTCCCAAGGGCTTTGAGTTCATTTTGTCCTTGACTGTTTTCTCCCCAGTGTGCACGCTTGCTCTTTACAGTGTGCACGCTTGCTCTTTAGTCGTCTTCTTTCTAACTTGGCTATTTTTCCGTCTCTATCTGTTTATGACATAGAATGTCTCCTCAGTATCTTATCTGCTTTGCTTCTCTTTGAGCTCACATGCAACCTTGAGAATTCACCTTTGTCTAGCAAAGAGAAAACATAAGTTTTGATGTAAAATTAGGCATAAGAAGCATTATCAATCTCCAAACTCTCTGAAAGTTTCTGGAATTTCCTCCTCAAATCTTCCAAATGTTGACCAGCCTCTTTCTCAGAGCCCTTTATACATCATTTAAAATCTTTTAATTATTAGTATTGTGACAATCTTGATTTGTTTTCCATTGCAACATATTCAGTATTTGAGCCACATGATAAGTTGAGTTTGCCTTTAGATAGCTGGCCCATAGCCCTCATCATTTATAAAATTGTTTCCAAGAGACAGAACAAATGATGTGTAAAGCCCTTTCTGATAATAAATAAAATAGATTTGTAATTTGGATTTTTTCCCTATTAGTGTATCATCTTAAGGTATACAACTGTCTTTGATCCGGACATTCTGAATGTTTTTGTTATCAGTGTTTCTTAATTTTACAGAACAGAGGACAACGCAACAAGACCAGCTATATTTCTTACAAACGCAGACTAGTGTGAGCACATGGCATGATCCAAGAGTGCCCAGGTAAGAACGCATTTTAAGCACTCTAGACCATCAAAGAGCCGTCTCACCTAGGATTTCTTTGATTTTTAAGAAATTTTTACCTTTTAAAAATAGTTTATGTAAAAGTTTGACTCTTCTGATAGTTATTTTGGTTTTGACATTTAGTAAAAAGTCCTACCTACTTCTCTGCAATCTCACCTCAGTTCTCCCCTCCCTCACCAGTCCCTAGCCACCCTCTCCTGCTTCTCCTTAAAAAAAAGTAGAATAAAAACATGGGTCTTTTAGGAGTTTGAAATTTGTCCTAGGGTACCAAGCAGGGTGGCTGTCACCTGTGTTTCCAACACTTTGGGAGGCTGAGGCAGGAGGATCACTTGAGCCCAGGAGTTTGAGACCAGTCTGAGCAACATAGAGAGACCCCGTCTCTACCAAGCATTAAAACTCAGCCGTTTGTGGTGGAGCACATCTGTGGTCCCAGTTGCTTTGGAGGCTGAGGCAAGAGGATTGCTTGAGCCAGGGAGGTTGAAGCTACAGTGAGCCTCGGTCGCACTACTACACTCCAGCCTAGGAGACAAAGCAAGAACCCCATTTCAAAAAATGAGAGAGAAAATTCGTGTAGTCCCAGCTGCTCGTGAGGCTAAGGTGGGAGGCAGAGGTTTCAGTGAGTCAAGGTCACACCAGGGCACTCTATCCTGGGCAACAGAGTGAGATTCCATCTCAAAAAAAAGAGAAGAAAAAAGGCCGGGCGCGGTGGCTCACGCCTGTAATCCCAGCACTTTGGGAGGCCGAGATGGGCGGATCACGAGGTCAGGAGATCGAGACCATCCTGGCTAACACGGTGAAATCCCATCTCTACTAAAACTACAAAAATTAGTCGGGCGTGGTGGTGGGCGCCTGTAGTCCCCCACTGCTCGGGAGGCTGAGACGGGAGAAGGGCGTGAACCTGGGAGGCGGAGCTTGCAGTGCGCTGAGATTGCATCACTGCACTCCAACCTGAGTGACAGAGCAAGACTCCGTCTAAAAAAAAAAAAAAAGGAAAAAAAAAAAGGCTAAAAAAGGAAAATTGACCTGGGGAAAAACAGAAAGCATACCCTTTAAAAAAGGATCATAGGTTGATATTCTTAATTATGGTTCAGCTTTAAAAAATCTTTTAAAAAAATTAACCTCCTAAATGTATTCAATGTTCTTTTATGTGTTCCTTAGTAAAATTTGATTTTAATGTAGAAAACAACCTAATTAATTCATTAATTAATCTTTTTGAGACGGAATCTTTTTCTGTTGCCCAGGCTGGAGTGCAGTGGTGCAATGTCGGCTGACTGCAACCTCCGCCTCCCTAGTTCAGGCGATTCTCCTGTCTCAGCCCCGAGTAGCTAGGATTATAGGTGCTTGCCACCACCATACGCAGCTGATTTTTGTATTTTTAGTAGAGATGGGGTTTCGCCATGTTGTCTGGTCTTGAATGCCTGACCTCAGGGGATTCGCCTGCCTTGACCTACCAAAGTGCTGGGATTATGAGCCACTGTGCCTGGCCTTAATTTAAATATCCAAACTTGTATATTTCAGCTGCAGACATTGCATTTACTAACCAAAATGTCAATTACTTTTAACTTCAAAAAGATGAAATGACACACAAATGAATTTAGTTACTTCCCATAATTTTTGGAATATTCTTTTCTTCCTTCCTCCCTCCCTCCCCTTTTGTTTGAGACAGGATCTGGCTCTGCTGTCCAGGCTGGAGAGCAGTAGTGCAGTCCTGGCTCACTACAACCTCTGCCTCCTGGGCTTAAGCCATCCTCCCACTTCAGCCTCCTGAGTAACTGGAACTACAGGCATGCGCCACTGTACCCCGATAATTTTTGTATTTTTAGTAGGGATGGGGTTACACAGTGTTGCCCAGGCTAGTCTGGAATTCCTGAGCTCAAACAGTCTGCCCACCTCGGCCTCCCAAAGTGCTGGGATTAAAAGCATGAGCCATCGTGCTTGGTCCTATTTTGAGTTTTTTTTTAATGAATAGATGCAAGGTACCAAGTAGTCCAGTTGAAACTGGAAAAAAGCTTGAATTCTAAATTAAATTAGAAATCAGCTCTGTACGTTTCACATACAAAGGATTTGCTGGATGTGGATATTTTATGTTAAGCACAGCAGCCCCCCTCCTCCAAAACAAAACAAACCCCCCAAAACAATCCACAGAGGGTTGTTTTTTCAGGACTTTATTGTGTATTTGAATCAAATAGAGATGTGCCTAACTTGTTGTGGGTTACTTTGATATTCTGTATAAGTAAAAGTATGATAATGAAAATGTCTTACTTTGTGTTATAGAGCTCAGAATCCTTTGAGGGTGGCAACCAAGGGAATGTACTATTACTCATTACTTTATCAAGGTTGCCATTTCTATGTCTTGACAATATAAGCTGTTACTTTTTTAAAAGTAGTAGGGGCCGGGCACGGTGGCTCACACCTGTAATCCCAGCACTTTGGGAGGCTGAGGCGGGAGGATCACTTGAGGTCAGGAGTTCGAGACCAGCCTGGCCAACATGGTGAAAACCCATCTCTACTAAAAATACAAAATTAGCCAGGCGTGGTGGCCTGTGCCTGTAAGCCGAGCTACTCGGGAGGCTAAGCCAGAAGAATCGCTTGAACCTGGGAGGCGGAGGTTGTGGTAAGCTGAGATCACACCTTTGAACTCCAGCCTGGGCAACAGAGCAAGGCTCCATCTCTAAATAAATAAATGATAGATAGATAGATAGTAGTGGGGAGGAAATTTTACATTTTTTTTAAAGCTTACTAAAAAAAATCCAAGGGCCTAACTTCAAAATCAGTTTTACTATATAAATTATAAAAAAGAATTTTTTTGATTCTGTTTATCCAAATGTTCCTTTTGTATGGAGGATCTTTTATGAAAGTATACTATAAATAATTAGATTCTAATAGAATATTACTATTCAAAGATATTTATAAAATCTCAAAGTCAGACTCTTTAAAACAAACTTTATTTAAAGATATCCAGGATACCTAGATTTATCCAAGAAATCCCATTCGTCGTGTTTTGCATTTCTCTTTAAAACAATGATTAATGCCTTGTTATTTGTTATGTTGCATACTGAGTGACTGTAGTCTTGAAATACAGATCTGTATTACTTTGTATAGACTGTATAACATTCCGTTTTTCTTTAACCAGCTCCCAATGAGACATAAAGATTATTTCTAGTTTTTTGCTTTTAATCAGTGCTTTAGCGCTCTCCCAGGTATGACTGAAGATTTATAAAATTCTAAATAAAATGACATGAAATGAAATTCTACATTTTATCAGTAGGATTGTTCATGTACTGATTTAATTATTTTTTTAGCTTTAAGTTCAGGGGTGCATGTGCAGGTTTGTTATAGGTAAACTTGTGTCATGGAGGTTTGTTGTACAGATGATTTTGTCACCCAGATACTAAGCCTAGCCTAGTACCCATTAGTTATTTTTGCTGATCCTCTCCCTCCTCCCACCCTCCACCCTCCTATAGGCCACAGTATCTGTTGTTCCTCTCTATGTGTCCGTGTGTTCTCATCATTTAGCTCCCACTTATGAGAACATGCAGTATTTGGTTTTCTGTTCCTGCTTTAGTTTGCTAAGGATAATGGCCTCCAGCTCCTGTTTTTCATTTCTAAACTATTAAAAAATCTATTTGGGGCCTGCACAGTGGCTCATGCCTGTAATCCCAGCCTTTTGGGAGGCCGAATTTGATGGATCACTTGAATCCAGAAGTTTAAGATCAGCCTGGGCAACATGGCCAAACTACATCTCTACAAAAAGTTTAAAAACTAGCCAGGTGGCGTGGTGCATGCCTGTAGTCCCAGCTACTCAAGAGGCTGAGTTGGGAGGATCATCTGAGCCTGGGAAGGTTGAGGCTGCAGTAAGCCGTAATCACACCACTGCATTCCAGCCTGGGCAACAGAGTAAGACTCTGTCTCAAACAAACAAACAAAAAAATACATATATTTGTTCATTCCTAATAATCTGTCTTTGATAGTTCATCTTTGTGATTGTACTTTTTTATTTTTGAAAACATTACATATCATAACTGCTCTCTTTTTGGTTTCTAACAGTCTTTGGGGACCTAATTCTGGGAGTTTATTGTTGACTGTGCTGCTGGCTGTCTGTTGAGTCTGTTGTGGACTCTGTCACTCTGTCATGGTGGCTTTTCTTCTGAAGGGTTTGGTGATCTTAGATGCTGAATTTATTGTTTGAACTGAATTAGTTGGAAGTTCTGTATACATACAGTGGGAATTTAGTATGTTTTCCTGGAATCACTTCATTCCCTCTTTGAGTTCTCAGCTTGGGGAGGAAGCTTCAGGTTTCCTATCCCAGCCTTGCTGCTGGCCTGCCCCTCTGCCTACCTCTCACTCAGGTACCAGCTTCACTCAGTCCCCCACTTCACTCAGTCTCCCCAAATCTCCCCCTCCGCTTTTTTTTTTTTTCTTGACAGAGTCTCGCTCTGTGACCCAGGCTGGAGTACAGTGGCATGATCTCAGCTCACTGTAATCTCTGCCTCCTGCGTTCAAGTGATGCTTGTACCTCAGCTTCCTGAGTAGCTGAGATTACAGACGTGCACCACCACACCCGGCTAATTTTTTTGTATTTTTAATAGAGATGGGGTTTCACCATGTTGGCCAGGCTGGTCTCGAACTCCTGACCTCAGGTGATCCGCCTGCCTCCCAAAGTGCTGGGATTACAGGCCTGAGCCATCACACCTGGCCACCCTCTTCAAACAAAATATGGGCATTTCCATTGGCCTAGGTCTTCACCTTGCCTACTTTATTGACTTACATTACTTACCTGGTCCCTGGAGACATAGACACATTTGTCACCCTTAGAGCTCAACCAAATTGTATTGAATGCATTTATTTGGCAATTTGTGCCTGTATTTTAATCTTCATCTCACATATGTGTTCTATTTTCCTAACTAGGTTGAAATAAGTTATCTGATGTACAGAATCCTGTTAAGTATTTTTCTTTCTTTCTTTTTTAAAAATTTTGAGACAGGGTCTTGCTCTGTCACTGAGGCTGGAGTGCAGCGGTGCAATCACAGTTCAGTGCAACATCCACCTCCCAGGCTCAAGGGATCCTCCCACCTCAGCCTCTTGCCTAGCTGGAACCACAGGTGTGCACCACCATGCCCAGCTAATTTTTCAATTTTTTTCTAGAGACAAGGTCCTGCTATGTTGCCCAGGCTGGTCTCGAACTCCTGATCTCAATCTATTGTCTGGCCTTGGTCTCTCAACGGGCTGGGATTGCAGGTGTGAGCTATTGCGCCCCGTCAACTATTTTTCTTTAAATTACTTTTTGGTTGAGGCCGGGCACGGTGGCTCACGCCTGTAAACCCAGCACTTTGGGAGGCCGAGATGGGCCTCCCCATAATGAGGTCAGATCGAGACCATCCTGGCTAACACGGTGAAACCCTGTCTCTACTAAAAATACAAAAAATTAGCCGGGCATGGTGGCGGGCACCTGTAGTCCCAGGTACTCCGGAGGCTGAGGCAGGAGAATGGCGTGAACCCGGGAGGCGCAGCTTGCAGTGAGCCGAGATCGCGCCACTGAACTCCAGCCTGGGCGACAGAGTGAGACTCGGTCTCAAAGAAAAAAAAATTACTTTTGGTTGTCACTTATCTCCATAAATATTAATATATGTTTATAAAATCTTTCTCTTATCTGAAGAGCTGACCTCAACCACTCAGGGTTGAGTCCCTGTGATAAGGTTTCAGGGTGCCTGAAATGTCTCCATGATTCGTCCCCTGGGCTAAGCTGAAAGCTAGTGACATGTCAGGTCAATAAATTAAGGTTATTTCCCGATAATACAAACATGTAACACCGTGAAGTAGGTTTTAGACAAGATTCCCTCTTTTCCACGGCAAACGAGGTCCTAGCTAAGGCATTGGGAAGGTGGCGGGAGATTGGAAGTGCAGTAGTTGCGTTCTGGAGTTTACTGAGGCTTTCCCAGTGGGGATTCCACGCAACAGGTCTTAGGACGCCCTTCCCTCAGGGCGTGGCTCCTGGCACAGATCCACAGCGGTTGTCATCGGAGTCAATTTCAGGACTCCAGCTCCAAGCTTCGGAGTTCCCTAAATTCTGGGGGCTTGTCTGCTTGTCTCCCCCAACTAATTTCCCTCCGTCGCTGGCGCTGCCCGGTGCCTTCGGTCGCTCGGGCGGCCCCTCTCCGCGACTTTTTTTTTCTTTCTCTCTCTGGCTCTTTCAGCATCAGTTTCCCGATGGGGCGAGAGGGCAATAATACCTGGGGGCTCCCCTGCCTTCCTCTCCCAGCCGCAGAAGGGGAGATGCGGGGAGGAGGTCTGGCCGGCTTTGGGCTCCAGACGGAGGCTGTGGTCTCCGAAGGCCTTTGACAAGGGGCATTTCGCGAACTGCATGCCCCTCTCAGCCGCGCCACCGGCGCCCGGAGTCCAGCCGCGCCGCGCTGCGCGGAGTGCGGGCGCTCCGGGCTCCCGCCCGGGACTCTACACTCCCGCGCTTCCCGCAGCGCCGCCGCGTAGCGTCGCTGCGTCCCAGGCTCTCCCGCGGTGCAGCTCACGTGACCCCGCTCTGGTAGAGGGAAGAAACAAGATAGCGGCAGAAGGCGATCCGGCGTGGGGCCGCAGCAATTCTGATTGAGCCTTCTCCCTCCAGCCGCTTCCGCCGGCCGGGCCCCTCCCGCCCGGCACCGCGGGCCTCCCCACCCGCCCCAGCATTGCCCACCGCCCCCACTGCGCCCGCCCCTTCCCCTCCGCTTTACCTTCTCCCTCCTGCCTAGGCTCCAATCGGAGGGGCAGGTGGACAGGCCGCCCAAGCAGCCCGCGGCTCCCGCTGCGAGCCCTGCCACCGCCGCCACGGCCCACGTCTGGACCCATCGAGGGTCTTCGCTCGCGGCACCGCGGTAGCCTCCGGGGCAGATGGGCCGCAGGCCAGGCTGAGATGGACCCCAAGACGCGGCTGAGCTCGCCCAGCAGGGGCAGCAGTAGCCGGAGGAAGCCGCCGCCGCCGGTCCCCCGCCCCCACGACTCTCCCATCCCTCCGCGGCAGCACCAGCGCCCCCGGGCGGCGGCCGGGGAGGGACGGGGGGCGAGGAGGCGGGGGCGGCCACCTGGCCGGGACCATCGTGGCCCTGAGGGCCGTCACCAAGGTGGTGCACAATGACCACGACAGCGAGAAGGAGGAAGAGGACGGCCACACCGAGGAGACCCACGAGTCTGAGGACAATGAGGAGGATGAGATGGAGGAAGACGATGATGACTCCGATTACTCGGAGGAGCTGGAAGACGACGACGACGACGACGCCAGTTACTATATGGAAAGCAGCTTCAGGAGCCATAGTACCCACAGCAGCACTCCAGGTACCCACTCAGCGCAGTTGCCGCAGACTCCTTCCCCACCTCCTCTGCCCTCCCCCCTTGCTCAGTCCTGTACTGTGCATCCTGCTCCGGTCTCCCCCCAACCCCGCCGACCCCCCAAACAGAGAAAAACTGGATTTACAAGAGGAAAGAGGTGCATTGTTCAAAATGGAGATTGAATTGTTGCAGTTTGAGGCCGCACTCGCTCGATCTCTCTCACACCCCCTCAACTCCCTCTTTTCCTCTTCAAAATGTGTGCAGTGCAGTGTCTCCGCGGGCAGGATAGAAACTTTGGCAAACACATATCCATTGCATTCATTTTTCTCTCCTTGTTTTGGTGTGGTTTTCTGGAATGAAAGCCTCTTGTTTTACAAACCTCTTTGCATTTCTAATGAGGTTTCTTTCGAATTTTTATTATATATCTGTTCCTTAAAAGGGAATTAAGGATTTGGACCGATCGTGGCACACAAATACACACAAAAACATGCCTGTTTTCACACTCCTAACTGTGGTTTTTAAGTTGTGTTAAGGAAACGGATCATTTGGGTTAGTAGGGGAACCTTACCTGGTCTTGTGTGTTTGTTTTTATTCTTCGAGTGCTAATGGGCACGTGCAACAGTTGCTGGTAAGTGGCTGATTAAAAAGCAAAGCAGAAAGCCAAACAAGACCCAACCAAATTTGGTAATTCATCTGATTCAAAATTGTTTTTGACTGTTAAATCAAAAATAAAAGTATAAGACCGCAGGAACGCGTGTCATAACTCATTTGATTGCTTTGCCTTGCTTGGGAAATGCGGTTTCGTGTCACCTGTTGTAGAAGATGTGTAGTTGATCATCTAGACATAATTGCCGAAGATAAACTTTTGGACCAACTTCTGCGTCAGTATCAGATTTCTTACACAGCGACTTTTTCTTTTCATTCTATTTCTGAGGAAAAAGCCCTCCCGAAATCCATAATGAATCTCTCCATGGCAATCCCTCTTCTGTTTTCACATGGAAAAGTTTCTGTGGGCTGGTAATGAGTTGCATTTTGTTAAACAACCCCCCCCCGCCCCCACCAAAGGCTGCTTTGTATTAAATACGTGGTTGCAATTTACTAAATTGTGAAATTAACCAAAGCAACAACCGGCAAGACTTTTCCTTTATAATTTTGCAAATCTAGATTAATTAAATTAGAATCTGGTTTTAAAAGCATTTCAAAAATAAGGTTTATGAGGAAATACTTGTGAGCAAACAGGACCCTTTTTTCCTTGAAGTGAGGTATGTCACCTCTTTCTCAGATCGTCTAGGGTAGAAGAAGTGGTTAAATTGAAAAGTTTCCATTTTTCTATAAATGCTTAAATACTTATTGGAGAAGTAGGGTAGTATTATATTAAGCCAAATGTAAACCCACGTAGGCTGTCCTAACATAAGCTGTAAAAAGGTAATTTCTGTTGCCCGATGGTCAGAATCGTTGCCAGACTTGTCCTGGGAGGCTGGCTGAAGAATGAAGGGAATGAATCAAGTATCAGGTGTTTATGTCTTATATGTAGAAAGGACTACATGTAAATTCTTGCCAACTTAGTTTTAGTACTTTTTTTTTTTTTTTTTTTTTTTAGAGGAATCCTTGCTCTGTCACCTAGACTGGAGTGCAGTGGCACAATCTTGGCTCACTGCAACCTCCACCTCCCGGGCTCAAGTGATTCTCCTGACTCACCCTCCCGAGCAGCTAGGATTACAGGCACCCACCAGCACGCCTGACTAATTTTTGTATTTTTAGTAGAGATGGGGTTTTACTATGTTGGCCAGGCTGGTCTCGAACTCCTGACCTCAAGTGCTCTGCCTGCCTCGGCCTCCCTCCCAGAGTGCTGGGATTACAGGCGTGAGCCACTATACCTGGCCCTTAGATGTGTCTTTGTGCTTTGCATGCAAGTGTGTGTTAGTAATGGACTTCTTTTGTAAAATAATTTTATTAATTATACAAGAAAATAATTTAGTGTATATTTATTTATTTATTTATTTATTTATTTTTGGACAGCGTCTCCTCTCAGGCTGGAGTTTGGTGGCGTGATTCCAACTCACCTCCTGGGTCAAATGATTCTCCTGCTTCAGCCTCCAGAGTAACTGGGATTACAGGTGCGTGCCACCATACGCAGCAAATTTTTGTATTTTTAGTAGAGACGGGGTTTCACCATGTTGGCCAGGCTGGTCTTGAACTTCTAAACTCAGGTGATCCACCCACCTTGGCCCCCCAAAATGCTGGGATTACAGGCGTGAGCCACCACCTCAGGCCAAGTATATTCTTTTGATATTAAAAATTAAAGTATTATAAAATTGAAAACCCAAACCACAATGAGATGCCACTTCACATTCACTAGCATGGCTGTAATTATTTTAAAAAAATAAAAATAAAAAGTATGGGGGAGGATTTGGGGAAAATGGAACCATTATATATTGTTAGCGAGAATGTAAAACCATGTAGCACTATGGAAGATACTTTGGCAGTTACTCAAAAAGTTAAACTTAGAGCTACTATATGACCTAGTAATTCTATTCATACATATATAGTCAAAAGAATTGCAAACAAATGGTCATGCAGAAACACATGCACATATGTATACAGCAGCATTATTCTCAATGACCAAAAGGTGCAAACAACCTACATGTGCATTAACTGATGAATGGGTAATGCAAATGTGATTGATCCATATAACAGATGTATTCTTCAGCCTTGAAAGGAAGGAAATTCTGATGCGTTACAACATGGAGAACCCTTGAGGGCGTTATGCTAAGCAAAATAAGCCAGTCACCAAAGGAGAAATACTGTGTGATTCCACTCACATGAGGTACTCAGAGTGGTCAGATTCATAGAGACAGAAAGTAGAAGGGTGGTTACCGTAGGCTGGGAGAAGGAGAGAATGGGGTTAGTGTTTAATAGGTACAGAGTTTCAATTTGGGAAGATGAAAAAGTTCTGGAGATTTGTTGTACAACAATGTGAATGTTCTTTTTTTTTTTTTTTTTTTTTTGAGATGGAGTCTCGCTCTGTCACCCTGGCTGAAGTGCAGTGGCCAGATCTCAGCTCACTGCAAGCTCCGCCTCCCGGGTTTACGCCATTCTCCTGCCTCAGCCTCCCAAGTAGCTGGGACTACAGGCGCCCGCCACCTCGCCCGGCTAGTTTTTTGTATTTTTTTAGTAGAGACAGGGTTTCACCATGTTAGCCAGGATGGTCTCGCTCTCCTGACCTCGTGATCCGCCCGTCTCGGCCTCCCAAAGTGCTGGGATTACAGGCTTGAGCCACTGCGCCCAGCCGTGAATGTTCTAAACACTACTGAATTGTACACCTAAAAGTGGTTACAGACAACCAGGTGTGGTAGCGGACGCCTGCAATCCCAGCACTTTGGGAGGCTGAAATGGGAGGATCACTGGAGTCCAGGAGTTCAAGACAAGCCTGGGCAACATAGCGAAATCCTGTCTCAACAAACAATGCAAAAATTAGCTAGGTGTGGTGGTATGTGCCTGTGGTCCCATTTACTTGTGAGACTGAGATGGGAGGATCACTTGAGCCCAGGGAGGTTGAGGCTGTAGTCAGCCATGATCACACCACTGCACTCCAGCTGAGACGACAGAGTGAGACCCTGTCTCAAGAAAAGAGGGGGGCAGTGATTAGAGTGTAAATTTTATGTTATGCCTACTTTACCACAATTTTAAAAAATTGTTTGAAAGAAGCCACACACAAAAGTCTTATTTAGTGAAATTGTGTGTTGTATGATTTCATTTATATGAAATGTCCCAAATGGGCAAATTACAGGAAGTCAGTAAATACTTGCCAGGAAATGGGAGAGGAAATGGGGAGTAGGGCCAGTGATTCTCGGGTGATGAAAATATTCTGGAATTAAATAGTGGTGACGGTTGTACAACCTTGTGAATACTATACTAAAACCCACTAAATTCTGCACTTATTTAAAAGGGTGAATTTATGGTATATAAATTAATTATATCAATAAAAATTAACAAAAAGGTATGGTATGAGGAATTGGGAAAACATTATATGTATATATATGCCTTAAGTCTTTAATCAGTTCCCTTTGTCCTTTCTGCAACAAAGTTATACCCAACCGATACTATTTTATCATAAGGTGTGCAGTCCAGAACTATCTGTATATCTTTATCTCTCTCTGTATATGTATATCTCTGTATCTCTATCTCTCCAGAAAAATCTGCAAAATAGCTTGGTGAATTTTCTTTTTGATTTTAACACTTAACATTTTTTTGGCCAGTCGTGGTGACTCACACCTGCAATCCCAGCACTTTGGGAGGCCAAGGTGGGTGGATCACTTTAACCCAGGAATTCAAGACCAGCCTGGGCAACATATCAAGACCCCTTCTTTACAAAAAATACAAAAATGAGCCAGGCGCACGTGCCTGTAGTTCAGCTACTTGAGAAGCTGAGGCAGGAGGATCATTTAGGCCCAGGAGGCAGAGGTTGCAGCGAGCCGAGATGGTACCACTGCACTCCAACCTGGGTGACAGAGCCAAACTTTGTTTCAGAAAAAATCTAGCCTCCCAGTGGCTTATTCCTGTAATCCCAACACTTTGGGAGGCCTTTAAGGCAGGAGAATGCCTTGAGCTGAGGAGTTTGAGGCTGCAGTGAGCTGTGATTCTGCCATTGTACTCCAGCTTGGGAGACAGAAACAGACCTTGTCACAAAAATAGATTAATTAATTTAATTAAGTAAATTTCTTTTCTTTCCTTTCTTCCTTTTTTTTTTTTTTTTTTTTGACAGGGTCTCACTCTTTCACCCTGTCACCCAGGTTGGGGTGCAACAGCTCAATCTCAGCTCACTGCAACCTCCACCTCCCAAGTTCAAGCGATACTCCCAACTCAGCCTACCAAGTAGCTAGGACTACAGGTGCACACCACCATGCCTGGCTAATGTTTTTTGTTTGTGTATTTTTTGTAGAGATGGGAGTTTTGTCATGTTGCCCATATATTTGTAGAGATGGGGGTTTTGTCATGTTGCCCAAACTCCTGGGCTCCACCCACCGATCCACCCACCTCAGCCTCCCAAAGTGCTGGGATTACAGGTGTGAGCCATTGTGCCTGGCCAATTTTTTCCTTTTACTGTGTGCGTCTGTGGTTCCACAACTTCCTTTTTTCCCCTGTTCTCTATGGACCTTCTACTTCATTTGGACTCTGCTTAGATTGGCCTAGTTTTCTCTTTAATCAAATCTTCAGGAAGCAATTTATTACATTAAAAATGATCTAACAAGCTTTATTTTTATCATTGTTAAAAATCCTGTTTTGAATAACACAACCACAAAGTAAAGAATGTTATCATTGATTTAATCAGTAAAAAACAATACTTAACAATAAAATTTTTCAAACACGGCTCCAGGTCATCCAGACGACTTAGCTTGGGCTCAAGTTATCTTCCTTTGATGCCCTTCTCTTCTTCCAACGAATCTGTTTTGGAAGAAAACACAATTAAGATTATCCATCACAACAACCACTATCTCCAAATCTGTATTCATTCCTTTTATTCATTATAAGTCTCCTCTACCTGATGAGATAACTTTTTTGAAGACAGGAATTGTATGCTGTTCAACAGAGCTTTGATTCGTCCACAGTTCAGTCATCCTTGCTATCTTGCGGGGGACTGGTTCTAGGATACCGCCCCCACACCATACCAGAATCTGTGGATGCTCAATCCCTTACATATAATGGTGCAGTATTTGCATATAACCAACACACATCCCCCATATACTTTATTTACTTACTTAGAGACAGGATCACCCTCTGTCGCTCAGGCTGGAGTGCAGTGTCACAATCACAGCTCACTGCAGCCTCAACCTCCTGGGCTCCAGTGATCTGCCCACCTCAGCCTCTTGAGTAGCTGGGACTACAGGTGCATACCACCACACCTGGATTTTTTTTTTTTTTTTTTTTTTTTTTTTTTAGTAAAGACAAGGTTTCACTATGCACCAAGGTTGACCTCCCAAAGTGTTGGGATTACAAGTGTGAACAACCGTGCCTGGTCCCAGGTACTTTAAGTCATCACTAATAAAATGTATCAATATTGTACAATGGTGACAGTTGTTATACTTTTTATTTGTATTTTTGTTTCTTTTTTCAAGTATTCAGCCTCATCCAGTTGAATCTGAAGATGTGGACCTGCTGATGAAGAGGGCTAACTGTATCTAACTTAGGATCTTGCATGCAGCTAGCACTTAATACATTTTATTGACCGTTTTAGCTAACATTCAACAGACGATTCCTAACAAAAAACTCTTAAAAGTAGGACAAAAAGGAAATCTGAGTCCTTCCTCTAAAGTGGCTGGAAAACCAGCCTGGGCAACATAGCAAGACCTTGTCTGTACAAAAAAAATTTTTTTAATTAGCTGCCTGCCTGTAGTCCCAGCCACTCAGGAAGCTGAGGCAAGAGGATCCCTTCAGCCCAGGAGTTTGAGGTTACAGTGAGCTAGATTACACCATTGCTGTCCAGCCTGGGTGACAACAAGGCCCTGAAAAAGAAGAAAAAAAAGGAAAGGAAAAAGGAAAGGAAGGAAAGGATGTAAGTATTGAAAAGGAAGAGACAAAACTATCATTATTTGCATATGAAATGATAAATGTTAGACAGTCAAAGAAGCCCAAGAGAATCAACTAAGATTTTAGTGGAAGCAATATGAGAATTCAGTATGGTGGCTAGAAGCAAAATCAAGAGAGCAGCACACAAATCTCAAATACTTTTCATATGTACCACCATTAACTAATTAGAAAATGGAAGAAAGATCCCATTTACAATGGCAATGCAAATGTATGAAGTATTTAGGAACAAAAATACAAAGATCTTTTATCTGACAAAAGATGTGTAAGATCTATATGATGGAAATCCTAAAATTCTTCTGAAAGACATTAACAAGAAATGAATACATGACATGAAATACCACGTTCCTAGAATGTTGTACAGATGTCAGTTCTCAAATTAATCTACAAATTTAATGTAATCCTATTAAAATCCCAATATAGTTTTTGGTGGTGGCTGCTTTTGAGACAGGGCCTCGCTCTGTTGCCCAGGCTAGAGTGCAGTGGTATGACCACAGATCACTGCATTCTAGACCTCCCTGGCTCAAGCAATCCTCCCACTTCAGCCTCTAAAGACTCTCATATGGTGTCCAAGAAATGGGGACAAATCTCACGAAGGGACTAGGCTCAGGAGGGCTGGATATTCAGGGAAGGTTTCAAGCAGAAAGATGAACTTGACTTCACTTTGGAGAGATTCATGGGACTCCCACAGGCAGAGTGAAGGGCATTTTAGATGGACAGATGCACAGACCAGAGCAGAAATGCGGATGGTGTGACTGGGGTATGGTAAGGGGCTGCTCTGGCTGGAATGGAGGGCTGCCACAATAATGGAAATGGTAAATGAGGCAAGTAAGGTTGGACCGGTAGCATAGCGTCAAGGGTGCCAGCTTATTAAATCACTTCCAATATGCTAGCAGTGGCCTCTTGGGAAAAGTAATACATTATGTAATTGAACAAAAGGCAAACAGAGGGAAGCTCCAGGAATGGGCACTGTGAACAGGACTCGCCCCAGAGTAGCCAGATGTAGGCTTTAGATATGTTGATGCAGGTTGAGCATCTCTAATCCAAGGGGGATTGTCCCATATGGTGTCCAAGAAACAGTGACACATCTCACAGAGGGCCTAGGCTCAGGAGGGCTGGAGTATGAGATGCTCCCCTCCCCTGTGAACTTAAAAATGTGGCCAACAATTTTTTTTTTTAAATGGCTACTCTGTAGTGCTTTAACTGGAGCTATTTAGACAACACCTTACACACTGGAGAAGGACGATACTGTGTGAACCTAATAAGTCTACAAGACAATACTTCTCTCTATTGGCTGTCTCCTTCCTTTCCAGGGTGATGACAACTCCGTGAGGTGGAGATTATACGTCTCTCATCCTTTCAGCAACAAGGAAATAAATTAGTGGCAGAGTAAGGGTGACTTGGTGAGTACATCCAATTGTTGACATCGTTTTGGGTGGGACAAATTTTGCTATTATATCAACTTAACTTCTTAAAATAATCTAGCGGGATTCACTTGGTTTCAATTCATAGAAATCTCCTGGAAGTGAGGTTTCTTTAAAATCCTGGAATATACACTACAGTAAAAGAACAAAGCGTACCTCAGCCTTAAACGACTGAAGAAGAATGTCAAGTAGCAGCAGGTGGGAAAGTGGCTTTGGTTTTCAGTTTGTGGGCTCTGAATCCACGCAAAGACAGCACTGCATTCTGAAAACCTGAATTAATTATTGTCCTTACCTCAATGAGGCAGCAAATTATAATTAAAGTCGTTAGAATTTCGGTCACAAATAATGCCAAGATGAGTTTGTTGTTATAGCCATATCCTGGAACTTCTTTCGTGAGCTTAACCAAAAAAAAAAAAAAAAAAAAAGGAAAGAATAAATAAAAAAAAACAAAAACAAAGAGAATGAAAGCTAACTTTTCAAAACCCCAGTGTTCCAGGTGAGTAGCTTACTGGTTCTTTTTTATTTTTGTTGAGATGGGATCTCACTGTCACCCAGGCTGGAGTACAGTGGTGCGAACACAGTTCACTACAGACTCGACTTCCCTGGGTTCAGGTGATCCTCCAACCTTAGCCTCCCCAGTAGCTGGGATTACAGGCATGTGTCACCATACCCAGCTAATTTCTGTATTTTTTGTGGCGACAGGGTTTCAGTATGTTGGCCAAGCTGTTCTCAAACTCCTGACCTCAAGTGATCCACCCACCTTGGCCTACCAAAGTGCTGGGATTACAGGCGCGAGCTACCACCCCTGGTCTACAGTTCACCTTGTGCACTAATCTATTTCACCCTCTACATGAGCAAAGTGGGAGATCACCGTCATGGCCGAAGTTACATGACCAGGACGAGCTATGGCCTAGGAGTCCCAGGTTCTCCTGTGTGGGCACTTTCCTGGAATACACTAAATGATGGGAAATCTGGGTCTCATGTTTCTGTGTGGTCCTCACCTCACTCAACTTCTGCTCTTTCTGTTCACTCTGGGCTTCCATGCTCTCATTAATATAGTTCTCAGTTTTCCATTGTTCCGTATCCCATTCTGCCTTGGACGCCTTTACTTCCTGCTGCTCACGGAGAAGCTTCATCAGGAGGCCTGTCCTGGAGATGAGCTTGGCACAGGTCAGTTGCACACGGGTGTCAGAGCAGTCCATCTTTAAGGTCCGGATTACATGAGAAATGAGCTTTCTCACATTGTTGTTGGGGATGAGGGACCGTAGCTGCTCGGTTAGCTGATTTTCAAACTGATCACCTGCAGACGAGAGCAACAGGTAATTGAAGCTTTTGGGCTCGGGGGACAGGTCAGTGCCCACATTGTTGTATTCCCATTGTGTCTGATTAGTTCGTTTAACAGCTGGCCCTAAGTTGAACGCAGTCCCAGCGGAATCTGCCTCAGGAGGAGGATTGTAGGTTGTGTTTTCAGAGATGGTGCCTTCCGGCATAGTAGTGTTTTCCATAAAAATGTTTTCTTCAGAGGCATTTCTTGCAGTTGTGTTCTTTACATTAGTGTCCTCTATAACACGTTCTGAAGGATCAAATAGTTTAGGAAAAGGATTTTCCTGAGGACTCCAGTCTCCTAAAGATGAAAAAGTCCCTTGTGAAAGGGAATTTATGAGGCTCTTCGCTGCAGAGAACAGCGGCCTCTTTGCAAGCATCAGTCTATCGAGATAACTTTCCTTTCTCAACTTTCTAATCTTTTTGACCTTGGGTGTTGTGTGGGCCACGCGGGAGCGAGTTTTATGATAGCGGTAGTTTTTTCTGGAATGTATGATTGGTTTAGCAGCCTTCATACTTTTAACTCTAGCCTTTGCATTTTCTAAAATGAAAATGGCGTGGGTTAAGTCTTTCGATCTGTCTCTGACCTCAGGTAGGGCTTTTGCAGGGGTGGAGGCAGAAGGCTCGCCCATGGAGAAGGGTTTCAGCACAGAAGACACTGCTGCGTTAAGCTCTTGGGTGAACGAAGGCTTGGTGTAGACGGTGTTTCCCACTAACTTCTCACGCCCCTCTCTGTGTGAGGCTGTTCCAGCTCCCTTGAGACCGGGCTCCCGAGCCTTTTTTCTTGGGCAGCGCTCTCCACAAATGCCTGCGCACCCTCTTCCCTCCTGGTGCTCTGCTTTCCCACCTCTTTGAAGTGCCTTTTCTGGATGCTCCTTGGGCCCGTGAGGACTCTGTTCACTCTCTGCAGGTTGTTGCCTACACTTTGAATCTTTGCCAGGCTGTTTTCCTGTGGTTGGACAGTTTCTAATTTCTTTTCAAATAATTGGCGTTTAAATTTGTTACCTAGAAGGCTGGACTGCATAAGCATGGCAGTTTTTTCGTCCCTTTTAACTTCATTGATTTTTTCTTGTTTTTCCGCATTTAGTGTCTTTTCTAGCAAATATAGCTTTCTCAATTTATTTTCATAAGTTGAGTTGTTGGATGCAGGTTGAAGAGAAGGGCTGTTTGTATTGTTTTTCAAAATACTCAGGGGCCTATCGCGATCTTGCACATTTGCAAAAAGCAGTTTAGTGAACGGTAACAATATTGATTCCGCATCTAGATTTCCTTCTGAGAAATACGGCAAGATGTAACTTAGTGCACTGATAACCTCACTCTCGTCATTGGTGTCTAGCTGCTCACTCCCAAAGCCTGACAAGTTGATGTCACTGCTGTCTGAGGGCGCTTCCGGCTCAATAGTCAGCTCAGTGCTCGTGTGCTTCTTCCGGGCTTGTAACACCTTCATGAACGCTCCTTCTGGATTCCCTACAGATGCTTCTTCAGCTGTGAAAAAAGAAGAGACTGTTTTGATCATGAAAGATGATGGGACGGCACGCATCAGTCCACAGCTGTACGCCCCAGTCACACAGAGTAGGAGTCAGCAAACATTCGAGTGCCATTCAGAGAGGAGAAACACACACCCAATCCTAAACCTATGAAACGGCAACAACAAGAGGAGGAAAAGACATCTTTTGAAAACATGGCCACCTACTTGGAACATTCCATAGTGTGACACAGAGTAACTCTGCTTAGGATTATTCCGTTGATCCCCAGGGGCCAGTTGCCCAGTGCTCAGTCAAAGCCCAAAGTGGAAGACAAGTGCTTCCCTGATGAGCTGGCTTCTCTGCAGACTGCTCCGTACCCTGTGCTGTCCTGCCTCAGATGCAGAGAGAGAGCACAAGGCTCCCTCTCTCCTTGTCCTCAGTGTACCCGTGTTCTTGCTACCATCACAGCTGAATGCAATGGAAGGCGGTCCTCTGAGAGGAGCAGGGTGGAGATGCTAACGTGGAGAGCCCCTCCCATTGCTGATAGATCCTCATCTGGCACACGCTCCACCCACCCACCCCATTCTCTGCTCCCACATGCCGTAGCCCCATCACAGAAGACATGACGTGGAAAAAACACCGTGTCCACCTTAATTCTTTTCTTAAATTTGGACAGGGATCCAGGGTGTAGGTTAAGGGATTTTTAATTTGCCAGATTGTATGCTATGCTTATGTTGTTGAATGTAGAATGAATCTATGGTATGACAGCAGTTTCTGGATAAACATTACTTGAGGACCTAAAATGCAGAAGGGAAAAAGCAACTTTTATCAGTTGCCTACTTTGCTTTCATTTTATCTCTAATATTCTGGATGGGGAACCATCCAAAGCTTCTGACTGCATGAAGATAAAGTGTGCCCGTGTGCAGCTGGCTTTCTTTTCCAGAATTAAAAGTATTTTAGGTGGTGCTGAGGGTCAGAGGAAGAAGTAAAGATTGTAAGAAAGGAGAAACATGGGCTTGGGGAGAACCCAGAATTGAGGACAGAAGACCTGGCACAAGGTACAGCACTTAGCACCTCTGATCTTGTTTTTCCTCATCTGTAAAAGGAGATTACCAGTGCTTTTCTGCCCACCTCTTGGGGAGAAGGGAAGAATATAATTGGTTAAAAAAAAAAAAAAAGTTTTGAAAAATAAGCAACACTGTCTTTATATAAGTAGCCAAGCATTATTAATTATCCACCCCATATCACTCATAGATACCTGTATTCAAGCTATCTGGACATGAAAGCAGTCACATTTTAGAAGTCATGAAGTTGGTGCTAATAAACCTAATCTACAGAAACACTCCTGAAAGCACTTGTGCCTTTGTTCTGTGAATGGAAAGGTTTGAATTCAGAGCAAGTTCAGCGTTGGATGGTCTAAGCTTGGAAAAGCCCTCCATTCCATTAGAAGAGCCAGGCAGCAATTTCTGGTTATGGAACCAGAAACTCTCAGGCTTCAAATAAAACAGCATCACTTGTACTCTTATAAACCTGTAAAAACAAAAAAATCAAAACCAGATCTACATCTGTCCTGTAAGGCAGAGAGTACTTGACACCCCATGGATATAAAACCAGTTTACAAACTACATTGCACTATATGAATAATTGTCACTGGAGGCAAAGCACCAAGCAGAGAGCACAGTACACAGTGTGTGGATGTTAATGTTATTCCCTAGTCTTCCCATTCCTTTGTCTTGGTCCTTTGTGCATATGGAACCGTTCTATTATTAAATTTTGTAATAATAACTGAGAACCTGACTCTCAGCAAGGGAATAGTTCAGAAATTGAGGGAGTTTAACTCTGAATGAGTAAATAAAATAAAGCAATTATATCATTAACTTACAATTTTATCATCATTAAAAATAAAACGTTTAAAAACAAATACTTAAAATAATGTAACAATTGATCACCAGGCAATTTGGACTCACGACAATGTATGGTGTTTGTCAGACATGCACTGTTGCAATGCAGCTTGACTGTCTTGCAGACAACCTCAATGCTGTTTTTAAATTGGCAGAGGCAGCAGGCCATACGGCTAGGTAAGATCCTATAGATGAAAACACAAAACATTAGTGGTAAAGCGGTTGAGTAGGTAGAGGAGGCAGGCCAACGCTACCACAGGGGTGGGCAAAAAGGTGTTACTGAGGCCCGTGGACTGGACAGTTGGGTAGGAACTAGAAGGCCAATAGGAAGGAGGGCAAAGGTACCCAACCAAACAGTAAGTATGGCAGTGAGTATGGTATGCCTAGAATAAAGGTGGTTGGGATTAGAATTGGGTGACACTGATCAGTAGTTTAATTCAGAAGTATTTCTTCCCAACTCAAAAGTCTCACTTTGGGCTGAAAGTACACAGGAAGAAGGTAGACTTCTAAGAAGAGTCACAGGGTTTCACCATGTTGCTCAGGCTGGTGTAGAACTCCTGGACTCAAGCAATCCTCCCACCTTGGCCTTCTGAAGTGCTGGGATTACAAGTGTGAGCCACTGCAGCCAGCAAAATAATTACAATGGAGAGATCTGGAAGATCACCTTAATCAAGTGATCAAATTTAGTATTATAGGCGATCTGCTGTTACGAGGCAGGAAGGATACATTACCTATGCAGTATTTTTCCCAAAAATGAGGAAACTGACAAATCCAGATTGTGGGACATTTACAAGACAACTATCTTTGACTCTTAAAAAATGCCAATGTCATGAAAGATCAAAGAAAGTAGAGGAATGTTTTAGATTAAAGGAAATGAAGACATGACATGCAGTGCCTGATTTTCAATTGGATTCTATACTATTCTTTTCATCTTTCTGGTATGTTTAAATTTTTTTCAAAATGTAAATTTGGGCAGAAGAAATAACCAAGACAATTGATTAATTTATTGCTATGGCTTATTGGGGGCAGTTTCAGAGAGATAAAGACAATCCCTGTAACTGGAGTAAAAGGTTAATCTTAGGCAGTATAGCATGGTCATTAAGAATACAGATTCCACAGCCAGACTGGGCTTAAATCCCAGCTCCGCTAATAATATGAATTTGGGCAAATTGCTTAATCTCTGTTCCTCGACCTAGTCATTATAATAGTACCTACCTCTAATGAGTTTTGAGGATTAAATGAATCAATACCTGAAAAATGCCTGGCACACAGTGAGTGCTCAATAGCAGTTAACTACTATAATTATTATGTTGCAGAGGTTGTGGGGGGCCTTTTCTGAGTCCTCCAAGAGGGCGGCTTTATTAGGGCCACATTAAGACTGTGGAGACAGAGTGTTTCATGGATACATGAAGCCTATGAGTTGGGGGTACAATGTATAGAAGTTTTAGATTAAAACTGCATTAAGTTGGCCTGATACATCTTTCAAACCTTATAGAGGAATAATCACAAGTGACTAGTATTATTCCTTTGGGTCCAGTGGAAGCCTCTGATCTTCATGTGGACTGGACCCAGAACCGTACCCCAGCATTTTATTATACAGCAACCTTAACTCTGACACAAAGATGTTTCTTTTGTTTGTTTTGAGGCTGGGTCTCGCTCTGTTACACAGGCTGAGTGCAGCGGTGCAATCTCGGCTCACTGCAGCCCCTGCCTCCTGTGCTCAAGTGATCCTCCCACCTCAGCCTCCTGAGTAGCTAGAACTACAGGTGTGTGCCACCATGCCTGGCTAATGTTTGTATATTTTGTAGAGATGGGGTTTCACCATGTACTCCAGCCTGATCTCGAACTCCTGAGCTCAAGCAACCCTCTCTCTTTGGCCTCCCAAAGTGCTGGGATTACAGGCACAAGTCCAAAGGTTTTGTTACTCTTTTTCTGCCCCCAACTTTTTATTTTAAAGGTTTTATTTTTTTTCCTTTAAGCCTTAGGGTGGCTGGAAAGCATTTTCAAATGATATAATGAACACCTGTATAACTTTCATCTAGAATCAACAATTGTTATGCTTTGCCACATTTGCTTTCCGTGTGTGTGTCTAATACATTTTCTGGACAAGCCATTTGAGAGTCAGTTGCAGACATAATGACCCTTCACCATTAAAGACTTCAGTGTGCAGCCCCTAAGAACCAAGGCATTCTCCTACATAACCAGAATACTATCATCACCCAATGGAACTTAATATTATCATCGTTTACTATGTAGTCCATATACACATTTTCACAATGTCCCAGTCATAACATGGCTTAAACAAATTCAGAATCCAGTCAAACATCAGACATTGCACTTAGTGTTTATGATTCTTTAGTCTCCTTCAATCTAGAACTGTTCCCAGGATTGTTTTAAAGTATACTGACAAACCTTTGAGACTGTAAATGACCTGAGGTGTATGTTATCCTTACTTGAGAATAATTTTTCAATATGCATTAAAGATCATTACACATGAGCCAAGACTCAAATGCACTGGCCTACTTACTTTGTATATCAATGTGTAAACTCCTGAAGACTTCCAATAACGAACTCCCATAAGGCAGTTAGTTCAATGTCTTTATGGCCTTGGTGACAAATGGTTACAGAGAATGAGAGCTTTTTTCTATCCACTAATGGTCAAGAAAAAAGCAGACAGATCCTCACTGTCTTAGAGAATAAGTGAGAAAGCTGGTCGATGAAGAGGACTTCATCCAGAGAGGAAGGGATCTAGCTGACAGGGAAGATGCTGCAGGAGGCTGAGGGAAGTGAGACTAGAGCAGTAAAACAGATCTGACAATGTGGTGAAGATAAGAGAGTGACCTGACAAAAATGAATGGAGCAGAGTGCGAAATGAAGGGCCCTTTCCATGCTAATCTTCTATAATGCCCTCAAGGAGCCTTAGCATAAATGAGTTTCTATTTAGCTTGCCATATGGTGGGGTGGTGGCACCCATTTAAGTGGCAGGAAATTGTGTAACAAACTCACAATAGGGCCCTGCAGGACCTTTTGTTTTTTTGGTTTTTTTTAGACATGGTATTGCTCTGTCACCCAGGCTGGAGTGCAGTGGTGCCATCTTGGCTCACTGCAACCTCCACCTCCTGGGTTCAAGTGATCCTCCTGACTCAGGTTCCCTAGTAGCTGGGACTACAGGCGTGTGCCACCACACCTGGCTGACATATATATATATATATAACCTGCAGAGAAGGCCAGGCACAGTGCCTCATGCCTATAATCTCAGCACTCTGGGAGGGTGAGGCAGGAGGATCACTTGAGACTAGGAGTTTGAGACCAGCCTGGGCAACATAGTGAGACTTCATTTCTACAAAAAAATTAAAAATAAAAATAAAATTAAAAAAAAAAGATACCTCACATAATATATGCAAATTAACTCAAAATGGATCATAGACCTAAACATATACAATTTCTGGGAGAAGTTGTATATGTTTGAGGAGTTGTATATGTAATGAGGAGAAAATCTTTTTGACATTGGATTAGACAACAGGTTCTTAAAGATTTCTTAGGTAAGAAACGAAATATCACAAGCCATTTAAGAAAAAATTGCTTATTTAAAGCTGATCAAAATTAAAAACTTCTGCTCTTCAGAAAACAGTTTTATTTTTTACTTTTTTTTTTTTGAGACAGAGTCTCGCTCTGTCGCCTAGGCTGGAGTGCAGTGGTGCAATCTCGGCTCACTGCAACCTCCACCTCCCAGGTTCAAGCACTTCTCATGCCTCAGCCTCCAGAGTAGCTAGGATTATAGGCGTGGGCCACCACACCTGGCTAATTTGTGTATTTTTAGTAGAGATGGGGTTTCCACACAACTGGAACACTACTCAGCAATAAAAAGGAGTGAACAGCTGTCCCTCGTTGTCTGCAGGGGACTGGCTCCAGGACCCCCTGCAGATACCAAAGTCCACAGCTGAAGTCTTTTATATGAAATGACATAATGTTTGTGTATAGCCTCAGGTATACTTTAAATACCTAATACAGGGTAAATGGTATGTAAATAATTATACTGTATTTTAAATTTTCTACTGTTTTTATTGTTGTTTTATATATTTTATTTTTTCCAAATATTCTCCATCCATGGTTAATTGAATCCATGGATGAGGAACCTGCAGATATGGAGGGCCAGCTGTTGTAATAGGTGCAACAACATGGATGGTAGCATATCTCAAAAAATCTTATGCTGAGTGAGGCCAGGCGAGGTGGATCACATCTGTAATCCTAGCACTTTGGGAGGCCGAGGCGGGCGGATCACTTGAGGTCAGGAGTTCAAAACCAGCCCGGCCAACGTTGTGAAATCTAGTCTCTACTAAAAATACAAAACTTAGCCAGGAGTGGTGGCATGCGCCTGTAATCCCAGCTACTCGGGAGGCTGAGGCAGGAATCGCTTGAACCTGGGAGGCGGAGGTTGCAGTGAGTCTAGGTCATGCCGCTGCACTGCAGTCTGGGTGACAGAGTGAGACTCTGTGTCTCAAAAAAAAGCTATGTGAAAGAAGCCAAACACATGCTATATGAGTTCATTTATAAGACATTCTGGAAAAGGCAAAAGTAAAAAGTATAGGAACAGAAATCAGATTAGTAGCTAACAGGGGCTGATGGTGGCAGGAGGAGATTGACTACAAAGGGACATGAGGGGCCTTTTTGAGGCATCAGAAGTGCTTTATATTGGGAATGTGGTGGTGGTTATGTAACTATACATTTGTCAGACTCATCAAACTGTACACTTGAAAAGGGTGAATGTTAGTATATGAAAATTACACCTCAATAAACCTGACTTAAGAAAATAATAAAACAAACCTAAAGAACCAACTAAGTGAAAATAAATCTAAGAAAAAAATAACTTACAGTTTTTCCAGTTCAACAGTCATCGTGAGAATGTTCTTAAGTGTTGTAAGTGGGACTTGCGTTGTTCCCATGTCTCTGAAGAAGAAAGACAAAACACTCATGATATGAACCCCAGTAAAAAATTCTGTACTTAAAAAGACATTTCAAGGACATGTGATTACTTCAATTTTGGCTTCTCTATAAAACAAGCCAGCTCAAGAGTTGCTGTAGAATTCCAGGGAGCTCTTATTAAAGAAATTTAAGTTGATTTGCATCATCAAATTAATGATATTCAAGAGCAGAGCTTACACCATTTTTATGATTATCTTCTCATTTTCATATTGCATTCACCATCGTATTTACTCTTTTTTTCATTTTTAAAATAATGAACACCTTTTCCCCTTTGTTTTCTTGGTTAAATAATATTTCTCCATGTGTCTACATGTTCCAAATCTATATGGGTTCTTCAACACTGTTCTCTTCCCTTGCTGTCTTGACAATTATACATTCTCTTTAATTTTTTTCTTTGCCAATAACTTTTTTTCAATAACCCAGTTAAAATTTAAATTATGACATTTTAGCCTAAATGCAAAATACTTAAGCTTTGATAAAAATTTAAAAAGCATAAATCATCTCATGACTTATGAGAGTACTATAGTACTTACAGATATTTTAATGCTGGCAATTTAAAGAGATACGGATCTTCAACAGTGGTGAGAGGATTGCGATAGAGAATTCTGAAAAATGGAATGGAATTCAAATAACCTGCATTTTCAATGTGTGAAACTGCATGAAAAGTTTATATTCATTTTTTGCTATGGAACTTGTAGGTAAAAAAGAAAAAGGTGTTTTCTGTTTTTATCTAATCAATCACCATTAGACTCCATAAAGCGCTATTCCTCTGGGAACTACCCAGGTCTCTAGAAGATAAAGTAGAGGAGAGAACAAGGGGAAGAACTACAAGGTAAAAAAAGTGGATAGCAAAGAAAAAATATGCCACAGAACTTTTCAGGTCAAAAACCCTACAAGTGACTATGTTGGTAGGAAGTCCTGACTGTGTAGCAAACACTATTTCTAGCGTCCTCCATAATTCAAGTTGCTCATCACAATTCAAGTTGTTCTTTATTTATTTATTTATTTATTTATTTATTTTTTTGTTTGAGATGGAGTCTTGCTCTTGTTGCCCAGGCTGGAGTGCAATGACTCAATCTCGGCTCACTGCAACCTCCACCTCCCAGGTTCAAGCGATTCTCCTGTCCTGCCTCAGCCTTCCAAGTAGCTGGGATTACAGGCGCCCGCCACCATGCCCAGCTAATTTTTGTATTTTTAATAGAGACGGGGTTTCACCATGTTGGCCAGGCTGGTTTTGAACTCCTGACCTCAGGTGATCTACTTGCCTCAGCCTCCCAAACTGTTAGGATTACAGGCGTGAGCCACTGCAGCTGGCTGCTTGTCTTTTATCTTTATGAAGTTTTTAAAATTTATGGTTTAATTTGCACAGTTAAAAAAAATAGGACCAATTCTTTTGCTTTATAGCCAAAGAAAAAGGAATAAATCTAACAGGAGGAACTGGTCAAAACCATACTCCCACTTTCTTCTTGTATGACATCACAGTCTTTCTTACATTGCATGTAATCACCTGCCACTTGTCAGTCTCCTGGACTATGAGCTCCTTGAGGGCACAGATCACAATTTTTTTTTTTTTTTTTTTTTGAGATGAAGTCTCACTCTGTCACCCAGGCTGGAGTGCAGTGGCGCAATCTCGGCTTACTGCAATCTCTACCTCCCAGGTTCAAGCAATTCTCCTGCCTCAGCCTCCCGAGTAGCTGGGATTACAGGTGCCCACCACCGTGCCCTGTCATCCCTGTGCCTGGCATGATGTCTGAAATGTATTAGGCATTTAACAAATGTTTATTGAATAAACAAATGACATTCTGTTTATATGTCAATAAAATGAATACATTGATTTTGATGCAAATTTTTATTCCAAAATGCTGGAATCGATTTTCTTTTTAATTCTTTAAAGTGAACAAGAAAAAGAAAAGAAACAGGAAGAAATAGAAAATCTGCCTTTAGGTTAACCAAAGAATCATCATTGTACTTCTGCAGAAATTATTCAAATAATAATTATTACGGTGAGTATCTACTGGGTTGCCAGGTATTTGTGATTAGCATTTCACATTTAATCCTCACGATAACCTTATGTGGTAGATATTATTGCCCTATTTTTAAATGAGGAAACTGAGGCACAGAGAGGTTATATAACTTGTTCTAGGTCACCAAGCTATTAAGCAGCAAAGCTGTGATTTGAACTCGTGTGTTCAATCTGTATGAAGAAAAAGGGTTTACTTTAACCTTACTTTTTAAAAAATTTTTATTTTCGTTCTTCATTCTTTTTCTTTCTCTTTTTCCTTCCTTCCTTCCCTCCCCCTTCCTTCTTTCTCTCTATTTTATTTCTTTCCTTTCTCCTCTCCCCTCCCCACCAAAACAGGGTCTCGCTCCATTGACCAGGCTGGAGTGCAGTGGCGTGATCTTGGCTCACTGCAACCTCCACTTCCCCAGCTCAAGTAATCCTCCTTCCTCAGTCTCCCAAATAGCTGGGACGGTAGGCACGCACCACCACGCCTGGCTAATTTTTGTGTTTTTAGTAGAGATGGGAGTTTCACCATGTTGGCCAGGCTGGTCTTGAACTCCTGATCTCAAGTGATCCGCCTGCTTTGACCTCCCAAAGTGCTGGTGAGAGCCACTGGGCCCAGCCTTAATTTTGAGAAGACTAAATACAGAAATGCCTTTCAACCTTCTTCTCCTCTGGGAGGGCCTCTGTGAGAATTACAGTTTCTCATTAGCACTTCACAGCCACGCTTGCCTGTAGTTCCAACTGTTCAGGAGGCTGAGGCAGGAGAATTGCTTGAACCCGGGAGGCGGAGGTTGCAGTGAGCGGAGATCGAGCCACTGCACTCCAGCCTGGGTGATAGAGCAAAAAAAGATTTTATGTCTTTCCCCTAATCATTTCCCATGAGTAAATAGTTAATTAGTCTATGGGCAATTAGACTTTTTTTTTAAGGGACACATTCTCACTCACTGTGTTGGCCAGGCTGGAGAGCAGTGGCTATTCACAGGCACGATCCCACTAGTGATCAGCATGGGAGTTCTGACCTGCTCCATTCCCGAATGGGGCTGGTACACCCCTTTTTAGGCAACCCGGTGGTCTGTTCCCGGGAGGTCACCATACTGATGCTGAACTTAGTGAGGACACCCAATCGGCATAGCATGCTACAGCCCAGAATTCCTGGACTCAAAGGATCCTTCTTCCTTTGCCTCCTGAGTATCTGGGAATACAGGCATGTGCCTGGTGAGCCTTTAGAGATTTAAAACCATGTTGTAAATGACATCAGTGAAAATGGTGGAATAAAGACATCCAGAAATTCATCCCATCATAAAAGCAACAGCAACCAAAAAAATGGCACACACACACAAAAAAAAAATTGACCAGAATAAACTTTTTCGGAACTCTAGAAATTTAACCAAAGTCTGGGCACGGTGGCTCACACCTGTAATCCCAGCACTTTGGGAGGCTGAGGCAGGCAGATCATGAGGTCAGGAGATCGAGACCATCCTGGCTAACACGGCGAAACCCCATCTCTACTAAAAATACAAAAATTAGCTGAGTGTGGTGGCAGGCGCCAGCTACTCGGGAAGCTGAGGCAAGAGAATCACTTGAACCCGGAAGGCAGAGGTTGCAGTAAGCTGAGATCACGCCACTGCACTCCAGCTTGGGCGACAGAGCGAGGCTCCATCTCAAATAAATAAATAAATACTAACGTGAATCTGCACCAATAAATAAGCACTGGCCAGGCGCAGTGGTTTAGGCCTGTAATCCCAGCACTTTGGGAGGCTGAGGCTGGAGGCTCACTTGAGGTCAAGAGTTTGGGACCAGCCTGGCAAACATGGTGAAACCCTGTCTCTACTAAAAATACAAAAATTAGCTGGGTGTGGTGTTGCGTGCCTGCAGTCCCAGCTACTCAGGAGGCTGAGGCACTAGAATTGCTTGAACCTGGGAGGCAGACGTTGCAGCGGGTCAAGTTTGTGCCACTGCACTTCTAGCCTGGGCAACAGAGCGAGACTCTGTCCCAAAAGAAAGAAAAAATAAGAAAAAAAGATACTTGCATAATTATAAATAATTGCAATAATTAAAAATCTAGTTGCATGCAATAGTTATAAACTTGCAATAATTATAAATCTAGTTGATGAACATAAAGTGTATAAAGATGTAATGTGTGACAATAACAGGATAAAGGAGGGGGTGAGAGTGGAACTTTAGAGAAGCAAAGTTTTTATATACTATTGAAACAAAGTTGGTATTAATCTGAACTACAACCTTATATAATTAAGATGAGGCTGAGACCACAAGTGTGCACCAACATACTCGACTAACTGTAAAAAAATTTCTAGAGATGGGGTCTCACTATCTTCCCCAGGCTGGTCTCCAACTCCTGGCCTCAAGCAATCCTCCTTCCTTGGTCTCCCAAAGTACTGGGATTATAGGTACGCACCATTGCATCTGGCCACAAACATTTTGTTTTTTTATTTTTCATTTTCCAAGACAGGGTTTCACTCTCTTTCCCAGGCTGGAGTGCAGTGGCAAAATCATGGCACACTGCAGCCCCGACCTCCCAGGCTCAAGAGATCCTCCTGCCTTAGCCACCTGAGTAGCTGTGACTACAGGCATGTGCCACCATGCACAGCTAATTTTTAAATTTTTTTGTAGAGATGAGGTCTCAATATGTTGCCCCACCTGGCCTTGAACTCCCGGGCTCAAGTAATCCTCCCACCGCAGCCTCCCAAAGTGCTAGGATTACAGGCATGAGCCACTGCACTCAGCACACAAATATTAAAAAAATCTCAAGTCAAGCAGCTAAACTTCCACTGGAAGAAACTAGGGAAAAAAGCTCTCAGCAACCTGAACCCAAAGAAAGGAAATAATAAATATTAGAGAAGAAATAAGTGAAATAGAGAATAGAAAAACAGTAGATAAAATCGACATACTTAAAGGTTGGTTTTTTGAAAATATCAACAAAACTGACAAACCTTTAGCTAGACTGACCAAGAAAAAAATACAGAAGACCAAATTATTAAAATAAGGAATGAAAGAGGGGACATTACTATTGATCTTACAGACATAAAAAGGACTATATGAATAAAAAGGATTATATATATATATATATATATATATATATATATATATATATAAAACAGTATGTGCTAATAATTAGATAACCTGGATGAAATAGACACATTACCAGAAAAATATAAACTACTGAAACTGACTCGGAAAAAACAGAAAATCTGAATAGATAGACCTATGTCAAGTAAAGAGATTGAGATAATAATCAAAAAACCTTCCACAAAGAAAAGCTAAAGACTAGACAGCTTCACTGGTGACTCTACAAAATACTTAAAGAAGAATTAACACGGATCCTTCATAAAGTCTTTCAAAATACAGATGAGGAGAGAACATTTCCTAACTTACTCTATGAGGGTGATATTATCCTGATATCCAAACTAAAGACATCACACACAAAAAATTACAGACCAGTATCTCTTATGAATGTAGATGGGAAAATGCTTGACAAAATCTGGCAAACCAAATTTCAACAGAGTATTCTGTAAACATGGATCAGATAATAATAGCAGGATTCTTCAAACTGATTTATGGTTTCATTACTTTTTTTTTTTTTTTTTTTTTTGAGTTAAAGTTTTCATTTATTGGCTGGGCACAGTGGCTCATGCCTGTAATCCCAGCACTTTGGGAGCCTGAGGCAGGCGGATCATCTGAGGTCAGGAGTTTGAGACCAACCTGATCAACATGCTGAAACCCCATCTCCCTTGGAGTCTTGCTTTGTTGCTCAGGCTTGAGTGCAATGGCGTGACCTCGGTTTACTGCAACCTCCACCTCCCGGGTTCAAGCGATGTTCCTGCCTCAGCCTCCTGAGTAGCTGGTATTACAGGCGCCCGCCACCATGCCCCGCTAATTTTTGTACTTTTAGTAGTGACGGGGTTTCACCATGTTGGCCAGGTTGGTCTCTAACTCCTGATCTCAGGCAATCTGCCCGCCTCGGCCTCCCAAAGTACTGGGATTATAGGCATGAGCCACTGTGCCTGGCTAATATATACTCTTTCAAAAAACCGTATATGTTGCAAAGTATTGGAATAAGTATTGGAAAAGTATTGGAATAACATAACATTTAGGTTGGACATTTAGGCCGATTACATGTCTTTGCTATTGTCAGCACAATTCTTATCAAAATCCCAGCTGGCTTCTTTCCAGAAAGTGACAAGCTAGTTCTAAAATTCTATGGCAATTTAAGGCACCCAAAGTAGCAAAATAATCTTGCAAAATAACAAAGTGGGAAGACTCAAATGTCCCAATTTCAAAACCCAAATCAAATCTACAGCAATCACAGTGTGATACTGGAATGTGGACAGACAAATAAATCAACAGAATAGAATTGACAACCCAGAAATAAGCCCTCGTATTTATGGCAAATTGATTTTTGACAAGGGTGCTAAAACAATTCAGTGTGGAAATAATGGTGGCTTTTTTTTTGTTTTGTTTTGTTCTTTTTTAATGGTGATGGAACAACTGAACATCTATGTGGCAAAATAATGAAGGTGGACCCCCTGCAAAATATGTCAAATACCTAAATGTAAGAGTCAAATGATAAGACTCTTACATGAAAACATGGGAGTAAGGGAGTAAATCTCATGACCCTAAATTAGACAACAGTTTTTTCTTCTCCAAACTGATTTTTTTTTTTCTTTTAAAACAATTTTGTCTTTTGAATTTAATGAACTATTACTAGCTGAAGGCAGCCTGACATGGTGAAAGGAATGTCAGACTGATGAAAGGTACACAGCCTGATTTAAAACTAAACCCTGAACCTTCTTAAAGAAGAATAAGACATTTTATACACAAACATGACCCCAAAAGTACAAACAACCAAAGGAAAAAAGATAAATTAGATTTTATGAAAATTAAAAACTTTTGTGCATCAAAGGACACTGTCAAGAAAGTTACAGAACTCACAGGATGAGAGAAAATACAGGCAAATTATCTGTTAAGGTCTAATATCCAGAGTGTCCCGAAGATATACCAAATTCTTATAATTCAATAAAAAGACAAATCAATTTTTTAAATGGGGAGAGGATTTGAATAAATATTTCTTCAAATAAGATATATAATGGCCCATATACACATAAAAAATGCTCAACGTCTTAAATCATTAGGGAAATGTCCATCAAAAACCACAGCGAGATACTAGATACTACTTTACACTAACTGGAATGGCTACAATGAGAAGAGATAGACAACGACAGTGTTGACAAAGACATGGAGAAATTGAAACCCTCAAACGTTGCAGGTGGAAGTGTAAAATGGAGCAGCCACTGTGGAGAACAGTTTGACAGGTCCTCAAAAAGTTAAACGTAAGAGTTGCCCTATGATCTAGCAATTCTGCTAGGGATGCACCCTAGAATTAAAAACATGTCCACACAAAAACGAGTACATGCATGTCCACAGCAGCATTATTCATAAATGCCAGAATAAAGTAGAAACAAAAATGTCCACTAAGTGATGAATGGATGAACTGATACAGTGATGGCTCCATACAATGGAATATCACTCAGCCTTGCAAAGGAATGATACATGCTGCAGCATGGGAGGACCTTAGAAACAACATGCTTTGTGAAAAGAAACCAGACACAGAAGGCCACATACTGTATGATTCATTTATATGAAAGATCTAGAATAGGCAAATCCACAGGGACTCAAAGTAGATTAGTACTTACCTGGACCTGAGGGAAGACAGCAATGGGGAGTGATGGCTAATGGGTACCATGTTTCTTTTCCGGATGATGAAAATGTTCTGGGGTTAGATAATGGTGGTTGTTTGCCATACAACCTTGTGAATATACTAACCACCACTGAATTGTCCACTTTCTAATACTGCGTTGATGGTATGTGGATCATGTCTCAATTTAACACAAAGAAGCATGTTGTATCGTATAGAACACCAGGTGCCAGGAGAACAAACATGCTGGCAGATGAAAAAAGAGGAGTGAAGACTCACTCTCCCTTGACCACGGTCAGAGTGAGTCAGTGGCGAGGCCGGGAGCCACACAGTCGTCCTGCCTTGTGATCCCCCTCCTCTTCCTATTCCAGATGGTTTTTCAGTGCCATTAACTTGTTCTGTAACACTAATATTCAATAAGATGATGTTACAAAGAGAAAGAAAGAATGTGAGTGCCACATGACTGGTTAAGTATGGATTCTCAAACTAGGGCTTTAAATACCCTTCGTACTTTTTTTTGGCATGAAAACCTGTAAGACCACTGGTGGGCTTTGTGCAAGTCGGCTACCCCCTCTTTCTCTATCTTCCCCTGCCCACTTTCCTCCCAGCTATTAAAAATGAATGTAGGCTGGGCACAGCAACTCAAGCCTGTAATCTCAGCACTTTGGGAGGCCAAAGCAGAAAAAAAAAGCTTGAGTCCAGGAGTTTGAGACCAACTTGGGTAACATAGTGAGTCCCTGTTTCTTTCTTTTTTTAAAAAACAACCAAAAATAAGGACTGTAAAGCAATATGTAGCCAAAACAACTTAGCAAAGTTTGTTATCTTTCCTCCTAAATTATCTCACTCTCCAACCTTCCATCTTTCTTGACAGCTCATCCATAGCCTTAAGCTCAGCATTACCTCTGAACTAGGAAGCTCTTCTCCAACTGACATTGGGATCTTTGCATTTGTCCCTGATGAAATAAAAATATAGGGCCACTCAATATTCTCCTATATTTCTCCTGTTCTAAGGCATTCTTTTCTTGACTAAGGTGGTGCCTGGGCCATGGAGAGACTGAGTGGGAACTGGCTCAACGGCTGAAGTTTGAGGACTCTACAGCAACTCTTTTCCACAAACCAAATGATATGAATGTTTTTATTTATTTATATTTATGTTTCCACTTTTAAAAAGTCTTTTAGTAGAGATCGGGGTCTCACTTTGTTGCCCAGGCTGATCTTGAACTCCTGGGGCTCAAGCAATCCGCCCATCTTGGCCTCCTAAAGTGCTGGGATTATGGGCATGAGCCACAGCGCCTGGCCTCAAGTGTTTTTAGATTTACTGTAGACGATCATTTCCATTTCTGGTTCAAGTCTTTCATTTTATACATTAAACTAAGGTGCACTGACTCCCAGTCCATCACCTTTTTGGTATCTTTATGGGAGTAAAATGTGGCAAGTTGTTTTTAGCCTCAAAGACCGTCTCAGAGTCAAAGTTTAAGAAGTATTGCTCTAAATAATTTTTTAAAATATGCCTTATTAGATGAGGAAAGCTGAAATATTGTTGTACAAGCCTTTTGCTGTAGAACAATGGGACAGAATAAAGGTAGCTCACAAAATAAGAGAACATTTCTTGCCTTTTTTTTTTCCTCCAAATTCTTCTGTTCAGGTCCAGACAGATGGGCTACGTTTCCTTTCTATTAACTGAGGAGACAGAGATGAAAGAACTGAAGCATGTCATCACTGTCTTAAATGTACTGAAATCCTAACAGCGTTAGCTGAAAAAATGTCCAAAGCGGCCATGAAACCAAATTTAAATGACAAACTCCAAAATGATCTATGCTAGAATCCCAAGGCAGTCAGGGAAAACTGGTTCCATGGAGGAAGGTAGTCAAAGAAATAAGCAGATGACCTAGACCCTCATCCAATATGTGTGATGTACTTGGGGAGAAAGTAACCTCTTTACTCATCTATATAGGTTCATGGGTCATGAAAACACATGTCCCCACACCAAGCTGGTCAATACAAGACCTCGAACTGCATCACGTAAACCCTTTCTCCGAGGCAAAGTCTAGAGAATCTGAAATGGTGAGCCTATATTTTTTTCTTTTTTCTTTCTTTCTTTTTTTTGTTTTTGAGATGAAGTCTTACTCTGTTGCCCAGGCTGGAGTGCAGTGGTGTGATCTTGGCTTACTGCAACCTTCACCTCCTGGGTTCAAGGGATTCTCCTGCCTCAGCCTTCAGAGTAGCTGGGATTATAGTTGCCCGTCCCCATGCCCGGTTAGTTTTTGTATTTTTAGTAGAGACGGGGTTTCACCATGTTGGCCAGCCTGGTCTCAAACTCCTGAGCTCAAGTGATCCGCCCACCTTGGCCTCCCAAAGTGCTGGGATTACAGGCATGAGCCACCATGCCGAGCTGTGAGCCTATATCTTAATCAAAGTCCTGAGAATAACCTTGAAGAAGACTCCCTGAAAATGAGGAACAACAGGAGAAGCAAGGGACCTGGAATCTGCAGACCTGGGTTGGAATTCTGGCTCTGTCACTTTCTGGTGAAGTGACTTGAGTAATGAACATGAGCCTTTCTGGGTAGCATTTACAGCACAAGGCAGTTTGAGGAAGCAATGAAAGAGCATGTGTATAGTGCCTAGCAATGCGCTGGACACAGTGCCGGTGCTCAGCCGTCATGTCACACCAGCACTGACCAGTGAGCATGAACCCTGGGGATGCCCAGAGCTGGTACGGCCAGGAGCTCCGGAAGCATGGGATTCTCAGAGGGAAACGGAGCTCACTGCTCTAAAAGTCCTATTCAAGTTCGAAAGTAAGATACAATGCACACAAAGCCAAATTGTCATAATTCAGCTCCTATTACAGGGGAACTAAGAGCTGTGTCGAAAATTACTTGCAAAGCTGGTAAGTGGTTCTGCCACTTATTAGCCATGTGAACCTCAGCAAATTACCTAGCGTCTCTGAGTTTCAACTTCCTCATCTGCAAAATAGAAATGATAATAATAACCGCATCGCAAGAGTTGTTGGAAAAATGAAAATGAGGTATCATAGGAGGTAACATGTACAGAGCATTTACCATATGCCAAGCACTGTTCTAAGAACTTCGGACATGTTATCTCACTTGTATAAGTACTTAGGTGCCTACAACCTAAACAGGACCTAGTAAATGTAAGTACTGAAAAAATGCTATGGGGCAGAGGAAGAAATGCTGAGCTTCTGTGAGAAGAGAAGACAGCTTGTTACACAGGTGAGAAGAATAAGCTACAGCTGAGAAGAAAAGTATAAGTTGCTACGTGTGACAATCTCAAGACTTTTCAACCATTACAAATTTAAACAGCCACCCTAAATCACCCCAAGGACAGACCCCAGTTGTTCTTTTCATCTGTAATGTTTACGCCTCTCTGAATCCGAGAAGCGGCTGCCAGGGTTCCAATACATACCAAAGCATGATGACAACATCCTCAACTGCGCACACTTCTGTGCATCTACCGCCGTGTAAAGGAAGCTGATGTCAGTAGACTGGGGGGCACAACAAGGCATGTTTGTGAACGAAGCTCAATTTGCCATCACAGGGTGGCCACACCTACCTCACTAATATTCTAATAGTGGGATAAATAATTCAGTAGGGATACAGCCTGGATTTTGTTCTGATTCTCTCTTAGGGCTTACATTCTTGGCATGATACTGATGCGCCACAGACAAGCCAATATGTGAGTGTGCTCTATCGGAATAAAGTATAGCCTTTCTACACTGCAAAGTCATCCAGTTTCTAAAATTATTGTTAGAACCAATGAAGTGACTAAGAGAATTTTAAAAAATAAGCCATCAGTCTGGACCTGTATATGGGAATGAAGGAGAAGCACTTTAAAGTCAGGGAAAAAATATAAACTTACTTAACATTTAGGATTATCAACCATTGCTGCTTTTCCATAAACCATTTCATTCATCATTTCATCTGTAAGAGGTAAGATTACTGCCCCCATTTAGAGGGGGACTTTGATAGTTAGCTGCCTGGTCCTTCTTGCTTGGATGCCCTGCAAATAAATGTCCTCCTTTCCCCAATGCAAAACCTCGATATGGGTGTTTGGCTTTACTGCGCTTGGGCCAGCAGAACCCAGTTAAGTCCACTAATAAGCTCTTGGTTTGTCTTTGAGATGGATTTCAGATTCAAAATGGACTGACCCTATCACACTGCTAACTTGGCCAGTCAGTATTTGTCAATAACATAGAGGTTTTATTCAAGAGATGCACTGGGTTGTGAACTATTGGAACCCAGGGGTGATTTCAGGATTTTGTGGGGCCTGAACCTTATCTAGTAAAAACATTTTTAAAAAAGTATGAATACAAAAATTTCCAGGGGCCCTCCCAGGACCTTGGAAGGGCCTATGCAAGTGAGAAGCCCTGAAGCTTAGACTCTATTCAATTCATCATCCAGCAACCACAGCTGGGGCCTCTTTTTTTGTTCGTTTTTTACAAACTTACATAATGCCGGGAAATATATTGTTTCAACTTACAAACACCACAAAATGGTGTCATACTGGTCATAAAATTACTGGCACCTTCCCTTGGCAACTTGCCTTTGGAAAGAAATGCAATGGGCCTATAGGTCACATGTACCAAATATGACTCTGCAGTGTAGCTTTGTTTACCAGAAAGATTTGACCCAAACAAAGGAGCCCAGCCCCTAACACACTTGGTGTGTTGAGACCCTTGTGCCAATCTCTGAAAGTAACTGTGACTTAGTTTGAAGGGTTCAGCTCTATTCTGTTTATATGAAATGAGTATTAATTTCCAGTATCAGCTGGCTCTGATTTTTTCATCACCATGAAGCAAATGCCCTTTTCTGTTAAGACGAACACAGAAACTCGAGATAAGCAAGTTAGTGTCTCCTCAAGTCTTTCTTACCACCACCCATTCCTGCTTTGTCCTCTCCTGGTCACCCTGCTGTACAGATCCCCACATGACTCTCGTATGTTTCCCTTCAGCAGCCGCTTCCTCCTTGAGGAATGAAAGTCCCTTGGGGATAAAGTCCTCATCTTGGTGTGTCTTTGAGATGGATTTTTTACCCCCGGCACTTAGTAGAGTACCTGGCACAAATGGACATGGCACTCAGTGAATGTTTTTGAGTGAATTCATTACTTTTTATCAACTGTGATTCCAGCATTTTCCCGGCATTTCCTACATAATTGTAGCGAAGCTGGCTAGATGATGATGATGATGATGATGACGATGATGATGATGATGATTTGAGACAGAGTCTCACTCTGTCGCCCCGGCTGCAGTGCAATAGTGCGATCTCGGCTCACTGCAACCTCCGTCTCCTGGTTTCAAGTGATTCTCCTGCCTCAGCCTCCTGAGTAACTAGAATTACAGGTACCTGCCACCATGCACAGCTAATTTTTGTATTTTTAGTAGAGACAGGATTTCACCATGTTGGTCAGGCTGGTCTTGAATCCCTGACCTCAGGTGATCCACCCACCTCAGCCTTCCAAAGTGCTGGAATTAACAGGCATGAGCCACCGCTCCTGGCCACCAGATTCTTATGAGGGACTCCCAGTGTTATAAAGTGCTTAGTAAAGGTGGTGAGTTTAAGACGTTTGTATTGATGCTCCCTAAATCTGTTGGTGGAGGGACCTAATGAGCCTGTTCTCTGGTGTGAGGGCAAAAGAAAAACAGACCCTCAGTGTCCTTTTCCTAAGTTAGGCATCAGCAAATTAATGAGGACAGAGAGGAGCATCTGTAGAAACTGCTGCTCTAGTTCAGACACATCCTGAATGCCTCCCTCTACCTCAAAATGAACTGTGTGAAACTAGATTTCTGAACCACAAGAGAGGTGGAAAGTCTTTTCTAAAGTCAGATGTCGAGGAGAATCTTCACCTTGAGTCTAAAGTCCCCTTCAGGCCATTGAATATACCCACTCCGATTTGCTGGGTATGTTCTACAGAGAAATCACAGAATTTTTGCACTTATAGTGGAAGAGTAGTCAGGAAAGTTTATGGAATTCAGATACAGTGATGTATTTTCTTTACAAATTTTTTTTTTTGCATGATAGCTTAACATAAACATGATCTTGGCCAGGCATGGTGGCTCACACCTGTAACCCCAGCACTTTGGGAGGCTGAGGTGGGCGGATCACCTGAGGTCACAGGAGTTCGAGACCAGCCTGGTGGGCAGGTTGGAGTGCAGTGGCACAATCTCGGCTCACTGCAACTTCCACCTCCCAGGTTCAAGTCATTCTTGTGCCTCAGCCTCCCGATAGCTGGGATCACAGGCACCTGCCACCAAGACCTGCTAATTTTTGTATTTTTAGTAGAGATGGGGTTTTACCATGTTGGCCAGGCTGGTTTCAAACTCCTGACCTCAAGTGATCCTCCCACCTTGGCCTCCGAAGGTACTGGGATTACAGGTGTGAGCTGCCACACCCGGCCCTACACTTTGGATCTAACGTTGATTCCTGCTCATATGCAGAGTTTCTAACTGCTTAAATGTCTGCAACATTTAGCTGCAAGGAAGGAAGCTTACACAAAGTCCTCCAGGGAGCAAAAAGCTGCACCACCACATCCAGCTAATTTTTTGTATTTTTAGTAGGGATGGGGATTCACTATGTTGGCCAGGCTGGTGTTGAATTCCTGACCTCAGGTGATCTGCCTGCCTCGGCTCCCAAAGTTCTGGGATTACAGGCCTGAGCCACCCTACCCAGCAACATGGCTAATTTGAGAGTCACTTCTTTGATGCCTTTTCTTGACCATGCCATAGGTCAGAACTAGGAGAAGCAGAGCAGGTCATATATAAGCTATGTACATCTCTTGGCCTCTTTGTACCTTAATTTCCCCATTTGAGAAAAATGAATGGATCTTAAGACATACTTTTCAAAGTTCATAATAGGCTTATACCCAGCTAACCAATAATTGTATGAGTTTTTATGCATAAATAGTTGTTTACATGTATTTATCTTCTATTTCACTTACAACTTGTGTAAAAACTGCATTCCGTGCCAGGCCTGAAATGTTCCAAAGCTCAGTTCTGTGAGTAAATTGCAACCAAGATTTCTACAAAAAAAGACACAAGCCAAAGAAAAAAAAATTATTTCAGAACATTTATCATTTGCCATGATTCTAATTTATATAGGATGGAACATAACCTCAATCCTTCCTGTATGCACTAAGGAAATCTCACTGTGGAAGATACTGGCTTATGATTTATACTTCAACATTGCACATGTGGTATATTAGCTACAAAACAGTGAACACTCAGTAAACACCTATGTGAAGTGTGAAGTGATCTTTATTTCTCTAGAACAGGATTTCACAACTTCAGTGCCATCGACATTTTGGACTCTATAACTTTGCCATGGGGGTTTGTTTTATACCTTGGAGGATGTTGAGCAGCATCTCTGGCCTTTGCCCACCAGATGCCAGGAGCACACCCACAGTTTTGTCAACCAAAACTGTCTCTGGACATTACCAAATGCCACCTGAGTAGAAAATCACACCAGTTGAGAACCACTGCTCTCTGATGATTCACTAAGATCTGTGTAATAATTCTCACAAGAATCCTTGCTAGAGACAAAAAGGATTTGCTCTATAATTTTAGTAGCTTTCTACTGGTGAAACTTTAATCATATTTCAAAATGAATAGCAAAGAGGTTTATAATTTTTATAAAAATTCCAAATTTAATAAAGTCATATGTGTAACTTACGTAAACTGCAAAAATGGTAGTGGTTCAAATGTACGTCTTTCAATAGACTGTATTTTATTGCAGGATAAATCTCTAGAAAAAGCAAAAGGAAAATATCGCCTTGGTTAGTTATTAAATGTCGATTAGTATGAATAATAGCAATAGTGCAGAATAATATTGAATACACATTTTTCATCTCAACTCTAAAGGTTTGGGCTTGGATTTGAACTTTCCAGAGCCCCTAACCCTGCCCATACCTCTCCTAGAGTCTCACATTCATGGTTTTAATAAATAAAATATACAACTTAACAAACTTTGGAATGAATTTTTCCTGAGAGCAGTAGACTTGATTAGATGCCCTTTAGTAGTCTCATCAAATCCTAGATTATGAGCTCAAAGTTTTTATCTCTATATATAATTTCTAATATTAGAAAAAATAGTCGGGCCGGGTGCGGTGGCTCATGCCTGTAATCCCAGCACTTTGGGAGGCCGAGGTGGGAGGATCCTGAGGTCAGGAGATCAAGACCAACCTGGCTAACACGGTGCAATCCCGTCTCTACTAAAAGATACAAAAAATTAGCCGAGCGTGATGGCAGGTGCCTATAGTTCCAGCTGCTGAGGAGGCTGAGGCAGGAGAATGGCGTGAACCCAGGAGGCGGAGCTTGCAGTGAGCCGAGATTGCACAGCTGCACTCCAGCCTGGGTGACAGAGCAAAGACTCTGTCTCAAAAAAAAAAAAAAAAAAAAAAATCCTTTCACATCATTTGAAAGAAAGTTACCCCTTTACCTAATATATAACTTTGAACTAATTCAAATCATATTCATAGAATCAATTTCTATCATATTAATAGAAATTCATCTTTGGTTTTATATTGTTTTAATATTTCATGAAAGCAATTTCTTCAGTTACACAGTGATGGGACTGGTCCCTCCCTCTTTACCTGGATGGTGTAACGCTGTCTGGCTGATGTCTCCATCTCTAGTCTCTCCCTTCCTAAACTATCCTGCACACAGTCATCAGATAAACTCTCCATAAGTGGTTTGCAAAGACCAGCATTTCCTGGGAAATTATTGAAGATGCAAATTCTTGGTTCCACTCTAGACCAACTGAATCAGTAACCACGAGGGCGGATCCGGAACTGAGTTCTAAGGCGCCCTCTCAGTGATTGTGATGCAGATCTATCTACAGCACTGCTGCGGTAACATGGTTCCCCATGATGGCTCCTCAGCGGGGCATTCAAAGCCCTAGAAGATCTGGCTCCAATTTCCTACTCTCCCTCCTTGTACTCTACAGGTACTCATGGCATTCCTCGAACACTTTCCTGCGCTTTGCCCTTCTCCCATTTTCCTTTTGCAAGTTTAGAATATATTCCCCAAGATGTCTGTCCGATGTTACACGATGGCCCTTCAAAGTCCTATTCAAATGGCATTATTCTAGTAACATCTTCCTGGGTCCAAATTGAAGGCATTTTCTCCTCTTCTGTGCTCCAGAAATAATTTATCCCTCCTATGCTGCAGAAACAATGTATCCCTCCTAGTGCCCATATCCATTTCTTCCTTTTAATGTAGTTATTTTTTATCCCATTTCTTCTGAGCATAAACTCCTTGCAAGCATGGACTAGGTCTTCTCATCCGCATTGCCCACCATATTTAAAACTGACACGTGGAAATAAAGCAAACTCAAATATTTGTAAAATAAATGAATAGCTGGGGGAGTGAGTAGAAGGAAAATGACTATTTTAAAGGAAATGTAGTTTTATTACTTCATGGCCTCTGTAGCACTTTGGCATCCACTTGAGGGTCTTTGCACCCACTTTCCTTAAGCCTTCTACATTTGAAAGAATCTGTTTGCAAAAGAGCATCGCTGATGAGCTTAATAAGGATTAATGACATACACACCTCTATGGACAAAGGATAAGAATCAAGCTTGCTTTTTTTTTTTTTTTTTTTTTTTTGAGACGGAGTCTTGCTGTGTCTCCCAGGCTGGAGTGCAGTGGCCTGATCTCGGCTCACTGCAAGCTCCGTCTCCTGGGTTCACGCCATTCTCCTGCCTCAGCCTCCCAAGTAGCTGGGACTACAGGCGCCCGCCACCACGCCCTGCTAGTTTTTTGTATTTTTAGTAGAGACGGGGTTTCACCATGTTAGCCAGGATAGTCTCGATCTCCTGACCTCGTGATCCACCCGCCTCGGCCTCCCAAAGTGCTGGGATTACAGGCTTGAGCCACCGCCCCGGCCAAGAATGAAGCTTTCATAGCAATGAACATAGTATCTTCTTGTCTCTAAACAGACAGAAATACTATGCGGGTATCCCTTTCTTGGTAACAGGGCTGAGGAGATAGTTATTTTGTAATTAGTGAAAAGTCAGGGGCATTTCTGGTATGCTTCTGAGTGTAAACATTTCTAGCTCTACCACTTAACCACCATTTTAAACATCTGTTTTCATATAACAATTCCTGAACTGAAATCCTTAATACCAGTCTATTCTCTTGGTAGCTCAATATTCTTGATAATATTATTTACATAATTCAGCTGATTTTTAATATTTAAATGTTAATTTAATTCCAATTAAATTATCAAAAAACTCTGGATTAATGATGTTCAAATGAATGTAGGTGGTCTATATTTTCTTCTCCTTTAGGCAACAATCTGAAGTTAACTTTAATTCCTTTCGTCCTACTAAACCAACTTTTTCAAATCTCTTTTTTGTGAAGGTCAGACAGTAAATATTTTAGACTTTTTGGGCCACATGTGATCTCTGTCACATATTTCTCTTTGTTTCTTTTCTTTTTCTTTCACAGTCCTTTAAAAATGCAGAAAGCATTCTTAACTTAATGGACTATTTAAAAATAGACCATAGATTAGATTTGATTTATTGGTTGTAGACTGAATAGAAGATGATGGTGTGTGAACACTTATAAAACAAGGTTCATATGAGTGTCAGTCACTGCTCAGATCTTATTATTATGTGAAATTTTTTCTGTCTGTATTGTGTCTTGATAATTTAAAAACTGAAAATGCATAGGATGTAGCTAATGCTAGAGATGGGCTAAGACCCTACACAAACTTACAGAATTGCAGAATTTTGTTGCTGGAAGAAATATTAGAGATTATCTAATTTGAACCCCTTATTCATTTTACAGATAATACGACTAAAAACTCATAAATGTGATTAACTAACTTACAAATACTGGAGGGATAGCAGGCCTTCAAATGAATCCTTATGTAATTCAGTCAAATAATTTTCATTGAGAATTCTGGAAAATGAAAAAGTTATTTCTAGATTAAAATGCAAAGTACAACTATTTGCCGCACAGGACTATGTCCTGCATGTGGGGGAAAGCTGGGTCATGGTCATTTTAAGACGGTGGTATCTGCTCTGCTTTCATTCAAACCTTTTCTTACATTTTCCTTTTTGTGTCCATCTCTCTCCACCACCACCACCACCACACACACACACACACACAAGCACACCTCTACCCACTTTTTTCACCAAACTGTATATTTCATGCCTCCTCTCTAGATCACAAAATCCCTTTCAGAATCCACCTGTGGGTGGCACCAAGATCAGCAGAACCTCCATTTCCTCCTCTTTCTCTAAACCTTAGTATGAAAGCCCCACATGGAACCATGTCAGGGCTGCAAGTGAAGCCATTCAACCTTTTTCCCCCATTAAAAAAAAAATATGAGAACTACAATGTGCATAAAGTGCACAGGACATCAATGTTCTTTATATTTAATTTAATTTAATTTCTGAGACAGGGTCTCACTCTGTTCCCAGACTGGTCTCAAACTCCTGGCTCAAGTGATCCTCCTGTCTCTGCCTCCCAAAGTGTTGCGATTGCAGACATGAGCCACCTCACCTGGCCAAATATTCAGTTTAATAATTATAAAGCAGATACCCATGTAAACATTGTTACAAAAGATCATTGCTAGCATTCCAGAAGCCCCAGAGTGCCCCTTCCCATCATATCCCTCTCTCTAACCCTAATAGGTAACCACTATCCTGACCTTCGTAATAATTTTCTTGTTTTTAAAATGTAGTTCTGGCCTGGTGTGGTGGCTCACGCCTGTAATCCCAGCACTCTGGAAAGCCAAGACAGGTGAATCACCTGAGGTCATGAGTTTGAGACCAGCCTGGCCAACATGGTGAAACCCTGTCTCTACTAAAAATATAAAAATTAGCTGGGCATGATGGCGGGCACCTGTAATTCCAGCTACCCGGGAAGCTGAGGCAGGAGAATCGCCTGAACCTGGGAGGAGGAGGTTGCAGTGAGCCAAGATCGCGCCATTGCACTCCATCCTGGGCAACAAGAACAAAATTCCATCGAAAAAATAAAGCAATTCTCCTGCCTCAGCTTCCCAAGTAGATGGGATTACAGGCACCCACCACCACACCTGGTTAAGTTTTGTATTTTTAGTAGAGACGGGGTTTCGCCCTATTGGCCAGGCTGGTCTCAAACTCCTGACCTCAGGTGATCCGCCCACCTTGGCCTCCCAAGGTGCTGGGATTACAGGCGTGAGTCACTGTGCCTAGCACGTGTTTTATTTTTAATTTAGAACTCATGCATGACTTGTCTATATACGTTGAACTAATGATATGACACACAAACTGTTGTGAAAAATGCCAGTTACTTCGAATGTAAGCATTTTTTCCAAAATCATTTATGTGTCTAAACCAATTCTTTCTATAAATCAGTAAGAAAATGATAAAACGATTCAACAGGAAAATGAACAAAGGCCAGAAAACTCAGAGAAGAAACACAAATGTTCAATAAACATATAAAGACATTTAATTAAATTCATGAGTAATCAGAAAAATTCAAATTTAGATGGACTCCCTTTTATTCATGCATAACATCAACAAAAAGTTGGAGAATACCCAGTGGTGAAAGGTGTGGGGATATGAATGCTGTCATCTTCTGCTGACAATAGAGTAAGTTGGGACAACATTTTTAAGGGCAATTAAAATTTTATATCTACATAGTCTTCACCCCAACAATTCCATTTCTAGATATCTATTCTACAGGAATACTTGCCCATGTTCACAAAGAAGCATGTACAGGGATTTCATTGCAGCAATGTATGTAACAAGAAAACTAAACTAAACATTCATCAATGGGGGAATAATTAAATAAACTATGATGCATCCAGACTATGAATGATGCAGGGGTTTAAACGAATGGGGTGACCCTCTGAGTACTGGGAAGGAAACAAATCTAAGGCATGTCATGAAGTGAAAGAATCAAGGTGCAAGATGTTACCATTTATGTAAAGAAAAAATTTTTAAAACCACACAGCAAATCTATTTTGCTTTATGTAAATATGTATATAGGCAAATGGGAAAAAGTCTGGAAGCATGTACACTAAATGCAGAGTAGCATTACCTCAGGGATGAGGGAGTAGGGCACAAGGGGGGTTATTGTTATACCTGTTACTACATTTTTATACATTAAAAATAGAATCATGGGCTGGGGGTGGTGGCTCATGCCTGCAATATGAGCACTTTAAGAGGCCAAGGTGGGAGGATCACTTGAGTCCACGAGTTCAAGACCGGCCTAAGCAACATAGGAAGACCCTGTCTCTACAAAATATACAGAATTAGGTGGGCGTGGTGGCATGCACCTGTGGTCCCAGCTACTTTGGAGGCTGAGGTGGGAGGATTGCTTGTGCCTGGGAAGTGAAGGCTGCAGTGAGATGTGATTGTGCCACTGCACTCCAGCCTGGGGACAAATTAAGACCCCATCTCTGGAAAAAAAAAAAAAAAAAAAAAAGTCAAGAAGGAATATAACTGTGTATTATTTGTATGATAAAAAATAAATTTAAATTACCTCTTATTTTAAAGAGAGCCTACCAAATTTAATTTTTAAATAACCATAGGATTGCCATCAACAGAGGTTGATTTGGGGTGTGGAGGAGAAATATCTTTTCTCAGCGGTACCAACCTCAAAATTCTGGACCAAGAAGGCTCTTACAGTGCAGTTAGTTTTTTGTCATATTTGGAGAGAATATACTCACAGTTTCTCGGTCCAAATGTATGCTTTCCATACATTTCCATCAATGTACGAAATATAGTTTCCTTGGAAATTTCTGTGAAGAAACACAGTTTATATCCTTGAATAGGTAGGAAAAGAATGAACAGGATAAGAAATGGCAACCTTGTTGGGGATATTCAGAAACAGAAAATAACACCTGCTTTCTCATTTCCACAGCTATCAGCTTCCCAGTTTACAAAATTAATCAAGAAATAATGCGGGGCCACTTGCACAAATGAGGCATCTGCTGGAAGCTTAACTTCCTGTCCATCCCATCTCTTGGACAGATGATGCCAGTTAATTACTTTGAATGTAAGTATTTTATCCAAAAGCACTTATGTGTCTAAACAGATTCCTACAAATCAACACAAAAATGGTAAATAATTCAACAGAAAAATGGGCAAAAGCTTACCATTATGAACAAATAAGAAGAAGGAAACCCTATGCCAGGTAGCAACAAAGCTTTGGTCCGGTGCCCTCTGTTGAAACATCCTAGGCTTTTTATTTCCACTCCTATTACAACTGACCTGATTTGGCCCCTTCACATTTTACTCACAGATTTTGCTAGACCTTTCTATTTTGTCTCCCTGAATTAAGCTTTTCCTTTTGGACACATTACATATGGATTCTAAAATAATCCTTTGCATGTCTACACTTGAACATAAAGCAAAAAACAAAATAAAATAAAGTAATCCTCCTGTTTTAATCATTTCATCTCTTGCTTGGAAACTTTCAATGGCTTTCCATATCTCACTGTGTAACTTTCAAAATCCTATAGCTGATAGTCAAGGTTTTACATAATCATATCTGCATTGCTCCCTCACCTAATTCTTTGCAGCCAGATTGGTCTACTAAATTCCAAGCATACCAGTAGCCATGCCTTTGCCTAGACTGTACTCCCATTTTTTTCTATTTAACAAATTATAGCTACTCTTTAAGACCCAAGTAAAATTTTAGCTTATCCATGTAGCTTTCCCTGATCTTTACACCTCAAGGATCACAGATTCTGGCAAATTCTAGCACCAATAGTCTGCATTATCTTTTAGTACTTAATTATATATACCTCCCTTTTTATGCCTATTCTCTTTCGTCCATCCTATCATTTTCATGTTTTGGAGACAGTACATGTGCTACGTATAGCACATGTACTATATGTGCTACAACAAGTGCTACATATAGAAAGCCAGGGACAAAGATGAGTTGTGGACATAACTAAAGTACTGAGTAATCATGTTAACAGCCAACACTCCTATATATGCTAGGCACTGATGAAGTGTTTCGTATATTCACTCACCTAAATTTCACAACAATCCTATGAAATGGGAACTAGCATAACCCCCAGTTGAAATGTGAGGAAATTGAGTCACAGAGTGGAATAACTTGCTCTGGGTCACCAACCTAATAAACAGACCTGGGTTCAACCCCAGGCAGCCTGGCTCCAGAATTAACTCTTAACCACTTAGAGCCTCATCACTGAGATCGGGAGAGGGACAGGCTGCTGTAAAGAGGGTGAAGCAAAAATGGGAGGAGAGCAGTGGTTAAGCAATGATGTGATGGGGCTAAATAACAATGGATAAGAAAACGAGTAAAAGGCTAGAGTAAAAGTAAAAGACTGGAGAAGGGGCCTAACATTAAAGGAGAATGAGGAGAAGGAAGAGCTGACAAGCAAAGGTGAAAGCAGAAAGTCAGTTGTCAGGATGGCTTGGGGAGATAAAGCCCAGGAAGGCCTCCAGGAAAAGGCTGCCAAGTCAAGCAGGAGACAGAGGACAATTGGGGAAAGGTGATTCTTACAAGATGGTGAAGGTGCCATTGTAGGTGTTGGGCTCTGGCACAGGCATTTGGCGGAGCCTCTGCTTTGGGCTGAGATCAATACATGACAGCGTCTCATCTCCGCAGGTACAGAGCTCACATATGTTGGTGCTTGTGGAGGCCTTCTGTTCCTCTGATGCAGTTAAAGTCTTATTTTGGGTGTAACTTACAGACTGTACCAATGAATTTTGAGTAGGTTCTAGTTCAGTACGTGGACCTGTGACTTCAGTCAGTTTTCGATGCAGTCTGAACCTGGTCTGGACGAGGAGCTGTAGTCGTCTCCAGGGCTGTAGAATGTCCAGTCTCTGTAGTGGGCTCTGGAGTTACAGCAAGCCCCGGGTCTGGAGGCTGAGTTGAGGTCTCCTCTGTGGTTGGAGATGGTTTAACCTCTGTAGTAGGTTCTGTAGTTATGGTAAGCTCCAGGGCTAGAGGTTGAACTGTGACTTGAGTCAGGTGTGAATGCTGAGCCTGACCCTTGTCTGAAGGTGGAAGTGTCACCTCAGGGTGTTCTGGAGGAGGAGCTGTAGTCGTCAGGGCTGTTGAGGGTTCAACCTCTGTCGTGGATTCTGGAGTGCTGGTAAACCCTAGGTCCAAAGGTTGAACTGTGGCTTGAGTCCGGTGTGAATGCTGAGTCTGAACCTGGTCTGGATGTAGAAGTGTCACCTTAGGATGCTTTGGAGGAACTAGAGTCTTCTTCAGGGGTGTAGAATGTCCAACCTCTGTAGTGGGTTCTGGAGTGATGGTAAGTCCCAGGTCCAAAGGTTGAACTGTGGCTTGAGTCAGGTTTGAATGCTCTGGAGGTTGAGCTACAACTACATTAGGGAGCTCTGGAGTCTGAGCTGGGGCCTCCTGCTGGGTTAGAGAAGACTCACCCTCCTCAGCGGTCTGTGGATGCTCAGCTGCAGCCTCCTGCTGGGTTGGAGAGGGGTTCTCATTATTAACAGGTTCCGGAGATTGAACTGAAGTCTGTTGAATTGCTGAAGGACCAGCCTCTTCCAGTGACTCTGGAGGCAGAGGTGGGCCCCCGTGCTGGATGGCGAGAGGTTCTGCATCATTACCTGGCCCTGAGAGCTGAGCTGTAGCCTCCTGGAGGACTGGAGAAGTTCCCACCTCTGCACTAGGCTCTGTTGCTATGGTGAGCTGCGTGTCTGGAGGCTTAACAGAGATGTTGGGCAAAACTGAATGCTGAGTCTGATGGTGACCAGGAGGTGAAACTGTGACTTCATGATGTTCTGAGGGCTGAGCTGGGGTCTCCTGCAGGGCTGGAGAAGACTCCACCTCCCCAGAAGACTCAGAAGGCTGAGCTGGCTGCTCCTGCTCACTGGGGGAAAGTTCATGCTCCATAGGAGGACCTGCAAGCTCAGTTGGGGGCTCCTGTTGGGTTGCAGAAGGTTCCGCCTCCTCTGGAAACTGAATCGGGGCCTCCTGCTGAGCTTGGAAAGATTCTGTCTCCTTGGTAGGCTCTGAAGTTATGGTAACCTCCACATCTGCAGGTTTAACTGTAATGTTGGGCAAGTTATAATGAGCTTGATCCTCACCTGGAGGCTGAACTGTCACCTCACGATTCGGTAGAGTTAGACTCTTCATAGAGGATGCTGGAGGCAGAGCTGGGGCCTCCTGCTGGGTGGAAGAAGGTTCTTCCTCCTCAGGGAGCTGTGGAAACTGCCCTGGGGCTTCTTGCTGGAGCGAAGAGGATTGGATGTGTTCAAGCGTCTCTGGATTTTGAGTTTCAGGTTCTAGATGGAATTGAGAAAGTCCAACTCGCTCAGGGGGCCCTGGAGGCTCATCTGAGTTCACCCGGAGTTCTGGAGGCAGTCGATTCCCGGGGTGGGGCTGACATCTGCGAGGAAGCAGAGGGCCCCAGGTAATCAAAGTCCCCCGGGTCTCCCCGGGGAGTGGGCGCATGGGGAGATTCCCATGGGAGATGGGAGGCGCCGGAAGACCAGGGCTCAGGCGGCCCCAGGGGGTTAGAGGTCAGCTGGAGTGGGTCCTTGACCCACTCCAGAGGCTCAGCCTCCTTGACTAGTAGACACAATAGTTGCCGTATGAGGAGGAGCCATGGGCCCCAGAAACGCAGCCGGGACATGATACAGGCTGGAGCTCCGCACTGAGCGGGAGTCATTCTGGCAGCCCTGAGAGGCTCGTGCCCCTTATAAGCGTGAGCCCCGCCCTGTCTTTATGACACCTTTATTTATGCCACCTTTATTATACTCAGGTCTAGATCTGCTCCATGTCACCAGGGCAAGCTTATGTCACAATCCCACCCAAGCGCCCGTTCCCACCCCACCCAGCCGGAACACCCCACCCCTCCCCTTCCCTTAGTGAGGAAGGATTTGGGCGGCAGACCCAGGTGGTCCCACGACTCCAGCGGCCTGCAGGAGTAGGGTGGGGTGGGATGGGGGCGCGGCAGAGCTTCCCAAGGAAGTCACAGGACCTCGCCTCACGATATTCACAAGTGCTAGTCCAGTTCTGGCAGCCTGAACTCTTCCTCCTCCAAGGTGAAATCCGAGCATACTCTTCCTTCCAGGGAGAGCAACTGAGCTGCAAAATGGGCGCCAGTTCGGGCGGCAGGCACGACACACATTACAGTCATTTATTCCAAAATGTTGCTGTTTTCGCTAAACTTTCGGTATCTTTTGTTGCATGTTTTGCATGTTTGATAATGAATTCACCACCCTACTAGGTAGGGGCTGCCAGGGAACAAGCGAGGACTCCACATTTTCTGTAGGAGGGGTGTTGGGGGTGGGCAATTCAGTCTGGGAGAGAAGGCTTTAATCCAAGTGAAGAGCCCTTTGCACTAGCCTAGGAGGAGCCTGAACTGTCATCCTGCCTTGACTCAACACAGCCATTACCCTAGAAGTTACAGCGCCACCCTTCAGAGATCTACCCTGTGTGCACACATGGAGGAGAGGCTTAGGCTGTTGAAGTCAGCATGTTAAATAATTTCCTGAACTGCGACTGTAATTAGAACACAGCTGACTTCCCCCATAGCTATTCTTACCTATTTTATTACTGTCTGGCACAATTATCAGCATGTAAACTCCAAGAAGGTGCTTCATCTTATTCCAGTGCCTAGCAGAGGCACAGGGTGCATAGTGATGGTTTTAAAATGGAAGGGGGGCCGTGCACAGTGGCTCACACCCATAATCCCAGAACTCTGGGAGGCCGAGGTGAGTGGATCACTGAGGTCAGAAGTTCGAGACCAGCCTGACCAACATGGTGAAACTCTGTCTCTACTAAAAATACAAAATTAGCCAGGTGTGGTGGTGCATACCTGTAATTCCAGCTACTCGGGAGGCTGAAGCAGGAGAATCGCTTGAACCTGGGAGGCAGAGGTTGCAGTGAGCCTAGATTGCAACATTGCACTTCAGCCTGGGCAACAGGAGAGAAACTCCGTCTCAAAAAAATAAAATAAACTAAAATTGAAGAGATTCCAAGATTTGCCTCATTTAGGGATGGATCTATTGTTATAATCAGATTCCTGAAATCAGTGCTGACTTCCTCTCACATTTCACAGGAAGCTAGACTTCTTAAAGCTTGAAGTTTCCTTGGAGGGTTTTATTTAAATCGAATTAAAATGATTATTTTACAGGTAAAAACTTCAAAACACTTTGCAACTTTGGGGTGAAAGTTAAATAAAGCACTGTAGCCCCAAGTTGAGTTCCCACTGAAATGATACTTTTGCTCCTTAAAAAAAAAAAAACAAAACTACATATAGTAAATAGTGACTGTTTTGAGATTTAGAAACTTATTCCCTATTTAAGAGCTTTCATATGCAGTCATGCGTTACTTGCCATGTGAGGAGCTGGAGAAATGTGTCATTGGGTGATTTCACCATTGTGCTAACATCATGGCGTATACTTATACAAACCTAGGTGGTGTAACCTACAGCACAGCTAGGCTATATGGTATGGCCTACGACTCCTAGGCTACAAACCTGTACTGTATGTTAACTGTACTGAATACTAAAGGCAACTGTAACACAATGGCATGTATTTGTGTATGTAAACCTGGAAAAGGTATAGTTAAAATACTGTATAAAAGATAAAAATTGGGCCCGGGTGCAGTGGCTTATGCCTGTAATCCCAGCACTTTGGGATGCCTAGGTGGGTGGATCACCTGAGGTCAGGATTTTGAGACCAGCCTGGCCAACATGGCAAAAAACAGTCTCTACTAAAAATACAAAAATTAGCTGAGTGTGGTGGTGCGTGCCTATAATCCCAACTCAGGAGGCTGAGGTAGGAGAATCACTTGAACCTGGGAGGTGGAGATTGCAGTGAGCTGAGATCGCACCACTGCACTCACTCCAGCTTGAGCAACAGAGAGACTCCATCTCAAAAAAAAAAAAAAGAAGAAGAAGATAAAAATGGTATACCTGTATAGGAATAGCTCCATTATACTCTTATAGAACCACCATCATATATGTGGTCTATTGTTGACTGAAACTTCATTTTGCAGCACAGGATTGTAAATGATTGACAGAAAAATCTTCAGCAAAATATTCCACCAAGGTACATGGGAGATACTGAGATCCAAGTAATAAGCCATATTTGAAAGGCATTATCGTTTTCGAAAGCTGTAGCACAATCATTCTTGAGGCCACTTACATTCTCCCCACATCTCTGGGATCCTGTTTGAAGGGAGTTCTAAAAAGGCCTGTGTTCAAGCAGCCCAGCATCCCTTACTCCTGGGGCCGGGGGAGACTAACCCCTCTCCTGTGTCCACAGCTGTAGTAACACAGTCCTCAGTTCTGTCTCCAAACTCCAAATAAGGGGTCAGAGCCAAGGGTCAAAACTTTAGGAAAAGCCCCAGAAATACCCTGCACTCAAAAAGCAGTTTCGGAGTTTCACATTTTCCTGAGAATGAAGGAAATTATCCTCCAAATTCTGCTGCTTATTTTGAATTATGATTACACTGGCTATGTTATCTGACCCTTGAGTTGTTTTTCTTTTCTTTTCTCGAGTCTTCCTCTGTCGCCCAGGCTGGAGTGCAGTGGCATGATCTCGGTTCACTGCCACGTCCACCTCCCAGATTCAAGCAATTTTCCTGCCTCAGCTTCCCAAGTAGCTGGGATTACAGGTGCCCGCCACCACACCCAGTTAATTTTTGTATTTTTAGTAGAGATGCAGTTTCACCATGTTGGCCAGGCTGGTCTTGAACTCCTGACCTCATGATCTGCCCGCCTCAGCCTCCCAAAGTGCTGGGATTACAGGCATGAGCCACCATGCCTGGCCTGTTTGTTTATTGAGATGGAGTTTCACTCTTGTTGCCCAGGCTGGAGTGCAATGGCGTGATCTCGGCTCACTGCAACCTCCGCCCCCAGGTTCAAGCAATTCTCCTGCCTCAGCCTCCTGAGTAGCTGGGATGTATGCACCACCATTTCTCCATGTTGGTCAGGCTGGTCTTGAACTCCCAACCTCACGTGATCCGCCTGCCTCAGCCTCCCAAAGCACTGGCATTACAGGTGTGAGCCTCAGCGCCCAGCCCTGTTACTCTTGAGTTTTTATCTCCACATACTTGAATTAAACCATGTAGTTCTTCTTCCCATCTGACATCTACAATCTCTTCACTGGGTCTGTACTCCACAGCTATTTTACCACTTTCTGAAATAAAGTTAGCAAGGATCAATTCAGAATCTTTTTCATTCTAAAACTTCCTGCATATGATGGTAGCAGCCCATAATGAGACATTCTTTTGGTTTCTAAAAGCAGAAAACAAGATGTGATGATTAAATGAAATAATGGCCAGATCTTGGTTCACATTCCACACAACAAGGAACCACAACTCTAGGGAATATGGCTGATTCCCAGGCTGCAGCAGGAAACGGTTATGAGATAAGTCTGGATCCTTGTTGTACCAGAAATTTAAAAAGTGCGCGAAGTATGGATTGGGGCATGTCAAATGGACACAAGAGCTAGCTCAAAGGGGCATTGCCTGGCCAGATCTTGAACAATATTTTTTGGTAACAGCTTTATTGAGATATAATTCATGTATCATACAATTAATTCTACTAAAGTATACAATTCAATGGTTTTTTAGTATATTTGCAGAGTTGTGCAACTACCACCTCACTCAATTTTAGAATATGTTCACCAATCTAAAACAAAACCCCATTTAGTAGTTACTGCCCCCCCCCCGCTCCTCCCAATCCCTGGCAACCACTAATCTACTTTCTGTCTCTATGGATTTGCCTATTCTGGACATTTCATATACATGGAGTTACATAAAACATGGCATTTTGTATCTGGCTTCTGGGACCCAAACACACCCTTCCCCTTCCTTCAAGTCTGAGATGCAATAAATGTCTCTACTTGCAGGACAAGTTTGAGTTGGGTTTCTGTCACTTGCAGCCAGAAGAGACCTGCCAGCTACAGTCGGCATCGGTCAACCATCTGTGAAACGGTGACCTGACAACCTGTCCCCTCCCTGTGAAGGCCACAACATCCCAACACCACTAGTCACCAAGGAAGTCTGGGAGAAATGTCTACCAACTGTATCGAAAAAGGGGCAAGGGAGAAAACATTTTGTTACTGACAACCCACTCTTCCCTCTGAAACAGGGCGGCAGGATCTGACAGAAAGAAAGTACAAGGGGCTTCTAAGCGGCAGTGCTGCCCCGTGCCCTCCGGACTTCTCTTCCCAGCAGGGCAGCAGCACGTGGCACCGTGGGATAGGAGGCCTGCAGGGGCCGGGGGGAGGCTGAACATCCTGGGGGCACCACTTTACGAGGAACCATTTATGGCCAAAACTCTATGGGGGCTTTGGGGACCTGAATGAATTCGTCTCTGTAGAGCGAGTCCTGGGCAGGAGGAGAGGTTTCCACAGCTCAAGACCACATGCTGGAAATGTGGTCTCTGCAGCTTAAAATCTGAGAGAAGATGTTGTCTGCAGCATTCAAAGGGGGACCAGAGGGACCCTCCGCCCCCGGCCCCCCAGCTGTGACAAACATGAGCCCTGGGTAGATTCCTATCCATTCAAAGAACTGGAAAGCCCAAGCTGGGGCCCATGAGTCAAGTCTGGATGTGCAGCTCAGGGCAAGAGGACAGATGGATGCCACAGGCCGTCTGTCTATATATTTGCAAGTTATAAATTGAACTAACAGGGAGCTAAATAAAGTATGTTCTAGCCTCATCTCCTGACAAATATTCCTTTAAAAGGATAAAATTTTTAAATGTGTATGCAGCTATGATTTGTAGATGACAGAAAGCTAGCAAAATGTCAAAGATCATAAAATTTCTTTGCTTTTTTTTTTTTTTTTGAGACGGAATCTCGCTCTGTTGCCCCGGCTGGAGTGCAGTGATGTGATCTCAGTTCACTGCAGCCTCTGCCTCCCAGGTTCAAGCAATTCTTAATATTGAAATGAGTAATAAAATAAAGATAGGTATAATTTATAAATTACTGAAACTATTCCATGAAATGTATTTTTCTTATCTTCCTTTCAGCAAAATCAATTATGTTATTATTGTCAAGATTTAAAAATACATGTAAGGATTAAAACAACCATGTTCAAAGTACAAATACCTTAATATTTTAATCAAAAATATGTTTATGTAAAAAATTTAATTTTGTCAGAAATATTTTCTCAAACAATATTCTTTTCAAATATTGAAAAGTATCTATTGCTGGGCGCAGTGGCTCACGCCTGTAATCCCAGCACTTTGGGAGGCCAAAGCAGGCAGATCACGAGGTCAGGAGTTCGAGACCCGCCTGGCCAATGTGGTGAAACCCCATCTCTACTAAAAATACAAAAACAAAATTAGTCAGGCATGGTGGTGTGCCTGTAGTCTCAGCTACTTGGGAGGCTGAGGCAGAAGAATCGCTTGAACCCAGGAGGTGGAGGTTGCAGTGAGCCGAGATTGTGCCACTGCACTCCAGCCTGTGTGACAGAGCGAGACTCCATCTCAAAAAAAAAGAAAAAGAAAAAAAGAAAAAAAAGAAAAAGAAAAGTATTTATTACACAAAAATGCAACATACAAATTAGAGTTAATCAAATTTGGGCTGGGCACGGTGGCTCATGCCTATAAATCCCAGCACTTTGGGAGGCCGAGGCAGGTGAATCACGAGGTCAGGAGATCAAGACATCCTGGCTAACACGGTGAAGCTCCGTCTCTACTAAAAAATACAAAAAATTAGCCGGGCGTGGTGGTGGGCACCTCTAGTCCCAGTAACTCAGGAGGCTAAGGCAGGAGAATGGCATGAACCTAGGAGGCAGAGCTTGCAGTGAGCCGAGATCGTGCCACTACACTCCAGCCTGGGCGAAAGAGCGAGACTCTGTCTCAAAAAAAAAAAAAAAAAAAAAAAAGAATTAATCAAATTTGTATATCAAAATGATTGAAATAAATCCATTTTATTTCGATTTTTGAAAACAAATTTTATGAAATTAAAATTCATAATTCTAGCATTCAATGACCACCTCATTGCCAATGCAAAGAATAAGCATCACGGTTTGTCTGAGGGCTAGACATAGATACCAATTGAAGAGTAATGTGTAATGTGATTTATTTAATCCTTTCCTCGTTTGCCCAGAGAAGGCTCACTGGTGGCACCTGCAGCTGAGACGTTTTCCCCAAGATAACTTTGCCACAAAATATCTCGCTTTATTATTTTCAAATCACTCTAGTATACCCACTTTGGAAACAAAAGAGATTATTCTGTTTATGGCACTGTGTTTTTAGTAGCAGGATTTCCATTTACAAAATACAGTAATTGTCCAAGGCTGAAAATATCAAATCCTAGAAAATGTAGCATTCCTACGCGTGATACTAACATCATTCTCAAACAGTTGTTGGCCAAAGATTCATTTGATGAATCTGATTTTTCCAGAATAGACTATTCTGATGATTCAGATGATTCTGATGTTAGTTCTGTTTAGAAATAATTCCAATAACAGTTTTTATATTTTATTTTCAAACTGAAAATCATTCAGATTTGCAGCCAGGCACGGTGGCTCACGCCTGCAATCCCAGCAGTTTGAGAGGCTGAGGCAGGTGGATCACCTGAGGTCAGAGTTCCAGACCAGTCTGGCCAACATGGTGAAACCCCGTCTCTACTAAAAAATACAAAAATTTGCTGGGCTTGGTAGGAGACACCTGTAATCCCAGCTACTCGGGAGGCTGAGGCAGGAGAATTGCTTGAACCCAGGAGGCAGAGGTTGGGGTGAGCCGAGATCACACCTCTGCACTCCAGCCTGGGCCACAGAGCAAGACTGTCGAAAGAAAAGAAAAGAAAAGAAAAGAGAAAGAAAAAAAAAAAAAAGGAAAATCAGTCAGATTTGCTTCAGCCTCAAAGAGCATGTTTCTGTAAAATTAAATGAGCTCACCGGGCGCGGTGGCTCAAGCCTGTAATCCCAGCATTTTGGGAGGCCGAGACGGGCGGATCACGAGGTCAGGAGATCGAGACCATCCTGGCTAACACGGTGAAACCCCGTCTCTACTAAAAAATACAAAAAAACTAGCCGGGCGCGGTGGCAGGCGCCTGTAGTCCCGGCTACTCGGGAGGCTGAGGCAGGAGAATGGCATAAACCCAGAAGGCGGAGCTTGTAGTGAGCCGAGATCTGGCCACTGCACTCCAGCCTGGGCGGCAGAGCGAGACTCCGTCTCAAAAAAAACAAAACAATGCCGGGCGCGGTGGCTCAAGCCTGTAATCCCAGCACTTTGGGAGGCCGAGACGGGCGAATCACGAGTTCAGGAGATCGAGACCATCCTGGCGGCGAATCACGAGTTCAGGAGATCGAGACCATCCTGGCTAACACGGTGAAACCCCGTCTCTACTAAAATACAAAAAAAATTAGCCGGGCGAGGTGGCGGGCGCCTGTAGTCCCAGCTACTCGGGAGGCTGAGGCAGGAGAATGGCGTGAACCCGGGAGGCGGGGCTTGCAGTGAGCTGAGATCCGGCCACTGCACTCCAGCCTGGGCAACAGAGCCAGACTCCGTCTCAAAACAAAACAAAACAAAACAAAACAAAATTAAATGAGCTCTGGCAGTGAGCTGCCCTTTTTTTTTCCTAAATGGGAAAAGGGTTAATATTGCAAACTTTTCCTCAGCTTTTGTGCAATTAAGGGAAATACCGTGCTAACTCTTGAGAATCTCTGGAACCATGAATAGGAGCACAAAAACAAGAAGAAATGGTATCCTCAGCACTATTCGGAAATGGTACTTCATCGTGTTTGAATCGGTTGTATTCACACTATCTGAGGGGAAAGATCTGGTAGACATGTTAACTTGTCTTTTATCTAAGTCCTTTTCTGCCCACAGCTTCTCTGTACTTTCAAAATAGTGTCTAACAGAGGCCCCATTCAACCTTTAGATGTAGTTATTTTTCCCATAGACAGAGGATAAGATGTGAAGAAGCATATCTCTGGGGCCTGAACGTTGTCAGTCAAGAGAGGATGCATAGAGTTAGCTGGTGCTGCGCCAATGCCAGGCACCAGATCCAGACTAGCAGAGGCATCCTGTGGGCCTTTATTTATTTATTTATTTATTTATTTATTTATTTATTTATGACAGAGTCTTGCTCTGTCACCCAGACTGGAGTACAGTGGTGCGATCTCTACTCACTGCAACCTCTGCCTCCCGGGTTCAAACGATTCTCATGCCTCAGCCTCCCGAGTAGCTGGGATTACAGGTGTGCACCACCACACCTGGCTAATTTTTGTATTTTTAGTGGAGACGGCATGTTGGCCAGGCTGGTCTCGAACTCCTGACCTCAGGTGATCTGCCCACTTTGGCCTCCCAAAGTGCTAGGATTACAGACATGAGCCACCGCACCCGGCCCTGTAGTCCTTAATTAATTTTTTTTTTTGTATGTAGAGTTCTCTAAATTGCAGGGCCCAGTCAGGGGCTCCTCTTGTCAGCTCTAAGGACAGGACTGGGAAAATATGCTTCTGTAAGTAAACTGTTGTAGAAAACAGAGGAATTTTTTTTTTTTTTTTTTCCCCAAGATGGAGTCTTGCTCTGTGGCCCAGAGGTGGAGTGCAATGGCGCAGTCTTGGCTCACCGCAACCTCCTTCTCCCGGGTTCAAGCAATTCTGCCAGGCTCCCGAGTAGCTGGGATTACAGGCGCGTGCCACGACACCTGGCTAATTTTTATATTTTTAGTAGAGACAGGGTTTCACCATGTTGGCCAGGCTGGTCTCAAACTCCTGACCTTGTGATCTGCCCATCGCGGCCTCTCAAAGTGCTGGGATTACAGGTGTGAGCCACAGCGCCCAGCCTACAGATGAAATTTTAAGGAAATGTCTGCTTTGAATGCTGAATAAAATATAAGAAAAAAACAAAAATGATACAGTCTGCTGAAATTCTGACAGCAATGATAAAAGAATTTCCAAGGAACTAAAATCCAGTGACAAAAATGAAATCAATCAAGGCTGAGTCGCACACCTGAGACATTCCTCGAGAAGGCAGAGGAGAAAGGTGTGAAACAGTGAACCAGAGAAGGATGGCCAGGGACAACAAAGATTGGAGCTCTGAAGTTGAATGACAGATATTCTGGACAAAGACCCCAGAGACGACAAAAGGTGGGTCTGCAGAGCTGACAGGTGTACTCTGTTCCAAAACAACACACAAAAAGACCGTCACCACTTAGACATGTTTCAAATCATATAATTAATAAGACTGAATTTTTGGCTTTATTATCAGGCTTGTCTTTACTCCACAGAATGTATACCTTCTCAAATCGTTCAGGAATATTTATACAAATTGATGTAAACTGTGTTACAAATAATACCTCAAGCTTTCCAAGAAGAAATTATAGAGGCTCCATATTCTGACTAAAATTAAAATCCCACAATTTCTTCTAGTTAAAAAAAACCCACACATATCCCCAAAAGTTCTTACGTCAAAGACAAATTCAGATCTAGAATAGCAGGTTTCAGCTGGACGCGGTGGCTCACGCCTTTAATCCCAGCATTTTGGGAGGCTGAGGCAGTAGGATTGCTTGAGCCCAGGAGGTTGAGGCAGCAGTGAATCGTGTTTGGGACACTGCACTCCAGTCTGGGCAACAGAGCAAGATCTTGTCTCAAAAAATAAATTAAATTTTAAAAAGTTTAAATAGCAGGTTTCTAAAACAATGAAAAAGACAGCATTACATATCAAAGTGTCTACAATTTAACCAAAACTATACTTAGAAGTAAATTCATTGACTTAACTGCTTTTGTTCCAATAAAACAAAAGAGCAGGATCCTGAGGTTTCGATGCTATTTTCTTAATCCAGCTGGTCTGTGGAGAAGCCTGGGACAGAAAGAAGCAGAGAGACTCCAGAATCCCCCATTTTAATAGCTATTCTATGCTATGTCCCTGTCTCATTCCTGGCCACTTAGCTCATGCACTGTGACATTACAGCAAGAAGCACTAACATAAACAACCCAAGAAAGAAACCATGGGGTTCTGCTTGTTTTATGAGCTAGGTGGGCGTTGTGAACGTGGAGGTGGGAAACGATCAGGAGACACAGGTGTCCGACGAGCATTTGCCATGTATCAGGCACTGCGCAATGTTCCTTACATACCACGATCCCACTTAACCCTCCAAAAGCACTGCAGAGGGGCTATCACTGCCTTCCTTTTACACACGAAAAAACTGAGACTTAACAGTTGCCCCTGGGAAGCTGAACCAAGAGTCAAAACAAAACACTTTCAGGCTCCAAAGACTGCACTGTTTCCACTGCACAAAGTTGCCTGCACTGTGAGCGACACAGGAGAGGAAATGGGACTAAAAACAAACCCCAAAAATCCAATAAATAAAACAAAATAAATGAACTGAGCATTCAACCCAAAACGTTATAAGGAGCAGAAGGAAAACATTTCCAAGGAAAACAGGAAGAAGCAAAGCTTAAGAATAAAAGCGTGACTTACACATTTAATTGGATCCAGGGGAAACTGTTGGGACGAGATGTTAAGAACTGAGTTAGGAAATGACTGGAGAACTTGTGTATTACATTCCACTTACTATGGACCTGGGGTCCTTCTCTGTAACACTAATGTTGGGCTAAATTCTTCAAAGTTTCCTTGCAAGGACAGGCCACTCTGAAGCCAAGGGGTTACCACCAACCAACAGACTTCTTTAATAATAACACAGTAGGTAAATTACCCCAGAAGGTAAATATGACTGATTATCTTATAGTAGCAGGTTTTAAATTCTTGCTGTCTCTAAAGCATTGCTATGGGCCAGGCGCAGTGACTCACACCTATAATCCCAACACTTCGAGAAGTTGAGGCGAGAGGATTGCTTGAGCACAGGAGTTCAAGACCAGCCTGGGCAACATAGTGAGACGCTGTCTCTACAAAAAATAAAATAAAGTAAATTAGCAGGGCATAGTGGTGTGTGTCTATAGTTCCAGCTACCTGGGAGGCTGAGGTGGGAGGATCACTTGAACACAGGTCAAGGCTGCAGTGAGCTATGGTTGCACCACTGCACTCCCCAGCCTGGGTGACAGAACGAGAGTGTCTCAAGAAAGCATTGCTAAACACTTTCTTCCATAAAATTATATTCTGCCCTGAGGGAGGCCCCCAGTGGGACTGTGAAGTGCCAACCCCTGCTGCTGGCCCCTGAGGGCAGCGGGCAAGGAAGGAGCATGGGTCTGTGCAGTGGGAAGTGCCAGGGAAAAGCCCCTGGATTGGGTCACTGTGAAATGCAAAGTGAGTGAAATACAAACATACCTTTTAAAAGGCAAATATGGACCTTAATGAATGAGTCTGGGTAACAGCTGGATGGGAGAAATCCCAGGGTGAGCCAGCCCAAACACGCCATCCACGTAATTAAAAAAAGAACATGCCACCCCAATGGTCAGCCCTGTGAGAAACACATCCTTCCATCCAGCTAAAATCTGCCTGTGTCCATCTTCTCTGCTCAACACGTCTCCATGCATTGGGCCACAGAGCACTGTACCTTCCTGCACGGAATGGCCAGCCACTGGGCTTCAGAGCCAAACAAACCTGGGCTCAAGGCCCAGCCCTGCCCCCCTGTTGTGGGATGTCCGGGACAATGGTGCTAGTAGTTGATGAGCCCATCTGGCCCACCTCTGCCTGGCTGTATTTGTAGCTAGTACATGTATAGTATACAGGTGCCTGACTGTATCTGTATGTTCCAGAGTAGTCAGCGTGGTCATAGCTGGACTTTTTTTTTTTTTTTTGAGTCTGTATTGTCCAGGCTGGAGTGCAGTGGCACGATCACAACTCACTGAAGCCTTAAATTTCCAGCCTTAAGTGATCTGCCTGCCTCAGCCTCCTGAGTAGCTGGGACTACAGACCTGCACCACCAAGCCTGGCTAATTTTTAAAAATATTCGTAGAAGTTGGGGGATCGGGGGGCTCTATTGCCCAGGCTGGTCTCGAATGCCTGGCCTCAAGTGATCCACCTGCTTTGGTGCTGGGATTACAGTTGTGAACCATCACTCCCAGCTTCCTTGAGCCTTTATACAGAACTCGCCTTTGAGTTAGTTTCTGTTGTATATTCTAGTTAGGGCATTATATTGATTTTTAAAAATTACTATCATTCTGAATGAATAACAAATTGTGGTACATTCATACCGTGGAATAGCACTCAGCAATAAAAAGCAATGAGGGGAGGCGGGGATGGTTAATGGGTACAAAAAAAAAGAATGAATAAGACCTAGTGTTAGAGAGCACAATAGGCTGGCTATAGTCAATCATAATTTAATTGTATATTTAAAAATAACTAATGGCCAGGCGCAGTGGCTCATGCCTGTAATCCCAGCACTTTGGGAGGCTGAGGCAGGTGGATCACCTGAGGTCAGAAGTTCAAGACCAGCCTGACCAACCTGGTGAAACCCTGTCTCTACTGAAAATACAAAATTAGCTGGGCCTAGTGGCGCATGCCTGTAATTTCAACTACTTGGGAGGCTGAGGCAGGAGAAATGCTTGAACCCAGGAGGCAGAGGTTGTAGTGAGCCAAGATAGCGCCGTTGCACTCCAGCCTGGGAAACAAGAGTGAAACGCTGTCTCAAAAAACAAAATAAAAAATAAAAATAAAAATAATTAAGAGTGTATAACTGGATTGCTTGTAACACAAAGGATAAATGCTTGAGGGACTGGAGACCCCATTTTCCATGATGTGATTCATTCCTGTATGAAAACATCTCAGGTATTCCAGAAATACATACACTTACTATGTACCCACAAAAACTACAGAGCCAGACTCCATCTCAAAAAAAAAAAAAAAAAGAGAAAGAAAGCAGATCAGTAGTTGCTTGGGGGTGAGGGGGAAGTAGAAAGCGCAGGAAGCAGGATCACCAAGGGGCAACAAGGAAATTTTTTGGGAGGATGGCTTTCTTCACTATCTTGATTGTGATAATGATTTCAGCTGTATACTAAGGGTCGGGTATTATAAAATTGTAATCTCTATATAGGCAGTTTATTATATGTCAGTACCTCAATAAATCTGTCTAAAGCGTTCAAAAATTACTGTAATTATACAAAATATATTTTATGAAAAGGAAGTCATGAGTGGAGTATGGTTGAGAACCCCAGCATCAGGTAGATTCAGAAGTGGAGAAAAGCATCTCCCACTTTCCCTTTTTCAAGCCAGCGGGCTGTGCAATTTATTCCGTGGCCACTAGAGGACAGCAGCGACTCATGTACAGGAAGTGGGCGTTTCAGGGCTTCAATACTTAGAATTTCCAGCTCTGTGCTCCCTATCCTGGGAGGTGGGCGTTAATACCCCATAATACTCAGAACTGAGACTTGGGCCTTGGTCTCTGGCTCCTGATTACGCCTTGTTGGTCCCCCCACACCGGGAGTACAGAAAGGTCGCCCAGACTGGAGTTCTGTGGCACCATCTCGTCTCACTGCAACCTCCGCCTCCCAGGTTCAAGCGGTTCTTCTGTCTCAGTCTCCCGAGTAACTGGGATGACAGGCGCCCGCCACCACGCCCAGCTAATTTTTGTATTTTTAGTAGAGACGGGGTTTCACCACGTTGGTCTGGCTGGTCTCAAACTCCTGACCTCATGATCCACCCGCCTCAACCTCCCAAAGTGCTCCCAGATCTTTTTAAAAGAATGTCCTACTCCAGTGAGGCAGCAGCCATAGTTCCCTGTCTGTTATCTGCAGGGCTGATATGGAGGATTGCAGATGGCACCAAAGAGTTATGATTCCCAAGGTGACTTTGGAAGGCCTACCACCTTGCCTGAAACCCACGATTATAAAGCGGGTCAAAGTTGTATCATCAGATGCTGATGTCAGTGAGAAAATGATGTACCAAAGGGTCATTTTTATAGGAGAGAGGGAAAGGAGAGAAGGTTCAATTGAGGGGTAGGGGACATGACGGTGGAGCGCCCATGGGTGCTGCAATGGAAGCTTCCCCCAAAAAAGTAATCGTGGGCCAGGCACGGTGGCTCTGGCCTGTAATCCAGCACTTTGGGAGGCCGAGGTGGGCAGATCACTTGAGCTCAGGAGTTCAAGACCAGCCTGACCAACAGGGCGAAACCCCATCTCTACTAAAAATACAAAAATTAGCTGAGCATGGTGGCGTGCACCTGTAACCCCAGCTACTCAGGAAGCTGAGGCAGGAGAATCACTGAAACTCAGGAGGCGGAGGCTGCAGTGAGCCGAGATCCCACCACTGCACTCCAGCCTGGGTAACAGAGCAGGACTCTGTCTCAAAAAAAAAAAAAAAAAAAAAAAGCAAAAAACAAGCAATTGTGAACATACATTGAGCCACCTCAGTGTGTGAGGCATGATGCTGAACACTCTATGCAGGGAGTCATCTCATCTTCACAGCACTCCTATGCTATGCTGTGCTGTGCTATGCTATGCTGTGCTATGCTATGCTATGCTATGCTATGCTATGCTATGCTATGCTATGCTATGCTATGCTATGCTATTCTATGCTATTCTATTCTATTTTGAGACAAAGTCTCACTCTGTTGCCCAGGCTAGAGTGCAGTGGTGTGATCTCAGCTCACCGTAACCTCCACCTCCCAGGTTCAAGCGATTCTCTCCTGCCTCAGCCTCCTGAGTAGCTGGGATTACAGGTAAAAACCACCACACCCAGCTAATTTTTGTATTTTTAGTAGAGACGGGGTTTCACTATGTGGGCCAGGCTGGTTTCAAACTCCTGACCTCAAGTGATCTTCCTGCCTGAGCCTCCCAAAGTGCTGGGATTACAGGCATGAGCCACGGTTCCCGGCTGACAGCACTCTTACTAAATAAGAGTGGTTAAGAGACTAAATGCAGAGAGGTTACGAAACGCCTAATGGGTCTGGCGTGGTGGCTCATGCCTGTAATCCCAACATTTTGGGAGGCCAAGGTGGGCAGATCACTTGAGCCCAGGAGTTCAAGACCAGCCTGGGCAACATGGCAAGACCCTGTCTCTACAAAAAAGTTACAAAAATTAGCCAGGCATGATGGTGTGTGCCTGTAGCCCCAGCTACATGGGAAGTTTAGGCAGGAGGATCCCTTGAGCCTGGGAGTTCGAGGCTGCCGTAAGCTATGATTGCACCACAGCCTGGGTATGAGACTGACACCCTGTCTCAAAGAAAAAAAGCAATTGTGGACGCACACTGAACCCTTCTGGTGGGTGAGGCACGATGCCAAACACTGTATGAAGGGAATCATCTCATCTTCACGGCATTCTTAAATAAGCTGCAGAGAGGTTAAGAACGCCCAAAGTCACAGAGCTGGTAGGAGGCAGTGCAAGGATTTGCATCCAGATTTGACACTAACGTGTGGGCCTCACTACGGCTCTATAGTACCCACTTAAATGGAAGTGTCCTTCTCGATTCTTTAGTTCATGTGTTAAACTCATTTGTGTTGGCAGCAGATGGTGAGTACTGTAGTTCAGCTTTCTGGAGAAAGCTCGTCAGGCTTCAAGAGAATGTTGAGCATCTGTGATGGTCTGGGAGGGAGGTTCCCTCTCCACCCCTTCCCCACTTTACATGAAGCATTTACAGTGTGGGAGTTTCCATGCTAAGGATGATACTTCCATGATGACAGTAACTGAAGGGCAGGTGGGCAGAGGCCAGCAACATGGAATTGAGGGGTCAGTGATGCAGCAATCCAGTGACATTGTTCATTTGCACTCACAGGGGTCTGTCACACGCAGCCCAACTCAACTGGAGTCCTGAGAAGGTGACCAGACCAGGATGGAGGCACAGGAAACTCACCAGAAGTCCCCAGGCATCAGAACAAGGTCGAAGCATCCTGGTGAGCAGATAACACGTGCCCACGGTTTGTGGGAGGAAGTCCTCCAGCAGTTTCTCCTTCCCCTTAGATTTGACCCGGCCTACCTGGGATTATGCAGCTGATTCTCCAGGCCAGGTGCCTCAGGGAGGTGACCCTTCCTGTTCTGCGTTCTGCAGAAGCCAGCAGCTCTGGGCTTGTGCCCATCAAGCACTCTTCTGCCCATTGTACACTCTTGTGGATGCATGGTGGTGTTGATACAGGCCCCGAGTTAAAGGCTCCATGGCTGCCCGTGACAAGACAAAGCAAAAGAAGGCCAGAGTTGCGGCCGGGCGCGGTGGCTCACGCCTGTAATCCCAGCACTTTGGGAGGCCGAGGCGGGCAGATCACAAGGTCAGGAGATGGAGACCACGGTGAAACCCCATCTCTACTAAAAATACAAAAAAATTAGCCGGGCACGGTGGCGGGCGCCTGTAGTCCCAGCTACTCAGGAGGCTGAGGCGGGAGAATGGCGTGAACCCGGGAGGCGGAGCTTGCAGTGAGCCGAGATCGCGCCGCTGCACTGCAGCCTGGGCAACAGAGTGAGACTCCGTCTCAAAAAAAAAAAAAAAAAAAGAAGGCCAGAGTTAAACGCGCCCCTTGGGTCCCCTCCTTCACTTCATAAATGGGAAAAGCAAGGTCTAGGCAGGGAAAGGGACTCAGCCAAGACCAGATACATAGTACACTAGCTGGGGTTAGGACTCCCAGCATACCCCGTGGCCTTCTCTAATGAAAGATTTTGCTGCTGGGTTCTTCTTTATCAAGTGTTAGTCACATGTTATCTCTCTCTGTGTTTCTTAAAGCAATTATTCTTTAATATCATTATATATTCAGTAAGTGTTCAAATTTCCAACTGTTTTATGTCAGAAAGCATTTTCTAACATTTTGATTAAATCAAGATCCAAACAAGATGCACACAATATGATTAGTTGATGTATCTTAAATCTTTTAATCCATGATTCCTCTTTCATCTTTCTCTTTTTCCCTTTATTCTATTTTTTTTTTTTTTTTTCAGATGGAGTTTCGCTCTTGTTGCCCAGGCTGGAGTGCAGTGGTGCGATCTCAGCTCACTACAACCTCTACCTCCCAGGTTCAAGCAATTCTCCTGCCTCAGCCTCCTGAGTAGCTGTGATTACAGGCACCTGCCACCATGCCTTGGCTAATTTTTGTATTTTTCATAGAGATGGGGTTTCACCATCTGGGCCAGGCTGGTCTCAAACTTCTAACCTCAAATGATCCACCTGCCTAGGCCTTCCAAAGTGCTGGGATTACAGGCATGAGCCACCGCACCCAGCCTTCTTTTGTTCTTGAATAAGCCCCATCATGCATCCTGCAGATATCACCCATGGTCTGGATTTTGATTACTGCAAATCCATGATGTCATTTATACATGTTTCTCTGTCTTCTATATTTCCTATAAGTGGATAGTTGAATCCAGAGGCCTGATCAGACGAAGATTTTGAGTTTTTGGCAAGACTTGTTCTTAGTAGGTATTATGTTCTTCCACAGAAGGCACAGAATGTCTGGCGACTTCCTTTTTGTGACATTAATAGCTATTGACATTCAATGTCTAGACCAGTTACTTCACTGGGGGTTAGAAATGGTGATATTCTTTTTTTTTTTTTTTTTGGTGGGGTGGGGAGACAGAGTCTCACTCTATCACTTAGGCTGGAGTGAAGTGGCAGGATCTTGACTCACTGCAACCTCCGCCCCCTGGGTTCAAGCGATTCTCGTGCCTCAGCCACCTGAGTAGCTGAGACTACAGACATGTGCCACCACACCTGGCTAATGTTTTGTATTTTTAGTACAGACAGGGTTTCACCATGTTGCCCAGGCTGGTCTCGAACTTCTGAGCTCAAGCAATCAGACGGCCTCGGCCTCCCAAAGTGCTAGGATTACTGGCATGAGCCACTGTGCCTGGCCCAGAAATGGTAATATTCTAATTCTATCATCTTGTCTTCATATTAGCTGGATTACTTCTAAAGAGAAACTCCTTCTCATTAACTATTCCATTACCCGGAGTCTTATCTCATCAATACTGGGAGGATTCTGGGTACGTGGATTATCCCCACTTCCATGTCAGGCCAGAGGTCAGAGGGGCTGAAGGAACTGTTACCAGCAGAAGAATCGGCTGGCCCCAGTCAACCGACAACATCATAATAAATAATTAAGAAGCGAGGGCTGGGTGTGGTGGCTTACGCCTGTCATCCCAGGGCTTTGGGAGGCCTGAGCGGGAGGCTTGCTTGAGGCCAGGAGTTTGAGGCTGCAGTGGCCTATGGTCACACCATTACACTCCAGCCTACGCAACAGAGTGAGACCCTCTCTCTAAAGAAATTAATAATAAAGTGGTTGTTTTAAGGCCCTAAATCAGGCAGCAGCCCATGTGTGGCAAAACCAGGCCTAGGAGCCCCTGGGCCCTTTTCTCCCTTCACAGGAGGTCAGACCTGCACAGAGTCACCAAGAGCATGCAGTTCAGCCTCGCCATGTGCAGATGGGGCCACTGAGGACTGGGAGGTGTAGTGACTCATCCAGGCTTGCACACATAACCCAGGTCATGGGCATATCCTTAAAGGAAACTCCTGAAAAGTCCTTGTGATGGGTTTCAGTGTCTTGGCTGGTTGGGCCTGATGTTCTCACTCTAAAGCCTGTACTTGTAAGCACTTGCAGTAGGCCCACCATTTGACCTGATCTCATTTCCTGTGGTATTCTCAATGCTGATAACAGATGCTTGGTAAATATCTGTTGAAATGAGTCAATGAATGAAGGAGCCGTTGTTTCTGTATGTCAGGAACAGGCTGCTCCTGGGGGAGATACTGGAGGCGTTGGGGTATCCAGAAAGCAGCCACCCTGGCAGGCCCAGGGCAGGAGCCAAGGGCACAGGGATAAGTGGGAAGCAGGGAGTGAGAGGCCAGCAGCAGAGCCCAATCCAGGAAAGCAAGCAGAGTGGGAGGCCTGCCATCCACCCTGGCAAGGGACCAGCCGAGGAACAGGATCCTGCTGGGTGGGGAGGCAGCATGGACGGGGTTCCAGCAGGTAGCAGGGGCCAGCCACTGAGCTGGGCCAAGGGCAGAACTCCAGTTGCAGGACGGAGCAGGCCAGGCCCCTCCTCCTTACACTGGGCAGGTGACCAAGGCAGGAACTCAGGCCCAAGGAGCAAATCCTACCATATCAGGTAGGATTCAGTTGGGTTGAGAAGAATGAAAACCCTCAAATATCATTGGCTCAAACAAGTTCGAAGCTCAGTTTCTCTCTCATGTTTAGCTGTCCTGAGGGAATCAATCCAGAGCCAACAGGGTGCTCCATGATGCAAAGGGAGAGGGGACCCAGGCTCCTGTCTTACTGCTCTGCTAACCACAAACATGACTTCTACCCCATGGTACAATATGGCGGCTGGAGCTCGGCCGTTCCATGCTGTATTCTAGGTATCAGGAAGGAGTATGGGAAGGAGAAGAGTACTCTCCTTTTTTTTACAGCAATTCCCAGAATTGCACAGACTGCTTTATTGACATTCTTTTGGCCAGAACTGAGTCACGTGGCCATACCTAGCTGCAAAGGGGGGCTGGAAATGTTGGTTTCCTTTCACATATTCATGAACCTAGCTAAAAATCAGGACCTGTAGCTGAAGAACAAGAGAATGTACCTATAGTGACTCAAATTATGACACAAGGCAGAAGTCACCCAGGGAACTCACAGTTCAGGCCAAGGGTGCTCGACTGAAGCCGTTTACACCCCTGCTGCCCTAGGTCCTGGGGCTTAGGCAGGATGGGGTCATAGGACTCCCACTGTGGGAGGGAGGGGCCGTGCAGCTTAACCACAGTGCCTGGCTGTCCGAGTACCTGCAACCACAGCAACAGCGGGTATTGTTTGGGGGAGTGGGGGAACAGTCTCACTCTGTCGCCCAGACTGGAGGGCAGTGGCTTGATCTCTGCTCACTGCAACCTCTACCTCCCAGGATCAAGCAGTTTTTTTTTTTTTTTTTTTTTTTGAGACAGAGTCTTGCTCTGTCGCCCAGGCTGGAGCGCAGTGGCCGGATCTCGGCTCACTGCAAGCTCCGCCTCCCGGGTTTACGCCATTCTCCTGCCTCAGCCTCCCGAGTAGCTGGGACTACAGGCGCACACCACCATGCCTGGCTAATTTTTTGTATTTTTAGTAGAGACGAGGTTTCACCATGTTGCCCAGGCAGGTCTCAAACTCTTGGACTCAAGCAATCCACCCACCTTGGCCTCCCAAAGTCCTGGGATTACGGGAATGAGCCACTGCACCTGGCCGTTTTTGTTTTTGTTTTTGTTTTTGTTTTGTAGCTAACCCAGCATTGACCCAGGAAGAAGCCTCAGTGGCAAGAAAGTAGGGTTAGTCTGCTCATTGCCAGGGATAGGCACAGACTCAGAGGCCAACAACTGCTTAGTGCTGAGAAAAGCATCCTCAAAATATGGGTCAAGGCCACGGACTGCCTTTTCCCAGCAGGCAGTGATGTGGCTGATGATAGCTTCTTTTTTTCTTTACTTAAAATTTTACTATAGAATAGCATCCATATAGAAAAGTACATAAATCATAAAAGTACAGCTCAATGATTTTCACAAAATAAACACACCCAAATAGTTAGCACCCAGATCAAGAAATAGAACACTATCCAGAACTTCAGAAGCCTCCCCCATCCCCTTCTTCCTGTCCTCTTCCCACCCTCCCCACTCTTCAGCCCCCAACCCCCACCAGCATTTTTTTTTTTTTTTTTTTTTTTGCGATGGAGTTTCACTGTTGTTGCCCAGGCTGGAGTGTAATGACATGATCTCAGCTCACTGCAACCTTCATCTCCCGGGTTCAAGCGATTCTTCTGCCTCAGCCTCCTGAGTAGCTGGGATTACAGGCACCCCCCACCACACCCAGCTAATTTTTGTATTTTTAGTAGAAACGGGGTTTCACTATGTTGGCCAGGCTGGTCTCGAACTCCTGACCTCAGGTGATCCACCTGCCTCGGCCTCCCAGAGTGCTGGGATTACAGGCATGAGCCGCCGCACCCGGCCCCACCAGCATTTTTGTAAATCGGTGCAGGTGACTCCACAGTATAGTCAATGTTGAGAATCAGTCCTTTCATAACAATGCTTCTCAAACCCGGCTGCACATTAGAATCCACTGGGGAATGTCTGTCTTTTGAAGTAGAAGATGGAACCAAGATAGCTAAGAAGGCAGTGTGGCAACTGCCATGGACCAGCTGTGTGACCTTCAAGGAGTTCCTTCATCTCTCTGAGTCTCATCTGGGAAATGGGAACACTATCATACTCCTGCAGAGTTGGGGCTGAGAGACAGAGGATGTCAGCCAGGCACATGTAGGGGCTCCTGATACGTGGCAGCCACTATTGTTTTTATTAAAAGTGAGCAGCCCTAGGAAGACTTGAAGCCCTCCCTTCCTTTACGCAGATGGAACCCATTCTGGGGACAGGGGATACAGGTTGTGTTGATGAGAGGTCACAGTCCTTCTAGGGACACAGAAAAATTCCAAGAGCAACAGATATTCCAAGCCGAGGTGGACAGCATCAGAGACCAGTGGTTGTGGATGCACTTGGGCAGGCCCAGCTTTGGCAAAGCCAATCTTCCTTTGAAAAGAACAGCAAGAAGCTGACTGCGGCTGCAGGCTGTGATGCTAAAAGCTGCTTATGGAGAAATAAGCAACCTTTCTTCAGCACCTACTACATGCCAGACACCATGCATGCCTGCCTTAAATCCTGGGGGCAGGCAGACTGATCCCTTTTTAACAGGTGAGGAGCCTGGGGCTTGGAGGCTGCAGTGGCTGACTTCCTCACCAAGGAAAACCTGGTGTCCCCATGGGCCTGGGATCTGCCTCTGTTGGGTGCAGGCCTGAGGGCATGCTGCGTACAGGAGTCATCCGGGGATGTGTTGTTTGATTAGATGCTCCTCTTTGTAGTTTTGCCTAAAACAAAAACTACATGGCTTTTTAAGCTATTGACAACTTTATTTTTTGCACCTATTATACGAACTCCTGACCTCAGGTGATCCACCCACCTCGGCCTCCCAAAGTGCTGGGATTACAGGTGTGTATACTGCTGCTTTTTAGAAGTAGGACCCTTCTTCGAATGAAACTTAATAAGACTCATATAAGCAACAGATAAGAAGTCATTCTGTTATCATAAGTATATTTTATGAATTCATTGTAGAACATCTAAAAAAATACAGAGAAGCAAAAAGAAAAAAAATCAAAATCTCTCCTAGTCCCAGACTACAGAGATGGCCACTATCAGTGTTTCGGCATATATTTTCATACATGTGAGTGTGTTTGCGTGTGTGTGTAGAAACTTACCAGAAAGGAGTCACATGCTACACATTGTTAGAAAATCTTCTTTATCTTCACTTAATAATATGTAGTGGCCATCTTTGTGTGTCATTAAGTATTCTTTTTTTTTTTTTTTTTCTGAGATGAAATTTCACTCTTGTCGCCTAGGCTGGAGTGCAATGGCACAATTTCGGCTCACTGCAACCTCTGTCTCCCAGGTTCAAGCGATTCTCCTGCCTCAGCCTCCCAAGTAGCTGGGATTACAGGTGCCCACTACCACACCTGGCTAATTTTTTGTATTTTAGTATAGACGAGGTTTTACCATGTTGGCCAGGCTGGTCTCAAACTCCTGACCTCAGGTGATCCTCCCACCTTGCCCTCCCAAAGTGCTGGGATAATAGGCATGAGCCACCGCACCTGGCCTCATTAAATATTCTTCTACAACAGTGGTCCTGCATTAGAACCCCTGGAGAAGCTTTAAAAATAGCAATGCCTGGGTTCCACCCCTAGAGTCAAATTTAATTCATCTGGGGTGGCCTGAGCTTTGGAATTTTTAAAACTCCCCAGATAGTTTCAGTATGCAGCCAAACCTAAGCGCTGCTGAACTACACATTTTTTTTTTTTTTTTCCGAGATGGAGTCTTGTGCTGTTGCCCAGGCTGGAGAGCAGTGGCACAGTCTCGGCTCACTGCAACCTCCACCTTCCGGGTTCAAGTGATTCTCCTGCCTCAGCTTCCCGAGTAGCTGGGATTACAGGTATGTACCACCACACCCAGCTAAGTTTTGTGTTTTTTTTTTTTTTTTTTTTTTTTTTAGTAGAGATGGAGTTTTGCCATGTTGGCCAGGCTGGTCTCGAACCCCTAACTTCCGGTGATCCACTCACCTCAGCCTCCCAAAGTGCTGGGATTACAGGCATGAGCCACCACACCCAGCCAGCATTATTTTTCAACAAGGGCCTTGCATTCCATTTGCTGAAGGGATGGGTTGTAATTTGATCAATCCACTTTTCTTGGACATTTTGGTTGGTTCCAATTTTTATATCATTATAAACCGGGAATTAGCAAACGTTTTTCTGTAAAGAGCTAGCTGGCATTTGTTTTGGCCTTTGCAGGTCACAAGTTCTCTGTTACAACTACTGAATTCTGCCATTATGGCAAAAAATCAGCCACAGACAATGCAAACATGAATGCACATGGCTGTGTTTCAATCAGATGTTATTTAGAAAAACAGGTGGTGGCCAGATCTAGCCTGTGAGCCATGGTTCACTGAACCAACTCTGTGTAAACATTGTGTAGTACATCTTCATGAAGCTAAACCTTCTAGGATGAAATGATCTTTTTCTTGTGACAGTGGTTTTATACTGTTTATTTTTTATTTTATTTTATTTTATTTTATTTTATTTTATTTTATTTTATTGAGATGGAGTTTCACTCTTGTTGCCCAAGCCGGAGTGCAATGGCGCAATTTCAGCTCACTGCAACATCTGCTTCCTCAGTTCAAGCGATTCTCCTGCCTCAGCCTCCTGAGTAGCTGGGATGACAGGCATGCACCACCACACCTGGCTAACTTTTTTGTATTTTTAATAGAGACGAGGTTTCACCATGTTGGCCAGGCTGGTCTCGAACTCCTGACCTCAGGTGATCCACCCACCTCAGCCTCCCAAAGTGCTGGGATTACAGGCGTGCACCACTGCGCCTGGCCTATACGGTTTCTTTTTAGAAGTAGGACCCTTCTTCAAATGAAACTTAATAAGACTCATATAAGCAACAGGTAAGAAGTCATATAAAAATATTTTTTAAATTCAAATATGCAGTATTTAGAAGACCAGTTAGGGGTCTTCTAGACCAGTTAGATGTCATCTCAAGATGACATCTCAGAAGATGACAACTATAGTTTTAAATCAGCCTCAGCACCAGTGACATTCAAATCAAAGTTTTGCAGAACTAGCAAAGCACCTCTGTAGAACCCCAGGGTTCCACCGGGAACACAATTTGAAAATCATTCTAATAGGATAAATTCCTGGAGTGGAATTGCTGGAGCAAAGGGCCTGAACCTTTTAAAAGCAGTTTGTGGCCAGGTGCAGTGGCTCACACCTGTAATCCCAGTACTTTGGGAGGCCAAAGCGGGAGGATTGCTTGAGGCCATGAGTTTAAGATCAGCCTGGCCAACATGGTGAAACCCTGTCTGTACTAAATATATGAAAATTAGTTGGGTGTGGTGGCGCATGCCTGTAATCTCAGCTTCTTGGGAGGCTGAGGCACAAGAATTGCTTGAATCTAGGAGGTGGAGGTTGCAGTGAGCCGAGATCGTGCCACTGCACTCCAGCCTGTGCAACATAACAAGACTCTATCTTAAAAAAAAAAAAAAAAAAAAAAAAGCATTTTGTGTTTGTTGTAGACTTGTCCTACAGAAAGAGAGAAATAAACGTGTTTCTAATACTGAAATGAGTGTGAGCACCTGCCTGCATCCAGCTGGCCTTGACAGGTGAATACCCTGGACACTCGTTCCTGGTGTGCTGTGAACGATGTCCTTCCCTTGTCTTACCCCTTACAACGACGAGTGGGAGATCCTTCAAGATTCTCACATTGTACATGCTCAACAAAGCTTTCAACAACATCAATAGTATGATCACTTTATTCTTGACTTAAGGACAGTGGCAAAGGTCTTTATGACATGTTATCAGGTGGATTACATAGGACCTTTTGTGTAACTGATAAAAAGTTATCTTGAGGTAGCTGAAGCCATAAAGGGGGATTTAATTTAATAGCTTATGACACCAAACTACAGGAGGGTTCAGGGTTCTAAATGCTGGGGCTTTCTTTCACTATCGTTTTGACTCTTCTATGTCTGGGACTTCACCATTTCTGTCGCAGGCCGGTTTTCTCTATCTTTCCACTGTGGAGAGGAATATAATAGGCCTGCATCCCTATAGCCTTGTCACTGGACACAATAGAGCTCTTTTCCACCAGCTCCATGTAGAAATTCTCAGGGAAGTTTTCAGATTGGCCCATTTTGGCTTATCTTTTAATTGTTCCTTATGGTGTAAAAACAACCCCAAAACGGAATGGCTTAACAATAACCATTTAATTATTTCTCATGATTCTGTGGGATTTTGGGCTCAGCTCCAGAGCTCTGCTGGTCTCTGTCATTCATGGGATGGGAGTGCCCAAAATAGTTTCCCTAAATGTCAGGCACCGTGGTGAGGATGGCTAAAAGCTAGGAACTTGCCCTGTTCACATGCTCTCTCTAAATAGCCAGCTTGGGCTTCTTGGCACGGCAGCTGGGTCCCAGAAGTGAGTGTTTTAGGAGGACCAGCCCCATCGTGCAAGCACTCACCAAGCCTCTGCTTACATTACGCCTTCAATTGTCCCACTGGCCAAAGCCAATCACATAGCCAAGCCCAGCATCACTGTGGGGGTGATGATACAAGAATGTGATACCTGGGGTCAGGGGCCTTGGTGGCCACCAACCAGCCGGTCGTGGGTCACATCCCTGTCCCTGAGCTAATCATCGAGGTCAGGCAGAAGAGTACTACGACTGGCCAGCCTCAATCATGCGTCCCCTTATATCTGGGGGGCAGGGGAATTGGCAGGTTCTACCTTAACTGGTTGGGATGGGGAAGAACGATTCCTCAAAAGAAAGCAAGTGATGTTTAGAGCAGACAAAACAATAAACACCTGCTTCCCCAGGGGCCAGGTGTCTTCACAATTCTGAGCACAACTCAGCCAGAGCCAACCTGCCTTGTGCTTGTGTCTCCCCCTCCCCACCACCCGTGGGATCTGTTCGCAGGGGGTAGTCCCCAGCACTTGTCCTGACCTGAATATGTTTCTATTTCCTGCCTTCTTCACAGACCCTGAAGCAGGTGACAGGAGTCCCTACAACATGTCCTGTCCTTCACCGGGAAGGCATCTGACTAGCATGCCTGCTCAAAAGTCCTCCACCTCGCAGAATCCGCATAGAGTCCTTGGCTACACTAGCAGAGTCTGGAAATGATTGCCCATGCTCGAGGAGCGGCTGGCATTGTGAAACTGCTCAGGGACAGAGTGAAGCACTCATTTCCGGTGTTCTGTTGACCTGCAGCCACAGTGTCCCCTCTGGGCCCCCACCACATGCTATGTCTTCCTCTATTCGCACCTTCTCACAGCTTATCCTCTAGTTTCTCTACTTGTCTTCCTCACCAGACTGAGCTCCTTGAAGGCAGAGACTGGCTTTCGCCGCGATTTCCCAGCACTTAGCTGGACCTGGCACACAGCGGATGCTCAGTGCATGTTCAGTGAATGGGTGAACAAGCTGATGACTTCTAAACCTTTATCTCCGGCCCCAGGGTCCCTCTTCTAAGTTTTCCAACCGTCTGCCTGACACTGTCACATGCACATCCCGTGGTCACCTCAGACTCATCATGTTCAACCCTGAGCCCCTCAACTCCACCCTGGCCCGACCACTCCGCTCACTTGTTCACTCCCAGTGAAGGCCAGAAATCTGGAACCATTCCTCAGGTCCACAGGCTCCAGAATCCCCTCCCCCTTTCTACTCTTTCCCTGCCTTTGTTCATGTTCATCATTGCCTTTTTAAAAAATTGAGGTGAAATACACATAACATAAAATTAACTGTTTGAAAGTGAACAATGTATTGGCAATTTTGGCAATTTGTGCATTCACAATGTCGGACCATCACCACTTCCAAAACATTTCAGCACTCCAAAAGGAAACCTTGTACCCATCCAGCAGTTGTACCCCACTCACCTCTCTCCCCAGCCCCAGCAACCACCAATCTCAGTTCTCTCTCTTCGGATTTACCTTTTCTGGGTATTTCATACAAATGAAATCATATGTTATTTTTTGAGTCTGGCTTCTTGCACTTAACATAATGTGTTTGCTTGTTTGTTTGTTTGTTTTTTGAGACAGTCTTGCTCTAGTTGCCCAGGCTGGAGTGCAGTGATGTGATCTCAGCTCACTGCAACCTCCACCTCCCAAGTTCAAGCAATTGTCCTACCTCAGCCTCCCGAGTAGCTGGGACTATAGGCGTGTGCCACCATGCCTGGCTAATGTTTGTATTTTTAGTAGAGACACAGTTTCACTGTGTTGGCCAGGCTGGTCCCACACTCATGACCTCAGGTGATCTGCCTGCCTCGGCCTCCCAAAGTGCTGGGATTACAGGCATGAACCACCGCACCTGGCCTTAACATAACGTTTCTGAAGTTCATCCACATTATTAAAGTATGTGTAAGTATATGCTATAAGATTTATAGCATGCATATGTACTTCACGCCTTTCTATGAATAATATTCCATTGTATGGATAAACCACATCTTGCTTATCCCTTCGTCCAGTGATAAATATCTGGGCTGTTTCCACCTTTTGGCTGTTGTGAATAGTGCTGCTGTGAACATGCATGTGCGTGTATTTGCTGGAGTGCCAGTTTTCAGTTCTTTGGGTGTAGACTTAGAGTGGGGTCGCTCGTCAGTGCCTTTTGCGTTGTCTATTGCAGTCGCCCCCAAACCGGCCTCCTAGAGCCAGTCCACTCTGTCCTCCACACGGTTGCAAGAGTGTTCACCATCTTCCTTTCTTTTTCAAAAAATACAATTTTATTTCTTATTGTAAAATCTATTGTCAATTGTTTTGTGCAAAAAAGAGTTGCTTTATTTTTAATCTGGGGAGATGTAAATGCCAGGCTGATCGTGTGTCTCCCCTGTGTTTTGGATGAAGTCCGGAGCGTCCTGGCACCCACGTGCCTCTTTAACCATCTCTTCTGATGCTCTTCCTCACTGCCTCCCCATGCCTGTTCCCCTGCAACTACAGTTATTATTATTATTATTATTATTATTGTTATTTTTGAGACGGAGTCTCACTCTGTTGCCCAGGCTGGAGTGCAGTGGCACCATATTGGCTGACTGCAATCTCTGCCTCCCGAATTCAAGCAATTTTCCTTCCTCAGCCTCCCGAGTAGCTGGGATTACAGGTGTGCACCACTATGCTCAGCTCATTTTTGTATTTTTAGTAGAGACAGGCCACCATGTTGGCCAGGCTGGTCTTGAACTCCTGACCTCAAATGATCTGCCCACCTTGGCCTCCCAAAGTGCTGCGATTACAGGTGTGAGCCACCACACCTGGCCTGCAACTACAGTTATGCACTCCTCCAGCCTCTGAGTCACTGGAGCTGCTATTCCTCTGTGGGACTGCCCTTCCTGCCCTTCCAGTCTGATCTATCCCACTTACCTTCTCTGACTCAGCTCTCCTTGTCACTGTTCCCCCCAGCAGGTCACACATACGTGAAAGTGGCCAGGATCACTGTGTCCAGGACAGAAGGAAAAGGAAGACCCACACAGGATGCAGTTAGGTCTCACTGATTGACCATAAGCAGCACTGGTTTTACCTCTCACTTTTTGCAGTCTCAGATAGTCCCCACAGTGTCTAAGCTAAACAGGGAACCACCAACCCACCCAAGCTCCGTCATTAGGAGTTGGCATCTTGCTGCATTCCCTTGTTGTGACGGCTGGCAGTGAGGCTTGTGAACAAATGGGCAACCCAGAAGGAGCTTTCTCTTCCTTTTTCCTTCCTCCAGGCTTCTTCTTTCTACTCGGGCAGCCAGATGCTTTAGAGCTTAATTACACCCTACAGTTGGAAGCGCAGAATGTCAGAGCTGTAAAGGAAGGGCCTTATTATAAATAATAGCTGCTAGCATTTATTGAGCACTTACTCTGTGCCAGGCACTGCGCCAGGCCCGTTTCCAGGCAGTACCTTGTTTAACCTTCCCAACAATTCTAGGAGGCAGTTACCATCATCATCCCTGGTCTATAGGGAAGGAAACTGAGGCTGGGGGAAGCTTCAGGGCATTTCCCAAACTGTGCTAAATGGTACATAGTGTCACAAAATATTAGTCGGGGTTGGCAAAAAAGGATTCCATTGACAAATGCTGAATCCCACATCCCCCCTCACCCCACCCCTGGGGAAATTCACAATGTACATCCACATACTAAAGGTCCTGAGAAGTCCTACAGCAATGAAACCTGTTTAGGTCAATGTCTCTTCTGTTGCAGACCTCACAGAACTATTTATCCAAAGAGCACACTTTGGAGAACATTGGTATTGACCAACTTTCTCATTTTACAGATGGGATACCAGAGGCCCAGGCAGTACTTTTGGGGTAGACAAGGCACAGACCTTCGGCTCCTCACTGTCTTCAAGCTCACAAGAAGCATAGAGGGGAAGAAGACAGACAAGGGCCCATCTGGCCTACTACCTGTTTTTGTAAATAAAGCTTTTTTGAAGGTGTTCTGATTAGGCTCCCATAGTTAATGGATGAGCCAATGGAAGCCCAGAAAGCATGGTTGTCTTGTCCAATGTCACACAGCCAATTAGGAGCAGAGGCAGAAGTAGATCATAGACGTCCAAAATCCAGGTATTCTGTTGGGATGTGAGCTCCATGTCACCTGGGATACCTGTCTCACTCTCCACTGTATAGAACTTACCCAGGCACTGTTCCCTTTCTGCTACTGCGTAGACACCCAACCTGCAAGGCATTTCTTTACATTTTCTTTTTTCTTTTTTTTTTTTTTGATGGAGTCTTGCGTTGTCTCCCAGGCTGGAGTGCAGTGGTGCGATCTCAGCTCACTGCAACCTCCGCCTCCCAGGTTCAAGCAATTCTCTTGCCTCAGCCTCCTGAGTAGCTGAGATTACAAGGCGTGCACCACCACGCACAGCTAATTTTTGTATTTTTAGTAGAGACAGGATTTCACAATGTTGGTCAGGCTGGTCTCAAACTCCTGACCTTTTGATCCACCCGCCTCAGCCTCCCAAAGTGCTGGGATTACAGGCATGGTTGGCCTGAACTGCCTGGGTACTCCCCTCTGCCTTCAACCTCTGTAGGTAAACTGAGCAGGGGCCAACCTCAAAGTCTCTTAGGGGTCAAAGGTTGAACAGGACAATCCATGTTTATTTTAATTCTGTACCAGATGCAGTAAAACGTAATTAACTTTCCCTCTGCCAATTTGAAACGTGAGATCATTTGGACAGGAACTGGGCAAACGGGCAGAAGGCAACCTTTGCCCGTTCCAGGAAGAGTGTGCCAAACAAATGAAGAGTGTAAACAGGGTCCTGGGGGGTTGTTTACAACCAATTCAGAAAATAAATGATGTCCAAAGGCTCTTGGGCCTCCCTGAAGTACACCGTCGTACAGTGGTCATCTATTTACATTTTTCTGAAGGCATCTGGGTGGTTTACAGTTGAATATGCAAATCAAATCATTCTTACCTCTTCATTAAAATGGCTCCTACGAAGAACACTTGTTGACAAATGTGAACAATTTAAAATCTCTGCAGATTTAAGCATTTTCCTTCTGGCGGGTCCATCCAGCAAGTGATACTAATTAGGAGCTTTTATGAACCTTGAGATCTGGAGGAGGGGGCTTCTGACTGACTCTGGACGGCTCAGGCATGCCAGAGGGCTAAAGGTTCATCTAGAAACAGCTGCAGAGACAGCAGAGCATAAAGCTCCGGGGGGCAGCTCTTCCTGGGGCAGCCGGACTGCCCAGATGGCCCTTCCAGAGCTGGGAAATGCAGACTTGTCCCTGAGGTGGAGGGTAAAAATAGTCCCGTGTGGGTGGTGGCTGGGCCCAGAGGCACTGGCTTCCTTTTCTCTAGAGCAGGGGGAGGCAGTCAGTTGACAGACTCGCCCTTAGGCTCCTGAGCCCCTCTAAGCCCAGGCTCAGGGGAGTCTCTCCCCAACAATGAAGCAGCCCCACCCCCACCCCCACCCCCAACACATACACATATGGAAGTGCTGGAAAGAGTTTGAGCTTAGTTGTAAGGTAACTAAGGATTTAAACCCCGGCTGTGCTATTACCAGCCCCGTGACCTGGGACAAGATCCTTCTCCTTTCCAGGCCTCTGTTTTCTCATCTGTCGACTTGTTTCTTTCTACAAGTCTTGCTGTGAAGATTAAATAACAATGAGAGCCGACATGTTTCACTCTGTAACCTCACTCTTCTGTCCCTCTCCCTTCCAGCCAGGTCCTCGCCTTCTAGCACATTCTTCAAGAGTGACTCTGAGGCAAGCCAGCCGCCATGTCATGAGGACACTCAAGCAGCCCCATGGAGAGGTCCGATGGCGAGGAACAGAGGATCCCCCTGCCGACAGCCAATGAGGAACAGAGGCCTCCCAACAGCCATGTAAGGGGTCACCTTGGAAGCCAACGGCCCCTCCCTACTCAGGCTTTTACATGACCGAGGTCCTGGCCAACGCCCCGACGGCAACCTCATGAGAGACCATGAGTCAGAGCCGCCCACCTAAGCTGCTTCTAGGTTCCTGACCCTCAGAAACCATGTGAGATCATAAATGTTTGCTCAATTTGAGATATTTGTGATGCAGCAATAAATAACAAATACACTTACCTTTCAAGGTTATTATAAGAATTAAGAGTTAATACACATCAAACTACAACCAAACTTGCTGGGACCAGAGGCTCAAGAAAGGGCAGACAGGGCCTTTCTTGGGCAGTGGCTCACGCCTGTAATCCCAACACTTTGGGAGGCTGAGGTGGGAGGATCACCTGAGGTCAGGAGTTCGAGACCAGCTGGCCAACATGGTGAAACCCCATGTCTACTAAAAATACAAAAATTAGCCAGGTGTGGTGGTGGATGCCTGTAATCCCAGCTACTCGGGAGGCTGAGGCAGGAGAATCACTTGAACCTGAGAGTTGGAGGCTGAAGTGAGCAGAGATCATGCCACTGCACTCCAGCCTGGGTGACAGAGTGAGACTCCATCTCAAAAAACAAAAAACAAAAAAAAAAAGAAGAAGAAGAAAGGGCAGGCCGGGCGCGGTGGCTCAAGCCTGTAATCCCAGCACTTTGGGAGGCCGAGACGGGTGGATCACGAGGTCAGGTGATCGAGACCATCCTGGCTAACAGGGTGAAACCCCATCTCTACTAAGAAATACAAAAAACTAGCCGGGCGAGGTGGCGGGCGCCTGTAGTCCCAGCTACCTGGGAGGCTGAGGCCGGAGAATGGCGAAAACCCGGGAGGCGGAGCTTGCAGTGAGCTGAGATCCGGCCACTGCACTCCAGCCTGGGCTACAGAGTGAGACTCCATCTCAAAAAAAAAAAAAAAAAAAAAAAAAAAAAGAAGAAGAAAGGGCAGACAGAAACCACAGAAGGAAGAGTGGTTAGCTGGGTCCAGGCCAGGTGGGGTCCTGCTCCTGACGTGGATGGGTCTGGGAGACCAAATATGCAAATGGACAATGCAGACCACATATGAAAATAGAACTCTGCCCCAAAACCTACAGCAACTGCCCGGGAAGCCAAAGAACAACCCCCGCAGCAATCAGCCCCAAATGGCCAGGACTTGATGGTAACTGACAGCTTCCCTAATTTTGTCCCCACTTCTAATTCAGGACAAACTGGAGAAAGCCAAATATGCTCCCCTAACCAATTACTTAGGGTGCCCCTCTTCTAATGAGCCCAACTGTAACTTTCCTGCACCACCAACAGGACGTACCTGAAGCCTTCCCCTTTTCCACTATAAAGGCTTCCCCCTCTGCCTGCCTTTGAGTCTCCACGAAAAGCAAGTGACAGTGGCTGGCTCCCTTAGTGTAGCAGGCTCTGAATAAATAGCCTTTGCTTGCTGTCATTTGGGTGGTCTTTGTTTATGTCCACAAGCCCAAGGTCTCTCTCTCCCTTCCTGCTCCCAGGTCAAAGACGTCTTTGTCCCTCCCCAGTACCTCCCCCAGGGATGATGGAAGAGAGGGGCACGGGGATAATGAAGAGCGTGGCTTTGGAACAGGACAGATGTGGGCTGAAATTCTGGCTCTGATACTTAACTAGCTGCGTGATCTTGAGTAAGTCAGTTAAACACTCAGTGCCGCTGTTTCCTCATGTCAAGGGGACAGTCCGGCAGAACCCAAAGGCTGGTGTGAGAATTCAGGGAGGTAATGTATTTAATGCCCTGGACATGTAATAGGTGCTTAATAAGGAGAGGTCAGCCATCATGCCAGCCTCTTCACAACTCGCTGGAGTGGGCAGGCCCCCATTCTGCATCCTCACTCAGCCCACCCCTTTCCTTTACATCAGGCAGTCTGACTTCATCTGGATGCAATCAAGGTACGGACTCCAAGTCCAGGGTATAGCAAAAGCCAGGGATTGGTTTCAGACAAAGGATATAACTGAACATTTCTCTACGGAAATCCAACTGGGCCAAAGCAGAGGACAGAATGTTCAGGCCAGACACCTGCTGACTCCCTGTTCTGTCCTGGCTTTGAGGGGTGATCAGGGCAGGGAGAGTCTTGCTCAGAAAACTGCGTGCCTTTGCGCCAGGCCAGCTTTCCCAGGACTGAGGAGCATGAGCCAGGTTGTTCCCCAGTCTGGAGTGTCTGTGTGTGCCTCAGTTTCTTCATCTTTAAAGTGATAATTTTGCCAGGCACAGTGGCTTACACCTGTAATCCCAACACTTTGGGAGACTGAGGTGGTAGATCATCTGAGCCCAGGAGTCCGAGGCCATCCTGGGCAACATAGTGAGGCCCTGTCTCAACAAAAAATAAAATAAAAAATTATGGTGGCACATGCCTGTGGGCTCAGCTACTCAGAAAGTTGAGGTAAGGGGATCACTTGAGCCAGGTGATCGGGGCTAAAGTGAGTTGTGATCGTGCCACTGCACTCCAGCCTGGGCAACAGAGCGAGATCCTGTCTCAAAATAAAAAAATAAAATAAAATAATAATTTTAATGACTTACCAGGATATACACACAAATAATGAGTATCAGGATGGGTATGGGTGTCTTAGTCTGCTTTGTGCTGCTATAACAGGATGCTTGTTATAAAGAGGGCAATTTATAAATAGAAATTAATTTCTCACAGTCTAGGGGCTGGGAAGTCCAAGATCAAGTGACCAGCATGTGGTGAGGGCCTTCTTTCTGCATTATAACATGGCAGAAGACATCACATGCCAGAAAGAGAAGAGACAGAAAGAGAACAAGGGCTGGAACTCATCCTTTTATAAAGAACCCACTCCCGAGACAATGGCACTAATCTATTCATGAGGGTGGTGCCCCCTGACCCAAACAATGGCAGCATCACGCCCGCCCCACCTCCCAACACCTCCACATTGGGGATCAAGTTTCCAACAGATAAACTTGGGGAGACATATTCAAACCATAACAGGGAGCAGAGGCTCTGTGATGCCTGTGTGTGGGGGCATCCTGAATCCCTTCACTCCAGTTTGCCAAGCCCTTTCCACCCCCTTGTCTCCCACTTCACTGTCACTACCGGAATTCAAGTCTCCAGGCAGCATCTTTTGCCGCGTTATTGCAATAACAAAGTGTTGTCCTTACTCTTCTGCAACAATCAAAGCATACAAATTAACATAGGGGTGGGAAACCACCCCTGCCCCTTCCCTACTCAGGCAAAGACTTAAAATAATGATAACGATGTCGGGGGTGGGGAGCCCCCTTTCGCCACAGAGCATGATTGTACACTAGTATATTTCTGGAGAGCAATTTAGTAGGAAGTACTTTTTGATTCTACAGGTACCATTTTTCAAAATGTCATCTAAATAAAAATCAGTTCTGGCACAAATACTTTGTTACAAGGCTCCTTACGGTAATATTGTTTCTGATGAAAGAAAAAGAAAAGAAATGAAAAGAAAAGAAAAGAAAGAAGAAAGGAAGGAAGGAAGGGAGGAAGGAGAGAAGGAAAGGGAGAAGGAAAGGGAGAAAGAGGAAGAAGGAAAGAAAAACTCAGACATCCAACAGGAAGCTTGGTTAAATAAATTGTGTAATCCATACCTTAAAATGCCATTCCTTCACTAAAAATGATGTTGTAGATCAGTAGTTTGTGCATCACGTGGGAACTGTTAGAAATGCACATTCTGGGGCCCCTTCCATATCTGATTCAGAAACTCCTGGGGTTGGTGGTCGGGGCGTGGGGAGTGGGGGGCAGGAGGTGGAAGCAATCTGGGTTTTAATAAACCCTCCAAAGCAATTAAGAGCCATAGTTGTAGACGACCATCGCTATGGAAAGTTACACTGTTAAGTGAGGAAAGGTTAGGAGGCAGTAAGCAGGAACAGTGCATCCCATATCTGTTATCTAGAGAGAGGCACAAATAGAAAAAGTCTGGGAGGAGTTTATACCCAGATGATAACATCGACACTCTCTAGGAAGTAGGATTATAAGGTCTTAGAGTAATTTTGGTAATTCATGTTTTCTAACTAGTCTACAATGACTATGTTTGTGTAAAACGGAAAGGAAAAAAACCCCAGTAATTTATTTTTTAATTAAAAAAAAAAAAAAGTTAAATGGGACCAAGTTGGGGGGGTGTAGGGAAGGAGGCAGAGAGCCCGCCTCGCCGCGACAGCTTTCACCCTGGGAAAGCTGGGAGGCAGGACCGCCCAGGAGACCCGGGGCCAGTGGGGTGGGCAGCGCCAGGAGTCCCCGCGACTCCTCTGATGGCTAGCAAGGCTTACAAGGGTTTAAATAATAAGCGAAGAGAGTCAGGGCAGACTTCCGGAATAACTTCACTGCTAAGGGTATCAAATCCTGGAATGGGCACCTTGGAGAGATTTTCTAGACAAGAACGGACAGCGGGTGCCAGGAGGGGGTGGAGTTTCGCCGGCCAGAGGACAGAGGCTGCCGGATCTCCCGACCCCCTCCGGCACCGGGACTCCGGGGAGGCTGCGCCCGCGGCAGGATTCCCGCCCCTCGGAGATGTTGCAGGGACCGGCGGGGCGGGGCCGGGCCGTTGCTAGGGGAGGGGCGGCCGGGCGTGCGAGGAACCCAGCGGGCGACCGCGACGCACACTAGGTTCTCCGGCTCCAGCTCCTGCGCCGCCTGTTGCTCGCTCCTCCGGGCGGCCGCTTCCCGCCCGGTGCGCAGGAGTAGGCGGCCCGAGAGCGCACAGGGAGCCTCCCGCTTTCGTCCCCTCCCCGCACTGCACGAGCGGATCGGAGGGGCCCCGAGTGTCCCTGAGAGCGCGGACGCGGGCGAGCAGCCCAGTGCACCCGGGACTGCGCGCCGAGACCCCCGGCGCCGCGCCGCGATGAATGCGACCTTCCTGAATCACAGCGGCTTGGAGGAGGTGGGCGGCGTGGGAGGCGGCGCCGGGGCAGCCCTGGGGAACCGCACCCACGGGCTGGGCACGTGGCTGGGCTGCTGTCCCGGGGGCGCACCGCTGGCCGCCAGCGATGGAGTCCCCGCGGGGCTGGCGCCAGACGAGCGCAGCCTGTGGGTGTCACGGGTGGCGCAGATCGCCGTGCTCTGCGTGCTGTCGCTTACCGTGGTCTTCGGCGTCTTCTTCCTGGGCTGCAACCTGCTCATCAAGTCCGAGAGCATGATCAACTTTCTGGTGCAGGAGCGCCGGCCCTCCAAGGACGTGGGTGCCGCCATCCTGGGGCTGTACTGAGCGCCATCTGGGCCCGCCCTCGCCAGCGCTGCTGCAAGAAGGACCCCGGAGACCCGGACCCTCGCCCGGCTCTCTCTGCGCTCTGCCGCTGCCTCCGGGCTGGCAGCTACGTGCCTGGGGCGCCAGGGCGGGGACGCGGCGAGACTCTCGGCGGGGGCGTGGGAAGGGACTTGGACGCCTGGCTCCGTCCTGTGTGCGCTGCAGCGTTGCGGGTGGGAGAGTGGGGGATGAGGGTTCTTACCAATTTTTGTTGTTGTTGTTGTTTGTTTTTTAAGACGTTCGGGGCAGGGTGGGAGTGGGTGTGGGGATGCAATTTGGGACTGCGGTCGCTCGCGTGGGAGTTTTGTGTGTACGTTGGTGCGGGTGGTTTCGGAGCAGGGTGCAGGGAGAGTGGGTGAAGATGTGAAGCGTCAGAGTCGCTAAGCTTGTTGGCCTGATTTTGCGTTTGGAAAGAAATCTTGTAATAAAACTGCAGCCGTAGGGCTTCAGGCAGCTTCCCCCCCGCGCCTGTGGGGTGTGTGTGTGTTGCGGGGCTGAGGGCATGTACCCTCCTGGCGGACCCTTTGAGCCCCTTGGGAGATATCTAGTCCCTGCGTGGACGCCTGACTGGGGAGCCCACAGGGCAGGTCAGGGGATCCTGGGGCTCCACGCCGAGGCCAGAGCGAGGAAAGGGAAAGGGAATCGTTTTCTAAGGCCAACAGCGGAGAAGGCAGGTCCTGTGGGACAGCCAGACAGCTGGTGAGATTAATTAAATCACTGGATATATGAGTCTTCAATGAGATGAAACAAAATCAGTCAGCTGAGTCCAAAACGGAGAAAACGTGAACAAGGAAAACTCAATTTGGCAGACGGGAAAAACTAGATCTAATTAAAAGTTTAATTATAAGGCCAAAAGCCCCTTCTAAGTGCTTGCTTTGTCCCTACCCTTATAGCGGGCAGGTGAGTAGACGGAAGAAACCCCCTTGTTGCATCCTGTACGGGTGGGGGTTGGCAGCTCTGTGGTGAGGAAGTCCCAGAATGTTTATTATGAAATGGAGAAAATGGCCTCCAAGCGCAGTTGCCTGCAGGGGACTTGAAGCCTCCCATTACAGGATGCCCCAGCTGCCCACAAACCCACGCCTCCTGCAGGTGCTAACTTCCCTTGCAGCAGCGTGGAGCAGCAAGAATTGACTACTCCCTGGCAGACAGGGAGAGGACAGCTCTGCTCTCTGGAAGTGGTGGACAGGGGGACCTAGGGACACCGCAGGAGAGAAGGCTGGGCTTTCTGGCCTATGTATCCCCTACCACCCTTTGTCCTAGTGCCAACCCCACTCAAGCGGTTCTTGGAAGACTCGGGGAGAGACTCTGGATTTCTCCCTTTCTTCTCTCTTTCGCTGTGGGTGGGAGTGAAGAATAACAAGGACGAAGGTGACTGACGTCTTAGCTGGTTTTAGCTAAGAGAAGCAAAGGGAATGCCATCTCGTGTCTTTGGCACTAGTTTAATTAGGGAGAAGCTTAGCACAGGTGGGGTGGGGGAGTATCTCCAAGGCACAAATGGTCCCTGGCTATGAAGGATCCAGAGTCGTCCTGGCTCCCAAGTGCTCCTGTGCAGTCAGAATCATCATGATCAGGATGTGCCCCGTCCCCGGACCCTGGGACCAAATCTCAGACCTGGGAGAATTCAGGCCAGGCTAGGCCAGTAAGGCCAGGAGCTGAGATTCCTTGTAAAGTGTCTCTGGGGGCAAAACCCTGAATGCGGAGAATGTTCTTTTTTTTTTTTTTTTTTTTTGAGACGGAGTCTCGCTCTGTCGCCCAGGCTGGAGTGCAGTGGTGCTATCTCGGCTCACTGCAAGCTCCACCTCCCGGGTTTACGCCATTCTCCTGCCTCAGCCTCCCGAGTAGCTGGGACTACAGGCGCCCGCCACCTCGCCCGGCTAATTTTTTTGTATTTTTAGTAGAGACGGGGTTTCATTGTGTTAGCCAGGATGGTCTCGATCTCCTGACCTCGTGATCCGCCCGTCTCGGCCTCCCAAAGTGCTGGGATTACAGGCTTGAGCCACCGCGCCCGGCCGAGAATGTTCTATTGATGGTTTGGTGTGACTTGCAGGAAGTCCAGCCTGATCTGGGGACAGCAGCCTTCACTGACTCAGGCAACCTAGGTAAGTGGCTTCGTCGTGTAAGGTGGTACAGTTATCTGGAGCCTGGGCTGCCCCCAGTGGCTTGAGGAATGCAGCTCAGACAGCTACAGGCATTCCCGTAAAACCCTGAATGACCAGAAAATGGTTTCAGAAAGAACACAGGCTTAGACACTTTTCCACCGGGCCAAGTTAGAGCAAACATTACGAGAATTCTCCTCTAATAAAATGGGTCTGCTACTAAATGTGACTGGGGTGAGAAGACAGTGAGTCAAGAGTTAATTTTTTTTTTTTTTTTTGAGACAGAGTCTTGCTCTGTTGCCCAGGCTGGAGTGCAGTGGCACAATCTCGGCTCACTGAAACCCCTGCCTCCCAGATTCAAGCGATTCTCCTGCCTCAGCCTTCTGAGCAGCTGGGATTACGGGCTTGCACCACCATGCCTGGCTAATTTATTTTTAATTATTTTTAGTAGAGACTGGGTTTCACCATGTTGGCCAGGCTGGTGTCAAACTCCTGACCTCAGGTGATCCACCCGTCTCTGTCTCCCAAAGTGCTGGTATTACAGGTGTGAGCCACTGCGCCTGGCCAAATTTCTTTTCTAAAAACTTTTATCGCTAGGCGTAGTGGCTCACGCCTGTAATCCCAACACTTTGGGAGGCCAAGGCAGGTGGATCACGAGGTCAGGAGATCGAGACTATCCTGGCTAACACGGTGAAACCCTGTCTCTACTAAAAATACAAAAACTTAGCCGTGCGTGGTGGCAGGTGCCTGTAATCCCAGCTACTCAGGAGGCGGAGGCAGGAGAATGGTGTGAACCCGGGAGGCGGAGCTTGCAGTGAGCCGAGATCATGCAACTGCGCTCCAGCCTGGGTGACAGAGCGAGACTCCATCTCAAAAAAAAAAAAAAAAAAACTTTTATCATTTTTTCTTTCTTTTCTTTTCCCCTTCCTCCCTCCCTCCCTCTTCCTTCCTTTTCTTTTTTCTTTCTTTACCTTTCCTCTTTCTCTTTCTTTCTCTCTCTTTCTCTCTCTCCTTCCTTCCTTCTTTCCCTTTCTTTTTCTTTCTTTTTCTTTCTTTCTTTCTTTTCTTTCTCTTTCTTTCTTTTTCTTTTCTTTCTTTTCTTTCTTCCTTCCTTCCTTCCTTCCTTCCTTCCTTCCTTCCTTCCTTTCTTTCTTTGTTCTTTGACAAAGCAAGGTTAACTGTTCTGAATTTGCTGAAAAGGAAAGCCTTAGTGGGGACACTTTGCAGGATTTTCCCACTGTTAAAAAAAAAAGTGAAGATGCGTGTGTACTAACGTGTGTTTGGGTCCCCTGTGGTGTACCAGTCTGCACACGTGGGCACATGGCATGAGTGTATGCTCACACATGCAGTTACACGCACAGGCACAGGCAGGCTCGTGCCTCAGGAGGAAAACAGCCAGCAAGAGTGGCGTCCTGAGAAGGGGTGAGGGTGAGAGGTCACATTTGTAGACCATCTTAGTTCTCCCCAGGAGTCCTAAGGCCTGCAGGGTGTTTACTGGGCTGCCTTATATAATCCTTGGGGTGGCGGGCGGGAACTCTTACATAAGGTAAGAGTGAATGAGGAACAGTGCTCCGGGGCAGAGCCAGACAGAGCAGAATCCTGAGCCATCCGAGTGGAGGATAAAGAAGGGGCCTGGTTCTAGAAAGCCCCACTCACCCACAACTGCTGTCCATTGAGAGCTTTTCCCAGGATGCACCGGTAAATCTCACAGGGCCTTGGGTTCACAAGAGAGAAGGCCTGGGATCCTGGTCTTCAAAATCCTGGCTGCCCTGCTTCCTAGCTCTGTAACTTTGGGGAAGTAGCTCAACCTCTCTGTGCCTCATTTTCCTCACCTACAAAATAGGAGCAATAGGGGACCCATAGCTTTCACGACGTGATGTGTTTTAAGAAGCCAGCCTAATGCCTGGCATTTAATAGACGCTCAATAAGGGCAATGAGGATTATTGTTAGTTTTGTTTATCATCTGAACTCTTTCCCTAAAGTACATTTGGTTCTCTGAAATGGATTATTCCCTGGACAAAAAAAAAAAAGAAAATAGCAATTCATATTTGAAAAGCATTTGCAATTTTCAAAGTACTTTCATAAGCATGATGAAAATAGTAGCGAATGCCTAATATGCCAAACACTGAGCTTCCACCCCCATGAAGGTTTTGCAACTGGTCCCATTGTACAGATGAGGAAACTGAGGCTCCAAGAGGTTGCAGCTGCCTGAGGTAGTGCAACTAGAAAGGGGCAGAGCTGGGATTCAAATCAGTTTCACTTGAGCTGACCTCCTTTGCTCCCCACAACACATTGGTAAGAAGAGCAGATGCTCCTCTAATTTCCTGTTTTAGAGGAGAGGAAATTAACCTTCTGTTTACTGATCTTGTCCAAGCTCATTCATTCCACAGGTGTCTACTGTGAATCTCCTGTGGGCTAGGCACTGTGCCAGGCACTGGGGGAGCAAGGGGTGGCAGACCTAGAGTCTGGCCCTGGCCTGCAGCCCCAGAACCCCTGGCACTTGCTTTGCTCCCCAGGTAGCTGGTTCCATGTGTCTCAGGGTCTAGGTCAAACCCTCCACATCCTGTCCTCTGAGTCGGGGACAGTACTTCTGGGGTCAGCTGTGCCTTTACTAGCAAGATGTCCCCTAGAACGGGGGAAGTAGGGAGGGCTTACGTCACCACATCCACTTACTTTCCCACTTGCTTGTCTAAGCCAAGTTCACACAGAGGGGTGCACAGCTGTGGCTGCTGGAGGTCACCCTCCCCAGACCCCAACTCAGTAGTAGATGGAAAGAAGCCTTGAGTATTGGGGGTGGCTTCAGAGGGAAAGAACTGAGCGTGCGAGGTGGTGGGTACAGCAGAAATGGCCCTCATCCAGCATTCCAGTTTTGCGGAAAAGGTAAACGTGTACACATATGTTGCACGCATGCACACACATTTAACAAAAAGGACTTAAGTGGGATTTCTGAGTAGCACGTCTTGAGTGCAGATTCGTGTCAAGAAAGCAAGATTCTTTCTTGTCAGTAAAGATCACAGCAGATACATAGGGTGTCCAGGACAGCAAACCCTAGCTCCACAGACGGGGCATGTGTCCCAGCCTCTGAGATGGCAGCACTGGGGGATGTTCTGAGGCAGCGCTTACTCACCCTTGCAGTCGTAGCTTTATTACTTAGACTTGAGATCCCATGATAGGTGCACTCCAGTCCATGGATAAGGAGAGTTTAACCCATGGGGAACGCTAGATCTCAACAATTTTCAACAACGAAGCAACAGAGGCTGGGTGTGGTGACTCATACCTGCATTCCCAGTAATTTGGGAGGCTAAGGCGGGAGGATCACTTGAACCCAGGCGGGAGGATCACTTGAAGCCTGGGCAACACAATGGGACCCCATCTGTACACAAACACACAAACACACACACAAAGAAAAAAGCAGTGGCAGACTGAGCAAGCCAGCTCTCATATAAGGTTGTCATCTGGTTGTGTGGTTAGGTAATGGGCTCCAGCTCACAATCAACTAATGAGTGGCAGAGGCAGTGGGTACAGAAGAAATGGCCCTCATCTGACATTCCAGTTTTGGGGGAAAGGTATACATGTACACATGTGTGTTGCACGCATGCACACACATTTAATAAAAAGGACTTCAGTGGGATTTCCGAGTAGCATCCCTTGAGTGCAGATTCAAGGGATGCTACTGGAGTCCTTTTTATTTGACACTTTCCCACCTGGCTAAGTTAGAGTGAACACTACAAGAAGTTTTACACACCTAATAAACTTGACGTGCAAGACCTAAGTTTGCATGTCAGTGCTGGTATTTTTTAGGTGTGTCCTATGTCACTCTCCTAGTGCTGGGTGCTAAGGAGGTTGCAGAGGTGAAAGCAACTCAGGCTCTGCCCTCGAGATGCTAATAACATCATTGATGAAAATGATGAGTAAGCAGAGGGTCTAGCACACATTGAAAGAGATTCTTTCAGTTATCTATAACTGCATAACTACTCCCAGAAATTTCTGGTTTTATGGAAGCCACTTCATTATCTCTCATGATCCTGCAGGTTGACTGGGCTCAACTGCACAGTCCTGCTGCACGTGATACTGGCAGGAACTGCAGTCTTCAAGGACTTGGCTGGCACCTTGGCAGGGACAGCTGGAATGCTGGGCTCCGCTGAGATGGTTGGACCTCTTTCCTCTCCTTATCTCATGGCATTTCCTCCCTGTGGCTTCTCCACACAGTCTAGACAGCAGCACAGCCATACTTGATGTATGGCAGGTTTCTTCCCAAAAGTGCAAAATCAGTTTCCAGACCTCAATAATTGGCCCAGAATCAGCATACTTTCTCCTCTTCCACATCCTGTTTATTAAAATGAATCACAGGGACAGTCCAGATTTGATGTGTGAGGAGACTACACAAGGGCACGAATACTGGGAGGCATGGTTCATTGGGGGTATCTTTGAAAACCAACTACTACACTGATCAATACTTTTTCTTTTTTTCTTTTTTTCTTTTTTTTTTTTTTGAGATGGAGTCTTGCTCTGTCACCCAGGTTGGAATGCAGTGGCGTGATCTCGGCTCACTGCAACCTCCGCCTCCCGGATTCAAATGATTCTCCAGGCTCAGCCTCCCACATAGCTGGGATTACAGGCTCATGTCATCATGCCCGGATAATTTTTTGTGTATTTTTAGTAGAGACGGGGTTTCACCATGTTGGCTAAGCTGGTCTTGAACTCCTGACTTCATGATCTGCCCGCCTTGGCCTCCCAAAATGCTGGGATTAGAGGTGTGAACCACCACACCTGGCCTATATTTTATTTTTGGAATTCCAACTATGCCCCACTCCCTTATCTCCATTTTAGAAATATCATGTTTTTGGATTTGCACAGTTTTTATTTAATCAACAAGTATTTGCAGAGTTTTTTTATGTGTGTGTGAACAAAAGTTTTCATTTCACTTGGGTAAATACCTAGAAGTGAGATTGCTGGGTCATATAGAAAGCACATGCTTAACTCTATAAGACACTGCCAAATTGTTTTTCATTTTGCATTTCCACCAGCAATGTGTGAGCATTCTAGGTGCTCTGTGTCCTCATCAGCACTTGATATTGTCAGATTTTGTGTTTTGTTTGTATGTATGTGTGCCTTTCTAGCAAATGTGTAGTTGCACCTCATTGTGTGTCTAATTTGTCTTTTCCTATTGAATGATGATGTTGAGCATCTTTTCATGTTCTTAAGTGCCATCTGTATATATCTTCTTTAGTAAAGTGTCTTTTGCTTTTTTAAAGGTGGGCTGTTTGTTTTCTTATTGTTGAGCTTTGGGAGCTCTTTATATATTTTGGATACCAGTCTTTTGGTAGATATATTATTCAGGAAATGGCATTCTGGTTGCCCATCAATGAATTTGGTTAGCCTGAATCAGTCCTGAGAGGCTGACAACTTATGGATGTCCTGGCCCAACCGAGTTTCTGGACTCTACTGCTGAGGACGAGACCTGGACTATTGTGGCCACTCCAAAGTCCGCCCCGTGATGTCCTGTCTCAGGGCCCAGCCTGAATTCCTTTAGATGGGCTCTCTCCTGAATCAGTTTTCCTGCTCAGACCAGAAGGAAAGGGAAGAAAGTCAGCTCCAGCAGTGGGAAGAATGGCTTCTGAGGACCTCTAAGGATGGGAGGATTTTCCATGGTTAGTGATACGAGAGGGAAGGGAAAAGTTTTGTAGTGGAGAGTGGGATGGCAAAAGAGAGATCCCAGAATAGGAAAAAGGTGCTCAAGAAATGTCCTACCTTAATCCTTTCCCACCATAATTCAGCTTAAGGGGACTGCTATCCATGGGAGTTGGTATGAAAAGTTTTGGTTGCCCTCCTGAGGAAAAATCACATGGCTAAACATTTATAATAGTAATAAGCTCTTGAGAGTGGTTTTTTCCCCAAAAACCTGGGCTTCCAAATGCAGATGAAACCAAGAAGAACCTTTTTCTTTGCTCTAGAGATAGTCTTAGTTCCCAAAAGAAAGATGGCAAAGCTCTCCTTTCTCAAGAGGTTTAAGGCAATCTGAGCTCTAGGATCTGAAAAATAGCCAATGGCTTTTGAGGACTACCAGACAAAAAGAAATACACTTAAAAGGATGTGGGTGGGAAGGGGGTTGGATTTATGTTACTCCAAAAAGAAAGCAGAATGCTTTTCCTTTTTGAGCCAAACGTCTTTAAAAATCTTTGTAAATTGGAAGTTACACACTCTACTACCTGCTCTGAGCTGACAGTCAGTCTGTTCATCTGTCTGGTGGTAGGACACAGGTGACGCTTCTGCCACTAAACCCCACCTCCCACCTTCCCAACATCTCATCAGTATTGCTGCCACACTCTAGGTTCCCACCACAGTCTTTGTACTGACTCTCACCTGACCCAGGAGACTCCTCTGCCTGGTAAGAACAGCCTTGCATGCAGCTACTTTTCTCAGGCCACTCTTCATGGCTGCCCTGAAACCTCTTATCTTTGCATTGGCAGTGACTTTGGTAAAAGCATTTCTCATCTCATGCATTCACTCAGCCTTGTAATAGTTCTTGGAGGTAGGTTGTACATTTCACTGTAGAGGAAACTGAGGGGCCACACAGCAAGTCTGGGAGGGGAGCAGAGGAGACTAGAGCTCCGTTCTCCTAACCTATGTCATGTGTCAGCTCCCCTGAGCTGGCACATCCCACTGGCACATCTCACTGTGGTGTCCCACACCCAGACCTCTACGCAGCTCAAAAAGAGCTCACACAGACATCTCTCAGTCTTCTTCCAGATCCTGCTTCCAATGGCTCTTGGCTTAGTCAGGCTGTGAGACACCTTGTTTCCTGCCGTCAGCACTTCCTTCAGTTTGAGAATAAAAGGAAACCATTCTCTGAGCCCCCACACACGTTTCCCACCCCCAGTCTTCTTTGCTAGCTCCTGCTGTTGCAACTGTCAGGAGTGAGTTTTTGGGTAATTGTTGCCATGGAGATCCTGTCTTGAATTATTGTGCAAATGTGTCCCATCTTTCTCCTTATTTGGTGTGTGATTTGGATGCCTGTAAAATGCGAAGGTTGACGGCTCCACTTCTTTCCCCTGCCATCCAAGTTGGTTCGCCTGACCAAACCTTCTTGGCAGTCTGCTCCCCATTCCCAGCTACTCTGAGGCCCCCTGGCCAGTCGCTGCCAATGGAAAGAAAGCCCTGCACAAACAGGGAGAGGAAAGCCACTCTCCATGGGTGATGGGTGAGGTGACCCCAGGCCAGTGACATTTGGCAGCAAAGACCCAAAGCAGCAGCCATGAGCTCCTTGGTGGGAATGAGCCACCAACACTCAAAAGTTAGGAGTCGCTCAGTCAGATCTCCGACTCCCTTCCACTTCCACCGCCGTGCTAGGCACGCTGATCCCTGCTGCAGCATCCTGGGAGAGCACCTTGCCTCCATTTCCCTTGGGTGCTCATCCTCCTCCATGGAGATGTCTGGATCATTAGCACTGATTGCATCATGTCTCTCTCCTGTCCGAGATCTGGCCCATTTCCCCATCACTTCTTCTACAAAATACAGGCTCAAACTGCATCCAAGGGCTTCCATCAATTCCCTTCTCTCTACCAAACAAATCTTCCTTTATGTCCTCTCTGCCTCTCCCCTTCTCCTCACCTGGGCTTTCTGCTATCTGGGTTTTGTTTGTTTGTTTGAGATGGAGTCTCGCTCTGTTGCCCAGGCTTATCTCAGCTCACTGCAACCTCTGCCTCCCAGGTTCAAGCCATTCTCCTGCCTCAGCCTACTGTGTAGCTGGGACTACAGGCACCCACCACCACACCTGGCTAGTTTTTGTATTTTTAGTAAAGATGGGGTTTCACCATGTTGGCCAGGCTGGTCTCAAACTCCTGACTTCAAGTGATCCACCTGTCTCAGCTTCCCAAAGTGCTGGGATTATAGGCGTGAGCCACCGTGCCCAGCCTGGGTTTCTTTTTTTGTTTTCTTTTTGAGGTAGGGTCTCACTCTGTTGCCCAGGCTGGTGTGCAGTGATGTAAACTCAGCTCACTGCAACCTCCAACTCCTGGGCTCAAGCAGTCCTCCCACCTCAGCTTCCAAAGTAGCTGAGATTACAGGCACATGCCACTGTGCCCGACTAATTTTTGTATCTTTTGTAGAGATGGGACTTCACCATGTCACCCAGGATGGTCTTGAACTCCTGGGTTCACGCGATCCCCCCGCCTGGGCCTCCCAAAGTGCTGGGACTACAAGTGTGAGCCACCGTGCCCAGCTCTCTGGAGTTTTGATTCAGCTGTCAGCGGGCAGCCTCGCCCAGCTCGTCCCCGCCACCTTTATGCATCTATTTTTTCCTTCCTGCGTGGCTTTCCCTGACTCTTTTGGGGATTCATCACTTTCTTCCCTCCATTAGCATCCTTCCTTGCCACATGCTCACTGTGGAGCTGCTCTTTCAAGGATTTAGTCTTGGGGCGGGAGTGAGGGGACTCAAAGGCAGGGCAGCATGCTGAAGAGAGCAGATGGTGGTATCCTCTCCCGCCAGCACTGGCAGCCACACCGGCTACTCCCATCCAACAGGAGCTATGAGACAGTAGACACATGGCCACCCCCTCAGCGTCTACTTGCATTTGACAAGCTTCCCAAGAAAGGGATTCATCATTACACAACAGTCAAGGGACAAGAGAAACAAAAAACACTGGCACGGGCTTGGTGCAGTAGCTTACGCCTGTAATCCCAGCACTTTGAGAGGCTGAGGCAGGTGGATCACCTGAGGTGACACAGAAACTCTGTCTCTACTAAAAAAATACACGCACAAAAAAATTAGCCAGGCATGGTAGTATACACCTGTAATCCCAGCTACTCAGGAGCCTGAGGCAGGAGAATCGCTTGAACCCAGGAGGCAGAGGTTGCAGTGAGCTAAGATGGCAGCATTGCACTCCAGCCTGGGCAACAAGAGTGAAACTCCGTCCAAAAAAAAAAAAAAAAAAAAAATGCTGGCAAGGCAGAATCCTGGCCTTAGGCAGGGAGGGATTTCTACACGAGAGGGGACAGGATCTGAGTTAAACCCTTACAAGTGCTGTTGAATAACAGATTCTGATCCAGAACTAGCCTTATGTGCTGTGAATCAGTTTTTCCCTGAAGGTTAAGATGGACCCTCCTGCTAACTGTTCCCGGCTACCTTCTTCCTCCCACTCTCCACCTCTACGGGGTTCAGACTCCGTATCCTCCTGTCTTGCCAAGGAAGCTCCATGGGGCACAGAAAGATTTTCCGTTCCCAGTCTGATGTGAGGGGAGAACATCTGGATCCCAATGGGATAAGAGATTAGAGTCCTCGCCCTCAGGAAGTTGCTAGTCTGATGGAGACACAGCTCTTGCTCTAGAGAGTTCGGGAGAGTCAGCTGGTAGGGTGGGGTGGGGTGGGGTGAGAGAGATGAGACACACACAACTATGCTCAAATACTCGTGGAATCCAAGTACTGCTGAATCAAACTGTTAACAAAAGTGAGTGTTCACAAGGTAGTTAGGATGTTGGAGTTAAGATCTGGTTTGGAAGGCTTCCTGGAGGAGGTGAGTGCAGAAGGAATGGCTTGGTGAAGAGGAGATGGGATTCCAAGCCATGCACTGCTTCAGATCTTGGCCTCAGATGAGGTGTGCTTGGCCTCAGATCTCCACAGGGAATTAATGAGTTTTTCCTTAATGAGTCTAGTTCAGATGTCAAGTCTTTTCAAGCCTTTATTTGACTCATTGAGATAAGAATTGGGGGGGCTCAGAGTCATCTGAATGAACATAAGATGCGAGCTTTGCATCTAGCATCTTATGTGGGGTAGCTTGGGAGGGGAGAACAGAGGCAGGGAAAGACATGGGTTTGGTCTTGTGGAGGTTTGCACTGAGGGGTCTTTCACTGAAAGAGATGGAGACGCAGTGCAAACCAGCTTAAGTAGGAAAAGGATTTATTGATTGGCTCTCCAAATTGGGAAGTTCTGAGGCTTCAGGCATGGCTGAATCTAGGGGCCTAATTGATATTGCCCTCTCTCTCTCTCTCTCTCTCTCTCTCTCTCTCTCAATGTGTGTGTGTGTGTTTTGCTTTCTTCTTGGATCACTTTATTCTCAGGTGGCCTCTCTCACATGGCTGGAATAAAAGGTTAAGATGTCTCCATCTCAGCCATCAGTTAAGATTGGACTAAAGGAGCCATGTTCCTTTTGAAACCCTTTCCCAGAAGTCTCTCCTAGCAACTTCTGCCCATATATTATTGACCAGAACTGGGTGACATGACCCCTACCTGCAAGAAAGTCTAGAGGCACAAATATCTTCAACTGGACTTCTTGCTAGATCAACAAAAGTGGCGTGTAGCTAGTGAGAACAGGGGAGGAATGGATGTTGGTCAGGAAACCAGCAGTGTCTATGGGAATTCCAGGGAAGATTCTGATGGGCTCTCCGCAGTCATGTGGTCACCCTGAACTGACCGCTGTGGGCTGCTGACCCAGTCCTGCATGGACCAGGCCTGCTTCAGGCGCTGACCCTGCTGGAGGAGGCAGCCCCCACTGAGTCCCGTGGCACAGGTTTTCCACAGGAAGGAGAGACAATGGTACCAGCAGAAGGGGATAAGGATTTGTAGTCCAAAGACGAGATGCTGAGTAGATAAATGACATCCACCCACTATAAGAATTTTCTGGAATAGAAAGAAAATGCACCAAAAAAATAGCTTCAGAAAAAAATTTTTAAAAACCAGCTTCAGGAATAACCCCCTCTCCCTGATGCAATATATACGAAGTTATATTGCAGGAACCAAATATAGCCACTCTGAGAGGATGCAGAGAAAAACGGTTTAGAAAGGAAGACTTCCTGGTGGGGGTGAACATGGAGCTGGGCTGCGAGGGAGGTGATGTCTAGTGGGGAGAAGCAGGGAGGCAAAAGCCCCAAGGGAAAAGCCAGCTTTTCTTGCAAGGCTGAGAGCAGGGCTGGCGGGCAGAGGTGGGGAAGAGGGGGCCCTGTGTGTTCTCCCACCCTGGGGAGATTTTCCTCTCTGAGTGTACCTGGGCCCCAGAAAACTGGAGGTTTCCTTTTCCCCTTGTGTCAGTATCTGACTTCGGGGAAGTCAGCATTACCCTGGCCTGGGAGGTTGCGCAGAGGGTAATGGGGAAGCTCTCCAATGCTAAGTTCTAGAAGAATGGAGTAGGGTGGCCTCAACATGGGGGCAAAAGAAAGTCCCTGGGAACAAGTCCCTAATCCAATTAGCAGGTGATTATATGGTGGTTTTCAAGGGCTATGCCAGTTACCAGGCACCTCCCAGGAGGCTCTCTCTGGCAGTTTGACAAGTCACTGCTAAACCTGTGATCTGGAGACGTGGGCTGGCGCGGCAGCTGGGCGATGAGCCCAGGCTCAGACAGCTGGGGTGGGAATCTTTAAGGATGAAATTGATGGGTAAGGAGCTTGCTGTTGTCATGGAAACGGGCTCTGGGTGAATGAGCTCTGGTCCAATGGGTAACCCGTGGGGAGAGTGCCACCCCTACCAGACTTCACTGTGGGCGGCCAGCGGGTAGCTCTGGAACCCGCCGTTCCAGCCAAGCCTGTGGGCTGTGTCCTCCTCTGTCTGCCTCCTCCTAGGGACAGCATAGTCTGGCAGTGTGTGTGCCAGTTTGTGTCAATAACTGAGGGGTGTGGAGAGATGCCCTCAAGCCAGAAAAGCCTTTGGCATGGCTCCTGCCACCCTGAAATAGCTGTGCCTGGCATGAACCTGGTACAGTGACAGGCCATGGGCATGTATTTGGGGCGGGGCCACTGGCTAGTTTAGGACAGCGTGGCATGGTGAGACTGTCCCTGGGCAGCAGCACTGGATTGGGAGTCGGTGACTTCCCCCTCTGACTCCAGATCTCTCATCACCAACTGACTGGGTCACCTTTGGCAAGTCATTCTCCCCTAGAAAGTCTGGCTTGGTCCCCAAAACCACTTCTGGTCCCGCTTTTTCTCTGTTCTGGGACTTGGAACTGGGCGGTTTTGATCTCATCAGCCCCACGTCTCAGCCCACTGAACTACCCAACCACAGAAGAGTGCCCCACACAGACCAGTCCCGCCCTCTCAGGCCACTGAGCAGGGCCCCGGGCAGGCAAGACGGGGGGGGCAGCCCCATCCCGTCGGCCCTTGCTGCTCGGGCTCATCTTCCCCGCTGAGTTAACATGGTGGAAGTTCTCGAAGCTCATGGCTGCCCGTGAATGCTCTTGGAGACGGGCCTAATAAGCTGCCTGGTTCAATTGCCCTTCCACTTCCAATAGGTGCTATTTTAATTGAGCCTTTCCCTGGGACAAGTGTGAAGGAAAAAGCAATTTGCAGTATGGGCTTTTGGCTCCAGCACTTAGCAATTTCATCTTCTCCCCCTCCATCTCCTTCTTTTCCCTCCCCTCCCCTCCATCCTCACCCTCCTGGCCCTTTCACGTGCCCCTGCCACCTCCTCAGCCAGCTGCCTCCTTCTTACCTACAAGAGGCAGAGAGTCCACACTCTCTGGGGACCAGTATGGAGGGAAGAAGACCCAAGAATCCAGCTGGGGGTGAGTGATAGGAACAAGAAGTGACTCAGGGGCTGCTCTTAGCCCCAGTGAACTCTTGCAGAGACACTGAAAAATACTAGAAAGGCAACAACTGAGAAAGAGAATCTCAAGTTCCTATGATAAGAAAGTAGGTTCTCCCTGTCTATCCCATGCTGCCTCCAGGAGGTTCCACGGTCTCTGTTTGGGATTTGGTTTCCTCTTCCACACACACTGCTCACTCCAATTTCAATCAATATGAAGTGCCTACTGTGTGCAGAGGGCCAGGGACTGGAGGAGGGCAGGGAGTAATGAGTCTGCTCTTAGGCACCCCACGCCTGGCCCCAGCTTACCTCTGCACCCTTTCTTCCCTCCTCCACACTGAACCTGAAGCCTGAGCTCCAGCCACAGAATCCTCCTGCCCTTCCCAGAGCACACCCCTTTGCCAGATGACTTCCTCTGCTGAGACCTTCCTCCCAGGCTCCACCGGCTCCAGTCTGACTCATCTGAGATTCAGATCAAAAGCCTCCTCCAGGGTCCCAGGGTAAGTAGATACTACTTCTGCCATGGCCCTAAGCACCCTGTACCTATGTGACGGTTTGTGCACTGTATTGCTGAATGCTCATGTATACCTTCCCAGCTAGACATGAGCATCATTCAAGGGGAGTGTGGCAGACTGTACTTTCCAAAGATGGCCATCCCCTGTGTCGATTCCATCCCACCTGCTCTTCTTAGAATGTGACCGACATTCTTCCCACTGAGAGGCAGCTGGGGACTTGTGACCATGTGGCTTGTGATCACAACAAAGTAGTATGGCAAAACAGAGGCCCTGTGATTTCCGAGGCTTGATCATAGAAAGCGCACAGATTCCACCTGCTCTCTCCCTTGGGATACTCACCCTTGGAACTCAGCCACCATGACCTGAGGAAGCCCTGGCCCCATGGAGAAGCCGTGTGCAGGTGTTCCAGAGGATAGTCCCAGCCCAGGGCTCAGCGACAATGTGTGCCAGCCACATCAGTGAACTTTCAGATGATTCTCCTCCCAGCCTTCGAATCTTCCATCTGAGGCCCCAGACATCACTGAGCAGCGACAGCTATCCCAGTCATGCCTGGTCCCCAGTTCTTATGCTGAGAAGCTGTGAGGCATAGCAACTGAGAGCTACTGCCGTCAGCCCCCATGTTTTGTGGTGATTTATCAAACAGCAGTGGATCACAATGCAGGTGGGTCATGTCTGTTCTCCAAAGCCCAGCCCTGTGACTGGTACCTGGTGGGTGCCCAGTTTGTAGCTACCGAAAGAACGGATGAATGAACTTTAGCAGGCAACAATTCCAGACTGACCTGTCAATCATCATCCTCATCTTTGCTACATCTTCCCACCATGGTTCCACTCCTCTCAGGGAACCTAGGCAGTCCCAAGCCCAGCCTTGATGTCACTGAGCCCTAAATCAACCAGCTCTGCAGGCTGCCCCGCATCCACAAGTTCTTACTAATTAAGCTCCTTAGATCAGTATTCAATCGTAGCATCAAGATTCTGGGATTTCTGGCGCTTGCAGCCCTGCGCATCCTCACTGATCCACGTGCTTGATTGGTTTTGTCTTCACCACAGTTCTGTGAAGTAGGCCATTATTAGCATTCCCATTTCCCCTACGAGGACACTGAGGCTGGGAGAGAAACAGGGAGTGAGCAAGTCCTAATAGGTAATGAACTGGAGATTTGAGTTCAGGTCTTCTGATGCCAAACACAGGAATACATGTGCGATATCGTATCTTGTAACAAATAAACTCTAACTGGCAAATACTTGCAGTCCTTTCTTTGGGGATATCAGATCCTTGACTCACAATCACACCAGCTGAATGAAGGGATCAGACCTGGGTCCTAAGCAATGCTAATGAACAACCACGACAAAACCTCAGTTACCATCTTTCTATGTCCTGGTCTGTGCAGTATGCACTGGTCACAGCTGCCCTGTGAGATGGGCATTATTGACCTGTAAAAGGTGACAGAACAGTGGTGTGGAGAGGTGAGGTGGCTTGCTCGGGGTCCCACAGCTAAGGGGCAGAGCTGATCTTTACACTCCACCTGCTTGACTCCAGTCACTAAAGGTCTTCTGTCTCCTGACAAAAATCACTTCTAGGTCGGGCACAGTGGCTCACGCCTGTAATCCCAGCACTTTGGGAGGCTGAGGCGGGTGGATCACCTGAGGTGAGGAGTTTGGGACCAGCCTGGCCAACACGGTGAAACCCTGTCTCTACTAAAAATGCAAAAAATTAGCCAGGCATGGTGGCACATGCCTGTAATCCCAGCTACACAGGAGGCTGAGGCAGGAGAAGTACTTGAACTTGGGAGGCGGAGGTTACAGTGAGCCGAGATTGCGCCATTGCACTCGAGCCTGGGCAACCAGAGTGAAACTCCATCTCAAAAACGAAACAAAACAAAACAAAACTAAACTACTTCTAGTGACGGACAAGCTCTCAAATACAGGCACTTTTGCTACCACTTGAGGTAGTTACTATTATTCTCCCTACACAGACAGGACCCTGAGGTTTGGTTGATTGGCCCAAGGTCAGGCTGCTAATAAATGGCAAAGTCAGGATTCTAAGCCATGTCTGCCATCCCCATCTCAAACACCATCCCACCACCCCCATCACATTACACTGCACCTCAAAAGATCACGTCCAGGTCTTCCCAGGACAGCGGAGCTTGTCCACTCCTATACCAGCCTGACAGCTTCTCCAGCTCTCATCTGTATCTCAGCAGCATGAACGTAAGTTGTGGGGAGCTCTGAAGGCGTGTGGCAGTGACAGCCTCTGCCCTGCCCCGCTGGTTGGTGGTTTCACCAGATCTGGGGCAGGGTGGGGAGGGAGCAGGGGGAGTTCAGGTTGCCAGGTGCTCCTGGGAGACAGACTAACAACCCACAGCCCACCACGACCTCTCTCCTGCACGCATACACCAAAGACGAGGCTGTCCTGCTTCCCGAGCAGTAACTCTTGAGGTCACAGGATCTAGGACATGCACAAGGTCCTTCCCCAGCCCTCCTGGTTTCAGAGACAGCTGAGGGTTCCTGCATCTGCATTCATGTCAGGGTCCCCTGGCCTTCCTCCACACCCACCTCCAGCTTCACCCTAATACATTCCTACTCTTTCCACAATCCACTCCAAACCCCGCCTGCTGAGAACTAAGCTCACACTGCTCCCCTGTGAACCTGCCCCCGTCCCACCTTCCCCAGGGGCAGTGGTCAGCTGCACCCTCCAGGCAGCCTCCTCTCACTGCTGGGGGGGCTCTCCACCCTCTGACAACTACCCCACTTGCTTGGCACTTGACTGCTGCCCGGTGACATCTCATAATTTTTTTTTTTTTAATTGAAACAAAGTCTCATTTTGTCACCCAGGCTGGAGTACAGTGGCACGATCTCCACTCACTGCAACCTCTGCCTCCTGGGTTCAAGCAATTCTTGTGTCTCAGCCTCCCAAGCAGCTGGGACTACAGGCGCGCACCACCACGCCTGGCTAGTTTTTGTATATGTAGTCGAGACGGGCTTTCGCCATGTTGGCCAGGCTGGTCTCGAACTCCTGGCCTAGACGATCCACTCACTTTGGCCTCCCAAAGTGCTGGGGTTAAAGGTGGGAGCCACCATGCCCGGCCTCTCATAATTATTAAATTGCCTTTTTCTGTTTGAGGGGTGCAATACTGAGCTTGAGTTTTGTTTTTTTTTTTTTCCACAAAGGGACTATCCCAGGCCTCCTACATTTTTAATTTAAATGTGGTTCCCTTCAAGTGAGTGATGACAGAGAATCGATTCCCAGGTGGCCTAAGGAGGTGGCCACAGCTGCTGTTCTGGAATTCAGCCCTGGAGACCCCGCCTTCCAAGGGTCTCCCAGGGCCCCTGGATTGAGGTAAGAGAGGCTGCCCTTTGCCACAGGGGGAAGAAAAGAAATGGTTTCCTAGAATAAATCACTATGGACACTGAATTTATGCTCACTCTATGCACATAGCAACAATAATTTGGACAACACCCGGCAGCAATCAGGGGTTTATCTCCAGGGTTTTACCTTGTGACATTCACAACAACCTGGTGAGGTCCTTGGGGGCAGCTGTGATTATTCTCCCCTCCTACAGAGGTCCCCACTCCCTGAGCTCTTGCCGCAGTCCACAGGCCTGGGGCACAAGAAACTCTTAGAGGAGGCCAGAAGTTGCCAGGAGGTGAGCAGGGCCAAGTGGTCTTGGCTGAAAGAATGTGGATCCTGTTGCTTGGGCTGGAAAGAAGGGAGGAGAACTGCTTCCCTTCTGCACAGCCCATACCTGTTCCTGTCTGATGAGTTACCACCCAGCAAAGATTCAACTCTTTTCGAGCTGAATACAGACAGGAAACTGAGGCTGGGGTGATTAAGCCCAAGGATAGATTGCTAATAAACAGCAAAGTCAGATTCTAAGCCATGTCCGCTATCCCCATCTCAAACACTATCCCACCAACCCCATCACGCTACGTTGCACCTCAAAAGATCATGGGCAGGTCTTCCTAGGACAGTAGGGTTTGTCCACACCCACAGCAGCCTGACAGCTTCTCCAGCTCTCAGTAGCATCTCAGCAGCATGAACTCAGGCCTCTGAGCAAGAGTTTCCCAGCTGCAGCATGGAGGACGGTGAGCGGAGGATGCTGCGCAGAAGACAGCGTATCAGGCCTCAGCGCCCACAGTAGCCAGGGCTGGTTAGATCTTCCTCCCTCCCCCAGGCTGCTCCTGTCCCTCGACTGCTCCCACAATGTCTCCTCTCCTTCGCACACCCATCACCTCACCCTCTCACAGAAAGCTCTTCCTGGTTACTGCCCCCACCGCAATAGCCGCCCTAAACCATCACCCTCAACCTCGGCTGTTTCACGAGTAGATCTTGTCTTTCCAGCTGAACAGGAATAAGACCCCATTTACAGACTGACAGCCGTAGTTCTCAACCTCGACCTCACAGGAGACTCCTTAGAAAGTCAAAAATTATGGCCGGCCACGGTGGCTCATGCCAGTAATCCCAGCACTTTGGGAGGCAAAGGTGGGTGGATCACCTGAAGTCAGGAGTTCGAGACCAGCCTGCCCAACATGGAGAAACCCCGTTTCTACTAACACAAAAATTAGCCGGGCATGGTGGCAGTCACCTGTCATCTCAACTACTCCGGAGGCTGAAACAGGAGAATTGCTTGAACCCAGGAGGTTGCAGTGAGCCGAGTGCACCATTGCACTCCAGCCTGGGCAAGAGAACGAGATTCTGTCTCCAAAAAAAAAAAAAAAAAGGAGGGAGGGAGAGAGAGAGAGAGGGAGGGAGGGAGAGAAGGAAGGAGGGAGGGAGGGAGGGAGGGAGGGAAGGAAGGAAGGGAGGAAGGGAGGGAGGGAGGGAGGGAGGGAGGGAGGGAGGGAGGAAGGAAGGAAGGAAGGAAGGAAGGGGCTATGCCGCCCCCTAGGGGCAAGGCCTGAGGACAACTTTCACTTCAGATTCCCTCCCCTTCCAGTTAGGAAATTATTTCCCAACAGGGAACTTGCCCTATACCATCTGAAAGGTCTGCACCAAACACCTTATAGCTCTGTACTTCCTGCCAGCAGGCTGCACCATCTCGGTCCCCTGCACAGCTCTCAGACCCCAGCAGAGCACCCCACGGGAAGTGTGGGAGGTTAAGTGGGCCTGCGGTTCCAAGCTAGATGAGGGACCAGCTCCTCCCGGACTCCCTGTGAGGCCTTCAGAGAGTAACCACAGCTCAGCCCTTGTCTGCACAATGAGGATAAATGATGGAGCACATCTGGAGTGAGAGGGTTTCAGATTGGCAGGGATGGAGCCAGGAAAAACCCCGTCTGACTTCCGGTAAGGCCTACAGGCAAGCCGTTTATGAAGCGCCTGGGCTTTCCCTTCAGCAAATGTCACCCCCGCCCCCACGCTGAGACAGTAGTCAAATTAGGGGTTCCCCAGAACATTTCTTAGGGCATTAGAATGTCTGAGTTCCTTTTCCTGGTGTTGACATTCTACACCGACTTGATTTGTTCTTGTGCCTCACTTCTTTGTATCTCATTGTTCCAGTTATTTCCTCAAAGTCTCCTCAAATCTTTTTGGATTAAGGTAGGATATAAACAATAAGAATTTATTTTGGACTTGACAAGTTTTGCTCTTTACACAGTGTACGCTGAGCCAGTTCAGCGTGTTTTTTCAAATGTGATCATCTTTAAGACAGAAGCTTTCCGTCTAGGAGACAGTGGTTCCAAAAGACACACATCAGAATCACCTTAGAGGCCGGGTACGGTGGCTAATACCTGTAACCTCAGAACTCTGAGAGGTCGAAGCGGGCAGATCACTCGAGGCCAGGAGTTTAAGACCAATCTGGTAAACACAGTAAAACCCCGTCTCTACTAAAAATACACACACACACACACACACACACACACAAATTAGCCAGGTATGGTGGCGCACGCTTGCAGTTCTAGCTACTCAGGAGGCTGAGGCACGAGGATCACTTGAACCCGGGAGGCAGAGGTTGCACTGAGCCAAGATTGTGCCACTGCACTCCAGCCTGGGCAACAAGCGAGACTCTGTCTCAAAAAATAATAATAATAAGTAAAATCACCTTAGAGACTTAAAAAAGGTTCTAATTCAGATCTGGGGTAGGCCCCAGGAATATGTAATTTTAAAAAGTTTCCCCACTGCTTCTGAAGCAGCCAGCCCAGCCCCTGGCCATGGAGTAGTGTTTGAGAATCTCTGGTCTAGAAACATAAAAAAGGGGGCCATTAGTTATAAAAATGAGTATCAAATTCCATTACAAAATGTGATTTTCTAAGTAAAATAAACCTCAACTTTATTCAGCTGATGTGCTTCAAAAACAATGGGTCTAAATCCAAATTCGCAAATTAAACCCATTCAAATTCATTAGGGCAAAGGGTGGACAGAACTCCTCAGTGAAATCTTCTAAAAAATTTAAGACTCACCTCACTTGATCTTGGAGTTTGGCTTTTCTTACAACGGTCCCCCCTGAAGTAAATGTCCACGTAATAAAGAGATCCCAAGTTCCTCTTGATAACCCACCTGTTTTAAATCACAATAGGCACACCAAACTCATGTACAAGGTCACACAGGCTGGCTACTAGAGATTCTTGCATCAGCTCGACATAAGAATTCACCCCCGCCTCCACTAGAGGGTGCTCCTTCACTGGCCTGGACCCATCCCTACACTCTGAGGTGGCGGAGACAGTCACATTGTGAGGCCAAGGTCTATTTTTCACCAGGCACCAAAAGCAGATGTGTGAAAAGTGGTTATGTGACATGTAGTCTCAACGCTCCTGGATGTCCAGACACACTGGCTGCTGTCCACCAGCTCCAGGTGGTAAAGACCCAATATGTACCTCTGCAATTTTTCTCCCAAACTAGAGAACTGGCTCTGAAGGTGCAGCATGAGAGTTCATCAAAGCCAACTGGTCAAATGTGGAAAGCACTGGTGCACACCATGAAAAGACGTCCTATCGGTCCACGCATGATGGGTGCGGGGACTCCTGCCTCCCAGAGTTCACGAACAAATGGCTCAGCTGCTCCCTGCAGACCTTCCTTCAAAGTGTGCTGTCTGGCAGGATCCTTGGGTGCCTGGGGGACAGGACAGCCATGCTGTCGTAGTCTCAGAATCCATTTTATGGATTACCAAGAGGCCCGTGCTAGGTCCCTGGCACCGTAGCGGTGCTGGGTGTAATGGAAATGTCAACGTGAATCCCCAGGGTTGGACAGATATAGGTCTAAAGATGCCACAACGCCTCAGTCCACCCTCCTCCAGTCACTGCTTTAACTCTGGCAGGGCCCCAACCCATTTTAGGAGTCAAAGATCCCTCCTTCCTTGGAAACCTACGGCCGTCTGGCCCAGAGGGGTAGGAACAATGGAGATTTCATCCGACCAAAAGTGTGAAATCACCATCCAGGAACCTCAGTTACTCTGTGACAATTAAGAAAACTTACCAAAGGGGAGCTATGCCACAGACGTGCCTGAAAAGACCAACATGACTACAGAGCGGGAGGAAGGGGAGCAAGGGAGGTGAAGAGGAACACAGAAGACAAGGGAAATAAGACAGAAGACAGTTCAAGCAACAAGAAGCTAACACAGCAGGTGGGGCAGGACAACCAAAGGTGGGGTTAACACTGAGCAGGTTTCCAGTTCTGAAGGATTTTGAGTGTCATTTTATGTCTTGCCATGAAGCTACTGTGCCCAGGGCTGGTAGGGTTGGCAAGGCCTGTGGTAAATGAGAAAATACACTAACTAGGTCGTTCTGGGACTTTCAGTGATTAATCACGTTAGATGGACTTCAAGACAGACTGGCTTTATACTAAATTCCACAAGACAGCTGGCATTAGTACGGCCTGAATCCAGGGCGGGTCAGAGAAGGAAAAAGATCATACTCCCCGAAAACAGAGTGTTCCAAGGATATAAACACTACAGGTGTCTCCACGGTGGCATCTGCCCACACTGGCTGGGTAAAATGGGGGCCTGGCTGGCAGGTGCTAATATATTTCCGAGAAGAGAAGGGAACCAAAGAATTAGAGATACTAAAACTAGAGCTGAGACTGTAACTGGAAAATCACAAATCTTTGCCTACAGCTACTTTCTAAGGGGCAAAGGTGCGCACAGGTGCCAAGCCCCAGTCTCTGAACCTTAAAAGCCAACCACTCTATTAACAACTAGAAAAAAATCAGTGACTAGGGTCAAGACTGAACACTGCCAGGGAATAACACTGGCCTCACTTCAGAAAGGAGAAACACCCAACTGCAGTGTGGAAAATCTTGTTATCGGCAATAGCATCTTGTTTCCCCTAGGTAGCTGCTTCCAGGGAAGGGTGTCAAGTATTGACAGTTAGTCATCTACATGTCACTGGAGTACAGGGGAGGTGGCTAGGAGCATGTGAATCGACCTACTATTTAATATAATGGCTGTAAGAAAAGGAGGCTTCTTTCCTCTCCTTTTCACTTTTGCTCCAGCCTACCAGGAGCCAGAAAGGCCAGATGGTGACAAGGTGTGAACCGTGTGGACAGTCCTGCACGCAGGGCTCACTGTGGACACCTTCCCAGGGCACGCATCAGTTGTGTGAACAAAGCCACCAAAGCCATTCTTTCCCTCCCCCAGTGACAGCGAGAGTGAGAGAGACAGACCTGGGACTTCTTTCATTTCCTAAGCACCGCGTACGGTGGTGGCACTAGCTCCCCCTCCAAGATGTCACAGAAAACAGAGCAGGTTGGAAATTAGATCACAATCACTCCCAAGTGTCTTCACAGTTCAGACAGGCACACATTTCAAAAGGTGGCCTCTGGGCCCCCCTCTCTCTTTCACGCACACACACTTGCAGGCTGTGGGAATGCTGTTCAGCCACTCAGTGTGGCTGGCTCATGTCAGGTACTGCACCACGAGGAACATGACCACACAGGTCAACAGCATCCCGCCAATCATAAAGTACTTGTCCTGGAAAGCCCGCTTCTCGATGAGCCGCATCACTGTGTTGGACAAGCCCAGCATGTTGGCAATGTCAAGGATCTTCTTCTGAGTCCCCTGGAGCAGAAGAAAAGAGAAAAAAAAAAAAAAACATCAAGTCGCTTTACCAAGGCGGGGGAATGGCATCAGGAGACGGAGCTCTGCCAACAGACATTCTCTTGGTCACGGCCAGAATACACAGAAAGCAGTATCCGCCAGAAATAGAGCCACTCTCATGTGGTCGACTGATTTCTGATCAAGGTACCAGAGCAAAGCAAAGTGGAAAGAAAAGGCTTTTCCACAAATGGTGCTGGAATGACTGGCTATATAATATCATACATATGTATTTTATATATATGTATCTCTCTTATAGATATGTATGTAAAAACTGAACCTCAATTCACATTATATATAAAAATTAATTTGAGATGGGTCATAGAATTAAACATAAAAGCTAAAGCCACAATTAAAGCTTCTAGAAAAAAAATAGGAAAATATCTAAAAACTGCAAACAGGCCAGACACAGTGACTCCTCCCTGTAACCCCAGCACTTTGGGAGGGGTGGGTAGGAGGATTACTTGAGGCCAGGAGTTCAAGATCAGCCTGGGCATGTAGTGAAGACGCTTTCTAAGTTATCCAGGTAAGATGGTATGCACCTGTGGCTCTAGCTACTTGGGAGGCTAAGGTGACAGAATCACTTGAGCCCAGGAGTTCGAGGCTGCAGTAAGCCAAGATCACACCACTGCACTCCAGCCTGGGTGGCAGAGCGAGGCCCTGTCTCAAAAAAATACATAAATACATACTGAAAACAATGGTATCATTAATTACAAGATGAATGAACAAATTATGGTATACCTGCACCAATGGAATACTGCTTTGCAATAAAAAGTACCTGACTACCAACATGGAATTAAATAGGTAACAACGTGAATGAACCTTGAAACATAACTGGGAAGAAGAAGTCACACAGAAAATAGTAGTTTGAATACCTTTATATGAAGCTCAATAACAACCAAACCTCATCTATGGTGAAATAAATCACAACAGTGGTTGCCTGGGGCAGAGGGGTCAACTGACTGGGAAGGGGTCTGAGGGATCTTTCAGAGGTAATGAAAATGGTCCAGGCCTTGATGGGAGTGTGAGTTACAAAGGTTGATACATTTGCCCAAATTCACTGAACTGTAAAAATATGATCTGTACACCTTACTGTCTGTAAATTACATCTCAACAAAAATACTTAAAATTAGAATATTTTATACTAAAAAAAGAAGGCAACATCAAAAAACTTGTCCTCGGCTCTCTAGTTCCAATAATCCTTGATACCAACCCATTTACTTTGTAGAGCAGAATCTTTGAGGTTTCTTCTGAGTACAATGGGTGGGTCAAGTCCATATTTACAAGAGGGTCTGAAGTGGGAAAGACAGAAAGACACCAACACAATGACCTAAAACCCTTCTGTAAATGGCATCACCCACCACCGAAACAAAAGGGCATTTTATTCCTAAACCAAAACACAAACCATCCAGCCTGTCCTTCCCTACTGCTTTCTAATTTTCAGCCTAAAGCACATTCAATTTCTTAGTAAGTAACAAGTATAAGTGAATGCTGAGGCAGACCCCAAGTCACTCAGCACACATCACCCACTGCAACTTGTATGAATGGCATCTAACCTCATGCCCCATATCTTTTTTTTTTTTTTTAATAAATATACATTAATGAGCAACTGAGAGAAGCAAGGAAAGTGAGATCAACATTAGGCATCATGGACAGGAATCCAAAATCTACATTCTGCCCAGACAGCAATTAACAAGCCTTAGCCCGAGAAATTACAAGTCAAACTTCACTGCCTTCAGAGATCAGAGAAATGTATTTTTTTCCCAAGAGAGAATACAATCAGACTCTTCAAGTCCTGCTTAGCTCTGAACACACAGATTATTTCATCACCGTATGAGACTAAGGATCAACCTTCTAAATCACTTGAAAAGGACCATAAATTTCAAAACATGTGTTCATTTTCAGCCACAAATTGGCCCCAGTCTTCAGAGTGCTTCGGCCTAGCCCCTTCATGCCCTCTCCTATGTTCCTTTCGAATGGCGTAGGTGGAAAATCCCTGACAGAGATAGGGTGGGAAGTGGATGAAGGGAATCAAGAGACAAACACCAGGTAGCCACAGGTGTGCAGAGGAAAGTGATTAGAAACCTCAAGTCTCAACCCCCAGCCACCTCACAGGCTTCCCCTCTGGAATCAGTGTGGGTGGCAGGAGGTGTGCAGACGCCCCAGTGCTGCCAGACTTCAGTGGGAAGCTGCATGTGCCTTAACAGGAAGCTCTAACCCCCACTGGCTCTTCATCATGTGACATGGAGTTTGGTCCTAAAAGGCCTCTACTGTTTTTGTGAGATATGAAAAGGAGAGTAGCAGTTTTCTAAAGAAAGGGCAGACTAATCAACACGTATCAGTTCAGTTCACCACAGGTGGCTCTCATGAAAGGGGAGCGCCCAGCAGGCTGTTGGAGACCACCCTTCCAGGCCATCTGAGACACTGCAACTGTCAGCAGGAGGCGAGTGTCACTTGCAGCTTGCCTGACCCTCTCCCCTGTAGAGATGGCAGGGACTGTTCAGAAACGCACTGAAGTCCTGTGGAGCTGACAGGCTCAACATGGTCCAACAAAAACTAAGATAAAGCTCACACTTCCGAGTGACTGTTTCTCACAGCTCAGTGGCTGGGAGTGCTTCATTCACAGGGGACCACACCCTGATAACACACAGAACCCACGCCCTATTATCCATCAGGGTTGATACAGGAAAAGGGCAGAGGCTGAAACATCATGACTGACATCAGAGTCTCCCAGGGGCTGGAGTCTCAGCAGTGCCAACTGGTCAGGGCTTCTAGGAATACCTGAGGCTAGGGAGTGAAGAGTCGCTGGGATCACCAGCATGGGTTTTAGAAGCTCTAGAAGCTTCTAAAGCTCTAATCTACTGCAAACAACCAGGCAGCCCTAACACTGCACGGTGGGGATTCAGTTACTGAAATACAAAAGGTTTTAGTTATAAGGCAGTCCACAGTAGGGGTCCTAAGGGAAAGCCACCTTAAAGTGAGGTACCAAAGGACAGCCACGTCTTCATTCTTCCAAGAGGAGATTCTGTAACACAATTTCTCAGCCTGTGATTGGACCCCTCGTAGTAGCACTCACTTTCATGATAAGTTCAGTAAATGGGAAAAGACCTGGATAATAAGAGAGGCCACTTCATGGTTTGTTTCAAGCACTGGCAAAGGAACTGGGTACTTTCAGGCTCGCAGTAACTCAACTCCAACAGAAAGGATCCCAAACGCAAGTGCTCTGTCTTGTCATCAAAATATCACAATTTTGAGGACACGTAATCAAAATATAAACACAGTTACTAAACTATTGGATGAGGCTAAAACAAGAGGCCTTCTCCCTGTCCCCCAGCAGGGACCCCACCTTCAAGGTCAGTCTCTGGGTCCTCAGTCCATCTAAAATATTGTGCCCATCTAAAATGAGGTCATCCATGCCGTGGTGAACTTTCTGGAGGGAGGAGTTAAACTGCAGTGATTCGTCCATTGGTATGGTGGTGTCAGAGTCCTGTGAAAGAAACACAGGCACTTGATTAACTTTGCTTGTCAGTCAGCTCCTGGGGTCTGACTGCTCTGTCTTTTGGTCAAGGCCAAGCCAGAACAGCCAGAGCGGCGGTGCAAGAATCAGCGGACCCTAACAGATAAGAAAAAGCCAAGCAAAGGCCTGGGGTGGCCTCTGTCCACACAGAAGAGGAACTTCCTCAGATCTGTCACTCTCCAAATGAGTTCCACTCCACAAATAACATTAATTCCAACGATACTTGTCTCTGTATCACTGTCTCCGCCATTCCTTCAAGACCTCATTGGGTGTCTCCTAAAGGCTTTCTCTGACTACTCACTAACCTAGCTTGTCCCAAATGTTCCTTTCCTTGGCTTCCCCTTAATGCAATGTTAAATGTTTGCTCGTGTCCTTTAGCTATTTTATCCATAGTTTACCTCTCCAAGTAGACTGAGGGTTAACTAAGGATAGAGGAGGCTGTGCTTCTGCATTTTCTATATATATATATATATATATATATATATATATTTTTTTTTTTTTTTTTGAGACAGGGTCTCCCTCTGTCACGCAGGGTGGAGTGCAGTGGCACGATCTCAGCTCACTGCAACCTTAGCCTCCTGGACTCAGTGATTCTCCCATCTCAGCCTTCTGAGCAGTGGGACCACAGGTGCATGCTACCATGCCCAGTATTTTTCTTTCTTTCTTTTTTTTATTTTTGGTAGAGACAGGGTTTCACCATGTTGCTCAGGCTGGTCTCGAACTCCTGCGCTCAAGCAATCTGTCCATAGGCCTCCCCATTTTATAGATGAAAAACTGCCCAGAAAGGTAGAATAACTTGTCCAAGATCACAGAGCTGGTAAGAAGTCCAGCGGAGGTGGGAATCTGGGTACTGAGCGCACGGCCTGCCCTGTTACCCATACTGTAGAGAGAAACACGAACACCCATCCTGGTGGCTCTACTTCTGCACTGAAAGTGGACTACAGACAGGAGCCAAGTCCTTACCAGTTGTGACAGTGTTCCCTTCTCTTTTCTGCCAATCACAAACTCTCCTGCCAAGTAGTGCTGGGGTTTGTTTCACGTTTTTTTTGAGACAGGGTCTCACTCTGTCACCCAGGATAGAGCGCAGCCTTGACCTACCAGGCTTAAGTGATCCTCTCACTTCAGCCTCCCGAGTAGCTGGTACCACAGGCTCATGCCACCATGCCCGGCTAATTTTTATACTTTCTGTAGAGACAAGGTCTCACCATGTCACCCAGGATGGTGAACTCCTGAACAATCTGCTGCCTTGGTCTCCCAAAGTGCTGGGATCACAGGTGTGTGCCATTGTGCCCCGTCCTACTAGTGCTGTTTTTACCACCTAAATCCCAGTTTCAACTGTCAGAAAAAAAAAAAAGGTTACGCCACTGTTTCTTTGCTGCTCAGATTTGGAATCATTTTGTACATGTGCATTTTCAACTGCCCCTGCTAACAGAGGAGCTCCTCACACGTAGGTGTCAGGTCTTTTAATTTCATCATGTGCTTTACTCCTAGTGCCTGAATTAATCAGTGTTCTGCATGCAGCTAATGCCCAGCGCGTCAAAAGACGCTGGTGTTTGAAAGACTCAGTTAGAGACTTCTCTTCAGTAATTTGACAAACACTTACGAAATGCCATTTACATACAAATCTTTCTTACCCTCCCATCTAAAACAGCATGGCTGATGGGCCATTACCTCTCAGAAAAATGTATTATAGCTCCAGATGGTAGAATGACCAGGAAGAAGTTTCATCTGGCAAGCCAATGTTTATTAAGAACTGACTGTATGCACAGCATCACACCAGGCTAGCAGAAAACAAAATAATCCTAAGCGATCATCCCTGGTCTAAAAAAGGCCTGAATACTACATTATTAACGATCTAAAATCCAACCATCTTTTAGTGTGTCTTATAGTTCATTAAATTTTTGAACTGTTAAACACTGCGACTTGACTGCTTAGTCTGGGGAAGCAAAACAACGTTGGCAGAGCCTGAAACACTTGGGGAAATTTACTGCAAAGCAAGGATGCAGCATTGAGGGTTAAACATCTACAAAGCGGGAAATGATGTGAATTTTAACAACAGGCTTAGAAAGCTAACATCTCTTTAGAAAATAATCCTCTGTAAAAAACAACATACAAAAAGCCAAAGCACACTTCACTTAGTGGAATATATTATGCAGGACACAGAAAAGGCCAGTCTGTTCTACAGCCACGTGCAGGAAATGATCTGGTTAAGACTAAAGGGCAGGGACAATGGGTTCTGAGAAATCCAACGTGCACACCAACACATTTTCAGACAGACTCAGGCAAGCAGTCCGTCTAACCCTACACATCCGTTAACAAATTCCTCCAAATTGCTGCTCAGACTAGGGGCAAAAACATTTTAATGCACCTGACACTGGAACCACACACATACCCGGCACAACGGCCACTGCCCGCAGGCAGCTCTGAAATACCGCCTTCTCTACAAATGGCCTAAGTTCTAATCATCTGTCTCTATCTGATCAGAAAAACGTTTCCACTATGTGAACTTCCACCTTTCTGTCTCAGACCAGTCCAACCAGGTAATTTTCACCTCTGCCTATTCCCCTTCAATTTAACTGCTTCCTCTTCAGGTTTTTGTCTTAGAAAAAGGGATTCTCTGTCGAGGTCTAGTCTCTGTGGCAATGCACAAAGTTCCCGTCATTTCCAGTTGGTTTCCTCATCACCAGTCTTCTTCAGATACCCCCAAAACAGATGGCGCTCAGAGATCTGAACTCCAGCCCCCACAATCTGCCAAATGCAGGCCGACCCTCACCGCAGGCCTGGCTTACGTTAGTGGTGAAGGTTCGAGACAGAAGCTCTTCTCGCTGTCTCTCCTGCTGCTCCCTTGCATGGCGCCGATGCTGGAAGTTTCTGAGCGCAGTCTGCAGGTGCTGGACATCATACTTTAACTGGTCGACCCGACTGGAATTGATGGAGAGAGAGATTAAATTCCAGGAACTCAGGGCAGCAGAGTCTCAGGGGGCCAGGCTTTGTATTCAGGAAAGACAGCATTTCCTTACTTCTCCCTACACCACCCCACGCTATACCCCACCACCACAAGATCTGATTTTGATCAATGATGTTGAAAGTAAAGAAGTAACGTGTGGTTAAAGCGAGATGGTAGCACACAAGCTTCTGGCAGCTTTACTTCAGAATCTGTTGCTCTCTGATTCTGGATGCATGACAGGGAACAGGGGACAGGAAGCAGGCTCGCTGACCTCTTCTTGACCTTCTATGGATTATATCGCTCTCCTGGAAGAAGCCCAAGGGCATCTTTGAGGTAAAGCATCCACAAAGTATCATAAAACTTTTGGAAACAGGCACTGGGGGTGGAGTGGCGAAGGTGGTTTCATTTTAATTTCATGGTGGAGTATCAAACATTAGATCAGCATTTCATTATGGGTGGACTGATTCAAGTGATTTTTCATTTCAACCCAAGAAGAACCCAGCAGGAACCAAAGAGCAGAACAAAACTCCATGGCAACATTAGGCTTCAGGTGGCTATGGGTCTAGTCAGAAAAACAGAACTGGAGGCAGAATTTCAAAATGACACCAAAGGGGTCACAAGGTTTCTGAGTCACAAACCTCACAGGCTATTTATTTTGAGGAGCATTACTCAGATACAACTGTGCCCTTTGGGGGGACTTTTTCTTTACATAGTCGTAGTTTTTCAACATGTACGTGGGTTTTCAGAATATTCTATCGCCTCCCCCCCCCCAGGAGAAAAGCCTATCTTGCCAGGCCTGGAGTAGCAGTGCCATGTCAGAGGTCAGCACTTACAGTTTGGCATTTTGCCTTTTGTTAGGGGGCTCCTTGCTGGACAAAATCTCCAGACGTTCTAGACGGCTGAATATCTGGTCTATGCTTGCTTGGATTTCGTTTTCTACTACTGTACAAAAAAGAAAAAAGAATAATTGCTGGAAAAGAGATAGTGAACTTAAATTAGAATAAATTACAGATTTTTTTTTCAATATCCAATAAACTAGAACTACATATTTCAAAAGGAGAAAAATGTATACACTAATGAATAACAGAAAAAATTCAAATTATGCCGTAAATGTTGTTTTGAAAAAAGTACATGTATATAGTTGTTAATGACACAACAATGCCAATTTTTTTAAAAAGCTGAAGGTAAATCTGTAGAAATAAATTTCCTACCTTTAGAAAATAAACATGCAAAGGTTGTACAAATAAATACTTTAAGCTAAATTTTCTGATATAGGTCTCTTTTCCTTTGGATTTCTCAGACGTGGATTATAAATACCTAGTAAAAAGACTGCCAGTTGAATTCCCTATAGTAATGAGTTTTTTTTTTTTTTTTAATTAAAAAAAAAAAAGCATAAAGGAAGGGGAAGATTAGTATGTGAAACATACAGAGGAGAGCTCCCTTAAGGCTTTCTGTAAGAATGGGTGGGCTGAGCAATGTTGACGTCCCCAAAATAGACCAAATATCAATAGGAAAGGCCCAGGAAAGAATCCACAGAGGTAAAGAGATATGATAAATACGGTCATTTTCCTTATCTCTTTCGATAAGACAGTCAAAATGACCTCTTTCCATTTCTAATCATGTAACGAGATTGCTGAGAAGGCAAACAAAGTCCAATGAACAAAAAAGCTAAACTGTGCACAAAAGAAAGCATCCAGACTGCTTCTTGCCCATAAAGAAGTGACAGCAGTGACACTGCCCCTTCCTAGGCCTTTGCGCCCACAGTAAACAAAGACAGTTGAGATTAGAACAAGGTGGGGCACAGAACCAAGAACAGAGCTGCTTTTGAAGCTGTGAAAGGAGACGTGAGAGAACAGGAGGAATGGGTCCGGAGGGAGCCCAGCAGTGGGGTGGGTAGGCAGTCCCCGCAGGTGGTGTCCATATGACTGACTCAGAAAAAAGATCTTTCCTTAGAATAGAAAAAAAAAAAAAAACCAAAAAAAACAAAAATCCAGCATGCTTCTCAAAAGAAACCATGCTGTGGGAACTAAACTAATTAATATTGCTGTTCGTTTCTGAATAATCCTCCTTAAAAGCCACAGTTCTCAGCTCAGAAGAAATGGCCAATTCCAGTTAAACATCTCTGAATTTTTATGGAGTACATTCCTCTAAGGACTAGGTAATTAGATTAAGACAGATGGAGGCAAGCGCTTCCATTCCCATAGGGCCATGTCAGGTTGAGTGGAGGGGTAATGGGGGATAAGACTTGTGGGATTCCAAAGGGCACACTCAGGGAAATCAGTGATTTTGCCATAGGGTTTTTCTGTCCACCCTAACAACAAAACTCATTCCACGCTGAATCATTAAGCCCCCGAGGCAGAGTGCAGTCAGGAAACCCAGCCCATTAGCACCCTGTCATCAGAGAAAGGACTCTGGTCTCCACAGTTAATTACTCACTCTGCACAGACTGCTTGTCTGCCGTCTCCAGGCGTCCCATGCGAGACTGGATCTCGTGGACCTGCCTATCAAAGGAAGAGGGAGGAAATGAGTGAGACAGGAGTAATCAACAGCGCTTCAGTCAGAAAAGACAATGTTTCTGATGCCAACATGTAACTGATTTAAATTGACAGCATCACTGAACTGTAAAATTTGTATGTGGCACTTTAGGTCCCACGTTTTGGCATGGTTTCTAATATCTTAACTACTAATAATAACACTGATAGGCAGATTATGGGTGCTTACCATATCCAAAAGACTCTGCCAAGTCAATAACCCTATGAGGAAAGTACTATTATCATCCTCATTTTATAAATAAAACTGAAGCCCAGGAAGCTTATGTAACTTGTTCAAGGTCACACAGCCAGTGATAAGCCTCGAACCGGACCCAGCCAATCCTACTTTCTGTTCTATGACCTAATGTGCTAAGCACTGGCCTGTACTAGGAAGAGTCAAAGAGCAAGGGAGATATAATCCTTGTCCTTGAGAAACAACCTAATTAGGAATGACAGGCTGGACAGACACGAACAAGCCCTGGGAAGATTCACGAGAAAAGCAATACACATAAGTATAAACAAACAGAAAGAGGGGCAGCTCTGCACGGTGGTGTCACAGGCAAGCAGACAGAGGGGCGGGGCTGAGAAAAACAAACCAGGTAAGTTTTGTGGACAGAGAGAGTTCTGAGCATCACTGTGAAGAAGGGAGACATCATTTGGTGAAGGAAGATAGAGAAAACTGATATGCAAAAATTCATACGAGACATGTGGATTACAAGCAGAGAGGGCTGCTTGAAAGAGAATCAGGTCAGAGGAAGAGGATGGTGAAGTGACTCACTGGAGGAAACCAGTCAAAGGAAGACCCTGAAAGATAGGGACCTCCTGTTTGGTAAACATCTTTCCCTGACAATATCAAGGAAAGAAGGAACTGCCATCTCATTTGGAAATGCAACACTGTACCCTGGATCTGGGTAACACTCTCTGGAGGCTTTCCAGGGCCTGGCCAAGGACATCCTCAGGACCCCCTTCCTAGTGGTCCTCCATGATCAGTCCTTGGGATACTGCTTATGCTGGCCCCACCGTCCACTTCCTGGTGCTCACAGTGGAGGTTCCCCAAGTTAGGGCCCACATGTAGGGAGCCTGCTGGACTCTCACATCATCCCCAACGCTGGAGGAAAGGTCAGCAACCAGTCTCCATCATGAGCACTGCAAACCAGGACTCCGAATTTACCAGTGCCAGCCAGGCACCCAACTTCGGCTTCAGCTGGTGCCCAGTCTTTACCAGGGCTTCCCTGTGGCCTCCAGACATGCCCTCGGGCACCAAAAGAAGCCGGGCGAGCTGTGAAATGACTCCCCAGGGTGCTCCTAGGCAAGACCTGTGGCCCTGAGAAGCAACTAGAAATCACTGCTAGAGTCCAAGACCAGACCGTTGCTTCCGGAAAGTAAGTCCGGGATATTCCGGGATGATGCGGGGGTGTGGAGGTATGGGGGTGGATGTAGGAATGCAGCCTGAGGTAGCCGACATCTGAAGCAGGGCAAACAAGGGAACGGGTATAGGGGACCGGAGGGTAACGGGGATGGAAAGGAGAATTAGGACTCTAAGGAAGTCCTGACGCAGGCTGTGAGGTAAATTTTCAATGCTGATTTAATAGAAAAATCTGAAAGTTCATAATATTATCAACACGAACAGTGACATAATAAAAAGTAGGGAGGCCAAGAATAGCCAAGACCACTCTGAAGAAGGAGGGGGAGGAACGACTTGTCCAACCAGCCATTATGACTGTAACAATGGAAACAAGATGGCGGCAGTGCAGGCACAGATGGACAAGGAAAGGCAAACCCTACAGCTGGCCCAAGAGGAAAGAAAGAGCGCAGACACAGCCCCACGTATTTGGGAGCTTTTGAAAGAAGGGACTACAATAAATGCCAACAGCTCCAGTTTGTTATCCGTACAGAAAAAGGACACCTCGGGTAATACATAAAAATAAACTCAAGCTCACTTAAAACCTATCTGGAAAAAGCAGAGCTTTCAAACTTTCTGAAGAAAATACAGGCATGCATAAATGACCTTGGGTTACAGAAGGATTTCTTAAATAAGACAAAATCCAAAAACTACCTGCCCCCACAAAACCCACAAACCACAAAGAAAAAGACAGATACATCTGACAACATTAAAATAAAAAAACTTCTGTACACCAAAGCCACAAAATAAACAAGTAAATGAACAGCACAGACTGGAGGGTATCTGCAGCAGATAACAAAGGATTGATGTGCAGAAAATATACAAAGAATTGTTACAAATCAATAGGAAAAGTCCAACAAGGCATTTTTTTTTAAAAAAAGAAGAAAGGGCAAATGACAGGAAAGAAAACCTAAATGGTCAATCAATACACAAAATGACACTCAACTAGGAAAACACAAATGAAAAGCACTGAGATCACATTTCTTTAGCCCGTCAAACTGACAAATATTTTAAAGTTTGGGAACATATGCATTAATAAGGAAATAGGGAAATCAGAACTCTCATACCCAGCTGGTAGGATTATAAATTGGTAAAACACTTTAAATGCTTTCTGACAATAACTAGTAGAATACAGCATGTGCCCATCCTATGACCCAGCACTTTGAGGAATGTGTCCTAGAGAGCTTCTGGGATACCTTGAGGAGATGTAAATGGCAGGGATGTTCATCAAACCACTTTTGTACAGGCCCATAATCCACTGACTTTTCCCATCAAATCTCTATTTGCTTTGAACCAATTAGAGAAGATGTAGCTAATAATACAATTCCAGTCGCTACATTTCATGCTAAGAAAAGATAAATGTGAAACAACAAAGCCAAGTATGAATGGCAAGGTGGGAACTACTAATATGCCAAGTGCAAAATCTGTCTCAAACTGAACTGGGAATTCTGACAACACAACACGCTGGAAGTCAATAAGAAACAGGTGATACACAAGCAAGACTTGGGAGCATGGCCATAAGGAATGCCCTCTCTAGCATGGGGTCCATGGTGGGCTTGGGCGATAATATAACAAAGCAGAGAAATAGTAGCAAATAAGCCAGGGTCACTGTAGCTGTCTTTTAAAAAGGTTTACAGAAGATCTAGGAAGAATTTTTTAATAGAAGTGCTTTTTAAAAGTTCATGAAACTACTCACCACCCCCCACCACCCCATAACATCCACTTTACATCCAGGCTGCCTCTGACCACTGTGAACGTGAAAACGCTATGTAATCTATACAGCATCATGTAAGTTTGGTGTTAACTTTACTTAAAAGTAATGGCAACAATCTGGTCATTTTCATTTCACTCACTTTGCCTTTACATTTTGCTCATTAAAGGGCAAAATCTATCAAGGAAAAACATGGTCTTGAGATAAGGTAATAGTTCTTAAGCTGAGCTGCTCAGGAAAAAAAAAATGGTCTTGAGATAAGGTAACAGTTCTTAAGCCCACCTGTTCATCAAAACCACCTGGGGAGCTTGTTAAATGTAGTGCTTCTTGTTTCCTGGACATATGATAACATCCAGGACAGGAGACTGATCTTGGACTACATACGGGACAAATGTGGTCGCCTTTACAACCACTGGGATCTCAAAAACAGAAGCTTGGCTATTTTATAAACTATAAAGTTTACCTAAAGTAAACATTTAAGTGTAATATGTTTATTCTGTTTTTCATCTTTTATTTTCACTCATTCGCTGTTCAAGTAGATTCAGGAGTTTTCAAGTAACTTTAAAATGTCAATCCAATTCCAATGTATTCAATGTATTCAGGGACATGGTAAGAGGTAACCACAAACTGGGTTCAAAGTTCCAGTAAAATTAATACGTTTAGCTACTGTTGTGTCAACTCAGCTATAATCACTAATTTCTGCAGTTGCCAAAGTTCATTGCTGGTGCTCACTGGACTCCACGTGTTTCCTGTGAAAGTCATTCAGTCACCAGTTCTGTATCATGGAACTGAAAGGAGCCTTACAGTTTAACCAGCCCAAACTACAATATCATTCTACAGATGAGGAAAAACAAAGCAAGGAGGTCTAGAACCAGAACTCCCACTCCTGGTTCACCACTTGAAAGGAAAGACAGATACTGCAGCATAAAAGAAAGTAAACTCCTCAAGGGCAGGGCTGTGCTGCCAGCACTGAGAATGGTGCATAGCACATAGTAGGTGCTCAATAAATATTTAATGAATTAATGAGTGTCAGGGTAACAGAGGGCCTAATAGTTGTGGGGCAAAGCTGGCCCACTGCTTGTTTTGATAAATAAAATCGTACTGGAACACAGGTACATCAATCAGTTTATATATTGTCTATGGCTGTTTTCCCAATATAACAGCAGAGCAGTCACTATAGAGACTGCATAGCCCCCAGAGCCTGTAATATTTACTATCTGGCCCTTAACAGAAAAAACTGGCAAGCTGCTAGAGTTCAAGGGTGCATTGTTGGAGGCCTACAGAGTTCATCTACACTCCACACACCTTGTTTGGGGTACCACTTAGAATTCCTCTTCTGAGCCATGCAGTTTTCTCTGAGATTAGCTGCACTGAAAACAGGTAGTCTAAGACTCTCTAAACAAAATTATTCTTGAATATAAAATGGCTCATGGCCTTCTTGGCAACATCTTTTAACTAAATTAACTAGATAAGACTATACATAACAGATTAACTTAAGGCACCACCATGCCCATTGTGCCCCGGGATTGTGAAAGATCTGCCCTTTCTTAGTAACATGAACATAATTGCGTTTCATTCTTTCTCTAAATTACTCACAGACTAGTTTAAGTCCCTTCCTATAATGTTTATGTGAGAATAGGGTTCCCCCGTGTAAAAGAAAATTCTGTCATTACAAAGTAGGTTCTGTATTTTCGCCCACACAAATGAAACACTTCATCGTCAAAATAAAAGAAACCCGTAAACTTAGAAAATGAAAGAGAAAGAGGATCTTCACCCTCTTACTCCTAATGCTTCTGGGCATTTCATTTCCAGGCCTTGGGAGTGTGAGTTTAAGTGTTTTAATCAATAAAACTGCAGCATAAGTTTGACAGTTCTCAATAGGACAGGTATATACCTCAATAAATTGAGAAAAGGATCTAAAACAGATACTTTTACACCAGAGTTCATAGCAGTATTATTCTCAACAGCCCAATGGTGGAAACATCCAAGTGTCCATCAACAGATGAGTGGGTAACAAAATGTGGTAGATACATACAACGGAACATTATTCAGCCATAAAACGGAATGCAATTCTGGTAACAGGTTACAATATAGATGAACCCTGAAAACATTAAGTGAAATAAGCCTGATACAAAAGGACAAATTCTGTATGACTCCACTTATAAGTATCTAGAATAGGTAAATTCATAGAGAGAAGTAAAACAGAGGTTACTAGGTGCTCTGGAAGGAAGAAACGAGGTGCTACTGATTAACAGGCACACTGGGATGATGAAAAAGTTCTGGAAATGGATCTTAGTGATGTAAGTTGTGTACCTACCCAATGTCACTGAATTGTACGCTTAAAAATTGTTAAAACAGTAAATCTTATGTTGTGTATATTTTACAATAAAAAATAAAAATCATAAAATTCCGTCCCCCCAAAACAGGGTAAAAATCATAAAATTCTGCCCCCTCCCCCCAAAAATAGGGTAAGTATGGCCCCATTACCATATTCAACTACATATCTCAGCAAGTTCCAAAAGTGCGGGACGATGCGAATAAAGGACACTATCAAGGAACTTAAGTCATGAGAAGCTAAATTAAAATTCGACTTTCTCTGCGATAACCTGTAACCAAATACTATTAACAAGTAATAACAGCGAATGCTACGTGGACAGCAATTTCTTTGTACCATAAAAACGTGGTCTTTAGTATAAATCGAATAAGAATAAAAATATTTTCCCGTACATGCCTTGACTCTCCAATTAAACAGTACACTCCTACGGCCAGGGGCCGTGTCTCCTACTCCGTGTCTCCTCTCGAGCTCTACCAACCAGGAGCACCGAGTTGACAAGTGCTGGACAAAGTTTTATAACCTGCAGGTGCCACTTTCCCTTCACCCAGTCTACCCAGCAGGTAGTCACGGACTTGCAGACCCCAGGAGTCATCGGCCCCACGTCTCCAGGCCCCAGACTGAACCCACTGCCTGTGTCTGACCTGGGCGTCCCGCCAAGGATTAAGCACTTCGGAGGCATCCCCAGCAGTGCCCTGGCGGAAAAACTCGGCCTCTACCCTGGCGGACGTCCGAGGCCCCAGCCCCGGAAGCCAGCCTCATCTGGCCTATCCTCGTCTAGCCCCTGCCCGCTCCCCAATCGGCCCTCACTTGTGCGTTTGCTGGTACAGCGGCTCCATGTCGCCGGCCGGGCCGGCCACTGCTCCGGCTCTGGCTTCCTCTGAACACGTCCTCACAGCCCCCCTTCCGGTTTCCGGTTTCCGGTCGCAGGGCCCTCCCTCCCCTACCGGCCAAGGCTGCCCGCACGCGCGCCTTACTAGCGGTGGTTGCGAGATGAGAGAAGGGGAAAGAGAAATGAGGCCGGCGACGGAAGGATAAGTGTAATCACAGGCTCGGCTTTACGTGAAGGGCAAGGAGGTGCAGATGTTTGCTGAAGGCTAGCCTCAGGATTGAGTCAGGCATTAGGAAGGACAATGGCGGGATACTCACGAGAGGTCCTTAGAGCAAAGTTGAAGGCGAGCGACGGACATCTGCTCTTCCCTGCCGCAGAAAGGACGGGAGGTTCTTACTTGGCTTCGCTTTAAACCATGTAATCGGGGGTCTGGAGATTTCGCTCTTCACTGTTTTTCCTGGCGCAAGCTTTTCCTGTTTCGCATTTGTCTACTCACTCTCCCGCCTATCTACTCCCCATTCCTATTTATCCATCCAGTAAACCTACATTGAATGAATGAGTGGTTATTATGTGTCATGTATGAAGCAGGGAAAACCAGGTTCCTGCTGCCCTCAGAGAGGTTCTGGTCTGGGAAAGGAAATAAGATATGTATACTGTCAAAAGATAAAATTACAAGAAATGTAGTTATAGATCTTAACTGGCTATTTGCGATTCTAGCACCGGGCAACACCTTATTCTATGAAATAGAATGAGTATTCTGATGAGCTGAGCAGAGGAGATTGTCTTTATAGACAGAAAAGGGCTGAAAAAAAGCAGAAGCAACAAGTTTCAAAGTTATTTTACTTGTATTGGTTAAGGCAAAGGGACTTCCTTTATCATGGGGATATGGCTATTTCCCTTCTCTTCTGATTTCTCTGAAGGTCAGATGAACAGCTTAATTTCGGCTTTGTGGCTTGGAACGTTAGCATGAGTGACTATTTTGGTTTGGCCTGTTGGGCCTAGTGCGGAGCTCAGTCCAAACCAATGGCTTTCTATGAATTTTATTTATCAAGACAAACATTTATTTATCAAGACAAACATTCCAAAGAGATTGAGCTGAACTGGGGGTCGTCTCCCGGAGGACATTTAGGAAAGACTTAATGAAGGGGTGGTATTTAAGCAGGGACTGGGATTTGGACACTTCTGTGTCTGCACATAGGCTATCCCATTTCCATCCTCCAAGCTTATCTGCTCTTCCCAAGGCAGGAGACGTTTTTTTTTTTTTTGACAAATTGATACTTCTGTTTTCCTGGATCCTGGATCCCACCCAGTTTTGTGTCCCAAGAGACTGTCCACCCATGTACATTCTTTTCCTGAAATTATTTTTTTCATTTATTCTGTCGTTGAGCATCTACAACGTACCATGCACAGATACTGGAGATAGGTACACAAGCAAGACACAGCCCTAAAATCTCCCATATCTCTCGTGGTCTGTTGAGAGGACAATCATACTCTCAAGCTACATTATCAAGTAGAATACATGCTACAATTGATCCAAAGTACCATTTCCCTGGGGAGGGCAAGAAGGGTTCATGGACAAAATAGCATATGAATAGGACCTTCAAGAATCAAGAGAATTTTAACAGTGTCTTGTATATACTAACCACTGTGAAAATGTTTATTGTATCTGCCTGGTAGAGATGAAGAGGAGTACATTTGAGGCTGAGGGGATAGCTTGAGCAAAGGCAAACAGAAGGAAAGAACATGAATCTCCTCTGGCTGAATTCAGGGTGTTTGGGGCAATAATAGTATTCGAAGAAAGGTTAGAACCAGATCATAGGAATTTTTTTTTCTTTTTCTTTTCTTTTCTTTTTTTTTTTTTTTTTTTTTTGAGATGGAGTCTTGCTCTGTTGCCCAGGCTGGAATGCAATGGTGCAATCTTGGTTCACTCCAACCTCCGCCTCCTGGGTTCAAGCGATTCTCCTGCCTCAGCCTCCCAAGTAGCTAGGATTACAGGCACCCACCACCACACCCAGCTAATTTTTGTGTTTTTAGTAGAGACAGGGTTTCACCATGTTGGTCAGGCTGGTCTCGAACTCCCGACCTCAGACGATTCACCCACTTTGGCCTCCCGAAGTGCTGTGGTTACAGGCATGAGCCACTGCACCTGGCCAGGAAATCTTAAATGTCAGTGTTGGGTTTTTATTTATAGATTTTTATTCTCTGGATAGTTGGAAGGTATCAGAAAAATCTATCAGAGGATAGAAATGTAAAAAATTTCTCAAATAATTTTCATGCCTATGTCTTGTTTTCCTTTGGGTCTCATGGCATCCCTGGGAGGTGGATAAGGCAGATAAGGAAGTTGAAGTTCAGAAGATCTCCCTTCTGCCTCTCAGTCTCTTAAAGACTTAAGCCTTTACATGTATTTAGGCCTTCCTCTAAATGGAAGAAAACTCCACTCTCCATCTTACTGCATTTTTAACTTATATCCCATTTTTTCTTTTTCGTGTGTGGTTAAACCACTTGGATAATTGATATATACTGCTGACATTCTCTTGGCATGACTTACCCTCTAGCCTCTCCTTCATTTTACTAGAACTGTTTTCTAGGCTCACCAGAGTCCACTTGACTTAGTCCATTGGTCTCCTTCCATAAATCATCCTACATTATATATTCATTGAGCTGATAACTGTGTGTCAAACACAATGCAAGGGCTGATGTACAAAGATGAGTAAGACACCACCTTACAAACAAACAAAACTGTGTTATAAAATTCATGGACTCATGTGAGGAATTGTGATTTAACAACAAAGATAAGAAAAATTAGTAGAGAAGAGTACTTAGGTGTTTGTTTATTGTCTAATATGTGCATGTGAATATTCTTTACATTGTTCAGGCACCATCACTTTCTGTCTGGATCCAGGAACTATTTCTTTATGCTATTGTCAAATGTGCTGTTTCTCGCTAGTTTCTGGCTACCATGAGAAAAGGGGAACAACATTGTTATTCACAATGCCATGACTTTTCAGAACCTGTTTGTATTGTCCTATGTAGCTTTCTCTGCCCCTCCAGCTCCTAATGCCACTTATTTAAAGCTGGTACTGCAGAGAGTCCCCACTAGGGCAATGCTGAACGGAAATGTGGGATTGGAGCCACTGTAGAGTCCCCAGTAGGGCAGTGCCTAGTGAAGCAGTGGGAATGGAGCCATCTCCAAGACCTCAAAACTGTAGTCCGCCGGGCGCGGTGGCTCAAGCCTGTAATCCCAGCACTTTGGGAGGCTGAGACGGGCGGATCACAAGGTCAGGAGATCGAGACCATCCTGGCTAACATGGTGAAACCCCGTCTCTACTAAAAAATACAAAAAACTAGCCGGGCGAGGTGGCGGGCGCCTGTGGTCCCAGCTACTCCGGAGGCTGAGGCAGGAGAATGGCATAAACCCGGGAGGCGGAGCTTGCAGTGAGCTGAGATCCGGCCACTGCACTCCAGCCTGGGCGACAGAGCCAGACTCAGTCTCAAAACAAAAAACAAAAAACAAAAAAACTGTAGTCCTACCAGTATGCAACTCCAGCCTGGGAACTATAGGCAGGAGACTCCAATCCATCAGAGCTGCTGCGTGGACTGAGCCTAGAAAGGCTGTAGAGGTGGGACTGCCCAGAGCTTTGGGGGCCCAGCCTCCCAGCATGTCCAGGAGTGGGACATGAATCAGAGGAGATTATTTTCTAGCTTTAAGACTTAATGTTGTTTTCCCTATTGGATTTTGGACTTACTTGGGAATAGTTACCCTTCTTTTCTTGCCTAGTTATCTCTTTTGGAATGGGAATGTCTATCCTATGCCTGTACCACCATTGTATTTTGGAAAAAGATAACTTGTTTTGATTTCCCAGGGTCACAGCTGGAGGAATTTGTCTTGGGATGAATCGTGCTTTGAGTCTCACCTATATCTGGTTTAGATGAGACTTTAGACTTCGGGCTTTTGAGTTGATGCTGGATTGAATTAAGACTTTTGGTACTATTGGGATGGAATGAATACATTTTGCAAGTGAGAAGGACATAAATTGTGGGGGCAGGGGGAGAATTTTATGCTTTGAATGTGTCCCCCCAAAATTCATATGTTGGAAACTTGGCTGCCATTGTGGCAGTACTGAAAGGCCTTTGGGAGGCAATTGGGTCGCAAGGACAGAGCCTTCATGCATGGATCGATGTTATTACAGGAGTGGACTCCTGATGAAAGGACAAGTTTGGCTGCCATTGTCTGTCTGTTTCATATACTAACTTCTGCCTTTCACTTTTCCATCATGGGATGAACTTCACCAGATGACGGTGCCATGCTCTTGGACTTACCAGCCTCCAGAACTGTGAGCGAATAAACTTCTTTTCTTTAAACATTACCCAGTGTGTGGTATTCTATTATGGCAGCAGAAAATAGACTAAGACAGCTGGTTGTATTGATAATGCCATTTATTTAATGCTGGTTACATCGTTACTCATGATGCTGCACCATTGTTCACTCTATTCATATACCTATGAATACTGGCTTCATAACTCAAAGTTTGTTCCTGTGCTTCTTTAGTGATGACACCAATGGCGATTTTTGCTTACAGAATGCAGAAAAATGTGAATAAAATTTCACCAGTCAAAGTTTTAGATGTATGTTTACAACAATATATCATCCAACCACATCTTCTCTTGAAATCTTTTTTTTTTTTTTTTGAGACAGAGTCTTGCTCTGTCCCCCAGGCTGGAGTGCAGTGGCGCGATCTCGGCTCACTGCAAGCTCCGCCTCCTGGGTTTACGCCATTCTCCTGCCTCAGCCTCCCGAGTAGCTGGGACTACAGGCGCCCGCCACCTCGCCCGGCTAGTTTTTTGTATTTTTAGTAGAGACAGGGTTTCACCGTGTTAGCCAGGATGGTCTCGATCTCCTGACCTTGTGATCCGCCCGCCTCGGCCTCCCAAAGTGCTGGGATTACAGCTCTTGAATTCTTTAGGCCTTAATCCTAGGCTTAATTCTAGGCCTGAATTCCTAGAAGGTGATCTCTTTCAGTGTTGACTGCACCCCTGCCTTCCACACACTGAAACCAGTTGTCAGGGGAAGGGGTGGATAGGCTCAGGTCCCATGGGTGGAGCAAGAAGAGAAGTTCCATTCATGTAAGGAACATCTGGCCCTCACCTGGAACAGCTTAAGACCAACCCAGTATCTTATGAGGTCACTATATTGATCAGAGGCAAGAGAGGACATTGATTGTAAAAGTTGATTGGCATTACAGCATAATGGTCTTGAATGGAGAAGATAGGCATGGCCACTTCTGGAGGATTGCCTGACATGTGGTGCAAAGCCTTGGAGAGGGGTGAACACACTGTACCAGCTTGAGGTGGGGGACCCCAGTAGTCAGGTTAAAGGATGCATCCACTCTCATTATTGTGTCATGCCAGAGGTGGCACTGTGGTCATAAATGTGGTGAGAGCCAGGGCATTGACCCACACAGGTGGCTCAACCTCAAGGATTGGTGGTGAACTGTTAGTAGCCCAGAGTTCTGAACTCATATATCCAATGTGAATCACCCCAAATTAGCAAATCGGTACTATTCTAGTGGCCCAGTATTATTCAATGCCATAAAATAAATACTGTGCTGGTCAGCAGAAGCAATCTACTTGTCAGGTTGCCCTGGACAACCCCATAGGCATGAGCCCTGAAGCTCCTCAGGGCATTTGGCCAACCACACAGATCAAGAGGTGGGTCTTAGAGTACTCTGAAGAGAAACCAACTGGGATGATCCTAGCCACTGAAGAGGACTTAGAATATTTCAAGAAGAGCACTCAAAAGTGTGGGGTCCCCTGAGGATCTGGCCTGGGGCCTGAGCTAGGGACCCTTCTTGCCTAGGTCTTAGGGCAAATTATGTAATAAAATAGAGATGATCTCATATTCTTTGCTACTGCTACCGTTGAGAGGTGGAGACTAGTTTTACTCCCTCTAAACCTGAGCTGGCCTTAATGACTTCCTGGACCAATAGAATGTGAAAGAAGTGAAATTCTGGGATTTTCAAGGCCAGGTTATAAGAAGCCCTGTAGCTTGGGGTTGCAGAATGCAGGAAACAAAGAGATCCCTTTGAATTATTATGACAAAGGAAGACTTTATAGAGTAGATGTGATTTCAGCTGTACCTTGAAATACAAGGATGTATGGAAAGGCAGGCACAGGGCATTTCTGGCAGCAGAGAGGTAAAGTTGGAAAGGGTATAGGTAGGCCCAGGAGGCAATCTGTGTCGTTCCTCTTGGCTAGGACAGAGAGTTTCTTTTCTTTCCTTTTTTTTTTTTTTTTGAGATGGAGTCTCACTCTGTCACCTAGGCTGGAGTGCACTGGCGTGATCTAAGCTCATTGCAACCTCTGCCTCCTGGGTTCAAGAGATTTTCGTGCCTCAGCCTCCTGAGTAGGTGGGACTATAGGCATGCACCACTATGCCTGGCTAATTTTTTTGTATTTTTAGTAGAGACAGGGTTGCACCATGTTGATCAGGCTGGTCTCAAAACTCCTAACCTCAAGTGATCTACCTGCCTTGGCCTCCCAAAGTGCTGGGATTACAGGCTTGAGCCACTATGCCCGACCAGGACAGAGAGATTCTGCAGTGGAGGAAGATTGAATTAGAATTATGAGTCAGTCATGTCACAGACAGGAAGAATGTTTTGCCTCCACCCTGTGACCATGGGTAATATCTGACAAGCTTTTGGCCTCGGGTAATGGGATGAAGTCGTGTTTCAGGAAAATCAATGCGATGACATGTTTCCACCTTTACCTGAACTTCAGGAAGTGCCCCCACAGTTCTAGAGTTCCAGAATTCAGCAACCCAAGTCATAGTTAGTGTGTTTGTTCCCTTTGTGGTGAGACAAACTTGAAACACATCTCTCTGAAGAGGACTTTTGGTCTCACTTGATGAAACTTAATTCTTATTTCTGGAACGGTATTAATTTGTTGTGTCTCTCTGGCCAACTCAACCAGATGAAATAGAATAATTTTTGTTGTTGTTGTTTTATGAGACGGAGTTTCACTCTTGTTGCCCAGGCTGGAGTGCAGTGGCATGATCTTGGCTCACTGCAACCTCCACCTCCCAGGTTCAAGCGATTCTCTCCTGCCTTAGCCTCTAGAGTAGCTGGGATAACAGGCGCCCACCACCACACCTGGCTGATTTTTGTATTTTTAGTAGAGACAGGGTTTCACTGTGTTGGCCAGGCTGTTCTCGAACTCCTGACCTCAGGTGATCCCACTCACCTCAGCCTCCCAAAGTGCTGGGATTACAGGAGTGAGTCACCGCGCCCAGCCGAAACAGAATAATTCTATTATCCCTTCTCTCAAACTATTAGTGGCCCCTCTACTCTCCTGGCCTGGTCACTCCCCTTCCCAGAGCACCTTTGGATTCTTTTTCCTCCTGGCCCCCACGCTATTGTGTGTCCCACCTGTGCCAATGCTCACATGCCATCTTGCACAGTTGGTGCCAGCTGTGAATATGTCCCACTTCCCCTACTAAGTTATGAGAGCACCTCGAGATGCCCTCATCATTCCTCAGCCACCTTCTCCACTTTCAATCATCCTCTTAAAGTTCCCCAAAAGATCTTTCTAAAACACAGAGTAGGCTGGGTGCGGTGGCTCACACCTGTAATCCCAGCACTTTGGGAGGCTGAGACAAGCGGATCACCCAAAGTCAGGAGTTTGTGACCAGCCTGGCCAACATGGTGAAACCCTGTCTCTACTAAAAATACAAAAATTAGCTGGATGTGGTGGCGTGCACCTGTAATCCCAGCTACTCGGGAGGCTAAGGAAGGAGAATCACTTGAACCCGGGAGGCAGAGGCTGTAGTGAGCCAAGATTGTACCACTGCACTCCAGCCTGGATGACAGAGCAAGACTCTGTCAAAATAAATGAAAATAAAAACGTAAAAAATGAAACACACAGTTGGTGCCTTGCCATGCCAAGCCTTTTGATGGCACCTTGGTGTCTAGAGAACACAGTAATATCCTCATCTTGGCAGACAGAACCCTCCATACTGGCCTCATCCTGGTCATTTCCCCCATCCTAACTAGAATAATTGCGGCTCTCATCACAAGGCCTTTGTGTCTTCTGGCCTTTGCATGCACTGTTCCCTGTGCTTCAAACACTCTTCTCTCTGTCTCAGGCCTAAGCTATTCCTGTTCATTCTTCAAGTCCCACTCTGAATTCACCTTCCTTGGGTCACGGCCCCAACCCCTAGGCTGGGCTAGAACCTCTCCCCCATGCTTCCTTAGCACTGGTGCTCCCTCTCAGCACTCGTTACAGGGGTCCCAGTTCTCCATTCACCAGCCCGAGGGCAGAAGATGTGTCTTGCATCCCTGCATTTCCCCGGCATCCAGCTCAGTGTCTGGTGTGAGGTAGGTGCTTCGGAAATTTCTGTTGCCTGGAAATGGACTCCATTTCATTAACTCATTCTCCTAAGTATCCTACCTGCTTGGCATTTCAGAAACCTAGAATTATTTGGAAGTCGACTTTTAGGCAATTAAAAACCACCCGCAGCGGTGGAGCCATTCTTGGTGGAAGAGCTGTCACCTGGAATCAGTGCAGAGTGCCAAATACAGTGCCTCCCATTTAGGCACTGGCACAGCCGTGGCTGGTTCTGTGCTCCCATCTGCCTCATGGGAGGCAGGACAGGCGTCACTATGCCAGTTTTCTAGACAAGGACACTGAACTTCAGAGAAATTAACTCACCTGCCCAAGCTGGCCAAGCTTATTGGTGGCAGAGCTGACTAGGACCAGGCTGCTGTCATAAACCACCCTCCAGGTAGCTGCTGGATCATCTGGCCTTTGTGACCCAAAGAGGGCCGAGTCACACAGATAAATAGGACACCTCTGATGGCTTCCACTCTGGATAGCAACAGTGACCCCAGTCACCCCCACCCCAAAGCCAGGGAAACATCATCTTATCATCTCTGGATTTTTCTTCACCCCCTTGGGTTAAAGCTAAGCAGACAGGGTGGCACTTCTGAATTCAGAGGCTGCAATGAGCTGAGAAAAACAAGCTTCTGTGGCCCCCTCCAGGACCCACCAGGTAGAGGGGATATTGCCCCAGGTGCCGCAGGAGGTGGGACGGGGACTCCAAGGAAGTTGTCCTCCCTAGAGAGTCCATCAGCAAATTGTCTCATGTAGCCATAACAGCCAGGAGCAAGGCAGGGGAGGAGGGTTTTGTCTAAGGAAAACCAGTGTATTGTAAACAAGATAAAAGGGGCTGGAAAGCCCCACTTATCACTGACTAATGTGTCCCCAGGTCATCGAGGAGCTGGACCCCTACCAGCAGCCCTGAGGAGGGAAAGAATTCCCGATTAACCCCATCACCTGTGAGCAGGGCCAGGGCAAAGGTCTGGCTTTTTCTCTTACTAAGCGATTCCCATGGCCATTAGACATTGGCAGGGCTCAGCAGCGTTTCTAGGAAGCCCGCCCAGACTAGAGAAATGCCTTCTACACCTGCTGCTCTTTGGGGCCATGCAGAGCAGGGAGTAGGTGTGCACATCCTTGGGATGGCGGGAGAGGAGGTCTGAGGAAGGCAGGGGTCGCGTGAGGCTGGGGGAAGCTGCAGGGGGATGGTGGTGGTCTCCTGATCAATCATGGGGGTGGAGCAGGCTTGTGTGTCACATGGAGCAATGGGGGTTGGCCTAATTTAGACTTGAGGGGCTGGCTTAGAGACCAGTCTCTCTGAGCTCGCACTAATAATGACCTCATTCATTCCTTACGCGCTCCTCGCATCAAGGTATCTTAATTTATATCTATTTATTTTATTTACTTTGAGACGGAGTCTCGTTCTGTCACCCAGGCTGGAGTTCCAGTGGTGCAATCTCAGCTCACTGCAACCTCCTCCTCCCAGTTCAAGTGATTCTCCTGCCTCAGCCTCCTGAGTAGCTGGGACTACAGACGTGTGCCACCATGCCCGGCTAATTTTTATATTTTTAAGTTGAGACGGGGTTTTACCATGTTGGCCAGACTGGTCTTGAACCCCTGACCTCAGGTGATTCATCCATCTCAGCCTCCCACAGGCGTGAGCCACAGTGCCCGGCTGTCTTAATTTACAGATGAGAACACTGAGACTTAGCGGGGTTACATAAAGCATCCAAAGCTACGCAGCAGGCAGGTGGCCAGCTGAAACCTAAATTTAGGCCTCACTGACTCCAACTTGGGCGCGTAAGCACCAGTTGGATCAGATGCACCAGGTCAGTATTGAAGTGTGAAGACTTCTGAGGGATGCTCGGATCACCTGAGTTCTACTCTCCTCTGAATGTACTTCACCCCTCTGGAGAGCCTTCTTTGGTTATCTCTATCTCCTTTTGGGACCCCATTTTCCTGGACCATTAGGACGTGGGATGGTAGGAAGAGTTCAGTATTTTTAGACACAGAGCCTGAGTCTGATTCTCCAAGGTGGTCCCTTTGGACAAATCAATTAATTCCTCTAAAACTCATTTTCTTTATCTTTAAGAAGGAAGCAATACGACCCATTCTATGTACTTCACTGAGTTGAAAGAGAATTAAATGAGAAGGGGCATGAAAGGGCTTTCCATTTTGAGTGTTAGTGTCACAGTGATTATCACAGGAGCTCCTGACTGTTTCCTCCACACCCACCTTCCGCTCCAAGCATCCTGCCTTCACATTCACCTGCCTCGGCACCGCCATATGCATGTCATGCTCCTGCTCAGGAACCATCAGTGGCTCCCTGCTCCTGCTTCCTTAGTTTGGAATCCTGCCTTCCCCAGACCAACCCACCTCTACCTCCCAAACTTCGAGCCTCTGCTTCCCTGCCCTGCCTGAGCTGACCGTGGGCTCAAGTCATGGATTCTATGCTGGGTGCTCTAATACACTCTGTGTTTTCACACCTCTGTGCCTTTGCTGGCTCCCTAAAGTGATTTGTCCTCACTTCCAAGCTGGCTCAGATCCCAGCTCCTCCTCCAGCAGCCTTCCCGACCACTCAGCCTGTAGCAGCCTTTCCTCCCCCTTGCCTTGATTGTTCTCAGCATTGACTTCGCTGGAGTGTTGATTTCCACACGTAATCAGTCTCCAGGTTGGATCATATGCTTCTTGAGGACAAAGAGGTGCGTATGTCTTTTCATGAATCTGCTCAACTACTCCAAGCTAGACAGGTGATGGCTAAGGGGACGTCTTCAGGAATTACTCCATTTCCACGTGGGGTTGAGATGCCTTTCCTCACCGTGAGAGCCACTAGAGCAGTGGCACTTGGAGGGTCTGGCGCACTGGAGGGCTGAATAAACGTTGATGAATTGACTCCAGCTGTGGCAGGCCAGTGCAGAAGCGGAGGTGGTTTTTTGGCAGGTGGCAAAGAGTGCCAAACCAGAAGTCCTCTATTCTACATCGCTACAGGGCTTGCCCTGTGCATGCAGGAGACCCTGTATCATCCCAACTGACCCGTGCCACTCAATGAATCCTTGAGGTTTCAAGGGGAGAGTGGGAGATGGGGGTATTGAGTAATTGCCTTCCTGCTCATTTGCCACAAGGAAATGGAGGCCCAGAGCAGGTATGTGATCTGCCCGATTGTGCAGAATTCAAAGCCCACCTGGAACCTCCGTGTCCTGACCGCCATCCAGCGCCCAGCTTCCTACTCTATGCTGCCTCTTGGGTGACACACACAGCAGCAAGTGAGCCCTGCAGACAGAGACATTCCGGAACCCCAGGCCTGGGACCAGCGCTCAGGAGCCATCCTCTCAGCTAGATTGCCCTTCAGCCTGCCAGGAGGAGGAGCAGCCCAGCCTAGACTGAAAGCCTCCAAGGAGGAACTTCTACCTGCTTCTCCACGCCTGCAGACCCACTGTACCTTGTGCATTTCATCTGGAATTTTCTTCTGTTGAAAGGAAGGTGCTGGGTGGGAGGAGGAGGGAGAGGATCAGGAAAAATAACTAATAAATACTAGGCTTAATACCTGACACAAGTTTACGTATATAACAAACCTGCACATGTACCACTGAACTTAAAAGAAAAGTTAAACAAAAATAAAGGTGCTGTTGCCATGACCCAAGCCACATTCTCTAGAGCTGTACCATCCAATACGCTAGCTGTTAGCCACATGCAGCTCCTGAGTACTTGAAACATGGCTAGGGCAAGCTGAGATGTGATGTCGCTGTAAAGCATGCACTGGCTTTCAAAGACAGTACAGAAAAAGGTAAAAAGGTAAAATATTAATATGCTTAATATCTATGTTTTATGTTGAAACAGTATTTTTCATCTGTATTGGATTAAATAAAATATATTAAGATTAATTTCATCTGCTCCTTTTTCCATTTTAAATATGCCATCTAGAAAATTAAAATTAAATACATGGCTCATGTTAAATATAGGCATCTTCCCAGCACTTTGAGAGGCTGAGGCAGGAGGATTGCTTGAGCCCAGGAGTTCAAGACCAGCCTGGGCAACATAGCGAAACCTCATCTCTACAAAAATAATTTTAAAAATTCGCCAGCTGTGGTGGTGCATACCTGTGGTCCCAGCTACTTGGGAGCCCAGGAGTTGGAGGCTGCAGTGAGCCATGTTTGTGCCGCTGCCCTCCAGCCTGGGTGACAGAGTAAGACTCATGCTACATTTCTATGGCTCAGATGAATCTGGTCCGTATGGTAACCTTTGGCCTCTGGTGAGACTGCAGGCTCCTGGAAGGCAGAGCTGCCTTGGATGGTACCTTTTCCACCAGACCCACCTCTCCCAGCCTGACAGCCCAGGGCCTGCACATGCTGATGTACAAAGGGGGTCCCCAGTTTTCCAGACTGAATAGCTCCTCCATTTGGGCTCCTCTGAGGTCCCTCAGACTCAAAGAGTGGATCTCAGAGTGGCGTATGAGGGCAGTCCAGGAGAACTTTCTGTTGGAGGTGAATGGGGCTTTCAGGTTAGGGCCAGAGTGGGGCACGGAGGCCCCTAGGAGGCACTGACTCTCCAGAAGGTGCAGGTACTAACCCTGGGGATGTGGCTTGTCTTCCCCCGCTCCCAGCATGGCAGGCCTCAATGTGGTTCTTTCCTTGGCAGCCAGGCGGCAGCTACATCTCTGCAGAAGTGCACAGCTGAACTCACTGCAGTCCCCAGGGTGGTCCTAATAGCTCCCACCCCCTCGGGCAAAACCCGCACTCAACATCCACCAAGCAGACCTGTGCCCTTCTCTCTCCCACACCCGGCCCCAAATAAGCCAGATCGATGCAGGTTCTCAGAGGCCAGGCAGTCAGGGGCCCTTCCTCCCTTACCCTATTTTCAGCGCCTCCAGGAGACAAGCTGCATTAATGGCGATCATTTTGCAGCTTTGAAAGGGAAGCGCCCAGGACCCCGAGGCATAGGGTGAGAGGAGCCCTCTTGAGGAGAGGGCCAGACAGCAGGCATCCCTCAGAGGCCCCCTTCCCGCTGCAGGCCATGGGGCCAACGTGTCCCGACACTGACAGGCTTCCTTGCACAAACCAGACCTCACAGAGTGAGGGGGGGGTGGAGGGGGGACACAGAGACAGGAGGACTGGGGGCTCATCTATCACGAAGCGTCAAACAGCAGGGCCATAGCAGCCTCTGCAACTCACCCACCCTCCACACCTTAGCCTCCTGGAATCAAGCACATTCCACTGTTGGGGGATTAGGGGGTCGGTAACCCAGGCTGAGCTGCCCCCAGCCTGCTCTCCCACAGTGCCGAGACTGAGTTCCTCCACCCGCCGTTCCCAAATGGAGTTGTGGTTAAGGGGCCCAGGGCAAAATAGAAATTGATGGGGCCTTTTTGTCTGCTCCTGTTTTTCAGAAAATAGCGCACACACTCTGAGAGGCAATCTTCTTCTTCTTCTTCTTTTTTTTTTTTTTAAGACAGGGTCTTACTCTGTCTCCCAAGCTGGAGTACAGTGTCACGATCATGGCTCAACCTCGAACTCCTGGGCTCAAGCGATCCTCCTGCCTCACCCTCCTGAGTAGCTGGGACTCCACCATGCCTACCAAATTTTTTTTTTTTTTTTTTTTTTTGGTAGCGATGGAGGTTTCACTATGTTGCCCAGGCTGGTATCGAACTCCTGAGTTCAACCAATCCTCCCGCCTCAGCCTCCCAAAGTGCTGGAGCTACAGGTGTGAGCTCTTTTAAAAAAAAAAAAAGGTTAGGGGAGCTGAATTGCACTGAGGATCTCCAAAGTCTTGTTTATGCTAAGAGCTGGGGCTGGAGAGAAAGAGGGGCTGCTCAGATAAGAGCAGAGGACCAGCAGTCCATCCCACCAAACCCAACACCTGTGCCTGAAGCACAAGGGTCAGCTGGCCCCAGATGCCCCGAGTACTCACTGCAACAGTCAACCTCTCTTTACCAGGTGGGTCCAGAGCATGACATTTCCACTTCTTCCCCAAGGGAAGCCCCACCTGGGGAATTACAGTCCTGGGAAGAGCTGGGCCCAGAAGAGCGCCAAGCCTTGGCAGTGGCTCATAGAGGCATCAGAAAGATCTGTGTTTGAATCCTGGCTCAGCCCTCTGCTGTCTGGTGACCTCGGCAGGCTACTTGAATGATCTAAGCCCCTCTTTCCTTCACTGGCACCTGCTCCTGGGATACGTACTCCCGGAAAGTGGGAGTGGAAAGCCATCTTGTCTCGCCTTCAGAGAGACCTGGATTGGGCCAGTGACTGGCTGTGCATCTTTGTACAACTTACTCTTTACAACTTTATACTACTCTGACCTTCAGTTTCCTTATGAGTTTTTTGTGATGACTAAATGAAGTCATGTATTTGAGAGTACCTGATTAGTGAGCTCTAGGCAGGACCCTGTGACAGTGCCTGGCACACACATGGTGTTCAAGCAATGCTTTTATTTTTGTGCCTCTGGGAGGTGGCACTGCATATTAGGTAAAAGCCTCAACTCTGCAGCCTGAATTCAGATCTGGGCTCTGCTGCTTACTAGATGGGTGATCTTGGGCAAGTTGCTTAACCTCTCTGTGCCTCAGCCTCTTCCTATATAAAGTGGGCATAATCAGAGCACCTTTCTCATAGGGTTAGTATGAGGCTTATATAATATCAGTTCATAATTATAAAGGGCACATGATACATGGTATTGGAGTGTTACATTAAATAAAATTAAATTAGCCGGGCATGGTGGCATGCACCTGTAGTCTCCGCTACTCGGGAGGCCGAGGCAGGAGGATGATGGCTTGACTCCAGGAGTTGAAGGCTGCAGTGAGCTATGATCATACCACTGCAGTCCAGCCTGGGTGATAGAGCAAGATCATGTCTCTTACAAAAATTTAATTTAATTTTTAAAATAAAATTTATTCCCCACCTTCCCGGCCTAGACATGCTCATCACCTGTCTGCTGGCCAGGGTTCAGGCCTTTTGCAGGCCCTGTCCTGTTAGTTCAGGGAAGTCCTTTCGGACCTCGTGTCTATTTTTTATGGGAGAGGTGAGGAAGCCATGCTCCAGAAGAGGCTGGGTGAAGGCCTTGACTCAGCCTCTGGTCTTTGCCTCCCACCCCACCCATCAGCCTGGTTAGAAGCCAGGACACAGAGCTCCTTCGTGGGCTGGCTCTCGGGAGCGGGGGCTGGGCTGGGCTGAGTGAGCTGCTCCTTACTGCTCAGGAAGAGAACGACAGGCAGGGAACACATTCGTAACCACCCAGCGGTCAGCACAAAGGTGGCGCAGGAGGAGCTTCCTCTTCAGGAGGAAGGGAGAAGGTCGGCAGCCCATATCCGGCCCTGCCCGTTCCTCCCAGATGCTGTGGAAAGATGTCCTGGCCACTCCGTCATTGCTGGGCGGGGTCTTTCCTTCACACTGGGGCGGGTCCCTTTGAGGACCCTGGTCTGCAGGGCCGGGCACATACTCACAGGCACACACACGCGCACACGCACACACACACACACAGTACAGGGGTAAAGCAACTGATTAGTGACTTGGCTGCTTGTCTTCCAGGGGGCTGTTCCAGGCTGCAAGTCTATACCATCTGATGCGCACTGGGCCGTTAGGGATGATGGCTTAGCTGTCGGAGCTCATTGCCCAAAGGGTCAAGGTCATGGGTCAATCCCTAGTAGGGTCATAGATTTTCTTCTCTTTCATAGCCACAGGTGCCATCCTGCACCAGGGCTTGCTCTCTTCTTCATGTGTGACATGTACAAAAGGGAACAACTTATGACTCAGCTGAAGGATGAAACTAAGTCTTCTTGCTGCTGCCCACTCTTGCTGGAAGTGGGTTATTCCAAGCATCATCTTGAAAGGGGACTATAAATTCTGTGACATGGGCTGTCTAAGAAGGTCATCTTAGCCAGGTGTGGTGGCTCACATCTGTAATTCCAGCACTTTGGGAGGCCGAGGCAGGTGGATTACCTGAGGTCAGGAGTTCGAGACCAGTCTGGCGAACATGATGAAACCCTGTCTCTACTTAAAAAAACACAAAAAGTAGCCAGGTGTGGTGGTGGGCACCCTTAATCCAAGCTACTTGAGAGGCTGAGGCAGGGAGAATCGCTTGAACCTGGGAGGCGGAGGTTGCAGTGAGCTGAGATGGAGCCACGCACTCCAGCCTGGGCAACAGAGCGAAACTCCATCTCAAAAAAAAAAAAGAAGGTCGTCTCACTAGGGCCACTGCCATTCCCCTTTACCCAATGTAGAAACTGAGGCTTTGGAACAAGTGGAGACCTGCTCAAAGATCCCACAGCTGGTTTCTTTACAGTGGGGATGGACAACTCCTGCTTTGTGTGTAGGGAGGTAGAGACCTAGGAGGGGCCCCAAAGAGATGGGAGTGCCCCGTCTTCAAGGGAGAAGCAGAGTTCTGCAGGAAACCCCAGGCAAAAATACTGTGTCTGAGACCTTTCTTGGGCAAGTTTCCTGTCATCTCCAAGTAGAGAACAGGCTTGTGTTCATGTGACGGCTTCATGCAAGTCTCCTGAGTTTGAAACTTTATGCCTCTTCAGTCCACTCTAACCTGAATTGAGAATACAATGAGAACTAGAAGAGCAGATGCTGGGATAAGGTTGCCATGTGAGGTGGTGAGCTCCATCCACACATTCATTCATCCATATACCCACCCACTCACCTGCACATTCTCCCACCCACCTATCCATCCAGCCAGCCAGCCAGCTTCTCATCAATCCATCCATCCATCCATCCATCCATCCATCCATCCATCCATCCATCATCCATCCAGTCACCCATCCATCCATCCATCCATCCAGTCAGTCAGCCACCCAGCCATTCACCCACCACATCCATCCACCCATCTACCCATCCATCCACCCACCCATTTACCCACCCACTCACCTGCACATCCTCCCACCCACCTATCCATCCATCCAGCCAGCCAGCTACTCATTAATCCATGCATCTATCCATCCATCCATCCATCCATCCATCCATCCATCCATCATCCATCCAACCACCCATCCATCCATCCATCCATCCAGTCAGTCAGCCACCCAGCCATTCACCCACCACATCCATCCACCCATCCACCCCATCCATCCATCCAGCCATCCATCCATTCATCCATCCATCAATCCATCCATCCATCATCCATCCCGCCAGCTGGCTACCCATTAATCCATCCATCCGTCCAGCCGCCCATCCATCCATCCATCCAGTCAGTCAGCCACCCAGCCATTCACCCACCACATCCATCCACCCATCTACCCATCCATCCACCCACCCATTTACCCACCCACCCATCCATCCTCCCACCTACCCATCCAGTCACCATACTTCCATCTACCCACCCTCCCACCTACCCATACATCCAGCTAGTCAGCCACCCATCCACCCATCTACCCATGAATTCTTCTGCCCAGCCACCCAGCCACCCTACACATCCACCTACATAGCCATCCATCCAGTCATCTAGCCACCCATACATTCATCTACCCAGTCACTCACCATCCATCCACCAACTCATCTATCTAACCCCCATCCACCCACCCATACATTCATCCAGCCACTCATCCATCTAGCCAGCCAGCCACCATCCACCCACACACACACCCAACCCTTTCATCCATCTACCCACCTATCTACCCAACTACCCATTCATACATTCATACAGCCATCCATTCATCCATCTACCCACCCACTCATCCATACATCCACCCACCTATCCATCATCCACTCATCTACCCACCCATCCATCTATCCACCCCACCCATCCATCCATCCACCCCACCCATCCACTAACCCACCCATCCACTCACCCATCCATTCATCCATCCATCTACCCCCGAACCCACCCATACATCCATTAAGCCACCCACCCATACATCCACCCACCTGTTGAGCACCCATAATAAGCCAGATTTGGTGTAGGTTACTGGAATCCAGAGAGGTGGAAGCCATGGTTCTTACCTTCCAATTGTTTTCCAGTGAGAGTGACAGCATCAATCAGCATACAAGTACCTGGAAGCCCTATCTGAAATAAGAAGGAAAATTTATTTCACATAAGAAGGCCAGAGGTAGGGAAGCTCTGGATTGGTCAATTCAGGGGCTCAAAGGCATCATTGAGAATTCAGATTTTTTCTGTTTTTCTGCTTGACCCACCCTCCAAGTGTCTGCCAGTTCAGCTCATGGTGCCAAGGGGCTACCACACATCTGGTGACTGCAGACCATTCCTGTAATAACTGAAATATAAGAGGAAGAGTTTCTTCTTGCATTTTTTTTTTTTTTTTTTTTTGAGACAGAGTCTCACTCTTGTTGCCTAGGCTGGAGTGCAACAGTGCAATCTTGGCTCACTGCAACCTCCACCTCCTGGGTTCAAGCAATTCCCCTGCCTTAGCCTCCCAAGAAGCTGGGATTACAGGCATGCACCACCATACCTGGATAATTTTGTATTTTTAGTAGAGATGGGGTTTCACCATGGTGGTCAGGCTGGTCTTGAACCCCTGGCCTCAAGTGATCCAGCTGCCTTGGCCTCCCAAAGTGCTGGGGTTACAGGCGTGAGCCACCACGCCTGGCCCCTTCTTGAATCCCTTTTTAAGAGAGGAGAACTTTCTACAGTCCCAGACAGAACTTCCCTTCTACTGTCATTGGCTAGCACTGCATCAATTGTCCATGTGCAAATTAGTCTCTGAAAAGGAAAAAAGAATGACCACACCTGGCTTAGGTGAGTCATGATTTACCCCGGAGCTGGAGATGGAGATCCCTTCCCCAAGGGAGAATGGGTATCTGATCAAAACCAGGGCTCTCTCTATCAGGAAGAAGGGGAAACTGACCACTGGGTTGGCTATTCACGGTATCTGTGAGCAACCAGGTGAAAAATCTAAATGTTTTGTGTTTCTTCCTCACTCCAGAAGCAGCATGGTAAACTCATTCCTGGCTTTCTCAGCAACCCCGGACGCAAGCCCCCACTCTGCCTGTTTGTTTTTCCCCCTGGACTGACTGGCCACAAACTGCTGGTTGTTTGTTGTTAAAACTTGGCTAAGTGAAAACTTCCTACCATAGCATTCTCTCTCTCTCTCTCTACCTCTGTCTTACACACACACACACACACACACACACACACATACACACACTATTCCTTTATCTAGATTTCAACTGAATTACTCTGAACATCTCATCTTATGGGGAAAGTAAGTTTCAGCACATTTTACCCTCCCCATCACCGACATTCCCCATCTATTTCTGACAAGGTTAGCATAAGTAGGCATCTATGAGCCTCCATTTCTTCACAATCAATTTACAGCTGAAGACTGGGCTTGACCTAAAGCAAGGGAAAAAGAACACCTAAACTCATGTGCACCACCCGGCCTTCCCCGATGGAAGACGCTTCAGGAGGGCAGCATCCATGGAGGGAAAGAGGCTGCTCACCTCATTGGGTCAACACCAGGCACCAGAAGGAATCCCAATGGTAAAGATCTTTCGGCCGGGTGCTGTGGCTCATATCTGTAATCCTAGCACTTTGGGAGGCCGAGGTGGGCAGATCACCTGAGGTCAGGAGTTTAAGACCAGCCTGGCCAACATGGCAAAACCCAGTCTCTACTGAAAATACAAAAATTAGCTGGGCATAGTGGCGGGCGCCTATAATCCCAGCTACTCAGGAGGCTGAGGCAGGGAGAAGCACTGAAACCTGGGAGTTGGAGGTTGCAGTGAGCCGAGTTTGCACCATTGCACTCCAGCCTGGGCAACAGAGTGAGACTCTGTCTCAGAAAAAAAAAAAAAAAAAAAAAAAAAAGGCTTGCTCCATCTAGCCCAGAGACAGTCCAAGGCAGCTGACATTGTGGGGGAAACCAAAGAATTTGTTGCAAGGGACTCAATTGCCTTAAGCATGAAGAGACATCAGACTAGACCTATTGCTTGGGATTCTGATGTTCTCTTCAGCTTCTTTCCCATTAGAAAGCTGGAGAACTTTCCTATGCCACCTACTACACTGAATACAAAAGTCAAGTCCCTCACGCACACCTGCTTGCTCTGTGTAACAGGGCTCTGGCTCCCTCATGGATCTTACCTGGTGTCACTCTCTCTGGTTGCCCCAGCTCCAGCTGCACTGACTCTCTTGCTGTTCTTTAAATGTGCTGGGCTGGGCACGGTGGCTCACAGCTGTAATCCTAGAACTTTGGGAGGCTGAGGCAGGAGGATCACCTGAGGTGGGGAGTTAAAGACCAGCCTGGCCAATATGGTGAAACTCCATCTCTACTAAAAACAGAAAAATTAGCCGGGCGTGGTCGTGCAAGTCTGTAATTTCAGCTACCTGGGAGGCTGAGACAGGAGAATCACTTGAACCTAGGAGGCAGAGGTTGCAGTGAGCTGAGATTGCACCACTGCATTTCAGCCTGGGCGACAGAGTGAGACTCCATCTAAAATATAAATAAATAATAAAAACAAATAAATAAATAAATGTGCTGGGCTTATTTTCACTTCAGTTCCCTCTACCTCAAATATCTTCCTCCTATCTTAGCTCAGAAGCCAGTTTTTCAGAGAAATCTTCCTTTAATGCCTATATAGGGCAGTCCTTCCTCCTTTATTTGATTAATTTCCATGGCATTACAGCTGATTGGGAAATACATTGTTTTTCGTTTATTTATTTCTTATCCGCCTCCCCTCCCCACTAGAATGTAAGCCTCCGAGCACCAGACCCTGGCTGTCTTGATCCCCACTTTGTTTTAGGGCCCAGAGCACAGAGTTTAGCTTGTAGATGGTGTTCAGTAATGAATAAGTTAATGGTGTCTCCAGGCCAAACCACCTTTCTGGGATGACATGGAAAGAAAAACAAAAAAACAAACACGTACATCTGCTGCCAAAGTGCCTAATAGAGATGAACTAGTATTATAGTCTCCCCGCCCTACCTTGTACTGTACTGCTGAACACAGTGGCGTGAGTTGAATGCGAGAAGCAGGAATAGACTCTTTCCTAAATGCTGCTCCTTCTCCTTACTCTTCACCATCCTCATCCTCTAAGGGTGATTGTACTTCCAGGGGGCTCAAGAAATAGAAAAGGGCCAGGCGCCGTGCCTCACACTGGCAGTCCCAGCACTTCGGGAGGCCAAGGCGTGTGGATCACCTGAGGTCAGGAGTTGGAAACCAGCCTGGCCAACATGGTGAAACCTCATCTCTACTAAAAATACAAAATTAGCTGGGTGTGGTGATACACGCCTGTAGTCCCAGCTACTCAGGAGGCTGAGACAGGAGAATCCCTTGAACCTGGGAGGCAGAGGCTGCAGTGAGCCAAGATCACGTGACTGCATTCCAGCCTGGGTGACAGAGCGAGACTCCATCTCAAAAAAAAAAAAAGAAATAGAAAAGGATGGGAGGAGGTGGTGAAATCGTACTACTGTTGAATTCCTACTACATCTAACAGTACCGATGCCTGTGTACTCCCTGTGTCCCAGGCACTGTGCTGTGTGGGTAAGATACAGATCCTTGTGCCCATTCTACAGATGAGGACTCTGAGACTCATGGAGGTTGAGTGACTTGTCCAAGGTCCCCGAACTAGAAGGGAATGAGCTGAGGTTATACCCCTATATTTTGACTGGAGAGTCTGTGCCCTTAACTACCCCCACTATATATCTCCTTAATTCCATGTGGGGTCACTGTAAGAATGAAATGCAATAGCAATCAACCTGCCTCACACAATTTCCTAGCATATTCTAAATAACAGTTCTATGAGGACACAATTCATATACAGTTCACTCTATTAAAATATACAATTCAGTGGGTTGTACATACTCAGTGTATATTCACAGAGTTGTGCAACCATCACCACTAATTCCAGAGCATTTTTCATTACCTCCTCCCAAAACCCATACCTATTAGCAATCACTCTCATTCCCTCCTCCCCTTAGTCCTAGGCAACCACTAATCTGTTTTCTCTGTCTATGGATTTTTCTATTCTGGACATTTCATATAAATGGAATCACACAATATGTAGTGTTTTGTGTCTGGCTTTTTTCACTTAGCATTATGTTCTCAAGGCTCATTTATGTTGTCTGTGTGTCAATGTCAGGACTTTTTTTTTTGAGACAAGGTCTCACTCTGTCACCCAGGCTGGAGTGCGGTGGCATAATATTGGCTCACTGCAACCTCTGTCCCCCAGGCTCAAGCTATCCTCCCACCTCAGCCTCCTAAGTATCTGGGACCACAGGCACATGACACCATGCCTCGCTATTATTATTATTATTGTTATTGTTATTATTATTATTATTATTTTGTATTTTTAGTAGGGGGGGGGTTTCACCACATTGGCCAGGCTGGTCTCCAACTCCTAAGCTCAAGTGATTTGCCCGCCTCAGCCTCCCTTAGTGCTGTGATTATAAGTGTGAGCCACTGCACCCAGCCGTATGTCAGTACTTCATTCCTTTTTATGGTCAAATAGTATTCCATTGTGTGGATATACCACGATTTGTTTATCTGTTCACCAGTGCATGGACATTTGGGTTGTTTCCACCTTTTCCTTATCATGAATAATGCCGCTGTGAACATTCATATGGAAGTTCTTGCATGGACATTTGTTTCAACTCCCTTGTGTAAATACCTAGGAATGCAATTGCTGGGTCATATGGTAACTCTATGTTTAACATTTTAGGGAACTGCCAGACTGTTTTCCAAAGACATTACACCAATTTACATTCCCACCGGCAATGGACCAGTGTTACAATGTATGAGGGAGGCTAGGTGCTGTTATTATGACTGGTTATTATTACTGTTGAAATATGCGATTGTCTGACTGTCTATTGAATCTGGCTCCATTAGGCAAAGATCCCACCTGAAACTCGAGGATTCCCAAGGCAAGAATTACCAGCGTGACTTTCATTTTTTGTTCAGCTGTCGTTTCTCGTCCTCTGCTTCCTATCTTTCCTCCTGGCCCTAGTCTCTAACTCTTCTCCATCCCCAAGTTTGATTTCCTTCTCCAGGTCTTATCTGTGCCCTCCTCACGTATAGTGGCAGGCCAGAGATGAGGCCAGGTCTCATAAGAAGAGGCCATGGCCAGGGCAGGCAGAGAACAGCCGAGCAGCCCCATTCCTGGGGCAACCTTGAACTTGGCAATGGAAACCCTTGGGGTAGCAGGCCAAGGTATCCCACGGGAATTATTTTAAATGTACAACATTTATTTGTTGATGTTACTAAGATTTCAGTTGTGAACAGTTTGTAACTTTTTCTGCACGTTTTTGAGGCTCTGAGGCCATCTATTTGTTGGCTGGGGGAGGGTGGGAGGTGGAAAGAGAAGAGTTCTTTCCCACATTTTCCTTGGGGTATCTCAGCAAGGTCACAGTAGTGCCCAACGCTGAAAAATGTGGAGAAAGGTTGGCCCTTGGGTGAGTGGGATGGAGGGGATGCAATTAGGATGGCCCAGGCCCCGTGATCCACCAGTAATGCTCTGCTCTGTCTCTAGAACATTCATACAGCCTCCTCCAGGACATCCTTTGGCCTACTTCCCAGTGTATTTTCCAGAAAAAGAGGAGACCACATTAGAGTCCATGTACCCCCTCTCTCCCTGAGCAGTCCTCACCTGGGTCCTGGGTGTGCAGGACCCACCCACATGACACCTCTTGTTTCCTCTTTGGAAAGTTCACAGCCAGAACCCAGGACCCAGGTAGGCAAGAAGCAAGGGGTTCAGGAGTCTCCATGATATTTTGTTATGGAGCAGAGTCAATAAAGAAAGGTGGCCAGCACGGTGGCTCATACCTACAATCCCAGCACTTGGGGAAGCTGGGGTAGGAGGATTGCTTGAGCCCAGGAATTCGAGACCAGCCTAGGCAACATGATGGTGAGACTCCATCTCTACAAAAATAAAAAATAAAAAACAAAAAATAAAATAAAAAAAGGTGCACCCAGAGCCTGCACAAGAAAAGCCATTCATCAAGCATGATCACTGCCCCCCCAGGAAGCTTCTCAATCCAGTGTGAGTCCAAGGATGGACTCCACATCAGTGACCCTATGGCCCCCAACACTGGCTCATGGTGACTTAGAGTTCTAGTTTTTTGGCAGCCCTGGGTGGGCTCCTCCAGGGTTCTAGGTCCTATGTCCTGTGGTCCAAGCGGTTCCAGATGTCAACAGACCCAGGGGAAGGTGATCTTGGCTAATGGTAGGCTCGGGTTCTAGGCGTTGATGGTCCTGTTAATGACTATTGGAGACAGCGGCCCTAGACTTTAGTAGCCATGGGAAATTTGGGTGCTGGTGTTCCTGGGCATTACTGATGGAGGCTCCACAGCTCCAGGTGCTGGCCGCCTTCTGAAACTAGGTCTCAAGCCCATAAGCATTGGCCGCAGCTGGTCAGAAAGAAAGGAAGAGGCACCAAGCCAGAGTCGGCCTCGTGCTGCTGAGCAGCTGCGCAAGCGTTCCTGGTACGCTTCCTGCGTTCCTGGTGCAGTTGCAGCAGGTTCTTTCTCTTCTGAAGTTCTTCTCTTTCTGTTTATCTAGCGACCTCCTCCAGGGGCACACCCACTAGCTTGTGGCTCTTCTGTAGTCCCCTCAGGAACCTATGGGAGAGTCACCGTCTATAGCATTTGACTTGAAGCTGCAAAGCCCTAGTAAGACCCAATAGTGTTGACTTGGGGACTTCTTTTGGCCTGGACGCTCGTAGGGGGTGTCCAGCCCTAGATGCCCTCAGGGGCCCAGGCCCATGCTGTGTGACTTTCTCCCCACACACTCCCCTCCTGCTTGGGCACTGGAATCCAGGAGGAATAGGGGACAGTGAGTGGCAAGGACTGCCTTGTGGTGGGAAGGACGTCATTAGAAAGCAGCACATAGCTGCGAATGGAGGGAAATAGGCATGGCCAAGCTGTCGCTTTGCCTTGAGAGTGACCATGACGGAGCTTGACCAGTTCATGACCTGTGCACTAACCTTGGTCTTTTTCAAATGTGTTTGTTTGAGACAGGGTCTCACTCTGTCACCTAGGCTGGTCCCAAACTCCTGGGCTCAAGCGATCATCTTGTCTCAGCCTCCCAAAGTTCTGGGATTACAGGCATGAGCTGACACAGTGCCTGGCCTTGGTCTCCTTCCTTCTCCTTCCTTCTCCTTTCTTCCTTCCTTCCCTCCCTCCCTCCCTCCCTTCTTCCTTCCTTCCTTTCTTTCTTTCCCTCTCCTTCCTTTCCTTCCTTTCCTTCCTTTCCTTTCTTCCTTTCTTTCTTTCTTCTTTTCTCACTCTGTCACCCAGGCTGGAGTGCAATAGCACGATCTTGGCTTGCTGCAACTTCCACCTCCCAGGTTCAAGCGATTCTGCTGCCTCAGCCTCCTGGGTAGCTGGGATTACAGGCATCTGCCACCAGGCCCAGCTAATTTTTTTTGTCTTTTTGTTTTTTTTTTGGTTTTGTTTTTTTTAGTAGAGACGGGGTTTCACCATATTAGCCAGGATAGTCTTGATCTCCTGACCTCATGATCTGTCCTCCTCAGCCTCCCAAAGTGCTGGGATTACAGGCATGAGCCACCATGCCCGGCCTGGCCTTGGTCTTTCTTAATCCCCAGATGGAACCTCCTCTACCCCACCAACTTCCCCTTCAAGACCCTGCCCAACACCAGGCTCCCGCCCCTCAAGCTCAGATCAGGCCCTGCCCCCACTCATCTCCTGGATCCTCAGGCACCTGCAGTAGAACCAGGGGCTTGCCCAGCAGCAGATGGTTCCAAACAAGGCAAGGTTCTTGAGTAGCAGAAAATATTTCTGCATCCACCATATACCAGCACGGAGCCGTGGGGAAGCTGCTTTTCTGCAAAATGAGAGTAACAGGACCTGCCATGCAACGTTGCTGTGAGGACTGGTCAAGTCAATTATCATTAAGAAAATAAAACCTGGGAAATTCCCAGGCACAATCTTTCTGAACCTCTGCAGGACAGGGTAACAGCAATTATCTAGAGGCCTATTGAGAGAACCAAATAGTGACAATGGTGGGGGCAGAATGCTCAGACAGTCCAGGCACCGTGTCAGGCACTTCACTGCATCATCTCAATCTTCAGCCTCCATGGTAGGCACCACGGCCACTGTCCCCACCTCACAGGTAAGAGAGCTGTGGCACAGGGAGGTTCCATCCTCGTAACACAAATGGGGAAGTTAGGATTTGACTCCTACAACCCAGCTCCTGAGCCTGCCTGGTTAAGCCTTGGGCTGCAGCTATATCAGAACTGGAAGCACTTCATAAGGTTCCGTGTACAAGTTAGTTATTATAAGTCACTTGTGGGGCCGGGGTGGGGGATCCCAGCCAGCAGCCTCCGCACTGACCGGTGGCTGAACCCAGGCTGGGCTGTCTGCCCTGGGAGCAGGGCGATGCCTGGGGACGGATGGCCCTGTGTCCTCTCAGCTGGGCGCTGCAAGGGCCTAAGGCCACCTTCCTGTGGTCTCTGCTGCGGTGCGGGCAGGGGCCGCTACCAAGGAAGGTGGGATCCGACCCGTCTGGGCAGGTCTGCTCTGCCGAGACCCGGCTGGCTCTCCAGTGGCTGGGATGCCCCAGAGCGGGCAGGCGAGCACGTCTGGAGCACAGGCCCCTGCCCGGGAGGCCCCGCTAATGACCCCGTGCATTCCGGCCTGCACGGCCCCGGCCCGGGAATTGGCTGTGGGCAGGCCCATTAGCTGGAATCCTCCCAATGCTCACACATCAGAGTAGAGGGGGGAGAAGTGAAAAGTTGAAAAAGAGCTAATTATCGCTTTTATCAGAGCGGGTGGGTTGATGGGTCCTGCCCGAGGGCAGCTGGGACTGCATTAAAGATTAAACGCCAGGTGGGGGGAGTGAGCTCGTCATTCCACAGGAGGGGGGCCGGCAGGCGGCCCCACGGAGACCTGGTGGCAGGCGGCAGCCTTAGATCTGTCAGCCAAGCCCTCTGTCCCAGCACCCACCACAGCCACATTCCACCAGGGGACCCCCGCAGTGCCGGCACTTCCGCCCCATGGGGAGGGCAGCTGGAGTCCACCTTTGCTCCCTCAAGGGCTGAAGGGTCGGGGCAAGCCTAATTATCCAATTGGTAGGTTTCCTGGCACCTGTCTTGGGGGACTTAATGACCCCTGCACATCACGCAGTGACCTTCTGTGTAAACCTACATTGGAATCTTATGAGGCCTGGCAAAACCCAAGGTTGGGTAGGCTGATCCCCCTTGTTATTACAGAGCAAGAACCCAAGGCCCAGAGAAGGAAGGGGACTCAGTCAATCACATTGCCCGCTGTGAAGTTAGTCCCGTGAAGCTGCAAGTCCATCGAGGACTCGGCGGCATCTTCAGCACTGGCCTTTATACCTAAGGTATTGAGATTAAAGAACAGGGCAACTAGCTCAGCACCAGGCCAGGATGACTTTGTTATACCGTCGCAACCCAACAGGGTTTTGGGTGTCCGAGGTGTTTCATGGGTGTTTGTTGGCTGTGATCAGGGTGGCACCTAAGCGGTCACAGTAGGCATTCTCCAAATCTTGGGGCGAATTCACTGGCTGCAAATAGAGGATGAGTATCCTGGTCTGGAGTTACAAACCAAGCCATGGGTGAGCCAGCTGTGCTAACCCCACCATGCCCAGCATCATTGTTTGTGTCTTGATGAAGATGTCCACCAAGACACCTCCACGCCCACTTGAAGCATGGCATCCACTCTCTGGCCCCACCAGGGACCCTCAGCCCCTGGCTACCTTGGCTCTTCCCGGGCTCTGCCCTAGCTCAGGAGAATTAATTGGGCTCTTTGCTTCTTTCTCTTGCCGACACTTGCAATCTTTCTAGATGCCTCTAGAAGCCAGGGCCTTCCAGTTTGTTGTTTTCAGGATTCCAACCTCAGCTTGGAACTCCATGGCTGTTCTTACATCTCCCCATGGCGAGGAGATTCCACAGGTGACATGTAGATACTCAAGTCAAGAGGGTCCTGGCCTCCCCTACTCTGCTCATATACACTGTCCCATAGGCAGACACCCTCCACCCAAAATGCTCTGGGCTAGACTGCTCTAGGAGAGCCCCATAAATGCCTGGCTGGGAGAATGAAAGAGTCTGGACAAAAACAGATAAAAAGGGTCTGAGGTCCATAAAGGACCCCAAGCTGTAGCTACACTGGCCACATGAGAATAAATGAGTTTGAGCAAAGATAGATAAAAAGGATCAGAAGTCCATAAAGGACCTCAAGCTGAAACTACAGTGGCCAGTGTCTAAGAGGCCAGCCAACATGATGCTGGATTGCTATGAAAGATTTGAATACAGGAACCTACTCCTCAGAACCAGGTATTTCTTAAGAAAGTTCAGGTAGCCAAGCAAGGGGGCTCACGTCTCTAATCCTAGCACTTTAGGAGGCCGAGGCACGTAGATCACTTGATGTCAGAAGTTTGAGAACATTCCGGCCAACATGGTGAAATACTAACAATACAAAAATTAGCCAGGCATGGTGGTGCGCTCCTGTAATCCCAGCTACTCAGGAGGCTGAGCCACAAGAATTCTTGAACCTGGGAGCAGAGGTTGCATTGAGCCAAGATCATGCCACTGCACTTCAGCCTGGGCAACAGAGTGAGACTCCACTCAACAAAAAAAAAAAAAAAAAAAAAAAAGGAAAGAAAGAAAAAGAAAGGTCAGGTAATTCTGGGCTGCATAAGCCAGCACTCTACAGTTCTTCAACAGACACTTACACAGTGGTGATGAATCTTCTGATCAATTGTATGTATATTTGATGATGTACATCAGCCACTAGATTGAACATCCATGAAAACTAGGACCATGTCTTTTTTTGTCCATCCCTGAGCCCCCAGTACCTGGCCTGGCACTTTGCAGGACTGTCTAAATATTTATTGAAGGAGAGAGGAGAGGAGGAAGGAAAGAAAGAAGGGCAAGAATTTTTTCAGGAATCGAGGTGGCTGAGAGCCACTTCTTGCTGATAGAAAGCTCACAGTCCAGTGCGGGGAGAGAAAGAGATGGACAGATGGACAGACACCTACAATGCTAGTGCAGGCATAAAGGGAAAAACAGTCTGATGGTGGAAGCTCAGAAGAGGAAGTGATTCAGGGTAGAGTTTGGACATTTTCTACGGCTTGAGTCTTCAAGGCTGAGCAGGAGTGAGTTGGATGGACAAAGGCAGGAAAGTCATTGTCAGTAGGACTGGCACATACAAAGGCACAGAGCAAGGAACATGTAGTCGGCATTCAGAGACAGATGATTCGGCTCAGGGGATGGGGCTGTGGTGTACCTTGAGGGGCATTGGAGGTGTGGGTCTGGGAAGGTGGGCTGGATGGTGGGGAAGAGCTGAGGGACTTACCTGGGGTTTTTAGGCAGGGGTGTGACATTTCCAGCCACCAAGGGTAAAGGGAGGAGGCTGACACAGTGGTTCACGCCTGTAATCTCAGCACTTGGGGAGGCTGAGGCAGGTGGATCACTTGAGGTCAGGAGTTCGAGACCAGTCTGGCCAACATGGTGAAACCCCCTCTCTACTAAAAATACAAAAATTAGCTGGACGTGGTGGCATGTAATCCCAGCTACTCCAGAGCTGAGGCAGGAGAATCACATGAACCCAGGAGATGGAGGTTGCACTGAGCCGAGATCGCAGCACTGCACTCCAGGCTGGGTGACAGAGCAAGACTCCATTAAAAAAAAAAAAAAGAAAGAAAAGAAAAGAAGAGTAAAGGGAGGAACTTGGAAACTCTAAGGACTGCCATTAACATTCACTAGAAACACGGACTGTTTAGTCTGGAGCCAAGAAAGTTCCAGGGTTCATGAAGCCCCTGCAGAGGGAAGTCCTCTGGTCAGAGGATAAAGAAGGACCAGACCTAGTGGGAGGATGAGACTGGGCCACATGCAGGGATGTTTCCGGCTGGAAGGCTGTCAGGTCGGGTGGAACGGGAGGCATTTCATGGCGGTGATCATTTTCTCCCTGGTGTTCTGTACAGACAAACTGACATCCTCCCAGCTGAAGTGATAGCCTTGGAAGGGGGAAGGTTTGAGGGGCCCACATGAGAGCCCCTGGCTGGGTACCCCCTGGAAGCCTCTCAGCTTTTGGCCCAACTGAGGACGCTGCAGATGGTGTGGGGAACGCCTACCATCCATCACAGAGGTCAGAGTGCGGTGTCCTCACTGCACAGCTGGGCCCTGGTGACCTTGCTTTGGGTTCTGGCTGAGGCATCTTCCATCTGTGACCTTGGCAAGAGGCTTCGTCTCTCTGAGCCTCAGTTTGCTCATCTGCAAAAGGGGACGATAAGGCACGCCTGCCTGCCCTGTGGGCTATGGTGAGGCTCAAAACGAACGGCCACAGAAGACGCTTTGTAAATAGGAATGCGCTACACAAAGGTTAAATAGGATTATCAACACGTAATACCCAAGTCACAGGACAGGGAAGACCCAGACACAGAATTTCAGGGTCCGGACCAAATTTTCTAGAGGCCGGGACTAGCCAGAGAGCCCTGAGGCTGCCAGGGGTCCCCCTCCTGTCTCTCCCCATCAGGTGCTTTGCAACCTGAATTCAAAATCCTACTCTTCCCCTTTCCAGCCTTGGACAAGGCCCTCAGGCAAGGGCCCTTCATTTCTCTGTGCCTCAGTTTCCTCAACTGTCAAGGGGTGATAGGTGCACCTACCTCGGGGCCTGTCATGGAAATGAAACAGGATGAGGCGGGCAAAGTCCTGGCTCAATGCCAGGCCCACTGAACATGAGCATTAAAACGGATGGTTCTTGGCTTCCTTCCTTCCTGGCATCCAACCCCCGCCCGTGCCTCTTGCTCCTGCTTTTGTCTCTTCCTGAGAGCCTTGCCCAGGGTTCCTGAGGGACCCCCTGGTCAGTGAGATCCTTGGAGCTTGGGCCTTTGGAAGGAAGCTTGTGACAAGGTCCAAGGGTTACTATGGATAATGCCATCCCAAAGAGAGGCCATGCCTGTGGCTGAAGGAGATAGACCCCAGGGCAAGGGCTGAGCACAGTGGCAGGAAGGAGGAAAGCCAGGAGTCTCTCAGTTGCAAAATTTCACAGCCCTGGGAACTCTCAAATGGAGTGACCAAAACGTGGTCCCAGAGCAGTGCTGTCACACGACACCAGTATGAGTCTGCCCGGAGGCAGTGATGCTGGGATGCCAAGACCTCCCACTCCCTGGTCTCGGGGCCTGAGCTCCTGATGGAAGTCCAGGAGGAACTGCTCCCCTTTGCCCACTCCCCACCATCCAGCCTCTTCTCGAATTGGCAGGAAGGAGGAAAACCCACCAGGGGACTCACAGACCCGAATTCTTCCTCCTGAAGCACCCTCCAGCTGGGCAGCCCTTGTCTCTCATGGAGCACTTTAGGCAGAGTTGGGAAACCGCAAAAATTTTAAGCTGAGATGAAGGAACGTAATGGGCTCTAATCTGAACTGACAGCAGCATGATTAGTCGGCACAAGACTGCAGGAGCAGTGGGGGACTGGCAGGGAGGGAAGAGGAGCAAGGAGGAGGAGGGACGAGGGACAAAAAGACATAGAGCAGACCCAAGAATGAGGCAGAGCCTCAGGGGTGGATATGCACGCCGGGCTGAAATGGTGACATGGGAGGGGCTACTTAGGATAATATTTATGGTAATGATAGTAATTGCAGAGAATGCTTATTTAGAGCTGACCATGTGCCAGGCACTGTTCTAAGCACTTGTATTAACGAATGTGATCCTTGCAATGTAGGTGTTAGTATCTCGATCCTCATTTTACAGATGATATAGAAATAAAGGCATGGAGAGGTCTATCGATAAAGAATGTCAGTCCTGCGCGCAAGGCTGGGGTCTGGTTGCTAGTAGAAGCTGCCTTCTGTCCTCTAGAGGTCAAAAGTCAAAGGTCCCACTTAGGAGTCCATGAAATGCAACTGACACTTTCAGAATGAACAAGTGCTTGGGGTCTGTGGCGAGGAGGGTGAGGGAGGGCTGTGTGGACCCCTCCATCCAGGGTTGGGAGGGAAGAAAAGGCACACTCTAATAATCACAGCACAGGTATGGGTGATGGGGGACCAAGGACACAGAAGTCAGAGGTCTTAATTAGCCTTTTAGGACTCAGAGGTCCATTTATCCCAGCGGGGGCTGATGGCCACGACCCCTGACAGCTGGCTGGTCTCCACTAAGGCCATGATGAAGCTATGGGTTAATACATGACTTCCATGTTCTTCCAAGAAAGGACAGAGGGGACTTGGTCTCCAGCTCTGCTTGCCTGTGGTTAGCTGGCCCCACAGCTCTCCGAGGGTCAGACGTGCTGAGCCACCCCTGCCACGCCCAGGGAGGCACTTCCTGCCTGGCTAAGGCAGTCACACCCAGAGGTCCTGATTCTGAAGGGGACATCTCCGAGTGAGTGGTTCATTCCCTCCCCATCCTGCATCTAGATATAGTCAACTCCTGACCATCTGCCCCCACTGGAAATCAGATTTTCAAAATCATATTGATGCCACCACGGGTTCTAAGTCTAGGACACGAATAAAGATTGAGTTGTACTTAGTAGGCTGGGCAGAATCAGGAGAAATGGTTCTCTTCCTGCTGCAGGGAAGAGCTGAGCAGGCAAGCAGAGGAAATTTTAGATATGAGAGCTCTGCTTTAGGGTCAGGAAGGGGCTAAGAGGCACCTGGAGTCAAAGCTTGACAATGCGACCTCATGCAGGTTACTTAACCTTTACATGCCTCAGTTTCTTCATCTGTAAAATGGGGGTAGTGATTACAGTAGCTTGCTCATGGTAGGGTGGTTGTGAGGTCAAGGATTTAATCAAATCCAAGTAAAGCATTTTGCACAGCACCAGGTGCATCAGTGGTGCTTGGAAACACTGGTTTTCATTGCTATGAACAGTATGCTGCTGCCTTGGGTCTGGCATGGGGAAATTTCTTGGTCTTCCTAGAAATGGGTAAATTTCTTGGTCTGTGACATAAGATGAGAAACCAGACAGTGTGGGTTGTTTTGGTCCTGTGCTTGACAGGGAGCTGATTCTAGAAGAGCCAAGAACCCCCCTCACTGGCCCACCCTGAGCTTCAAACTTCTCTCTGCCCTCCTGTACCCAGGATTGGATTAGTGTAAACTGTAAAATGCAGCAGCAGTGTTAGGAGTTCCGGTCACCAAGGGCTTTCAGAGGCCCAGGAATATATCAGTAGAGTCAGTGGCAGCCTTAGGGTCCCCTCTCCCTAGCCTCTGTCAATGACAGCAACCATAATTGAGGAATAATAATAGCTACCATACAGTAAGCACATCCTGTGTGCCAGGCACTTTCTGGGGACACCTTTAATCCTCCCAGTGACCTGCAAGGTTAGCGTTTGTCACCCAGCACAATAAACTCCCACTGACACCTGCATCCCTCTCCCTCCAACTCCCCACCTGACCCACACCTCCCTAAGATTCAGGCTGTAGCTGGGCTCTCACTTCTCTGGGAAGCTTTCTCTGACATCCCCTAGGCCAGTTAAGTATCCCTTCTCCCTGCTAATGTTCCCATAAGCACACTCTACGTCCCACTTGTGAAAACTCATCACATTTTATTTTTTTTTATTTTGGATCAAGAATACATTCACATGGTTCAGAATTCAAAAACAACAAGAAATGGAGTAAAAAGTCTCCCTGCTCTGCCTATCTCCAGTTCCCAGCCGCTGAGTTTGGCTGCCCAGGGTGAGTAGGGTTGTCAGTTTCATCACATTGAATAATGATGACTTGTTTATCTGTCTTCTGTGCTTTAAGAGCAGGGACTCTGCCTGTCTCACTAATTGCTTCATCCCTGGGGTCCAGCACAGTGGCTGGCACGTAGTAGGAGTGCTACATGTGTTATCTATCTCTCTGAGAGATTTCTTTCTTTTTTTTTTTTTGGAGAGGGAGTCTTGCTCTGTCGCCCAGGCTGGAGTGCAGTGGGGTGATCTTGGCTCACTGCAACCTTCACCTCCTGGGTTCAAGTGATTCTCCTGCCTCAGCCTCCCAAGTGTCTGGTATTACAGGCATATGCTACCATGCCCGGCTAATTTTTTGTATTTAGTAGAGACGGGGGTTTCACCATGTTGGCCAAGCTGGTCTCGAACTCCTGACCTCAGATGATCCACCTGCCTCAGCCTCCCAAAGTGTTAGGATTACAGGCTTGAACCACCACACCTGGCATTCTCTGAGAGATTTCTATAGAAAGATATCTATATGGAGATTTTTTTTTAATGAATGAGGCTCAGAGAAGAAAGGTGACTTTGCCTGCTTGGGAGTTCTAACTCCCAAGACAGTGCTCACTGGGGACTCTGTTTATCTGAATTTTAATGACCACCCGTCCCTTCTTCTTGGACATTTGACCATCCTCTGTGAAATGGATCCTGATTTCAATTTTTCAGGCTTATTTTTAAATGGGAACATAAACAGTATCCCTCATTAATTATCAGGAAATAGAGCAATGCTATACTCCCAAAGTCCCATTGGTGCCTGCCCAATCCTGACCTCATTTTACCACCACTCCAACTTTGTGTTAAGGATGTTATTGCTGGCTGGGCGCCGTGGCTCATGCCTGTAATCACAGCACTTTGGGAGGCCAAAGCAGGTGGATCGCTTGAGCCCAGAAGTTCGAGACCAGCCTGGGCAACATGGTGAAACCCCATCTCTACTAAAAACACAAAAATTAGCCAGGTATAGTGGTGCATGCCTGTAACCCCAGCTACTTGGGAGTCTGAGGCAGGATAATTGCTTGAACCCAGGAGATGCAGTTTGCAGTGAGCTGAGATCGCACCACTGCACTCCAACCTGGGTGACAGAGTGAGACTCGGTCTCAAAAACAAAAAACAAAAAACAACAACAAAAAAACAGATGCTGTTGCTCACCTGGCCTCACTTTGCCTACCTGTAAAATGGTGTCAAAAGACAAAATGACAACAAATTTTGTTTAAAGATTTTAACTGGCTTTTATTCATGATTCTAGAATTGGGCAGCCCTCTGAACCACAGCATATTCAAAGAACTCCAACCAGCAACATGATCAGGCAGTATTTATGGACAGAAAACAGAAGTGAGATGTAGATACAGCTTAACTGGTTATAGCTCAGCATCCTTAATTGAATCACCTGGCCACCTACATTGACAAATGCTCAGCTGCTGTAACTGCCCCAAAACTCAGAGATTTGTTACAACTTTTTGCAACTTAGGAGTATACTCCTAAGTTAATTGCATTTAGCATGAGTGACTCCATATTTGTTTGGTCTGTTGGGTCCATTACAGGAGCACAGTACAAACTAATGGCCTCCTACAAATCTTACTGAATAATTGGAAGGGGCCCAATAATTCTATGCATCTTTGATGTCTTCTCTAGTTTAACCTCCACCCCCACCAATTAATATAGGTTGATGCCTGCAGTAAATGGGATAGTTATAAAGTTAATGCTTGTTACCAACGGAACTAGTGCATGAAGTGGGTGAGGATGGCTTTCTGTCCTGGGCTCCATATCAGCCAGACTGGCTATGTCCCCAGCACTAGCCCAGGCCCAGGGTCAAGTACACACAGCTGTGTGTCCTCTGAAGTGCTGGAGGGAGAGAAAGAAGTTCATCTGGGGAAGCGGGTGGAGCTGAGACGGGGGGACCACCTTGGGGAGGGTGGGTTGGCCCAAGCGCCGTCTCTCCCAGGGACCAGCAGGCTGCTTTCCAGCTGGGTTAGCTCATTCCCCACCTCACCTTGCAGAAGCTCCAGGTTCAGCCTTCTGCACAGCTTTGTTCTTGTGGTTGAGGCAGCCAGGGATTCTGAGAGTTGGGAAGGGAAAGCCAGGGGGAATGAAGGGAAGGAAAGGGAGAAGAGAAAAGGGTAGGTAGCATGGGCAATAAGGAGCCCGTGTGTCAGGAAGGGATGTGGTGCCATCTACACCAGGAAGCCTGCTATGGCAGGACACTGCCAGTGAGAGAAATAAGAATGGGTAAACAATATGGAGAACAAGATTTATAAACTCATTTGTTCATTCATTCATCCAATAAAACAAAGGATGCCAATATTGACAAATGACTGTCACTCAAGACATACACAACATGCTAAGGTGGCCAGGCACGGTGGCTCACACCTGTAATCCCAGCACCCCTGGGAGGCTGAGGCCGGCGGATCACTTGAGACCAGGAATTTGAGACCAGCCTGGCCAACATGGTGAAAACCCATCTCTACTGAAAATACAAAAATTAGCTGGGCGTGGTGGTGCACGCCTGTTGTCCCAGTTACTTGGGAGGCTGAGCCAAGAGAGTCGCTTGAACCTGGGAGGTGGAGGTGGCAGTGAGCAGAGATCACGCCAGTGCACTCCAGCCTGGGTGACAGACCGAGACTCTGTCTCAGAAAAAAAAAAAAAACAAAAACAAATGCTGGCCAGGCGCAGTGGTTCACACCAGTAATCACACCAGCACTTTGGGAGGCCGAGACAGGTGGACCACCTGAGGTCAGGAGTTCGAGACCAGCCTGACCAACATGGAGAAACCCCATCTCTACTAAAAATATAAAATTAGCCGAAAATACAAAATTAGCTAGGTGTGGTGGCGCATGCCTGTAATCCCAGCTACTCAGGCGGCTGAGACAGGAGAATCGCTCGAATCCGGAGGTGGAGGTTGCGGTGAGCCGAGATCTTGCCACTGCACTCCAGCCTGCGCAACAAGAACAAGACTTCATCTAAAATAAAAAGCTAAGGAAATATAAAAGAGGGAGCAAATAACTATTTGATGGGTTGCAGGAGTTGGGAAGTTGGGGGAGTTCACAAATTTCACTGGAGATATTTGAACCAAGTCAGGAAGCAAATATAGGAGAAGCCAGGCCATAGTCCTCCCAGCTCCACGGCCTCTCCCTTCCCTTCCCAGACCTCCCAATCCCAGTCCAGCTGTTGCCCTCCCTGGGTCTGAACGCTGGCCCTGCCACATACTTGCTGTGTGACCTCAGGTAAGTGATCGAACCTCTCTGAGCCCCAGTTTTCTCAGCTGCAAAGGAGGGATGACACCAAATTGGAGGGTTGTCATAAGATTCGAATACAACAATGCACGTGAGAGGTGCTCTGCAGAGCACTTGGTACCTGTATGCAGCCTGCGCAAAACAACTACTGTGGCTGTTGTCAGTACTGGCAGAGCAGCAACTCCATTTACCAAACCCTGGGCCTCTGTCATCAGCCTGGAAAGGAAAGCAGAGGCCATTCCAGGCATCCCCCATCCCTGGCCCCCAGCCCTTGGGGAAACATGAGAAGCAGAGCTTGAGGATCTCCTGTGTGCCCCCTCACGCCCCTTAATCCTTCCTGAACTTGGGGAGGGGGCTGGGTGTGGGGCAGGGGCGGCACCACTGCAACACCTGCACAGCTCTGACATCTCCCGCCTCTGGGCAGAGAAAGCAATTTCAGAAATGACATGTTGCCAACAAGCAGAAATCAGCTTCTGAATTAAAATGTGTCGGCGTCAGGTGACCCCAGGCTCGGAGGGCTGGCTGCATGAAGACAGCTGAGATTAGAGCCTGTCAGGCTCTGGAGGGGCTTTGTGGGAAGAGGTGGGGGTCCGGGGGGCTATCGTTGCTCCCCAGGCTTCTGGCCACCCTGGACTTGTTGAGACGTGGGGGCAGGAATTCGGACGCTGAGTCAGGTTCTCCCGCGCCTCTGCCCGGCCTCCACCACTCCACTGCCCACTCTCCATGGTGGGAGGACGGTGGGGCAGGGGTAGGGGCTCAGCTCCCCTGAGACAGCTCCAGCATAAACACACTAATGGGCCCAAGAGAGCCAGCGAGGAATGTGGGCCCCACAGCCCCTGGGGACTTGAGGAGGGATGGGAGTGGGGGGATAAGATGCGCAAGAGGCATCAGCCTCCTCTCCACAGGTATGCAGGGTGGGGAGAAAGAGAGAGAGGAGAAGACAAGGAGGACCAAGCAGCAGGATTAGAAGATGCCACCAGTCACCCTGAATCCTTGCAACTCCCTCATACCCCTTCTGTCTGTCCCCAGGCCATGCCCTGCACTCCCCGGAAGAGACAGTGACGAAGCTGTTTCATTTCCAGCCCTGCTACTTACTGCGTGGCCAGGGAGCCTCTCTGAGCTTTAGTTTCCTCATCTATAAAATGGGGATCATAGGCCAGGCGCAGTGGCTCATACCTGTAATCCCAGCACTTTGGAAGGCTAAGGTGGGTTGATCACCTGAGGTCAGGAGTTCGAGACCAGCCTGGCCAACATGGTGAAACCCTGTCTCTACTAAAGATACAAAAATAAGGCCAGGCGTGGTGGCGGGCGCCTGTAATCACAGCTACTCTAGAGGCTGAGGCAGGAGAATCACTTGAACCCGGGAGGCGGAGGTTGTAGTGAGCCAAGGTCATGCCACTGCACTCCAGCCTGAGTGACAAAAGCAAGACTCCATCTCAAAAAAACAAAAACAACAACAACAAAAAACAATGCTGGGCATAGTGGCTCATGCCTGTAATCCCAGCGCTTTGGGAGGCCGAGGTGGGCGGATCACGGGGTCAGGAGATCAAGACCATCCCGGCTAACACGGTGAAACCCTGTCTCTACTAAAAATACAAAAACAAAATTAGCCGGGCGTGGTGGCAGGCACCTGTAGTCCCAGCTACTTGGGAGGCTGAGGCAGGAGAATGGCGTGAACCCAGGAGGCAGAGCTTGCAGTGGGCCGAGATCATGCCACTGCACTCCAGCCTGGAAGACAGAGGGAGACTCCGTCTCAAAAAAAAAAAAAAAAAAAAATGGGGCTCGTGGTTGTATGGACCCCTGGGGACCTCTGGGGTTGCCCAGAGGGGAATGTGAGGAAATGGCCCGCACAGGAGTGCCTGTGTGGAGTGGAGCCTGCACAGAGCCAGCTACTGGAGTTCTGGACACCGTGCATGCCAGCCATCTATTTGCTTGTCTCTCCCCTTGTCTGGGACCTCCCTGAAGGCTGGACCTAGTCTCATTACCATGGCGTCTAGGACCCCGTCATGTGCCTCGTGCACCGTAGGCCACCAATCAGTGTCTGCTGCATGATCGGCTGCAAGAAGGAACTGGTGAGAGATGGGGTGAAGTCAAGAATGGGAAAGAAATGGGGAGGGTGGGGGCAGGCATATAGGATGCTTCCCCCCAGTGCCTCTCCTCCAGAATGTCCCCATCCCCATCATGGGTGAGCCTGTAATCCCAGCTACTCTAGAGGCTGAGGCAGGAGAATCGCTTGAACCCAGGAGGTGGAGGTTGCAGTGAACCGAGATTGCGCCACTGCACTCCAGCCTGGGCGACAGAGTGAAACATCCTGTGGCTCCTAACAGCATGCACAGAATAGGATACACACCAACCAAGCAGCTTCTTACCAAAATGTTTAACCTGAATCCAAGTATAAGGAAACGATCAGGCAAATCTCAGTTGAGAGGTGTTCTATGAGACGTGCAGCCTGAACTCTTCAAACTATCACTGTTATGAAAGCAAAGAAAGCAGGGGATTATTCTAGATTACAGGGAGGTGGAGAGACATAACAACAATGTGCAATTCTTGAGTAGATCCTGGGCCAGGAAAACATGTTTTAAAATGTTTTTAATTTTAATTTTTTAGAGACAGGGTCTCGCTCTGTCGCTCAGGTGGGAAGGCAGTAGTGCAATCACAGCTCACCAAAGCCTCAAACTCCTGGGCTCAAGTGATCTTCCTGCCTCGGCCCCTCCAATTGCTGGGATTATGGATATGAACTGCACCTGGCCAGAAAATAATGTTATAAAGGACATTTTGAGAGACAATTGGGGAAGTCTGAATGTGGACTATGTAGTAGAGAATTTGTGTCAATGTTACAGCTCTTAGATGTGGTGATGGCCTTGTGGTTCTGTCGGAGAATGTTCTCGTCCTTAGGAGATACATGATAAAGTATGTAAGTATCTCGGTGTCTGCAAAGGTCTCACAAATGATTCAACAAGATAAATATTGCATATGCAAAGAGAGATAGCACATGTGGCTGTTTTTAAAGGAAGGGGATATTGTGGGTAGGGTACCCACCTAGTGATTGTCTCCACAAGCCCTGGTTCTCCTGGAAGATGGTGGCACTGAGCAGCTGGAGGTGGAGAGGTCTGCGGGCCTGTTTGGGAACCAGTTTATGAGTAGGAGCAAAGTAAGGCTCAGATGGGGACAAGAGGAGGTGAGGATGGTGTATGGTAGAAAGAATATGGGGTTTGGAGGCAAAAGGCCTGGATCCACTTGTTAGCAATGTAGCCTTTGGTAAGTCACTTAACCATTTTGTGTCTCAATTCCCCTATCTGTAAAAAGAGAAGAGGGGTGTCCAGCTTGTGAGATTCAAGAGAGGAAACAGATGAGAAATCCCTTGATAAACTGGAGCCTGCTGCTGCATGCGGACGTGTCTGTCATTACTCAGAGCCAGCTGGTCTCCGGGCCCAGGAACACTGGGTAGAAGGAGCATGTTAGGACAGGGATGCTAGTGGAAATGTAGGCCCCTGCAAGCTGGACTGCCTTCCGCCCTGGGGAGCCAGGTAAGGCAATGTGGACCCCAGCAGGGCTGAAGAACTGGGGCAGGGCAGGCCTGAGCCAGGAGACAGGCACACTCTGTTGTGCTTGGCTCAGAAAGACGCCTCCTCTCCCCTCAGACCGCCAGGAGGATCCTGATGGGTGAGGCCTCCCAAAGCATGTTGGGAAGGCACTGTGGCCAGAAATGGGACACAGGGTTCATGTGTAAATGACCCAAACCACTGCATGGCTGTGCTTCTCATTTCTCCTGTTAGACTGTAGGTCCCTGAAGGCCCCTGCTTGGCTTCATCCCACCCCACCCTGACCCACGCTGCTTGCCATAGCATGAGGGCTCCGGAAACGCTTATCACCTCCAGGAAGGACCCAGGCTCTGGTCTGAGTTGGTGTGTAATCCAGGATGGGTTACTTCCTTCCTCTAGGCCTCAGTTTACCCAGCATCCATAAAATGGGGCGATCCATCCCTGCCCGACCTATACCAGTGTACAGAGGAAAAATCCCATACTTTGGAGGCTGGGAGATCTGTGTTCCAATCCTGGCCCCACTGCCTGCCAGTTGCAATGAGGAGGCTTCTCATCTCACAACCTCCATTTCCTTCTCCATTACAGGGAACATGTCCAGTGTGCAAAGTTATTGCAATAAATTGAGACAAAGTCAATGCAAATAACTGGCATGTCATTTATTGGTTTATTGTCTTTCTCACCCACTAGGATGTCAGCCCCATGAGGCAGAGACTTGGTCCTGTTCCTTGCTGTACCAAGCACCCGGGATGCTGCCTGGCACTCAATAAGAGATCCTTAAATAATCGTTGGTTGAATAAATGGACATACGGGGCGCTCAATAAGTGATGGTTTCCATTGTTATTCTAAAGTGTCCTGAGACAAAAAGCATTGGAAGTTCATGGTTTTTGAGAAAGGAAAGGTTCAAAAGCAAGTAATCTCCAGGGTTGGCACAGGGCCGTCTGTCTGCCAGGGGATGAAGGGTACCAGGAAAGCTGGGCTTATCTAGACCAGGGGACAGGACTATGTGCTCTTGAGAGGCAGGCAGGAGCATCCATGAGCGATGGGGCACTCAGGGCATCCTGTCTAACAGGCTCCCTCGCCCTAGCTGCCTGTGGCCAGGAGGAAATGCAGGCCCAGTCTGCCAGTGCAGCTGACTTTTGCTAAAGTAGCCAGAAATCCAGTGGAAAGCAATGAATTTTTACAAGCAAAACACAAATGAGAGCACACAAATTTCATCTGTAGGTTGGGAGGGGCCCGGTGGTGTAGCCCAACCTTCATGGGCGATGTGGGCAGAAGGACCCCTTGGAGTGGCCTCCGTGGGGTTCCGGTCTCTCCAGCCTTCTCAGGCAGCCTCAGCCCCTGAGACATGGGACTCCACTTGGAGGAAGTGCCAACATGCCATCCAGATCCGAAAGGCCGGGATCACAGCCCGGGAAGGAACTGCTTCCCTGAGTTCTTGGACTCACAGTGGTATCCAGGCTTTGGGACTCCTGGGCTCGGAGAAGTCAGCCCACAGCGCCTGGTCTATGGAGACGTTCCGTAAATAATCACTGAACAAGTCTCTTCATTGTGACTTTGAGCACAGCTCTCCGTCTCTGGGCCTCATCTACAAAATGGCCACGGTAATGTGGCCCCACCTACCTCACAGAGATAACGGAGACATCAAGTGAGATGAGAGGGGTAAAAGTTTTTGTTTCTGAACAGCAAAGTGCTTTACAAATGCCAGGTGTGGGCATTCTAGTTGTCATTATTATTATGAGCAAGACACTTTTGCCAGAGCAGAAGAAGGGAGCCTGGACCCAGAAGAGCAGAAAATCTATAAAAACATCACAAGGAGGGTCTGGATGGAGCCCACCAGGGCTCGTCACAGAGGGGACATGTGCTCACCAGCTCTGAGACAGACCCAGTCATGGGATACAGGCTCGACCTCCTTCCCGGCCACCTGGCCTCCTGCTCAGTGGTGGACCCAGTCAGGTCAGGCTGTATCTCCCCAGAGGGTTTCTGGGAAAACACACAAACCCCACCTGTGCTGTCCATGAAATATAGCAACTATATAAATAATATAAATACTTTCTCATATATCTTAGCTACATAAATTATTCTCCTTTGCTCTAAAAACTATATATTTGAGGTAGACAAAAATACCCTGTGAGCATTTCCCTTAAAGCTGTAGAATGAGGGGTCAGTGGTCACTCTAGTCCCCAGGGGCCCCAAGAGGGCCGAGGTGGGTCTTTAGGGGTAACTGGAAAAGAAAGGGATGAGAGCAAGGAAGAAGAGAGGGAGAGAGACAGACAGAGAAGACCCCACAAGCCAAGGAGCCCTCAGAACCTGCACTGTGCCATTGACTTGGGGTGTCCATGTCAGCAGCCAGCCACTGCCTAGATGCCTTAGAGCCTGCCCTTTGCCCTCCCGTGACCCTGGCACTGCCAGTCATGAAGTCAGAATGTGGGTGGCGTGTTGGTGGATCAGGGTGCTCTGGCCCCCAAGTTGCTCCCAGGCCCCCTGTTCTGCCAGTGAGGTCCCTGCTGCCTTATGCCCAGCACCGAGCCTGGGTGGAGGCAGAGTTGGGGTCTCAGAGGAGCAAGATGCATTGGGAAGGCAGAGAAAGTCTCTCCATGCTGTGGGAAAGCGGAAGAAACAAGAGAACCAGCCCTCTCCCCGTTTTCCGTCTGCCAAGGTGTGGGCCAGGTGCTTGGGTCAGCAACGTCATTTTAACGAGAGGGGCGCAGGTCAGTTTGGCTTCTCGGCTGAGCCTCTGCAGTCGAAAATCCTTCCAGCATCCACCAGACTGCCCTGATCCACTGGAGACTGGGCAGCTCCTCCTCGCCCTTGGAGGTCTCAGGGAGTTGGCCGGGGCCCAGGGTGTGGGCCTTTGTCCTGGAGCTGGCACAGGAGAGGTTTCTGAGCATTCAGCTGATTCTGAAGTTTCCTGTGTCGGTGAAGGGTCAGCAATTCTAGGTTTAGGGAGAAAGGAAGCTGACAGAGGGGCGTGGCAGGGCCAGCAAAGTGGCCAAGGGCTTCCCGAAAGAAGTCACTTCCTCCTGGCTGGCATCGGGCCCCACTCTGGGGAAGTACAACGCCTCCAGCAAGGTGACCCCTGCAAGGTCTTCATCCTGAACCAGAGAGGCGTGTGCAACGGGAACCCCCAGTTTGGTTCAGGGGCTGTGCATCCATGTGTGCCTGTGCGGAGGTGCCAGTCTCTCCTCCTCTCACAGAGGGCCTTGGCAGGTGTTGCTGAAAATGTCCACAGGATCTGAGGAAATGATCAAAGTCACGTCTCCTCAAGTAAGAGCCAAAGTGAGGGCCGAGTGAGAGGCCATTAGGCACTGAAGGAGGCTACCCAGGAGCCAGGCTTAGCAAGGACTCAAGCACCTATAACCCCAGCCAGGGCAAAAGCCTCAATTAAATGAGCAGCCGCAAGAATAGAAATGTAACTTCAAGTCATAGCTCCTGAGCCTGCTGGTCTTCAGTATTGTGAACTCAGCTGGTGTGGCGGCATCACAGACCAGGCAGGCCCCAGCCACAGGAAGTCACCAAAGCTGTCTCAAGAGCCAGCTGAGAAACTGAGCGTGCCACGTCACTGCCAGGCACCAGGAAGCTGTCGCCCTCCTCCTCTGGGTTGGGAGTAAAGATTCCTTTGACCAGGAAGGAACACAGGGAGGGGCCGCTGTCTCCCTGTTCAACCTCAGGTCACTCACTGAGTCCCGCCTTGGTGACTGATTCTCCCACCTGCCTTACCTGCACTGGTGGTCATTTTGAGCACATCTGGGTGAGTGTGCATAACCCAGCTCTCAAGACAAGAATAAGGCCTCAGGCGAGGCATATTTGAAAAGCCAAAACAAGGACACAGGGCTCCAGGACACAGATCTCACTTGGGTTCACTCAAGCGCAGAAAGCTCTCCTTTCTCTGAATGGATGGCTTCTACTGCTTGGGCTTTCTCCCCATCTCTGGCACAGCAAAACCAGGGGAGTGGTGGAGGTGTGTGACACCTGGAGCTCACTGCACCTGAGTGGGGCCACAGGACCCAACTGGCCCATCCCAGCCAGGATCCCACCTTCACTTCCAGCTGGCACTGCCTGCCTTGGCATTCCCAGCCCAGCAGTTCACCTTCCAAGAACATGCTGGCTCCAAGCCATTCATCCCAGGAAGCAAGATGGAATAGCCCCTCTCTCCCCTCCAAAACTTCAGTCCTGGTGTGCTCTTGGTCTCCCTTATTTCCCTCCACATCTTTCTCACTCTGCCCTCCTCTCCAAGTCCTCAACAAGGTTGGAGACGCTTGGGTTCAGGGATGAGGCTTTGCTTCTCTTTGTTGAGTATCAAGGGAGGCAAAAGGCTGGCCAAGGAATGGTGGTGAGCGGCACACTTGTGTGCATTGGCACACATGCCGGTTTATGCACGTATGTGATGACTGCCTGCCCAGCAGGCCGGCTGGGCAGCTGGAAGGGTGCCACGGGAGGTCCTGGCAGTGCCAGACTGGCTTGCTGGGCAGTAGGCCTAGTGCTTGCAGGTGTACACAAGCTCCTCCTGCACACATTGCTGGCACTCCACGTAGCAGCACCACTGCACCTGGCAGTGGCAGGAGAAGGCCACCAGGCGGCTCTGGGTGTCATAGCCCCGCCCGCAGCACAGGCTGCTGCAGCTGGCCTCCCGGGAGCACACCCTACCTGCCGTGCCAGGCGAGTACTTGCTGGGTCGACAGAAGCTGGGCGAGTCCTCCATGTAGACCAGGTCCCCAGACCTTGGGGCCAGGCCTTTGGTGGGGCTGCCCTGCCTGGAAGGGGCCCACAGCTCTAGGCGGCCCAAGGCCTCATTGGTGGCACTGGACACCTTGACAGCCGAGTCATAGCGCAGTTTCAGCACCTGGCCCGTCTCACGGAATGGGGAGAGCTGCTTCCAGCAGGTGCGCACGGCACAGGAGCCTGACACGCCGTGGCACTTACACGTCGTCCTGAGGCCACTCTTCACAGCCTGTGGGGGGAGGCAGAAAAGAGGTGTGGTCAGAGGCCTGGGCCCAGCAGCCAGAGCCTGCCCCTAGAGCACCAACCCCAGCAAGGCAGCGGCAGGAGAATGGGAAAGAGACAGAGGAAGGTTCCCATGAGGGGGAAAGAGAGAACCCAAGCTAGCCATGAGGCACCTTCGTGCAAACTATTAATAGTAAAAGACTCCCTTCCCCTTGGCAGAGACAGCCCTGTACTGTGCCAATGTGCATGCCTTGGTGACAACAGAGTGGGCCAGGTCTCAGTCCCAGCTCCTCCCCTTGGCCTGGAGTTCTTGTAGAATAGACCATTTATGCAACTGAACACAGCAGCCCCAGTTCACACCAACTGAGTGACTGAACACAGTGGCCCCGGTTCACACCAACTCAGTGATTGAACACAGCAGTCCCAGTTCACACCAACTCAGTGCTTGAACACAGTGGCCTAGGTTCACACCAACTCAGTGACTGAACACAGCAGCGCCAGTTCACACCAACTCAGTGCTTGAACACAGTGGCCCCAGTTCACACCAACTCAGTGATTAAACATAGTGGTCCTGGTTCACACCAACTCAGTGACTGAACACAGCGGCCCCATTTCATACCAACTCAGTGATTGAACACAGTGGCCCCAGTTCACACCAACTCAGTGACTGAACACAGCGGCCCCGGTTCACACCAACTCAGTGATTGAACACAGTGGCCCCAGTTCACACCAACTCAGTGACTGAACACAGCGGCCCTGGTTCACACCAACTCAGTGATTGAACACAGCAGCCCTGGTTCACACCAACTCAGTGATTGAACACAGCAGTCCTGGTTCACAACTCAGTGATGACAACTCAGAACTTAATCTCGTAAACAGCTAAAGCACTGGCATCTCCCAGCCTCCTCCCCTCAATAGACCAAGATACTTTTCACCCTCCAGGCCTCCCACTACTGTGTACCTCAGCCCCTTCCCTTCTCTGGGCCACTTCTATCTTCCCACCCATAAAATGGAGGAGGAGCGAGGTTGCTCTAGATGGAGGTTATCAAACAATGTTGGCTTCTAGGACCTCCAGGAAGGCCCGGTCCTTAGAATGGAGACCCCTCTCCAAACATCTCCCTGCTTCACCAAGACCTAGTCCTAAGCCTGGTTCCCACTGCTGACCACTGCTCCCACCGATGACACTCATGACCCTTCCCTATTTCCGCTGTGTTCCTGGCACCCAGTCATGGCCCAGAGTAGATGCCAAGGGAATGTTGGTTGAAGACGTGAAGTTCATCCTGCCTTCATGAAGTTCATGGCTCTTCATCTGTTTTGGGGGGTGGGGTGCTGGCCTTCTTCAAGCCTTGCTCCCTGGCTCTGCACCCTGGTGGGAAGGCACTGTGGGCAGCCAGGGACATGCTCACCTTGATGCCCACGTGGGTGTTGTGGGCGTCTGCCCGTGCCCGCAGGTCCTTGTTTCCTCTCTTGGACCCCAGGAAGTTGCTCAGAAACTTGGTGCTGTACTTGAGGTTGTCACCACACACGCCCCACTGCCAGGCCTGCCGGCTCTCCAGCCCCGGAGAGTCATCACAGGTGCAGCGCTCCATGCGCCCAGCGCTGCAGGCCCGGGCCAGGGTGTGGGTTAGGGCGGCAGAGGACACCGCATACAGGAAAGCTGTCTCTTTGAAGCCTGGATCGGGCACCCAGGGATATAGGGAGGGAGGAAAGGGGGAAGAGAGGGAAGGAGAAAGCTTAGAGGCTGCCTGCTGCCCTCTGAGGGCAGGAGGCGGTGGTGGCAGTGCCATGATGGGCAGGACAAGGGAATGTGGCTTGAAGACACAGCTCCGGGTGGGTCTCTCTGTCAACTGCCCCTTAAATTCTGACTGCAAGTTGCCATTTAAATGGAACTTCCAGGCTGGGCGCAGTGGCTCGTGCCTCTAATCCCAGCACTTTAGGAGGCCAAGGCGGGCAGATCATTTGAGGTCAGGAGTTCAAGACCAGTCTGGCCAATATGGTGAAACCCCGTCTCCACTAAAAATACAAAAATCAGCTGGGCATGGTGGCACATGCCTATACTCCCAGCTACTCAGGAGGCTGATGCAGAAGAATCACTTGAACCTGGAAGGTGGAGGCTGCAGTGAGCTGAGATTGTGCCATTGCACTCCAGCCTGGGTGACAGAGGGAGACCTTATGTCAAAAAAAATTTAAAAATTTATAAATAAATAAATAAATGGAACTTACAAATTCACTATGGAGTATGTGCCCAGATTTCCAGAGGGCGGCAGGCCAGGGGCTACGGCCTCCACCTCTCAGAACACTGAGATGCAAAGAGAAGCTACTCAGAAAACTGGTGCAGGCACAGTTGGGGCTAAACTTGCCATTTTGACTCTGAGTCAGCGTGTGACCATTTGGACCAGTCTATGTCTGAGGCCCCTGAGATAAGCCCTGGGGGCTTCCTGTGAGGCATGATGGTTCTCAAATGTCATTCTCTGCTACCCACTGTGGAATGGGCCCAATGACAGAGTGACCTTGAGTCTCCTGGCTGACTTGCCCCAGACTGACCATCCCACCCACTCTGGGACCACTGCTCTCCTCTCTGCTGGGTGTGGCCCAAAGCTGGCCTCCCACCGGCTCACTACTTCCTACCTGCCCTCCAGTGCATCTGGGTGCTGGTGACATCCCACAAGAGACACAGAGAGAGGCTATTAGCTTGGCTGCAGACCGTGGAGAGCAGCTGGCCTAGGAGGGGCATGGCTGCCCTGTACAGCATCACTGCTTTTTTTTTTTTTTTTTTGAGACAGAGTCTCGTTCTGTCTCCCAGGCTGGAGTACAGTGGTGCGATCTTGGCTCACTGCAACCTCCACCTCCCAGGTCAAGCAATTCTCCTGCCTCAGCCTCCCGAGTAGCTGGGATTACAGGCACCTGCCACCATGCCAGCTAATTTTTGTATTTTGGTACAGATGGGGTTTCACCATTTTGACCAGGCTGGTTACAAACTCCTGACCTTGGCCTCCCAAAGTGCTGGGATTACAGGTGTGAGTCACAGCAACCAGCCAACTGCAGTTTTTAAATGTTTGTATTTTTAGTAGAGACGGGGTTTCACCATATTGGCCAGACTGGTCTTGAACTCCTGACCTCAAGTGATCCACCCGCCTCAGCCTCCCAAAGTGCTGGGATTAGAGGCACAAGCCACTGTACCCAGCCTGGAAGTTCCATTTATAATGGCAACTTGCAGTCAGAGTTTAAGGGGCAATTGACAGGGAGACCCACCCAGAGCTGTGTCCTCAAGCCACATTCCCTCGTCCTTCCCCTTCAAAAGTCCTTTCCCCTTGGCGAGGGAGTCACATGGTGATCTGTGTTCTCCCTTCCAGACTGCATGGTTCCCGAGGGCAGCTGGGGTCTTGTTCAGAATCTGGCACAGTGCCTGGCTCACTATGAGCCTCCACAGATGCTTAGTGGGTGGGTGGAGGTGGGAGGGAGGTAGAATGGGAGTGGAAGGGAAGGAGGGACTGATGGATCGATGGATGTGATGAACAAAGGGACAGATAAAGGAGTGAACAAATGCATGGCCTGGCTCGTGTCATCGGGCCTGGAACCAGCTGCCGCCCATCCTCACGTCTTCATGTGCCTTGTTTTGTGCCTCTGTGTGTGTGTGTGTGTGTGTGTGTGTGTGTGTGTGTGTGTGTGGCAGAGGGAGACAACTGGGGGACCCCCATCTCATCTGTGGGCTCCTCCAGGAATAGGCTTGTGTCTCCTTCTCTCTTGGATCTTCCTTGCTCCTCTGCTCCCCCAAACCTGAGGCTGGGCCACACCTGGCCTTCAACTGTCCCTCATTAACTCCCAGGACTCTTCTCATTTGGGACTGTGCTAGGGCAGGAAGGGCAGTGTGGCCTGGACACAGGAGCCAGGAAAAAGGAAAGGGCAACCTCTCCCAGCCTCCTCCTCCCTGAAGCCTTCTTCCCCCAGCCCTCCTCCTCCCCTGGCCCTCCTCCCCACCTCTCTTGAGCAGGCCCGTCCTGCCCTCCAGGCTACAGTTCCAGCGCTCATGCCGGAACTGGAACTGGCACTCAAGCAGGCCGAGGTGCGCAGCGTCCCGCAGGGTCTCAGCCAGGCCAGGCTCCCTCCGGCAGAGCTGCTTCTGCCGCCGGGACAGCTTCAGCAGGTCGCACTGCTTCAGGTGGGCCCCGCCCTGTGCCGGGGCCGCTGCAGTGCCCAGTCCTGGGAAGGGCGTCAGGACCTCCCGCCCGGTCAGGCTAGAGAGAGCGAGAGGAGGGAGACGGGTGAGCCTTGGGGATGGTGGTGACGGGCAAGTGAAGGGAAGGGGCCTCCTCAGGGGCTTCATTTACTGCCCTTCTGGGTGGCAGGTTGACCCCCTGGAGGTCCCGTCCCCATTTTACAGGAAACCAAGGTTCACGTAACAAGGGTTGCTGCAGGACTTTAATCCTGTTTTCCAGATTCCAGTCTCTGCTCTTCTTATCCACCCTATTTCCCAAACTGGCCCAGTTAGAAAAATCATCTGGGGTGCTTATTTAAAATATGCTTTCCCAGGATCCATGCTGGGCAATTCTGGGTCTGTTGGTTTGGAACTGGGCCTGGGAATCTGTATATTTACCACAGTCCCTGGGCAGCTTTTGTGATCTGGGAAGTCTGGGAAACGATGCACAGAGTACTGCTGACTGCCTGGCCAGGAGAGCCACATTCCTAAGAGGGGGCAGGCAGAGGGGATGTGGACATCGAGCGGACACCCAGCCAAGGTCCCCTGACATCCCTCTCTCCCTTACATTATGCTGCTGCCCAAGTAATGCCATACCAATCTAACATGTTTCCGTAATTCCCAGATAGATCTTCAACCATCCGACCACTCGGTGCCTGGAACAAATAGATGCCTGGAGAGACAAGGGGATGGAAGGAAAGAGAAGGGAAGGAAGGAAGGAAGGAAGGAAGGAAGGAAGGAAGGAAGGAAGGAAGGAAGGAAGGAAGGACTGATGGACTGATGGATGGCTAGATGAAGGTGAAGGAGCTGAATTCCCGTCAGGCCATCAATCCCAGACTTCTTGTTCTCCTGGATTGAAAGTTCATCAATTCTGGAGCCAAGCTGCCCAATTCTAAGGCTGACATTCTGGCTATGCAATCTTGACACCTTGGTTTTTTCCCTTCTGGAAACTGGGCAGCATAATCTTCTCTACCTCCTAGGGTTGCTGGGAGGATTATATGACATGGACTAAGCACAGTGCCTGGGACATGCAGGCCTAACTTCCTACTAGCTGGAGCTTCCCAAACTTCTCTCATTTTGCAAGATGCTTTCCTCTCTAGCCAAGCAGAGTCTCCCCTTTGTCCAGATGAGGAAACGAAGGATTTATGAGGAGGCAGTAACTGGCCTGGTCATACAACAGATCAGGAGCAGGGTGGGAATTCGAATTAGAGTTCACCTTCCCTCTTCCCAGAAGCTCTCTGTGAGATGGCTCTGCTGGTTCAAAATGTTTGCTGTCCTATACCCTGGCGCCCCCAGTGTGGGTGGAATATACATCATTCCAGGACCCAGCCCCAAAGAAGTAACCCCGTTCTGGGACATCCTGGCCTCATAGCCAGTAAAAGATCAAAGGTGGGCTGGGTACAGTGGCTCGCGTCTGTAATCCCACACTTTGGGAGGCCGAGCAGGTGGATCGCTTGAGTCCGGGAGTTTGAGAGCAGCCTGGGCGACAGCAAAACCCTGTCTCTACTAAAAATAGAAAAATAAGGTGGGCATGGTGGCACAAGCCTGTAGTCTCGGCTACTTGGGAGGCTGAGGTGGAAGGATAGCTTGATCCTGGGAGGTGGAGGCTGCAGTGAGCTGAGATCGCATCACTGCACTCCAGCCTGGGCAACAGAGCAAGACCCTATCTCAAAAAAGAAAAAAAAAAAAAAAAAAAAGCAAAGGTGGAAGCAGGCAATGGCTCTTAGAGCTCCTGCTTGGATGTGGCACTTGCCACTGTTGCTTATGTGCCACTGGCCAAGGTAAGTCCTGTGGTCAAGCCAGGAGTGGTCAGAGAAGCCCACGTTCCTCTGAGCCAAGGTCACAGCTCTCCTGTTTGGAGCCACCTGCCTTAATCAGGATGTCTGAATGGATGCCACACCCTCTCTGTATGCCCCAGAAGTTAGAAGCCTCACTGGAGGGTATGTGGCCTGGCCAGGCCCCAGGTGCCCTCAGAAATCACCCGTAGATTCCACACCCATCAGGTGCAGTCAGCCCACCATGGAGCATATCTCCGAAACCTCCGAGCAGAGACAGATGCTATCGGGCTCCCCCTGGCCAGCCTGGCCCTGGGCTCCTCTCCCAGACAGGGTGAGGGCAGGGACCCGTTAATCATTAATCTGGGGGCAAATGGGTAATTTTCCAGTCCACCAGGTCTACACCCAAACCCCTCCCTGCAGCCTGGCAGGAAACCCTCAGAGTTTGACCCTTGGCAGGTCCAGAGCAGAACTAGATGTCAACTCCAGCTGAGGAGGCCACGCCTTGACTGGCTTCCAGTGTGGAGGGCAGCTTGGGGGCTGCAGCTACCTTGCCCTCAAATGTCCTCCTCCTCACACTGAGGGCTGGTGTGAGCAGCGACTTTTGCTCACACAATTCCTGTGTTTCAGAAACTGGACCTCTCTGGTAGCAGCTGATTGACAGAGGGGGGAGCGAGCAGGGAGTAATGGAAATTTTGGCCAATGAAGCTGCATATCCTTCAAGACCTGCCTCATATGCCATTTTAAGAATAATAGCCAGCTGGGCGCGGTGGCTCAAGCCTGTAATCCCAGAACTTTGGGAGGCCGAGGCGGGCGGATCATGAGGTCAGGAGATCGAGACCATCCTGGCTAACACGGTGAAACCCCGTCTCTACTAAAAAATACAAAAAACTAGCCGGGCGAGGTGGCGGGCACCTGTAGTCCCAGCTACTCGGGAGGCTGAGGCAGGAGAATGGCATAAACCCGGGAGGCGGAGCTTGCAGTGAGCTGAGATCCGGCCACTGCACTCCAGCCTGGGCGACAGAGCGAGACTCCGTCTAAAAAAAAAAAAAAAAGAATAATAGCTATGATTATTACATCATTATAGCTACATTATATGTCATATGATATGACATGATATATAACATGATTATTATTTTTTGAGACAGTCTTGCTGTGTGGTCCAGACTGGAGTGCAGTGGCGTGATCTCAGCTCACTGTAACCTCTACTTCCTGGGTTCAAGCAATTCTCCTTCCTCAGCCTCCCAAGTAGCTGGGACTACAGGTGTGCACCACCATGCCAGGCTAATTTTCATATTTTTAGTAGAGACGGGGTTTCACCATGTTAGCCAGGCTGGTTTTGAACTCCTGACTTCAAGTGACCCACCCGCCTCAGCCTCCGAGAGTGCTGGAATTACAGGTGTGAGCCACTGCACCCTGCCCAAGCTATGTTCTTGTCTGGGACTCCCCTAAAGTGTGGGGTGAAGGGTCAGAGTTGGTTTGTCTAACTAAAGGCATCATCCTTGATTCTGACCTCTGACATCTGAGGAGTGCCAGAATTCCCTAGGCTGCACTTGGGAGCCAGACCCAGCAAACCCCTCTACTCATTCAACAGGCATCTGGTTTTTGTTGGTTGGTTTGTTTGTTTTTGTTTTTGGTGTTTCTGGCATGGAGTGGGTGGAGGCCAGGGATGCTGCCCAGCACCCTGCAGTTTCCAGAACGGCCTCACCCCACCACGATGTCCACAATGCCCAGGGGAAGAGACCCTGGAGGGGGCAGTGGGTCTCAAACAGTGCCCAGCTCTGCATGGCCAGCGTTGTTGGGAGCTCGGTGGAATGCAAATCCCCAGGCCCCACCCTAGAGGCATCTGTTTTTTAAATTTCATCTAATGGACCCTGAGATTGATGGCTCAGAGAGTCCAGTATCAAGTCGGTTAATTTTATTAGTGGTAATGACACTTAGTAGCGATTAATGACCAGGAAAGGCAGCCAACCGCACAGAGGCCTCAGGCCACATTGGGCCCTGGTCTGCCCAGGGCTGCTCTCAAAGAAGGCTCCCTGGCACGGCCTTGGGAACCCCACGGGGCCCATGAAGACAGCCCGGGAGGCCCAAAGACCCAGTTCCCCTCTGTTTGTTTTCTGTGTTGCTGTTTGAGATCATATTTCCTTTGAAGAAATAGTACCATGGCATCACATGTAGAAAATGACCATCTATTTTCCTAAACAGTGAATTATCCTACACCTGCTCAGCCCATGGCTTCTGCTGGGAAGGTATCTTCCTAGACCCCATAATAATTCTGGCTGTGGCAGGCTCCAGCCTGCTCAGAGGTCAGCAGGCACCATGTCATCCCCTGGAAGAAGTCATACTCTTTGGCATCCCAGGCCTGCAGACACCGCTCACTGGGTCCTTCTGTGACATCTCAATTACCCACAGTTAGCTGAGTGCCGAGGGGGTAAGATGGACAACTGGAGAAATTTGAGTGGGCTTCCTTAGTCTTATGAACCCAGAAAAAAAAAAGTGTTTATTTTGGTGTTTTGTTTTGTTTTGTTTTTTATGGAGTCTCAGTCTGTCACCCAGGCTGGAGTGCAGTGGCCATATCTTGGCTCACTGCAACCTCTGCCTCCCGGGTTCAAGCGATTCTCCTGCCTCAGCCTCCCAAGTAGCTGGGATTACAGACGTGCACCACCAGGCCCAGCTAGTTTTTTCGTGTGTTTTTAGTAGAGATGGGATTTCGCCATGTTGGCTAGGTTGGTCTCAAACTTCTGACCTCATGTGATCCACCCACCTCAGCCTCCCAAAGTGCTGGGATTACAGGCATGAGCCACCACACCCAGCCAAATACGGGGGTCTTAATGAAGACGCTGCCTTGTGGCCAGTCAGATGCTATCAGATGAAACAAGTAACCAGGTTTCTGAACTAAAGGGCAGAGGAACGGTTATTTGCCAACCTGCTAATTGCTCTTCTGGGCTGGGGGCTACTGCCTGGCTCAGCTGCTCCTGAGCCTCCTGGGGCTACCACTCTTATCAGGCTGCACCTGCTCTGGCCCAGCTACCTCCACTATTCCTGTCTGTCTCAGGCTCCCCCAGGCTGACTTCCAGCCTCTCTTTTCCTATTAAGAAAGCTATGACCCCAAGTGAACAGCGGCCCCCTCCCCTCGCTGCCCCCAGTCTGTGTCCCTCTGCTTTCTGCACCCTCACCCCATGGTCCTTGGTGGTCAGGTTGATCATAAGACCAGAGCCCCCACCTCCACACATACAATGACTTCTGGCTTGGACCCCAGGGTACCCCCAACCACTTGACAGACCAGCCTGTCTTTCTCTAGAGTGGGAGAAGTCAAGGGTGCCCCTCAGGGCTTCATCTCACACACACTCCCACCCTCAGATCTCTTCCAACCCTCCTGAAACCTCCTGCCGCACCTTCTTTCACACTCCCCAGCACACACCCCACCCACGATTGTGGCTAAAGCTGCCCTACGGGGGTGACCTTGAAGGAAGCAGAAGATGGCTCTCGCAGGTTTTGGGGAAAGCCTCCCAGGAGACTGCTCTGTCCACCATCAGCAGGACCCCAGGGACCTCACCCTTCAATAATCACCCACCCCCAGCCTAGAGAGTGGGGCCCAAGGATCTCGTGCCTCAAGGCAGTTCTGGCCTGGGTAGTCTGGTACCAGGTCCAACTCACTCAGAGGTGACCTCAGGGTTGCCGCCTCACCAACTGAGCTCATTCCATCAAACAAATACATCTTAACTCATGGGAGGGCATGGCTGGAGCCAGACTGCCTGGGTTCAAATCCCACCTCTACCTCTTCCTAGTTGTGCTACCTTGGGCAAGGTGCTTTACCTCTCTGTGCTCTAAGAGCAGTGCCTGGCATACAGTAAGCTCCAGATAAGTATTTGTCATTATTGAGCACCTACCATGTACAGGTACAACTGGGACACAGTCCTGCCCTCAAGAAGATCACCGTCTGGAGGGAAGTTGGTTGGATTCAGGAGTCCTCCAAAGTCTCTCAAGGCCCCAAGAAGGGGAAGGAAGAGAAATCTTTGAACTGGCCTGGCTCCTTGAGGAAACACCAGTAGCTGCTCAGGGACCCAGATCAGAACTCCTGGCACCATGCGGGTGAGAACTTGATCCTGACCTGTCCCATCCTGCCTGTAGGAGGCCTGGGGGTGAGCACGAGGCACGGGGAAGCTCTCAGGGAGCACTCCAGGCTGTGTGGGGAAGACCTGGTGGGTGGAGAGCTTGGCTTATCACCTGAGAGTGCTCCAGGCCCTGTTCTTCCACCTACTCCCATCCTAGTTTCTGCTTGAGAGGGTCTGATGCCTTTGGCAGAGGCTATCCCCAGGATGTGGTGGGTGGGTGGCACAGGACAAGGCAGGTGGTTTCCAGGGCACCGGGTAATGCCAGTGTGTTTGGACTCTTAGCTGGAGGGTCCAGGAGTGGTGCATTACACCAGGGCCATGCCAACTGCAGGCAGCTGCCTGGGAACCAGGAAAACCTGTGCTGCCCGGGGTGCTGGCCTCCACCCTGAAAAACCCCATCAGATGCTCCTGATAACAGGCTTCCGCTGCAGGGCCATTTGCATGGTGAGTGCGCCCTTTGTGCTTTCATCTCAGACGTCTCAATCTACGTCTCCTGGCCCTCACTGATCCCCCTACACACACAAATACACACACACACACTTGCTCTCACACACATTCACACTCATACATACACACACCTACACTCACACATACACACACACATTCTCACACACATACACAGTCTCTCACACACACACACACACACACACCCCTAGCCCCTCCCCTGCTCTCCACTCCTGACCTCTTCTCAGCAGCGGGGAGTTCAGTGAGGGCAGTGCCTGGCCCAGTAAGAGAGGGCACCATGGCCCTGGGCAGCCCTTCTGTGAGGGTGGCTGCTCAACACCAACTCCAGGCTTCTCTCCCCTCCTGCTTTTACACTGGGAGGCCCCAGATTTCCCCTACTATGAGCACACCCTCTCCTCCACCTTCTGGACGCCTTTCTCTTCTACAGCAGCCAATGTCACCTTGCACCTCCTCCATGACGTCCTGCAGCCAGGCACATTTGGAAGCTACTGTTTCCTACCTTCCTACCTTTATGCCCAACTCTCTCCACCCCCTCTTTTCACTTACTCGCTCATTCATTTATACCTCTATTAACTGCGTATCAATAAACAAAAGTACAACTATAAAGGATTTTTTGGTCGGGCGTGGTGGCACGCACCTGTAGTACCAGCACTTTGGGAAGCCAAGGCAGGTGAATCACTTGAGCCTAGGAGTTTGAAACCAGCCTGGTCAATGTAAGTGAGACCCTGTCTCTACAAAAGAAAAAATTAAAAAATTAGCTGGGCATGGTGACACGTGCCTGTGGTTCCAGCTACAGGCTAGGAGGATCGCTTGAGCCCAGGAGGTCAAGGCTGCAGTGTGCCATGATTGCACCACTGCACTCCAGCCTGGGCGACAGTAAGACCCTGTCACACACACCAAAAAGGACTTTTCTGAGCATCAGCTTTGTGCCTGGCCTACCCACAGACCTTGACACCACTTGTTCCTCCTGTCTGGCTTCCCTACCCCCACCCCTGAATCCAGCCTTCCTTCCCTCCCCAGCTCTCACTCTCCATCCCCATGAACCCACCCTGAGGACTGAATCTGGCCGCACCTCCCCGCTGGAGCCCACCCCACAGCTTCGTCCCCCACCCATCCCTGACTCAGAAAGGAAAGAGCCGGGTCCAGCTGTGGGCTTTGTCTCTCCAAGCACAGCCCCACTTCCTGTCTCACAGCCACAGACTGGGCTGCCTGCAAGGGATGGCATCAGGGAGATGTGTTCAGGGGCGAAGCGGGTAGTGAGCAGCCCGCACAGCGAGCATGCTTTGCATCTCAACAATCCCCGGCATTTAGAGTGTGGCGAGCTCAACATCTGTGAAGGAAATGCTTCCTCTTCTTCCTCCTGTCTCTCTCCCCCTCCACTCAGGCTCGGGCTGAAGCCAGGGAGAGGAAGTCTTTGTCCCTGGCACACATGCGTCAAGTGTCACAGTGGCTGCGGAGGGTCCCCAAAGTCATTTCTGCAAAGAAGGATCCATCACCTCTACAAGTCTGTGACTATAAACATCTCCCCCAGTTCCTATGCTGAGTCCAAAAGTACACCATTCAAATCATTATACATGAGAACTGCAGAAACCCTTTAAGGTTACCAGGCCCAGAAGTTTTGCCCTGCTGGCTCCTGGAAGGTGTCCTGGAGGCTGTGCGGGGAAGCAGGAGGGCAAGGGTGTGCCAAGTGTGCAGGTCTCCGGTGCCCCACAAGTTCACGCAAGATTGGTCGTCCAAGGCGACCCACTGGCTTGGTAGCAGGGCTGGGCCTGTGACCCAGGTCTCTTGATTGCTTCCACCAGGACTGGCAGTTTCTGCTTGCTGACCCGGCACGTCAGGGAAGCCAAATCAGCCATCACCACAGCAAACATCTAAGGTGGTGGAAACGCAAGACAGCTAGGTTTTGAGGGGAGGAACCCTGGTCAGGACTCCTCTGACCCCCTGCGTGCCCCAAGGGTGGGCCCCCAGGAAGGGAGAGAAAGACCCTCTGTCTAAAGGCTACTTTCCCCGGTCTGAGACTCAGTCTCTTTTCAACAAAAAGTCAGGAATCAGGCTTACATGGCCTACCTATTCATACCAAAGTGTGAGGGTCTGATACAATGTCAGTGCTTGAGAACACACTTGGCTAGATAGAGGGAAGATCAAAGGAGAGGGCCTGATATGTGAAGAGAAGGAGTTGGGGGAGCTTGGTGTGGGGATGAGGAGGCAGTGGGTGGGAACTTCAGGGAAAGGCAAATCATGGCTGAAACCGCACTCCTGGTAGTAAGTTCCTACCCAACCAGGGTACTGGGTGACTCTGGCTGGGTGACTCCAACCAAGTTATTTAACCATGACGCGTTGACTAGTTTGGCAGGCTCTTGAATGCACCCTGGGCTCTGATCACCCTCTTCCCATGCACAGGCAGGCTCAGGCTGGGCTTGGGCCCTGAAAGGGCCAGGCATCTGGGGAATACCTTGTGCGTGACCCCTCAACGATGAGGACAGTGCCATTGTTTGCACAGGCTCTAGGCAGAGATGTCCCATGCTGCAGATTCCACTTGTTCTCCTACAGGTCCCACGGATGGCCCACACCCTCCGCCCAGTTCTAGGGACAGCAGGAACCTCCCTGCCTGATCAAGGATCCACCCCCAGAGTAGTCCAGGACACCTGCTGGAATGAATGTAGTTGTGAGCAGCTCCCTTGGGAATAGAACCATTAGGACTGTCCTAAACCCAGAGCCAGCCAGGGCTGGAGCAAGGGGCTCCTCCCCTCAGCCAGGCTAGTCTCTCCCTGTCCTCTGCCATGTCTAACTTGGTCCGACCTCCATGCCGTAACCTCTGCCTGGGATACCTTCTCCTAATCCAAAAGCCGTCATGGATCCCCTGGAACCTTTTATAGCCACGTCTTTTTTTAACACTTGACTCAAAAATGCAGAGAACGGGAAAGGTGATCCTGAGGTCCCCCACAGCTCTAGCATGATGTGATGTTTGTTTGCCTCCTCCAGGAAGCCCTGCTTACTTGCCAGCCCCATCCCCGTCTAACGTTCCTCTTTCTTTGCCTTCTCCCACTTTCGTGTATATAGTGCCATCAGTTCTGCATGGCTGACACTTCTTTCTTCCACTTCAAAGCTGTATCCTGTAAGGTCCTTGGTAAACGCCATGGTTTTCCATACCCTGAGATCCATTCTTTCCCAGGCCAGATGCCTGCTCCTCCCAAGCAGACGCTCCACAGACACCTGCTGGCTGCATATTATGCCCCTTAGGTGTCTAACCCTATGCAAGGAGTGCAGCTCGGGGCTCTCCCTCAGCCTCCCTGCAGTCCCACCCTGCTGGCCTCACTGTGGTCTTGCTCTCTGGCTGCAGAGGCTACCACCTAACGTTACCCCGCCACCAAACCTTTCCAAGCTCAAGCTGGGCCGGCTTTGGGAGGGCGTGGCTCTGGAGGAGGCTGACTGTGGCCACACCCTCCCTCCCCTGTGACAGATTGCTGGCATATGCTCTCCCCATTGCCAGATCTCGGGGCCATCTGGCCCTGGTCCTCAGCCCCTGTGGGGCCCTCTGCCTTGGGGTCTGAGACCCAGGCCGGTTCCCTTTGAACCTCACTTCCTGGGGAAGAACTGTGCTTGGGTAGCCTGGTGACACCCAGCGAGGACCAGCCAAGCATCTGGCCTGAGTCTTTGTTTAAAACTCAGCTTAGGCCAGGTACACAGTGGCTTACGCTTGTAATCCCAGCAGTTTGGGAGGCTGAGGGGGGCAGATCACTTGAGGTCAGGAGTTTGAGACCAGCCTGGCCAACATGGTGAAACCCCATCTCTACTAAAAATACAAAAAATTATCCAGGTGTGGTGGCAGACGCCTGTTGTCCCAGCTACTCAGGAGGCTGAGGCAGGAGAATTGCTTGAACCTGGGAAGCAGAGGTGGTAGTGAGCCAAGATCCTGCCACTGCACTCCAGCCTGGGCGACAGAGCAAGACTCTGTCTCAAGAAAACAAAACAAACAAACAAAAAAAAACTCAGCTTGCACAACCTCTCGTGGTGACATGGGCTCAAAGTTTGCCACAGGTTCACAAACCTTTATCCACAATTCCAAATTCCAGGAAACTCAGAAAACTACAAGTTTGTTTTTTTTGTTGTTGTTGTTGGTTTTTGTTTTTGTTTTTGTTTTTTTTTGAGACGGAGTCTCGCTCTGTCGCCCAGGCTGGAGTGCAGTGGCCGGATCTCAGCTCACTGCAAGCTCCGCCTCCCGGGTTTACGCCATTCTCCTGCCTCAGCCTCCCGAGTAGCTGGGACTACAGGCGCCTGCCACCTCGCCCGGCTAGTTTTTTGTATTTTTTAGTAGAGACAGGGTTTCACCGTGTTAGCCAGGATGGTCTCGATCTCCTGACCTCGTGATCCACCCGTCTCGGCCTCCCAAAGTGCTGGGATTACACGAGTGAGCCACCACGCCTGGCCACAAGTTTTTTTTTAACCATTGTGGTGAACTCATACAGCAGCAAGCGCTGACCCAAACCGGGGAGAATATTATGGTCTTTGTTTATCCCAACCTGTAGATGTCTTCCTGCAAAAACAATGGAGTCTGATGACAGGTGCTGCCCTCGACCTCGCTAGAGGTGCTGTTAGCCACGGAATATACAATACATCACCTTTCTATACTTTTACTTTCTTAATTTTTATTTTTTAATTTAATTTTTTCTGCCTCCCCTACCTCCTATATTACTTTTCTTTCTTTTTCTTTCTTTTTTTTTTTTGAGACGGAGATTCACTCTTGTTGCCCAGGCTTCAGTGCAATGGCACGATCTTGGCTCCCTGCAAACTCCGCCTCCCAGGTTCAACTGATTCTCCTGCCTCAGCCTCCCAAGTAGCTGGGATTACAAGTGGCTGCCACCACGCCCAGCTATTTTTGTATTTTTAGTAGAGATGGGGTTTCACCATGTTGGCCAGGCTGGTCTCAAACTACTGACCTCAGATGATCCATCTACCTCAGCCTTCCAAAGTCCTGGGATTACAGGCATGAGTCACCACACCTGGCCTGCTTTTCTAAAATTCAAAAAGCAATGTTGAATTCTGACAGCATCTGGCCTCAAAGGGATTGTAACATCAGGAAAAACAAACCCTTTGGTCTTGCCCTAAAACCAGCCTCTTGGAAGTTTCCAGGACTGACCAGAGCTTGGGAGTTGAAGTCTTTCTGGCCCTAAGACTCTTCACCCTCCTCTTCAGCCTTCATCTCTCCGCTGAGGGGCTTGGGTGTGGAAGAGGCCACCCTGTCCCCCAGCTCATGTCTGCTGCTACCAGCATGCCATGAGGCGGTGGGCGTGGCTGATTTCTGGAGTCCAATGGAAATAAGTCTCTGCTCTCTGCTTTGTGTCCAGTTCCCATCGTGACAGAAGCCAGGCCATGGCTCCCAGTTGGCCAGGCCTAGGTGAAGTAGTATGTGCCCCAGAGAGCCCCATGGAGGCAGAAGATGAAGGAGTGAATGGGACAGGGCACAGAGGGAGATTCCAGGGGAAAGGAAGGGCCAGTGAAAAGGAGAGGGCACTGCCCACCAAGACATTCACTGCAGACCAGGGAGCAACGCTAGGGACTGTGGGACTCAGCCAACAGCAGGGCCCTGAGGTCTCTACTGAAGGAAACTACAAGTGAACTGAAGACCTGAGCACCTGAAAAATTGGCTAATGAGCCAAGAGTTTGAGACACACAGGGCAAGAGATACCCAGGACATGTGCCAAGTGCAGGGCCTGGGCCACAGGGTAGGGCTTAGAGGGACAGAGCTGCCCTAAGGGGGCAGGCCTCCAATTGGGGTTCCACTGCCAGCATAAGGCAGAGATGAAGAGGTTGGCTTGGATTCTGACAGTTTCTCCCCAACACGCACACCTATAAATGAGGATAACTGACCAGGTATGATGCCTTGTGCCTGTCATCTCAGCTACTCAGAAGGCAGAGGCGGGAGGACCACTTGAGGCCAGGAGTTCAAGACCAGCCTGGGCAACATAGTGAGATCTCATCTCTTAAAAAAAATAATAATAATAATAATTAGCCAGGCATGGTGGTGTGCAACAGTATTCCCAGCTACTCAGGAGGCTGAGGTGGGAAGATAGCTTGAGCCCAGGAGTTCAGGGCTGCAATGAGCTATGATCATGCCATTGTACTCCAGTCTGGGTGACAGAGCAAGAACCCATCTCTCTAAAAATTTTTTTTTAAAAAAGTGAAATTTTAAAATAAATGAGAATTATATCAGCACCTACCTCCTGGGTTGCTACAATGTGAGGCTGAAGTAATACACATAAAGTGCTGAGCACAGAAAAGGCTGGGTTGGTTCTGAATTGTACAGTGGCTAGGATACAGGCACAGAGAAGGAACAGATGTTACCACCAAAGACTCCTCTTAACTTGGGACGCTGTACAGCAGACCACTAGATTTCTTAGAATCCTTATACAGAGATAGCATTTTAATACTTACATATACATTTATTTAACCCTTACAACAAGCCTAGGAGATCAAGATTAGCCCATTTTACAGATGAGAAAACTGGGGTCAGAATGGTTATCTGACTTGCCCTGGGTCAGTCAGTAAGCGGTAGATGGAGATTTGAACTCTGATCTATGTGACCCCAAGCCCAGTGCCCCTTACACTATAAGAGGGCCTTGGGCCATGTCCCATCCTGCTCATGCTGATGCCAGCATGGGAGTCACCCTCACAGCACTTGGCCCACCTCCTCTTGAGCCCAACTTCCTCCTGAGCACATAATCCCAAAGGCACCAGGCCTTTTCTTCCTTAGGAGATTCCAGCCTAGGAGTCTGCCAGCCCCGCTTCCCTCCTCTCCTCCTTCCCATTCTCAGTCACAGAAAGTCCACCATCATCCACTGAAGAGGCTAGGCTGACTCTCAGCCCAACTCTGGAGCCCAGCTCCTCAGGGGTTACAGCTCAGCCAGGGACAAGCTGGCCTAAATTCCTTCCCAAAACACAATGATTCTTATCAGCGATGTTTGGCTTTCAATCTACCACCCCCAAAGCAGTAAAATTTCTTTTACCCTTTCTTCCCTCCAACTGTGTTTTTCTCAGGCCCCAATTCAATTTCTAAAAATGTGGGGGTTTAAAAAATAAAAATAATACCATCCAAATACACAGAGTGCATAGGAAGAATTTCTTTTTTAAAATTTTCAATGCCTGCACACTGAAAACTAGAAAACACTGCTGAGAGAAATTACAAAAGCTCTAAATAGAAAGATATGGCCTATGTGCGAATCAGCAGACTCAATATTGTCAGAGCGTCAATCTTCCATAAATGGTTGCATAGATTCAGTGCAATCCCAGTCAAAATCCCAGGAGGCTTTCATGTGGATATTGACAAGATACTACTAAAATTTATGCTGAAACACAATGATCCTGAATAGCCAATGCAATTTTGAAAAAATAGTGCACGGTTAGAGAACTTATAGTAAGTAGTTTCAAGACTTATATAAAGCTATAGTAATCTAGGAATACAAAAGACTTATTGGGGAAAAACATTTTTTTAAATTACAGTAATCAAGGCTGTATAGTATTGGCATAAGGATAGGCATATAGATTAATGAAACAGAATAGAGTGTCCAGAAATAGGCCCACAGATATTGAATCAATTGATGAGCAACAAAGATGACAGTGGAGAAAATATCATCATTTCAACAAATGGCACTGAAACACATGGACACTCATATGCAAAATAATAAGCTTGCCCCTTACTCCATGCTGTACACACTAGTTAACCCAAACTGAACCATAGACTCAAGCGTAAAAGCTAAAATTGGCTGGGTGCGGTGGCTCATGCCTGTAATCCTAGCAATTTGGGAGGCCGAGGCAGGTGGATCACCTGAGGTCAGGAGTTCAAGACGAGCCTGGGCAACATGGTGAAACCCCATCTCTACTAAAAATACAAAATTAGCCAGGCACGGTAGCGGGCGTCTGTACTGCCAGTTACTCAGGAGGCTGAGGCAGGAGAATCACTTGAACCCAGGAGGTGGAGGTTGCAGTGAGCCAAGATCATGCCACTGCACTCCAGCCTGAGTAACAAGAGTGAAATTCTGTCTCAAAAAAAAAAAAAGAAAGAAAGAAAGAAAGAAAGCTAACATTATGAAGCTTCTAGAAAACAGGGCCGGGCGCTGTGGCTCATGCCTATAATCCCAGCAGTTTGAGAGGCTGAGGCAGGAGAACTGCTTGAGCCTGGGAGTTTGAGACCCGCCTGAGCAACATAGCAAAACCCCATCTCTACAAAACATAAAAAATTAGCTGGGCATGATGGCGCATGCCTATAGCCCCAGCTACTCAGGAGGCTGAGGCAGGAGGATCACTTGAGTCCAGAAGGTCGAGGCTGTAGTGAGCTGTGATTGTGTAACACATTTAGTTTCCTTATGGGAACTATTTACACCCATCCTCCATGGCTCTGGAGGAACGGCTCTGAGGATCAGGTGAGAGAAGGGGCTGTATGAGAAAGTGATTTGTAAACTGCAATACTCGTTATTATGTTTTTATCACTATCAACAGAATTAGGCTCCAGGCTCACTCAAAAGCAGCAGAAGCAACTCTAGCCTGGAGGACGGAAATTCTCAAAAAAAAAAAAAAAAAAAAAAAAAAGGAGAAAAGGAGAAAAGAGTCTTGCCCTGTTGCCCAGGCTGGAATGCAGTGGCACAATCTTTGCAACTTTTGGGCAGGCAGAGATTTCTTGGGCAGGACACCAACAAAGCACAAACCATACAAGAAAAGGTTGATACACTGGACTTCATCAAAATTAAAAACATCTGCTCTTCATAAGACACCAATAAGAAAATGAAACGGCAAGTCACAGGCAGGAATAAAATATTACCAATACTTGTGACAAAGACTTGTATCCAAAATATATAAAGAACTCTTAGGCCAAGTGGCCCACGCCTGTAATCCCAGCACTTTGGGAGGCCGAGGCGGGCGGATCACCTGAGGTCAGGAGTTCAAGACCAGTCAGGCCAACATGATGAAACCTTATCTCTACTAAAAATACAAAAATTAGCCGAGCATGGGGGCGCACGCCTGTAGTCCCAGCTACTTGGGAGGCTGAGCCATGAGAATTGCTTGAACCCAGGAGGTGGAGGTTGCAGTTAGCCGAGATGGTGCCATTGCACTCCAGCCTGGGATACAAAGTGAGACTCTGTCTCAAACAACAGCAACAACAACAGCAACAAAATATATAAAGAACTCTTACGATTCAATAAGAAGACAAATAACCCAATGAAATGATATTCAAATGACCAATATACACATGGAAAAATGTTCAACATACCATTCATCAATGGGGAAACACAAATTAAAACCACAATGACATACTACTACATACTTAGGAAAATAGCCACAAGTTAAAACTGACGATAGCTGACCATAGAATATGGAGCAACTGGAACTCTCATACATTACTGTGTAAAATGGTAAAACCACTCTGAAAAATGCCAATTCTATAAGTTATGCATATATCAACCATATGACCCAACAATCCACTCCTAGACAGTTATCCAAGAGAAATGAAAACATGCACCCACAAAAAGAGGTATACATGGATGTTTATACCAGGTTTATTTGAAATAGTCCAAAACTGCAAATAACACAAATATCTTTTTTTTTTTTTTTTTTTTTTTGAGACAGAGTCTTGCTCTGTTGCCCAGGCTGGAGTGCAGTGGCACAATCTTGGCTCACTGCAACCTCTGCCTCCTGGGTTCAAGTGATTCTCCTGCCTCAGCCTCCTGAGTAGCTGGAATTAGAGGCATGCACCACCACCACCACCACCACACCCAACTGATTCTTGTATTTTTAGTAGAGACAGGTTTTCATCATGTTGGCCAGACTGGTCTCGAACTCCTGACCTCAAGTGATCTGCCCGCCTCGGCCTCCCAAAGTGCTGAGATTGCAGGCATCCGCCACCATGCCCGGCCAAAATAATCCAAATATCTATCAAGTGGGGAATGGATAAACAATTTGTGGTATAGACGTACGAAGGAATACTCAGCCATAAAAAGGAATCAGCTATTGCTATATTCAATGACATGGATGAATCTCAAAAGCTTTATGCTGAGCAGAATAATCCAAGCATAAGAGGCTACATACTGCATGATTTCTTGATATAAACTTCTAGAACAGGCAAAACTAACATATAGTGACTGAAAGCAGAGAATTGGAGTAGCTGTGGGCTGGTGGGAGAGGGTTGATTGCAAAGATGAACAAGGGATCCTTTGGGATGGTGGAAATGTTCCATGTAGTCATTGGAATCACCACAAATGTGTTATACATGTGTATAATTTGTTAAAACCCAAACTATGCACTTTAAAATGCATGCATTGGCTGGCTGTGGTGGTGCACGCCCATAATTCTAGCACTTTGGGAGGCTGAGGCAGGTGGATCACCTGAGGTCAGGAGTTTGAGACCTGCTTGGCCAACATGGTGAAACTGTGTCTTCACTAAAAATACAAAAATTAGCTGGGCATGGTGGTGCACACTTGTCATCCCAGCTACTTGAGAGGCTGAGGCAGGAGAATCGCTTAAACTGGGAGGCGGAGGCTGCAGTGAGCTGAGATTGCACCACTGCATTGCATCCTGGTAAACATAGTGAGACTCCATCTCAAAAAAAAAAAAAAAGAAAAGAAAAAACATGCATTTCATTGTATATAACAACGATTTGGGGGAAAAATAAAGATTATGTTGGCCGGGTGCGGTGTCTCAAGCCTGTAATCCCAGCACTTTGGGAGGCCGAGACGGGCGGATCATGAGGTCAGGAGATCGAGACCATCCTGGCTAAAACGGTGAAACCCCGTCTCTACTAAAAAAAAAACCAAAAAACTAGCCGGGCGAGGTGGCGGACGCCTGTAGTCCCAGCTACTCTGGAGGCTGAGGCAGGAGAATGGCGTAAACCCAGGAGGCGGAGCTTGCAGTGAGCTGAGATCTGGCCACTGCACTCCAGCCTGGGCGACAGAGCGAGACTCTGTCTCAAAAAAAAAAAAAAAAAAAAAAAAGATTATGTTTTGTTTCTCTAATGGAATTATAGTAATGACACTTCCACCACCTGGGATGGTGTTTAGAACCTCAGCAACCACTGAGAGTGAGCCTGGACTGAGCACTTAGCACGTATGTGCCAGGCACCCCATCCAGCCCTTTCATTCATTGTTTCAATTAAGCCTCAAGCTCACCTCTCAGACTGGTATTCTCCTAACCCAAAGCTCAGCAAGGTTAAGACATTTGTCCAAAGTCACACAGTTAGCAACAGGCAAAGCTGGGGTTCACTATCTTGTGCTTTCATAAACTTCTCTGTACTGTCCCTAGAGAGGAAAGAAACTCAACCAGTGCAGAGGTCACACACTGAAGAAACATCACCAAAGTTAACTATGATTTAAAAAGTTGCATCCACAGAAACTATTTCTAGTTACGAAGCCATTGGGATGACTTAAAGACTGGATTGGGGGCCAGGCATGGTGGCTCACACCTATAAGCCCAGCACTTTGGGAGGCTGAGGTGTGTGGATCACTTGAGCGACCAACATGGCAATCAACATGGTCTCTATTAAAAATACAAAAATTAACTAGGCATGGTGGCACGCGCCTGTAATCTCAGCTACTCGGGAAGCTGAGGCGGGAGAATCCCTTGAACTTGGGAGGTGGAGGTTGCAATGAGCCAAGATCGTGCCATTGCACTCCAGCCTGGGTGACAGAGCAAGACTCCGTCTCTAAATAAATAAATAAATAAATAAATAGACTGGATTGGGTAACTGGGCCTGTCTTGTGCCCAGCTCATCACATAATGCAGTGCATTTTCATTTATACAACATCACAGAAGTTAACATTTGTGGAATTCCTAGGCATTCAAAGCCAAAATAAAAACTCTTCGGCAATCCTGGACTTCCAGAGCCAGGACCAGCCCTGTTAGCGTTAGGGAACCTTAGCACCTCCAGGTGCTACTAACCTTGGAGATGAGTGATTTGATGAGGGACAACACAGAGAGTGTCCTAGAGCCAGGACTAGCTCAGCCCCTGACCTCTGGTCCGCCTCCTGTCCCACTGCCACCATGCTGTTCTGTGAGCCAAACTGACAGCCTAGCAGGGATCAGTGCATCCCGTCTCACTACTGAGGACAGAAAAGAATGCGTGGCCTTACCCATCTCACTACAGCCAAGAGGGTCTAAAAGAGTCAATTAAGCAGGGAAGGGAGGCTTCCCTCCACCCTCACCCTCTGTAGCCTCTCTGCAGCCACTGCTGCCCTGGAGGAATCATACTGTCTCAGCACTGGAGGCTGTTCCCTGTAGGTTGAAGGGCCCAGACTGGAAGCAGGACAAGGTTTCTATTCATCCTCCCCCACCAATTCGCTGTGTGACATTGGGTTACTCACTGAACCCTTCTGACCTTCAGATTCCTAGTGGGAACTATTTACACCCATCCGACATGGCTCTGGAGGAAGGGCTCTGAGGAACAGATGAGAGAGGTGGCTGTATGAGAAAGTGATTTGGGCTGGGCATGGTAGCTCATGCCTGTAATCCCAGCACTTTGGGAGGCCCAGGCAAGTGGATCACCTGAGGCCAGGAGTTCGAGACCAGCTTGCCCAACATGGTGAAACCCCGTCTCTGCTAAAAATACAAAAGTTAGCGGGGTGTGGTTGGGGGCACCAGTAATCCCAGCTCTCAGAAGGCTGAGGCAGGAGAACTGCTTGAGCCCAGGAGGTGGCAGTTGCAGTGAGCCGAGATCATGACACTGCACTCCAGCCTGGGTGACATACCGAGACTCCGTCTCAAATAAAGAAAAAAAGTGATTTGGAAACTGCAATGCTAGTTATGTTGTTTTGGTTTTGTTTTGTTTTGTTTTTAATCACCATTAACAGAATTAGGCTCTAGGCTCACTCAAAAGCAGCAGAACCAACAGCTGGCTCACTGTGGTTTGGGGTTGGGGGGTTGCCTCACCTGAAAAATTGGGATAATAATACATGCTGCTTGAAGCAGTGAGTTTTGGACCAGAGATCCTTCTGGGGTCACTTCCAACTCTGAAGTCTATGATTCTATGATTTCAAAGAGCCCAAGAAGATTGGCCTCACCTGCCTTCCTGATGTTTGCATATTCTCTTATCAGGATGCCAAAGCACTTCGTGTTATAATCAAACGCAAATGACTGCAGAGGAACAAGCACTTTGCCTCACTTTCCCACTACAGTGTAGATGACTGATACCAGATTCCTCCCAGAGAGGAAATGCAGATGGGAAGCTGGGAAACCTGGTCTGAGTCACCAGAGGGTTTCTTCACTGAGCGCTCAGGCTGAATCCTGTCTGTTCCCTGAGACCAAACACTTAACATCACGAGGCCCCAGTTTTAGCTGATTCTCTGAGCATCTGTCCTGCTCCCAAGATTGGGGTGGTGGCGGCTTTTGTGTCCTTTGTCAGCTCTTTCCAGCTGGGCTCCTGACCTGGAAGAGGTGGCTCCGATACTCACTCCTCCCAGCTCTAACCCAGGCCTATTTGACCATCTCACCTGTCATTTTCAAGGCTGCTCCATCCATGTTCAGTTACCTCAAATTCTAACCGCATGCACTGCTGAGAACACCTTTTCCTTCCAATACAGCAGCTAGGGTGGTCCTCCTGGAACCCCTCTCCTCTCATCCCACCTGACTCTTGCCCCATTTCCAACCATAAAAACCAAGTAAACAAATGAATTGTGGAAATGAGCCAATGTGTAAGAGAATATAGGTACCATTTTTCCCATCCCTTTTCATTCCAGCTCAGAAAACTGTTAGGGCCAGGACATCAAGATTCTATACCTGGTGTCCTTAATGAAAACAAACTATCCAAGCCCGGTGGCTCATACCTGTAATCCCAGCACATTGGGAAGCTGAGTTCGGTAGATTGAGGTCAGGAGTTCGAGACAAGCCTGGCCAACATGGTGAAACCCCGTCTCTACTAAAAATACAAAAAATTAGCTGGGCATGGTGGCACACACCTATAGTCCCAGCTACTCAGGAGGCTGAGGCAGAAGAATCGCTTGAACCCAGGAGACGGAGGTTGCAGTGAACCGAGATCGCATCACTGCACTCCAGCCTGGGTGACAGAGGGAGACTCTGTCTAAAAAAATAAATAAAAAATAAATAAAATAAAATAAAATAAAAGTCACTAGCATTAGTTGAGCACTTACTGCGTGCTAGACACTGTCCTAAGTGTTTTACACATACTAGGTCAATCCTCTATAAAATAGGCAGTATAATCTTCATTTTACAGATTGAGAGACTGAGAGACAGAGAAGTTAAGTGACTTGGCCAAGAGCACACACCTAGCAAGTGGCAAGACTGACCCCAGAGTCTGTGCCCTAGTGATGACATCCTGCCTATCGAGGCAACAACCATTCCTTCAAGCCTGAAATATTTGGGCAACAAACATGTTGTGTACTGCTCTTGGGATGGATCGCAAAAGGATCAGTCATGTCAAGTTCAGCCTCTTCTTTGTACAAAAGTAGAAAGTGAGGCCCAAAGACTGAGTGGTCTTCCCATGTCATTAGCAAGCTGAGCCCAGAGCTAGGGTCTGGGATGATACTCTCCTCCACAGCCCAGACATGTTTTCACCAGGGGTCATGACCTGGAAATTAGCCCACAGCCCTTACTCCAACCTGTGCAGAACTTCTCAGACCTTTACACACCTCTCTCCGGCTACTTCTTCAAAGCAGCCTCTAGCAGGTTACTTGCTTGGTATTTTCTTGCCTTTGCTGTATATACCCAGACTGCAAGCCTCCTATTGATTCGGGGTGAAGATTTTAAAAGGAGGCAAGGCTTAAAGTAACAGGCTGTACATATTGGAGTTGGCTTTGGGTGGAGGGTGGGAAGGTGCCTTCTTACCCATGATACCCACCCCCATCCTTCACCAAATCCCTGCAATTCAGGGTCAGAGAAGAAGGGACTTGGAAACAATTGCCCTATAACTTTTGATCCAAACATTCCCCTCATAGTTCCTGTCCCTCTCTCTCCCCAGTGTCACCCACCCCACTGTCTCCCCAGGTGTCACCCCCCACTGTGATCCTCCTTTTCCAACCATGTACACACACACATACAGACACACACACACACACACACACACACACACACACACACACACACACACACACACACACACACAGGGCCCTCTCACTCTTTCCGGTGTTCTCCTGAGAAATCACCCCATGCCAGGTCTGAGATGTGGTCGGGTTTCCCCAGCGCACGGTTCCTTCCTGCGTCTCCAGCTGGCGCTCTCACGGTCCGAGGCTTCCCCCATTCCCCCTGCACGCGCACGATCCTCTGCCCCGAGACCGGGAACAGCCCGCCCCACCCATCCACCCAGCCCTCTCGGTCTCCGCTCCGCAGGGCGAAGGCGGAGGGTGGGGAAGGAGTCCGAGGCAAGGACGGCTCGACGGAGGCCAGGATGGCGGCAGACGGGGCACCCGCGTGAGGATCCCGAGAGGGCATCAGAGAGGGGGGACTGACGCCTGAACGGGCGGAGCCAAGACAGACGGGGCAAGGGTCCGAGGCGTGCGCAGAGTCCAAGACCCGGCGGGATGAGAAGAGCGGCGGCGGAGGGGACCAGAGACTCGGACACTGAACAGGGCGATGGATTCGGAGTCGGGGAAGCAGGAGACCGAGCTCAGGGCGCGAACTCCGACTGCGAAGTGGGCTGGGTCGCGCCAGGCTAGGGTCTGAGTTCGAGACCTCGGCGGGGCCAAGGACAGCGGGAGGGAAAATTTGGCCCAGCTGTAGTGGAGGAGGGAGAGGCGGGCGGGCCGGGGAGCGGGCGGGGGGCGCGGCGGGCACTGACCCGAAGTAGGAGGCGGCGGCGGCGGGCAGCGCCAGCAGGCAGAGCCCGGCCAGGGCCAGCGCTGGCGGGGGGCGCATGGTGCCGGCGGCGCGGCGCCCTCTAGCATCTCCTCGCGCCGCTCAAGCTCGCAGCGCCGCCACCAGCCGCCCGCGGGACTTTAAACCAGGTGGGGCGGGGCAGGCGGCGCTGGGGGAGGGAGGAGATTGGGAGGTGCCCCAACCCCGGGCGGCGAGCCCCCCGCCCCATTGGCCCCGCCGCCCTAGCTCCGCCCCCTCGCGGGTGCGGCCACCACCCCGAGCCCGCCCCCTCCCCGCCCCCATTGCCCCGCCCTCCGGCCCCAGGTGAGCGCTCACCTGGCGCCGCGCCCGCCCGAGGTCGCGGCGGCGGAACGTGAAGCCCCCAGGGCCTGGAGAGGCGGGGAGGAGGGTACGAGGCGGGGACGGAGGAGATTCTGCCTCTCTGGGGTGGGGCGGAGGCAAGCGCAATGGCTTCTCCGAGGTAGAGAAGGTGGAGGGGGAGGAGGAGGGACGCATTTGGAGTCGGTGGAAAACCCGGGTCATGTCCGCCCTCCTGCCCAGCGAGTATGGGTCTCTTCGCCGCAGCCCCCAGACTCAGGGCAGGGCCGGGTCCTGACGCAGAACCGCTCTCTGGAAGCGGGGGAAATGCATGTCCAATGGCTCGGAGGACCCTGTTGCCAGGCAGAGTCTTGGTTAGAGGGGAGAGAGGAAAGGGCGCCCTGTTTTTAAACGGGAGAGTGACTGTCACTGGCGAGGTGCACAGCGTGGGCCTCCGTGGGCTTTTGACAAAATGCTGCTGATATTCCCCAGCGCAGAAATCCAGAGTGGACAGTGGGGCAGACAGAGCCCTGAGGGAGGAGGGACCCACTTTCCAAGATGTGTAGATGCCAGAATCTCTGGTAGATAGGGTGGGACCTTCAAGTGTTGGGCCCCAAAGTTCTGTTTTGCTTATTGTTTTTTAAAGTTTAACCCCAATTTCTGCAGCGAAGGTGCAGAGATCAAAGCAGTGTGTGGTACCTGTCTAGAAAGCAGACATACAACCAATGACCCAAGTGAGAGTTAAAATGTTTTTGAGAGTCTCGAACACTAGGTTAAATCAAGCAAAACAAAATATAACTTGCAACGAATGTCAAGATCTGCATGTAAAGTTTCCAAAAAATTAGCCATGCATATGGAACATCAAGTGACAGCGACCTTGGCTTTTCAGTGGACACCAGCATGGTAGGGGGTTGGGAGAGGTGTTGGGAAGATGGTGGCTACTGTGTTAGGTGGCATTAACAGAGGAAGTCCCCCCCCCACCGCCCCTTTGAGCTTCTTTGAGCTCAGTTTCTCTGTCAAATGAGCACAGTGATTAGATGATCTGATGATTCCTAGCAGCTCTGCCAGCCCTATCAAATTCCATGGTTCTATTTATTGAGGCCACATGGCCCAGTGTAATGTGCAGAGACCTGGAGTCAAATCATGTGAGTTATGAGCCCCATATGAAATATGGATGATGAGAAATATCTAACAGGATTTTTGTGCAGGTAAGATGTTAAATGCCAGCCAGCCACCGTGGCTCACGCCTGCAATCCCAGCACTTTGGGAGGCCAAGGTGAGAGGATCACCTGAGGTCAGGAATTCAAGACCAGCCTGGCCAACATGGTGAAACCCTGTCTCTACTGAAAATACAAAGACATTAGCCAGGCGTGGTGGTGCATACCTGTAATCCCAGCTACTCGGGAGGCTGAGGCAAGAGAATTGCTTGAACCCCGGAGGAGGAGGTTGCAGTGAGCCGAAATCATGCCATTGCACTCAGGCCTGGGCAACAGAGCGGGACTCCATCTTAAATAAATAAATAAATAAATAAATAAATAAATAAATAAATGAAAAGATGTTAAACGCCTTGCAGGTGCCGGCACCTAATATCAGTGATTGTTATACCTGCAGGCAGGACCGGGGTGTGATGCTGTTTACAACTGGTTCTCGAGAAAGGTTGACGGTGGTCTGATTTGTATCATTTGTTGATCTCTGTGACTTAAATATTCTCATCATGGCTGACTTCATGCCACCAATGTGGCATCGTTTCTGATCACTGGAGTTAGGAAGAGATGTGCACAGCTAGCCCTGCAGGCCAGCTGGACCCAACTCCAGCGTATCACTGGTAAGACTTCGAACCATGGGCCGGGTACGGTGGCTCAAGCCTGTAATCCCAGCACTTTGGGAGGCCGAGGCGGGTGGATCACGAGGTCAGGAGATCAAGACCATCCTGGCTAACATGGTGAAACGCCGTCTCTACTAAAAATACAAAAAAATTAGCCAGGCGTGGTGGTGGGCACCTGTAGTCCCAGCTGCTGCGGAGGCTGAGGCAGGAGAATGGCGTGAACCTGGGAGGAAGAGCTTGCAGTTAGCCGAGATTGCGCCACTGCACTCCAGGCTGGGCCACAGAGCAAGACTCCATCTCAAAAAAACAAACAAAGAAACAAACGAACGAACAAACAAACAAAAGACTTTGAACTATGATCACAGAAGCTAGAGCATGAGGGGCCTGAGCTGGACCAGTATGAGTCAGAGAGAAGGAACAGCCATGGACTGGGATGGCAGATAGACCCCACCAGGCCCCAGCCACACCCCCTAGGCAGGTGAGGATGGAGTGGGTTCGACTCAGGCTGCCCAGCTGTTCTTCCTGTTCTCATGCCCCTAAGCACACACAAGCATGATTGTGCATGGAGAAGGCAGGGCACATTCTCCCAAAGTGACACCTTTTCACAATTTCATGAAAGTTACATGTTGATGTCTGATGGGTAAGCCTATGAATCAAAGAGACTGGAAGAAGCACCCAAGACTCAATGGAGACATCAGTGGTTGGAGAGTGAGGAATACGAGGAAAATATTTAGATGGATGCTCTTGAGTCCTTGCCAGCCAATGGCATGGCCCCATCCTTGGGCTCCCTTCTCCTGATGTTAGAACTGTACCAGGTTTCTTTCTGCTGGGGTGTCCATCCAGTTTGCCCACAGAGGCTTCAGAGTTCCGCTTCTGCCTTTTTGGCCAACAAGGCTGCACAGAACTGCCCAGATAATAGCTCCTTCTTGCTAATAATAATTCCACAACAGCTCCTGTGTACCAAGGGTGTGTGTGTGTGTGTGTGTGTACGTGTGTACACACATGCACATGTGCCCAGCCTGGCTTACGATCTCACTAAAGCCTCAAGCCCTCCGGGAAGCTGGGACAGTCATAACCCCATTGCACAGACAGAAAAAAACAGAGGCTGGGAGAGCCTACGTAGCAGGTGTAGGTGGGCCAGCTGTAGCGGAGGCAGGAATTGAGCCCAGCCCTAGCCCAGAGGTACTGTCAGTACTAACTGTGGCTCATGATTGGCCGTGGCTGGCTCAGAACTGCCCGGACACAGCCTGACTCACAGACACCTTTGCATTACACATCCTTACAAAGCATCGAGTACCTGCTAAGTGTCCATCCCCAAGGGGCTTATAGCCTGGAGGGGGAGATGGCAGTGAAAACAGATCATCCCTGCAATTGTGATATTACAGGATCCCTGAGGAAAGACATGAAGAGCAGCCCTTGGGACCTACAGCCTGTGCCATAAATGATTTGTTGCTCTGCCACCTTCCCTCTGCCTTGTGGGTTCCTGAAGGGCCGGCCTGAGTTTTACTTCTCTCTGTGTCTCCAGAGCCTGGCACAAGTCCCAGCACATAGTAGGTACTCAGTAAACAAGTGTTGTTTTCAGCTTATAACCCTGGTTTGTGGTCTTTTCATGGCTATAAAGATGTATCATACAAACACATGTGTGCTCATGGAGACAGTCGTTCCTAGGCTCAGACACAGGCTCCATGGGGCACACACACTACAGCCCAAGTCCAGGCATTTGGTGACACACAGACCCCCATTGCTCCCCCATGGATATCTACATTCCTGGGCAGCCCCACAGCTGGTCCTGGGTCCACACGTTCACACAGGTATGCAAGAGAAGCATTCTTAGATATCCACATGCAGCTACCTGTCTCCATTAACCAGCCCAAGGCAGCCAGCACTCAGGACTGGAGCCCTCTCCTCCTCTTGTGCACACACGCACATGCACACACACACCACACTTTGGAAATCACAAACATGATGAGGCTGAAAGCTGTCCTACGGCCACACCAAATCTAGCTCCAGGATGTCTGCAGACCTCTCCTTCCTCTTCCTGGCACCTGCTCTCGGGCCAGCCCACCCTGCCTGAAGCAAACCCTCAGGAACCATCTGTCTTTGGCTGGCTCCAGATCTCCTGTGCCTCCTAAGTGGAAATGCAGTTTTCCAGGCTGGCTCTCTCCTCTAATCCCCTCAAACTGCACTGGAAATGAACTCTGGAACCAACAGGAAGTGGAACAGATGATGCCCCAGCAGCTCCGAGGGAAGGTGCCCATGATGACCGGAGACACAGCTGCCCAGGAGGGCTGGTCCTGGGGAGCCCAGACAGGACTGGTGTGGCTGTGGGCTCACCTGTCCCTCTCCCTGTCCTTCACCATCCTCCCTGTGACCTGGCCTTCTTGCCATAGCCTTATGATAACTGGCTCTGTCCTGACCACTCCCATCAGTCCTAGCCCCACATATTTGAACTGTATTGCAATGCCTTTGCAACATTCCACTAGCATTGACTCTGGAGCAGTGCGAGGTAATGTGTGGGTCATGATTCTCCCCATCATACAGATGAGGACACTAAAGTCCAGAAAGATGAATGACTTCCTCAAGGTCATAGAACTCACTAGCTCTCGCTGGATGGGAGACTTGATTTTTCTGGAACACCAGACTGAAATAGGACTGAAGCTGAATGGGGAAAGTGGGCTTCAGAATCCCTTCCAGGGAACTCACAGCCATGCCTGAACATGACAGAAAAGGGGGCAGAGAAGGACACCAAAATGTTAACAGTGGCTGCCTTGGAGGTTGGGAGTGTGGGTAAGAAGCAGTTTTATCCTCCTTGCATTTTCCTAGTTTTCTATGACAAGCATGTTTGACATAATGAAAAAAATTACTGAAAGTCGGGAGGAGACAAATACATAACAATGAATCTCCAATGGTGGAACTTCAAGCATTTGCAGGAAAGGTATTTGGGAGGCGCAGGGCAGTATTTCCGGACTGGAGTCCTCTGTGACCTTCACTCATCTGTCCTTCTGCAGGAAGCGCCCCTGTCCTATCTTGGGGCGCTCACTCCAGAGCTGGCAGAGCTCACCACTCCTCATGGCACTTCCAGTTTGAGGCCTTCTCACTTCCGTTCCTCCCTCCCTCCTTCTTCTTCCTCACAGAACACTTTGAATTGTCTTGTGGGGAGAGTGTGGGACTGACCTTCTCTTGCCCCTTGCCTGTCCAAGGCCATTCTCCAGCCCTTGATCCAGCAGCATCTTTGAGTTCCGTCAAGGCAGGCTGAATGCAGAGAAGCAGCCCTTTGGTGTCCCCCCACCCAGCCATGCTTCTGTGGCCAAGGGCAGCTGGCTTTCTGCTGGAACCCCACCTTGACTGACGACTCCTGCCTCTGCCCACTCACCACGTTGGTTCTACAACCTTTATTGGCACAACTGTACTTTGTTCCAGTGCCTATGTTGATATACACTGTCCTTGAGTTTGGGAGATTAGGATCCCTGCTATGTGTAGATTGTAGACACCTCAAGATCTGAGACCCTGTCCCCTGTTTCTTTTCTATCCCACACATCCTCCCATAGTGGTACTGAGTTTCAGCCCACAGTAAAAAGATTGTTAAATAACTGAATTAATGAATGAATAACTGAATGAATAAACATTGGACCCTGGAAGGTCTGACCTGACTTATCGATGGCTACAAACACTGCCCCAGATTTTATAATGTTCATGAGAGACAGGATGAGCCATCTGTACTGACATGGTTGAAACTAGCAGGAGTGCTTTGAGCAGTCCAGTTCTGTCTAGCAGTTATAGGTAAGTAGTGACTTGAAGGGGAAACCTCAATTTCAGATAACATGGTCGGGCGTGGTGGCTCATGCCTGTAATCCCAACACTTTGGGAGGCTAAAGTGGGTGGATCACCTGAGATCAGGATCACCTGAGATCACCCTGGCCAACATGGTAAAACCCCATCTCTACTAAAAATACAAAAATTAGCTGGGCATGGTGGCAGGCGCCTGTAATCCCAGCTACTCAGAAGACTGAGGCAGGAGAATCACTTGAACTCAGGAGGCGGAGTTTGCAGTGAGCGGACATCGCACCACTGCACTCCAGCCTGGGGGACAGAGCGAGACTTGACCTCAAAAAAAAAAAAGGCCGGCACTGTGGCTCACGCCTGTAATCCCTGCACTTTGGGAGGCCAAGGTGGTTGGATCACGAGGTCAGGAGTTTGAGACCAGCCTGGCCAAGATGGTGAAACCCATCTCTACTAAAAATACAAAAATTAGCCAGGTGTGGTGGCGGGCACCTTGTAGTCCCAGCTACTCAGGAGGCTAAGGCAGGAAAATCGTTTGAACCCGGGAGGCAGAGATTGCAGTGAGCCAAGATCGCACCACTGCACTCTAGCCAGGGTGACAGAGCAAGACTCTGCCTCAAAAAAAAAAAAAAAAAAAAAAAAAATCAGATAACTCACTACATTGTCCCCATGAGTGGACTCACCTGTCCCCACAGGTGACATATATGTCCAAGCTCTGCTTGGGCACTGGGCTCAGCATGAATATAATCCCCACCCCAGCCCTGGTTACCACTTTTAGGAGCATAGAACACAGTGAGCTGACCTGGAGGCCAGGAGATGGCTGGGCAGGTGGCACGGAGCATCAGGCCATTCTGTCTTTAACCACTGTGAAGTCCCCTAAGGGCAAAGCACTAGCGAAAGACTCTACACTGGGGTGTTTTACAACAGAAAAGGGTTCCACACAGGGCACAGCTATGGATACTGCTCAAAAGAAGGAGGAAGGAGGCCAGGCACTGTGGCTTACACCTGTAATCCAAGCACTTTGGGAGGCCAAGGCAAGTGGATCATCTGAGGTCAGGAGTTCCAGACCAGACTGGTCAACATGGTGAAACCCCGTCTCCACTAAAAATACAAAAAATTAGCCAGGGGTGGTAGTGCATGCCTGTAGTCCCGGCTACTCAGGAGGCTGAGGCAGGAGAATCGCTTGCACCTGGGAGGCAGAGGTTGCAGTGAGCAGAGATCCCACTATTGCATTCTAGCCCTGGGGCAACAAGAGCAAAACTCCATCTCAAAAAAAAAAAAAGAAAAGAAAAAGAAAAGAAAAGAAAAGAAGAAAGGAAGGAAGGAAGGGAAGGAGGGAGGCAAGAAAACAACTTTCTTAGGGAAAAGAAGTTAAAAAAATAATGCCATAATTTACTATAAATAAAATCCTATAGATTTGGGTCTGCACAGAGGCATTCTCAACATTTTTTAGTTTGTTTTCATCTGGGTGAGTTCTTGCTCTCTAAAAGGAAGGATGAGAGGAAAGGGGTCCCATCTTGAAGTTCGTAGGTGCCTGGAGGAATGCAATTCCTTTGCAGTTAGTTTTAGGAGTCAGCCACCACCAGACCATTTCCTCCAGGTCATATTATCAGAACTGCAGGTACAAATAAGTTTGCAGGAAGTGCTCATTAACCATGTCCTGACTAGTAGACAGTTGGACCACAGCATGTTTTCCTGAACTCAGGGTAGGACTGCAGTGGCCCAGCCAGATGTTTTTCTTTAAACAAAAGAGAGACTCGAACCTTGGTTTATCTCTGGGAAGCAGTGAGCTGAGTGTTAACTTATTAAAAAAAAAAAAAAAAAAAAAAAAAGGTGGCTAACTCCACCTCACTGCTTATTTTCCATTTTATATAAAGTATAAGGCTGGATACAGTGGCTTATGCTTATAATCCTAGCATTCTGGAAGACTGAGGCAGGAGGATTGCTTGAGGCCAGGAGTTCAAGACCAGCCTCGGCAACACAGTGAGACCCTGCTAATACAAAAAAGAAAAAAACGTTTGTCAGGCATTGTAGCACCTGCCTGTAGTCCCAGCTACCCTGGAGGCTGAGATGGGAGGATTGCTTGAGCATGGGAAGTTGAGACTGCAGTCAGCCATGACGCCACCACTGCACTCTAGCCTGTGCAACACAGCAAGAACCCTGTCTTAGAAAACATAATGATAAAGTATGAATATATAATATTCAATTTAACATACTTTGAATAAGCATCTGGTGCTAAACCCTGGAGTAAGAGATAATGAAGTCAGTTCTTGTCCTTGAGGAGCACACAGTTTGTTGGGAAAGACAAATAAATACAGAGAGCATTCTGACATTTCTATATAAGTGTGAACTAGTTATTGAGCACTTACATTGCACCAGGCATTGTTCTAAGTCCTATAAAACTGCTAACCCATTTAATCTTCACAACATTTTACAAATGAGGAAATGGGCACAGAGAAGTCAAGTAACTGGCCAGCTAGTAAGCTTAGAACTGGGATTAGAACCCAGGGAGCTGGTACCAAAGACACATATTTAACCACTGTGCGGCAGTAAAGAGAAGAAAGTACCAAATAAGGCAGGAACCCAGGAAAGAGGACAATCAATTCGTTATTCCAGGTAACAGGTAGCTAAGACAATAGCGACTGAGATGCAACAATGTTTGAGCTAGATTTTGCAGAGTGATTTTTTTTTTCAGTCCTTCTTTCTTCACTTTAACGGATGGAATAGTCCCTCCTAATTAGCCACACAAATGTTTGAAAAGGACCCAAGTTCTCCCACTGGCTGTCATTATAATTATATGGGTTCACCCAAGAAAGCATGCCTTTGCTATATTAAGGTCTACTTTGGTGTGAGAGGAGGTTGAAAAAGTGTTGGGAGCTTAAGGATAGAGAATATTTTACCAGGTGCAGTGGCTCACCCCTGTAATCCCAGCACTTTGGGAGGCCAAGGTGGGCGCATCAAGAAGTCAGGAGATCGAGACCATCCTGGCTAACATGGGGAAACCCTGTCTCTGCTAAAAATACAAAAAAATCAGCCGGGCATGGTGGCGAGCGCCTGTAGTCCCATCAACTCGGGAGGCTGAGGTGGGAGAATGGTGTGAACCAGGGAGGGGGAGCTTGCAGTGAGCCGAGATCACGCCACTGCACTCCAGCCTGGGTGACAGAGTGAGACTCCCTCTCCAAAAAAAAAAAAGAATAGGGAACGTTTTTTAAGCTAGCTAAGCCTTTCCAATCTGCTATTGATTCTGAAATATCATTTTCATCCCCCCCAGCTCCAATATTAATATCTACCCTAGTTTCTTCCTCTCTGATCTTGTCACCCAGGATGTGCCCATCTTCTTCCTCATGAGGGGCCTTCAGTGTCTAATGTGGCCTGGTTGCAATACCACATGTCTCCAATAGGAGTCACTGGCAACAACAGGATCATTTACCTGAGGTTGCATGAAGAGAACTCTGGGTCCTAACTTAAAATTTTGTCTCTGGCTTCCTCTGCGACCTCGGTTTCCTCATCCATAAAATGGATACAAACTGTCTGTCTTCGTCACAGAACAGTGGTGAGAAATGTGAAGATGAATGTGGACACTTCTGGTGTGATTCAGAAGAGGTGCACTGTCTGATTTTCTATTAGCTTCTGTCCAGATGATTTCAAAAAACTAATCATTCCACAGCTACGTTTTGAGCATCACTCACCATGCCAGGCCATCTGTAGGATCCAGGAATTATTTCCATCTTTGCATGAAAGGAGTTTGAATAAAAGTTCAAAGCAGGGTACGGTGGCTCACGCCTGTAATCCCAGCACTTTGGGAGACTGAGACAGGAGGATTGCTTGAGCCCAGGAGTTCGAGACCAGCCTGGGGCACCATAGCAAGATCCCATCTCTACAAAAAAATTTAATAGCTGGGCATGGTAGTATGCACCTCTGGTCCCAGCTACTCAGAAGGCTGAGGCAGGAGGATGGTTTGAGCCCAGGAGTTTGAGGCTGCAGTGAGCCGTGATCGCGCCACTGCACTCCAGCCTGGGCGACAGAGGGAGACCCTGTCTGAAAAACCAAACCAAACAAATAAATAAATATTTAAAGCAAACTGTAACCCTGAGGTGGTAGAGCCGCAGCCCCTGCCCTGGGAATGATATTGGGGCGTGCAACAGTGGTGTATCTACCTCACCTGTGGCTGGAAGGCTCTCCTGACCAATAACTCATCTCTTCCTCACACAACCCAGTTTGTGCATGAAGAAACTGAGGCACAGAGAGGCGAAGTGACCTGCCCAAGGACCTAGATACCAGCAACTTCCCAAGCCTATAATCCCAGAACATGGAGTGGGAAGGGGCGGTGTCAGAAGGCAAGTGGTGGGAGCGGACCGGGAGGGATGGAGGGGGAGGCCTCCCGGGTCCCCAGGCCAGCCCAGGCCGTGCCGATGGCGCCACCGCCGCCAGCCTTCTGCAGGAGCGCCCCCTGCCGGTCAGCGCTGCTTGCGGTGGCCGCGGACGTTGGAGGACGCTCGGCGCAGCAGGGGCTGTCCTCCCGCGGACCAGAGACCCCCCCACACCGCAGAGGAGAGCAAGAAGGGCCCTGCGGGGTCGGCCTACCCCTTCACTTTGCACACGGCAAACGCGGAGCTCAGAGGAGGACGTGGTTGCTCAAGGTCTCTCAGCTGGATGCGGGCTTCCCCGTCCACCTGCCTCACACTGCAGAGCCTCCATCTCCCCTGCCTCCATCTACCCCGCACTCCCGAGTCCAGAGGGTCCTTTCCTCCCGGTCCTGCTCCCAGCCAGCCCCTAAACACCCCACCAGCCCCGTCTCCTCAAGGAACCCTCTGGCATTGCAGCCCCCAGCACTCCCTTCTCCGAAGCCCTGTTGCTTAACCCACTCTCAATTTGGGACATGGCTTAGTTGGCCTGTTGGCACGACCTTGAGGACCAGGGAGGGGCCTCTTTCTTTCGGATTCTCCACCCTCCCGCCCAGAGGTGCCTGGGACAGGGCTGAACTCTTAACTCTCACTCGGGGATGAATATTGATGCCTGACTTTTCTTCTTCCCACTGGGAAGCCTCACAGCAGTGTCTCTGGTCCTGGACTGCCAGGATACCTAGGCTGGCCTTTTGGCTTTCCTTCCTAGCTGAGTGACCTTGGGCAAGTCCCTTACAATCTCTCAGAGCCTCCGTTTCTCCGAATGTACATAGGGAGAAAGCTGTTCTTTGGGCTGCTTGTGAAGATTAAATGAAATCATGTGTGTAGTGTTCCTGGCACATAGTAGGTGCTCAATAAATGGTAAATTTGATTTGTCAGGCCTCCAAGGAGACTTGTCTGTCAGCACCCTCTTTCCTAGGGATGAGCCTTCTGACCTGAATTCTCCCACCCTCTGCCTCCTGTTGGAAGTAGCCTCGGGAAAGGGGTTCCATGGTGATTACACAGGGGCACAGGAAAGGAGAATGCAGTTGGAAAACAGAACCGGCTGCTTTCTTCCTCCACTACTACTCACACCTACTTCCTGAGGCTTAGAATTTACAGCCTGCAAAGGGCTAATATCCAGAATCTACAAAGAACTTAAACAAATTTACAAGAAATAAACAACCCCATCAAAATGTGGGCAAAGGATATGAACAGATACTTCTCAAAAGAAGACATTTATGCAGCCAACAGACATGAAGAAGTGCTTATCATCACTGGTCATCAGAGAAATGCAAATCAAAACCACAATGAGATACCAGCTCATGCCAGTTAGAATGGCGATCATTAAAAAGTCAGGAAACAACAGATGCTGGAGAGGATGAGGAGAAATAGGAATGCTTTTACACTGTTGGTGGGAGTGTAAATTAGTTCAACCATTGTGGAAGACAGTGTGGCGATTCCTCAAGGATCTAGAACTAGAAATACCATTTGACCCAGCGATCTCATTACTGAGTATATACCCAAAGGATTATAAATCATGCTACTATAAAGACACATGCACACATATGTTTATCGTGGTACTATTCGCAATAGCAAGGACTTGGAATCAACCCAAATGTCCATCAATGATAGACTGGATTAAGAAAATGGGCCGGGCATGGTGGCTCATGCCTATAATCCCAGCACTTTGGGAGGCCGAGGCGGGCGGATCACGAGGTCAGGAGATCAAGACTATCCTGGCTAACACGGTGAAACCCCATCTCCGCTAAAAATATAAAAAATTAGCTGGGCATGGTGGCAGGCACCTATAGTCCCAGCTACTCAGGGGGCTGAGGCAGGAGAATGGCATGAACCCGGGAGGCAGAGCTTGCAGTGAGCTGAGATCATACCCCTGTACTCCAGCCTGGGTGACAGAGTGAGACTCCATATCAAAAAAAAGAAAAAAGAAAAGAAAAGAAAAGAAAATGTGGCACATATACACCATGGAATACTATGCAGCCATGAAAAGGATGAGTTCATGTCCTTTGCAGGGACATGGATGAAGCTGGAAACCATCATTCTCAGCAAACTATCACAAGGACAGAAAACCAAACACTGCATGTTCTCATAGGTGGGAACTGAACAATCAGAACACATGGACACGGGGCAGGGAACATCACACACCGGGGCCTCTTGGAGGCTGGGGGACTGGGGGAGGGAGAGCATTGGGAGAAATGCCTAGTGTAAATGATAAGTTGATGGGTGCAGCACATCAACATGGCACATGTATACCTATGTAACAAACCTGCACGTTGTGCACATGTACCCTAGAACTTAAGGTATAATAAAAAATATATACATATATTTTATATATATCAAGAATTTACAGCCGGTTCATGGCAGTCATGGCTGCCTTGATGCCTGTGTTGTGCTACAGTCATACGGCTTTGGGGCCCAGTGGCATCTGCCATACCTCCTGATGCAAGTGTCTGAGAACAAAGGGGACACCACACCAGTGCTAGCTGGACCCGCCCAGGGCTAAGGGTGCCAAGGGTCAGGTACCCACAGCTAGCCCATTGGCAGTGGCCACAAGGACAGAGTGTATGCTGGGTCACATGGCCACAGACAGACTAGCATGAGCTCAGAGCTAATAGAATAAGCATTCCATAAACGTAACAATCATATTTGAAACTCTTGGAAATTCACTTAAAATTCTTTAGAGGCGCCAGGCGCGGTGGCTCAAGCCTGTAATCCCAGCACTCTGGGAGGCCGAGACGGGCGGATCACGAGGTCAGGAGATCGAGACCATCCTGGCTGACACAGTGAAACCCTGTCTCTACTAAAAAAAATACAAAAAACCAGCCGGGCGAGGTGGCGGGCGCCTGTAGTCCCAGCTACTCGGGAGGCTGAGGCAGGAGAATGGCGTGAACCCGGGAGGCGGAGCTTGCAGTGAGCTGAGATCCGGCCACTGCACTCCAGCCTGGGCAACAAAGCAAGACTCTGCCTCAAAAAAAAAAAAAAAAAAAAAAAAAAATTATTTAGAGGCCAAGTGCGGTGGCTCACACCTGTAATCCCAGCATTTTGGGAGGCCGAGGCGAGTGGATCACCTGAGGTCAGGAGTTCGAGACCAGCCTGGCCAACATGGTGAAAGCCTGTCTCTACTAAAAATACAAAAACTAGCTGGGTGTGGTGGGCACCTGTAATCCCAGCTATTCAGGAGGCTGAGGCAGGAGAATGGCTTGAACTCGGGAGGTGGAGGTTGCAGTGAGCCAAGATCACTCCACTGCACCCCAGCCTGGGTGACAGAGTGAGACTCATCTCAAAAAACAAAACAAAATTATTTAGAAAAGAAAACGACTCCCTGGAAACCATTTTATATGGTGACTAATCCCCTCTCTCTGCACAGGCCTCTGTGCCAAACTATCTGTTTTTGTAAACCCAGATTTTTATGGACTGCATCTGCTTGAAGCCTGATATACTTGATATACTTATATGCTTGTTACAACAACCCAAATGATCTATGACATTTTACATATAAGTGGATGTGTGTGTATATGTACTTTTTACATTTTATTTTTAATTTTTTAAATTAGTTTATTTACTTTGAGACAGGGTCTCGCTCTGTTGCCCAGGCTGGAGTGCAGTGGCACCATCATGGCTCACTACAGCCTTGACCTCCTAGGCTCAAGCGATCCTCCTGCCTTAGCCTCCTGAGAAGCTGGGATTACAGGCAAGTACCACCATGCCTGGCTAATGTTTTCATTTTTTGTAAAATGGGGTCTCAGTATGTTCCCCAGGCTGGTCTTGAACTCCTGGGTTCAGGTGATCCTCCTGCCTTGGCCTTCCAAAGACTTGGGATTACAAGCATGAGCCACCACACTTGGTCTATGATTTTTTTTTTTTTTAAGGCAGTCCCTGTTCTATCTCTTCTGACCCGCTGACCCACTGGACTCTTCCTCTCTTCTCCTTCCTTCCCTCCCCACTTATGCAATCCTGTTCCTGCAGGGATGGCAAGAGCCTGAATCTTCATCCAGATGCCTCAGAGAGAAAAAAAACAGCAGGGCCAGTGACACAGAGAAGGCTTTTGCTGTCCGTTGCTCCTCCCATGACCTCTGGGAGAAGTGAGGAGGGAGCAGAAAATGCAAAAGGTTCCTCCGCCCCCTCAACACAGGGGTTGGAGCAATGGACTGAAGTTGCCCCAGTACCTGCTCACTCCCTTGGGTGGGAAGATGGTGATATACACGTGGAAAAGGCCGCCCACCCATGAAGCCCCTCTAAGTGATTTAGAAAGAGGTCCCTCCTCCTCCAGGCACTTTATTTCCAACTGTCAGAAAACAGTCACTGCAAATATGGCTGTGATGTGCACAGTGTCCTCATATGTGGGGTAACCTTTTGCAGTGCACAACATGCACAATTGTGCATGTCAGCCCTGAAAGCACATACCAGGTTAGTCCTCTGCCTGGTGAGTGGGAAACTAAATCCCACTGACCATGAGCCATCCCTCCAAACCTTCCCCCAGGCACATTCCCAGCAGGGGCATCACCACCTTCCTATGTTCCCAGCCTCAGCCCTTTGGAGTCACCCCAGACTCTCTGGGTTCACATCCCAGTTCTAGCATTTATCAGGACTCTGACCTCAGACAGGTCACACAGCCTGCCTGGGCCACAAGTCCCTTATTTGTAAAACGAGGGTGGAAGCGGCAGCTCTTGTGTAGGGTTCTAGTGAGGATTCGATGGGGAAACAAATGTCATACACCAAGATGGTGGCCTGGTGCTTGCTGATTCCCCAACATCAGTCCCACTCTCCAGTCCCCCAAATATTCTCCCATTTATTCTCCAAATTCTGCCTAAGAAGCATCTGCATTTGGCTACATGAGTAGGTTATCAGGTCAGCCTTGTCACTGCAGGTGGAGTTTGGTTATATAAGTAAAGGGATGAAGGGGGCAAAACAAATGTCATGTGAAATACTTGCAAGGTGCAGCCAGGCACGGTGGCTCATGCCTGTAATCCCAGCACTTTGGGAGGCCAAGGCGGGCAGATCATGAGGTCAAGAGATCAAGACCAGTCTGGCCAACATGGTGAAACCCCATCTCTACTAAAAATACAAAAATTAGCCATGCGTGGTGGCGGGCACCTGTAGTCCCAGCTACTTGGGAGGCTGAAGCAGGAGAATTGCTTAGAACCGGGAGGTGGAGGTTGCAGTGAGCCAAGATTGCGCCACTGCACTCCAGCCTGGGTGACAGCGAGACTCTGTCTCAAAAAAAAAAGAAAAAAGAAATACTTGCAAGGGTCCTATGCTGAGTTCTTCCTAAAGCAAAGGTTTCATTTACAAACCAAAAATGTAATCCCCCAAATTCTTTATTCACACATCTAGCTTTTTAAAAATAATCCCAGGGAGTTACTGAGCAGCATACTTGTGTCTCAGCAGGACACAGGTCACCTGGTGGCTTCCAACCAAGACATCACCCCATGACCCTGGCCAACCCTGCTCACCTCCAGCCTGGCTTGCCAAGAAGGCCAATCACTTTCTCTACAGTGGGTTTCATTTCATCAATGAATTTCCCAACATGCAGAGTATTTAGCAAGTGAGAGGCACCGTGCTTATTCATTTGATTATCCTACTTATTTCTCCCATCTGCTTCAGAAATTGACATTACAATGATCACCTTGGACTGTTTCTAATCATCGACATTTACAATGTAACATGCTTTTCTTCCTCTTATCAATGTAATAAAACACAAAGATATCCAAAGTGCTTATTTGTTTTTTGCCCTTGAAACCCCATTTCACATAGAAGCACAAAGAACAATCTCCACTTTCCTTCTAGGTCCATGAAAAGATAAACCATCCCTAGAAACCAGGCTTCGTGAATGAAGTTCAAAAAACACTAGTTCCAAGGCATGCAATCACGTCCCTGTGGCCCTGGCTTTCCCTGGGAGCCCCAGTTGAATTCCAGTATCATTTCCTCTGCGCTCTTTTGGCTGCTTTCTTGGAAAGGGGGTGAGGGTTCAATATCAGGCGAATTTTAAGATCTGTGGTGAGGTGTTATTAATTACCCCACCACCACCACAACCGAGACACACACACACACACACACAGACACACACACACACACGTATGTCAGCGTCTCTCCAGCTGTTGTTCCTGGGAGCCCCAGCAGGTGGCACTATGACCCTGACCATCTTCGCAGGCCCCATCCAGAATGTGTGGGCACAATACCTTTAAGGTCCAGGGACTCCCAGGGGCCCCACCTCTGAAGAGCCCCATGGGGAGAGTCCTATCCCAGAGAGAAGGGCCCTGTCTCCTGTCTCCACTCTCCTTTAGCTCAACTTCCTGGTCAAGAGTCTAGGCAGGGGTGCAGAGGTGAGGAGTGAAGGGGGCTAAGGGGGCCCAGGCCCTCCTCCCTTCCCTCCAACCCAGCTGGATCTGTTCCTCATTGCATTAGGAGAGGTACTCTCCCAACCCCTGACAACTCATCCCTAACCCACCTGACCACCAGCCCTGAGCTTTGGGGACAAATCTTGGCAACTGCTGAAGGCCACTCTAGGCCAGGAATGACAACACTGATGAGAAGCTGGAAGGCACAAAGAGGGAGGGGTGTAAATTAGGGAGGCCTCCTGGAGGAGGTGAGGGTGGACCTGAGAGATTAACTTCATGGTCCCCTCATTAAGAATAAGGGAGACTGAGCTGGGTGAGGTGGCTCATGCCCGTAATCCCAACACTTTGGTAGGCCAAGGTGGGAGCATCGCTCGAGCTCAGGAGTTTGAGAGCATCCTGGAAAACATGGCAAGACCTCATCTGTCTACTAAAAATCAAAAAAATTAGCCAGGTGTGGTGGTGTGTGCCTGTAGTGCCAGCTACTCAGGAGGCTGAGGTGGTAGGATCACTTGAGCCCAGGAGATGGAGGCTACGGTGAGCGCTGATGGCACTACTGCACTGCAGCCTAGACAACAGAGCAAGATCCTGTCTCCAAAAAAAAGAAGAAGAAGGGAGACTGAGGGTCAATCTGGGGAGTTTGGTGCTGCCTGGGGGAGGCCATTTTTTGGAGTGCTTCTGGGAGTAAGGTGGGCCTCCAGGGACTCTTCCCTGAACAAGCTAGAGAAACAGAAGCCACAGACTCTAACAGTATATGAGGGTGGGGGGGAAGAAGCCCTTGGGGAGCTGGCCAGGGGTTCTGAAGCAATAACAGGGTGCTGAGTTGTGAGAGGGCACAGGGAGCCTTCCGGGTTAAAACTGGTTCCCCTGCATGGGGGAGGGGTATGACAGAGGACAGGGAAGGGGAGGACAGGCGAGAAGGACCAAGCCTGTGCCCAGCCTCAGGGACCGGACTGAGCCTCTACCTACAGCCCAGCAGGTATATGTGCTTGCTAGAGTTGACCGTTCTTGGGATGAAATCAGGGGCAAGCCAGCGGGAGGAGCTTTCCACTCAAGGAGCTCCGTACCCCCTGTTGTAAAGCCCAGCCATGCCTCGGTGGGCCTAGCAGAACTTGCCAGGTGCCCTAGTGGGCTCCTTGGTGGCCTATCTCTCCATCTCCTAATGCGCACCCTCCCCAGCAGCCTGCCCTCTCCCGGAGGCAGAACCCGGAAGGCCTCCCTCCTGCAGTCAGACCCAGGCACCACCTGCTTCTCCAGTCACTGCCCGGGACACCACTTCCCCCTAAGGGTCGGCAAATCTACCCTTTTGGTTACCACCTCATGGAGATTCGGCCCCTCCGGAAGTAAGTCATTTTCTTTTTTTATTTTTTGAAACAGAGTCTCACTCCATCAACCAGGCTTGAGTGTAGTGGTGCCATCCTAGCTCACTGCCGCCTCAAATCCCTGGGCTCAAGCGATCCTCTCCCCTCAGCCTCCCGAGTAGTGGAGATTGCGGACACATGCCACCACACCTGGCTTAGTTTTAAATTTTTTGCAGAGACAGGGTCTCACTATGCTGCCCAGGTTGGTCTCAAACTCTTGGCCTCAAGTGATCCTCCTGCCTCAGCCTCCCAAGATGCTGGGATTACAGGTATGAGCCATTCTTGATACCTGGGGTGGGACATGGTCCAGAATGGGGACAGGAAAGACTCCAGAACTAGCAGAACCACACACTCCAGCCAGAAAAAAGAGGTGAAGGAAGTTGGAGGAAAAGTAAGCCTCCCGATCAGGAGCCCCCAGCGGTTTCCAGCAGGCAGGCTGGCTCACTTCTTCCCCAGGGAGGCCTGTTTTCCAGGACGCTCACTCACTTGGTAGACAGCTCAGTGCACACATAGGCACAGAGTCAAAGATTTCTTGGAAGACACAGTGATTTCCTGATTTTGTTCAGAACTGGCTCACACACACTCTCATTCACTCCGTGAGCCGGGGAAGCAGGGCTGCCCACCACACCGAGCAGGAGACTGGGGTTTGAGTTTGAGCTCAGGTCGGCCTCCAGCAGTGCCTCCGAAAGCTCAAAGAGAAGTCAGGTGGCCAGGTGACCAGGTGGGGAATCGGGGTGGGTTGGCTGTCCCTTCCTCCCTAACACTCGCCTTCTGATTCTTCCTAGAGCGCTGGTAAGGCTCCCAGGACTGGCACTCAGGCCTTGGCATGCCAGAGGATCAAAAGAAACTGCCCTTCCTTTCATGCAATTGATACAAGAAGCAACAGAAATTGCAGCTTGCTTCCAGTGGGATGTAAGAACACATGGAAGGAGCCATCACCCAGGGAGCTCACTTGAACCGTCAGGGCTTAGGCCCAGCTTCCACGTACACGCTGCTTCCCCGTTTGCTGACGTCCTCTGTATTGAGAGTACCATGTCACTCTTCAACTGACATCTCTCTGGATAGGCAGCCAGGGCCTAGGATCCTTGAGTCCTTGTTTTGTCAACAACCCTCCCCCTCTTTCTGCTCTTTCCTGGCTGTGTGGTGGACTCTTCAGGGACACAGCAGTCACTGCGCTGCAGGGACAGTCCCCAAATGCCAAGGTGCAGCCTAAAGGGGGCTGTTCCCACTATGGCATCCGTGACAAGAACCAGGAGCCAGAATGCAGGTTTCTGGGACTTGTCAGCTCCCTTCTGAGTGCCCTGTTGAGGATTCCTAGAAATGCAGACACCCCCACCCCCATTCCCCACCTGGATAGGCCGTCCTGAGCCAATAGGAACACTTTTCTGTGGACATGCCATGTTGGAATCCCAGGCCTCCCCGCCCTGCCAGCCCCTGCCAGCTCCCTGGCGCCCCAGCTGGTGAGTTTCACCCCCAAAGTGACTGCGACATTGGAAGGCCAGGGCCACCCCTGCCTTTTCCATTGCTCGGCAGCTCTATCGTTCATCCATAACCCCCAGGCGCGGGGGCAGGGCTGGGGGCGCAAGGGGCTCTCTCGGTGCAGCGGCAGGGGCGGGGGCAGGGGCTCCCCTAACTGCAGAGGCTAGCCTTACACACCCAGCAACACATGTCCCCCTTTATGGCCCGGGCTTTCTCTCGGTGCTTAAAGCCAACTGTGAAAAGAGCAGGGCTGATTCTGGCTGCCTGGCCGTCTCCTGGCAACACGCCTGGCAGGAGGCCTTTCTTTCTCCCCCCAGCCTCCCTTCTCTCCTCCACCACCCCCTCTCTCTTTTCCCCCCTGTGTCTTGTGTTGTGTATCATTAAAACTTCCCTCCCAGCCACTTCGCAGCCAACAACCAGGCCCTTCTGGGACTAGTTCCCTTGGGGCAGCTCAGCCAGCCCAGGGGTGGGGGCTCCGAGGGGTTAAGGCCCCCAGAGAGGGGCCTTTGTGTTCTGGAACCAAGGCTTAAACTCAAGTTGGCAACCTTTGGCACATTCGTGAGGGACAGCCACCGGCACCCTCTCTGCAGGCACCTCTTCCTTCCCTGTCTTCCTCCCCCATCTTTCAGGGTCTTGGCCTCTTCCTTTAGTGCCTGGAGCCTGCCAACAGTGCCACTGGGAACTGCCCAAAACCATGCAGGCCTCACGAGGCTGGGCATGGACAGCCCCTCACCTAGGAGGACAAGCCTCTGCTGAAGGCTGGGGTAGCCAGAGGCCTGCAGCCAGCTCCGGCACACGTGTCCTGCTCTGCCCTGAAAGGGGACAGGAACAGAAACGGTGTTGGCCTCAGGGATCACAGGGAGGCAGAGCATCCAATCAATGCCTACAGAACCCAAAGAACTCATTTGGCAGTTTCAACCTGGAGGGACACTGAGACCCAGAGGGGGTGAGTGCCTTGTCCAGGGACACACAGTCAGTCAGGAGAAAGCTGAAGCTGGAACCCTGGTTTCCCAGTCCCCTCCTCTGTTGCTCTTCACTGGACGGGAACCAGAGGGGAACAAGTGGCTCCCTGAGGCCCACGCACCTTTTGGGCCTGACCTGCCTGACTCAAGAGCAGTGCTCAGGGGTGTCTGAACTCGATCCCACCACTCCGGGGCTCCCCCGTCTTCTCCCAGACCCTGAAGAAAGCCTCTGACGGGCCTAGAACAGAGAGGTGACCCAGGACCTTGCCCAGTCTTTCTGGACAACTGGAAGACAGTTACGCTTCCTCCTCCACCTCTACCTCCAACGTCAGTATCTGAGTCACAGGGGCCTAGTGCTGGGCTCCTCTGTCATCCAACCCACTCTTAAGGCTGAATGGGCCACCCCAGATCGCCTATCTGGTACCTTGAGGCAGAGCAGACACTGGGGGTCATCTCAGCTCATAGCCAGGTGGCTTCCAGGTGCAGCTCTGGGGTTCTGCCAGCTCTAGCCTCGCTCACCCACAGGGTCTCCGGCCAACCAAGATGCTCTGACCACACAGACTGGCACTTGCAGGGCACCCTGACTGCAAGCCCTCAGCTCTGCTGTCCCGTGTTCCGGTGTTTTCCAGACTCCAGGGATTTCCATGCCACCTCCACTCTGTAGCTGCATGCGACCTGTTCTGCTATTTTCTGAACACTTTTCTTTACACTGATGTGCATTGTTCTTAATAACATCAACTGAAAAGGAGACTTCAGATTTACTCATTTTCAACAATGAGATTTCATTCTAACTAGACATTATGGCCCTGCAAAGGCTCTGAATGTGTGACTTTCTCTCTTTATTAGAAAAGGATCTTAGCAAGTGTTGGAGAGGTGCTGAAGTCATATTAGGACCAAACAGACTTTCTCTTTGAGGATACTCAGGAGGAGTGAAGGAGAATGGAACAGGGGGTGTGAATACATGAGCTTTCTCCCCGTGTGATTCAAAGTGATTTAACCCATGCCTCACCTTCTGGAGCACCTCCGGCCCTCTCTAGCTGTGATAAATATCAACACTAGCCATCAAAATGTTCCCAAAAGTCCAACCTTTGACCAAACTACATTTCGGATTTTCTTAAATTCTAGAGAAAAAGTAAAATAAAGTAAAAGAACAAATATTTTGGTTATGCCATGTACTCTGATTTGGGATTCAGAAAATATGATTTCTGGCCAGGTGTGGTGGCTCATGCCTGTAATTCCAGCACTTTGAGAGGGGAGGATCTCCTGAGCCCAGGAGTTGGAGATCAGCCTGGGCAACGTAGGAAGAAGACACTATCTCTACAAATAATAAAAAGTTAGCAGGTAAAAAAAAAAAAAAAAAAAAGTTAGCAGGTGCAGTGGTGCATGTCTGTGGTCCCAGCCACTCAGGGGGCTGAGGTGGGAGGATCGCTTGAGCCCAGGAGGTCGAGGCTGCAGTGAGCCATGTTTGTGCCATGGCACTGTAGCCTGGGTGACAGAGCGAGACCTTGTCTCAAAAACAAGAAAGGAAATATGATTTCCCACATTACCACACCTTCTGATGTGCATAGCAAAAGGCTGGGGGTGGGGGTGGGGAGGCTGTGGTAGGCCAAGGCAGGGGTGGGTGATGAGGATGAGGGGATGAAGGCTTTTGAGCAGTCTGAGAAAAGCAGGAGAGCTGGGAACATCTCGTCACCATCAGTCCTCAATCACTAAGACAGCCTGGTCAGGATTCTGCCATTATGTTGGGTCTCATGATAATAACAGGTCTTAGGAAGTCAGCCTGTGTTATCTACTAGATGCCCTGAGCTTTTTGGTAAATTATGCCATTTAAACCTGCCAAGGGTGGAATTAGTATACCCATTTGCCAGATAAGAAGCGGCCACAGAGAGATCTAGATAACTTGCCCTAAGTCACAGCTCAGCAGCAGGGAGCCAGGATGTGAACTTGTTCTGTCTGATGACAGAGTCCATGCTCCCCCAGCCCCACCACAGCATTACTTTGCCCCCACCCCCGACTCCCACCCCAACCTGAGGCTATTGGCCAGTGAGGACCAGACCTTAGGAGCTAACCGTCCCCTCAGGTGAAAGAGTGAGTCCCAGTGTCCCCAGGCAAGCCTTCCACCAGCCCCTCCCAGCAGAGACTTTAGGAAGTGCCCCCATGTGGCACGGCTGGTGGGGCTGCGCCCCTCCACCCCCAACACACACCCAGGGAGCCCGAGAATGGCTCCCAGACACCCTGAGAATGACAGGCAGAGGGAAGACTGCAGGAGGCAGGTGGCTGGGCTGCTGCTTTTCGCTTTTTAAAAAATCGAGGCCAGGCGCGGTGGCTTCCACAATAATCCCAGCACTTTAGGAGGCCCAGGTGGGTGGATGACCTGAGGTCAGGAGTTTGAGATCAACCTTGGCAACATGGTAAAACTCCATCTCTACTAAAAATACAAAATTAGCCGGGTGTGGTGGCACATGCCTGTAATCCCAGCTACTCGGGTGGCTGAGGCAGGAGAATCACCTGAACCTGGGAGGCAGAGGATGCGGTGAGCCGAGATCGCACCATTGCACTCCAGCCTGGCAACAAGAGTAAATCTCCATCTCAACAACAACAACAAAAAAGAGCCAGGCATAGTGACTCATGTCTGTAGTCCCAGCTACTAGGGAGGCTGAGGCAGGAAAATTGCTTGAATCCAGGAGGCTGAGGTTACAGTGGGCCAAGATTGCTCCATTGCACTCCAGCCTGGGTGACAAGAGTGAAACTCTACCTCAAAAAAAAAAAAAAAAAAAAGAAAGAAAGAAAGAAATAAAATTTTCACACCATAAAAAAATCACCATTTTAAAGTGGACAATTCAGTAGCATAAGTTGTGGAACCTTCACCACTAATTCCAAAACATTTTCATGAACCTCAAACCCATCAGCAGCCAAGTTGCAGCCTCTTAAGGAAAATGCAGAGGCAGCGCTGGGCAGAACTGCATTCTTTTTGTTTGTTTGTTTTCTTTTTGAGATGGGGTCTCACTCTGTTACACAGGTTGGAGTGCAGTGGCTCACTGCAGCCTCTGCCTCTTGGGCTCAAGCAATTCTTCAGCCTCAGCATCCTGTGTAAGCTGGGACTACAGGCACAAGCCACCAACACCTGGCTTTTTTTTTTTTTTTTTTTTTTTTGTAGAGATGGGGTTTCACCAAGTTGCCCAGTCTGGTCTCGAACTCCTGAGCTCAAAGCGATCTGCCTGCCTTGGCCTCCCAAAGTGCTGGAAATACAGGCATGAGCCACCACGTCCAACCTGGGCAGAACTATATTCTGGATGCATCTTAAACCTCACTTTAGCCCTACACCCTGACTTTTGTTGTTTCCTTTTTCCCGAGAAGTCATCTCAGAATGAGGCTCCCAGCTCCAGGCTCCAGTTGCAATCTCACCCCCACCTAGACTAAACCCTGAAATCAAGAAAAAGAAGCCCTGGCAAGGTATGGTGACTCATGCCTGTAATCCCAGCACTGTGGGAGGCTGAGGTGGATGGATCACTTGAGCTCAGTTCAAGACCACCCTGGCTGGGCAACATGATGAAACCCCATCTCTACCAAAAATTTTTAAAAATTAGCTTGGTGTGGTGGTATATGCCTGTAGTCCCAGCTCCTCGGGAAGCTGAGGTGAGAGGATTGTTAGACCCTGGGAGATGGAGGTTGCCGTGAGCCAAAATTGTGCCGCTGCATTCCAGCCTGAGTGACAGAGTGAGACTCTGTCTCAAAAAAAGAGAAAAGAAAAAGAAATCCTAAAAAAAAAAGAAAAGAAAAGAAAAAAAAAAGAGAGAAAAGAAAAGAAAAAGAAATTTCTGTCTCAAAAAAGAGAAAAGAAAAAGAAATCCTAACACTCACCTAACTTTAAGTAAAAGTAACTCACCTTGTAAGTCAATCTCAACATTTAATGTAACTACCCCCTACACTGGACATAATGGGTGAGGAGGATACAGATATCAGTTAGGAGGCCTTTGACTACAAGCAACAGCCTCAAGTGGGCTAACCAACAAGGAAAATGTATTATTTCATATCACAAGAAGTTCCAAAGCAGGACTCCTCTGAAGGCAGTTAATGTCTCAGCAATGATATCAGAAATGGAGTTTGTTTCTCTCTCTTTGCTCTGTCTTCCTCTGCCGGTCAGCTTCATCTTTAGGCAGCTTTCCTCATAGTCACAGAATGGTTGCCGCAGTTCCAGGTATCCCAACCCAAAACAACAATGTCCAAAAGCAGGGAAAAGATATTTCTTCTGTGTGTCATTTTAAGAGCCCCAAAAACTCTTCCCAGAAACCCTCTTGCACCCTTCAGCAGACCTCCCTCAGGCTCATGTCACCCAGTTTAGGCCAGTCCCTGGCAAGCAGAATGGGTCCCCAAGACTGGCTTAGATCAGTCACGATTTATCTCTGAGTAAGGTAGGAGAGGGGTGAAGACCAGAACAAACTGGGGGCCTCTGCCATCCTGGAGGAAGGGACCACCAGCAGTGTGAGCTACACCAAAGCTAAACAGAAGCCTTTGTCTTCCAGAAGTTCAAAAACAGCAGCTGAGGCTGGGCACGGTGGCTCATGCCTGTAATCCCAACACTCTGGGAGGCTGAGGTGGGCGGATCATTTGAGGTCAGCAGTTCAAGACCAGCCTGGCCAACATGGTGAAATTCCGTCTCTACTAAAAATACCAAAATTAGTCAGGCGTGGTAGCTTGCATCTGTAGTCCCAGCTAGGAGGACTGAGGCAGAAGAATCACTTGAACCCAGGAGGCAAAGGTTGCAGTGAGCTGGGATCACTCCAGCCTGGGTGATAGAGCAAGACTCCGTCTCAGAAAAAAAAAGCAGCTGATTGCCACAGAGGGAGGAGTGGATGCTCACCGGTCATTTTACACGTCCCAGGTGCCATTTCAAACACAGCAGCTATCACTCTGCTGAACAGGCAATCGTCTTTTGAGACAAATGTTATTATACCCATTTTGCAGTTGAAGCAGGTACAGAGAGGTTACATAATATGCTCAGTGTCACATAGTAAGAGGCAGAGCTGGGATTCACTGGGGTTGTGGTAGACCTGGGCTCTAAGGCAACCACTCAGAGAGGATTTCCCAGCCAGACGTGTGAATCCCCATTCAGGCCTTACCTGGAAGCCAAGACAAAGGTGCATAGGAGGTGGGTCCTGCTGGGATGTGGGCAATGCCAGGCAGATGGCCCTGGTTTGCCCAAGGGCCCTCCCACATCTGTGCCAGCTGTGCCTAGGCCCCTGCCAGTGAGGCAGTTGTGACCCCATTCCCAGCCCACTGGGCCTCCATCCATGTGATTAGGCTCCCAGGACTCAGGGCTCATAGCTGGCCACCCTGAGGTCCCAGCAATGACCGCTACTGGTCATATTAGTCTGTGGAGAAGGTTGTTAGTTGGTAGAGTTCTGGAAGGTGCAAGCCAGGACTTCACTAGAAATTTCTTCACCATCTCCAAGAATATTATCAGGCTTGTTCTATTCTGTCTCCCTAATGTGCCCCCACAAAAGTCTTCCCCGCAAGACCCCTGAGATGGAAAGAACTTCCACACCTCTGTTTTGTTTTGTTTTCTTGAAACAGAGTTTCGCTCTTGTTGCCAAAGCTGGAGTACAATGGCATGATCTCGGCTCACTGCAACCTCTGCCTCACAGGTTCCAGTGATTCTCCTGCCTCAGCCTCCCAAGTAGCTGGGATTTCAGGCGTGCACCACGAGGCCCGGCTGATTTTGTATTTTTAGTAGAGACAGGGTTTTGCAATGTTGACCAGGCTGGTTTCAAACCCCTGACCTCAGGTGATCCACCCGCCTTGGCCTCCCAAAATGCTGGGATTATAGGCATGAGCCACCACGCCCGGCCTGGTTTTGTTTTTTAAGCAAACATTTACGTATTTGGTCCTCTGATGAATGACTGTCCCCAGCAGATGGCAAATTCCTTGCAGGCCAAAACCTGGGCTGCTTTTGCCCATCAGTGCTCAGCTGCCAAGGGGCAGCTGCACACAGAGTTGCTCCATGAAGATGCATTGAAAAAATGGACCAGGTCAAATTCACAGAGCACCTACTGTGTTCATCAGCCGGCGCTGGGTTATAAGGAAGAAGGCAGGCTCCTTGAGGGTAGTCCCATTCCTTGTGGAGCCTTGTCCACAGCAGGCATGCAGTCAACGTCTGCGATGAAAAATACAGACACTTTCCACCCTCAGAGCCCAGGTGGAAGGTGGGGGCCCATCGTGACTAAGGGTGGAGACAGAAGAGACCAAAGATGGCTCCAAGCCCCTCTTGGGTTGCGACCAGGACTCTCTCCCCTTCCCTGCCTGCTTATGTCCCATACACAGGAGAGTGGAGGGAAAACCCAGGAGCTCTAGTTCCAGGTGACTGAGAGAAACCATGGCAGCCACACACAGAGGTCTGGCTCTAACTCCTCAGGCAGGATCACACCCATGCCAGGAGCTGGCCTTGGGTTAGAGCCCCAAAAGGCTCAGGCAGGCTAGCCATGTCCAGGGATGGGGCTCAGGGTTCTGAGGCAAAGGCAGAAAAAGGGGCATGGAGGGAGGCTGAAGAGGAGAAAGAAAGGGAAGGAGAGAGAGGTGTGGCACACAGCTGGAGAGGCAGCACGAGGGGCCACCAAGCCCCAGATGCCCCCATGTGGCAGTGATTTCCCAACAGGCTGCCCACCCTTAATCTCATCCCACTGGAGGCAGCACAGGGTCCTATGAAAGGGACACAGGAATCAAGCAACAGACCTGGGTAGCTGGGGTGGGCTGGAGTTGTAGGAGCTAGGGCCACTCAAGATAGGGGCACTGAGGACCCTGAGGGAGCCCAGACTTGAGTCAGTGGCCCTTCCATCTGAGACCTCAGCCCTGCCTGTTCCCTCTCTTCTGGGCCCATCATCAACAGTGTTTTTGAGGGGCTGCTAAGTGCTGGACCCCACACCACTGGGGGTTCCGCAGTCTCATGGAGGGAGTTTCTTTGTGGAGATTTTACAGTTGGAGACGGACAACATATGCAAGCAACTGAAGATGTGATATGTATAATCAGCCGGGCATGGGGGCTTATGCCTGTAATCCCAGCACTTTGAGAGGCCGAGGTGGGCGGACCACCTGAGGTCAGGAGTTCGAGACCAGCCTGGCCAACATGTCTCTACTAAAAATACAAAAATTAGCCAGGCATGGTGGTGGGAGCCTGTAACCCCAGCTGCTTGGGAGGCTGAGGCAAGCTAATCACTTGAACCCAGGAGGTGGATGTTGCAGTGAGCCGAGATTGCGCCACTGCACTCCAGCCTGGGCGACAGAGCAAGACACCGTCTCAAAAAAATAATAATATGTGTAATCACATATTAATCACATCAGTGTCAGGGCTATGCTGGAAAATAAAGCTGAATAAGAAGCCTAACAGGACAGGGCTGGGGAGTGGCGAGGGGTCTGGAGGGACCTCTCTGAAGTGGATATTTTGAAGTGGGTCTCGGAAGGGGACATCAGACAACATTTTCCTGGATAAATCCCTCTGGAGAGGGCTCCTGAGCTCCTGAAAGGGGACTGCTTAGCGGACACTGACCGGGGCAGGAGGAGAGACCTGAGGGAGAGGCTTATTCCATGCCTCAAGAGAAGAAAGAAACCCAGTATTTCGTATTCACCATCCGCGGTCTGGCATTCCATCAGCACCATTCTCATTTAACGCTGACAGCTCCCTACGAGGTGGAAAGTGTTATTTCCAAGCCACAACTGAAGCAGGGGGCTCAGAGATGACAGGCAACTGACCAGTGCCCCACCCCACCCCATTCCCTCCCTCCTAAAGGACTTTCACCCCAAATCGCTTTCCAAAATGCTCTGGGGAGGCCGGGCATGGTGGCTTGCACCTGTAATCCCAGCACTTTGGGAGACCAAGACGGGAGGGTCACTTGAGGTCGGGAGTTCAAGACCAGCTTGGCTAACATGGTGAAACCCCGTCTCTACCAAAAACACACAAATTAGCTGGATAGGGTGGTGCGTGCTTGTAATCCCAGCAACTTGAGTGACTGAGGCAGGAGAATCACTTGAATATGGGGAGGTGGAGGGTGCAGTGAGCCGAGATTGCACCACTGCACTCCAGCCTGGGTGACACAGTGAGACTTTGTCTTAAAAATATAGGTCAGGAGTTTGAGACCAGCCTGGCCAACATGGTGAAACCCCGTCTCTACTAAAAATACAAAAAATTAGTCAGGTGTGGTGGCAGGCACATGTAATCCCAGCTGCTTGGGAGGCTGAGGCAGGAGAATCGCTTGAACCTGGGAGGCGGGGGTTGCAGCGAGTTGAGACCGTGCCATTGCACTACAGCCTGGGCAACAAGAACGAAACTCCACCTCTCTCTCTCTCTCTCTATGTGTGTATATATATATACACACACATATATATATGTATGTGTATATATACATATATGTGTATATATATACACATACACACACATACATACATACATACATACAAATACATAAAATTAAATGCTCTGGGGAGCTAGAGCTAAGACAGGAGGAACTACTGCCACAGGGAGAACCTCTCACGTGCCCACAGCGGCCCCTGTGATCTCGGGGTCCAGGAAGACCTGCTGGTGGCAGCCTCCCATATGTCAGCAAAAGGGGGAGGCATCCGCAGGGTGGATCTGGCGGTGCCCCAGTGAGCCCTGGACCGGCATCACCTGGGCCCGCTCGCCCTCCGCCTGTCTGGGGAGGAGAGGGGAGCCTGAAGCCATGCACCCTTTATCCCCAGCAAAGCTCCGGGATTGCGAGGTAGATTAAGGGCATTCACTCAGGAGGACACCTACTTAACCAAGATCCTCCGAAATCCGGGCTGCTCACCAGCAACGACTGAGTATGCTGGGCCCGCAGGAAGCGGAGTGGGACCAGGCGGGACCCCTTCCTCGCCTGCTGACTTCCCGCCTTGCTATCAGCACTGCCGCCAGGGGGCGCGCCCGCGCCGCTGGTCTCTGAGCCGACCTCCGCGTGCACCTGCGCTCCTTTGTGTGTTAGATTAACACCTGGTGCTTACCTACTCTGCGCTTACCCGGTGCAGGTCAGGGGCTTCCTGCATTTCCAGGATGCAGCCTCTATGCCAGCAAACTGAGCTGGGCAGTAGAAAGAAATCCGATTTACTCCTGCGCCCGCCACCCCGGCTAGGGCCTTCCTGCTTCCAGGCTCTGCTGTCCAGCCTTCCAGTGGCCTCTAGGGAGCTCGCCTAAAAACCACTCTGCGGTTCCTACAGCTCCTAGGAGAAAGTTAAACGCCCTCCTCTCCAGGTCAGAGGCCTTGGAGCCCCCTATGTGCTCCCTTCGCACTGTTCCTTCGTAAGCCCTGTGGTGTCAGGCCTTTGGCCCTTGGCACTTCCCCGCCTGCTTCCCCGCTGCAATGACTTCTCCTCTCCCTTTATCCCCCCAGGTTGGTCTGGCTCCTGACTCCGCCTGGCAGCCCCAATACCTGTTTCAAGCAAAAATGAATTGCACAGTGCCTGGATCAGAGATTTCCTCCTCCCTCCCCGTGACAGATGGGTAGCCGCATGAGGGCGGGCAGGGGCCTGGCAGCTGGAGTCTTTGTCTACACGGTGCCTCTGCAGGGGGTCCAGTGGAGCCTCGCTGAATACACAGCGGAGGACTCTGAGCCCAGGGGAGTACACATCAAAAGGAACCTCAGGGCCAACTAGAGAGAGGGGTTGGGCTGGGGCTGGGGTCCCCTTCCCAGGTCTAATGTCCCACACATTCACACACACAACAAAAAGTGCTTCCCATGTGCCACCCCATGTCCCCACGTCCCTGGCCCTTGTTGCCTCTTCTGCCCTCTTCCAAGAGACCACCCTTCCATTCAGGGCGATGGCCTCCTAGTCCACTGGCTGTTGCCTCCACCCCGGCCACCCTCCCTGGTCTTGGAGTGAATTTAACCCTTTCTCCACCAAGTGAAACCACCCTGGGGCTTTGGGTACCTGTTAGAGAGAGGGTGTTTCTATCTGTGACGTGTGGTCAGGGGCACCCGCCCTCCTCTGACAGAAACCATTCCTGCGTTTCCACCGGCGGCAGCGTAAGGCTTGCAGGAGGAAGGAAATTAAACCTGTGTTGAAGGAAGGACACCTGGCGAAAAGGAAAGGGCTCAGACTCCTCTCCTCTGATGAGCTTTCAGGTGGGGGAAATCCCCACACACACCTCCATTCTCTAGGGCACCTCGCAGGGCCACTGATAGGCTCCAGTCCTCTCCTCTGTCACTTCCCAGGTGCACATGGCCAGCTCCTGGATTCCACCCTACAACCCACTTGTTTCCCACCTGATGCACATGACCTGGGTCTCTGAGTGCTCCAGGCTGCCTGGAGGAGGCATTCAGGTACACAGGGCCCCTCAGGGAATGATTGTCTTGCTCACAGCACCCAGGATGCTGGCTGGGCATATCTCAGCCAACACACACCCCCACCGACAGCCCCGGATCTTTTGCCCCCACCTCACAGCATTGGCACCTGTGGAGTCTTGCGGCCCAGCAATGACCCCAAGAGGCCATCAAGTCCAGGCCCTGTCGCCCCACCACACTGCATCCACAGTGGTGTCTGACTGGCCAGGGAAGGTAGCCCTCTCCAGCTCTCAGCATGACTGTCATGGGGCTCTGGAACTCCCGAGCACTTGGGCAGGACTCCAGCAGGCACCTCTGATTAGAAAGCCACCTGGGAGCCCTGTGGGTGGGACAGGACTCCAGGTAGGACCTAGCAGGCCTCCATCCAAGAGGGATGTATGTGGAAAGCTCTCCACTTCCAGAGCCTTGTTCCTGAGGCTCTGCATTCATGACAATGGCAATCCCCTTTCCAGGTGAATCAGAAACAGGGTGCCCCAGAATCAGCCCTGCCATGAGGAGCATCCCTAGGGATCCCCATCTCTTCAGCCCCCACCAGGTTCACCACTCCTGGGCAGGTTCACGATTTTTCTTCGCCTTGCAGCTCCTTGGTCCTCTCCGCCTCACCCCTGCCCCTTTCTTCCTCAGGCCGGTGGCTCAGCCTCCCCCGCCACCCTTTTCTTGGTTTCTGTCTCAGCATCTCTCTCATCTCTGAGCGCCTCTCTCTCTCCTCCTCCTCTCGGTCTCTCCTTTTCCTCCCCTTCCCTCCTCTCTTTCAACCACCCCTCCCACTCCCTCCAGTCCAGCACTGGGCTAGGAACGCAGCAGAAGCCGTGACAAGCCCAGGCGGCTCTCCCGACCCTTGGTGCCCCCGGGGCCATTTCCCCGCGCTCCCTGTGCCGGCAGCAGCCGCGTGCGGAGAGGGCTCGGCGACCAGAAGAGGCAGCAGGTTCAAGCTGTGGGTACGGGGGCTCAGATCAAAGGCCAGGAATGTCTGGCCTCCTGGCGTGAGACTTCCTCCAGCCGTGGCCCCCACCTCGTGGAACGCCCGCCGTTCCAGGCCTCTGTGGGACTCGGGTCGGCTCATTCTCTGCTCTTTATGCCACAGTTCCCTACACAGGGGTCCCCGCTCCCCACCGGCAGTGCTTCCTTCACCCCAGACGCGGGCTGCGCAGAGCCCTGGTGCCTCAGGTGGTCTGGGAGGGGGCCTAGGGGAAGGCACCCAGGTGACCGGGCGTGAGTCCCCAAAGCCTGACCACGATGTCAATACCACCCAGGGCTGAGACCTAATTCCTCGCTCTGGAAAGGGAGAGGAGAGGAAGCAAGCCCGGAGGGGGCCTAGAAGGACTCCTTTCCTGTGGGGAGGGGTGGGTATCTGGAAGCATTTGGTGTCCGCACAGGGCTAGAGCCTCTATCGTCAAACCCCAGTCTGGAGCTCCCTATCAGCAGAACCGGGGCCTCAGGCGGGACAGTCAGGCAGTGAGGGGCGCTCCGGAGGGCAACAAGGTCCTCCAAGGACCTGGGCCGCCCTCGGCCAGAGCTGCGCGTTTCACCGGTCCCTGATGGTCCAACCAAGAATCTCAGTGAGGCTGTGGGTCGTGCCTCCGACCCTGGCCAGAGGTCGGGCCTGAACCCCTCAAGGAGGAGAAAGTGACCCGACTCCGAGAGCAGGAAATGCGACTGGCCGCTGGTGTCAGTTGCAGGAAATGCAAAGGCAGCAGGAGGTCCCGATACCGATCTGATCCCTGACAAAAGACTCAAATGACACTCGGCTCCGTCCCCCGGCGCCGCCCGCAGCCAGACCTTCGAGCCTCAGCGGACTTTTCCGCACGTTCCTCGGACACCCGGGAAGCGACCTCCCGCGGCCACGACTAGAGGCCGGCGGGCAGGCGGACTCGGGAGGCTGGAAGCTGGGAGGGGGTGCGTTCCCCCACCCCCTGATCCTGGCCTGCCCGAGAGGGGCTTCTGGAAACATCCCTGTGCTTTCTACCCTCGATTCCTCGCGGGCCCACGTCCCAACGGGTCACAGTCCCCGCCAGCAGAGGAGCCACCCGTTCATGCCCACGCCAAGCCCTCGCCATGTGAACCCCCGGGTCAGAACCCCCGCGCCCTAACCCTGGCCAGCGGGGGGCCGCGGCGGTAGCAGAGGGTCCGGCCCACCGCATCCTCCCGAAGCCCCGCGGCGTCCGGGGCGCGGGCTTTGCCCAAGTTTGCTGGGCGATGCCCTTCCCGGAGCCCGAGTTGTGGGCCGGGCGGGAGGGGCGCGTGATTGACAGGCTGAACTACAGACTCATCTCTTACCTTAGGCCGCGGGCGCTGATTGGCTGCTCGCTGACATCCTCAAACCCGGCTGCTCCGCGCTGGGCTCGGGAGGGGGGCGGCTGCGGGTGGAGGTGCGCTTCTGACAAGCCCGAAAGTCATTTCCAATCTCAAGTGGACTTTGTTCCAACTATTGGGGGCGTCGCTCCCCCTCTTCATGGTCGCGGGCAAACTTCCTCCTCGGCGCCGCTTCTAATGGAGCCCCACCTGCTCGGGCTGCTCCTCGGCCTCCTGCTCGGTGGCACCAGGGTCCTCGCTGGCTACCCAATTTGGTGGTAAGACTCGCCTCTTGTCTACCCGCGGCCCGGTTTCTCCGCCGCGTCCGGGGAAGGTGGGGGCGCCGGCCGGGGGTGGGCCGCGGCAGGGCTGGGGCTCCTCTCCTCGCCTCCCTCCAGCCCCCCACCCACCTACCCCTCCTGGATTTTCTGCTGGTGTCGCCTTCAGAATCCAACTCCTGGCTCCTCTGATAATCACCATTTTCCCTGCTCCCCGCTGCAGGGGCTGGAGGACTTTCCCATCTCAGAAGGTTTCTTATTCTTAGATCCTAACCCTCTGCCCGTCCCAATCTAGAGGCCCCGAAGACCCCCCATTTGCTTGCAGTTGGGTTTCTGGAAATCCAGCACTGTCCCTGGGGCCCAGCCACTCCTCTTCTCCATTTTGGGGTCTTCATGGGCAAAACCATCCTGTTCCTTCACTGCCACCCCACCTCTGCCGGCGCCTCCATCAAGAGATTCCCCCACAATAACCCCCCTTTGCCTTCCTATTTCAGACCCCAAAGGCTTCAGGGCTCCTCCCGGGGCAGGGGAGTGGGTGGGGGTATTTCATCAGATTCTCCCCACTGCTCTAGATTCATCTTGAGCCTCTGAAGTGAATATGGTATTTGCTGATCCGGGATGCCATTGAATTCGGATTTTATTCATTTCTTGCTTGTCCACCCTGGCAAAAGGGGGGTTCCTTGAAAATGGGTTGTCTGGGAGGGGTAGGCTTGTTATTCTTTGACCAAAAATCCAATTCTCCATGTCACATTTGTTCCTTTTGGAAAACCGAGGACCGAGGAGAAAGGGAGAGGGAAAGGAGAATTCCGTCCCTGAGAAATGCGGATACAAAAGACATTTTAGTAAATAAGGCTGGGAAGCCGGGCGCAGTGCTTGGGGGGCTGTGCGTGTCTGGGGGGCCGGGGTGAGGAATAAACATCCCTTTGGGAGCCCCAGCTCCAGGAGTCCCCTTGTTTTCCGAGCGGCCCCATCGCCGCTCTCCCACCCTCTGCAGGTCCCAGGGGCCAGAGGGGAAGACACTGAAACCAGTTCTCTAAATTACACCCCGCCTCTCCCCAGTCTCCAGCCCCCTGCATTCCGGAAAACTTTAATTAAAGAATCTTCCCCTCCTGGATGCAGGAGAGCCTCGGCCTGGGGGTGGGAGGTGAGGAGGAAGAATTTGGGATCTGTGAGTGAGAAATGGGCTGTGGCCCCTGGGGTGAAAGTCAGAGAGAAGTGCCACCATGGTGCGGTACTGCCTGCAGGTCCCCAGACTCCCTGCCTTTCACCAACCCAGAGCCTAGGGTAGGAGGAGCAGAGACAGCGAGATTTGGGGGCCACACCCCGAGTCTTCCAGTTGTTTGGGGTGGTAGCATTTGTGTCTGGGTGTTTGGGGCCCCTGGGAGAGAGGGTGGGGACATGGCCAACGGTCTCTGTTTAGAGGGTACTAGGAGTTGCTCCCAGGACAGCCAGCCAAGGGGAAGTCTTTCTTCTGCCCAACCCACACTTTTCCGTGGGGCTGGGCTCACCTGAGGCTTCCAGCACATAAAGAAGTCCATGGGGTGGCCAGGGCAGCCAGGGACCTCAGGAAGGAGGTTCGGCCAGTCTGGGGAAAGACTGCTGCCGACACCAGTCTAGCCTCACCCGGCCATTCCTGCCCCTCTTCCCATTCTCCGGCCAAGGCCATGCCGTTTTTTGCCTTGCCTTCGCAGGGACTCTGGCGGGTTGGGGGAGGGCAGGAAGGAAAGGCTTGGCAGCCCATAGGTGGCAGGGACTGAGGAAGAGAGCCCAGGCTCTCCAGCCCTATGAGCTAGAAGATGGCACTCTTCCAGTCAGTGGAGATTCTGGTGTTAAATGGTGTCTTGGGGACCATCTAGATAGGGGTTACCCAATAGGAGGAAACGCTAGGGAAACCTGGAAGGTCAAGACATTGGCCCTAACATAATGCTAGACACATGGCTTGTTTGGGAATTTGGTGGGGGACAGGAATGCTGCTTTGTCTAAGCCGAGGAGAGAGATGTATGGGTGTGTGTTGTGTGTGTGTATGTGTTCTGGGTCTATGACCCCGAGAAGTGTTTTCTATACACTAGTGTGTCTCTATGTGCAAAAGTGTTTGTGCCTGCAACTGGGCTACTGTGGATGTGAAATCGTGTGGGTGTGTTGGGGAATCCATGGCCCATGACAGGTTGTGCTGTGTCTCTGAACACAAGTGTTAGCAAGTGGCTGATGCTGTGATGTGTGTATGTACGTGTGTAAGAGACAGAGAGAAGTCTAGAAGTATCTTTGCCCATGTAAAGGTCAGAGCCTGTGTCTGCTTGTGACGCTGGGCTTGACTGTGTTCATGACTGGGCATGTGAGTGAGTGTGTGTGTGTGTGTGTATACGTGCGTGCGCATGCCTTCATGACAGTGTGGGGAAAGCCCCATAGATGTCTTTGTGCGTGAATATCAGTGCTCATGGCCATGACCTGATTGTGCTTGTAAGGAGGAGAGCGATACTCAAGTCCATAGCTGTGTGAGGGCTGTGTCTGAGTCTGCCTGTGATCCTGTCCCCAGGTGCTGGGCCTGGGGCTGAATGGCTGTGAATATGTTTGCAGACATCTACCTGTGGGTATGAATGACACCTGAGCTTGGGTGTCTGGTGGGCAGCCATGGGCCCGGAGGGAAGGTCCAATAGGAAGCAAAAGTCTCACAAGGTGGCTTCAGGGGGCACAGCTGGCCAGGGATGGCACGCTAGAGAGGCAGGGGCACAGGATTCCTTGACACCAGCTTGTCCTGTCTGTCCAGGCGCTAGAGTCACTGGCCCTTCTCTCTGAGGTTGTTTTCCTTTGGTCTTGGAGCTGGGGTGGAGGGTGAGTCACCTTCTCAGGGCTAGGGCTGGGGCTGTAGGGTAGATGGGCCTCTGCTTCCTGATTCCATTTCTGCCCCCACTTCCCAACCTAGCTCCCGCCAGGCAGTCAGATTCCAGCACTTTGAGCATCTAAGCCCATCTTGGCCTGCCCTCTTTGGACCACCCAGCTCACTCATTCCCCAGGAAGGATTTACAGGGGAAGTCAGGTAGCTGGGATTTCCGTCCATGCGGACCCTCAAGCACAACACCCTGAGCCCGCACTGCTCAGACCCCAGTCCTGAGAGAAGGTTGACCAGAAGGGACAGCTCTAAGGGGCCTCAAACTGACATCCCTGGGAGGAAGAGATGTTCTCCAGGTAGTGACAGAGCCGGGACAGGAAACAGCAGCACTGATTTCTCAAATTCCCCTTGTCAGTCCCAGTTAGCTCCTGCTGGAGAAACTTGTCTTTCTTCTCCTTCTTGGGGGTGTGGGGTGGGGGGATGAACCTATATTATTAAGGCCTAGCCCAGCACCTGCTACATTCCAGCGGTGGACACGCAGATGGAGGGGGCCTGCTGGAGATCACCCTGCCGCTGTGTGACTGAGGACCAGTGGCCACCCATCTGGGTCTGCTTCCTTACACTTCACCCAGGGGTCCCCAGACTGCCCTGCCTCACAGCTTGGGTGAAAGTGTTTTGCAGAGGACAAGGGCAGTGACCTGGGAAATAGGACACCTGCGTTCTCGTCGTCCTGGGACCCATCCTTCCACTCGAGCACCTGCCTAGGACCTACCTTAGTTTCCCCATCTGTCACATGTCCTGCTGCCTCTCCCACCCACTCCCACCTCCACCCGCCTTTCAGAGGCCTGTGAACATGTTCAGTCAAACCCCGTGGGGGTCAGTGGGCTGGGCTCAGGGAGGCACCTGGAGACTGCGGGGGAGGAAGGCCCCAGGCCAGGTGTTAACACTTGTAACAGGCAGGAATTACAGCTCACTGGGGCTGGGCTGGCTGGGGCTGGTGAGGAGCTGAGCTAGCTGGAGGCTGTTGATCCCACAGACAGACAGACAGACAGATGGGCAGATACCAGATCGGATGGCCAGGCTTTAACCGGGTGGTCTCCCTTCCAGGGCAGACCTTTCCCTGGGGGGATATGGCGGGGAAATTAGTCCAGGTCTCTTGGAAGTGAGTTAACAGCCCCCCTGCTCACCCCGCCCCCATCATGGGTGGGGCTTCGGAGTCCAGAGGGAGCAAAATTGGTGGCTGATCCGTTGGTATTCTTCTGATAGGATCACATTTGGCTTAAAAAGAAAAAAACAGGTCAAACGTTGTAATAATACCAAGAGCCTGAGCTGAGTTATGTCCTTAGAAGAACCTGCTTTAATATGTGTGGGGACGGCATGGGGGAAGGGGACGCTCTCAGGGAAAGTTCTAGACTCTCAGAGCATTTTATCCACAGCTCCGGGGCCAGGAGGTGAGTGATGGGTGGAGTCTGAGTATCACCCCCACCTCCACCCCAGGGAATCTGAGGGCTTGGGTCTATGATGTCTGCCCTGCAATTAATCCTGGCCTGGTGGGAAGACCTTTGGCGAGGAGGTCAAAAGAGTCAGGAGCTGGACTTTGGTGCCAAGTTCTTTAGGAGGTACTTGCTGCAGCTTCACCAGTGGCAAACCCAGCCAAGCCCTACCATCTGGGTACATGCTCAGTCACTGACCAAGGTGGAGAAACTGAGGCAGAGAGGGCTCTGATTAGCAATCTCCAAAGAATGGACTCAGCCCAGCAAGCATCTCATCCTATTCACTACAGAACTTAATGCTAATAAACATGAATGGTACTTGGGCAGATGTAGAATTGGAGGAAGTCTCTCCTCAGTCTGGGCAGGAGACAAGAAACCAGGGGATGGCACAGGAAAGGTGACTTATCTCACAGGAGGATGCAGCTAACAGACCCTTCAAGGGAAAAAGAAGTGGGAAAAAGGAAATTGTTTTGGTCTCAGAATGTGATGAGCCAGGAGTTGAGCAGAACCTTTGCCACCCACCCTGATGTGAGCGCAGAAACTTTCTCCAGCTGCCGAGGAGGGCAAGACATCCTCCACCCCTCATTCCTAACGCAGGGAGGAGGCAAGCCTAGCCCCACCCACACCCCTGCAAAGAGCCATCCTGAGGTTACATCTGTACATCCATGTTATCCTGTATGCTGGAAAATGGTGAGAGTGGGGTGTTGGAGAGACCTAGGTCTGAATTCCAAGTTCAATACCAATGGACCCTTGGCCTAGGATGAGTCCCTTCCCTTCTCTGGGCTTCATTCAAGTCCCTGCCTCTTTCTGGGCTTCATTTTCGTCAACCATATGGAGGGGTCCCTTCTGCCTCTCAGAGTCACAGGGCTATGACAGGTTCTGGCTTCATTGCTGTGAAGCATGACACTCCATGGCACACATTCCGGGCCTGTATTAGACAGTCCACCCCTTTCTTTCTGTGACTCCATCTGACCTAAATCCCAAAGAGCTGGCTGCCCCACTCCCGCCAAGCCAACCTGCTTGGACTTCCAAACCTCGCCCCAAACCCTCCCACCCTTCTGGAGCCAGGCCGTCTGCATTCACATCTGGCTTTTTCATGTACTACCTGGGTAACCTAGGGCAAGTTAACCTCTACAAGCCTCAGTTTCCTCATCTGTAAAATGAGTGTAATGATTGCCTCTACTTCATAGGGTTTCAAAAATGATTCAGTGAATACTTCTTAGAATGATACCTTGCGTACAGGAAATATATCGATGTTAGCTGTTTTCACCTCCTATCTGCAAGCTATTGGCTCACTGAAGCCCTGGAGCCAAACTTGCCTTTTCCAAGAAGCCCTCCCAGATTTGCCACACCTGGCTCTGTTTTCTCCTTTTCTTCTTTTTGCCTGTTTGCCCCACAGTGCTGTAGCTTTATTCTTAAGTTGAGGGCGCTGGGCTAGGCTAACCTCACTGCAGCTCTTTGCCTGCCCAGGAAGGGGCGGGCAGGGTAGAGAAGGTTACTGGAGTGTCCCCTCATCCTTCCCTGACCCCCAGAGTCTGCCAGACTCTTGCTAGGACCTAGAGCCAGGGGGCTGGGCACAGGAGGGGTGGGGGAGGCAGGCTTCCCAGGGGGAGTGGCACCAGGGCCGCCTGGAGCAGCCTGAGCAGAAGTTCCTTCTCTAGGAGCTGAGAGATGATTCAGAAGGTGATTTATAGTCGGAAGGCAGAAAGCTTGGCTCCTGGCAGAAGCTGCTGCTTAATTACATTCTTGGGGCGGGGGTAAGGGGGTGGAGGTATGTGGGCGGGGGGCAGCAGGGGCCAGACTTCTACCTCCTCCCCGTCCAGGCCCTGTCCCTTTGGCTGTCCCAGCTCCAAGCAGGGTCCTTCTTTATCCTGCTGCCAGAGAGGGAATTCCCTGCTCTCAATGAGAGGCTACGCCAGGAGTGCAGGAATAGCTTCTGGGAGTGGAGAAGGTGGGAAGAGAGGGAGGAGGCCGGATCCCATCTCCCAGGACTTCTGCAAGGGAGACTGGATGGTGACGTGCTGGAAAACGGGCCTTCTGGGAAGGAGCACTCGGTCTCCTGCCTGCTTCTGGGCAGGGAAATAGCTAAGGCACCTGGGCAGAGTTGAGTTTATTGAGTTTCTTTTTGTTTGAGACAGAGTCTTGCTCTGTTGCCCAGGCTGGAGTGCAGTGGCACAACCTTGGCTCACTGCAACCTCTGCCTCCCGAGTTCAAGCGAGTCTCCTGCCTCAGCCTCCCAAGTAGCTGGGATTACAGGTGTGCGCCACGATGCCTGGCTAGTTTTTGTATTTTTTAGCAGAGATGGGGTTTCACCATGTTGGCCAGGCTGGTCTCGAACTCCTGACCTCAGGTAATCCACCTGCCTCGGCTTCCCAAACTGCTGGGATTACAGGCGTGAGCCACCGCACCCGACCAGAGTTTCTAGAATCTTTTGAGTGGCAACTCCACACTCTCCTTCGGGCACCCTGTCCTGCTGCTGCCTGGGAGGGCCTGCCTGCCCGTTTGCTCCTTTTCTGTCGCTCGGGTCTCAGTGGGCCACGGCGGCTGGAGAGAAGGTCCTGCGCTCAGAGGCTGAAACCCGGTTCTTCAGCGTTAGGCAGCCTATCTCTCGTGAGCACAGCGGCTACCCCAGGTGCACAACAGTTCTGCCAGCAGGCACAGCCCCATACCCTCATGTCAAACTAATATCTCAGAGAGTCACACCAATGCCACTGGGTGCAGCTACAATCACTTCCACGCCATTGATAGGAGCCCCCATTCTGTTTCCATACCTGCTAAGTTGACATCAGCATTTGCCACATTAATACTGACCCATGCAGCAACCCGCCTGATGACACCTGAGGCCGCTTCGTTCCCTGCATGGCAGCGGTGAATCCCAAATCCCTCACTGCTAGTTCTTCAGGCTGGAAAGGTGTAGGGCGAGCAGGGGTAGGCTTTCCGAAGCCAGTAGTGTCGATTTATCTGTTTGCAGCCTGGCTTGTACAGCCGGGAGGAGTTGGCAGGGGTCAGGATGGGGACACTAGACAGCTCTCTGGTTCCCCCCGAGGCGGGCCTTCTCAAAATGGCCTCATTATGTGTGTGGAGTGAATTCCAGAAATGTCAGGCACACCCATACATCTAGGGAATGAAGGAGACGCCGGAGCGGGCTCTGGGGTGGGAGGGGCCAGTGTGAGGAGGTGGTCGGCTTCCGGGCAGGGAGTTAGGGCACCTGAGACCTGGCTCTGCCACCATCTTGATATTAGGCAACTCCCTTAACTGTTCTGAGTCTCAGTAAATAGGAGAGTTGGGTAAGCTGCCGGCCAAGGACTTCCAGCTCCGAGATTGCAGTCCTGCAGGCTGTGTTCCACGTTCCGGTGGCCCAGCTATTCCATCTGTGCCTGGTGGAGAGGGTGGTCACTGAAAGCTGATCTCAGGGAAGGGTCGGGCGTGCAGAGCCCTGAACTCTACACACAAAGAGCTGTGATACCGTCGATGAGTCTCCTCCCTCCTTCAGTTTTCTCATCTGCAAATTGGATGATGATCATAACACAACCACCTGCCCTGCCTGCTTGCAGGGCCGTGAAGAACTTCAGGTGGAATACTCTTTGGGAAAGCACTTTGGGAAGTGTCAGGTTCTTTCCAGAGAAGTTAACTATCATTGTGAGTCCTAGAAAAGAGGAATAAGAAGGCTGGGTGCGGTGGCTGTAATCCCAGCACTTTGGGAGGCTGAGGGGGGGTGGATCACCTGAGGTCAGGAGTTTGAGACTAGCCTGGCCAACATGGTGAAACCCCGTCTCTACTAAAAATACAAAAGATTAGCTGGGCATGGTGGTGGGCGCCTGTAATCCCAGCTACTCGGGAGGCTGAGGCAGGAGAATCACTTGAACCTGGGAGGCGGAGGTTGCAGTGAGCCGAGATTGCACCACTGCACTCCAGCCTGGGCAACAAGACCGAGATTCTGTCTCAAAAAAAAAAAAAAGAAAGAAAGAAAGAAAGAAAGAAAAGAGGAATAAGAGCTACACCCTGCTCAGACAGTGCTAAGAATGAACGCTGAGCCTCTGAGCTTGAGGAGTTGATATTTCTAGCAGAGGAAGAAGCGGGGCTGGACAGCGGAGTCCTCAGCTCCTTCCTGTAGGGGTCCTGATGCTCAATGGACAGCCCCCGGGAGAGGGCACAGAGGCCTCAGGTCTGAGGCCAACTGGTCACGGGGCATGCCCAGGTTCACAGCTCAGGGCATGGGGCTTGGTTATCCTCCTGGCCTAATGCAAAAACCACCCGCCAGACCCAGAGTGAGATTTCCAACCAGGGACACATGGGAAGATGTAGGTGGAGGTGAGGGGGTCAAGGGCAAAGGGCCGCCAGCTGGAAGGGGCTCTGCTGAGGCCTGTAGTCATCAGGGAATCCTAATGGCCTGGGTAAGGCCTAGCAAACTAGGAGATGGGCACAAGCCTTTCCCTCCAGCTCAGCTGGAAAAACTGGGAGGACTGAGTGTGTGAACATGTGTGTTGGGGAGGGGGATGGGAGGAAAAGGACCAAGCACCCAGGTCTGTCTGGAAGACCTTTCTGGAAAACCTGCCCCTGGGCACAGAGTCCCACTTATCTGCCAGAGCCAGCTGGGCCAGCAAGGAAAACCAATCTCATTAGTAATGCAAATAGGGGCTTGTGCCGTGAGTGAGCAGGCGTCCCGCCTCCTCTCCAGCTCCCACCAATCATCTTCACAAGGCGGATTGCTGAGGGTGCCACTCCCCTGCTCTAAAACCTCCCATGGCTCCCCTCTTCCTATCTGGCACTGAGGCTCCCTATGATTTTGCTTCTGTCCACCTGCGCAGTTGTACCTTTCACAAACCTCCCCCCAACATCCCTCTTCAACTGGAGTACTCACGTTTTTGCTTGTTCATTGAAATACTTCCACCTCTTCTCTCTGACTTTAAAAGGCAGCCCAACCCGGGGCCTGTTGAGCAGGGGTCAGTCTGCTCTGCGCTGCTCAGCTTGGACCCCACTTGGCTTAGGTCATGTAGCCCTGAACTATGAAGGGTCCTTAGAGGGTCTCCCAAGATGGACGGGCCCCTCGACCAGAGCAGGCTGCTGCCCCAGAAGTGGAGATGAGCCTTTTCTCCCAGTGTCAATTCCCCTGGGTTTCTTTTCATTTTTTTTAAATCCCAGTTCCATTTGCAAACGTTTCCTATTCGTGTACTATTTCCCCCTCCACGCTCACCAGCTCACATGATGCTTAAGTGTCTAAGTCGTTAATTTTAAGATTGCAATTGGCGGAAGTTGTTTCTCTATCCAGGAAGAGGTTAATATGTTTGTTGACTGTGTGCTACATGCTGGTCCCCATACAGACGCCATGATCTATCTGAGTCTAATTCTTGCCAGTTTATCGATAGGGAGTCCCATAGTGCAGCCTGGGTATGGCGTGGGAAGCCGAGCCCACATCCTGGTGGACCTAAAGCCCTTTTTCCTTCTACCACCATTCAAGCTCGGTTGTGGACTTGTTACTGGCATAAAAATGTGCTTGTTCATATTCTACTTTGTTCCCCAAAGGATGGTTTTGAGGCAGGTTTACACTTGACCTTCCACTCAAAGGCTGATACTTTGGGCTTATAGATACTATTTGTGAACGTCTGGGAAGTCTCTTATTTGGGGATGTGCCCTCCTCACTGGCCACCTTTCCACAAGTCATCAGACTGTCCGTAAGCTGGGACTGCACAGTTGCTGACAGCAGTGGCCATGTGAGCATTTTGTTGCCCCTGGGATGGGTAAGGGGCGACCTTGATCAAATCACTGCCTCCTGGGCCTCAGTTTCCTCATCTGTGAAACTGAAAGGATAGCGTAAATGACCTCTCAGATTCCTTCCAGCACTAAGCTCTTTCCTTCTACTTAGTCCTTTTTGCTGCTTTGCATCTGGTCTCCATCATATAAGTGCCAGAAAGCAGTCGGGCAGAATCTTCTTTCTTACCCTAGTCCAATTCTTGTGTTGGTATCTCTGACATAGCCAATTGTTCATTTCACTTTTACAATTCGACCTTCAGCTTTATTTCTCCCCGAGGAGCCAGCATGCTTTGTCCTTTCTGATAAAGCACGCTTCCCTTTATGTCCTGGCTGTGAGAAAACTTAGAGGTCCACCTGAAGCCCCATCCTTGCACCCGGGTGGACCTTGACCCTGATCCTGCTCTTCCGTTTTCATTTTGTTATTGAATCTGATGTGTTTTCCGTCATCAGCCTCTTGAGGGCAGGCATGTTGGAGTCTTTGTACCTGGCCTGGGCATAGTGGATCCTCAATAAAGACTTGTCTTTAGGATACACATTTGCTGTCAACCTCTTCAAATCCTTTCTGGAAGGAAGCAAGGCACATGCGAATTAAAAAGCAAAATAAACATTGCTCTGGGAGGGAGTTGGTCCTGACTGGATAGTTTTGAGTTGTGAGAATTCCAGTCCACTTCTGTTTCTTTTTTTTTCTATTTATTTATTTATTTAGAGACAGAGTTTCGCTCTTGTTGCCCAGGCTGGAGTGCAGTAGTGTGACCTCGGCTCACTGCAAACTCCGCCTCCCGGGTTCAAGCAATTCTCCTGCCTCAGCCTCCCAAGTACCTGGGATTACAGGCACGCGCCACCACTCCCAGCTAATTTTGTATTTTCAGTAGAGATAGGGTTTCACCATGTTGGTCAGGCTGGTATCAAACTCCTGACCTCAAGTGATCCCCCTGCCTCGGCCTCCCAAAGTGCTGGGATGACAGGTGTAAGCCACCATGCCCGGCCTTCTTGCTGTTTCTTTACTGTCAGCTTTTCCCCAAGTTTACAAAAAGCTTGTCTTCAGAGAAGTCGCCTCTTTTCTTTCCTTCATGATCTTCTCCATTCTAAAGCTGAGGTTGGTTCCTAATCTTCCTCTAGGGACTGTCTCTTGTTCCTGGCCAATGACTGTGTCCACCCCTTCTCCTGGCTCCCTTCACGTCTGGTTCCTCCCACCCTCCCTTGCCTTGAAAGCCCACAGTGCTATTGCCACCTTTCCACAGGTGATGGAGTGCCCAGGTGGCACCTGCCCTCTCTCCAACGGAGCTGCTCCCGTCCCCAGCAGCCTTCGTGAGGGCCAAGCCCCACTCTGCAGATGGAACCCCAAGGAGAAGCAGAGGGGAGTGACTGGCCAGGGATCTCCCCATTCATCCAGCGAGGTGTCCTCACAACTCAGACTGGCTCTCCCCTCCCCTCCGCTTCTGCCCTTGGGCAGCACATCTGCACGTCACCCCACCCAGCCCCTGACTTCAGGGGAGAGAATGTCTAGCCTCAGGCTGGGTGGTCCTCCATCTTAACTGCAGCTTCTCTAGGGGATTCCGGAGCCTTTCTCTGCTACCAGTAAGGATGGAGTCTGTGACCTCTGCACTGTCCTGGAAGCTAAAGCAGCCTCAGGAAAGCAGCCTCTTCATCCCCAAGTTACCTGTGAGAAAACTGAGGCTCAGCTGGGCTCGGTAGCTCATGCCTGTAATCCCAGCACTTTGGGAAGTCAAGGCAGGCGGATCACCTGAGGTCAGGAGTTCGAGACCAGCCTGGCCAACATGGAGAAACACCATCTCTACTAAAAATACAAAATTAGCTGGACGTGGTGCATGTGCCTGTAATCCCAGCTACTGCAGAGGCTGAGACAGGAGAATCGCTTCAACTGAGAGGCGGAAGTTGCGGTGAGCTGAGATCTGGCCATTGCACTCCAGCCTGGGCAATAAAAGTGAAACTCCATCTCAAAAAACAAAAAAGAAAAAAGAAAACTGAGACTCACGGGACCCAACCGGGAGCTGTAAGGAGCTCAGAAGCAAGTGGGCAGGCTCCAGTGGTAGCTAGTAATTCCTCGCTTATGATGTCCCAGGTATCACATACATTGAGGAAACAAAGCACACACATTAGCTCATCCTCCTGACAACCCCAGGAGGCAGAGACTCTAGTTATCCCCATTCTACAGATGAGAAACTGAGGCCCTGAGGCACCATTCCGTTGCCCAAGGCTCCATGAGTGGTAAACCCCAGAGCACTAAACAAGAGACAAACTGCCTAAAGCCAGGCCCTTCAGTGACACCACACCACAACCAGGAAGTTCCTCCTTAGATCTGGCTTCAGTCTTTCCTTAATCCAGACCCAGGTTTTCTTCCTGGGGATGTGAATATCACTGTCAAGTTTCAGTTTGGTTTGGTTTGAGACAGGATCTTGCTCTGTTGCCCAGGCTGGAGTACAGTGGTACAATCACAGCCCACTGTAGCCTCAACCTCCTGGGGTCAAGCGATCCTCCTGCCTTAGCTTGCCAAATTGCTAAGACTACAGGCAAGCACTGTATGTGGCTAATTTTTTTAATTTTAATTTTTATTTATTTTTGAGACAGTTTTCACTCTTATCACCCAGTATGGAGTGCAATGGCAAGATCTTGGCTCACTGCAACCTCCACCTCCCGGGTTCAAACAATTCTCCTGCCTCAGCCTCCCAAGTATCTGGGATTATAGGCGCCTGCCACCACGCCTGGCTAATTTTTGTATTTTTAATAGAGATGGAGTTTCACCATGTTGGCCAGGCTGGTCCTGAACTCCTGACCTCAGGTGACCCGCCCACCTCGACCTCCCAAAGTACTGGGATTACAGGCGTGAGCCACGGTGCCCGGCTTTTTTTTTTGTTTTTTTTTTTTGTTTTTTTTTTTGTAGAGATGGCATCTCCTTACATTACTTTTGCTTGAATTCCTGGGCTCAAACAATCCTCCTGCCTCAACCACCCAAAGTGCTGGGATTCCAGGGTTATGGTTCCAGTTTTCACTTGAGGACCAGGGTTTGTCTCATCTCTGAATTTTCCTGTCTGGAGTTGGTTCCTTCTGGTGGGTTTGTGGTCTCGCAGTGAGTGTTACAGCTCTTAAGGACCCCAAGGGTGAGCAACAGCAAGAGTTATTGTGAAGAGCAGAAGAACAAAACTTCCACAGCATGGAAGGAGACACAAGCAGGTTGCTGCTGCTAGGGGGTGGGGTGGGGTGCAGCTTTTATTCCCTTTTTGTCCCCCCACCCCGTCCTGCTGATTGGTCCATTTTACAGAGTGCTGATTGGTCCATTTTACAAAGTGCTGATTGGTCCATTTTACAAACCTCTAGCTAGCTACAGAGCACTGATTCGTGCGTTCTTACAGAGCACTGATTGGTGCATTTTGCAAACCTCTTGTAAGAAAAGTTCTCTTAAGTCCCCAGTTGACCCAGGAAGTCCAGCTGGCTTCAACTCTCATTCCTTCCCTAGAACAATTTCTCCCAGGCAACCCATCCTCTACTCACCTTTACTTGTTCTCCCTCTTCTGATCTCTCACCTGCTTTTCTACAACTTCCTGCAAGTCCTATAGCCACATAATTGCCTTTAAATCAGGGAAAGAGGAGGCCTGCCCCCAGTTCTCTGATTTAGAGGCTTCCCTCTGGTGTCTTACAGCGTTTCCCTTCCCCATAGGGCAGGGAGTCTGGAATCCAGCATGCCTGCCCTCAAGAGGCTTATGACGGAAAACACATCAAATTAAATAACAAAATAAAAACAGGCTAGTTGCGGTGGGTTGCGCCTGTAATCCCAGCACTTTGGGAGGCCGAGGCAGGCAGATTACTTGAGGTCAGGAGTTCGAGACCAGCCTGGCCAACATGGTGAAACCCCGTCTCTACTAAAAAAACAAAAATTAGGTGGGCATAGTGATGCATGCCTGTAATCCCAGCTACTCAGGAGGCTGAGGCAGAAGAATTGCTTGAACTCAGGAGGTGGAAGTTGCAGTGAGCCGAGATCACACCACTGCACTCCAGCCTGGGCAACAGAGTGAGACTCCATCTCAAAAAATAAAAATAAATAACAAAAACAGAAGAGCAGGATCAAGGTCAAGGAGAAGACAAATATGCAAGTCAAGGTCAATGCGGGTGCAAGGATGGAGCTTTAAGAATGGAGCTTCCCCTGCGTTTCCTCACAGCCAGGACATAAGGGAAAACACGCTTTACCTGAAAGGAGAAGGCATGCTGGGTCCTCAGGGAGAAATGCCCACCTACAGCCCATGCCCACCCTCTTCAGCTGCATCATGAGAATTTAGGCTCCTGGGGTTTCTGGCCAGACAGCTGTGAGCCTGCTTCCAGGCCCTGCAGGCCTCTGCCTGGGGCTCATCTTGCCAGGGCAGGCCACACTGCTGGTGGCGAAGGGCTGGTCCAGGGAGATTCATTTGCAAGGACTGTGGCTGGAGTTTGAGGGTGTGGCTGGGGCATCCAGTGTGGGATGCAGAAGGGATGGGCAGGCTGCAGGCTCAGGGCTGGATCTCCCAGGTCACCACTGTCTAGTGTGAACTTTATGGGACAATCTAGTCCTCTAGGTAGCAAATACGGTTTTTGCCAAGATAGGAAGATAAAATAATTGTTTAACTTTTTTTTTTTTTTTTTTTTAAAGACATGGTCTTGCACTGTTGCCCAGGCTGGATTGCAGTGACCTGATCTCGGCTCACTATAACCTTGCCTCCCAGGTTCAAGCAATTCTCCTGCCTCAGCCTCCTGAGTAGCTAGAATCACAGACGTGTGCCGCCACACCTGGCTAATTTTTGTATTTTTAGTAGAGACAAGGTTTTGCCATGTTGGCAAGGCTGGTCTCAAACTCCTGAGCTCAGATGATCCGCCTGCCTGGGCCTCCCAAAGTGCTGGGATTACAGGTGTGAGCCGCTGCGCCTGGCCGAATGATTAACTTTTTAATGAAAGTATAGGAAAAGATGAAAACTGTCTTTTCTCTGCTTTCACCCTGCAATAATCAGTACAGAAGACTTCTGTGACCAAATGCGTGCACACACCAAGCAAGCCGTCAATTCTGTGGCCGACGTCAGTCAGCGTCCTCCAATCTAATTCAATTCTGACGCTCTCCACCTGGACATAGTATCTAATCCCACAGGTTGAGGTCTTAGTCCCCAGGACAGCCCCCCACTTCCAGTGTCAATCCCACGCCCCAGGCTGCTTTACGTGTGGTCCTGACTGACTTGCTATAAATCAGAGTTCCCATGACTCCCTCCTTGGGTTCCATTAATTTGCTAGAGTGGCTCGCAGAACACAGGAACACACGTTTACTGGTTTATTATAAAGGATATTACCGGTTTACTGGTTTATTATAAAGGATACAGATGAAGAGGTGCATAGGGCGAGGTCTGGGAGAAGCTGCACTGAGCTTCCATGCCTTCCTCAGGCACGCCACCTTCCAGGAACCTCCACGTGTTCAACTATCCGGAAGCACTTGAACCCTGTCCTTTTGGGTTTGTATGGGGGCTTTATTCCATAGGTATCATTGATTAAACTATTGGCCACTAGTGATCAACTTAACCTTCAGCCCCTCTCCCCTTCCCGAAGGATGGGGTCGGGGTTGGGGTTGAAAGTCCAACCCTCTAATCTTGGCCGGGCGTGGTGGCTCACACCTGTAATCGCAGCACTTTGGGAGGCCGAGGCAGGTGGATCACCTGAGGTCAGGAGTTTGAGACCAGCCTGACCAACATGGTGAAACCCCGTCTCTACTAAAAATACAAAAAAAATTAGCTGGGCGTGGTGGCAGGCGCCTGTAATCCCAGTTACTGGGGAGGCTGAGGCAAGAGAATCACTTGAACCCAGGAGGCGGAGGTTGCAGTGAGCTGAGATCACACCACTGCACTCCAGCCAGGGAGACAGAGTCAAACTCCGTTAAAAAAAAAAAAAAAGAAAAGAAAAAAGTCCAACCCTTTAATCCTGCCTGGGTATTTTGGGGTAACCAGCCCCCATCCTGAAGCTCCCTAGGGGCTGCCAGCTCTCCGTCAGCTCATTAGCATACAAAAAGACATCACTTTGGAGATTCTAAGGATTTTAGGAGTTGTACGCTGGGAAACTAGGTCGAAGACCAAATATATATTTTACAATATCACAAACATGCGTACAGGCGAGCACACAACTTGTCAGTGTACAGCTTAATGAGCTGGATAGAATATCTTACGTTTAACAGTTTGTGAACCTGGCATGAAACTTTTTAATACTGGGCACATGGTGGATGAGGCTCCATTGCGTGGTCTCACTCCAGGCAGGATCCGTGCTGCAGTGAGTCCCTAGGGCGTGGCGGGGAAATGGTTCCACCAGGGTCCAACCGGCACAGTATCGGGAAGAAGGCTTGCCTCCTCTAATGTGGCTGCATCGTCTCCATCCCTCCCTCGGCAGACCCACAGTGGCACTGCCCTCCCTCACAGCTGTGGTCACTTACCTCCAAGTCCCTTTTTGTTAAACTTGGACCATGTTTTAGCCTTTCTCAGCCCCAAAGGATCTTCTTTTCTGATCAGTTTAGTCAGTCTTATTTTAATTTAATTTAATTTAATTTGTTTCTCTTTTTTTTTTTTTTTTTTTTTTTTTTTTTGAGACGGAGTCTCGCTCTGTCGCCCAGGCTTGGAGTGCAGTGGTGCGATCTCGGCTCACTGCAAGCTCCGCCTCCCGGGTTTACGCCATTCTCCTGCCTCAGCCTCCGAGTAGCTGGGACTACAGGCGCCCGCCACCACGCCCGGCTAGTTTTTCGTATTTTTAGTAGAGACGGGGTTTCACCATGTTAGCCAGGATGGTCTCGATCTCCTGACCTCGTGATCCACCCGCCTCGGCCTCCCAAAGTGCTGGGATTACAGGCTTGAGCCACCGCGCCCGGCCTAATTTGTTTTTCAAGATGGAGTCTCGCTCTGTTGCCCAGGCTGGAGTGCAATGGCGCAATCATGGCTCACTGCAGCCTCCACATCCCAGGTTCAAGCAATTCTCCTGCCTCAGCCTCCCAAGTAGCTGGAATTACAGGCACCCGCCACCATGCCCGACTAATTTTTGTATTTTTAGTAGAGACGGGCTTTCACCATGTTGGCCAGGCTGGTCTCCAGCTCCTGACCTTAGGTGATATGCCTACCTCAACCTCCCAAAGTGCTGAGATTACAGGCGTGAGCCACCGCGCCCGGCCACTTTGGTCATTTTTAAACAGTCTAATGAGGAGTGCAGCAGCAGCAGATATGACTGTATCGTTGTACACTCCTCAGCCTGGCCCCTGCCGCCCTGCACCCGCTCCTCTCCCAGCCCCAACATGGGTAAGCACGTGGGCCTGCGTACAGCAGACCTGGACTCTAGATGGTTCTGCCTTTTTATCTGGATGGACTTAACCTCTCCGAGCCTCGGTTTTCTCTCTGTAAAATGGGGATAATGAGGGCTAGTGTGAGGATGAAAGGATATAACACATGTGAGACTAGCACAGGGGCAGGTGTGTACTCAGTGAGTTAGCCACACGTTTTGCTGACATTAATTTTGTGTTACAGTCTGTGTTGTTCTTGTGTGCATCTCACTTCTCCGTGCCTCTGCGCTACCCCCTGCCTTCTCTTGGGATGACTACAAACCCCTGTTCAGTCTTGAAATCATAGTTCAGGCATCACTTCCTCTGTGCAGCCTTCCCTCAGCACCACGGCCCCAGCAAAGCCCCTTCTGAGCACATCTATTTCATGGACTAGACTGTAAGTCACCTGTGGGCAGGACCAGGTCTCCATCATCTTTCAACCCACACCACCAAACATAGCACAGGGCACACAGTGGATCCTCAAAGACAGGTTGTGGGATGAAAGGATACTGTTGAGAGTCACCTGCTGGTCCCAGACTCTTTTCTCCCTGCTCCAGCTGGATTCTCATCGCCTCTGTGATGCTCTGCCAGGAAGACCAGCTGATACTTGTTGTGTATTTTCCTGTATTCTCAGATACCTCTTCATGTGCATCTGTCTTGTCTTCCCAGTGCAAGAGTCAGCCCCTGAGGGCAGGGATTCTGCTCTGTAGGCCTCTGCATCACTAGCGAGCCTCACACATCATCCTGATTGTTGCAGGAGCACGGTTAGGAATTCTGTTATCAGACCAGACATGGTGGCTCACACTTGTAATCCCAGCACTTTGGGAGGCCAAGGTGGGCGGATCACCTGAGGTCAGGAGTTCGAGACCAGTCTGGCCAACACGGCAAAATCCCATCTCTACTAAAAATACAAAAATGAGCTGGGTGTGGTGGCATGTGCCTGTAATCCCAGCTACTCGGGAGACTAAGGCAGGAGAATCGCTTGAACCTGGAAGGCGGAGGTTGCAGTGAGCCGAGATTGTGCCACTGCACTCCAGCCTGGGTGACAGAGTGAGACTCCATCTCCAATAAATAAATAAATAAATAGGAATTCTGTTAGCACTTGGCCCAGGAATCAGACTCCTTCCCAAGCAGGTTGTAGTCCAGGCTCAGCTGGTCCCCACCCTCTGGGAGGGCACTCCCCTCGCTCTGTGGTCTCCCAGGAAGTCCAGCTCTGGGCATCTCACCTTGGTGAGGGGAGGCAACATAGCACTCCAGAAAGAGGGTAGGCTCTGTGACAGAAGCACCTGTGGTGTAAATCCCAGATGTCCACCTCATAGCTCTAGAACTTTGCTTTGGGTGGTTTTTTAAAAATCTGAGTCTCGGTCTCTTCCTCTGTATAATGGGGATAAAAAATATGATCTCAAGGTAGTTGTGAGGTTGAAATGAAATAATAGACAGAAACTGGTCAGGCGCAGTGGTTCATGCCTGTAATCACTACCTTTTGGGAGGCCAAGGCAGACAGATAATTTGAGGTCAGGAGTTCGAGACCAGCCTGGCCAACATGGTGAAACGCTGTCTCTACTAAAAATACAAAAATTAGCCAGGCATGGTGGCAGGCACCTCTAATCCCAGCTACTCAGGAGGCTGAGGTGGGAGAATTGCTTGAACCTGGGAGGCGGAGGTTGCAGTGAGCCAAGATCACACCACTGCACTCCAGCCTGGGCAGCAGAGTGAGACTCCATCTCAAAAAAAAAAAAAGTAGAAATAATAAAGTAGAAATAATAGAAACTGAGATGAAGGTGAGCAATTAAGGATGTTCTACAGGTCATTTAATGTAGCAGAGTTATAAAAATATTCTATCCCAGGCCAGGCTTCTTTAGGGCAGAAAGATCTGAATTCCTTCCAAAACAGAAAAGGCTGGCTTCAGGGAATCCCACACACTTTACGCTGGTTTGTCCCAACCAGTAAGCCTATCTGAAGAAAGAAGCAGGTGAGGAGGCATGTGGCAGAAGTCAGTGACTTGGTGGACAAAAGGCAACACAGACTCTGGCATGACCTTGTGTTCTGGTATCCTCTTTGGCCAGAATACTCACAAAGGCCTCCAGTTCTCAGGAAGGGGAAGGGTGAATTAAATGTGGTTAGTTATCAGGGATTTTTTTTGTTTTTGGAGTCTCACTCTGTTGCCAGGCTGGAGTGCAGTGGTGTGATCTTGACTCACTGCAACCTCCGCCTCCCGGGTTCAAGCTATTCTCCTGTCTCAGCCTCCTGAGTAGCTGGGACTGTAGGCGCGCACCACCATGCCTGGCTAATTTTTTGTATTTTTAGTAGAGACGGGGTTTCACCATGTTAGCCAGGATGGTGTCGATCTCCTGACCTTGTGATCCACCCGCCTCGGCCTCCCAAAGTGCTGGGATTACAGGCGTGAGCCACTGCGCCCGGCCTATCAGGGGTTTTTATGGGGGTTCCAAGGAGTGGTCTGTGTAGGTTTAGTATCACCCTAGTTAATGGTTGAGGCACTGACTGTGTAAGCCCTGCTAAGCACAGTGAGTAAGTGTGGCTGGAAGTGCTGGAGGCCTGGGTGGGATGCAGGCTGATCCAGGGTTGGCAGTCACTATGTGCATCCAACCTTTAGGTGAGAGAGGGCTGCTAAACTCTGAGAAGGAATTCATGGTGAAGAACGGCTGATGTGCCAATGGTACGGCTGGCACAAGCCTAAGCAGATACCAGCCGTTCTCCTGCAAGCTGATAAAAAAATATTTTTATTACATAATACTTGACATATACAAGAGAGCAATCATATGTATTAGATATGATAACAGAATGAAAACCTGAGCCTCACCATATCCCTGAAGGACCAGACCGTGACTAGGCCATTGTGTCTATCTGTAGGTCCTCCTCAGCCCATTCCCCGTCTCCCTCCAGATGTGACCACATCCTGAATTTTACATATTTATTCCATTACTTAAAAATACTGGTTTTTGGCTGGGCATGGTGGCTCATGCCTGTGATCCCAGCACTTTGGGAGGCCGAGGCGGGAGGATCACCTGAGGTCAGGAGTTTGAGACCAGCCTGGCCAACATGGTGAAACCCTGTCTCTACTAAAAATACAAAAATGAGCTGGGCGTGGTGGCACACGGCTGTGGTCCCAGCTACTTGGGAGGCTGAGTCAGGAGAATCGCTTGAATCCAGGAGGCAGAGGTTGCCGAGAGCCGGGATCACTCCACTGCACTCCAGCCTGGGCGACAGAGCAAGACCCCGTCTCAAAAAAACAACAACAAAAAAACAAGCAAAAAAACTGATTTTCCCAGGTAATAATGCCTAAATGAAATGTTTTATTTTGCATATTTTTAGCATTATAAAAATGGTGTTATACTGTATGTGGTCCTCTATGTTGAGCTCTTCTCTGTCGGCATTGTGTTTCTAAGTTTCAGACTGTTCCTGGATCTTGCTGTAGTTCTCACATGCTCACAGCGGCGTAATAGTCCATCATTAGAATATGCAGTTTATCTGTTTTGTCTCCTGGCCATGGATGTGCGTCTCGCTGTGCACAGCAGGGAAAGGTGTTCATGGAGGTACCTGCCTAGGCGTGGAACTTTAGGTTGCAGGATGCGTGAATGTTCGGCTTCACAAGATGATGCCAAACTGTTTTCCAAAGAGCTTGTGCCCATCTGTGCTCTCATCTTTGCGACTGCTCTTCCCATAGCCCAAGGCCCTCCTTCCCACCTGGGGCAAGCCCACTCCTGAGGACTCCACTGCCTTGGGCCTTTACCATCTTTCTCTCAGGACCCTGTTCCCCACTGGAAAACTCTTTCCTTTCCCTCCTCCACCTGGCCCTGAACTTCCCAGGATTTTTCAAAACCCAGCCTGGAGCTGCCATCTTCCTGGGTGTCCTCCCAGCCTCACTTCCACTCTCTCCCAGCTTTTTGGAACAGCTTTTCCAGACAGCTTTTGGGCCAGAGCAGGACATCAGATAGTATGTTTCTTATAACATCAGCCCCACATAATCCTGTTGAGAAAGGCTTCTGGAGTCAAATAAACTTAGGAATCGCCACAGGCAACTTGGAGCCTCTTGGTGTTTACCGTGCTCATTTGAATATTAGCAGCTCATTAGCATAGTCGCAGCACTGAGAGGCCCTGCCCGTGTGACCCGTTTTTATTTGTTTAACTTGTTTTCCAAAAGTATTTAACCCCGGAGCCCTTTTCCCCCAACAAGTAACAACGATTACCCACTTGGAAGATGGGATCGAGAAGAGTCTTCTGCCTATTTCAGTCAGTTTGGTTTCGTGGTCTTACTTTCCTCGGTAACCGAGCTGAGAGTCCTCTGACTTCTGTTGTAATCATCCTGTGTGAACCCGTTCCGTCCAGACCATCCTTTCTGGAGGGGCTTGCGTTGAAGGAATGAACCAATGCACTCAGGAATGAATGAATGAAGCAGTCAACCACTCAGTCAGCCATCCAGCTGAGCCCCTCTCCTATGCAGCAGTCAGGAACCAGGGACTGATCAGGCACCGCTCATCTTGCACCAGGGGACACCGGGCTGTCTGGCCGGCGAATCACTCTCCCGTCTTAGGCCCCCCTGTAGTTGCATTTTTTAGGATCTGTCACCCATTGAGGCTGGGAGCCCCTGCGGGGCAGGAACCAAGTTGTACTTGCCTCTCTGTGTGCCCCGAGTGGGACATACAGATGGGATCTCTCATCCGATTCCTTCTGAGAGGGGCAGGAGAACACTGTGGTTAAGTCTTCAGCCTCTGGAGCCAGACCAGATGTACCCCTCATTAGCTGGGTAATGTGGGCCAATCTCTGCCTCAGTTTCCCCACCGAGAGAGGGGTGATGATAACATACCTTCCTAAAGGAATTATTACGGAGTTAATATGCGGCAAGCACACAAACAGTGCCTGGCACAGAGGGTGTCACTGGTCTTTATTAACACTATGACAATGGCAACCACTATTTATTGTGCACCTACTACATGCCAGGGACTGTGATAAGAGCTTTAGCTACATCATTTCCATTATTCCTCCCCACAGCCTCTTTGAAGTGGGTGAATTTTCCTCATTAGGAAGTTGTTAGTCCTCCTAAGGAGATGTGGTAATGGGTGGTAGCAATAAGATGAGGATTCAGGTCAGCCAGATCACAAAGCCCTGGCCTGCGGGCGTGGAAGGTGCGACCTACCCCCTGCCACCTACCACCTGCGGAGGGGACAGCTCCTCTGTTTCTTTTTACTGATAATTACCCTGCCGACAACCTGATCAGTTCCTTTTTTTTAATCCTCTATTCATCTCAACAAAATGGAAATCCATGGGACTGCAGGGTTGGATTTAACATGTATGCGCACGTGTGTGTGTGTGTGTGCATGTGTGTGTGAGAGAGAGAGAGACAGAGACAGAGAGCAAGAGTGCACAAGTGAAGGAGAAGGAGTTATCTGAGAGGCCTGGGGGTTACCACCACCTTCATGATAGACCCAGGAAGACAAAGATCCCCGGGTGGGGCTGGCTTTGAGGCTGCACAGCCACAGAATTGCTTGTGAGTCAACAGTGCCGCAGAACAGCAGGGCACTCCTGGAACTGGGTTTGGTGTCGTCACCCACTGCCCCTTGCACAGGGCCCTGTGCACTGGGAAATGTTTGCAGGCTGGACACCCGCGGTTGCTTTTAACCAGGCAAGTGAGCTGGGTTAGAGGTAGCCACATGTTCCTGAGGGCTCATAGCTTCACATCTGAGAGGGTTAGACAGGGCATCAGGGACTGAGGGTCACTGGAGAAGAATTTGCTGTCATCCCTTTGCCCACGTGCCGGCAGGTCTTCTCAGACCTCAGAGGCCGGCTCTTCTGTTCTTCCCCACCTCGGATGGGAGCCCCAGAAGTCACAGAGTCAGCTGTCTGCTTTCCACACTGCTGGCCACACCAGGGAAGTGAGACATCGGGTGTTGGTAGAGGGGCCAAACGCGCTGGTGTGGGGTAGGAGTTTTCGGATACACATTCCAGAGGGTGTTTATGGGGGAACAGACAAGGCTGGAGCTTCATTCCTGGCAGGGAACAGCTCCAGCCCCCGAGGGCAGGAAATGAGGGCCAAAATGGTGGCTCAGAGGGACACAGGTGAGGTAAGCAGGGAAGAATTCCCACCAGGTGTCTCAGAAATGTCCTGGGAATGGCCTGGCATGGTGGCTTACACCTGTAATCCCAGCACTTTGGGAGGCTGAGGCAGGCAGATCACCTAAGGTCAGGAGTTCAAGACCAGCCTGGCCAACATGGTGAAACCCTGTCTCTACTAAAAATACAAAAATTAGCCAGGCATGGTTGTAGGTGCTTATAATTCCAGCTACTCGGGAGGCTGAGGCACAAGAATCACTTGAACCTGGGAGGTGGAGGTTGCAGTGAGCTGAAATCACACCTCTGCACTCCAGCCTGGGCGACAGAGCAAGAATCTGTCAAAAAAGAAAAAAAAAAAAAAAAAAAAAAAAGGAAAGGAAAGAAAGAGAAAAGAAAAAAGTCCTGGGAAGCTGGTAGAAGGAGGTTGAGATCTTCCTGACCTGGGAAAAGGAGGGAATTCCCAGGCATCTACAGACCAATAGGACTGTTGAAAGTTTGGTGTGAGAATGGGTTAAGGTGCTGAATTTTAGACTTTTATCCTCTCCACGGTGGTACAGTGTGTTCTGCAAACAAAGGAGAGCCTGAGCCTTGAAGAGCCCTTCTCAGAGCTCGCTACATTCTTTGGCTCCTTAGCCCAGTGAGACGGCCTTAGTTCTGAGCCCTGTACAATATGCAGGCTGGGTCAGAAGACCCCCAAGGCTCCTTCCAGCTCTGACAGGTCCTGTCGGGGGGTCCAGCCTGCACATAGGGACTGGGCTTCTTTCAGCCCCACAGATGGTGACCCCTCTTCACCGCTGGTAAGATCGAAGCTCATCAGCAGGACCTCAGGCCCTGGCCTCCTTCCTTCTTGGTCCCTTGGGTTTTAGAGTTTTATGTGACATCAATGTCCCAGAAATGCCCATCTTCTTCCTTTTCTCTCAGGGCACAGTTCCCTGAGGTCTTGTGGTTTATCCACCCCCACTCCTGTTCTATGTCCTCCTTCACTTGCTCTCCCCTGCGCCCCTCCCACCAGAGAGTTTATAAGCTGGCTGTCCCCTTGCTAACCTCCTGCTGTTCCCTACGAACATGGCCTGCCTGTTAGATTTCATCGCGTGACACTGCCTTGGTTATCTCCCCGTCGTGCCTAGTTCAGTGAAGAACACACAGCAGGTGCCGCATAAATGCACTCTGCTGGAATAAACTGGTTATCTCCAGAGGGTGGGGTCTGGACGGAGCGGCAAAGTAGCGATAGCATGGGATGCTGATGGCAGTCTGTCATTGGTAACGTGGAGCCGGCATCTCTACTCTGAGGGCTGTTGAGAGGATTTGTAGCGAAGCTGTGTGGGGAAATGCTTTGCAGACTGGAAGGTGCTGGGAATGTGTGTCATCTACCCTGGCCTCTCGCTCGGGAACTCTTGCCCACATTTGTCAACATCTGCTAGGCGTGTTGTCTTGGGAGAGGTCTCGTTAACCCTCTGCCACCTTGAATTCTCTGGTCCCAGAAATTCTGTGTCCTGTCTCACATACAAATGCCTCCAGCCCTCAGATCAGGGGTCTCCTCTCCTCCCACAATACCTTGGGCGTGGGTCCAGCCTTGTCTGGCCCAAGAAATGGACCGTCAGCGAGGAATATCCGCACCAACATTCAAAAGTAAAAAGAATGATAGGCGGGCGCCCAGCATTTGAATTTGCAGGGTTGTTAACCCCGACAGCAACCAGAGCAGCATAGCAGGACCTGAGTGCTTCCTTCCCTTCCTCCTTAGCCCTCCGTGAACATGCTCCCTACAAACCCTGTCCTGGTAAATGTCTCCCCTCATTTATTTTTATTTTTATTTTAGACAGGGTCTCACTCTGTTGCCCAGGCTGGAGTAAAATGGCTCGATCTTCGCTCACTGCAGCCTCGACCTCCCGGGCTCAAGCAATCCTCCCAACTCAGCCTCTCAAGTAACTGGGACTACAGGTGGGCACCACCATGCCCAGCTAATTTTTTTTTTTTTAAATTTTAGTAGAAACAAGGTCTTGCTCTCTTGGTCAGGCTGGTCTTGAACGTCTGAGCTCAAGTGATCCTCCTGCCTCGGCCTCTCAAAATGCTGGATTTGCAGGTGTGAGCCACCTCCCTCAGCCCTCACTGCTTTATTTGCCATCTCAGTGCCACCATTTCCTGGCTGTGTGACTTTAGACAAGTCACTTAGCCTCTCTGAGCCCATGTCATCATCCGTCAAATTGGGTTCTTTGGCAAATTAAAGGATGTATTCTATGTAAAGTGCTTTACATGGCAACTGGCACATAGGGCTCAATAAATGTTAATTATTATTATTAATAATGGCCACTGGCCGGGCGCAGTGGCTCCCGCCTGTAATCTCAGCACTTTGGGAGGTAGAGGCGGGCAAATCACGTGGTCAGGAATTCGAGACTAGCCTGGCCAACATAGTGAAACTCTGTCTCTACTAAAAATACAAAAATTAGCCAGGTGTGGTGGCATGCACCTATAGTCCCAGCTACTCGGGAGGCTGAGGCAGGAGAATCGCTTGAACCCGGGAGGCAGAGGTTGCGGTGAGCCGAGACGGCACCATTGCACTCCAGCCTGGGTGACAGAGCAAGACTCTGTCTCAAAAAGTAATAATAATGGCCACTCTGAGTGCCCCAGTAAATAGGGTCCCTTACTACCTTACTTAGAGCAGAGTTGAGGAAATTAGTGGAGTTCTTCACTACCTGATTAGCCACTCTCTACCCAAATAAATGTACGCCACCTTATCTTATTCATCATGGGTACGCACCTATAAAAGCGTTCTTTATTTCAGTCACAGCCTGAGTGTCCCCATAAAGGTGCTCCATGATGTCATCACCCCCTCTGTGTGGAGGACAGCTCCTCCCACCCATGGTGATTTGGGCCTTCTCTTAGCCAGGGTGATTCCTGGGGGAACCTTAGCTGGAGCTAATGTGCATTGGCATTTTGCCTTTTGTGTTGAACACACATCCCATTTGTAGAGAATTAGAATTTTTTGACTTTAAATGTTCGCTGTTTCTGTGTGTGTGTGTGTAAGAGAGAGTTGTTTTGTTTTGTGAAGAGACAGGATCTCACTCTGTTGCCCAGGCTGGAGTGCAGTGGTGCAAGCATGTCTTACTACAGCCTCGAACTCCTCGGCTCAAGTGATCCTCCGGCCTCAGTCTCCCCAGTAGCTGGGACTACAAGTGTGCACCACCACGCCCAGCTAGTTTTTCTGTATTTTGTAGAGACAGGGTCTCGCTGTGTTGCCCAGGCTGGTCTCAAACTCCTGGCCTCAGGTGATCCCCCTGCCTCAAAATTCTGAAGTGCTGAGATTACAGGCATGAGCCACCATGCCAGCCAGAGAGACATTTTATCTTTTCTACACAAAGTGTGTTTCCCCCAGAAGAAATGCCTTCCTACTTTTGTGATGAATGTGAATAGAATGCAGAAGACAGAAATTACAGAAATTCCCTGTGCCCCAGCACCTTACCAGGACATGCCTGGCCTGGTGGGGTGACAGGGTGTTGTGTACAGTGAGAGGAGGGAAGGGAGTAGGAGAGGAGGTGAGGCTCTGCAGAGCAGAGTGGGCCATTCCTGGTCAGAAAACAGTGAGGAGGCCAGGCACAGTGGCTCACGTCCGTAATCCCAGAACTTTGGGAGGCTGAGTCAGGCGGATCACTTGGGGTCAGGAGTTTGAGACCAGCCTGGCCAACATGTTGAAACCCTGTCTCCATTAAAAATACAGAAAAATTAGCCAGGCGTGGTGGTCCTCTGTAATCCCAGCTACTCAGGAGGAGAATCGCTTGAACCTGGAAGACGGAGGTTGCAGTGAGCTGAGATCGCACCACTGCGCTCCAGTCTGGGTGACAGGGCGAGACTCTGTCTCAGAAAAGAAAAAAAAACAAAAGAGTAAGGTAAGCGAAGTCCTGGGGTGGGGGGAAATGTAGCTGCAGGCAAGAACCAAGGAAGGTGTGGAGCCCCTAACCCAGTAGGGGAAAGGCTTGCTACCTTGAACCCCAAGAGTGTCAGCATCCTGTACCTTCGCAGAGAGAACTTCCACCTACTCACAAACAGATACACCCCACTGCACGGCTAAGAAAACTAAGAGGGGAAATCAGGAAGAGGGAAAAGAAAAGAGGAAAACCCCAGAGGAGACGAGGAGTCAGGCCTGGGCAGGGGTCTCCAGATGACACATGAGGCTGCAGGAGGAAAGGTTTCTTTTGAAACGCATCTTTTATCTTGTCCTTTTCCGACATAGGTGAGCGTGTGTTTTGGAACGCACATAAAATGCGAGCACAGTAGCTGGCGTCTGATTTCTGCCAAGGTGCACAGAAACGGAGGGGCATGCCCAAACACTTCTTCTTCATGGCTGCTGGATCAGGAAAGTTTTGCTTCTGTGGCCGTGAAGATGGAGATTTGCTGAGAGGCCAGGAGAGATGATGGGGGAGGGCTACTTCGGGAGAGGAAGTGGACAAGACCAGAGGTTGGAAAACAGGGGATGGGTTGATCCTAACAACTTGGAAAGGAGGGACTGGTACTGGGAGTAGGAGGTAGGGCCCAAGGGGAGGGCAGAGGACCCAGGAGCCTCAGCTGTGGACCCAGGGTGTGGCCATGGGCAGGTCCCCAGCTCTGTCTGCAACCTAGGGCAGTGCTTCTCAACCTTGAGGGAGGGAGGGAGGCTACCACAGAGGGGAGGGGGCATCTAGACCGCTTAAATCCCTTTCTCTGCAGGGGGCCCAGGCAGCCTTGTTTCTAAGCTCAGCAGGGCCACTTACTATGCAGCCAGGGATGAGAACCAATGGCCCACCCTGCTGGGTGCTGGAATATGTAATGAAGTCCTGTGTGGGTCTGTAATGAACTCAGATTCGGCTCCTAACAGGTGCTGAGTGCATGTTTGCAAACCCAGGCGCCTGTTATAAGGAGAGGACGGAGCTAAAGCAAGGACCCTGCGGAGGAATGGGCGGCAGGGACTGATGACGTTGGGGGAAGGAGGTGCAGAGGAAAATGTTGAGGCTCGCTCTGGACTGCCTCGCCTGGGGATGGGGAACAGGGCTGCGAGGGAGGGGGAGCCAACGCTTTGAACTTGGGTGGGGCCTCCCTAAATAGAGCGGGGGAAGTCCAGGTGCTGGGCAGGGCTGTCTTCACCTGCCCGTCCTCAGCGCCGTGGGGGGACGCGGTGCAAAGAAGCCCTCCTGGGAATGTGGTGGAAATACCCACCTTGAAAGGCAGAGTGGGATCGTTGCCCTGAGCACCCGGGTGTGGTCGCAGCACCTCCTGTGAGGCCTCCCGACCTGCAGCTGGCTCCTGTGTGTGCACCTGCCATTGCTGGCTCCAGGGCCAGGGCCAGGCCCAGCTGGAGGTCCAAGCTGGAACCCTGGGCAGGGTCCAGTGCACTGTGGCCTCAAAGTGCTGAGCCATGGTTTAGTACTCCAGCTGGCAAGGCCCTGGGTTCAAACCCTGCTCTGAATTTGTCCTGTTGCTTCCCCATGGTGTCATTTGGTTTGTTCCTCTGTCCCTTGTGTTCCCTGATAACCAGAAGTTACCTCTCAAAGCTTGGTTAGATCAGATGAAACGTCTTTGGCCAAAGAATGTCACAGGGAAGGTTGGGGTCTTCCTGCTGCGTCATCTCACACCATTCTACTGTCACACTTCTGGTGGAGGTTTTTAATGATCCAGTTTCCTGGTCTCCTCCCCCAGAGGCTCTGATCCTGCCATGCTGATGTTGGAGCCCAGGTGTCTGTATTTTTCAAAACCACCCCAAGTGATCTGCCGTAGTGCATCACCTGCATCCCTGACCCCAGTAGCCAGCTGGTCAGGGACTGTCCTTGGTTTTCTGAAGGGCATAGAATAAGGGAGTGGGTGGGACAGTCCAGATAGGTGCCAGCCCTGGTGGCCAGTGCTGTCAGGTGTGAGGCAGGGTGGGTGGCCTCTGGGCTACCATAAAGAGGAGGATGGGCTCCCTCGGGGCAGCTCCAGGTTCAGCTGGGAGTCCTTGCAAGACCAGGAGTGCCCCACACACTGTGCTCCCAGCGTCCAGCATAAGGCCTGACCCAGCGTGAATGTTTATTGAATAAAGACACACACCAGGCTGGTGGCTCTCTGAGGAGCCCTAGGGAGCTGCTCTAAGAGTGAGCTCCCAGCCAAGCAGCACAGCTTTGTGTGTTCCCCACTGGGCTGCTTCTGAGATTCAAACAAAGGACTCCAAAACTGTAGAGCTAGCAGCTGTGTTAAAAGGCCCAGAGTCAGCGGGGCCATGGCCATCACCTGCCCTCAGCTCACCGTGGAGACAGCCTGTGGGATCTGGGGGAGACGAAGGAAAGGACGGGGCACTCAGTGGGGCTGCTGAGTGCAGCGAAAGGAGGCAGGGAGGTCCTCACAGGGCCGCTGTGCCTGCTGAAGCAGGGGCTAGATTCCATGTGTAAACGAGTGAAAGAATCCCTCCTCTCAAAAAACTCACCATCAATGGAGTCGGTGGACAATTCACTTGAGTGTGTTGAAGGTTACTCCTGAGGGATGTATAAGAGCTAGGGAAATGGCCAGAGGGAACAATTCAAATTGGAGACATTAAAAGGGGATTTAAACATGGGACCTTGAGGGATGAATAGGAGTCTGGAGTCAGACGTGAACAAGAGGGCTGGGCAGGCTATGCCTTATCTTTTACCAGAACTGGCTTGAAGGGTATAGCAATGCGGGGACCCGGGAAAATCCTGGTGTAGGAATTAGCAGACTTGGCTTCTCAGAACAGCAGCCTAACTCTGTAAGGTTCTCATTTCCCAATCTGTAAAATGGGAAACTGACTTCGGGTGTGGAGGGCTCAGGAAGGGGGAGAAATGTTACAAGGCGAAAATGAACTAAAGATGCAAACATGGCTTAGGAAAAGTTTGAATTAGAATTCCGCTTAGTGGAGTGGGAGGCAAAGAAACAGATGGCCAAGCTCCAGGAGGAAAAGTTGGCCAAGCTGAGCTCAACTTCAAGGCCCAGCTTGAATGTCACCTCTTTGAAGTGGTCTTCTTTGCCTTCTGCCACTTCCTTCCCCTCAGCACCCTATTCCTGGAAGTTCCAAGTGGGACTTCTCACACTCTGCAGCTGACTGGTCACCTGCACTGAGGTGGGGTCACTGAGGAGGGTGGAGGCTACATCTTTTCTTTTTCTTTCGAGGCAGAGTCTCACTCTGTTGCCCAGGCTGGAGTGCAGTGGCACAATCTCGGCTCACTGCAACCTCCACCTCCCGGGTTCAAGCGATTCTCCTATCTCAGCCTCCAGGGTAGCTGTGATGACAGGTGCCTGCCACCACATCTGGTTAATTTTTTCTATTTTTAGTAGAGGCGGGCGTTTCGCCATGTTGGCCAGGCTGGTCTCAAACTCCTGACTTCAACTGATCCGCCCGCCTAAGCCTCCCAAAGTGCTGGGAATACAGGCATGAGCCACCGCGCCCAGCCGAGGCTACAGCTTATATATACATCTTGGGCACATAGTATGCAGGTACTGCATGAGGCCCAGCCCTCAGATGGTTAGGTCTGGGAGGCTTCAAGAAGGATCTGCGTGCTATAAGGGACACAAGCTCTGGCTGGAAGTCAGCATGCCCGGGCTGTGCACTCTGCACTGCTTTCAACCAGTGGAGGAACAGGGGGGAAGGCACATCGCTTCCCTGGGCCTTAATTCCCCCAAGGAGCTGAACTAGGTGATGTCAAAGGCCCCGCTTAGCTTTGACATTTTATGACCTAACACTGTAATGGAATCACTAACATGCATGGCCATTTACAGAATGCTCCTAAGGACTTTCCAGGAAACTCCTATTGTTCCCCCTACCTCGCCCCCACCCACCGCCTCCACCCTACTCCAATAGCAAGAAAACATTCACAGGTAGAGACTTTTCTTCAACAGGCCTTTATTGGCTGGGCATGGTGGCTCAAGCCTGCAATCCCAGCACTTGGGGAGGCTGAGGTGGGAGGAGTGCTTGGGCCCAGGAGTTCGAAACCCAGCCTGGGCAATATAGCAAGACTCCATCTCCACAAAAAATTTTAAAAACTTAGCAGAGCATAGTGGCATGTGCCTGTAGTCTCAGCTACTCAGGAGGCTGAGGTGGGAGGATCAGCTGAGCCAAGTAGTTTGAGGCTGCAGTGAGCTGTGATTGTGCCACTGCACTGCAGCCTGTGTGACAGAGACCCTGTCTCAAAAAAAAAAAAAAGAAAGAAAAAAGAAAAGAAAAATGGTCTTTATTGAACATCTATCTTTGTACTGATGAGCACCCCAGAAACACCTGGGCCCACCAAGGTTTCTAGAATGTTCTAGAATGTTCAGGATCCCCTGAGTTGGCAAGACTAGACATTTAGGGGGAGCTGTATGACAATCACCCAAAACTGATGGGCAGAAATGCTGTGACCCCAAATAGGCCTCTGGGCCTTGATGGCATCCTCAGTAACATAGACAGCATGGCACCCCTGCCTGAGCAAGCACAGGGCATCTGGGCTCACCTGTGAGTCCTGAACTGCGCAGCAAAGTGGAGAAACTGACCCAGCTCTCAGCATGTGTCCTTGGGAGCTACTTCCCTCTGTGGTCACCAGGCAGCATGTGCCAACCTGTGGGCTTGGTGCCTCTCAGGGAGACTCTCTGGGGTCTGAAGAGTGAGCTCCCTGCCTTTTACCCGTCTCTGGATACCCCTCTGGGCCTAGGCCCTTCCCTGTGAATCCCCTGCTTGAAGGAAGAGACCCACAGCCCTGGGTTCTTCTGGGGTGCCAAGTGGGGGACTGTGTTTGGTCCTGGGGAGGATGGGCTGCGGCTCCTGAGCAGGCCAGGGGTGCAGGACCCTTCCCTCCCCCTCTTCTCCTGTCCTCCTCCTTTTTCCACCCTAGACTCCTCCCACCTCTTGCCGCCTCTTCCCTCCTGTTCCCACTCTCTTTCCTCCTCCCCAGGTCCCACCAGACTGCTCCATGCCCCAGCCCACAATTTGGCTGAAGGCAACAGTCCCTCTCTTGCACCCTCCTCCCTTTTTCCAGTCTTATCAACTTCACTTTCCTGTGAAATGAAGGGGTGGGGTAGGGGTGGGGGGGTGGAGGTAAGAAAGAAAGAAAAAGCACTTCATGCTCACAACACAACAAAAAACAGGTTTAAACATTTTACAGGTTTCAACATTTTTCAGGCCGTCTTGTCACATCTTATCAGATCAGCCAGAGCCGCAGGCAGGCGCTCCGGGAGCTGCTTTGGAGAACAGAAGCTGCAACATTCCAGCCCAGGCACTGCCCCGCCCTCCACACCCCTTCCCTCCCTTCCCTTTTCTCCCCAAAGAAACATCCCACAGGGCTCCCTGGGATGGAGCGCAGGGCCCACAGCCTCTTCCCTCTGACTGGGGTATAGTCTGTGGCCAAACCCTTGGCTTTGAGCTTCTGCCTGCACCTTTTCCTTCTCCCCATGGCTGCCCAGAACCGTGGACTCTCAGGTGGTCCCTGGCAGCGGAGCTGTGCCACCTCCTCGGATGGCCCCTCGTGGTCCTGAAAGGGAACCTTTAGAAGCGAGCTGCTAAAGTCGCTCACAGAATGTAGAAGTGGTCATTTGGCCAGCAGGGCTAGTGTGTTTCCCAGGCTCCTGGGGCCTGTCCTCAGGGGCTCCTGCCTGAGGGGAAGGAATAGCTTTTTACTTGGTTATCTTTTCTCCACGTGCGTGGGTTTTTCTCCTGTGGTGTGGATCACTGCCTGGGATATCCCTTTCCACTCAGAGTCACCCCCAGACCTCACCTTTCTGTTCCTGCTGCACTCACGGTGCACCTCGGCCCCTAGCCCCTCCCTGGTGACCCCACCCCTTGGCATATGGCATCACTGCCCCCACCGTGAGGCTCAGTGTCTCCCCACCCGTGTGCCCACAGCCAAGATCGGGCCTAAAGTATAATTCAACTTTTTGCTCCTAGACAAGCATCCCCAGATGGATTTCTAGCTTCTGTTTCCCTCTTGGGCCCAGCTCTGTCTCTATGTGGTGCCTGGAAGTCTCTCTTCCCCCACACACTTCCTCGTCTTGTTCCCAAAGCTGCTTTGCTTCTTACCTTCCCATCTTGGCGGACACCATCTCCATCTTCCTGGTCATCCTGGCTCAAAACCTTGGCCATACTTTCCTCCTTCCTCCTGTTTCTCATGGGATCAAATGGCTACTAGTCCTTATTCACAGCTTCCTGTCTGTTCCTGAAGCCACTGTCCTGAGCTGGCCAGGGGGCCCATCCCCTGCCACAGACCCCGGTGACCTAGGCGCATGGGTCTTGGCCCAGTTGCACAATGAGAGCTGGGCCCTGGGAGGTTGCATTGGATCCCCAGGCCCCAGAGTCTCCTTAGCATCCACGCAACCCCGCTTCCCAGCCGCTTTCCCAGCACCCACCTCTTGTCTCGTTTTGCACATGACTGACAGGACAATATTCCAAAGCCCAGCTAAGGAAGGTGCTAGTTTGTCCGATAATGCCTGGCACTCAGGGCCCCTCTCTAGCTGCTTCCCTTCCTCTGCTCCTCTGTGTGGCTCCTAGACCCTGGCGTGGGGGGACATGCCCCCTTGTCTGGAGCTGTCCCCTTGCCACCTGGCACCACCTGAGCGCCCCTAGCCATCCTTCTCCAGCTCAGTCACTGTTCCACACGGAGCCCTCCAGAGGTAGTGAGGACCCACTTGCCCCCGTTCCTGGAGATCACTCGCCCTGACCATGCACCCTCTGGCCCAGAGGTTACTGGAGCTGAAAGTTACAAGTGCCTTGGGACCATGTCTCACTCAGTTAAGTGCCCAGACCTAGTAGGTGCTCAAGAAATGCTTGTTGGTCTGTTACTGACAGCAGCCTCCTGGGCTGGGTGCTCCTCAGGTGTGGATTCATTCATCTCCATGTTCCCAGACCTGGAACTCTGCCAGGCTGAGAGTCATCACTCAGTTCATGTGTGTTGAGTGAATAGGCGGTGAATGACTTTGTTTACCAAAGCCAGGCTTTAAGCTGCTCTCTGAAGGACAGGCACTTCCTCTGACTCCACAAATCACCAGGCCCCAGTCTTGACAGCTGGGGCTAAATCAAGATAGGAGCCCACTGGGCTTAGAGCCCGGGCAGCTGCTCCTTCAAGGTTTCATTTCAAGATCATGGGTCCCAGCTCAGGGCCTGCACCCACTCCACCCTCACCCTTCCCTTCCTGTCCTAGACATAGGCAAGGGTGCTCCCACCCCTGCTGGAGATGCAGGCGAGCCAGAGGGCCCCTGCCCCCTGTTGAGAGAATGAACTAGCCCCTAATGGCAAGGCCCGGAGACATCTCCCACTTCTTCGATGAAAGGCACCCCCTGAGGCACCTCGGCACTCTCCCAGAGCCACAGGACACAGCCCCACCTGAGCCCCTTTGGGCTCAGAGGAAACCCCCTACCCTTGGCCCTGTACTGAAATGTTAACAAGGTCCAGACCTGTGCTCAGTACCCGCAGGGTGCACTTGTGTTCCAGGAGGGCAAGGAACAGTGGCAGCTGGAATCCTGAGCTAGGTTTCTCTGGCTTTGTCACAAGCCCCCTGCCAAGCAGCCAGGTGAGCGCCTCCAGTCCAGGCCTGTGGCCTGCCTCCTCCTCAGCAGTGATTGCCTCGTCACTATGGGTGTAAGCTTCTTGGAAGCTCCAGGAGGTGGGTGTGTCAGAGCCCACCAGGCCCAGCCCCATGGCATGCACACGTGCCCCTGAACTGGCTGGGCTCCCTGTCCTGACATCTGCCAATCCTGAACGGCTCCTTGACCTAAGTGGAAAGGTAGTGGCCTGAGTTCCAAAGCCAACGCTTGGTTCCTTACTTCCTGCTCTTTCCTCAAACCTTTCCTTTCCCTTCTAGAAGTTTCCGTGGAGGGTGGAGCCCCTCTGGGCCCAGGAACAGGTTGGGCCTTTTTCCAGTACTGCCCAGGAGCCAGCAGGTGGAGCACCTGGCCCTGGGCTGTTGTGGGGTTGACGGAGCACTGTAGCCCCCACTGCAGGGAGAGAAAAATGACCACAGGAGAGGTAGTTTCTGACTCCCTCTCCTCACCTTCCCTCCTCCTCTCACTCTCAGCAGCCATGTCAGTCGTTTTAAGAGACACTAGATCTTCAGACCAGAGTCTTCAGATGCCTCCCCTTTGAGGCCGGCAGAGATGGTTAGGTTTCCGCATGGAGAAAGGTGAGGGCAAAGGGCCCGCTTCTGCAAAGAAGGCATGACTAGGGGAGGCTTGGCCCTGGAGGGCATCCTGAGACCAGAGGGAGGAGGGGAGCCTTTCCCTGGGCCGCAGCCCCTGGGTCCACCTTCTACAGCCCCACCCATGTGGAGCCAGGTGGGTCCCTTTTGTGCCCAGCCCCAGAGAAGCCTCTGAGAATGTGCATTCATCACCCCCAGGTTAGGAGCCTGGTGGGTAAAAGAATCGTGAGCCCTGGGTTCTCCTCCCACCTTCCGGGCAGCCAGCTGTGTGACCCCAGAAAATGACAAACCCTCTCTGGGTCTCAATCTTCCCATACAGAGGAAGAGGGAATTAGACTAGACCCGGGGCTCTGGAATTTCATCCTGCAGAAGGGCTGTAGGGGGGGAGTTGGAGGTTGGGGATGCAAACACCTCCCCTCCTTTTATTTTTTTACATTTTGCTATTTAACTATTTTAAAGTGTACTATTCAGTGGCATTAAGTACATTCCAATGCTCTGCGGCCATCACCACCGTCCGTCTGTTTTCATCACCCCAACACTGTACTTATTAAGCAGTAACTTCCCACTCTCTCCCTTCCAGAGCCCCTGGCAACCTCTGTTTTACTTTCTGTCCCTATGAATTTACCTAGACACCTCATGTAAGTGGAATAATACAGTGTTTGTCCATCTGTGTCTGGCTGCTGTCGCTTAGCTTGTTTTCAAGATTCTTCTACGTTGTAGCTTGCATCAGAATTTCATTCCTTTTTTTTTTTTTTTTTTTTTTTTGTTGCCCAAGCTGGAGTGTCTTTATCTAGAACCTCATGTAAGTGAAATCATATAGCATTTGTCCTTCTGTGTGTGGCTGCTGTCACTTAGCTTGTTTTCAAGTTTCCTCTACATTGCAGCTTGCATCAGAAGCATCAGAATTTCATTCCTTTTTTTTGGGGCGGGGGGACAGAGTCTTGCTCTGTTGCCCAGGCTAGAGAGCAGTGGCGCAATTGGCTCACTGTAACCTCTGCCTCCCAGGTTCCAGCAATTCTGTCTCAGCCTCCTGAGTAGCTGGGATTACAGGCATGCGCCACCAGGCCCAGCTAATTTTTGTATTTTTAGTAGAGATGGGGTTTCATCATGTTGTCCAGGCTGGTCTTGAACTCCTGACCTCAGGTGATCCACCCACCTCGACCTCCCAGAGTGCTGGGATTACCACTACCACACCCGCTTCCTTCCTTTTTCTGGCTGAATAAGGTCCCGTTGTATGGATGGGCCACCTGTTGTTTATCCATTCGTCTGCTGAGGACTCTTGGATTGTTTCTACCTTTTGGCTGCTGTGAGTAGCACTGCTGTGAACACTGGTGTACAGGTGTCTGTTGGAGTCCTCATTTTCAGCTCTTTTGGGCATATACCAGGTATGGCATTGCCGGATTATAGGGTGATTCTCTGTTTAACTTTTTGAGGGACAGGGCTCCTTTTCATATGTTCTGTATGTAGGGTAGAGGAGGGAGATTGTGTGTGATTCCATCTGGGAGGCCACCTGGATGGGTGCAGGGCTGCATACCCTAATAGATCACTCAGGGGAGTGGGCGCTGGCAGCACAGTGGGGGTTCCTGGCAGCAGCCGGACCCCCATCAGCAGGGGATTGGCCGTCGCTGGGTGGATGGCAGCATCTGAGGCCAGCAATCCCAGTGTCAGACCACGCGGGATGCCCTGCACAGGGTGCCTTTAGGTGTCTCACCATATGTTAGGTGCGTAAGTCAATGCAGGATCCAGGCTGACCTGAATTCACTGATTAGAAATGCTCTCTATGGCCGGGCGCGGTGGCTCACACCTGTAATCCCAGCACTTTGGGAGGCAGAGGCAGGTGGATCACTTGGTCAGGAGTTTGAGACCAGCCTGGCCAATATTGCAAAAATCTACTGAAAATACAAAAATTAGCCAGGCGTGGTGGCACATGCCTCTTATTCCAGCTACTTGAGAGGCTGAGGCAGGAGAATCACTTGAACTCAGGAGGTGGAGGTTGCAGTGAGCCTAGATCACGCTTTTGCACTCCAGCCTGGGCAACAGAGCAAGACTCTGTCTCAAAAATAGAAAAAAAAATGTCCTCTCTGCCTTGTGCTCACCATGCAGGCCCCCTGCAGCCCTCTGGCCACAGCAGGCATCCTCAGGGTAGAGGCACAGAACTGGGGTAGGTGGTGGGAGTTAGATGAGGCCACGCACGAGGTTTAGGTCTGGCTTATTTGGAGAGGAATATTTCACTCCAAGGGGTCAGTACCAAAGTTTCCACAGGCAGCCTGTTGTGCAGTGCACCCCAGCCCATCCGCCTGGCTGCCCGTGTCTGTCCTCAGCCCAGCTGGGCAGTGGGTGGTCAGAGTGGAGGATGAGCCAGCTTCAGGAGGAGGGTGGCAGGGCCCTAGGGAAGGGAAGGACCAGGCCAGGAGTTGGGTATAAATAGCCCCTGACCCAGCTGCGAAGGCCTGGCAGGGTCCTCCGCCCTCCCCCTCACCAGCTGCCAGTGCCAGGCAGGTCTCTATCCCCCTTGGGAGCCTGGCCATCATTTCAGATCCTAAACGTAGGAACTTCCTCAGCGGAACCAAGGAGTCTTGTCCTGTGTGTAGGTGGAAGCTCCGGATGCCGGGAGGTCTGGCGAGTGAGGGGCATCAGGCTGGTCCTTTGGAAGAGTTCTTCATTCCTTTCCTCCAGAATCAGCGAATACCTAGCATGTGCCCGGCCCTTTGGAAGGCGGAGTGGGCCGGGGTGTGTGTGTGTGTGTGTGTGTGTGTGTGTGTGTGATGGGGGAGGGATTGGGGAATAACTGGAGAACATACTACCTCTCTTCTTGGACACGGAGACCGGCACAGCCAGATGGAATTGGAAACAAATCAGTTCAGCACTTTGGGATAAGAAGGTTTGAATTAGGTATAGGAAAGACTCAGGCGGAGGAGAGGTGACTTCTGTCTGGGAGCTCACAGAAGCCTTTAGAATGGTGGCGACCTAGGAATCAGGTTTCGAAGGAAGGGCAGGATATTTCCTGGGGGCCTGGCAGCGGAGAGGTGCTATGAGCCGAGGGCTCAGCGTGTGCAAAGGTGTGGAAGTGTGAAACAGCCCCGCTGGAGTTGTTCAGCTGGCTAGGCAAATCCGTCAAAGCCACACGCACTTTGGCACAAAGAATCCAGGAGCATGAGACTCACTGTGCCGCCTCCCTCGGTGGAACGTGTACTTCAATAATGGAGAATAGGAGTGGCGAGTTAAAGTAATGTGTCCGCAATGGTGGAATTTCAGCAGTGTGGGGGCAGGAGGCTCAGGGTGGGGGTGGCCGGGCATGTTCGGGGGAGGGCAGCCATCCTGCAGAAATCAATCCCATGGCCACTGCCTCATTAGTCTCCGACACTGGCCCAGGAGCTAAGCCCCATTGCCAGAGGCCTTGCTAATTACTCGCAGGATGTCCCCATCTGAACTGAAGCCTTTGAATGGAGCATCCTGAAAATGTCCTTTTGCCTGCACTCTTTGAGTGACCTTGAACCCTCAGCCAGATCACAACTGTCTTTGTTCTGCCACCCCTGTGAGGACTGAGGTCTGATCCAGGCATCCTTCTCAGTGTTGGATGGGAAGGGGCTGAGATTTCTGATGTGTTCTACCAAGTCAGGGATGCAAGGATGGAAGAAATGAGGTTGGTGACAAGGCAGGGAACAAAGTGCTGGGGACAGCTCCAAACACACCGTAACCATAGCAACAACCATCTAGCAAGGGCCTCCCACTTGCCACACACTGGATTGTGTCACTTATTCCTCCTGTCGTGTCTATTTTACTGATAAAGAAACTGAGGTATAGAGAAGTTAAGAAAATTGCTGAGATCAGCAGCTAGGAAGTGGTAGAACTGGATGGGACCCTGGCACCATGGCTCCCAGGTCCACAGTTGGTGGGACCTGGGCAACAGCAAGGAGACAGGGTTTGGTGGAAAGAGGGAAAACAGCTCATCATGTCTGAGGCTCAGGAATTGTTCTCAGAGGACATCACACTGGGAGTCAGACAAATCCAGGGCTTGAATTCTGGCTCAGCCACTTCCTTGCATAAGTCACCCAACTTCTCCATGCCTGTTTCCTCATCTGTAAAACGGGGATGACAATGCTGACCTCTCAGAGTTGCTGTGAGGATTCAGTGAGATCATGTATTTGAAGTGTTGGCACAGAGCAGGTACTACATAAATAGTTGTCATTAGTATTGCCAGTGTCCATGTAACTGCGGGGACAGAAGGAAATCCCCGTGGGGCAGAGGAGAGACTGCGTCTGCACAGCAGGAAGGGCTCAGTGGCATCTCCTTCCTGGAGATGTCTGGGGAGCACTCTGGCCTTTGCGGCCAATCAAGCCATGCCAGGCAGTGTGCCAGAGCTCAGGTGCTCTGCTGGGCTGTGAAGACCCACCTGGGAGGAAGCAGGGAGGCCCTTGGAGAGGTGGGTGAGGAGCCGCCTTGCCAGCGTGGGCCCCCCGACTCCTCAGTCCCCTGAGCCAGCCAGCCTGGCTCTGTGGATATGGCTGTGTGGCCTTGCACAAGTTGCTCCTCTTTGACGGTGTGTGCTCTGTGCTTTTTCTTTTTTCTTTTTTTTTTTTTAGATGGAGTTTCACTCTTGTTTGCCCAGGCTGGAGTGCAATGGCACCATCACAGCTCACCGCAGCCTCCACCTCCCAGGTTCAAGCAATTCTCCTGCCTCAGCCTCCCTAGTAGCTGGGATTATAGGCATGTGCCACCATGCCTGGCCAATTTTGTATTTTTAGTAGAGACGGGGTTTCTCCATGTTGGTCAGGCTGGTCTCGAACTCCCGACCTCAGGTGATCCACCCGCCTCCGCCTCCCAAAGTGCTGGGATTACAGGCGTGAGCCACTGCGCCCGGCTTTCTTTTTCTTTATTTCTTTATTTTTTTTTTTTTTGAAATGAAGTCTCCTCTGTCACCCAAGCTGGAGTGCAATGGCGTGATCTTGGCTCACGGAAACCTCCACCTCCCAGGTTCAAGCGATTCTCCTGCCTCAGCCTCCTGGGTAGCTGGGATTACAGGCGTGAGCCGCCTGGTCGGCCTCTGTTTTTCATCTGTATGATGGGCTTAGTGCTCCCTTAGGGCTCCTCCTGTGGGTTCTGCTGTTGGACCAGGGCTCAGCTTCCAGTTTAGCTTGAGGGTGCCCAGGCCTGCAGAAGGTATAAAGCAAGGGCTGGGAGAGGGGGAGGAAGGAGGAGGCAGAAAGGCAACGGGAAGGGGAGGAGGAGGGCAGAGGAAGGGTCTCTGAGTGCCTCTCACTCCTGCCTCAGCTCCTCACTGCAGCGGTTCTGCACAGGGCTTTGGGTCCCAAACACCAGAGGAAGGAGCGGGGACAGTCCGGGCTTCTTCCCTGTATCTTGCTCCTGAGCCGCCCATCTAGGATGGTGCAAGGCCGAGTTGTCTGCACTGAACCCTCCCTCAGTTTCTCCTCCAGTGATTGCAGGGCTGTGGGGGCAGCTGGCACAGCAGGGCTGGGCTGGACGTGCTGCTCAAGAGGACGGGAGGGGCAGCCTGAGCCCGGAGGGAGGCTCAATGGGGACATTTGCAGCCCTGCAGACAGGGCAGGGTACCAAAAAGCCTTAAGCAAGCAAATGTACTCTCTAAACCTCAGTTTCCTCATCCAGGAGATAGTGATGCTCTTCACGTTCGGGAATTGATCAGAAATCTTGCATATAAAGTGCCTGGCACGCAGTAACAGTTGCTAAATGGCAGATGTTTGACTCGGCCCTGCCTCTAGCCCACAAGCTTTTGTGTACTAAAAAGTACACAGAAAAGCTGGACCCTGCTCCATGGGGTCTTCTCCCGGCCCCTCTTTCCGAGGCTTTTGCTCATCACTTTTTGTGGGAAACTTGACTTAGGCCAATGCTGGACCAAAGCCTTGGTCAGTGCTGGACACACTGGGAGAGGAGATGGGCTCCTTCTTCCAGCTCACACTGCCCCTGGTCATACAGCAGATTGCAATTGTCCTTAAAGGCCACTGACACTCACGGGTCATTTTCTCAGGTTCTCCCACAAAATGTCATTTCTGCTGTTCCTGTGCTGAAGGGAGGGAACGGAAAAGTATCAATTCCAACCTTGGTTTTCTAGTATTTTAAACTCTTCTACCCCACCCCATAAGGTCATTCTTTCTGTCGCTGACTCTTTATAAAACCTGAGAGAGTTGATGGAATATTGATTGAAAATTGAGGGGCAGAGGAATGGAGTGAATTGACCAGTCACCTGGTGTTGGGTGTGGGCAGTGAGATCTGAGATCTCCCTTCTGACTTGGTGCTAAACTTGTTTTGAAACAAAGCCAAGCTCCAGTCTCTCATGAGAAAAGAGGTGGAGCTCTAGAAACTTTTAGGGAACTGGAAAGATGGTCATGGAGGCCCTGGTAGACAAAGGGCTTGATGCAAGCCAGCGATTCCTTGGGCAGACACTGGGAGGCTCTGGGCTGGGCTGGCAGCATCGTGGGGAAGAGGCTGAGGGTATTGCCAAGGGTGGGGGGTGTGTGTGTGTGTGCGCGCGCTCACGCACACGTGCGTGTCCCATGAGTCACTGGAAGTGTCCATGTGGCCCCAGTATCCTGGACTGCCTTGGAAATTGCCCAGCCTGATCTCTTCAATGCCCATAAGCGAAGCTGGACCCAGAACCTGGAAAGGACTGGATCTGGGCCCCAAATACCATCTTTCTAGTCCAAACCTCTTTTCATGGCTTTGCATTGCCCCCAAGGGCCCCCACAAGCGGTTTCTGCTGGTCCCATCCCCTGCAAGCTGGATACAGCCAGAGGGCTGACTTGCCTGGGTCAGAGCTCTGCACTTTGAGGGGTGGCACGCTCCTGAGGTCAAAGGTAGCACATTCAGGTGCCAGGGCACAGGCCCTCTGCCTCTCCACCTACGCCGGGGGGTTCACAAAGCATCCATGGAGCCCAGGATGGGCTCTGTGCTTTGTGCCCGCAGTGTCACTACCCTCTGTCTGCCTGCAGGTCCCTGGCCCTGGGCCAGCAGTACACATCTCTGGGCTCACAGCCCCTGCTCTGCGGCTCCATCCCAGGCCTGGTCCCCAAGCAACTGCGCTTCTGCCGCAATTACATCGAGATCATGCCCAGCGTGGCCGAGGGCGTGAAGCTGGGCATCCAGGAGTGCCAGCACCAGTTCCGGGGCCGCCGCTGGAACTGCACCACCATAGATGACAGCCTGGCCATCTTTGGGCCCGTCCTCGACAAAGGTACTGCCTCAGGGCTGAGGGGCAGGGGGTAAGGGGGTGGGTGGGGGGAGGGATCAGGACTGTATGCCCTTCCACCCCAGTAAGGGTGCCTCTTCTCTGAAGCCAGGGTCCCTCTGGGAGGGTGATAAATTTGGTTGCATAACTGCCACACCTTCCCAGGCACTGCTGGGGGCTGGGCCGCCTTGAGATGCTCCAGGATCCTGAGGTTTGAGGGCTGACACCAAGAAGGCCACAGACTTCCTTCCTGGCTTTTGCACAGTGGGAGCCTCAGGCTCCTGCTGTGGACATTTGTGACATTTTCCCAGTGCTGTGTTAAGTGCTATGCAAATACCGCTTTGGGGTGGGACTGAGAGCATTGCCACCCCCAGGTCCCTCCCATCTAGAAAGTCCTCAGGAGCCGAGGAAGCTGCCTGGTGCTGTCATAGCATTGCGTTGCCCCCAAGAGCCCCTCTTTCTGTTCATCCTCATGCACTGTCAGCTGGATAGGCCAGGAATCATGGTGGGGCTAGAGGGTGCACTGGCCTCTGGGTAACTTTCCAGCCATCTTGCCGCCTGGGAGCCTAACTGGCTGTACCTCAAGTGGACAGGGAACCACGTGATTTGACTGAACCTGGAGGCCCTGGGAGGGAGGCTAAGTGGGACAACTGCTCCCAAGAAGGGGCCTTGGGGGCTCACGGACTGGGTGGAAGATGGGCAGCTCTTTGTGGAACGGCAGTGTCCAGGAATTTAACGATCCCGGCTGGGCTGGCCACCGCCAGAGTTGCTCTGCCACCCAAACTGCTGAGCCTAGCCCTCCCTCCTATTAGAAGCTAGGGAATGAATGGGAGCTGCCTGTACAGCCAGAAAGAAAAGGGATCTGACGTTCGGGTGAAGGGGTGGGGTGCTGGGTGGGGTGGGGGGAAACTGACCACCCCCATTTTAGAGTGCAGTTCCCTTTTACCGGTGCCTCAGGTGCACAGGGTCTTTCCCACCTACAGGCAAAGTCCGGGCTATTGTCATGGGACAGGAGGGTAATTAGCAAATCAATGGATGATGATTCTGTTTACGCTTCTATTACCAAAACTAATTATTCCGTGTTGACATAAAAGATTTGGCCTCTTAATTGGGGCCAAGTGGCGGCGGTTTGCATTTCAAACTCGATCTTGTCGGTGTGTTGGTCTCAGCGCTTTCCGGTGCCCCTCCTCGGGCCAGGTAGCGCTGAATCAAACAGCCTTGCGTCTAGACGCGCTCCCCAAAAGCGAGTCACCTCTGATCGCTCTTCCAGTCTCCGGCCAAAAGCCAGGGGAAAGCGAGTCTGGGTGCGCTGCCCATTCACTCCGCGTTGAACGTTTTAAGTCACCGCCGTAGGTTCTGGCACATGCCCCGGTCCCTAGAGGGCCCGAGGACAGGTTTGGGTTGCGGCGGGAGGGGCGATGTGTGCCCGAGAGTTTGGGAATTGGCTGGCGGCGGCGAGGAGAGCATCCCGGAAGACGCCGCGAGCGCATACGCGCCCCAGTCGGTGCCCAGAGCCCGGGCCTTGAACCCAGGTTCGCGCCCAGCTCCGGCTCCATGTTTGCACCCCGCCCCCAGCGAGTCCGTACACCCCAGCCGCGTGGACGGCCAAGGGTTAATCTCTGCCCCCCGCTTTGAGACCCGGGAAGCAGGGGCTCGGGCAGCCCGGGGCGCGCGTCTTCCGCGAGTCTGGGGGCGGCGGGGTCGGCGGCCGGAAGGGGCGAGGCGCGGCGGCGGCGCGGCTGGCCCTAGGCGCTTCCCCGGGCGGGGCGGGGCGGGGAGGGGCGGGGCAGGGGCGGGGGCGGGCGCCGGAGGGGTCGGGGCGGCCTGAAAAGCGCCCGAGCGCCGCCCCCCACCGCGCGGCCCGGGCCCCGCGCCCGCTGCGGTAGCCGCGCCATTCACACGCCCTCTGGCCATTCGGCGCGGCGCGGGGGCGGGGGGCGCCGCTTCAATGGGGATTTCGCGGCCCGGCGCCGGGGCCGGGGGCGCGGCCCGGCCGCGGGAGCCGCCCGTTGCTACGCGGTGGCGGCCGGCCCGGCGGCCCGGGCCCGGCGGCCGCATTATGCGGGTAATGCGGTGTGACACCGCGCGAACAAAGGCGGATTGAGCGGCCCAGCGGGCCCCGCCGGACGGGGAAGGCACAGCGGGGCTGTCAGCGCCGCTCCCAGGCTAATCCCCGCCCCGCCCCCGCTGCCCCCGCGTTCCCGGGGCTGGGAACCCAGCGCGGCCCGGGGCCCGGGCGCCGCTGCCGCCGCGGGCCGACCGGAAATGAGGGGCGCATGCCCTCGGCCCCTCTTCCCCGGGGCGCCCCGAGGGCTGGGGCGGCTGGGATTGGGGCGAGTGAGCGGCGCGGCGGTGACCCCGGGGCCGGGAGCACAATTGGACTCGGGACCTCGGGCCCCGTTGCCGCAGCCCTAGGTCGGCCTTCGCAGCGCAGGCGCGGGGCGCGGGCGGCACCGGCTCCGCACTCTCCGCCCTCCCGTCGGTGGAACTGGGACGGGCCCCTCTGTAGGTGGCGCAGGAGGGCGTGGGGGCCGCGGAGAGCGGCCGCGGGAGCCACGAGGGGTCCCGGGTTTCCTTCTTGCAGCACTCGGCCCACAGCCCAGGAGAGGAGGAGGGCGCCTGGCTTCTAAATAAATTTGGTCACATTTATGACCAATTTTGCCGACTAGGCCGGCCCGGTGTTTCGCAGCCTGTGCCAGGTGGCGGGTCACCTCCGGCTCCGGGGTCCTGCCGTGAGGAGAGAGAGGGTTGGGCTGCAGGTCTTGCAGGCTTGGCCTCCCTGATCGTCAATGTCCACATCTATAAGATGAGTAAAACTTTCTATGTGAATGAAGCACATGCAGAGATGATGACCGTTGTGAGGAGGGTGGAGCACACCCCTGACAGTCTCCCCTTGCGCTGCGCTGGACCCTGGGATAGAACCAGGGGAATTGCCCCGTGTCTCTACCCTTCTGGGCAGGGCTTGGCCGTGTCTGGGAGTGAGGGCAGGAGAATGGGGATGGGGAGACTGAGGCACGGGCCATTACCCTCCTGGTGAGAGGCTCTAGGGGCAGAGGGAAGCTGTGTCCATTTTACAAAAAGGGCGACAGAGACCGAGAAAATGAGAGGGGTCGCCCCTATGCATCCGGGTGCGGAAGGGGTGGGCCTGGGCGGGTTTAGGCTGTAGATTCCCAGGCCTCCCTCCTCACAGACCTGGAGCTCACTCAGGCGTGGGAGGGCTCAGGCCTGTCCTGGGTGGTCTCTGGACTTTGGGAAGGTGGAGGGCAGGGGGTGTGTGCCCAGCTCAGAAGTGGCTTCTGTTAAGGTTGCTGCCTTATCTCGGCAGCAGCCTGCCAGAGCTTTGGTGTTGGCCCCTATTTCTAACAGGCACTGCTCTGCCCTGTGGCATTTGAGGCCCTGGGCTAATCAGTTAGCAGCCTGGGGCCTCAGCAGCCTGGGGCCTTCATCTGTGAAGTGGGGATACCCAACTGGGTCTAAACCAGCCAAAGAGGGTGGCGAAGCTGCCTCCGTCTTGCCTCAGGGCTGGTGAGCTCTTCAACTCTTCCTGGTCTCGTTCCCCTAACGTCCTGGCCTGGGAGGTGGAGGCAGGGCAGGTGCTCCCAGGCCGGGTCCTGAGTGCTGCCTCCCCACGGCCTCCCTGCAGCCACCCGCGAGTCGGCCTTCGTGCACGCCATCGCCTCGGCCGGCGTGGCCTTCGCCGTCACCCGCTCCTGCGCCGAGGGCACCTCCACCATTTGCGGCTGTGACTCGCATCATAAAGGGCCGCCTGGCGAAGGCTGGAAGTGGGGCGGCTGCAGCGAAGACGCTGACTTCGGGGTGTTAGTGTCCAGGGAGTTCGCGGACGCGCGTGAGAACAGGCCGGACGCACGCTCGGCCATGAACAAGCACAACAACGAGGCGGGCCGCACGGTGAGCCAGGCTGCCCTCCCCTAACCCTGCAGGGAGCCCCCCTTTCCTCCACCCCTCCCCCCGCCCTTCCCCTCCGGAGCTGGCCTGGCCCCCACCCCCACCCCTTCTGGCAGCCCTGTGGGTCGTGGACTCCTTTTCCCCTTGGCCAGGCTTGGCCCCCTCCCCACCCCACAGCCACTTCGTCTGTCCACCCTCCTTCCTCTTTGGGCAGTTCCTGGACTCCACCCCACCCGGGTGAGTCGGCCTGGGAGCATGGCCACCCCGTGGGATCAGGTACCACCCACCCATCCTGTGCACCTTGTCACGCGGTGTAGGGCTGTCAAGTCCTGGGAACCTGGCTCTGAATTCAGCCTCCACTCCCTTACTGTGTTTGTATGATGTAGGGTGAGTCACATTAAGTTCCCAGCCTCAGTTTCCCCATGTGTTAAATGGGGATAACTCCTATTTCTTTTTTATTTTTATTTTTTGAGACGGAGTCTCGCTCTGTCGCTCAGGCTGGAGTGCAGTGGCTCGATCTTAGCTCTCTGCGACCTCCACCTCCCGAGTTCAAACGATTCTCCGCCATCACACCAGCTAATTTTTGTATTTTTGATAGAGACGGGGTTTGTATTTTTGATAGAGACGCCATGTAGGCCAGGCTGGTCTTGAACTCCCGACCTCAGGTGATCCTCCCGCCTCAGCCTCCCAAAGTGCTGGGATTACCACCGCGCCCAGGCAACAACTCCTATTTCATATGCTGTGAGAAGTGGACGTGCTGTCTGCCCATGCTTGGGGTGTGAAGGGGGAGGGAAACATGGTCCTATTCTTTAGGTCTTGCCTCAGTCCCCATCAGTTCTCTTCCTGGCACAGAGGAGTAGAGAAGGCTGGAGGGAAGGGGGTGGGCAGGGGCAGAGAGGGAAGGCCCAGATGTGCCCCCTCATGAGGTCAGTCTGGGGGCCAGCTGCCACTCCTCTCCCCCAGACTATCCTGGACCACATGCACCTCAAATGCAAGTGTCACGGGCTGTCGGGCAGCTGTGAGGTGAAGACCTGCTGGTGGGCGCAGCCTGACTTCCGTGCCATTGGCGACTTCCTCAAGGACAAGTATGACAGCGCCTCGGAGATGGTAGTAGAGAAGCACCGTGAGTCCCGAGGCTGGGTGGAGACCCTCCGGGCCAAGTACTCGCTCTTCAAGCCGCCCACTGAGAGGGACCTGGTCTACTACGAGAACTCACCCAACTTTTGTGAGCCCAACCCGGAGACGGGTTCTTTTGGCACAAGGGACCGGACTTGCAACGTCACCTCCCATGGCATTGATGGCTGCGATCTGCTCTGCTGTGGCCGTGGCCACAACACGAGGACGGAGAAGCGGAAGGAAAAATGCCACTGCATCTTCCACTGGTGCTGCTACGTCAGCTGCCAGGAGTGTATTCGCATCTACGATGTGCACACCTGCAAGTAGGGCACCAGGTAGGGCTCTGGGAAGGTGGGGGAGGCTGGGAGCCTGGGCGCAGGGAATGGGGTTGTTTGCCCATCTCTTCTTCTTGACGACCCCCTTCTGTTTCTGAGCTATCCAAGACACACAAGTTCCCACAGTCAAAATAGGAAGCCAGGATGTTTTCAAGCTTCCATGAGAATGGTCCTTGGGCAGAGACTTGGTGGATTGCACAAAGCACAGATAAAAACCCAGTGTTGGCTGGGTGCAGTGACTCACGCCTGTAATCCCAGCACTTTGGGAGGCTGAGGTGGATGGATCACCTGAGGTCAGGAGTTTGAGACCAGCCTGGCCAATATGATGAAACCCTGTCTCTACTAAAAATACAAAAATTAGCCGGGTGTCGTGGCAGGTGCCTGTAATCCCAGCTACTCAGGAGGCTGAGGCAGGAGGAGTGCTTGAACCTGGGCGACGGAGGTTGCAATGAACTGAGATTGCACCACTGGACTCTAGCCTGGGCGACAGAGTGAGACTCCATCTCAAAAAACAAAAAAACAAAACAACAACAACAAAAAAACAAAATCCAGTGTGTGCACATTAGCTACCAGCAATTGATTAACATTTTGACACAAGTTAGTAAGTTATGAGCCAGATCAAATTTTTGCATAGCCACTAGCTGTCATTCTTGAGCATTCTGTGGAGCTGTGGGGTTGGAAGCTGGGAGACCTGACGTCTGGTCCTAACTTTGTCAGTAACTTCCTGTTCTTTCACTTTTCTGGGCCTCAGCTTTCTTACTATAAAGTGGTGATGGTGTTGGGGGGTGGGGGCAGTTTAAATACCTCAAGCGGAGAGCCGAAATGTCTCCTCTACCCCTGAGGCAGAGTCAGTGTCTGTACACCTTGAACTTAGAGGGCAAGTTCTTGCACAAGCATCAATCTTACCGACCTCAGGGAGGTGGGTGGGGGGAAGCGGCATATAAACCCATATCCTGACAGATCTGAAGCTTGGGTGGAGTGGGGAGCACTCTCACCAAGTTTATGGATGATGATGGGGAGCAGGAGGGATTCAAGTTCAGAGTGGCTGGGATGAGTAACCAAAGGATCAAAGGCTGGTGGATTTTGTTCCCAAGCTTCCCAGAGGTGGCCTGCCTGGGAGGCGCTATGCACTGGCCCGCCTGGGAGGCGCTATGCAGTGGCCCTGGGTTTCACAGCACCCCGGGATAGGTCAGCATGGATGAGGATTGGTCCTGGACCCCAGGGGTGGAAGGTTTTTAAGGCTGGGGTGCCCTTTCCTCCTTTTCTCTTCCCTGAGAAGGAGCCTACTATGTCGAGGCATGAGTAGGGGTGTTGGAATTAGGCCCTGCCCTGCTCCAGCTCCTACCACTTGGCAACCGTGTGACCCAAGCAAGAAATTCTTCATAGACCTGGTTCCTCATCTGTCGTGCTCCCCAGAGGTGCTGTGAGGGACAAATGAAAGGACCCTGGGGACAGGGCTTAGTTAATTGGGAAGCACTTCCCTGCTGGGTCATTGTTGGCTGGGGTGGTGCTAGGGGACAGCAGTCTGTGAAAAGGTAGAGTCCCCCCTTGGTGATGCAGTTCCGCAGGGCGCCTCTGAGCTACTGGCACATGTCTGTGCCATAGGGAGTAGGGGAGGGAAGTGGACGGGCCTCTCTTGAGATATGGGAGGTACCTGACATCATGGAGAAGAGCTCTGGCTGAGGGGCGACTCACTCAGCCCCTCTAGGAAGCCCCTCGGTGCAGCTCAAGTTCTGTCCTGGTGGGGGCAGTTCGGAAAGGCCGCAGGTGGCACTGCCTTTCTTGGTGTCTGAACGAAAGCAGCGTGGGGAGTGGGAGAGGATGAAGGTGAGCCCAGTGGCTCCCCTCGTCTGCTCAGCTGTCTGGCCTGCGAGTGCCAGTGCCAGTTTCCTCCTCAGTTCAGTGGTGGTGACAACGGCAGCCCAGCAGAAATTTTTTTTTTTTTTTTTGAGACTGAGTCTCGCTTTGTCACCCAGGCTGGAGTGAAGTGTGCGATCTCGGCTCACTGTGACCTCCGCCGCCTGGGTTCAAGCGATTCTCCTGCCTCAGCCTCCCAAGTAGCTGGGATTATTATAGGCGCCCGCCACCATGATTGGCTAATTTTTGTATTTTTAGTAGAGACGGGTTTCGCCATGCTGGCCAGGCTGGTCTTGAACTCCTGACCTCACGTGATCCACCCGTCTTGGCCGCCCAAAGTGCTGGGATTACAGGCGTGAGCCACCGCGCCCAGCCAGAATCAGTACTCTTCATCAGCCCTCTTTCTCCTCATTTCTGAAATGGACAATGAATGGTTTTTTTTCCCTCAATCTTATGTAAAATGCTACATAGCTATGGTTTCAAGATGCTGTGGTCCAAGTGGTTCCTACCCTGAATGCCTTCTCTGTGGAAGCTCTGGAGGCCTCACTCTGTGACCAGTGGAGGACACTCTTCTGACATGGTGCCCTTCTGATGAACACTCCCAGGCCAGCTCTTCCACCTCACTGAACCCTGGCTTCTTCATTTGTGAACTGGGGATGAGAACTGTATTCTGTGTAGGGTTGTCCTGTGGACTGGAGACCTGGCATATGAAGGGCCTGGCCCGGGGCCCAGGTGCTCAGAGGATAACCACAGAGGCCTCTGGGCCAAGCAGAGCTGACCTCCCAGAGCCACCTCTGCAGGCGAGCTGCCTGCTCTAGAGCAATGGGCCCAGGCTGGCCGAGACTCTGCTACTCCCTGCCGACGCTGTAGGCAAGACGGGAGCCTGCGGGATGCACTGGCAGGGATGGCAGGGAACAGAGTCTTTAGCTGTTCTCTTGGCTTCCCCGACAGTCTTGGCAGTGCAGGCAGGAGAGAGAAGCGAGTCCCAGAGCAGGCCCCGGCCCCTCCACACGGCGAGGAGAGAGCCCCTGTCAAATGGCTTGTGTCCTTCCTTTGTGGGGAAAACACCTTTTCTGTAGCTTTTTGTAGCTTTTACCCAGTGTCTCTGGCTAACCATTGATTTGGCGCCTTACAAGTGCCAGATTTACTCCTCGTCACTCTGCTGTTGTGAGCATAGTGAGCTGGAAAGGTTCCGGCAAGAGTCAAGTGGCCTGGCTGCGCCCAGTCCTGGATCTGTTACTGCCTTGCTGAGAGACCTTGGATGTGTCCCTTCAATCTGGCTGAGCCTGTTTCTGCCTCTGTAAAGTAGTCTTACCTTGGCCTCGTCAGCCCCCAGAGGAGCTGGGTGTTGACTGGGAATGCTTCAAACCCTTTGTGAGATATGACTATGCAAATGAATAAAATGAGCACACTGCTGCTCCAATGGGAAGGAATTGTTCGTAATTAAGTAGGCTTTCTCCCATTTGGACAGCTCATTATCAAGCTATTTGGTGCGGTACAAAAACACAGTGCATGCCTGGCGGGAGCCCAGCACAGCAGCTGACTCGGAGTTGGGGACTGGGCCCTCGGCCGGGCACCGTTTCTCCCGTCCTGAGTGACCTGCTCCTGGGCTTCCTGTTGTCCAAGGCCCTCAGCTAGAGGTGGGGGAGGTAGAATTTCGATCCCATTCTGTGAACTCAAAAGCCCTGCTTCTCCTGTGAATCATACAACCTCCCTCAACAGTAGGCCCAAAGCACAGAGGACAGCTTGGAGAAGCCACCCAAGTCCTCATCGCCTCTGAGCACCAGGGACATGTTCAGCTTCATCAGCAGCCTTTGATCTTTGAACCCCAATGGGTGGTCTCTGGGAACAGAATTATGTTTCTAATTCTTCCTCTTTATTTTCCCCAAGGGCGCTGGGAAGGGGTGAAGTGTGTGGCTGGGCAGATTCAGCGAAGTCTCATGGGAAGCAGGACCTAGAGCCGGGCGCAGCCCTCAGCGTCAGACAGCAAGGAACTGTCACCAGCCGCACGCATGGTAAACGACCCAGACCCAACTCGCCTGTGGACGGGGAGGCTCTCCCTCTCTCTCATCTTACATTTCTCACCCTACTTTGGATGGTGTGTGGTTTTTAAAGAAGGGGGCTTTCTTTTTAGTTCTCTGGGGTCTGATAGGAACAGACCTGAGGCTTATCTTTGCACATGTTAAAGAAAATAAAAATGAAAAAAAAATTCGACTCCAACAGAACAGGCTGGGCTAATGTGAGCTCTCGGCCTGGCAGTCAAGATATCAGCATGGGCAAGGTTCTGTTTCCAAACTGCTGCTTCTGGTGACATTCCAAGACGCCTGTGAGGTGGGAGTCAGGAAGTAGGGTGCACCCCTGCAGTCTCCTTTTCTTGGTCTACTCCCATTCAAATTTGAGCTAATTTCTCATTCTGATAAAAGCCATAGGTTTAGCTAGGATGAAGTGGTAGGGAGGTCCGCGTCAGTTATTAGAGTAGATTTGGAGTTTGGAAGAACTGGCAGCTCAGGGTGGCCTGGTCAGCCATTTGAAGAGCAGCTGTGTGTTCTTCTGTCTCATTTTCTCTATAACCCTGTTCTGCACGAGAGGCAGTCAGATCTCAAAATCTTTTTCTACCATTCTGCAGTTTCCACCGTCAATGCAGTTTGTTTTTTTTTTTTTTTTTTTTGTGGTAGTGGACATTGTAAATAGGTTATGTAAGGGGGCAAGTCTTCTCCAGCTCATATGGCTTCCTAAATAAAGAAGCAGTATCTTCGGAAGGGGCCATTCAGTCCTTCCCAGCCATGCTCACCTGCAGATTCTGTGTACAGATACGCCAGGTAGAGCAGCTGGACTCCAGGTCACCTTAGTGTAAGTTAGACAAAGAATCCATGAGGGAGTAGCAATCGATTCCTGAAATTCCAACTTCGTGACTAGCAGATGGGAAGGATGAAAAGCATCCCTTTGCTTCCTCTCCAGTACGGACCCATCTTACTGTGTGCTTTCCTCTCTGGGGCCAATGTGAGTAAACACGGACAGAGTCCTTTCCCCCAGCTCCTCCTCCCTCACCTGCATGCTGAGATAGCTTCCACCCATGCAGTTCCCAAGGATCTGGATTAGAAGTTCAAAGGGGAACCAGCAGTCACGTACTCCCTCTGGTGAAGCATTTCACGGCTGAGTTCTCCCTGAGGCATACTGGTCCAGCCGAGGGTCCTAGAGAAAGCTAGCAAAAGGGAGGCACATGGATTTCACAGTACAAATCAGTTCAACAACTGTCTTAGGGAGAATCAGAAAGAACAGATGCAGCAGGGGAATGAGCAGAACAAAGGTTTTTCTTTCTCCCCCTTCCCTCTGGGGTCTACCTGAGCCTGACCTAAAATACCGGGTCAGCGATCTCCCAGCTGGTGCAGGCGGGCTTGCCAAGGCGGCCGTCCAGGAGCCCGCCTTCACTCCTAAATCTGCTGGCCACAAGCCCTGCTAAAGATACACATCTCCCCCCTCCGCCGAGTCTGAAATGCCCCTCCCCATCTCACCTTAGACTGAAAAGTTTTAAATCATGTCAACTGGATAATGCTTGCTTTATGTGAGAATACTTCAGCAGAATGGATACGAATTTTCAAAACAATCTTTTCATATCTATGTATTCTATATTAAAAGTGATAAAGTCATGTTTCTGGGGCGTATTCAAGTAGCTGACAAGTAATTATTTAATAATAGTACATGAGTGCATTGTAATGATTCTCGCCGTAGTCAGGTAATAGTATCCAACCGAAATTTCCTACCAACCTGCTGTATCCAAAGTTTTGTAAAAAGTTGTAGAAGTTGTTGATCTTTTTGATTTTATATTCAAAAAGTCTCTTTTTATAAATATTATTTATTATACAATGTATATACCTTTGAGTTAACTAAGATTATATATTATATAAATATATATATATTTGGAGAAAATATATTTCATCATGCAGTTTTTTTCTGTTAAGTCATTAAAGAGAAGGTAAACAAACCTAAAATGGATACATTGTACACTGTGTGGAGTTTCCAGATTAATGCTCAGGAGGTCAAGGATATGAGATTCTGAACATAGTGGCCTCAGCTAATTAAATGACCAAGTGAAGGTCATTTCCTCTTTTCTCTAAGCAAGATCGTCAGACATGTCCTGGACAGTGGGTCTGATATACCATAGGACATTCTTAAAGGCTTCTTTTGTTCTAAGTTAACTAACAATGAATTTCCAGTTTTAGAAAACAACAATGTGGGTACTAATTCATTTCACAGACTCAAGTATTTTCCATGTACAAATTAATGTCACAGGCACTCCTAAAAGATGTGGCCCAAGGCCAGCAGACCGCAGGGGTGGCCACTGCCTTAATCCCCTCCTCACCATGTTTTCAACTCCATTTAATGGGAAAATAGGATTTTCTCTATTGAAAATGAAACTTGACTGAAAATGGTCTGTCCCCTGCTAGCTCCACTGTGAGAGCTAAGCCGTAGAAGAGGTAGGTTGGTCGATAAGAAGAAAGGGTGTGCCCTGGGCTGTGGGCTGTCTGGAGCAAGTGTCATTTGAAGAAGTTGGTTTGGGTTTAGGTAGAAAGGGCCTGCCAGTGGGCATGCTCTGGGGACGGGCACCCTCTCAGACCGCCGCTTCACAGGACCCAGTGGAAGCTCACGGGTTATGCCTTCTCAACAATGAGATACCACAAGTTGGTTTTATGACAACAGACACTCCTTTAGTTTTCAGACCTACCCATAAAATGTCACCTTTGGTTTATTTGGCACATTATTTCAGAGAATGACAAAAATATTTTTTCTTTCTCTTTCTCCTGATCTACCTCAATTAGGAACAAATCTTACCTCACTACAAAGAGAAATAATGAGAACAGGCTGGGTGGGGTGGCTCATGCCTGTAATCCCAGCACTTTGGGAGGCCGAGGTTGGGGGGGGGGGGATCACTTGAGGTCAGGAGTTCGAGACCAGCCTGGCCAACATGGTGAAAGCCCGTTTTTATTAAAAATACAAAGATTAGCAGCTGGGCGTGGTGGTCCATGCCTATATCCTAGCTACTCGGGAGGCTGAAGCAGGAGAATCACTTGAACCTGGGAGGCGGAGGTTGCAATGAGCTGAGATCGCACCACTCTACTCCAGCCTGGGCAACAAGGCGAGACTCCATCTCAAAAAAAAAAAAACAAAAAACCACCAGGAAAATCAAGCCATGAGCCACCTGTGGTGGAGGCGGGCTGCTCTGTGCTGCATTCAGACCTCTAACCTGAGGTTAGGAATAGCCACCATGCACTCTGTTCATGCACTCTTGTTTTGCCCATGATGTGTCTTTAGCCCCTGAAAAGCTGAAACCACAAAAACTGTTACGCTTCAGCTGTACAACGAATTGGACACGTACAGGATACAGATCCCCTCTACATCTTACAGTCTGGTCATTTTTATTTCATTTTGACTTTTTATTTTACTTTTGCATAAAGCTAATGAAGGTTGACTACACCTTTTCTGAAATGCTTGGGACCAGAAATGTTTCAGACTTTGGAAGATTTGCATATATACAATGAGATATCTTGAGGATGGGACCCAAGTCTAAACACGAAATTCGTTTGTTTCATATGCACCTTACACACATAGCCTGAAGGTAATTTTATAAAATATTTTTAATAATGTTGTGCATGAATCAGTTTTGACTGCATTTTGAATTTTGATTGCTACCTGTCACATAAGGTCAGGTGTGGAATTTTTCACTTGTGGCATCCTGTCGGTGCTGCAAAGTTTTAGATTTTACAGCACTTCAGATTTTGGATTTTTAGATTAGGGATGCTCAACCTGAACTTATCTATCCCAGCATTCTGGGTACTTTTTCCTTTTTTTTTTTTTTTTTGAGATAGGATCTTGCTCTGTTGCCCAGACTGGAGAGCAGTGGTGTGATCATGGCTCACTGCAGCCTCAACCTCCTGGGCTCAAGTGACCTCCTACCTCAGGCTCCCATGTAGCTGGGACCATAGGCCATGTGTCACCATGCCCAGCTAATTTTTAAATTTTTTTTTGAGACGAGGTCTTGCTATGTTGCTCAGGCTGGTCTTGAACTCCTAGCCTCAAGTGATCCTCCCACCTCGGCCTCTCAAACTGTTGGGATTACAGGCATGAGCCACCCCGTCTGGCCAGTCCTTTTTCAATCAATGAAGATTGCCAAATATTTAAATGGCCCGTATTCATACTAATGAAGACCATTTGTAATCCTATAATTAATCATAGTTTTTATTTTTATTTTTTTAATTTTTTTTTTTTTATTTTTGAGACGGAGTCTCACTCTGCCGCCCAGGCTGGAGTGCAGTGGCGCGATCTCAGCTCACTGCAAGCTCCACCTCCCGGGTTTACGCCATTGTCCTGCCTCAGCCTCCCGAGTAGCTGGGACTACAGGCGCCCGCCACCTCGCCTGGCTAGTTTTTTTGTATTTTTTAGTAGAGACGGGGTTTCACCGTGTTAGCCAGGATGGTCTCGATCTCCTGACCTCATGATCCGCGTGTCTCGGCCTCCCAAAGTGCTGGGATTACAGGCTTGAGCCACCGCGCCCGGCCATAGTTTTTCATTTTTAAGAGACAAGTGTCTATGTCACTCAGGAGTACAGTGGCATGATCATGGCTTAACAGCCTTGACCCCTGGGCTCAAATGATCCTCCTCGGCCTCCCAAGTAACTAGGACTCAGGCGCACTCCACCACGGTAATTCAAATCTTTTGTAGAGATGGGGTCTTGCTGTGTTGCCCACTGGTCTCAAACTCCTGGGTTCAGGGGGTCCTCCCACCTCAGCCTCCCAAAGTGTTGGGATTACTGGGTGAGCCACCACGCCCCGCCCAATCTTATTTGATGGTTAAGGAGAATACAGTTTATAGCTGTGCTTGAACCTGTAGTTTTCCCCTACGTATAAATACTTATAAACATCTAAACACAAGAGGACGTTGTTTAAAAATCTGAGAGAGACAACATGATGAGAAGATACCTTTCAAAGCAATATTACTTTATGAAGAAAGAAGAGAAGGAAAGCATGTGAGACAGTTCAAGGATGAGGGAATGAAGTACAAAGAAAGGTCGAAGGAAAGAAGGTAGGGAAAAAGCAGAGAAGCAAGGAAACATGATGGCGAGATGATTCTCGGTGTTATCTAATGCTGTCTCCTGTGGTGGCTCTGGACGTAGGGACATGTTCTCGTGTGTGTGGCTGGTCTGCACACTCAAGTGAAGTCAGTGCAGCTAAGCATTGCTGCTACACTGCCACTATTACTCCCAAAATAGTAAGACAGAAGTTGTGTGGAGTATATGCTGGGAAAATTTCAAACATGATCCTTCCTTGGATATTTTGTCTTCACCCACTTGGGATGCTTGCCCATCACAGGCGCTATCTGCTGCATCTTAATGCCATGGTGCCCGTCCAGCACACACCCTTGTGGGCTCATCTCCAGGACCCAGTCTCAGTACGGCTTGCCAGCTGATGAGAAACTCTAGATCGTTTTGTAATAAATTCTGCAATTTACATGCTTTCTTGAACTCTCATACACACCCTTCCCCAGTCACTTAGACAGTTTTGCTCTTGTTGCCCAGGCTGGAGTGCAGTGATGTGAGCTTGGCTCACTGCAACCTCTACCTCCCAGGTTCAAGCAATTCTCCTGCCTCAGCCTCCCAAGTAGCTGAGATTACAGGCATGAGCCACCACGCCTGGCTAATTGTGTATTTTTAATAGAGATGGAGTTTCACCATGTTGGTCAGGCTGGCATTGAACTCCTGACCTCAGGTCAGCTGCCTGCCTCGGCCTCCCAAAGCGCTGGGATTACAGGTGTGAGACACCGCGCCCGGCTGCCCCCAGTCACTTCTTTAAAGAGGCTATGGACCAAGTTGTCAGGCAAGGAAAATGAAATCCTGCTTTCACCTTCTGTGTTTGGGCTGGGGTGGTTGTTTATAGCTGACTCACTGTTTCAACAAGTCTGTTGATCAGGATTTGATTATTGTACACACTTCACTCTACTCCATGATTTTATGACTTGTTGCTGAAACTTTTAAAGGGGAGGCTGCAATTTTTAGGATATAAAAAGACAGCCTTAAAGTAAAAACACATTTCCTACTTTAACCACAATTATGCAATTTTTCTGTGTGACATGAAAAAAAGAATGTCCCAGTGAAGATGTACAAATTTAGAAAGGATAAAATAACCTCCTCTTTTGAGGTTTTGATCTCAAAAACATCTTCTGACAAAAAAATAGCCAGTTAACAATTCGCCCATAGATGAAGAAACCTAAGGCAGCAGCTAGCTGGAGTCTCCTTTGCTTCTTCACAGGCCATTCTGTAATTTCATACGCTCTGCTGTACAGCATTGGCTTTGAAGAATATTTGGGCAGCTTCAAGAACCCGCCTTCTCAAGGCTATGCAGGGACCAGGTCGGTCTCAGGGTCCTCCTCCCAGGAACTCCCGTTGTGGAAGTTCTTGAAGCTGGCCTCTTCCCCACAGGGCCTTGTGGATTTTCTGAGCTGCCTCCTGTCCTAACCTGAGCCAATGCTAAGGATCAAGGTTTAGGAGGCTAAGAGATCTGATAGCTCAGAAAAATGTAAAAAACTATGGAGGATACAAAAATGAACCATGTGAAGCAATCTTACTGAGAGCCTTTAAGTTCCTTGGTTTGTACATTTCACAGAAAGGAGTAGTTCTAATTGAGCGACAACTCTTATTACTAACCTTGTTTGTGGCTTAGGTACCTGAGTTTTTTCTTTTTTCTGAGACAAAGTATTGCTCTGTTGCCCAGGCTGAGTGCAAGTGGCGTGATCTCGGCTCACTGCAACCTACAGTATCAGAAAAAGTTAATATATAATCATCTTTATGCTTTATACTTATTTTATCTTACTAAAAAAAAAAAAAAAATGCCTGGCATGGTGGCTCATACCTGTAATCCAAGAACTTTGGGAGGCTGAGGCGGGCGGATCACTTGAGGTCGGGAGTTCAAGACCAGTCTGGCCAACATGGTGAAAACCCGTCTCTACTAAAAATGCAAAAAACAGCCGAGTGTGGTGGCACATGCCTGTAATCCCAGCTACTCTGGTTCTGCCTCCAGGTTCAAGTGATTCTCCTGCCTCAGCCTCCTGAGTAGCTGGGATTACAGGCATGTGCCACCACACCCGACTATTTTTTGCATTTTTAGTAGAGATGGGGTTTCACCATGTTGGCCAGGCTGGTCTTGAACTCCCGACCTCAAGTGATCCGCCCGCCTCAGCCTCCCAAAGTTCTTGGATTACAGGTATGAGCCACCGTGCCAGGCATTTTTTTTTTTTTTTTTTTTTGAGACGGAGTCTCGCTCTGTCACCCAGCCTGGAGTGCAGTGGCGCCACCTTGGCTCACTGCAAGCTCGGCCTCCCGGGTTTACGCCATTCTCCTGCCTCAGCCTCCCGCATTTTTTTTTAGTAAGTTAAAATAAGTATAAAGTATAAAGATTGTCATATATTAACTTTTTCTGATACTGTAATGATCTGTTTTTAAATAACTATACTTTCTAAATATTAAGAGATTTTTAACATAAAAATCATCCCTCACATTATGCTACTTGTAACAAAACAAGGAGAGGTTTCTTTCCTGAGCCCCCTCCTTCTTCCTCCATTCCTGTCAGCTGTCCATGTGGTTCTATATGAAAACACTGGTCTACAGAACATTTTCAAGTATATTTACTCTTTATTGCATTCCTTCATTTGCATTAAACAATATTTATATTTTTCAATATAGTTTTGGACAAAACACAAAGACATTAAGCTCATTTAACAAGAGACATAAGTTAACACAATGTGTGCTGCTTTCATGAGGAGGCAAGAGGCAAGCTCTTAGAGGAATCCAGGATACTGGCCACCAGGAATCACAGGAGCTCACAATACAATCTACTTCTTTAAAAGCCACAAAATAAGCTAGGGAAGAAAACCCAAAACAAAGAAGATATAACATACAAGTCTCCAAGAAAAGTATACAAATAGCAAGATTTGGAGATGATTTGCTTTCTCACATGGGGACAAATGACAGAAGAGCCACACCCAAGTGCCACTGTGGCCACAAGCCTCATGGGTGGCGTGTGGTGTAAGCACCTTAGGATGGCTTCTAATTGCTTGTCCTTGCATTTTAAGCAGCAATGGGGAGAGAGAGGCACGCTCCATAAGTCTCATCACCAAATATGACCTAATTAAATTCCTGCTAAGTCAGTCAGTTATAAGACAGATTGCCCTCAAAAGGACTCAATGGGTGCTTCCTTTTGGAAGAAGTGTGTGGAGGGTAAAGGAAATGTGTTCAATGTATTGGAATGGACAATAAAGCACTGAGGGAGAGGGCTAGAAAACGATTTTTCTGGAGAATAGTGTTTTATTTAGACACTAGATAGTACAGATGAATTAAAATAAAGGATAAATTCTAAGTAAGTCATTAAGCTAAGGAAAAAGCAGTGATACTAATAAGCCTTAATATTATACTAAGGAATTGACCCACTTGGAGTTGGACACTAATTAGTGCCGAGAGGTTTGTAAATTACTTTAATAACTCCTTTCTGTTTGGGGGTGTATGCTTTTTCCATACCTATCTTTCACATGTTTTTAACAACATCACTAAGTGGTAATAATTAGCGTATCTCTTACCACAGAGCAAATTAGTTATACTAAGGGGAAGTCACAACCAACACGGTAGTCATCTGACTTTCTATTAAGAAAGATCTTCTGACTGCAACTTGAAAACATCTCTGACAATGATTGAGAACAGCATTTTAGACATTCAATGCCTTGTTTCTTCAGGCAAAGAGAATAACCAGTCTTGTGGGAGACCTTTAACCAAATACCCAGTGACCTTTAGTGTTAGCTCAGGACAGCTGTCAGAGGATCTCTGGCCCACGCCTCGATTTACTAAGCCAGGTTTGGATGTAGAAAGTCTGCCTTCTAATTGGCTAATTGTTGTCATGCAACATTCATTACACTGACTGAGAGTTTTCAGGGGTGATGAAACGTTTCAGGAGCCTGAAACGTGTAGTGTCCACAAGTACTGGATGGTTCCCACACAGAGGGACTGAGCAAGAAGGAATCACTTTAGCCTGCATGGGAAGGTAAGCGCAGCATTCTAAACCAAATTTACACCTTCCACAAGACACTAAGCTATCTCAGTACGCATAAGGAAGGGGGTTTTATTGCACTAATCATGCAGAGTGAGCACGTGTTGAAGGTAGAGAACGTTCCACTTAGTCCGGTATCTTGAGTAAGACAGTGAAGATCCCAGGCCGTCTTCACCTTGGTCACTTCCCTTGGTCACTGTGGGTTTCAAATAGTTCATTTTCAATCAAAATCAAGGGGGCTACTGCAAAAGAAATACCAAAACACAAAAAACCAGATGAGGGTCTGTAAAAAACGATTAAAAAAAAAAAAAGTCACTAAAAGCTTCTTAATGGTTATCCTACATTTCCCACTATGCATTTGCTATTAGATGAGCACTTCACAAAAGAAAATGGTCACATCTCCATGCATGTAAAAGCAGGTTCCGATAAATATGTACCATTAAGTTTTTCCTGCATTGTGACAAGGAAGTTTTGCGAAGCAGGACAGGGAGAGCAAACCAACAGTACAACCAACTTCCTTGCTTGGTCTCTCGGACCTACAACACAGCGAAGAATTCAAATAAATGGAAACAAACTTATCTAGGAAAGCAACTCTTAGAATAGGCACAGGGATTTAACAGGGTGGTAAGTTTGGTTGATGGTCATTAAATGTTGTGTGTACTTACGCTCCTTCTTCTCTTAAGAGGGCTAAGAATTTTCTCACACGGTATTCAGGATCCATCTAAATACATCAGAAGAAATGAAGATGGGTTAATGGTACCTTATAACAACTCTGCACTTGCTTCATGCCAAGGCAATGTTCGGTTTCACACTTCATCAATGCTCCGCTAGGTCACTGAATTACCTGCTCCTTGACCAGCATTCTCACACAAAGCAGATCACATCATTTGGAGGAAGTGAATGGGGTTTTCCAGAACCATGTACACTGGGTTCCAAAAGACCCAAGCCCACTGGCCATCATAGGCACTTGGGCCAGGCGTGCCCTGTGCTGGTACCTGTGAAGCATCGCTGTGAGACTGGACAGGGCCATTCATCAGGGTTCAAATGACACCCAATTCATCTGTTGAAGGTATAAAAGTCTACTAAAGTCACAGCAAAGTAGAAGATACCAAGTTGAGGTTAATTCAACAACTAAAAAATAGCTTAATTCTACATAATCAACAATATAGCTTTTCTTAGCTTCAGCATCCGTCATATAGTTTCTTCTTTGTAGTAACAAAGTTGTGCTAAAACTAAAAAAATGAAGAGTACTGCTGATTCCTGAAATAATCTCTAGATGAATCTGGGTCTCCTGTCATGAGTCTAAGAAAAAATGGTGCAACTTTTGTTTCAGGTGCTTGGTTCAGGTGGTTATTACTAACTATCTAGACTGGTTTTCATTTTCTATTCATATTTATACTAACTTGCTAAATATACTTTATTCTCGTAGGCCCACAGGAGATACGAAGTTATCTAGAAAACAATCATTAAAAACATCTTTAATTCCTGAAGATGAATTTTTATTGTAAGAAACACACGTAACTTTTAAAATATGTTTCAGAGCAGGAGTCTGTTTCCCAAGAGGGAACTCCCTGCCCTCCAGGAGTAACTTTCAAATGCTCAGTGCAGCTGTGGGTAGATGTGCAATCGGACCCCCCTCCAACCACGGAGTTTTTTCCTTTTTTTTTTTTTTAAGATTTCTTCTATCTCAGAAAAACACTGAACAGAAGTTTCAAATGTATCAAAGGTAAGAGGTCAGACTACAAAGGACTAAGAAAAAGTGTGAACAGCTAACAAAAGAAACATTTTTCCTCTTTGGGAATAGAATTACATATGAATCAATTGTCAAGTTCTTAAAAAAAAAAAAAAAAGGAACTGGCTGAAGCATAGTTGTAGTTGGTACTTGCAGTTCTTTGCCCATTAAATATATTTAATATATGTGAGCAACAACTTACTGACTTGCCTGTAGCTATGGAATTAAAAGTCAGGAGAAAGGGAGGAAAAAAGTAATCTAGATAAATGACTTTATTCCCTCAGGTGACATCCAGTCAGAGCAGATCCTCAGCTCTGTGCAAGTTTTAACAGAATCGCGTGTAGTGAACAGAGAGGTAACATGACTTATATTCTGCAAAACTACATGCCTCTTCACTTAGGCTCAGCCTCTCTAAGGCAGATCTAAAGAGAATTCACTCAGCTGCACGAAATCCATTTGACATGAAGGGGTTCAAACTCAGAGGCCTATGAAATGTCAGTCGCTGCAGATTAGGCCTGAGTGCCCCACTCTCACTCTCTACCCCACATGCATAAGAAGCATTAACTCGATCACTGACCTGCAGGCATCAAAGGAAGGGAAAGGGATGAGGGTTGGGGAAAAAAATCCACATAGTTTCTTCTATGCAATTATTGAAAAAAAAAATTAAACTGAAACTTAAAAAAAAAAAAAGAGCTGACAATCTGACAGATTTATCTTTTTTTCAAGGAAAGAGCCAATACACCTGTATTTGCACCTTTACCAAGAATAAGTCTAAACAAAGTGGTTAGTCTGTAACTTTAATTTATGGCTCATAGTGGAAAATAAATTAATTGACTTAAAAATAGTCCATCTGAAAGCTTAGATTAAATTAGATTTCTGAAAGCCACAAAAATTTTATTTTCAGATAAATTTACCAGAAAAGATTAAAAAGCATTCACTTCATGTTTCCAATGTGTTATTGGTCCAAGAGCCTATTTCAGATGTAACTGAAACAGAAACTTCACCTCTGCCACTCACTGCCCATACTAGCAGAATGGCAGGACCATCAGTAAGTAACACATGATGCCTAGAATACAATCACTCTGTCCACCTAGGACCAGAATGAATTTATAGTTATTCATCCAACAAAAGTTTACTGGCCGGGTGCAGTGGCTCACGCCTGTGATCCCAGCACTTTGGGAAGCCGAGGTGGGCAGATCACCTGAGGTCAGGAGATCAAGACCAGCTTGGCCAACATGGTGAAACCCCATCTCTACTAAAAATACAAAAAATTAGCCGGGCGTGATGGATGGGCGCCTGTAATCCCTGCTACTCAGGAGGCTGAGGCAGGAGAATCCCTTGAACCTGGGAGGTGGAAGTTGCAGTGAGCCGAGATCATGCCACTGCACTCAAGCCTGGGCAACAGAATGAGACTGTCTCAAAAGAAAAAAAAAAAAAGAAGTTACTGAGGGCCAGGCATGGTGGTGCATGCCTGTAATCCCAGCACTCTGGGAGGCTGAGGCAGATAGATCACTTGAGCTCAGGAGTTCAAGACCAGCATGGGCAACATAGTGAACCACGTCTCTACAAAAAATACAAAAATTAGTTGAGTACGGTAGCACATGCTGGTAGTCCCAGCTTGGGAGGCTGAGATAGGAGGATTGCTTGAGCCTGGGAGGTCAAAACTGCAGTAAGCCGTGATCATGGCACTGCATTCCAGCCTGGGAGACAGAGCGAGACACTGTCTTAGAATAATAATAATAATAATAATAATAATAATAATAGTAATAAAAGTTTACTAAGCACCCTCCTATGTGTTAGCTCTGTTCCAGGGACTTTGGACTCAACAGTAAGAGCCAAGGTCTCTGAATTCATAGGGCTTGATAGGGAGATATTTATCAGCTAACTAGTATGTCAGATAAGGACAAGAAGACACAGGATGGGAATATGGAAGGGTGGAGTTCTAAAAAGAGGAAAGGTAAGTTGCCAGGAGATATGAGAAAGTCCCAAAGAAGTTTCATCTGTCTTTGCGCAGGCAGCAGCCTGGGGCTTAGTTTTCTTCATGATTCTGGATGCTTCAACTCTACAGTAGTTTGCATGAAATTTCTAGGAGCCCAGCCAGGGACAAATATACAGATCCCAGGTCTAGACTGCACCACTTAATTAACTTGTCCCTTAAAACAGTCTCCCAGACACCATTTGGTATATGTGCGGTCGCCTACTGACTTGAGGTGCAACACCATCCCTTCTCCATCAATAACCTGGCGAAGTGATCTTAGATAATTCACTGACAGCCTGTGGCACACACAGTATCCTCATCTCCAAAATGAGGGGGCAGCAGAACAATTGCTCTTTGAAGTCTTTTCTAGTTCTAAGATCTAGTGGCTCCCTAAATTAAAACTAACTTTATAATCTTTCCTTCCATTTTTGAATTTTAAGAAGTTGAAAAGTATTGGTAAGTGGTCAATCTCAGAAGCAGGCTACCAAATTAAGTTTGGAAATAATATAAGAAAATCAAAACTTTAATTAAAACCCTTGGCAAAGGAAATACTGAACCCTCTTGGTGTGTCCTGAAGCTTTGTTCTGTCTGAGTCATGTGGAGAAGGAAGTCCCTTACCTGTAGGGACATCTCGATCAACATGAGTAACTTCTTGATTCCTATCCAGACCTTCTTCCCTTTGACTTGCTGAGAAATTGTGGTGCGTTCCTTATCCTTGAAGTTGCCCAAAAGCTACAAAAACAATAAACAATAATCAAAGCACTTTTACAGTGAACACATCAACATTGGTTAATTCTATTTACCTTTAAAAGAAGAGTGATAAGAACTACCTAACTGTTCAGGTTGATAGAATTGTCTTCTACTTTAAAATCCAGTCTGATCTTCCTAAACCCATTAGGTGCAATCATGAAAGTGAAAACTGGTATCCTAAACCCCATTTTCTTATGGACCTCCATGTAACTTGTATTTGCTGGGAAAAAAAATAGCTCCAATCCATAATAAATATAAATTAAAAATTTTAACATTCTTTTCTAGGAACAATCTGTATGTGTCAAAGCAAACTACCTTTAATTCTCTTACCCAGTTCCTGCACAAAACCTGCCTACGTGGGTAAACTGAAACACTTATCATATAGATACGTTTCTATTTTGTTGGGGGCCTTGAGGACTTTAAGAAGCTTTACTGACTCTACCACTGCTGAACAGTAGGTAACATTTTCCAATAGAGCTCACCAAGTCACTTGTGAATATTGATATTAAAAGTTAAATGAAGAACGTTCTTTAAAAATGACTTTATCATTTTCAAAAAATTAAGAAAACATTTCTATTTCTAAACTTGTTAATAAAGTTCCTTTTACTTCTGTAGTTTTTGACACTTCTAAGGCTTTAATCATCGTTCCAATTTATTAAATGCAAGGAAATGTGCTAAAAGCCATTATGAATGGTTAATTTTTCTATACAGTGATTACCTTACCGCCACACTGCCACCCATTCAAGTTTCTGGTCCAAGTAATCTATATACATCACTCATGCTGGATACAGAGCAATTAATTCCTGGCAGTTTGTAGCTGCCTACATTGAGGAATGGGAAATTAATTCACTGTCATGTATACTCATCTTTCTCCTCTAATTCCTGAAAACAACTGGAGGTACAGGTTGAGTATCCCTAATCCAAAAATCTGAAATCTAAAATGCTCCAAAATCGGAAACTTTTTGAGTGCCAACATGACATTCAAAGGAAATGCTCACTAAAGCAATTCAGATTTCCAGATTAGAGATGCTCAACCTAAATATAATGCAGTATTCCAAAATCTGAAAAAATCTGAAATCTGAAACACTTCTGGTCCTAGGCATTTTTTGTTGTTAGACAGAGTCTTGCTCTCTCGCCCAGACTGGAGTGCAGTAGCACAATCTTGGCTCGCTGCAACCTCCACCTCCCAGGTTGAAGCAATTCTCCTACTTCAGCCTCCTGAGTAGCTGGGACTACAGGTGCCTGCCACCATGCCTGGCTTATTTTTGTATTTTTAGTAGAGACAGAGTTTCACCATGTTGGCCAGGCTGGTCTCGAACTTCTGACCTCAAGTGATCCACCTGCCCTGGCCTCCCAAAGTGCTGGGATTACAGGCGTGAGCCACCGTGCCTGGCCTAGTCCCAGGCATTTTGGATAAGGGATACACAACCTGTAATATCCTCGGGCCCCATGTCCTGGATTAGCATAAAAACCAAACACCAGGTATAATGTGGTACCACTTATTTCAGCCTCAATTCCTTTCTTATAAACAGTGTGCAATCCATTGACTCATTTTCACCTCCAAAGCTTCCAACAGCTGCTCTCCTGTGGCAATGTTGGGCACGTGGATGGTGGTGCTGAAAGCATTAAGCATTTCCATCTCCTGAAGGACATCTTTGCGGCTAGTGGTCCCAATGATAAGAAGCTTGCGGCCCTGATCATAGGGAGAAAATGTACATAAGACTAATTAGGAAACTACAGTAAGCTTGAACACAATTTGCAAAAGCCATTTATTTAATCTTGCAAATGCAAATGATTGGCAAAAGAGAAGAAAACAATTCAGGATTTTCCTGAAAATCCTGAAGAAAGGTACCAACATGATTCAGAAAGTGGCAACATGTGAACAGCTCCTTCTCATTCACATCAATAAAACAATGGATTAGTAAATCAGGAATATACACAAACCAAATGGAAAGATACTGACATGTATGTATGTAATTCCTTCCTTAGAGCCAACATGGCACATGTATGGTGGGAATTGGGGAAAAAAGATGAAATGAATAGATAGTATGTGGCGCTGGCTTTACAAGGCTTTAGTACAGAGCAGGGTAATAATAGTTTACATTTATGCAACACTGAACAGTAAAAGGCATGGGCTAAAGTGCTTTCCATAATTGTCACATTTAATATTTTTCATTTTTACTTTTAACGCTGAAATATTAAAAAAAAAAAAAAAGTTTAAAAACTATGCCAGGCTTATGCTACCATTCTCAGTTCCCTTTCTTCAAAGGCAACCATTTTCAATTCTCTTAGCTTTTCTTCTTATATTTACTTCCTTATCTTTAAATAATAAGGTTACATTACTAGTTTTAGATTTCTGTTTTCAGCTTTATGTTTTTTTGAGACGGAGTCTTGCTGTGCTGCCCAGGCTGGAGTGCAGTGGTGCGATCTTGGCTCACTGCAAGCTCCACCTCCTGGGTTCACGCCATTCTCCCACCTCAGCCTCCCAAGTAGCTGGGACCACAGGCGCCCGCCACCATGCCCAGCTAATTTTTTGTATTTTTTTTTGTAGAGACAGGGTTTCACCATGTCAGCCAGGATGGTCTCCATCTCCTGACCTCATGATCTGCCCACCTCAGCCTCCCAAAGTGCTGGGATTACAGGCGTGAGCCACCGCACCCGGCCTGTTTTCCGCTTTAAATTCCTACCATAGAAGATGAGGATTTGTTATTAATTTTGTACTACCCCCCTTCCCCCACCACATGCCCCTTTTTATATCCTTCCAATATAGTTATTTCACAGTCCTTAGTTAAATCTATATTCAGTATTTATTATGTTTATACAAATGTGGTTTACAGTTAGGCCACACAGAGTACTATTAAATTTCCTTTCTTGGACAACATTTTGTTTTACTGGAGTTAATTGCCTTTTTCCCCTTCGCTTAGTTTACCAGGTACTTACCACAAGTTTGTCTCTAAACACAATCACAAGTCTCCTTTCAGTATATTCAAACATATTACATAGTTTAAAGTTGCGTTCTTGAAGAAATTCCCCTCCAGGAGTCCTCTGTGTTCACAGTTCAATCTGAAGTGGTGACTCTCTAGGCCTGGGGCACAGCTGAAGTTCTGGAGCGTTCCTCTCTCCTCTGTTAGATTCCCTGTATCCTAGCCTTCCTTTTCCTCATCTATCCCCTTGTCTGTGCTGCATATACCCAAAAGCTTCCTGAGAAAGAGTGAGAGGGAGGTAAAATTTTTTTTTTGAGATGGAGTCTCGCTCTGTCGCCCAGGCTGGAGTGCAGTGGCCGGATCTCAGCTCACTGCAAGCTCCGCCTCCCGGGTTTACACCATTCTCCTGCCTCAGCCTCCCAAGTAGCTGGGACTACAGGCGCCCGCCACCTCGCCCTGCTACTTTTTGGATTTTTTAGTAGAAACGGGGTTTCACCGTGTTAGCCAGGATGGTCTCGATCTCCTGACCTCATGATCCACCCATCTCGGCCTCCCAAAGTGCTGGGATTACAGGCTTGAGTCACTGCGCCCAGCCGGTAAAATTTTAAAGACCTTGCATGTCTGGAAATACCTTTATTCTAGCCTTAATATTGTATCCTTTGTCTTAATAGTTTGTCTAGTTGTAAAAAATAAGGTTAGAGGCTGGGTGCGCTGGCTCATGCCTGTGATTCCAATGCTGTGGGAGGCCGCGGCAGGTGATCACCTGAGGTCAGGAGTTTGAGACCGGCCTGACCAACATGGTGAAATCCCATCTCTACTAAAAATACAAAATTAGCTGGGCATGGTGGCATGTCCTGTAATCCCAGCTACTTGGGAGGCTGAGGTAGGAGAATGCTTGAACTCAAGAATCAGAGGTTGCAGTGAGCCGAGATCACACCATTGCACTCCAGCCTGGGCAACAAGAACGAAACTGTCTCAAAAAATAAATAAATAAAAAGGTTAGAAATAATTTTTTCTTGCAATTTTGAAGGCACTGAAGGCTAAAAGACAAATGCTATCTGATCTTTGATCTTTTGTTTCTAACCTTTTTAATACAAAACTTTCAGAATCTTTTCTTCATCCCTATGTTCTGCAATTTGAAAACTACATATCCTAAGATGGTTCTTTCTAGACTCATTTTGCTGGCACTAGATACCTTCTTTCTAAACTGGAAATTTCAATCATTCAATTCTAGGAACTATGTTTCCTGGAGACTTCCTCCCATTCATTTTCTCTGTATCACCCACTGGGAACCTCTTAGTTGGATATTGATCCTCTAGGACTAATCTTCTAATTTTCTTATTTTTTTACTCTTAGTTTTTATTTCTTTCTCTTTCTAATACTTTTCAGGTTAGTATCAACTTTGTCTTCCAACCTTTAAACTAACTTATTTTTCAGTTCTAAGAGCTATTCTTGTTTTCTGAATGTTTTCTTTTTAAATTGCATCCTGTGCAATTAAAATACAATATCTTGTTTTAGATCTCTGAGGCCAGTGGCTCACACCTGTAATCCCAGCACTTTGGGAGGCCCAGATGGACAGATCGCTTAAGCCCAGGAGTTTGAGACCTGTATGGGTAACATGGTGAAACCTCATCTTGACAAAAATACCAAAATTAGCTGGGTGTGGTGGCAAATGCCTGTAGTCCCAGCTACTTGGGAGCCTGAGGTGAGAAGATTGCTTGAGCCCAGGAGGCTGAGGCTGGAGTGAGCCGAGATGGCACCACTGCACTCCTGCCTGGGTGATAGACAAAGTGAGACTCCATCTCAAAAAACAAACCTGTGAATATTATAGAATGCAAAAATGATGTTTTCTTCTGTTCTTTGTTTTGTCTGTTTCCTATGACTTGCCCCTTTTTCCAATTTGTTTACAGGAGGCTTTCCTGAAAGTGGTGATTGCTGGATAGCTATTCATATTTAAGAGCTAAACTATGGGCTGGGCGTGGTGGCTCACACCTGTAATCCCAGCACTTTGGGAGGCCAAGGCGGGCAGATCACAAGGTCAGGAGATCGAGACCGTCCTGGCTAACAGGGTGAAACCCCGTCTCTACTAAAAATACAAAAAAAATTAGCCAGGCATGGTGGCAGGCGCCTATACTCCCAGCTACTCGAGAGGCTGAGGCAGGAAAATGGCATGAACCCAGTGAGCCGAGATCGTGCCACTGCACTCCAGCTTGGGCGACAGAGCGAGACTCTGTCTCAAAAAAAAAAGAGCTAAACTATGACGGGAAATTCTGTGTCCAGGAGCTTCACTATAGGATGATTAGGTAAGACTTGGCTGACTACTGGGGGTCCCTCAAAGGTCAGTATGCGTACATTCTTCCCAGAGAAGAATCTTCCAGTCTCCTTCCCAAAGACTATAAAGCCTCGTTGCCAGCTTACTGGAGTCAACAGGGTAATGCTTCTGGGTATCTCACCATTTAATAGGGAGACCTCCGCTTAATCCTCTTTTGCAGTATGGCACCTCTCCAGATCAGTCTCTCAATTAATGTTCATTATACTCATGAAAATGCAGTACTAGTACTATCCCCATTTTACTGACGAAGCTATTGAGTCTCACAGATATAAGTCATTTGTGTTCGAGGTCAAATAACCAATACATGATGGAGCCAAGACTGGAAACCGGATCCAGACCCAAATATATACTGCCTCTCTTTACAAAGAAAAACACATTACTAAAAAAGTTTACTTGGAAAATGGAAGAGGAATAAGTTTTAAACTTATGTCACTAGATTTATAATATACACTCAGTCCATAGATAAGTCTTCAGTAAAGACTAATCATTGAACTTATACACAGATCTTAGAAATTCAGAACATTAAAATAAATGTGCTATCAGGAAAAGATTTTAAGAAACCAAAACAATTTCAATTTGGGTTTGGTAAACATTATACCACTACTGTCAATAAGACACATCAGCCTTTCTCAATGTTACTCATTGTTTTTATCCACCTGCTGTGCCAAGAATGGGCAATGTACCACCACAAGCCAATGCAGATCAAAGAAACAAAGCTGAGACCCTCTGGTACAATTAGCCATTAGCTTAACAGATAAGTGCGCAAAGAATATAAGATAGAAGTACACCTGTTAGTATTCAGATTAAAGGGTAATCATTATTATTATTTGAGGAACCAACTAGGCAAAAATCAAATGCTTATTATCAGACATTTACCAAGTTCCTAGATGAATATGCAACAGACCTTCCACAGAAAGACAGATACAAAAGAGATAATTATAATACAATATGGCAAGGTGGAAGTATTATGCACAAGGATGTCAGGTAGAGGGAAGAAACACGTGGCAGAGAAAGCTTTTTCTGGAGGAGATGATACATGAGTTGAGTCTTAAGGAATGAGTAGGTTGATTAGGAAGATGAAGGGGAAGGACATTCTAAGCCAGAGGAACAGAAATAAATAAGTCCAAGGGCAAAATAACAACAAAAGCTGGGGTGTTGCAGTAATTGCAATGGAGTAAAGACATACATTTTTACTATAACAAAAAGTGGTGCTTTTATACTTAAAGTATTTTTTTAACACTAAATTCCAATTGCAAACTTGGGAACACAGTCCTAAAGGCTAAGAGATGCCAAAGGCCACACATGCCGATACCTCAGTATGATTAAAGGTAACTGTTACTTCTCTTTTTCCTTAGCTTTTTAATGCCCCATAGTCCATAATGCAAACTTCCTCATCTTGCTCCTCTCTCACAAAGGACAATGCTGGCCCTAGAAGAGTGGCACTGAGGAAGAAGCTTCTTACTCATTCCAGAAAGCTGGACTTCTAAAATCACTGCCAGTTTCCTCATGAGATGTTCTTACATTAACAGTGACTATGCTCTTCAAAGTGTTGAGAGATTGGGAAATGTACAGCAACTTATAATGGAGACGCTAATTTATGTTTTGCTTTTCTTCTTGTTTAACAAGACTCCAAACACTGCAAAGAGGTCATGACCCAGGCAAGTTCGGGTCTTGACTTGGAAAGCGTCATCTTTAAGAAAACATTGAAAAAATTACCAAATTATTAAGTTGTGCCGGTCCATTTTGTGTATTAATTAGTGGTAATGCTCGTAAGGAAGCTTTATCATGAAAAGCAGCTCCAAATGTATTAATGTGATAAATTGCAAGGGATTCGTCTGAAGGGAAACGCTGCCAGCAGCATGAAATGGGGATGCAGCTTTAAAAATAAAAGTGGTGCTCATTCCAAGAGGGGACCTCCACCTTGCTAATGTGTGGCCACCAGCCTTAATGTCCACAGTGCCCAAACATGCCCCTTGACGGAAAGCAAAAAAAGCAGAGTGATAACCTATTTGGGAAAAAAGAAATTGCTCCCAGCATACTCTTTGCTGAGATTTGCTAGTCCTGATGCTACAAAGAAAGAGCCTAAGTAAAATGACTATCTGCCAATCGGATTATGATAAACATTGTTCCAAGGTTAAATAAGTATTAGTTAACTAATTCTTAGTACCATAAGCAGCAACTCAGGTGAAAACATTTCCATGAAAAAGGCAGGGCTCAGTCAGGTGTTGATCCTTCAAAAAAACACTTCTTTACATGATGAAGAATGAGCGAGTACTAAGCAGCATCTAAGCCTTTTGCCACACAAAGGACCAACCAGATAATCCACACCCTTTCATAGGTCTTGCCCATTGATTGGCCCCAATAAACTGATTTGTAACAAAAGTTCATGTGGAAGAAAGCTTTTTTTTCCTAAATAAAAATGCCACTAATATAATACTGCAGTGAAATGGAAGGGCTGATTTCAACCTATGAACAAAAGTAAAGTCAGTTATGCAGGAAAGAAAGGCCGTTCTTTCCATATCATTCAATGCTGAGCAAGTGTAATACACCCTTGGTAAGAAGAATTAACTGTGAACAATTGAAAACCCTGAAATGGATTAAGAAGTGAGTTTAAAAGTGCAACTCAAAACTGCTATGTGCTGGGGGCATTGAACTTTATCTTCTGCTTGTTAGAATCTGATGTTTTTGTAAATGAGAGTGAAATATTTCAGAATATTAAGCATTTGTAAATCTGGTAAGTAAAAGATGAAATAGACATTAGCCAATTGGAGCATTAACAATAATTTACTACTTCTAGGTACTTAATAGAATTATGAGACTTGGTTTGTGCCTTCAAATAAATTACAATTTAGCTTGGAAAACCAAATAAATATTCAGGGAACACAACTAAGTAACATATTCACAAATACAAACTAATCATGGCGGAGGGAACCCGGAATATGGGGACAGTTTCCTGGGGTGGGGTTATCTAGGAAGGTTATCTGTGCAAAGATAATGACAACAAGTAGGCACTGGCAAGGCCCTTGAAAAGAAGGGACAGGTCCTGAATGCACCTAAATCCTATGTGCATGGTAGAAGCAGCTGAGCCAGAGCACCAAGGCTGAAAACAAAGTTGTTTGCAGACACGGGGAGTGGACGACCAGTAAAAGGGACACTCAGGATGCTAACCTAAGGGAAATATTTAATATAAAAAGCAACAGGAAACCAGAAAGGTTCTTGAGGAGGAAGACCTGTGATGGAGAGGAGGGTCCTGACAGCCACAGGCAGAAGGTCCACCTCCTAGGGGCCTGTGAGGAGCTGCTGCCCCAAGGACAGGCCAGTTGTAAGAGTGAGCATCTCCAGGGACCATGCTGTACCTTTTAACCAGTGTCTTATGCATATGATGTCCTTTCTAAGGCAAGCCCAGGGCTGGCAGAAAGCAAGGGTGAGGCAAGTCCCTGATGGACAGTAGCTTGGTGCAACAGAAGTACAGGCCCCATCACTCACAGCTGTGTGATTTGGGGTAGATTATTTAACTTCTCAGCATCTGTCTCCTCCTCAACCATAAATATGGGATGAGAAAATTCTACCTACTTATGAGAATGGAGTGTGAGGTGGAAATTGCTGGGGCGGGGTCTCTGCCATCACAGGCCAGAAGGAAAAGAAGCAAGCATCTGAATAGGTGGTCTTCAGAGGAACCTGAAGAACAGTCCTCTGCCTGTGGTGTCAGGAATCCACATGGTTAGGTTAGGTGGGTGAGGGGCGGGATGCCTGAAAATCCCTCTCTTCCCAACAACGAACACAGGGCACTGGCAGCAAATGACTCAGAGAGGCCAAGGTTGGCTCTGGGTCAGGGAAGATGAGAGCTCCCATCTTCAGCTTCACAAGGGTTACTGTGAGGCCCAGAAGAGGCCTGAAGCAAAAGGTCAGACACCCCCTCCGAAGGAGTCATGGCAGTGGGGTGACTCACAGAGAGTCAGAAGGACTCACGGCAGCGTGTGGCCTCAGGGAGAGGCAGCAACTTCTGAGGAGGAAGACGGCTCAGAGCCAAGAGTGAGAAGCTTTCCTGATAGAGGTCCTTTGGTCTATCACTTAACCAGGCTTCATTCTTGAAATGGGAATAATTTTTCATATTTTCTTAGCTTGTATTATTCAACAGAGGACCTTAGAAAAATTCTACCTTGCCATAAGGCTTCTCTGCATTTATCTTCAAGCCTGAATTTTGTTTCTAGCCTGTCAACCCCCAGTGGTAGAAACCACGTATCATCCATCTGTGCCCCTGCAGTACTCAGCATGATGTACCTGGCACACAGAGAGGATTCCTCTGCCTGGAATGCGCTTCCCTTCCATAGCCACACAGGCCTTTCCCTCCAAGTCAAGGACCTGCTTGAATGTCAGCTTTTCCACAGGCCAACTCAATCCCCATGTACCTCCATTTAAAACTGCAACTCCCCAACCCTTATCCTGCCCTTTCCCTCCTCCAGTTTGGATCACCTTTTACATCCTATATACTTTATTCATTTACTATATTTACTGTATTTCTTGCTAGTTCTCCTTCATTAGGACAGGACTTAAGTCGGTTTGGCTTTACTGATGTTTCCAGCACTAGCATTGTGCCTTGTACAAAATGCGAAGTTAAACACACATTGAATGAATGATAATCCCAGTACAGGTTTCAAGGGTAGCAGATCACTCCTTCATTATTACTTTCTGCTCCTAGAGAAATGCACATTATATTAAGTATACAAAAGGAAAATAACTATCATTTCAGAGTCTATACCTCTGAGCCCCAAGTGTTGATAGCAACAAATTTTAAAGAAAATAATCCAGAATGAAAGGCATGTATGCTTCGTGCCAAAGGTTGGCTTATCTCTTTTAATCAATTGATTAGCTATTGACTGGATAATACAGACTTCTCCAGCAGAGGAAAGATAAGATTCATTAGCTGCCATAAACCTCAACTAGTGAGATAACAAGTACTACTGGCCAGTGCAGTGGTTCATGCCTGTAATCTCAACACTTTGGGAGGCTGAGGCGGGTGGATCACGAGGTCAGGAGTTCGAGAACAGCCTGACCAACATGGTGAAACCCTGTCTCTACTAAAAATACAAAAATTAGCCAGGCGTGTTGGCACATGCCTGTAATCCCAGCTACTAAGGAGGCTGAGGCAGAAGAATCGCTTGAACCTGGGAGGCAGAGGTTGCAGTGAGCCAAGATGGCACCACTGCACTCCAGCCTGGGCAACAAGAGCAAAACTCCGTCTCAAAACAGTAACAACAACAACAACAAAAACCAAGTACTATTAACATCTCCTACAACTCTTGGTTTCCCCAAACCAAGGGAAAAGATCAACTACCATTAAAAGCAATCAGGGACAGTGAAGGGAGAGGAATGGGGCCTCTTTGCATGCATTTCTGATTTCTCTTGTTCAAATGTCTGTAACTTTTTTTTTTTTTTTTTTTGCAGTTAAGTGTTTAAGCTGAATACCAAAGGAAGGATGTTTCAAATAAATCATGCCACAACTAGGCAGACAACTATACTTAAACTCTCCATTAGATTTTACCCTGAAGCAAATTCTTAGTCTACTTCTTTGTAACCATCCTCACGGTGCTCCAAGCAGGACAGAAGACAACAAGAGGGGGAATTCATGATACAGATTGAATATGAAATGAGAAACTCAATCCTTAATAATTTAAAACACTATAGGCAAAAGCAGACTTCATGATATTAAAGAATATTTAATTCCAATTTATGAAAAAGACACTGAATCATCAGATTTTACATTGGGAGCAGCTCTTAAAGATTATCTCATTCCCCCAAACTCCCTCATTCTCTGTCTCATTTTGCAGATGAGAAACCGGGGGTGAGAGGTAAAGTGATCTGTCTGAGGCTCTCATGTCCAGTGAGGGAGCTGAAACTACAGTTCAGGCCTCATTACTATTTTCACTATGCTTTGCTGTCTACTGTTTTTATTTGTGTAATTTTAAACTAGATTTGGGGTCCACTCTTGCCCTTGCCCCTCCAAGCCCCATATCAGCAATGGTTGATCTCTTAATTTGAGTTAGGGAGATTTATTACCTAGAAATAATGACCTCTGTGCTCTTAGGAGAAAAGGTTAAATAAATTAAGAAGATACTGAGGTGGGCAGATCACCTATGGTCAGGAATTCAAGACCAGCCTGGCCAAGATGGTAAAACTCCATCTCTACTAAAAATATAAAAATTAGCTGGGCGTGGTGGTGCATGCCTGTAATCCCAGCTACTTGTGGGGCTGAGGTAGGAGAATCACTTGAGTCCGGGAGGCAGAGGTTGCAGTGAGCCGAGATCATGCCATTGTACTCCAGCCCAGGCAACAAGAGCAAAACCTGGTGTCAAAAAAAAAAAAAAAAAAAAAAAAAAAGATAAAGTTGCACCCACCATGCCACAGTATTCTTAACACCTTAAAGGAAGGGTTCTGGCCAGGGGCGGTGGCTCACACCTGTAATCCCAGCACTTTGGGAGGCCAAGGCAGGCGGATCACGAGGTCAGGAGATCGAGACCATCCTGGCTAACACAGTGAAACCCTGTCTCTACTAAAAAAATACGAAAAAAATTAGCCGGGCATGGTGGTGGGTGCCTGTAATCCCAGCTACTCGGGAGGCTGAGGCAGGAGAATGGTGTGAACCCGGGAGGTGGAGCTTGCAGTAAACCGAGGTTGCGCCACTACACTCCAGCCTGGGTGACAGAGCGAGACTCCGTCTCAAAAAAAAAAAAAAAAAAAGGAAGGGTTCTGTGCAGGCTCTCTCATTACAAACTTAACTAAGATGACCACACATTAATCAGCAAATCCAAACTCCCCACTTTTGTATCCACAGATTTTCCCTACCTGTCTGAGCTTTTAGCTTGATATACCCTAAATTGACCCCTGTGTTCTAAATTAGGTCAATATTCTCCTTTCTGACTTAATTTCTACCTCTGTGATTTTTATCCATAGCATTTCTGTTTATTAAAATGCTTTTCCCAGTTTTCTGCCAATTTGCAATTATCTCATGTTCACAATGTTTCAAAATTTGCCTTCTCACCATACTCTGCCCTCATTTAACTCTACAGAGCCCACTTTGCTCCCTTAGGCCCCAACCTTCCAGAACATGAATTCACTATGTCCAATAATAATGCCTTACTTATCTGGAGGCCAATCTGCTAAACAATTTCAACTATCCAGAGCACAGCCAAGAACCAGAAATAAGCAACAATCCTCTCACTCCTAGGACTGAAAAAACAATGTGAGGTTCAAGTAACTTTAAAACTCATAGGCAAGGACAACTTACCCACTAGGCACAGTGCCCAGGGCCTATGAAACTTTGAGGAACCCATGAAAGTATTATTCTAATTTCTTTTAAAATCAGGCCAGGCCTGTAATCCCAGCACTTGGGGAGGCTGAGGAGGGCGGATCACTTGAGGCCAGGAGTTTGAGACCAGTCTGGCCAATATGGTGAAACCTCATCTCTACTAAAAATACAAAAAATTATCTGGGTGTGGTGGTACGTGCCTGTAGTCCCAGCTATTTGGGAGGCTGAGGCACAAGAATTGCTTGAACCCGGGAGGCAGGGGTTGCAGTGAGCTGAGATCGCACCACTGCACTCCAGGAAAAAAAAAAAAAAAATCAGAAAAAAAGAACTTTTTGGTGGAAGACAATATTAATAAGAGTAATATATTCAGCTTTGTACAAGAGATGGAAAATGTCTTTTTTTTTTTTTTTTTCAGTAGTGGAAGGTGCCCATAGGAGTCAAAATGGGGCCTTGCTCTTTGGAAGGCCTCTCCAGCTCTCATTGCAGCCCAGTTTTATGTTTTTGTGTTTTTTCGAGACAAAGTCTCACTCTGTTTGCCAGGCTGGAGTGCAGTGGCACGATCTCCACTCACTGCAGCCTCGACCTCCTGCGCTCAGGTGATTCTCTCACTTCAGTCTCCCAAGCAGTTGGGGATTACAGGTATGCACCATCACGCCTGGTTTTTTTTTTTTTTTTTTTTTGAGACAGAGTCTCGCTCTATTGCCCAGGCTGGAGTGCAGTGGCGCGATCTCGGCTCACTGCAACCTCCAACTCCAGGTTCAAGAGATTCTCCTGCCTCAGCCTCCTGAGTAGCTGGGACTACAGATGCCTGTCACCATGCCTGGCTAATTTTTGTATTTTTAGTAGAGGCGGGGTTTCACCATATTGGCCAACTGGTCTCGAACTCCTGACCTTGAATGATCCACTCACTTTGGCCCCCCAAAGTGCTGGGATTACAGGCGTGAGCCACCATGCCCGGTCTTTTTTGTATTTTTAGTAGAGACGGGGTTTCGCCATATTGCCCAGGCTGGTCTAGAAGTCCTGGACTCAAGCGATCCTCCTGCCTTGGCCTCCCGAAGTGCTGGGATCATAAGCGTGAGCCACTGCACCCGACCACAGCCTAGTTCTCTTACTGTATGAACAGCTCATGAATCCTGGTGGTTGCCTGCCTTAATTTATAGCAGATGAAAGCAGCAAACTGGAAAAAGGAGTCATCAGAGGCAGGCCAGCTGACACAATTCACTTGGATCCTGCAAGTAACAGCTGATAGCAAAACCACTAAAAAAAGAAAAGGTACACAAAACTCAACAAACAGGGCACAACTGTAGCTACCTAACAGGCACCAGGACAGAGTCCTGTATATTCCAACAGTTTCTGCTGAGTCCCACTCATGAAAATACTGACCCACCAATTATGGTTTGTTATGATGGTCCTTATTCATTAACATAGCGTTTATTATACTTTGCTTCAGACACTAAGAATGTACATAGCAATTTTTTTCCTCTTAAAAAAGGCTAAAGTATAACAATTGGTATTTAAAGAGGTTAAGCTTCAGTCATTTAGAAAAAATGAAGCCTATAATTTCTTATGAATTCCTATTCTTCCCTCCAGTGAAACTATGCCATATGAAGCCTAAGATAAGTACACAGAACATATCCTCAAATTCTCAAGTATCATTTTGTATGTTAATTAAAAAAATTTAGGCTGGGTGTGGTGGCTCACACCTGTAATCCCAGCACTCTGGGAAGCTGAGGTGGGTGGACTGCTTGAGCCCAGGAGTTTGAGACCAGCCTGAGTAACATGGCAAAACCCTGTCTATACAAAAAATACAAAGATTAGCTGGGGTGGTGGTGTGCACCTGTTGTCCCAGCTACACCAGAGGCTGAGGCGGGAAGATCAATTGAGCCCAGGAGGTAAAGGCTGCAGTGACTGAGACTGCGTCACTGCACTCCACCCTGGGCAACAAAGCAAGACCGTCTCTAATAATAATAATAACAATAATAATATGCTATTTTTGGCATAGGTAAATCCTTCACCTTCTCTCTCCATTGCTGCAGCACTCAAATTCCTTAGCATGGCACAATGGCCCTGACTAAATCTCCCTTTTACTCATCTTTCAAGACCAGGATCAAGAACTACTATTTGTGAATGATTTGCACGTCTTCTCAGATAAAATGGACCACACTTTCCTTTATGTTCCACTGGAACCACATAACATATAAAACCTAACTACATGCATCATGTTTTCACATCTTTCTCCCACACTGGATTGTGACAGGAACACCAGTTACCTTCTGCATGGATCAGAAACACACACACACACCACACACATCACCCCCCCAGGTGAACAAATTAGAAAAAAGCAATCATCTGGGTGAGTGTGGCCACCCTTGCTTCCTTCCCCAAGCCCCAGCACCTTGTATGAGCTAAAGGCACCCCCTTCCTCTTGTTCAGGACTAGGTTTGCTAGAGAAATCCCTCAATGTAAGTCTGACCAAAATATGGGATATGCTGATGCTAAAAAATTACGTGATTTTTTCCAAAATTTAAATTTAACTGAGTATCCTATATTCCTATCTGCTAAATCTGGTAATCTTACTCAGGGCAGATTCAGTCCCAAACCAGGGTGGACTCGTTGGGGGCAGCATGTGGGCTGGATGTTAACCTTCATTTGCTACTTGACCTGTGCCCACCTTGTGCACAAACTTCACAATTGAACAGTGTTCTTGGACTATGAGCTGTCTGAGGGCAGGTACAATGTCTTATTCATCTTTTTATCTCTATACTGAGAAGGATTTCTTAAATGTACATCCTAATAAAAGCAGATGTTCCTTAAAGAAATGTTTTAAACTTTTATGTCAAAAGAAATATTTTTGGTGAAAAAGAAACTTCCGATCTCCTTTCAATGAAGCTTAAGACAACGTCACCATTTATCTTGGTTAACTTTAGTTCACATTGGCATTCAACCATCGTAAGTTTAGATGGGGAGCATGGCACTGAGCCAAGTGCCAGGTGGGCTTCCCAGGGCAACTGTGAGAGTTAGGAGGCACTTGCACACTTTTACTCCAAAACCCACAGCATATTTCATATAGTCAATTAAACCTTAAGTCATAAAAAGAACAAGGTTAAAAATATATTATACATAGACGAGTTTAGATATAAAGGTAGTCTCATTTAACTCTAGTGGTTAACAGTAAATTAGTACCAAAGAAATGGAATTAAGGAATTTTGACAGTTATACTGCTAAGTTAAAAATAATTGTATATACATTTTTTTTTCCTGATTGTCAAAGTAATATATGCTTATTGTAGAAAATCTGTAAAGCACAGGAAACAATAAAGCAAAATAAAAAAGAAATCACCTATAATCCTACCATCCAAGATCAACAGGGTGAGGGCCAGGGCTTCTGGCCATTGTGAGAGCCCCAAGGACACAGGAAATCTCCAAAGATCTGCATTCTTGTTTCTGGGACAGAAAGGTAGGAAAGAAACGGTGAAGTACCACTTTGTTGCACCATGAGTTAAGAGAAAAGGGGGACTTCGGCCACAAGCCAACAGGTGGTGGCAGGGAAAGGAAGAAGGTGGGCCAGTCCCTGGAGGCTGAGGACAAGTGTGACACGGTGGTGGCCTACTGATCTTGGCAATTCCTGTCTCCACTTCCTACTTCTTTTTACAACAGGAATCCCAATCCCCAGACCAGAGTATTTGTCTTAGATTGTAGGAAGCTTCTAAATTTCAGTGAACAAGAGGTAGGGAAGCAGGTTTCCTTTCTCAGTACTGCAAATGAGGAAGTTGGGTTCGGGCATTCCAAAGTGGGAGCTCTGAACTCATTTCCTATGGTAACTTCCTCTATATAGCAGTTATTATACGTTCTTCAGTTTTCCTATCTTACAAGCTGAAAAGGTTCTGTGGACTATCCAAAGGCAATTCTTTTTTGTTTGTTTGTTTTGTTTTTTGAGATAGAGTATCACTCCATCCACCCAGGCTAGAGTGCAGTGGTACAATCTCAGCTCACTGCAAACTCCATCTCCTGGGTTCAAGCAATTCTCCTGCCTCAGCTTCCCGAGTAGCTGGGATTACAGGTGCACACCACCACATCCAGCTAATTTTTGTATTTTTAGTAGAGATGGGGTTTCACTATGTTGGCCAGGCTGGTTTCGAACTCTTGACCTCAAATGATCCACTCGTCTCAGCCTCCCAAAGTGCTGGGATTACAGGCATAAGCCACTGTGCCTGGACAGCTCACGTAGTACACCAGTTTACAAAGGGCTTCACTATACATTATCTTAGTTGACCCTCAACAGAGTAGGTAACACAGGAGGAATTATCTCTATTTTACAGATGAAGAAATAGACACCAAGAAATTAAGGGATGTTCAAGGCTATAAAGCCAGATGATACATGAGCTAAGACTTAGGTTTTGTTTTTTTTTTTTTAAACCTCAAGTTCAATACAAAGAGTAAGTTCTACAGAAAGGGTGCTCTTAACTACAGTCATGGCACCCATGGAATACTACAATGCTATGATCCACACCTTTCAAAGCTAATGGAATGCCACGGTAACTTATTTAAGGCAATGGAGCTGGAAGAATACATTCTAGCAATGAAAAAATATTTTGTCTCAACACTATTAGCATTTTTCTGATGATTAAAATTTAAATATTTAATTTTGAGTTATCAGAAAATGGCATATATATAATTTATTCTGGTATCAATATCTGCTATAGATGTGCTCTACCAAAACCAAAACAAAACCCTATTTTGAAAATTTGATTTTATTCAGCAGGTATCTGTAGCAATGTTTTATAATAGAATTTATTTCACTGTTTTTTGTTGTTTGGTTTTTAGAGACAGAGTCTTGCTCTATCACCCAGGTTAGAGTGTGGTGGCGGGAATCAGCTTACTGCAGTCTTGAACTCATGGGCTCAAGATCCTCCTGCCTCAGCCTCCTGAATAGCTGGGTCTACAGATGCTCACCACAACATTCGACTAACTTTTTTTTTTTTTTTTTTTTGTAAGGATTGGTCTCACTATGTTGCCTAGGCTGGTCTTGAACTCCTGTCTTCAGCAATTTTCCTGTCTTGGCCTCCCAAAGTGTTAGGATTACAGGTGTGAGCCACAATGTTTGGCCTATTTCACTGTTTTTGATACATCTGAAATTAATCTACATATATATATACTCTCTCTATGTATATGTATTTTCTTTAATACCGTATATCTGTGTAGTCCACAGGTTTACAAAGGGCTTCACTAGGCATCATCTTAGTTGATCACTATACATTCACTATCTTTCTGTCCAGAAAACAAGAACACACATCTTTGGAGATTTCCTTTTGTCCTCAGAGATATGTATATATATACATACACATGTTCAATTTACATAGGACTTTCCAAGAAAATCTACTATACTAAGCAAAGTATACCTAAAGAGAATATTACAAATATAGTAGCCATCTAATATCAGTGACTTAATAAGCAGGCCACTAAGCTGTCAATCGTCATAGTTTTCTTTTTTTTTTTTTAAATAAAAGAAATGAAGCCCAATGCAAAAGTCACCACATCAGTGGATTAAAATTAATGTGTCTGGCAAAATGACTAAGCCTCTTTCCTAAAGTGGTTATATATCTTACTGAGTCATATCATAGTCATTAGCCAGAGTTAATTTCGAACAAATAGATGGAGAGATACTCATGTTTAGGCCTGCATTATGTGGAGTCTCTTCCATTTTCTGCTTATTTCACTAAAGCAACCCAAAGCCTGAGGAGCTGCTTAATATTATCAAGATACCAAGACGTCCTAATAACCATATCTGAAGTAAGACTGCTAAGATGTCATGTAAGGACTACACGAAAAGCAATGTTGTCTAGAGACTGCTGATGTTAAAAACAAAACTCATGCAGAAACAAGTGTGTCTGCCCAAGTCCCCATCCCGAGAATGCTGACAGTTTCTTGTTGGTTCACAGCTTAGGTCCTCCAAGCTTTAAGCTGTATTTCTCTTACTAGGTAATATTCCCAGGTGTCAGAGGAGCGAGGAAGTTACTATTCTCAACAACATCATAAAATTTAGCCAAAACACTAATAACTGTTAGGTCTGAGTTCTACTTCAGTAATACTGCTATGAAGTTAGAGTGGTTAATTCTTTTTTTGTAAAAGTTTAACGTTTCCAAAGAGTTTTCCAACTGTTGAGCTTCACATGAGTTATACATGGACTAAGATATCAACTCCTGCCAGCTGTCGGGAGGGCCAGACCCTCGGCCAGTTGTGAGTGGCCTCATCCACTTACCCAAGTGTATCATCAGATGTTACCATTTCATATGCACCATGATCTAAAAAGGTTGGCAAGCACTGAACTGAGGAAGGATTGCTCCTCCATAAATTACAAGGTTACCCTGTCACATACAGATGAGGTTTTCCAGTTTGATGCACAAAAGTGTCAAACCCAGCATTAAACAGTGAGGTTAATGGGCTTAACTACTCTCACACTTGTTGAGGAAACTGGGAAATCATGTCATTTTACAGCCCAAGGAGCTCCTTTTCAGACACTTTGTCTCCCAAAAAGAAAAAAAAGGTGGCAGAAGAGATCTATGAGGAAAATAATCAAGCCACTGGTGCTGCAGGCTGCAGGAAGAGTTACCTGGCCTTACCACTCACTACTGCTTCCTCCTTGACATTAAGACCAAGGCTTTCATCCTCCTGATCTTGAAAAGCACATTCCCCTCAACTTCCATAAATCTGCAAAACTTGAAAAGAGCCCCAGTGTCATCAAGTAAAAGAGACGGCGTTAGGAATCTCACTGGAAGGAGGGGTGTCTTCAAGCCTCTCACTGCTAAGCCGGACATTTCCTAACACTGGACAAATTGTACGTCCAGCTCAGGGAGGGTGAACTGCAGTGGTCTTTTACCCTCCAAGCCAATTGTTAGCTTTTCACAGGAATCAGCAGGGAAGCACATGTGAAACCTCTGTGTGACGGTGAGCACCCCCATGCCTTGTGTGACTCTGCATGTAGATGAAGCAGGCTGGGAGCTTTCTTAGCTGCTGCTGCTGAGTTCTCAGAGAAGCCCTTTTCTCCGGCTTGGCTCCCTGCTGGGACAGCCCTTTTCAATTTTTCTATCCCCTCTCGATCTCTTCTCCTGCAGAACACAGGGAAACTTGATTGAAATAAAGACCTAGGGAACATGTTTTATTTTCTCCTGTTCAATCCATTTTAGAAAAGCTTTTAATTGGTTTTAAAAAGATGCTAAACAAAATGTGATGATGTTTTTCAGTCTTCACGAACTACAGATACCACTTTTTATACTTTCAAAGGGCTAATAAATCAATCATGAAATTAACTCTGCAGCTAAATTTAAAGCAAATCCACTGAATACCAGGTTCATTAAAAATCTATGCATTTACTTAGAAAAATTTAAAATTCAAACAAAATTATCCTAGTAACTGAAATCTGCCTTGAATTTTTAGTTCTACACTGAAAATCCAAGACTAAGGCAATCACAAAGGGAAAAAAGGAGGGCTTGGGAACCAGTTTTAATAAGCCAATTTACAAGAAGGAAGGGGTGGTGGGGGAGGGGAGGAAGGAGAAAAGAGAATATCTGGATACATAACAACATAGTGCCCCTGAAGGGATTCTTTTATTTGAGTATGTGCACACATGCACACACAATTTTTCTGTGTGAAAGCTGGAAATTCAACAAATGCAAAACTGAGGATTCAGTGACTGATATGATTACTGTATTGTGTGTAAAGTGTAGTTCCTCCTTTTAAAGAAAAATGCTCACGACTTCTGTTTTCTTACCAGTAATAAATATTTTTCTACCACTCTAAGCATTTCTATAATATTTAGCTGAATATACCTTTAATATTTAATTAAAACATCTGAAAAACCTATATGCTAATGGTTTGATAAAGTGAATCCTTCCACTTTACAATGACTAATATTCTTGACACTTGGATCAGCCTGAAAATTTCCCCTTATTTTCTTGAGAGAATATAAACATTTTAAAAAGCAAGGTGGTATGACAAAGCACATTTTTATTTTGTTAAATATATGCCAACTAGAAATACTACAAATATTAATTTATCCTGCCACTGATTCATGTATACTGCAGGTAATCTGGCAGTCCAGGTCAGAGTCACCAAATTCTGATTAATGACCAGATGGTGTTCCCTTCAGAGAGAACCCCTGCCATTTCCAATCACTAAGGCAACCACATCTCTTACTTACATATTTCTATATTCTTCCTCTTCAGTCCTCAGATACATTCATTCCATGTTCTTTTTAAATGATCCAATTCCTTTTTCTCCCAAGCTGGGCCATGTACCTTGGATGCTCACCCCTCACTTCTAACTCTATGTCTCCTTTCATCATTTAAGTAGCTTCTAAATCACGTCTAAAAAACATAACCGCTTGAGATATGATTCACAGAGCACACAGTTTACCCATTTAAAGTGTACAATTCAGTGTTTTAGTATATTCACAGATAGACACAACACCATCAAAATCAATTTTCCAGCATTTCTGTCACTCCAAAAAGAAACTCCATCCCCATTAGCAGTGACCTCTCATTCTTCTCATTCTCCCCTCCCAGCCCTAGGCCATCCCAAATATACGTTCTGTCTTGATAGATCTGCCAATCCTGGACATTTCACATAACTGGAATCATCCAATATGTGGTCTTTTTGACTGGCTCCTTTTGCTTAGCATGTTTTCAAAGTTCATTCATGTTGTAGCATGTATGGTACTACCTTTTTTATTGCTGAGTAATATTCCATTATATGGATATACCAGATTTTATAAGATAAACATTTAGTTATGAATAATGGTGCTATGAATACTCACATACAAGCTTTCATGTGGACATATGTTTTCATTGCTTGTAGGTGTATACTCAGTGGAATAGCTGGGTTATATGGTAACTCTATGCTTAACCTCTTGAGGAACATTCTCACTGGCAGTGCATACAGGTTCCAATTTCTCCACATCTTCACCAGCACTTGTCATTATCTGACTTTTTGATGATAGCCATTCTAGCAGGTATGCAGTGAGTGGTATCTCACTATTGGTTCTGACTTGCATTTCTCTGATAACTAATGATGTTGAGTATCTCTTCTTATACTTATTGGCCATTTGAACTTTACTTATTTTTGAATGTTTTCACTCTTATCATGCCCTGTCTAAATATAAACTCCAGCAATACGAAAACCCTTAATTAAGCCCACTAAAATGAAAAGACACTAAAAAAATTTTTTTGTTGATAAGGTATTGGTGAATCACGTATGTATAAACCTCTATGCCATAGGCTGTGAGATTTAAAAGCATAAGATAATGTTCCTTCCCTCAAAAATCTTACAATAAGTTTTACAACACAGAAAAAATTATTCTTAAATCTTAGTGTGGCAGGTCATTCGTTAATAGTTTCTGTTTATTTCTGTTAGCATCCACTTTGGATCACAAATGCTTCTTAGCCAAGGGGGTGTACCTCTGTTTAAATCAATGTGTATAGTATTTAACAATGTAAAGAACAAGAAGTACAAGACAGCATTGAAGTTATTCTTCCTTCTCCCAAGTGACTTTTAGCATAAATTATTTTCAGCTAAAAAAAGAAATATTTTAAGAAATAAATTTAAATGCCTAGAAAAAGTCCCACATTCTAATAGGTTTTAAAATTAATATGCTGATATGATAAAGTTTTTTTGTGTATGCATGATATATGTAGACACTGGGGGGTAATTATTTCTGTTTCAGCAACTTTAGATATATATGTTTTACTTATTTATGAAAATACTGGAGGAATCATGATATATGTAGATATTGGGAGGTAATTATTTCTGTTTCAGCAACTTTAGATATATATGTTTTACTTATTTATGAAAATACTGGAGGAATCATGATATATGTAGATATTGGGAGGTAATTATTTCTGTTTCAGCAACTTTAGATTATATATGTTTTACTTATTTATGAAAATACTGGAGGAATCATGATATATGTAGATATTGGGGGTAATTATTTCTGTTTCAGCAACTTTAGATATATACGTTTACTTATTTATGAAAATACTGCAGGAATCAGAGAAAGAGAAAAAACACTCATTTCTCTAACTTCACCCTTAGTATAAGCTAAGACTCCAATTATTAGGAATGATGGTTTATGCAAAGCTGATTTAAAAATCCTTCCACAATACATATATGTTGTAAATTTTCAAGACTGTTATAGGTTATGTTTCTTCTCACTATTTTAGAAGTTAAAAAAAACTCTAGGAAAACCAAGACAAGTCCTTTACTTTTAAGTGCAAAATACACGCATGTATGTAACTGTTAAATTAAAAATTAGATTCACCAGTTTAAGAGTAAATGTTTTCCTTACAGATTAGTTTCTATTTCTGACTTTAAATATGAGATTCTCATACAGACATTAAGATGCTTTTCAAGTCAGTGTTTAACTGCTTTGTACCTGCCTTTGATTGGCATTTTTCAAGGTTACAGCATGCAGAATCAATCAAGAGAACTCATGTCTTGTGACACAGCCAAACACACAGCTCTGGCAGCCTCTACATAATTAACATATTTAACCAACCTTCATAGGTTGGTTTTAAATTTGTTAACCTACCAAAATCACAAGTCTCTAATAGCCACATCAGTAAAAATGCAACCACAGGAACCAAGATCCTGGCTATAAATTCACTCCTCAAAAGTGCCACATGACCCAAGAAAAATAACTCCAGATCATCTGTTAAAAATAGTTTTTTTTTTTTTTTTTAACTGCCCAAAGAAAATAAACTTAAATATCCCCATAAACAAATTTTTAGGAAAACCCATGAAATTATAAATGAAACAAATGGGAACATATTCAATGCCTTCTCTAGTAATAGCATAATCTCCCTTGGGAGTTGGAGGTGGTAGGGATATGTAATATGGTGGAAAACTTACAAAACAACAAAATACAATGCTAATTGTTGTATCCCACACAGAAACTGTGGGATTTTGATTTCTTCAGAAAAGGAATGGAAAAATTATGTTGAGAAAATAATTTACCTTAAGCAGAAGTCAAGACCAGATGACCTTTCAAAATCCTTTCAACAACAGAATTTTATGTTTATGATAACCTGCTTATTTAGAGACTGCATCATTATATGCAATTTACTGAAAAACCCTTTGTTAAAATATTCCATATCAGTAGTATTATTTTACCTGAGGAGGTGCCTTTTTCAGTAAAACGAGAAGAGCCTGTAATACAAGATTTGAAAATCGAGGGCCAATAGGGACATAATCTGGAAAAGAAATATTATTATGTTTAGGGATTCGATTCACATGTACATATTCCAAATATTCAGTTTCTCTTTTGAATCAAAAGTAAACAGTCCCTACATAAGCAGAATACATATAGAAAAAGAAAAAAATTTTTAAAGAGTAAACAGTCTCAAATAACAGTCATACGAGTATTTATAATAAGAAAAAATATCTCTAATAACCTAAATGCTTAAAATATAAGAACACTTATCTGTAATTCTTTTTTTGAGACAGGGTCTTGCTATGTTGCCCAGGCCTGTCTTGAACTCCTGGGCTCAAGCAACCTTCCTGCCTCAGCCTCCCAGTTAGCTGGGATTATAGGTTACCATAATCCCACTGTACTCGGCTCTATAAATTTTTTGAAAAGACTTCTAAATATTCACTTTGAGTTCATGTAGACTTTTTTCCTGGGATTATTTTAGAGGAAAAAAAAATCCCAGGTGTATTTACCAAGCATTTCTAAGAAGTTACTGCAAACCATGGCAGTTCAGTACACTGATATTAAAACATGATGTTAGAAAATGGGCAAAGGGGAAAATAAGGAATTTCAATAAAACTGAAACAATGGCAGAACCACTGAGATTGGCCCTCAGATGGTAAGGAACAGGTAACTTTCTAAGAGAACATCCTACCTGTTAAACATTTACCAATAATTCAAGATTCAGCGTAAATGCCACCTGCTTAGTATTCTCTGCATACTGCATATGCACCCCTGCCCTGTGCTTAGAGCTACTTTCAGGCCCCTGAGGGCAAAACTGATCCCTCCATTTTCAGACTGTCTACCAGATGAGAACAGTGGGAAGGAAAATAAAAATAAATAAATAAAAACCAGAATATCCAAAATACATGGCACATTCTACTTTGCATTAACATTTGCCAACATATGTTATAAAGACATGCAGCATCTTCTTTTTCTGAGACTCTAACACTTCTACCAGAGGAGGAAGGGCTCAGCAAGTGCTTGTTGAATAAATGAGCAAGCATGTACAGATGATAACCATTCATACCGGTGAAACATACTCAGAGGGCACACATTCCTGACATGGTAGTGTTGCTATGACCACACACCTCAATTGTGTCAAGATAAAGGAATTTACACAGAGCTATAAGTTTGTGCCTAAAAGCTTTTAAAGAAATCATCCCATAAACTGGGCTGAGATGTATCAAACCTAGGAGACCCAAAACCCACTATCAATTTATGGAGACCTCACAGATACACCAGCTTTGCTTTATAACAAACACTGCCAAAACTTAAAAAAATAAATAACAGAGGACCAAAAGCAAGTCTGAAAATGATGGGAAAAATGCAGTAAGAAGAGTTAGCTTGAAATCATGACTACAGCATTATGGACAGCTTAAGGAAGAAGGGATTATTCAGACACTGGGCAGTATTTTCAGATGTTATTAAGTCACCAGGTGGGTTTCTATTTCAATAGAGTTTATTACCCCTTCCTGAGCCATTGTTGTAATGAATTTATGTCAGACTGATTTAATTTTACAGTGAAATTAAATTAGCAACAACTTTCTGGCACTTCCTTGCCGTTTATTTCTTATGAGTTAAGTGCCAGGACCAAGTCTTTTTCATGTTTGTATCCTGTAGGAGTGCACTTCAACACAGGAGATATTTAATACATATTTTAAAAATTACTATAGAGCACTTTTAACTTACAAAATTTTTTCAAGATTTATTATCCCATTTTTGTCTTCACAATTACTCTGTGGGATAAGCAAGAGAGGGATTATAGTCTCTGTTTTGTAAGAGCAGCAACTGAGGTGCAGAGAGCTTACAACTTCTGCCCTTAGTGTTTTAGTGAATTTGCGGATTTCACTGTGATCCTAAACCCTTCTTTCATTAGCTCTGTCAAAGTTCACAAGTGGATTTCTGAGCTATAGGCAGCTCAGAGGTCCTAAATAACAGATATACCCATCAATGAAAATTATTAATCATTTACTATGGCAAGCGCACACTGGAGGATACAAAATGAGACGTGGGCCCTTACAAGAAAGCAGTTTATAATGTTGTTAATAGTCACAGGGCATATTAAAACGAATACTATCACTGATGTCAGCTATTTAAGAGATGTTATATTTCCTTATAAGACAAAGAAAGGTATTTCTATTGCTCTACAGTTTATAAATACCTGTTAATTTTCTCTTGTAACTTTTGAGATATTAGCTGTAATGTGGCAAAGATAATACAACAGCAGAAGTTAGGACTCACCAAGCAATCTCTCAATGTCATCCACAACCACACAACTGAGCTGGGATTTGTATGCATCATCAAAGATCTGAAAGAAAACAAAGTCATTTATTATTTCACTGTCCTCCATAGTTATGACAATTTCCAAGAAGTTTAGTTATTTCTTGAGCAATACTAAACAAAGCACAGGAAAGCAGCAACACTTTGGACTATAATAAATTAGAATTGACACAACTGGATCACAGCTGGAGAGAGAGCAGGCTAAGGCCGTTTTCAGCACTAACAGCTGTGTGTGTCACACCTGGGCATGCTGGGGACTAGCTGATCATTAATCAACTGACACGTCCCATCACTTCTATCACACTGGTCTCTGGTATCTGTGTCAGGAGCAGGACTTTAGTGTCCTGCAGGACGCAAGAGCTAGATGGAGCCATAAGAAAGGTGTAAAATAAAACTGGATGTCATTTTACTGTCTGTAGGAATTGTGGCTCTGTTAAGCAGAAATAACACCAAAAGATCAGAATTCTGTCAACTCAAATCAGACCGTAATGGTAAAAGAGTTTACAAAAGAATTAAAGGTTGAGTATGAAGGATCAGATAGATGTACGTATAAAACCAGACAAAAGATATGAATGCACTGTCTTAAGATGGACAAGGAAATGAGAATGAAATTAAGCAGTGAAGGAACTGTTTTAGCCTGGCAAGGATGTAGTAATTTCAAATCAGATAGAAGAATTAGCTTAACTGCAAGTTGAATAGAAGTACTCAAGGCCTTGAGACTAGCCTTTTTGGAAATGAAGGTCCTATTCCAGAGACTATAGGTGGGGCTCAGGAAATCTCATTGGTGTCATGAGTAAGAATTAGTTTCTGCATCCCAGCCCAGTCTCTCTGGTTGATAACCAAGCTCAGTACATCAAGATAGTAAACCCTATCCCCATCCACACCAACATCTTGCTTGGAATGGCATATATTCCTTTCTGGGTATCTTTTAACCATTGAAGATTTATAATTAGGTACAGAAATAAAATCAAACTCACGATATTATTTTTCATGTTAGGTTTAAAAACAACCTGTGTATACTTGGTTTTTAAAGTATTCCTAACAATTAAGAAATGTTACCATAATAGAGTCTCACTGTGACCATCTTGATTCAGTTCCTTCCTTACATCTTTCCTGGCATAAATACGGACAATTTCTTCAGATATTTAATCAGGTCAACCCCTCTGGTGAAAATGCTTTCCTATGCACCATCCCTTTACCCCCTAATCACCCTGCTACACTCTGTCTAAACCCCATCTATCCTTTCATCCTAAGCTATCTGTCTCCCCACTGGACCGTGAGGTGGATAAAAGCTTTACTCTGTTCGTGTTACGTCTAGTGCCCAGCACAGAACAGAATTCAGTAATGATGTCTGCTCTATAGGTTCAATGGTTGAATACAAGTTTCAATTCAATCTTGCCATAAATCACTTGTCTTCTCCTTTGGCACAGGATTTTGTATATTACGTGTATATATTATTGATGCATTGTACTGTTCTTGTATTATACTAGATTGCAAGCCCTCAGATGGCAAGTACTGTCTTAATTACCTCTGTATCCTCATATCATTTAATATAATGCCTTATTAGAGAGTAATTAAGAGGTATTTACTAAAAGAATAAATTCATGCATTTTAAATTCAAGTAGAAATATTGAGTGAGAAGTTGGAGATATCTGATTGAAGTCAGGGAATGGAAATCACTCTCAGGACTGCTGAAACCATGACAAAGGATGCGATCTTCAAGGAGAAATGGTAGAAGAAGAAAAAAGGCCTAAGGACTGAGTCTTGGAGTGCTGCCTTATTCATTCATTCACTCAACAAATATTTTTGAATTCTTACATTAACGAAGGCACTACAGAGGATAATAAATAAGACAAAAATGATCCTACTTTCACAAAAGTTAGAGTTGGGGAAGCAAGTCACATGTAATTATAATAAAGCATGACATTATTAGGCTAGGGGAAATACAAGATGATATGGGGGCACAGGGTAGGCAGTATTTCCCCAGTGCCTTGGAAGTTAGGCATAACTATGGGGCTTGCTTTACTTAATGAAATACGAGGGAAATATACCCCTTTCTGAAAGAAGCCTTAGGAGTCACTGCATGATTCACCACATTCCTTTTCCTGCCTTGGCTATCATGGAATCACATGTAAGATGGGGTCTCCATTAACTATTAGCTTGAGTCTCTGAGAAAATATAATGAACAGAATGCACTGTCTCAGCCATGATGGAGATATAGTAGGTGAATAAAAAATAAACTTTGTTGTGTTAAGCCACTGAGATTTTCGGGTTGTTCTTTAATGCAGCATAACTCAGCCTATCTTGACTCTTAAATGGACCTAGGGAGACAGGACAGTCTCCTAAATTTAGGAAGTGACACTTAACCTGAGACTTGAAGCATGAACAACAGTTAACGAGTGGAAAGGGTGGAAGAAAGTGTTCTAAGGAGAGTATACTGAAAATTAGGAGACACAGAGATGTGAACATTCAGGGACACTGCAGGAACGGTCAATAAGAATTAAAATAAAGTGGTGTTGGTGTCAATGTCAGTGGAGTGGTAGGCGAGATGAATTAGAAGAGGTGATGAAGGAACTTGGATGTAAAGAGTCTTACAAATTTCATGAGTTAAAATTTTATTGTAAAGGTAATAAAAAGCCACTAAAGGGTTATAAGCAATGGACTGACATGTCAGGCTTATGTTTTAGAAATATTTTTTTGATTGTATAGAAAAGCATTAGAGAGGAATAAAAGTTAATTGAGACTGTGGAATTCCAGGTGAGAAATGATGGTGGCCAGGGAGTGGGTGCGCTGGTAAGTGGATAGAATCTAGAGATGTTTAGGAGGAAGAACTGAAAGAATTTGGTGAATGAATGGGTGTGGTGATGAAAAACAAAACTGTAGTCAAGGATCCTTCCTGATTTGGCAACTGAAATAAAACACAGAGGTGAAGCTGGTTTGAGAATGGATCATGAGTACATTTAAAGAGCAAGAAGAGAAGGGCGTTTTATCTCCTCCTCCCCAAACACAGAAAAAGAGAAAATGAGAATAGGGTATTTATTTCTGTCTCTTGATACATAATGATGGCTCCTTTTGGTTTTGAGTTGCTACATTCAAGACAACTGAAAAGCTCAGAAGCAGTTCTACAGCGGTTCTTTGCTTTTTTTTTTTTTTTTTTTTTTGAGATGGAGTCTCTCTCTGTCACCCAGGCTGGAGTGCAGTGGCCGGATCTCAGCTCACTGCAAGCTCCGCCTCCCAGGTTTATGCCACTCTCCTGCCTCAGCCTCCCGAGTAGCTGGGACTACAGGCGCCCGCCACCTCGCCCGGCTAGTTTTTTATATTTTTTAGTAGAGACAGGGTTTCACCGGGTTAGCCAGGATGGTCTCGATCTCCTGACCTTGTGATCCGCCCATCTCAGCCTCCCAAAGTGCTGGGATTATAGGCTTGAGCCACCGCGCCTGGCTGGTTCTTTGCTATTTTTTTGAAGACAGAACCAACAGGGTAGTCAATGTGGTATCTTATAAACTCAGGTAATTTTAAGGAATCACTGAGAATAATGCTTTGCTTTTCAAAACATATTTCAGAATTCTACTAAAAGCTCTGATGTAAGCATATAACTCTGACCACCAGGCTGTGAGATCATGAATTAGAGTTACAGGCACCTGGGACACCACAGCCTGGCTGGTTGCAGTAGTTCTATGTTTTTCCTTCTCAAAACAAGGTACAGCTTATATGGCTGCAAGGACCTTACTCAGGACATTGCTTAGGTCTAAACTGATGATGACTTCCTACATAATATGTGGTCTCACCAACTTATCTCAGATATTGTAATTCACAAAGCATTTCAAATCACTTCACAGTTGACTGCATGGCCTACACATAACACTTGAGAGGAAAAATACAGCAGTCACTTAACATCAAGTAGTGACGTTTGTTTTTGTTTTTTGCAGTTGGTCTCTGTACTAACTACTATCAAGAGGGAGAGGTGCACTCACAGCAAGCTCTATTAACACACTGACCATGACGAAGGCTGTGCAATTCCAGTTGTAACCTGACTAGTTTCAGGTAACCAGTCAACTGAAACTCCTCTGGGTAGCTACTGTGCTCTAACTTAAATACACATGCACACACCCCTTTCTCTTCTCACACGTCCATTTTCTTCCTTATCTAGTCACTAGTGTAACCTGTGCTCATAACTCTTCCCAGGATCCACAATTTCTGCCTAGTCTCCTAGGTCCCTTAGTCCCTTTCACCCTTTCTGGCCCAGGCCCCAGCAGAATTCTAAGATACTCAGAGTTGGTTGGCAAGTACATGAGGTTAGCTGCCATAGTAAAATCTAAGTGAGATATTTACATACTGAGCCGGGAAGCTGCACCACAACTTTAGCTAGATAACCCCAAAAGGAGGAGAGGTACGGGAAAGAAAGATGCAAGAAAAGTACAATTGTACAAACTGCCCTAGTCAGACTAGTACAACTGAAGTGCCAAACTCACCATCAGTTATAGCACACAGCAGGTAACACAGTGCCTGCGCTAGATCCAAAGATGCCCCAACACAGAAGATGCCAGGAGGGCTGAGGCTGGAGGTAAGAAGGTAAGGACCGTATCTTACAGATTCCCCCCGAAAATTAGTCTTAAGAATGCATAGTCAGCCTAGTTTTATTAGGAAGTTTTCTGTAGAACAGATAAAATCATCAACGTATTATAGGGTCTTAGAGTTAGGTGGGAAGTCTGAAAGAGAAGGCTAAATTAAAAAAAAAAAAACAAAAATAGGAAGAACTGAAGAAGGAAACAATGTGGGAAAGAGTGGCATCAGTCAGCCTGTGTCTCATGAAATAACGAGAGGTCTATTCTAAAGGAAGAAGAGCAGCTCTAGAAAACACAGAAGCCCATTATGTCCACCTGTGCATGTAATGAGATCATCATATTAAACTGTAACCTCTCCTGCATGCAAAGGTGGAGGTATGACACAGGCTGGAAGGGCACGAGAGACAACCGGGAGTGTGGGGAGCCTGGGCTTAAGGCAAGAGTGTGCCACACGCACTCCGTGAGACTCAGGGACAGAAGAAGCAGGGCTCTTGCCACACAGGGATTAGGGGCAGGTCTGAATATGGTGCTCAAGGACATGGCAAGCTCTTAAGACCCAGAGCCCACTCCTGGGATCTTCAGACAAGTGGGGAGCCACCTGTGTGTGGGAGAGAGGCAGCAGCTATGGGCTCCAGAGTCTACACAAGTGCAAATGGGAGCACGCCAGCATTCGTTCCATTAATCCCAGCCTTTCAGGATCACAAGCCACGACAAGCATGCTCTCAGGAGATTCAGCCCTCCATCCTCTGGGACCTCCTTAGTACTCTTAGGTAAGCAAAGCCAAACACTCTGGTTCTTCTGGGGGCTGAAAGAGTTCATCTCAATTCTGAAGAGCTTGGCGTGAAGTAACTAGTTAGTGGAAATCTGATGACTGTAGGAATCTGATGGCTTAGAAAATCCCTAATGCAGTAAATCTGTCAGTGATTAGTTAAAAGCATACTCTAATCATATTTGGTAGCATATAAAAACGTAAATGAGCAAATTCAAATGGGCCCTATCAGTAATAATCTCTAGTTTCTAAAAATAACTTGGGAGTAGACCAAGCAAACATTAGCTGTCTGCTAATGAAACTGCCTCAGGAAGTGGACCTAAACTTTTGGCAAAGCTCTAAAGCTTCCTGGAATGACCTTAAAATCCTTTATTTGTTCTCCCTGCTTTTCAGGAAAAAAATCTTACATTTTCACATATTGTGAGCCACAGAGAAGGGTATGCTTAATAATATAAAAAGTCACAAGGTCTGAAAGTTCTGCACCAGCCTCCTTTCTATGCCAAAGAGATACAAGTGCCAAAAGACACAGTGTATTGAACAAAACAACAACAAATACCCACCCCCCCACCATACAGGGACCTGTAGTCACTTCCGGAGTGCCCACTTCTCTCAGTTAATACATGCACAAACTTCAACAAATCAGCTACATTATATATTAGGATGTTAACCAAAAACACCCAAATTCTGTTGCTTAGTAACTGCTGTCAAAAGATCCCATTTCCAGCTCTGCTCTTTGTATAGACTAAACCATGAAAAGAGGAGGATTAGGCATCATGATTCTGTTCTGTGCAGACTACAATTTGCAGTGGGATTTACAGGAGGATATTCAAAGAAGATTATTTCTTTCTTGCAAAGCTAGTGGAAAGGAAAATTTCTTCCATTAATTTTCAATCCTTTGAAAATAAGACTATATCATGTTATTAATGGGTACAGTTTTATAAATCACTGGTAGTTTTACTTAGTTTTGTTCAAACAATTTAGTTCTATCTGATTGTTCTATTTCGTCTCTACTGATTGTATACTCAGAAAGCATCAAGATTAGGTAATTAGCTAAAATCAAATTCTGCTTTCTTCTTTTGTTCATTTAATGGCACGAATAGAACTAGTAAAATAGATTTTTAAAAAAGTATTGATGCAAAAATGGACAAAGGAATTAAAATTTTAAAATAGAATGAAGTTTGGGAAGCAAACATAAAATAGGGGAGAAGGGGAAGGTCTGTGAATACTTCAAATATCTTAATGGAACATATGGTATACCCCCCAGAATGTGAGGACAATACCTCATACATACTTCAGCAGTGTTGAGGAGTTTATCCATGGAGAAAGGATTCACTAATAAGCAAATTAAGAGAAGTACAAGGTGAATTTTAAATTAATTGAGAATAAACTACTTTCATGTATTTTAGCACCATCCATTTGTGAAAAAGAGGCAATAGTATAATTATAATAAAATCTCATGTACTCATTAAAGCAAGCCTAACAGCCCTCTCTAACAAAAACTCTTACCTGTTGGTTTAAGTAATCAAATGGTATGTAAAGATGCTCTATGAATTAACTAATTCAGACCACAAGTCTTTAACAAAAATTAATGTGTTACATATTTCTGAGTTTCACAGACTATTGTCATTGCAAAACATTTTGAAAAATCTTTAAATGTGAGCATTCAGTCATTGAAATGTAGCTAAAGAAATAATTAAATGCTAACCTTCTGCCTATCAAACTGGCAAAAATATTTTAATAATATCAAAAACAGGTGAGAATCCCAAGAAACTCATACTCTTATATGACGCGGCTACAGGTGTAAACTATCACAAATTTCTGAAGGGGTAGGCTTTATAAAACCAAGAGTATTTTTTACCTAAGAGTTTTGATAGCACTATGTATCAAATATCTTTACAATACTAATATTTTTACCTTAGCAATCACACTTCTGAGAATTTGTCGTAAGGAAATAATAAAAAACGTATGTGTAAGAATAAGTAAAAATAACCAGTACACTTCATTGATTTCATATTATATCCCAGGCACTGTGTGATACTTTACAGAAATTACCATCAAATTCTCACAATAACCCTACAATGCAGTTATTATCTTCATTTGACAGAAGAGAAAACAGTGGCTTATAGGTTAAATGACGTATCCAAGGTCATTCAGCTGGTCAGTGTGGAGAGCTGAGCAAGCCCAAATTCTCTGTCATGTTATGCTACTCTAGTGAAGAAAAATCTAATAAATGGGGGCAGTAATTTCCCTAGTTTGGTAGTCCTATGGAATACTGTTTTTATATAAATTTTTAAGATTTAGTTATTATGGCTACATAACTATACATATTTATGGAGTACATGCACTATTTTGATACAAGTATAAAACATGTAATGATCAAATAAGGGTAGTTGTGAAACTCATTAAGCATGTATCATTTATTTTTGTTAGGAATATTCAATTTCCACTCTTGTAGTTATTTTGAACTATATATAATTTTTTTAAAAAATCAAACAACAGCTTTTACTGAGCTTCAGGTGCGGCTGGCCCCGCATGGCCAGTACAGCAGCGTGCCCTCTAAGGCCAGTCTGTGACGTGACAGGAAATGCAGGGGTGCACACATTGGGGCTGCCTTTTGGCACTCAGTGGGGTGGGTCAGGGTAGAGCAAACACCAAGGTTCTCTGGAGATCAGAACTGGCCAGAGCAGCCACCTTCTCCCTCAGGACCAGCTGAGTCAGTCCCCAGGCCCTGAGGTGGTATCTGCATCCTGGTCCATGGGGCATTACTGGTGTCACTGCTCCGAGGGAAGAAGACGGCCAGCCACTCAATCAGGATGATGAACAGGCCACCACCCACCACTAGCCCCAAGCAGATCCAGCAACGGATGTTCTCCCAGCACTTTGTGTGGACCGGGGTCTTTGTCGTCTTGCTGAAGGCTGAGCACATATCCAGGAGTTGGTCTGAACACTGCTCCAGTTTGGCCAGTTTCCCATCATGCTCCAGGATCTTGTTGAAATTGTTAAGCATGATTTCCGTCACCTTGTTCGCCTGCCACTGGCACTGCTCCAACTCTTTCCCTGCCATTGCCACCGCCACCACACCCTCTCCCTGAACTATACATAATTTTATTTTTTAGACAGAGTCTTGCTCTGTCGCCCAGGCTGGAGTGCAGGGGTGTGATCTCGGCTCACTGCAACCTCCCCCTCCTGGGTTCAAGCAATTCTCCTGCCTCAGCCTCCTGAGTAGCTGGGATTACAGGCGTGTGCCACCACACCTGGCTAATTTTTGTATTTTTAGTAGAGACGGGGTTTCACCATGCTGGTCAGGCTGGTCTCGAACTCCTGACCTCGTGATCCCCCCACCTCAGCCTCCCAAAATGCTGGGATTACAGGCGTGAACCACCACGCCTTTAAGTATAGTTAATTTATTGTGCTGTTGAACACTAGATCTTATTACTTCTATTTAACGGTATTTTTATACCCATTGACTATCTCCTCCTTATTCTCCAATCCCCACTACCCTTCCCAGCCTCTGATAACCATCACTCTAACTCTACCTCCGTGAGTTCAATTATTTAGTTCCCATATATGAATGAGGACATGTGATATTTGACTTTTTGTGCCTGGCTTCTTTCACTTAACATAATGTCTTCCAGCTCCTTCATCCATGTTGTTGCAAATGACAAGGATTTCATTCTTTTTAAATGGCTGTGTTATAGTCCACAGTGTATATGTACCACATTTTCTTTATCCATTCATCCTGAGGGACATTCATCCTGAGGGACATTCAGGTTGATTCCATTCCACTACTGTGAATACTGCTGCAATGACCTTGGGAGTTTAGATAACTCTTTGACACACATATTATTTATAATTATGAAAAAAACCTGGAAACAACCTAATGGTCCAACAAAAAAGGAACTGTTCAGATATTAGACAGCTATTAATTTAAAATAATACTCAGATAAGCTTTAGTTACACTGAAAAAAGTTCATAATATTTTAAGTGAAAAAAACAAGTTTACACCAGTATGTTTCAATGTCATTCCCAATATATAAGGGAGGGGTAAATGTGTTCATGTGTATATGCGTGTCTGAGTGGTAAAGAGAATTGAAGGACAAATACGAATTTATTTTTATTTTCTTCTGTTCTTTCTTGTATTTTCTAAATTATTTCTGTAATTAGAAAAAGCTACCTTATTTTTTGCACTTACAACAAAAGAAAGGTTTTCTCCAGAAATACAAAACTTTATAAATTATTTGTGCTCTGAAAAAAAATTAAAACATCTTCCCATCCTCACACTAAAAACGGAGGGGCAAGAACAGTAGTGGGAGGTAGACTAGAACTTATACTAAAGAATGACATTTACATTTCATTTTCAAAAACAACCTGGAAGACTGAGCATCTTTAGACTGGTTTGAGCCCTTAGGCTTTTGTCAACCTATCATTAGGTAACAATGTGAAAACTATTTGCAGAGAAAGATTTTGTAATATTCCTAATATATTTCCAAGACACCTATGCTTCATTCTTTTCTCTTTTCTGAACTTTAATTACAAAGAATAGTATTTTTCCCCCAAGGAAAACCAAAAATTCTAATATAAATTTATTATACTGCTGAAGCAGAAATAGTTTTTATAAGTTTAAGAGTGCATGGATGATCCGGGCAGTGAATCATGAATTAAAACAATTTTGAATAAGCTTGTATGGACACTTATTTTTATACTCCCTAGCCTTCCACTCATCTAAAACTCTACCTTGAAAGGCTTCAACAATTTGAAGATTAAATCATAAGTTATTAAGCCATTAATTTAACCATTTAAGCCTCTAAAATCAGCACATATTACCTTCCCCCTTCAAGTCAATTTGCAAGAGATTAAAATAATAAAAATGATAATATCTCACACTTACAAAGTAGCTTTGATCTGCAGAAGCCTAAAGTACTTTTAAAAAACTTTATAGAAAAACTAGGACCATCCACCCACATCTCAGAGTACATCTGAGGTAGAAGCTGGCAGCTGGTGGAAAGCAATGGAGTAATTTACCATCTGCAAAGCTGACTACTACTTTTGAAAAAGCACAGGAATAGATGATTTAGGAAAATGCAAATAGAATTAGCTATTCAATAAATAAATGGGACATTCAACAGCTACAGATTTCAAGGGCTGCTATTTAAATTTTTACCAGAAGAAGTGGGTTAAGGGTTCCCATCAAAGGGAAAACAAAAAAACAAAGAAAAACAGCCCTACCTACTCTAGGGAAATTACTGGTCCCCATTATTCTATTCAGATTTTCCTGGGAAGGAGAGATACTACTGGTTTCACCTCAGAGACAGAATATGATATTATAAGTTCTTTTTGAGTCTGGCAATATTTCTCTTTCACACTCAATTTCAAAGATTTTTATGTATTTCTCTGGACTCTTCAGTGTTTATGCCTGGAATCCTGCTACAAGTTCTGCTTCCTCCATCCATCTGAAGTACCCTGTGCAATTTTCTGCCACCTGCACAAACAAGAGACTAGCTTTTCAAGCTTACATTTTTTGGGAGTCATCTTCCTTTTAAATCTATTTCTCCTCCTCAGTCTCTTTCCCAAAGAAACACCGAAGAATTCTACCCTATATCCTTACAGAGCGAATACCTAAGAGCAACTTAAAAGAAAACCCTGAGCTGTCTTTACTAGGTAGCACTTCAATTCTCAAGATTCTTTCACCTCATTCTGATTTTCCCGCATTTCTTGGACTTACACAGTCAGTTCATATCTATAAAAGATCAAGCATGAAAAAAAGAATTTAAATAAAAGAAATACTTCAGATGGATATAAGAAATAATTTCTTGACTGGCAGTATGCAAAATTAGAAGAGCAATGGAAACATGATCTAACAAGTAAGATGGAACAGCCATTTAGAGTCTTCATCATTGATTTTTGTTGTTGATGCATGGCGCTTGCTTGAATGTGAGAGAGATGGACCAGATGGTCCTACAGACTTTTCAGCTCTAGGATTCTATTCTATGCTGTTCTAACTTCACTGATGGTATAAAGTGGCCATGTTAATTAAGAAGGTGACGAGTGGCACTTGGAGAAAGGAAGATGGATGAGAACTGCATCAAGTTACCAAGCAGATTCTGATTATTGCCTAATATAAAACTATCCTTTTGTAGGGATTCCTGGGACTATTTTCCCATTAATACATCTCTGTCTTCCTCAACTTAATTGACCCCAAACAGTTCAACTTTGTACCATAATGAAAGAACTTTAAAAAATCCTAAATGAATTTGTCTCACTTTATTCAAACATTTTCAACTATGACTCTTTTAATAAAATTGATACAAAACTAGGAAATGAAACAATCTTAATATGTATTAAACAAAGCATAATTTAGAAGGTAAAGGTACTCAATAAAATACATTACAAAGTTAAAAAATCTAAAACAGTCACTGTTTTCCCCCAAATTCTGATAATTTGGTTCCAATTGAGAAGGACACAGTTGCTATCGGTTTATATGTATACATGTACAAAGGCATATATATGTGCACACACACACACATTTAAGAGATAGGAAATTAAAATGAAAGTAAAATCTTGATACCTTCTTCATGGCCTGACATTTGGCTGTTTCAGAAAAGCCAATCATTTTATCAGGAGAACAGATCTTGATGAATGGGAAGTTGGATTCCTCTGCAATTTTTGCAGCTAAAGCAGTCTTCCCACTGTGAGGAGGGCCTGCATAAAGACATGAGCAAGTCAGGGGAAAAAAGCCAACCTAAGCAAAGGGAAATAAAACAAGTTTAAACTTTTATCCAGAACATACTGAGGTCTTGACTAGTTGCTCATTAACATTTCCTGACACAATTTCACAGCAGACATGTTTTCTCTTATTTATTAGCAACTAAACTTAACGAACTAATTAGCATTTCTCAAAAGTATGGTGAAATACATGCCTCCTGACATTCTCACATACCCTTAATCTTTCAAACTTTTGGCAAAATATACAGAGTATAAGGGTTTTGCTTCTTAAGAGAATGCATTCAAATGCATATCAGTACTTACATTATTAGTTCTATCAAATCATTTGTCTAACAAAAAAATACAATCTTCTTAGGAGCTGATATTGGGGGCAGGGGAAAACTGCCTTATTAGAAGCAAATGTGATGTAAAAAGCTAGAATTCTAAAGACTCAGGCTTTCTCATAAAGGCAAGCAAATCTACAAACTTACCTACACTTAGACATCCCTGCCTTCCCTTCCCTGTTTTGGAAGCTGTGTCCCTCATTCAACCACAAACCAATCAAACCTTCCTTCCCATCTTCTCAGGAACCTGACATTACTGATTGTTCCTTTCTCCCATATGTTCAACTTCTTCTTCTTCCCTGAAGCCTTTCCAAAAGTGTTTTAGCATGTTCTAGTCTATCTGATAGTTTATTAAATAACAACAAAAAACTTTCTGGATATCATACCCCTCAACACCACACCTTCTTCTCCCTTCAAAATGTTCTCCCTTACAACTTGCCTATGTAATTATTTACACTGGCTGCTTTTGTTCCTCACCTCCCACCCATCCTCACTAAATCTTATGGCTCCCAGCCCCATTACACTGAACAGGCTCCCATCAAGGTCACAAATGATCTCCATGTCATCAAACTCAACAAACACTTTGGTATCTTTTTCAGCCTCTTAGGAGCATTTGATACAATTCATAATTTCCTTCTTTCTTAAAATATGTTTCTTTTCTTGGCTTCTGTAATACACATTCTCTCTTTCCCCTTTTTCCTCTCTGGTTACTCTTGCTCAGTCTCTTTTGTCAATTTTTCTGCTCTGTTTAGTCCTTAAGTGTTAACATGCCTCAGAGACAAGTTCTAGTCCTCCTTTTCATCTCAACCGATACCCTCACTGTAAGTGATTTCATCCACTCCCATGGCTTCAACCACAGTCTTATATACTGACAACTCATGAGTCTACTGCCAGCCAGACCCACATATCCAACAGGCAGGCAGATCAACATTTCCGATTTACTTCTCCTATATGACCCTTGAATTTAACATGTTCAAAACTGAACTCATCAACTTTCTTCCAGAAATCTGCTTTCCATTAGTGTTCCCAATCTTAGTAAACAGCATCATTTACCGGGCTGTGTATGCCAGAACCCAGGGGGTCATGTTTGATACCTCTGCCCACATCCAACCTAACAAATCTAAGTTTCCGCTTCTCCACCTACAAAATAGAGACAACAGCAGCCTCGACCCTTGGAGGACTTAAGTGGGGTTTAAATAGATAGTATGTGCACGGTGCTAGTAGAGTGACTGGCAAATAGCAAGGTCTCAAAAAATGTTAGCTTAATTATGATTGACAATAATAATGTGGTCATTTTTATTCTATCTCCTAAATATTTCTAATTAGTCTACTTATCTCCATTTACACTACTCCACACGCTTCAAACCACAATCGACTCTCATTAAGGCTAATCCAACTGCTTCTAACCAAAATAGTCTCTCCTGTATCTTTTTGCCCCTCCAATCCATTCTCCATCATAAAGCAGTCATGATGATGTGGCTTCACTGCTTAAAATCCTACAAATGGCTTTCCATTGCCCCTAAGATAGTCTAAATCTTTAACATGGCCTACAAGGTTTTATATGAACTGGATTCTGTCTGCTTCTACAGTCTCATGTCAGGACAATCTCCCCTTCTGTTTCAAGCTCCTTTCTGCCCAGGACTTACATGCTCTGCTTCAAACATCTTCCCCAATGACTTTGCCTGGCCAGAGTCTCCTCACTGGTCAAGTTATGGCTTAATATGTTTCTCTCAGGGAGCTCTCACCCCCCAGACCTTTAAAGGTAGTTAGGCTCCCTTGTCATGGGGCCTCACTGAACTTTTCTGCTGTCATACTAATTATAACTGTAAATTAATTATTTGTGAATGGAATGTTCTTCCCCTTTTGTCTGTCTACTCAGTGAAATCCTAACTGGTCTTTCAAGGCCTAGATTAAATATCATCTCTAGTTTTCTCGACCACCCCTATGCAAAATGACTTGTATTCACACAATTTTACACACACACACTGTAGTCATGAATTTCTTTACACTGCCTTTGTTCATGACCAGACTGAATGAATACTTGAATGTCTTTGTATCCCCAGCAACTAGTTGAATGACTAAAATGCAAGTACTCAGTAAATATTTATTTAATTGAATTGAAGCTATGTGGCATCATTCAGTGTATTAAGTGCCACAGAAATACAGATATAATCCTACAAGAAAACTAGTTACTATCATTCCTCAGTAACATTCTACCCCAAGAGAATTTTAATTTGTACACAATATTGGTACATAGACTGGATTACTATTTTCAGATCAAGAACAAGGTTAAAAATGGGAAAGAATTCAATTTTCTAGAATGTGCTTAAGGGCTTTTAAAAAATGCTGTTTTTCCTTTAACTTTTAATCCCATCTCCTCATTCGTCCTCACCTTCCAGAAGCACGCTGACCAATGGTGTGCGGTCACTGTTCTTAGTCTGCTGCACTAGCAGCTCCCCATCATCTAGAACTCGAGTAACTGGGTCGCCCCATTTGATGATACCGTTCATAATGTAACTTGCATAATCCTCTTGGTTTGTGCCAAATGCCTATTAAGAAAAAGGACAGTTTAAAGCATTTTGAGCATTAGTGTTAAAAACTAAAATATTTAACAGTATAAAAGATGAGTTATAATTCGTACATGCTAAAGATATTGATCACTATCCCATATTAATATAAAAAGCCTGGAAAGCAAAACAACTTGTATAATTTATCATTTAACTTTTTTCCCAACAGGAAAAAAAAGGCTGCTTTGAATGACCTCATGGAATAAAAACAATGGATTTTAGGCTCAGAATCTACCAGAGCGCAAACCCTCATAATTCCTGAGAGAAAGAGTATGTTCCAATGTGCTTATTTTTATCAACACTATGCAGTTTGAGGCTGTTCTGTTAAGAACAAAGGAAAAAAGAGATTATGGACTTAGAAATTAGAAACAGCGCAGTTGACAAATATACTACCTTAACACTGATTGCAGGTGCTATGGATTAACATGAGAATACGAAATGGTAATGAGAAGATCATGTTCACATCAACTTTGTGGTAGCGGACATAGTTAAATGGCACCAATGTTAAGTTTATATGTGTAAATACAAGATTTAGGATGAGATAGAAATGAGCAGCTGTAATGAAAAGGATATAAAAGCAATTAATACAGATAATAATTCTATTTGTGTTCACTATATATTGGAGCTTAAATTGCACCCTTCTTCATTTTCAACTTTTAATCTCAAAGGTTATACCTCCCATCAAAACAGCTGCCAAAAGTAGTCAATAACTTTAGTATTTACAATTGAATTGGATTTTCATGAGGTTAACAGAATAGGAAAACATAACCTACCATATGTAAAGATCACGTACATGTAAAGATCATGTATCTTGAGAATTTCAACTTTCAAAATATCATCACATCCCTCAAAAAGTCAACTTTTGACTACCTGATGTATGGAATAGTTTTAACAGTTCTTTAGAACATGCACCTCACACAAAGCTGTTTTGTAACACTGTCTCTGAAACAGTATCCAGCGATCTCATATCTCTATTACTTTGCCACAAAATAATTTTTCAGACCACCTTTTAGGTAGTCTCCTTGCATATGCTGGTCCTTTGATTCCTGCATACAGAGGAAGGTCCTCATTCTTTGGCCTGGATATGGCAAATTCTGTAGTAGTGTAAAAAGTAATGATGAGCCTAATTCATACCGGCCGAATGGCTGTTCTAAGAAATTTTTACAGCTGGGCGCAGTGACTCAAGCCTGTAATCCCAGCACTTTGGGAGGCTGAGGCAGGCAGATCACCTGAGGTCAGGAGTTCCAGACCAACCTAGCCAACATGGTGAAACCCCATCTATACTAAAAATACAAAAATTAGCTGGCTGTGGTGGTGTGTGCCTGTAATCCTAGCTACTTGGGAGGCTGAGGTAGGAGAATCTCTTGAACCCGGGAGGCGGAGGTTGCAGTGAGCTGAGATCACGCCATTGCACTCCAGCCTGGGAGATAGAGAGAGACTCCATCTCATTTAAAAAAAAAAAAAAATTATAGGCTGGCTTTTGTCTTTAATTTTTCCAGTTATATACTCCAAGCCTCACAGCAGAAGCTTTAAGATACCTGAACCATAAAACAGTGACTCTCCCAAGATACATAACGTGTATATCTTCCTTACATATCCCATAACTTCATTTTTTTTGTTTTATCCTCCAGACCCTTGCTGCAAGATGGGTGAACCTTGAGGACATTATGCTACATTAAATAAGCCAGTTACAAAAAGACAAATACTATGATTTCACTTATATGAGGTACTTAAGATTAGTGAAATTCATAAAGATGGACAGTAGAATGGTGGCTGTCAGGTGTTGTAGAGGAAGGAAAAAAGAATTATTGTTTAATGGGTATAGAATTTCAGTTCAAGAAGAAAAGAGTTTTGGAGATGGATGGTGATGATTACACAACATTATGAATGTGCTTAATACCACTGAACTATACATTTAAAAATGATTACAACGGTAAACTTCGTATGTATTTTAACACAATACAAAATTGAGAAAAAAGTATATAAAGAACTTGTATTAGTCAAATAAGCAGTACAACAGAAAAACAGGCAAAAGACTTGAACAGTATTTCACACAACACATGCGTGTGGTTAATTAACATATGGAGAAATGCTTAAGTTCTTAAGTAATAACCAAAATGCAAATCAAGACTGAAATGAGATCTCATTTTACACCCAACTGAATGGCAAAAATTAAATCTGAGGCCAGGTGCAGTGGCTCACACCTGTAATCCCAGTACTTTGGAAAGCCGAGGCAGACAGACAACCTGAGGTCAGGAGTTCGAGACCAGCCTGGCCAACATGGCAAAACCCCGTCTCTACTAAAAATACAAAAATTAGCCAAGCATGGTGGCAGGCACCTGTAATCCCAGCTACTCGGGAGGCTGAGGCAGGAGAACTGCTTGAATCTGGGAGATGAAGGTTGCAGTGAGCTGAGATTGCGCCATTGCACTCCAGTCTGGGCGACAGAGTGAGACTTCATCTCAAAAATAAATAAAAACTAAATCTGATAATACCAAGTGTCAGAGAGGATACAGAACAAACGGATATTTTTCACAGTATTGGGGGCAGTGTTAATTGGTTCAACCACTGGGAAACGTTTTTTTAAAGCTGGACATTCATATATCCAACAACCCAATAATTTTATTCCTAAATAAGAGAAATTCATTCAAGAATGCTTATAACAAATCTGTTTTTAATAAAAAACTGACAACATTCACAATCAACAGGAAAATAGATGAACTGTGGTAGTCACACAATGGAATGCTATTCAGCATGAAAATGAATGATGTCTAGTTATAAGAAATCATATAGATCAGCAGTCCCCAACCTTTGTGGCATCAGGGACCAGTTTCATAGAAGACAATTTTTCCATGCAGGGGAAGGCGGTGGTTTCGGGATGTTTCAAGTGCATTACTTTTTTTTGTTTGTTTGAGACAGAGTCTCGCTCTGTCACCCAGGCTGGAGTGCAGTTGTGCGATCTTGGCTCACTGCAACCTCTGCCTCCTGGGTTCAAGTGATTCTCCTGCCTCAGCCTCCTGAGTAGTTGGGATTAGAGACACGCACCACTATGCCCAGCTAATTTTTGTATTTTTAGTAGAGACAGGGTTTCACCATATTGGTTAGGCTGGTCTTGAACTCCCGACCTCATGATCTGCCCGCCTCGGCCTCCCAAAGTGCTAGGATTACAGGCATGAGCCACCGTGCCCGGCCCAAGCACACTACATCACTACATTTATTGTGCACTTTATTTCTATTATTATTAAATTGTAATATATAATGAAATAATTATACAAATCACCATAATGTAGAATCAGTGGGAGCCTGAGCTTGTTTTCCTGCAACTATATGGTCCCATCTGGGGGTGATGGGAGACAGTGACAGATTATCAGGCATTAGATTCTCATAAGGAGTGTGCAATCTAGATCCCTCAGATATGCAGTTCACAACAGAGTTCATACTCCTATGAGAATCTAATGTCACCAAAGATCTGACAGGAGGTAGAGCTCAGGTGGTAACGCGAACAATGGGGAGTGGCTGTAAATACAGATGAGGCTCACTTGCTTGCTGCTCACCTCCTGCTGTGTGGCCCAGTTCCTAACAGGTCACGGACCAGTACTGGTGGTTGGGAATTCCTGACATAGATGACTCTTGGCAATAAAATATTTAATAAATAGCAAGTCCCAGAAAACTACATATACCATATCTTATTTTACACACCATGAAAATATAGACTAATAACAGTGTGTCATAAAGATTAAGACTAATCTTAATGGACCTGAGGTCCATTTAAGAAAGAAAACCAAACACACACGCTTTAAGAACTAGGACTTTCTACAATTTGTTTTTGTATTAACACAGGACTCTAAACAAAAGTTACTCAAATGTTAGTAGTTGTTTTATAGGAAAATGGGTTAATAACCTTATACTGCATTCTAAAGCTCAACTATGACTATTTTGAATGCCTTTTAAGAAAACTGACACTTTTTTTAAGTCTTAGAAACTACAGTAGTCAGAGAAACTAAATGTACTGAGCAAGAAAAAGGGATGCCTTGGAGGAGGCTGAAGAGAAAAGAGAGAGAGAGAGGAGAAGGAGGATATGAGCGTCAATTTTAAATATCCTAATGACTGACATGGAAGTTGGACTGAATTTAGGTTTCTGTAGTTTGGGATTGTATAAGAACCAATCAGAAAATTAGCTCTAGTTCAATATAAAGTAAAACAATAATTGGAAAGTCTCAAAACTGAATGGCCTGCCTTACAAGATGGTAAGCTTCCTATCACGAAAATATTTAGGGAAGTAATATCACCAGCCACTGGGATTATTATACAGATGTTTTGCATATTGAACATTTCCAATATTAAGAGTTTCTCATTTTATGAAACTGCATATGCTATAACCTTCCATAATACTGGGTAAACGGCACTTATTTTTCCCTGAGTTATTATCATTACTTTTTGGCCTATATATATACTCAATGGGCATACTCACTGGTTTGATATCATTCTCCAAAGAAGCAAGGAAGTCTCCTCTCGTCACCTGCAGGCTTTCTGCCTTCTCCATGTCCACTTCCACTTTAGTACTGGCCTAAGAATAGATAAAAACAACATGTAAGGACTTCCAAGATTTAAGAATAGCTAAGAATATTTTCAGTTTAAGAACGTTAACTCTTGAGGATTAAAACGCATATTTTCATACATTAAAAAATCTGAAATATTTGCAAATCACATATATAAGGGATTAATATCCAGAATACATAGAGAACTGCCAAAATTGAACAAGAAAAAACCAAATCAAAAATGGGCAAAGAACTTAAACAAACATTTCTCCAAAAAAGATACACAAATGGCCTTAAATAAGCACATGAAAAGATGTTCAACCTCACTAATCACTAGGGAAATGCAAATCCAAACTACAAAGAGATTTCACTTCATACTCATTAGGAAGGCTACTACCACAAAAACGCAGAAAATAAGAAGTGTTGGTGAGGATGCGGAGAAATCAGAACCTTTATGAACTGCTGGTGGGAACGTAAGTAAAATGGTTCAGTCACCTTGGGAAACAAAAATATGGTGGTTCCTAATAAAATTAAAAATAGAATTATCATATGATCCAGCAATTCCACTTCTGGGTCTATACCCCAAACAACTGAAAACAGGGTCTTGAAGAGAGATCTGTACAGCCTTGTTCATGACAGCATTACTCACAATAGCTAAAATGTGGAAGAAATCCATATGTCCATTGACAGAGGAACGGAAAAACAAAATGTGTTATGTACACACAATGGAATATTATTCAGCCTTAAAAAGAAAGACAATTCTGACATGCTACAACTTGATGAACCTTGAGGACATTATGCTAAGTTAAATAAGCAAATACCGTACAATCCACTTATATGAGGTTCCTGGAGTAGCTGATATCCAAGAGACAGAAAGTAAAATGGTAGTTGCCAGGGATAGGGAGAGGAAGGAATGGGGAGTTACTGTTTATGGGTATGGAGTTTCAGTCAGTTTTACAAGATGAAAAGAGGTCTGGAGACGAAAGGTTTAATGCCACTGAATTGTACATTTAAAATCGTTACACGGTAAATTTTATGGTTTTTTTTGTTTGTTTGTTTTTGAGACGGAGTCTTGCTCTGTTGTCCACGCTGGAGTGCAGTGGCGCGATCTCGGCACACTTGCAAGCTCCACCTCCCAGGTTCAAGTGATTCTCCTGCCTCAGCCTCCCGAGTAGCTGGGACTACAGGCACCTGCCACCACGCCTGGCTAATTTTTTGTATTTTTACTACAGACAGGGTTTCACCACGCTAGCTAGGATGGTCTTGATCTCCTGACCTTGAGATCCACCCGCCTCGGCCACTCAAAGTGTTGGGATTACAGGCATGAGCCACTGCACCCAGTCAATTTTATGGGTATTTTAAAACAATTTTAAAAATTGGAATCAAAGAAAACACATCTCTCAAATTCACAAATATATATACCCTCTGAACAAGTCCACTTCTAGTAATTTATCCCATATATTCACAAATGTGTACAAAGTTACACGTACAAGTATACAAGTACAAGTGTACTAAAGTAACTTGTTATGAAAAAAGACTAGAAGCATATTAATAATGTCTACCAAGAGGGGATGTTATGTAAATTAGAACACATCTGTACCAAGGGACACTGTATAGCCATTTTACTCATGAGGAATGAGTAAGAAAAACTACATACGGAGAGTAAGAACAGTGAAAACCCATACAAAAAGAAAATATATACAGACATGAAAACACAGTCATACTTGGCTGCGTATCAGAATAACCTCCAGAGCCTTCAGAGATATACAGGCACTCAGTTCCATTCCCCATAGCATTTTGATTTAACAGGTCTAATAGAGGGTCTTTATAGTTTTATCAAGTACCACAGGTGATTCTGGTACTGAACCAGGCTTAAGAACCATTACTCTAGGAGACCAAGAACCTAAAACTCTGATTTGTAATAATACGTTGTGCTTCAGAATCTATGTGCCAGCTCCAAATAGTCTGCTTACTGCACCTGGACCCAGCATTTAGACATCTGGAGAAGCATCAAGGCCTTTATCAGCACTTGGAGCTGCCTGGACCTGATGAGTGATTAAGATACCAACACGTGTTTTAAAGCGACTGGGCTCACTACCAATAGCACAAAGCAACACAACCTAATTTTTAAATTGGTATTATGGCTTTGAAAAAAAAAAGCATCTTAAAAAAAAGCTGACTATGAAACAAAAGCATGTTAAATAAATACCAACCTCCCATCAATTATTATGAAATATGAGTCATTTTTTTTTTTTTTTTTTAGGAAGAGACTGCGAGACAAATGAAATGACAGATTAAAAAAGTCACCCTTGTGGGATTAAAAAGAACTATGTCAGGAAGCTGGGTGAAGATGGCAAACAGAACACAGTTATTTATCTTCCTCTCCGCCCCAAATCCCACAAAATGACAGAAAGTGAGACAAAAAGGCTACAAAGCATGAAAGAAATATCCAGAAGTTTTAACTGTGATCTAACAGGATTCTCAGAAGGAGAGAACAGAAAGAGTCACAGAGAAGAAACAATAAAAGACAGAGGAGAAAAAAATTTCCTATAGCTGAAGAAAGGCGTGCCTCTGCAGTTTAAAGGGTTCAGTGAGTGATGACTGGGATAAATGAAAAGCAGCACACGATGTCCAGACCCACTGTTGTAAACTTTCAGAGCACCAAAGGTGAAGAGAAAGTCCTAGAACTTTTCTGAGGGACAAAAATAGGTTTCCTGCAAAGAAACCAGAATGAGATTGGTATGATAACTCTCACTGGCAACACCAGAAACTACAAGACAATGAAACCATGTCTTTGAAAAGATATTTGGATGGCTACCCTAGAAAATGATTCATTGTGTGCACAGGGAGACTAAGCATTTTCACAACAGTACTATTTTCAACAGCCACAATCAGAAATAATCCATATGTTAAATGAATTATTCATTAAGTCTATTTACTGAGTACCTAACAGACACCAAGCCTGTTCGATGAACTGGAGTCATAGCAGTAAATAAAACGGAAAAGGTCCCTGTGTTCATGGATCTTATATTTTCCATTATGTGGCAATATTCTAGAATACTCTGCATTTGTCCAAGATAATGAAGGAGACTTACATATATTGACACAGAAAGCTATCCAAGGAATATTTGTAAGTGAAAAATGTATACTGCAGTATAATTCTATTAATGTTCATTTTTTTAAAAAAGCACACATGTATATGAATGTAAATATTATATAAAGAAAACAAACTTCAAAGATATATCCCAAATTCTGGCTAACTCTGGAGAGTGAAAGGAAAACAGTGTTAGAGATGGCCTTTCTCATTTTTCCCTATATGCTTTGACATTCTTGAACCTTTTACTAAAAGAATGCCATCATCTATAACTTCTATACTTTTGTAAAGAAAGTAAGAAGTAACAAAGAGACAAATATTTTACTTCAATAGAACAATTAACATTTAAATTATTGGGCTGGGCACGGTGACTCACGCCTGTAATTCCAGCACTTTGGGAGGCCAAGATGGGTGGATCATGAGGTCAGGAGATTCAGACCACCCTGGCTAACACGGTGAAACCCCGTCTCTACTGAAAATACAAAAAATTAGCTGGGCGTGGTGGCGGGCACCTGTAGTCCCAGCTGCTTGGGAGACTGAGGCAGGAGAACGGCGTGAACCCGGGAGGCAGAGCTTGTAGTGAGCTGAGATTGCGCTACTGCACTCCAGCCCAGGCGACAGAGCGAGACTCCCTCTCAAAAACAAAAACAAACAAACAAATCAAACATAAACATTTAAATTATTAATAGGGCTTATATTGGCACATATGAGGCATTTGATAAATATTAATTGCATTTATTTGGCATTTCTAAGTTTAAATAAAGAAAAATGGGCCCGGCACAGTGGCTCACACCTGTAATCCCAGCACTTTGGAAGGCCGAGGCAGGCAGATCACCTGAGGTCAGGAGTTCAAGACCAGCCTGACCAACATGGCAAAACCCTCTCTCTACTAAAAATACAAAATTAGCTGGGCATGGTGGTGGGCACCTGTAATCCCAGCTACTCTGGAGGCTGAGGCAGGCGAATTGCTTGAACCTGGGAGGCAGAGGTTGTGGTGAGCTGAGATTGTGCCATTGCACTTCAGCCTAGGCAACAAGAGGGAAACTCCATCTCAAAAAAAAAAAAAAAAAAAAACAGAAAAAAAGAAAAATGGTGTCACAGGAACCAAGCATATCCGTGAAAGAACTATGATAATTAATAATAACTGTCTATAGTTCTTCATAGTTTATAAAGTATGCTCATATACACTATCTAATTTCATCATATCACATTATCTCATTTCATACTTATACAAACCTGGAGGTTTTCATAAATTATAAAAGGCAGATACAGGATTTCCTTCCTAGGTACCCTTATATAGAAGTTTTAACTCTGATTCAAACTTTTTGATACATCTGAAAGGATTCTACAAGACACAAACTCTTAAGCCAAAGTGAAGACAGGAGCTCTGACCAAAACATTAAAATCTCAACAAAGCTACCAGCCTCACTTTAAACACCTCTTTCCTATACAGGTCTAGGTTTTTACCATAATATTTTGCATTCTGATTCTCTTATAGTAAAACCGAATTCAAATGACAGATACATACAGCAGTATGAAAGAAAAATCTTTCCCATCTTTCAACATTTGCCAAAAAATAAGATAGATTTCAGGACTGAAGCTGGTATAAAACTTGTCATTTTGCTAATTATTAAGAAAAGACTCACCCAATTAATTGCTAAGCCTTTTCTTAAAAGTGAATTAAGATGGGTGTGGGGAAGAAGTATTTCAGAACAAGCTGTTTTCAGCCACACAAGGAATTCTATAAATTACACAATTGTAAGCAATGAATATTCCAATTGCAAATTATTCCTACCTGCTCATTAAAATAAATTTTCTAAGGACTGCTCTTAGTTGACTTTTAGCATTTTATCAAAATTTGTAAAATCTTATTTTAAAAAGTCTATAATTCTGAATTTTTACTCATTCAGAAAATCTTTTCTCATTTGTTTGAATTAGCAACATTTTTCCTGCATTTTATTTGTAACAGCTAATCAATATAGAAGAGGCAGCATCTTTCAGCTTATACCTGCAGAAACTAATAAACTTGTATTTCAACACTAGCAAATATCAAGTGGTCACCCTTAAATTTCATAACCTTTTAAATCTGACCTTTCAAAGTTCTTATCATTCCTCTTAAATTAAGGGTAGAATGACCTTAATCAATCAAAAATTCTGCAAAAAAGTAAGAAATTTTATGAAATTCTGTAAACATAACTTAGAGCTTTGACTCAGGGGGAAAGTGTGTGAGTGTATGTGTGTGTGTCCTCAGTTTATTTCCTCACAACAGATTAGAGAAAAAATTTGGGTTATGAATCTTCTCTACCTGAAGCAGAAATTCCTTTCAGGATAAAAACCACCAAATGTCACATGAATTTTAGTTGACCGCAATCATAGGTTCAAGTACAAATGACATGAACAACAGGTGTTTATGACCAGATTTTCCACTTGTTTCAGAAAACCTGAAAAAACAGTTTAACAGGAAAGACTTGTTTAGTCCACCTGACTAAATCTTTGTTTAGGCCTCAATCTTCTGAAAAGGAAGCAAAATAACACTAATAATGACTTTTTAAAATACAAAGAAAGAACATCATAACACTTATACGTTTTAAATGTTTTTAAAGTTCAGTAACAACTTTAAATTATGTTTCAATTTAAATATTTATTCATCAATCATGATTAGTAAAGCTCTAAACATCTATAGCAATGGAAGACTAAAACTGTATTTCTTTTCTTTAGCCAAGGACAAGTCACTGGAAAAATAGTCTTTAAAGACCTCTGACAATGCAGATTTTTAAAAATGCAGAAAATGAAACATCAGTAATATTTCTTTTTGGGGGTAAGATTAGTGTCTTACATAGCTTTCTCATCCCCAAAGTGCCTACATAGTTATTCCACTGACATGGTGAAAAATTAGGAGCTGTTTGGTACAAGGAGTAATGGTCACAAGTCAATATATATCACCTGAAGCTTACAGCTAATTCTATCACATGGAAAAAAGTGATGAAAACAATGTGAAGTATTTGCACTACTGGTTACTTGCAAATCAGAAGGATAATATATTCTGTACAAGGGTGACAAACATTTTAGCTTTACAATTAGAAAAAGTGTAACTACAGAGTCAATAAAAATCAGAAATTCATCTATTAAAAAGGATGTACTGATATCCTCTCAAATCAGCTAATAATAAAAAATGGAGATAACTAGCATGTACAGAGTTTACAAGGCACTTTTATATAAAGTATTTGTTTTCATTCTCATAAAAATCTGATTAGATAGGTAGTATTTCCCCTTGACAGGTCAGAAACAAAAAAGTGAAAGAAACGTAATGCATAACCACACCTTCTGACTATGGTATCTGCGATCTTCCCACCATTCCTCACTGCCTCATATGTAGATAAACCCAATATATGCTTGAAGAAAGCATGTTTCTTACTGAGACAATGGCTTAAAGTGAAATTTTGGGATGGGATTATTGTAGTTAAAATGACAACTAAATAAGAGAAAAATTCCATGGCCAACGCATGTGAAAAATACAACAACTAGTAAACTAGTGACTGTGGATTATGTCAGGATGCACCCATGTGGTCTGAGATGAAAGAATAGTATGGTAGGAAGCAATTTTCACACAGTTTACATCATTTTTCTTGAAGTCACCATCTCTTCTTATTAAAACAGTACAGCATGGTGGCTCATGCCTGTAATCCCAGCACTTTGGGAGGCCAAGGCGGAAGGATCACGAGGTCAGGAGATTGAGACCATCTTGGCTAACACGGTGAAACCCCATCTCAACTAAAAATACAAAATATTAGCCAGGCGTAGTCGCAGGCGCTTGTAGTCCCAGCTGCTCGGGAGGCTGAGGCAAGAGAATGGCTGAACCTGGGAGGCAGAGCTTGTAGTGAGCCAAGATTGCGCTTCTGCACTCCAGCCTGGGCGAAAGAGTGAGACTCTGTCTCAAAACAAACTAACAAACGAACAAACAAAAAACAGTATAGCAAGAAGAATAAAAACATAGTCCCTGAATGGATCCATTCTATAAAGACCCAATACAATATTTCCACACCATCTAAACCTTTGGCATTCTTGAGCTAGAACAAAGCCACTTCTATTACATAGGGAAATTATGACTTATGGATAGAGTTTGATTCCAGAATACTTATATAAGTTTACTCATTTAAAAAATATTAGCTGGGCGTGGTGGCTCACACCTGTAATCCCAGCATTTTGGGAGGCCAAGGCGGGTGGATCACGAGGTCAGGAGTTCGAGACCAGCTTGGCCAACATGGTGAAACCCCAACTCTACTAAAGATACAAAAAATTAGCTGGGCGTGGTGGCACATGCCTGTAGCCCCAGCTACTCAGGAGGCTGAGGCAGAAGAATCGCTTGAACCCGGCAGGCGGAGGTTGCAGTGAGCCAAGACAGTGCCACTGCCCTCCAGCCTGGGGGACAGAGCAAGACTCTTTTTCAAAAAAAGAATAAAAATTTACTGGACACCTACCATGTGCTCATTACTTAGACCTATTTGGGGTACTGTGGGAGACTCTGAGGTGAATAAGATAGGGATTTAAAGTCTAGAATGAGGGCCAGCAAACTTCTGTAAAGTGGCAGATAGTACCTAAAATAAAAGCACAAAAATAGGCTTTGTGGGCCATGCAGTCCCTGTTGTAAATACTCAACTCTGCCACTGTAGCATGCAAGCAACCACAGACAGTACACCAATTAATGGGTGTGGTTGTGTTCCAAAAAAGCCCTCTGTTCGTAAAAACTGGTAGTTGGCTGGACTCCTGGTCTAGAACCAGTGATAGGATATACCCAAATATCTACAACATACTCAGCCTAACTGTTCAGGCTTTTATTTCTTGCCTGAACTGTTATAAAGCTCCCCCTCTTGTCCTGTGTCGCCAACTTCACTCCTCTAACTACTCCACTCAACACAGCTGCCAGAGTGATCTTATGTTTTAACACTATGTCACTGCTATTCTTAAAACTCAGTGGCTTAGCACTACTCACAGAAAAAAAGTCCACACTTCTTAGCAGAGTATAAAAGGCTTTTTGTGCTCCATCCCTGCTTTAGTCTCCTGACTTATCCCCCACAATCTCTCTCTACCATCCCTCCCCTAACTTCCATGCTGAAGCAATACTAAATTACTCCAATTACTATGTTATTCTGTGCCTCTGCTCCTTTGCATATGTTGTTCCCTCTACCTAAAAGGCCCTGTTCTACCAACAGACATGCATATGAAGGTTTTTCTCACCCCACAAGTTGACCATATCTGACATGCGTTCACTTCCTGGCCTTGCATGTACTTTCTGTTTCTGCACGTGGAGGGTTAGACTGTGGGCGGCTTAATGGTAGGTACTTTACTTGTTTGCAATTGGAGTATTAACTCCTAGAACAGGGGCTAGCAATGCAGTAGATGCCAAATAAATCTACTGTGAACCAAAGTCAACTGACAGTACCATAAATGATACATTACGATTTCAAGAAGGAAACGAGTATAACATTCTTGAAAGGGAAAATGTGAAAAGGTGTGAGGACAGTGGTAGCATATGAGCCAGGTAATGAAAAGACAGGTAAATGTAGAGGATGAAGATCCTCAGTGATGCAAAAAAACAAAATCAAAGCAGAGAGGTTGAAAAATAAATTAATGTCTGATGACCAGTGATTATTTATGTTTGGCTGAAGCATCTGGAGAACAATCAGGAGCACATTTGGAAAGGCCAGTTAGGGTCAGATCTAGAGGACGCAAAAGACCAGTTAGGGACAGATCTAGAGGACTCAAAAGACCCAAAAAAAGCCTGTACTTTGTTTTGTAAATGATGGGGAATCACTGAAAATGTCTGAATGGTTGAATGATATGAAACAAGAAGGTTAATCAAAGAGAAGGTAGGTAGTGGCAGTGAGAACTAAAGACACTGCCAAGACAGAACTGAAAAAATTTGGCAAGTGACTTGATGTAGGGCACAGTAGAGTGTCTGGAATCAAAGGTAATCCTGATGTTTTAAGCCTGGGAAATTGGGATAAACAGGGAAATGGGAGCAGAAAGGAAAGTAGTAAAAAAGACAGGAAATTTGGTTTTGGAATATTAAATCTGAAACCTGATAAAACATCTAGGTGAGGGTATTTAGTACAAATCTGAAAGTAGGAGACAGATATGTTCAGTAAATCTGTCTACAGGTGGTAACTAAAACCTGAAGGAGAGAAGAGATGGAAGATCAAGAGCACTTTATTTATCAAAATAAAAGTATCCTAGTACGTATTTCTACCATGGTAACTACAATATTATGGTACTAATTTGAAAATATGTCCATTTTCCTGACTCTGAACTCGAGGGAAGAGTTCAATTATCTTTATGTCTTCAGCCCAATACTGTGAGCACATCAAGTATTCATATATTTGCTGAATAAAGCAGCCCCCCACATTCTAGTATGTGGAAACTCCCACTTCCTCTTACAACTTCTTTTTTCTTTTTTTTTTTTGAGATGGAGTCTCGCTCTGTTGCCCAGGATGGAATGCAGTGGCACGATCTTGGCTCACTGCAAGCTCTGCCTCCTGGGTTCACGCAATTCTTTTGCCTCAGCCTCCCGAGTAGCTGGGACTACAGGTACCCGCCAGCACGCTCAGCTAATTTTTTGTATTTTTAGTAGAGATGGGGTTTCACTGTGTTAGCCAGGATAGTCTCAATCTCCTGACCTTGTGATCTGCCTGCCTCGGCCTCCTAAAGTGCTGGGAATACAGGCATGAGCCACCGCACCCGGCCATATTACAACTTTTTTTTTTTTTTTTTTTTTTTTGAGACAGAGTCTCGCTCTGTCACCCAGGCTGGAGTGCAGTGGCCAGATCTCAGCTCACTGCAAGCTCCGCCTCCCGGGTTCACGCCATTCTCCTGCCTCAGCCTCCCGAGTAGCTGGGACTACAGGCGTCCGCCACATCGCCCGGCTAGTTTTTTGTATTTTTTAGTAGAGACAGGGGGGGTTTCACCGTGTTAGCAAGGATGGTCTCGATCTCCTAACCTCGTGATCCACCCGTCTCGGCCTCCCAAAGTGCTGGGATTACAGGCTTGAGCCACCGCGACCGGCCACAACTTTTAATACAGTACAAAGATTAAAAAACACTCCTTCAAAATTTTCACTTCACGTGTCTGTGTCAGATGGTGATGACCTAAGGTAGATGAGTCAGCAGTTACTATAGGGCAGATACTATAGGAAGATCACTTCCTGCTACTCTGAAGATTTAGCAGTTGACAATTAATTCTTATTCCTTTTACCATCTCTTCTCCACCAAAAGTCAGTATTTCCCTACTCCTTGATATGCTGGACAGAAAAGAGAAAGAATTCTGGCATAATGTTTATAATCTGTTTAGCTGATTTTCCTCACCTTTATGTGTCTATTCATAGCGGTGGACTGCGCTGCTCGCACCAGACCCTCCAATTCAGCACCACTGAAATTCTTGGTCTCCATGGCCAGCTCTTTAATGTCCACATCAGCAGAGAGTAACTGATGCCCTCTCATTCTTGCTGTGTGGATATGAAGAATCTGTAGTCGGCCTTTCTCATCTGGCAAGCCTGATGAAATTAAAAATAAAATAGGCATTTTCCTAGTCTCGAAAGCACCATCAGAGGAGATTATTATTATTATTTATTATTATTTTGAGACAGAGTCTCGCTCTGTTTCCCAGGCTGGAGTGCAGTGGTACGATCTCAGCTCACTGTAACCTTCGCTTCCTGGATTCAAGCGATTCTCCCATCTCAGCCTTCCAAGTAGCTGGGATTACAGGTGCACACCACTACGCCCGGCTGATTTTCTTGTATTTTTAGTAGAGACAGGGTTTCACCATGTTGGCCAGGCTGGTCTCGAACTACTGGCCTCAAGTGATCCACCTGCCTCAGCCTCCCAAAGTGCTGGGATTACAGGCATGAGCCACTGTGCCAGCCTAGAGGAGATTGTTATAATCCTAATATTTTCCTTATAGGTACTCAAGCATGTAAACATCTACTTCTCATGATATAAAACTTTTCTAAAAAGTACTAAGCCACATGACATTGTTCCTGTTAATGAACTCGAAATGCCTCCACTCCCCCTACCACTCACCAATCAGTGACAGATCTCCTTACCTATCTCCATTTTAACTTCCAGTCTTCCAGGTCTAAGAAGAGCCTCATCTATCAGATCTGGTCTGTTGGTCATTCCTGAACACCGATGTTAAAACAACAAATGATCAGAGTTCAAAAATAAAATCAAATGTCCTTTTAGTATATGTAAGAATAGTAATTTCCCTAACAAACTAAGGAGACTTTGCTTTACTATTTCACTATTGTATAAGCCAATGAAATATAAATGTTATGAAAACTTCCTGTATTTAAAAAGAAAATTTAAGGTTCAAAGGGTAAATAATCTGTCCAAGTGACAGAGGGGCAATGTGACACGATCTCTCTGACTCCAAAGTTGCTTCTCTTTTTTATAGGCCAGTGGTTTTCAGACTTCATACAACAGCAGGGTGCTTTTCTTTTTTCCCCCTAGACGTCATCTTCAGAAGCACCTCAGTACTTAAAACAGCTAAAAGAGGAAGTCATAATCGTGATGTAGGATCTGAAATGCACTCCCTGGCCCTCACTGACCCTGAAAGCACCTCTGAGGACCCCTGAAGGCCTGCAAGACCCAGTTTGAAAGCCACTGCATTCCACTGTTTCATGTGTATTTTTCATTTTTGGGTGAGCTATAAGCTTCAACCTACATCTTTTTCATCTGCAGGTGAGCTATAAGCTTAAACCTACAAGTGACTGAAATGCATCTTTTATTTTTCCTATTAAGCCGAGGCATTACAAAAGATTCTTTAATATCACTAGATTCTAATTTGGAAACACTGGCAAAACAGTTTAATCACAACCTACACATATCTTAATTCAGAACTTATGGCTAATGTTTTTGAATGAACCATACTTTTTAAGAAAGTAAACATACCAATGACTAGGATGTTGTTTAGCTGCTCCACGCCATCAATTTTGGACAGCAACTGGTTGACAACAGTGTCATGAACTCCCGTGCTACCAGCCATGCTCCCTCTCTGCTTGCAGATGGCATCAATTTCATCAAAGATGATGATGTGCAAACCACTGTTAGCACCAAGCTATTAAGGGAAGAAACAATATTAAAGATCATAATTTGAATGTCTTATTAAACAAACTAATCAGAAAAACAAAACGAAGCTTTCAACAGATTGACTTTGCTTCATTTTGACTAATAAATATGGCAAGTGCAATTGTGGTTGTTGTCCTCACAAAGGTGATGGCACTACATTCTCAGAATTCTGCAAACTGGAAACTCATTCTAGAACCTCATATTTAATAGCTATAAAATGAAAGTACACATACACTGATACATAGTGTGTGTGTGTATAGATAGAAAGTAAGTAGTCCATCAAATACTTGATATACATTTCTTATTTCACTATTTGAAAGAACTCTTACATTTGTCAGATACTTTCATTAAGTCAGTCAGTGGCAACACCCTCCCATTTTCCCTGAGTTTTGGTGAGAAGACTGTCCCAGAAGCAGTAGGGTTAATGTTTGTTTTGTTATATTATGTAACTAAAGGTTAACTCCACCTACAGATTGCCTGGGAATTGGACAAATCAGTGAAGAAACTCAACATGACTCACAAGTACTTATATCACATGAAAACAGATTACTCCTTCCTAACAATAAAGTGAGAACAGAGACAGTTTATAAAAAGAACATTTTTATACTCGTTAAGGGGGTGCTGTTTCTTCTGCATAATGATTTCTGTCTTAGTTTACTAGAAATAAAATCACCACTGAAAGAAAATAGTTTGTACATTTCCAACCTTTAACAGATACAAACACTTCTGAACGCTACTAATTCATTAGGTTAATTTAACATGTACCTTCTAAAATTTATATTTAAATAATTTAGTCTCCTATCAGGGAGTAAAGTGCACTCTAGGAATTTTCTTTTTCTTTTATAAACAAAAAACATGGCCAGGCGCGGTGGCTCCTGCCTGTAATCCCAGTACTTTGGGAGGCAGAGGAGGATGGATCAACTGAGGTCAGGAGTTCAAGACCAGCCTGGCCAACATGGTGAAACCCTGTCTCTACTAAAAATACAAAAATGAGCTGGGTGTGGTGGCAGGCGCCTGTAATCCCAGCTACTCTGGAGGCTGAGGCAGGAAAATCACCTGAACCCAGGAGGCAGAGGTTGCAGTGAGCTGAGACTGCACCACTGCACTCCAGTCTGGGCAACAGAGCGAGACTCCGTCTCAAAAACAAACGAAAACACTAGGGATTAACAAAATTGGTGAAAAATGAACATAACCTAAATATGACAATATATGGATAATAAAAATTAAAATCAGCATAATGAGACTGAGGATTAAATATGGTTAGTATCCATTAAATCTCTGATAAGGATATAATCTTTTTTTTTTTTTTGAGACGAAGTCTCGCTCTGCCGCCCAGGCTGGAGTGCAATGACGCAATCTCAGCTCACTGCAACCTCTGCCTCCCGGGTTCAAGTGATTCTCCTGTCTCAGCTTTCTGAGTAGCTGGGATTACAGGCATGTGCCGGCACTCCTGGCTAATTTTCGTATTTTTAGTAGAGATGGGGTTTCACCATGTTGGCCAGGTTGGTCTCAAACTCCTGACCTCAGGTGATCCACTCAGCTCAGCCTCCCAAAGTGCTGGGATTACAGGCGTGAGCCACCATGCCCGGCCTAATCTTTGTTTTAATAAAAGAATGTTTTTTTTAACTTTTTATAAGAGTAGTAGATTTGTTAACAGAGCAAAAGTTGCAAAACAAATAGAAATAAAGTTTAAAAATAAAGCTGGGCAGAGTGGTATGTGCCTATAGTCCCAGCTACTCTGGAGGCTGAGGCTGGAGGATCGCTTGAGCCCAGGAGTTGGAGTCCAGCCTGGGCAACACAGTGAGATCCCATCACTAAAAAATAAATAAAAATATACTACATTTGCCATGGCTTGTGCCTGTAATCCCAGCTACTTGGAAGGCAGAGGTGGGAAGATTGCTTCAGGCCAGGAGTTCAAGACCAGCCTGGGCAACATAGTGACATCCCATCAATAAAGACCCATCTATAAAACAACATTAAATCACCTAAAGATAACTGCTGTTAATGGTCCACAGATTTCTATATTTTAACTAAATATTGAGAACTCACTGCACCTTGTATTCTCTTGAATATTATTCTTTGAAAACAATTTTCAATGGTTATTTTTGCTTCCAACTGCAAAATACATAATTATAGAAAATATGGGAAAATAGCAAAAAATAAAGAATTCACAATCATCTCAAACTCAGCCAAAATGGAGCTATGTAATACCTTGCATCCTGTTTTTCATCCAGGTATTATTTTAAACCCTTTCCCATCCCTATACAATATGACTTGTCGCCCAGGCTGGAGTGCAGTGGTGCAATCTCGGCTCACTGCAAGCTCCGCCTCCTGGGTTCACACCCTTCTCCTGCCTCAGCCTCCCGAGTAGCTGGGACTACAGGCGCCTGCCACCACACCCGGCTAGTTTTTTTTTTTTGTATTTTTTAGTAGAGATGGGGTTTCACGGGTGTTAGCCAGGATGGTCTCGATCTCCTGACCTCGTGATCCGCCCGTCTCGGCCTCCCAAAGTGCTGGGATTACAGGCTTGAGCCACCGCGCCCGGCCTTTTGTATTTTTTTTTTTTAGTAGAGATGGTGTTTCACCATGTTAGCCAGGATGGTCTCGATCTCCTGACCTTGTGATCCGCCTGCCTCAGCCTCCCAAAGTGCTGGAATTACAGGAGTGAGCCACCGTGCCCGGCCGACAATATGATTTTTAATAGCTCTATAATATTTAATCATATGAATGGTTTCACAGTTTAACTCTCCTATTCCATATTAACTCCTTACTGTTAGATATTTAATTATTTCTAAGTCTTTAGTATTATATATGTTGCTGCAATAAACATTTTCTCTTTTCATTCTTTGTAGAGACAGGATCTCACTCTGTTGCCCAGGCTGGAGTGCAGTGGTACGATCAAAGCTCACTGCAGCCTCAAACTCCTGGGCTCAAGCAATCCCCCACCTCAGCCTCCTGAGTGGCTGGGACTACAGATGTGTGCCACCATGCCTGGCAAATATTTTATTTTTTTTGTAGAGATGGGGTTTTGTCATGTTACTTTGGTCTTGAACTCCAGGACTCAAGTGATCTTCCTGCCTCAACCTCCCAAAGTGCTGGGATTACAAATATGAGTTACTGTACCTGGCCTACAATGAACATTTTTATACTTAAATGCTTGACAAATATAGATGATTACTTGCTAAAGGCAAATTGTTAGGTTAAAAGGTATGTTAAGTATTTTAAGGCCCTTGAAATAGGAACACTTGAAAAAGTGGAAACACTTTTCCAGAAAGGTTTTATCAATCTATAATCTCAGCACAGTACATGACAGTGCCTATCTTGGTATATTCCCACACGTAATGAATATTAGAAACACATTAAAAGTAATTCTCGATTTGGTAGATGGACAATGGTATCTTTCTGTTGTCTTTAAATCACATTTATTGAATTACTAAAGAGGCTGGTGCTGTTAAAAAATCATGTTTTTACCATTAGTAATTTTATTAGTATTTCATATGTCTTCTGTACCCTTTTCTGTTGAAATTCAAGAGCTTTTCCTACTGATTTATTAAAAAATGATTTATATATTAGGGCCATTATTATACTTGTAACTACTTTATCTTAGTTTGCCATTTGTCTTTTATTTATGGCGTGTGTGCATATATATATTTTTTGAGATAGAGTCTCGCTCTGTCATCCAGGCTGGAGTGCAGTGGTGTGATCTCTGCTCACTGCAACTTCCGTCTCCCAGGTTCAAGCGATTCTTGTGCCTCAGCCTCCCACATGTGGGATTACAGACATGCACCAGCAAGTCTGGCTAATTTTGTATTTTCAGTAGAGACAGGGTTTCACCACGTTGGCTAGGCTGGTCTCGAACTCCCGAACTCAGGTGATCTGCCCACCTCGGCCTCCCAAAGTGCTGGGATTACAGGTGAGAGCCACTGTGCCCAGCCTATTTATGGTATATTTTCGATAAGTGGAAGGGGTTTTCTGTTTCTACTAAACAGCCAGCATCAATTTTTATTTTTGTGATATTTTTGTTAGTTTTATCCTTAAAATTGTTCCCCATTACAGACGCTGATGGTCACACATTTTCTTCTCTTAAACTTTTGCTTTACATGTAATTCTTTATCTGGTTTTTTATTTTTGTGTGTGGTACAAGTAAAGTGAGAAGCCAACTAATTCTTCTTCAAATAACCGACCCAGCATTGTTCCCTAAATAATCCCTCCTTTCTTCGTTGACTGAGCTGCCATCTCTACCAGGTTTTGGACTCTGATGTATGCTAGGTTATTACCAGCCTGTCTACTACATACATGTTTTTATCTCTGTAACTTTACAGTAGTGCATTGAAGAAGCTCTTCTCCTGTATACATTCTTCTTTTTTATAACTATCTTGGCTATTTCCAACCATGTCTATTTCCAAATGAACATCATAATCATTCTTACGAGGGGGAATAACCTCCACCAATTAAAAATAGACAAAGAAACAGACAAAAACTTAAGCCCTGATTGAAATTAGGTTAAATATCTAAGTTTAGGAAATACTAAAATCTTTATAGCATATGTGGTTTTTTAGAATAATAATGCCTCTCCAATTATTCAACACTTTTATGTCTCTCAGTAAAGTTTTAAAATTTGTTTTTATTTTTATTTTTAGAGATAAGGTCTCACTATGTTGCCCAGGCTGGTCTTGAACTCCTGGACTTAAGTGATCCTCCCACCTTGGCTTCCCAAAGTGCTAGGATTACAGGCGTGTGCCATTGGGCCCAGCTTCCCAATAAAGTTGTATAGTTTTTGTTGTTTAAATTCCTTCATTCCTTCATAAAGATTCCTAGCTATATTTTTTGGTTGCAATTGTGATGGGATTTTTCTATTATATTTCAGAAACAGTATGGAAGTATGGAGGAAATATATTTTTATATATTTACTTTATATCTGGCTACTTTACTCTTATTTATAATATCTAAGTTTTTAAAAAAATCTGACTCTTGAATTTCCTAGGTAGACAATCATATCACCTACAAATACAACTTGTATCCTCCTTAGTAACAGGTATACCTGCTTTTGGGTATGAGAAGCTGTACCAAAACAAAGACATATAAAAAGGGGAAAGAGACGGTCTAATAGCTAAGAACTTAGAAGCATGCGGGGTCACCTGAACAGAAGGCCCAGAGGCAGTCAAGGTCCTATAGAAGGGGATAATAAAATTTACCTAATGTGAGAGGCAGAAGCTATAGTACTATCATGACAGACTGAAATCTAGAATTAGGCCTTCCTACTGAAACAGAGGACATCAGTAAATGAACTACAAAAGCAGAATGCTCTTTATATAAAATGATTTTATTCTTGGCTTTAGGATGAAAAGAAGTATGCACTTGGAAGGTCAGTGAGAAACATACAATGGTAGATAAATGAGGCAAACAGAATCTAAACAGAATGAGAATTTTGGTGATGGGAGTGGTGATGACAAAACAGCAAATGCTAGATTTGCTTACTGCTTGCATGTGGGGTGGAAGAGTGACAGTGAAGAAAAGAAGTTACCTTGCAGTATAAGGAAGCTGTAGAAGGGAAAAGGTACAAGGGAATTTTTTTTTTTCTAGCATGGTAAGATTAAAGTGTTAACAAGACATCTAATTGGAAAGGCCTCCAGAGAACAAGATATACACAACTGAATAAAAGAGGATAGCAAGATACATCTGAACATCTTCTGCAAATAGTGAAGAATAGTCTAGTAGCAAGCTGTAGATACTGTAAGAAGACGGAGCATATAATTAAGCTGGAGGAATATAAAAGCAGGACAGATTCTGGGCTACAATACCAGAAGATACCTACAGTCATCTGAAGAAAAGGGGGAATAAAAAAAATGACAAAGATGAAAGAAGAAATGTTACATCAGACATATGAGGAAAAAGTTCCAAAAATGATCTGAAGGAAATTCAACTGGGTCAAAAACAAACCCTGAATATATAAAGTATTTTTAAATCAAAAATAAAATGCTGTACGACCTAAAAATTCCACTACTTGGTTTATCAGCTCTGCTTATAATTGCCCCAAACTAGAAAACAACCCAATTGTCATTCATTGGGTCAACAGATAAACTAATGATAGTACACCCACACAATGAAATATTATTCAACAATAAAATGGGATGTTTGACACATGCAACAACTTGGGTGAATTTCAAAGGCATTATGCTGAAGACAGCCAGTCCCAAAAGGTTACATAGTGTATGACCCCATTTATACGACATTCTCAAAAAGATAAAACTACAGGGATGGAGAACACATTGGTAGTTACCGGGGTTACTAAAAACAGAAGGTGACCAGTAAGGGACAGCATGAAGGAATTTTTGGGGGTGATGTAAATGTTCTATATCCTGATTTTTACAGTGGTTCCATTAATCTATGCAAGTATGAAACTTCATAAAACTACACACAAAAAGAGAAAAATTCAATTTACTGCACAATAAACCAGATAAAATAATTAATAATAAATTCCATTATTTAATGCAATTGTATGTACGATGACAGATGTCCATCGAAGTTTCTAAAGTTTCACTAGGTTTTATTTGTGTCCCTGAACATTACTTAAAAATTGTTCTCCCTCCATATTTTAAAACCTAATTTCAAATCTGAGGGAAAAAACTTCACTTTTCAGTATCATTGCATTTACTGAATAGGTATCTAATGATAAACAACTTGCTTCCTAAAAAAAAATTCAATACCAAAAACTGTTCATCTTTCCATCTGGAGAAAAAATGGGGAATGAGGAATTGGAACCACAATCTTAGCTTTGCCAAAGTACTTCTATATAGTAGGATATTAATTCTTGCCATCTTTAGTGACAACAAGGATACTTCTGTTTGTGACTGAAAAACTGTGAGATTTTACATTATTTTTAAAAGATTTTTTTTTCTTCAAGGTTGTCTGCCCAATACAGTATGAAACAAAAAGATGCCATAATACACTAGTTTTACTGTCAATATGCCTTATGTTGCTGATGGAATCATGATTTCCTTCTCAGCCCAACCCCAAAAATCACTATGTGGACAGGGACAAAGACAATACAAACACTGTTTGATTAAATGATCACCGGGGCAATCTGTTCTAAACATAATTCTGTACAATTCTGACCTTTTCAGAACCTTACTAATCTTATTACCTGTCATCAGGTCCCTTCCCCCACCTAGTCAGTACAATAACATCAAGTTTTACATTGTGTGTTACTTAAATAAAAGCAAGTTCTTATTACAAGAAATTGGGAATTGGGTAAAGAAGATGTCAAGATTAATGTTCACAGACTAATACAGCTGATTCATCAATAAACCCTTTACCAAAAAATTTAAATTTCCACAACGCAATCCTCTTCCATTCATTGGCTTCTAGCTCTGTTTTTAATATCTGCAAAGTCTTTCTGCATAGAAACAGAGCTGACGCTGTTGAGCCCTGGCGACAGCTTTCAAAAGCGGCTGTTCTATATTTAACTAGTTTGACCTATATGCAAGTGTTCATCTCCGTCAATGTGAACTGTCCAAAATTACAGAGGCGATGTTTTTCTTTATTATGTAACACACATATATCCTTCATGGGGTCATTAGCTGAGTACATCAAGTCATTTCTGGATGTGAGAAAGGTATAACTGAAAAGACTGGCTATAATTAATATCGATCTAGAAATCATTTGCCAACTCAATTTTATCATTAGTAGTTTAATATTTAAACTGCTTACAACTTAAAAAACAGCACCAAAGTTACCTATGTAGCCATGTGGTAACTCACAACCGAGATTTTATAAAAATGCTTCTTCATATGGCATTTTAACTCACTTCTGCCTAGTGTTTAATCCTCAGTATCTCATTTGGGTCCGTTAGACCCAATCTCAGTTTCTGGGTTTCTGTTTTCAGCAGTACTATTTACAAAAATTGGTATCTCATGACTTTTTTTCCTTTTTGGCTTCCAAAGAGTGAGCAAACAAAACAAAACAAAACGCATATTTAAAAAATAGAACAAGGCCGGGCGCGGTGGCTCACGCCTGTAATCCCAGCACTTTGGGAGGCGGAGACGGGTGGATCACGAGGTCAGAAAATCGAGACCATCCTGGGTAACATGGCGAAACCCCGTCTCTACTAAAAAATACAAAAAAATTAGCTGGGCGAGGTGGCGGGCGCCTGTAGTCCCAGCTACTGGGGAGGCTGAGGCAGGAGAAAGGCAGGAACCTGGGAGGCGGAGCTTGCAGTGAGTCGAGATTGCGCCACTGCACTCCAGCCTGGGAGACAGAGCGAGACTCCGTCTCAAAAAAAAAAAAAAAAAAAAAAAAAGAACAAAACTCATTCTATCTTACAATTGCCATTTGTATCTACTAGATCTTTTCGCAAATCTAAGACACATTATGCTGTTTCATCATACTAGAGATTACATCATTACTCATCAATTATTCTCAACTATGCTTAAAAAGGATTAAAATAAGAAAATAGAAGAATGAAGTCTTTGCCCATGCCTATGTCCTGAATGGTACTGCCTAGGTTTTTTTTCTTCTAGGGTTTTTATGGTTTTAGGTCTTACATTTAAGTCTTTAATCCATCTTGAGTTAATTTTTGTATAAAGTGTCAGGAAGGGGTCCAGTTTCACTTTTCTGCATATGGTTAGCCAGTTTTCCCAACACCATTTATTAAACAGGGAATCCTTTCCCCATTGCTTGTTTCTGTCAGCTTTGTCAAAGATCAGATGGTTGTAGATATGCGGCATTATTTCTGAGGCCTCTGTTCTATTCCTTTGGTCTACATATCTGTTTTGGTACCAGTACCATGCTGTTTCGACAGTGTGGTGATTCCTGAAGGATCCAGAACCAGAAATACCATTTGACCCAGCAATCCCATTACAATCATTCTACTATAAAGACACATGCACACATACGTTTATTGAGGCACTGTTCACAATAGCACAGACTTGGAACCAACCCAAATGCCCATCAACGATAGACTAGATAAAGAAAATGTGGTACATATATGCCATGGAATACTATGCAGCCATAAAAACGGATGAGTTCCTGTCCTTGGCAGGGACATGGATGAAGTTGGAAACCATCATTCTCAGCAAACCAACACAGGAACAGAAAACCAAACACCACATGTTCTCACTCATAAGTGGGAACTGAACAATGAGAACACAAGGTCACAAGGAGGGCAACATCATACACTGGGGCCTATCAGGGATGGGAGGCTAGGGGAGGGATAGCATTAGGAGAAATACCTAATGTAGATGACGGGTTGATGGGTGCAGCCAACCATCATGGCACGTGTATACCTATGTAACAAACCTGCACGTTCTGCACATGTATCCCAGAACTTAAAGTATAATAAAAAAAAGACGAAACTACTTAGAAAAATGATACAACAGTGAAACAAATATCACTATGACATCATTCTTCAGTTTTCTTACTGTGTTGTGCAAGGTATGTGTTATCTTTCAAGAAGGCACAAAAGAAGTCTGAAGCTAACATCTTCTGTGACCTGATTCTACGTTTTATTGAATACGATTAAGCATTAACATTTTTAAGTTCTCTGGCCAGAATGATGAAGAAAATCTGAGGAAACTGTTTTAGAATTATTAGATGAGTCTGAAGTCATACACAAAGAATAAGATAGCAGCACTCAGGACTCTAATAAAGATGCTGAAATTGATGATTATAAGTAAAATCTCAGTCTATGTGCCTTCAGATGATGATGCCCTACATACATTTTCTCAAACTCATGAATCAATGAGTGAATAATATACTTTTAATCTAAGGACAAAGCATTTTCATTTCAGTTACTTATTCAATAGAAAGTCTTCATTGTGGAATATTTTGTAACAAGAAACGAGGCCATCCCATTTTGCTTAAAGGACACATGACAGTATTCTTTTATCTTTTATTTCATTTGTGCACCAAATTTTCTTGACATATTTTAAAAGTAGACAGATGCTGAAGGCACGTATTAGAGAGAGACAGCCAGAAGAAATAGATGAAGTAGACATTAAAAAATTGGTTTGACCATAAAAAACTGAATTGATCATTCTGAAAGAAACCTACAAATCTAAAGATAAAAATGTTTTGCAATTGTGGAACATACAATGGTCATCCTCTCTTCAACAAAATTAGGAGCCAAAGATCTCAAAAAATTTCTTAAAGCATTATGTTTTGATGCTGTACATGCAAGAAGAACCAGAAGTAATAATAATTTAAAAGCCAACAAAGATGTATTTGAAACCAAGAATCAGTATTTGTAAGTTCATGCAGGACAGCTGATGAACAGTTAGTTGCATTCAGAGGCTCCTGCCCATTTGGGGTATACAGGTTGAGTATCCCTAATCCAAAAATTCAAAATCCCAAATGTTCCAAAATTTGAAAGGTGCACCACACACAGGGGGTTACTGTATGGTAATCTTTTAATCAAAACACAACGTCAGCTGGGCATGGTAGCTCACACCTGTCATTTCCGCACTTCGGGAAGCTGAGGTAGGAGGATCGCTTTAGCGCAGGAGTTTTAGACCAGCCTGGGCAACCTAGGGAGACCTTGTCTCTACAAAAAGATTTTTAAAATTAGCCAGGTATGGGGGTGCACACCTGTAGTCCCAGCTACTTGGGAGGCTGAGGTAGGAGGACGGCTTGAGCCCAGGAGGTTGAGGCTGTGGTGAGCCACAATGGTGCCACTGCATTCCAGCCTGGGCGATAGAGTGAGACTCCATCTCAAAAGACCAAACCAAAACAAAAAACCCCCACAACATCGTAGGTGGTGACTGAAACTGCTGCTGTTTGGTGTTGCTGGTGTTTAACAGCTTATCCAGGTATTCTGGTGATGCCATTGTGCTGCTTAGTTACCCTAAACTCACTATTTTTTCACTGTAATTTTTTTTAATGGTGTGTCATATTTTTACTGTTAAGTACTTGTGTCTCAATATGTGTATGAAAACAATTATTTATCAAGCATATACATTTATAGTCAGAAACAATGGTGATGCCAACTAACCACACTGTCCAAATCTAGTGGCTCAGATAGTGACGCCTTAGCTTTCTGATGGTTCAACGTACACAGACTTTGTTTCAGTAACAAAATTATTTAAAATATTGTACAGAATTACCTTCCGGCTGTGTGTACAAGGTGTATACAAAACATAAATAGATTTCATGTTTAGACCTGAGTCCCAATGTCAAGAAGATATTTTATTATGTATATGCAAATATTCCAAAAAACAAAATCCGAAACACCTCAAGACCAGGAAAACATGGAATAAAAATTTTATACGCTATATTTATTTAATTTTTAATAGTTTTTTATCTCTTTATTCTTGTGTTTTGTAAATTATTTGGAAAATAATCTAAAATAATTTTCTAAACGGAGTTTATTCAACCTAGATAGCATATGTTGATGACTGTTTTTCTTGGTAGGAGGGTTAAAAAGATATGTGAAGCAGAAACAGTCTTAGTATTAGGGAAGAACTACAAAACTGATTGGTTCCGGGACTTTCTGAAGAGTTGAAATAGTGACTGGACTTGCCCCAACCCACCAAGACCCACACCTTCTAGAACCAATGAGACTGATCTAGCTGGAGACCTGAACAAGAACTTAATGAAATGCTGGGAAGCAGGAAAGGAAACGACCTTGTATAAAACTGAAACAATTAAGGACCCAACAAGCAGACTTAAAGCCTTAAGTCTGCTTATATTATAAAGGGAATATTTAATATTATTTTACCCTCAACAAAAATTTTAAAAGGCAGGAAATGGCAGGATAAATTTAGTAGAGCTTACTAGATTGTTTTAAAAGATGTTATATTTCTGAGTGTTATTCATGTTGATCTACACAAATCTATTATTCATTTTATTTTTTTGAGACAGGGTCTCATTCTGTTGCCTAAGCTGGAGTGCAGTGGCACTGTCACAGCTCACTGCAGCCCTGACCTCCCAGGCTCAAGTGACCTTCTCACCTCAGCCTCCTAAGTGGCTGGGACCACAGGCGTGTGACACCATGCCTGGATAATTTTTTATTTTAGTAGAGGTGGGGTTTCACTATGTTGCCCAGGCTGGTCTTCAACTCCTGGGCTCAAATGATCCTCTGCCTCGGCATCCTGAAGTGCTGGGATTACAGGCGTGGGCCACTGTGCTCAGCATCTTCATTTTAATATCTGTATGCTATCCCATTTCCTACTAAGGAAGAGTAATGATGTTTCTTTTCCCTCTGTTACAAATAGCACGGCCATCAACATCCTGGTACATGTCATGATGTTTATCATAGGTAGTGGTCTTGAAGTAGAACTCCTGGGGCTTGTGCATCTTCATTTTTGTAAGATGTCAAATTTATTTGCAAGATACTACCCACTTGGTATATTCTTCTAGTTTATACTCCAACTAGCAATGTATATGAGACCCTGTTTCTCCATAATCCCACAAACTCTTGGTTTTACCAGCTGTTGTAAATGTTGCCAGGTTGTTTAGGAAAGAATCCCTCTTTTATCATACATTTTCCTGAATATCTTTTCATTTGCTTTTCTTCAATTGGGTTCTTTCTCTGAGAACTATGTGTTAAATCCTTTGACAGTTATTTTTTTTAAATTGTGGTGTTTATATTTTTCTTATTATACAAGACTTTTTATAGAGAATTTATTATAGAGGATGCCAATTCTTTGTAGATTACATACATTGCAAATATCTTCTCCCAGTTTGAGACATTTGTATTTAGTGTAATTTGTCATATAGAAAATTTTTATATTAATGTAGCCAAATTAACACTTCTAATAGATTTGCTTTCTGTATCAATTCTTCCCTAGCCTCAAATCTTAGAACATTTTTGCCTATTTTTCTTCTAAATAAGTTTTCTGCCTATAAGTCTTAGTAGGTTTTTTTGTTTTGTTTTGTTTTTGTAAATCCATTCGCAATTTTGTATGCTGTGAGGTAGGAATTGCATTTTATCTTTTTCCAAACAGGCAGCCAATTATCTTAGCTCTGTTTATGGCACGGCCAGCCTATTATTCCCCTCAGATCTGTATCATCACTTGTCATAGAGCAGGCTCTTCCTTCCTGTGTTCTATTGTTTCCTTGGTCTGTTTTTACATGAATATATAACACTGTTTCAATTACTATTGCTTTCTAGTAAGTCTTGATATGTGATAAAAGTAAATCTTCATTATTCTTCAAAATTCTCATAACTCTTCAAGCCTCAAAAAAAAATTAGAATCAAGCTGTCAAATGTCAAAAAAATTCCTATTAGGCTTCACTGGAAATACACTCAACTTACAGATCAAGATGGACAGAACTGTCATTTTTATGACATTGTCAGTGCTCCCATACATGAACATGTTATATCTTACCATTTATTAGCTCCTTAAAAAAAGATTTTCAAAAATGTTTAGCATTTCCTCCTTAAAGGTCTTGCACATTTCCTGTTAGATAGAATCCTAGGTACTTTACATTCTGATTTCTGCTATAAATGAAATTGTTTTTAAAATTACCTTTTTAGTATCAACACATTGTCTTCAAGTCTTGTTATTTCTTTATTGCCTTCTAAAGTATTTGAGTTTCCACTGTTTCTTTCCCAGCTCCTCCCTATGCTTCGGAAAAGTATGGGCACAATGTACAACTTTCACATGCATACTTTTGACTTAAAGTTTCATGTTAACTAACATTATTATCTTCTTTTTTTTTTTGACACAGAGTTTCACTTTTGTTGCCCAGGCTGGAGTGCAGTGGCACGATGTTGGCTCACTGCAACCTCCGCTTCCCAGGTTCAAGCAATTCTCCTGCCTCAGCCTCCTGAGTAGCTGAGATTACAGGTGCACGACACCATGCCCACTAATTTTTGTATTTTTTTAGTAGAGATGGGGTTTCACCCTGTTGACCAGCCTGGTCTTGAACTCCCTATCTTCTTCCCCGATAATACAAGGAGCTTACATGAAGTTAAACTTCCCAAACGTTTTGTTCCATATTTTAGTTCTATCCTTTAAAAGTATCCATATCATTATTGTTTTACTCAGTGAATGCTGTTAAAATTTATTTTTAAAACATTTTATTGCAAAATATATCGCACATAGAGAAAGTTACAAAATGTGAATATATGCCTCAATGAACTGTCACAAAATGAACGCCTATGTAATCATAAGAAACAGAACACGGCCAGCATCCTAGGAGCACCTCCTCGCAACCCTTCCCAAGCACTCCTCCCTGACCTTTCCCCATAGGTAACCACAATCTGATTTTTATGGTAATTATTCATTTTCCTTTATAGTTTTACCACCCAAGCATGCATTGTTAAACACTATACTTTAGGTGAGCTTTCTATAAATGGAATCATACAGTATGTGTTCTTTTTAAAATCTGGTTTCTTTTGCTCAATAATGTATTTGTTTCACAACTGTATAGCTGTAGGCTATTTATTTTCATTACTGTCTTGTATTCCATTGCATATTTCTATGATCATCCATCCATTTACTGGATATAAAATTCTAAGTTGACAGTTATTTTCTTTCAGCTCTTTAAAAATGGCCTTTGATTGACTTTTTGATTCCATCATTTCTATTGAGAAGACAGCTACCAGCTAGTTGTTGCTTAATTGAAGGTAATTTTCCTTTGCTCTCTAGCTCCTTTTAAGATTTTTCTTTTGCTTTTGGTTTTCAGCAATTTAACAATGATGCCTATATATGTAGAGTTCTTTGGTACTTCTCCCACTCAGGGTTCATATCATTTCTGTAATTTATGGACTAATGTTTTCCATCAGTTTTAGAAAGTTCTAAACCATTTTCTCTTCAAATCCTGGTTTTGATCCATCCTCTTTCTCTTCCTCTTCTGGAACTTTAAATACACGCACCAGATCTTTAAATGGTATTTTCTCTCTCTCTCTCTTATTCTCTCTTAATTCCTTTCATTCTTTGTCTCTGGTTATTTTCATCTTATATCTTTCAGTACACTAATTCTCTCTTCAGATGTGTCTAACCTGCTATTTAAACTCATTCACTTGAGTTAATTTTACTTATTTTCTCAGTTCTAGAATTTATATTTGTTTTTACAGTTTCCAGTACTCTGCCAAAAATCTGTCTTGTCTTCTATCTCCTTGAATGTGGTAAGTATAATTATTTCAAAAGTCTGTATCTGAGAATTCCAATATCTAGAGGCTGTTTCAACCATCTTTTCTTTTTCTTGATGTTGTTTATCTGTTTCCAGTTGCTTTTGATTATAAGTCAGACATTGCATTTGCAAACTAGAAATAATTTGTGACCTTACATGATACTACTTTCCTCCAGGAAGGATTTACAATTCTGCCAGATGCCTAGGGGCACTAACAGTTTAGGAACCCTCAATCTAATTTTAGGGACTGACATGATTCAAAGCTGATCTTCAGCCTTGGTGATAGTATGTCTATTCCTGGTTAACCCTTGCTCCTATGGTGTAGCCCTTCAGGGTTCTGACTCAAAATGAGTTATGTTCATCAGATGTCCCCTCCCTCAGGGGCCATGGGCTCTAATCTCTGCCCCCATTACTCCCACTAGCATGTCAAAAGGGCTGCTTAGCTTTTAGCAGCTTCATGCAGAACTGGCTAATACCTCGAGAGGAATAGTGACCCAGCACACCAGGAGGACCTTTGTTCTAGGCCTCCATTTTTCTTCTTTGATACCTTCAAGCAAAACATGTTTAAATATTGTGTTGAGCTTTTCTGGTAGTCTTCAGTGGAAAGCATGATTCAAATGACCTAATTTGCCACTACTAGAAGTAGAACTCCCAGACTTTATCTATATTTTCACCAATTTTATTGCTCATCATTGTTTCTTGGATCTACTGTTTCCTTCTGGGTTCAACTTCCTTCAGTCTCAGTACATCCTACTTCATAATCTTCCAACAAGCTTCTGCAACTAGTTAATTCTATTATCCTTTGCCTGAAGAAAAAAGTCTTTATTTCACCCTCATTCCTGAATGAGAATTAAGCTGGGTATTAACTTTTAAGTTGACAGTTATTTTCACTTAGCTCTCTGAAGATATTATTCTACTGTTTTTTGTTCTCTCTGTCATGGAAAAGTTTGCTATCAGCATAATGGACACCCCTTTGTAAATCATCTCCATGTCTTTCTTTTGTTACTATTTGTCTTTGACATTCTCCTATAACAAGTCTAGAAATAAGTTAATTTTCATTTATCCCATATGGACTCATGGTGCTACCTGAATCTGAGTACTTGTGTCTTTTATTAATTTTAGAACATTTGCAGTCATTCTCTTTTTGAATAATGCCTCTACACTATTCTATCTGGACTTCTCGTTTTAACTCTGTCATCTCAACTTTCATCTCTTCCATCCCTTTATCTCTCTGTGCTACATTCCGGGTGATTTCTTTAGGTTTATTCTTCTGTTTACCACTTCTCTCTTCAGCTGAAATTTGTTGTCTTATGTTAAATTTGGTTGCTGAGTTTTAAATCTTGATGACTACTTTTTCTATTCCTTTCAGCCTAGGTTGTTGGAGTACCCCTTGGGGTTTGCTTATATCTGACAACTTATGCTATCACTAGGCCAGGACTAATTTTTTTTTTTTTTTTCTTAACATAGGGTCTTGCACTGTCACCCAGGATAGAGTGCAATGGCACAATGATAGCTCACTGCAGCCTAGAACTCCTGGGTTCTAGTGACCCTTCCATCTCAGTCTTCCAAGTAGCTGGTACTACAGGCATGAGCCACAGCACCCGAATAACTTTTTTTTTTTTTTTTTTGAGACGGAGTCTCGCTCTGTTGCCCAGGCTGGAGTGCAGTGGCCGGATCTCAGCTCACTGCAAGCTCCGCCTCCCGGGTTTACGCCATTCTCCTGCCTCAGCCTCCCGAATAGCTGGGACTACAGGCGCCCGCCACCTCGCCCGGCTAGTTTTTTGTATTTTTTTTTAGTAGAGACGGGGTTTCACCGTGTTAGCCAGGATGGTCTCGATCTCCTGACCTCGTGATCCGCCCGCCTCGGCCTCCCAGAGTGCTGGGATTACAGGCTTGAGCCACCGCGCCCAGCCCCGAATAACTTTTTAAACTAATTTCTCAGCTTGGGGTTTCAGGCCACATAGGTAGCATATATTTATTCAAATTCTAAACCAGCACGAACAAGGAGCCATGGTTTACAATTCCCATGGGAGGCCAGGCACGGTGGCTCACACCTGTAATCTCAGCACTTTGGGAGGCCAAGGCGGGCAGATCACCTGAGGTTGGGAATTCGAGACCAGCCTGACCAACATGGAGAAACCCCATCTCTTCTAAAAATGCAAAATTAGCCGGGCATGGTGGCACATGCCTATAATCCCAGCTACTCGGGAGGCTGAGGCAGGAGAATTGTTTGAACTTGGGAGGCGGAGGTTGTGGTGAGTCAAGGTCACGCCATTGCACTCCAGCCTGGGCAACAAGAGCAAAACTCCACCTCAAAAAAAAAAAAAAGTATTCCCGTAGGAGATTTCCCAGCTTCCATTCCAGAACCCAAGCAGTTAAATATTTTTTGTTAATTTCCCTTTGGTGGTGGCAGATATTTTCTAGTCCATGCTTTTCATAGAGACACAACCTGTTTGAAGGTACCAGTTCCTAGTCCACACTGTAAACAGATTCAAGAACTCACTTTCTGTTCCCTAGTGGGTACTAAAACCCAAACCCATACATTATGAAACCAAAAGCTACAGCCCATATCTTACGACTCTAATTTCCTGGAGATTCAGTTTTCTTTCTGAAGAGTTCAATTATGCATTTAAAATAATTTTACTTATATTTTACCCAGAACTTTTTAAAGTTTTATTTTGTGTTTAATTGGCACATAATTGTACATATTTAAGGGGTACAGGGTATACCTAGCATTTGAAGGTGTTTATAGAAGGAAGGTTTTCTGGTTACCTAGTCTACTGTATTACTAGAACCAGAACGCTCATGGCATTGTTCTTAAACTTTCTGTCAATTAAAAAAATATGTTAGTATTAGGATATTAATCAGAACAGACAAACAGAACCAATAGAATGTTCGTGCGAGTGTGTGCATTCCTTATGATAAATCTCTATGAATATGTATGTATGCATACACACCCACATATACATGTCAGCCTACATAATCGTTTTAGCCAATTCCCTGGGAAAAATCTACAATTTCAGAGGCTGACAAGTCCCAAGATCTGGAGTCAGCAATCTGGAGACCCAGAAGAACTAACACGCATTATTTAGTTTCAGTCCAAAGGCCTCCAAGCCAGCAAGAGCTGATGGTTCAGTTTGCATCCAAACCAATGTCCCAACTCAGGGCAACCAGGCAAGTCGAAATTCCCTCTTACTTGCAGGAAAGTAATAAGCATTTTTGTTCTGTTCAGGCCTTAAACTGATTGAATGGGGCCTGCCCACATTAGGGAGGGCAATCTGCTTTATTTAGTCTATCAACTCAAATGCTAATTTCATCCAGAAACATCCTCACAGACACAACCAAAATGTTTTACCAAATATTTAGGCACTTTATGTCCTAGTCAAGTTGACATGTAAAACTAACAGAATTAGTAAACTCTAGTTTAATTTTTAAATAATTTCATTTCTGAGACTCAAATCAAGCTTTCCTCTGAGCTCTGACAACTCAATCCTGTCACTCTATAACTGAGCAAGATTCAGCATTAAGTAAGATAGCTTTCTGCATGCGAACCTTACACAATACGATTCCGTAAGTCTATTTATGGATTTAATTTCCTCTTTTCTTCCAAAGGATAAATGAGCACAAGTCTCTGGAAGCAATATGGAATACAAGCGTCACCTGAAAATATATTCATGACCTGTTTTTGCAAAACCTCTGGCTTACACAATCACCTACCTTTGTTTATAGGAATATGTGGGTAACAACATCTGCTCATCATGTAAATCTCCCACAGTCCCTGGTGCAGTGCCATATATAACCTAGGTACTAGGTAAATTTATCTGTAAGTTGCTTCAAAATATAAATCAAAGTAACAAGTTTGCCTCCATAACTCTGGGTCTCATTCATCATATAGCGACGATGTTCACATTACCCTCCTTTGCTCCTCTTCAGCATCAGCAAAAAGTTTGCGAATGTTAGCCTCCGATTCTCCCACATATTTGTTAAGGATTTCTGGCCCATTGACCACTTTGGGCTCTCTTGCATTCAACATCTTGCCAATCTGTCGAGCCAAGAGAGTCTTACCACAACCTGGGGGTCCATATAACAGGATGCCTTTAACATGTTTACAACCTGAAAAGGAAAAGAAAACAGTCTTATATCAGCTAACTAGAATCCAAGTAAGACTCTAAAGCAAAGTTTTCTTCCTGCTTCATATGCACTTTAGGAAAAACACAGTGATGCCATTTACATATGTTAATGTCCATAAGCCATGAACAAGAATATACAACCAAAAATCCAGCAACAATTCCCCCAACTGCGAATGCTTGAGGGGCAATGCTGCCAGTTAAAGGTCTCTGGGAGAGCACATTCATGCTACCATTTTGGACAAATACTTCTTACTTTGAAAATATTACTTATTTTTGGCTGGGTATGGTGGCTCACTTGAGCCCAGAAGCATGAAACCAGCCTGGGAAACACATTGTTGACCCTGTCCCTACAAAAATAAAACATCTGCCTCATTTTATGTATAATGATAAATTATATATAATTTATTATTATATATCATATATGTGTACACACACACACACACACACACCATGGAATACTATTCAGCCATTAAAAAGAACAAAATAATATCTTTTGCTACAACATGGATGGAGCTAGAGGCCATTTTTCTAAGCAAAGTAACTCAAGAATGGAAAATCAAATACTGTACGTTTTCACTTATAAGAGGGAGCTAAATTATGGGTACACAAAGGCATACAGAGTAATGGACTTTGGAGACTCAGAAGTGGGGAAAGTGAGAGGGGAGTGAGGAATAAAAACCTAATATTGGGTACAATGTACACTACTTGGACAATGAGATGCACTAAAATACCAGACTTCACTACTATATAATTCATCCATGTAACCAAAAACCACTTGTACCCCAAAAGTTATTAAAATTATATATCTTTATACTATACCCAAAAAAGCACTCTGTTAAATAATAAATTATTAGATTTCAGTGTCACCTCCTAAGTATGGGTAAAAAGGGAAATTTCTGAAAATGCAATATAGTGTGTCTCTATGGAAAATGGTTTGTCCTTATTTGAAATAGAAGCATTAAAAAGTATATCTTTAAGAAAAAAATTACATTTGATGACTCACATAAAATCACAAGATGCAAACAACTCTATTAGAAATTTTAGATTCTGAGGAGGAAGACCCTTTGGGCTGTCAGAATTGGTCTTTACTTCTTTCTTTATGCCGAGAAAAGACTCCTTTTTAAATCCTTGAAAGTAATAAGATCTGTGCCTTTGGTTGAGCATGGAGAGGGAGGGGAAACACTTGATGGCTTACAGTCTTAACCCTTCGCACCACAGAGTAAATCCCTTCCCTAAGAATCACTGCCCAATAAAATGCTTTTGGCCTTTGACTCACCCTTCAAGTATGAGTGGTAGGGAGATAACAGAAGAAGTCTTGAGCTTCTCCTAGAGGCCAATACCACCAAGCACTACCAGCATCTAAGTTACAGGGACACACTGGATGAGGACGTAGAAGTCTGGCTCCTAATCTTGCCCTCTGAGCCAACTGTTACCATTATGATTTGAAACTATTCATATGTATAAACCATAGCTGAGGCAGGTGGTGGTGGTGAAACATGCATAGAGAGAGGACATCCAGAAAGGAGAAAATGAAGATTTTCTGAGTACCTACAAAGCACTAGCCTTCTGATCTCCAACTTCTTGACGTCTACATTTTCTCCAAGTTTATAAACTTCCTCTTAACCATACTGCCTTCCCTAGTAAGCTATGCTTTCTTTGAAGGACTTTTAACTATTTGGCCTTTGTAAATTTATGTTATAACCACCCCACAGTCCCTGAATACAATATGGTTTTATTGCACTACACGTTGGCCACAGAGCACAGCTGGAGAAAATTACACCTCTGTGCTACTGACAGTTATCTCCAGAATTTCATGCTATCCAGTTTCAGTCCTATGCTCACTGCTTTCTCAGTTGTGCATGCCACTCTTTACTTGTCTTTGTTAGCTCATCTCTAATTCTCCTTATTAATTATCCAGATCTTCACGTTCTTCTCAAGAGCTACCCCCTGCTATGAATTCTTAGAGATACCCTAGGTTCCTACTTCACATATAAAAAAAAGAAAAAAAACACTTCACCTCTCTGCTTCTTTATCTATAAATTGATCAGCAGACTCATCCATTCTCAACCTAATCTCGGTTCTCAAAGTAGTCTTCCTTCCTCTCCTCCAAGTTTTTATATTGCAATTCTCTGTTTACATGACTCATTCGCTATCAAGACTGTAAACTATTCAAGTCCAAGTACGATTTCATTCACCCAGCATAATGCCCAGCACCTACTATGGACTTCAGGAAAGGTTGAATAAGTAAACTGATGATTCTTTTCCTACAAAACTGAAAGAATATGAAGGACAGAAGATGATTTTTAAAAATTATTTGAAGCTCTTAATTTATGGACTGTGCTTACTTTCAGAGCTGAGCTAATTTAAATACCTAAAAAAAAAACACATTTGCGATGACTGAGACTTTGCAAATTTAACAAAACAAAATAACATAAAGACAAGAATCTTAACTTTGCAACTATGCTTCTGTACAAGGAAAATGCTCAAATTAATGTGTTTTGAACTAAATTTACTCAGATATTATAAAATAATTCACAAAATATACCATGAAGGTTAAAAGAACAAGAGACAGAATGCATATCCATGCAACTTATTAAATATATAATATAGATATGTGAAATGATAGAATATATTTAATATAACATCAACAGGAATGTCATAGAAGCTCTAGTCTGCATTAGAACTATAATTCTTTTAGGATCTCAAATAAGCACATCAAAAATATACACTGACATGTAAAGTCTTTCAAAATCTACTTCCACAAAGGAAGCTGTTACTTGAATAAGCGGTGGAAATGGGACTTTATTATTACTATTATTATTACAGACTATTCTGACTTATTAAATAAGCATTGGTCTCTAATTTTAAATGAGTCATAAAAACTCTTTATAACTAATTCCATTCAACAAAAGGGTACTAAGCTCATGTTTAGACTAGATGCAAAGGTAGGTGTTAGGGATACAAACATGCAAAAGACAGTCCCTACCTGTAGGGCATTCCTGGCTTAGTAGGAAAGACAGAAATAAAAATAGGCTATCTACAATATAATATGACATTATCAGAGATATGTATGAAATGTTTTTGGACTCTAGCCAAGAGATACTGATTCTGCCAGAGTGATGGCAGAAAATTAAGAATGGACTCAGGGGAAGAGCTAACATCTAATGTGGGCCTGGAAGAATGAGTAGGAGGTTCACAGGCAATGGAGAGGAAATGCCACCCCAAAGTGAGAGACCAGCATGATCAAAGGCATAGGGGTACGGACACAGACGCTGTTCTCTCGAAACAGCCAGTAGTAACCTGCTGTAGCCAGAGCCTTGGAGGGGAGGAGCGGGCAGTGGCTGAAGACGAGGCTGGCAGAGTCCTAACTGGCAGGCCTTGAAACCATGACCATGAGTTTTTAACCTGTTTCATAGGTGATTAAAACCCCACATTTTTGGGTGATTTATGTAATCACCCTCAGGTGTAAGTGATAACCATGGAAGGCGCACCAGGATGTATGTGTTTAAAAGCTAACTCTGTTGGTAGAGTGGAGAAAGAACTAGAGACCAAACAGGCAAAGGAGAGGAGGGCTAGCTGGGGGAATGTTCTGAACTTTTTTCTGGGGACTCCAACTCACTAGCTGACTTTGGATTCTTGCCAGTTAAGTTTTCATACCCCTCTAAGTCCTTTGGAAGCACAGGAACAAATGGGTCCAGGGGCCTCAGGAGGACACCCTCTGCTCCTGCTGACACCCCAGCTTTCTTCTGAGCTTCTCTGGGATATTAAAGCCTGGATCTGATATTGAGGAGCCTCTGATCTCTGGCTGCTGAACTGACTACCCAGCTGGACTGACTAATGCTGCTGCTTTATTCTCAATGTCTTACATGCCATCTCACTACTCAGAGATAAGTGCCCTAGGTTAGTGACCTAAATAGCAAAGGGCAGGTATAGAAAGAGAAATCAGTGGACCTGATTTAAATTGTCATTGTCTTTCATTCTATTCCTCTCTTTCCCATAGAACAGACTAATGGATCTCCCCAGGAAAATGCATATGTACAAAAAATTTGCATACAAATTTGAGAGTGTTCTTTAATCCTTTGAGGTCCATCCATGGAATCCAAATTAGAAACTCCTGAACGTATTACTGAAATAATCCAGACAAAAGACAATAAACAGAAAGAGGCAAGAGTCACAGGAAATAGTAGGAAAAGAAAAGAAGATGCGGGAAATACTCATCAAAGCTTAGACACCGAATGGAAACCAGAGAATGAAGAGGAGTCAAGGATGACGTTAAGGCATCTAGCATGGGTACATGGATAAAATGATGGTAACCTCAGCGATACCAAGAAATAGCAAGAGGAAGAGGAATCAGTTTGGAGAGCACAGGAAATCATTACTTGGTTTTGGCTATAAGGCATTTGAGATTTAGGCAGTAACGCCCATTAAAAATCCTGGTGAAAGCTCAGAAAAGACATCAAAACTACTGCTTCAATATTTTTGAATGCCTGCCCTGGGTACATGAAAAGCTGTGAAAAGTTTTAAGCAGAAGAATGTGACAACAGAGATAAATGCTGCAGCGATAGAGGATGAGGCCTGGAAAGAGACCACTAGGTTTAGAATTCAGGAAATACATGCCGATCCAGGCCACAGGGTCTTCAATCAGGGTCAGAGCATTTAGGGTTGAGGTCCCTTCCTTTCACTCAGAAGAAAACTAGGTAGTGTAAGCAGGTATGGAGACCACACTTTCAGGAACTTTGGCAACAGGGGAGGAATGGAGACGGGGAGCTTGTAAAGACACCTCTCCTTCTGAGAACAGTTAAATAAAGGGAAGAGGAAGAAGAAAGCTGAGGTTATTTCTGTTGGGTTCTGTTGACTATGTGAAGCAGGACCTAGATCATCAACAAAATGAGGGATGAAGAGAGGATACTGGGAAACATGGTAAAGGTTTGGAAAGTACATGGGAAGTTGGGAAAATGTGTCTGAGCAGACGAATGCTGTTACATAAGTGAACTCAGCATATGAGATTCAGGTCATCAAGGGACCATCCTTTATTGTATTTACATAAGCAATTCACAGTATTAGGTAGGGTATAGATTCTTACTCAGTTCTATAAATACAATTTCATCTAAGCTGGCACATAAATGTTGACCTTTTGGTTTCACCAATCTCTTTTTTTCAAATCTGAATTTTAAAGGTTAGCAATATGAGGTAAATAAAAGGATTAAATGAATGTAATGTGCAGTCAACATGTTTATAGCTCAACTCTATTATCTAATTTTCCCAGCAAAAGTATAAGGTAAAAACTATCACATGACTGTTTTCAACATTTTTTTCCTCCCTTTTCCACAAAGTTTGAGGCCTTAACCTCATTTCTAAGTGATTCCCATCTTTTCTTCTTCGTCTATAACTTAAGTAAGAACTAAGGTGGGCTAAGGGTATAAGCAAACACAGTTCCAAAGCATTTCTTCTCTTAATATCCTATGTCCAAGTACTTTTTTAGAGACAGGGTTTCGCTCTGTCACTGAAGCTGGAGTTCAGTGGTGTGACACAGCTCACTATAACCTAGAACTCCCGGGCTTCCAACTCAGCCTCCTGGGTAGCTGGGACAAGCGCATGCCAGCAAGCCTGGCTCAATTTCCTGTATCCGGGTATTTTACTGCTTGTTTTACTAATTGCTCCTGTTAATCATTTTCTAAAAAATACCTACTTTTTATTTGGATGAGGCACAAACGTAGTAACAACTCTTGGTTATAATAAGAGAAAAGAAGGTGGTAGTAAAGAGCATAATCTCAAATGGCCAAAAATCGATTTATATATATGGTTTTGTAATTTAAGTTGCTAATTATATTGAATATAGGAGTAACTGAAGTTCTAGGACATCATAGTCTTTCTCTCATTCAACCAATGATACATCTTGTGGTGGGAAGATGAGGAAGATGAAGAAGTTCTCTTCTGTTTGCCTCTATTTTCTCCATGAAATAAAGATTCCAGGTCATCAGCTGCTGATAAGGATGGAAGAAGTGGTGCTTGGGGGTTGAGCTGAATAGAGAAGAAGAACTAGTCATCTCAGAGAATAGGAGAATAAATGGATTGAACTAGGGAAATATAGACGGAATACCAGGAATACCTGTTCCAAGAAATACTGAGGGTTCACTTGAGATTTGGTTCATAAATTTAAAATGAGATCAGACACCATGGTTTGGTGTTTTTCTAAAGCCATGCTTAACAGCGAGAGTACTGGCATAGAGTAGGCAGGTAGGTGAGAAACACTTGGGACTTTGACCCATACAGAAGACAAGGAGCAAGGCTGCTAAGGGTGTATGCAAAGAGGATATATGTGATAGACCATGGAGGTTAAACTGGGGAAAGAGGAAAGAGAGGACAAAAAGATTGGGAAGTGATAGAGTAAATTATACTGGAGGTTCCAGTGGGGTCCAAGTTGCTGGAGTTGGGAACAGGAGAAATGCTAGGAAATGCAAACAAAGTCTTGTGTATAACCGAAGAGTGAGTGGCTGAGGTGGACTTAAGGGAAAAGTTAATGAAAACAAGGAGGTTGAAATCAGAAAATAAATCAGGTGAAAAGTCTCTAAAGAGCTTTAAAAATTACTAAGAGTCCCACTTTTCTAGTCAGTGGTTCTCAAACTTAGATTTCACAAATAGCAAAAGAACTTTTTTTTTTTTTTTTAAACTGGAGAGCAGTGCTGTCATTGGGTTGTTTTAGTTTTAGTTTTGCAAGGTAAAGATTTCTTAAAAAAAAGAAAAAGAAAATCAAACCTGACATCGTCTATCACCACCATTTAATATAAAAAGTACATTTTAATACTGAAAGGCAGAACAGACACAATCTCAGACTAAAGGACAGTGTTTTGTGTTAAATAAACTCAGTTTTATGCGTAGTGTTAAAAGTGAGGGCTCTGCAGTCAGTTTGCCTGGATTCAAATCCTGGTTCTTCCACTAACTAGCTGGAAATAATAATAGTAACTACCTCAGAAAGTTATTATAATTAAGTATCATGCACATAAAGCACTTAGCATATGTTATGGTGGATAGTAAGAGCTCATAAATATTGGCTATTAATTAATAATAGCTTATTTCTCTCACCTTGCTACAGATGAGTGATGAAATGGAATTAGACTCCCAACTGGTGACAATTAGATCACAATTAGGTAACCAAAAAACTTCCAAATAAATGACTATTTTACTTACCAATTTACTTCTGTGACTGAAAATTGTGACCATCTGCTCCTTAAAACTTTATCTACCATAATTGTCACTTGAACTTTGCAAATTATAGTACCCATTCCATTGATGAACTTCAAGCTCCAAATTAACATAGTAGTAAATGAGTTGGACTATAGCAGTTTCACAAACATTACTAGTGTTTTGGTAAGTCAAGATTATTTGTAGCTATAGCCTCTCTTCTAGCTAGACGACTATCAGAGTCAATCTCGCCTGCTTCTACACAATGGAATATGATTCATCCATAAAAACAATGAAATCATGTTATTTGCAGCTACATGGATGGAAGTGGAGGTCATTATCTTACATGAAATAAGCCAGACACAAAAATACAAAAATCAGATGTTCTCACTTATATGTAGGAGGTAAAAAATTTGAACACATGGAGGTAGAGAGTGGCAAAGTAGACAACAGAGACTGGGGAGGGTGACTGGGAAGGAGGGGAGGCTAAGGAGAAGTAGGCTAAAGGTACAAACATACAGTAAGATAGGAGGAATAAATTCAATGTTTGATAGCAGGGTAGGATAACTATATTTAATAAGAATATATTGTACTTGGGTGACAGGTCCCTTGAATACCATGACTTGATCACTACATATTATATACATGTAAAAAATTCTCATGTATCCCATAAATTTGCACAAAATTAAAAAAAAGTTTTTAAATCCTGCCTTCCTTTCTTATGCCTCAAACAGTTCATTCACACTGATTTCTCAAGCTTTCTAAGCTCACTTAAGGGTCAACATGTACCCATCCATAGAAGCCAAACTACCATGATTATCAGTTCCACATGTGTACAGCCCTTGACCTTTTCTCCCGCCTCCTCTATCTTGATAAGTATATTTATTTTCCAAAGTTCCCCTTTATCTCCCCAATTGCAACTACTCTCATCGTCCCTAACTGCCAGACATTGGAAAGCGGTCGCTGCCCTTTCTTGGGGAGCACACACCCTGTTCTGTGGGCATTCACCTGGGATGAGCTGATTTTAGTGAAAGGAACTGGGGCTATTTCTGGGTACTTCATCCAAAAGTGTTTTGGCAATGCTAGATTAACATAGCCCATCCTCCATCCTTTGCCTCTTAGTTTGAGGTGGATTAGTATTACCCATATATTCTTTCTTACCTTATTTCTAGCTACAACTCTCAGTTAAATCAGCAATCCTCCAACAATATACAAATTTGGATACTGTTTGAGCCACAGGTGTTGACATCCAGTGATTATAATAGTACAAATTTTGGTGGGGAGAACTTCAGTAGGCTTTAAGTTGTGTGCTACAAATAGCTGAAAGTGATTTCTGATCTAAAAGTCAGAATAGGGCTGTATCCACTATGATAGGTATATCTAGCCCCACTGATGAAAATGATTCATAAAAATACTTATATCTTATACATAAATTGTAAAAGCTCAATAAAAATACATAGCCTTACTTCTGAAACACGAGAAATAAACAGCAATGTTTACTGTTTACAGTCTTTCGAAACATCTGAAAAAAGTGACAAATTTGTACTTGTTAAGCTCTTCTATTTTACAAAGCAGTACATTTTCTTCATTTTTTCTGGATGTTATCAGAGGTAAGCTGCGTTGAGGAAAAACTGTTAAGTCAGCTTTGAGGTATTCAAAGGGAGAAAAAACTATAGCAAACACTAATTTTATACAAGAGTAAGCAGGATGATAATAAATTAGAAGTGGTCTCTGTCAAATTAGCATTAAGAGTGTTTAGTTCATTTTGGGGGCAACATGATCTATAAAGAGAGAAAGAAGTGTGAAGTGGGTTTTGAACAATGACTGATGTTTAAAGAGGAATCCCAAGTGGCTTCCAGTACAAATGCAGACAGATTAGCCATGTTTGCCAAAGAGGGAGGCTATCAAAAGACTAGTGGCCAACCCAAATGTCCATCAGTGACAGATTGGATTAAGAAAATGTGGCACATATACACCATGGGATACTATGTAGCCATAAAAAAGGATGAGTTTGTGTCCTTTGTAGGGACATGGATGCAGCTGGAAACCATCATTCTCAGCAAACTATCACAAGAACAGAAAACCAAACACCGCATGTTCTCACTCATAGGTGGGAACTGAACAATGAGATCACTTGGACTCAGGAAGGGGAACATCACACACCGGGGCCTATCATGGGGAGGGGGGAGGGATTGCATTGGGAGTTATAACTGATGTAAATGACGAGTTGATGGGTGCAGCACAGCAACATGGCACAAGTATACATATGTAACAAACCTGCACGTTATGCACATGTACCCTACAACTTAAAGTATAATAATAATAAATAAATTAAAAAAAAAAAAAAAAAAGACTAGTGGCAAGTCAGGACATATTCGATAGTCTTACAAGCTTCTCTGTGCAGTTGTGCAAACCAGATTTGAGTGCTCAATTTTAAATAGTGCATGCCCTTGTAGAAAATATAATCACAAATTAATATTTGATCTTTTAAATATAATCACAATTATTATTATTATTATCATTTTGAGATAGAGTCTTGCTCAGGCTGGAGTGCAATGGCGTAATCTCGGCTCACTGAAACCTCTATCTCCCAGGTTCTAGCAATTCTCCTGCCTGAGCCTCCTGAGTAGCTGGGATTACAGGTGCGTGCCACCACGCCCAGCTAATTTTTGTATTTTTAGTAGAGATGGGGTTTCACCATGTTGGCCAGACTAGTCTTGAACTCCTGACCTCAGATGAGCCACCCGTCTCAGCCTCCCAAAGTGCTGGGATTACAGGCGTGAACCACTGTGCCTGCCCACAAATTAATATTTGATCATTTAAGTTTCCATAATTTCCACTTCTCTTATGGTTCTGTTGAAAATTGTAAATTGGAACTAGAGTCATGAGTATTTTCTTAGTTCTACTTGACTTACCATTTCAGTAGTACAATACGATTATTTAATCTAAGAGCATGACTTTCATCAACTCATTATATAGGAGGGCCTTTTGTTTGCTTCAAAAACCTTTTTTTTTTTTTTTTGAGACAGGGTCTCACTCTGTTGCCCAGGCTCTGGAGGACAGTGGCACTATCTCGGCTCGCTGCAATCTCCACTTCCCAGGCTCAAGCCATTCTGCCGCCTCAGCCTCCCGAGTAGCTGGGATCACAGGTGCACGCCACCATGCCCAGCTAAGTTTGTATTTTTTGTAGAGATGGGGTTTCACCATGTTGCCCAGGCTGGTCTCAAACTCCTGGGCTCAAGTGATCAGCCTCCTTGACCTCCAAAGTGCTGGGATTAGAGGTGTGAGCCACTATGCCCGGCCTTAAGACTGTCAATCGGCCGGGCGTGGTGGCTCAAGCCTGTAATCCCAGCACTTTGGGAGGCCGAGACAGGCGGATCACGAGGTCAGGAGATCGAGACCATCCTGGCTAACACGGTGAAACCCCGTCTCTACTAAAAAAAATACAAAAAACTAGCCGGGCGAGGTGGCGGGTGCCTGTAGTCCCAGCTACTCGGGAGGCTGAGGCAGGAGAATGGCGTAAACCTGGAAGGCGGAGCTTGCAGTGAGCCGAGATCCGGCCACTGCACTCCAGCCTCAGCGACACAGCGAGACTCCATCTCAAAAAAAAAAAAAAAAAAAAAAAAAAAAAAAAAAAAAGACTGTCAATCAACATCTAAAATAGGTTATCATCTACATTTGTTTATCTGTGCACTTAACAAATCATTAAGAAATGGAAACACTTAAGACCAAGACTACTACTCCTGATACCATCTGGGCAGTCAGGTCTTTGACCATCCATTTTCGCGGCACTGTTCTGTCTGGTAGAGACTTGCTGTTGACACCAACTTCAAAATGCCAAGAGCACTCTGAGTTTTGCTATGATAGTGAAAACAGCCTATTTCCTGAGCACCAAGCAGTTGTGCAAGCTGTCTACCATCTGACTGGTCTATATCCAAATCAGTCAACTTAGATTTAATATAGATTTTCTTATTAGATAGCCTAGAACTAAAGATGAGATGTGCGTAGCAATGCTCCAAACTAATCTTTGCTGACACCCCCACCCTTTTACACTCCCTCATAGGGTGTTGCCTGGTATTTCATGAATTCTTGATGACAAAGATCATGCTTCTTCTATAGCAGGTCTGCATTGCTGCCAACTGGCAGCATGTATGCTTACCGGTTTCAGAATTTTATAGTTTTTCCTTTCTTTGTTTTTTTCCTTCTGTCCCTTATAGCTTTTAACTCCTTTTCTGTGCTGTTCTATTGGGCCCCTACTTCAGCCTAGCAAATATCTTCCCTAGCAGACTATTTCTTCTTTACCTACACCTGGAATTTCTACTTATTCTTAACAGTTCATGTTCTTCTGTCCCCAGAAATCACCTCCTTTATTAATGCCACCTAATTCTGATCATATCTTTGGGTTCAATCCTTCAGTACTTAGAGTAGCAGCTGTCAAACTTTAATATGCACCAGTGTCCAATGGAGCTTGTTAAAATGCAGATTTCCAGACATCACTCCTAGAAATTTGAATTAATTAAGTCTGGAGTGAAACTTAATATTTAACAAGGGCCCTAGGTAACTCTAACGTAGGCCAGAGGACATACTTTGAAAAATATCATTCACAGTTACAACTGACACTACATTACATTGTTTTCTAAGAGTTCTTAGCTTATTTTAGTGCATATGTTCTATAGCCTCAATTAAATCATAAGCTGATAATGACACACTGACAAGTTGTAGCTATAGAAAAGAGCTATTCTAACAAGATAAAAGTTATCAAGAATAGATGTTTTCCGTACTTGAGTACAGCTAGGGGAGATACAGTTTTGTGAGAGATGACTTGAAATTTCATTCATTAATAAATTAAATAAGCATTAAGATAGAATGTGGATGTCAAAAATGTTAGCACAATTTCGGCCTACATTAAAAGATGAATGTTTTAAATAAAGAATAAATAGTTCTGATCTATTTTACAACAGAGATCACATTTGCAGTACTCCACTAAATTCTAGGTTTCACGGCTTAACGTTAATATACACAAATGTTAAAGTTCACAGAAAACATGAATAGGATGGTAAAGGGCTAAAAAGACTGGCTGGAAAAAACCAACCAAGCTTAGGAGAATTAGCTTAGAGAAAAGAGGAATCTGCAGGGAGGTCTGGACAATAGCTTTCTTCATACCTATAGAGTTTTCATAAAGAAGTAGGATCATGCTCGTTCTGTGTAGTTTCAGGGGAAGAACCAGAGCTTGTAGGAGAAGATAAAAGCAAATGCATCTTACCTTAACATAAGGAAGACTAAACTTAAACCTATAGTTGTCCAAAAGACGAATGTAGCCTTAGGAGAGAGTGAGATTCCTGTCACTGGATGAACTTAAGCTTAGCCTAAGGAATCTGGCAGAGGTTACTCAGCAGAAATATAGAAAAGGGCCAGGCATGAGTAATCCCAGCACTTTGGGAGGCCGAGGCGGGTGGATCACCTGACATCAGGAGTTCGAGACCAGCCTGGGCAACATGGTGAAACCTTGTCTCTATTAAAAATACAAAATTAGCTGGGCGTGGTGGCGCATGCCTGTAATCCCAGCTACTTGGGAGGCTGAGGCAGGAGAATCTCTTGAACCAGGGGGGCAGAGGTTGCGGTGAGCCAAGATCGCACCACTGCACTCCAGCCTGGGCAACAGAGTGAGACTCCATCTCAGTAATAATAATAAATAAAAAGAAATGTAGAAGAGATTCAAATAAAAAACAGGTATGTGAGCTAGATGGCTAAGATGCCTTGCAATACTGAGATTCTGTGATTCCTTTGATTTTCTCTGATAGAATCTGGTAGTTTTGTAGAGTAAGCTTTTAAATAAATATTCCAGGATGGAAAAGAAGAAGAGTAAAGGCAAGGAAAATAATAAACAGGTTACTGCTGTAGTGCAAGGGTAACTGACTAAAGCAATGAAAAAGAAAAAAGCAAATGATTTTTAAAAAGCAGAAAAAAATTTAGGAGTATTCAATAATAAATTTGACAAATGCATGAAAAACAAAGAAAAAGGGGGACAGATGAATCATGACTCCACAGACCTAAAAAAGAAAGGTAACTGGGAAGGGATAACTACTTGTGGAACAAGAAAGAATGTAACAAAGTTTTAAACATTTCAAGAATTCATTTCAGTAAAAATTCTTATGGGGGATGGTGAAAGCATCTGAAGATATATGGTAAAGGTCATCTAAAAATGACCACTAAATGCTTGGATAAAAGAAATTAATAAATTTAACGAAATACTGTCTTTCGGAAATGGGATTATTAGACCTCCTCCTTTTACAGATCTGTGCTTGTGGACTGAGGGAGGAGGAAGGCAAAGGAAGTGTAGGAAGGAATAAAGGGTTCTATGCCATGTGTTTGTAGTTAGGCAAGATCACCTGCATGTTTGTGCATTTTATTTTACTTTACTGTGCACACAGTGTATACACATGGTCCCCAACTTAGACTGGTTTGACTTAACAATTTATTTTACTTTCTGATGGTATAAAAGCAATATGCATTTGGTAATGCTCTTCGATTTACAATCAGTTACAACAAGATAAACCCATAGTCAACTGAAAATATTTTAAGTCAAAAATGCACTCTCAACTTAGGATATTTTCAACTTATGATGGGTTTGCTGAGACATAACCCATTGAGGGTTATCTGTACAATGGATAAGCAAGTTCTAATTTTACATCTTGTTGTCTAGATGATAAAGAGGTTGCTAATGTTTGACAAAAGAAGAGATGATGAACTAAAACATCTTACATACTTTTCTTGTATGCCCGAAAACTTCATAGGTAAGACTATCTTCTAAAAACAACTTTTGGAATGCTGATGTTGTCCACTGGGCTGATAATGATAAGAAGGAAGTGAGAAGGGGAAGTGTACTTGGCTATAATGTTCATATTTAGAAGATACTTTCAGATTATAGCCTTTGTTATATGCACACAATTTAATCAATGCTAGCATTACACAGTGACATTTGAAACATGTAGTCTTCACAAAATAACATATTTTAAATAAGTTTATGTCAATTAACAGGAATGACTGTCTTTAGAATGGAACTGTTAAACTTTATCTCTTTGAGCTACATATTGTTTGCTCACTGGGTGGTAAAGGAGGTGGGAGAGACAGGAAGTGACAGGGAAGAGTTCTGTGCCAGTGTGTTTTGAGATAAATGCAGATTATCTACTTGTTGTTCTGCAAGTGCATGTACTTAGTATTGTTGTGTATGTAAAGGACAAACAAGGCCCTAATGCTGAGAGGTGCCCAAAGTATGCTGAAAGTTGAAGCAGTAAAATGATTCTTTGATAAATGTCCTTTTGTTAGAGTTTTCAGGAAGGCTCATTGTCTGGGAGTGACTTGTTAACCCATCTCGTAGAGCTATACACATTTCTGTACTTATTCATTGAGCTGGAGAAGGAAGAAGAAAGGCAAAAGGAAGGATCTTTGCAAGTATGTTCGTATCTAAAAGATAGTTTCATAGTGTAGCCACAGTTCTAGAAGTGATTTTTTAGTAAAGTGCTTGTGTTTTATCAGTCCTTACTTTCTAGACGTTATGAGGTGACAATGCATAAAAGTAGAGCTAGTAAATTAACTAATTAGTAAATTAATTTCATTAGAAAAAAAGCATCTTGGAAATGGCAATGTTAAACCACCTATGAGCTGTATACATCAGTACGTACTGGATTGCTAAGGAAGGGGCAGAAAGGTAAGGGAAGAGATATATATATATAGATAAGTCCATATTTATGATCTGATTATAATCACTGAATATGTATGCTTTTTTCTTGGTATACTTTGTGAATATGACATGAATTGTTAAATAATTAAGTAGAAACATCACTTCTGCTAATACAGTGCAGATCTCATACTGAACTGTCTAAGAAGCATTATACTTACTTGACTGCTTTGTGTCTCATTTTATATTGGGCATTAAGTGAACACAGTATTTAACTATAAACCTGCCAATATGCATTTCCAGAGATCTGTTGCCATTTTGTCTTTTAAGATATTTTTGTCCCCACAAAAGATAAGAAAATGTATCATGAGTATTTACCAACGTCTGAGTCCCAAAGCCCTGAGTATTTTGATACTTAAGTACTCATGATATGCAAGAAAGCATGGCACATATATAAGTGTAACCATGTAAAAAGGTATACTCAGCTATGTATATATGTATACACACACAAGGACTGGAAAGATACATCAGAATATAAATTGTTTCTGCTATGGATGATTTTTTAGTTACTTGCCTATTGTGTTTTTCAGTTTTCTATAATGAACATATTAACCTCTAAAGGTTGAAAAATATAAATGTTATATTAAAAAGAAACAAATAAATAAAAAATGAATATAAGATCCAAGAAGTTACAGATCAAGGCCAGAATTGCAGATATGGGAAGGGCTGTACTACATGTTTTAATATGTTCTCTTATGTAATCGATTTTAAAACTATGAACTAGGGTATTATTTTTACCCTCTTTTTAGGGAAGAGGTACTGAGGCTTACAGTGGTAAAGTGACCTTCCCCTGGCAAGGGGAAGACACATCTGGTAAGTGGCAGACCTGGAACTTGAATATCAATTTGCCTGACAAAACTAAAACCCCAAGAGAGCTCAGCTATTGACAGTGCTGTGTCTCGGCTTTGTGCCTGACACTCAAATTCAGTGTACTTGAGAGACAGCCTGGAAATCTGTATTTTTTTAACATTAAAAATTCTGGGCCGGGCGCAGTGGCTCACGCCTGTAATACCAGCACTTTGGGAGGCTGAGGTGGGTGGATCACTTGAGGTCAGGAGTTCAAGACCAGCTTGGCTAACATGGTGAAACCCTGTCTCTACTAAAAATATAAAAATTAGCTAGGCATGGTGGCGTGTGCCTGTAATACCAACTACTCGGGAGGCTGAGGCACAAGAATTGCTTGACCCCAGGAGGCAGAGGTTGCAGACAGCCGAGATCGCACCACTGCACTCCAGCCTGGGTAACAGAGCAAAACTCTAAAAAAAAAAAATTCTGATACACACCAAAGACTGAGAACCACTGTGTTACTGAATAGGAAAGACCCCACCCCGCCAAAACAAAAACAAAAACAAACAAACTGAAGAAATGTGGTGAGCTCTTCAAAGTGAGAACAAACAATGCTCAACAGGAGAAGGCTAGGCTCTGCTGTTACATACTGGAACCAGGTATCACTCTCAACTTCCACAGATATGTACTGAGTCTCTATTATATACCTAAGAACTACGCTAAGCCAAGTTCTTTCAGGAGATGAGTAAGATAACCTCTGTTACAAACAGCTCAATATTAAAAATCAAAGATACAACTATACAGAACCAACATTTAAAAAGGGCTATGAGAAGCCAAAAAGTAAAACAATTACTTCTTCTAGGAGGATGTAAGTGTGACAGATCTTCCAAAGGCAATCAAGCTGAAACTTGAAGCAGATACATGGCATCTTCCCTGCAGAACCTATGTACAGACCTTTATATTTCACTGAAACAACACTCATAAGGTGACTATTCTGAACACGTTTCTATTTCTAGTCTATCTTCCCATTTTTATAATGAGGAAACTAAGACCCAAAAGTCACAGTCATTCAATGACAAATCCAAAACTAGACTCCACGTCTCTTGAAACCTTGTCTATTAGTTTCTCATGAAACCATTATATTTTTTATATTTCTATTTCTCTTCCAGAGTACCTGCTTAGTGATCGCTTTGATCTCCCTAACATTTGACTTTTCAAAAAGGAAGTCTAAATTTGGCAGTGCATGTCAAAAACGTTTACACTTGTGAATGCTTTTTGATTCAGCAATTCTACTTCCAGGAATTTATCTTAAAGAAATATTAATGTGTAGAAATATTTAGTTTCTAAGGTGCTTGTTATACATAGTATATAACAGTAAAAAACTGAATACAATTTACATGTCTAACTAGAGGGGATTGATGAAATAAACCACAGCATTATCATTCTACAAAATAATGTTATAGAAGAATATTTAAGAAAAACTGTTAACTCACTGAGTGGGGAGAAAACCAGTTATAAAACAACAAAATGCTCTTTTTTTTTTTTTTTGGCTCTACGTATATACAGCAAAAACTAGCTGGATGATATATTCCAGAATATTAATGGCACTTTTTCAGGGTTTTTTTTTTTCACTGATTGTTTTCTTCTTTTTATTCATCTACACTTTTGAAATTTTCTATAATAAACATGCATTACTACGACTATAAGAACTAATAAAAGTTTTTTTCATAAACATAGGTCTAAGAGTCCCTCTAAAAGCTGTGGAGATGACCAGGTGAAAAACGAAGATATTTTTCCTGGATCCCTGGGGCCCACTGGGGAGGCTGCAATAATTTAAAGGCAGTAAGGGGCTTTCTGAATCTAATTCACGCTCCAGAAAACAGTGAAGCTTATTTTGGAGACTGGGAAGTATAGTTTCATATCCAAGTTATGAAATCCAGAATTTAAAAGCCCAACAATAAATCAAAATTTTTTAAGGGGCTGAATCATGAAGCCTAAAGGGCACCAGACTAGGCAACCTGGATTCCAGCCCCAGGAGACAAGTAGTGACTTTAGCCTAAGTAAGTTGCCTTATTCTTCTGAGGTCCCAACGTCCTCATCTACAAAATAAGAATGACACAGGTAAGATCAGCATTTCTCAAACTGGTGTTCCTTGGAAACATAAACAGGTCTGTCTTTATGTAAGTATGTTAAGTTTAAGTAAATTTGGTAAATGTTACACTAGATTATTCCTTAGGTCTCTGATACAAATATATAGTTACCTTAGTGCATTTAAATCTATATCTACAGATACACTGTCTACTTTTGATTTGCTCATAATAGAGAGGAATACTAGATAATATGAAATAGATGACAATCATCCTAAGAAAAATTCATGCCTTGACAGGAGCAACTGAAAACAGAAAGCAAAGGGTTTAATAATAGCAAGAGGGGCAAAAATAGCATTCAAGTAAGATAATAAAAGTAACAAATTTAAACAATGTCTTTCAGTCTGTTTTGTCTCTCCTTCCAAATGATCTTTTTCTTCAAATTCTTTTATGCGTTGCTAAAATATTATAAGTTCAACTCATTCCTTTTTTTTAAAAAAAAGATTCATTTCTAGATAACATGAAAAAAAAAAGGGTTCAATCTTTTGACTGTGGCAATAAACTATTATCTGCCTATCCTTGGGCTGACACAGTCTCCCACCTGGAGCCATTACTACTTATAAGACAAATCCAAATTTTGAAAAGCTGAGTTCTATTTCATTTAGTATCACCTATGGTCATACTGCAATAGCCAGATAAAGATCAGAACACAGAGAATTTGTAACTCATTTAAGTGAGTCTTCCCTATCTCCCTTTCTCTAAGCTGATCACAGCCACAATTGGCTCCCTGAATAGTCACAGAGGAAGCCAAAGTAATCAGGTAACAGATACAAAAGTAAAAAGTAACAACAAAGAGAAGTTTTACAGAAAGAGAAGAATAGTAACACAGGAAAGTGTAAGGCAAAGGGGTAGTTGTGAACCAACATGGAAATGTCCCTGGAATGCACTAATAACCTTCAATGTGAATAATTCTCCTATGTATATTTGAAATTTGACTGGATATATCTAATGTGTGGATTAGCAGCATACTATTTTATAGGTTTATCCTACAGTAACTAGTCATTACGAAAAGGTGCTTAAGTCTTGCTAAGATTTCTCCCTCATGATGGGTTTCTAGATATATTTTAAAATCAAAGCACTTTAAAAAACTCATATCATCGAGGATAAATTCAAGCAAATACCTGAGCAAATAGCACAGACATTCAAGCTACAGACGTGTGCATCTTTATAAGTTTGCAGTCACTCAAGTAAAAATAGGATTTGTAAGAAAAGGATTCAAACCGGTACTTGCTCTGGTAATACAGTAAAAGATACTGTATTAAAGCCAGAGGTGTTGGTGAAGAAGTCAAAGCCACAAATAAATCTTTGAATATCTAATACAGTACCCATAATAATTTTCAATGTCTAATTTTGCACTACGAGTAAAATGGTACATGGAAGGGATTTACTGCTGTCTTCTGTAACTTCCTTTACAAACCTGAAATAACACTATGTTAATTCTTTAAAAAGCAAAAAAGTGAAGCCCAAGTTTCTTGCAGGTTCTTTTTTTTAAAAAGTATGAACATACTAAACATATTAAAGGTAGACTGCTCCAAGTAACAAATCATATGGAATTCTAAGGCTAGTCTTATTTGAATCATGGCAGAAGTACTCTCAAATAGTAACTTTTAAGTCCTGGGTAGCTTTTTACTAGTATTATTATTAAGATTCTAATTCTTCCCTTCCTCTGACATCCCATTCTCTATTGTGTCTATCAAGATAGCTGTTGTTTTTCCAAGTTAGTGTATCACATATAAGGAACTGACAAGATTTATAGAGGTGATAGAAATTTATCAGCTCCTCTCCGATGGAATGTGATAAAAAGTAAATATAAATCAGCCAAAGTATGACTTCACAAATAAAGAAAAAATACTTCTAAGTGTCCCCTTGACTACCTTATCAACAAACACTGTTCAAAATGGGTAATTATAAAACAGCATAGGAGGAAAATCTCAGGTGTCAACTATTTTCAACAGCAACAAAATTTAAGATAAGAAGAAAACACATCTTCACATTAGATTAAAAGGATTGGGTTATAAATTTCTACCTTTTACAGAGCTCCAAAAGTGCCTCTTGGCAATATAATCATACCAAATAACTATCATCCATGGAGTGTTTGACAGTCAGCCAGGTACTGTGTTAGAAAACTTATACACACATTAATGTTACCTACCAATAAATAATTTTTCAGGCAAGGGTACCAAGGCTCAGGAAGCTTAGTGCCCAGGGCCCTGCTGCATTGAGAGGCCTAGGGCCATACAAATGAGTAGAAAGGAGACGCAATGCCAACCTTGTTCTGGTGTATGCCTAGGAGCCTTCTTCCTGCTGAGGAAGAGATACTAACTTACCATGACAGGACTTGTGTGGATGCAGATTTGCTAATACTATTTAACTTTTTAAAAAATAAAATGTTATCTGTGTGTTTTATCACAGAAAAAAAACCCAAGACACACTATTAGGTTGAAAAAAAAAAAAACAAACAAACTCAAGCACTGTGTCTGATGCCTATTATCCCAGCATTTTGGGAGGCTGAGGAGGGAGGATTGCTTGAGGCCAGGAGTTCGAGAACAGCCTGGATAACATAGTGAGACCCCTATTCTACACACACGCACACACACACACACACACACAAATTAGCTGGGTGTAGTCCCCACTACTTGGCAGGCTGAGGTAGGAGGACTGCTTGAGCCCAGGAGTGCGAGGCTGCAATGGGGTATGATTGCACCACTGCACTCCAGCCTGGGCAACAGAGCAAGATCCTGTCTCAATAAATGAATGAATGAATTGATTATACATTATTATATAAATACTTAGGAAAGGGTTTGAAAAATTCATACCAATCTCTTCACAGTGACTACCTCTAAGAGAGGGAGTAAAACTGGAGTGGGTAGAATGAAGGGAGATTTCATTTTTTACTCTATCTGTGCTGTTTTATGAGGACGCATTATTTTTATAATGTGTTTCTACTTAAAAATAGAAAATACACGCGTGCATTCAAGTGCACACAAACTCACACAGACACAATATTGACCTGATGCCCTTAAATGTGAATACTCCTGTTACAGTGCCCTTACATAAGAATGGCAGTTCCCAATGAAGCAAATGGTAGCTCACAAGTACCCAAAAAAATACTCTTCCCCTTCTTATTTCTGGAGCCTAGTTCCATTTGGGACCAATCCAAGAAGTCTTTCCTAAACTCAGAATCTAAGAGGATCTACATGGATTTAGTAATGAATTATAAACATCATATCTGCTTTGACTTTTAAAAGACATGGTTCAGTCTTGCTCTTTAAATGCATCTGCTGTTTCTCCATGTGGCCTACTTTGCTAATCTGGTTCACAATGTGCCTTATGTTTTACATAGTACCGCTTTAGGATGTGCAAATACAGTGTTATTCCCAAATAGACTGTAAGCGTCATGAGGGCAGGGCTTGGGTCAAACTAAGTGTGCTATTTAATTAAACAAGATTAATCAAGTTCCTGGCATTTATTCATTTCCTGAAAACTTACAAGCCAGACACCATGCCAGGAGGAGAAAATACATCAGTGACCAAAATAAACAAGGCCTATTCTTTACTAAAAGTATATCATGTTTGTGAGGGCAGGGACATGGAGGGAGAATTTGGAATACAGACATGTAATAAGCAATTATAATATGCTTATTACATACAAATAAGCATACAAATATAATAATATGCATTATGTAATAATGCATAAAATAATATGGAGCTATTGGAACACACAGGAGGAAGACTAAAGCCTACTCATTCTAGAAACAGTGAGATCAAAGCTTTGGCCTGAAGAGTGAACAGGAATTGGATGAAAAGATGGTTGGGAAAAAAAAAAATAACCCTAGGATCCCTAGGATATAGAGGTAAGAGAAAGTAGCATGGCAAATTACAAGAACTGAAAATAGCACAGGCTAGCTGGAACCCAGAGTACGGGGGAAGTGCACAGGCTGAGAGGCGAGGCAGGAAAGTTTGGCAGGGGCCAGATCACACAGGGCTTGTAAACCATGTAAGGAGTTAAGGCGGGCTGCTAAAGAGTTTGAACCAGTGCAGTGACAGGATCAGACTTGCCTTTTTATAAAAATCACTCCAGTTACAGTGTGGAGAATGGATTAGAGAAGGGCAAGGCTGAGGGCTTATGGAGCAATTCAGGCAAGAGATAATGGTGTCCTGAAGGAAGAGTGGCAGGGGGAGGTAGAGAGAACTGGAGGGATTTGAGATAGATTGAGGCGATTGCAGAACTGATGGTCTATTCTGTGGCTTACTGGAAGTGGGGGGTGAGGGAAAGAGAGGAGTTAAAGGTGTTCAGATTTTTGGCTACAGTATTGTCAGAGATAGAAAACACAGATATAGATGCATGTTTAGAGAGGACTGAGGGGCAACTGAATGTGTTTAATTTCAAGCTAACTATGTGATCATGAAATACTCAACACGTTATGCTGGTACAAATCCAGAGTTCTCAACTGAGACAGAGGTGGCATATGCATATTTGAGAGTTAGCAGCATAAAGATACTAATTGAAGCTATGAAACAGATGTGATCAATTTGGGGGAGAATAATTAGAGAAAAATAATAGGTCAAAGACAGACTTCTGAGGAATCCCAACATTTTAAGGGACACAAAAGAGGTTGAAAAGGGACAGCCAGAGAGATAAAAAAGGAAAACCAGAAACGCTTGGAGTGAGAACAGCCAAGTAAAGAGGGTATTTCAAGCAAGAGTGGTCAACAGTGTGTTTCCTAAACATGTGCAGACTGATTGAAGCTAGGCTTCAATAAATTGAAATGCCAGTAATTCTTCCTCTCTTCAGTTCAGCTTCCAGTTTTCTTTCACGATACTGAAAATATGTGCAATGATATTCTCTACTTTCCCAAAACTACGTTCTCCTGATTTCCTTATTTCCAACATTTTCTCACAAGATGTGAGTCTCACCTCCAATTCTGTCACCCGCGATAACTATCGCCAAATTCTGCCAGTTTCATGTCTGCAATTTTTTCATGTATTTTCTTCCTATTCCATTCCTGCTGCCTTCACCCCAATCCAGATTCTAAGTACCACGCACTGGACAGCAATAGTCCACTAGTCTCTAAGACTACTCGCCTCACCTCTTCTCCAAGGCATTTGTTCAAAAATTTCATTCATTTTGCAAATATTTACATAGGCCAGTGCTTCTCAAACTATTTATGCTAAGGTCCAGTTGTATTTTTTTTTTCCTTTTAAATTTCCAATCCATTGCAGACCAACATTTTTGTAAAATATAATTTTTAAAAAATTGTGGTAATGTCAAATTGCTATAAACATTTCAATTGCTTACTCTTAATTTCCAATATTTATCTTATTGTGGACTGGTAACAGTGGTTCATGGTCCAACAATGACCTGCAACCTACATCCCAACACCCCTGATGTTGATAATACATGGATAAGAAGACATTACAGTTGTGCCTTCAAAGGCCTTTGAGCAATGGTTCTCAACACAGGTTTCATCACATTTTTTAAAATCATCATTGGGGCTCGGAGTGGTGAGGAAAGGAAGTACTGACATCAAGCAGAGGCCAGAGATGCCACTTAACATCCTATGATGCACAGGTCAGGCGCCCTACAACAAAGAATTATCCAGCCTAAAATGTCAATAGTGCCAAGGTTGAGAAACTCTGCCTCAGGAGTCTAATGCAAATGAATAATTACATTAAGAACACAGCTAGATCTAAGTATATACAAGGTACAGGGAAACACAGGAGAAGCACCTGAGTCTGGAAGGTTAAACAGGGACAGTACTTAAAAGAGTCCTCATCTCCCCACAGATTTCCACAACCTAACCCCAAATGAACTTTTTAATCTTATTTCCTGTTTCTTCCAAACAACAGCTCTGCTACACTGGTCTAAGTCATGAAGTCTATACTGTGTTTAGTCTGTCACTCTTCCCAGGATATGGACAACCATCTTCTTCTCTCCTCCTATCCAAAACCGCTCAGCATGTAAGGCCTTACTCAAGCTCTGCCTCTTCCATGAAGTCTTCTTGATGTGATTCTCTTTCAATTCCTATAGGGCTTATCAACTGTACTGCTCATCTGGCACTTAATCAAATATTGGCCTTTGATATCACTTGTTATATTGCTTAATTTTTAAATGATTATTTAATTTTAATATTTATGTTCCATCTCCAGATTGACAGTTTAAGACAACTTCTCTGACACACCCATACCAGTTCCTTCCTTCCTGTATTCTGCTACAACACGTGGCAAAAAACACATGAAAAAAGTGGCATTGAGGTATTAAGCATTACAGCCCACCACCAAATCTTCATGTCTCTTGAGCTCATGACAATTTGAACACATCAGATTACTAGAAAAGTTAGTTATTTACAATGCAAAGGACACCCAGTCCCCAGACCAAATAATTATCCAGCCCAAAATCTTAATGGTGCCATGACTGGCCCGTGGCTAGAACAAAGGCTGCCTCAATGATTGCTTCAAAGGTCCCCCAAAAAGTGAAGCTAGAAAGCCCATTTAAATGGTTTTACACGATGGGCTTTCGTGGGAGAATAATATGTAATGGTTAAGGAAATGAAGTCTGGGACTCGACTGCCTGGGTTCAAATCTGACTCTACCACTTACTAGCTGTGCGTCTTGGACCCGTTACTTCACCTTTTTGAGACACAGATTCCTGCTCTATAATACGGAGACAATACAGTGTCTACTTCTGAAGGTTGTTGTGAGGATTAATAAACACAATAATAAATAAAGCACATAGAACAGAGTCTGGCTAGTATTAGCCAACACCCTCATTATAATCACCAACCTACGTATGGGAGTAAAGCAGGAGAAAACACCAACCTTTTCACTTCCGGGGTCACGTGAATTAGATTCCTCAAGAGAATGGTTTTTGAAGGCTGAAAACAAATTCACGCCCAGTTCCTCAAATGTCAGAAGCTCTGCTCTCCCTCAGCTCACTCTGCTCCCACTCTTTCTTCTTTAATGCTGCCTTGGCTGCCTAAAGGCCTGGATGCAAATGTTCTCATGTTTGAAGGGCAGACTACTTACACCATTACTATAATGCAGAATATTCTGGGGGAAAGCAGTTTGTTATATATGGAGAAACTGTTTTTCTCTTCTTGACCAAATAGGATAGGTGTTCTGCCTACCCTCTAAGGGGCTGCCAGCAAAGCCCTTGGAATCCGGGCCTTTTACCCTGCACTCTCCTCCTCCAGAGAAAACTTCATGAAGGGGGAAGGATGTACCTGCTTCCTGCTGACTTTCCGTGCTGACAGTAGAGCCACCCCAAGAAACATACTGTGATATTATCTTTTGTTTGTTGGCTTTTAAAACCACACATTAGAAATACAATATCATAATAAAAGATTCAGACATAAAGGTAAAATCGAGTAAAACAACAAAACTTTCCCTGTATTCCCCATCATAGCTTCCCTTCCACGGAAGTAAACACTTAAAAAAATTTTTTTAATTAAATTTTTAAATTAAAAAAAAAATAAATGAGACAAGGTCTCACTATGCTGCCCAGACTGGTCTTGAACTCCTGAGCTCAAGTGATCCTCCCATCTCAGCCTCCCAACGCGCTAGGATTACAGGTGTGAGCCACCACATTCAGCCGTAAACATTTTTTTCAATGTAATGTGTGTCCTTAGAGATTTTTAGAATGCATTTGCTTTTATATTTTTTTTATTAACACAAACATGTCTCTACATTTGGAGCTATAACATTTTAAGATTGGCTCTAACCAGTTTCTTACCGGTGGGCACTCAGGTTAACACTCAGACCTCAACTTTGCAGTGACCCAACTGTTGATCTGTAAGTAACTCAACTGTAGTTGCCAGGAAATCTAATCCATTTGGCGACTCTGTAGACAGCACTGCCTCTCCAAAAGATTTGTTTCTGAAAGTCTGCCTATAAATGCAAATGCCAGGTGAATTTACATATAGTTTGACTTTCAGATATAAGCACAACTACTGTTCAAATATACATTTAACTAAAAAATTGAAAACCAATGGAAAGATTAATTCAAGGTTAAAAAAACTACAATTTATAGAAAGTTAGCTAAAGTATTTTTTAGGGTATATGCTTTGTCTCTCAATCCTGCTCTAGAGATTTCGGAAATTACATGGTCTTAAGCCATTTTATTCTTCCAATCAAAAAAAAAATCTTTATAAATTTCCTGACCTGAAGTTTTTAGTAAATTATTACATTCCTCATATCCAGGTATCATCTATAAATACTTAGTGGAGAACAGGAAGGGAGAAATTTTGCATCTCTAACTAGTGAGCAACTGCTGTCTTTTCCTCTGCTAATAAATTACAGGCAGACTTGAACAGATGTCAGGTTGGCATTCAAAACCTAAAATATAGCTGAAAAGCAAGTTATGACTAATACAAGAAAAAAAGATGAATGTCAGAAAGCTTCATTTTTTTTTTTCTTTTTTTCAAATTTCAGATAAGCTCTTTAGCCTTAGGGTTCCTTTTACAGAGCCCTGGAGTTCGGCTAGATGTCTTAACCCCCATTTAAAATGCAATCTCTCCTCATGAGTGGGGGTGTGAAAATGCATTTTAAGAGTGTCAGTGTTTATGTTAATCTTAGCAAGAACTCCCTCTCTCCCAAATATGGCATGCACAAAACCTTAGTGCCCTTTCTTCCACTATGTTTTATTTGCACTGTTTTTAGCATGTGAAAGATGTCTGTGTGATCGAAAGGTTCCTTATCTTCTCAGCAGTTCTATTTCATAGAGTAACTGCAATTTCACTTACGATATCAGAAAAGAGTTGCTTTTCTCTTGAATTTCAAAAGAAACCTTAAAAATACTATTGAAAATGGGCTTACAGAGGGAGACACTGGGGAAAGGAGACCAAAAAGAACACAGTGTCAGTTTCAAAGAATGGGGGCACAAGACCATAACAAGTGGCTTTCCTCCCCACTAGGTGGCCTGAACATCTACACCCCACAGATCCACTGAAAGACAGTGTGAGACTGAGGTCTTCCCTTTTTACATCCTTTTCCTTCTAGGTTTTTCCTTGGGTAGATGTGAACCTATTCCCAGGATTACATTAAGAGACGCTGACTAATTCTTTAACAATCATTCCACTGTTCACTGAAAACGATGTGTTTTTTTGCTTTGACATTTATAATTTAGAGAGAATCCCATGCCAGGGATGCTGAAAAATGAAGTCTCTTTGCAGAAACTCTATCTTTGCTAACAAAAAAGCTACAGTGAGAACTGAGGTAATCGATCATTTATTTATCCTGAACACTGTCCACAAAACTGCATACAGGGGAATAAGTGTGGTAAATGTCCGAACACGAGTATTTAGTATCTATTCAGTTAACACCTGAATATGCTGAAAGACAGCAATCAGCTGTTGAATTTATTCACCCATACTTCCAGATACCAGCTTTGATGTTCACATCTCTACCCTGGGACTCAAATGCGGCTTCTATTAGCCCATAAAGTTATGGATTTAAGGTAATTCTTAATTAAAAATCTGTTTTGTGGGGGGTTGGAGGGCATTCTAACTAAATACCTATTTGGTATTTACTAAGTGCAAGGTATAGGTTTAGTTTTCTTTGCTGGTTGCTCTCATATACTTCCAAGGAAGGGCTGCCCCACTTGGGTTTGGGTGAGCTCAACTACTTCAGACAAGGGGGAAACTCAACAGTTACTCTGATTAAAACAGTAACAAAAACAAAAGTCTAAATTGATATTCCCCTAAATAATCCCTTTTCCTTTATCCCTCAGTCTAGAGAGCTTTATGTGACTTCCTTTCTACTTTAAGGGTTTCCTTGATTTTAATTCTACAAAAATATAACAAAAGTACAAAAGCAGAAAGGTATACACTATCTATTTGAAAGACTTTCAAGAGAGAAACTAACAGATTGGAAACTCCATGACAGTTATTTTCATGTATATTACCTCATCAGTTCCTTAATTTTACTGCATAATTGTGTGCCTCTGGTTAAGTTCTTTAGTCCTCCTATATCTCATCAGCAACATTCTGCTCGTAGCTAAACTATATTTTCAATTTTGAAAAGGCAACATGAAGTTTTATAAACAAAAAGAACTCTGTTATCTAGAAGCATAATTATCAGTCTAATGAACATAATGACAGAAGAGAATATTCTAAATTTATCACTTTGTAAATTTGAAAATTGATATATAGTCAAAAAATCCATTAGTTAAGATTCCTGTTTACAAAGTAGACATCACTTTAGACTCCATGGAAAGACAATAATTTGGTCTTAAGCCAAAAGTAAAGTTTTCTGCTTGAAACACAAAAGCCCCATAACCTACATAAATTATTCTTTCCTAACCTTTTTTAAAAATTAGAACTGATTTAACCAGTCATACTCAGTGTCCAGTTGAATCTCTGAACCATATAGATCTGTCTATTTAGTTAACAAAAAGGGGAAAAAATCAATTTGTTCCCATCTGACATGTTAAAAAAACACAGAATACGCATAAAAAGAATTTGTATAATTTTATTTATATTCTGTCAAAATGTAACCATTTTTATTTATGTACCTTTACCAAAGTCTAATGAGAGCCTTATAACCATACTGTAATTGGAGTGCAAGAAAGGATTTTACTATATAATTCCCCCAAAATTCAAAGGAAAATAGAAGCCTCTATTGGAAGACAGGGAATGATACATGCATTACAAGAGAATTATTTCTCAGCCATTTAACCATTAAAAAAAAAAAAAGAGGGAGCTTTACTTTTTTTTTTTTTAAGATACCCAGAAACTTTATTCAGAATAAAGAAAATAAGTTTTTCAATTCAGCTCAAAAGCCAGGGCAGCTTTATACTAGTTTGTCTTTTGAATGAAATTGATAACACATGCTTCCTGATGGCAAAAAGCCATAAAGAGAAAAAAAATTACTTTTCTAAAAGGATAGAACTCATTTTTTGTCTGATTAGTGTAAAAATATTAGAAAAATAAATCCATAAAAAAGGTTCTGGACAGCGGCACTCACAAAATTCAAAACCATAGTGCTTAGTCAAAAAGCACATCAAAAACAACAAAAAGCACACTACTGTAATTCAATTCATTTCAATACGGATATCAGAAACAGATGAAATTCACTAATAAATTCCAAATCTGTTCTGATTTAATTTAAAACTCTCCAACAGCTGGCAAGGTCACAAACTGACCAATGTGAGTCCAATTCCTTTACGCATTATCTACCCAACGCATACTGACGTTGCGCGTAGCTTCAAGTGCAGGATCTAGATAATTCACAAATAGCAAACTAGTATCTGAATAACTGTATCTTCACTAGCTTCCAAATGGTGAGAAAACATTTATAATTAAAAGAGATGGCTCACTATCAATGCAGTTATTTTTCTACTTGTTGGCTACACAGTATAAATGTTCAAAGAAACAGAATCATTAGACTCTTTCTGCACTAGATCTCAGTTCTGAAAACTAGTAAAAACATTCTACAAGAATAACTTAGAACATTTGGAATCATCTCTTTATCCCTGCTTTTACCCAAAATACACTTAACAATATTTTCATGTCTTGATGAAAAAATACAAATTAACAAGATAGTGAACTACCACATTTTAAAATATTTTCCCAATTAAAATTCTGCTTTTAATGGACATGGCCTTTGTATCTTTGAGATAAAAAGTATGCTATTGCCATTTCAAGGTGTATAAAACTCAGGTGATGAGGGTCTCTGTCATTTTCTCTTAATCCAATTCCAAACTCGACCTTTACCCAGTGAACAGGTGTGTGCCGTGCCTGTAATTTATCAGAGTGACTGACCAGGCAGAAAGGCTACCAACAATAGAAGGCTAATACAATCCAAGCACTTAGTGCCTAGAAAGCAGTTCTTATCCCCACCATAATAAATGCACTTTTATCTTCCAGTAGCAATTTAAAGATAAAGAATGATGGGGATGAGGGGAGTAATATATTCATATTCTACTTTTTTTTTTTTTGGATGCTATTTTTACACTAATAGTCTGCCAGAAGCTGGTATGTTATACATTCCTTTCTCAGATATTCTGTTGCTCACATTCCAATCCAACAAATGATATGGATATGAAAACACTCATGACAGCATTTCCACTGGGCAAATAAAGTCACTTCACACAGATAAATTAAATCAATCTTCAAGAAGAAAGTGATAAATGAACAGTGCACTTCTTTGTATGCAATATAGAAACTCCAATGTATAACCTGCATTTGTCTTTTTGGATCAAACTTATTTAATTTAAAAACATGCCAGGCATCCATTTATTAGGTATGAAGATGTACTAACTGGGTAATGCGACAGCACAATAAAAAGGAACGCCAGCTAATGTTAGAACAATGCACACAGTCTAATAGATCATTATTATTCAGCAGGGTAAATCTGACCCATAGTGATCTTTAGAGTCAGGTGAACTTTCTAAACATGCCCTATAGAAAAACATTCTTACAGAAATAAATAAACAAAATGGAGTCACTACTAGTATTACTACTGTCAGGGGAAATTTCTAAATATGCCCCATAGAAAAGCATTTTTCAATAAATAAATAACAAAATGGAGCCACCACAAGTCTTACTTCAATGATTTCCCCATAAAATTAAAATGTAATTTTAAAAGTTTTAGTATTACAAAAGTTTTTCAGAAAATTTATCTGTTCATTTTTAAAGAAAAAGACAAAAATACTTTAATGGGTCTGAAAAATAATTTCAAAACTATTGAAAAGAGATTCTTCATTGCATTAATTTTTTTAATAATACAAGACTTTATAACATTTTCCTTTTTAAACTTACCCATCTGCTCCACAATCTCTGGAGGAAATACTCGGGAAGCAAATGCTCGTCGGAAAATATCGGAAAATTCCTTGTCTAGACCTCCTATTCCCATCTTTTCAAAGTTCCAGTCAGGATTGATAATTGATTGGCGATTTTCCTTGGTTTTAGCTTTGCCTATGTCAAACGAATATTATATAATGTGAAACAAGGACTTTATCACTAAGTTTAAAAAGACAGAACTCCCTGAACATCCTAAATGAGTAAAGAAAAGCTACCATTACATATACAAAAATGAACAATATAATCTTAGCTGATTTTACAGACAGAAAGGTAAGTTTTGCTATGCTATCTACTTTGTCTGATCTCCATATATGGTAACACGCTGTCAAAATGACTAGCTAAACTTATGCTATAGTCTATTTCTATCAGTCCACAAAATTTGGTTTTATTAACCTTCAATCTAACCAAATTAACTAACTTGGTTGATCAGAAGAAACACCATGTGCATATCTGATGAAGACAACACTAGCTGGCAGAAATGCAACTGACATTTTGCAGTCGCTGAAGTCTCCTAACTCAAGTGTATTTTAAAATACATATATTTATCCAGATTGTGCTTATACAGGTAATTGGGCATATATATAATCCCTCAGCCTAACGAGATGCACTAAACAAGTTTGATGTCTTCCTTGCTTTCTCTTCACTTGCACACAAAAGTCTGAAATCATCCTAAAGACTTCAGTGATTACAAAACTCATGTTTAAAAATTCTCTCACAGGACAAAAATTATCTAACTTAAATGTCAGAGTGCCACCTAAAGTAACTTAAGAGAACCACATTTACTATTTCAAACAAAGAATAAATTAAGTACCTTAGTATGCTCTATTATAAACAAAAAGTAAAGTAATAATATAGTTTTTATAAAACCAGGGAAGAAAATGTCACATTAAAGTTTATCCTAAGAAATGCTAAATATTTGAGGTGATATGTTAATTAGCCTGATTTGATCATTCTACAATGTATACATGTATTAAAACATTAAATTGTACCCTATAAATATATACAATTATTATTTGTCAATTAAAAATAAAGTAACACTTTTAAAAAGTTTGTACTAGATGATAATTCTATGGTTAGAGATTTGAGGTCTTAATATTTCCTTTGGAAAGTGATCAAAAATATTTTTTCTTACACTCTACTGCCCTCTTGTGGGCAAAATTTACTGCATGCCAATTACACAATTTTTTCCCACGGATTATTTAGAAATACCTATTTTGTATCAAAGTTACGCAGCTTCCTTGGGATAGCTTAATAAAAGGTACACAAAAATAAAATACAAAGAAATCACTTCATAAATGTACTAGATAAATAATAGGAAAATACATCCTACATCCATAAAATGACATACAGGCATTAAAAATCATGTTATAGATGTGTATTTAAGATGTTTGAAACAAAATAAGCAAATTACAAAACTACAAAAAAGCAAATTACAAAACTATGAAAACAGAACCAAACTTTAGAGCGTGTAAATTGTTTTCGAGTGCCTAACCATATTTTATAAATAAAATATTTTATATTAACAAAAAACCGTAAGGGGGAATGGTAATGTGCAGACCAGGAAATAAAGGCCACACACTCGAAGACTCTTAAGTGACCCTAGACATGATGGTGTGTAACCAATGAAAACCCTCTCCTCTCTAGTGGGGTAGATATCAACATAGTTAAATCAACCAAAAATAAGAATTACTGCCCAGTTAATGGCACTTTATTCTGGTGAGTTACTATTCTCAGAGAACAAGCTGCATTGTTTTAATATGACAAAAGTTGGGCTACAGTACAAGAGTAGGACTGAACCATGAATCTGCTGGGAAGACTTGACCTGCACATTCATCACTGAATCACTAAAAGAAATGATGATGCTATCTCATTTAACACAAAACCAAGTGAGGGGTGTTCTACAAAATAACTGACCAGTTCTCAAAGTCATAAAAGACAAAGTCTGAGGAACTGTCAGTGACTGAAGAAAACTCAAAACACAGAACAACTAAATGCAATATGGGATCCTAAACTGGATCTTGGAACAGAAAAGGACACAATGGAAAAACTGGTGAAATCTCAATAAAATCTGTAATTTAGTTAGCGGAAATGAAACCATATTCATTTCTTACCACTGTATTTTTGATAATGTCAAATAAGACATTAACATCAGGGTATAAGCTGGTAAAGGGCATACAGAAATTCTCTAAGCTATTTCTGCAAATTTTCTGTAAGCCTAAAATTATCTCAAAATTAAAAGTTAAAAAATTAATTTGTTTCTTATTTTAGTGCTATTTCTAGGAAATTAAAAATTACCCATGTGGCTCACATTCTGTTTCTATTGGACAAAGCTGATCCAGATGAATGTTTTAAACTTTTTCATCAGCAAACCTGACCTACAGGAAATATCCCATGCTTCTGTGATAAACTCTCTCAAGACAGATGCTCCTCCTTCCTTTCCCCATTTGGAAATCACTGTAGTTGAGTTACATATAGAAACAGGCCCACTTCATTTCAAATCTTCTAAAAACTGTAAATCTTACCAATAAGATTGAGCGATGAATTTTCTGCTTTTTCAAATGCAACTTGACTGTTTCCAACAACCAATCCTACTTCAATCTGTATAGAAAGACAATAATTAGGTGTCTAATAGTAAACTTTCGGACTTCTCAAAGCAAGGCCAAAAGTGAGGGGGAAATGAGGTCTCTCTGGGCAAAGCAAACCTTCCAGACTATCATCTGAGCTACTTTTACTTTACTCATAACTTTCTTCTACAATTCTTATATGCCTCATTTCCATGCCTGTATCTTTCCAATAATGCGTTTCTTACTATTTACAATAAATATCTGCATTCATGCAAATTATATGTACATATATGTCTACATTTTACATTACTATTAGGTCTGCAAATAAGTACATTTTAAGTTATATTTTAATAACAATGCTGGCTATGAAAGCAATTTCCCCCCTACTATCTCAAAAGGGTACACAATATGAAAAAAATCACTAAGCAACAGATAGGAAAATTATAATCAATCTGCACAAATTACATTATAGGATGATCTAGTAAAGATGATCAGAAATAAAACCTACCTTCTGCCTTTTCCCTGTTGCAGGCTCTCCCTTCAGGATGCTAGGATCCATGGCTTCAATATCCTTCACCAGTAAGCCAAAAAGCTTTTCATTGAAGCTAAAGACAAGCTATGTAGAAAAGAGTTAAGGGGAGAAAAATCACTTCATAATATAATGGTTTCTTAGATCATCACCAATGTTTTTCAAATGCAGAAAACCAGTTTTCTCTTATATACTCCTCTCCAATCTGCTCCTCAAGCACACTCATAGCCAATGAAGAAAACGGAATTAGCACTTACGATCAGTGTTTACAAAATGACTACAAAACTCAAGTTTAAAATTTATTTCATGTGGATAAAAAATATCTAATTTAAATGTCAGAGTGCCACCTAAAGTAATTCAAGAGTACCACATTTACTATTTCTAACAAAGAATAAAGTATCTTAGTATTTAATTCAAATGCTACAGGCAGTTATATAATATTCACAAACACTCTTGGAAGCAGAAACTATGACTCCGTTTTACTAGTGAGGAAGCTGAGATACAGAAAGAGGCTACGCAACAAGGCTCAGAGTCACAGTAAATGAGAACACCAGGAGTCAAACCTGGGTCTGTGACTCTGCAATTCATGCTTTCCTATCACCAGCACAAAATGCTTGCCCTACAAGTGCAGAGACAGCTTCTGAGTGCTCAATTACTCATTCACCAAATATTTGCTGAGTCCCTTCTAAAAGTCTGGTCTTCTTCTATGTGCTGGGGTATAGCGGTAAATATTACAGGTTGGGCTGTCCGTCAATCCTGCTATACTACCAGATACCACAAATGAGAAGAAACAGTAAGGACAGTGATCTGGAGTAAGATATTTACTTCTTCTCTGAATTATGAAAGATTCTCGTTCACGGATTTACCGACTTCTACATGCTACTGAGTTTTAAATTATTATAAATACCAAAGCATTTCCTATTAAACATTCTCCTAAACATTTTCCATTAGGATACTAAAGCTAAAAACAAAGGTAAAAACCATCAAGTTTAGCTAGGCAATCTGAGCACAATTTTAGTCATCCAATACACAACAGTACTGCAATGGCTCTCTGGTGAAGTGTCCTGGTCTACTATCATCAGAGACTTAACTGTACATGGTATTCCTGTCTTATTTTCTGTTTTCCTCAACTAGAAAGTAAGTTCTATGACAGTAGGGTTTACATCCATTTTGTTCACTGCCGATCTGCAGTGTCTAAAACAGTGGCTAGTACTAGGTACTATCAAATATGTGTTTATTAATTCTTATCTCAACTATGTTCCTTAGCTGTGTAGCCATGGGCATACCATTTACCTTCTTTAGATCTTAAATTCCTCATTTGGCCAGGTGTGGTGGCTCACACCTGTAATCCCAGCACTTTGGGAGGCCAAGGTGGGAGGATCACTTGAGGTCAGGAGTTTGAAACCAGCCTGGCCAACATGGCAAAACTCTATCTCTACTAAAAATAAAAAAAAATAAAATAAAAAAAAAAGGCCAGGCATGGTGGCTTATGCCTGTAATCCCAGCACTTTGGGAGGTCAAAGCGGGTGGATCACCTGAGGTCAGGAGTTTGAGACCAGCCTGACTAACATGATGAAACCCCATCTCTACTAAAAGAACAAAATTAGCCAGGTGTGGTGGTGCATGCCTGTAATCCCAGCTACTCGGGAGGCTGAGACAGGAGAATCACTTAAACCCAGGTGGCAGAGGTTGCAGTGAGCCGAGATCACGCCATTGCACTCCAGCCTGGGCAACAAGAGCAAAACTCTGTCTCAAAAAATACATATATTTGCTGGGCGTGGTGGCGCACACCTGTTATCCCAGCTACTCACAAGGCAGAGGCAGGAAAATCACTTGAACCAGGAAACAGAGGTTGCAGTGAGCTGAGATGGCGCCACTGCACTCCAGCCTGGGTGACAGGGTAACACACTACCTCAAAAAATAAATGAATAAATAAATTTTAAAAAATAAAAAAATAAAATTCCTCATTTGTAAATGTGGAGTTAGATAAGGTAATCTCTTGAGGTTCATTCCAATTCTAGTACTCTTTTTAAAATAATGCACTATATTCTTTTCCTACCTAGCAGGAATTCAATTTTCTTAAGATTCTCAAATAAGCCCATAACCAAAATAAGAACTTTTTTTTTTTTTGAGACAAGGTCTCGATCTGTCACCTAGGCTGGAGTGCCATCGCACAATCATGGCTCACTGCAGCCTCAACCTCCCAGACTCAAGCAATCCTCCCACCTCAGCCTCTTGAGTAGCTGAGACCACTACACCCAGCTATTTTTGTAAAAAATTTTTGTAGAGACAGGGTCTCACTATGTTGCCCAAGCTGGTCTTGAGCTCCTGGGCTCAAGTGATCCTCCCACCTCAGTCTCCCAAAGTGTTGGGATTCCAGTCGTGAGCCACTATGTCTGGCCAAGAGCTATGTTTTCTACAGAACTATATTAGTGAAAGAGACAGACATTTCAGAGGCAAAACAAATGTCCTATGATATAAAAAGAAATTTCAGATATATATGTCTGCAGGGTTCCCAAATTTGCTGAGGGAAAAGCTGCTGTAATTATACATGACATTATAATCTAAAAGCTAAAAGCCACTTTAGAATTTTTCTGAACAGACTCCTTGAAGTTCAGTAAATACATTTCCCTCACTTTTTATCACTCACCTTGGATATACCAGTTGATACGCAAAGCTCCTCTCACTTTTTAAAAGGTAGAATTAATTTTGGACAACTGCAGAAATTAGAATACCTATAAAGTTAAAGGAATGGAAGAAAATTTAAAACTACCTGTTGTCCCACTGAGAAGGCCTGGTTGTTGAATTGCTGAATAAATTCTGCTGCCATCTTGTCAGTGTCATAAGGGTTGGAATCAATGCTTTTTTTCTGCAGGAAATCAATCTCGATGGTCATTGTGCCAATACACTGTTTGGCTTTGTCAAATGTATACAAGGAGACTAGGGGAAAAAAAGAAGCATTTTTAAAAAAATCACAGGAGTACCAAATACCTGTTGTGTTTCTAGTAACTAAAAGTTTCACATAAATGAATCATAATAAAACTACTTCACCAAAAATGGGACTTAAACGGCCTTCACCGGAGGGACACACAGGTACAGATTTAAAAAATAATAACCACTAGAGATTTTCTTCCCCATCTGAATGAATTAGAAATACTGAATGGCAGGCCGGGCATGGTGGCTCACGCCTGTAATCCCAGCACTTTGGGAAGGCGGATCATGAGATCAGGAGATCGAGACCATCGTGGCTAACATGGTGAAACCCTCTCTCTACTAAAAATACAAAAAAATTAGCTGGGCGTGGTGGTGGGCGCCTGTAGTCCCAGCTACTCGGGAGGCTGAGGCAGGAGAATGGCGTGAACCCAGGAGGCGGAGCTTGCAGTGAGCCAAGATCACGCCACTGCACTCCAGCCTGGGTGACAGAGCGAGACTCCGTCTCAACAACAACAACAACAACAACAACAAAAGAAATACTGAACGCAGTCTGTTGTTATCCCTCATCCCACTCTCGTTAGGATCACAATCCTCCCTACATGGCCTCCGCATCTTTCTCCTCATTCAATGCAGTACAGTATGGCATGCCCTGACACAGGTGCCATAACATGCTATTTCCAAATAAGATTTTTGTTTGACACAAGAAAACAGCTAAGGTGGAATGTGGACGAATTCCTCTGGCCTAGGAAAGTAGGATGCAAGGCAAAAAAAGAAGCTTGAAAAACAATGTTTACTAGGGGAATTTGCTCTAGAGCAAGTTAGACTTTGACATTTCTTTTTTATTTCTTTTTTACTACTACAAAATGTTGCCTGAGCACCTGCTACATCTAGGGAACTATAATAAGTTCCACATGCGTGGCATGTAGATAAGGGCAAGGACCAGGTTTTTAACTCCTCTTCATATTAACAGCATCTCATAGTTTCTTTCAGGTGCTTAATATATTCATGAACTGTTTAAATGAAACAACAATAACAGAAAACCCATGGTCTCCATGCTAATAATGAAGGAGGCAATAAACCACACATACAAAGCCTTGGGTAAGAAAATTCCTGTTCAAGCCACATAAAAAGTTCTAAAATGACTTTTAGGTTACAGTGTAATAAATTTAAATATTAAAGTGTTACACATGATTTTATATCATGTAATAACTGTTCAACCAAAAACCTTGAATTGTACAACTACAACAGAGTTTACGTATCATATTTTTAGAAAAATATGTGTTAAAACAAATTTTGCTAGTTACAGATAATTACAAAGAAGCATTTCCCTAGGAAAAAGACTTGATTCTTAAATCAGCTCAAAAGTATACTTATAAATGCCAGTTTATAAACAACCTTTTAAAGCAAAATATATTACAGTGCTATATACTGTAGTGGTACTATTAGGAAAGAGTAGAGTAAGCTACCCAGAAAAGTTCAAGAGGATTTTTGCATTTGAGTTTCCCCAAATAGGGCAACTTGATTATGTGCCGTAAGAAAGAGTCTATCGCTACTCTTCAATAAGGCTTGACACACACACACACACACACACACACACACACACACACACACACACACACACACATTTATTTTCCCTTTAGGTTCCCTGAAGATAATTGTCCTAAAATTTGCCAGTGTCCCCTTAAGGATACAGTAGCAGCTCTCTTAAGCAACTTCCACTGAGCTGACTCATCAGAAAGCTGACCAACTTTTATCCCTCCAATATATACCCATCAGCCTATGGTTTGCCTAATGCTCAGAGCTTGTAGACGGAGCTGCTACACATCATGGGTCAGCCAAGTTCATTCTGGAATCTGTCTGTGCTAGTTACGCTTGTTACAGTTAATTATGATATATAATTAAATAGTATAAAAACTTCTGAAGGTCTGGTTGTTGAACTGTTATTACAATGACTTTGACATTCTAGAATAGATATTATAAATCTAAGTTGAAAGCTTTGGGAAATTTTTTTAAATGAAGAGTTTCTTCTAGAAAAAAAATACTGCTAACTAGGTATGAGCATTAAAATCAGAAAAGGTTGGGAGTGAACTCTACAAAAATCCAAGAGGTTTTGGCACTCTCGGATGCTCTACAAAGTCTAAGTTCTCCAGCCATTTCAAAGAAATCCACCTGGAAATTACGGGTGAAGTGTATGCACAAAAGATAATACAGCACTCCAATCCATGGACCAAACCTCCAAGAAAAGGCCTTTAACCAACTTTTCACTTAACTACCAGTCCAAGTCACATGGGGTAAGTGAGCTTCTGCAGTTCTCACCACAAAAGCAGGTAATAAAAAAGACTTTTTTCACACTTGCTTTGAACAACAGGCATGGAACTTTTGTGAGCTACTGAGGTCAAATGGCAAGGGGTAAGCAAAAAAAGTCACTGTGCAGTATTAAATGTCTGTTGCAAAGATTCTAGTGAATTACAAACAAAGCTGCTCTCTTCAAAGGGACTTTGAGTATGTATGTTTCAACAGATTCTGCTAGCAATCAGAAGAATCCAAGTAAATAATTTAAGTTCTCTGTGCCTTGATTTGTCACATCTATAAATCAATACTGAACTAGATAAGTCTTTATGGTCATTTCATACTCTAAATTCTGTTCTAAACTTATTTCTTATATTCTAGCCACTTGAGTTATATACAAGGATTTTCTGTAAACTCTTATTTTATGTTTGAAACAGAGTCTTGCTCTGTCACCCAGGCTGAAGTGCAATGGCACGATCTCAACTCACTGCAACCTCCACCTCCTGAGTTCAAGTGATTCTCATGCCTCAGCTTCCCAAGTAGCTGGGATTACAGGCGCATGCCACCATGCCCAGCTAATTCTTGTATTTTTAGTAGAGACAGGGTTTCACTATGTTGGCTAGGATGGTCTCGATCTCCTGACCTCGTGATCCGCCCGCCCTGGCCTCCCAAAGTGCTGGGATTACAGGCGTGAGTCACTGCAAACGGCTGATTTTCTGTAAACTATTTAAATGAAATTGTTTGTATAATCAGATTTCTGTATTTAAAGGGGGGACATAAACATATTTTAACTACTTCAAAAGCAAAATAACAAAGCCTGAGGAAGGAATATAAAACACACTGAAGATCAAATAAGTTCAAATTTTGGCTAAAAGTTTCAGAACACTCTCCTGTCTCCAATTCTGGATGGCTTGCTCCTTCTTAACATTTCCTATAAAGTACAGGCTATATGCTGAGTAACTTTGATAGGCAAGAGAGCTTAGTTATTTCCCTCATGTAGTGAAAATATTTGTAGGTTGAAATCTTAATGTAAAAATGAATATATTGATTCAGCAATTCCATTTCTAGGTGTTTGTCCCAGAAAGATGCTAGAACATTTGTCTAAACATCTACAGGGAGGTTCACTGCAGCATTATTTATAGTACTTAAACATTGAAAAATGTTTGTATATTCATAATGTAGAATACTATACAGCAATTTTTATTAAAATTAAAACTTGGCCAGGCACGGTGGCTCACATCTGTAATCCCAGAACTTTGGGAGGCTACGGCGGGAGGATCACTTAAGTCCAGAATTTAGAGACCAGACTGGGCAACACAGTGAGACCCTGTCTCTACACAAAATAAAAAAATTAGCCAGGTACTGAGGCTGCAGTGAGCCATGACTGCATCACTGCACTCCAGCCAAGTGAGACCCTGTCAAAAAAAAAAAAAAAAAAACTTTATGTATACTTAATAAAGATGGATGGCCTGGCCAGGCGTGGTGGCTCACACCTGTAATCCCAGCACTTTGGGAGGCTGAGGTGGGTGGATCACCAGAGGCCAGGAGTTCGAGACCAGCCTGGTCAACATGGTGAAACTCCATCTCTACTAAAAATAGAAAGTATTTGCCAGAGTGGTGGTGCATGCCTGTAAGTCCCAGCTACTCAGGTGGCTGAGGCAGGAGAATCGCTTGAACCTGGGAGGAGAGGATGTAGTGAGTCGAGATCATACCATTGCACTTCAGCCTGGGCAACAAGAGCAAATCTCCATCTCAAAAAAAGATGGATGGCCCTTGGAAACGTAATATTGAGTGACAAGTCTACAGCAGAAAGGTTTGTATAGTATAATACCATTTTGTGCATTAAAGATACCAAAACAATATCATAATGTCATAATGCATACATATGTGTGTGTATACATATATTCATGTCATCTCCATACTGAGAAATTTGAATCAGTGTATTTAAAATATTGGCCAGGCGCGGTGGCTCACACCTATAATCCAGTGGGTGGATCATTTGAGGTCAGGAGTTTGAGACCAGCCTGGCCAACATGGCAAAACCCCTTCTCTACTAAAAATACAAGAATTAGCCAGGTGTGGTGGCACATGCCTCTAATCCCAGCTACTTGGGAGGCTGAGGCAGGAGAACTGCTTGAACTGGGGAGAAGGTTGCAGTGAACTGAGATCATGCCACTGCACCCCAGCCTCAGCGACAGAGCAAGATTCCATCTCAAAAATAAATAAATAAATATATAAATATATAATTACTACTGACTGTAGTAATGTGCTGACTGTAGTTTTCAAATGCATTTTAGTTTAAGGCCAATGTTCCCAAATAGAAAAGACCAAGCTGTTACAATTTCAAGTGCTATGGGCAGCACCATGGACAGTATCCCAGGCAGCGCCAAGTCAGCACCATGGTCAGTCCCAAAGGGACTCTTGAGTCAGGGACTCTTGAGTCCTGAAGATTTCATCCAGGATCAAAGCAGAAGATTGAGAATGTTTTCTTATTTTATGGCTAATAATAATTTAATATAAAAGACTAATAAATATTTTATAAGCAAAAAATAAGTTTATCCAATTCTTTGAATAAACTTGGACTTTACAATGATAGATGTATATATAGTAGTCAAAACATTAGCCTGTAACACTTAAAATATGGCACTGCCAGATGGAAAGAAGACAGACTAAATGATTCCTCCAGAAGATTCCCTCAGACTAAAATCACTTGACTTGACTAAAATGTTTCACCTTACGGAACTCCCATTCCAGAATGCTTGAGCACTCCTCCTTCAAACCACACCTCCTATCCCATCTTGGTCTACATGTCTACTTAAACCGAACCAGTTTTCTACCTTTATGGCCACATCATCCACATCACTTGGGCCCCAAAACTCTACCTTCCCTCAAGCTTACTCCACTTTACTCCCACCTGATTACTGGGTTTTACAATTTTGCTTATTAAGTCTGTTTGAGCCACTTCTTTAAAGATCTGACTTTACAATCAAGATAAGCATTTCTGTTAGCAGAAGAATGCTTTTACAACTTAAACCACAAAACACATTTCTCAACTCATCAAAATTTATAACCTTGAATTTCTGTATCTTGTCACAATAGGAAATATCTAGATTCAAAGTTTTAAGTACTCTTAGCCTCATATTTAGAAAATTTATGAAAATTAGAAACCTACGTTACATACTACCCCATTTTCTCATTAAATTTAACAAGTGTTCATACTTCCACAGAGAAAAAGCCAACTAAAAATAACTCCAATGTTAGCCGGGTGCAGTGGCTCATGCCTGTAATCCCAGCATTTCGGGAGGCTGAGGCAGGCGGATCCCAAGATCAAGAGATTGAGACCATCCTGGCCAACATGGTGAAACCCCATCTCTACTAAAAATACAAAAATTAGCCAGGTGTGGTGGCGCGTGCCTGTAGTCCCAGCTACTTGCAAGGCTGAGGCAGGAGAATTGCTGGAACCCTGCAGGCGGAGGTTGCAGTGAGCTGAGATTGCGCCACTGCACTCCAGCCTGGTAACAGAGCGAGTCTCCATCTCAAAAATAAAATAAAATAAAATAGCCCCAATGTTTAAATTCCATCTAACTTAGAAAAAATGATAAGTTGTCAGGTTCCTAAATAAGTAGGATAAAAGAAGTGTGTGTGTGTATGTATGTGTGTGTGTGTACAGAGAGAGACAGAGACCCAGAGAGGAAGACAGGGAGCCAGAAAGATAAAGAAAATATGACAACTGGTAAAGCTGGGTAAAGGTAGTATACAGAAATTCTTCGCATTATTTTTGCAACCTTTCTATAATTTTTTAAGTTTTAAAGACAAGCAGAAGAAAAGCTGGTTTAATTTACACTTGCGTTTTCTTTCCTTCCCCTACTGTATCCATGAAGTTGACATAAAATCATCTGACTAAAGACGACTCATACTCCATTTCTTAACTTTGCCACATTGCCTAAGACACAATGCCAGTTTTTGCTTATTAGCTCTTTGGCTTATTATCTATTAGCAGCTTAGTCTTTCCACCCCGCCACCCCCCAAACTGGAAGTCATAAATTGCTTTCCTTGCCTTGAACTATGATGACCTTATCACACACTTCATAAAAGATATAGGAAGAGAGGTACCATAACTATTTACTTCCATTCTCATACATCTAACCAGTATTCTGATACAATGAATGTTTAAGGTCTGATCACTAGTAATAAAAAATTGTACAGCTCTCAATATCTGTGAGAAAATAATATAAAAAATCTTTATCAGGTGGCTAAAAAATATACCTACCTTCTATTTCTTGCCCAATAGAAAGCCCAGCCCATTTTCTCTGTAAAGTAAAAGAGAAAAAAAAGATACTTAAAACCAAAGCAATCAAAAGTAGACAAGAAAAAAAGAGCAATTTTAATGAATTTTCAGAACACATTCAAAGATCAAAACATGGTATGCTATTATGGTTGAACTGTGCTCTCCCCCTCCAAAGTATGTTGAAGTCTTAGCCCCTAACACCTGTGGATGTGACTTTATTTAAAAATACGATCTCTGCAAATGTAATCAAGTTAACATGAGGCCATAATGAATTAGGGTGAACCCTAAGCCAATATGACTGGTGTCCTTCTAAGAAGAAAGAGACAAAGACACATAGACAGAACACCATCATGTGATAGCAGAGGCAGAAACTGAAATGATGCAGCTACAGGCCAAGGAATACCAAAGGATTGCCGGCAACACCAGAAGCTAAGTACAGAACAGATTCTTCCCTAGAGCCTTCAGAGAGGGAATAGCTCTACTGACAGCTTGATTTCAGACTTCCAGCCTCCAGAATGGTGAGAATAAATCTCTGTTGTTTTAAGCCACCAGCAATGGTTCTCTGTTACTTACCCCAGGAAAGTAATGCATGTGCTATAGTTTATATCTGAACATCTGTTCCAAAACATGCAAAGCTTGCCTTTTGCAGTAAAGCTGGCACCACTGAGAAGGATGCTCCTTTGCACAATATGATGCTACAGAAGGTCTTCACTGTATCAGATCACACTTCAGTGTTTTAAATGTACTGCTGCAGTTAGTTTTACTGTTTGTTACAGTATCTCAAAAAGGAAGACATTTGATTCATGAAGACTCAATTAAAACTGGTCAGAAAATCTATTTTGAAACCCAATCAGGGACTGAAATCATTAGATAGTCATAGCTACTCTTTGTATACTAGCCAGAAGATTTTTAGACATTTACAGCTAGATTTTAGGCTTTCCCAAATCCCTACTGTTTATAATGGCAAGAAGTATGAAGGCAGGCCAGATTGTGTTTAGGCAGGAATTTGGGGCTTGCTTGGTATAGATTCAAAATTAGTAATTACTGATAACACTCCAAAGAACAATGAGAAAAACAATTTTTGGTTGAAAATCAACAGTTCGCCTGCTCATCCGAACACTGCAGACTCTGTAGTGGGTAATTTAGAAGATGCTGCACTGTGAATACGTGCAACAAGTGCTCTCCCTTGCAGCTTTCTTACCACATCCTGTTTCCCTCCTCTCTGCCCTTCACCTCCCCCAGAAGACCTCTTCTGTAAAACCCCACCCCACTTCCAGCCAACCTGAAATTTAGCACCATGCTCGTTAAGCTTAGACTTTAAGTCAAAAGGAAGCCACATTTAGGTTCTGTACTTCAATCCCAAAGACAGCTGATATGGTTTGGCTGTGTCCCCACCTAAATTTCATCTTTAGTTCCCATAATCCCCATGTGTCATGGGAGAGACCCAGTGGGAGGTAACTGAATCATGGGCGTGGGTTTTCCCATGCTGTCTGCATGACAGTGAATAACTCTCACGAGATCTGACGGTTTTATAAAGGGCAGTTCCCCTGCACACGCTCTCTTGTCTGCCACCATGTAAGACATGACTTTGCTCCTCCTTCGCCTTCCACCATGATTGTGAGGCCTCCACAGCCATGTGGAACAATGAGTCCATGAAATCTTGTTTATCTTTATAAATTACCCAGTCTCCGGTATTTCTTCATAGCAGTATGAAAATGGACTGATACAGCAGTCCTTAGGGATAACAACAGTAGCTATTTTATAAGGTTGTTTGGAGAATTAAAAAAGCTAACACATGCCAAAGTACTGAGAATAGAACCTGGCCTATAGTAAATGTTGGGGGAAATTTTTTTTTTTTATTTAAATAAAACAGAGACAAGGAGAAATGGCCACGTCTCAAGCTATTTCTAACAATCAGAATCCCAAATGGAACACTGTAAAAGCTGACGAACCCTGGAATATCCCAAATTTTTAATCTTTAGAAATAAATGTGAAAGTGGTCTGGATAATGAAGAGGTATCAGACAGACAGGTGGAATAGTAAGTGAAAATTTCCTGTAATTTTTGAGGGCTTCAAGAGATCTTCAATAGTTCCTTTTTTTCCTCTTTTTAAAGAGACAGAATCTCACTCTGTAGCCCAGGCTGGGGCATGGTGGCACAATCATAGCTCACTACAGCCTCGACTTCCTGGGCTCAAGTGATCCTCCTAACCTCAGCTTCCCAAGTAGCCTGGACTACAGGCATGTGACACCATGCCCAGCTAATTAAAATATTTTTTTTTGTAGAGACAGTGTGGGGGACAAGGGTCTCGCTATACTGGTCTGGAATTCTTGGTCTCAAGCGATCCTCCTCCACCTCCCAAAGCACTAGGATTATAAGTGTGAGGCACCTGGCCCATCTAATAATTATTTTGTTTGTTTGTTTGTTTGTTTTCTTTTTTAAACAGGGTCTCACTTTGTCACCTAGGCTAGAGTGCAGTGGCAGTATCTCACCTCACTGCAGCCTCGATTTCCCAGGCTCAAGTGATCCTCCTGCCTCAGCCCCACAAGAAATTAGGACTACAGGCAGGCACCACCACGCCCAGATAATTTTTGTACTTTTAGTAGAGACGGGGTTTCGCCATGTTGCCCACATGGTCTTGAACTGCTGGACTCAAGTGATCCACCAGCTTTGGCCTCCCAAAGTGCTGGGATTACCAGCATGAGTCATTGCAACCAGCCTAATAGTTCTTAAATGAGTGTTTGATCTCTTTCTCTAAACCTTCAGGGAAGTCTACCAATGCTCATTAGCATACTAGGAGGAGGTAGGGATTGCATTTACATTACTTAGGACTGGGGTCAGTCAGCAGCCTGAGTAAAATGATAAGGGAGAAGAAGATACAGACTAGTATTTGTGGTGCTTTATATTCTGTATGATGTGCCTGGGGCAGCGCTAAGCAATCTAATTCTCTGGATTCCAGAGAATCCACCAACAGTTGTAACTGTAATCACAACCCATCCAGTTGTTATGGGAGCCTAGCAACTTATGTTGTAATTTGAGACTCTTTTCAAATTCTTTAGTATAACGCCATCACATTATAAAATCACTATTCTTAGATGTCAATTTTACAAATAAAATGTTTTTTATCTTTTATGTTACCCTGGGGGTTAACATTAAAATAACTTGACCCTTTATGTGATAGCTGACTGATTCTACTGCAAAATCTTTAAAAATTAGGGAAAAAAATCAAGGCAAAAGAACGCAGCCACAGCAAAAATTGGCAGTTAAGAATCTGTCTTTAGGTTGGGCATGATGATTCACACCCTATAATCCCAGCACAAGGTGGGAGGATAACTTGAGCCTAAGAGTTAAAGACTAGCTTGGGGAACACAGTTAAGACCCATCTCTACAAACAATTTTAAAATTAGTCAGGCACAGTGGTACAAGCCTGTAGTCTCAGCTACTTGGGAGACTGAGGTATGAGAATTGCTTGAGATGAGGAGCAGTGATCATGCCACTCCAGCCTGGGTGACAGAACGAGACCCTGTCTTAAAAAAAAAGAAAAGACTGTATCTTTAAATTCCTTATATAATACTTAGATGTTTTTCTTCAGTATGAATCAATACAGTAATAGGATGATGCTTGCTTAAAATGAACGGACTATTTATATTCTATAACTTTCAAAAACAGAAGAGAATAAATTAACATCTGAATTACCTGAGGTAAACTAAATGCAATGCTCCCTGGAACCACTGATGGATGTGTCTTCAGTGTAAATGTGTACCTGTGATTGGGAGAGGTCCTCACAATCACATGCCTAAAGGACAGGACAGAAACGTTGTTAGTACTCCACTTTGAAGGAAATGAAGAACATAATTTCAAAATGTATTTCTTTTCAAACTGATATTTAATGAGTATCAGGTGGAAACTACATTATCTGTGTCTTGAAGAAACAGAACCACAAATTTAGTTTCCAAAACTATCAGCAATCCCAAATGTGTTCCAGATATAAGGAGCACCTTGGGTCAAACACTCATCAAGTAGAATCCAGCCAAAATACCATCCAAAATACCAACTTCATTACATTTCCAGTTTACATAAAACTGAAGCCAGTGATTTAGAGTCCTTGATATCAAGTAAAAACTAGATGAATTTCCTCTCCTGAGAATTACTTCACATCCTAATAAAATAAGGAGAGCCAAAGATAAAAGAGCTAGGATATAGCAATCAAAAAAGGTTAGTTTTTAGACTACTTATTAAATTTATTTGCAGACTCTGTCAACAGGCTAAAACAACCTACAAAATAAAAAAAAAGATTTAAAAAATTCCCAAATACATCAGCTTTCATGTAGACATCAATATTTACTGTTTTAAAAAATTTTGTGCTAATTCCCTGTTCAGAAATTACCTGTTTAAAAAAAAAAAAATAGTCCTCTCATGATAATCTCCTATACCAGGTAACTAGAAAGTACTATGTGTAAGACAGAAGCTTCAAATCCTGTTATACACCAGCAGTATCTTTTTTTTTTTTTTTTAATAGATGCGGTCTTGCTATGTTGCCCAGGCGGGCCTCAAACTCCTGGGCTCAAGGGATTCTCCTGCCTCAGTCTCTAAAGTAGTTGGGACTACAGGCATGCCCCAACATGCCTAGCTCACTATCTTTTTAAAAATTATCTTCTTAGAATGCTGTAATTTTTCACATCAATGGCTAATGTTTCTATACATATTTTCTTGCCACTAGAACACACGTTCCTTGTATCAACTACATTTTGAGTAACCCCACCATGAGCACAGTGAACATTTAACATATGTAAAAGAATTCTACAAATTCTCACACTGATTATCTACACTTCAGTTTATCTGTTGAAAGTCCTGTGCTCAATTTAGCATCACAGAATGTTTAGCACTGGTAACAATGTTAATATCACCATATAGTACAGCCTCTTACTCTGAAGCTGGAAACCAAAGATGATTAGCATTTCTAACTCTGTGAAACTCATGTATTTCACAGACAACATTTTAAGAAAAATGCTCAGTTAAAACCCTACCACCTTGCCTCTTATTTCCCTACAGCCCCTTCATCTTCTTATGTATACCAATCTCAGAAGCATATGGATGGCACTGAACTTGCAGCAGGGTCTTTAGAAGTCCTGGCAGTGGGGTGATATAAATCAGTTAAAATAAATTACAATGCAAAATGCCTTTAAGGATTCTACATTTGCTTTGCATCTTCCAATTTTGTCTTTCCTTTTTTTTTGATACAGAGTTTCACTGTGTCACCCAGGCTGGAGTGCAGTGGTGCCATCTCAGCTCACTACAGTCTCTGCCTCCTGGGTTCAAGTGATTCTCATGCCTCAGCCTGCTAAGAAACTGGGACTACAGGCGCACACCACCATGCCTGGCTAATTTTTATTTTTAGTAGACATGGGGTTTCACCATGTTGGCCAGGTTGGTCCCAAATTCCTGAGCTTAGGCAATCAGCCCACCTTGGCCTCCCAAAGTACTAGGATTACAGGCATGAGCCACCACACCCAGCCCATCTTCCAATGTTCATGTCTCTTGGATTACCATGGTAATAATAACCATAACAGCTAATATTTACTAAGGGCTTGTTAACATGTTGGGCACTGTCCTAAGCGCTTTATTTATGTAACTTACTCTTCATAGCTACCTTGAAGAAGAGATCATCTCCATTATACAGATCAGGACATAGAGGTACAGAAATGGTCACCCAGTTTGTAATTGGTAGAGCAAGGAAAACTCAAACAATCTGAGTTGGCCAAAATCAAACATCTAACAACTCTGCTATATATGATTCATACAACCAGTATGTTTAGCTCTCCTAAGACAACCGATGAAAACTAAAGTTTTATACATAAAAAACTGTATGTGATTTTAAAAACATTATACAGTATTTATCAAAGTTTGACACAGTAATGATTCAAATACACAATTTTTCATCACCTTCTCCATTTTCCAACTCAGCAAGAAAAATTAAAAAAAAATATTTTCCAACGTTTCCTAAAAATGACTCTCTGGAAGTTTCCGAAATGCCACTTAGCAGGTTAAAAGAAAACAAAGTCAGATACTCACTGGCCAGACTGGAAATCCTTTTCATTCACAACTGCACAATTGGTTAAAGATAATTCATCTGTAGGACATCTTGCTGCTTGCATGCTCTGTAAGAATCAATGATTAGGAAAATCAAATTAAGTCATGTTCTATTCCCTTAAAGAATACTTTATGCCTTTCTGTCCTCTCTTCTTTATCACTCTCATTGCTATAACAAACATCTATCGTTTTTGACTCCCAGCATCCCTTCCTCTGAAGTAAGAGCAAACCCTTCCTTTGGGAAACTGTTCCTTCCCCATTCCATGTGGTTTTGTGAGACTGCCAGTCAGCACACATGCAACTACGTCTACTCTATCCCACCCACAGGATTTTATATATGCTGGCACTAGACCAAAGGCATTCTTCTGCAAGTCAGAGCACCCCACGGAGAAAGACTTTCCACTGTAAAACGGTAAAACTATCACAGAGACACAGACAAGCTAACAGACAACCTGGAAACACAGACCTGGCAACCAAGTTCTGGAGACCAGTCCTGAATATTAGTTACGAGCCAACACACTTTTTTTTGCTCAAGCTTTTTTGAATTAGTTTTCCATGTCTTCCAAAGAATCTTGACTAATAAAAATGCACTAAAGTAAATTCAATAAATTTGATAAACTTATGTATCAAATTTTATATATATTATCAAAAGTATATTATGAAATTTTATGTATATTATAAAAAGTATACTATGAAAAAGTATCTTTTTATAAGAGATCCCAGGTGGCTACAAACTGTATCTCCTATAGATTGAGAAAAACCATCTTCCAAATATCTTTCAACAAAAATAATTACAGACTATATATTTTTTTAAAAACAGCCTTTTTGGTCAACAGCAACTAGCAAAATGTTCCTTTATACAATATATTTAACCAATAACCCTTCCATGGTTCACTAGGGTTTCCTAGTGAGCTATGACAGGTAGTCATAGAAGTGTTCATTCTCCAAACCTCAAGCCAAAGCTGATTTTTTTTTTTTTTTTTTTTTTTTTTTTTTTTTTGAGATGGAGTCTTGCTCTGTCACCCAGGCTGGAGTGCAGTGGCACAATCTCGGCTCACTGCAAGTTCCACCTCCCGGGTTCACGCCATTCTCCTGCCTCAGCCTCCTGAGTAGCTGGGACTACAGGTGCCTGCCACCATGCCTGGCTAATTTTTTGTATTTTCAGTAGAGTCAGGGTGGTCTTGATCTCCTGACCTCACGATCCACCCACCTTGGATTCCCAAAGTGCTGGGATCACAGGCGTAAGCCACCGTGCCCGGCCAAGCTGATTATTCTTAAATTTGTCTCCCAGATATAAGTTTATAGAGGAAAGTGAATTATTTTTGGCTTTGTTTTATTTTAACTAAAAGGCCAGTTTCAATATCATTATCCCTGTTGTTTAGGGCAGTAGTCTCTAAAGTGGGATATGTGTGCTTGAAGGGTGTTTGTATTATACAATAATCCTTTGGGGTGTAAAAATAAAATATTAGCACTTGTATTTATATTGACTTTATACCATTTCTTATTTATTTTTGTTTTGTTTTGTTTTTTGACACAGTCTCTCTCTGCTGCCCAGACTGGAGTGCAGTGGCGGATCTCAGCTCACCACAACCTCTGCCTCCCAGGTTCCAGTGATTCTCGTGCCTCAGCATCCCAAGTAGCTGGGTTACAGGCGTGCTCTACCACGCCCAAGTAATTTTTGTATTTTCAGTAGAGATGGGGGTTTCATCGCGTTGCCCAGGCTGGTCTCAAACTCCAGAGCTCAGGCAATCCGCCAGCCTCAGCCTCCCAAAGTGCTAGGATTACAGGCGTGAGCCACCGCATCCAGCCATACCATGTATGTATGTATGTATGTATGTATGTATGTATGTATGTATGTATTTTAATTTTTTTGAGATGGAATCTCACTCGGTCACCCAGGCTGGAGTGCAGTGGTGCGATCTCGGCTCACTGCAAGCTCCGCCTTCTGGGTTCACGCCATTCTCCTGCCTCAGCCGCCAGAGTAGGTGGGACTACAGGCGCCCGCCACCACACCCGGCTAATTTTTTTGTATTTTTAGTAGAGATGGGGTTTCACCATGTTAGCCAGGATGGTCTCAATCTCCTGACCTGGTTAACCACCTGCCTCGGTCTCCCAAAAGTGCTGAGATGATAGGCATGAGCCACCGCGCCCAGCCCATTTTTATTAAAGATGAACCTCACTCTACGTGTCCACTCTACCTTAAGATATAATCTGACGGCACGAACAAAGTCCTCGTAATCCACCAGGCTTTTAAGTGTTCACAGCAAGAGTTAAACGTCTATAATTTTTCCACCTATGTCTAAAATCACAGGCTATTTAATGTGACACTTCACAAAACTGTATGAAAGTTAGTGTCGAAACTGCTGTTTCCCTAAGAAAAGCCATGGACCATAGATGAAATTATACACAGAAATAAAAATGGTGACAAACTAAATGTATTCTTTTATTGGTAAGTATAGTCAAAAGCTCTTAGAAAACCCTAAAGACTTGAAGATATCAGGACAAAATACAGTGTGTGGGGTTTGCTATACAATTGGATAAAAATATAGATGATTCTTTCATCTTGTATTTGTTGGGTAATTATGAAATATACAAGAAATACAATTTTGTAAGATACCAAGGAACAATGTATTAAAAGGGAGGTATTCTTAACTGTAAATGAAACAAGGTATTTTACAGGAAAACTGTAACCACTGATGAAATGACTGCTTTGACTGGAATTTTAAAAAAGAATTCTGGCCGGGCGGGGTGGCTCACGCCTGTAATCCCAGCACTTTGGGAGGCTGAGGCGGGTGGATCACGAGGTCAGGAGATTGAGACCATCCTGGCTAACACGGTGAAACCTAGTCTCCACTAAAAATACAAAAAAATTAGCCAGGTGTGGTGGCGGGCGCCTGCAGTCCCAGCTACTCGGGAAGCTGAAGCAGGAGAATGGTGTGAACCCAGGAGGCGGAGCTTGCAGTGAGCCGAGATCGTGCCACTGCACTCCAGCCTGGGCGACAGAGTGAGACTCCATTTCAAAAAATAGTAATAATTATTATTATTATTCTCAGAATAAAGTTACAGTGATAGCATCTGATACAAAAGCCTTTAACGGCTTCATTCACAGGTAAACTATTGCTGTAATTAAGTTAAAACAAGGTACCTCAGATGTCACTGAGGTTAATTGTATCAATATAGAAATCTTCCTCTACTCTACTCTGGGAGATAGGAAGTAGACACCGATTTTTTTTTTTTTTGAGACAGAGTCTTGCTCTATCACCCAGAATGGAGTGCAGTGGCGCAATCTCAGCTCAGAGTAGCTGGGACTACAGTTGTACACCACCACGTCTAATTTTTGTATTTTTAGTAGAGATGGGGTTTCACCATGTTGGCCAGGTTGGTCTCAAACTCCTGGCCTCAAGTGATCCACCTGCCTTGGCCTCATAATCTTTTTTTTGTTTTTAAATCCATACAGATTCACTAGTCACCACAAGAAACGTACTTAAAAGATTTGTTAAATGTAGATGAGTTACACAATTTTTTAAAAATAAAAAGATTAGAGTTCCAAACTTGCTAAATATTTCTGAAGAGGTTATAAGTAGTATGCTACCAAGAAGATATTAAAAAACAAAAAAACTCATTCTGCCCCTACAAAATAAAAATATTTAGCAACATGTCAAAATTCTTTTCAGCTTTTCCAGAAAAAAGAAAAAGAGAAAAAAATCGGCTGGGCGCAGTGGCTCACACCTGTAATCCCAGCACTTTGGGAGGCTGAGGCGGGCAGATCACCTAAGGTCAGGAGTTCGAGACCAGCCTGGCCAACATGGTGAAACCCCGTCTGTACTTTAAATACAAAAATTAGCCAGGCATGGTGATGCACACCTGTAATCCCAGCTACTCAGGAGGCTGAGGCAGGAGAATTGCTTGAACCCAGGAGGCAGAGGTTGCAGTGAGCCCAGATGGCGTCATTGCACTCCAGCCTGGGGGATAAGAGCTGGACTTCGTCTCTAAAAAAAAAAAAAGAGAGAGAGAGAGAGAAAAATTCTTTCCTAATAGAGCATTTCAAAATTGGATATTTGGAAACATTTCCATTGCTAAGTGATTCTGCAGTTGAAACAATATATATAATCTAAAAATTAAAGATACCAAAATCTCATATCTTCATGCTTTATAAAGTCAGAAACAGAATATTCTACAACTTTTTAAAATATCTTCCAAATGAAGACTTACAGTGACTTTTGGAACCCATTTATTAGCACAATAAAAGTATAATATATTTTTATTAATCTGCAAGAAAAACTAATAGATGGAAATTTACCAGCCACATTTCAATAAAGCACTTCTATAAATGGTGAAAAAGTCTGGAGAAAAAAGAATATGATTTAGAAAGTACAGCCAAATTCCTCCGTTTTGTTCCAGGCTTTGACTGCCATTAAAGTATCAAAATAAACTGATTTTAGAAACAGCCCTCTGAGCAGCTGTATCACATAATATTAAACAAAGATTTTAAAGAATAATGATGTACCACTTTACTTTCTGGGTTTCTTTGTTTTTTGTTTTTTTTTAGATGGAGTCTTGCTGTGTCACCCAGGCTGGAGTGCAGTGGCATGATCTTGGCTCACTGTAACCTCTGCCTCACGGGTTCAAGCAATTCTCCTGCCTCACCCTCCCAAGTAGCTGGGACTACCGGCACGTGCCACCACATCCAGGCTAATTTTTTGTATTTTTTTAGTAGAGACAGGGTTTCGCTATATTGGTCAGGCTTGTCTCAAACTCCTGAACTCAAGTGATCTGCCTGCCTCAGCCTCCCAAAGTGCTGGGATTACAGGCGTGAGCCACTACACCTGGCCTACTTTCTGTATTTTTAGTAAAATTAATACTATGAGAATATTGTACCTGTCATCTTTAGCTCATCCTTTTTTTTATACATGTTCTACTATGTACATAACTTTGAGTACTACGTATCATCTATAAATAAATATTGTCATATAATCAATACATGAGGGTACATAATCAAAACATTTTTTAGTTATGAAATTCATGATAAATGTTTGGAAATCACTAATTGAGCACGAGATGAATAAAGTCTAGGTCACAAGTCTGCTTTGTGAAAGAGACAGCATTTCTGTGTTCAACAAATGTTGATAGCATTTTGCCCAAAGTCACAGCTTGATCAGCCACCTGACAGAAATGTACTGAACTTTTTCAGTTTCCACTTTCCCAGGGTCGTTTTCACCTGCAAGCTTCTTTCTTTTATATAATCTTCCCCTGCTAACCCCTGCTCCATCCCTGGACAACTCCCACTCACTCTACAATTCTCCACTTAGACATTACTTTTTCTGGAAGGCATTCCTAGACACCTGCCCCTCCCCATTAAACTGATGAAATAAACTTCAAATGGAAGCACTCAACTATATTTTTATCATCTGTCTACATGTTTGCATTGCATATAAGACACTAAACTTCTCAAAGACTGAGACTATATCTTGCTCACATCTGTAGTTCCCAGTGTTAGTACAGGGCCTAGTACACAGTGAGTACTTATTAAACGTTTGTTGAACACAAAAATTTATAGATCAATACAAACCTGTCTCAACTGCAGAATAAACAATTAACAAAGGACTGATCGTCTCAAGGTTATTTAGGAAGTGAGAAAATTGAGCTAAAATGACCTAATAGTTCAAAATATTTCACAGAACTATATAGCTAAAGTAATAAAATAAATTTATAAAATGCTAACTCATTTATAAACTTGTTTATTTGTCAAGTGTCCTTCAAAAGGAGTGAAAAAATCCACAGAAGTCATCTGGCTGGCCAACCAAAACAGATGCTGTGAACAAAAGGCCTCCCTACTGGAATCCAGAAGCATCTGTGTTTTTATGGTAAGCCAAGCAGGGCATCTCATTTTTTCAACAAAGTATAAGTCTCTATAAATAGTAGCTGTGTACTCCACCACAGCAATGTCAACGGAAATTTCCACAATTTTTCTAACACTGACCTTGCCCCTAGGAAACAATAATGAAAGCCAACCACTATAGTCATGCAGCTGTGAAGAAATGAAAGTAAAGGCCAGGCATGGTGGCTCACGCCTATAATCTAAGCACTTTGGGAGGCCAAGGTGGGAGGACTGTCTGAGCTCAGGAGTTCAAGACCAGCATGGGTAACACAGTGAAACCCCATGTCTACTAAAATACAAAAAATTAGCCGGGCATGGCAGTGTGTGCCTGTAGTCCCAGCTATTCGGGAGGCTAAGGCAGGAGAACTGCTTGAATCCAGGAGGCGGAGGTTGCAGTGAGCTGAGATTGTGCCACTGCACTCCAGCCTGGGTGACAGAGCGAGACTGTTCAAAAAAAAAAAAAAAAGAAATGAAAATATAAAACTGATAGGCATTTTATATGTTGAGTTATTAGAACATTTAGCCGTCTGAAGGGTATAGAAATGTCTTCATTATAACAACTTAAAATGTCAAAACTTATAAACTCATTGCTACTATAAAGAATGAAAATTTCAACAAACCTTTAATGGAAACTTTAGTGAGGTAATTACATCATTACTTACTTGAAAGCCTTTCATGTGCAGAAAGATTATTCGCTTATCTTCATCAAAGAAACTGGGGGGATTTAATCAGGGCTCTTCTGGACAACACTGCACAGTTTTGGAATTTAAATCACACACTTTCGTCCAAAGGTCCACTTAAAAAACTGGATTAAAGTAGGCTTTACTCTTTACCAAATAATTTAATAGGGCAAAATAAACAGAAAGAAAAATAAAGAGTGTGGCATCTGAACAAAAGAGCTTCCTCTACCTGAACTGTCACCCTTATGAATCCACTGGTTCTTCCTCTGTGGTGCTCTAGGCTTTGGTTTCACTTCTGTCACAGGAAAGGGAAGGACTGAAAACACAAACCTGCCCCAGGGCCAGCTCAGCTAACATGTCTCACTCAACTATTTCTTGTTAGAGGATCTTTCCTGAAAAATAACATTTCAGAACTACACTGTTCAGCAAAGAAATCACTACACATATTTCACTATTAAAATTAATTTAGTTAAATTCAATTCTTCAGTTGCACTAGCCCTACGTTTCAAGAGCCACACGCGGCTAGATCGCTGCAGAAAGTTTCATCGGATAGTACTGGCCTAGAACAGCGCAAGGAAGGCCATCAGTACTAATCTTCAGGCCTCTGGAATCCCTCTGTGCTACATATTCCTATAACAATAACTTCTCTTAAAATTCTGAAGTCATGTGGGACTAGAAGTGATGGGGTAGAAATAAGTTAAACTTACATGTCCTATAGTTATCTCTTGAAGAGCCTTTAGGGATATCCTTGATATTCTCTATCTCAAACTAATAACTGTTCACGTAGATGAACCTCCTGCCTGGCATCCCTTAGAACTTTAGAATTCCTTTACAAGTTTCTAATGAAAAGAAAAACAATTCCCATTTGGGTCTTTTGGGGGGAAAAGCATGCAAAGAAAAATATAAAAGGCTGACAACATTCAATACTGGCAAAGATGCAACACAGTTTCTACAAAGTTAATGTGACCCAACAAGTGCACCCCTAGGTTTTTAGTTGAAAGAAATGAAAATACATCCACACAAAGACACGCACACAAATGTTCACAACAGCTGTACTCATAATAGCCTAAAAATGGAAACAACACAAATGTCTACCAAAAGATGAATGAAGAAATTATAGGAGAGCCATACAATTGAATACTACTCAGAAATTCAAAAGAAACTAGTCCAGGTGCAGTGGCTCATGCCTGTAATCCCAACACTTTGGGAGGCCAAGGCAGGGGCATCGCTTGAGTCCAGGAGTTCCAGACCAGCCTGGGCAACATGGTGAGACCCTGTCTCTACAAAAGGTATACAAATTAGCCGGGCATGGTGGCACATGCCGGTAGTCCCAACTACTTGGGAGGCTGAAGTGCGAGGATTGCTTGAGCCCAGGAGTATGAGGTTGCAGTGAGCTATGATCACACCACAGCACCCCAGCCTGGGCAACAAAGCAGGACCCTGTCTCTACAAAAAAATAAAAACTAAACTTAAAAAGACACACACTAAACTGTTAACAGTGGTTACCACCAAGGAGAAAGACAAGAAGATGTGAAGGAAACACCTTCACTCTTCACAATTCTGAACTGCTGGAACTGTTTTTACAATAAATAAAGTTTGTCTCACAAAAATCATTTCAAATATAGAAAACTTTTATGTATAATTTGTTCCCTACAGCATTATTTTAACAGTGATGAATTAGGAGCAACCTAAAGGTCCTGTTTCAAAGTAATGGTTCTGTAAACTACAACATACCTGCACTTGATTATATATATCATATGAGGATCAAAATTCTCGTAACACACTGACGTAGGGTTCATATCACAGAATTGTATATAGAAATTTTACTTCACAGTTTTTTTTGGTGTATGTGTGTGAGGCAAGGTCTGGCTCTATCACCCAGGCTGGAGTGCAGGGGCGCCATCTCAGCTCACTGCAACCATTGCTTCCCTTGCTCAAGCCATCTTCCCACCTCAGTCTCCAGAGTAGCTGAGACTACAGGCAAGCGCCACCACGCCAGGCTAATTTTTGTAATTTTTGTAGAGATGGGGTTTCATCAGGTTAGCCAGGCTGGTTCCGAACTCCTGACCTCATGTGATCCGCCTGCTTCAGCCTCCGAAAGTGCTGAGACTACAAGTGTTAGCCACCATGCTCAGCCTACAGCATCATTTTTTTTTAAAGTATAGCAAACCAACTAAATGGAAACACACCAAAACGTGAAAAACAACTGACTGTAAAATGAAACTATGGGTGATTTCCAGCTTTCCACACTGATTTTAAATCTCGTATGTGAAGTTTTCAGGTATATCTGCTTCTATTTCTAGGTTGGTTGTTTTACTTCATTAACTATCTGATTTCTGTACTAGTACTACATTGTTTTAATTACCATATATGGCATATTTTGATGTCTAGTTTTGTCAGATTCGTATCAAAAAAGTAATATTCTTAACTTCACAGAAGCATCTCAGGACATGCATCTCAAATGTTTAAAGAGGCAGAAGGCTCCCTCCCCTGTCTTTTTCTTTGAGATGGAGTCTCACTCTGTCACCCACGCTGGAGTTAGTGCAGTGGCTCGATCTTGGCACACTGCAACCTCCACCTCCCAGGTTCAAACAATTCACCTGCCTCAGCCTCCAAAGTAGCTGGGATTACAGGCAACCGCCACCACACCCGGCTAATTTTTGTATTTTTTGTAGAGACAGGTTTCACCATGTTGGCCAGGCTGGTCTCGAATTCCTGACCTCAAGTGATCCGCCCACCTCAGCCTCCCAAAATGCTGGAATTACAGGCGTAAGCTACCACGCCCGGCTATCCCATCACTACCACCCTGCCCAATCTTTGCTCTCTTGAATCTTGGCACACTGCCAGTAAGCCTCTCACGGGTCACTAAAAAAGTAAAAATCCCATAATTCTATTTTAATTCTACTCTCTAATTCTTTTTTTTTTTTTTTTTTGAGACGGAGTCTCGCTGTGTCTCCCAGGCTGGAGTGCAGTGGCGTGATCTCGGCTCACTGCAAGCTCCGCCTCCCGGGTTCACGCCATTCTCCCGCCTCAGCCTCCCAAGTAGCTGAGACTACAGGCGCCAGCCACCACGCCCGGCTAGTTTTTTTTTTTTTTGTATTTTTAGTAGAGACAGGGTTTCACCATGTTAGCCAGGATAGTCTCGATCTCCTGACCTCGTGATCCACCCGCCTCGGCCTCCCAAAGTGCTGGGATTACAGGCTTGAGCCACCGCGCCCGGCCTCTCTAATTCTTTTAACTCACTTCAAACTAGCAACCTTTTCTTTCTTCTCTTTATTACCAAACCTTTCAAGTCTCCTTCCTTGCCTTCCATGTTCTCATCCTATGGCTATCTTCTTCAACCATTCTCTGAAATCCTTTCCAGCAGCCACTTTACTGTAATTGCTGTCTTCAAAATCACCAATGACTAAATGCCAAATACAGTGGTACCTCCTTCTCAGTATTCACTTTTTCATTTGTTTGTCTTGCTGTGTTCCTCTTCTGTTAATATCATCATTATCGTTTCAAGTCATTAAATTCAAGATTTCAGGGTCATTCTTCCCTTCACTGCCTATCCCCGGAATGCACACATAAACAACCAAGAGTCTACTCAGTCTACTGCACTCACTCGGATGTGCCTCCCTTCCAGTCTCACAACCATAACCTAGTTCAGCTATATCACCTCTCCTAAAAAACTGCAATGGTAATAACCGGTGTCCCTGGTTCTAACTTTTGTTCTCCTCCAACTCAGCCTTCCCTCTGCCAGCAGACATGACCTGAGACTAAAAATGTGATTCCTAAGTAATAAAGCCCAAACTCCTTAGTATGCTACTCCAGTCACCTATGCAAGATTCATCTTTATTTTTCTGCGTCCTCTACCTCAACACCCCACCCCAACCCCATGTACCTCACATTCCAAACTCCATTCCTTCACTCACACTATTCCTTTTGACTGAATTCCCTATTTCAAACCCCTTCCACCTGTGAAAATCTTTCCCACCTTGCAAAGCCAAGTTTATGAAACTCCCTGGTTCCTAGTAAGATTGAATATCTCCTTTGTGCTTTTTCAGCTGTCTTTGTACTACTTATTACAAGCTGCCTTACATTAGACTTATTTAAGTACCATGCCTTCCTCACAAGATTCTAAGCTCTGATTCTCCTGCACCACTCAGGGATTATACAATAAATGTTAATGGAGTTCTCACTGCCATTTTTCACACACACACACACACACACACACACACACACACATATATATATAATTTTTTTTAAAGACAGAGTCTCACTCTGTTGCCCAGGCTGGAGTGCAGTGGCGCGATCTTGGCTTACTGTAACCTCCGCCTCCCAGATTCAAGCAATTCTCCTGCATCAACCTCCCAAGTAGCTGAGACTACAGGCATGTGCCACCACGCCCTGGCTAATTTTTTGTATTTTTTAGTAGAGACGGGGTTTCACCATGTTAGCCAGCATGGTCTCAATCTCCTGACCTCATGATCCGCCCACCTCGGCCTCCCAAAGTGCTGGGATTACAGGCGTGAGCCACTGCGCCCGGCTGATATATTTCATATAATATAAAATTAATCATTTAAAACGTATACTTGGGTGGTTTTTGTTTTTTGGAGGGTTTTGTTTTGAGAGACAGGGTCATGCTCTATCACTCAGGCTGGAGCCCAGTGGCACAATCACAGCTCACTGTAACCTCGAATTCCTAGGCTCAAGTGATCTTCCCACCTCAGCCTCCAAAGTAGCTGGGACTACAGACACACACCACCATACTCAGGTAATTAAATTTTTTTCTTTTTTTTTTTAGAAACAGGGTCTTGCTGTGTTGCCCAGGCTGGTCTTGACTTCCTGGCCTCAAGCAATCTTCCCACCTGGGTCTCCCAAAGTGTTGGGATTACAGGCATGAGCCACTGCACTCAGCCTTTGAATGGTTTTTAGTATATTCACTATGTTGTACAACCATAACCACTATCTACTTCCAGAACAGTCCCATCACCCCAAAAAGAAACTCTGTCCCTACTTGCAGTTAGTCTCAATTCATCCCTTCTTTCATTCCTTCTCAACCACTAATCTACTTTGTCTCTATGAATTTGCTTATTGTGGACATTTCATGTAAGCAGAATCACACAATTTGTCATCTTTGTGACTGGATTTTCACTTAGCATAATGTTTTCAAGGTTCATGTTGTAGCATGTGATAGTTATTTCATTATTTTTATTTATTTATTTTGTAGAGACTGGGTCTATGTTGCCCAGGCCGGTCTTGAACTCCTGGCCTTAAGCAATCCTCCCATTGTGACCTCCTAAAGCAATAGGATTACGCTTGAGAGCTACTGCACCTGGCTTCTGCATTCCTTTTTATGGCTGGATAAGATTTCATTGTATGGATATGCCACATTTTATTTATCATTTCATCCGCTGATGGACATTTGGGTTGCTTCCACTTTTTGGCAACTATGAATAAATAATGCCACTTGTTAATGTGTGTACAAGTTAATGTATGAACATATGTTTTCAATTCTCTTGGGTCTATACCCAGGAGTAGAATTGCTGAGTCATTCTATGTTTAGTTTTTTTGAGGAACTGCAAAACTTTTGTGCAGTAACTGCATCATTTTACATTTCCATCAGCAATGAAGGCTCTAGTTTCTCTACTTCCTTACCAAAACTTGTTACTGTCTTAAAAAAAAAAATAGTATGACCATCCTAGAGGATGTAAAGTGTTATCTCTCCCTGTGGTTTTGATTTGTAATTCCCTACAGACTATGATGTTGAAGATCTTGTCATGTGCTTCTAAGTCATTTGTACATCTTCTCTGGAGAAATGTCTATTCTATTCAAATGCTTTGCCCATTTTTAAATTGCACTGTCTTATCTTTGTTGAGTTGAAAGGGTTCTTTGTATATTCGGGATATAAACAATATATATAAAATATGTATACTTATCAGAGATATAATTTGCAAATATTTTCCCCCATTCTGTGAGTTGTCTTCATTCTACAGTGTCCTTTGATGCATGAAAGTTTTTAACGAAGTCCAGTTTATCTACGTTTTTCTTTCACTGCTTGTGTTTTTGTTTTATATCTTCAAAAATCACCATTTAATCCAAGGTCATACAGACTTTCACCTATGTTTCCTTCTAAGAACTTAACAGGTTTAGGTCTTTGATCCATTCTGAGTTAATTTTCGTATGTGATGTGAGGCAGGGATCCAAATTCATTTTTTTACATGTAGATATCCAGTTGCCCCAGCAACATTTGTTGAAAAGATTATTCTTTCCCCAGTTAATGATCTTGGCACCCTGGTCAAAATCAACTGACCATAAATGTATGGGTTTATTTCTGGACTCTAAATTGTATTCCATTGGTTTACATGACTCTCCTCATGCCAGTGACATGCCATCTGGATTACTGTAGTTTTGCAGTAAGTTTTGAAATCAGGAAGTATGAGTCCTACAATTTTGTTCTCTTTTTTTCAAGATTGTTGTGGCAAATATGGCTCTACAATTCCATACAAATTATAAGATCAGGTTGTCTATTTTCGGGAAAAAGGAAGTTGAACTGTGACAGGGATTGCATTAAATTTGTAGATAAATCTGGGTAGCATTGCCATCTTAACAATATTAAGTCTTCCAAGCCATGAACACAGGACGTCTTTCAATTTATTTAGCTCTCTACTTTCCTTCAACATGTTTTCTGTTTTTTAGTGTACAAACCTTACACTTCTTTGGTTAACTTTATTCATAAGTATTTTATTCTTTCTGATGTTATTATAAATAGATTTTTTTCTATTTCATTTTCAGATTATCCATAGCTAGCATATAGGAATGCAACTGATTATTAGATAATAATCTTGTATCTTGCAACTTTGCTGAATTCATTTATTAGTTCCAATTTTGTTTTTGGTAAATTCTGTAGGATTTTTCTACATATAAGATCATGTCATCTGTAAATATAGTTTTATTTCTTTCTGATATAAATGTCTTTTCTTTTTCCTGCCTAACTGCCCCACCTAGAACCGCCAATAGAGTGTTGAATAGGAGTGGCGAGAGCATCTTTGTCTTGTTTTGATCTTAAGGGGGAAAGCTTTCAGTCTTCAACCATTAAATATGATGTTAGCTGTGAATTTTTCTGTTAGTTGGATTTTGTTTGTTGAACTGAATTTTGACAGTGCCAACTCATAAGGTTGCTCTGAGAATCTAATAAGAAAAGATCTGTGAAGGTGTTTTCAAAACTGTAAAATATCATTTAATTTCAAGATTGTCTTATTCAGTAACTTGGTACTCTTACTCTAAAAAGTTTCAGAGTAATGTTAAATGAATCAAAATGTTTCTGAAGCTTTTTTAATTCCTGACATCCTGACAAAGCTTTTGCACTTATGTTGTTTTGAAAGGGGAAGAAAAAGGGAAAACTCTTTGGAGAAGGAATCAGAACAAGGATCCAAGGCCTAGAGCCTCTCCCCTGTCCCAACAAGCGAATGCCAGCCCAGTACGACTCAGGATGTTCACGAAAGCAGAAAGGAGAAATGCAAAAACGGGCAAGCAGCAGCATGGTACGGAGGAATGAACACGGGATTTAATGGAAAAAGATAGCTGAGATTCCAGTTGTTCAGAAACAACTGAAAAAAACAGTAAGGCTGGGTGCGGTGGCTCAAAACTATAATCTCAACACTTTGGGAGGCCAAGGAGGGAGAATCATTTGAGGCCAGGAGTTCAAGACCAGCCTGGGCAACATAGTGAGACCCAAACTCTACAAAAAAGAAAGAAAAGAAAAGAAAAAAAAGAAAAGAAAAGAAAATTAGCCTGGCTTGGTGGCACAAACCAGTAATCCCAGTTATTAAGGGGGCTAAGGTGAGAGGTTCGAGCCCAGGAGGTCAAGGCTACAGTGAGCCCTGATCATGCTACTGCACTCCAGACTGGGTGACAAAGTGATACCTATCTCAAAAAAAAAAAAAAAAAGAAAAAGAAAAAAGAAACAGTGAGACACCCGAGATTATTAGAAGGTCTACTAAACTGCACATCTTCAATGCTGCATGATGTATTGACTTACATCCATAAGGCCACACTATACTTACCTAAATTGTTGATGCTACTTTTAGTCACTATAACACAGCATGCTAATAATTTATGATGTGTCCTTAATATTGAGAGGTTTCTCATTTAACAAATTCAGCTTGCTAATAAATATAAACACAGTATTTACATATTATTTAGAAATAACTGAGTAGAAATCATATTTACAAATAACTGAGTCAAAAATCAGCTGTTAGAAAGCAAAAAGAAATTACTAGCCTACTTCTGTTCCATAGAACAAATATTTGATAAATATTTATAATGTCCCAGGCACTGTGCTAGGTGCAGGAGATGCTCAAATTAACAACAAAGCAGTTACCACTTTTTATATTTTTTTGAACACTGAAGAGGAATAAAATATGTATAAAATATAGGTAACACATAAAACACCATAAACCTGCTACCCAGTTTAAGAAAAAGAACATTATTTAAATCAAGTTTTTATTGAAGAAAAACATATATACAGAAAAGTGCATACATTGTATGTGTTTGGCTCAATGAATTTCTACAAAGTGAACACACCCAGGGTAACCAACAGTTAGGTGAAGAGGACATTACCAGCATCCCATACTGCCCGCTCCTAGTCATTATCCTTCTACTCAACCGCAGATACCCACTAGCTTAATTTCTGTCATCAGAGATAGAAATCATGAATAGAAATATATTTACTCCTCCCACCCCCAGGAGTGTAAGTGCTGGGTCACGGCATCCTGCCTACTCTCAGTTTTAGGGAATTCTTTTAGTTTTCCAAAGAGGTTGTGCTCATGCATTTTCATCAGCTCCAGCTGCTGCACATCCTCATCATCACTTAGAATTGCCATGACAGGCCAGGCGCGGAGGCTTACACCTGTAATCCCAGCACTTTGGGAGGCCGACGCAGGTGGATCGCTTGAGATCAGGAGTTCGAGACCAGCCTGGCCAACATGGCAAAACCCCATCTCTACTAAAATACAAAAATTAGCTGGGCGTGGTGGCAGGTGCCCATAATTCTACCTATTCGGGAGGCTGAGGCAGGAGAATCACTTGAACTCAGAAGGCAGAGGTTGCAGTGAGCCAGGATCGCACCACTACACTCCAGCCTGGGCAACAGAGCAAGACTCCATCTCAAAAAAACAAAACAAAACAAAATCAAACCCAGAATTGTCATGACAATGTGTTCTTAATTTAACTTTCTGGTGGGTGTGTAATAACATTTCCCTGAGGTTTTAACTTGTGTTTATCTGATGACTAATGAGGTTGAGCATTTAACATATGTTACAGGTAAGTTCTTTGTGAAATGCCTGTTTGAATCCTTTGTTCATTTTTCCATTGGCTTTCTGTCCATTCTTTTTATTCTTGATTTGTAGTTCTTTATATATTCCAGGTACAAGTCCTAGTCAAATACATGTATTTCTTTTTTCTTTTTTGAGACAGAATCTTGCTCTGTCGCCCAGGCTGGAGTGCAGTGGAGCGATCTCGGCTCACTGCAAGCTCCGCCTCCCAGGTTCACGCCATTCTCCTGCCTCAACCTCCTGAGTAGCTGGGACTACAGGCGCCTGACCCCACGCCTGGCTAATTTTTTGTATTTTTAGTAGAGACAGGGTTTCACCGTGTTAGCCAGGATGGTCTGGATCTCCTAACCTCATGATCTGCCTGCCTCAGCCTCCCAAAGTGCTGGGATTATAGGCGTGAGCCACTGCGCCCGGCTGTCAAATATATGTATTTCAAATACCTTCTCCCATTCTCTTCTTTCTCCTCAGTGGCGTCTACTATGGAGTGAGATGTGCACTCCCCACTGCCCCCACCAAAATTTATTAGTTGAGGCGCTTCCCCCACCCCAACTATTTTGGAGATAGGGACTTTAGGAGGTAATTGAGGTTAAATTAGGTCACAAGCGAAGGGCCCTAATCTGACAGGACTGTGGCTTTATAAGAAAAGGAAGAGAGATGGTGAGATCTTGCTGTCTATCTGCCGCACAGACACATGGCAAGAAGCCTGTGTGCAAGCCACAAAGACAGTGGTCACCAAAACACAGTCATACTGGCACCCTGGTCTCAAACTTCCAGTTTCCGGAACTGTGAGAAAATACATTTCTCTTGTTTAAGCCACCAAGTCTACAGCATTGTGTTATGGCAGCCTGAGCAGACTAAGACGGTGTCTTTTGATGAAATCCAATTAATCAATTTTTTTCCTTTGTATCTAGCGCTTTTTGTATTCTGTTTAAGAAATCTTGGCCGGGTGTGATGGCTCAAGCCTGTAATCCCAGCACTTTGGGAGGCCGAGACGGGCGGATCACGAGGTCAGGAGATCGAGACCATCCTGGCTAACCCGGTGAAACCCCGTCTCTACTAAAAAATACCAAAAAACTAGCCGGGCGAGGTAACGGGCGCCTGTAGTCCCAGCTACTTGGGAGGCTGAAGCAGGAGAATGGCGTAAACCCGGGAGGCGGAGCTTGCAGTGAGCTAAGATCCGGCCACTGCACTTCAGCCTGGGCGACAGAGCGAGACTCCGTCTCAAAAAAAAAAGAAATCTTTACCTGTCTCCAATGTTTCTGCCTTTTCTTGTCATTAATTTCCACCTTGCCTACATTATGATCAGATATTATAAAGATATCAGCACCTTGGATGTGGTGTTCAATACTCCTCAATTATTAACATTGTTAATTATATTAAGTCTTCTAAATTAATGCAGTGCAAAAGTACTTTCTATGCTGTCCAATACAGCGGCCATATAGCAGCCATTGTCACATGTCACTAGTAAGCACTTTAAAAGTGGCTATTGCAACTGAGAAACTGAATTTTTAATTTAATTTTCAGCTGTAACCATTTTGTCTTTTTAATTTTTCAATTACTGACAGAGTTTTGAAACTCCTCACCATGGTAGATTTGTCTATTTCATCTTACAATTATGTCATTTTGTTCTTTGTACATTGAGGCAATTATTAGGTTCACACAAGTTTGGAATTGTTTTTACCTTTATGGATAAATAAACCTTTTCTCATTGTCGAGGGACCTATCTCTAGCTATCTCTTGTTTGAAAGATCATATTGTCTCATGCTAATATAGCTAGTTTACCTCCCTTTTGGTTAGAATTTGCCTGATAGACTTTTTCCATCCTTTTGCTTTCTATCTTTCTACATTCATATGTATTAGCTCTCTCTCTCTTGAAAATTATAGCTAGATTTTATGTTGTTTCAGTAAGGTTTTTTTGCTTGTTTTTATTTATTTACTTTTTGAGACGGAATCTCACTCTGTTGCCCAGGCTGGAGTACAGTGGCATGATCTTGGCTTACTGCAACCTCCGCATCCTGGGTTCAAGTGATTCTCCTGCCTCAGCTTCCCAAGTAGCTGGCATTACAGGTGAGCACCACAACACCCAGTTAATTTTTGTATTCTTAGCAGAGGCAGGGTTTCACCATGTTGGCCAGGCTGGTCTCGAACTCCTGATCTCAAGTGATCCACCTGTCTCAGGCTCTCAAAGTGCTGGGTTTACAGGCATGAGCCACTGCACCCAGCCTGCTTGTTTTTAAATAATCCAATCTGACATTCTTTGTCTGAATGATGTATTTAGTCCACCATATATTTGATTTGATTTTTACATTTTATTTTTGCTTCCTCTTTATCTGACCTTTTCTATGTTTTTCACTTCTTCCTTGCCTTTTAAAAATTGTTTTTCCGCTATAAATTATTCCTAATATTTATATTATTTTAGTAGTTACTCTGAAAATACTAATACACACACTTATCAAAATCTAAAGTTAATTGAATAACTTTACCTTTCTCTTCAACAGTATAAAGATCATAAAACACTTTAACCAGTCTTTTGATTTAGATGCCATTGTTATAAAATATTTAGTTTTTCTTTTTTTTGAGATGGAATTTCGCTCTTGTTGCCCAGGCTGGAGTGCAAAGGCGTGATCTCAGCTCACCGCAACCTCTGCTTCCCGGGTTCAAGCGATTCTCCTGCCTGAGACTCCCAAGTAGCTGGGATCACAGGCATGTGCCACCATGCCTGGCTAATTTTTTTCTTATTTTATTTTTAGTAGACACGGCGTTTCTCCATGTTGGTCAGGCTGATCTCAAACTCATGACCTCAGGTGATCCGCCCGCCTCGGCCTCCCAAAGAGCTGGGATTACAGGCATGAGCCACCATACCCAGCCTATTTAGTTCTATTTTTAAAATCTCCACATACATCATTTTATAAAGCCAAGCCAACATTTATTTCAATATATCCACAAATTTATCATTATCTTTACTCTTCAATCCTTCTTAAATCTCAGACTTTACATCAGTGGTCACTTTTTTTTTTTTTAGCCTTCAGGAAATTGATCCGAATTTCCACTAGTAGGGAAGGTTTGACGGTTACAACGTTCAGTATTTGTCTGTTTTAAAGTGTCTAATTTTGCCCCCATTCTTCACAAGATATACAATTCTTGGTTGACAATTATTTTCTCTAAGCATATGGAAAATATTATTCCCTGTCTTATGGCTTTCACTATTATAGACAGGAAATTAGCTGACAGCCCAAATACCTGAAGGTAATATCTTTTTTCTCTGACAGCTTTTAAGACCTCTCTATGGTATTATGCAGTTTCTTTAAAAAATGTTTAGGTGTGAATTTCTCTTCTTTTTATCCTTTCTAGGATATTTTAGCTTCCTAAATTTATAGGTTGTTTTTCATCAGTTCTCTGTCATTATCTCTTCAAATACTGCCTTTGCTTCATTCTTTTCCATGCCCCTGCTCCCCTGGCCCTGGAATTCTGACTAGACTGAACCTCCTTACTCTACCTTCCGTATTCTCTTAACTCTTTTATTACTTTTCATTTTCTTGCCTCTATACTGCAATTTTTTCAGATCCACTTTACTAAATCTTTCTTTAGCTATGTCTAATCTGTTATTAAATTTGTACACTGGTCATTTTTGTATACTTGCTCCTTATTCCTATTTAAATTTTTTTTTCTGTAAGCATATTAAATACATGTATTTATAATCTGTGTCTGCTAATTGCAATATGTGAAGTCTTTGCAGGTTCTGATTCTGCTCTTCATTGTTTCTGCTTGCTCTCATTCATTGCATCTTATTTCTTTCTGCATTTTGTGAATGTGAGATCGTATTTCTTACAGCTTTATGTTTAGGAATTTTCTAAATCCTAAGATCAAGATGGGTTCTCCCAAGAAGCTTTGTATTTGCTGCTTTTTAGACATTCTTAGGCATTTTAAGGCATCGTCACTCTTGTACCACTTTTATATTTAATTACTGGCTTAAGATTTTCATACCATCCAGGTAATATAAAATCAGGATTCAAACCTGCATGAAGGTCAGCTTGTGGGTAAAACTTCTCAGGGAATTTCTGTACCCTTCCCATCACCACAAAAGTTTGAGGCAGGAAATTTTCCTTTCTGATCCTTAGACAAGGTAAGTTTATTACTAGTTCTCATTTATTATGATGTATAGCCCCTTGGGGTACCATCTTTACCGGTAGAGGTAGGACGTTCTACCAGAAAACTACCAACTTTTATATTCTGTTCTCTGGGCTTCTTGAGGCACAAGCACAAGTTAACTAGGTTTTCCAAGTAAAGCCATTTGCAAATAATGTCCTCAAGGCAAAAGTACTTGGCTTATATTTCTGGGTTTTCACCTTCACATAGTTTTTGGCCTGATTATTCCTTCCTTTTCAGCCAGCTATCTCCATGCATGTAAGGTTTTTACTTAAAAAATATTTTATCTGCCAGGCACAGCTGCTCACACCTGTAATCCCAGCACTTTGGGAGGCCCAGGTGGAAGAACTGCTCGAGCCCAGGAGTTAGACCAGTCTGGGCAACATGGCAAGACCCCATCTCCACAAAAAATAAAAAAATTTGCTGGACATGGTGGTGTGCACCCGTGGCCCCAGCTACTCGGGAGACTGAGGTGGGAGGATTGCTTGAGTCCAACAGGTTGAGGTTGCAGTCAGCCATGTTCACACTACTGCGCTCTGGTCTGTGTGACAGAGCAAGACCCTGTCCCCCCTCCAAAAAAAATTTATCTAGAATTTTAAATTGTTTATTTGGGAAGGTCAGTCAGGGTACCTAATTAACCATACTGCAGGAAAATAGCTATGCTTTCTTAAAAGTTTGAAAATTGGATATAGATGAAGGTATTAATGGGAAGAAGACGATAACCTTGAAACCTATCAATAACAAGGTTGAGTATACATTTGGAAAGAAATCTGGAAAAAATACCTTCAACAATTTATAAGGAACTAAATTGGAGAGCTCAAAATACTCAGTGAATGCTTCTCAACTTTAACATACATCAGAATCACCTGGGGAATTTATTGATAGAGAATGCTAAGCCCTACCCCAGGGTTTCTAAATTAGTCAACCTGAAGTGGGAACTGAGAAATTGCTTTTCTAACAAGTTCTCAGATAATGCTAATTTGCTGGTCTGCAGAACCCACCATCACAATCACTGTACTAACAGAAATAAACTTCATGAAACAGGCACACTGACAGGTTCATTTCACTACCTTCTACAAAAGAAGAGAAGAAACGTGTGGAAATGAGATTTCAATAACACTCTTGGTCCATCTCATCATTTAACTTATACTTAAGTTAATTTGGTGATTGATAAGTAGATTTATCGAAAGATTTGTGAAAAAGGACTGCAGTGCAGCAGCTGTTTAAAGCTAGATCTATAATACTAATTATTTAAATAACACAATAAACAACATTATTTAGAGTATTCAATAGCTTGGCAGAGAATATCAAAATTCAAACTACAGACATTGTCAGAAGTGACAATTTACTAAGATGTTCAGAAACAAATGTCTTGTTCAATCATTCGGGAATCATAATATCCCCATACCAGGCTCTATTCTCAGCAATGGGAACTGTCTGCTATCATCCCACAATATTGTATCAATATTATTCTCTAGGAGAAAAATAGGCAGGATAATTAAATTTAAAAATTTGACACAGAGGTTCATTGGAAGACTCAGAATTAGTGATAATTGCTAGTTTCATTGCTTGTCAAACCAACTACAAAAATGTTTATCAGCACACAACACTGAAAACACTTTACAACTTTTTAAAAAACCCACCAATGCAGCCCTAAAAGTCTTTATTATGTGGTGATTTTAAAAAAAAATGAATCTTGCATTTCAAAAATGACTAACTTATTTCTTACCTGAAATTAATAATTTTCCCATTTCTTCCTCCACCAAAGATCTATATGGCTAGTGCAAATCTATCAGCACTTTAGTAGTTCTTTCTGAATTTAGCAAAAGACCAAAATACCCTGCATTACTCATAAACAGCTGATGCTAATTCATTTGGTTTCAAATCTACAAGGCACAAGTTGTGAGAAATTAACACTTTCAGCTTAAAGTCAAAGAAAAGGAGATCAGGTTCCTAAAGTTATTGAGCTGAATTTTATTGAAGTGCTCTTTGTGGCTGCCCTAATAAAATATAAGAGGAAAAATGTAGGTCAAAAATCAATACTGGTAGGTTAAAAGTGTCTTTAAACAAACAAACAAACAAACAGTCTCGCTCTGTTGCCCAGGCTGGAGTGCAGTGGCATGATTTCAACTCACTGCAACCTCCACCTCTTGGGTTCAAGCTGATTCTCGTGCCTCAGCCTCCTGAGTAGCTGAGACTACAGGCATGTGCCACCGTGCCCACTAATTTTTGTATTTTTAGTGGAGATGGGGTTTTGCTATGTTGTCCAGGCTGGCCTTGAACTCCTGGCTTCAAGTGATCCACCCGCCTCAGTCTCCCAAAGTGCTGGGATTACAGGCGTGTGCCACCGCGCCTGGTTGTAATGTTCTATTTTTTAAAAGATAAATATCTGAAGCAGGTATCATAATATGTTAACATTTCTTAAACCTCAGTGGTAATCACATGGATATACATTATTCACTGTACTTTTTGTCATGATTGAAATCTCTTAAAAGTGTGTATGAATTATACTCATACAAAAATACTTAGGGCTTCCAGAAATGGTTACATCTACACAAGAAATATTTCGTTTTCACTATAAAAAAAAAGTTGGAAATTAGAAGTTTAAATCACTAGGAAACTGAAGTCAGTAGGTAGCTCTCAGAGCAATATTAAGGGTATCAGTACTAAAATATGAAAGAGTATCTCACTGAGCCATTTTCACTTAAAATACTACAGTCAGAGGACAGATGCTTTAAAAAGCATTACAGCAAGTTCTTAGTGTACTGCCCAATGCAGGTATTTGCAAGGGTTCACTCTTCCGCCACTTCCAGAATTTTCAATGGTTAATATACTTTACCTTATACTTCTGCACCTTAACTTAAATACTTGAAAAAAGAATCATCCTATACATAAATTTCTCTGGGTTTATCTAATGCTGCTTTAAAGAACTGCTTTGTTTCCTAAAATTCATTGCATTTGAAGATACTTTTGAAAATATCCACTAAAGCGATATACAAAACCAGTAACTACTGCATATAAGACTGCAGAAAGCTGATATACTTTGGAGAGTCAAACTTTCATTTAGGAAATGGATTACCAAACACTTTATAGTATTTGTTTTGATTTGTGGTACTGCACATGAGCTATCCCCAATTTACAGCCTGAGTTCCAAAGTTTCATCTGAAAGTTTATTTGGTAACTATGTCATTCACCCACAAAATGTTACAAATGACTAGGTTTCTAAACAAAGGCTACAAAAGCTTCTGATATTGATACTGATACTGAATATTCTGGCCTGCCCTAGTCAAAACACTGGATTCAATAAATTTTACCTCTAACATCTTTCCATACCCCTTTCAACTCCTAAGAAAGTTCTCTCTCGTTGGTTCCTATTTCACATTATCTTACTCCCATCTCTACAAAACAGATTACCTCGACTGGGTTTAAGGACTTATGAAGAAAGAGATCCACTGGTTTTATTTGCATTAAAGTATGTATATTTTCAGAAAGGGACTGCTGAATCTCCAGTAAGTGAGATTTCTGGCAATTTTAAAAGATAAGCATACAAAACAGTTCAGGCACTGTGGAAAACTTTTCTCTTTTTCTTTTCCAGTAGTGGGAAGGTAGTGGTATCTTCTGATGACCTATAAATGTACACTGAGTAACATCACACATTTTATTCTTCAGCCAGTTTCCCAGATATACTATATACGGTGCTTCATCGGTCAGAGAAAGGAGAGAGCAAGACATACAAGTTACTAGTGCTATCAATAGCAACAGTGATATAACAAAAAAAAACCTCAATTACATAGTGAATATAAATCCCACTTACAAGATGATGTCAGAATACCAAAATTAACCAAATCAAAAGTGCAAGAATTCAAAATAAACTGTCCCCCACAAAAAGGAAATATAAAATCCATTAAGAGTATCCCAACAGCCGGGCACAGTGCCTCACGCCTGTAATCCCAGCACTGTGGGAGGTCGAGGCAGGCAAATCACTTGAGGTCAGAAGTTCGAGACCAGCCTGGCCAACATAGCGAAACCCCGTCTCTACTAAAAATAAAAAAATTAGCCGGGTGTGGTAGCGCTGGCCTGTAATCTCAGCTACTAGGGACGCTAAGGCAGGAGAATTGCTTGAACCCAGTGGGTGGAGGTTGCAGCGAGCCGAGATATCACGCCACTGCACTACAGCCTGGGCAACAGAGCAAGACTCCGTCTCAAAAAAATTTTAAAAAAAGAGTATTGCAACAACAACAACAACAACAAAAATCTGATAAAATTCAACACCCCTTCATGATTAAAAAAACTCTCAACAAATTAGGCATAGAAGGAATACATCTCAAAATAATAAAGTCTATATATAACAAACCCAGAGCTAATGCATACTGAATGAGGAAAGGTGAAATCTTTCTTCTAAAAGCTGGAATGAGGCAGGGATGCCCATTTTCACCACTCCTATTCACCACAGTACTGGAAATCCTAGCCAGAACAATCAGACAAGAGAAAGAAATGAAAGGCATTCAAACTGGACAAGAGCAAGTCAAATTGTGTCTTTGCTGATTATATATCTGTAGGTTTAGAAAACCTTTAAATCAGTAGCATTTCTATACACCAATAATGATCTAGCCAAGAAAGAAATTAAGAAGGCAATCCCATTTACAATAACTACCAAAAACCTAGGAATACATTTAACTAAGGAAGTGAAAGATCTCTACAAGGAAAACTACAAAACACTAATGAAAGAAAATAAAAAAAATCCTATGCTTGTGGAAAGAATTAATATCATTAAAATGACCATATTGCCAAAGCAATCTACAGATTCAATGAAATCCCTATCAAAATACCAATGTCATTCATATGGGACCAAAAAAATCACTTGAACCTGGGAGGCAGAGGTTGCAGTGAGCCAAGATCACGCCACTGCACTCCAGCCTTGGGCGATGGAGCGAGACTCCATCTCAAAAAAAAAAAAAAAAAAAAAAAAAAATTCCAGTGATAGGAGGAATAAATTCAATGTTTGAAAGCTGAGTAGATGACTATACTTAATATATTGGACTCATGTACCCTGACTTGATCACTACACATTATACACATGTAAAAAATTTTTCATGTACTCCATAAATATGCACAAATAAAAGTATTGCAACAAGGTGAACTATATTTGCTAAACATCACTCAGTAATTACTAGAAAATAAAGGCTATCAGAAGAAATGATAGACAATCAGATGGGCCAAAGTTGTTCAGATTTTCCAAAAGGTAGAAGATAGTTTCTGAACATTATTATGTCCAAAAAGTTCTAGGTGAGGTAAACTTAGTCTTCATTACATTCTTGCAACTAAGTTGGTGAACTAGGTAACAGTACCAGGCTGATCTGAGTTCAAATCCTGACCCTGCTTCTTGCTGGCTATGTGAACTTGGCAAGTTACTAAATCTCTCTCTCTCTTTCTCTCTGCAAAAAACAAAGATAATACTACCTACTTTGCAGGGTTGTTTTGTTGGGATTAAATGAGATATATCTGTACTTAAGCAACAGTACCCAAGTGTATTAATGGGTATCAGTCTAGAGACAGGTCACTGGCAGCATATGCTCAAGGGTTATTTCTGACCCTGTCTTATTCTATCCTTTACCAATAACTCAAATGTAGAAACAGAAGTCACGATTATTAAACCTACAGAGCTAACCAAACTGAAAGAGACAGCTATTATGTTTCCTAACACGAGAAAAACTAAGAATCCAGATTACCTCAACAAATAGCAGACAGGCAATGACCTAAAAAAATGAATTGTAAAAGGATAAGGTCTTGAATTAGGTTCAGTAAAACGGCTCCAAACCTAGAATGGAGCTAGGGAGCTGATTTTAAAAGAACATGAGTTTTCATTAAGTACAAGCTCAGTTATGAGCCAAGAACGTGATTTACTGTAGAAAAAACGCTAATACAATTTTATCTGGCATGAATAATGGTAGTGTCCATCTCAAGAGAATAATAGCTCAAGTACATTCTTCTCTGATCACTGTGTTCCACTCTGGGCACATTTTAGAAGAAAGGTTGACAAAACAGTAACATTAGGTTACTTCCAGAGGAAGGTAGTCTAAATGATTAAGCGTTTGGAATATGAAATATGCTAGGAATTGGGGGATGTTTAACTTGTAAAATAGAAAATCTGAGGAGATATGTAACCTGTATTCAAGTAAACGAATAGCTCGAGTAGCTATTACATGGAAAATTGTGTTTACACCTTCCATATAGCTTTAAACAGCAGAAATAGTAACTACGTGTAAAAGTTACATGGAACTCCAGATAACAAAGACGTAACATAGCTGTATGACATTACGGGCAAGCTTTAGGGTAATACACCATCTATCACCAGAGTGTTCAGAGATTGATTCATTTTCAACAAAAATGTATTGAGTACCTAAGTCCCAGAAGGTACACAAAGTGCAGTTGCTAATGACTAAATAACTTATATGTTCTCTGCTTTTCACTGAGGTGAAGTGGTAGAAGCAAATAATAACATACACTCAAAGTAACAAAAAAAAAAAAAAAATCTCTAAGGAGAGGAATACAGTTCTTCAAGGGTATATAACAAAGGATCCTTACTTACAATGTGGGGTCAGAATAGGCCTTCCTTGAGTAGCTAAATGATGTCTGAGTAGGAGGTAAATGGTCGTGGCAAAGAACGTTACAAAGAAAGGAAACACCACTTGCAAAGACCTTGCGGTAAAAGAAACTACAGGCTGAAGGAATTGAAAGGCTCATTTACCATATAACCTGAGGACAGAGAGTTAAGAAAGAGAGAGAGTGGAAAGAAGCAGGAGCAGAACCACAAAGAGTCTTGAAGGCCTCATTAAGGATTTGGTTTTCTCTAAAAAGTAATGGGATGCTGCTGAGGAGGGGTTTAAGTAGTAATGGGCATGGGAAGGAACAATCAATGTCAGTGTCCAGAATGAACCGGAGGTGGGCCATACGCTCTAAGAAGACTACTTGGGAGGCCGGGCACGGTGGCTCAGGCCTGTAATCCCAGCACTCTGGGAGGCCGAGGCAGGTGGATCACCTGAGGTCAGGAGTTTGAGACCAGTCTGGCCAACATGGTAAAACCCCATCTCTACTAAAAACACAAAAATTAGCCGGGTGTCATGGCGGGCACCTGTAATCCCAGTTACTCAGGAGGCTGAGGTAGGAAAATGGCTTGAACCTGGGAGACGGAAGTTGCAGTGAGCCGAGATCGCGCCATTGCACTCCACGCTGGGTGACAAGAGCGAAACTCCGTCCCAAAAATAAAACCAAAAAAACAACAAAACAAAACAAAACAAAAAAAAAAAAACTACTTGGAAGCTTCCTGCAGTAGTCCAGACCAGAAATGGTGGTAGTCTGGGAAAACGAGGTAAAAATGAAGATGGGGAAAGGTGAACAGACAGGAGATTTTTGGGTTAAAATGACAGAACCCATGTGACCAATCCAGCTAGTCCAGTGGGTGATTTGGATCTAGTTTAAAGCAATCATTCTCCCAAACCAGAGTCTTTAGACCCTAATTAAACACCTTTATGGGGGGCAGGAGCAGAACTGACAAATTTTACCAAATTTTACCTTTGTATAGGGCAGAGGACATGGATAGGGCAGAGGAGAGATATCAAGGGTTACCCACCCTCTCCCTCCCCCAGATTCCCAGCCTATATAACTGGGTGGATGACGGTATCATTCAGTGAGATATTCCTATCTCACTGAATAGGTACAGACAGTCCCTGACTTACAATGGTTTCACTTAACATTTTTCAACTTTACAATAGTGCAAAGGTGAGAGGCATTCAACAGAAACTGTACTTTGAGGACCTACACAACCATTCTGTTTTTCACTATCAGCACAGCAATAAATGACATGAGGTATTCAACATTTTATAATATAGGTTTATGTTAGATGATTTTGCCCTACTGTAGGCTAATGTAAGTGTTCTGGGGATGTGTAAGGAAGGTAGGCTAGGCTAAGCTATGATATTCGGTAGATGGGGTGTATTAAATGCATTTTCAACTTCTGATACTTTCAGCTTACAATGGGTTTATCAGAAGGTAACTCCATCGTTAAGTTGAGGAGCATCTACACAAGTTAGGTGGGCTAAGATCCTAGGTTCGGAATTGAAAAAGCTGAGTTTCAGGGGCCTTGATTTTAATAAGCTGTTGGACGTATTAACCTGAAACTTAAAGGGCAAGTCTGGACTGGGGGTAAAATATTGAGAATCACTGCCATATAGACAGTTGTAGCTATGGGCTTAGAAGAGATTGCCTGAGCAGAAATACCAGCAATGAATAACAAAGTAGAGGAGAGTGAGTCCGCAAAAGAGAGGTCTGAGTCAAACCAGGAGCTAGGCATCCAAGAACACATGTAAAGAGTGCTTTCCATCGAGGAGGCCATGGTCAACAACGTCAAAAGCTGCTGAGACATCAAATAAGGATTGAAAAGTTCAATTAAGTTGAGGGACAGGTTTCAGTGGGATGATGGGACAGAAATCAGACTGCAGTAGGTTGAGAGGTGAGTAGGTGGTAAGCAAATGGAAGACAATAAATATAGACAACTCTATCAAATTTCCTGCTGTAAAGTGGGAAGGGAAAAGGTGACAGCTGTGGGGGTGGGGGAAGGGTTTGTTTTAAGATAAAGAAGCTTGATTAAGAAGGAGCAGATGAATATACAGATAGGGTCTGAAGTATTGGTAGAAGGACTAGCCTTAAAAGGAGAGACCACGGGGAAAAGGAAGAGAAAGAAGCCAAACTAAATGACCTTTAAGATCCCTTCTGACTCTAGAATCTCATGACCTACAAGTCCCTTTAGATAGGGCTTTTGCATATATGCATAAATCTATGCAAACTTATTCAAAAATTCTGGTACAAAGAGATCAGTCAAGCACATCTTTCGCCCCCAGTGACGCAGTTAATGTCCTCAGGTTTATAACCAGTGTAATCTCTGGGCAGGACTCATCCCTTTAGAGCTTTTAGCTCAAGGCAGACTGCAATACAGCACTCAAGCAGCTCTATCTCTCCTCGCCAAATCCATCCTACCCAGCAACCCTAAAGCCTAAAGGAGGAAGTAAATTTAAAACCCTGAAACTACAGCATATCCTGCTGCATTGAAAGCGACTGTCATCCATAAAAACAAAACATGACAGCCCAAATCCATCCTCACTCCAAGCTAAAGCAAATTCCCGCCTGACCTGACAGTTGACAGGTCCCCCAGATGGCAGGGCTCTAACACTAAAAGTCATTGGCACCCCCTCCTCTTTCCCAACGACCTTTAATTTGTGAAGAGCCAGACATGGGTTCCTGATGATCCTTCCTACACCGCTCGCCCCGAATGCAGTAGACGTGCTCCCGGCACTTACTCCGGCGCCCCCTAATAAGCCCTCGCAAGGGGGTGCGGAAAGACCCCCAGAGCCAGTCAGAAGGGGCTTCGGCGACCGCGACCCTGCGGCTATGTGGAGGACAAGGGAAACAAGCCCCAAGGAATGGGAGAGGACGACCTGAGGCGCAGCAGACGCGGGTAACGAGGGGGTCATCTCCCCTCGAGGGGGGTGGAGTTGTTGAGGAGGGCTAATCCTCTGCCACCGCTCCCCTGCTACCCTCGAGTCCCGCTCTGGCCTCGCGCCCCATTGCTCGGATTCACTCCCACTCCCCTGGGGCCTCCTGGACCCCGGAGTGCCCGCGAGCCCGGCGCCCCTGCCTCGAGCCTGGGCTCCCAGACCGGCACTCACCCGGCCCGCCATCTTCGCCGACACGTCCGGCTAGGCGGCTGCAGCTCTGCGTTCGGCAAAGCCCGCCCCCGCCGTGCGCGCGCCCCCGCCGCCCGCCCTCGCGCAGGCGTGCAGCCGCGGTGAGGACGCGCGCGTCCCCGGAGTCCTCGCTCCACAGGGCGCGCGCGCGGGGCGGGCAGAGCGGCGGCGCCATTTTGGCTGGAGCTGCTAGGCGGTGGCAGGTGACCCTGTTTCCAGCGTGCGCGTCCGTCCGCGGCTCGCTGGAGGGCTGTTCCTGCGAGTCTCGTGTCCCCTGGCCGTTCGCGCCGGAATTTGTCGCAAGGGCTTTAATGCTTCGGATCACTTATCCCTTTGCCAGCAGTTGTTCGCCCTCGAATGTCCATTTTGCTCTGTGCTTCCAGACTCTCTGTTTTTTGTTTTTTTTTTTTTAGACGGAGTCTCGCTGTGTCGCCCAGGCTGGAGTGCAGTGGCGCCATCTCGGCTCACTGCAAGCTCCGCCTCCCGGGTTCACGCCATTCTCCTGCCTCAGCCTCCCAAGTAGCTGGGACCACAGGGGCCCGCCACCACGCCTGGCTAATTTTTTGTATTTTTTAGTGGAGACGGGGTTTCACCGTGTTAGCCAGGATGGTCTCGATTTCCTGACCTCGTGATCCGCCCGCCTTGGCCTCCCCACGTGCTGGGATTACAGGCGTGAGCCACCGCGCCTGGCCTCCAGACTCTCTTAAACATGGCCTTGCGGTTGAGAAAACCCGGCGCATTCCCTGGCTTCCCCCAGAAAATATCAGCTCCGAGGAGTTGGTTCTGAGTTCAAATTCTCCATGAATTTTCTCACTTTTCTTTGTAGGCGTACTTGTTTTCCTAGTTGCTGGAATTGTCATCGTTGGCAGTTTTATTTATGTGTAGCCTGGAAAACTCAGTATTTTCTTCAGATTTGAAAGCGAATTGTGATTATTTTTATTAAATATTTGTCTTTAATAAAGGCAACTTGTATCTTCGACAACCTTTTCATTCCCCAGCGTTGTTTCATCTTAGACACTATACATGGTAGAATCTGAATAAAATATAACCTAAATTTCAGCCTTGTTGAACCTCGATGTTTTCACCATACCATTCCTCCACTGGAATCTCAGAATATCTAACTTCAAGCAGCCTGGGAGGAGACAGATTCTGCCGAATGGATTCCCTTTTGCTTTTATTTACCCCACTATCATCTCTCTCTTCATATTTGCGCAAGACAATAGGGAATGATAGGATTTGTTCTCTTTCATTTCTCACAGTTAATTAGAATAAATCGGGTTTTTTTTCCCCCCAGCATGAGAAAAGAAGGGAAATAACTAGAAGAGCTGAGCATGCATAGTGATTTAAATTTGAGAACTAATAAAATCAGACAGTGACCTGAAGATGAACTAGGGACAGAAGAAAAAGTTAACGCCAGCCAGGCGGGGTGGCTCATGCCTGTAATCCAAGCACTTTGGGAGGCCAAGGCGGGCGGATCACCTAAGGTCAGGAGTTCCAGACCAGCCTGGCCAATATGGTGAAACCCCATCTCTACTAAAAATACAGAAATTAGCCGGCTGTGGTGGCGGGTGCCTGTAATCCCAGCTACTTAGGAGGCTGAGGTGGGAGAATCGCTTGAACCCGGGAGGCGGAGGTTGCAGTAAGCCGAGACTGTGCCACTGCACTCCATGCTGGGCAACAGAGCAAGACCCTGTGTCAAAAAAAAAAAAATTTCACGTCAATTTCATGAAGTCTCACACTGAACCTGAGGACCAAGTTGCTTCCTTGACCAAATCAGATGTTAGCTAAATCATGGGTGGGTCAGAGAGGTTATCAGGAAATACAGGAAACTAGTTGAGTTCTGATCTACTAACTTGCAGAAGTTACTAACGTACAAAAACAAATATTAGAATGGCTTGGGAAGTCCAGAGGGTTAGGTTCTCTTTGTCCCTATCTGCCCGTCACCTGTGTACCTTCATATCCCTGAGCCCAGTTTCCTTATTTGTTTTTTTTTTGTTTTTGAGATGCAATCTCACTCTGTTACCCAGGCTGGAGTGCAATGGCGTGAGCTCAGCTCACTGCAAACTCCACCTCCCAGGTTCCAGTGATTCTCCTGTCTTAGCCTCCCAAGTCGCTGGTATGACAGATGCCCACCACCACGCCCAGCTAATTTTTGTATTTTTAGTAGAGACAGGGTTTTGCCATGTTGTCCAGGCTGGTCTCGAACTCTTGACCTCAGGTGATCCACCTGCCTTGTCCTCCCAAACTGCTGGGATTACAGAGGTGAGCCACCACGCCTGGCCTAGTTTCCATCCTTTTTTTTTTTTTTTTTTTTTTTCTTTTTCTTTTGGCACCTTGAATTTGAACCTAGAAATCAAAGAGATTTTAATAAATAATTACCAGATTGAGAAAATGACATTGGCTCTCGGTCCAATAATCTGACATTATTTTCAAGGTTGGAAAATAATGCAAACGTGTTTCTCCGTATCACTGGTTAATTTGTCTTGTTTTACTAGGTAAGCTAGACTGCAAGTACAAATGTCTTCAATTTCTCCAACAAGGAGGAATATTTATCATCTTGGAAGGATATGCCTGCTGGAAAATTTCCAGTGTATCAGCTAACGTGCATATCTACCCATTATAAGAGGCCCTCTGTGCCCTCTCAAAGCCCTCTGTGCCTTCTCACAAGTATTAAAAATTAAATAGAATCATTTGCACAGCCCTGCAGGGCCTGCCAAATAAATTGCAGGCAAACATAGCTCCTGTCCTTAAGGTCCTTCGCATCCAGCAGGAGGGGAAGGATTGTAAGACATTGCTCCAGATACTCCACATGTCTCTGCATCCTGTTTGTGCCTTGCTCTGACATTCAAGGTCATCTTAGAAATAGAGGGGTGCTGATTCTGCATCACCCTCTGAGTAATCCTTGCAGCGATAGTCGATAAGCAACACATGTTTTTGCTGCCCCAGATTCACTCTGCCCTTTTCTGGTAACAGCTCTTCCAGTTCATGTGGCCTTGGAAGGATTGTCAGACCAGGAACCCTGTCTCCCCCTGGCCCAGGAGTGAGTACAGAACCCAAGTTCAATCAATCAGATGCTCTCTCTCCCCTAAGTAATTGTAATCTTGAGTACCCTGAGGAATAATGACAGAAATAGCTAGAGCTCATTTATTGCAATGATGACACCCTGAAGAGACCATTTGCTAGTTTTCTAGATCTCTAGAGTTCACCTGCTTTCTGTCGTCTGCAAAATCTGACTGTCCCCCTTTGTCTTGATTTCTGTGAGTTAGTCACTTTCTCTTCCTAAAAAAATATCTCCCTTAGCTCTTCATCGATCCCTGAAATTCTTTTAATATGCTTTTCTTTTACAGTGAGAAAGTTAGTAAGACGGTTAACAGAATGATTAATTTAAATTCTAAAGTGTAATGACTAACATCATTTTTTAAGGAAGGAAGGGCTTTGAGTGGGAGGTAGGAGGTGAGACTAGGGATAGGGTCAGAAAGGAAAGGTACCTCAAAGGTTGGGGGAGAAGATGAAGACATGATAAAATGAAAATAGCAGGACCCAGAATGAAAAAGAGTGGGGCATAGGGGCAAGGGCAGGGTTTGACCAAAATCAGTTAGCCCTTGTGATCCAGTGTGATGGTTAATTTTGTATCAACTTGGCTTGGCCATGTTGCCCAGATACTTGATCAAATATTATTCTGGATGTTTCTGTGAGGGTGTTTTTGGATGAGATTTACATTTAAATCTGTAGACTCTGAGTAAAGAACGTTGCCCTCCATAATGTAGGTGGGTCTCATCCAATCACTTGAAAGCCTGAATAGACAAAAAGCCAAACTCATCCAGAACAAGAAGGAATTCTCTAGCAGGTTACCTGTGAACTAGAACTGTAACTCTTCCCTGGGCCTCCAGCATGCCAGCTTCTCCCATCAGATTTTGGGTTCCCCAAGTCTCCACGATCACACACAAGTCAATTCCTCGAACTAAATTTCTTCCTATATGTATATACATTCTGTTAGTTCTGTTTCTCTGGAGAACCCTGATGAATATGGTCAGTTTCCTGTCAATTACAGGGATGAGATTCCTGTCTTTTACAAAGTGACCCTTAATATCACCTGTTGCTCCCTGATAGGTAACCAACATCTATAGGTGGAGGCCTGATTCAAAGACTTGAAAACAGTGCACTGATATAATTTTATGTTCAAATTATATCCCATTAAACATCACTTAATATGTGCTCCATCAGAATGGGCTGAACAACATTTTGGTTATATAGACGTTTGTTTGTAATGGTTGTGGTAACAGAATTTAACTGGGGGAAAAATAAATATCTTCTGTGATTTGTGGAGTGAGGGCAATATGAAACATAAAAGTGAACAGATTCACTGTAATTCACTTTATTTAACAAAGCAATCTATTTGGTGTTTTCATATTAACCAAAGGAAAACTACCTTTAGTCTGTGGAAACTGTAGGGTCAAACAAGTGGTGCTGGGTACAGAGTTTTTAGTCACTGCAGAGCTGTTTCAAAGGTCTTCCAGCAGGATTGTATGTAGGTGTTTCAGGGAACAGACCTGTTTGGTGAATTCACCACTGCATTGTAATTGTCAGAAGGCATCCTGCAGAGTGTGTGTGTGTGTGTGTGTGTGTGTGTGAGAGAGAGAGAGAGAGAGAGAGACAGAGAGAGATGAAGACCTGAACTTCCCCTCTTGCAGAAGGTGTCACTGTGAAGCACACAAAGGCGGTCTTCAGAGCCCCTTTTATTCCCTTCCTGCTGCACCCCCTCCCCTCTTTCTCAAGTTCTTTCAGTATTAGTAACCTAATGTATTACCCTTCCCAGGAGTAGTGGCAATTTAGGAGAATACTGACAGGACAGCAGTCAGTATTCTCCTAACTAACCTAAGAAAACAAACCTCAAAAGGCAACACTTCAGAGACTGACACTGTATGGGGAGCCATCTGTGTATAGAAAGCCTTCTCTTGCCCCTCCAATTGTAACTCACAGGTCAGCCACACATGCCATGCAAGCCTAGGCTTTCTGGGAGCCCCATGGACACTTGATTTTACAGCCCTGTCACAGCCAGTTTTAGGATGATGGAGTTGCCATCTGTTTGTTTTCTGTCAGAGAAACCTGTTTTCTAAAATGATGGATAAAGCTAGAGAACAGAGCAAAATGGAGAAAGGACATGGAATTTTAAAATGAAAGGAAGACTGGCTGATGCAATGCAGTATTCTAGCTGCAATCAGTTGCGGGGTGGGGTGGGGTGTTTGTTTTAAATGAATATGTCTTTTCTCTTTGCAGGATCAAGGACAAACACCTATAGTCACAAAAATCAATTCATTCTAGAAAGCCTGAGTGGGCAGGACAGATGATAGAGTCCTCCGTGGAAAGGAAGGACTGTTGCTATGGAAACCAGATGATCCTTCAGTGGGGGCCACAATGCACTTGCCAGGCTGCCTAACCCTGTGTATTAACATCATGGGGCTGGAAGGCTGCCTGCATCTCTTTGAAAAGGGATTTTTCAGATGTTGTTCTGATGAGTCTTAATGCATCTTGAGAAAAGTAAATCAGCATCTCCTGGGAGGGGCTGAGTTGTCTAGAACCTTAAAACACTAGAGGCCCAGACACCACAGCTGATTGGGGTGACTATATTGGCTACTCTTGACATTTCTCAGGAGGGCATCAAAGAAGGTGTGTCTTAAGGATTCTCTCTCTCTTTTTTTTTTTTCTCGAGATGGTGTCTTGCTCTGTTGCCCAGGCTGGAGTGCAGTGGGACAATCTCAGCTCACTGCAACCTCTGCCTCCAAGGTTCAAGTGATTCTCCTGCTTCAGCCTCTCAAGTAGTTGAGATTACAGGCACACACGACCATGCCTGGCTAGTTTATTTTTTATTTTTATTTTTTGGTAGAGACAGAGTTTCACCACGATGACCAGGCAGCTCTCAAACTCCTGACCTCAAGAGATCCACCCACCTTGGCCTCCCAAAGTGCTGGGATTACAAGCGTGAGTCACTGCACCTGGCCAAGGATTCTCTTAAGGGCAGGTTTATGGAGGCTGTTTCTGAGGTAAGGAACACAGCTTTCCAAGAGAGGAAGAAGACATCCCTTGAGCAGAAGTTTGATTAGAAGAGTAAGTTTAGTGGCACTTGGGGGAGGGTGGTCTGGGTATTCTGTGTGCCATTTAAACGCTAACTACCATACCAATACCACTATTACTACAACTAATCCTAATTACACTATTAACTAATTTTAAAGTCTAAGCCAGAGATGAGGAACTTTCTCCAAATAGGTTTCTCAAAGTGAAATTCTCTTTCTGCTTCTCCCAAGAGCACTTTGTCCTTTCCATGTGTTTTCTAATTAAGGAAAAAATAACTCTTAAATCAATATTATCATAAGCAATTCATGCTTATTGAGTCATTGCAGTTCGAGATTTATAAACTTGCCTGAGCAGCCATTGTGATTTCAATTAATCCTCCCTCTTAATTGTCAGAGTTTTAATTTTTAAAAAATAAGTTGAGTTTTCCATTTTAAAATCAGTACACCATTTTCCCTCGATCACTTAAAAACAATCACAGTCCTACCTCCTGAATATATTCACTAGTAAGTTAGGCCTATTTTTAGCCTCTCCCCTATATATTCCTCATGCATATCATTATAAAATTCTCCCTCTTTTTCTCTGTCTATATGTATGTATTTTGTTTGTTCATTTTTTGAGACAGGGTCTTGCTTTGTCTCCTAGGCTGGAGTGCAGTGGCACTATCTTGCCTCACTGCAACCTCTGCCTCCCAGGCTCAAGCAGCCCTCTCATCTCAGTCTTCTAAGTAGCTGGGGCTACAGGTAGGTGCACACCACCATGACCAGCTAATTTTTGTATTTTGTATTTTTGGTAGAGATGGGATCTCACCATGTTGACCAGACTGGTCTTGAACTCCTTGGCTCAAGCAATCTACCCAACTCAGCCTCCCGAAGTGCTAGGATTACAGGTGTGAGCCACTGCACCCAGCCATATGTATTAAATATATATATAATATATATAAAATATATATGTATATGTGTATGTATTCATGTGATTATAATTGTTTAGCAATCGAATGCCATGTGGGCAGGAACTTTGTTTATTCAGAGGCTTGTGAAAGGAAAATAAAAACTTGGGACCCCAATTCATTCTGCCAAAAGAAAAAAAAATGAAGCTGAAAGCTGAGTCATGCAAGAAGTTGCCTTTCCTTTCATTCCTAAGCAGGACTGGCTGCAGCTAACTACTCTATGTCCACCTTATCTTATGGTAAGCACGAGAGTAATACATAATTGACTATTCCTCTACCTGCTCTTTGTCTCTTGCAACATGTGAATTCAGTAATGTGAGCATACTCTCCTTCTTTCCCGTCCAGCCTGCTTTTCCGTTTTAAATATTAAATCCTGGCCGGGCGTGGTGGCTCACGCCTGTAACCCCAGCACTTTGGGAGGCTGAGGCAGGCGGATCACGAGGTCAGGAATTCAAGACCAGCGTGGCCAACATAGTGAAACCTCGTCTCTGCTAAAAACAACAAAAATTAGCTGGGCATGGTGGTGTGCACCTGTAATCCCAGCTACGGGTGCGGCTGAGCCAGGAGAATGACTTGAACCCAGGAGGCGGAGGTTGTAGTAAGCCAAGATTGTGCCACTGCACTCCAGCCTGGGTGATAGGGCAAGATTCCATCTCAAATAAATAAATAAATAAATAAATAAATAAATAAATAAATAAATAAAATATTAAATCCTTCTGGCTGGGCACGGTGGTTCACACCTGTAATCCTAGCACTTTGGGAGGCTGAGGTAGGCGGATCACCTGAGGTCAGGAGTTGGAGACCAACCTGGCTAACATGGTGAAACCCTGTCTCTACTAAAAATATGAAAATTAACCAGGAGTGGTGGCACATGCCTGCTAATCCCAGCTACTTGGGAAGCTGAGGCATGAGAATTGCTTGAATCTGGGAGGCGGAGGTTGCAGTGAGCCAAGATTGTACCACTGCACTCCACCCTGGGCAACAGAGTGAGACTCTGTCTCAAAAACAGACAAACAAACAAACAAACAAACAAAACAAATCCCTCAAAATCACCTTTGGAAAAAGGCACAGGCCTATCTCCCAGGTGAGCGTCCTTGATTTTGGCAAAATAAACTTGTAAATTGATTGAGACCTGTCTCAGATACATTTTGGTTTACAGGCTCAGTGCAGATCTTGGAAAATAATGAATATTCTTAGGTTATAAGGGATGGAAGGATAAATTCTCATAATTATCAGCTCCAGCATTCTTTCTGTAGGAACAAACAATGCTAAGTAAAAATCTTACCTTTGTTATTTCACCTTTTTTGTAGGTTATGATGACTCCATTCAAACAACAACTTTCATAGTTGCTGGCCAAACAACTTTCTGTCTTTGCCTTGGAAGTCAGTAGGACATGAATATATCATTTCTAATAGATGAAATAAAAACACTAGTGAATATTTGGAAAAATAACGAGTCATCAAAGAAATGAAAATTAAACTAACATGAGGTTTTTTTTTTGTTTTTTTTTTGAGACAGAGTCTCACTCTGTCACCCAGGCTGGAGTGCAGTGGCTCGATCCCGGCTCACTGCAACCTCCGCCTTCCGGGTTCAAGCAGTTCTCCTGCCTCAACCTCCCAAGTAGCTGGGATTACAGGAGTGCGCCACCATGCCCAGCTAATTTTTGTATTTTTAGTAGAGACGGGGTTTCACCATGTTGACCATGATGATCTCGACCTCCTAATCTCGTGATCTGCCTGCCTCGGCCTCCCAGAGTGCTGGGATTACAGGTGTGAGCCACAGTGCCCGGTCTTCTTTTTTTTTTTTTTTTTTTTTTTTTGAGACAGTGTCTCACTCTGTCACCCAGGCTGGAGTGCAATGGCACAATCATGGCTCACTGCAGCCTCAACCTCCTGGGCTTAAATGACTCTCCCACCTCAGCCTCCCAAGTAGCTGAGACTACAGGCGGACAGGGTTTTACCATGTTTCCCAGGTTTATCTGAAATTCCTGAGCTCAAGCGATCCTCTTGCCTTGGCCTCTCAAAGTGCTGGAATTACAGGTGTGAGCCGGCATCATGCTCAGCCGAGAGTTGTTTTTTTTTGGGGGGGTGGTGGGGGTGGGGTCACCAAATTAGCAAACAAAAAACTTCACCTTCAAAAAATAAGTCCTTTTTTTTTTGAGACAGAGTTTCTCTCTGGTCACCCAGGCTGAAGTGCAATGGCACAATCTCCGCTCACTGCTACCTCCACCTCCTGGGTTCAAGCAATTCTCCAGCCTCAGCCTCCAGAGTAGCTGGAATTGCAGGCACCTGCCACCATGCCCAGCTAATTTTTGTATTTTTACGGGGTTTCACCATGTTGGCCAGGCTGATCTTGAACTCATGACCTCAGGTGATCTGCCCGCCTCGGCCTCCCAAAGTGCTGGGATTACAGGTGTGAGCCACTGCACCTGGCCAGCTCATTTCTTTATAGTGCTGCATAATATTCCACTGTCTGGATGTACCATAGTTTATTTATCCATTCACCCATTGAAGGACATCTTGGTTCCTTTCTAGTTTTGGTAATTATGAATAAGCTGCTATAAACATCCATGTGCAGATTTTTGTGTGGACATGTTTTACTTATACTCAATTCTTACTCAGCTCCTTTGGGTAAGAGTATGTTTAATTTTGTAAGAGACAGCAAACTGTCTTCAAGAGTGGCTGTTCCATTTTGCAATGAATGAGAGTTCCTGTTGCTCTATAAAAATCCACTGTTTGAAAGAGCTGGCCGGACAAGGTGGCTCAAGCTGTAATCCTAGCACCTTGGGAGGCTGAGGTTGGAGGATTGCTTGAGCCCGGGAGTTCAATATCAGACTGGGCAACATGGTGAAACCCTGTCTACAAAAAATACAAAAATTAGCCAGGCATGGTGGTGCATGCCTGTAGTCCTAGCTATTGGGGATGCTGAGGTGGGAGGATTGCTTGAGCCTGGGGAAGCAGAGGTTGGAGTGAGCCAAGATCATACTACTGTACTGCAGCTTGGGTAACAGAGCGAGACCCTGTCTCAAATAAAAATAAAAATAAACCAAAATGGTAACAGTGATTATATTTGGATGGTAGGATGATGGGTGATTATTTGTTTTTCCTCCTTTTCCTCCCCCCACTCGTTTTCTTATCTCCCTCTCTCTCTCTGGTGAGGGGAGTGTCTTTTTTCCCATGTACTTTAACAAATGACTATGTATAATTTTTTTTTTTTTTTTGAGACCGAATTTCACTCTTGTTACCCAGGCTGGAGTGCAATGGTGAGATCTTGGCTCACCACAACCTCCATTCCCAGTTTCAAGCGATTCTCCTGTCTCAGTCTCCTGAGTAGCTGGGATTACAGGCATGTGCCACCACGTCCGGCTAAATCTGTATTTTTAGTAGAGATGGGGTTCTCCATGTTTGTCAGACTGATCTCGAACTCCCGACCTCAGGTGATCCACCCGCCTTGGCCTCCCAAAGTGCTAGGATTACATGTGTGAGCCACCACACCCGGCTATGTGTAATTTTTATAGTCAGAAAAAAGATACTTTAATTTTTAAGGAGTCATATGTATTTATATTAACCCTCATACATACAAGCACTGTAATTAGAAGAGTAAGTACAGTACTGTAATTGTAATAGTTTTGTTTGCCCAATGCACAGTGAGTCAGCATACAGAGACACCCGGCTGCAGCAAAGAAAGAGTTTAACAATCACAGGGCATCTGAACGAGGAGATGGGAAGAAGCCTCAAATCCACCTCCCTGAGAGGTTTGGGGGACAGGGTTTTTAAGTCCTCTGGACAGGGACTGTAGTGTGGGGATCGATGACTGGTCAAGAAGTGAAGGGCGAAGTCATGACACAGGGAGACTAAGAAACCTCATTCTTGTGCTGAGTGGGTTCCTTAGTGGGGTATGTCAGAATTCAGAATCTGAAAAACAAACAGTTCTTGAGCAGAAAGATCTTATGAGTCTAGCGTCAGAAATTCTTACTCATGGTAAGAACCGTGGGGAAACAGGTAGCAGGTGGTCTAGCATGCTGGGTGACGTTCTGTGAGTTAGCAGCTGCAGGGAAGTGGGTCAAAGTACACTTGTGCACCCTAGATAATAGCTAACTATATATAATGCTGTCTTAAAGCCTGGCTTGTAACTCTCCTTAATCCTGTGAGGGCAGTTTCAATTCTGTATTTGCTTAAAAAGATTAAGGTGGCTGGGCTCGGTGGTTCATGCCTGTAATCCCAGCACTTTGGGAGGCCGAGGTGGGTGGATCACTTGAGTTCAGGAGTTCAAGACCAGCCTAGCCAACATGGTGAAACCCCGTCTCTACTAAAAATACAAAAATTAGCTGGGCGCAGTGGTGCGTGCCTGTAATCCCAGCTACTTGAGAGGCTGAGGCAGGAGAATTGCTTGAACCCGGGAGGCGGAGATTGCAGTCAGCGGAGGTTGCAGTGAGCTGAGATCGTGCCACTGCACTCCAGCCTGGGCGACAGAGTGAGACCCCGTCTCAAAAAAAAAAAAAAAAAAAAAAAAAAGATTAAGGTGTGGGAGTGGGACAGACTCAGGCTACTTAATATTTTTCTGTAAAACAGCAGGGAAAATAGTTTCTAATTCACTGGACGTGACGGTCCTGCAGGTAAAATTCTTTTTCTTATTTATTTAGTCAATTCTAGCAGTACCTTCTAACTTTGTTTGTTTGTTTGAGACAGGGTCTCACTTTGTTGCCCAGGCTGGAGTGCAGTGGTGTGATCACGGCTCTCTGCAGCTTTGACCTCCCGGGTTCAAGTGATCCTCCTGCCTCAGCCTCCCAAGTAGCTAGGACTACAGCCGTGTGCCACCATGCCCGGCTATTTAAAAAAAAATTTTTTTTGTAGAGGTGGGGTTTTACCATGTTGCTCAGGCTGGTCTCGAACTCCTAGCTCAAAGCCTTGGCCTTACCAGGAGGGAGCCACCGTGCCGCGCCAGCTAAAGTTCTTGATATAGGTTCTGGCACATAGTATATGTTTAATAGATATTTGTAATTCTGATGATTTCAGTTATGTACCATTTACAGGCGTTTGTAACCTTTTTAGCTAACAAGGTGGGCATTTAGGGAACTGATTATGGAAAGCATTGCTCAGAAACCAGGACTGGTTCTGCAACGTCTTAACGAGGTGCGGGTGGCCAGTGTTTTCCCCAACTGTTGAAAATCTGTTTAGAGGTGGGAGGGCAGTCTAGCCTCAGGCGGAATAGGAAACCTTCCTTATGTCTAATTTCAGTGTCAGAGTCTGCTATTTCCTACGCGGAACACCGCCCCAAACTAATGTCTACGTTTAACTCAACTGCGGTAAATTTCCTTCCATGGCACTATTAACCTGGCCCTGCCCACATGTCCGCTCCCGGTTGGTGTGAATGCTCCAGGGTTAGCTCAAACCTCAGCGATTTTCCCAGCCGAATGGCTGTGCAAATAGACAATCCTTTTGCTTTTCTGATTGGTCGCACGTGGCATGGAGGACGTGGGCGTGTCTCGCCGGAACTCGCTGAGCTGTCATTTGAAGATGAACAGGGTATTGCCAGAGCTTCCTGGCGTCGCCTACGGCGCTCCCTCCCTCCTAGGCCTTTACTATCCTTTGCATTGGTCAGATGTGTCGTCACTCATAAAACTTCTAGCTCATTGGTGCAAAAGCTCCAGGAGGCGGTGGGTGATTGGTTGGTTGCTGTTCCTATCTCCACGCCGGTTGTGGTTTAGCTGAACTGAGCCGAAATCCTAAAGGCGGCGGAGTCGACGGTGATGTAGGTAGCGGTGCCTTGAGTGGCAACAGGTGAATCTCCGGCTCACCTGGGGCGGCAGCACGCAAGACCTGGCTGGATCTCCGCTTCGTCTGCGGGCCAGAAACTGGAGGGCGGCGGTGGCTTGCGGAAAGGTATTGGGCTCCGCTGTTCCTTCTTTGCCCTCTCGACGGCCGGAGCAGCGAGGAACCGAAGGAGGCTTCGTAGGTTCCACGCAAGGCCCTTTCTCTGCTCTTCCAGGGGCGCACAAGTTGAGAAGGAGCGGCCTGGCGGCCCAGGTAAAAAAGGCATTCGGCGTTCTTCCCCGGCAGCCGGGCGTGCCTGGCTGCCGCGCACGCTCACCTGGGCCACAGTGCTCGTTCGTGCCGACGTTTCTCCCTAAAGCACTTTTGGCGCTTGGGGCCGGGAGAGTGAGCTTGCCAAAAAGGCCCTGTAATCGGAGCCATCATACCCCAGAGGGTCTTCAGCGGCGCAGGGGTGTCAGGACCGCGGGGGTCTGGGGCACATGAGTAGCAAGAAGAGGAAAGAGAAGGGAGAGGGAGGTCAAAGGGGTGTGTCTGTGCGGTTGGCAGGGGGAATCTGTGGAACTATCTGCCTCAAGGGGCATCTGAGCGGGAAATACCTTCCCTCCCCCAGCATGTTCCATATTTGTGAACAGGAAAAATTCTGGGCTCGCTTTCTCTCATCCTAGAAAGGAATGTTGTGTACTTGGGCGTAATCCATGATATTAAGCTACTGCTGGCCACTGTTGAATTTCAGCGGTGAGGCCTGTGGAATTTCAGCGGTGAGGCCTGTGGACCTCCCCTCTGTGGTCACCAGAGTTCGAATGAATGGTTGATTGCCTATCGTCTTTGTGTCTTCCCCCTCCCCTGACCAGGAGTAAAGCTTTCTTTGGTTAGCAATTTAAAAGGAAAATAAATCACAGTCTCTGGAACAAGGATATAGGTTTTTTTTTTTTTTTTTTTTTTTTGTATTATTTTAAAAAATAGAGGCAGGGTCTCGCTGTGTTGCCCAGGCTGGTCTCGTACTCCTGGCCTAAAGCAATCCTCCCGTGTTTTGTGTTATCTTAGTAAGCAAAAAATAAAGTGATCCTATTGCTTTGGCCTCACAAAGTGCTGGAATTGCAGCGGTAAGCCACCCTACCTGGTCTGAAGATCTTTATAGACTTCCAAGAGCTTGGTTAGAGGTGTAGACCCAGCACTGCTTTTAAGTCTTTACTTAGAATGTCAAGCTCACATTTCAAGTAGGCTGATCTCAAAGAGACTGTACATTTCTGTAAAGTTAGTCTAACTTTGCTATTGATGTACTTTATGTAAGCTACCATGATCTCTACTGAAAAATAAAATATTGAACATTTATGCTGTTAGAAGTCAATATAGTGATTACCTTTTATGGAGTAATGACTGGGAGGAGACACAAGGAGAATTGATCTAATAATCATCTTTTTTTTTTTTTTTTTTTTTTTTTTTTTGAGATGGAGTCTCGCTCTGTTGCCCTGGGCTGGAGTGCAGTGTCCCAATCTCAGCTCACTTCAACCTCCACCTCCCAGGTTCAAGTGATTATTGTGCCTTAGCTGCCTGAGTAGCTGGGATTGCAGCTGTGCACCACCATGCCTGGCTAATTTTTGTGTTTTTAGTAGAGACAGGGTTTTGCCATGTTGGCCAGGCTGGTCTTGAACTCTTGACTTCAGGTGATCCGCCCACCTTGGTCTCCCAAAGTGCTGGGATTACAGGCGTGAGCCACTGCGCCCAGCCTAATAAATCATCTTTTCTTGATTTGTTTACATAGATGTGTTTGGTTCATGAAAATTTATTGAACTTTACAGTTATGTACGTTTATATCTGTATGTAAACTATACTTAAATAAAAAGTTCTAAGAACTGGTTGAGAGAAAGGTGATAGTTACAGCAATAGAACACTGGATACTGGCTGGGCCTGGTAGCTCACGCCTGTAATCCCAGGACTTTGGGAGGCTAAGATGGGAGAATCACTTCTTGAGCCCAGGGGTTCGAGATTAGCCTGGGAAATATAGTGAGACCTAATTTTCACAAAAAATACAAAAATTAGCTGGGCGAGGTGGCGAATGCCTGTAGTCGCAGCTGCTCTGGAGACTGAGGTGGGAGGATTGCTTGAGATGGGGAGGTTGAGGTTGCAGTGAGTCGTGATTGTGCTGCTGCACTCCAGCCTGGGTGACAGAGTGAGACCCTGTCTTAAAACAAAAGACTCAAATGAAAACTGGATGCTGTGGTGCCTCCTCAACTCTGCCAAGTTCTCTCTCTTGGCAGTGAAGCTTCCCAATGCTGAATTTCTTTGCCTCTGAAATGTCTTAGGTTATTTACTAGGCTGTCTGCTAGCCATAGGGAACTACTACGTTTCCAAGGGATATAGTTGTTTAACCTGCCTTAAAGACTTTGTTTTATATTGCATAAAATAAACAGCTTCTCTGCTTCACAAATTCTCATTTCAGTACAGTTTAGAATGAGGTATAGTTGTATTTGTTGTATCATTGCTTCTGTACTTCTGTTTTTTTTAAAAATTTAATTAATTAATTTATTTATTTTTTGAGACGGTCTTGCTCTGTCACCCAGATTAGAGTGCAGTGGCGTGGTCCTGGCTCAGTGCAACGTCTGCCTCCAGGTTCAAGCGATTCTTATGCCTTAGCCTCCTGAGTAGCTGGTACTACAGGTGTGCGCCACCAGGCCTGGCTAATTTTTGTGTTTTCAGTAGAGATGGGGTTTCACCATGTTGGCCAAGCTGGTCTTGAACCCCTGACCTCAGGTGATCCGCCCGCCTTTTGGCCTCCCAAAGTGCTGGGATTACAGGCGTGAGCTACCGCGCCTGGTCCTGTACTTCTGTACTAAATTGACTAAAGACTGCCACTGTCGTAGCAGTGCTGAGGTTGAGTTGCATATCCCACTTGGATGCTGCAGTGGAAAATATAATTTTCTGGTAAGGCATTGAAAGGTTTAGTTGAGTTTCCCTTTGAAGATAAGACTCACTACTCATTGGCCAAAGTGTACCTAAAATTGTTTAATTTTTCCTGGAAGCCATTTCTAATTGACACTTGTATTTTATGCATGTTGCTTCTATATCTCTGCAAAGAACAATTATTTGACTTGCTTTTCTTGTCATGTTACAGAATTCAATTACAATGGGAAACATTTTTGAAAAGCTCGTTAAGAGTCTACTTGGGAAAAAAGAGATGCGGATTCTTATATTGGGTTTGGATACAGCTGGAAAAACCACCATCTTGTATAAATTGAAGCTGGGGGAGACTGTGCCTACCATCCCTACAGTAGGTAAGTTAATGAAAGACCTGCGGCAATTCCAGTTTACAATTTAGTATGTTATATATATTTTTTCTGTTAGGTTCTGTTTCACCAGAGAAATATGTTTTATTTTTACATGCTGCTTCTGTTATTGAATAATCCTTTTTAAAAATCTTGTCTACTCCAAGAGCATACATTTTTAGAGGCCAAAAACCAGGTTACATTATATATCCTTTTCTTTTTTTTGACTCTGTCACCCAGACTAGAGTGCAGTGGTGCCTCTCTGCTTACTACAGTCTCAACTTCCTGGGCTCAAGTGATCCTTCCACCTCCCTCCTGAGTAGCTGGAACTACAGGCATGCACCAGCATGCCCAGCTAATTTTTGAATTTTTGGTAGAGATGGGGTCTTGCCATGTTGCCTAGGCTGGTCTCGAACTCCTGGGCTCAAGCGATCCTCCTGCCATGGTCTCCCAAAGTTCTGGGATTATAGGCATGAGCCACCGTGCCTGACCAGGTTCTCTGTCCTTTTCTAGTGGCTTGCACATTCTTAGGTTCACAAAGGTGACATGTGAACACAGGTAGACTAAGCAAAATTAACCCTATCTGCTTGGCAAAAAAGAAAAAGATAATGGGCCAAACAGGGAGGGTAGTTCTGCCCCCCATTCCTCCCAGCTAGTGTCCCAGCAGAAGGCTGAGGTGGGAGCTGGGAATCTGCTGGTGCCTCCTCAGTCAGCCTCTGTTCCAGCTGGCCTTAGCAGCAGCATCGCATCTCTCTACACCAAGTACACTCCTGGTGCTTAGAGACGGAGTGTGATTTCTTTTCTTCACTCTGGCTCAAGCCAACTGCTTGAGATGATGTCCAACTAGAGAAATAGACAAGCTGGCTGTATTGCTCTTACTGTGAACCAGCACTGTGTTTTATGGGCTCGTTAAGAGATTTGCAAAATGAGTTTTGACAGAACTGAATCTTTGCCTTGTGAACTGCCTTTAGATCCAAACTTCTGACTGAGGATACACCCCACAGGTTGGCATGTGAACATGACTACTGTTCTGAACACTGAATTAGGCACAGGACTCAAATGATCAACTTTTTTTTTTTTTTTTTTTTTTGAGGTGGAGTCTCGCTCTGTCATCCAGGCTGGAGTACCGTGGCGCGATCTCAGCTCACTACAACCTCCGCCTCCTGGGTTCAAGCAATTCTCATGCCTCAGCCTCCCGAGAAAGCTGGAAATACAGACGTTTGCCACCACGCAAGGCTAATTTTTGTATTTGTAGCAGAGACAGGTTTTCACCATGTTGGCCAGGCTGGTCTGGAACTCCTGACCTCAAGTGATCTGCCCTGCTAAGTGCTGGGATTACAGGCGTGAGCCACCGCATCTGGCCTCCAAATGATCACCTTTCAACTTGGGCAGTAACTACAGAGATTGCGTCGATTGAGGAGTGGGAAACCGATGAGAATGTTCGAGTTATGAGATGGTTGTGAGTAAGGTAGGAATTTGGTTAAATTTTCCAAATGGGTAAGCCAGTGCTGTCTAGGAGGCACTTTCTGCAGTGATTGAAATGTTCTGTCTGTGCTGTTCGAAGTGGTAGCCAATAGCTATGTGACTATTGAGTGCTTGAAATGTGGCTAATGCAACTGAGGAACTGAACTTTTTTTTTTTTGAGATGGAATCTCGCTCTGTCACCCAGACTGGAGTGCAGTGGCGCAATCTCGGCTCACTGCAACATCCACCTCCTGAGTTCAAGTCATTCTCCTGCCTCAGCCTCCTGAGAAGCTGGGATTACAGACGTGTGCCACCATGCCCAGCTAATTTTTGTATTATTAGTGGAGACGGGGTTTTACTCTGTTAGCCAGGCTGGTCTCAAACTCCTGACCTCAGGTGATCCGCCCACCTTGGCCCCCCAAACTGTTGGAATTACAGGCATGAGCCACTGTGCCCAGCCAGGAACTGAACTTTTAATTGTATTTAACATTGTTTATTTTTTACTTATTTTTATTTGTTGATTGATTTTTGATTTTCACTTTAAGTTTAAATAGCCACATTGCTGGGCGCAGTGGCTCATGCCTATAATCCCAGCACTTCGGGAGGCTGAGGTGGGAAGATCACTTGAGATCAGGAGTTCGAGACCAGCCTGACCAACATGGTGAAATCCCATATCTACTAAAAGTACAAAAATTAGTCAGGTGTAGTGGCATGCTTCTGTAATCCCAGCTACTCGGGAGGCTAAGGCAGGAGAATCACTTGAGCCCGGGAGACGGAGGTTGCAGTGAGCTGAGATTGCACCATTGCGCTTCAACCTAGGTTACAGAGCAAGACTCTGTCTCAAAAACTAAATAAATAGGCCGGGCGTGGTGGCTTATGCCTGTAATCTCAGCACTTTGGGAGGCCGAGGCCGGTGGATCACTTGAGGTCAGGAGTTCGAGACCAGCTTGGTCAACATGGTGAAACCCCGTCCCTACAGAAAATACAAAAAAAAAAAAAAAAAAAAAAAAGGTGGGGGTGTGGTGGCAGCTGCCTGTAATCCCAGCTACTTGGGAGGCTGAGGCAGGAGAATCACTTGAATCCGGGAGATGGAGGTTACAGTGAGCCAAGATCGCGCCATGTACTCCAGCCTGGGCAACAAGAGTGAGACTCTGTCTCAAAAACAAAACAAAACAAAAAAATAAATGAATAAACAAATAGTCACAAATGGCTAGTGATTGTATTGGACAGTGCTGGGGTAGACAGTTGTTCAATGTCATTTATTGAATAATTTTTCCATGCTGATTTGAAATGCCTTCTTTGTCACATACTAAATTCTCACTGGTATGTGTGTCTTTTTCTGGACAACTACCTTTTTCTGGACAACTACAGAGTTACATTTATATTTGAACTCTGTTACTTCAAGTGTTACTAGGGCTTGGCATAGCTTTAAAAATAATTCATTATTCATTTTCAGAGATTTCCTGGTTGTGCTTACTTATTTATTTCTCCAAGTTAAATTTTAGATAATTTTGCTAAGTTTCCTGCCCCTGCCCCTACCATCGCTATAGGATTGGAATGGCATTGCATTTATTTATTTAGCAAGAATTTAGATTGTTGCAATGTAATGAGTGTCTCTCACTAAAATAAGGCATGACTAGAATTGAGGTTTGGAAGGGGAGCAGGCCCAGCTGACTGTGGGTCTTGACAGTGATGTTTGGGATTTGGGTGTGGGAAGCTGCCAAAGGGACATCTTTCCTTCTTTTTTTTCCTTCCTTCCTTCCCCTTCCTTCCCTTCCTTCCCTTCCTTCCCTTCCTTCCCTTCCCTTCCTTCCCTGTCTTCCCTTTCTTCCCTTCTTTCCTATCCTTCCCTTCCCTTCCCTTCCTTCCCTTTCTTCCCTTTCTTCCCTTCTTTCCTATCCTTCCCTTCCCTTCCCTTCCTTCCCTTTCTTCCCTTCTTTCCTTTCCTTCCCTTCCCTTCCTTCCCTTCCTTCCCTTCCTTCCCTTCTTTCCCTTCTTTCCTTTCCTTCCCTTCTCTTCCTCCCCTTCTTTCCCTTCTTTCCTTTCCTTCCCTCTCCTCCCTCCCCTCCCTCCCTCCCTCCCCTCCCTCCCCTTCCCTCCCCTTCCCTCCCTCCCTCCCTTTCTCTCTCTCTTTCTTTTCTTTTTTGGATCTTATTCTGTCATCCAGGCTGAAGTGCAGTGGCGTGATCTCAGCTCACTGCAACATCTGCTTCCCTAGCTCAAGCAATTCTCCTGTCTCAGCCTCCCAAGTAGCTGGGACTACAGGCATATGCCACCAATGCCTGGCTAATTTTTGTGTTTTTTCTGTAGAGACAGGGTTTTGCCATGTTGCCCAGGCTGGTCTCGAACTCCTGAGCTCAAAGCAATCTGCCCACCTCAGCCTCCCAGAGTGCTGGGGTTACAGGTGTGAGCCACTGTTCTCGGCCTATTCTTTCTTTTTTCAATTTTTAATTTTATTTTTTTGGGGAGATTATTCTTTCTTTTGTAAGTTTGAAAATATTCCAATCAAACATAAATGTGTAGAGAAATGATGTGACCACACTACGTGTTTTTAAGCGATTGCTTTGATTAGAAGGTGGTGACTGGATGGAGACAGGGAGAGTGGCTGAGGTGAAATTAGTTATATGGTTTCAAGAATTAAGGCTAGAAATGATGGTCTGTTGGATTAGGGTGACTATTAGCTGTTTAAGAGGTTGAATTGATAAGATATGGTAGTAGGGTTCTAGGAGTGAGAGCATCGGATGTTTCCAGGGCTCCTCTTAGGCTATCAGCTTGTGGAATGAAGTCAATGAGGGGATAACTAGCAGAGGAGGAGGTGGGGGGTAGGGACCTTAAATTCCATTTTTGACTGATACCTTGTTTTGGGGCCTTGAAGACATTTGCCAAAGCTGTTAGATTATGAGCCTGAAGCTCAGGAGAGAGGATATAAATCTCAGAGCTAGATTGGAAGATATAAATCTCAGAGTTAGTACAGAGATAGGAATGAAGTCATGGCAGTGAGTGAGATTGCGTAGGGAGGGGTGCAGAAAGAGGAGAATCGATGGGGCCAGTGAGAGCCAGGGGGACTCCATCATTGCAGGATCAGTTAAACGTGGCTGAGCTCACTAAGGAGACTGAGACGGTACGGCCATAGAGATAAAAGGAAAAGGGAAGCTGGGGAAGAGTGTCAAGGAGGGAGTGAGCAGTAGTGTCAGATAGAAGATCAGATTATGGAAGAGCTGAAAAGGCATGTGTTGGATTTGTTGACCTGGTGGTCATTGCTGACCTTAGTGAAAACCAGCTACCCAACATGGTGGAGCAGAGATAAGGTGCTGTTGCGTGAGAGGACCAAAGAAAGCTCAGTGAATATAGCCACACTTCTTTGAGACGTTTGACTTTAAAAGAGCAAATAGACCAGGCATGGTGGCTCACACCCGTAATCCCAGCACTTTGGGAGGCTAAGATGGGCAGATTGCTTGACCTGAGGAATTTGAGGCCAGTCTGAGCAACATAGTGAGACCCGTCTCTACAAAAAAAAATTTATATTTAGCTAGGTATGGTGGTTCATGCTTATAGTTCTAGCTACTTGGGAGGCTGAGGCAGGAGGATCCCTTGAGCACAGGAGTTTGAGGCTGCAGTGAGCTATGATTCTACCTCTGTGCTCTAGCCTGGCCAACACAGCAAGGCTCTGTCTCTTTAAAAAAAAAAAAAAAAAAAAAAAAGAGCAAATAGAGGGTGAAGATGTGAAGGAAGGAAGGAAGAAGTTGAAGGAAGGAAGAAAGAGGGTGCTGATGAAGATGTGGGGGTCAAGGAAAGGTTTGTTCTGTTGCTTTTAAAGAGGTAAAAGACTTAAGCATGCCAAGGTGAACAGATTGGAGATATTCAGATATGGGAGAGAGTAGGAATAGTAAAAATTCCAGACAGTCTGGGTGGAGTGGATGTGGATCATAGAGGGAGGGAGTCGGTGAAAGAGAGTTACCCTCTTCTGTTGTTCCAAGAGGGAGGAAGAAAAGCGTGGGTAAAGATGTAGACTGGCTTTTACGCTGTATGGTGGAAATGGAAGTCAGTCCCATCAGTGGCTTCTCTGCTCTGAAGTACACTGTGATAGTCTCTTGCTGAGAGGAAGGGCAGGTGCATGGCTGGAGATTGGAGAGTAGAGAAGGTTTGAGACACCTGTCCTGATGAATGGGAGAGGGGGCCAGCACATTCTCTTTGAAGGCTATAGATATTTGACTAGCAGGCTGCTTTGTAAATTAAAAGTACTATCCACATGTTGAAATTATTTTGAATTGTTCAACCAGCACAAATCATAATTAAACATTTTCCCCCTATTTCATTTAGGTTTCCATATGGAGACGGTAGAATATAAAAATATCACCTTCACAGTCTGAGATGTTGGCAGCCACTTCAAAATGAGACCTCTGTGGCGGCATATTTTCCAGAACACAAAAGGTAAAGATTATTCAGTGTATAGCCTCGATACTGTTTCTGTGAAATGTCTCTAAAGACAGATGCTTGAAGTGATACCTTGTGGTGCTCTGCTCTATTGACACTGTCAGCCACTTCCTCTCTTAGGGTCCCCTTACTGGGGAGCTTTCTTTTGTGAGACAGAGTCTTGCCCTGTTGCCCAGGCTGGAGTGCAGTGGTGTGATCTTGGCTCCCTGCAACCTCCGTCTCCTGAGTTCAAGTGATTCTCCTGCCTCAGCCTCCCGAGTAGCTGGGGTTACAGGCATGCGCCATCATGCCTGGCCAATTTTTTTATTTTTAGTAGAGATGGGGTTTCGCCATGTTGGTCAGGCTGGTCTTGAACTTCTGATCTCAGGTGATCCACTTGCCTTGGCCTCCCAAAGTGCTGGGATTACAGGTGTGAGTCACCGCGCCCAGCCCCCCTGTCTACTTTAAATCACTACTAGGTTACTTCTAATGTCTACTAGCATGTAAATGCTATATAGTTAGATTGTATTGTTTTTTATTTGTATTTTTTTTTTACTGTTGCATTACTATTTTTATTTTTTTATTTATTTACTTATTTATTTATTTTTTGAGATGGAGTTTCACTTTTGTTGCCCGGGCTGGAGTGCAATGGCATGATCTCAGCTCACCACAACCTCCACCTCCTGGGTTCAAGTGATTCTCCTGCCTTAGCCTCCTGAGTAGCTGGGATTACAGGCATGCACCACCACGCTCGGCTAATTTTGTATTTTTAGTAGAGACAGGGTTTCTCCATGTTGGTCAGGCTGGTCTTGAACTCCCGACCTCAGGTGATCCACCCGCCTCGGCCTCCAAAGTTCTAGGATTACAGGCGTGAGTCACCGTGCCCGGCCTGCATTATTACTTTTTAATATTTTTGGTTCAAGGTGGGTTGAAACTGTGGATACAGAGGGCTGACTATAGTTTTTACACCCTGATTTTCATGTAAAATATTAACCATATGGAATCTACAAATTACTCATTTTAGAATTTATTTGGAGTCTGTTCGTTTTGAAGGTTCTCCTGCATGTACTTGGTAGTAAAGACTTACACATTCGTCAGTCTTTCCCGACTAAACACCCTAGTCGACTGTCCCTCTATATTTTATATCATTGTTTTAGCTGTCACCTTTGGCAATTAACTCTATTTGCAGTTAGCTTTTCCAGGCTATAGCTTTTAGAATGTTTTTTCTCAAAGTAGTGCATTTATTTTTTTTAACTTTTTTAGCGGAAAATCTAAAACAAATACAAAGACAGAGAAGACAACATAACGAACCCCCACGTACCCATCACCAAGCCTCAACAGTTATTAGCATTTTGCCCATCTCAGACATGATGCCTTTTATTCATACATCCTTTAGTGTTCGTTTCCAACTGATAAGGCCTTTTATATACATATATATGTAAATCTCCATGCCATTATAACATCTCCAAAATTAATACTAATTCTTTAATATCTAGCACCTAGTCCCTATTCTAATTCCCCCAGTTGTATCAAATGTATCCTGGCTGGGTGTGGTGGTTGACACCTGTAATCCCAGCACTCTGAGAGGCCAAGGCTGGTGGATCACCTGCGGTCAAGAGTTAGAGACCAGCCTGGCCAACCTGGTGAAACCCTATCTCTACTAAAAATATGCAAAAAAATTAGCCAAGCATGGTGGTGTGTGCCTGCAATCCCAGCTACTCGGGAGGCTGAGACAGGATATTCTCTTGAACCCAGGAGGTGGAGTTTGCAGTGAGCTAAGATCGCACCATTGCACCCCAGCCTTGGCAACAGGGCAAGACTCCATCTCAAAAAAAAAAAGTATCTTTTCTACATCTGCTTTGTTTGCATCTGGATCAAAGTTCACACAGTGCATTTTGTTGTTTTGCCTCTTTAGTCTTTTATTCTACAGCAGTTGTTCTTTTTCTATGCCTTTTGTTTTCCTTATTTTATTTTATTTTATTTTAGAGACAGGGTCTCGTGCAGTGGCACAATCTCGGCTCACTGCAGCCTCTGCCTCCTGGAGTCAAGTGATCCTCTCACTTCAGCCTCCCAGATAGCTGGGATCACAGGTGCATACCATCACACCTAGCAAATTTTGTTATACTTTTTGTAGAGATGGGTTTTCCACCATGTTGCCCAATCTGGTCTCAAACTCCTGGGCTCAAGCATCTGCCCACCTTGACCCCCCAAAGTGCTGAGACTATAGGTGTGAGCCACCTCGCCTGGCCTCCCCTTTTTTTTTTTTTTGGTTGTTAACTGTTTATTCCACATTCTGGATTTGGCTGATTATTTTATTATGGTGCCGTCTAACTTGCTTGGCTGTCTGTGGATTTCCTGTGAACTGGTTGTTTATTCTAGAGACTTGATTAGATTCTGGTTCATTTCAGAGGCAAGAATACTTCATAAGTATTCTTCCTATCCTAATACAGAAGTTCGGTTGTCACACTTAAACATTTTTAAAAAATTTTTATCGTGGCAAAATATACATAATATAAAAATTACAAGTTTATTCTTAAGTATACAATTCAGTGGCATTAAGTACATTCACCGTGTTTTATAACCTTCACCACTGTCCATTTCCACAATTTTTTCATCATCCCCAACAGAAACTTTGTATCCATTAAGCCATAACTGCCCATTCCCCTCTCTCCCAACCCTTAGTAACCTTTATTCTACTCTCTCTCTATGAATTTGCCTATTCAGTGGAATTGTATAGTAGTCTTTCGAAGTTCAGCCGCCTGGCCTCTTTCACTTAATACAGTGTTTTCAAGGTTCATCTATGCAGTAGTATGTATCAGAACTTAATTCCTTTAATGGCTGAATAATATTCTATTGTACGGATATACCACGTTTTGTTTATCCATTCATCTGTTGATGGACTCTTGAGTTGCTTCTGCCTTTTGGCTATTATGAATAATGTTGCTGTGAACATTCATGTCCAAGTATCTGTTTGAGTCCGTGCTTTGAGTTCTTTGGGTATATGCCTAGAAGTGGAATTGCTGGGTAACTATGTTTTAATTTTTTTTTTTTTTTTTTTTGAGACGGAGTCTCCCTCTATTGCCCAGGCTGGAGTGCAGTGGTGTAATCTCGGCTCACTGCAACCCTGGCCTCCTGGGTTCAAGCAATTCTCCTGCCTTAGCCACCCGAGTAGCTGGGACTACAGGCGTGAGCCACCACGCCTGGCTAGTTTATTTGTATTTTTAGTAGAGACGGGGTTTCACCATATTGGCCAGGCCAGTCTCAAACTCCTGACCTTGTGGTCCACCTACCTCTGCCTCCCAAGGTGCTGGGATTACAAGCATGAGCCACTGCACCCAACCTCATTATTTTTTTATTGTGGTAAAATACACATAACTTAAAATTTAGCATCTTAAGCTTTTTTTTTTTTTTTGGTTTTGTTTTGTTTTGTGGTAGTGATGTTTTTGTGAGATGAGGTCTCTATATGTTACTTAGATTGGTCTCGAACTCATGGGCTCAAGTGATTCTCCTGCCTCAGCCTCCTGTGTAACTGGGACTACAGGTGTGCACCACTGCACCCAGCTCTATCTTAAACATTGTTAAGTGTATAGTCAGTCAAAATGTTCTGCAGCCATCACCACTATTCATTTCTGCAACTATTTTCATCTTGTAAAACTGAAACTTTGTACCTGTAAACTATAACTCCTGTTGCTTCCCCCCACCCAGTCCCCCCACTCCCTGGCAGCCACCAGCTTGTCACATTTTTAGTGATGCCAAATGATTTCAGGTGATATCAGCTTAATTCCCCTGAATTAAAATTCTCCATCAACTTTTCACCTAATCATTTTAGCATCCGTTGAAAACTATTGCCTAAACCCATTATTTTATTAGAAGTTATAAAATGGTGATTTTTTTCCCCTCCTAAATCTTGTTATTCCTCTGCATTTATTAGCTAAAATCTTTCTAAACAAAGAATTCCTTCATCAAATATTTGGTTTCCCTGAAATATAGTTTGTACAAGAAAGGCTGGAAAAATGCTTTATTCTTTTCCTTCATAGATTTTCAGAGAAACCACTGGATGCCCCAGCAACTCCCATGGTGACTCTTAGATGTTTGTATCTTCGTGTTTCGATCTGCAGATTATATATATTTTTTGATACTCAGAGCATCCATTTATCTTGGACTGGCACTTGACAACTTGGCAAACCCTTGCAGTTTCTTAACTGCAGTAAAACTAGAGCATGTGGGTTTGAACCACAGCTCTGCGGTGAAACCTTGACAGTTAGGTAATCTCGTCTGTCTCAATTTCCTCATCTTAAAATGGAGATGATACCTACTGCCTGCATCATCGGGCTTAAATTACTTATGTAAAATGCTTATGTAAAAAGCCATTTCATGGCTGGATGACAGTAGGCACTCAAAAGCCCAAATTGTTTGAGGTTTCACTTCATCATTTCTCTGGCAGAATTCTTTTTTCTTACCCTACTGGGAGTTTTCACATTCAAATAACAAGATGAAATAAATGCCTTTATTTCTTCACTCTTTTCTTCATAACAAGCCTAATTTTAGTAAGTTTCGGTGACTATTGCTTTTGATGGTAGGGAGCTGGCTGTATTCTAGGACCTTGGGGTGGGTAATTTGGACTTTTCATGAAATAGCAATTGGGAGCTGTTGGAAGAATGGACTTGCTGTGAGTGGTCTTGGATGCAGCCCTATTTTTTTTCTGCCAGTTTCTAAACATCAGGCTGTCTTTTAGTTTAAATTTTCTTCATCAGTATGTTGAGTATGATAGAACTTAATGCTTTTAGCTCTCTATTAAAAGACATTTAACTGTGTCGGTTTCACTTGTATAGATTGGAATTTGAACAGTTTGTGGTTTCTTTTTTATTTTATTTTATTTTTATTTTTTTGAGACAGAGTCTCGCTCTGTCGCCAGGCTGGAGTGCAGTGGCACAATCTCGGCTCACTGCAACCTGCACCTCCCAGGTTCAAGCGATTCTCCTGCCTCAGCTGCCCGAGTAGCTAGGACTATAGGCGCATGCCACGCCCAGCTAATTTTTATATTTTTAGTAGAGACGGGGTTTTACCATGTTGGCCAGGGTGGTTTGGATCTCTTGACCTGGTGATCCGCCCGCCTCGGCCTCCCAAAGTGCTGGGATTACAGGTGTGCATCACTGAGTTTTTTTTTTTGAAACAGAGTCTAGCTCTGTCACCAAGGCTGGAGTGCAGTGGTGTGATCTCGGCTCACTGCAGCCTCCACCTGGGTCAAATAATTCTCCTGCCTCAGCCTCCCGAGTAGCTGGGATTACAGGTGCCCACCACGATGCCTGGTTAATTTTTTGTATTTTTAGTGGAGATGGGGTTTCACCATGTTTGCCAGGCTAGTCTTGAACTCCTGACCTCAAGTGATCCACCCGCCTTGGCCTTCCAAAGTGCTGGGATTACAGGTGTGAGCCACTGCGCCTGGCTGTGATTTCTTAATTGATATTTTTATAGAATGCATAAGATGGTCCATTAGTTATTATGGAGAAATATTTTTCTCCTTGATTGTAGGTTCAGTTATTTTAATTTGTTGAATTGCAGTGTATCTATCTGGTTCAAAATTCAGAAGTAAGAAAACGTGTATACTCGTCCTTTGGTATCTGTGGGAGATTAGTTCCAGGACCTCCCATGGATACGAAAATCCTTGGATACTCAAGGCCTTGATATAAAATGGCGTAGTATTGGCATATAACCTATACACATCCTCCTTTATACTCTAAATCAGTGGTCCCCAACCTTTTTGGCACCAGGGACTGGTTTCGTGAAATATAATTTTTCCACAGACCCGGGGGCTGGAGGGGGGGATTGGGGATAGTTTTGGGATGATTTAGCACATTGCATTTATTGTGTACTTTATTTCTATTACTATTACATTGTAATATATAATGAAATAATTATACAAACTCACCATCATGTAGAATCAGTGGGAGCCCTGAGCTTGTTTTCCTGCAACTAGATGGTCCCATCTGGGGGTGATGGGAGACAGTGACAGATCATCAGGCATTAGATTCTCATAAGGAACGGGCATCCTAGATCCCTCGCTTGCGCAGTCCACAATAGGGTTCACGCTCCTATGAGAATCGAATGCTGCAGCTGATCTGACAGGAGGTGGAGCTCAAGTGGTCATGCTAGAGATGGGGATGGGGTGCGGCTGAAAATACCAATGAGGCTTCTCTCACTCACCTGCTGCTCACCTCCTGCTGTGCAGCCCCATTCCTAACAGGCCCAGTTCTTAACAGTGCTGGTCTGTGGCCCAGGGGTTGGGACCCCTGCTTTAAATAACCTCTAGATTACTTATAATGCTAAATACAACATAAATCCTGCATAAATAGTTGTGAAACTCTATTGTTCGGGGAATAATGATAAGAAAAATGTCTGTACATGTTCAGCACATATGCAGTTTTTTTCTTTTCTTAATAATTTCTATCTGTGGTTGGTTGAATCCATGGATATGGAACCCATGGATGTGGAGGGCGGACTGTATAGTGAAAAGTCACTGTCTCATTCCTGTCCCTTAACCATTCAGTTCCCCTCCCATAGACAACATTTTTTTTTTTTTTTTTTTTTTTTTTTGAGACAGAGTTTTGCTCATGTTGCCCATACTGGAGTGCAGTGGCTCGATCTCGGCTCACTGCGATGCCCACCTCCTGGGTTCAAGCAATTCTCCTGCCTCAGCCTCCCAAGTAGCTGGGACTACAGGTGTGCGCCACCATGCCCAGCTCATTTTTGTATTTTTAGTAGAGATGGGATTTCACCATGTTGGCCAGGCTGGTCTCAAACTCCTGACTCAGGTGATCTGCCCGCTTCAGCCTCCCAGAGTGCTGAGATTATAGGCACGAGCCACTGTGCCTGGCTGACAAACATTTTTATTTCTTGTATATCTGTCCAGACATATTTTATGTATATACCAGCTCTCTATACATATATTCCCATTTTAAAAAACACATTAATAGTAACATGTGTAAATATACTTTTTTTTTTTTTTTTTTTTGAGATGGAGTTTCGCTCTTGTTGCCCAGGCTGCAGTACAATGGTGCGATCTCGGCTCACCGCAGCCTCTGCCTCCTGGTTTCAAGCAATTATCCTGCCTCAGCCTCCCGAGTAGCTGGGATTACAGGCATGCACCACCATGCCTGGCTAATTTTGTATTTTTAGTAGAGACAGGGTTTCTCCATGTTGGTCAGGCTGGTCTTGAACTCCTGACCTCAGGTAATCCGCCCACCTCAGCCTCCCAAAGTGCTGGGATTACAGGCGTGAGCCACTGTGCCCAGCCGTAAATATGCTTTTTGTAGGTTCTCCTAGTTCAGATGTAGGATCAGTCTGATGTTAGGTTCTTAGGTAAGGACCTATATAAAGACAGTATAAAATGGTACCTAATATTACAAAGCTTTATTAGGAATGGCAAAGGGATAATATGGCAGCTTCCTCCCTGTCAGTTCTGCATTGGTGACTAAGGATCTCAAATTTCTGGATAATCTGGCTTCCTTAGTTATGATGAGAGACCAGAACTGCTGATAGCATATGAAATCTTCAGGGGAGTTTTGAATGTTTTTCATTTTTTAATCTGATATGATGTAGCAGACATGACATTGACTCACGCGTAAGCCCCAAACATGCCGAAGCCGCAGGAACTCTCTATCAGCCATAGCAGGCTGCTCTGGAGCCGCGGGTTCAGGCAGCTGTTGAGTGGGCCTGGGAGGCACGGAGGGAAAGGGAAGAGGGCCAGCACTGGTTTAGTCGCCTGGACATAGTCATGAAATCTCATTGTCAGAGGAAACCAAGAAGTCATCTTATCCTGCTGCTGTTTTCCTTCCAGGGTCTTCTGCAGGGTCCCCATGACTTGTGACTGAAGCTGTGCACAAACAAACGTCTCCAGTGACAGCAATGCCTTCTGAGGCAGCCCATTGCATCTTCATCTGCTGACACTCTGTTAGGCTGACTTCTGTAGTTTTCACCACTGATCTTCAGTCCACCTCACAGAGCTCTATAAAATGCTTGGATCCTCTTTACATCATAGACTTTCAGCTACTTGAAGATAGCCATCAGCCCCTCATGAATCTTTTCTCCAGGTAAAATCTCCAGTTACAGCAGCTGGTCTTCATATGGCCGAGTGTCGAATGCCTTTGCTCTCCTGGTCGTTTTTTGAATTTCTTCAGTTTGCCCATGTCTCAGAGTGTGGAGTCCAGCACTGCCTGTGTAATGTTCCCAGGATGTTCTGCCTGATATAGAGTAAGCCTGGTGTCACCCATGTCCTAGGAACTGAGATCCCGTCACTACTGGTGATGCAGTCTAGGATCAAACTATTCTTTTGGCAGCCACTTCACATTTTTGTGTTAAGGGCTTACTGTTAGCCAAACACAATTTTTTTGTTTTTTGTTTTTTTGTTTTTTCCGAGACAGGGTCTCACTCTGTCACCTAAGCTGGAGAGTAGTGGCACGATCTTGGCTCACTGCAACCGCTGCCTCCTGGATTCAAGCAATTCTTTCACCTCAGCCTCCTGAGTAGCTGGGACCACAGGTGTGCGCCACCACACCCGGCTAATTTTTGTATTTTTAGTAGAGATGGGGTTTTGCCACGTTGGCCAGGCTGGTTTCGAACCCCTGACCTCAAGTGATCTGCCCACCTTGGCCTCCTGAAGTGCTGGGATTACAGGCGTGAGCCACCACACCTGGCTGACAGATTGTTGTTACCATTAATGTCACATGAACTACCACCAAGGGCATCTCCCCTTCCTGTTCTTGGAGGATGTGTTGGATGCTTCCTGTGCCCCTCCCTGGAGATGCTTTTGGCCCCACAGCTTCCTCCAGCCAATGTAGCAGTGACTGGGTCTGTGCAGGCTTTGGTCACCCTCACTCAGGTGTGATGGGGTGATGCCTTTCTTTGGCCTGCCCCAGGTATCTTTTACTTCCTGGGATGTATCCGATGCTATAGTATGGGATGCTGCAGAGACTTCCAGCACCAACCCCCTGGAGTTGGGCTTTATTTCACAGGTTGAGGGCACCATCCTCCACAAGAATCCCCAACTTCAGCCACCAGCTGGCAGTAGGTTTGGGGGTCCTCAGACCACCCACACTTCTGGCCAGATGGCTACGAATTTGGCGATTTCCACTACCCCCTCAGGTTTGATCATTTGTTAGAATGATTCACAGAATTGAGGGATGTACCATTACACCCCATCCCTGATGTACAACTGTACAATTACAGTTTTATTAATTGATCAATAAAGCAAAAGGATGCAAATGAATCAGTCAAAGGGAAAGACACATAGATCTGGGAGGGCAGCAAACACAAAGCCTTCAGTGTTCTTCCTCGTGGAGTCAGGGGCCGTTACCTTTCCAGCACATCGACGCGTGACAATGTATAGAGTATTGCCAATCAGGGACATTCTCCTGAGCTTCAGTATTCGTCATTCTTATTGGGGCTGCATTGCATAGGCACAATTGATTGAATCATTGGCCATGTGACTCAAACTTTAGCACCCTCATTTTTCCAGAGGTGATCTTGTTAGCATAAACTATCTAGGGGCCCACCCTGAGTCATCTTGTTAGCATCAACTTACAGATGTGCGCCCGCCATGATAACAAAGACACTCCTATCACTCTGCAAAGTCCCAGGGTTTAGAGGCTACCTTCTAGAACAGCCAAATTCATTGCTATACAGATGCCCTAGGAATCTGTTGGTGTTCATACCAATGTGACCCAGAAGTGTGGGTGGCCTAACACCTGTGGAGTTGTTCTTGACTAACAGGGAATGGGTACTGAAGGATACTTGTTTCCTCTTTTGTCTCCTGGGTGGACAGTTCTGATGGGCATTTGATATGGCTTCTTAGAATGTCCAGCAATAGCGAGCAGTGGTCCCACAGTGGGGGCCCAGCTTGATAACTTCTATTGTCTGTCTCTTCTGCCCTGTTTTACTCCCTCAGGCCCTCATTCCTGCTCCCTGGGATCACTTCCCAAAGAAAGTACCTGCACTTAAGCTTTTGTCTCAAGTTTTGCTGTAGAGAGCTAGACCCAGAATGCTGTTTATTATAATGAACTTTACATGTTTTAAAAAAACAATGTTTTGGCCAGGCGCAGTGCTCATGCCTATAATCCTAGCACTTTGGGAAGCTGAGGCAGGCGGATCACCTGAGGTCAGGAGTTCAAGACCAGCCTGACAAATATGGTGAAACCCTGTCTCTACTAAAAATACAAAAATGAGCTGGGTGTGATGGTGTGCCTATATCCCAGCTAATCAGGAGGCTGAGACAGGAGAATTGCTTGAACCCGGGAGGTGGAGGTTGCAGTGAGCCGAGATCATGCCACTGCATTCCAGCCTGGGCTGCAGTGAGACTCCATCTCAAAATCAATCAATCAATCAATCAATCAATAAAAAAACATGTTTTTTCCCTGATGTGGAAATTAAGTGATTATAAAATGAGACTAACTTTTTCAGTATATATTCTTCTTGTTAATATGGTACAGAGCTGTGATGCTTCTGCAAAAGGTGAGTTGAGTGTACAGCAGGCCTCCTAACTCTAGAGATGATGTATCCTTCCATATTGATTGCCTTTGTGAAGTCACACACGGAAGCAGGGAGAAGCCGTGAAGATACATAAACAGCTGTGTTTTCCAGGCTCAGATCACTAACATGCTCGTGATTTCTTTCTAGGTCTGATTTTTGTGGTTGACAGTAATGACAGAGAGCGGATTGATGAGGCCCGGGAAGTACTAACTTACTTATTAGAGGATGATGAGCTCAGAAATGCAGTTTTATTGGTATTTGCCAATAAACAGGTATGTTGTTACTGACTTTCTGAATGCTGGAACTGAAATTTACTGCCAAATGTCTCACTTATGAATGTAGACATTTAAATGAGATGTCTGCCTCCCTCTCTCCAGTCCCAACCATAACGTCTCCCACCATCTCCTTGCTAGAATATCTTTTTCTTACTGAGACAGTCTTACTCTGTTGCCCAGGCTGGAGTAGTGGTGTGATCTCAGCTCACTGTGACCTCCACCTCCCAGGTTCAAGTGATTCTCCTGCCTCAGCCTCCCAAGTAACGGGGATTACAGGCATGTGCTGCCATGCCCTCCTAATTTTTTTATTTTTAATAGAGACTGGGTTTCGCCATATTGGCTAGGCTGGTCGTGAATTCCTGACTTCAAGTGATCCGCCCACCTTGACCTCCCAAAATGCTGGGATTACAGGTGTGAGCCATCGAGCATCTACTAAGTTCCAGACCTGGTTTTAGGCTTAAACCAAGACAGACAAAATCCTCGTGTTCATGGAGTTTACGTTGCTAGTGGGAAGAGAGTCAACCAATAAATAAAATGTAATGTGCCAGGTGTGGTGGCTCATGCCTGTACTCCCAACATTTTGGGAGGCTGTGGCAGGGGGATCACTTGAGCCCAGGAGTTCAAGACCAGCCTGGGCAACATAGTGAAACCCCATCTCTACAAAAAAGTACAAAAATTAGCTGGATGTGGTGGCATGCACCTGTGGTCCCAGCTATTCAGGAGGCTGAGGTGGGAGGATCCCTTAAGCCTGGAAGTTCGGGGCTGCAGTGAGATGAGATTATTCCATTGCGCTCCATCCTGGGCTACACAGTAAAATAAATAATAATACATGTCAGATGGTAAGTGTTGTGGAAGAAGGAAAAGCATAGTAAGGGGGCAGGGTGGGTGTGGGAAAGACTGGGAATGCCTCTCTGATAAGATGACATTGGAGCAGAGACCAGAAGGCCGGGAGGAAGGGAGCCACACGGTTCTAGGAACAGCATGGCAGCCAGCACAGCTGGAACAGAATGAGCGGGGGAGAGAGGAGATGAGATTGGATCATATAGGGCCTGTTTTGGAGGAGGAAAAGGGCTTGTACATAAATGTAAAACAGTAAAAGAAACATGGGAGGAAGACCAAGCGTAGAACTATCCAACCTCAGGACTCTGAGCTAAACTAAGCATGAAAAAGAAGGTAGAAAGAACCACGTGGAATTGTACCAGCCTGAGATGACCACTGTCACATTCTGACATCCTTCCTTCACTTTCTCTTCCATGAGTGCATTCATTATGTAATTGAGATCATACTGTTTTGACAATGTTGCATCTGCTTTATCACTTTAGATTTATCAAAAGCATTGTCTCTTGTTATCCAACTCTTTGTAGACATGATTTTAAATGGTCAATGGATCATCATTTGTACAACCGTTACTCCACTGTTCAGGTTCAATGTCAGTCCAGAGTTTGCACTAGTGAATATATGACTATTAAAGAAAGAAAATGAATCTGGAGTGTGTGTGTATGTGTGTGTGATTTTTTTGTTTTGTTGTGTTTTGAGACAGGGTCTTTATCGCCCAGGCTGGAGTGGAGTGGTGTGATCACAGTTTACTGCAGCCTCGAACTCCTGGGCTCAAGTGATCCTTCCTCAGCCTCCCAAGTAGCTGGGACTGCAGGCACATGCCACCATGCGCAGCTAATTTTTTAATTTTTCTTTTTTTTTTTTTTGTTTTGTTTTTTGACTCACGCCTGTAATCCCAGCACTTTGGGAGTCCGAGGCGAGCGGATCGGGAGGTCAGGAGATCAAGACCATCCTGGCTAACATGGTGAAACCTCGTCTGTACTAAAAATACAAAAAGTTAGCTGGGCGTGTGGCGGGTGCCTGTAGTCCCAGCTACTTGGGAGGCTGAGGCAGGAGAATGGCGTGAACACGGGAGGCGGAGCTTGCAGTGAGCCGAGTTCACCCCACTGCACTCCAGCCTGGGCAACAGAGTGAGACTCCATCTCAAAAAAAAAAAAAAAATTTTTTTTTTGTAGAGCTGAGATCTTGCCATGTTGCCCAGGCTGGTCTCAAACACCTGTGCTCAAGCTGTCCTCCCACCTCAGCCCTGCAAAGTGCTAGGATTTCAGGTGTAAGCTACTGTGCTTGGTGCCTTTGTTGTTTTCAATGATAAAAACAGAATGTTCTCATGGTATAAATACGCATACACTTCAGAATATTCAAGTGAAATAGTCTAGTGCTACTCTTCATTGTTAAATTTATTCTTTCTCTTTCCAGAAATCCAACTTTCTCTGCCTGTGTAAGCAATTGTATGATTGTGTTCTTTCACTTAGCATATCTTGGAAGTCCTTCCATATCAGTACATCTACAGCTACTTTGTTCATTTGTTTGTTTGTTTGTTTGTTTGTTTATTGAGATGGAGTTTCACCCTTGTTGTCCAGTCTGGAGTGCAATGGCGCTATCTTGGCTCATCGTAACTTAACGCCTCCTGGGCTCAAGCAATTCTCCTGCCTCAGCCTCCCAAGTAGTTGGGATTACAGGCATGCGCCACCACTCCTGGCTAATTTTGTATTTTTAGTAGAGACAGGGTTTCTCCATGTTGGTCAGGCTGGTGTGAAACTCCCAACCTCAGGTGATCCACCCGCCTTGGCCTCCCAAAGTGCTGGGATTACAGGTGTCAGCCACCGTGCCCGGCCTTACTTTGTTCTTTAATGCTGATTTATTCAAATTTAGTTTGAGCTTATTCTGTGCCACGCACATTTTGAGGCACTTGGGATACATCAGAGGACAAGATAGATCAAGATTCCTGCCCTCGTAAAGCTTGCATTCTAGTTAGGGGAGACAGATAGACAGTTAATAATAAATATACTTAAGTAAGTAAATGTCATGATACAGTAACGTATGGTGAGTGCCATATTGAAAAGATGGAACCGACCACTTCGGTGAGGTCTCCAGTCCAGGAGGCTTTGTGGACCGTAAGGACTCTGACTCGTATCCTGAGAGAGGGGGAGCTGTTGCAGTTTTGATAGAGGAATGATTCAATCTGATTCACTGGTGGCTTGGTTGAGAACAGGCTTCACGGGATCCAGAGCAGAGAAGAGGGAGGCCAGTTAGGAAGTTATTTCAGTCATCCAGGTGAGAAGTGATGTGGCGTCAGGTTGGGGTGACAGCTGTGAAGTTAGTAAGTGGTCAGATTCTGGATAAATTTTGATGGCAGAGCCATTAGGAGTTCCTGACAGATTGGCTGTGACATTGAGAGAAAAAAAGTTAGGATAATTTCAAGCTTTTTGACCTGAGCAACTGGAAGGTTGGGGTTGCCATCGACAGAGAAGACTGTGGGTTTGGGCACATTTAGCAGGGAAGAGCATATTTCGCTATACGGATACAACAGTATACATTGACTTTTGAATGTTCTTTTTCAAGGATCTCTCTAATACTATGAACGCGGCAGAGATAACAGACAAGCTCGGCCTCCATTCCCTCCGCTACGGAAACTGGCACATTCAGGCTACTTGTGCCACTACCGGACATGGGCTTTACGAAGGCCTGGACTGGCTCGCCAACCAGCTCCAGAACCAGAATTGACCAGAAGGATCTATTCTTTGTGCCTTGTGGCCACATCGGCTGGTCTCTGCTGCGTGCACGTGTACCTGTGTGCTGGGAGTGGAGGCAGCTTTCTCACAGTGCCTTATCCACGCCATAAGAAAAGCAGGTTACATTTTAAGAAACCCCGTGTTAAGTTTTAAACACCACCTTCCATTTCAGTAGCTTTGATGATCATTTTTGCAGTTGATGGAGAAGTCCAGAGGGCTTGCTGGTGCTCGAAGGCCAGAGCGGGCTTCATGGTGGAAAGGAGGAGGAGAGTTGGAGTGGGAACTGAGTTCAGCTGTTGCAATCCTGGTCTGGCATCTGGAGTCCTGTTAGTCTTTGGTGTCCTTTCGTAAAAAGGAAGGAATTGTCATTCTTTTTTTTTTTTTTTTTAACCATATTTTTACTGTACCTTTTCATGTTTATTTTTTATTAAAAATTTTCTTTTTTTTTTGAAACAGCCTCCCACTCTGTCGCCCAAGCTGGAGTGCAGTGGTACGATCTCAGCTCACTGCAACCTCCGCCTCTCGGGCTCAAGCAATCCTCCCACCTCAGCCTCCTACAGGTGTGCACACCACACCTGGGTAATTTTTGTACTTTTTGTGGAGATGGGGTCTCGCCATGTTGCCTGGGCTGGTCTCTAACTCCTGAGCTCAAGGGATCCACCCACCTCAGCCTTCCAAAGTGCTGGGATTACAGGCATGAGCCACTACACTCCCCAGAAATCGTCATTCTTTACCATCACTGCTGGGGCTAGCAGCTCACTCTTCAGTGCTTTAAAGCAAATGATCCTCAGGAAAGAAAAGGTACTTGCTTATTGCAGGTGTGAAGAGGTTCAGATTGGTGGAACTTTTCCCTGACGCTGTATTTTAGCCCAGAGTTCCTGATGTAAGATGCTTTATTTAAAGATATCAGTGAGCTTTTTCACTGGCATGTCAAGACTTCATAACACTAGGAAGGTATCCAGCCTTTTCCATATGCTAGTTCCTTCCCTTATTTGCCAGATGGGGACCCCGTGGGGAGGTGACCCAGTGTGAGGCCGCAGCTCTTTCCCAGAGCCCCGCAGGCCAGCGGAGGGTCGTGTCTGCCCTCTGGCCATCACCGTCTGGGGTCTCGGTCCTCTGTGACTGCAGCTCCCACATCCCTGCTCTGAGATAAATGTTCTTCCCGTGAAGCAGACGGTTCACTTTTGGGATGGCGCTGTCCCCAGATTTGGCTGTCTCAGTCCAGATGATGGTTTTGGTTAGTTTCCATTCCCAGAACCACACGCCTGTGAGTTCTGAGAGTTTGTGACCGACTCAAGGGGCTAATTTGGGAGATGTGAGATTCCCAGCTACCCCTGGTATTGCCCCCGAGTTCGTGGCAAATTTCACTATGGGAAATAGCTCTTGTCAAGACCACGCTCCACCACATTGCCTCCCTCTTTTGGATGGCCATGGCATCTCATGGACCACCTGGAAATGTGTTTTATGTTGTTCTTCAAATATTAATAAAAATGTCCTGGAGAGGAGGTTCACTGAGTGGTCTAGAGCTCGTTTATCCAGACAACTGTTGGCCACATTAGTACCTAAGCACTTCTACTACTTAACCTTTTTTTTTTTTTTTTTTGAGATGGAGTCTTCCTGTATTGCCCTGGCTAGAGTACAGTGGCGTGATCTCGGCTCACAGCAACCTCTGCCTCCTGGTTCAAGCGATTCTCCTCCCTCAGCCTCCTGAGTAGCTGGGACTACAGGCATCTGCCACCATGCCCGGCTAATTTTTATACTTTTAGTGGAGACAAGGTTTCATCATGTTGGCCAGGCTGGTCTTGAACTCCTGACCTTGTGATCCGCCCTCCTCAGCCTCCCAAAGTGTTGGGATTACAGGCGCGAACCACCGCACCTGGCCTTCGAGAAATATTTAGATTGTACACCTCAAATGGGCAGGGACTGTGTCTTTCACTTTTGTATTTATGCTACAGTGTACCTAGTACAGTGCCAGCCCTCGTTAAATACTTATTGATTGCTCAGACAATAAAGACCTTGCTTTGGAAGGAGGAGAGGATAGCCATGTGCTTCTGAATGTCTTAAGCTTTTTGAAATCTCTTTCCCCATCCAGTTTAGCAGAGTTTCTTTTTTTTTTTTTTTTTTTTGAGACAGAATTTCGCTCTGTCACCCAGGCTGGGGTGCAGTGGCCGGATCTCAGCTCACTGCAAGCTCCGCCTCCCGGGTTTAGGCCATTCTCCTGCCTCAGACTCCCGAGTAGCTGGGACTACAGGCGTCCGCCACCTCGCCCGGCTAGTTTTTTTTTTTGTATTTTTTAGTAGAGACGGGGTTTCACCGTGTTAGCCAGGATGGTCTCGATCTCCTGACCTCGTGATCCGCCCATCTCGGCCTCCCAAAGTGCTGGGATTACAGGCTTGAGCGACCGCGCCCGGCCCAGTTTAGCAGAGTTTCTATTGAAACTCCTAGGCTGTGTTTATGGAGGAAAAACTCAGAGGTGCTGTCCTGGCCTTAGGCCCTGGTAGTACGCCTTGCTGGGACTTTTCACAGCACATCCACTACAGCCTTTCCCACACTGTGACGCTGGAGCCGGTGAGTCAGAGTAAGTGTAAGTGGGGAGCAGTTTTCAGTACAGTAGTTTTGAGGAAAGACTTGGGTCCCTGAAAGCCATGTTTGCATCCCTGCCATGTCCCTCACTGGCTGCTAGCCTCAGGCCACTGACTCTTAGCCTCTGTATCGCGGAGCCTCAGTTTGCCTAACTGTTAAATGGGGATACTGATTCCTGCCTCATAGGGTTATGAGGATTAAATGTCTCCTACCTTTGAATGTCTTGCTCTGGTGTTTCCCTGGAGATATCTTGTCCAAGTATGAATAGCAGTGCTGGCCACAAACTCATCAGCATTATTATTATTATTATTATTTTTTTTTTTTTTGAGACAGAGTCTTGCTCTGTCACCCAGGCTGGAGTGCAGTGGCACGATCTCAGCTCACTGCAAGCTCTGCCTTCCGGGTTCACGCCATTCTCCTGCCTCAGCCTCCAGACTAGCTGGGACTACAGGCGCCCGCCACCACGCCCAGCTAATTTTTTGTACTTTTAGTAGAGATGGGGTTTCACCGTGTTAGCCAGGATGGTCTGGATCTCCTGACTTTGTGATCCACCCACCTCAGCCTCCCAAAGTGCTGGGATTACAGGTGTGAGCCACAGCGCCTGGCCTATTATTATTATTGAGACAGAGTCTCACTCTGTTGCCCAGGCTGGAGTGCAGTGGCACAATCTCAGCTCACTACAACCTCTGCCTCCCGGGTTCAAGCGATTCTGCTTTCTCAGCCACCCGAGTAGCTGGGATTATAGGCATGCACCACCACACCTGGCTAATTTTTGTATTAGTAGTAGAGACGGGGATGTACTATGTTGGCCAGGCTGGTCTTGAACTCTTGACCTCAAGCGATCTGCCCGCCTCAGCCTTCCAAAGTGCTGGGATTACAGGCGTGAACCACTGTGCCTGGTCACTTTTAAAACATTTCTATCACCCTGAAAAGAAACCCTGTACCCTTTAGTGATCAATCCTCATTTCCCCCATCCCCCGCAGCACTGGGCAACCACTAACCACCGACCTACTTCCTATCTCTACATCTGGTGGAGATGCTTTTTAAACTTTTTTTAACTACCCTGTGGTCCCTGAGGAGCATTACACTGATAAATTCTCTCCTGTTTTTTCATTCTCTCCATCCTCTTTTGCTCTAGTGCATGGCATGGGAAGCCATCTCTAGGAGGATGCTGTGGTCACACAAGCACTGGACGAACAGCTGGAGTAGGCGACTTCCAAAGTGTCCTAATGTAGCTATTAGACCAACTCCTGCATTTGGCCAGTAATTAGCGTGCTGCTGCACATTGCCACTAGGTGGTGCTGCTGCTCCATCCCAACTAACCCACATGCACTCCCTGGCTAGGGTCAGCCTTGGGGGTTCCCAAGTGTAGGGGAATCCATCTCTGTGTCTATGGTAAGGGCTGGACACCAGGAGAGACCCAGAAAACAGGGATATTCCAAGAAGAGAAAGGCAAAATAAGCGCTCAAAGCAGAGGACTTTTGAGTGTCAATAATGAAGGTGGCAGCAGTAATCATGGATACCATTTATTAAAAATAGTGAATATTGGCCAGACATGGTGGCTCACACCTGTAATCCCAGCACTTTGGGAGACCAAGGCAGGTGGATCACTTGAGTTCGAGACCAGCGTGGCCAACATGGTGAAACTATCTACTAAAAATACAAAAATTAGCCAGGTGTGGTGGTGCACGCCTGTAGTCCCAGCTACTCGGGAGGCTGAGGCAGAAGAATCACTTGAACCTGGGAGGCGGAGGCTGTAGTGAGCCAAGATCGCGCCACTGCACTCCAGCCTGCGCGACAGTGGAAGACTGTCTCAAAAAAAAAAAAAAAAAAAGTAGATATTGTGCTAGTCACTTGATACACATCATTTCATCATTTCTGATCTTTGCACCGAGCAAGGCATGTATATTATGTCTGCATTACAAAAGGGGAAAAATTAAGGTCCAAGAAGATAAAGTGGCCAGGCATGGTGGCACATGCCTGTAATCACAGCACTTTAAGAGGCTGAGACAGGCGAATCCAGGAGTTTGAACCCAGGAGTTTAAGACCAGCCTGGGCAACATAGTGAGACCTCGTCGCTACAATAAATAAATAAATAAATAAATAAATAAACAAACAAAATTAGCTGGGTGTGGTGGTGCGTGCCTGTAGTCACAGCTCCTTGGGAGGCTGATGTGGAAGGATCACTTGAGCCCGGAAGATAGAGGCTGCAGTGAGATGAGACTGAGCCATTGCACTCAGCCTAGGCAACAGAGTGAGACCCTGTCTCAAAACAGAAATAACGAATATAAGGTGACTTGCTGGAGGCCACATGGCCATGAGCCAAATACAGCTCTGGGGTAGCAGGGCTCACATACTTCTGAGTATACCCTACTGCCTTGGAATCTGCTGAAGACCAAGCCCCTGCCCCCACGCCATGGCAGAGGAGGAGGGAAGGAAGCAAAGGTGCCCATCGGAGACACCTTGGGTGGGGGGAGGCACCCAGGGCCCAGGAAGGCCAAGCAGCATGTGGCAGGGCAGATCAGGTGACACCCAAGAAGGAATGAGGAGAGGCTGTGAGGCAAGAGCCACAGCACAGAGTCCTGCTGTTAGGTCTGCGGAGACCACGGCCCATAGGACCTGGATCTACCCTTGATGCTAATAATGTTCTTTGGGGAAAAAAACTATAATCACAAAGTTTCTGCAACTGGACCGTAACAATGATTGCAGAGCTGTATAGATTTACTAGGAACCATCAAATTGTTCACTTACAATGGATAAATTGTACAGTACATAGGTTATCCCTCGGTAAAGCTGTATGAAATTTATAGTCAAGAAACCAATAGTGACAAGGGAGCTGAGAAAGTAGGTCTCAGCCGTGCTGTAGGCACTTTGAGAAGAGGAAGAGTAGATTTCAGGTTTATTGAAAGCCTGGCCCATGACATCCAGCTTCTGCTTGAATACTTTCAGTGCCCGGGAGCTCAGTATCTCAAAGCAGCCCACTCCGGTTTAGGATAACTCTCTAATCCTTAGAATGTCAAAATATATCATTACCATTATTCTTATACTGCTATGAAAAATAAATGTCTGTGTTTTGCCACATAACATTTCTCTGAGAGCTTGAGGACAGTTATTGCATTTTCCCAAGTCATTTTTATCTCAGAATTCCCTGATGACCTGTAGGTTTTTTGTTTTTTGTTTTTTTTTTTTTGGAGATGGAGTCTTACTGTGTTGCCCAGGCTGGAGTACAGTGGCGCCATCTTGGCTCAGTGCAGCCTCCACATCCCGAGTTCAAGCAATTCTCCTGCCTCAGCCTCCCAAATAGCTGGGATTACAGGCGTGCGCCACCACACCTGGCAAATTTTTGTATTTTTAGTAGAGATGGAGTTTTCACCACATTGGCCAGGCTAGTCTCGAACTCCTGGTTTCAGGTGATCCGCCCTCCTCGGCCTCCCAAAGTGCTGGGATTACAGGTGTGAGCCACCGCACTCGGCCCTCCCTGTATTTCTTACAGGACAAGATTTCCAGCCTCTCCCATTCTCCCGTTCTCCTGGTGGCTCTCCAGGAGCTACCCCTTTGATCTGTCCACATCCTTCTTAAAATGTGGGGACCCAATCTCAGAACCTGAGATTCTGCAGATGCCAGCCCAGTGCTGTGTGGTTGACAATTTGGATCCTAGCATTAAGACTCTGGGTTCAAATCCTTGCTCCACTGTAGGCCAGCTGTGTGACCATGGTTAAAAACATCTACCTTTCTGAGCTCTAATGTCTGAGCTCTAATGTCGTCATCTAAGTTATTGTGAGGATTGTACTGACCCACACTTTCTACCTGCCCAATCCCTTGAGGTGGGCTCAACCTGGTTTGGCAGTAGTTGGGCAAGGAAGAGCGATCCAAAGAGCAAGCTGTCACACTGCTGCTAAGCCAAGCAGACACACAGCCACCATTAGGAGAAGGGGCTCTGCCATCTCCACCTATCAGGCTTTTCTCCCATGGAGCTGTAACCCCTGGTAAAGGTGGTGAGGAACTTGTCGGGGGGAGCACACAAACACCTGCTGATGTGCCGGACTTGGGTACCCAGGAAGTTGCTGGCTTTGTCTTCCTTTCCCCAATAGTTTTGTTTGTTTGAGACAGTCTCACTCTGTCACCCAGGCTAGAGTGCAATGGCGTGATCTTGGCTCACTGCAACCTCTGCCTCCTGAGTTCAAGTGATTCTCCTGCCTCAGCCTCCTGAGTATTTGGGACAACAGGCATGCACCACCCCACCTGGCTAATTTTTGTATAGCCTCAGCCTCCCAAGTAGCTGGGACTACCGGTGTGTGCCACCACACCCGGCTAAGTTTTGTATTTTTAGTAGAGATGGGGTTTTGCCATGTTGGCCAGGCTGGTTTCGAACTCCTGACCTCAGCTGATCCACCCACCTCAGCCTCCCAGAGGGTTGGGATTACAGGCATGAGCCACCGTGCCTGGATGGCATTTTTTTTTCTTTTTTTCAATAGAGTCTCCTCTTGATCTCATCCTTTGTCCACTGCACAAACCCCTCCCTAAAACTATTCCCAAGGCAGAGCCAACTAGACCACATATTGCTTCCACCCTTAATAGACTTTATCATCACAGGCTTTTCTTATTACAGTCCATTCATATAAGGAAGAGGCTCCCGAACGGGATCAGCCTAGGGTGGGCCTACCCAGTCCAATCTTAGCCGGGTCTATGGCGCCATCTGATTGCAATCTAACTTGACTCTCTTCTCACCAACCTCCTTGGGGTCCCAGGGGTGTAAACATCCTGCAGCCTTCTGCCAGCACTGTCTCTTTCAATGTTCCCCTCCATTCACTGACTGTCCTCACTATATTTCGACTAACTTACTCTTACATACAAAACAGATCTTTCCCCCTTCCTGTACATCAGATATCATTTTGGATCAATACTACACCTGAGGTTGGGCATGGTGGGTCACACCTGTAATCCCAGCACTTTGGGAGGCTGAGGCAGGCAGATTACTTGAGGTCAGGAGTTCAAGACCAGCCTGGCCAACATAGTGAAACCCCGTCTCTACTAAAAATACAAAACTTAGCCAGGCGTGGTGGCACACACCGGTAATCCCAGCTACTTGGGAGGCTGAGGCACAAAAATTGCTTGAACTCGGAAGGTGGAGGTTATACTGAGCTAAGATTGCGCCACTGCACTCCAGCCTGGGTGCAAAATATATTATATTTTATATATATATAAAATTGGATGGGGACATACCATCAGAAACTTCCCTCCAACTTGATTCATTTGTGTAACAGTAACAGATATTTACTAAGCACCTATAATGTGCTCTGTAGTAGACATTGTTCCATTCATTAGATGTGGAGGTTCAGCCATCTATGTAACTTGGCTAATCATACTTTAAATCTAGCCCTTATTTCTCCATCTTACCCACCAGGAATCCTGAAAGATTCTATCAGGTGCTTTGCTAAAATTAAGTATGCAATATGCGTAGCAATGCCTTCATGTACCAATCCCTGAGCAATGGAAATAAGGTTAATTTGACTAATTACTCTTAGCCACTTTGACCACTAGTAACATCTGCCATCTTTTATAAGCCTATCTGACTGCAGATCAATCTCAGACATACCCATCTGTAGTTTCTGGAATCCCCCTTCTCTCACAAACCTGGGCAACATTTGCTCATCTCTAATTCTTCCCCACCCTTCTCAGCTTCCTGACTTCTCAATATTTACAGTAGGGGTTTGCAACCACACAGTAAAGGACTTGGGTATATTTAGTGGGAGTTAAGAGCGTAACTCTCGCATAAAGAGAGTTGGGCTCGCATAAAGCAGAAGGGCTCTCCTTGAGTGCTGCGTCATCTGTCTTGGGTCCCGATTTCCCCATAATCATGTTTATTATCCTTTCCAGGTTGAAGATAATTCTCTCTTCTAAAGAAAATAGAAGAATATTAGGATAAAAGACACCTTAAAATGTTCACTCTTTTATTCACATTACATCATCTGTCTTGAATAATGGGTCTCTTTCCTGTTACTCTGGCCCTGAAAAAAAAAAAATTAGCTTTTTAAGACTGCTTTTGTTATGCGTGCATGTTCTTGTAATCTCGTCATTCTGGGATTTAATAATAATGGTATTAATACCACCTACCATTTGTTGGTTACTTAATGTGTTTTAGGCACTGTGCTAAATGCCTTACACATATTCATCTCATTAGTAAACATTTCGGAAACTATTCTTACAATTTGTCCTTTTTCTTGTTCTTGTCCTCTTAAAATCTGAGTTTAGCCATGAGCTCTCAGTGAAGCTGCTTATATTTCTTTAAAAACCCCTCTTTGCTTCTTCTGAGTGGAGTGGGTTGTACTTCTGAGGTCAGGACAAACTGGGCACTGGAGGAGTTCAGCCTTCCGAGGCGCAGGAGGGGTGGGTTCCCTGAGGCGAGCAAGGTGATGTAAGGCCTTGACTTGGGGTAACGGACAGCCACAGACAGGAAGAGAGAAGCCTACATTTAACCACGGAAGGATGCGAAGGGTGGAGAGGTGGGTTGAGCATTGGGCCCCAGGTGCAGGGAGTGGGAAAAGGTCCAAAGGTGAAACCTGGGAAGCCTGGGCTTGGGTCTGGAAGTGGAGAGAAGGAAGTCGTTCCAGGCAGAGCTGTGAGCAATGAGAACCCATGATTTCTCTTTTCACCAGCAAGGGTGAGAATTGAGTCCACAGGAGTGGCTCCCTCCTCTGCTTCCGCAACCTGTGGAGGGCTAAGTGGGGCAACAAGCTGGGTAGAACTTTACAAGATGCTCTGCTCTTAGCAGAATGAGCCGTTCTGACCATTTCCCAAGGGCCAAATTTCCTCATCAGTCCTGAATGTTGCCTCTGTTCTATGATTTGCATTAAAAAAAAAAGATATAGTCTCCCCACTGTGTTGTCAAATCTGAAATAAGGGACTGTGTTTTTGCAAAATTCTCTTCTGGGGCCAAGCACAGGGTCAATGTTCAGCAAATATTTGGTGAGTTAATGAATGAAACGAAAGCACTCTCCTTATGCTCCTCGGCTGGGTGATGTAGAGAAGAGTTCCAGAACAATATAATTTATGTTTCTTTCTCCTTCTAACCGACCCTAGAAATTCTCCACAAGGCATATGCAGATATCCCAGACGTGTGGGTTTCCAAGCATGTGTTTTATGTACAAATACTGCTGTATATATATGATTTTTACTTTTTGAGACAAGGTTCATTGTCCAGGCTGGAGTGCATTGGTGCCATCTCGGCTCACTGCAGGTTTGACTTTCTGAGTTCAGGTGGTCCTCCCACCTTAGCCTCCCAAGTAGCTGGGATGACAGGTGCACGCCTCCATGCCCAGCTAATTTTTTGTATTTTTAGTAGAGGTGACACTTCACTATGTTGCCCAGGCTGGTCTTGAACTCCTGGGCGCTAGCAATCTGCCCACCTTGGCCTCTCAAAGCGCTGGGATTACAGGCATAAGTTTCTGATCCATATATGTTACTTGTTCATCTGACTGAAGACCCCAAAAGAGACCAGCACCCCAAAGAAGCATGTATTTCTCTTTGGAACCGGAAGCAAACATCCTTCTGTTTGCTTGGGATACATGGGATGAGCATGCAGTAGGTGTTTAATAAATACTTGTTGACTAATTAGGGGGCATAAATATGTAAAAGTGGTAAATTAGCAAGAAAGAGCTATAGTGTAGATAATCAAATAACAAAGCTGTCTAGAACAAGATAATCTATCTGTGAGGGCTCTGTGTGGGGGGAGAGGCAGTGCTGGCTAGCGAGGCAGATGTGCCTTCTCATTAGGCTCCAATCAGGATAATATTGCAATTAGCTCGGGATATTATAGCAGTTAGCTTCTATTCTTGGAACAAATTCCTGGGAGATTTAAGTTGGGTGGTAAAAGAAGGTTGTCCCAGGAATAAATTTGCTGTGAACCGCTTCTGAGTGACTACCTCATATGTGTCTAATTGAACCGCCAATGTAAACCTGATTGGATTGTTTCCTTCTTTGTCGGCGACACTTAAACATGAGCTCAGGAATTTGGACAGCCACTTAACAACAGAACACAGCTCCGGAAATTGCAGATTTCAAATTTCAGAAAAATCGATGAATTTAGACAACTTGAGTGTCTTCTTTTTGTCAGGGTAGTCAGCCTTCGGCCTCCAGGATCTGGCTGACAAGTGCTTGCTGCTGAGACAGGCACTGAAAAGAGTAAAAAATATAATGTCCTCAATTATCTTCCCAGTCATTGAGACATTTAAAAACTCCACCCCAGCCCACCCTGACAGTCTCCTGTAAGGAGCTCGATTTTCTCTCTGTCAACCTGATGACAGACCCAGGAGGATGTTGTGTCTGGGAATGTTTGCTCTTCCTGGTGGGGGTGAGTAGGGCTTGGCAGCAGAGACAGTGCGACAAAACCAAGCCACGAATCCTGGCTCTCAATCCACCCAGCCAGTGGCTTTTCGCTTCATCCTTTACCCTCCATGCTTCTTCTCTTTCTTCTGCATCAGGAGAGGCAGATGTAGAGCCCAGAGTTTTTTGTCAAAGAGCCTGAGTTGGAATCCTGCCTGACTCCACCCTTGGGGGGTGACTGTGGCTTTCTGAGGCCCAGTTTCTTCGTCTATAAAATGGGCATGCTAATATCTGCCCATATCATTTCAGGAGGTTGGTTTTTGAGAAGGGGTGGTGCCTGTACGACTGCCCTAAGTTTGAAAGGACTGCAATCGCTGCCGGCTTTGTAGCTCACAACCTTTACCTTAATGCTGACCATCACAGGGTCTTGGGACAGGCCCCAGGACCTGCCCCCACTGGTGCAGGGCTGCCCTGCAGATGGCGCTGTGGCCTGGAGAATGCAGTCAGCAATAAATCAGGGCAGCTTGATTAAACATGTCCAAGTCTAGTCAAGCCAGACTAGACGTGGGCGTGTTTGGCACTATAGGTGGATCCAGTCTGGATTTCCTTTACCTGCACGTCCTGGGTGTGTATCCCTCACCAAAGGTCCCCCCCATCACATTTGCACCTCCCCAATTTAAGCCACCCAGCCCCCACGTGGCCGCGGGAACCACTGCGGCAGGCAGTGTGTTTAATCCCTGTGAAGCATTTTAGCATTAGATGAAGATGACACCTTTGGGCTCCCATCCGCCTGTGACAGAGGCTGCCAGCTCCACTCTTGGAAACACCCTTGTTCTTAGTTTCCCATCCAAGATGAAGGTAGGCAGGCTGAAAAAGTCAATGCTAAAAGAAAGAAGAACCCAAGACCCCTGTGTGAAGCTCAGAAAGCAAAGCCAGTCTTCACAGGCCCAGCTAAAGAGCTGGGCTTTGGCACCAACACCTCCTGTTTGGAACCCAAGCTCCACCATTTAGCATTTGTGAGACCAGGGGCTTGTTAAGGAATGCCCCAAGGCTCCCTTCCCTGGCTATAGAGAGAAGAGATGATACCTGCTTTATAGGATACAGTGGTGAGGGTTCAATGAGAAGAGGCATGCAATAGGCTTGGTATAGGGCCTGGCACATGGGAATACTCAAATAGTGGTGACTATTAGATCAGGAGCAGACACTGGGGTAGGAGGTGTCAGCCCAAGGAGAGCTAGGGAGGGAAGGACGTGCTAGGGAAGAGACGGTGGGCTCTGCAGAGAAAGGCTTCTCGGTACCCCTTGAAAGCTGCTGTGGGAACACATCTTTACTCTGCTGACCTTTTCAGCCAGCCGTGCTGGCAGGGATCTGGGCACCTGGCAAAGCAAGCTGACCATCTGGTCAGCTGTTTCTGCAACAAAAACAGATGGTGTCAAAGGCTTTGGGAGCTGGGCTCCTTTGACCCACAGTTGGCACTGGAGGCCAAAGAAGTCCTCCTCGAGACCATCACCTTCTCATCAGCAATCTTCCATCCAGCACACTGCAGCGGCCAGTGAGTGAGTGCAGAATCGTCTCCAGGAAGCCAGTGCCAAGGCCAGAGGTCCAGAGCCTGCACTGAGCAGATCACCAGAAAGTAGTGATGGCCCTTCCCTCCTGGTCAGTGCTCTTGTCCCCTGGGGCTGCTATCTCCTCTGGATCCCATGAAGACTGCTCCCTGCCACACCCATGATTAGCTGTCACACTGCACGGCTAGAAGTGCAGGCTCTGAGGCCAGGCTGCCTGGGTTCATGCATTAGCTGTGTAACCTTGGGCAAGTTACTTAGCTACATTTTGCCTCAGTTTTCTGGACTGCAAAATGGAGTTGTGAGAGTTCAAGTTCACGCTTATAAAGAGATGGCAACACTGCCTGGCATTTAACCAGTGCCCCACAGGTGTCATCTGGGGCTGTTGTCATCTCTGTGGCCAATTGTGCCGCGGTTCCAGGTCTCGGGGTCATGTCTGTGTATCTGGTGCTGTCAGTGCCCCAATATCTGGTCTCTTTTTCTCCCATTAAGAAATCAATCTCGCTTCTCTGTCTCCCCATCTTTCTCGCTTTTATTTTCCCTTTCTTAGCACATTTATTTAACAAACACGGATGAAGTCCCTGCCCTGCGCCAGGCGCTGGGGAGGGAGAGGATGGGGGGATACAGACATGGAATAAGCAGTGAGCCCTGCTCAGGACCCTCTGAGTGCCCACAGCTAGGCAGAACAGCAGTTAGTCCATGCTGCTGCAGGCTTCACCATCGTCAACGGGGAGCCAGAATCTGGAGACACCCCGGCCCTGAAGACGGAGCCTGCCCAGCCCCCCACTGAAGAGCGAGCTGCTACTGGCCTCAGCCTCCAGGAAGCGCCGGGTGATTCAGCGGGAGGGAGATCCTCCTTCCTGAGACAAGATGGGGGCAGCAGAGGTGAGATTCTGGCTGGGGGTGAATGGGTCTGCTAGCTGACAGCCTGCCTGTCACATTCAAAAGCTGATCCGGGGACAGTGCCCCTCTGCCCTGCTAATGACAGGGCTGTCACTCACAGATCTCCCCTGAATTGTGCTGAATCAGACATTGCTGCCTGTGCCCCGGCAGGGTGATAGACGTCACAAGGGCTTGGGAAGCTTCAGGGGAAAGTCAGGCTATCGGCCCACCCCTCAATCTTTATGCCACGCATCCCCAGAGTCACACAGAAATGTTCTTACACACCTCTTATGCCTTGGCACGGCTGCTCCCTCTGCCCAGCCTGCCCTCCCCTAGATTGGGCCTTCTCCATTTGAGTGTCCCACAAGTCCCCAAGCCTCAATCCCCAGGAAGCTCTGGGAGCCTGCAGTGCTCCAGAAACGCAGAAATTCCTACCTCCCTTGAGTGGCCCTGATGCCTCGGGCATGCTTTTACTACCACACCGTCACACTGGGAGGTCATCATTTGTTTAGTTGTCTTTCTTCCTTACCCTAGACCTTGAGTTTTTGAGGCCACGAACAGCCACAGCTCAGTTTTCTCTGCAGAGCCAAGGACATAGTTAGCACTTGCAAACGCGTGCTGAGGAATGGATTGTGGTTACTGATGTGTCTGGAATTGGTTCCTTCCCTTGGGTTCTTGGTCTTGCTAACTTCAAGAATGAAGCCACGGACCCTCACTGTGTTACAGTTCTTAAAGATGGTGTGTCCAGAATTTCTTCCTTCTGGGGGGGTTCTTGCTGACTTCAGGAGTGAAGCCACACACCTTCCCAGGGAGGGTTACAGCTCTAAAAGTTGGCGCCTAGGGAGTCGTTTGTTCTTCCTGGTAGGTTCGTGGTCTTGCCAACTCATGCGATGTTGTGGTCTCACCGACTTCAGGAGTCAAGCCGCAGACCTTCACCATGAGTGCTGCAGCTTTTCAAGGTAGCGTGAACCCAAAGAGTGAGCAGCAGCAACTGTTATTATGAAGAGCAAAAGAACAAAACCAACACTGCGCGGAAGAAAACCCCAACAGCTCGCCGCTACTGGCTCAGGTGGCCAGCTTTTATTCCCTTATTTGGCCCCGCCCACATGCTACTGATTGGTCCATTCTACAGAGCACTGATTGGTCCATTTTACAGAGTGCTGATTGGTCCATTTTACAGAGTGCTGATTGGTGCGTTTACAAATCTTTAGCTAGACACAGAGTGCTGATTGGTGCATTTAAAATCCTTTAGCTAGACACAAAAATTCTCCAAGTCCCCACTCCACCCAGAGGTCCAGCAGGCTTCACCTCTCACTGACGTCAGCATCCACCTCTGCACAAGTCTGGACACAGAGCAGCCTCTAACCCCTGCTGGAAGCCTGGCCTAAAGTGACACACCTGCTTTAGTGAGGAGTTGGAGTTTGGAAGGCCCGCTGGATATAAGGATCTAGAATGAGAAGGGCTTTTCCTATTGAGGACAAAAGATCTCAACTCTTTTTGCCTAATAAACTAGGAGGGACCAGTTTGGAATTGTCTCTAAGTGTACAGGATGAGTTTGAGCTTAGAGGTAGGGGAGCCTCTTGTTCCCAACTGAAGGCACTCACAAAACCTGAACTGCACCCACTTGGAGGAAGGTGAGACAGGGCTTCCCAGGGAGATGCATCAGAGGCCACAGAGGGAACAAACAAAAAAGCAATTTAATTTAGATTTTTTAATGCAGAAATGAAGTGTTCCGCTTGTTTGCTTTTAAAATGGAGAACAGAGAACACAAAATGATTTAACAAATGAAGGAAGTAATTAGAAAAAATTTTTCCATTTCTATGTGATGGCCAGTAAAGAAAGAGAGAGCACAGAAAAGATAGAACGGGAAGGGCAGACGGAAAGGAAGGAGAATAGGACACAGAGATGATGACGCAAAAAGAGAGAGAGAGTGGAGAAGAGATAAACATAGAACCCCCATCCCTCCACACGCACATATTTTGATCTTATGAAAAACTTGCTTTGTAGAATTAAAGTTTGTCTTTTGTTGTTTTTACACTGTAAGAGAGAGATTTGAATACATTTCTCTATTTTCTGACTTCTAGAATAAGACGTTGCCAGTGAGAAGTCCAATGCCATTCTTAGTCTTGATCTTTTTTTATAATCTGTTTTTTTCTCTCTGGAAAATTTTAAGTTTTTTTTTTTTTTTTTTGAGTTGGAGTCTCACTCTGTCACCCAGGCTATAGAGTCCAGTGGTGCTATCTCAGCTCACTGCAACTTCAGCCTCTCGAGTTCAAGCAATTCTTGTGCCTCAGCCTCCCAAGTAGCTGGGATTACAGGCATGTGCCACCACGGCCAGCTAATTTTTGTAGTTTTAACAGAGACGGGGTTTCACCATGTTGGCCAGGCTGGTCTTGAACTCCCTACCTCAAGTGATCCGCCTGCCTTGGCCTCCCAAACTGCTAGGATTACAGGCATGAGCCACTATGCCTGGCCTAAATTTTAAGATTTTACCTTCATATACATCACTATGAAATTAGCGTGGGCCTTTTTCATTCATTGTATTGGGTGCGCAATGGGCTGGTAAACTCTGCAGACGCAGGCCATTCAGTCTTAGGAAGTAATTTTATATTATTTCGTTGATAATGGACTCTCCTCCGTTTCCTCTCCTCTCTGTTTCTTTTGCTGGGCCTCCTGGATGGATCTTCTGCTTTTCATTTTCTCTCTGAGTTTCCATACCTTTATTTTTTTCCACTTCCAGGAGGATTTCCTTGACCTTATCTTCCAAATCCTCTATTAACTATTTTATTTATGTGATCAAATTTTCAGAAGTTTGCACTGTTTTTCCGATTTTTTTAAAAAAGAGTTTTATTGGAGGTACACTTCACATACTCTAAAATTCACTCATTTTAAGTGTCTAATTCAATGATTTTTAGTAAATTTACAGAGGTCTGTAACCATCACCACAATCCCGTTTAAATTATTCCTTTGTGTATAATTGTTTGTTCTGGTTTCACGGGTGAAATGTCTTCTCTTATCTCTCTCTCTCTTTCTCTCTCTCTCTCTCTGTGTGTGTGTGTGTGTATGTGTGAGATGGAGTCTTGCTCTGTTGCCTAGGTTGGAGTGCAGTGGCACAGTCTTGGCACACTGCAACCTTCACCTCCCAGGTTCAAGCAATTCTCCTGCCTCAGCCTCCCAAGTAGCTGGGATTACAGATACCCACCACCATGCTCTACTAATTTTTTGTATTTTTAGTAGAGATGAGGTTTCACCATGTTGGCCAGGGTGGTCTCGAACTCCTGACCTCAAGTGATCCGCCCACCTCAGCCTACCAAAGTGCTGGGATTACAGGCGTGAGCCACTGCGCCGGGCCATCCTCCACCTGTTATAATGCAGCCGAAAGGCCCTCACTAAATGGAGTCCCCTAATCTCAGACTTCCCAGATTCCAGAACGGCGAACCAAATAAACTTCTATTGTTTATAAATTACCCAACCCCTGGATATCTATCCTTGCAGATCCCTAAAAAAAAGAGTTCCTGGGAGTTGATGGATCTTTAATACCTGCTTGAAGGATAAACCAGATACTCTTTTGAGAGCCCATCTAATTCTGGGATTCTACCCTCAAGTGGGTTGAGGGGCTCAGTGTTTGCAAAGCTAGAGAGTGTCAGGACCAGGGACAGATCCAGGTTTTGTGAAACCTGAAGCTTACACAATTTTGGGTGCTTGGTATAAGAAAAATAATACAAAATTATGGATGCCAGATTAGATACGGGGCCTAGGAAGGGGCTCGTAAACTCTGCAGTAGTGGGCCTTAAGCATAAGCTTATTAGCTTCCCAATAAAGCCTACTCTGTCTAGGACAGAACCGTTTTCCTTTGGAGCCAGTAGATTTCAATGCATTTTCCCCCAACAGACTTGCTCTTCCAGATTCTACATCGCCCTCACGATTTCCGCCCCCCACCAAATTGCTAACTCAGCAAAAGCTTATTGAATGCCCACTATCTGCAAGGCATAGGTTTGTGCCCCTTCATTACCTGCCTCTGTGGTGGGACTGAGATGATCATCTATCCAGGGAGAAGCACATCTGACTCAAGATGCCCTGAGTCTGTGCAGGTACCATCAAGGCAGAGGAAGAGTCGGATGGGCACAGAAAAGCAGATGGGAAGCAGGGCCACATCTGATCTGAGGACACAGGTGGTCTTCTGAGGACGTCAGGCCCCTGTGCTCAGAGGAGAAATTCGTGCTGCCCTCTGTCTCACTTCTGAAAGGAATCGTTCCTGCAGAAACTGCACAGAGACCTCAGAAGCCTGAGTTGGAGTGGAAGACTCAGCGTTTTCCTGCTGCTCCTCTGTCAGACACATCACCCCTCTTGTGGGACTGGAGTCAAATGTCATGACTCAGAGTCAATAGCCCTGCACTCGGACACTCGGTCTGGAGCCCAGCTGCCAGCCCTGTCCCCACATTTGTCCCCGGCCCTGTCCGGGCCTTTTTGAGCTGATTGAATTACAGTGTCTAGAAAACTTCAGGCCAATTCTAGGTCCTGTCTACAATCTCTGAGTGTCTCCTTTTCTCTTGGAATGTTTAACCAGCAGAAAAACACACACCTGCAGTGGTTTCTGAGGTCCTCTTCACCTTGCCAGATGACCAGGCCTTGCCAGGGACCTACTGAGTCTCTGTCATCTCCCCGAGCCTTTTTCGTCTTCTGTAAAACTGAGACGAGAACCCCTGTGAAGGGATAGTTTTATAACTGTAGTCAAGGTCAACCTGGGTCTGAGTGTGGGAAGGGGCTACTGATATCTCACAGTCTATCTTCTGGTCTAGCTGTACAGGTGATAGCCACGGGTCCCCACCAGTTAGATGTAGTGGGGGAGATAATCAGGCAGGTCAGGGCCCTCGGATGCCCCACATTTGCTTTGTGGTTTATGACATTCTCCCATGGTTTGTACTGACAATGCTAGGTGGGAAGGAATAAAAACAGCCAAACTTCTTAAGGTGATTTGCCTGAAAATTTTTATTTCGAGACACACTGTACTGAACACAGACCTGAAAATGCATTTTAAAAGGCTTTCTAATGAAGCAAATACAAAACAACTCACACATTAGACAAACCTCTGTGGTATAGCCATACTGGGGAGAGCAGAGGCTTTCTCAGAGAAGGTGGGCCAAGGAAGAGGTGGGGGAGATGTGAGGATGGCCCAAGGAGGTTTAGGGAGGGATGATTTGGGCTCCCCTCTGAAGTTCACTGTGACCCCTATTTCCACCCAGAGAGCTCAGTGCCCTATCTCTGTTATTTATACTAGTTGCTTCCCAAGCTTCCTGGGCTTTTCTCTAATTTGGGGTGCAATTTAGGGACTCCATTGATGAACTTTAAAATCCATTGATATTGGGCCGGGTGCAGTGGCTCACACCTGTAACCTCAGCACTTTGGCAGACAAAGGTGGGAGGATTGCTTGAGGCTAAGAGTTCAAGAGTTCAAGACCAGCCTGGACAACATAGTGAGACCCGCATCTCTACAAAAATTTTTTTAAAAAATTAGCCAGGCATGGTGGCCTGAGCCTGTAGTCCCAGCTACTTGAGAGGCTGAGGCAGGAGGATCAATTGAGCCCAGGAATTTGAGGCTCCAGTGAGCCAAGATTATGCTACTGCACTCCAGCCTGGGCAACAGAGCGAGACCCTGTCTCTAGAAAAGAAAATCCATTGATATTATATGCAAAACTTTATGGGTGTGAAAAAAAATCTCATATGGCCAGGTTTAGAATTTTTTTCTGGGAAGAGGGCTTGAGCTTTTACCTGCTTTCCAATGGGTTCAGCACCCACCACGGAAATCATCATGGTAGACCGTGCTAAGGCAGGAAAAGGTGGGCCAGCACATGATTCCAGCAGGGCCACTGAGAGAGTGGGGAATGAGGATCGGGGTGGGCTGGGTACCCAAAGGAAGATGGAGACTCAAAACCCCAGGATGTCGTTTCCCTCACGAGGTTTGTACCCATGCTACCTGGCCAGTAGTCCAGACCCTTCTACAGATATCTGATCCTATTCACAGCACCTGTTTGGCACCCCGATGAGCCTGGCACTTGTGGAGGACAGGAGGAAGGTCAGACATGACCCTCATCAGCCTGTATGGCACTCCTAGTTGAGGGGGCTGGGGAAACAGGCACCCAGAGAAATTATAGCATGCTGTGGTGTGTGCTGCACATGAAGGTAAAATAACTGGGCAGCACTGAGGGAAAGGTTAGCTCAGCTCATTCTTGAAGCTAGAAAGCCACCCATGGGCCTTAAAGTGAAACACCAGCCACCCATGGACCTTCGCGTGAAGCGCCAGGCTGTGTGACTTCTGAGGACCTCAGTTTCCTTATTAGTACCATATAGCAACAACTATTCATGGAGGTGGGAGAGTCAAATGAAGTCATGTCCACACAGTGCATCCATGGATTGGACCTTCAAGCGGAATTTGCCTTGTGGAAAGCTCTAGAAGGACACCAAAAGCAGCAAGGGCAACATGGATAGAGGCATGGCTCAGCAGGGCACTTTGTGCCGACTCAGCGATGGGTCCATGCTGTGACTTGGAGAGACTCACTTTTGATGGTCCAGCAGTGTTCAGATTCAATGACTCAGCAATTCCTGATTCAATGATGTGGTCATTTGAAGATTTGTGGGTACCGGCGATTAAGTAAGCAGAACGTTTATGAATCTAGGCTGTTGATAATCACAATAATAATCACTACTAAAACTGATTGAGAGCTTACTATGTGCCAGGCTGCACACAGCATTTACAGATTAACTCATGGAATCATTAGGTGACGCTAATGGAAGGGTCTTGGGTAATCCCTTCACCCAGGGGCCACCTGTCACCTTTAGTTTCAGTTTATTCCTCCCTCTCCCATTCTTACTCAGGCCTCCCTATCCTTACCTCCCCATAAGTCATGACCCTCTTCTAAAAGCCCCAGAAGGTCAGAGCCAGAAGGGACCTGGGAGATCCCCAGTCCAGTTACTTTTTTTTTTTTTTTTGAGACAGGGTCTCACTCTGTTGTACAGGCTGGAGTGCAGTGATGGTGCGATCACAGCTCACTGCAGCCTCGACCTCCTGGGCCCAAGTGATCCTCCAACCTCAGCCTCCCAAGTAGCTGGGACTATAGGTACATGCCACCACACCCAGCTATTTTATTATTATTATTATTTTTGTAGATACAGGGTCTTACTATGTTTCCCAGGCTGGTCTCAAATTCCTGGGCTCAAACGATCCTCCTGCCACAGCCTCACAAAGTGCTGGGATTACAGGCATGAGCCACTGCACCTGGCCTCAGCTCCTCATTTTACACAGGAGGAAATTAAGCCCACAAAAGGAAGGGACTTGCTTTTCTAGAATACAGAGAAAGGGCCTCTGAGCACCTGTGTAGGTGCTTGGTGAATCCAGCCAGGAGGCCTTGGTTATCCTTCATTGACTATCCATGCGATCTCGGGTGAAGTTCAGAGTAAGTCAAGCCAGTGCTCAGCTGGGTGTGTCCACATGCTCCCTGGGACTCACATGCACTCTGCTCTTCTTCTGGCTGTCCTGGGTCACCTAGGGACCTGGTTTCCCCTCAGGTCAAGCAACAGAGGTAAGGGGTTCAGGCCTCTCCAGGGCTGTAGCTCAGACATCAGGAGATGCAGGAGACACCTGAGAGGTTCAGAGAGGCACAGTAACTTTAGATGTGTCCTGGTGGCCTGAAATAGCCACTGAGCATTGCTGTGGCCCTGCCCAGGCCAGTAGTGTGGCCAGCCTGGGACGCTAAAGCTTTGAGACTAGCTTAGTTAGGATTGCAGTCTGTTTTCCCCAAATCCTTCAAACCCAGAACCATCCCAGGCTGGAGTGCAGTAGCAAAATCAGCAGCCTGAGCTGTCTTCTTCTGTCTAATCCCTTGACTGTATTCCAATGTCTTCCACCCTGAGATAGACTTACTGATGGCCCTGAACTTACACCTTCTCCCCTTCTCTGTCCCTCACGCCTGCCTGGCCCCATCACTGTCCGTTACCCTTCCCAGTTGAACCTCAGCTTTTGCCTGGCTTCACAGGGGTCTCCTCCCTGACTCCTGTTCTCACTTCACAACCACCTGTAAGTCGACCCTGCCTTAATCTTCCACCAGGAGAATTTGTGTGGGAAAATAGACACAAAATTTACCATTTACCTTTTTAATTATTTTTTTTGTTGTTTGTTTTTGGTTTTTGTTTTGTTTTTGAGACTGAGTCCCACTCTGCTGCCCAGGCTGGAGTGCAGTGGCGCGATTTTGGCTCAACACAACCTCTGCCTCCTGGATTAAGCAATTCTCCCGCCTCAGCCTCCCGAGTAGCTGGCAATACAGGCGTGTGCCACCAGACCCAGCTAATTTTTGTATTTTTAGTAGAGGTGGGGTTTCACCATGTTGGTCAGACTGGTCTCGAACCCTGACCTCAAGCGATCCTCCTACCTCGGGCTCCCAAAGTGCTGGGATTACAGGCGTGAGCCACCGCACATGGCCCATTTTAATCATTTTTAAGGGGATAATTTAAGGGCATCAATCACATTCATGATGTTGTGCAATCATCACCACTATTTATTTCTGAAACTTTTTCATTACCCCAAACAGAAACTCTGAACCCATTAAGCAATATTTCCACATCCCCCACACCACCCAACCCCTAGTAACCTCCAATCAACGTTTCTGTCTCTACAAATTTGCCCATTCTAGGTACCTCATATAAGTGAAATATTTGTCCCTCTATGTCTGACTTCTTTCACTTAGCATAATGTCGAGGTTCATCCATGTTGTAGCGTGTGTCAGAACATCATTCCTTTTTATGGCTGAATAATATTCCATTGTCTGTATATACTTTGTTTATCCATTCATTTACTGATAACACTGGGTAGTTTCCATCTTTTGACTATCGTGAATAATGCTGCAGTGAATATTTGTGTACAAGTATCTTGTTTGAGTTCCTGCTTTCTTTCTTTCCTTTCCTTTTCTTTTTTTTTTTTTTGAGACAGAGTCTTGCTCTTGTCACCAAGGCTGGAGTGCAGTGGCATGATCTCAGCTGACAGCAACCTCTGCTTCCCAGCTTCAAGCAATTCTCCTGCCTCAGCCTCCCAAGTAGCTGGGATTATGGGCATATGCCACTACACCTGGCTATATGCCTGGCTAATTTTGATATTTTTAGTAGAGATGGGGCTTCACCATGTTGGTCAGGCTGGTCTCGAACTTCTGACCTCAGGTGATCCACCTGCCTCGGTCTCCCAAAGTATTGGGATTACAGGCGTGAGCCACCGGGCCTGGCCTTGGGTTCCTGCTTTCGATTCCTTTGGGTACATACCTACGAGTGGAATGGCTGGATCAAATGATAATTCTATGTTTAGCATTTTAAGGAACCACCAAACTGCTCCCCAGTGAGAGCACCATTTTACATTCTCACCAGCAACATGTATGGGTTCTGATTTCTCCATCCTGACCAACTCTTGTTATTTTTGAAACAGGTTTCTTCAGGTTTCTTTTCTTTTTGTTTTGTTTTTTTGTTTTTTTTTTGAGAAGAAGTTTTGCTCTTATTGCCCAGGCTGGAGTGCAATGGCACGATCTCAGCTCATCACAACCTCCACCTCCCAAGTTCAAGTGATTCTCCCGAGCAGCCTCCCGAGTAGCTGGGATTACAGGCATGCGCCACCATGCCTGGCAAATTTTGTATTTTTAGTAGAGATGGGGTTTCTCCATGTTGGTCAGGCTGGTCTTGAACTCCTGACCTCAGGTAATTCGCCTGCCTTGGCCTCCCAAAGTGCTGGGATTACAGGCGTGAGCCACCGCACCCAGCCGAAACAGGCTTCTTATTCTAACAGCAGCGTCCTATGGGTCATCTTCAGGAGGTTTCTGTTCTCTTTAGAACCCGACCTCAAATGGTCCCATCACACTTGAGTCTCCTTAGCCCAATTGCTGCTGCAGTAGCCCAAGAAGTGAGGTGCTGAGATGAAGGTCTACATCAGCAGGTCTGGGGTAGGGCCCTGGAATTGGCATTTCTAACAACTTTCCAGCAGGTGCTGATGCTGCTGCTCTGGGGATCACTGGAGAACCAAGGCTTGAAGGCATCACATTTTATATTTTGCCCTAGGAGGTTTCTGCTTAGTTCTTTCCCTTCCACATTTGCATAAAACAGAAGCCCTGCAACTCAAGGTCTTGTTAGGCTCCGGGGAGGAAGTCAGGGAAGGGATTCCTTCCTTTCCTCAATTCCCAAACCTCTGTCCTGCTCCGTCTGGAATATGAGTGTCCCCTGTTCTGTCTCTGCAAACAAGTTAGGGCCTTTGCTGGGGCCAACAGTGGCACAAGAATTAAAGTTCCAAGTTAGTCTTGGATCAGCTTCAATCCACTTTTCACTCTGGAACTGTTGTCGTTGAGGGATTGGCATTTTATTCAGTGTGTTAAATGGCTGACAGGCATTGAGTCTGGTGAAAGATCTCCCTGAAATACTTCCCCAAGGCCTGGTGTGGGAGAAAAACAATGAGAGCCTGGCCTCTCCTCTGGAGCGGAGGGCCTTTTATCCAGGCCCCAGAGCCTTCCACTGAAGCTCTGTCCAAGGTAGCCAGCCACAGGGTTCTCTGCTTCAGAGCTCCCAACCCTGGTTCCCTGTGACCCGCCCCTTTCTCTTTCTCCCAAACTCTAGCTTTGGAGACCTTTGCCTACTCTTGGCCTCTGGTTATGGCAAACAGTTTCCAACATCTTAGATTTCCCCATTTTGCATACAAATCACTTCCCTTCTGTGAGCCTCAATTTCCCCATTGTTCAAATTAAAGAAATGACGACAGTAATGATTTTGTAACCATGTTCCACAGAGCCCGAGGATTCGCTGAAGGTCAAGGTATACCCCGAGTTCACCACCTCCTCTTTATTAGAGTGACCTCATTTGTATTTGATATCTTAGAATTCTATGTAAACATCTCATTTGGAAGACAAAGTTTTGCTGCTAAAAAGTAGTTTGAAAATCAACAGCCTAGATGATCTTGAACATTTTCCCCTCTGGTTTCATCTTCTATGTTCTATAGTTCTTTGACCATTACATCGTTTCCAAGTCCCAGCCTGCATGCGTTGTCAGCCTTGAGTTCTCCTTGAGCTTCCGAAACTCAATGCTCAGGAACACGTTTCTTCCACGACAGGGAAAGGACAGTTGCTGGCTGGCCTGGTGGTGACTGCTGCAGCCCTCTGGCCAGTCTAGGAGGGCAACTCCAGCCAGGTGGAGTGGGGCTGAGTGGCGGAAGGAGATTTGAGTGGTCACTACGAGCCTTCCTGGGTATGTTTGTGTGTGTGTGTTTTCCACTTGGAAGACGCCACCTGCAAAGGAGTAGGAACCCATTTCACAGTTCCTGTGACAGTCCTGTGTGAAACACCGGTGAACTCCCAGGCCCACTGGAGGGTGAGAAGGGAGGTCAAGTGGGAGCCACCCGCAAGGATGTTTTCTGGCTATCAAATTGACCTCATGGGCCTGAAGTTGACACACGTCAGCATGACGAACAAGCCTGCAATACCTGATCATCAGGACAGAAGCAAGCATCCCTGGGATGCTTCTCTGGGAGCCAGAAAGGTGATAAGAAGAGGGTAAAATATGCAGAGTTGAAAGAGCTGAGGCTGTTTCTTCTGGAGAGGAGCAGGCAGAGGGTTGGGGTGGGTAGATGGGGGAGTATCTATTTATCAGGCTCAGGTACACGTACCCTTATTGCAGGAAATGTGATGTACAGGCTTCTGGATTTATGGTGAGGGAGAGGCAGGAGTCTAAATCATTTTGAAGACCCTGAAGCCCTGACTGGAGGCTTCTCAGGCTAGAATACATTACACAATGGGAGCTCCTCCAGTGATGCACCATAAATTGTGGCAGCGTGGCTATTCCAGAGGCACTGGAAATATTCAAAGGGAGGAAGGAAGATGGGAACTGTTCAATGGCATTGTATGTGTAAAGGGAGTGCCCAGGCGCCTGGGGTGAGGGTGAAGCTCCCACTGGAGTTTCCAGTTCTAGCTGTGCTCTGGCACTTAGCTCTGTAAATCTGCCCAAAGACCCTGACAGTGGAGTAGAAAGGGCTTTGCAGCCAGACGAACTCGGACTTGAATCCTAGCTCTACCAATCTGCAGCTGGATGACCTTCAGCAATTTACCTGAAAACTCTTAAATCTGTTTCCTTAGTTGTAAAGTAGGAATAATACCCAAGGATGTCACTGTTTGTTTTTCATCCACAAGCCAATCTCCCTTTCTCCTTTGAGTTTGTTTAGATGAAACATTAGGGAAAGAGGCCCTCTCCTGCAGCTTCAGCAAGATAAACTGCAATTGGTCGGATCTAAGCGTAATCATGTCATTTTCTTTTAGCTATTGATTGGTTTGGGAGAGGGCATGTAACCTAATTTTAACCAATGAGATTTTTCTTTCTGATTATGTCAAAAAGTCCTACTGTCATCTTCCTACCATAATGTGGTTGGGTGAGGATGTGATGCTTGGAGCTGTGGCAGCCATTCTGCAACCATGAGCTGATAAGCCTAAGAAAGAAAAGACAACACAGCAAGGATGGTGATGCAGAGAAATAGAAAGAAGCTGGGTCCTTGAGCATTTTGCTGAGCAGTGGAACTGTAATAGGTTCATTGCTCAATGTGTGAGGCAAGTCAATATGCTGAGACACTAGGTTGCAGCAGAGAAAGACGTTTAATCATAGGGTCACTGAATGAAGAGAGGGGAAGGGACTTCAAATTCATCTGTCTGAGGAGTTTGAGGCTAGGGTTTTTAAGGATTTTGGAGTGGGCCAAAATGTGGAGATCGTTGATTGGCTGAAGAGTGCAGGATGAAGTCGTGGGACAGGGAGATGAAGAAGCTGGATTCTCTTGCTGATCCCATTCCTCTGTGAAAAACATCTGAAGTGATCCTTAAAGAAAAGACTTACGATTTTCTTTTGGAGGGGCTGCTAACAGCTTTATTGAGATATATACTACACATGCCATACAATTCACCCACTTAAAGTATTCCTGGTATCTTCACAGAGTTGTGTAAACTTCACTACAGTCAATTTTAGAATATTTTCTTCACCTCAAAAAGAAACTCTCTATGCTTTTGCTATCACTCCCCCACCCCCTACATCCCCCAGCTTTATGCAACTATTAATCCACTTTTTCTCTCCATGGATATACCTATTTTAGACATTTCACGTAAGTAACCTAATATATAGTATTTATAACTGGCTTCTTTTACTTAGCACAATGTTTCCAATGTTTATCCATGTTATAGCATGTATCACTACTTTATTCATTTTTATGGCTGAATATTATTTCATTGTATGGATACACTACATAAAATTTTAGGATTTGGCGAGGCACAGTGACTCACACCTGTAATCCCAGCACTTTGGGAAGCCAAGGCGGGTGGCTCATTTGAGGTCAGGAGTGCAAGACCAGCCTGGCCAACATGGTGAAACCCCATCTCTACTAAAAATACAAAAGTTGGCCGGGCGCGGTGGCTCAAGCCTGTAATCCCAGCACTTTGGGAGGCCGAGGCGGGTGGATCACGAGGTCAGGAGATCGAGACTATCCTGGCTAACATGGTGAAACCCCGTCTCTACTAAAAATACAAAAAACTAGCCGGGCGTGGTGGCGGGTGCCTGTAGTCTCAGCTACTTGGGAGGCTGAGGCGGGAGAATGGCGTGAACCCGGGAGGCGGAGCTTGCAGTGAGCCGAGATCACGCCACTGCACTCCAGCCTGGGAGACATAGCGAGACTCCGTCTCAAAAAAAAAAAAAAATACAAAAGTTAGCCGGGTGTGGTGGTGCGTGCCTGTAATCACAGCCACTTGGGACGCTGAGTCAGGAGAATTGCTTAAACTCGGGAGGTGGAAGTTGCAGTGAACCAAGATCCTGCCACTGCACTCCAGCCTGGTGACAAGAGTAAAACTCCGTCTCTCCAAAAAAAAAAAAAAAAAAAAAAAAGCTTTAGGATTCTGATGTCAGAGAGCTTGTCTACAAGGAGCAATGGGGATGTAAACAGTCAGGATCTAGTGCTACCTGACCTTTAGTAACAAGAAAATGGGCCCAAAGTACAGCCTGATTCGTGCTGAATTATAACTATATTTCTGTCCAGAACTTGGCATGCAACCCTTGTCAGCCCTCTGGGGGCAGTGTCAGTTGCTGCATGGACTCTGGGATTGTGTGTGCCTCCAGACTTCTTATCTGAGAGTGAAGTATCTTTATTCCATATGACATTGGCAATTGGGTATTCCATTGCCTGCACCTAATGCATTCCTCCCTGTAATACAGCAATCTCACAGGGTTGTTGTGAGCATTAAATAAGATAACAAATATGCAAAAATTCCAAGCCTAGAACTTGGTTTAGTGTAGGTGTTCAATACATGCTAATTTCTTCCCTCTCCTCTATTTTAATCTCTTAACTTTAGATTTTTTTTCTACTCTACCAACCTCACAAGATTGTGCTAAGAAACAAATGAGATCATTGTTATTTATTGCCACGATAATGCTGTATAACAAATAGCCACAAAACCTCTGTGGCACACCACAATAAACATTTCTTTAGCCCACAAATTGGAGGCACTGTCAACTTGGGTAACAAAGGGGTGGATGCACAGGCCTGTGAATCTACTAAAAGCCATTGAATTAAATGGGTGAATTTTATGGTACGTGAATTACATCTCAACAAAGCAGCTAAAAAGAAAAAAAGAGGATGATTGCAGATTAAGGAGAGGAGGAACGAATTACTAGGCGGTGGTGATACCACCCATTTCCTATAAGGCTGCTGGGGCCCCATGATGCAGGACCATTCACAACCCTGCTTGTTAAGGTCTTCTCTGCCATCCTTGAAATAATCTCTTGTTGCATAATGGACGCTGTGGGGAAAGATTCTGTTGATAGCAATTCACTCTGTGGCTGACTTTGCAGGAGCACAAGCCCCCCTATCCCATAGGCCCAGACAGGAGCAGGGATCTCAGTGCATAGAAGGAAGTAGAGGCACCAGATGGAAGGTGGGAACATCAGCCCAGGGCTCTCCTTGGCCAGAAGGTGGCATTAAGGGCTTCTGTCCTGCTGTATATTTGCAGAGGCAGAGGCGTGTGGGAAAGGGAGAAAACGTTAGCATGTAACAGCGACAAAGGGGCTGGAGCACAGGACCTACAGGGAAGGATGAAACGAACCGGGGTGAGGAGCAAGAGAAGAGCGGGATGAGGGGCAGTTTCACAACTATCTTCAGGAAACAGTTGGGTTATTAACTGCAAAAGTGCTGTGACAGGCTGCTCTCCTGGCTCTTTGAACTTGAGTCCTTAGGAAGCAAAGTTGCTTTCACAGGAAACTGGCAACTGCCTGCAGCATCTGAGCAAGTGCATAGGTACCGGGTCCATGTTGACATGAGGCTCCCCCTTCCTCTGGAACATTCCCACCCCCACCGAAAAGCAGCCACAGACAACATGTAAATGAATAGGCATGGCTGTATTCTAATAACACTTTATTTATAAAAACAGGCCCGCCGGGCGCGGTGGCTCAAGCCTGTAATCCCAGCACTTTGGGAGGCTGAGACGGGCGGATCGCGAGGTCAGGAGATCGAGACCATCCTGGCTAACACAGTGAAACCCTGTCTCTACTAAAAATACAAAAAAACTAGCCGGGCGAGGTGGCGGGCGCCTGTAGTCCCAGCTACTCGGGAGGCTGAGGCAGGAGAATGGCGTAAACCTGGGAGGCAGAGCTTGCAATGAGCTGGGATCCGGCCACTGCACTCCAGCCTGGGTGACAGAGCGAGACTCCGTCTCAACAAAACAAAACAAAACAAAACAAAACAAAAACAGGCCCATTGAGTGTAGACTCCTGGAGAAGGACAGAACTAGGAGAGTCTCAGAGACCAGTGATTTCTAGCCTTGCCTGCATAATAGTCACCTGAGAAGCTTTCAAACACTACTCATGTCTGGGCCCCACGCAGAAAGTCAATTTCATCAACTTTCTGGGGGCTGGCCCTGAGCGTGGACATTTATTCAAGTTCCCAAGGTGGTTCTGATGTGCAGTCTGGGGTTAAGAGCCACTGCCTCAATTCAACTGCATCATTTTAAACATCAGGAAACTGAAGCCCGGGGAGAGTAAGCAGGCCTACGTTCTCACAGTCAGTCTGATTTCAGGGACTCCTCCAAAGCGGCAAAGTGCCATTTGGGTCAGACCTGTGACCTGAGCTGCCTCTTGGGACTGTCATCTTTCTCTCCTCCTGACAGGTGGATTTTCCCACGTAAAGTTTAGATCGGCTGATCCAGGAACTATAATGAAAATGGGGCACCCTGAGGACCCACTGGGGAACAGAGTTTGGGAGGGAACATGGAGGGCAGTTCTTCGTAAATGTAGGTTTTAGAGAGAAACAATTCAATTTACTAGCTTTGTGTGACATGGGCAGGTTACCTAATCCAAGACTTTGTTTCTCCATTTATAGAATAGAGCTGATCATAATACCTGCCTTGTGAGGGTGTTGTAAGGATTAGAAGGGATTATCCATGTAAAATGTTTAGCATTGTTCCTGGCACACAACCAGTGCTAATAAACGGCAGCATTTACAAGTATTTTTATTTTATCTTGGTATTAGATCCATTGCTGTGGGTGCACTTAGCAAAGTGAGAAGCAGGAATCCAGCAGGAAGGTAGAGGGCAGTCCAGGCGTGGGCAATGGCCAAAGAAAGGCCATGAGGTAGGGGTGAGCAAGCTGTGACGAGTCCCAGCTCTGGGGACCCATTCAAATGTCACCAAACCTGCCTGTGTCCAGACTGCCACCTGGAACCTGCTCCTCCTCTCCCCCAGCTCCTGAGCTTCTGTTCCGCTGTGGTCAGGGTCCTTACTGCACCCTGCCAGGTTGGGGAAACTGCCCCTGGTGAGGGCAGGCGTGCCCTGTGTGTGGGTAGCCTCCAAGGGGCCTTGTACCTTGTGTGGCACACAACAGGCATAGCCAGTTAGGCTGAAAAGGAAGCAGCTTCTAACAAACATTGAAATAAGAGAGGCATGGCAGGGAAAAGCTGTGGCAGGATGGCCAAGGAGCTTCCGTTTGATGCCATGGGAAGCAAGAAGCTGTGCTTGGCTGGAGCTCCCCACGTACGCCTAAGGGATCCCGTGCTGCTCTGACCCAGGGCCATTTGCTCTGGGAAGAGAGTGCCTTGGCCCTGGGCTGGGACAGGAAGTCTTCCCTGCCCATCACTGTCACATCCTTCCATGTGCTCTGGTGGCGGCAGCCCCTCCTCCAGAACTTGCAATCCACCCCCTCCTCACTGCTAAGGCCAGGCCCAAGGTGTCCAAGCCCACCGCAGCCACCCTACCTGACACCTGGGCAGCCTTCCCATAGACCAGGGAGCAGGGGAGGAGAGAACAGACCAGTGGGCCTGGAAGGGGACTGGATAGTTGATTTGGGGTCCACCCAATTAGGTTCCAGATGACTAACCGCATTCAGAATCCTGATGCCACCCCACCCAGCTGTACTAACATAGCAGCCTCATGTTCACAGGTGCTTTCCTATGACTTGCTTCACTCCAGCTTCTCAAGCCATGCTCTTAACCTCTGTTTCCTTTCTCAGGGTTCAGAGCTCTTTTCCAGGTGGGTCACGTCAGGGAAAAGGTTGATTTTTCAGCTGATGCTGATGTGTCATAGCCTACCATGCCCGACTGACCCCACTGAGATAAAGGGGACAGAAGAGCCCCTGTCTCCTGGCTCCCCAAGGCTTGCCTGGAGATCGGGGTGTCATAGAGAATGGTGCTTTTTCTCCAACGCTGCAAACCCAGCCTGGGGGGCACCCCATTTTCTTAGCTTCAAGGATTGTTCTCCCCCAAGGACCCTCTCCCCAGGTCAGTGTTCCTTCCTCCTTAGTCCCACTCAGGGTGGGGAGGCTGCAGAATCCATCTGGAGACAGGGAGCGTGGGACTGATGTGCTGTTTTTAGTTCCGTGGGAGAACTCACAACAAGGGGTTGTAATTTCTCTGCAATTTCTCTCCTTGATGAGACATCTGTTGGCATGCTGTGAGGAGATTCTCATCGGAGCAGACAGGGCACGTCTATGGAGCCACTTGCATGGGTGTGACAAGGCCTCATCACTGCTTCTGCCTCACAGAGGTCCTGTGCTTTGCTCTGAATCAGAGGAGCTGATCTGGGGACTGTCCTCCTTCTCTGCCTCTGTCTTCCTCCTCTACCACCTTCTCTGCCTCCCTCTCTGGCTGACTCACATGTGGCCTCCAGCTGTCTCTGCCATGGGTGGCACCTGCCCGTGCCTTGGTCACCTCTTGTTTCTTGCACTGTCCGAGCCTGATGGTCCCCTCGATGGTGACTCTGAGCTCCAGCACATCTGCCAGCTCTGCGATACTCCAACCCATACCATCTCCTGGAGCTCCAGGGATGAACAGGGAGCCCCCCTCTCCACCCACTCACCCTCGGGTAGCTGACTGCATGGGTGGGAGGGAAGGCAAGACACTAACATGAGATGCCTGTGCTCATGGCAGGATGCCCATTGGAGTTTGGGAGCTCAAAGAGGGAAACCCTCATCTCTTGGAAGCATAGTGATTGGCAGAGCTGGAAGTCAGACAACTGGAATTTTGCCCCAGGCCAGCCAAATACAGAGGCTATGACATTTGGGGGAAATAATTATAGATGGTGTGATGGAGAATGTTACACTTACAGGCTAGGACATGCTTTCCCATGCAGCAAGTGCCTGGCAGGAATAGTTATTTACAATAGGAAGCTCCCAGGCAGTGCACTTAATACTATTCTGCTCCTCACTGTCGCCCCAGCCACAACCAGGCACTTCCAAGCTGATGTGAGGACACCTTTATTGTCCTTGTCCTGGGCATCAAGGTTGCCAGTTCTAGTTCTGGTGGCTCAGGGTGCACCAGGGAGCAGGTGATGCTTCGCCTGAGGCTTGATGGGTGGGCAGGGGTTTGCCAGGCAGGTGAGGGGGTGGAGTGCAGGGAGTTCCAGGTAGGGGATGGAGGTGGGCACCATATTTGGAAGAATATACATGGTTTGACCTGGCAAGGGCTTGAGGTTAAAAGGGCAGGAGGTGTCCTCAAATGCTGGGTGGAGTCAAACCCTGAGGTCCTTGAATGCTACACTGAGAGGTCATGGCTTTTCACCTCCAGGCCTTTGCTCATCATAGACTGTGCCCCCTCAGGAGTAGGGCAAGCGAGGTGCAAAAGTTACGGAGACACTCTCAGCCACACCAGTGCACGTCGGTACCTGATAACAACTGCCTCCTTATTTTGCATTCCAGGTCCCCTTCCTAGGTCACCCTACACACAGCCCTGCTTAGGAGGGAGGTCACTTTCTATTCGTCTTTGAGCTTGGGGCCTGAAATAGTGCCCGACCAGAGGAGGAGAGCAAGAAGTGCTTATAGAATGAACAAGTGAATGAACAAATGTTGTTCTGTCTGGAACATGTTTACCTTCCTCTTGGCCAGTCAAGGTGTGTCATTTTTTTTGCAGCTTACCTCTTCCCTGCAGCCCCTCCAGGCAATGCTGCCCTGGGTCCTCAGCTCTTACGTCGTGTACATGTCCTATTTCCCAGGTGGGTGGTGTTCTTCTGTCTGGAAAAGGACATAGATGCAGCAGGTGCCCTGTAACATCTGGGCATCATCAAACGTATCCCGGGCCCTTGGGTGGGAAATACCAGTCGCCGCTGCTGCTGCTGCTGCTGCTGCAAGTTTGGGCTTCCCTCCCTCCGCCTTCCTTCCCTCTTCTTCATGGGGCTAGGCTCAGAGAAGGCTCCTGGAGGTGGTAGCTCCAAACTGCCCCTCCACAGGTACAACGCATTTGCTCAGCTCGAGTTCCTGATTCCCCACTTTGGATGGCTGCCAGCTGGCTGCTGCTCATGCAATCTGGAAGGCTCCAGAGGTCTTCTGATTTGCCCACACCCCTCATCCTCCGGATGGCACTCCTCATCAGGTATGAAACCCATGGGGTCTTGGCTAAAAAAACGTTAAACATGACCACTCCCGGGCTGCAGAAACGCTGAGGATGATCAATGATGTTCCCTAGGAGGGGTCAAGACATTCACATCTTTTGTCCAGTAGAGCATCCGTTTCAATCAAGAAGCTATTCTTGCTGTCCAGAAAAGTGGATCAGTCCCCTCCCATGCTCACCTCACGAGAACAGGGAGAAGAGGCAGAGGGCATCACATGGGTAGCATAATTACAGAGTACCCAGGTCAGGGCACTGAGCCTTTACATCAAGAAGGCAGCCATGCCCTGGCATCCATCAGAACCTGGCATCCTGCATACTACATCTCAGAGGGCACAAACCTCCTTGGGAATGCTGTTGCTACAGAACCAGTGCTCAGGTGAACTCGAAGCAACTGCAGACACACAATGAGCGACAAAGGGCTTAGAGACAGTGCCAAACCCCAAACCTCCTGTGCAGTATAAAGACCTTGGGGCCCCAGAGAAGGTCCAAGCTCCCCCAAATAACGAACAAACTCTAATTCAATCAGGGAAAGAGCTGGACATCCACTTAGCCATTTTTTACTAGCTGTGTGCTTATTAATTACGCCTGAGTTGCGAGGAAGTTTAAGGCATTGGTAATGAGCTCTGCCATTTACTAGCTCTGTGCCCTCAGGCAAGTTATCTAGCCTTGCTGGACTTTAGTTTCTCCATCTGTAAAATGGAGATAATTCTATCTCCCCTCAAAACGTCTGATGATTCAGTAAGTCCTTAGAAAGTCTGACACATCGTGGATACTATTAAGTATTGCCTGATAAGCACAATCAAAATATTTTCCATATAGTTTAATTACATTGAGCTCTCATTTTGAGTCTGGGAGGGTTAAGCCATTTAAAATATCAATCATTTGTACTTTTCATAAAGTCCAAGTTCAAGAACATGTGTAGGTATTAAGGCTAAACCTCAGTCACGGGGACGAACCGACTTCGAGAGCCAAGATTCTGAGGCCCAGGAGGGTAGAACCCGGTAAGCAGCGTTCCTTCCTTCCTGGATCCTGTCCTTTTACGGTCCATCCCTGCCAGGTTGGGTACAAGTCACCACAGACACAGCCCACCTTGGCTTTTTGGACCAGGCTGAAGGCAGCCCTAATGTGTCCGGAGTTGGTTCCTTCCGGTGGGTTCATGGTCTGGCTAACTTCAAGAATGGAGCCGTGGACCTTCATGTGAGTGTTGCAGCTCTTAAAGATGGCACGGGACCAAAGAGCGAGCAGCAGCAACATTTATTGTGAAAAGCGAAAGAACAAACCTTCAACAAAGCTTCCACAGCGTGGACCGAGGACCAGAGCAGGTTGCCTGCGCGCTGGGGTTGGGGGGGAGCGGCTAGCTTTTATTCCCTGATTATCCCCTCCCATGTTCTGTTTCTGTCCTATCGGAGTGCCCTTTTTTCTTTTCTTTTCTTTTCTTTCCTTTTTTTTTTTTTGAGACGGAGTCTCGCTCTGTCACCCAGGCCGGAGTACAGTGGCGCGATCTCGGCTCACTGCAAGCTCCGCCTCCCAGGCTCACGCCATTCTCCTGCCTCCGCCTCCCGAGTAGCTGGGACTACAGGCGCCCGCCACCACGCCCGGCTGATTTTTTGTATTTTTAGTAGAGACGGGGTTTCACCGTTTTAGCCAGGATGGTCTCAATCTCCTGACCTCGTGATCCGCCTGCCTCGGCCTCCCAAAGTGCTAGGATTACAGGCGTGAGCCACCGCGCCGGCCTCCTTTTTTCAATCTTCCCTGCCATTGGCTTCTTTTAGAATCCTGCTGATTGGTGCATTTTACAGAGCGTTGATCGGTGCGTTTTACAGAGCGCTGACTGGTATGTTTTACAATCCTCGTGTAAGACAGGAAAGTTCCTGATTGGTGCGTTTTTACAATCCTCTTGTAAAACAGAAAAGTTCCCCAAGTCCCCACTTGACCCAGAAAGTCCAGTTGGCTCACCTCTCACTAGACTCGGCGATGGGGACCCTGCTTCACCGTTCTAAGTGTCTGCTTCTCTTGGCAATGGCAGAAGTTTATCTGCTCTGCTGTGGGGCAGTGGCAGAGTGGAAAGCAGAAAAGTTCAGTATCTGGCAGGAATGTGCTTCTTTTCCATTTCTCTGTGCGAGAATGAGAAGAGTGGTGCTGGGATGCGTTTTCTGACCTCACTGCTCCGGGCCTAAGAGCCGGGGTGGAGTGGTCCCCTTGTCCTGCCTGTCTCGTGAAGCTGAGAATACCATAGGCAGCGGTTGGAGGATAGGGGAGGGAATGAATGCGGTGGTTTGAAGAAAGCTGATCTTGTCCCTGCTGACCCTGGCCTGGGCCAGGCAGCTCCCCAAGGGCATTGTATTACAACTGTTGGTAGAGGAGCTGCTAGATTGTGAGAGCACCCCCACAACCAGGTTGTGCCCAGAAAGTGTTCCCGCCCCTGCCCTTTTGTTTCTTTCTTTCTTTTTTTTTTTTTTTTTTTTTTGTTTTGTTTTTTTTTGAGACTGGGTTTTCTTATGTTGCCCAGGCTGGTCTCGAACTCCTGGGTTCAAGCGATCCTTCTGCCTCAGCCTCTGGAGTAACTGGGACCACAAGCACGTGCCACCACGCCCAGCTTTCCCACCCTCTTCTTCATCATTTTGCTTTCCTGGCCACAGGAGCAGAGGCTTTTGTGCCTGGCATCTCACCCCTTGGCCCTCTTCCAACCCCAGCTCCAGCGGCTGCCCCTCACTGTGCCTTTTCTGCTCAGTCCTTGCACGGGTGCAGCCTGGAATGGAGATGGGGGAAGGGGGAAGTGGGAGACGAGAGGAGGGGGATAGGTGCTTCAGTCTCCGCGCCTTCGGGGAGTCGATTCTGACGTACTCTGCACGGCTTCAGGCCCACTTAACCACCACCTCATTCACCCTCCACACCCCCTCATTGCTTCCCATGGTTGCCTCCCCCGTTAACCACCTGCATCCAAGTTGTCTCTGGCCCTGCTTCCTGGGAACTGCACGCTCAAATTGCACGTGACTGCCATCCCTGCAAAGGCGATTGGCCAAAAGATAGAGTGTGTCCCCAAGCAAGGCCAATCAGAATCCTCCTCTGGAAAAATACGAGCCACTCACGTGTGGGCACTGCCAAGGCTGCAGGGCTGACCCAGCACGTGGAGACGGCAGGATCAGGGATGTGAGAGAGAGGGCAAGACCTCCGCTAAAGAAGAGACAAGCAGACGTGAGAGACTGGGGGAGTGCCTTGGGATTTTGAGCGCCTGAGGCTGTGGTTGCTTCCTTGGGTCTATGAGCCAGAGCCTTCCAGGCCACATGAAGCCTAACTCTCCTGGAGCTGGGGTGAACTAGGGTCTGTTACTCAACTGAGAGAGGCCAGGTTAAGACAATATTTCCGTCTCCCCTGCAGAAATGAGGGCTCCTTGAGGGAAGGGACTGGGGCTCCTTCATCTCTATTGAGAGGTGAAGCAAGCTGGACTTCCTGCATAAAGGGCGGACTTGGAGAACTTTTCTGTCTAGCTAAAGGAATGTAAATGCACCAAGCAGCGCTCTGTATCTAGCTAACGCTTTGTAAACGCACCAATCAGCACTCTGTAAAAACGGACCTATCAGCTCTCTGTAAAATGGACCAGTCAACGCTCTATAAAATGGACCAATCAGCAGGATGTGGGCGGGGCCAAATAAGGAAATAAACGCTGGCCCCTAGAGCCCGCAACAGCAACCAGCTCAGGTCCCTTTCCAAGCTGGGAAGCTTTGTTCTTTCTCTTCGCTCTTCCTAATAAATCTTGCTGCTGCTCACTCTTTGGGTCTGCATTACCTTTATGAGGTGTAACACTCACTGCAGAGGTCTGCCGCTTCCCTCCTGAAGTCAGGGAGACCGCAAACCCACTGGAAGGGAGAAACTCCGGACACATCTGAACATCTGAAGGAACAAACTCCGGACATGCCATCTTTAAGAACTGTAACACTCACGGCTAGGATCCGCAGCTTCATTCTTGAAGTCCGCGAGACCAAGAACCCACCGGAAGGAATAAATTCTGAACGCACTAGTGCAGTGCCTGAAGGCATCAGGTACGTCATGAATGAACGAACAAAGGAGTGAATGAGAGAGTGGATACATCATGGGTGTCTTTTGCTGTTCTTTCTCTCTGCCATCACCGGGCCTACCTTCAACAGTCTCTTTTCCTATGAAACGGAAGCAGGATAATTAGGCTTTAGATTGTGAAGTACAGAAGAGTAAAAATCTTGAGTAAATGATTCAGGTCCCTTGTATAGGAGAAAAGAGGGGGGCAAAGGAAAGGTGGAAACCAAATGCACTTAGTATCTATTCGATGCACACGCTTGAAACATTACTTTAAACATTTTTGACAATATCCCCAGGGAGAAGACATTATCCCTCTTACAGCTGTGTAAACTGAGGCACGGAGTCGTCAAGTACTTTGCCTGAGGTTTTACAAATAGTAATCAGTAGACCTAGGGTTTGATTTAAGCCGTTCTCGTAGGTGTTAGATGGTATCTTGTAGCTTTAATTTATATTTTCCTAATGTCTGATATTGTTGGGCATCTTCTATGTCCTTATTTGCCATCTGTAGCTCTTGTTTAGTTCGTACTTGTTCAAATTTTTTGTCCATTAAAAATAATTGGTTGTTTATTGGGTTGGTTCTTTTTTATTGGCTTGCTATTGAGTTTTGAGAGTTTTTTTTTCTAATTTTCTGGATACTGGTCCTTTATCAGATACTTGTTTTGCCGATAGTTTCTAGTTTTTATATTCATTTTTAAAATTATACTTTAAGTTCTAGGGTACATGTACACAATGTGCAGGTTTGTTACATGTGTATATATGTGCCATGCTGGTGTGCTGCACCCGTTAACTCGTCATTTACATTAAGTATATCTCCTAATGCTATCCCCCTCTTCCCCCACCCCACGACAGGCCCCGGTGTGTGATGTTCTCCACCCTGTGTCCAAGTGATCTCATTGTTTAATTCCCACCTGTGAGTGAGAACATGCTGTGTTAGGTTTTCTGTCCTTGCAATAGTTTGCTCAGAATGATGGTTTCCAGCTTCATCCATGTCCCTGCAAAGGACATGAACTCATCCTTTTTTATGGCTGCATAGTATTCCATGGTGTATATGTGCCACATTTTCTTAATCCAATCTATCATTGATGGCCATTTGGGTTGGTTCCAAGTCTTTGCTTTTGTGAAGAGTGCAACAATAAACATACGTGTGCATGTGTCTTTATAGCAGCATGATTTATAATCCTTTGGGTATATACCTAGTGATGGGATGGCTGAGTCAAATGTTATCTCTAGTTTTTGCGGATAGTTTCTGTCAGTCTATAGCCTATCTTCATTTTCTTAATGGTATGTCTTGAAGAGCAGAAGTTTTTTTTTTTTTTATCTTGATATAGTACAACTTATCCATTTTTACTTTTATGCTTGGTCCTTTTTGTGCCCTGGACCTGGAATCTAAACCCAGATCTGTGAGTGTCAAAGTCCTTCTTCTTATTGCATCTAATGTAGTGTTGCCTCAAAGTCTATTCTAAGGCCAGTGCCAGGCACCATGAGAATCACCCAAGGAGCTTGCTTACAACTGTGGAGAATCTGCTTCCATGGGCCTGGGTAGACCTGGGAACCTGCATATTTTATCAACTCTCCAGGTGACTGGGTGATCAGCCAGGTGTGGAAGGGGCTGTAATGCATGGACCCTGGCACCCCTGAGCCTTTAGACCTGGTGGCTTCTTGGCCTCGCCTCTTCTCTTCTCTCTCCTCTCCTCTTCTCTTTCTCTCTCTCTTTCTTTCTTTCTTTTTCTTTTTTCTTTTTTTTTTTTTTTTTGATGGAGTCTTGCTCTGTCACCCAGACTGGAGTACAGTGGCATGATCTCGGCTCACTGCAACCTCTACCTCCTGGGTTCAAGTGATTCTCCTGCCTCAGCCTCCCGAGAAGCTGGGATTACAGGTGCCCGCCACCATGCCTGACTAATTTTTGTATTTTTAGTAGAGACAGGGTTTCACCATGTTGGCCAGGCTGGTCTCGAACTCCTGACCTCAGGTGATCAACCCACCTCGACCTCCCAAAGTGCTTGGATTACAGGTGTGAGCCACCGTGCCTGGCCTTCTTGGCCTCTTTCTAGCTGCATCCTGCAAAGTGCTGCTGATGGTGACATTTCTAGATCTGTTTCTTATGTGTCCCTTCCCCTGTCTTCCTCCCTAGCTCCTTAGCTCAGTATTTGACACTCAGCAGATGATGAAGACATGCTTTTAAACCAAGCGACCCACTCTCTACCAGTAGTGGGGAGTGGCAACCTCACTCCACAGCTGGCACTAAGTGGAGCCAAGTAGAAACCGTATAATTACTGACCTTGGTTTAGAGTGCTCTCCTGTAGCTCCTTCCCTCCCCAGCCGTGGGCGGCCACTTAAGCCGGTTGCCTCACCCTCTGGCCCAGCCAGAGGCTTCCCCACCTAGAGAAACTGTTATTTTAAAGTAGCTCCAAGATCGGCTCATCGGAGTTGAAAAGGACACTTGTGTAAGTGAACAGCTATGGCAGCCTCCAAATAAAAGAAAACTGGATTAATTGGGAACAGGGGATGGGACTGGGGAAATGGAGTGTGTTTTGGCTTAGGAGCAAAACAAGCACCTAGAGGTTTAGCAACTTTCTCTGGCATGTCAGATTGTGACATGTCATAGGGTCAGAAGTGAATACTGTAGGATGACAAAGATGGTCACCTGCTTTCCCCCAGACAACTGGGACTTCTTGGGGAACAGAAATGATTTCCTTCTCCCACCCTCAAAGGGAGCAGCAGTAAGAAAACTAAGATCTACTGTCAGGGTTTTATATTTTATTAATCCTTCCAATAACCCACAGGGTCAATATTATTCACATTTTTCAACATGGGCAAACTGAGACTCAAGAGATTATAAGGATAGCCAGGGTATGCTGGAGCCAGGATTGGGAATGTAGCAGAGGCTGAGCCACTGTAATAAAGAGGCCTCAAAATACAGTGCTTTAAAGAATGTTGACAGTTATTTCTTCCTCATAAAACATCTCCAGGTCAGTACAAAAGCTCTGTTCGAGGCAGTCACTCAGGGACCCAGGATCCTGCTATCTGTGGCTTCACAGGTTTCTGGAACTGGGGTCAGCAATCTTTCTCTATAAAGAGCTCGATTGTATTTTAGCCTATACAAGGCACGTGGTCTCTGTCCTGACTACTCAACTATTGTATTGTGACAGTAGACATAGACAATATGTAAATCACTGGGCATGGCTGTGTTTTAATAAAACTTTATTTACAAAACAGGCTGGATTTTTGGTTCAAGGGCTGTAGTTTGTTGATCACCATCCTAAGAGGGTGATTCTCAAAGTGTAGTGCCAGGGAACCAGCAGTATCAGCATCATTTGGAAACATATTAGAAGTGCAACTTTTGGGGTGAGTCCCAAGGCCCTACTGAATTAGAAACTCTGGGGTTGGGACCCAGTGATGTGTGTTTTAACAAGTCCTCCAGGTGATTCATATGCATGCTGCAGTTTAAGCACCATCACTGTTCTGGAGTCCTACCTCTCAGTCCTGGCTGCATCTGAGCATCACCTGGAGAGTTTTAAATTAAAATTCCTAGTGCCTGGGCCATATCTCAGTGCCATTACCTTGGACTCTCTGGGAGTGGAACCAGAACTTTTAAAGCTGCCTGCTGATTCCAGGGTATTGCAAAGCAGTGGCCTAGAGCGGCGTTATCACTGGTGTGGTTAGAGCTGGCTTGCCACCTGGCCTCCAACCACACCTCCTTCTCCAAGGTGGGGCACCCAGTGCTCCCTGAGATCTGGATTTTGGTTTTTTCCTTTGTCTTATCTCCCAAGCCCCTGGCACCCTGGCTCCTTCCTGGGAACTCTGTATGGGGCTTTGTGATTAGGGAGGACCTCAGTTCAAGTTTGTCAACTGACCGATCTCTGCTTAGCAGTGTTGCAATACGGGATTGGGGGGATGACCTGTGTGGGTGAAGGAGTGTGGAATGGAAACAGACTAGGAGAGGAAGGAGGGAGGGGACAGAGCAGGAGGAGGACTTGGATGTGGAAGCAGCTGGCACAGTGGCCTGTCACCAAGATTCAGTGAAGGCCAGTTCCCTTCCCCGCCTTTTCCTCCCCAGCTCCATCCAGCACCTGGCAGGTGCACAGCTTTCTGGAGGGAAGGGAATGCTATAGGGTGACAAAGAACAGTCCCTGGGTACTGCTGAGCCTTCCTTTATATGGTGAGCACTTAGCGTTGACAATGTGCCTGGCAGTACAGTTGTCCCCCAGTATCTGTGGGAGATTTGTTCCAGGACCCCCATGAATGCCAAGATTCTCAGGTGCTCAGGTCCTTCAGTATCCTAAATGCTTTATATGAATTAATGCATTAAATCCTCCCAGCAACCCGTAGGGTAGGCACTATAATTACCTCCATTTTACAGATGGGGAGACTGAGGCTTTAAGAAGTTAGGTGACCTGCATGCAGTTACACAGGTGGTAAGTTGTTGAGCCAGGAGTCAACTCAGGAAGTCTGGCTCCAGAGCTAAGCTCTGCTGTCTTCTTGTCATAACTGCAATGGTGGCATTTATTTATTTATATATTTATTTATTTATTTATTTTTGAGATGGAGTTTTGCTCTTGTCGCCCAGACTGGAGTGCAATGGTGCAATCTTGGCTCACCGCAATCTCTGCCTCCCAGGTTCAAGCAATTCTCCTGCCTCAGCCTCCCGAGTAGCTGAGATTACAGGCGTGCACCACCACACCCGGCTAATTTTTTGTTTGTTTATTTGTTTGTTTTTAGTAGAGACAAGGTTTCTCTGTGTTGGTCGGGCTGGTCTCAAACTCCCAACCTCAGGTGATCCACCCACTTTGGCCTCCCAAAGTTCAGAGATTACAGGTGTGAGCCACCGCGCCTGGGCCCATGGTGGTATTTTTATTCCCGTTTTACAGATGAAGAAACTGGGGCCATGCAACTTGCTCAAGATCACAGAGCCAGGAGGTGGTGGAGGCAGGACTCGAACCCAGATCTCCCTGCCAACAAAGCCTTTGGATTTGCCAGCTTGCCCCACAGCCTGCATCAGGTTCCCCTCCCTTCTTTCCTCCATCTGTCCACCCAACTTATTCTGGGTTTGCACGTGTGGGGCTGACTCATAGGGAGCAGGAGAGCCCATCCTCCGGAGTGAGAAGGCAGATTTTATTTCTGTTCAGAGCATCTTGGGCTGGTGCTGGGAGAGCTGCCAAGCCCAGCTGACACATTTTCTTCTGCCAAGGCTGCTGAGTGGGTGGGTAGCCCCAGGGGGCTCTAGAGGGCCCCAAGACACTAACTCCTCAGATGTGTGTCAGCACCCAGGGGAAAGATGGGGATGCTTGCTTCCTCTGCCTTAACTGCAATCTCTTTCCCTAAGGGAGTTTCCTGGAGCTAAAATTCCAGTTGCCAAAATCTTCCTCATTTCTCTGCTCTGGTCCAAAGCTGAAAGGAACCCCAAGAAGCCATTTGTTCAAGGTTTGCCTTTAGGCAATCAAGGTAATCCTGGTTGTTCCCATTTTACAGATTACAGAAGGCAGCTGTGGTTCTCATTGGCTTGTCCTCCTTCCCGTTAGCCCTATGATACTTCTCAAATGTCCTTTCTCCTATCAAATAATTTCTCCTATCAAATGATTGTAAGAATCTCAGGGCACTTACTAACTTTCTGGATCACCTGTCCTCTGCTGTAAAAAAATAGGAAGCAGTCGGTTACAGCTGGGGCCCTTTACCAGATGCAGTGGCTAATGCCTGTAATCCCAGCACTTTGGGAGGCTGAGGCAGGTGGATCACCTGAGATCAGGAGTTGAAGACCAGCATGGCCAACATGGTGAAACCCCATCTCCACTCTAAAAATACAAAAATTAGCTGGGAGTGGTGGTGGGCGCCTGTAGTCCCAGTTACTCGGGAGGCTGAGGCAGGAGAATCGCTTGAACCTGGGAGGCAGAGGTTGCAGTGAGCTGGTATTGCATCACTGCACTGCAGGCTGGGCGACGGAGCGAGACTCCATCTCAAATAAACAAACACAAAAGAGGTGGGGCCCTTTAACGAGCACTGCAGGTGACGCTCATCATCTGGGATAATGGAAAATACTAGCACACAGAGACCTTCCAATGGGTGCCAGGATTCTCCCCCATTTAAGGTACAAACCCTGACCGACTGTCTTAGCTGTGCCCCAAATTGTTAAAATTGCCCCCCGCCTCTTGGATGAGTCTTGTGGGTTTGGCGGCTCATTCCCCTCCCAGCCCAACTCAGGTCATTAGAATGGGGTTGCAGGATGGTGTGGTGTGCCTGCATCCTCCCCTGACCCCGCCCCCCGGCCAGTCCTGCCTTATTCTTCAGAGGCTGTTCGCTGAGGATCATGGAGACCTTGGCAGTGTCCTCAGATCTATGGCTATCTTAGCCTCACTTCAGCCAGACACGCCAACACTCAGGGCTCCCCATTTGCCAAGGGTCCCTAGCCCAGTTGTTTCTGTTCTATGTAAGAAAAGCCAAAAGTCACTGGAGAGGACATTTGTTTCAAGTTGTGGTTTCATAATAGGTCTAAAAATTCTTTGAGCCTCCTTCCTGAAGTGGCAGAGCCTAATTCTCCTCCAGTGTGGGTGGACTGGATGACTTCCTTCTAATGCATAAAGTGGAAACAAGAGTATGTGACTTCTGAGACTAGGTCATGAAAGGCACCATGGCTTTCTTCTCTTTCCTGGATTACTCACTGTAAGGGAAAGCCAGCTGCCATGTTGTGAGGACACTCAAGCAACCCAGTGGAGAGATGGCGAGAAACTGAAGCCTCCTGCCAATAGCTAGCAAAGAAACGAGGCCTTTTGCCAAGAGCTGTGGGAATAAGCCATCTTGGAAGCCGACCCACCATCCCCAGTCAAGCCTTTGGAGAACTGCAGCCCAGGCCAATGTTTTGTCTGCAACCTCATTGGAGACCCTGAGCCAGAACCACCCAGCCAAGCTGCTTCTGAATCTCTGATTCACGGAAGTTGTGAGATACTAAACATTTGTTATTTTAAGCTACTAAGTTGTGGGTCATTTTTTAAATGCAGTGATGGGTAACTGACACACAAATCAGGAGCCACAGCCTTCGTCGACAAGCTGAGTGGGTAGGTGAGAGGACTGAGGTGGGCGTGGCACCCAAAGACCTGGACAGAGAACCAGCATTTGTCAGGATGGAGTGCAGTGCTTGGATGTGTGTCCTTCCATTTACTGTTAGTGCTATTACCCCTATTGCCCATGTCAGGAAACTGGGGCTCAGATAGGTCAGATTGCATGACCGAGGTTGCCAGGCTCATCAATGGCACAGCCAGGATTTAAGCCCAGTCTGTCTGCTCTGGTCCATGCTTTCCCACTCTTGATGATCTCAGTGATTTTTGGGCAAGACTCACCCCTTTTGGGGGCTTGCATAGAACTTGAGCCGACCTCATGCATATCCGATGAGGAGGTTGAACCTGGTGTGCTCTGGCCCTGGATTCTCTAAGGTGTGTGAACCCTGCTCTCATAGTCTTTGCCCTGTAGGGTGCCCCAGGGTAGGTCAGCTCCGTCTGCTAAAGATCTAGTGAGCCAAGGATGAGGATGTGATAGCGTGGCTTTGAAAGCCCCTGTGCAAACGTGTAGCTTCCTTCAGCAATATCATCTCCTGATTCTCCCTCACAGACATGTGTGCCCAGGTCTGTTTGCAGTGACACCAACATCACCCCCTGCCCTTGACCTTGCCCCTCTCTTCACCTCCATCCTGATTCCCGCTCTCCAGCCATACAGATGCCAACAGCTGGCACTTGTCCAAGAAACATGTGCTCAAGGTCAGGTGCAGTGGCTTAGGCCTGTAATCCCAGTGTTTTGGGAAGCTGAGGAGGGACGATTGCTTGAAGCCAGGAGTTCAAGACCAGCCTGAACAACATGGGGGCCCTTGTCTCTACTAAAAAAGAAAAAGGCTGTGCATAGTGCCATGCCTGTGGTTCCAGCTACTTGGGAGGCTGAGGCAGGAGGATTGCTTGACTTGAAGAGATTGAGGCTGCTATGAACCGTAATCATGCCACTACACTTCAGCCTGGGTAACAGCGAGACCTTATCTCAAAAAAAAAAAAAAAAAAAGAAACAAGTGCTCAGGGTGATGCACATTGACTCCATCTTGTCACCCAGAGCTCACGAGAGCTTCCTGGGAGAGTCAGATCAGGAGCACACAGGGCTGGACACAAGCACCTGGGGCAGCCTTGGGAAGCTACTGCTTAGCGGCATCGGAAGTTCTTGCCCCTCTCCCGGGGCCTGGGGCATTGCACTTGGCATCTGAAGCCTTTCCTCCACACCTCCTTCTGGAGGCGGGGCCAGAGCCCACTCTGGGATGCCTCCTTCTCCACAGCTCCATGCTTTGATGGGACACTCCCCTGCCACCTCTCTGCCAGCCACAGCTTCTACCATAGCCATGGCCAACAGCCTCCGTTAGCCCATGCTTGCAGGGCAGTGGAGGGGCTGCCTGGAGCCTCCTGCAGCTCCACCCTCATCCTGCTCCACCCTCTCCCTGAAGAACCTCCACAGGCTCCTTGGTCCCATTCATGAGGAGCCTGCCCCGCTTATCCTGCTATTCAAGCCCCCCAAGTTCTTTCCCGGGCCCTACACCGCACCGGCCCTTTTCACAGCAGCCTCTTCCTAAGTGGTTTGAGTTTTGGGTCTCCAGGCCTCCTCCAGCTGAAACCCTGTCTGTAGACACCCTGACTCCCCTCCACCCACCTCCCACACTAGAAGTAGAGGAAAGGCAGATGGATGGGGTGTCTGTCCAGCCTGAGGGGCAAGGTGTGGGGACAGGCAGGAAGGGCAGGCCCCAGGATGGACAGATGGACAAGGCATCCGGCTCTCCCTTTTCCTGAATGACCACAGGAGGAATGAGGTCGCCACCCCATGCCTCTCACAGAGATGCTGTGAGTGTGAATGAGAACAGCTTGTGAGGGGTTCTGACAGGCGTAGCCTGGTGCGGAGACCTTTTGTAACCTTCCGGACCTGGCATTGAACCAGAGGACGGGTCATGTGACCCATGTTGCTCGGCCCTTTTAGCCTTCCTGGCTCATGGCTCACATCCCAAATACCCTCGCACTCTGCAGGCGCTCTTAACCTGAGGAGGGGCATGGATTTGTTTGAGGGTAGGAGATGCGTTGCCTGTGTTGAATCTACAGCTATATGCATATGTACTTTTAAAATTTTTTTCTGGCATGTTCGCAGCTTTTCAAAGGTTTTGTGATAAACCTTTGAAATGGTCTAACTAACTTAGTACCAGCTTTCTAGTCTAGGCCCACCTGGATGTTTACTCCCAGCAAATCTGGTTTCCAAGCTTAAGGCATCCATCCTGATGAAGCGCTTGCCTCTTCACTTTGAAACTCTGACACCTAACCTGCGTCAGGGAGATGTGAGATCTGATCGGCACAGTGGGTACGTCCTCTAGCCTTCTCCTCCTCCCAGGCTGACCTCAGTTTCCCGCATCCAAAGTGGATCGGCGTTGGGTTACAGCTACACTCCAGGCTACTGGCAATGTTCCCAGTGACAGGTAAATCTCCGTCCCATGCAAACATCCTGCATCTGAGCAGCCCTTTCCAAAGATATTTTGTTTTGTTTCAAACACGTGGGCTTCTGCCTTGTACAGGAGTTTTAGTGTGTTTCCCAGAAAAACTCAGCCTCCTAACCTTTAGTATAAATAGGGTTGTTCACAAGCTAATGACTCTGATCATGGCAAGATGACTTCTATCTTGATCTCACCTAAATTCCTCCTCAATCCATCTTTAACCTGAGGTCTGAAAGCTGACCACAGCATGCTCACAAAAGCTAAGCAGCAAAGAGAAATGGCTTCCCCAAAGACTGTCCTATCCCAGTACAACTTTGTCTTATTATTATTATTATTTTAGACGGAGTCTCACTCTGTCGCCCAGGCTGGAGTGCAGTGACACAGTCTCAGCTCACTGCAACCTCTGCCTCCTGGGTTCAAGTGATTCTCCTGTCTCAGCCTCCCAGGTAGCTGGGATTACAGGTGCCCACCACCATGCCCTGCTAATTTTTTGTATTTTTAGTAGAGATGGGGTTTCACCATGTTGGCCACGCTGGTCTCGAACTCCTGACCTCGTGATCTGGCTGCCTCGGCCTCCCAAAGTGCTGGGATTACAGGCGTGAACCACTGCACCCAGCGGTTTTTTTTTCACATGTAATAAGTTCCTGGAAATGTCTAAGAATATCAAATGTATCAAAGTTAGATAATAATCTTACACTATGCAAGAAGAAGTAGAGCCTGATGGTTAAGAATGTGGACAGTGACCTACCTACACGGGCATAAATCTGCCACTTCCTAGGTGTGTGACTGAGACTCTCTGTGCCTCAGTTTTCTGAACGAGGGAATGATTATAGAAACCACCTTATAGGGTTCTTGTGCAAATTAAGTAATATATATAAAGCGCTCAAAACAGGGTCGTATGCACTCAATATGTTAATAATTATTATTGTATGTTTTAAGGTGGATTCTATACTCAACTAGAAAGAATGGCAACTCCCTAATTATATTTTGCTTCTAAGAACATGATCACTGATAATTTATTTCTAAGGCCTTATTTTCTGGCTGAGTGCAGTAGCTCAAGCCGGTAATCTCGGCACCTTGGGAGGCTGAGGTGGGAGGATTGCTTGAGCCCAGAAGTTTGAGACCAGCCTGGGCAACATAGTGAAACCCCATCTCTACAAAAAAAATAAAAATAAAATAAAAAAATTAGCCCGGTGTGGTGGCACATGCCTGTTAAGTCCCAGCTACTTGGGAGGCTGAGGTAGGAAGATCATTTGAGCCCAGGAGGTCAAGGCTGCATAGGCCATGATCGTGTCACATCACTCCAGCCTGGGTGACAGAGTGAGACCTTGTCTCAAAAAAAAAAAACAAACTTTTTTTCCGCCTCACAAATGAATCCAGTCAACCAACTTGAGTTAAATGAACACTGAGCTAAAATGAAAACAACTTTCCTTTTATTTTTATTTTTAATTAATGAATTATTTATTTGTTGAGACAAAGTCTTGCTGTACTGGCCAGGCTGGAGTGCAATGGCATAATCTCAGCTCACTGCAGCCTCTGCCTCCCAGGTTCAAGAGAGTCTCCTGCCTCAGCCTCCCGAGTAGCTGAGACAACAGATGTGTGCCACCATGCCCAGTTAACTTTTGCATTTTTTAGTAAAAACCAGATTTTGCCGTGTTGGCCCAACTGGTCTCAAACTCCTGACCTCAGGTGATCCTCCTGCCTCAGCATCCCAAAGTGCTGGAATTACAGGCACGAGCCACCGCACCCGGCCTCATTTTAATTTTAATTATATTAACTTTGTGAGACCCTTTCTTGTTTATTACCTAGTACCTACAATTTTATTTTCCCATGTTTGCTCATTTTTACTATCAATAAACACAACAACATACTCAAACAATGGCATCAACAGGCTGTACAATATGAGCCAAATGGAATGGAGATACTTCCAAAATGGGGCTGCTGGCTGCTTGTTTGTGTCACCTCATGACATCCCAACATGTTTGCCAGTAGATGTGAAAGAGCCCAGAACTGGTGAAGAAAAATCAATTTAGGAATGTGGAAGTCCAAACCTATGACAGCGGTGATGGTTCAAAAGCCAAAAATCCTTGAGGCTGGGACGGATGTCTGGGTTCATGTCAATGATCTTGTTGGAAGAGTAATTTGTTACCATGAAGTAGGAGACAGACAGTCTTCACTTTAATAACAGACCCATTCCAAGACAGCTGGCTATAAAGAGACTATTCATATTGTGAATCACATTTTTTTTGAATTTCGTTGTAAAACTAAGATAGTCTAAGTAAAATGGAGAGCTTTGAGAAGTTTTGGTGGATAGGGCCAGGTCTTTGTCCTGCTGGGATTATGGTGAGAGAGATTTGAAAGCACTTTCAGTAATTGCTGTTCCTTCCTGTAGCAGAAGCTTCAAGGGGAGCTTCTTAAATGGAATTATGGTGAAATTTACGGCAGACTCTGCCTAAGTTTACAAGGAGCAGCAGATACTCCAGGCTACCTCCTCAGTGTGGTCTGATCCCTCCCCCATTTATTCTCCTGCAGAGTGTTATATTATAGCTGGTAACACTCACTAATGTCTCCATTTCTTTTTTCTTTTCTTTTCTTTTTCTGGAGGCAGGTTGTTTTGTTGCCCAGGCTGGAGTGCAATGGTGCAATCATGGATTATTGCAGCTGTAATCTCACAGGCTCAAATGATCCTCTAGCCTCAGCCTCCCAAGTAATTGGGACTGCAGGCATGAGCCACCAGGCCCAGCTAAATTATTTTTATTTTCATTTTCGTGGAGACAGGGTCCCTCTATGTTGTCTAGGTTGGTCTCCATCTCCTGGGATCAAGCAGTCCTCCTGCCTCGGCCTCCCAAAGTGCTGGGATTACAGGCGTGAGCCACTGTGGCCGGGCTTCACTTCTTCTTCCCCACGTTTTGTTGTGTCCTTTTGCGATTGGGGTTTAGCTAGCTAGAGGTGGAGTTCTTTACTTTCCTGACAGTTAGGGTTTGTGTAGTCTTGGTATGCTCCCTACGTTGATGGCTACATTCTGGAAGCTGGGGAAGATATGTATAAGTCTGAGCAGTATGTCTGGCACTGAAACATCAAGAGAGCCCTGATGCCACTCAAGGCCTTCACACATTGACGGGATGGCTATGTATACACAAGGGCTCCTGCCGTGGGTGGAGCGGGGGATGCCATCACCAGATAGAACTTCATAAGGACAAAACATCAAATTCCTTCCTTCCCCTCTCTTCGTAATGGTCCTCCCTATTTAATTCCGGGATGTGAGTTCTTTTGGTGATGGGGGTTTGCTGACTTGATAGGGAATGGTGCCGGTGGTAGTGTCCAAGTGGTATTGAACCATAGAAACATTTCTGAATGTTTCTTCTATTTCTACACCCTAATCTTTTCACGCCGCTAGGCATGTGAGGCCAACATGGCGTTCTAAGCTTCTATAGTCAGCCTGGCTGCCACTGTCCCTACATGATCCTGGGGACTCCAAGGGAGTCCCAGAGACCAAGGAGAGTCCAGTCTTGTGGTGCTGGCCAGAACTGAAATTTCACCATTGACTTTGTCATCGAGCTGCGTGCTTCTCCAAACCACAAGGGTTCCTCCTGCTTCTGGGGACCTCAGCTCTATCCTTGCAGCTCTCACAAGCCTCAAGTTCTCATGCAGTTTTCAGATTCGGTGGTTCCAGGAACTCCCACCTGTCTCTTTTCTCCTGTGCCAGTGTCAGAGGTGGCAGCAGATCATGTTCCACAGTGAGAATGGCCGGTTAACATATGCAATGCTTCCCTTTGAAAGCACCATAAGTGGAGAATTCTAGAAAATAAACCAGGCTGGGCGTGGTGGCTCACGCCTATAATCCCAGCACTTTGGGAGGCCAAGGTGGGAGGCTTATGAGGTCAGGAGTTTGAGACCAGCCTGACCAACATGGTGAAACCCCATCTCTACTAAGAATACAAAAATTAGCTGGGCATGGTGGCACATGCCTGAAATCCCAGCTACTCAGGAGGCTGAGGCAGGAGAATCACTAGAACCTGGGAGGCGAAGGTTGCAGTGAGCCAAGATCACACCACTGCACTCCAGCCTGAGTGACAGAGCAAGACTCCATCTAAAAAAAAAAGAAAAAAAAGAAAACTGTTTCCCACTTTCATCCATTCTGGAAGCTCAGACCTAAGTAAAATTTATTTATTTCGAAGAAGTTGCAATAAAATTGTTCAAGCCCACTTGGAAATCCGTTGTAAGGGGTGCTGGCATTTTGAAAAATCATTTTGCTGATGGTGAGAGTAATACAAGCTCATTGCAAATAATTAAGAAAATACAAAAAGGTACATAGAAATAAAATCTCCCAAGATGTCACTTCTCAGAAATAACCATTATTAGCATTTAATGTGCCACTCCTTTTTCTGTGCGCAACAATTTATAAAGTTACATGGTACTTTATCTACAATTTTTCACCTTGCTTTTTTCACCTTAAACAACCAGAACATTCCCCCCATGTCATCGTCTACTCTTCAAAAACACCGCTTTAATAACTACGTAATATTTCATTGTCTGGTTGTACCCGGATTTATTTAGCCAGTTCTCTATTTGCAGCCATCTAGGCGGTTTCTTATTTTTCATGATTATAAATGATGCTGCAGTGAATATTCTTGTCCAGGAAATCTTTATCTGGGTTTCTGATAATTTCCTTAGAAGAGATTCCAAGAAGGGAAATTATGGAGTCTCAATTCTGCTGGGTGTTACCTGTCTCCTATGGATGCTTAGAAAGATGGAGTGGCTCCTATTACCCTGAGTGGGTAGCGTTTCCTGCCACTAAGGCCTCCTAAAGGCCTGGACCAGAGAATTTTTATTCCTACTGGGGAGAGATGAAAAGAGGGCTCCTGAACCTCCCCAGACAGATCCCAACTAGTCACCTGAACCTGCTCCATACAAAGCAGAGCTTCCCCCTGCAGGACTCATTTCATAATTAACTTAGAGACTAAAGCATATTTAATTAACCATGGAAACCCTCCCGGCCATCTGCCTCTGTTTTTATTTTGAGGAAAATGGCAGATTTTTTTTCCCTTAGCTCCCTCTTTTTGGGGATGGAGCTCATTTCCAGCATCTTCGTTCTTGTTTGGATCTGGGTCCTCTCCCTTGCTGGTGGCCACTCCAGAGTGTCAGAGTCGAGGATTAGTTTGAGGTGGGAGGCTGGGTGAGAGGTTGCACAAGGGCCTGGGCTTGGCCTCTAAGGCCAAACCCCTGCCTGGGGTGAGCTTGGCCAGGCAAAGGTGGCACCCACACACTGCAGCGTGGGCCTTCAGGGACCTAGCCTCAGCCTCTTGGCTGCTGTCCTAAACTTACAGGGCTACAGAGAGGGGCAGAGCTCAGAGAAAGAGGCCAACACTCTCATTCCACAGGTGAGGAAACTGAGGCCCAGACAGGCTCCAGGTCAAGCCTGAGCACAGAGATTTTCAGGCCCCTTGTTTGCTTCTTTGTTGTAGCCTCAAAGGAGCGGGGACGGCTTTGATTTCACTGGACTCCAAGGTCAGGGGATTTAAACGGAGCCCTGGGGGCTGTAACAGCCCGTGACGTTGGAGCACTTTGAAATGTGCAAAACGCGTTCGCAGATCACATCTCACTGAATACTCAACCCAGGCTCTGGAGACTCCAGGGTCACGTGACATGCATATAGTCACACAGCTGGTGAGTGTTGAGGCTGCGATGGAAACGAGAAGTGCTTTGGTCTGAATTCCCAATGTATCAGGATGGCTTTTATTTGCATGGTATTCATCAGAGGCCCTGGACTGGGAACTCACAGCAGAAAGGTCTGAAGGAACATTAGTCCAGTTACTTCTAGTGACATCACCTCCTCCAGGAACCCTTCCTGGGCTATCGCCCCAGGCTGAGTTGGGAGGGAGGGCTGGATCTCTGACCCTTTATCAACCCACACACACTACAGCATTATACCCTAGGGTGCTGTACTTCATGCCTCTTCTCCAGGTTCTAGCAAAGGGTCTGGCTTATACTAGTCGATCAATAAGTGGTATTGAATTGAATGAGATCAAATGTGGACGCAGGTGTAATTGCTTCAGCGCCTCACTTTTCCTTCCCTCGGGGGTCATCTGAGATCTCTCTGGGGGTGGATGTCACATGTGCTTTGGGATGGTCCCCAAGGGTTGCCATATGGACCCATCTATGTGCCAGGCTGGCCATGTGCCCCGGATCGTGGAGCTGTCAGAAGGGCTGGAGATCTAGCTCACAGACCCTGGCCAGGTAGCATCACCTTTAATAGATGTGTGGCCAGGCCTGGCAGGGGACTGGGGACATCTGCAGCCCCATGCTTTTAGTAAACCATGCCCACCCTCTGAGACTCATTTGCTCCTCTGTCAGATGAAGGCAATTTGATTGGACCCTTCCAGCCCTGATGATCCATGTCCTTTGACTTTATAATGTCCTCAGGCAGGGGCCAGGAATGGCAGAGAACAAATCCCCCCAAAACAGTCTTGGGGGGACAGTCCAGGAAAGCTTTCTGGAAGAAGAGATCTTAGAAATAACTGGACTCATGTTCCATTGGACCTTTCCTCTGTGAGTTCCCAGCTCAGGACCTCTGCTAGGGGCCAGGGCAAAAAAGATGGAGAGTCAACTCCAGCCAGAAGTCAGGAAGCTGGAGCTGCTAACCAAGCTAAAATGTATCCTGCATAGAAAAGACAGTAAAGTACCAGGTTTCCTGGAGCCACTTTAATGTTCCTGCCAGGCTGAAAATCTCTCTCCTTTTAAGATATAAAAGATTTGCTCCCTGACACTCATCTTCAATCATTTTCTGTCTCTCCAGCCACTACAGCCTGCAATGAAGGCAAGGGAATCCACAGTGATGAATTAGGTATCTATAGCTATTTCTCCAGAGCTGCATCTATTAAACCCAAAGCAGGTCTTGGCTCCACTGAAATCAAATTCAACATGAAAAGCCCTCAACGGGGCACCCCCAGCCCAGAGCCACGCTGCAGCCTCCCCTTCATCCCTCCTCTGTGACCCCTCGCACATCACCTGGGCCACTTATTCTGTGAATTGCTGTAAAATTTGACTTGAGAACTTATCTTTTTTCCTGTCAAGAACATGACCTACAGAATGAGAAAATAATTCGATGGAGGAAGATGAAAGTAAAATGCAGCTTCATTCAGGGAGATTTTGGGAGAGAGAAATAGAAAATGCCTCTGTCATTTTCTTTTAAAAATCAAGAATGGGGAGCATGTAACTCTCTCCAGTAAATACAACTAGTAATAAAAATGCTCTGTAGTTCTCTGCTGTGGCCAGTTCCTGGAGACAGGCTGAAGGGGGAGGAGGAGGAGGAAGGGGTTCAAGGAGTAGGGCAGGGGGAGAGAAGCAGCCAGAAACAGGTGACTAGAAAGAAGGAAAAAAAAAATTGAAACTCTGTAAGAGAGAGGGCATGAATGACAGTCGCATGCAAAGCAACACAAAATTATAGACAAAAAAAGAAGCATGCACACATCACAGCCCAGCCACTTGATAGGAAGAGAGACGGAGATGGGGAGGCCAGAGTAGGAGAAACAGACACAAAGAGGGACATGAGAGGGAGACAGGCAAAGACGGGCTCAGCAAGCAATGCAGCTATTTAAGAATAACCAACACCACAATCTAGGCTTGTTTTTGTTTTTAAAGAAGCAAACATTATCAGAATTACGTTCTTTTTCTCAGCATTACTTTTTAATGTGTTTACATTCCTGTCTAACTTTGAGAAGCGCAGGCATTCTTAAAAATCCATTCTCCTCATTTGCCACCCAGAGAACTCCTTGTTAACAGCTCCTGGCACGAGATCTCACACCTTGTGCTGTAACCTTTTCGGATGATGCCGCTGAAAACCTTGAAGTGGTGTTGTGTTTTCACAGCTCTGGACCTATGTGGTCACGCCTCTCTGTGCTGCTCACTGGGCGCCTTTTGCTCAACCCCATCCCGCCCTTGCAGAGACCACCGATTCAGAATCGAGGATGATCCAAACAGGGCCAGAGCTGACCATTCCACGCTGCTTGGTGACAAGGTTTGCTGAGCAAATAAGTACTGAAAATAAGATGACAGCAGATGTGTAGAATGAATGAAAAGAAGGAGTGCCAGGCCCTCCAGCCGCATCACACCCAGTGAAAGCTTCCCAAACCTGCCAAGCGCTCTCACACCTCGCTGCCAGAAACTCCTCTTTCCTCCCCTGCCTCTGCTGTGGGAAATCCTTCCCACCCGTCATTCTTCAATCAATTCATTGTATTAAGCATCTCCTCTGGGAATTCTTTTCCAACGGTGCTCCTCCCTGGGGGTTAATCCTTCCTTCCTTTGGCTTCCTGTCTTGCTACCTCTGCCATAGGTCTTAGCATATTTCATTAGAGCAAGATTTCTCAACCTTGCACTATTGTTTTGGGCCAGATACTGCTTTGCTGGAGGACAGGGAGGGGCTGTCCTATCCATTGTAGCTTCAGCAGCATCCCTGTCCTCTACCCACTGGATGCCAGCAGCCCCACTGTCCCGGTTGTAACGACCAAAACAATCTCCAGCCATTGCGAAATATCCTCAAATCACACCCAAAGACACCGAGCGAGAGCAGTTGTTGAGGGTGTCAGCCTCAAAGACCAGTGTGGCCTCTGGAGTCTCAGTGTTAGAACAGTGGATGGCATAGAGGAAGCACCCAGATTCTGTAGAAGAAGAATCCGGATGCTTGAACTCTGCCCATGGGCAGTAGATAATGAACTGGCCAGTTGCACACGAGCGATGTTGATCGTTGAAGCAGGAGTGTGTTGGTGCATTAGGTCTGAAAGTAAATCCACCAGTCTATTGAATGATCTGTGGGAGACACAAGGAATAAGAAAGAAAGCATCTCTGTTTAAGGCTTTTGTGATCTAGTTCATCAGAAAAGGCCTACAGCCACGGGACGCTGATGTAAGAATAACGGGCAGTTTGTAATGAGTTCTGAAGCAGTGCAGGTTCCTCTACATGGGTTTAGGTATTTAGAAAAGGGGAAACCAGGGTGGGCTGCTATTCCTGTGGGGAGCCTAGGGGGCTCCGTGGAACTTGACCAGGGCCTTTAAAGATGGGATGGACTTGAGGTTGGGGGGTGAGTGTGCTGTGGCTTACAGCAGAAAATGTTCGCTCCAAGGGCCAGATCCAGCCAGGTCCGTAAGTTGGGTCTTGATGCCAGGAGGCCAAGTCTCTTCAAATATGTCCTAAACAGCCTGTAGCAGGGTTGCCTGGGGTTGCTGGTCACAAATGCAGATTCCTGAACCCCCCAGGCTTAGTGACTTGCTATCCCTTGGGGGGCCCAGGACCCTATTCTGTATTTTTCACATGCCCCCCACCCAGCTGATTCTGATGCTCTGTGAAGTTTGAGACCCACTTCCTTGTGGTTGGTGGGGAGTGATTAAACAGTCCTGGTAATAAACTTGGCCTTCCATTGTGTGCAGCCTGTAGGGTTTACATGGTCCAGCAGAGCAGTTAAGTACACAGGTGGTAGTGCCACGCTGCCAGGGTGCCAAATTTGGTCCTGTCATTTCTAGCTGTGCAACCTTGGGCCAGTCACTTGAAATCTCTGTGCCTCAAACTTTTCATCCATAATATGGGGTTAACGAGACCCCTACCTCACAAGATATTTGGGAAAATTAAATTAAGTCAAACATATAAATGCTTAGCATGGAGCCTGGCAGATAGTAAACACTCACTCATAAATGTAAGTCATCACTATCATCATTATTTTAGCATTTGAGGCTTGTTAAGGGTTTGACAAAGCTGAAGTCTCCTTTCTTAAAAATGTGGTCTGTCATCCATGGCCCTCCTCTGCTCCCCTCAGCTTGCCTCCAGTTCCTCCAAAACCTGAAGTTCAATTGCCTGAGCCCTTCTCCAGGAGGAAGATGGACCCTGAGGTGCTCTGAGTGGAGGAGCAGTGTTGGGACCAACAAGGGAGTGTCCCTGGCAGCGTCAGGACCCTCCCAGTCTTTGGCTCAGAGAGGAAACACTTCTTGCCTCCCCAGCCCTGGGATGGACATATTGGAGGCCCAGAACATCCCTTTGCCACTGCCAGATGGCCGTGCCACTCCTCAGCAAGTCTCTCCCAGAGGGAGGCCTGAGCCAGGGCAGGAAAGAGGGAAGAACAGAAAACAGCTCTGTCTGCGGCAGATTCCATACCCCAGCCTTCTGGTGTTTTTGTTTTTATTTATTTATTTATTTATTTATTTATTTATTTATTTATTTGAGACAGGGTCTCACTCTGTCTCCCAGGCTGGAGTGCAGTGGCACGAACTCGGCTCACTGCAACTTCTGCCTCCGGAGTTCAAGTGATTCTCTCACCTCAGCCTCTTGAGTAGCTGGGACTGCAGGCGTGCACCACCATGCCTGGCTAATTTTTGTATTTTTAGTACAGATGGGGTTTTACCATGTTGTCCAGGCTGGTCTCGAACCCCTGACTTCAAGTGACGCACCCACTTCGGCCTCCCAACGTGCTGGGATTACAGGCATGAGCCACTGCACCCGGCCCCTATCCCAACCTTCTAAGAGTATAATGTGGTATTCAAAACCTGGCACACATGCCTTCCTTATAGTCTTACAATGACCCGAGGAGGTGGGTGGGGAGGCCTTGCCCACCCATTTACAAAAATAACAGCTTTTTGGAGATAAAATTTACATACCATAAATTCATCCCTTTGAAGTATTCAATTTAATGGCTTATAGTATATTCACGGAGTTGTGCAGCCGTCTCCTCTAGCCAATTTTAGAACATTTCATCACCCCCCAAAAAGAACATTTTAGTCACTCCCATTTCCCCCTCCTTCCAGCCCTTGACAACCATGAATGTCTTCTCTGTCTCTATGGATTTGCCCACTCTGGACATTTCATATACAAATGGATTCATGCAATATGTGGACATTTATGTCTGGATTCCTTCACTTAGCATAGTGTTTTCAAGGTTCATACATGTCATACCATGTGTCAGTATTTTTGTTCCTTTTCTTTTTAGTACTTTATTCCTTTTTATGGCTAAGTAATATTCTGTTGTATGGACATATGACTTTTTGTTTATCCGTGCATCTGTTTATGGACATTTGGGTTGTTTCAACTTTTTGGCTATTATGGATAATGCTGCTATGAACATTCGCATAAAGTTTTTATATGGATGCACGTTTTCATTTGTCTTGGGTATAAACCTAGGAGTGGAATTGCTGAGTCGTAAGGTAACTCTATATTTAAACTTTTAAGGAACCACCAGATTGATTTCCATGGTGGCTGCACCATTTATAGTCTCAACAAAAGGGCATAAGCATTCCTGTTTTTCCGTGTTCTTGCCAATACTTATTACAGGTTGAGCACCCCTAATCCAAAAATCCCAAACCCCATATGCTCTAAAATCTGAAACTTCTTGAGTGTTGACATGATGCCATCAGTGGAAAACTCTCATGTGACCGCCTGCAGTCAAAGCACAGTCAAAACCTTGTTTTATGCAAAAGATGATTTAAAATATCATGGAAAATCACCTCCAGGCTATTTGTATTAGGTGTGTATGAAACATAAATAAATTTCATGTTTAAACTTGGGTCCCATCCCCAAGATATCTCCTTACGTATATGCAAATTTTCCAAAATCTGAAAATTTTTGGTCCCAACATTTCATATAAGTGGTACTCAACCTGTATCTGTCCTTTTGATTACAGCCATCCTGTTGGGTGTGAATTGGTATGTCATTGTAGGTTCACTTCTTATAGATGAGGAAATTAAGGCTCAAGAGGCAAAGCAACTTGGCCAAGTACACTCGGATAGCCAGGGGCAAAGCCAAAATTCAAACCAGACACATCTCACTTCTACATCCATTTTTTTTTCCTATTACATCAGGCAGTCCTCCAGCTGAATGATTTTTGTCTGCGCCTGTCCCAGTCTCTGAGTCCAAAGTGGTTCTTAGGATTCACACCGGTTACAGGACAGGACCATGGTCTGTCCACCTGAAGCTGACCACCTGGTCACTGTTCACTCTCCCAGCCAGTCTGCTGGCCAATGTTCATTGAACGCCTATTGTGTGCCGAGCTTAGGAGCTGTAAGTAGATTAGGGAAGGCACAGAGCCCACTCTCAAACATGGACCGATTGCTTTTAGTGTGTCTCACCAAATGAAAGATGAATTTTTAGTGTCTAGATTTACACTGTGCCAGAAAAGAGCAGAAAGCTGACCCGAGAGGAAAGGTGAGAAAGAAGAATAGCAAGGGACCCCCAGCAGGAGAGTTGAAGGGCGATGGCCTGAGCCAGTTTCAAAAAGATTTGTTGCCAATGCTGAGGACCATGGCCAGGAAGAAGAGGACCACCTTAGAGAGGTGGGTTGGAACTGCTTTCAGGGATGGGGTTTAGCAAGGAACTGAGGAGCAATTAAGAGGGAAAGATAAAGAAAGGAGTCAGAAGGAGGAGAGGAGAAAGAACAAGGGCTGATTCGTGTAATTATACAAATATACAGCTTCTATTTAGCAGGCCTCTCTGAGGGGCAGGATCTGTGCTGAGCGCTTTGCATACCCTGCAAGGTACATTGTTAATATTCTTATTTTATAGACAGGAAGCTGAGGCTCAGAGATATTAAGTGCCTTGGCCAAGGAAATACCATTGGTAACTTTCAATCAGACTTAAACCCTATTCTCTTAACCACCCGAACGTCTACTGAGTGAGTAACCAAGGGATGCTTATGAGGGAACGTGCCATCAGGGGTGCCGGAAATAGGAACCAGGCTCAGCTTTCCCTCTGGAAGGCTGGTATTTTTGGAAATAGAAATGCTTTGGAGCTAATGGTTTTTCCTGTAATGGTTTCAGCCTGTTTGGCGTTTTCACACTTCAGTTTACAGTCTGAGCCACTGGTGTGTACTCATTTATTCCTTTTTACAGGAAAAAAAAAACCAATGAATTTTTAATCAAATTGAGCTTGAATATTTGACCAGTGAATCAGAAAGTCTTCCAAGTCTTAGGAAGGAGGTGGAGGTGAAGATAGAAAATGTATACCCATCTCTCTTCAAGAAGGCAGAGTGAGGGAGGCCCCTCCCGGGAGGTCTGGGACAAAAGGAGTGAAAATTAATCCCACAGGTTGTCTGCAGCAGGATCTCCAAGTTCTCTAGGGCATTGCATCTCTCAGGGGATAGCAACTGGTGAAGACTCTGCTGGTAGATCAAACATTCAGCTGCACGATGATGGTCTAGACCAGGGAAGCACGTTTTTCTATAAAGAATCAGGTAATTGTAAGTTTTGCAGGACACCTATGGTCCCCATCACACATTCATGTCTTCTTCCTTCCCCTTCCTCATTTCCTTCTCTTTCTTCTTCTTCCAGAACCATTTAAAAATGCAAAAAAAATTAAAACAAAAACAAAAACATTCTTAGCTCGAGGGCTATACAGAAAACAGACTGTGCGTCAGATTTGCCTGATAGCTGTAATTGGCCAACCCCTGGTCTAGATATCTTTTGGAAACTAGCTTGGATGAATTGCTTAACTTTCTGGTGTATTATATAATGTATCTATTGAACACCTACTGTGTGCATAGCTTTATACCAGTTGCAATAGAAAGAACACAAAGATAAATGAGTGAAGCTTTGCTGTAGCTGCAAAGCCCCTTTGATGTAGGGGAAACAGCAGCAGACCTAGAGCCAGAAGACTTGGATACCAAGCCTACCTCAGTCCCTGAAGAGCCTGCAGAGCCACATCTGTAAATGGGGAAAATAATGCATCCTTTGCCTGATTAAATAAGCTCAAGAGTAAAGTAATTTGGAAAGCACTACATAATAGGAGCTGTATTTAGAGAGTTGAGGTTACACATGCCTATGAATAGTTGATTGACAATATAAAGACTGTATAAAGCTATGGTGTCAGAGATGTTAAGAGAGAAAAGAAATTGCCACACTGTCATGTAGGACTCCCGATACCAGGCACTCTCACCTGTGTTAGCCTGTAAGTGATCTAGGCAATGTATCCACTAGAATTGGGTTTGGCTGCTTCCCACAGGAAGCCCAAAGTAAAAATGGTCTAACCAAGACAAAAATATAACTTAACCTGGGCAATAAAGTGAGACCTTGTCACTATTTTTAAACAATTTAAAAATAGGCATGGTAGTGCACACCTGTGGTCCCAGCTACTCAGTAGGCTGAGGCAGAAGGATCGCCTGAACCCACGAGTTCAAGGCTGCAGTGAGCTTATGATTGTGCCACTGCACTCCAGCCTGGGTGACAGAGTGAGATGAATGAATGAACGAACAAACGAAAGAAAGAAGGAAAGAAAGAGAAAAAGGAAGGAAGGAAGGGAAAGAAGGAAGGAAGGAAAGAGAGGAAGGAGAGGAAAGAGAGGAAATAGAGAAAGAGAAAAAGAGGAAAGAAAGAAAAGAAAGAAAAAGAGAGAGAGGGAGGGGAGGGGCAGGGTTCATTTGAAGTGGAGGTATGCAATCCAGAATGTGGAGAGTATCCCCACAGTGTCAAGAACCCAGGGTCCTTCTACTTTGCTTCATTATCCTTACATGTAGCTCCCATTCAACAAAGACATCTCATAGGCCAAAATGGCTGCTTGACCTCCAGCCATTACATCTGCATTCCAGGCACGTGAAAGGAGAAAGAAATAAAGAAGAAAGGTCTAAAGGACATATGCCAGGAGCCTTTCACAAAAATGTACTGGAAGCTGGCTCCAAATACTGCTCTTTATATCTAATTTGCTATACTTAGCAACAAAAGAGACGGTGAAAACAAGTCTTTATTGTGGGTGGCCACGTGCCCGGGTAAAACTACAAGCTTCTGTTTTTAAAGAGGAGGATAATGAACCCTGGGATAGGCAACTAGCTATGGCTATCATAGGTGACAAGTTCATAGAAAGGACAAAGTCAGGGAAGGCTTTATTAAGAGAGTCAGACAGCATGGCTTGAGGAAATGGGTTGAAGGTCTGGAGGGAGAAAGCGAGCAAACTAGTCTAGACTACTTCTGTGGAGGAGGTTTGAGAATTAATGCTGGAAAAGATACTAATTAAAATAATACTATAACCAGCTGGGGACCCTACCACCTTGGGTGATGCACCACCCCTTGATGACTTTGTGACTCCTCAGAAGCTCCTCCCCTTCTCCCCCTCCTCTTCCCCTTCCTTCAATATGTCACCCACACAGCCTTCTGCCAGGGCTGCCACTTCCCAGGAGGTGGTCCTAAGGTCTTCCTGGGTGGCTCCCTCAATGCAGCTCAAGCCCATCCACCTTCCTCTGCATCTCCCAGTCCTTGGAGAGACTTGGTATCTTTGCTGCACTAAACTCTGCAAGTAAGGATTATTTCCTGCTCAATACTCTCTTTCTCTCAGCTTGACACAGGCAGCTCCAGTTCTTTTGACTTGAGACTCTTTGGGAGGTGACCGGTTGGGCCCTAGTCTCTGTGTTCTCCCAGCTCTCTGTGGGTTGCAGGTCAGGTTCTTCCATATATCTCTCATTCCAGCTCCATGATGGCATCTGACCAGTGGGACACCCACACTTAGCTTGGGGAGATGGAGATGGGGAGGCCCCAGGTCATCCCAGGCCTCACTACTAGCTAAAAGAAAAGTCTAAAAATCCCCACCTCCCTCTAATCGCCTCGATGAACCTTTAGCCTTCTTTTTGGTATGGGCTAAGGTGATGGGGCAGGGGATGCAGAACCAGTGAGGGACCATTCTCAGCAAGTCCTACCTGGATGGTCTGGCATCTCCCTTCACAGTGTGTGGGCGATTCACACCTGAAGTTCTCAGCCTTGGGACCTCAGGTGAGATTCTAAAACAACAGGGCAAACCCGTGATGAATGTCCTCTTAAGTATATTCCATTTATTGACTTCTAACTATGTGTCAGGCACCACTAACCCACTACCAATGAAGCCTTTACAGGTAAAGAGACTCATGATGGTGGAAGGGCAGGTGAGGACCGGATGATTCCAGAAAGAAGTCATGAGAAATGAGGCCAGGAAAGAGAGGTGGAGGCGGATGGCAGAGGCTTTAGTATGGGACTGAGAAGCTCTGACCTTCTCCTCTAAGTGCAGGGAACCAACGAAGGATGCTAAGCATATATGATGTGGTCTCAGTTGTGCTTTTGGAAACTTTATCTCCAAGTAGAGTATGGGAAGGATTGGAAAGAGGGGGCCAGATGTCTTTCCATTAGAGTGTGAGTCCTGGGAAGCAGTGGAGAGGGAGTGGGGAAGAGAATGAGGAAGAGGAAGGAAGGAAGATATAGGGGAAGAGAGGAAGGAGAGGGGACAAGAGAAGGAAAGGGGAAAAAGAAGGGGGAGGAAGAAAGTGAGGAGATTTGGTTCCTCTCTTCTCTTTTCTCTCCTCCTCTCCTCTCCTCTCCTCTCCTTTCCTTTTCTTTTGAGACGGAGTTTCACCATATCACCCAGGCTGGAAAGCAATGGCATGATCTTGGCTCACTGCAACCTCTGCCTCCTGGGTTCAAGCAAGTCTCCTGTTCCAGCCTCCTGAGTAGCTGGGGCTACAGATGTGCACTACCATGCCCAGCTTTTTATTTTATTTTATTTTTTTATTTTTTGTAGAGACGGGGTTTCACCATTTTGGTCAGGCTGGTCTTGAACTCCTGACCTCAGGTGATCTGCCCACCTTGGCCTCCCAAAGTGCTGAGATTACAGGCATGAGCCACTGTGCCCAGCCTGGTCCCTCTATTGCATTTGCTCAACAGGAACATACAATTTCTGAGCACCCACCACATGTGAGAGGGGCTTGGACAAACAAGGTGGACCATCATGGTCCTTGCGAGAGCTCATAACATGGAAGGGAAGAGGGAGGAGGATGCCAGTTGATGTGTATAGGGTCCTCTGGAGCTGACAAATGGCCTTGACAAATACTATCTCCCTCCATTCCTGCACCTGTTCTGTAAAATAAGCAGGACAGACATGCTTATGCTCATTTCATAAATGAGAGAACTCAGGCACAGGTTATCTTACTCAGAGTTCTACAGCTGGGACAAGGCAGAGCTGGGATTCAAATCCAGTGCTGTTTCTGCTGCATCAAGTACACACAGGAAAGGTACCCAGAGCTCAAGGGGAAGGTAGAATTTGGCAGAATGGTTAAGGGCTGGATTCTGGAGTCCGACTGTCTGGCTCCAAAGCCTGGCTCCATCTCGCTGGCTGTGTGAACCGTAGGTGAGTTTCTTAACTCTCTATGCTTTAGCCCCTTTACCTGTAACATGTGAAGAATGTTGCCCACCTCCGCGGGTCACATGAGGCTGACATGAGCTATAGTTCAGGCCTGGCCCAAAGTAGGCACTCTGTAAGGAATTCTGCCATTACCATTACATTTTGAGGTGGGTGGGACAGGGAGGTGGTCTAGGCAGAAGCAATGAGCCATCTCAAGGGGAAGTGCAGGGACCCAGGCCACTGTCAGGACCTCCTTTCTGGGCCCAGACTCCCTAGTTGCCCTGGACCTAGTCTTTTGCTTCCTCTCCTGTATCCTTCCCTATTGTCCTCTTCCTCTCCCTTTCTTTGTTCCATCCATTTTCCCTTTCTTCCCTGCTGCTCCTTGCTCAGTTGTTGAGCCCTGGAGGCTGAAGACTGTGCTAACACTTCCCCACCACTTCCATGTGACTATGGGCCAACAACCAGCCTTCCAAATTGCTTTGACGTCCACCAAGGAGCATGTTCCAGGAATATCAGCTGTTCACCAGGTCTGCTAAAGGTCACAGCCAGAGCAGTTGGCTTTTCCTGGGGGGAGAGGCGTCTGTAGACAAACGCCTCTCCCTCCTCACTACCCCTTATCTTGATTCCCAGTCTACATGGTCTCGTTTTTATTAAAGGAGAGGGGGAGAGAGGCTGATAGAGAGGGAGGGAAATATTAGAAATATTGTCACAACCTGCTCCCTGGCTTCACGGAAGGTAATCAGGAAAGAGACGAGGAGAGAACTGGGCTCTGTGGTTATCACAGCTATTAGTGGGAGATTATTTGTTCATCAGCCTGTAAAAAGTTCCCAGCTCTGGCAAAGGTAATTACCAGCCTAGGTGGCTGGCCAGGTTGGGACATGTGGGGAGGTGAAGCTGTCATTTCCAATTCACCAGCCTCCATTTGCTGTTTGGTCAAGAGGTTCAAATGAAAAGGTTAATTAAGAATCAGAGGATTTGCTCATCAGGTTAAGTCATGTATACACAGCACAAAGGGCATGTCTATACATGATAACTGCTTTTAAAAAAAACCAATTCAATTCAGCATGCAGTTGACACACTCACATCCCCCACCTCCCCCAACACGCTTACAACCTCTCAGGGTTAGGTGTGTGCTAGCCTCTTTGTTTGTTACAGGGGATATGATAGCCGGTGAGGTATGGGTGCTTGCTTGGGATATATGGCTACCTCTGCAATGGAGAGCAGCCCACAGATGTGGGTGCTCCAGTCAAACTAGCTACTTGCCTGCTGTGTGTCCCTTGGGCAAATAACTCTCTATCTTGGAGAAGGTTAGAGTAGATCTGCAGTTCCTAATCATAATAGTCTGCAGATTAGGAGAAAGGGGATGCAATAGAACCATTTTGGACAACTTTTAAAACTACACTCCCTGCAGGAATTCTGATATTTGCCCTTCTCCCAATTTCATCCAAGTCTCTTGGTACATGTAGTGGATGCTGTTGAATGTCAACCTCGTCCCTCCTTCAGGATTGAGGTCCTCACTTCTCCAGTTGCAGCTAGGAGTATTGGTAGATGATGTCTCTCAGCTGGGTCCCTCTCTAGGAATTGCCTCAGCCAAGGAGAGCCAAGGTCATATCACCTTCCTTGGGGCAGCCTGCATCAAACTATGGATGTAGGGGTGTAAATACCCATTCCTTTTTCTTCAGGACAGGACAACTTGGAAGGCCATCTTAGCTCCAGAACTCCCTGTAGGCTTGGCTGGGACCCTCATCCCAGCTCAGCTTCTTTCTCTGCTTAATCTCATTTCCTTCCCTCTCCTCTACACTCCCTTCCCTCTCCTCCCCACTCCCCACCCCAAGTTGTTGATGCCAAAAGCACCCTCAATAAATTTCCTGCATGAAAATATCCATTTCAGAGTCTGTTTCCCAGGAAACCCAACCCAAGGCAGCACACACAAAAAAATGAGACTCACCAGATCCAGTGATCGGCAGGAGCCGTTCTTCCATTCAGCAAACGAGTGTTTGGCACCTACGTTAACTCTAGCCCTAGAAGACGTCCTGGGTGAGGAAGGATTCCAAGTGGGCCTCAAAGAGTGGGCAGAGTGTGGAAGGAGGAGGAGAGGCAATGAATTTAATGGAATCATTGTGTGTTTTGGAGTGCACACATGGAGTGACCAACTAGATGTCTGAAATTATCCTGGAGTGCTGAATTACTAATTCCAGCTCTGGAGTGACCCTGTCTGACCTTTAGTGGGTGCAGGATTATTGCCAGTGGAAAATTCTATCTTGCTCCTGCCATGTGTTATGTCCCAATGGCAACCTGTCCTCACACCCTACCTTTGAAGAGGTGATCCATCTCCATCTCATAGCCGACATCAACAATGGAAAACTCCTACCTCCCTGGTATTATTTGCAGCCTTTGTCCTGAACCTGTCAATCACTTCACCCTCTTTGAATCTTCTCTGAATTGTCCCTGAGGCCTCAGCTGCCAGCCTCTTGCCCTGCCCCTTGACGAGGGCCTTACAGGCTCTCCTTGACCCTGATGACTGATGTTTCCCTCCCAACCCTCAGCCTTTGACTCCCCACTCATTTATAATGCAGGCACATTCTTCATCACATCTGTCTTCTGCCATGCCAGGGGTCTCCCCAGCCTAGCCTGTCCCAGGCTTTACCTCAGCACTGCCCCAAATGGTCAGGTGCTCTGCTGGCCTATAAGCCCTGTGACCTCAGACTAACTGTGTAGTGTTTAGAGGGAGACCTGGAGCTCTAAGAGGAGTTGGGGATTGTTACTCTGACTGGGGCACATGACTGAGATGGTCCTCTTATTCTAATAACAGCAGGAAATGCTGTGAGGTCACCTCCTTTCCAGGGTTCTGCGTCTTTACTCCCACCTGGCATAGTTTGGCTTCTGGCTTCCAGTCCAGTATCCCCAGGAGAGAGACAGACCTGAGCAGAGCTGAATCCTCAGTGAGGCACTGGCGACTTTGTCTTAAAGGAAATCAGGAAGGAGAGACGCAAAATAGAAAACAGCCTGGGAAGAAGGGGTTCTGTCCATGGTTCTGAAAAAACAATCCCAGGAATACTGTGATTACTTGCTGACCTTCCACCTGAGGCTCAGCGCTCAGCTGTGCACCGTGAGGAGCCCAAAGGACATGGGATCCCAGTTCCTGCTATAAAAGGTCCTTCAGGCAAGTTGGACACAATAAAACACCTACGTGAGAACACACAGGAATAATCCTGAGCAGTCCAAATAATGATGGGTTTCAGAAAACTGCACGCAGGAGAGTTCTGGCTGCCTTGATAAAGGGGACCTTGAGGCAAACCCCATTTCAGGCTCTAGGCCCTTTGAAGAAAAAAACCACTTTGTAAGGAAATGCTCTTTCTTTAGTCACCATACCATTCCATGCAGTATTTAAAACCTAAAGGTCTTGGATATAAAACTAGTTTATCTAAATGCAGCAGTGCAGCAGTTTAAATTTAGGTGCTAATGCTATGTTTGAAATGTAAGCATACCATTGGCTTTTAGTTATGTCTTTAAAAAAGGATTGGTGAGTCATTTTTGTCTGGGTGCCCCAGCTCCAGGCCATATGGCCATGGTCTCTCAACCCTTGCTTGTCACAGTCACACAGACCTGACCCTATAAGCAAGAGGCTCCAGAGCCTCACTCTCCAGGGCAGCCTGAGGCCCTGGGACATGTACACAGCAGCGTGCCTGCCACACCCACTGCTGATGGGAGTGTGCTCCCTCCCCAGGCACTGCTCTGCCCTCAGCATTGTGAGGATCTTAGTATGCAGGGGCAACACATGGCCTCCCTGCTCTGCTCCCAGCAGGTGCCCTCCCTTGCCTTGCATGAGGAAAGGCTCAACTTTGAGCTCCCTCTTTAGCTAGGGAGCCTCCCTTGCCTCCCCCACTGGGTCTCAGGAGGAATAAGCTTGCGTGCATCTTCATCCAGCCTCTGTATCTTTGTGGAGGTCCTCTCATTCACAGACAAAAGGAACTGCTTTAGGTCTATCTTCAGAATTGGAAAAAATTAATATTAATAAGACAAATACCCTGATCCCTGACCAACTTGATGTCTGAGGAGTGGATCACACATCTATTGACCTCAGTTTCTCCTTTAAAACAAGAAGAGCTGACTGGATGATCAAACAGGGTTTCTGCTGAGTCATCCTAACAGCCTCTGAATCAGAAGGAGTGGGATGAGTCCTTCTTTACCTTAGATAAATATGTACCCTATCCATCCACCCCACTCCCTGAAGTCTTACCTCCCTGAGAGCCAATACTCAGGGAATTCACCATCCATGGGAACACCTCTTTTTTTCCCCTCATCTGGGACTGTTTCTCCCTATTCCATTTGATTTACTACCAATGGAACTGGGGTAGAAAACATGGATCCTCAAGGAACCCTTCACTTTTCTCTCCTGAGACCTTCACTAGAGCCAGCCTCTCTCTTGAGCTCTCCTTTAATTTCTTCTAACTACCAAGAGGAAGGGCAGAGGGCATGTCCTGCCCCACAGCCTCACCACCTTGGGAAGATAAAAAAAGAGAAGAAAGAGTTGATTTTCACTCTTCCAGACAAATCCCTCATGTCCAAGGCTTCAGAAAAGAACTGGGTGATCCCAGGAGGAGGCTGGCACACAGAGAAGGGTGTGGGAAAAAAAGAGAAACCTCAATTCAGTGGGTGATAAAGATTACCCAAGAAGGTTTCTCAGAGAAGCTTTCAGAACAGGCATTGAATGAGGATCTGCAGAGATACAGAGAGAAGACAGAGGCATACGTTGTAAAGACAGAAGCAGTAATTGGCAAGTCACTTGTATTTGGGGAGCAGGAGATTTCCAGTGGGCTCCAGCGGGCTGCAGGAAGAGAGTGAGATGTATTTGGTGAGAGGCAGGATTGTGGGGCTGACAGATGATGAGGGCCTTGCATGCTGGAGTCTATTTTCTGCAATAGGAACAAGAAGGACGTTGATCCTGATGCCAGGTCTCTGCAGGTTGGGTGTTTGTCCTGGGACTCCCAAACCTGGGGAGAAGGTAGGACTCAGACGTAAGTTTGTGTAAGTGTGTGAACATGCTGGGAAATACAATGGAGACGGAGTTTCATTTGAGCCATTCTGGCTTGGTCCAAGTTCGTTTTAATTTGGTCAAGAGTGTGAAATTCGCATTACTAGTCATAGGTAACTCAAGCCGAGGCTCCAGGAACTGACTGTCAGGCTGCGTGATTGCTTCCCTGCCAGGACAAAGGAGAATGAAGCTTACATGCTTGGTAAATATTGGGTTGGGGAAGAGAAATGGATGTTTTTTTCTTTTCAGTCCATTGATTTTGTTATTCTCAATTGCTGTCCCAGTGGACCCCACACGCTCCACACATCCCTGAAAATTCTCTCACATCTGGCACGCCTTGGGACAGGAGCGGAAATGCTGGGAGGGGTATCTGGAGAAGAGTCTGGAATGCTTCTTGGAGGTTCAGCCACGTTTGAATGTGCAGCAGGACTGCACCAGCCACTCAGGGCCAGTCATCTCTCACTCTTGCCTCCAGTCCCAGTTTCTGCCCTACTTTCCAAATGTGATAGTTGCTTTTAGCAGAAATCCACAAGCATTTGCCTTCAGGGTCTCCAAGAGCTCCCCTTCCAGTCTCCCACTGGCTCCCTCTCCACCTGCAGCAACACAGGAGCCAAAGCTGGGAGTCACCACTGCTGCCCCGTCTGCACCAGGGGCCAGTCTTGGGACCTGCAGGAAGGGTGGGGAAAGTATGTTGGGCCTGTTGACATGAGTGAGTCACTCTGAGTGGGAGCAGATGACAGGGAGAGTATGACTCAGTGAAGGGAATACAATGTGGGTGAAGACAAGGGGTTTGCAAGTTGTTACCTGCCCAAGGGAATGTGGAAACTCAGGGGACTTGGATCAGGCCCAGCTGGTGCTTACTGATGCCATGTTGGCCCAATGGTGCTGCTGTCTTCAGGTTCTCTCTGGGTTACCAATATGTATGGGGTGGTCTTCCTGAGCTTGTCTCATCTGCATTCTTTGGTGCTTCCTTGTATCTTGATCCCTTCAGTCCTTCTTTGTCGGGGAGGTTGGTGAACAGAGGCCTCAAGGAATCCTCAGCCAGTGTCCCAGATACTGGGTCCACATCCATCAGAGGAGCATGGAACTGGGACCAGTGTCCTGATCTGAGTTTCAGAACAGAGTCTGCCATAGGGAAAGGCTCTTAAGCGTCTGACTTAGTCACTGAACATGGTGATGCTCTGCATAGGTCTCTCTTTTTGGAATATGGGAAGAGGGACAGTATCCTGGATGCTAAGGGCTGCTGCCTTCCTTCTTTAGCCAGCAACTTGTTAGGAGCAGGAGAGTAAAGTGGTCAAAGCTGTACAAGGAAGAAGAGCAGGGGAACGCTGCCACAAGCCTCATGGCACTGGCAGCCACCTGCCTCAGGGCCTTTTCACATGCTCTCCCCCTTCCCTTCACGTGAAATGCTCCTCCCCATACACCTGGATGGCCAGTGCCCTCACTTCCTTCAGGTCTTTGTTCAGATGTCACATTTTTAGTGAGGCTTCCCTGACTACAGTATTTAAAATGCCACCCTACCCACAGCATTTTCTATCTCCCTTTCCTGCCTTATTTTTTTTTCCCGTATGCCTTCTCACCAACTAACATACTGTTACTCATTTACTATGTTTATTTTATACCTCCTCCTATTAGAATGCAGGCTTCATGAAGGTAGGCATTCAGTCTGTTTTGTTCATTGCAGTATCTCCAATCCCTATAACAGTGCCTGGCACAAAGAAGTTTCCCATTAATCTTAGTTGAAGATTTAGTGAATTAACCAAGAATATTCTGAGTGCTAGTAGGAAAGGTTTTATGCCCAGGCAGGGGTTACCCACTGCAGAGGATGGAGTGGACAAAAAAGGCTCAGACTGGGATTCAGGAGAGCTGGGTGCAAACCCCAGCCCTGGCCTTCGCCAGCAGCAGAGTGGAGATGAGCCAGCCCACGCTGCATCCTCTGGGTAGTGGAAGTGTCACTTTGTAAATTATAAAGAGCTGCCTTCATGGCCCTCATCCTGACTCCACTGTGGTGTCTGGGCTGACCCTGAGTCACAGCGTGATCAGATGGAGTTGGGGTTAGTAGAGCAGGTTTTGTGGAGGAAGTGTGTCTTGGGATAGGCTCTAGACATGCAGGGAACTGCACTGGCGAAGGCCCAGAGAAACAAGGAGTTTGGGGTGGGAGAGAGGCAGGGCCTCTCTGGAGATTGTTCTGATGTTAATTCAGAGGCACCAGGGACTAGGGAAGCTTCTGCCTTTTGTGGCCACAATTCACAACCAGGCTAGTTGCCCTGGTGTGAGCTGTAGTCTGCTCAAGCCCTGCTTGTTACAGGGAACTGCAACCCACTGCGCTGCCTTGAGTGAAGGGGTGTTGCTGATTGGCAAAGGTGACAAACAGGCAGCCTCAAGGCCATGGAATGCGCTTTTGGAGGCTGGAACTGGATGAGCAGGGAGCCCTTCTCCTGGGTCCCCTCAGCCTACTCCCTTTTCATAAGGTCCAACTTAGCGGCCGCTGTCTTTTCCCCCTGTTTAGTTTCAGTCTCCGTTCCTGACTATGGGTTTCTATGTGTCTTAATGTTCTCAAAAGAGAAAGCATTTCTAATGCCCTTGAATCAGCCTATGGATGGGAGAGTCACTTGCCCACCTCTTATCCATCTCCTGTAGCCTGGAGGGGACAAAGTCACATGGTGCATGAGGAGAGGGCTTCCCTCTTCAGTGTCAAGGAAAAGGAGTATTGATCTAGGAAGGCAGTTGGGCAGGGAAGGCCAAATGGCTGGGACTTAGGCACAAGTCCTAAGACCATCCTTGCAGACCAGGGCTCCCAGTGTGGATTCGGGAAGAAAAATAAAAGGGCTGTTTCCATAGTGACCCTGTCTGAACTTTAAGCTGTATCTTATTATTATTTTTTTATTTATTTTTCTTTTTTCCCCCCTCACTCTTGCTATCATCTTATAAGCTTTATCTTTGTGGTCTTTTCACTCCAGCCCAACTCACCCACTCACCAGCGCCTACTTCTGCCCATGTCCTCTCCCTGGCCAACTCTTCCATTGATTCAAATCCTACTTGTCCTTCCAAGCTCAGCTGTGCCCTATCTCCTGCCGGGATATTGCCTTGATCACTCCAGCCCCTCCATCTCCCCTCCTCTCTTCCTCTCATTCTTATGTCTCTTCCAGGTTATTTTCAGCTTCCCTGACCCTTCACGTAAACTGTCTGGTGATAGATGGCCTTTGTAGGGTCGTCTTGTATTGCCACTTAATTCTGGTAATTTTTCATGCCTTGCTTTCCAATTGGTCAACAGGACAAACATCACATACCCCCTCAGGTCTTTGCTGGGCACATAAACATCCTTGTAGACATGCACAGTCATTTGCCTTTGGGGCAAGAAGTCTTTAACCACCATCAGGTCAAATCTGAGAGATGAGGAAACCAAAGTCTAGAGAAGAGGCGTATTTTGCCCCAAATCACATAGTCAAGGTCAGTGTGGAATTCAGGTCTCTTGACTCTTTATCCAGGCAAGAACTATGAGAAGCAGTTTTGCCTGTGAAGTTGGTACCATAGCGTTGCAAAGTAAACCGGAGCCAAGATGGCCAGCGGCAGTCGGGAAGGTCTCATGCATCAGAGAGTGAGTGGCTGCCCACCCGGGTGGACGCGTTCCCTGCCTCCTTGCAGGGGCTCCAAGCCTCATATTCTGCCAGGAGCCATCTGTTCCTTTGGAAACAGCCATTTCCCCCACTGTTTCCTCTTTGAAAATGCAAACTCCTAAGAGATGGCTCAAGAGCACATGCTGGCAGGGAGTACTGGCTGGGTCCCCCTTGGAAGGAGAGGGGGAGTGGTGGCAGAGGAGCCTTACAACTTCGCCGTGGCCACTGCCAAGGTGCGTATTTCCTGATTGGCAGGAGGACCAAATAAAAGCCAGCCCAGGGATCTGGGGAGAATACATCTCAATGAAATGGTTTTTATCAGGGTTCTGCTGCTCTACGAGGAAGATGTGCAGGTTAAGCTGGACAAATAGCAGGCTGAGTGCGGCTGGGCTTTTCCCAGCCTCCGGGGAGGACTCAGGATTGAGCTGCAGGGCCTGGTGATCATCCCATCCTCAAGGCAAGGGCACAGCTGCGATCCTGCTTGATCTCACCCTGCTTTCTCTGCTTCCCATGGAGAGCTCCCTGGAAGACTTTGAGGGTGGGAAGGAATGTGTGATTATCCCCATTGTACAGAAAGGAAGAGTGAGACTCACAGTGACTAAGTGAATACAGAGAGAATGAGGAAGCAGAAAAGGAATTGGATTGGGGTCTGGGCCTCTGGTCCAGGCTCCGCCCTAATCTGCTATGTGATTTTGTCCAAATCTTTTATCTTTTCTGGTTTCTTCACTGGAGTGTGAACTTTAGACCAGATCAGTGACTTCCAGATCATTTTTTTCTAACCACAATGGGCACATGTTAACCCTTTCCATGGGCCCAGGTCCCCTATAGGGGCTGTAATGAAAACACTTATTTCTTCTCCAGAAAGATCATCAGAACAGAGAACCCTGAGAATTGCACTGCAGGGATACCCTTGCCTCTGTTCTAATTTATATAACAAAATTCAAAGCTTTCACACTCAGTATTCGGGAATGAATGACCTACAGGGCACCTGGGTCACTGTCTTGAGAATCTTTAGCTTTCCTGGGTTCCTCACTCAGGTGCTAAGATGCCAGGATCCTGGGTGCCTGAGTGTACCCTGAGGTCTGGTCTCATCCACTGAGGTGGGAAGGCAGAGCTCGGCAAGCCCGGGTATCCAGCCCCCATGCCCCTCAGTGATCAGGGTCACTGTGGCCCCTCACTCTACCTGCCACACCTTTCCCAGCAGGTGGTAGCTGGGAAAGGAAGTCAAATGCCCAGTTTCCTCCCTCACTTTACCTGCCGCACCTTTCCCAGCCCAGCTTCCTCTGGTGGGCTTGGGCAGATCATGCTCCGAGCGCTCCACAGCCCTGTTCCCTGGGTCTCTGAGCTGGCTTTCTCCAGATCTCCGCCTCCCTTTCTCTGCATCTCCAGTGAATACTGCCACACAAGGAGTCTGCTTTGCCAAGCCTTACTTGAGTGTTGAGATGCTAATAGATCCCCTGGGAATGGCAGGCTGGAGTGGAACCTGGCACCGGGAAGACAGACTGTGCCAGGCAGCGCCCACCAGAGCACTGAGCACTACAGCTCTGGCACCACTGAGACCCCTGATCAAGGTTGTTTCTACCTCTGGGTGGACAAGCCAGGCTCAAGGGCACTGCTGGATTGCCCTGTGGGGGCCTCTAGGCAGCACAGAGGGCCTTCCTGCTGAGCCCAGGTTGGGAATTCTTCTTGCCCTAGGCCCACACCAGCACTGATTTCAGTCTGAATGTGGTGACTGCAGTGCAGGGCCCACCGTTCTGATGGAACCTGAAGCCAGAGGAAGAAGGAAGAAAATGACCACTGATTAGTACCTGGCAGAGGACAGTGACCTCTTCAGGGATCATCTCATTCATTCCTTACCTCCCAACAGCCCTGTGCTGCAGGCAGTACTATTCTATTTATAGGCACAGAGACTGCAACTCAGGAGGCCAAGCAGTTGGCCCAGGGTCACACAGCCGGCCACAGGCAGAGCAGGGATTCTGCCAGGCCTATTGCTCTTCCCACTTCACCATATCAGGGGTCTAAACCACGGTAAAGAAAGCCAGGAATTGGAACCCCATTGGCTGGTAGCCGTTTCTTCCTTCCTTTGCCCGGGGTGGGTGACGATGCTGTTTCTGCACCACCGCACAACTTGCCGTCCCTTCTAAGATCCCAGCCAGGGCAATGTCTACCGTTCAAGAAAGAGAACCCTCATCTCCCACCAGTAGAAATCAATAATTTATGAACTACTGCTTTAGCCAGAGCAGAGACTGATATTTTATAATGCTTCTTAAGATCCAGTATTAACAAGTTTTCTAAAGGGTGAAAATGTTTGAATTAGGGGAAATGAATGTTTTACAAGCCAGCAGGGGAGGCATCCCCTGAGATGGGCAGGGGGATGGCTGGGGAGGTGGGAGATTGTTGAACTGGGGCTGGGTCAACCGTCCTGAGGCTCTAAGCCGGAAGCCACTATAACTCAAAAGGGATGTGCCCTGGGCAGAGTGGGTGCAGAATCGCATTCCACAAAGGGTCCCAAATAGCCTCTATGCTAGATGCCTGTTGGGCAATGGCCAGGGGTGTCGAAGTCTAAGACTACTGTGGTCTTTAAATTCTGCCTCTTGGGACCTGCCCCTTTAGAACAGCTGGTCCTCCAGGCCTTCCTGCCCACGGGGCTGTAGGCAGGATCACCCTCTATGCTCAATTATGTTATTGTTCAGCAAATATTTACTGTCCCCTCCTCAGCGGGCAGCTTGAGTGGCCTGCCTGACCCTGCAGACCTCGGCTTGGGCTGATGGAATGTGGAGGGCAGGCACATGACTAAGGGCTACTCCAAGCAGAGGCCTGGAGTGAGTTTGCGCGGAAAGCTGGGGCTCTTGGGCTCCAGTCCTGCACTCTGAGAAGGCTGTGCCCCAGGGAAGTCACTGTTTCTTCCACCTGGATCCGGGATGAGACACCTGTGGGGCAGAGCCAGGAGCAGTCACCACAGCCAACCTGCAGGCTCGTGAGCTCATTGGTGTAAGACACTGAGATGTAGAGTTGTTTGTCATAAGGCATCGTCACAGAAAAGTCAGCACACCTTCCCCTCCCCACCACCTCCACACCCCGCAGGAAAAGCATCTCCTGGCCCCTTATCCAGGCACTTCGTTGTCAAATTCATGCCCTTTGAAGGGTACCTGCTTTCCTGCCAGACATGCTTCCCGCAAGGAGAGCAGAACAAGCTCTCCAACTTTTCCATTGTCAAAGCCCATTTATAGCATCCAATGTTGTCTCTGTCCCCCAAGGTTCAGTGGTTATATTTTCGTAGCCATTGATTGGGACTAGGTGTGGGGAGGAGCACAGTGAGACAAAGCAACTATGAATCAGTTACCCTTTAAAATTGATTATGCTTTAATTTTATTTTATCCAACAGAACAACAGTTTACAAACATTTGAAAAGCAGTATATGAACATAAAAGGTATAGCATTTATTCCCTCACTGCTGCTTACCCCACAGATTCATGGATTCCTCGCAATCTGAGACTCATAGGGACTGTGGAAAGACAGTGAATTTTGTTGTGAGACAGATTACTTCCCAGCAAGCCACTTAAACTGCCTGGATCTCAGTTTCTTCTTCTGTAAAATAAACACATCTCCGCGGCAGGCTTTTCTTAAGTATGAAGGCGAGCCCAGGAATGGTAATGCACATGGCAGACGTGGGAAATACTCAACAGTCACATCTTTTTCATGTTGTCTCTGCTGTTTATTCTGCCCTGTGACATTGGGCCACATTTGGAGCTGACTCTCAGCCTTATTTCCTTCCTCTGAAAAATGAGGAGCATCGTACCTATCTCAGGGGAGACCCAGAGTCCTGAATGAGAATGCACCTGGAGCACAGTCGGTGCTGAAATAATTTTCTCCTTCCTTTCTTCTCTGCCAGCCCCTCCTGTCTTCCCATGGCCACATGCAAGGCACAGCTTCTCCAACACCCTTCCCAAGACCCCCACTCCATTCAGGAGTCTCCTTTAGGATAAAGCTCCTCTCCAGAAGCACATTCATCACAAGCTAAACATGCCACAGCTGATATCAGTAACAGAGGCCTGAATGACAAATTAATTAAAGATCCTGTTTACTCGCCTGCCTCCACCATGTCATGTGCCCCTTCGACCTACAGCCCTGCACCTTAATTGCAGCAATGAGTACACAGCAGTGAGGGACGCCTGGATTTCTCAGGCTTCTGCCAATTTCGCACTTGATTGCATTACCCGAGCCAGGCTGAGCCAGGCTGTCCACACCTGGTGGTTCAAATGTGGCCAGGCTCTCACCTAAGCCACTCGATTACTCTTCACAATGGAATTGGAAATAGAATCCCACCAAGTTGGGGCAAAACAAGGCGGGAAGAGTATTTGATGAAAGCAGGGACCGCACCTTTTTTTTTTTTTAAGCACCAATCTTGTGTTTTTCATGCCAATAACCAGGCCACAGTGACCTCCTGCTTCAGTCTCCTGGGGCCAGGACATGTACTCCTTACCTATGAGCCCTTGACTGTGTATCCTCTTGCCTCAGACTTCGCTCTCTGCTCTGAGGACAGTGGCAGGATAGTAATATGAGTAACAGCTGGGACCTGCTGAGCACTCAGCGAGGCTTTTAAAGGCAGTTCTAAGTGTGGTGGTGAAGAGAACCAGTTCTGAAAAGAAGATGGGCAGGGCGTGGCAACTCCTGCTTGTAATCCCAGCATTTTGGGAGGCCAAGGCTGGAGGATTGCTTGAGTTCAGGAGTTTGAGACCAGTCTGGGCAACAGGGCGAGACCCCATCTCTGAAAAAAAAAAAAAAAAAAAAAAAATTAGGCATGGTGGTATTCGACTGTGGTCCCAGCTACTTGGAAGTCTGAGGTGGGAAGATTGCTTGAGCCCAGGAGATCAAGGCTGCAGTGAGCTCTGTTAGCACCACTGCACTCCAGCCTGGATGACAGAGGGAGACCCTGTTAAAAAAAATAGAGAAGATGTACAAATGGCCAAAGGTACGCACAAAAATGCACTCAGCATCACTAATCATCAGGGAAATGCAAATGAAAATCACTGTGAGATGTTGCCTCATACCTGTTAGAATGGCTATGATCAAAAAGATGAAAGGTAACAAGTGCTGGAGAGGGTGTGGAGAAAAGGGAACCCGGGTAAACTATTGGTGGGAATGTAAATTAGTACAGCCATTATGTAAAACAGTATGGAGCTTCCTCAAAAAATTAAAAATGGAACTCTGATATTACCCAGCAACCCCACTACTGGGTATGTCCAAAGGAAATCAAATTAGTATGACAGAGATATTTACACTACCATATTTATTGCAGCATAGTTCACGATAGCCAAGATGTGGGATCAACCTAAGCGTCTATCCACGAATGAATAGATGAAGAAAATGTGCCCTATAGACTGGAACATTATACAGCCTTTTAAAAGAAGGAAATCCTGTCATTGGCAACAACATGGATAAACATTGTGTTAAGTGAAATAAACCAGGCACGAAAAGAAAATACTGCATGATCACATTCATATGTGGAATCAAAAAAAGTTAAACTCACAGAAGTAGAGAGTCGAATAGTGGTTACCAGGGACTGGCCAGGGGCGGGGACCAGGTGCAGAGAGATTGGGGAGATACTCGTCAAAGAATACAAAATTTCTGTAGGTAAGAGGAATAAATTCAAGAGATGTATTGTACCACACGGTGATTATAGTTAATAACCATGTATTGTATTCTTGAAAATTGCTGAAAGTAGATTTTGAGTGTTCTTACCACAAAAAAGGATAAGTATGTAAAGTAATGCATATGTTGATTAGCTCAATTTAGCCATTCTACATTGTATACATATTTCAAACAACGTGTTTTATGAAGTAAATACATATACGATTTATCTATTAAAAATATAAATTAAAAAAAAAAAAAGAAAAAGCATGCCAGTTCTGAGTTTGGGTCTGGGCTCTGGCTGTGTGACCCCAAACACATGACCTAATCTCTCTAAGTCTCAGTTAGGAAACTCATTAGTAAACCAGGGCTGTCACAGCACCAGCTGGCAGGGCTGTCATGGGGACTAAAGGAAGAAATGCTTGTAGAGTGATCGGTGCAGTGACTGGCGCATACGAAGAACCCAATAAATATTAGACATTATATTTTGATAAGATGACTTCTCCCAGTGACCCTGTGGCATAGCTGATCTTAACCCTGTTACAAGTGAGGAAGCAGACTGGGGAAGTTAAGTAACTTGCCCGAGGTCACATGGCAAATAAGAGGAGTTGAGCCCAGCTTTGTGTGCTCACGACCATGAGAAGACACTCTACAAATGAAGAGGTAAATGCCTGTCTGGATGTCCACCATGGAGCCCTATCTGTGTTAGGACATTCTTGCATTTCCATAAAGAAATAACTGAAAAAAAACAAAAACCCCCAAAAAACAAAGTTTAAAAAAAGAAAAAGAAATAGGGGGAAAAAAGTAAAAAACAAAATACCTGGGGCTGGTTAATCTATAGAGAAAAGAGGCTTCATTGGCTCATGGTTCCACAGGCTGTGTAGGAAGGATGGTGCCGGCATCTGCTCAACTTCTGGGAGGCCTCAGGAAGCTTCCAATCATGGCAGAAGGCAAAGAGGGAGCTGGCATATTACATAGCCAGAGCAGGGGCAAGGGGCAGAGGAGATGCCACACACTTTTAAACAACCAGATCTTGAGAGAACTCAGTCACCATCACAAGGACAGCACCAAGACCTTCATGAGGGATCCACTCCTATGACCCCAAACACCTCCCAGCAGGCCCCACCTCCAACACTGGGGTCTGCATTTCAATATGAGATTTGGAGGAAGCAAAAACATTCAACCTGTATCACTGTCTCGTGCCTACTGCCTTAAGTGAGTGGCAGAGTGTGGACTGAGGCCGTGGGGAAAGCAGTGAAGCTGTGAAAAGACTGGGATCAAAGCCACACCCCCTCAGGGTTGATAACCTGCTCTGCGCTTCACTGACTTTGGATCTTTGCAACGGCTTGGCATTACTCAGCCTCAGTTCCCTTGTCTGCACAGTGGGTATGAATGATGCCTACCTGTGGTAAGGATTGTGTGAACACTGTGTGCAAAGCAACACAGCACCATTGTGCAGCAATGTGTATGTGGCACATAGTACATACTCAAGAAATGTGAACTCCTTTCTTCTCCCCTTAAGGTTTTGGAGTTGGGGGTCCCTCAGTCACCCAACACCACCCAGGCTGCCTCCTACTCTGCTGAAATGCCAGCCCATCAATCCTGGGCACTTTTGTGGGGCCTTTGGTCTGTGTTCGGCCGTCCTGCAGCACAGGCTTGACTGTGGGTGACAATCTGCCAGCTCTTTTCTGGCTCTCTGGCTGACCTTGGTGAATCACTTCTTCTCTATGGGACTCAGTTTCCCTACCTACCCATAAGTGGCTCAGCCTGGTTCAAGACCTCAGACAGCACCTCTTGGATAGGCTACATCAGCATCGTTTGGAAAAATATTTAAAATGCTGAATCCTTGACGACGCTTTCTGGAGGCTCTGCTTCAGTGGATGGAATGGGGCCTGGGAACCTGTATTTTTAATGTTTGGGACCCATCAGCCTGGTCTCTCAGCCCCCCTGCAGTTCCTGTAGGCTGTTCTTCCAAGTGAGGACCATGCGACTTGCCTCTGTGCGCTCCCCTCCCTTGAGCGGCACCCTGCACCCCAGCCTGAGCTAGGTGGTCCCAGCAAGGGATTAGAGAATGCCGATGGGAAGGAGGAATGACTTTCCAAGCCAAACAGGAATCTCACCAGATGCCTTGGGACAATCATAAGCTTCGTGGGACCTGTTCCCATTTTCTGCTTGTGATGTGGCACTTCTCAGCTGGGAAAATGCACACTGATGTGGGTGGATTTCCTTCTCCTTTTGCCCCCAGACCTGCCTCCACACACACAGGTGCGAGCACACACACACATGCGTGCACACACACACACTCGCATTCACACCCACACACACATACCAAGGAATCTAATCTGAGGGATTGTCTTGGTCTTGGCCTTGTCCACTCTTTGAAACAGCCGGATGTATGGAAGTTGCTGGGGGGCAGGGGGGCAGGAGGGGGCAGCTTGACTGTCTCATTTGTTTCAGTGGCTGTGGCTTCATCTACCTGCCAGGGGATGTTGGAGGGGGTCTCCTCCAGAGGGGAGTGGTGAATGAAGCCCAGGAGGGTTCCAGGGACTCCCCCTATGGGAAATGCATGCTTTTGTTTGTTTGTTTGTTTTTAGAAGGAGTCTCACTTTGTCACCCAGGCTGGAGTGCGGTGGTGCTGTGATCTCAGCTCACTGCAACCTCTGCTTCCCAGGTTCAAGAGATTCTCCTGCCTCAGCCTCCCAAGTAGCTGGGACTACAGGCATGAGCCACCACACCTGGCGAATTTTTGTATTTTTAGTAGAGACGGGGCTTTACCGTGTTGGCCAGGCTGGTCTCAAACTCCTGACCTCAAGTGATCCGCCTGCCTCGGCCTCCCAAAGTGTTGGGATTACAGGCCACTGTGCCCAGCTGGTTTTTTTTTTTTTTTTTTTTTTTTTTGAGAGTGGTAGGGATGGATCATCAGAATGGGCTTTGAAATGAGTCCAGCAGCAAAGAATCATCAAGAAATGAGGATCCACCATGCCGGGAAAGCTCAGGGAGACTGCAGGAAGAACTGAGTTTTGTTGCTTTTAAATGATTTCATTTGTTAGAACAAAATCTAAAGCCTACAAAAGGGTATCCTGTGGAAAGTGTCCTTTTCTTTCCAGACACACAGCCCCACCCCACATTAGCCACCATTCCACTTTCTCACAGATCCTTTCAGAGACAGCCTATGTCGATAAATGCAAATGTGTGAAAATTACTTTCATTGTCCTGGAACAGGTAACACAGTTACACACCATGCATATGCTTTGTGGGTTTTTTTTTGGGCGTCGATTTTTTCACTTTACTTGTCCTGAAGATCTTTCAGCACACAGAGAGAGTTGCCACAGTTTTTATTTATTTATTTATTTATTTAGAGACAGAGTCTCACCCTGTTGCCCAGGCTGGAGTGCAATGGTGCAATCTCGGCTCACTGCAATCTCCGCCTCCTGGGCTCACTCCATCCTCCTGCTTCAGCTTCCTGAGTAGCTGGGACTACAGGTGTGCACCACCACACTGAGCTAGTTTTTTTTTTTTTTTTTTTTTTTTTTTTAGAGATGGGGTTTTGCCATGTTGCTCAGGTTGGTCTCAAACTCCTGAGCTCAAGCGATCTGTCCACCTCGGCCTCCCAAAGTCCTGGGATTACAGGTGTGAGCCATTGCACCTAGCTTAGTAGCCACAGTTTTTAAACAGTTGCTTGTATTCCATTTTACAGATAATTCATTTAGTCAGTTCCTTCCTTAGCCATTTATCTTGTTTTTCAAGAGATGCTTCGATACAACAGCCCTGCATATACACCCTTTTACATTTAATCTGTGGGATAAATAACCAGGAGGAGAATTTCTGGGTATTAATTATAATAAAAATATACATTTTTAATTCTGATAGAGCCAACTCACCTTCAGAGATTATCCTAATTCACACTCTCACCAGCAATGCATGAGAATATATTACTTTGCTGATTTGATAGTTGAAAAAACACTATCTCCTTGTAGCATAATTTGCATTTCTTTTATGAGTGAGGTTGAACATTTTTTCATGTTTAAAAACCACTGGTTCTTCCTTGTGAACTCTTCTTCTCCTTCTCCTTCTCCTCCTCCTCCTCCTCCTCCTCTGCCTCCGCCTCCTTCTTCTTTGCTTCTCGTGAGGTTTTTCCTTTTTTTTTTTTTTTTTTTAAAGACAGGGTCTCACTCTATTGCCCAGGCTGGAGTGCAGTGGCATGATCTCAGCTCACTGCAACCTCTGCCTCCCAGGCTGAAGCAATCCTCCCACTTCAGCCTCCTGAGTAGCTGGGACTACAGGCAGTGCCACCAAGCCTGGCTAATTTTTGTATTTTTTGTAGAGACAGGGTTTTGCCATGTTGTCCAGGCTGGTCTCAGACTCCTAGGCTCAAGCCATCCACCCACCTTGGCCTCCCGAAGTGCTGGGATGAGCTACCATACCCCACTGTGAACTGTTCTTATGGCTCTGGAGGAATCTTTTTATGTATATAAAAACCAAACCCTTTCCCTGTTCTAAGAGATGCCAGTTTGTTGTTTGCTTATGATGTTTTTTCCCTGGAGGAAATCTTGACTTTTATATAGTCAAATTTGTCAACTTTTTCTTTATGCCTTCTAGGTTTTGTACCCTATTTTTTAAAGGTCTTTCCATCTCCATTTAAGTTTTAAAATCTCTCGGTAGTATTTTTATGACTCATTTATATATTTAAGGCTTTCAAGCATCTGAGATTTAGATAAGGTATAATGTTTGGGCAAGTGCTTTGTATGTTTTCAAGTATTTTTTCTTTAATGCCAATTAGTTACGAAATTCCGCCCCATAAAAATTCTTTGGGGCATGCAAATGAGATTGCATTTGCTCTAGTTTTTGGGTAAAGATAGACTTTTTTTAGAGCAACTTTGTTTTCCAGATAACTACTGAGTTGCTCAATTTTTTAAAGACATAATCCATCGTATCCCCAGCGATTTGAAACACAATCTTTACCACATGCCAGATTGGTGTTTCTTTCTGGTTTCACTCTATACTTTTTTTTCCTGTTCCATTGATCTGTCTACTCATGTTGTTTTAATTGCCATTGCTTTATACTGTTTTAAATATCTGGTAGGTCTGGGTCCCCTCACTATTTTTTTTTTAGAGTATGCCTATTCTTGCTTGGTTATTTTTCTCTATAAACTTTAGAATGGGCTTTACTAATTCCAAAAAGGAAGAACTGGTAGAGCTGGTGTGGTTGAGCAGGGGATGCCACCTGCCTCCTCTGGTCCTGGTATGCAGAGTCCAGCAGAAAGGATGATGTGGCACTGGACTGTCACAGGTGGCTCAGGAATGTTCTCCTTTCTCTCCTGCTTAATCAAGGAGGGCTTCCTGGAGGAAGAGGAGGTGGAAAAGGCAGAGAGGGGAAGAATAAGCAAGAGAAAGAGGCAGAAGATAATTTTGAAGCAAGGAAGAAAAGAGGCTTCCTGGCAGAAAGGACCGAAGACACTCTCTGGGGAAGAAGAGACAGAGTGAGATGAAGCATCAGAAATCAAGGCTGCGGGGAGGGTTCCTTGCAGAGACTGGAAAATGGTGGGTGGGAGAGGAGGTGGAGGCCAGCTGGAAGGCTTGAGCCTAGGTAGGTCGGGGGTGGCCTGGAACTGATGAAAGATGTGGTTAGAGGGAGGCAGTCCGCCTCTGAGTCATGCGCATAGGACTTCAGTCAGCAAGCTGCCCGGGCTGAGTGGAAGACAGACAGAAATGGAATGAAAGCCAGAAACTCCAACTGTCCTCTCAGGCTGGCCACCAGAGGTGCCGTCTCATTTTCCTTCTGCTTACAAATGGTCCCTACCTCCCAGGAAACCACAGTGTGGGGTTCTGAATAGACTGCTGTGCATTTACTCATAGAGAGGAGTCAGAAGCTAATTTTGAGAGTGTATGAAGTAGTTTTACATCCTGGGCTACAACAGAAGCATATCCTGGTGCGGGGGTGTTGTAGCTGTGTTTCATTAGGAGTCATCATTTTCCAGACCAAAGAAAGTGGCAGGGAGCTCAGCCCTGGGAACAGCGAGCACAGAGTCAGGGGATGCCCAGGATGGGGGAGATCCTGGCACTGCGGAAGGAAGCTAGGCCTGCAGGAGCCCGAGTGTGGGCCACGTTCAGCCTTGTCAGGGTTGCAAGAAAGGGTGGATGATGAGTGCACAGGCAAAAATGGGCCTGCGGGTTCTCTGTCAAGAGCTTCACTCACTTCCAACTAGAGCCCCTGGCAAATGACTTCTCACACCAGGAAGACACCCCCGCGGGAAGGCACTCCCGGCCCCAGCAGGCCCACGTGCACTGCAAACGGACCCGGTGCCACAGTTTTTCCCTGCTGCAGTGCCCAGCTTCAGAGCCCCCATACAGGGTGGCTGGGATGACCTCTTCCCTGTTCCCCCCCATGAAGCTGGCTCTTCTCTCTGCTCCCTTCTGGGCTGGGCTGGCCAGGAAACAGGGTCCTGCTTGCCTGCCTATTGGCCTTAAAAGGTTTCCTTCCTCTGCAATTAGAAGCATGGAATATCGCCAAGTCCAAATCCCTCTGAAATTTTTCCCTGAAATATCAAAGCTCAGAAAGGGCACACGAGGGTCCCACAGCCACACGAAGTTATAGATGTGACCTGCGTCGAAGAACAAAATTTTAACAAGTTGAGTTTAATAAGTGTAATAATAAGGCCCATGACACTGTCATCTAATTGGCTTTTATTAGGAATTTGTGAATCAGGCAGTATTCCAGCTAGGAAATGTATAGAAAGGTGTTCCACCCCATTGGCAGAACAGTCGGTTGAGATTTTATTGTTGTTGGTTGTTTTGCTTTGTTTTGAGACAGGGCCTCATTCTGTTACCCAGGATGAAGTGCAGTGGCACAATTATGGCTCACTACAGCAGCCTGGAACTCCCGGGCTCAGGTGACCCTCCCACCTCAGCCTCCTGAGTAGCTGAGACTGTAGGCACACATACCACGCCCAGCCAATTTTAAAATTTTTTCTCTCGTAGAGACAGGGTCTCACTACATTACCCAGGCTAGTCTCAGACTCCTGGCCTCAAGCAATCTTCCTGCCTTGGCTTCTCAAAGTGCTGGGATTACAGGCATGAGCCACCGCACCTGGCCAAGGACAGTTGGTTTTTGTATGGTAACTTCAGCAGGAACAAGAAAACAGCATAGTACAAAAAGGAAGATTGGTTAACATTAGGTTACTTCAGGTTACTTTCCTTGTAAGGGTTAATGCAGAGGAGACTTTCTTCTCCAGCCAACTAAAACTGGCCCGTTTGGGGATTTTGCTACCATCTCTCTCCTGATTTCTTGGAAGGTCAGATCTCATAAGTTAACAAATTAGGTTTCAGTTTGGTCATGTAACCTTAGCATGAGTGACTCCATTTTTGGTTGATCTACTAGGGCCTAGTGCAGGAGCTTAGTCCAAATCAATGCCCTCCCATATATTTTATTTAACACCAGAATCCAGGTCACTGGCTTCTAGCCACAGGCCTGTCACCTAGTCTGGGTCTCCTCCTGTGTACCACAGGGCACGTTCAGCCTCCCACCAGGGAGTGGAGGTCATCGTCCTTCCAGAGAGTCAGGAAACCTTGCTCTTAATGAGTTCAGGGGCCAGAATCTTGAGGGCCTGTGTTTATTTTCAGTTAGAGTGGATGGAATGTTGTTTGTGGTTGGCTTTTTAAATAAAAAGTGGGCTGTGGAAATGAAGCTGCCTATACAACTCTGGAGGGAGCTGGCCGGCTTTAGCAGAAAATGTTCTTCCCAGGGACCTGAGACTTAAGCTCTGTCTGGAAGTTCCTTCCCCGCTCTTGGCCTCAATTTCTATTCTGTAGATGGAGAAGGCTGGATTGGGGAGTGCCTGAAGGCCCTTTTGGCTCTGACTTGCTTTGCTTTTGTGAAAGGGCTATAAGGCCCTTGACACTGTCCCCAGCACCACAGTGGGGACATGGTGAGACCCTCCAAAGTCTTTTCCCATGGATGGAGTTGGCATGATTTGTATGAAGCACTCTCAGGCCTCCCCAGGGGGGCCACTCCTGTGCCTTCCGCTCAGCAGGTCATCCTGGGGTGAGGTTGACAGTCTACTTTCCTGGCACTTCATGCACAGCTCATCTTGAGAAGAAAATACCTTTAGAGAGTCTCCCTGGGACCCAGCTTGAGGCCACCGTCCAGCAGGGGGAGACAGCCCAGAGATGGAAGCCGCCGTGAGAGCAAAACACTCCTTACCGCCAGGCTGGCCCAGCTGGACTCTTCCTGCCCCAGCACTGCCCTCCGTCATCCGTCATCCGTGTAGCGGGGGAGTGCCCAGTAAAAACACATGCCTTCGAAGTGCCTCAGAGGGGAAAATACAACACCTTATGACTGTTAGAAACGTGAGAATGGTCAGAAGTACATGAAAGCCGTGATGTAAGTCATGAAATAAAAGTCCAAGTTCTATATGTGTTGAAATAGTATTTAAAAAGAAAAGAAAAGAAAAGAAAAAACCAGCCAGGCGTGGTGGCTCACACCTGTAATCCCAGCCTTTTGGGAGGCAAAGGCAGGAGGATCGCTTGAACCCAGGAGTTCGAGACCAGCCTGGGCAACATAGTGAAACACCGTCTCTAAAACAAAATTTAAAAATTAGCCAGGCATGGTGGCGTGCACCTGTGGTCCCAGCTGCTCAGGAGGTTGAAGTGGGAGAATTGCTTGAGCCTGGGTTGTGCCACTGCACTCCAGCCTGGGTGACAGAGTGAAACCTGTCTTATGAAAAAATAAAAAGGAAAAAACCATATTAGGAAAAACTGTGACCCCTGCAGCAGCATGACACAGGTGACAATGACACTTCTATTACATCAACTGTGACAGACCCCTTATCCTGCATGGATTTTGGTTCATGCCAGTGTGTTGCAGAGCTTTGCATCTGACTCCCACTCAGTAGTCAGCTGGGGATTTTCCTTGGCGTATTAGTTAGTATAAGCCAGGCTGCCATCACAAACCCACCCAACAAAAACTCAGAAGATAGAAGTTGAATTCCGTCTCCTCTAACCAGGTGGATATTCCAAGTCAGTGGGTGACTTTGCTCACACAGAAATACAGGGAGCCAGATTCCTTCTGTGGTGTGGCTCTGTTGAACCCTAGTCTAGGTGTCCATGGAGGCATACCCACTGTCTTAGGGCTTGTCTTAGTCCATTCATGCTGCTGTACAAAAATACCTTAGACTGGGTAGCTTATAAACAACAGAAATGTATTGCTCACAGTTCTGGAAGCTGGGAAGTTCAAGATCAAGGTGGCAGCAGGTTCGGCGTCTGGTAAGGTCTCACTCTCCGCCTCATAGATGGCACCTTCTCGCTGGCTTTGCATGGTGGAATGGTGGAGGAAGGGAGCAAGCTCCCTTGGGCCTCTTTTATAAGGGCACTAATTCCTTATAAAAGGTGGAGCCGTCATCACCTAATCATCTTCCAAAGTCCCCAACTCTTAGTACTATTGTATTGGGGATCAGGTATCAACACAATTCTGGGCAGACATGAACATTCAGGCCAGGGTTCCAGCCTGGAAGTGAGTACCCTCTTTGCTCACATTCTATTGATGAGAACTTAGGGCTGTGGTCACATCTAACTGCCACGGAGGCTGGCTAATGTGGTTCTTAGCCAGGTTCCCACATGCTCAAATCCAACTTTATTACTGAGGAAGAAAGAGAATGTATAATTTGATGGATTACCAGCAGTCTCTGTAGCTTTGAAAACTATATCAACCCAAAAGTTTGTATTTTTCCTCTGCCAGTCCCTTCTTGTGATAATGCGTTTTTAGTAGCATTTGTCCACTATTTACCATCTCTTGCTCGCTCTTCTTTCCCCTGCTTCTTTCTTTCCCTCAGCACATCCCTCACTCTTACTGTTTCACCTCTTCCCTCACTGAGTACAGAATCCCTAGGATAAACAGGATAGAGTTTCCAAGTTCCATGGGTCAGGACACACCAGACTGGGTTATGGATAAGGACAATGGTGTACATTCCTGCCTTCTTTGCCTACACTAGCCCATGACCACTTCATCCGTGCTAAGCCATCGTCAGCCCAAATGGCCCTTGAGCATGCATTTGAAAAACAGGTGGAAGATAAAACAAGCAAGAAGCATGCATTGGTTTTGCAGGTGGGAGACCTAGATTTCATGTCCTGCCAGTTACTAATTGTGTGCTCATGAGTAGGTCTCCTCACTTCTGGTCGGAGTATCTCTTCATTGAAAAAATGGAGCAAATGCAATTTCACCTGCAAACCCCAAAGAGTTTTTATGAGGCTGAAGCAGGATAATGTTTGGCAAGAGCTTTTTATATTTTCAAGTATGTTTCTTTAAGCATATTTGCTTTATAGTCTGAATTTTATAATTTCAATAGCTGAGGTCTTCTGAAGGTCTAATTCTGCTGTTTGTTTTATCTACTAATTTTTCACTCAAGGTGGTTTATTTTATTGTGTACCTTGTAATTGTAGGTTGTGAGCTCATATTCACCTAGGCTTTCCTCTCTGTGAGAATCCTGTGAAGTGCGAATCAAAAGTGTCAGCTTCAGGGCTGGGCGTAGTGGCTCATGCCTGTAATCCCAGCACTTTGGGAGGCCAAGGTGGGCAGATCACTTGAGGTCAGGAGTTTGAGACCGGCCTGGGTAAGTGAAACCCCATCTCTACCAAAAATACAAAAAAAAAAATTAGCCAGGAGTGGTGGCACATGCCTGTAGTCCCAGCTATTTGGGAGACTGAGGCAGAAGGACTGCTTGAGCCTGGGAGAAGGAGGTTGCAGTGAGCTGAGATCATGCCAGTGCACTCCAGCCTGGGTGACAGAGTGACTCTCTTAAAAAAAAAAAAAAAAAAAAGGTGTCAGCTTCAAAGAGGATTAACATTAACACTCCTGAGTGCTACCAACCTGATCCCACTCTAAGTAAATTTCTCGGTTTGGAGTTTTCCAAATCACATATGCAGTGTACTTTTAAACTCCAACCCTCAGAGGAGAGCCTATGATTCCAAATTCTCAGGGAAGGCTGGTTTTTTTCAACTCAGAGCCCAGATCAAGACAGACATATTTCCTTCAGTCCCTCTTTGCTGATGAGTCTACTTTTCCCTCCAAATATAACCCTTCAAGGATCTAGATTTGATGCTGTGGTCTCACTTCCAACTTCTCACATTGCTTGGATCCCCATGTGGACTTTAAAACTCAAGACTCTGTGAAGTAATTGAGCTGATGCCTTGAGGGAAACTTTCACCTTCAGTGTCATCTTAGCATTTTTACTTCCTGTTCTCTTCTCATTTGGGACCCCTGAAGATTGCTGTCATTTTCCTGTGAGTTTAGCGCTCACAAGAATAGTGTTTGCTGTATTTTGTCCAGTATTTCTAGGCGTTGTGCAGTGGGAGGGCTTCTCAGGATGGCCAGTGGACTCTGAAATCTCACTGTCTTTCACATCTTCTTTAATTCCTTTTTAAAACTTTTCCCCTTTCCTCTCTTGTCCTTCCCTGTCTCTTGCTCCTTCTCTCCACCTTTATCTGCCGGATCTCAGCTGCTGGCGCTGTGTGTTCTCAGGGGATGCTCTGTCAGGCGTTTTTCAGGGCTCCTGGCTGACCCTCTCCAGCTTTTCTCTTTGGTTCTCTAGCTCCAGCCCCCTAACATGGCCACTAAACACCCCCAGCAGGCACCCCACTGCCCCAGATCTGTGCCTTTGGGCTTTATCTTCTGTGCAAACTTGTCAGCATGCCTTTTTGTTCATCCAGAGCTCTTCATTCCATCACTATTCAACTTGTCAAAATGTGCTTAGCTGGGAACAGGTTTAGGTCAGAGCTTTTAATAATCTCTTCGGAGCTTTCCTCCTTTGAATCATTGTGAATATTATGTATCAGGAAAACTCCAGATTTTGAGCCTCAGACTGTGAGGCACAATTAGGTGCTTAGAGAGGCCAGAATTTGGCCAACTTCTCATTCTCCAAATGGACTCAAGCAATATGAGAGAATTCTGGATGAGAGAGCAGGCAGAATTACCCAAGAGGGAATGAAGCTCTTTGGCTCTAATTTGAGGGTGATTTTTCTTCTTGCTGGCATTTCTCTTCCCACCTGGATTGGGCCCCAAGACCATTTAAGCAGGCTTCTACGAAGGGTTCACTGAAGTTATTTCCCTAGAGGATTGACAGGGACTTTGAAATGTGCTGCCTCTTTTAGAGACTTTGCCTGGTAACAGGAGGCAAAACCTTAAACCAAAAGGACAAGGAAAAGGAAAGTCAAACATTGGGGATCGGGGGCCTCCTTCCCAAGGCTACTAGATGGTTGCCTCTGTATCCTCCAGTGCAGAGGCACTGTGACCCCAGCCCACTTCATCTGCAGTGTCCCATCTGACACTCACAACCACCCTGTTGACATCATGTAGCTCACGTTTTGTGGGAAACAGGCTGAGCAAGACAACAGAGGTCCTGTATTTGCTAAGTGCTGAGCCTCAATTAGACTCTAAGCCTGACTTTGAGAAAACCTATTGATATGGTCAGGCTTTGTGCCCCACTCAAATCTCATCTTGAATTGTTATCCCCACGTGTCAAGGGAGGGAGGTGATTGGATCATGGAGGAGTTTCCCTCATGGTGTTCTCACGATAATGAGTTCTCATGAGATCATATGGTTTTATAAGTGTTTGACAGTCCCTCTTATATGCTCTTTCTTCTCTCTCCTGCCACCATGTGAAGGTCTTTGCTTCCCCTTCCTCTTTCGCTATGATTGTAAGTTTCCTAAGGCCTCCCCAGCCATGTGGAACTGTGAGTCAATTAAACCTCTTTCCTTTTTAAATTACCCAGTCTTGGATATTTCTTTATAGCAGTATGAAAATGGACTAATACACTTGTCCTCTACCTACCATGCCCAGTCCTCTCCAGGATGCCAAAAGATGGGTCGGAAGGCCAATTACTGCAATTGTCCAGGTAAGAGCTGACATCTGTATATCACACTCCAGGAGGCAGCAGACACAAAGACACAAAGACCCAAGGGCTCTAGAGCCAGATGGGCCAAGTTCAAATTCCAACTGTACCACTGAACTAGCTGAGCAACATTGGGCGATGCTTTACTCCAACCACCACTCCTAGCCTCTCCTCCCCGGCAGCCCGTGGAGACTGTAAAACACCAACCAAATCTTGGAAAAAGAGGATTGAAATGTCTCAACTTTCCAAGAGCTTCTCATCACTTCTAGAATAAAATCAAAGTGCCTTCTCAAAGCCTCCCAGGCCTGCAGCAGAGGCAGCCAATGCTCACCAAACTCTACATTCTCCTCTTTGTCCCAGGCTCCCTGCTGTGCCGCATTTCTCAGCCTCTTTGCATGGATGGGGTGATGGTGGGTGTGGAGGCCTGTGCCTTGTTCTTGCCAATAGAGTGTGAGTGGAGGTAACACATGTTACCCCAGGTCAAAGTGGTTGAGAGCAGTGTGCCTTCTCCATACTTTCCCCACATGCCAGCTGGATGGACATCCAGTGAGGACCCTGAGGAGATGGCAGAGCCACACAGTTGAAGATGCCTGGATCCCCAAGCATGTAAAACAGAACCCCTGTACCCATCTTGTGACAACACTAACTGAACTACTACACAAGCAAAAAATGATTCTTTATTGTGTCACGTCACTGAAACTTGGGGTTTTGTTGTTGTTGTTGTTGTTGTTGTTGTTATAGCAGTTGGCTTATCCTGACTAACACAAGGCCCTACATCAGTTAACCTCACTCCAAACCCATGCCTGCTCTCGCTGTCCCTCACTGTGCCCCACCACACCACCTTCTCATAGCTCCTCAAACTCCATCCTCATTCCTATCTTGTGCCTTGGCCAGGCCATGTTCCCTCCTCCTGGAATGCTCTTCCCCAAAGCTTTACATGATGTTCTTTCTCAGTTTTGCCAGATTTCTGGTCAAATTTTATCTCCTCAGAGGGAGGAACCCTGATTCCCCTTTTAGGCAGGCCCACCCTCACCAGGCATCACCTTCCCTGTGCTATTTTTCTCCAGAGCAGTTATCCAGGACTTACCAGTATATCAGAAATGTTTCTTTGTTAATATATTTATTATATAGCTCCTTCCTGGGTCTGTCTATCCTGGTGTCTAGAACAGTGACTAGCACATAGTAAGTACTCAATAAATATTCTTTGAGTGGATCAATGATCACTCTTTTCTCTGTGTCTTTATCCATCTCTCCCTCCTTTTTCGCCTCTGTAAGATGAGTGTTGTGTGCTGAAGACAAAAGGGGATAATGCAGGTTAATGTGGAACATCCTGGCACAACAGATGCCTGGGAACTGCAGATTCTGTCTTATGTAGGGATATCTCCACAAGAAAGTCCAGGCTAGTGTCCTTGGGCTGCCTGCAGCAGAGTCCAGGAGGGCGGTTTAAGCAGGAAAGTTCTTGTTGCTGCCCTCCCAAGAGAGGGAGTGGGGCTGAGCCAGCTGTGGAGCTTGGGGCTGGCTGCCAGCTGCTGAGGCTGACAGCCACATGGAACTTCACCGGGGCAGGTAATTGAATTAATGGGGTGAGCTGACCAGGAGGAGGAGAGCGTTCCCAGCATTGAGGTGATGAGCCATGGAACTGGTATTGGAGTGGCTCTAGTCAAAAGTGGAAGGAATTCATCTGCTGGCACATCCAGCCTGCAGGGAGGGGACCCAGGGGCACCTGCACTTGTGGCCCGGAGGGAGATGGACAACTTCTGGGGTGCCGTCTGGTTGTTGGAGATGGAGGGGATTGAAGGAGGAGGGGACGGCATATGCAAAGGCATGGAGTTGTGAAATGAGTGCTTGGCAGTTAGAATGGTGAAGGGAGGTAGTACTGGTGGCCTTAGGATGTAGGTGGAATCAGGACTTGACCCCAGAAAAGCCACATGTGGAGAAAGGGTGAGCACTGGGCTAGGAGCCAGGAGACCTGACTCTCCACTCCCAGGTCTACCATGATCCATGTATCCTTGAACTCAAGTGTATCCATGATCCTGCTCAGGTGTTTCACTGCATGACACACAGATGAGGAAACTGAGGCACAGAGAAAGTGACACACAGTTGCATGATCACTTTTTCTGTGCCTCAGTTGTCTTATCTGTCAAACTGATGATTGTTCCCCTCACATGAGGATGAGGAGAAGAAGAACAAAGAGTGGATGCCTATGCAATTTTCTCATCGCAATGTGTTCAGTTATTATGACTGAGGGGTGGCCAGGAGGAGCTGAGAAATTCCCCTAGGACGTGTGTGCTGGGAGGGCCAAGGGTCAACTGGAAGTGACTGTTGCTGAGAAGAGAGGGGGGGGAAACAGCAGGAGGAAAGCCAACGTGGAGAGGTGGGGGAGGGGAGGAGCTGGAAGCAGTTCCAGCAGGAGACCAAAATGTGGGCAGTGGCAGGAGTGTTGATGTTTCCTGGCAGGTGCAATCCAGTTGCTTTCTATGCCTGCAGTGTACAAGTGGATTGGGTCCTTGTGCTTGTCCGTGGGCCAAGTACAAACATTCTGGTTGCATCTCCATCTAGGTACATGGTAGAATTGCATCCTCCATGCCTTTGAAGTTCTGCCTGCCCATGTGACTTGCTTTAACAAATGATGTGAGTGGAAGTGGTACATGTCACTTCTGGGTGGAAGCTTGAAAAGCCAGTGCCTGATTCATCTTTGAGGCTGATTTTGTCAGTGTCCCTTGGGCCCTTCCTGCTGAATTCTACCTGCCAGTGTCTGCATCTCTGTGCCTGAGGGATTTCTCCAGGCCCAAAAAAGACAGCTCAGCCTACATGCACTACCAGCCAGAAGTGCAGGGGAATTACACATCATCACCTTCATCAACTCTCAGTCAGTGACCCTGGGGAATTGAGACATAAATACCCAGGTTCCCTCGCCCCATGCTGCAGGTGGGCTCACCCTACAGTATGTGCTCCTCACTCCCTGGGGTCTCCCATGGGATTCATTCACCCACAGAGGTAGCTGGCTTCATATGCATCTTTTATTAGCTGCGTTCCCTTCCCAGTTGCACTTTTCTACGTGATACCAGTGTTTCCTGTAACTCCTAAATAAACGATTGCACTCACACCCTTGTTTCTGGATCAGCCATCTTCCTCTTTCCTGCTGCCATGACAGTCCATTGGCCAACCAACTGGCAATTTCCCTGGGGGTGGCTACTCTGTCATTCCAGACCTTGGGGTAAGGATAAGTAAAAGCTGGTGGACTCATCATGGGCAGGTGGCATGAGTCAGAAACCCATTGAAATTTGGGTGCTGCTTGTTACTACAGCCTAACCTCACCCACCCTGACTGACACAGCCCCTGGCTTCTCACCAAACACAAGAATGATGTGTCTAATTTAAGGCATCTTATGGGAAGGAAGGAAGGAAGGAAGGAAGGAAGGAGACAGAAGAGACAGAGCACATTTGTGAGTGTGCACATGTGCATGTGTGTGTGCATGTGTGTGTGCATGTGTGTGTGCACACTGGGGCAGAATGGAAGAGAAGAAAGGGACAAATTTGAAGGGAAGACTGGGCCAGGAAAAGAGGTGCCCAAGAACCCACTGGAGAGGAGAGTTAGAAAGGATAAAAGAGCAAGAGGCCTAGATATGCAGTGAGAAGAATCCCAGGTCACACAGCAAGTTAGGGGCTGAATTAAGGCTAGGACTTGGGCTTCCCAACTTGGAATCCAGTGCTCTTTCCTCTGAACTCCCTTCTTCCAGAAGGCCCATGGCTGAATGTCCTTTCTGTCAAGCTCCCTGGGATTGTAGAAAGAAGCAAGCACATGGCCTGTGGTTCTTGGGACCCTAATTACCTCTAGCTACCACTCTGTTTTCACATCTGGATGACAGGGACACATCTGCATCACAATGGGCTACAGGCTGGCCCCTGAAGGGTACATGGGAATGAAAGTTAGGGGCTTTTTTTGCTTGAAAACAGCACAGATAAACTTTAGCCAGTTCAAACCACAAGAGGGGATGAACTGGAGAGTGTATTATAGACCATTCTTTGTGTTGCTATAAAGAAATACCTGAGGCTGAGTAATTTATAAAGAAAAGAGGTTTGGTTGACTCGTGGTTCTTCTGCCTGTACAAGCATAGCCCCAGCATCTGTTCAGCTTCTGGGGAGGCCTCAGGGAGCTTTCATTCATGGCAGAAGGCAAAGCAGAAGTAGGCACGTCATAGGGCAAAAGCAGGAGCAAGAGAGAGAGTGGATTGTAGGGTGTGCCACACATTTAAACAACCAGATCTAATGAGAACTCACTCACTATCACAAGGACAACACCAAGCCATGAGCAATCTGCCCCCATGACCCAAACACCTCTCACAAGATCCCTCCTTCAACACTGGGAATTACAATTCAACATGAGACCTGGCAGGGACATATATTCAAACTATATCAGGGAGATACTATAGTGTTTAGCTAACAACATAGGCCTTGGGAGGAAGAGCAACAGAAGCAGCTCCAGAAACCGTGATGCTCTTGTAATCACCTGATGGATCCTTCTTTGCCCACTGCACAGATAAAACCAATTCACTGAGACAGCAGTACTGCAGTAGAGAAAGAGTTTAATAGTCACAGGGCTAGTTAAGTGGAAGGATGGGAGTTTATTACTCAAATCAGCCTCCCCAAAAGCTCAAAGGTTAGGGTTTTTCAAAGACAGTTTGGCTGTCAAGGGACTAGGGAATGGGGGATGCTGATTGGTTGGGTCAGGGATGAAATTACAGAGGTTTGAAGCTGCCTTCTTGTGTTGAGTCAGTTCCTGGGCAGAGGTGACAGGACCAGTTGAATTGGTTCCTTGATATGAGTTATGGGTGAAGTCAGTCTGTTACCAGAATGCAAAAGTCTGAAAAATATCTCAAAGACCAATCTTTCATTTTTGCAATAGTGATGTCATCTATCAGAGCAATTGGGGAAGTTACAAATATTGTGATCTCTGGAGCAGTAAATGATTATAGAAATTCAAACTAGGGAACAATGACTGGTTATCATTTAACTACACCTGTGTCTGAGCAGAATTCAGGCCTCTCCTATGATCCTAATCTTGTGGCCTTTCATTAGTCTTAAAAAGGCAGTTTTGTTTTGTTTTATTTTGTTTTTTGAGATGACATCTTGCTCTGTTGCCCAGGCTAGAGTGCAGTGGCACGATCTCGGTTCACTGCAACCTCTGCCTCCTGGGTTGAAGTGATTCTTCTGCCTCAGCCTCCAGAGTAGCTAGAATTACAGGCATGCACCACCATGTCCAGCTAATTTTTGTATTTTTAGTAGAGACAGGGTTTCACCATTTTGGCCAGACTAGTCTTAACTCCTGACCTCAAGCAATCCACCTGCCTCAGCCTCCCAAAGTGCTGGGATTACAGGCGTGAGCCACCATGCCCAGCCTTACAAAGGCAGTTTTGGTCATCAAGCAATGAGGGGGTTAGCTTTGGGAAGGGATTGGTATCATCTCTGTTTTCAAGTTAACAATGGCAGTTAGCTTTTGAGGTTGGAAGCAAGGTGGAGTCAGTTAGGTTAGATTTCTCTCACTGATGCACTTTTTGTAAAGGTGGTTTCGCCCTGTGCCCATGGACCTTCCTTCCAAGGGTCACCATTTATGCCTCTCACCTGCTATGTCTCTCAAGTTAAAAGTTCACATTCCTAGGAGAAAAGAATCTGACTGGCAAACTTCAGTCAGATGCTCTTTGGTCCAGTGAGCTAAGCCCCAGGGTTTTAGCTGGGACCCATGGTTGAGGATGGCCAGTTCCTGGAGAATGGGAGAGGGCACTGTGTGCAGGGCAGACAATGAGGTGTCACGTTTGTGAATGGAGTCTTCCACCAGTGACTCACATCTCCTCTCAGAAAGTCCTCCTCTCCCTTTTTTCAGACAGCAGGGTTTTCTGTCACTTGATTCAACCCTCACTGAGGCTCTAATTGATGTCTCACAGGTACCGGCCTCTGTGAAGGATTCTGAGATGAAGACAGTCCTCACACCCCTGTGAAGATGAGTGAGTTCACCAAGCACAGCCACGCAAGGTGTAGGGGCCTGGAGCCCTGGGAAAGCCTGACTGTGGGGGGTCTGTCGCTGCCGGCTCTGCCTCTTGGTCTCTCCACCCAGATGCGAGATGATCAGGACTGACTAAACTGAGCCACCCAACACAGTCTCATGTGGACAGGGAAGGCTTCAGCTTTGCCAAGAATTCCAGAGCTGGATTTTATTGACACATCATACTTATGATTATGTCAGTGGAGTTCTTTCTGGAGAGGGAGGCCTGCCCTTTGACCTAGCTGTAGAATTGCCCCAGTATTCCCTTAAGCTCAATCCCTCCTCTGATCCCCACCCCCTTGGGACTCTCTGTGGCTGTCTCTAGATCAAAATATCCTCCCACCGTTCAGGAGGGGCCTGGCCAGAGACTCTTGTTATTTTCACTCCTGTACTGATAACAATCCCTGTGGAAGGAAAGAAAAATGTCACCTAGATAAAGACACAAAGCATAAAAAAGAAAAAAAAATCAGAGTGACATTTGGAAAAGTTTAGACAAGAATGGCCTGGCCAGGGCTGAACTTGGGAGGAGGGAGAAGGTCAGAGGCTGGGGGTTAGGGACATCTGAGGGTTGACTTGGAGAAAGGGGGCTCTGGGTTTCTCTTTCATAAGGGCCAGAGGCTGCTCATACATGCTAAGCACCTTTCATTCACTGTCTCACCAACAACCATAGGGGGCAGTTACTATTATTAACTCAGATGGAAATAGGGAAACTGAGGTTCAGGGAGGTTAAGTAATTTCCCAGGGTCTCATATTCAGCCTGGACACTGTCTCATATCTGGCTCTAAATAGTAGCCTCTCAGGCTCATTGGATTGACACTTGCCTCCCAGGACCCCTGTGGTTTTGAGATTCAGAGTCCTGAGATGTCTGAGCTGGTCAAAAGCTTTGGGTAATCTTTAAATAAGCAGCTGAGCCTTGCTAAGAGAATGGGAGGCTCCTGGAGAACAGAGTGGCCAACTAGAAAGAAACTAGCTTGGGCTGGGCACGGTGGCTCACGCCTGTAATCCCAGCACTTTGGGAGGCTGAGGCCGGTGGATCACGAGGTCAGGAGATCGAGACCATCCTGGCTAACATGGCGAAACCCCATCTCTACTAAAAAGACAAAAAATTAGCTGGGTGTGGTGGCGGGTACCTGTAGTCCCAGCTACTCAGAAGGCTGAGGCAGGAGAATGGCATGAACCTGGGAGGTAGAGCTTGCAGTGAGCCGAAATCGCGCCACTGCACTCCAGCCTGGGCAACAGAGAGAGACTCCATCTCAAAAAAAAAAAAAGAAAAAGAAAAAAAAAAAAGAAAGAAAGAAAAAAGAAAGAAACTAGCTTGGAAGTAAGAAATGGCTGGGTCCCGTACCAAGCCTGCCTCTTACTACCGTGTTACCTCGAGCAAATGACTTTACTTGTGTGAGCCTCAATTTTCTCCTCTGAAAAATGGACGAATAGCATCTACACTGGAGTGTGCTATCCAGTGCAGCTAGGTTCTCCATAAGTGAAAAGATAGTTCCTGCCTTATTGCTTCCTTAGGATCTTCTTCTCCATAAGTGAAAAGATGGTTCCTGCCTTATTGCTTCCTTAGGATCTTCTTCCCCAGCACATAGGCTTTCAGAGCCTCAGTACCATCCCTGATGACTTTTTTGCCAGGGCTCATCAGATGGGGTAGAACTTTCTGATCAGGAACCCACAGCACACACATACACACACACAAGCCTCCCCTCATTCTGTACAGAGCCAGCTTTGCTCGGGCTTCTGGGAAAGGGGAGTATGGGAATTACTTATTGACTCCAGTATCCAAACCACCGGCTGGACAAGAATGCAGCCAGCCTCAGGCATGACTCAAACCAGGGACCGTGGGGCCACCAGGCCTCCCTCCTACTATCTGGTTCTTTGGGTGTCAGCTCCCTGCTTAGATAGCTTCTCCCATGCTGCTGGTCCAAGGCCTAATATTCTCAGTTTCATCACTGTAGACAAAACTCCAATTCCAGTTACCAACCAACCAACCAACCAATAGGAGAAGACTCCAACTGGCTAGGCTTGAATTACCCATCCCCTTCTCAACCAATTATTGAAACTCGGGGGTAGAAAAATACTATGACTGGTCAGGGCTGAATTAGGTGATCACACTTAGGCCAATAATGTTCAAAAATGGCCACTTTGCATTCAGATCATCTAGCTAGAATGGGAATGTACAGTGCTTTGCAGAAAACAGTGGTGAAAGTTCATGACCAGCCTGGGCAACTGATATGGTTAGGCTTTGTGTCCCCACCCAAATCTCATCTTGAATTATAATCTCCATAATCCCCACATGTCGAGGGAGAGACTAGGTGGAGATAATTAAATCATGGGGGCAGTTCCCCCATGCTGTTCTCATGATAGTGAGTGACCTCGCACAAGATCTGATGGTTATATAAGGGCCTCTTCCCACTTTGCTTGGCACTTCTCCTTCCTGCTGGCTTGTGAAGAAGGTGCCTTGCTTCCCCTTTGCCTTCCACCATGATTGTAAGTTTGCTGAGGCTTCCCCAGTTGTGCAGAACCGTGAGTCCATTAAACCTCTTTCTTTTATAAATTACCCAGTCTTGGGTAGTTCTTTATAGCATATGAAAACAGACGAATACAGCAGCATAGTGAGATGCCATCTCTAACAAATTTAATTTTTAAAGTGGCAAAACGTTCTGGGCAAACGAATAAATATCTTTTACCTTTCAAATCTCAATTCTCTTTCTTTCTAATCATTCCCATCCAATCCTGTCCCCTACCCTGGTGCTTAAATCTCTCCTCGCTACCTATTGGGCACAGCTGGCCTGATCAATCTTAAATCTCTCCTCGCTACCTATTGGGCACAGCTGGCCTGATCAATCAACCCAGCTTGCGGGTCTGATGGGTTTTCAGAGTTCAAGGAAGTTCTTACTTTTCCAACTATCTTAAATGTCTTCCTACCTCTGCCTGCTGTATCAGCAATTTCACTATTGGTGGTTCATTTTTTAGCTTAACAGGACTTGTTCCCATTAAAATGCACATCTCTTTGTGAGCATGCACTCACTGTCTGAACAATTATTTATGATTTAGTATTAGTGCTTTATCAGCTTTTTTACATTTTGGTAGGGGAAAGGAGGAGAAGTTACAGAAGGCTTACTCGTGTTGGAGGGAGGAAGGGAGGCTGTAGAACATGGAAGCCAATTCTCCTGATCCAATGAGTCTGTTTCAAGTAAGTCCAGGTGATTGTCTGGAAGCCATGGCCATTCTTATTTTACCTTGGAGAAGCAGCAGCTGTTTTCTCTTTTTTCTCTCTTCAAAGTTTAAATTTTCTTACCTAAAATTTTAAATTTTGAGATAATTGAGGAATCCCATGTGTCCTCTACTCAGTTTCCCATGGAAGCATCTTGCAAAACTATAATATTACAACCAAGATATTGATGTTAACACAGTCAGGCTACAGAACGTTTCTATCACCATGAGGAGCTTCATGTTGCCCTTTTATAGCCATATCTACTTCCCTCCCATCCCTATCTTCTCCTTAACTGATGGCAACCACTAATCTGTTACCCATTTCCATAATGTTGTCATTTCCAGAATGTTATATAAATGGAATCATATTTATGTAACTTTGGGGGACTGGCTTTTCTCACTCAGCATAATTCTCCAGAGATTCATCCAGATTGTTGTGTGTATCAATAGTTCTTTCTGAGTGTATTAGTCCATTCTCACACTGCTATAAAGCTACTACCCGAAACTGGGTAATTTATAAACAAATGAGGTTTAATTGACTCACAGTTCCACATGGCTGGGGAGGCCTCAGGAAACTTACACTCTTGGCAGAAGAAAAAGCAGGCAAATCTTACATGGCAGCAGGCGAGAGACAGTGAGCAACAGCAGGAAAAACTATCGTATAAAACCATCAGATCTCATGAGAACTCACTATCATGAGAGAAGCATAGGGGAAACTATCCCTGTGATCCAATCACCTCCTACCAGTTCTCTTCCTCAATACCTCGGGATTACAATTTAAGATGAGATTTGGATGGGGACACAAAGTCTAACCGTATCACCGAGCAATAGATCATGGTAAGATATACCCCAGTTTATTTAATCATTTCCCTGTTGAAGGACAAGTGGATCATTTTCAGTGTGGAGCTAATACAAATAAATAAAGCATCTATAAACATTTATATACACGTCTTCATTTATCTGGGATAAATGCCCAGAAGTACAATTGCTGGGTTGTACAGTAGTTGTATGTTTAGTTTTTGAAAGAAACTGCCAAACTGTTTTCCACTGTGCTTGTGCCATTTTACATTCCCACCAGCAATGTATGAGTGACTCAGTTTCTCTGAATCCTTGTCAGCATTTAGTATTATCACTGTTTTATTTTAGCCATGATAGGTATGCAGTGATTCTCAATGTGATTGTAACTTGCATTCCCTTAATGATGAACAATGAGCATCTTTTCATGTGCTATTTGCCATATGATGTCTTCTTTGGTGAAATATCTCTTTATGTCTCTTACCTATTTTCTAACTGGATTGTTTGTTTTCTGACTGCTGAGTTTTGAGCATTCTTTATATATTCTACATACTAGTTCTTTGTTGGATACATGGTTTGCAAATATTTTTTCCCAGTATGTAGCTTTATTTCATCTTTTTAATGCTTTTTAATTGGCCTTTCACAAAACAGAAGTTTTACATTGTGATGAAGTCCAATTTATTAGTTTTTCCTTTTATGGGTGATGCTTTGGGTGCTGAACCTAAGAAATCTTGGCATAGACTACATCCTGAAGACTTCCTCCTGTTTTTTTCTAGACGTTTTATAGTTTTATGTTCTGCATTTAAGTTAATGATCCATTTTGAGTTAATTTTAGTATAAGACGTAAGACTTAGAGGCTTTTTTTTTTTAGCACCATTTGTTGAAAAGGCTATTTTCCTCCATTGAATTGGTTTTGTACCTTTGTCAAAAATTAGTTGAGCATATTTGTGTGAGTCTATTTCTGGTTTCTCCATTCTGTTCCATTGATGTATGTCTCTGCCAATAACATACAGTCTTGTATGTTATCTTGTATTTTGTATGCCAGTAACATACAGTCTTACTGTAGCCATACAGTGATTACTGTAGCTTGATATGAGATGGACTGATTCCTCCCAATTTATTCTTTTTCTTTCCCCAAAATTGCTATTCTTATGGTTTGGATGTTTGTCTCATCTAAACCTCATGTTGAAATTTAATTCTCAATGTTGGAGGTGGGGCCTAATGGGTGTTTGGGTCATAGGGGTGGACCTCTCATGAATAGATTAATGGCCTTCTCTGGAGTGAGTGAGTTCTCACTCTATTAATTAATTCCTGTGAGAGCTGGTTGTTAAAAGAGCCTAGCACACCCTCCTTTTCCTCCTCTCTCTCTCACAGTGCCATCTCTGCACACTCTGGCTCCCTTTTGCCTTCTGCTATGAGCAGAAGAAGCCTGAGGCCCTCATCAGATGCAGATGCCCAATCTTGAACTTCCAGCCATGAGGATCATTAGCCAAATTAACCATTTTTCTTTATAAATTACCCAACTTCTAGTATTTCTTTATATCAACACAAAACAGACTAAGATAGCTATTGTAGTTCCCTTGTCTTTCCACATAAATTTTAGAATAATATTGTCTATAGCTACAAACATTTTTGCAAGATTTTCAAAGGAATTGCATTAAACTCATATATCCTTTTGCAGAGAATTGACATCTTTACTATGTTGAATCTTTCAATCCATGGACATAGTACATCTCTCCATTTACTTAGCTATTCTTTGACTTGTTTCATCTTCTTTTTGTAGTTTTCAGCATACAAATCCTGTAGATTTACACTTAAGTGTCACTTATTTTTCTTTTTGTAGTTGCACATGGTATTGTATTTTTAATTTTGGTATCCAGGTGTTCATTTCTAGTACATAGGAATACAATAGATTTTTGTATGTTTATCTCGTATTCTGCGACCTTGCCGAATTCACTTATTAGTGCTAATACTTTGTATATCCCTTAGGAACTTCTACAAAAACAATCATGTTATTTTCAAATAGGAAAAGTTCTTATTTCTTTTTAATCTACATGCCTTTTAATTTCTTGGCTTATTGCACTGGCTAAAACTTTCACAGCACTATGTCGTATAAAAGTGGTGACAGCAGACATTCTTGCCTTGTTTTCATCTAAGGGGAAAGCATTCAGTCTTTTACCATTAAGTATAATGTTAGCTGTAGGGCTCTCGTTGATGCTTTTTATCAGGTTGAGGGAGTTCTCTTCTATTCCTGTTTTTCTTTGAATTTTATAATGGATGAGTATTGAATTGCTGTTTAATGGGTGTTGACTTTTCAGCATCAATTGACATAATCATGTTAATGTGGTGGACAATTGGTAAATGGATAAACAAACTGAACAGTCATTTATACATTGTATGGATGTACCAGTTTGTTTATCTGTTTACCAGCTGAAGAACATTTGAGGAGTTCCCAGTTTTCGGTGAATATAAATAAAGTCTGTATAAACATTCACAAACAGGTCTTTGTATGTACATGGTTTTCGTTTCCCTTGGGAAACGAAATGCTACTCAAGTACCTATGAGTAGCATTGGTAGGTTGTATGGTGAGTACATGTTTAACTTTATAAGAAACTGCCAAATTGTTTTCAAAACTGTGTGTCATTTTGCATTACCAAGCAATGTGTGTGAGTTCCAGCTTTTCAGCCAGTACTTGATATTGTCAGGTTATTATTGTTAGTGTTGTTATTTTAGCTGTTCTATTTAGTGTAAGCCTCAGACTTTCAGAGCCCTTCTTTCTATCTCTGCTGTCTCCCCTCCCTGAGTGCCAGAGAAGAGTGGGTATCGTCACAATAGCAATTTTCCAGAAGCAGAAGGGTTGGCTCTCATAATTCCCCTGCATATTACGAACTTCAGAACTGCAGCTTTTAGGAAGGTATGACAAGTGTGTTGAGCAGAATTAGGACAAGGGCTAAGGCAGAAGGAGTAGTGGGGGCATAGGGTTGGCAGTGAAGGGTCTGGGTGGCAGCAGTCCACAGTGGCAGGACCTGGAAGACTTCATCTGCTCAGGGCTTGTTGGTAGTCACTTGGGGCCCAGGAGGGGGCCCTGCTGCCTCAGCACTGTCCCTATGCCCTCCTAAGGTTTCCAGCCATTTCTAACAGAGCAAACTGCAATCTCTTGAGATTCCTGCAGGCCCCAGGGAGGGAGAGGCCTCAGAACCAGAGGCCTGGCTTGGGGCCCAGTTATGTGACACCTGAATCTTGGGGAGAGTGGCTGTGGGACCAGGCCCCTGGGGCCTCCTGGGACAGCTGGGGACAGAGAGGGGCAGCTCAGGTTTCATCACTGCTTGGTGTGTGACCTGGGCTCCACCCAGGCTGCAGAATAATGCCAGGCCTTAGCCCCTGCGGTGTAACACCTTTCACCAAGAAATTGCTGTCCCGCTCCTGTTCCACAGGGACTGCTCTGGCCTGGACTTTGGGTCCTGTGGCCTAGAAGTAAAGGGACCAGATTTTAGTCAGGCCTCAGGACAGAAGCCGAGCCAGTCAAATCAGGAGGAGGTGCGTGAGGTATGTGTGTATGTCTGCGGGTGGGGAGAGGTGTCATGTGGGGACCAGGAGCTGCCCAATATTGAGTTTCAGTTGATTAGCTGTATGTCCTTGGACAAGTAATTTAGCCTTTTTAGGCCTGGGTTTGCCTGTTTTTGACTTAAAGGTTTGGACTAGTTGGGTGATTTCTCAGTTGCATTGAATGTCAACATTACTTGGGGCTTGTTTTTATAAACTACAGATCTCTGGGCTCCACCACAAACCTATTGAATCAGCATCTGTGGGCCTGGGGTCCTGGCTTCTGACTGTGTAACGGGCTCCAGCCGGTGTTTGTATGGCCAGCGTGTCACTGATATCTCCAGACCCACTTACCTAAAAGTTCACTAAGTCCAGCAGCCCAGGGCAACCTCTGGTGGAAGACAGAAGGCAGGTCCAGGAAGGTGGGAGGAGCCAGAGAAGGGGAGCCAATCAGTGGCCAGAAAGGGGGGGGCGGAACCAGAGAAAGGGAGCCAATCAGTGGCCAGGAAGGTGGGAGGAGGCGCCACTCAGTGGCTTGAAAGGAGGAAGAGGAGCCAGAGAGGGAGAACCAATCAGGAAAAGAGGATGCAGCAGGCTGGGATTCTTCTTGCAAGGGAAACTGAAGCTTTAGTCTGGGCAGGCAGCGAGCTGGACTGGTATCGGAGGAAAAGAAGTCTCTACTTTGGCCGCTGCTGTTTGAGTGTGTCTCCCAGCACCATAAGGCAGGTAGAGAGGGCATCACCTTTGTGGTCAGGAGAAGGGTTAGCACATCCCTTGTCTGTTTGGAGGTTCAAAGTGGGTCTAGGAGAAACTATGTCTGCCTAGAGGGAAAACATATCCTGCAAACCCTAAATAGCCATGGGGAATAAATAGCACTTGGGCCCCGGCCAGTCCACCCCCTCTGTGTCTGACTCAGCTTGGAGGACAAAAGAGTCCCCGTCTGCTGCTTACTGGCTTTGCGTGTGTGAGCGAGTCACTCAACCTTTCTGACTCTGTTGCCTCCTCTGTAAAATGGGAATAATAATCACACCTGCCCCACCCCCGCAAGGCATTGCTCTGGGCATCACCTAAGACAAGGGAGGCGATGGTGCTCCATCACCTGCAGCGTGATGCGCAATCCTTTGGGGCTAAGCACTACCAGAACCCCAGGGAAGAAGGGATGGATGGACAACCCTCCCTTGTCCCACAGTTGGAGCATCTGTGCTTAAAAGAAAACCACTCGAGTGATTATCTTTTATAAATTGTTAGACCGTCACAGATAATCTTACCTCTGACAACCCACCTCAGTTTCAGAGGCAACAGGTACTATAAGAATTTGGTGTGATCTTTTCACACTTAAAAAATTTTTTTCACATATGTGCGTGGGCTCATGGGAAATATATATTGTGTGTCAGCATGTGTGTGTGTATGTGTGGCTTGTTTTACACAGAGGGTGGCGCAGTTACATATCACACAGCAAAACGCTTTTTTTAAACTCAGGTTGTATGTTTAAAATCTAATTAGGTCATTTCTTTTATGTGCCATGTACTGTTCTACCTTGAGTCTCTCTCACATGTCATCTGTTTTGCCTGATGTTAAAATTGTTATGGCGCTAAATCATGTCTTTTCTTACCCCAGGCACAGCCAGATGGGCTGCCGTTGGTTGCAAGCCTGGAAGAGTCAGAAAGAAACCTGAGGCTGTCAAGGAAGCTTGAAGGTGGGTCTTCAACTCTGGGCCCAGAAGGAGCATCACCTCCACCTGGCCTTGTCTGGTTCATCTACAGCCTGCAGGAAGAGAGGGGGAGGGGGGGAGAGGGGGAAAGGGAGAGAGGAAGAGAGGGGAGAGGAAGACAGGGGAGAGGAAGAGAGAGAGAGGGAGAGGGACAGAGGGAGAGAGGGAGAGGAAGAGAGGAGGGAGGGAGGGAGGGAGAAAGAGAGAGAGAGAGAGAGAGAGAATGAATAAATGTGAATATGAGAACACTGCCCTGCTCCAAGCTCACCTCACACCTGTGTCTGGAGAAAGTGGAATGGGAAGAAGCGGGTGGCATCCCCATCATCCCAGGGTGCCCTGCTGCCAAGAAGACCTTGGGTGTCCATCCTTCTAGTGCAGTAGCACCACCACCCCCACCCTCCCTTCAGGTGAAGGTTGCAAACTTTGAAATCAGGATGGGCTACATAATTTGCAGAGCCCAGTGCAAATAAAAATGCAGGGCACTTGTTCAAGAAATATTAAGAATGCATTAGGCCAAAGGCAGACTCCTTGTAAGCATGTGGCTCTGCCTGACTGCACATGTGGCATTCCCATGAAGCTGGTCTGGCCTGAAACCGTCCTCCAGGGGAGTCCTGTTAAGGTGTGGGAGAAAGTGTGCAAAGCTCTGCCAAGGGAAATAGCTGTCATTTTGGAAGCCATCAGGATCTTTTAGTGCAGTCAAGCTGAACCATGGAGGTCATCACAGTTCCAGACAGGTTGAAAAGCTCTGATTTGTCCCCTCTAGGGTGGGAGCTAAGGACTGGAGAGGCTGCAGAGCCAGCAGGTAACTCCGAAGGCCAGGGTGCAAATCCTCCCTCTGTCCCTGATGAGCAGAATGACCATGAGTTTGTTGCTTAGCTTCTCTGTGCCTCAGTTTCCTTATTGAGATAACGTGCTCTCTTCACAGGATTGCTTAGAGGATTAACCCTAAAACTATGGAGAAACTGAGGAACCCAGTCCCTTTTCCTGGCACACAGTGCTCGATAGTCTTGGCTGATGTTAGATATCCTTTCTGTGCACTTTGGTTTCTTTCCTAGGAGAATATAATGGGGAAAGGTAGAGGGCGAAGATGAATCTAGAGTCAGGAGTGCTGGGTTCTCAGCTACTAACCACCTGCTTACCAAGGCAGGTTGGTCTCCCCCTCAGAGTCTTACTTCTAAAATTTAAAGGCGGGGGTGAGGTATGACTTTCCTTCCAGCTTTATAATTCTGTTTCCAAGGAATTCCACCTGTTCTTCTCATTGGCTTATCCCAGTGTATTAGTCTGTTTTCATGCTGCTGATAAAGAAATACTTGAGACTGGGCAATTTACAAAAGAAAGATGTTTAATTGGACTTACAGTTCTACGTGGCTGGGGAAGCCTCACAATCATGGTGGAAGGCAAGGAGGAGCAAGTCACATCGTACGTGGATGGTGTCGGGCAAACAGAGTGAGCTTGTGCAGGCAAACTCCAGTTTTTTAAAACCATCAGATCTCATGAGCATCATTCACTATCATGAAAACAGCGCAGGAAAGACCCACCCCCCATAATTCAATCGCCTCCCACCGGGTTCCTCCCATGACATGTGGGAATTGTGAGAGTTACAATTCAAGATGAGATTTGGGTGCGGACACAGCCAAACCGTATCACCGGCATTTATTTTCTCTGAGGTTTAAGAAATTTCTCCTCTTATCTGACTGTAAATCTTTCTCATTAGTTAAAGTCCACTTCTTTTTCTGCTTTTGTGTGAAAACAATAGGTTGGTGGCCCATTTTATAGACTCAGAAACTGAGGCACATTGAGAACCATCTGCTCTCCAGACGGAACAACCCCAGTCCCTTTAATATGCCCTTGCATTGGCCTTTCACTTCCCTGTGACCCCTGCCCACTGCCTGTCCCAGGAATCTCCACCTCTCCTGCATTTAGACACCCACGTGGGTCACTCCTGCCAGCCAGGCACAGAGCTCGGCCCCTCAGATCTGTCTAATACTCTCAGTGCCTGTAGGGAAGCAGATCTTGTTACATATCTTGTTTTCCAGCTAGAGAAGCAGGTTCCTGGAGCCCGGACTGAGGGTGGAGTGAGGTTCCAGTGGGTAACTTGTGAGACCCCCTAATGCGGTGAGGCAGAGCCCCAGACCCTGCAACCCTTTGGGGGTCAGCCTTTCCTGGAGAAAAACTTTCCCCCAGCACTTACCAAGCCTCTCACCCGGCAGCTGGCGTGAGGGATGTTGCTCCTCTGCCAAACCCACACTCTGGGGTGAACACAGCTCTGGGCATGCCAGCTGCTGCCCTGGCCCCTTTACTGCCACTCAGGAAGACACACGTGAGTGCCATTCGGTGCCAGTGTCCTTGTCAGGGAGCAAGCTTCAAACCTGTCCCCTTCCTACAGGCCCCTGCTCAGCTCCAGCACTAGCACAATGCAGAATCAATATCTATTTGCGGGGATTATTGAATGTCCATCTCCTCTACTAAAATAAACTCTTTGGGTGGTGTGGGGGCATGACTTGTTCACGGAAATATGCCCAGAGCCTAACACACTGCCTGGTAGATGCAGGTGCTCAGTACACATTGAGTGTGCGAGCACATGGATCTGCTGTGATTTATTTATTCTTTAAAATTTATTTATTTATTTATGTTTTGAGACAGGGTCTCACTCTGCCACCCAGGCTGAAGTGCAGTGGCACAATCACGGCTCTCTGCAGCCCTAACCTCCTGGGCTCAAACAATCTCCCACCTCAGCCTCCCAGGTAGCTAAGACCACAGGGGTGTGCCACCACACCCAGCTAATTTTTGACTTTTTGTAGAGATGGAGCCTAGGAGTCTTGCACTCCTGGGCTCAAGTGCTCCTCCTGCCTTGGCCTCCCAAAGTGTTGAGATTACAGGGGTGAGCCACCACGCCTGGCTCCACTGGGATTTATTGAAAGTCAACCTCTGGCCCAGGCATGGTGGCTCATGACTGTAATCCTAGCACTTTGGGAGGCTGAGGTGGGTGGATAACCTGAGGTCAAGAGTTTGAAATCAGCCTGGCCAACATGCTAAAACCCTGTCACCACAAAAAATACAAAAATTAGCCAGGTGTGGTGGTGCACACCTGGAATCCAAGTTACTAGAGAGGCTGAGGCAGGAGAATCACTTGAGCCCGGGAGGCAGAGGTTGCAGTTAGAAGAAGAAGGAGGAGAAGGAGAAGGGGAAGGGGAAGGGGAAGAAGAGGAAGAAGAAAGAAGAAAGAAGAAGAAAAAGAAGAAGATCATCCTCATCTGGCAGATACTGGCCCTTTATTAGCAAATTCCTAGAGGCCCATGTTTCACAGGATTACTACAAGGGGTGCCGATTTAGAAAATTGCTATTTTATGTGTCGTGCCATGAGGGTTCATTCATGCAAACAGTGTATACTGAGCACTCACTATGCGCCAGGCCCTGGGGACAGAGCAGTAAAGGAGACGATATCCCTGCCTGCATGGAGGTCCCATCCAAGTGAGGAGACAGTTAAAATGCAAACACAGCTGCACTATATTGTCAGGTGATGCTTTGTGCTGAGAAAGATGAAGTGGCGGGTTGGGGGGGGGGCGCGGGGATGGAGAGAGTGGGGTGCGTGGAGTGCTATTTCAAATTGAAGGGTCAGCGAGGTCCTGCGGAAGAGCTTCGATTTAAATGGAAGCCGCCGCTGAGAACAAATAGGGAGGATTTGGGGGCATCCCAGGTGAGGAGTGGGATTCAGAAAGAATTCCTTGACATCCCAGGCTCCTTGGTGAGCCAGTGGGGACACACTCTGCTTGCCATCAAAGTGAATTACAAACTCATCCAGCTCAGAGCCTGTGCCAGAGCCATCTGGGCTGCAGTGGCCTCTTTCAAAGAAAAGAGTTCGCCAACAAGAAAGCGGTACGGCATCCTGATGAGGACCAGGGCTTTAGAGTTCTAGGCAGAAACGTGTTGAAATCCCAGCTCAGGCACGATCGAGGTTCATGTCTTAATCGCTGTGAGCTTTGGTTTCTTTATATGTAGTTGGGAATGATAACAGCGCCTCTCCCAGAGGGTTGTTATAAAGCTTCAAAGAAACAGCCTGTGTAAAGTGCTGAGCACAGATAAACAGTGGCCTTTACTGCCGTTGTCATTCTCTTGGCTCCCAGTGGGGTTCTTTGCTTCTCTCTCATTCATTCCACAATAACTGAGCACCTACTCACTGTCACGCTCTAGATGCTAGGATGCCCAGAGGAGGCACACCTGAGCTATCCAAAGGTGAGCCAGAGAGTGCACCCATCCAAGAGGCAGGGCCCTGGGCATTCCTGCCATTCCAGCTGTGTGAACTCGGCCATGTGGTTTCATCGCCCTGGGCCTCAGCTTTCCCCACTGCAGATGGAGGACTCGGCTTGCCAACCACTAGGTGATTCTCCTGCTGAGCTCCTGGGCTGAGGCTGGGGCACAACTGTGGAGGGATCATCTGTAGCTCCAGGTGACCTGAGCCTCAGAGACAGCTGACCTGCCTGGCCCAAAGGCTCTGCTGGGAGTGAGGTGGGAAGAAGCCCACGTCTCGGAAATGGGCCAGGGTCAGTACTGGGGCCTGCCACCTCCAAGGACCCTCCCACATCCGCCAAACCTCCTCATGGGGAGGCAGAGGGCACAGCCGCTGAACATGCCTTCTGAGGAGAAGCGTGCAGTGTACTCAGGATCTCGGCAGATGTCGGGGGTTCTGAGGGGTTGTAAGAGGGGCCACTAGGGACAGGGCTCCAAGGGGCCTGATGAAGCTGGAGACAGAGGAAGAAGATCTCTAGGAGAAGGGGTTTGTCCTATTTCCTCCCAAGTGCCATTTGCACTTCTAATGCTGGGAGTCATTCAGTATACAGCTGATTTGGGGCCACCACACTTTCCTTGCCCTTCTCCTCCTTTCCTACCCCTCACCCCAGGAGTGCTGTGGACCCTGGAATGACCCCTTCTAATTTTTTCTCCTTCCTCTCGTATTAAAACTTACCTTTGCTGGCCGGGTGCGGTGGCTCACACCTGTAATCCCAGCACTTTGAGAGGCCGAGGTGGGCAGATCACCTGAGGTCAGGAGTTCGAGACCAGCCTGGCCAATATGGCAAAACCCCGTCTCTACTAAAAATACAAAAGTTAGCTCAGCGTAGTGGCGGGCACCTGTAATCCCAGCTACTCAGGGGGCTGAGGCAGGAGAATTGCTTGAATCTGGGAGGTGGAGGTTGCACTGAGCCGAGATTGTGCCACTACACTCTAGCCTGGGTGACAGAGTGAGACTCTGTCTCCAAAAAAAACCAAAACCAAAACCAAACCAAACCAAACAAAAAAACAAAAAAAACCTTATCTATGCCGTGTACCTGCCTGTCTGTGTTATGGGAAACTAAACCCTAAATAATCTATATAATTCATTTTATTCAAAAAGCGCTTTTTTTTTTTTCTTAGAGACAGGATCTCAGTCACCCAGGTTGGAGTGAAGTGGCACGATCATAGGTCACTGCAGCCTCCAACTCCTAAGCTCAAGCAATCCTCCTTCCTCGGACCCCCAAGTAGCTGGAACTACAGGCAAGTGCTGCCACGCCCAGCTAATTAAAAAAAAAAAAAAATTTATAGGAACTGTTGACCAGGCTGGTCTCAAACTTTTGGCCTCAACCACTCCTCCCCCCTTGGTTTTCCAAAGTTCTGGGATTACAGGTGTGAGCCATCACACCTGGACTCAAAAAACATTTAATGAGTTCTGTTTAAGGGACTCTTTGGGTGTGATGTAGTAAACAAAACAAAGAAGGCTCCATATCCTTGTGGAGCTTGCATTTCAGAAAGTGAGTGGACAATAGTGCTTAGCGCAGCACTTCTCCAACCTAGAGCTGTATATGGGATCACTTGGGCATCTCGTTAAAATGCACATTCTCATTCAGGAGATCAGGGATGGGACTGAGATTCCAACAAGTGATGCCTAATGTCGCTGGGCCACAGTTTGAGTGGCAAGGGCTCTTATGTGATACCCCTCCCAGGGGGATTAAAGTCTTAAAGAGAACTCCCTGAGACAGCAATGACATGTTCGAAGGAATGGCTCTCTAATATGGAGCCCTAGGGAGGTGTTGGTGGAGGTGGGTGAGTGTTGAGGACACTGGGGACTCTGGACTGGCCTCCGGGGTGGCTGCCTGCCTGTCTATGGAGAAGGCTGGCTCTGCTTTCCAGCGCTGGCTTCTTAGCTCCCCACTGTTCCTCCTCAGCCAGGCTGTGGGTGGGAACATCTGGAAGGGATCCCCCGGAACTGGGGGAATTTCCAGGCAAATGAGACTGTCAACCCAGCCAGGAGCACCCGCCCCTGCCATCTGCTCCAGACATCATTGCGGAGTCTGTGTGAGAGGAACCCGGCAGTTTCCAGCTCCTCCAAGGAGCGTCTGTCCATGTCTCTGGGTCCTGCCCTGGGCATGTGAGGGGCCTGCCCCTGCTACTGCTGGGGGAGTCTGTGGGGGGCCAAGTGCAATTCCTGTCTTTTATCTGCTGGGAGATGAGGCACCTCTGAATTCCAAAGATGCCCTGGGGGTCTTCCCAAGGACGATGATGGAGGGAGAAGCTGCCCTGGTTGTGGAGAAGCCTGAGCCCAGATTTTTCTCACCCTCATGAGGCAAATTTGTCCGACACATCCTGTGCTCTGCCCTGTGCAACATCTTAGTAATAAATGCCCAGTTTTGTGCACTGATGGCCTGTGCACCGGGGACTTTACAGCTGGACCTCACGTGATCTGCATGGAAACTGTGAAACTGCTCTTATTCTCACCTCCATACTGATAAGGATGAAGCAGCTCAGAAAAGTCAGGTTACCTACAGGAAGTAGCAGAGCCAGGATTTGAACCCAAAGTCACTTGATACCAAAGCCCAGTGTTAACCCCTCAGTCATATTGGCTCCCTACATATCCTCTAACAGCAGGTGCTAGCTAAGAGCAGGACTGGATGGAACTCATCCAGCTGAAAGTCTTGCCTCTTCAAACTCCAAGACTTCTCCTGGAGCTTCTCCTCCAGCCTTGTGGGAAGCTCCCGGTCCAGGGTTTGGGGTGGGTGTGCCCAGCTCTGTTCATCACATACAGCTGCATGACTGGGCAGCCTCGCCCTGTTAATGAGAGTGGCGAATGACTGTCATCAAGTCTGAGAGCTACTCAGCATCAGAGATGGGTCTCTGGATGTGACTTCCTTCTTAAGAGCAACTGCAACGAGTGGAATGCCTAATCCCAAAGCAGGAGGCCCGGGTCCTCGCTTGGGAACTCCCAGGGGACTGGGAGCAGCTGGCCCAGTCATGGGACAGTGGGGTGGGACAGCCAGGGCTTGGGGTCTGCTCTCTAAGGGAGCCCCAGGCTGCAGCGGCTGTCCTCTCCATCCCCTAGCTCCCCCAGGATCTGACAGGGAGAGTATTACCTGATGTTAAAGCCCAGTGTTTATCCCTCTGTTACGTTTCATTCTCTCTGCCACCATCTCTCAATCCAGCCTCTTAGCATGGGTGCCCCTAGCCCAGGAGCCCTATGCTGAGCTGGCAGGCAGGTGAACAAGTCTTCATGTATAGAATTTGTGCCAGCCACAGTGCCATAGACCCCGCAGGCCTCCAAATGCCTGCCTGCCTCCCTACCCCATCACAGGTCAGGCTGGAACTGCAGGACTCAGCAGGCACCATGGTGGCTTGGTCTGTGCCCGTTCTGCCCTCTTTGTCTGCTGTGCCCTCAGCTTTAAACCTGAGCCGGGCCGGTGTGACAAGGGAAGAGGGCTCCTTGACTATGATTTGCCAAGAGATGAAGGGCCCCTGAGGAAAGACTTTTATTTCTGTATTTCAGTTTCACGGCTCGGGGAGATAGGAGATAGCTCATGTTCCCCTGAGGCTGCAAAGGTTCTGTGAGAGCCAGTCAGTGAGGCCGTTTCCAGTAATGGGAAGACAGACATTGTCATTGAAGGGGCTATGCCATCTCGCCTCTGGGGGAGGATGAGGCAGCAGCCCAGCTAGGACACAGGGCTGGGGATGGAATCTCATCATGTCCAAAGGCAGGTCAAGGCAATAGACTCGCTGTGTGCCCGGGCCAGTGAGGCACCTCTCTGAGCCTCAGATCCCAGTGGGAAGAAGGAGGGAATGATGTCAGAAGTACAGAGAGTTGGTGAGAGAAGAGACGCTGGGGAGGTATCTGCAAGATGGAAGGGAGAAGGACAGGGAACTGGGAAGCAGCCAGCAGGCGAGGACTGAACAGGCCAGGGTGTGCTGTCCCGGAGGGTGAAGGGCCTCTCTCCATTGGCCCCACTGCCTCCTGCTCCTGCCTTCTGCTCCTGCCTCCTGGTACAGATGCCCTGCTCTGAGAGACCGTGCAGAGATAGCAGGTGGCTGAACAAGTCTTTATGTGTAGAACTTGTGCCAGCCACAGTGCCATAGACCCCACAGGCCTCCAGAGGCCTGCCTGCCTCCCTGCCCCACCCAATAGTGGGGGCCGATCTGCTTCCATCTGTAGGATCAGCCCACTTCAATCCTATTTCCAGATCGAGGGCATTTCTGGGGGTTGGTAGATTCTGTATCCAGTCACCTGTAATCTTCTTAGTTCCTTTGAAACCCAACCTTCACCTTGGTCCCAATTCCAGTCTTGGGTTTGGATCCCAGCTCTGCAGCCATCTACGTCTACACCTACCTTCTGCCGTGAACCCCAAGTCCCCCTTCTTTTTAAATGATCATGGTAGTAGTGCTTCTCTCTTAGGGATCTTTGAGGATTAAATGAGATAACCGGAGCTCCCAGCAAAATACCCAGACATAGGGGTTCCATGATTGTTAGATCACTTCTCCCTCACCCCTCTCAATTAGCCTCTTTGGGTTGTGCTTGTCTCCAGAGGACCGGGTCAGGCAGTTCATAGTTAGGGTATGTGGAGTGACTGCCCACTGCCGCCTTCGGCAGTAAAGGTGAGGGGAGGAACAAGAGCTGTCATTTATTGGACACTTTCAGAGGGCCAGACCATTGGCATGCAGGCATCATCATCCTTGCACCAACCCTGTAAGGAGGGTTTTATGAGCCCCTTTTTAAAGATGAGCAAACAGAAGCCCAGGCTTCTTGAATACCCTGCCTGGGTCCCCTAGCTAGTGAGTGCTGGAGACTGAATTCAGATCCAGCCCCAATTCCCAAGCCCGCTGGGCCCTTGCCACTGTCCCACTCAGTAAGATACAGTGACACTCAGGGGCTGGGTGGCCAAAGGCCACCCGGACCAGGTGAAGAACACCTATTCTGGAGGCAAAGCCCTCAAATCGTCAAGGCTAGGGCAGCAAAGCATGCTCAGATGAACACAGAAACCCAGAGGGGCACTAGGCAGATGACCCCAGGGAACCCAGACCTGCAGGGATGGAAGACTGGTGGGTGGAGACCCAGGTACAGCAGCACCCGCAGGACACGGTGCTCACTGTAGTGCAGGGAAATGCTGGAGAAGCCAGGCCAGCATGCCCGGGAATGCAGAGGGAGGGAGGCCTGTGCTCTTCCTTCTGAAAAACACACGGTTTCCCCAGTCTAACAGTGGCCAAAAGGAAAAACTATGTACTCTACAAAATCCACAGTATGCGCATGAGCTGCCAACATTTCAACGTCATCTCTCCAAGAGATTTCTCCCAGAATCCCGCGAAAGGGCCAGGCCACGGGCAGACTTGCCCAAGGTCAAAGACACTATTCCAGGTATGAGTTTTACAGGTAACCAGGTGACATTTGAAGTGGCTCAGAAGTTGGTGTGAGAAAAGTCCCCAGTTGTTATTATCTAGTGCGGCCTGGGAGGAAGAAAGAATTCTTTGTAGAGCAGTGAAAAGGATCCAGAGAGAGGCAAGCCCCTGCCCTCCCGAGCAGAAATCGTCTTTTCCATCAGCAGTTTCTGCTCTGCACCGCCCAGCCTCATTGTTCTGCAGCATTCCGCCGGGGGCAAGAATACACCGGGATGCCTTGCCTTCTCAGCACACGACTGCCTGGATTTCTGTGCAAGGACTTGAATGTAGATCTATCCTAGTCATCATTATTTAGAAATATTTTCGGCCAGGCGCGGTGGCTCACACCTGTAATCCCAGCACTTTGGGAGGCCGAGACGGGTGGATCATGAGGTCAGGAGATCGAGACCATCCTGGCTAACACGGTGAAACCCCGTCTCTACTAAAAATACAAAAAACTAGCCGGGCGCGGTGGCAGGCGCCTGTAGTCCCAGCTACTTGGGAGGCTGAGGCAGGAGAATGGCGTAAACCCGGGAGGCGGAGCTTGCAGTGAGCCGAGATCTGGCCACTGCACTCCAGCCTGGGCGACAGAGCGAGACTCCGTCTCAAAAAAAAAAAAAAAAAAAAAAAAAAATTTCACAAAGTAGTTTATTTAAGGTACTATGAGTCTCCTCCCTGCTTTTTGCTGTTTATCATTTCTTTTAAATTTTCTCCCAGAAACTGTAATCCTCGTAAGGCCAGCACAACGTTGAAATGCAGCAGTGGGGGCCCGGTAGACAGAGAGGGCACATATTCCCAAGAGAGGCATAAATCCAGGTGGCCACCAGCACCGAGGGCTCCAAGGCCTGCCATGGCCTCAACCCCTGGGGTGTGCTTGTCTCCATCCTCCATCTCCATCCTCCATCTCCATCTGGGCCAGCACCTGGGCTCTGGTGGTGAGGTGCTAAGACCTCTTTCCACTCTAGAGGGTCGGGGACAAAGATACTCAATAAGGATGTTCTGGGGGAGCTGAGGGTATCTGGTGCAGAAGACCGATGAGACCAGTCGAGGAGAGCTAATTCAGGAAACAAAACACCCAGAATGTCAAAGCCAGGACAGCAAGGCGTAAGAGACCGTCTCAACCTTGAGGGGTTTATGTTTCCAGCTAAGTAGGTGAGACAAGCATTTTGACGTATTACTGAGGCTATGGCCTCCATGCAGAAGGCAGTGACAGTGACAGGAAGGTTGTCAGGTTGACTAACATGGGAGAGGGGATAAAACACATAGCTGCTGCCCTCAGGTGAGTGGCAGGTGGCAGGGGGTGGCGCGACCCCAGCATGGCTGCCTTCCATTCTCTCCTTTTCAGTGTCACTTGTCACTCCTCCCGTTAAGGGGTGGAATCTGTGCCTCCCCTCTGCTTGAATCAGGGCTTCTCCCTAATGATTTGCTCGACCTATAAAATGTGGCGGAAGTGATGTTCAGGATTTCTAAGGCAATGTCCTAAGAACCTTGCAGCTTCTGCCTGGAACACTAGAGACTGTTGGCACCCAGAGATCTCCATGCAGTGAGGAAGCCTAGGACGGTCACGAGGAGAGACCGTAGGGGGAAGAGGGTGGACACCTGTCTGGCCCTCCGTTCCAGTTCCCAGCCATTTGAGCCATCTGAGCTTCAGCCATAAACATCAGGGGCAGAGAGGAGCCATTCCCTCTGTGCCCTGTCCAGGTTCCTGACTCACAGAATCGTGAGACATGATAAAAACAAAGTATTGTTTTAAGGCACTAAGATTGGGGTTGTGTGCACCATACATCCACAGATAACCAGAACTGGGTCGGGGGACATATGCCAGGGTCAGGGACTCTGTTGACCCAATGCTTTCTCCTTGAGACCACACCTACCCTCTCTAGCCCCAGACTCCTCCACCATGGCTTCCCTAAGTGCTGACACTCCCATCCCTGGGACCAATCCCAATGCCTGTGCACTTCCCCTTTGAACCCCAATTTGAAAGAAGATTTGCTGCTGAGGTAGGGGGGAACTAGGGGAACTCCGGGACAGGGCAAAGATTCTGGGTGACCACCTCTGGGGCAGGTGTGGGGAAACTGGCCAGGGCAAGGAAGTGGCTGCACGGGGGAAGGAGTGAGCCATGTGTGCATGGACATGGGAAGGAGTGAGCTGTGTGCTCGTGGCTGTGTGCCTTCCTCCATGGAAGAGCTCCCTCATGCCTCCCTTCCAGAACTCAGGTCCAGCGTTTCCAGCCGCCTGCTGGACTCTCCTCAGAACCTCCCACAGGTCCCCCAAATCCAGCACATCCCAAACCAGAACCTTCTCTAAACCCACCCCCAAGGCAATTCCCTGTCATTCCTATTTCTGCCCAGGATGCCGAAGTCACCAGGGCCCATTCAGGTGTGGGCAGCCAACCCTCCAGTGGAGCTGGAGCAGCAAGAGCTTGCCCACGTGGCAGGTGGAGGTAGGGGGACCTGTGGGTAGGGACTGGAGTGGGAAGAGTCTGGCCAAGGTCTTAGGCAGTCTTAGGATTCCTCCTGGAGAGGTAAGGGGCTTTGGGCTGTGTCCTGGAGGCTGGAGATGCCCACAGGAGGCTACCAATAGCTCATCCAGCCTCAGCATCCTCTCTGCCTCTTTGCCACCCCCTTCTGCTCCTGGAGCAGCCATCAGGAAACACTGCGGCTTCCAGCTCTGTGGGGCCCTCATTCCCCTCCTTCCCCTTCCACTCCAGCCATCACCCGCCCCCACCTCCCCTAAACCCAGTGTCCCACGACCTCCACACCCATATGACCCTTTCTCTTCCCGCCTTCCCCTCAAGGTTACCGACCCGCTGCCCACTGTGGGAGCCAGCTGCCGCCGTGGCTGGGGGCACTGGGAATGGGGCTGGTGCCACTGGGGGACTACACTTTTAATTTGATTTGCATTAATCTAGATTTTAAAACTGATAATTAATTCAGTTACTGAAAAACTTTTAGGCTGGGTGTGGAAGCTTGAGGCCAGGAGTTTCAGACCAGCCTGGGCAACATAGCGTGATCTCGTTCCTACAAAAAATAAAAAAAATGAGCCAGGCATGGTGGTGCATGCATGTAGTCCTAGCTACTTGGGAGACTGAGGTGGGAGGATCTCTTGAGATCAAGAGTTTGAGGCTGCAGTGAGCCCTGATTTTGCCACTGCACTCTAGCCTGGGTGATAGAGCAAGAACCTGTCTCAAACAACCACAACAAAAACCCTTTTAAATATGTTTGGAACAACGTTGGTATGTGAACCTACCTTCACGACTGTAAATTTAACAAAATCTAACTGCAGATCTAGCTTATCCAATGAAATCCTTGTGTCTGAATTAGTGTCCCCATTGAGATGTGCTGTGTGTATAAAAGATAGTAAAAAAAGAATAACATTCTCATTAATTTTATTGATTACATGTTGAAATGATTAGGATCTATTGAGCTAATATAATGAGCAAAAATATGTCTTAAAATTAATTTCATCTGTTTTCTGATTACTTTTTAATGTGGCTACTAAAAAATTTAAAATTATATACATGGCTGGAGTTCTGTTTCTATCGGACAGCACTTCTCTAGACCATGGATCTGTACTCCATCAACAATTCAGCCCTGCGCTGTCCCTGGCTAACCCTTTCGCACCTCCACCACTTCCTCAGGCTCAATCGCCAGCCCCCTTGGGCTCACGTATGGCTGATACTTGGGTGCTGACCTTGGTATAACACACACGTTTGCAAATACATGTGTGTATCTGTGTGTCATGTGCACACCTGCCTCTATCCACATGCTCATGTGCACACATCTGCATCCAGATGTTATCCTGTTCTCTGTGTGTGAGTACGCTCGGGCCAGCCCCTGCTGGAAGGTATGTACAGGCGGCGTCTGAATGGGAGCCCGGTGCCCATGAGGAGTTGACATGGGGACAGGGCCTCAGGCATAAAGCCTTGGGGCCAGTCATTCATCCCCAGGGGAGACTGGAACAGACAGTGTTTCCTTGGCAAGTTGATGAGAATGTCATGTAGGACAGAACCCACAGCTGCCCCAAAATCAAGATCGATGACAGCTCCCTTCTCGTCCCTCACTGATGAGGCCTGTCACTCTATCACGGGAGAGAAAATTAAATTGGTCTGGCAGAGTTTGCTGTTCCTAAAGCCAATTTGGTCGCCACTGTGTAGTGTGTTATATACTTCTGGGTGGCATCTAATTGATCATTTGGTTTATTCCTAAATTTCCAAGGTATGGTCTGCAGAGCTAACCACACCACAGGAAATCAGGAGGAGGTACTTGTTCCTCTTCTAAAGATAGGAGGCAACCTACCCATCCACCCATCCGCCAGGCCACCCAGCCATGTATCCATTCATCTGTTGGGTCATTCAGTTATTTAACCCATATATACAGAGTGCCTCCTCTGTGCTGGGCAGCTTGTCGAATAGAAAGAACTGTGGGATGAGATAACAGATTCCAGCACCCAACCCTGGCCAGGTCTCTGGCCTCTCCAGGCCTCAGTTTCTCTCTGTTAATGAGGGAGTTGAACCACAGAGCTCAAGGCCCCTCCTAGCTCTAGCACTTCAGGGCCTGGGGCTTATTTTCCAGGCAGAGAGAGGCCCTCTCCTGGACTCCAGGGGCTGCTTGGGGTGAAGAAGGAAACCGAGGAGGACCCCAGGACCATGGACATCACTAACTCCCACGGCTGAGGTCCCGACTGACAGGAATGGGGTGGCCCTAGAATATAGAGGAAAAGTTCCATCGTGCCTCCCTTCCAGAAGGGAGCAGTTTGAGAGCAGATTTGAGTTGGCTCAGGTGGGTGTTTGTGGGATTGGTTATGTCGCAGAGATGTGGGGGAGCAGGCCAATCAGCACACTCTGAAATTCGTATTTTGGAGGCTGTGTCTTGGAGTCCCCTACCCTCCAGGGCTGGAGGGTTTCTGGTTCCTCGCCATCTCCACGGCCAGTATCGGTGTTTGGGCAGTTCCCAGGTCTCCTGCCTTCTTATACCAATAAGCATTTACCACTTGTGGACTTGTCCGGCACTGCCCCCTCAGCCTCCCTGCCACCCTGGACCTGGCCTCATTTCTGGGTCTGCTTCTCCGTGTCCCCATGTTGGCTGGGGAGCCCACTCCTGGACTCTGGCCATCTCATTCAGCTGGTAGTCCCAGGTCTCCAGGACCAGTGAATTCCAGGCCCTCCCAGAAACCTTTTGCTGCAGCCTGGTGATTGGTGGGGAGTAACGGGGCTGTGTTGATCTGGTTACCAAGAGCTCTAAATTCCTACTGTCAAAATCAGACACAGCAAAAGCTTGCACAGGTCCCTGGCTGGTAACATCAGTCTTCATAATGAAGGTGCCTGGTTGCAGGCTGTCTGGGCTGTCGGTGGGCAGAAGCAGAGGGACAGGGATGGGGAGAGAGGAGAGGCTTTGTTTCTGAGTTTCACGGCTTTGATCTGCCAGCGAAGAGCAATTTCCTCTGACTTCTCGTCCAACATTCAACCCCCTGCCAGCAAACCCACAAACACAACCCGGGAGGATGATGGCATAGGGAGCATCTCTGAATTCAGGGAAAGGATGGGAGAAAAAAGGTGTTGAGAGTGTCTACACTCACCTCCCTGAGAATCCCTCTCTCCACCTGACCCCCTCGCCTCTGTAATGTGGACCATGAATGGACTCTGCTTCAGTCCTGATATCTGCTGCATCCTCTGAGCCTAGCTCAGGGCCTGGCATAGAGAATTTCTATACATATTGTTGAACAAATGGATTTCTAGCTCTAGGATCACTCTAAGAAGATTCCTGGGCCAGGTGCGGTGGCTCACGCCTGTAATTCCAGCACTTTGGGAGGCCAAGGTGGGCGGATCACGAGGTCAGGAGATCGATACCATCCTGGCTAACATGGTGAAACCCCGTCTCTACTAGAAATACAAAAAATTAGCCGGGCATGGTGGTGGGTGCCTGTAGTCCTAGCTACTTGGGAGGTTGAGGCAGGAGAATGGCGTGAACCCAGGAGGCGGAGCTTGTAGTGAACCTAGATCGCGCCACTGCGCTCCAGCCCGGGCAACAGAGTGAGACTCTGTCTCAAAAAAAAAAAAAAGAAAGAAAAAGAAAAAGATTATTCCTGGTAATGATCCAATGCAGGAGTGGCTGATGGTATCATTTCTTCATTTAATGAAGAAGTCCTTGCCAGGTGCCAAGGACTGAGATGACTAGAAAATCAAACTGTTCAACAGGAAGCATTGAGTTCCTGCTCCACATCAGGCACTGTGCTGGGTTCTGGAGACAGAGATGAACAGGACAGATATTCCTACCTCTACAGAGCTCACACGTTCCTCTCCATGGGAGACAGACAATAAACAGGTAAATAGATCAACAAGCAAGATGGTTCTGGATTGTGCAGGTGCCATAAAGGAAATACACAGGATGCCGTGATGAAGAGCAGGTGGGTGGCTTCCTTTGAACGGGGGCAATGCAGGGAGGGCTCTCTAGGACCTGAAAAGTAAAGAGAAAGAGCCAGGAGCCAGGAGAGAGCACAGCAAGTGCAAAGGCCCCAGGGCTGGGAACAGCTCCATAGGTTTGAGGAACTGAAAGGAGGCCAGTGAAGCAGATGTATAAGACCGAGCGCGAAGCGGTGCAAGCGGAGGTTGGTTAAACCACTGTCCTCCAGTGGGGATGGCAGACCAGGACTATCAGAGCAGAAAGGCCAGTGCTGCCATGGAGGTAGAATGTGCAGGGAAGCCTGGAACTCAGCCCAAAGGAGGCAACATTGGCGCTGAGACCTAAGATTGCATGGAATATCCCTAAGCCTGCATGGAATATCTCTTAGGCCCAGCATGGCCTTCCTTCTTGCCATCACTTCGGACATTGCTCCAGGGACTGACTTCCTCTCCCTCCCAGCCAGGAGCAGGGCTCTGGGGCGGTGCCAGCTGGACCCTGCTCCAGCCCAGAAGGACTCCTCCATACGACTTCCCTGCCCTGAAGTTTCTGTCAGCCTCTGCTGCTGCAGACAGCTAATGGGTGGCGGTGGCTGGAGTACTCAGGATAAGTGCTTCTGGCAGATGTTGCTGCGGTGGGGTAATGGCACTTACATGGCGAGTCCCTTTCTTTCATCTCCCTGGTCTCCCTGGAGCTTTTATTATCACTGAGCCCAGCATCTAGCAAATAGCCTCATTGCTGTCTTTTATCTAGCTGGCTTTCAACTTGAGACACTCTCTCTAAGGGCCTTGCCTGATAGCAGCACCAGAACCATCAGAACTACAGTCCTCAGAGTGGGCTGTGCCAGGCATTTGAGTAATAATAATAATTATTATTGCTATAATAATATATACAATTATAATATCTATATATTTATGTAAATTATTGATGTAATTTTTGATGTAATAATTCTTATTGATATTATTATTGATGTAATAATTATTGATGTAATAGTTATTGATATTAATATTTATATAATAATAATTATTATTGATGTAATAATTATTATTGATGTAATAATAACTGCAACATCAGCTCCCTATTTATTAGGATCTGGGCATGCCAGACCCTGTGCTAAAAAGTTTCTATGCATCATTTTATGTAATTCTCACTACTACATTGTGAGGCAGATATTGGTATGAGGCTCGGAGAGGTTAAGTAACTTGGCCAAGGTTTCACAGCAAATACGTGCTGGAATTGACGTTAGAGCTAGGGTTGTTCAGGTCCACAGACTCCTTCCTCTGTATTCTAGTGGTTCCTGGTGTCGGGCTGACTGCAGTGGAATCAGCAGGGGAACTGTTTGAAAAGTAAGATTTCTGGTCCCTCATCCTCAGAAATTTTGACTCCGTAGGTTTGGAGTAGGGCCCAGGAATCTTGTTTTTCCTGTTTTTGTTTGTTTGTTTCTATTTTAACAGGTTCCCTCATGGGAATCAGATATAGGGCCAGACGTATTTGGGTGCAAGGCCAGGTACATTTACCTCCTGGAAGTATACACTCCTCTTTTGAGAGTAGAATCTACCTCCCGGAAGTATACACTCATCTGTTGGGAGTGGAAGGCAGAGAAAGGAGATGGGCTGGGGGAGGGAGGTCTCCCCAAAGGGCACATCTGCCTCTCTGACATTTCCTCTGCCCCAGTGGAGAGCAGATATGAAGTCTGGCCTCTCCCCTTGCAGTGGAGCACAGATGAGTGAAAAGGCTTTCAGGGAACATGGGAGGGGACTAGAGACAGGAGGTCTAAAGTTGAAAGCCAACCAGAGAGAATGCATGAGAGAAAGTGAGTCAAATGATCTGTGGGGTCCCTGGTTGAGTGTCCCCAACGTAAAACACTGAAGAACCACCGAGATCATAGACTAGCATGACTTTCCAATCATGGAATAAATATTTATGAAGCAGCAATATGAACCAATACCACCCCGGAAAGGTGTTGCAGGGCAGAGAGGAGCATGACACATTGCCTTTACCCCAAGCCTCCATCCCAGCACCTGGCATTCCGGTTGGTACATATTAATCCTTCAATGCAATTTTGTCCAAGGAGTGAAGATCTTCAATTCTAGTAGGAAGGCAAGTCCAATGTCAAGGAACAGCAGAAATCACTACCGTGACTATATGAAATTAATTGTTAACACCCGCAACAACCTGGGAGAACATTATGGGAGGACGTTATGCTAAAGACAAATACAAAAGACAAATACCGTATGATTCCACTTAGATGAGGTACCTAGAGTAGTCATATTCATAGAGAAAGAAGTGGAATGGTGGGTGCCAGAGGTTGGGGGAGTGTGGAATGGGGAGTTACTTGTATAGAGTATAGAGTTTCAGTCTTGCAAGATAAAATGCTTTCTGGAGGCTGGGTGAGGTGGCTCATGCCTGTAATCCTAGCACTTTGGGAAGCCAAGGTGAGAGGATTGCTCGAGCTCAGGAGTTTGAGACCAGCCTGGGCAACATGGTGAAACCCTGCCTCTACAAAAAATACAAAAAAGGCCTGTAATCCTAGCACTTTGGGAGGCCAAGGTGGGTGGATGACCTGAGGTCAGGAGTTTGAGACCAGCCTGGACAACATGGTGAAACCCCATCTCTACTAAAAACACAAAAAAGATAGCTGGGTGTGGTGGCACATGCCTATAATTCCAGCTACTAGGGAGGCTGAGGCAGGAGAATCACTTGAAGCCAGGAGGCAGAGGTTGCAGTGAGCCAAGACCATGCCACTGCACTCCAGACTGGGTGACAGAGCAAGGCTCTGTCTCAAAACACAAACAAACAAACAACAACAACAACAAAAATTGGCTGGGCTTGGTGGCTTGTGCCTATAGTCCCAGCTACTTGGGAGGCTGAGGTGGAAGGATTGCTTGAGGCTAGGAGGTCAAGGCTGCAGCCTGGGCGATAGAGTAAAACCCTATTTCAAAAAAATACAAAGCGTTCTGGAGGTGGTTGCAAACAATGTGAATGTACTTGATGCCACTGAACTGTACGCTTGAAAATGGTTAAGATGGTAAATTGTATGTTATCCTAATAAATTTTTAAAAATTGTTTAAAAAGGAAGAGGTAAACTAAGTGTTAAATTGTGTGGGGATGGTAGACATTGTTCCCCAGTATTCATTCTCCCCCCTTTTTATTTACTTATTTTTAGAGATTGCTGTGTTACCCAGGCTGATCTCAAACTCCTGGCCTCAAGCGATCCTCCTGCCTCAGCCCCGAAGTAGCTGGGATTGCAGGCATGAGCCACTGTACCCAGCTCTCTCTTTTTAGCTGAATATATGGCTGCCCAGATTAGACACTACATTTCCCAACATCCTTTGCAGGTAGGTATGGCCATATGGCTAAGTTCTGACCAATGGCTATAAGTGGTAAGGTCCTGTGAGAGCCTCCAGAACCTTCCTTAAGTGATAGTGTCTGTCTATTCCTCCATTGGCTGCCAAGAGCATGGGTGCTGCCATTTTGGATCCTGAAGTTGGAGTCACACTTGGCAGAGCAATAAGATGTGAGATCCTAAAGCTGACACACCCTATTATCTCTTAATTACCTGCTGGGACGCATGAAAGAGAAACAAACTGTGATCTCCTCCACGCCACACTATTTTGATTTTCTATTATGTGTACCTAAACATAATCCTAATGAATACAGATGGGTAGAATGAATGCTAGTGGGGTTTCAAGAAACAGAAAGGACCAGGAGGATTGGAACATTCAAAGAAGGCTACATGGCTAAGGTCAGCCCTGAGCTGTCCTGATGGATGATGTGCTGCAAGATGAATGAGGCATGACCCATGTCTTTGAAGGGCCCAGGGTCTAGTGGGAGAAACACAGGAAGACAAATATCTATAGCCAGGGCCACTGCAATTAGCTGACATATGGGCAGCCCTTGGCATCCACCAGGCTGATTACATGGTTCATATTTATTTTATTTTTATTTTATTTTATTTTTTGAGACAGAGTCTCGCTCTGTTGTCCAGGCTGGAGTGCAGTGGTGTGATCTCGGCTCACTGCAAGCTCTGCCTCCCGGGTTCAAGCAATTCTCCTGCCTCAGCCTCCCAAGTAGCTGGGACTACAGGAGCCCGCTACCATGCCCAGCTAAATTTTTTTGTATTTTTAGTAGAAACAGGGCTTCACCGTATTAGCCAGAATGGTCTCGATCTCCTGACCTTGTGACCTGCCTGCCTCGGCCACCCAAAGTGCTGGGATTGCAGGCGTGAGCCACCACGCTCAGCCTTTATCTTTATCTTTTTTATGAGACAGAGTTTCACTCTTGTTGCCCAGGCTGGAATGCAATGGTGTGATCTCGGATCACTGCAACCTCTGTCTCCTGGGTTCAAGCAATTCTCCTGCCTCAGCCTCCCAAGTAGCTGGGATTTCAGGCATGCGCCACCACACCCGGCTAATTTTGTATTTTTAGTAGAGATGGAATTTCTCCATGGTGATCAGGCTGGTCTCGAACTCCCAACTTCAGGTGATCTGCCCGCCTGGGCCTCCCAAAGTGCTGGAATTACAGGTGTGAGCCACCACACCTGGCCCATGGCTCATATTTAATCTCCACAACTATTGTTTTCATCCTATTTTTCAGGGGGAAACTGAGGCTTATTGAGATTAAGCAACTCCCCAAGGTCCTAGAGGGCAGTGGTAGGGCGGAAGTGGTGACCTAAGCAGTTTGATCCACAGCTCATGCCTCAGCCACATCACTGGCAGAGTGTCAAGGGACTTAACAGGAACGTTCATACTTGGCGGGTTCTGGAAAGCTCTATGCAGGAGGTGACATTTGTTCTGAGCCTTGAAGAAGGCATAATGGGAAGGGGCATTCCAGGGCAGACGCATATAAGAGGCAACAGCGTGAGGGGGGTCTGGTGAGGCTGGGGAGTCTGGTGAGGCTGGGCCGGCGGCGGCTCACCCCTATAATCCCAGCACTTTGGGAGGCTGAGGTGGGTGGATCACCTGAGGCTGGGAGTTCAAGACCAGCCGGGACAACATGGTGAAACCCCATCTCTGCTAAAAATACAAAAATTAGCCAAGCAAGGGGGTGCGCGCTTGTAGTCCCAGCTACTCTGGAGGCTGAGGCAGGAGAATCGCTTGAACGGGAGGCAGACGTTGCAGTGAGCCGAGATCGCGCCACAGCATCACTGCACTTCAGCCTGGGCGACAGAGTGAGAGTCTGTCTCAAAAAGAAAAAGTGTGGTGCGAGAGACCTGGCAAAGCACAACACTCCACCCCTGCACAAGCTGTCTGGGGCTTGTTTACAGGAAGCCGTCACACGGGCCTCAGAGTGTTCCTGATTAAAAGGAGACTGTACACCTGGGATGATGGATCTTTCAGACAGATGATTATTTAAATGTTTTCTTAAAAAGGCCAAATTCTTCCTGGGAAGAAAGAATCGGCAAGGTGTAGGGGAGGCAGGTGAGGTCCTGCTTAGATCGTTAGAAGTCACTGACTCTGTCGGCATGGCAGGGGAGAAGCCTGCAAAAAGGCCTTTAAAAAAGAAAAATTGCAAACGGTTTGCAAATGTTTATGGATAGGTCCAGAACCATGAATTTTGACAACTAAAGGATTTCCAGAGAGGCTGAGGGAGAAGCCAGAATTGAGTTAAGCAGAGATTTATAACAGTTTCTATTGGACGGAAAGCCCCCATCTGTACTCAGAGATCTGGGTTACATTAAATCTCACTTCCAATGAGATCTTGTCTTAAATTTAATGGGCAAAAGAGAGGAGTTAGATAAGTATTTGTATCATTATTTTAACAAGTCTCTGCTTTATGAGAAAAAAAAATCTGTTTAAGAATAGCAGTGGGTAAGTTGTCACGGTTCAGTTACCTGTTCCTGAAGAATCGACTCTCCCCTGGCTCAGGCTCTGTGGTGGTAGCTACTTGATTTACAAACAGGTGGCCAGAGAGAAAGTGGCCAGCCCCTCTAGGGCACTGTCCCGCCTTGCGAATTCCACCTCCGCTTCCAGAACGGGACATGGGTGGGATGAGGACCAGCGCGAAGGAGAGGGAGGAGGTGCGTGTGAGTGAGGGGGCATCTGACTGGGGAGAAGGCCTGCTCTGCAGAGGGGTGGGTATCAACGCCCTTTCATCCTCCTCCCTTGCCTCTTGGGGAGACTTTTAGATTCTGCATGATGCTTTTTTAAAAACAAGCAAAATTAAAATGTTATCACAACTTCCTGTGGAGTAGGCAGAGGCATCCGCAAAGTGGTGTTATTCCTGGTTTGCAAGAAAGGTAAGCATCAGACAGGTGATGTGGCTTCCCCAGGTCTAACAGCTGCCAGGCAGTGCAGGAAAGGCCCAGCACCAGGCGGGGGAAGGGGGGGTCACACGAGGGAAACCTGGAGCCTGTGCAGACGTCCCAGCAGAGGCATGGCCAAGGGCAGCGGCCTCTGCTCCCACCCAGGGGGGCTGGTGGGAGCGAAGGAGTGGCAGAGACTGAAGTCCGAGGACCTCCGCTCTGTCTTTCTGGCCCCTGTGTCTTTCTCATGCCTGTTCACCCACCCGCGGTGTCCTCCTTCCCCAGTGGGGAGGGGCCGCCCCTTCCTCCCGGGGCCTGTGCCCAATACTAAACAATTTCTGCCAAGCTTCTTGTCTCCACAGGCATCCACTGTCATTGTTCTTTTTAAAAAAATATTGGAATGGATTTTATTAAGAGAAAATCAATACACACAACATAACCTGCAGCAGATAAAGCAGAGAAACTTTCGCTGCAGTCTCGGTACCTTTCCCCAGGTGTCCCATCCACTCCCTTAGCCTTTGTCCGTGGGTCTCTGATGAACCACTTCTGGGAAGCCAGCCTCTCCGCTCCTCTTGCCAGCAGTCTTGTTCAGCAGCCCCTTCCCATCTCCCGTCTCAGCTCTGTGCTCCATCCTGGCGGCTATCCCCAACCCCAGCCAGACCAGCCGCCTGCAGACTCGCTCTTGTCTTTGGCCTCTGGTCAAGGGCCTCCCCAACAGGCCAGCCCATCGCCGCCTCCCTCCATCACTGCATCAGTGTCACTCCTCCAAGAAGCAGGCACTTTGGGGTCAATAGCCTCTGGTCTCCATTCACTCCTGTGTGACCTTGGATCCATTGCATAACCTCTCTGAGCCTCAGGTTCCTCACAGGTAATAATCTGGAAAATAACACTCCTTGACCTGCATTTTGGAACCAAGGAAATTACCTGGTATACGTAGCAGCCCTAACCTGTGCTCAGCACATAGTAAGCACTTGATAGTGTTTAACTGCCTTCTCGGGGTCCACCTGTGTCCCTGCTCCTTCATTCCACCTCTCTGAGCACTGAATTGCCAGAGGGTTTATCCTCAGAACAGAGCAGCCTACCCCTGTCTGCTCTCCTTGGTGTACCAAGTGCAGTGGGCGTCAAGCTCCCCATGAAAGTCCTTGTGCCCAGAGTCCCCTTAGGAGGGACAGGGCTGGAATTTGGATGTAACGAGCACTCAGAGCATGCCAACGAGAGACAGGGACCAGAAAGTTAGAGAAGGTGAAGGGGAGAAGGAATGAATAAAGGGAGGAGAAAGAAAGAAATCACGGCGGCAGGAAGGAAAGGAAAAAAAAATTTTTTTTTTTTATTTAAGAGACAGGGTCTCACTATGTTGCCCAGGCTGGTCTCCAACTCCTGGGCTCAAGTGATCCTCCTGCCTTGGCCTCCCAAAGCGTTAGGATTACAGGCGTGAGCCACCACGCCTGGCCGGAAGGAATCTTTCATTAGCAGCAGACATCTTGTTAATTATACAGTGACTGGTACAGAGGAGGGACTCAAGGCCCTTTGTAGTAATAGATGATGGATGGTTGGATGGATGGCTGGATGGATGGATGGGTGGATGGATGGGTATATGGTTAAATGGAGGGAAAGAAGACAAGGAGGAAAGGAAGGAAGAGGGAAGGGGGAGGGAGGGAGAAAAGGTGGAGCTAGTCTGTGTTCTCCCAGTCTGGGCTGCCCTTCCTGTCCAGCTCTGCTCTCCCTTGAGGGGAGATGGGGCTCCCAGGTAAGAGCTGCTCTGAGGAGTCCTGTAGCAAGGACTCCAGTTTGATTTTGACTCACTGCTTCCCAAACCTCTATCATCATGTAACTTTTTTTTTAATTAAGAGCACTTTACATCTTGAAGATACTAAAGTTCTGTAGAGTGCAGTTTAAAAATGTTGCTGTGGACTAGAGAACAGAATTTTCACTCTGGAAGATTGAAGGGGGTCATTGAGGTCTCTCTTGAAAACTCCTACTCACCCTTTGAAGCCCACTTCAAACGCCCTTGACACTAAGTGGTGTTCCCCTACTTTTCCCCCAGGGAGAATTAACCAGTGTCTTTATTTGTGCCTCTGGGACCCTTATACACCATTTATTCTGTTTCTTTCACATGGAGTTGGCTGGTTGTGCCCGTCCCTGCTAGACAGAAAACTCTTCGAGGGCAGGAATTGTGTGCTGCTCAGCTGTTTCCCTAGCATCTGGCATGTAATAGGTGCTTTTGAGCTTTGTATATTTATCAACTGAATTAGTCCAAGATCTTTTTTTTTTTTTTTTTTTTTTTTGAGACAGAGTCTCGCTCTGTAGCCCAGGCTGGAGTTCAGTGGCCGGATCTCAGCTCACAGCAAGCTCTGCCTCCCGGGTTCACGTCATTCTCCTGCCTCAGCCTCCCGAGTAGCTGAGACTACAGGCGCCGCCACCTCGCCTGGCTAGTTTTTTGTATTTTTTAGTAGAGACGGGGTTTCACCATGTTAGCCAGGATGGTCTCGATCTCCTGACCTCGTGATCCACCCGTCTCAGCCTCCCAAAGTGCTGGGATTACAGGCTTGAGCCACCGCGCCCGCCCAGATCTTTATTTTATAAAGGAGTAAACTAAGACCTAGGCAGCCACCAGGCCTGGCCCCAGTGTTAGCCAGCTAAGCTTGGCAGGGGTGTGTGCCAGCCTAGGTTCCAGCTCCCTGACTCTGAGCTGGCTGCCACAATTGCTGGGTTTTCTCTCAGCATTTCTGTTAACAGTCAAGTAAAGAAAGGACTCAGGTGGGGATAGACTGTAGCTAATACCTCACCTTGCTTAAGCAGATGTCAGGGTGGCCATTTCTGTTCCTACATTAACACCACGTTTCTGTTACTGGAAGCTGCAGGTTTGCTTTAAGGGCTAATAGGCCTTGACTAGGGTCCTGCCCTGAGCCTGGTTGCATAGAGGATTGTGCTTTCTCTTATTACTCTGTGTCTCTGATTGCTAGTGCCCTAGTGAGGACGGTAGCCCTCAGTTAAATAAGCTGACTGCTAGGGCCTTAGTGAAGACAGTAGCCCTCAGTTAAATAAGCTGACTGCTAGTGCCCTAGTGAGGACAGTAGCCCTCCATTAAATAAGTTAGGTTGGGGGATAGCATCTTGAAGATGAGAGGAGGCCACAGAGAACCTAGTCAGCAACTCCCTGGGCTAGGAGGCCAGGGCTGACCCCTATAGGACCCACTTCTCCCAAGTCTTCCTCACGGACCTTGGGGAGGGGGAGCCTGGAGCTCTGAACCAGCCTGGTGGGGACAGGGTTAGGAAAGCAGATGTAGGGAGCTGGAAGAGGGTCCTGGAGCCCCGAGGGCCACCACCACCCCCAGACCTGGTCCTGCCCACCTGCAGAGCCTTCACCCCAGCCTGGGCTGTTTCCTAGCATCTATGTCTGTGCCCCAGTGAGTGTGGCCTTGTCCCTACATGGAGTTCACATGCAGGGTGTGGCTTCCGGGGCACAAGGGCAGAATCTTACGCTCGATCGGTTAAACAATTCTGGAGTGGGCATGTTTTGTGCGATTGCTGGAGGGTGGGTGGGGACGGGCACAAAGGTTGTACCACAGGTAGTTTCCTTTTAGGGCGTTTAGGGTTTTGTGACCCCAGATGTGCCTCTGTACCTTCCCCAGGGCTTGGCAGCTAGGAGGGACCCTGCAGGGGCAGAGTGATCAGTGCCAACCTGGGGCAGGGCCTTCACAGGCTGTCCATGCACTGGGGTGAGATGGGGCCCAGGGAGGGGTATGAGGGGAAGGATGATCAGATTTTCCCAGAGTGAAAGTGTGGGGCAACAGAGACCCCTGCGTTTCCAGAGGAGGGGATGGCGGATGCTGCCAGTGCCCTACCCTGGTGCCCTCCACTGGGATGACTCCGAGCTGGGGGTCCCACATGCCTCCCTGAGTTCCTCAATGGGATTAAGCTCCAGTCACCAGGCTTTCTTCCCTCCCCTGTCCCCCTTCCCCACCTCCCTCCTGGGACTTCCTGGGATTACCTCCCAAATAAACAACCTGCCCTTGAATCTTTTTCTCAGGTCCTGCTTCTGGGGAAACTCAAGACAGTGTAAATTGGTGCAATCTATTTGGAGAAAGATTTAGCAGTAAGTACCAAAATTATAAATGTACATGTTCATGGACCAGCAGCTCCACTTCTGGGAATTTATGCCATAAATATAACCTTTCATATGCCATACGATCTATGAATGAGGTTATTTATTGCAGCACTACTTACAAGAGCCAAAGATTGGAAACACCTAAACGTCCATCACTGGGGATGAGTTTGGCAGATCAGGGTTCATTCAACTGGCAGAATATTATGCAGTCATTAAAAAGGAATGGAGGGGGCTACACTTTATGGACTGATTTGTAACAATCTCCAAGATAAATTGCTAAGTGGGAAAAAAAGCAAGGTATAGAAGAGCACATTTGTATAAAACAAAAAGAATATATAGCTGTAATTGCTTATTTATTGGAGCGACAGTCTCTGCAAATCTACCAAGAAACTGATAACCTTGGAGCCTGTGGAGAGAGGAATTAGGTGACTGGAAGTAGGGAAGGGAGGGAGATGTTCAGGATATTTCCTGTGCACCTTTTGATTTTTGCATCATGTGCAAGTTTGCATTACCTATTAAAAACGTAGTCTATACAACTAAAAATAATTATGAAGAATAAACATATACCTGGTGCCTGCTGTAATGATAAGTCCAATTTTAGCTTGTCTCGGGAAAGTTGAACCCATGGCCAGCGGCATTCAACCTTCTCTTTCTCATTTAGCATTCCCATAAGGTGGTTCTGCATCATTACTCCAGGGTTTCTAAATAAGGAAAGTAGGCCTGAGTCCAGCCTTCCCCCAAGATGCTGAGAGTCCAAGCCGTCCTTCCCCTATCCCCTGCCTGAGACATCAGAAGCTTCTTAAATAGTCCTGACTATTTAAGGGAAGAAGGACGGTTGCAGCCCTTCCTTTCTCGAGTGTTTTGAAATGCAGACCACTGTTTTTGGAGAGGAAGAGGTGAGGCAGGAGGCTGGATGAAATGATCTTTTCACATCAGCTCTTCCTGGGTGGGTACCTGTATTCCAGGGGCCTGGCGCAGTACCTGGTGCATTTGTTGGCTGGTTGGCTGGCTGGCTGAATGTCTTTTTGTCCCGGAATTCCAGGTATGCAGGAACAAGGGAAAAGAGGACCCCTCCTTCCAGTTCCTGAGGTCCTAGTCAATGATGGTTGGTGAGTAGAGCTCTGAAGTTGGACCCATTTGGGTAAAAATCCCAGCTGTAGCCTCCTTACTGCTATGAGACCTTAGGTGAATATCTACCCGAGCCTCAGTTTCCTCATCTATGCAATGGGGAGGGCCGTGGGGTGGGCAGCCCCCTTCACAGGCTGTCCATGCACTGGGGTGTGCCCCCTCTGCAGGGGATTAAATAAGGTCCCATCGGGGTGCTGCAAAGTGTGCCCAGCACATAGTAGGCTTTGCTAGGTGTCTGTATATCTCTCCCCCTCCCTTGGCAGAAGGATGACCACTGCCACTGCTGAGACCAGACACTGTCCCCTCTTTGTCTCCATCACCCTCACATCAAGGAGGTCCTTGTTCCATCTAACTGAAAACTCTCTGCTGTTACCCAGGCCCGTGCCCTCCTATGCTACTGTCATGCACAAGAGAAAAAGCTGTCAGCTTGTTCCCACTGAGCCTCTTCCAGATCTGAAGCTCCAAGGAAAGTCAAGGTTGAGTCTTGTGGGCCCAACTGTGGGCAGCCCCAGGCCCTCTCTCTTTGCTTCCAATCCACTCCATCACTTTTCTCCCGTCTGCCCGCTACTGGGCAGAGGGACTCTTGGTGCAGGGTCGGCTGTGAGCTGTCCAGGGTCCCAGGGCACACTCCTGCTCCTTCTCTGCCCATTCCCTTCCCCTGCACCCAAGGAGTTGGGAAATAGCTCAGATTCCGATGACAAGGAGACTGGGCCCCAGGCAGAGCAGTGGCTGACAAGTTGCGTGTTACAATAAATCCTCACAATTAGACCCTGCGAAAAACACTGCTGTCGCATCCCTAATATACAGCAGAGAGTTGGCTCAGTGTTCCTGGCAACCAATTCTTGAACTAAAAATAGTTGGCTGTGGCTTCACCTTTCCCTCCTCAGCATCCAGTCTCCATAGGTACCAGGGAGGGAATGACCCTGGTGTCCAGGTCCTGCCCTGGTGCTGAAGGGCAGAGCATCAAGGGAAGATGCTCACATTCACTAATGTGACTGTCAAGGAATTGCCCTGCAGAGTAGGGAGTGGGGACCTTCTGTGAGGGACGGGAGACGGCCTGAGCTGTTTTAAAGTAAGTAAGAGGCTTTTTGAGTAGGCAGCCACCTCCTGAGGCCTCCCAATCCCACCTCTTCAGCACCCTCTCCACCCTCTCGCATCCCCCTCTGCCCAGCAGCAACACAAAGGGGCCCGAAGGTGCAGCTTTAGGGAGTCTAATGGCCTAAGGAATAAGTTCTCACCCGCTGTGACACCTTGGGCCAGTCACATCTCTGGGTTTCAGCTTCCTCGTCTGCAAACGAAGGATTAAATAAGTTGATCTGTTTCTGTCTAGATCCTTAGGCATGGTGAGCCCTCACAATGGCAAATACTCTGTCCCAAGTATGCTCACATGCATCAAAGTCTCTGAAATGCCAACACGTGGGTGTGCAACCCCCTCGCAGAGCAGTGGTCAGCACGTACAGAGAAGCAGCCCTACGTCAGACCCTCTGCCTTAGAACCACTTGCCAATAATAAGTCACCCATCACCCCTATGAAACAGGTGGTTCATGAAGTCTTGTCAGTCAGTCATCCCTTAGTCTAAATGAGTCTAAAAGTCCTTTCCTGGAAGACAGGGGGAAGCATGGAGTCTTGGGGTCCCTCCTGGGGCTGTTGGGATATCAAAAGCCTTACCTGGCTTCCCATCATCCCTGTGCAAAGCCCCTAAGTGGAAACCATGGGCCGCCACAAGACGTGGCCCCAACCCAGGTTTCCAACCTCAGAATGTCATCCCCTGTCCTGGGGTCCTAGGACTCCTCACTGTTCCCCAAACAGACGGAGCACAGTCCCACCTCCCGGCCTTTGCTCACAATGGTGCCTCCACCTGGAATGCTGTTGTCCCTTCTCCCCTGTCTCTCTCCCCTCTGTCCCCTACATTTCTCTGTTGGTAGAAATCCTACTCATCTTTGAAAGTACAAATGTCACCAAGTCTTTGATGAAGTTTTCCCTATCCTGTGGCTAGAAGGAGCCCCTCAGGGCCCCTCTTCTAACAGCATTGGAAACGATGTAGTGTTGGAACCAGAAGAATCTTAGGGACCATGTTCACCAGCATTTCCCAAGATATTTTGACTGTGACTCATCGTAAGAAATCCACTCTGTGTTGTGACCCAGCACAGACACACAGACACACAAGTGCATAAAACACACGTGCATATACATATAGTCCACACTCAACCATAGACACAAATAGACACACTTACACATACATGCAGGTACCTGTGGAAACATGTACACACATGTGCAGCCAAGAGAAATTTTTTTTATTTTTATTTTTTAGACAGGGCTTCACTCTGTCACCCAGGCTGGAGTGCAGCGGCACAATCTCAACTCACTGCAGCCTCAACCTCCTGAGCTCAAGCGATCTTCCTGCCTCAGCCTCTCGAGTAGCTCAGACTACAGTCACGCACCACCATGACCGGCTAATTTTTATATTTTTTGTAGAGACAGGATTTCACAACATTACCCAGGCTGGCCTTGAACTCCTGAGCTCAAGCAATCTGCCCACCTCGGCCTTCCAAACAGGCATGAGCCACCGTGCTGGCCCAGTACGTTTCTTTGTGTGATACTTACCTCTATTGTGTGCCGTGCTCTGATGCAGTTGCTTTAAGTTTTTTTCTTTCTTCGAATGTTGGTTCTGACACTAAATTTATTTCCCCATCCTGTAATGGGTTGCAAACTGCAGTTTGGAAAATACTGAACAAGTTCAACCCCTTATTTGCAGATAGAAGCACCAAGGTCCAGAGGGAGGAAGGGACTGGATCAAGGTCATGCAACCAGTTGGTGGCCAGACTCAGACCAGAGTCCAGTGTCCTTGATTCACAGCAGTGACCTCTCCTCTGTCGTGGAGCCGCTGATGCTACAGCTACTCCTGCGAGGTTGCAGCTCCACAAGTGAAAGGACCTTGTCCCCAGCACCCCCAACCCTGCCCCCAGGTGCCCAATAAACGGCTCCATTGGACTGACTGCACAATGATGCAAAAGTGGTTTGGAAGTCAATGAGGGCTGTGCTGGAGTGAGGGGTTAATACATTCAGCTGCTGCGGCCTGGAGACAAGGTCAGCTTTAGCTCATTAGTGGGGCTGGGCTTTCCCAGGGCTTAGGAATTCTGAGATTGGGGCGGGGCAGAGACAGGGAGGAAGGGAGGCTGGAAGAGAGGTGGCGATCCATCAGCAGGGAGGGGACATTTTGGGGAAGGAAGGTGGTCAGGGTGGCTGTGATGGTGACAGCGGGTGGCAGGATATGATGGGATATGAGGGGGGCTACAGCTCATTAGAAATCTGAACAAGCTCCAAAGAGGATGGAACTCAGTCTCCCCCCAGCTCCTCCTGTCTTCCTCTGAGAAGTGGCAGGGGAGGTCGGCGAGGCCATGTGCTGATGAGCACAGAGAAATAAGGGGCGGCAGAGATGCAGAAGTGAGTAATTTCGACACAGCTCTGCCGAGTTAATATCAGAGGCTGCGCTGCTCAGAGATGGCCAAAGAGCCACTTGAGGCCTTTACAGCCCCCTCCTTCCTGTGACACTCCCCCCTTCCACCCATCAGAGCTCAGGACACTCATCTGTTAATGAGACAGGCAGCTGGTTCCCCACACCCATCCTTGGGTGGAGAAAGACTTGTTGCTGGCAGGCACAGACTCCTCAGGGGCTGGGAGTGCTAGGCCATCCCCTGTGACTGCCCCTCTGCTTCCCAATGAGGGGTGTGATTGGCACAAATCACAGAGAAAGAAGACAACTAGGGTGGCCTGGCAGGAGTAGAGGACTGGCCATTGGTTTACTCATTCATTTGGTGAGTATCCATTAAGCTCCTGCTGTGTGCCAGGCCCAGTGTGAGATGTGCAGAAGTGTAGCTGTGAACAAGACAGTTTAGAATGTAGCAGAGAAGGCCGGGCGCAGTGGCTCACGCCTGTAATCCCAGCACTTTGGGAGGCCGAGGCGGGTGGATCATGAGGTCAGGAGATCAAGACCATCCTGGCTAACATGGTGAAACCCCATCTCTACTAAAAATACAAACAATTAGCCGGGCATCGTGGTGGGTGCCTGTAGTCCCAGCTACTCGGGAGGCTGAGGCAGGAGAATGGCATAAGCCCGGGAGGCAGAGCTTGCAGTGAGCCAAGATCGTGCCACTGCACTCCAGCCTGGGCGACAGACCGAGACTCCATCTCAAAGGGAAAAAAAAAGAGAATGTAGCAGAGAAAACGGGCTTTAGACCTTGCTTGGAGCAAGGGAGAGTCCCACAGGAGGCGCTGGTGAAGCCTTCCTAGAGGGAGTGAGGTTTAAGGCAAAATTTCCAAAGAAGTTGAGGAGCCTAGAACCCAGGTGAGAAGTTGAGATGGGATGGGTGGCTGAGGAGACCCCTCATATATGTAGTTTGATGGGGCCTCCTCCACCCTGTGTCTGGGCCTCAGCTTTGCAGCATGGGGAACTCTGTTTTTCAGTTGCCTTTAATGGGAATTCGACTCATAATAAACAAACCTTCCAAAGACTGAGTCATACATCAAAATGTCAATTCATTTTTTTTTAATGGAAATATATTTGACTAGCTAAAGCTTATCAGCAACCTGCTTCAGGATCACAAACCCAGAGTGTGAGCCTCAATGCAATATCACACCAACTTAGAAACTCTGGGCAAACCTTTCATCTTCTGTGAGCTTCAGTTTCCTCATCTGAAAATAGGGTTAATCATCGCACTTACCTAGGGGCATGAGGAGGATTAAGTGAGCTATTACGTGTCAAAGTACCTCATCTCTACAGAAGGACTATACACAGGCTGGTGATTTCATAAATTTGCATTTATTTATTTATTTTTATTTATTTACCATTTTGAGACAGGGTCTGTGTCACCCAGGCTGGAGTGCAGTGGCATGATCTTGGCTCACTGCAGCCTTGATCTCTCAGGCTCAAGTAATCCTCTGACCTCAGCCTCCCAAGTAGCTGGGACCACAGGTGTGCACCCCCATGACTGGATAATTTTTTTTTTTGAGGCAGGGTCTTACTATGTTGCCCAGGCTGGTCTCAAACTCCTGTGCTCAAGCGATCTGCCCACCTCAGCTTCCCAAAGTGCTGGGACCACAGGCATGAGCCACCGTGCCCAGCCTGCATTTATTTTTTGGTAGATGATGAATGCACATGGTACAAATTCCAAAGGTACCAAACGACATAAGTTGACCAGGGAGTCTCCTCCCTGGTTCTCACCCTGCCTCAATCATTAGCTACCCAGTTCCCCTCTTTGGAAGCAACCCAAATTATCAGTCTTTGTGTATAACTTTTTTTCTAAAAAGTCTCTTTTATATTACAATAATAACTTGTTGTATACAGAAATCCAAAAAGAATACAGTGAACACCTTTTATTCCTTCCAGGCTCCCACCCCAGAGGTAACTGTGGGGCGGTCTTTTGTTTAAAGGATAACTATTATTGCTAGTCCTGGATATATCTCTCAGGGGACAGTCTACTCAGGAGACCAGATTATAAATGAGAACATGCTGGATTTGCCAGGAAATGGGCGGAAATGATGTCAAGTTCCCAAGGGATATTTTTATCAACTTAGTGAGAGGTGAAGCCAGCTGGACTTCCCAGATCCAGTGGGGACTTGGAGAACTTTTCTGTCTTATAAGAGGTTTGTAAAATGCCCCAATCAGAGCTCTGTAAAAACGCACCAATCAGCACTCTGTAGCTAGCTAGAGGTTTGTAAAATGCACCAATCTGTGCTCTATAAAAATGCACCAATCAGCATTCTGTAGCTAGCTAGAGGTTTGTAAAATGGACCAATCAGCAGGACATGGGCGGGGACAAATAAGGGAATAAAAGCTGGCCACCTCCCCCTGCCCCCAACTCCCCCACCCCCCACTCCACCAGCCAGTAGTGGCAAGCCGCTCAGGTCTCCTTCCACGCTGTGGAAGCTTCCTTCTTTAGCTCTTTCGCTCTTCACGATAAATCTTGCTGCTGCTCACTATTTTTGGATCTGTGCCACCGTTAAGAGCTGTAACCCTCACCGTGAAGGTCTGCGGCTTCATTCTTGAAGTCAGCGAGACCATGAACCCACTGGAAGGAACAAACTCTGGACAATTAGGGCCAAGGAATGAATGGCCCCTGGTCACTCTAGAGAGATTTATCATCCATCCAGTCCTTCTGGTGGGGCCCTCTACTAGGTGCTGTGGAGAACACAAAGATGAATGAGAGAAGCATGCATCTTTCATCTTTTATTAGTAGGACAAAGGACTTAGGTCCGTGGATTCATCCAAGTCCGAAAGGAATAGGAGAGTTCCCCTAATGTACCTCTCAGCACCACTACTATTTCACAGACCAAGAAACCGAGATCCAGAGAGAAGACATGATGTGCCTAAGGCCACACAGCAAGGGGATGGCTGGGTCAGGTCTGGCAGGCAGATTTGGGGACACAACCCTAAAAAAGGTGGGAACTGATGCATGAGAGTGGGGGGCCTGGAGTGTGTTACAATCCAGGAGAGAGGGAAGGAAGGCTACTCCAGGCAGAGCTTGAGGAAAAGCCCCAGGGCAGGGGGCTTGGGAGTGCGCAGGATTCACTCTGACTCCCAGCAGGATGTTCACAGCAGAGGACCTGGAGCAAGGCTGGAAAGGAGGGGTGGGCAGAGATTCTGGTCCAGCCAGGGGGAGTCACCGTGGGAATACAGCAGTCAGAGATTCAGGGACCCCGGTGCTGCCAGACTCCAGAGAACATGTTCCTTCTGCAGCCTGCATGGGCGCACCTCTGGAGTCTGCACCACACCGCACCCCCGCTGCACAGCTGGCACAGCTGGAGAGGCATGGCCAGAGCTTCACCTTCACTGCTTTTCTTCCTTGACCCTCTCCACCTCCTGCCTCTTTTGCCCCATAACAACATCCTTCCTGTGAGGGGAGACTCCCAGGTCACCTCTGTGACACCCCTATCAATAAGTCCTCCACCTGGATTTCCTCCACGGGGCTCTCTGCTCGTTTATTTGGGGCGACTCCCATACTGCCTTCACCCCCTAGCCTTGGGACTGTCCCATCAGGCCCCCTGGGGTGGCCTCCCCATCCCTCCAATTTGCTGGAATCACAGGCAAGGAAAGCCTCATCATGCACTAGCATTTGCAAACTCAGCTCCCAAGCAGCCTGCAGTCGCCAAGGTCTTAACAGGAAGGGATGGCCCAAGCCCACTAGTATCTGGATAATTTGAGAAGGTCTTGTTACAGGGACTATTTACAAATATGTGCACAGGGTGGGGGGACCTCAAGGGGACATGCAACATCTTGAGGCCAGTGAGAACTCAGCTGTGACCTTTGTTAGGTCCAAAAGGAAAAGGAGAGGGAGAAGTTCCCAGACACTGTAGAAGAGCCATGGAGAGAGGCTGCCACTGGACCTGCAAGGACCTCAGTCAAGGGACACAGCCAGCCCATGGCCAACCTACAGGGAGAGAGTTGGAGGGATAAGTACCCGACCTCACCGTCCTTGCTCCAGCATGGACTTCCTTATTGACTGAGCCCAGCCAGAGTGGGAAGGTGACGGAGGACTTAGACAGCCCTGAACACAGAGCAGATGGGGAGGGTGGAGGGTGGATGTGGAGGGGCAATGGGAGATCCCTGGCATAGCCACCTGTTTCCTTCACCATGGACTGATGTCCATCCTCCTTCCATGTCCTCACAAGTCCTACCAGGCTCTTTGCAGCTAATGGATACCCATCTCACAGGTAACACCTCTTTTCCCTCCTCTCCTTGCCACATGACTTAGGAGCCCTTTGTGCTCCTCCTGCAGCTGGCCTGCAGGTGGGAACCATAATCTGAGCCATTATCACTCCCTTGCCCCAACTCCATGGGGACAGAACCATCTGGCCAGCCTCAGACAAGTCCTCTCATTGCAGGAGGGACTCGGGAAGGGGCGGGCATGAGGCCTTCCTCTTCTGGAATGAGCTCCTGCTGTGTAGCCAGTGGACTGAACCCTGGTCAGCACTTCCCTGGCTCAGGCATGCCTGGGAGGTGCTGGCCCCCATCCAGTTGAGCCACTGGGGCCTGGCCAGATGGCAGGCAGCAATGCTAAAGCTGGCTCTGAGCCACAGGCTTGGCTGTGAAAATTGAGCAATGGGTGGCCCAAGGGAGGCAGATGCCCTTAGCCACCTAGGGCAGAGCCCCAGGTGGCCAAGCCCCATCCTGCTGTGGCTCACCAGACTTAGACTGCAGGTCCACTGAGTCTGGCAGGGGCCCTGGGGTGGCAGCCATGCCCTGGGAAGGTGGTGTGGTACAGAGCCAGGGAGGCTGAGAGCTGGGAGCCCGGGCTCGGCTCTGCGCTGCCCCCACACACATGGTCTTTGGAAAACTGCTTCCTCCTCTGAGCAGAACCTTTCTCCCAAAATGAGATCTCCTATAGAACTCCACTATATAAAACTGGTTGAAACAGAAGTGTACCCCCACAGCCCCGTCCCTGGGCTCCCCTTCACCACCCGCTCCCTGCACCCAACCTTCAGCACCAGTCCTGAGGCATCTTTTTGGAATCTTGGGTTCCACAGAAAACGGTTTGGACACCATGGTCTGCGTGCTCCCTGAGTGGTCCCAGGCAGCTCTCATAGGCTGTAAGATTTTTAAATGCATATCAAAATAGACAAAATGTTATAAACTCCCCATGTACCCATCACTTGGATTCCACAATTAACAACTCACAGCCAACCTTATTTCATCAATGTCCTCACCTGCTTCCTCCTTTCCTGTATTATTCCGCAAATTCTGGACATCATGTCATTTCATCTATAAATATTTCAGTCTGTATCTCTAAAAGATAATGACTCGTTTTAAATACATAACCACAATGCCATTATTACACTTTAAAAATTAACAACCATTCCTGAAATTGTCAAATATCTAATCAGGGTTCATATTTCCAATTGTCTATTTATAGGTTTTTGCTTGTTTTTAAAAATCTGTTAAAGAGTCAGAGTCCCAGTGAGGTCCACATAACATATTGCTGCTGGTTGATAGGTCTCTGGTCTCTCTTGGTCTTGCTCTGTGAGTTAGAAGTGGCCGCTGAAGGTCAGGGTGGCCATTTGCGTGGGCTTCCTCGGGCGCAGTGAAGACATTTCCAAGAGCCTGGAGGGGGGATTTGTCCTGCCCTGAGCCCTTTGTAAGGCCAGAGGGGAAAGGAGGGGAGGGAAGGAGTGAAGGGCTGGTGAAGCTGCCACTGCATCTTCCCACCAGGAGGCTGAAGCTGCCTGCCTGGGGTCAGGTGGGGGGCTGTTCCCATCCAGGACTGGGTGACCTTGAACCCCAGAAAAGGGGGGTGCCTCGCTGTAGTGAGCAGGATGCAGAAGAGGATGGGTGCTCAGAGAGTGCGCTCTCTTGGAGGCAGGAGCGTGGGGCCTAAGTCACTGATAAAAGTGACCATTAACTGAAGACATTTCATTTGGCATCTGCTGAGACACGACTTTGCCAGAGGCTGGGACTGCAGCGATGATTGGAAAGCAGTCTCTGCCCTCTGGGAGCTCCAAGCTCTTGGGGGAATCAGCTAAGCACATACCCTGTGTATTTAACCTCTAGATTTCAGTATACCTATCTGTAAAATGGAAAAATAGCACCTCACCTATTAGAGCGGCTGGTTTCGACCAAAGTCCTTTCTGGCTCTAAAGTGGGATTTTATGAAGAGGAAAACAAGGGACAACCTATACCTGTAGTAGAGATGAGGGGAGGGCAGGGTGAGGAACATTCCCACCAAAAGCCCAGAGTCTCAGGCCCTGGCTTGCCTGACTGCCCGCTGATGCTCCACCACGGCTTTCACCCCAGTGCCTTCCCATGGCCCCAGTGCTCTGGAAATGATGGAGTTCAGGAAATGCAGAGTGGCAGACCCTAGCCTCTTCAGACAGAATGGGTCTGGATCACAGCCTCACGGAGGAGCTGCATTTCTGCTGTCCATGGTGCCACACTGCTGTCAAGGCCAGATTTCCTCAGCCTCAGCACATGGATATTTTGGGCCAGATAATTCTGTGTCGTGAGGGCTGTCTTGTGCACTGTAGGATGTTTAGCTGGACCACAGCTTCTACCCACCAAATGCCGGTAGAACTCCGTCAACTATGACAACCCAAAATGTCTTTGGATATTGTGAAACGTCCCCCCTGGAGAGAGCCACTGGTCTGGGCTGGTGGGATGCAACTTCTCTGTAAAGATAAGTGGATGTGTGTAGGTCCTTTCCATGCTGATCTTCCGGCTGACATCTCTGATGTGTTTTCACTTCCAAGACGCCTTCTCATTCGCCCAACTCTTCTTATTTCAAATTCACCTTTAAAAAGTGTTTTTTTTGTTTTCTTGTTTGTTTGGTTTTTGAGACGGAGTCTTGCTCCGTCGTCCAGGTTGGAGTGCAGTGGCGAAATCTCAGCTCACTGCAGCCTCCACCTCCCAGGTTCAGGCAATTCTCCCGCCTTAGCCTCCCGAGTAGCTGGGACTACAGGCACCCACCACCACGCCCTGCTATTTTTTTGTATTTTTAGTAGAGACGGGGTTTCATCATGTTAGCCAGGATGGTCTCAATCTCCTGACCTCATGATCTGCCCGCTTCGGCCTCCCGAAGTGCTGGGATTACAGGCGTGAGGCACCACACCCGGCCAAAAAGTGTTCTTAACAAACAAACAAAAAAGCAACAAACTTCAATGGCCCTCTTGGCCACACTTAATAAATGCAAAATATGGTAATTGTGCCCAGGGTAAGTTCACTCGCCCTTGAGTGGTACAAGTCAGACTTGGAGGGAGGAGGAGGAGCCCTCTGTGGCCCTCACCTATTGTCACTGCCAACCTCTGTCCCATGGCTTGTCTCCACTCCCCACTTTAGCCCATCCACTGGGAAAAGCAAAAAGGGAAGACTAGCCCCAGAGCATCATTTTCCTGGAGCCGGGGCCTCCTGAAGGTGATAAAGGTGATACCCCAGCTCCCCAGAGGACTAGGCTCAGGTCACCTCTCCATGGTACACTGAAAAATATCTGGAGTGGGAGTTGGGGACATGGGCTCCGATCCTGTCTAGGCCAAAGCCAGCTGTGTCACCTCGGACTCAGAGGTATTGACCTCTGAGCTCAGCCTTCTCATCTGTAAAGTGAGGCTGTTAATACCTCCTTCGTGGGGTTATTAAAAGAATTAAATGGGAAATGTTTGTGAAGGAGCTACATAGTGCAAATTGCAAGACAAATCTTAATTATTATTATTATCTCTTGTTCTAAGTGAGAGAATGAAGAACATCACACCCCTTATCCAAAGGCCTGGAAAACCCACAGGCCCTCCACTGCAGCCCCCCAGCCTCATCCCATCTCCTCTTCCCATCAGACCAGCACCCTACCCTGCAGCTCCCAGCCTCATCCCACCTCCTCTTCCCTTCAGACCAGCCCCTCCCCTGCAGCCCCCAGCCTCATCCCATCTCCTGTTCCCATCAGACCAGCACCCTACCCCGCAGGCCCCAGCCTCATCCCATCTCCTCTTCCCATCAGACCAGCCCCCTCCCCTGCAGCCCCCAGCCTCATCCCACCTCCTCTTCCCTTCAGACCAGCCCCCTCCCCTACAGCCCCCAGCCTCATCCCATCTCCTCTTCCCATCAGACCAGCCCCCTCCCCTGCAACCCCCAGCCTCATCCCATCTCCTGTTCCCATCAGACCAGCCCCCTCCCCTATCCTATACTTGTTCCTTGGGCTCTGTCTCTAAGTGACCCTCCTGCCTTGAAAGTCTCCCTCTCTCACATATCCATACCCATTTCCTTCAATACCCAGCTCCCAACCCACCTCTTCCAGGAAAATCTTTCCTCTGAAAAAGGGGGTGGGCTCAAAGCCAGATCACCTCTTTCCCCAACTGAATTACCTATTGTGACCTCCACAACCCCATGCCAAACTAAGCACAGTGCCAGGCAGATCTAGGTGAATAGTAACAATGACAATGACGATCATTCATAATATTGAATAATAAAAATAGCAAACATTTGAAGCATTTACTATGTGCTAGGTACTGTGCTAAGCACTTTACATATTTTAATTCCTCTGTCGAATGCCGGCTAGCCATGTGGGATTAAACACCTGCCTCTCTGCCTCCAAACCCCAGCACAAGCATCACCTCCCTGGTAGAGTCTTCCCCATTGGTCTCAGGCAGAATTAATATTCCTGCCTCCACACCCACAGTGCCTGGTCTATTGTTGACCTAATTTCACCAGCTCTTCATTATTTATCAAAGTGGCTGCTTCCCATTCCAGCCTGTGAACATCTTGAGGGCCAGGACCCTGTTATATTTATCTTTATTAGCTTCAGTCTCCAACAGTGACTGGTACCTAGTTGCTCCTCATTAAATGTTTGTTGAATGAATGCACAGATGAATGGAGTAATTAACACAATATCCCCCGATGTTCATGGGATTTTAAAGAGGCCAATTTCCTAGCCTCATACTTCACAAACATTCCAGACCAGTGCTACTCCAAGCATGATCTACAGATCGGCACCTGTCTGCAAACTGTGTGTTGCCAGTTTATGACCAGGTAAGTGCAGAAATTGAGAATAAGCATTTAGCAATTTTTTTTTTTTTTGGAGAGGGAGTTTTGCTCTTGTCGCCCAGGCTGGTGTGCAATGGCGTGATCTCAGCTCACTGCAACCTGCGCCTCCTACAGGTTCAGGCAATTCTCCTGCCTCAGCCTCCTGAGTAGCTGGGATTACAGGCATGCGCCACCACGCCCGGCTAATTTTGTATTTTTCATAGAGACGAGGTTTCTCCATGTTGGTCAGGCTGGCCTTGAACTCCCAACCTCAGGTGATCAGCCCTCCCGGACCTCCCAAAGTGCTGGGATTATAGGCGTGAGCCATGGCACCGGCCCATGGCTCATATTTAATCTCCACAACTATTGTTTTCATCCTTTTTTTCAGGGGGAACTGAGGCTTATTGAAGTTCAGCAACTCCCCAAGGTCCTAGAGGGCAGTGGTAGGGTGGAGGTGGTGACCCAAGCAGTTGGATCCACAGCTCATGCCTCAGCCACATCACTGGCAGAGTGTCAAGGGACTCAACAGGAACATTCATGCTAACTTGGCAGGTTCTGGAAAGCTCTATGCAGGAAGTGATGTTTGTTCTGAGCCTTGAAGAAGGCATAATGGGAAGGGGCATTCCAGGGCAGAGGCACACAGGAGACAACGGCGTGAGGGCAGTCTGGTGAGGCTGGGCTGGGTGTGGTGGCTGGTCTTGAACTCCTGACTTCAGGTGATCCACCCGCCTTGGCCTCCCAAAGGCTGGGATTACAGATGTGAACTACTGCTCCTGGCTACATTTTGACATTTTTAAGCCATTAGACAGAATAGCTTTATGTCCATTTGATGTGCTAGTGTTTAAACTGGGCTTTCATTTTGTCTTTTTTTTAAATTGCTTTCTCTCCTTCCTTTGTTCCTTCGTTCCTTCGTTCCTTCCTTCCTTCCTTCCTTCCTCTCTTTCTCTCTTTCTTCTCTCTCTCTTTTTTTTTTTTTTTTTTTTTTTTTTTTTGAGTCGGAGTCTCGCTCTGCCGCCCAGGCTAGAATGCAGTGGCCGGATCTCAGCTCACTGCAAGCTCCGCCTCCTGGGTTTACGCCATTCTCCTGCCTCAGCCTCCTGAGTAGCTGGGACTACAGGCGCCCACCACGTCGCCCGGCTAGTTTTTTGTATTTTTTAGTAGAGACGGGGTTTCACCGTGTTAGCCAGGATGGTCTCGATCTCCTGACCTGGTGATCCGCCCGTCTCGGCCTCCCAAAGTGCTAGGATTACAGGTTTGAGCCACCGCGCCCGGCCTCTTTCTTCTCTCTTTGACTGAGTCTCACTTTCTTGCCCAGGCTGGAATGCCATGGCAAGATCTGGGTTCGCTGCAACCTCCGCCTCCCAGGTTCCAGCGATTCTCCTGCCTCAGCTTCCCAAGTAGCTGGGATTACAGGCTTATGCCACCACGCCCAGCTAGTTTTTGTATTTTTAGTAGGGATAGGGTTTTACCATGTTGGCCAGGCTAGTCTCGAACTCCTGACCTCAAGTGATCCACCTGCCTTGGCTTCCCAAAGTACTGGGATTACAGGCGTGAGCCACCACATCTGGCCTTTTATTGCATTTTTCTAATAATTCATTCCCGCAGTGTTTTGCAATCATATTGGCCTGTGACAGATTAGACATTTTAAAATACGGAACCAGTTATTTGCCACAGTTGTCTGAGAAGTATGGTTCCAGACCAGCAACCTTCCCAGGATGGTTAAGCCAGTGGAACCCCACAGGCAGGAGGTGCCTACTCAGCCGTGCCTCCCTGGGTCTCACCCATCATTACATCAAATCTGTCTCTCCTACTGTTTGGAAGGACATGTGATTGTCTTTTATTCCTGTTTGGAATCCTCACATTTCTCGTTTCTTCCAAATCTGGCAGATTAAATGAATGAAAGCCGATTCCGCTGCCAGCCTGGACAGGAAGGGGAGAGGGCAAGGGAGGGATGGGATGAGAAGAGAGTTTGGAAAAGGCCATGCTGGGAAAAGAATGCTGGGATGGAGTAGGAGCCTATCCTGAGGAGGGTGTGCAGAGGCTGCTTTGGCTGGGGCTGAGAGGGGAGGAAGGGTGTAGGAGGGAGGGACAGGGCAGACACTAGCATCTTCACTAAGCCCAGCAGATGACAGCCAGGCCCTTGAAGGTGAAAGGAGGTAGTTTCAGGACAAATGAAAAGGGGATATTGAACCTTTTTACAGAGGGAATGTTGAACGCCAAACTCTCATAACCCCCCTGAGGCTGCCAAGGCCCAAACTATAAATAAGTAGGTCGAGGAATGAGGCAGAAGCCTCCCTCCCCTCACCTGTCAGTCGGCGGAAAGTGGTGGGGTGGAGGTTAAGTCAGTGAAATCAACACAGACAGGATGAAATGAGCTATCTGTAGATGCCACTTCAGAAAGCGAGAAGGTCTGACTCCTGGGCAAAAAAGTCAGGAAGAGCAAGACTTGATTGCAGTCCAATCGATGGCATTAGCATATTTAAAGATCATGTCAAGGGGAGGATAATGGGGCTCAGAGAGGCAAAATTTGATGGTGTTTATTAAGCAGAGAGAAACACAGAAGCTGGAGCCATCTAGTCCCTAGAGAGCGTGCTCCAAGGTGGGGCCAGGGAGGGAGCGAGGCCTTGGCTGGGCCTGGGCAAAGCTGCCAGAGGACCAACCGGCCTCCTCTCCTCTGATTCCACAGCCTACTGCTGCTGGTGAATTTCTGATCAAGAATTCTGCTCCCCACAAAGAATTGCCTAGAGGGTGGGACCAAGCTGCCCCTCACACTTGGGCATCCAGTCCACTCCATCGTGATGATGAGGATGATGATAGTATTGGTGACTACAGCTAACCCTCATTAAGCTCTTGCTATGTGCCAGGCTCCGTTCCGAGCGCTTTACAAATATCAACTCCTTCAAACTCCCCAACCACCCTCAGAAGTAGCGTTTCTACCCCGACTTTATAGATGAGAAAATTGAGGTATTGTTAAATAATTCTCCAAGTTTATACAGCTTGTAAGTGGAAAAGCCAAGATTCCAACTCAGGCCGTCTGACTCCAGAACCTGCAGGACATCAGACTGCACCGCACTTAACTGTTGTTGGGAACAGTTAGTTGTCCATCTGCTTAGCATGTCCATCCCTTCTGGGGTTGACTGGGGCAAGTCAGTGCCCACCTCGGCACAAACAGCTCCGGAGCACTAACCTAATGCGGGTTTTGCGACTCAGGACTGTGTGCTTCACCTAGAAAGTGCCAGGTGTGTGGATAAGCCATGTGAGCAGCTGGCTTCCTGGGCAATGCCCCTCCCCACGTCAATGTCCCAGGCCCCCTTAGGGCCCAGCCCTCCAGGCACTGTGAGCTGGGAATCAGGAGAGGAAGGGACTAGGCTTACCCTCTGTGTACCTCCATTTTCTCACCAGTAAACTGTGTGTGTTGCATCTTATGATCTCTTAAAATAACTCCAGCTCCAAATGAAGGCCAGTGGACCCATGAACACGCTGGCTCTTGCCCAGTGTGCTGAGAAGTCAGCAGGAGAGAGGAGTAGGGTGGGCACGGCAGGGCACAGGGTGCAGGGCAGGTGGGTTCTGTTTGATTTCAAAGCCAGCTGCCCGCCGCTCCAGGTGCTCTGGTGTAGCCCACAGGGGCTGCATTGGCCAGGCGGCCGAGGCTTTGCTGGCGGAGTGAATTTTTCTCTACCTCCCAGTGACTCCTCTTCTCCTATTCTCCCTTTTCAGCTCTGGTAGGAGAGAGGAAGAGCGAAGAGGAAGTCAAAAGTTCTGTTCATCAGGAAGGGCTGGGAGTTCCTTCCTGGGATGGGGAGCTCCGGAGCCAATCCAAAAGACGGCCCCGGGGTCTGGCGGGGAGGCCCACCGCTGCCCTGAGGGCTCGGCCGGGAGGGGGCGCTGTGTCCTCCCCACGCCCTGCCCGCGGGCTCCTAGCGGCGTTCGCCGTGCTGCAGCGCAATGCGCGCCCGGCTTTCCCCTGGGCAGCGTTCAGTGCCCGCTTGTCCTGCAGGGCACCGCCGTCTCCCTTTCATCTTGGGGCTCCCAGGTCCAAAGGGTTCCCAGATCCAGCCTCTTGCCTGAACCAAAGTGGCCAGGCACTCAGTTTGTAAGATGAACGAATGAAGGAAGAAACCAAGGAATGAATAAGGGCTCATCCTGCAGAGCGTTCGCGTCTCAGCGCGCACCAGGCACATCAGTGCCAAAGGTGCTGGGGGTCGGGCCCAGCTCCCGGCGCGGCTGGAATGGGGGCGGCGAGGAGCTCCTCCTAGCCAGCCGCAGGGCGGGAACTGCCCAAACGCAGGTCGCAGCTTCACCCGGTTCCGCGGGGGCTCCGCTCAGTAGGGACCGCCCTGTTCTCTAGCCCCCAGTAGCCTCGCCCTCATAAATTCACCTGAGCACCCCTGCCCAAGTCCCCCTAGAATCCTTGGACTTCCCAGGCCCCGACCTCGGCCGGGCGGAAGGCTGACCCTCTACCGCGGCCCCCTTCCCCCATCCCCGGCTTCTCCCCGGGCTGCGGCGGCCGCCACCGCTGCCAGCGCGCCCCGAGGACTGCCGCAAACGCGGGCGCAAGGAAAGGGGATCCTGGCGGCGGGGCGCAGGGAGCTGGCCGGGGGAAGGGGAGGGAACCGAGGAGGCGAGGAGCGGGGAGGGAGCCGAGGGGCGAGGCGCGGAGGAGGGACCGAAGGGGAGCGGAGGGGAGAGGGAGGGGGAGGAAGGGGAGGGGACGAGCTGGGCGAGGGGGCGGGGAGCCGAGGCAAGGAGCGGCGCGGACCGTGGGGGAGGCGGCGGGGGCGAGGCCGGCAAGAGGCGGCCGCGGGCCAGGCTGAGTCGGGAAACGGCGGCCAGACTTCCCCGGGAAGGGGCGAGCGAGAGCCGGGCCAGGCCGGGCCGCGGGGCCGGGGAGCGCCGAGCCGGGCACCTCCGCACCAGGCACCGACCGAGGAGCCCGGCCGCCCACCCCGTGCCGCCCGAGCCCACAGCCGCCCGCCGGCCCCTCTGGGATGTCCGCGGGACCCGGGCATTCAGGACGGTAGCCAAGCGAGCCCGAGGATGGCACGGCATCCACAGCTCCGGCTCGTTAAGGTAAGAGCCCGCCGGCCAGTCCTCGAGCGCTGGCGTCCCGGGCCCCTGGCGGACGCGGGACGGGGCTGGGCTGTGAGTGCGATGGGGGCGGGGGCGCTGGGAGAGCCGTGCTCAGGTCCCGGAAGGCTGGGCTCCGGGGCAGCCTAACTCTCGGGACCTTTGGAGCCAGGGTTGGGTAGGCAGGGGGAGACTCAGGTGAGACAAGAAATCGTGGCGAAGCCGCCGGGATGTTGGCGGAGGAGGGGGTCCGCCCACCCGGGTAGCCGGCTCCGCGCCAAGAATCGCTCCAGGCTTTGGGGCAGAAGCCTAGGGGAGGGGAGGTTCCACCTCCCACACCCCCCTGCAGACCCCGGCCCTGGGACGGGAGGCTCTGAAGCGGGGCTCCCCACCTCACCCCAGAGCCCCCGCACAGCTCCCCGACTCCGCACGCCCCCGCCCTAGTCCTGGGAACGCGTCCTGCCCTTTCCCCTCCGCGGCAAGCTGCGAGCCCGGGGAGATGAATGCCGCCCGCGCCTGCGAGCCCTTGATCAATATCGCAGTCTCAGGGGAGGAGACGGTGCCTCCGGCGGCGGTTCCTGTTCCCCCACCGCGGCCGGGAGCGCGACGCTCGCTCTGCAAGCCTGGGCACCCGCGATCTCCGCGCTGCGCGGCCGACCCTGCGACGCGGATCGGGCGCTGGAGTTTAGGAAAGTCGCCAGACCGCACGTCCAGCGTCTGCCCGCTGAAGTTCGTGGGCGGTGGGGGCGGCCCGCGGGTTGTGTGAGCCCGGGAAGGGCTGGGAGGCCGGCAGTCCGGCCCGCCGCCCGTGCCAGGCGTCACTTGCAGCCCCGAGCGCTTTCCAAAGCGTTTTGGTCTTGTAGAGTACAGGCGCGCCCGCTGCAGTCGGCCGGAGAGGCGGGTGGGCCTCTGCGCGGCTGCCGGGAAACCCCGCGCCGCGCCAGTCTGGGCATCGCCTCACCCGGGGCTCGGGACTCCGCAGGGTCCGCTCCAGCCAAACATAGACACCAGCTTGACCCGGCTCAGGGCATTCAGAGCGATTACATTCGAGAGACTTCGGTGGATTTGGGGGAGGGGTGTGGATTGGCGGAATTTCATTTTTCCATCAGTTATTAAACCAACTGGTTTGAGTTAAGCCACCAAGATTTTTAAATGCAGCAGCTGCTGCTTCCTTAGTTGAGACGTTACAAGTTACTGAGATTTTTCTCTAATCCTGCCCCTCCCCCAAATATTTATAAATTGATTCTTAAAATGACCGAGGTTGGTCTCATTGAACCCACATCCCCTCCCTCATCCGGTATCTGAGGGCTAGGGATGAACTCACAGATTATTTTCTGGGCGTTTGAAGTGACAGACAGGTGAGGAAGGTAGAAGAAAAACATCCAGAGAGGTGGAATAGATGGCACTGAATGGTAATATTTTCCAAAAGTCTCGTGTGTACCGAAGCCAGGTCTAAATGCACAAACCAGTTACACCAAATAGTCAGTCTTTTAAATGGATTCAAAGGATTGAACTGTGGGTGTTTTCTTTCTTTCTTTCTTTCTTTTTTTTTTTCCAGGTTTACACGGAAATAGATCAATGTTCTTTTTCTGGCCTTTCTTAGAATTGTGTGCAAATCTCTGTTTAGAATGATGATGTTTTCCTTTTTAAAAAGTATTTTTATTTCCGTTGCTCCTACTAGATGGTAGGTATTTGCCCTTTATGCCTGGCCTAATAAACTCAGTAGGCATTCAATAAACACCAGATGAATGTGGGGCAGTGAGTGAATGGCCAGCAAATACTGGTTTCAAATGTTGGTTACAATTAAATAGTTGCTTTTCTTCTTTTCTTTATGTAGCATGTACAATTCCCTGAGCATTATTCTAATGTTGCTTATTTGCTTTGCAAATATTAAGTCATTTAGTCCTCCTAACAGCCCTAGGAAGTAGGAATTATTCGTGAGACACGGAGAGGCTAAGTAACTGGTTCAAGGTCACACAACCAGTGAGTAGTCAGAATTCAAACCCAGACACTCTGATAAAAGGCTTTGTTTTGTTTGCTTTTACCAGAAAATATCCTTTTTTTTTTCTTTTTTTTCTTTTTTCTTTTTTTTGAGACAGGGTCGAACTCTGTTGGTCAGGTTGGAGCGCAATGGTGTGATCATGGCTCACTGAAGCCTCAACTTCCCTAGGCTCTGGTGATCCTCCCACCCCAGCCTCCAGAATAGCTGGGACCACAGGCATGCACCACCACACCCAGCTAATCTTTGTATTTTTTGTAGAGATGGGGTTTCCCCATATTGCCCTGGCTGGTCTCGAACTCCTGGGCTCAAACGATCAGCCAGCCTCAGCCTCCCAAAGTGCTAGCATTACAGGCATGAGCCACTGTGCCTGGCCATTACCAGAAAATATTCTAAGCCACTTAAGTTTCACTGTAGAGCTCAGCCAGATGAGCGCTCAGGTAGTTTTGTCAGCATGAGAGTATGAATCTAGGGGATTTAGGGTTAATCCCAAATCCAGCTCTGTCCCCAACAAGTCAGCTGGGGTTGGGAAAGGGCTCCCTCTGGGGCCTGTATTGTGGGCCTCACACTATACCGCTTATAGAGTCCTGGGGGAAATGCGTGTGAATGGGGAGAGACAGGGTGTGTGAAAGTGTGCGTGTGAGTGGGGAGAGACAATGTGTGTGAAAGTGGCCGTGAGTCAGGAGAAGACAGAGAAGACATTGTCTCTATCCCCAGGGAGGGGCAGGGGCCTGAGCACCTCGGAGTCAACCACACACCCACTGCAGCTCTTTGTAGGGAGATGGAGTGTGGCTCTAAACATGGACCCCCGTGTCTGTGAGGGGTACAGAAGGCAAGGCCTCTCGGTGGGTTCTAACAGGAGAGTGAGCTCCCAGGAGGGAGCTGGTTTTATTGCTATTGTTATTCTTACATAAGCAATTTAGCAGCAATAGGCAAAGTTTGAAAACCAGAATGGAAAATGATTGCAACCTCACTCTCTTAATCCGGCTGCTGTATAATTCATTTAAAAAATAACCCCCTTCTCAAGCACCTGTCTGGGCACAGCTGCGGCCGTTGGGCAGCCCTGTCCCCAGTGTCACAGCCCAAGTCTGTTTCACGTTATTCCCGAGCCTCCGCAGGAGACTGTCAATGTCTGCGTGTTGCCTGTGAGTGAATGGACTTTGCCATCCCTATATCGGTGCATATCTGGGCCATTTCCAAGTTGTTTCTTTGATTAAATGATATGGAGCCAGGTTTTCGAGGGGAGCGTTGGCAGGAGGCATGAGGAACGCGAAACAGTGAGCCCAGGGTGGGCCAGTGAGCTGCTGTGGCGTACGGGACTGCTGGCCTGGCCACAGACTGGGGGCCAAAATGGGGAGTGGCGAAAGCCAGGCCAAGCCCCTTAGATTTGAAATGACCAGCCATAGAGAGGAATGTGTAGGTTATGGAAAAGTAGAACACTCACCCAGAGCCAGTGAGGACGAGCTCAAGTGGAAAATCCATTTCTCACCCTCTCTAACATTGGCTCCTCAGACAGCATCGGCCTGCAGCTGAGTTCAGCCACATATAAGGAGTTTGGGGGTCAAAGGTGCCACCAACCCAAGTGCCCATGTGGCCTAGAAGCAAGCGGTTAGGTGCTGGGCTGATAATTGCAGCAGCCATTGAAGGGGAAAGGCCATCAGGCTGGGAGTCAGTGAACCTGACTCTGGTCCCAGCTCTGCCTCCAATCAGCTGTGTGATGACAGGTTGGTCACTTTCCCTCTCTGAGTCACAGCTTATCTGTCTGTAAACAGGGATATTGGACTGGATTCTCTGTTACTTCTCATGTCTCTGTGAAAGGTCTGTGTTTTCAAATACTCCTTAGGGACATGACCTCACATAGAAAGAGGCAGGTGCCACCGATTGGATTCCCAGCTCTCCCCCTTCCCAGCTCTGCTCAAGCTGAGGGACCTTGGAACATGGTACTTGGACCTAAGTACTCTCTCTGGGCTTCCTTGTCCCCAGCTATAAAATGGGGGAAATGCCTAACTCAGGAGGTTGAGGTAAGGACAAAAGGAATTAATACATGGAAAGTGCCTGGAACCGTTCCTGGCACAGTCTGCTTTCAGAAAAATCTGCAAGGTGGCTACTCTCAGTGGAAATAAGTTAATGCAGGAACAGCAACTAGCAGCTCTTGGACATGCAATATATTATACATTTTCTGCATCTTTTACCCTTCACGGCACTGGGCCTCATAATCCGTTGCACATAGTAGGTGTTTAACAAATGTTTGTCGACTTCATGGATGGTTTTGTTGTTGCTTCTTCTGTTTGGTATTGTACAATTGGAAAGAACTCGTTTCTGTTCCCACAGGATGCAGATGTCATGTCAAAACAGAAGGCTGAGAGATGTTCAAACCACCCTAGCAGAAAAGCCATCTCTGATGCAGAAAGGACTGGAACTCCCCCTTAAGCCCACTGTGGTTATTAAAAAAGAGAAAACGACAGCCAGCCAGTGCGGCACCCCGGTGATCTGGAGCATCCCTTGAGGGTAGAGCCTCAGCCAGTGAAACTCCAGCGCTTTTGCTGTCTGGAGGAGGGCAGGTCGCTAACAGTGATCTGGGCCGTTTCTTCCTCAGTGAAAAGAGGGAGTAGGGTGATCTCTCCCAGCTCCGATTCTATCCTAACCACTCACAGTATCAACCAAAGAAGGGTGAGCCCATTTTGAAGGTAAAGCCAGGTCGAGATTTCAGCTGCAGTTTTAATAGTCAAAGAATGAATTCGTTAACTACAAATGATTCTTTTCTACTAAATTCAGGGAGGTCCCTGTCAGCAGAGTCCCTAGGAATTTTTTTTTTTTTTGAGACAGGGTCTCACTCTGTTGTCCAGGCTGGAGTGCAGTGGTGCGAACACAGCTCACTGCAGCCTCAACCTCGTGGGCTCAAGTGATCCTCCCTCCCACCTCAGCCTCCCCAGTAGCTAGGACTATAGGCATGCATCCCCACACCTAGCTAATTTTAAAATTTTTTGTAGAGACAGGGTCTTGTCATATTACCCAGGCTGGTCTCGAACTCCTGGGCTCAAGCAATCCTCCCACCTCAGCCTCCCAAAGTGTTGGGTTACAGGTGTGAGCCACCGTGCCCAGCCTGCATTGTTTTAAAATGCTTGTCTTTGGACTTGCTGCTCTCGGCCAGCCATCCCTCACCCCACCCAGTGTGGCAGTCAACATCTTCTTGTATGGGTGGGAACAGCAGATGAAGCCAATGTGTGCCTGAATCTTTACTCTGCCCTGAAGCTGTGGGCAAGTTGTCACTCTGCACCTCAATTTCTTCGTCTGTCTAAAGCGGGGGAAATAATACCTACTTTATGGGATAATCATAATGACCACGAGATGCCAGGTGTGAAATTACGCACAGTTGCACAGTGTCTGGCACACAGTAAGTGCATAATAAATATTAGCTATAGTAATCACTTAATAAATCTTACCAACTTCCTCAGTCTAAGAAAGGCCATGAAAAGGAAGAGTGGTGAGGGATGGGGGTAGAGGAAGGGTACTTGGTGTACAGAATCTCCTGCTGCCTCAGAGCACTTTTCACAGTCCCTGGGGAAAAGGGATCAGCTACCAGCCATCAGCTGAGCTTGAAGGTCATGGACAGACCTGAACATCTCTGATACGGAAAAACCTGACAATAAAAGTAGATATGTAGGGAGGATAATACAAAATGATTCACTCACTGATGTAAACAATCATTTTGAAAATAACTAGCTGGATTCTATTAGACAACAGATTCTTAATCACTTGTTTTCTGAGTACGTGGCATCCGCTTCAACAAAATTGAAAGGATAGCAGGAAGGGAGGGAGGCGGACCTCATGAAACGGGCATGTCAGAATCTGGCTATGGAAGACGGGTCCCCTTCACGTCGAACTGCGGATTCAAATGCTTTAGCCAAACATGTTCTTTGGCGACTGTCCACCCAGCAGCAGTTTCTGGGACAAATGAAGATGTTTGTGGCTGTTCTTTCTGCCCTATGAGCACAGGCAGTTTGTCTGTCTCACCTGCCTGGCGCTGCTGGGCCCAGAGAGCAGCCTCAGCGAGGTGCTTTGAGATGGGGTTTGTGGGGTGTACACCTGCCACCTCCACATGTCAGCTGGTTTCCAAGCCCCAGCCAGTCTGGTTGGGAGCCAGTGCGCCTAGGTCAGAGCCCAGAAAAAAACCAGCTAGACGGGTCCAGTCACTTCATGGCTGCAGAACCAGGGAGGCAGGGCTTGTTCTAGACTGACCGCTAGACTTCAGAGTCTACCCACTGGAGTGTTAAGAGGTAGTGGGGGCTATCAGGAAGCACAGCGGGAACCTTAGTTGAAGCTTTGAGTGCTGGGATGTCAGGGGCTTTAGGAGAATTGGGACAATATATTGGTCATCATCCCCGGTCAGTACCAAAGCCCACAGAGCTGAAAGGCACCTGCCCGGGGTGAAAGGCTGGGACAAGTGATGGCTGCAGCATTGCCATTTCCAGTGGAGAGTGTTCTCCTTCTGTGATCCATCCATCTCTCCCTGCCTGTTTTCCCAGCCTCTTTGGCAAGGTGTGTGAAGGGCTCATTTCTAGAAAGCCCTTCCTAGCTCAGCAGAGGCCAGAGGTACCAGGCTGGGCGGGGAGCCTGTGCACAGAGACAGGGAAAAGGAGTGTGGTTGGGGGACAGGGGGCTGGGCTGTGTGGGCTGGAAAAGCAAACCGGGTCCAGGAGGGGTTTTACCCTGGGGGAAGGGCTGCAGGAGAGGCTAAGGCCATCTGAGGCACGGTCCTTACAGGTCCAGGCCCCCTGCACTGGGGACCCTGACTGCACTGTCAGAGCACGGGTCTAGGAGGGTGTCCAAGAGTCCGCTCAGGGTGGATGATTTCGTTCTTACAGAAGATGTGGAGAGACAGACAGACAGACAGTGAGAGAAGCAGAAGGGGAGGGAGAAGAAAAAGACGTACCTGCCTGCCTCGGTCATTCTTGCTTTTTTCCTTCTCCCTAGCAGCCAAGAGAGCCTGGGCCCGGGTTCTGAGGCCAGCGGTGGCATCTCCTGGAAACTTCCTCTCTGTTTCTCAAAAGAATTCCTCCACCTATCCCTATCCTGGTGCCTGGGTGCCCGAAGCCGTCCTCAGCTGTCAGGAGAACCTTGGGCATAGGGATGCCCTGAAGGAGCTCTCCCCACGATCCCAGTCCCTCCCACCGTCCCCAGGGCTGCTCCTCCTCCCCAGAAGTAGGGTGCAGAAGGTATAGAATCTGTTGCCTCTGTGGGCCTATGTGTTTCTCAGTGGGCATTCTCAATCTCTCTCTCTCTCTCTCTCTCTCTCTCTCTCACACACACACACACACACACACACACACACACTCACACACATGCTGGGACCCTGGCGAGTGAGCTACTTTGCAGTGTTCATAACACCCGCACCTGCCACCCCCCTCAGAGGCCACTGTGTGGTCACCACCTCACCTCTCCTCTAAGCACAGCCAGACCTGCATGGCAGGTGTGCAATGCCACCTCAAGGCCAGGGTTGGAGGCTGACTTCCAGAGGAGCAGCTGAGCACCCGGGGACCACGGGCTTAGCCAGGTGAGTGGCTAGCAGGTTAGACAGCCTCCATGGCATCCCTTGGCTGCCCGTGCCTGGCTGGGAGCCCGAGAGGCTCAGCCACTCCTTCATCTTCCCAGACAGGCAGGGCAAGGCTAGTCCTTGGAGTGAGGCTGGTCCTTGTGTCCTGGGTTTGGTCTTGGCCTGAGCCACGCCCTTCCCCTTCCTCTTTCTGCCCCCGACTCTGCTCCTGTCCCTTGCCCACGCCACCCAGGTTCTTCTAACCAGGTACACTGTTTACTGGCCAGGTGCACCATTTACTGAGCTGCTCTTGCACTAAGGCCCACACAAGTGACCCCACTGAGTCCTCCCATCCCCTTCTAGAGGGGAAAGAACCTGACTCTCCCCAAATCTCTTGGCCCTCTGCCTGAGTTGCACTGTTCTCCTTCCTTCCCTGCCAACCACCACTCAACAGAATATTCATATCTGACACTTCTCTTACAGGAGCTTCTGCCCCCAGGTCTCTCTGTGCCAATCTTCATCTGTCATGTCCACCAAAGCCTTCCTGAACTGTCCCCACCTCCTCCTCCAGGAAGCCCTCCAGTCTAAATCTGTCTCTCACTGGTTGTTCTTCTGTTCTCACCTCGTCCTGTCCCCTGGTGTGAGCCTCTAGCTCATGGTGGATCCTGGGCTGTCCCACAACATGAGGTCTTACAGCTCTTTGATGTGTCCCCCCTCAGGGGGTTCAAAAACACCTACTAACCAGATTCCACATGGATCCCTGGTGACCCACATCTAACCTGAGCCCTTGTTCCCACCGTAGATTATGAGGTCTGCCTAGACTAGAAAGATTCTCTTATGAAACAAAACAACAAAACCTCTGTGTGCCCAGAACTTAGTCCAGAACTGTGCACACAGTAGGTGCACAATAAATGCTAAACTAAATGGAGGGCCTCTCTCTGCTCCCGCTCCCCAATGAACGTCTGTCTGAGTGTGGAAGTGCTATGGCGATAGAAGACACAAGTGACAAGCCAGACAGATAGGTCCCTCTCTGCCTCCGCATGTGGATTTGTGACTCAATGGCTTATCAAGGGCTACACTGCGGCGCGGCTTAGTAACATTAAAAGATTCCAGCACTGCCTTGTGTTCCGCCTCCGGTCCCCATAGCACCGAGGGCGTTGTCCACGTGCATGCAAGGGCAGCATTTTGCTTCATGAGCAGTTCTGGACAGGGATGGTGGGAGATGTTGCTAGAGGGAATTGTGGCGCTGGGCTTAGAAACGAAGGGACAAGAAGGTCTCAGAAGCTGGGGCCTCCAGAGAGCAGGGCCAGGGCGCTGTAGCCCCCGAGTGGGGACTGGGGAGGCGGCCTTGGTGGCATCCTGGGGTTCCCTCCCTGGTGCTGTCCTGGTTCTGCTGGTCATGAGACAGGAATAGCCAGGCAAGGCAGGGGTGCCAAGAGCACCGGCGTTCCTGGTACCTTCGTGAGATCCTGTCCGTTGGCATCCCAGCCCTCCAGCTCCCTGTGAGTCGGTGTTAAGGGGCAGCCTGGGGCGTCTTTCTCTTCTGATGGCAGGGGCCTCATGGCCTGACTGGAAGCTGCTGCAAGGCTGTGAAATGGCAGGGGCTAGGAGTGGTGGGGGCTCACATGCACCCTGGAGGAAGGACCACTGTCCCTAAAGCTAACAGGACAGGAGGCCTGGGGTTGGAGCTGGCTCTGCCCCTTCCTTGGTGGGTGACCTTCGGCAAATCACACGATCCCTCTGGACCTTTGTGTCCTCTTTACTGTACCGACCACAATGCAGAATGAAAGAGAAAATGCCTGTGCTGCGGCAAGGGGCCTGCTCCCACCGAAGGTCAGTGAGACCTGCTGTTTTCGTGGGTGGGAGTCCCACCCCAGGACTCCCCCCAAAACTTAACCCAACTGTCACTCAAGACGCACCTCCTCCGTGAGGCCTTCCCCGGTGAGCCAGGCATCACACTGTGTCCTCCAGCTAAAGCAGGGCTCTCAAACCAGCTGTGCAGAAGGACCACATAGATTTTTCCAATCCGTGGCAGACTGGCATGTTGTCCTGCTGTGCAGCCTGCACCATGTGATTCACCTGGCAAGTCTGACAGCATCTGAATTGGTCTAGACTCTGTTTGATGAGATGAGTCCTGACTACATCCTCGGATGTCACCGCAGGGACGGATTCACATCAAATGCTTACTTTCCAGTTTTGTACTTCTCAAGTTGTAGACCAGGAACCAATCATTGGTTGGTTGGCAAACTTAACCAATTGGACCAGTCCTCACCACCCTTTGAATAGTGTGGGCCTAAAGCCCTCCTTTGGGGCCAGAATTCACTGCCTGGCCCAGATCTCTGGTTCACCCTTCACACAGCCTGGCCCTCCTGCCATGCTTCTTGCGCTTGTGCGTCTCCATTGCATGGATGTGAGTGATGTAGTGGCTCTTTCTGGCAGCCAAGGCTGGGTGACGGAAGAAGGAAGAACCCTTGTCCGGGAGGAGGAAACTCTTTGGTTTACTCAGACTCCTTACCCAGTGGTGGGTTCTGAGCAGGCCCCTTCCCCCTCCTTGTCACACTCATCAATCTGCACTTGTCACCAAGGTGAGCTGAGGAGCCATGATGAGTGGTCGCAGCCCCTAGTGGGGCAACGGCAGCCTTGCTGTGTGTGGGTTCCCCGAAGCTCACAGGACTTAGCCCCACACTGGTTCTACCCTTTGTCCCCGCATTCATCCAAGGGAAAGGAACCCAACTTCCCCAGGGCCCAGGACCTGGCTCTGCCTCCTGCCTCTGAGGTGCCGGCCCTGGGGAGGCTCTGGTGGAGCTTTGGCTGGGTGAGCTCAGCTTGCTGACTCTGGGAAGAGGCTGCTGTTTGAGCTCTTTCTGGGCTGCCTCATTCCTCAACTTTGGCTGCATCAGCAGGCAGACCTTCCTGCATCTCCCGTGAACCCCATACAGGAGGAGATCTGGAGGAGCTGGCAGCAGGGCCAGGACAGAGTGAGTGAGGGGGAAGGAGTTCCCATCTGCCCAGCTGGCCAGGAAAGGTCATTTCCACCAGCCCCCTGCCTTCAGACTGAGGCCAGGAGGTGGGAGACCGACTGATCCAAGGTCTCACAGGGCATTCACTGAGTACAGTCCAGGTCCTCTCCCTGCCTTGAAGGTGCCTCCCTCTTGTAACCCCACACACTCTTCCCAAGGTCCCCCCTACAGCCACCTTCCTCCCCCACCCCACCCCCATAATGGGCAGGCAGGCAAGTGTCTTCAAAGCTGAGATGGAGCATTGCAACCCTCCAACCCAGGGCTTCCCAACCTCAGCACTATTGACATTTGGGGCTGGATAATCCTTCACTGTGGGGGCTGGCCTGTGCATTTTAGGATGTTTATCAGCATTCCTGGCCTTTACCCATTAAATGCCAGTAGCACCTCCCCCTTCCTGATTATAGCAACCAAGAATATCTTCAGACATTGCCAAGCGTCCCCCGGGAGGCAAAATGGCCTCCAGGTGAGAATCTCTGAGCTGGCTGAGTTATCTTCACTTCTGTTGATGCTTCAGAATCACTGGAGAGCATTTTAGAAATATGAGGGTCCCTGAGCTCCCCACAGGCCTACTGAACCCCCGTTTTGGGGGTGAGGTGTGAGAAATGGGATTTTCTGTCTCGCAGGTCAGGTGTTAAGCACTGTCTAGAGATTCTGATTTTGTCTAAGTCACTGCCTGTACAAGCAGAGAATCAGAGGACGGGGCCGTTGCCTGTTTTATGGACGACTGTCTGGTTAGTCCTAATTTCTGCCCTAAATATCCCTGTTCGGTGGGGTTTGGTGGTCCAGCAGCCCCCTTTAAACTGACCTCTGGCCTTGGAAGGCAGTCATTTCTCCAGGAAAAACAGCCCCAAAGCCTTTAGCATTTTTAAATAAAATAGAACCTAATTTCCAGCCACCAGCTTCACTCTTCCTTCCTGGCCCTCTGTAAATCCCTTTTAAAACGCAGCTCCATAGAGGACATCTTTTCTCTGCCGACACTGAAATCCCCCTCACTTTACACTTGTCAGAGAGTGGCTGAGCTGAGAGCACAGCTGATAGTGTCACCTGCGTAGCTGGTGTCTCTACGGCTGTCCCCACACCTCAGCTCTGCCTCCCACCCCCTCAGGGACGGTTTCCCAGTGTCTGGGAGCCACTTACAGCTAACAGCTCCCAGGAGCAGGCACTGGATCAGAACCCCGGGCTGGGCTCCCCTCTTTTGTGAGAGCCAAACGGAGCCCTTCCTGAGTTCCATCCATTGGCAGGGTCCTACTGGTGTCTACTCCCCCCCGTTCCTACTTCCAGCTCTGGGGGAGCTGGGCTGCAGCCAGGAGCCAGAGTTTGAAAGGCAAAGGAAACCTGTACTCATGTGTCTTTTGGCGGATCCAGGCTTGTGACGAGGAGGAGGAGGGAAGGGAAGGCAGGCAGGGCAGGCAGGGAAACAGGCTGTACTGCCCAGGGACAGGAGCATGGCTGCAATCCCAGTCCCTCCATCCCTCTAGTTACTGCAGTCAAAACCCTGGGTAAGTTACCATCTCTGGGTGCACCAGTCTCTCGTCTGAACAGTGGGGAGATAGTAAAGGCTCTGGCTTGCAGGGGTCGAGAAGGATTAAATGAAGAAATTCACAGGGCCTGGCACTGTGCAAGCCTTCAGTAAAAGCTGAAGAAAGAAAGAAGGAAGAAAGGAAGGAAAGAAGGGAGGGAGGAAAATGGAAGCCAGGGAAGACCGAGAAAGATAGGGTAGTTAAGACAGGGAGAGAGGAAGATGGGGAGGAGAGAGAGGCAGGAGGCTGAGAAGGCACGGGCTACAAGAACATATCCATGAGTGAATCTGAGAGCAAATCATACTAAGATGAGGAGCAAGCGAATGCATGAGAGGCAGAAACGGAGGGAAGACAAGGAGGATGGTAGGTCAGCCATGCTCCGGGCACCCCCTGCTCCCATGCCCAGCAAATCTGTATCATTGACCCGGATGTACACTCCACTTCTGTAGGTGACTGCTGCTGGCTTCTGGGAAAGAGTGGTGCTGGAAAGTGGGGTGCATGCCCTGAGCGGGCAGGGGGCTGGGCAAGGGGCACTTCTGGGGAGAAAGGCCCAGTCAGGAAGGAAGAACGTGCAAGGTTGAGTAACAGAGTGGCGTCCATTGGTGCCGCCTGCGCACCAGCCCCATGCTGTTTTATATGCACCACATTGTTGAATCTCTCCAGGAGCTTTGGGATGTGAATATTTTATCCCTGTCTGCCCCGTTTACAGATGAGGAAAATGAGGCTCGGAAAAGTTTAGTGATTCTCCCAAGGTCACACAGGTAGGAAGGAGTGGATAAAAGATTCCAACAAGCATCTCTCTAGCCCCAAGTTTAGAGATTTGAATTTCTACTCTCCTGTACATCCTGGAGCCAGGGCATATTCCGACCTGGAAAGGAACGTAGCTCCCCATGTGACCTCCCCATTCTACAGATGAGGAAACTGAGGCGGGGAAGTGACTTCTCTACCATCATGGAGCAAGTTCAGCAGAGTCAGAACGCGGTCCCAGCCCTGTGCTTCCCACCCAGAGTGCTTTTCCCTCTAGCACACCCTTCTGGACTCCACGGCGCGGGGCTATGCCGGGAGCAAGGAGAGGAGAGGGAGCTCCTGCTGAGCGGGAGGAACAGAGAGGAAAATGAGAAAAAGGAAACAGGCCCCTCACAATCTCCTACTGGGAATCATCATGAGACTCCATGGTCAGAGGGGGCAGAAAGTGAAAACCCATCTGTTCACTTATTCAGTCATTTATTCATTCAACAAACATGTTAGGGCCTGCTCTCTATCGGGCCCCACTGAGGATACAAAAATAGCCAAACAGGGGCTGAGCATGGTGGCTCACGCCTGTAATCCCAGCAGTTTGGGAGGCCAAGGTAGGTGGATCATCTGAGGTCAGGGGTTCGAGACCAGACTGGCCAACATGGCAAAACCCCATCTCTAATAAAAATGTAAAAACCAGGTGTCGTGGTGGGTGCCTGTAATCCCAGCTACTTGGGAGGCTGAGGCATGAGAATCTCTTGAACCCAGGAGGTAGAGGTTGCAGTGAGCTGACATCACGCCATTGCACTCCAGCCTGGGCAACAAGGCGAGACTCTATCTCAAAAAAAAAAAAAAAAAAAAAGCCAAACACAGACCTTGCCCACAGGGAGCTTATAACCCAAGCTTATAATAGTGCATCTGGAACCTCGGAAGGGCGTGTGTGACTCTGAAGCTGGGGTCTCATGGCCCTCGCTGCCCTAGGGTGTGGGAGGCAGGTGACCCACTATTTCTAGCCCTGCTGCAAGGCTTTCTTAGGGGAGCAGAGGCATGAAGTAGCAGGGAGGGCGGGCAGGGGACACCCTGAGCCGGGGCCCCAGGGAGAAGGCCGGGGGCGGGGACACCCAGGCATCCCCCCTCCCTTAACTGTAGGCAGGAGATTTTCCTTTCCATTTTTTCTTCTCTGTACAACAGCAATTTAAGTTAATTAAATGTAACAATAAATTATTTCTCAGCTGCCTGGAATAAATCTTTCAGTGCTCACGCACTTTGAGGGGAAGCACTGGCTCTTTGCCTTGAGATGGGGACCGGTTGTGGCTGTCACAGAAAGAGGCTGTGGGAGGAGGCCCAGGCCCAAGGCAGGATGGGGAGAAGCCTGGGCAGTCAAGAGGGCTGAGAAAGGACCCCTGGCATCGCTGTCCTCTGTCCATAGTCTAGTTTTACTCTGGCTGGTCTCCATCTCTGGGTGGATGGGAAGAAGGTACCCCATGAGGGTGACCCTCTGCTGGTACACATCTTGCAAGTCTATCCCCCACTGACCCGTCCGCTTGGCACTTCTATAGCAAGAAATTCTGCAGAAACCACACAATTGCATGTGGGGCCTGCCCTGCTCTTATATTCAATTAGTCCATAACTACAGATATATCCCCCGTAGGTACAGAGACATTTCTGAAGAGTTGATTGCACAGATGCTTTATTTCTGCAAACCAGATCCCAGTATTTAAATGCAACGGGGGACCCAGCTTTTTAGAGAACTCTTCATTTATGACCTCATTTCTTTTTCGGCATTTAGATTTTCTTCTCTTGCCTTTGCTTAAAATAGGCTCCACCTGAAGACAATGCAAAGCAAAGCAGAGTCAGAAGGGTCGGATATTGGGATTGTGGAGCCTGCAGGACCCCAGGACCCAGGACCGTGGCCAGCAGATGGAAAGTGTGGGCTGGGGCCCTTGCCTCTGGGGTCGCCAGGGAGAGCTTCAATCTTGGCCACACACTGGAGAGTCAGGGGCTTCTCTGGGCCCCGAGTCAGGGTCTGCCAGAGTCTCCCAGGCCAGGGAAGGCAACAAGGCCTGGTTTCGCCCTGACCCGCTGAACTGCCTCTGTGGAACAGGTGGCTGTCGGCTGTCTCGCTGGGATGATGAGGGTGACAAGCTGGCATAATTCACTGCTCAGGAACCTGCCACGGCACTCCAGGCCGACTGGATCCATCTCAGCCCAGTATCTGAGGCTCTCCACAGGCAGCCTGCTACATCCCCACAAGCTCAGGACCCTCTCCTTGCCAGGAAGGCCCTCTCCCTCCCTGTGACAGCCACATCCACTCTGCCCCATCCTCCAGCTCACCTCCCCCAGGAAGCCTGCCCTCACGGCCATGGTGCTGACCCATCTGAAACTCCATGGTCCCCTGCCCTCAGTCTGCACCTCATCTTGCCATCATCATGTACGTGTGTGTCTGTCTGTCCTTCCCCATCTCTTCGGAGTTCCTTTCCTCTTTTCCAAATCATGTATACATAGTCCTGTACTCTTTGAATGAAGGATCCTAGACCACCAAGGGGGTTGGAGACACCACTCGATCCAGTGGATTTCAAACCTAAAAAGCAGGAAAAACTCCTTCCCAAAGGAAGGCTTCCTGAGAAGGCAGAAGGACCTGGCAGAAAATGAGGAGAGGCCACGTCCTGCCTTCGAGGCCTCCCCCAGGGCCCGGAAGGGACATCAGGAAAGCTGCTCCAGGCCAGCCCTCTGCAATGGAGGCGCATTCTGGGGCCCAGAACAGCCACGCCGTGCTGATGAGCCTGCTGATGCTTGTAGGGACTTTACATGGCAGAAGCAGCTCTCCTGGTTCCCGTCAAGTGGCCCATCTCCCAGTGAAGGGGGTAAGAAAGACCACATTGCCCCCACTGCGCAGATGAGGAAGTTCAGCCTCAGAAGAGTCAGGTGACTCACCGAAAGCCACACAGGCAGTGGCAGGACTGCCTTGGGGCTCAGCAGAAGGGTGAGGAACTGTGTTGAAGGATGGCTCTCCAGCTGTGGCTCTGCCAAAGGCCAGCCGGTCCCTGACCCCTGGGGGCTCTGGGGGCTCCCCCAAGCTGAGCATCAGTGCTAGCTGTGAAAGGAGAGGGAAAACAGGCTCCCTTTTCCCTGTTCCCCAGGAACTTGTAGGAACTAGGCCTGAGATGCCTCAGCTGCCTCCAGGCCACCCTTCCCTCCCTCCAGTGGCCCTTCAGGACCCTCCCCAAAAGGTTAATTACCGAATCATCACATCAAAGGAAATTGCACTTTTGTGCCTTAAAGACCAAACTGAGCTTCAGCAACACGGTTATTTATGGTCTCTAATAAGCATTTTCTGGGTGTGATTAACCTTTATGCCAAAATCACACTGGGAATTGGGATGGCAGCTTCATTCCAGTCCCATTCTGTGCTGGCCCTGGGGGTGGGGGTGTGAGTAGCAGCTGCAGCAGACTGGAGCAGGCCATGTCAGAGCCCGGCCCTCCACCCGCTCCACAGGCTCCTGCACCACCTCCTTCTCCCTTGCCCATCCCTTCTGCCAGAGCCCTGTCTTGACCTGCTCCTGGCCAGCCAGAAGGCGCGACTCTCCTCATGGTTCATCTCCTTGAAAGACAGGCAGGAGCACCTGCTTGCTGAATCCCAGCTCCTAAAAACCGTTCTGTGACACTGGGCACATCAACTACCCCAGACTTAAAATGGGAGCGTGATACCCGCCTGGTCTGCTTTCCCTTCCATGGCAGGGACCCTCTAGATCTTTGGCAAATCCTTTTACGAGATGCTATAATTGAGCTGCACACACCCTTGGCCTCAGATTTTAACCTTGAAGGTTTGGCTCTTTGGTGAGTGGAGAGATTTGTAGCTGAGATGCAAGTTTTATTTGGGGCCTTGGAGCTGCCAGGCTGGTGCACGGAAGCAAGGCATTAGCCGGTGGGTGAACCTCGTGCTCTGCCAGCTTCAGCTTCAGTGCCGTTTTGATTTTCTCTACTAGTTGGAAGATAGTAAATCACATGAAGTCTTGAAAACTTGTTTCTGAAAGGAGCGCCAGTGGCTGGGGCTGGTGATGGAGTGGAAGAGCAAGAGGCATCCAAGAAAGGCCAAAAGCACTTTGGTTTGATTTCAGAGAAGATGACATGTTCAGTTCACCCCATTTACCATATGCTTCAACTGTAGTTACCACTGTTTGGGGGGTGCTAGTTGTTGGTGAGAAGTGGAGGAAGCCAAGAACCCTCCCCAGGAAAATGGTTTTCATCACACACACCGACCGCATTTATCTGCAGATCTTCATACTGCCTGTTCCCCAGGTTCAGAATCTCCGTTTTTTTGTTATTGTTGTTTTTGTCCGGGCGCGATGGCTCACGCCTGTAATCCCAGCACTTTGGGAGGCCGAGGTGGGCGGATCACCTAAGGTCAGGAGTTTGAGACCAGCCTGGCCAACATGGTGAAACCTCATCTCTACTAAACACACAAAATTTAGCTGGGCGTGGTGGTGCAGGCCTGTAATCCCAGCTACTAGGGAGGCTGAGGCAGGAGAATTGCTTGAACCCATGAGAAAGAGGTTGCGGTGAGCCGAGATTGCACCACTGCACTCTAGCCTGGGCGACAGAGCGAGACTCCATCTCAAAAAGCAAACAAACAACAGAATTCTCCGTTTTAAGGGGAAACAAACAATATCCTTGAAACTTTGTTCCTGCCAGTGCAGTAATTGCCTGTTGATGGAGATAGAAAACCACAGTGAAGCTTGAAGAGGAGATCAGCAGATGGTGGAAGGAAATATGCAGGAAATCTTGGGACTTTTCAGAGAAGTGTGATTCAGGAATAAGGCATAAGCCCTCACAAACCTTCCCCAAAGCAAGAGGTGGCACAGGCACAGATTCTGCTACAGAGCAGACCTTTCTGGAGAGGAAAAGGTTGGTTTGGGAATTTTAAGAAGCATTTTTCTTTGCATAATGCAACACCAGTCCTCTGTGTGTCAAAAATGGCTGTGTGAACCATCACATTCAAGAAAGAGACCCAAGTGTCAGGGTTCTAGGCAGCCAAGGGCAGACTAGCCCTTTGCCTGGTATTTGGCTTCGTTTTCTGACACATAAAGATTTGCTCTGCTCCTCTGTGCATGCCAGGACATTAAGATGCAAAAATAAGAACTTACAGCCTGTATATTTGCCATCTAATTAGTGTCTTGGGTCCTAAGTGCTTTGTGCCGAGGTGGTTTTAGTGCACTTGGGCTGGTCCAAGGGCTCTACTTGTGAGCCTCACGAGCACAGGGTCCAGTGGGTGTACAGAGTGCACTAGGAAAAGGGATACATTGGAGGGAGAACTGAGCTGCTTTGCTTTGGAGGGTTGGGCAGGTACTGCTAAGCGGAGGGGCCCTGGAACTGGCGTCTGAAGAATGGAGAGTAGACAGGTGACCAGGAGGGTGGCACGGACTGCATGGGCAGAGGGTTGCAGACCTGAGAAGGATCCCAGATACTGGGAGATGATAAGTAATTGGATGGAAATAGAACATGATGTGCCTTCGCGGTGGGGGATCTGAAAGACCAGAGCACGAAGCACAGCTTAAGGATTAGATGGATAAATGGAATGTCAGGCAATGGGGCTGATATTGTCAAATAGGATGTCTTCAGTTTCTTTTCTTTCTTTTTTATATATTTTATTTATTTATTTATTTATTGAGACAGAATCTTGCTCTGTTGCCCAGGCTGGAGTGCAGTGGTACGATCTCGGCTCACTGCAACCTCCACCTCCTGGATTCAAGTGATTCTCCTGCCTCAGCCTCCTGGGTAGCTGGGACTACAGTTATGTGCCACCACACCCAGCTAATTTTTGTATTTTTAGTAGAGACGGGAGTTTCACCATGTTGGCCAGGCTGGTCTCGAACTCCCGACCTCAGGTGATCCACCTGCCTCAGCCTCCCAAAGTGCTGGGATTACAGGCATGAGCTACCATGCCTGGCCAGTGTCTCCAGTTTCTTTAATTTGCCTGCGGCTTAGCTGGCTCTGGGAGCCCTAGTTTGATAGAGAGAGAGAAAGAGAGAGAGAGAAAGAGAGAGAGAGAGAGAGTGTGTGTGTGTGTGTGTGTGTGTGTTGGGAGGTGGCGTGGGCAGATGTGGGGTGGGAAATGAGGAGCAAAGATTTCTAGTCCCCTTCTAGAATAGAAGGGGTCTCTGGCCCTAGCATCTGAGCTGCCCCTCTCTGGGGACAGGGCCGAGTCTGGGTCCCTGCTGATTGCTGAGCGGGCAGTGCAGCTTTGTCATGAGAACACTTTGCTTTCTGCTTAGCTGGCAAGAGCCACCGGCTGGCCTGGTGGCCTCCTCCTCTCTCTACTTCTGCATTTTCACTTGGAAAATGAGGGTAAAGATAGTTCTCCATCTCTTTGGAGACTGTGAAGTTTAATTACTGATTAATAAAGTGTTGGAAGTTCCTTGAGGCCAGAGAGATGAATGGGTTTGTTATCATCACTCCTGAGTCCCAGGAGCCAGTTGGCTAACCCCAGTGCCATCTTGCTGAGTGTCCCGTGTGCAGAGCACAGGGTGGGGGTGTGGAGCTGGGGTTGTGCTTCAGAACCTGGAGCTTGGTGCAGGGCAGAGAGTCCCCTGTGAGAGTGCCAGCGAGGGAATGGAGTGAACAAAGCCACTACAAACTCAGGCACTACAGACTCAGGGGACCATGTGGGTGAGTGATGGGTAGTGGGAACCAGGCTGTGACGATGAATGGCCACTGTTCCCCTGAACCTTGTAATGTGAGTGGGAGAGAAGGGAGCAGAGTCTGCCTTCATCATCAGGACAGGAGTGGGAGGGAGTGGGTGTCGTGAAAGGGGTTGGCCCTCGTGGAGTGGGGTGGTGTGAGGTAAGGGAGAACATTCCCAGCAGGTGAACATGGAAAAGGCAGATCAGTTTGCTTGTAAGGATAGGGGGAAGGTCCTGAGATCTGAAAAAGGTGAATGGAGAGGAGTCCAGGGAAGAGAGGATTGACAGCCCTGGAGGGTATGGGGTGGGCAGGGAAGGAGGAATGGAGTCTGGCTTGGGAAGACGACGCATGAGCAGGACCCGACTGGAGTAAAGCAAGTGAGGCATTTCCTCAAGCTCACCCCAGAAGGAGGTGCCAGCAACCTCAGTAATCACAACAGATTTTTTTTTTTTTTTTTTTTTTTGAGATGGAGTATTATTCCATCGCCCAGACTGGAATGCAGTGTTGCAATCTCAGCTCACTCCAACCTCAACCTCCCGGGTTCAAGCAATTCTCCTGCCTTAGCCTCCAGAGTAGCTGGGATTACAGGTGCCTGCCACCACGCCTGGCTAATTTTTGTATTTTTAGTAGAGACAGGGCTTCACCATGTTGACCAGGCTGGTCTCAACTCCCGACCTCAGGTGATCCACCTGCCTCAGCCTCCCAAAGTGCTGGGATTACAGGCGTGAGCCACTGTACCCGGCCGTGATAGATAATATTTTAATATCATTCCTGACTTTTTCCCTTTTTGCCCCAAGCTCCAACATGGCCCGGCACTGTTACTGAGCCTATTTTCCTTTAAAGAGTTTTTGATATTTTGCTCATCATGGATTTTTTGGTGTTAATTTTTATTTTAAAAAAATATGTTAAAATATTCTGTATCTTGACGACTAAGTTTTTCGATGCTCCCTTCACTTTTACACTCACCACATGGAGTCCCGGCCCCTTGCGAGAAGGCTGCGTGCTGCCTGGGCTGACCACCGACTTGCTTCTAGCCTACACCCTAACCTAGCAGCTTTGCTCACTAAGGGACTTGACAAGCCCCTATCTCTCTCCCAATCTCATTTTCCTGCTGTGAAATCCTAAGTTGGCTTCCAGAGCTAAGGGTCTGTGTCTGAGGTTCCTTAGTGAAATTTGCAGTTGGTTACGGAAATGGTCTGGGGCTGAGACACCTGGCCATGAGGTCGGGGACCTCAGAAGGAGGGGACCCCAAGAAGAAACAGCAGAGCAGTGATGAGGAGAGCAGCCTCCCATGACGCCTCTGGGGCTTCGGGCTCACCGCCCTGTCTGGGAACTCTGCTGGTGGCCGGGCACCCAGCGCCCCACAGCCAGAGGCAAGGGCCGGTTACAATGCTCCCCTCTCCCTGCCCCTCACTCATGCTTCTTAATCCCTTTGGAATCGAATCCCAGGGGAAACAGCCACTTCTCTTCCAACAACTAAAAAAAACCCACCAAGTTCAGATCTGTCAACATATCCTTCTTGAGTGCCTATTGTATACCAGAAACACAATGTCATTCATTCATTTCTTCAGCAAAATTGAGTGCAATGAACAAAACCTCTGCCCCCACAGAGTATGCAGGGCTATTTGAAGGACTTCTACATACATACATCATGTAAGCTTAAAGGGGGTGGGACCATTATGCCCAGTTTTACAGGTGAGGACACTGAGGCACACACAGGTCAAGTCACCTGCCCATGACAACACAGCAAAATGGGGGGCTGGACACTCGGCCTCTCTCTTGACTCTAACCCTGTCGGGAGGGGGTAATGTGATGGTTGTGTGGGTGGGTTTAGTTGAAGAAGGGTCAGTCCTCCAGGTATAGGGCCTATGCCACTCCCTTCCCAACTGGGCTAAAATTCTGGAATCAGAGTGACACGGAGCCTTCAGGGAGGTTAAAGGGCAAAGGTCTGCCCTAGAATAGGGTGCCCGTCTTTCCAGACACATTTATCCCTTACCGCTCTGTGCCTCAGTTTCCTCATCTGCAAATAGGCACAGCCACACCAGCCCCAGGGAAAACTGTGTGCCACGGCAGATGTACAAGAGCTTGATAAATGGTGAGGCACAATTTGTGATGACGGATAATTAGGCAGGCAGGGATGAGGGCCCGGGAAACAGTTCACAGAACAAGAGGCCAGCTCTGGAGGGAGGGAGGGAGGGAAGGGGGTGCACGTATGGGGATCTGTGAAGCCGCGGTGGTCAGCGGGCCGGTGGGAGTGGCGGGTGGGTGTGTGTGTGCACGTGGTGGGACACCGCTGGACCATGCTTAGGATCCCATGGGGATGGAGGTGGCTTCCTCTGGTAGCACCCCAGCCCCTAGGGGTAAAATTCACGTCTTCCCTAGGAGCCTGGGCTCCTGCTCTTGTCAGCCTCCCTGCCAGGCCCCTCCATGAGCAGGGCAACTCCAGGCCCTCCAGGCAGAGAGGACCCAGAGGGAGGAGAAAGGAGACAGGGGGTGGGTGTCTGGGAAGCAACTTGATGTGTGACAGGGTGGGAGGGAAAGCAGGCAGGTGCAGTGTAACCCCTGCAGTTTTCCTGGGCAATGGAACGATAGGCTCATGGCTCATGGCACCTGCCTAATGTGTCCTTCGCCTCCTGTGCCTGCAGGCCCTTCTCCTTCTGGGGCTGAACCCCGTCTCCGCCTCCCTCCAGGACCAGCATTGCGAGAGCCTGTCCCTGGCCAGCAACATCTCAGGTGAGTTCCCTCAACCCCCTCCTGCAAGATTCCTGGTCACCACAATGCCCCCCATCCCAGGTCTGCCAGAGCCTGCACACAGAACCATGCCCTAAGGCAGGATTCGCAGAGTCATTTCCTCTCCAGGGCTGCAAGCAATTCTTCTCGTCTCCACGGAGTGCCGTGTTGTGAAGGATCCTGAAGTTGGGTGTAAGGTTGGTAGGGAAGAGCTGCAGTTGGTTGGTGGCACCTGGAGTTTGCAGCAAGGATTCTGAGTAGTTATCTTCCCTGCTTTAGGGTGGGCACAGGGGAGGTCATCCCAGCCCTTGCTGCTGAGTTGTGACTCGGGGAGGCTTTAAGGGAGGAAGAAAGGCTGCCACAGTCTGCAGCTAAAAATGCCCAGAGTGTAATACTCCATAGTGCTAACACGTGCTAGGCACTGATCGAGGACTGGAGCTGTACTAACCCAATTTGCTCAGCGTCCCTCTGAGGTAGGTGCTGTTGTCCCCATTTTACACATAAGAAAACTGAGGTACAGAGAACTAGTGAGCGCCAGAGCCCTGAGTGGAGCACGGGCAGCCCAACTTCTTGTTGTGGTCTCCAGCGCCGTGCTCTGTACCTCTCCAACAGAAAAGACAGCATGGCTGCAAATATTAATACCTGCATCACTTTACCATTTACAGAGTGCTTTTGCATAATCACCTTATTTTATCCTCACAAGAGTTTAAAGCCCAACATTTGTACAGTTGAGGAAACGGAGGCACAGAAGAGTTACATAACCCCCATGGCACAGCGTGGTCAGTACATGGCAGTGACTGGGATCCAAATCTAGGTCTTTGGGCTGTCAAGGGCATGTTTTAAAACTCTGGGTGTGGTCCTGGCCATGGCTGCTGCTGGGGCAAAAATGGAGAGGGTTCCCTGCCCCTGAGTGTCTTTGGGAGGCTTGTGGACCTTCTGTTTAAGTCTTCAAGCCTCTCCTTGATTCACACCAACTCTTTCATGAAGCACCTACTACACAGCAGGCCCCACGCAGGGCACTGGGGAAACAAGAGGGGCTCACAGTCTAGTCTGGGAGTCGAATCCACAAATGCATGTGCAATGAGGCAGAGTGCAAGACGCATGCTAGTGAAAGTCGAATCCACAAATGCATGTGCAAGGAGGCAGAGTGCAAGACGCATGCTAGTGAAAGTCGAATCCACAAATGCATGTGCAAGGAGGCAGAGTGCAAGATGCATGCTAGTGAAGAAACAGACGCAAGTGTCTGCAGGCAGGCAGGAGGCCTTCATTTCTGAAGCTGGCTCTGTGGGGACAGGAGGCCTCCATAACTCAGGGCATCTGCTTCCTGGCTAGCTGTTCCTTCACTAGGGAGAGCCTGGGGGCAGAGGAACAAGACCTGGACTTGGAGAAGGCACACTGGGTTCCTGTGCTGGCTCCCAGAAGGTGCCAGGTCATGTCCTGGCTAGGGGTGGGTACTGGTAGCCACAGGGATGACCTTACCCTCAACCCCCTTGAACCTCACCTTGTCTAAGCGTAGAGGGATAGGGGGGCTGTTACCTGCCCCAAGGATCTCTTATGAGATTCAGTGTGCTAAGTTTTATGGCAATATTTCACAAACTGTAAACTGTAGAGTGTCATGCCAGTATTAGGTTTGGTTTGGTTTGATTTTAGAGATGGGCTCTCACTCTATCACCTAGGCTGAAGTGCAGTGTCACAATCATAGCTTAGTGCAACCTCGATCTTCTGGGCTCAAGGAATCCTCCTATCTCAGCCTCCTAAGAAGCTAGGACTATGTGCACACCACCACACCTGGCCTAATTTTTTTTAAATTGTTTTGTAGAGACAGGATCTCTGTTTCCCAGGCTGGAGTGCAGTGGCACAATCATAGCTCACTGCAGGCCAGATCTGGGCTCAGGTGATCCTCCTGTCTCAGCCTCAGCAGGCTTTTAAAGGGCTTACTGTATAGCTGGAATGAAGGGAAGGTACTTGCCAGTAATTGCTCATAATAAGGGAAGGAGCAGGGAGGCTAGGCAGTGGTGGTGCAAATCCAGGGAGGCTTCCTGAAGGAGGAAGTTTCAAGGTGAATATTAAGAGACACTGTCAGTGTGAACTGGCAGAAAAGAGCCAGTGCTGTGAGCTACAGCAGGAGGTGAGCAAGGACCAGTAGGTGAGTTTGGCGGAAGGACCGGGGAGAAGTGAGGAGAGAGGAGTGGGAAACTGGGAAGGTACTGGGAGCCCAGAGCATCTGGCTGCAAAGTTGGTTACGCTGTGCTTGGGGAATGGGGAAGTAAGTTCTTGAGCGTGAGTCTGGAGTTCTAGGAAAGAGAGATGGGGAGGGAGGAGAGCTGCTCAGAGGCTAGGCCTGAGAGGAAAGGCCCTATCCCCAGCCCCCCATGCTCTGGGGTCAGGTCAGGCTCTATCAACTTGTTCGTTATGCTCAGGAGGACAGACATCCCTGAGCCCACGAAGGTGTCACCTGTCCTTGGAACCAGCAGGCCATGATGAATAGCGTTCATTCCCTGGCGATTTGTACTCCGTGCCGGTGCCCCCAGCCCAGCCCAGCCTGCCTGGCTGCATGGCACGCGATCCATCACCCTCCACAATGGCCTCTGATAATGGGCCATTTGTCTTCTGACTCGGAGACCTACCCAGACTGACGGGCACTGGTAGAGACAGATGGTGAGGGTGGGGCAGAGGGGCCGAGACAGATGGATGGGTGTCTGGCTGGGGCAGCTGGCACTGAGCCAGGGCCTTTGGGGGGGCCTTTCACATGCCTCATGCCAGGAACCGGGAGAGAGTGGGTCCCCAGAGCTGAGGCCTATCATGTGGCAGACCACAGACTTGGCGACTCATAAAATCATGGCATGAGTATGACAATGCCAGGAAGTAATAGAATTATTTACTAATGACATCACAGACAAATAGAATCTGAGTTGACAATTACCTGGGGTCATCAGTTATCATCTCTGGTCTTAAGGTAGTGAATGATAATTAATAATAGCTAGGCCAGGCATGGTGGCTCACGCCTGTAATCCCAGCACTTTGGGAGGCTGAGGCCGGAGTATCACTTGAGGTCAGGTGTTCGAGACCAGCCTGGCCAACATGGTGAAACCCCGTCTCTACTAAAAATAGAAATAAAAAATTAGCCAGGCGTGGTGGTGGGCGCCTATAATCCCAGCTACTCAGGAGGCTGAGGCATGAGAATCGCTTGAGCCTGAGAGGCCAGGGTTGCAGTGAGCCGAGATCACGCCACTGCACTCCAATCTGGGCAACAGAGCGAGACTCTGTCTCAAATAAGAATAACAATAATAATAGCTAATATTTATTTAGTGGCCACTATGTGTTGGAAACCATTCCAAGTGCTTTAATCTCATTCAATCATTATAATACTGTAGTCAGGAAATATTTTTATCCACATTTTACAGTAGAGGAACCTAAGGTTCAGATAAGTTAAACAAGTTGCCCAAACACACTAAGCTTCTACTAAGCAGTGGCTGCAGGATATAAACCATGTGGGTCTGATTTCAGATTTTGCCACCAGCACCGCGTTATGTGGCCACTCAGAGCTAGAGTGCCCAGGGCCCGGTATAGTCAGCCATCTAGGGGTGCAGTGCCACCCCTGCAGTGCCACCCACACCCACACTAGGTGTGCACATGGCCCCATATTCTCCTCCATGCCTCCTGTATGCCTGGCATTGTACTAGCTGCTGGGAAGGCAAAAGTGAAGAGCCCACAAACCCGCAGGACAGGAGGGCCATCCTCTTGTCCTGATGGATCACACACCCTACACAGGCATCTTTCTTCTCTGCCCAGCCAAAGAGAAGGCAGCTCAGCCATGAGATGGCTGAGCAAAGACAAGGTTTCTGCCACCCTCTCCATGCCAGGGGACCCAGGCAGAGGCCCTGCCCATTCATCCCATAGCACATTCCTCTAACTGGGCAAGAATGTGTGTTTCACAGGCTGCCCTTGGGCCACCTGGCTGCTCCCCCTCTGGACAGCCTGGGCTGAGTCCCCCTCCTGATTTTAAGCCAAATAGGGGGAAGGGCTTCCCAGCCACAGGGCTGCTGCCAAGTGCCCACATCCAGAAGCCGCTGATGGGAGACCCGACATAACTGAGACAGAGCCAGGTTCCAGCTTCCTCTGAAGTTATCCACCATGGGTGGATCTGCCAAGCACATGTGGACCCTGAGCCTGATGGGAAGCAAACTGTGTAACCTACTTGGGGGAAGAAGCCAGTGCCCGATTGTGCACAGCATTAAATAGGCCACCTTCAAAGGATTCTTACCTGTTCATTAAAGCAGCCCTCCCAGGACCCTGACCTGGCAGGGTTTCTTCCCTGGCAGGTGGAGCCCTCCACACTGACTCCTCTCCTCTGCTCTCGCTTTGCAAGGATTTGAGGCAGTCTGAGCAGAATGCGGTTCCCATGCATTTGTTCTGTGCATGTGTGGGGAAGGAGAAAGATATAGAACCGGTTTTTGCATTACTTTAGCCCACTTGACTCCCCCCAGCTCACCCCCAACCTGAAGGCCTGTGGTGACCAGGGCTGGTGAGTGGGTTAGTTCTACTCCCACATCCCCAGCCAGGAAAGACCCTGAATGCATCTACCTGCCCTGTAAATGAGGGAGTGAGCCACAGAGCAAGAGGGACATTGACACCTCAGACACACCAAGCTCACACCTCTTCCAGGGCCCTCCTACTCGCAGTTGCCTCTGCCGAGAACACTTTCCCCCCAGGTTTTCTCCCTCACTTCCTTTAGTTATCTGCTTAATTGTAGTAATTTAGAAGACACCACACTAAAAGAGCACCTTTGTCAGCCTTTATCTCTTTGCACTGCTTAGTTTTTCTCCATAGTATTTCTCATTGGTTAACAGAAATGTGTGTGTGACTGTGTGTGTGTGTGTGTGTGTGTTTGCTGCCTCCCCACTAGAATGTAAGCACCATGAGGACAGGGCATTTATTTTATTCATTATTATATCCCAAGCCCCTTGAACATTTCTTAGGTAGTCAGTAAATAACAGCTGTTTCTTGGTATCCATGGGAGACTGGTTCCAGAACTCCCCATGGATATCAAAATGCAGGGATGTCCCAGTCACTGATATAAAATGGAGTAGTATTTGCATGTAACCTATGCACATCCTCCTGTATACTTCAGATCATCTCTAGATTATTTCTAATACCTAATGCAATATAAACGTTATATAAATATAAACAGTTATTATACTGTACTGTTTAGGGAATAATGACAAGAAAAAATGTCTGTACATGTTCAGTACTTTTCCCCAAAACCTATGGATATGGAGAAACAACTGTATTTGTTAAATAAAGAGCAAAGCCACTATTCCTTAATTGACCAGGAGAGGCACTGCAGGACAGGGAGCTGTCAGGGGGCATTGGCATCTAACAGCACCTCAGCTTTGTGCAGCTGGCTGGTAAACTGGCTTGGCTATTTGCAAGGTTGGATTACTGTGGTCCAAATTCCTCCTCATCCCAGGACTATGACAGCTGAGTGGGAAAATACCTCCACCTGCCAGGAGAGCAGAAGAGGTCAGGCTTTTGTGGCACTGGGACTGGAGGGAGGGGACATTGGCCCAAGAATCAGAAGGTCCTTGAGGTCCTTATAGCCATCAAGCTGAGTGACCTAGAAACTGACTTCTTGCCTTCTCCCCTTCCCATCTAGGGGATGGACACCCTCTCTGTCCCCAGCACCTGTGAAATGATCTTTCTCTGTGCCTCCTTCTCCTGACTTTCCGCCTGCCTCTCCCTATTTCTTCCTTAGTGTCTTCTCCCTCGTCTTTCCTCTCTCTCTCCACCTCTCTCCTGGCCCACTTGGCCTCCCACCTCCCTCCCTCTCTGTCTGTTTTCTCTTCCTCGGTGTAGTCAGGTGGCTTAAATGAGTGACATGAATTGCGTCATGCAAAGCACCCTTCACAGTGCCTGGTATATATTATAGCAGTGTCCAAATAATGTTCTCCCTCAAGTCCTATACACCATTTCCCTTCTGAGGCCTTGTCCTTACCGGATCCCAGGGACCACCCCCCACCACTCTCCTCCCCGGACCCGGTGTCCGCAGGACAGCGATCTGAAATCCCTTGTGGGGATTTCAGACACAGAGACACTAAGGCCCAGAGAGGGCAGGACCCCGAGGCATTGTGGGAAGGCACCGAGCCCACAAGGCCGTCCCAGGCCGGGAAGTCCAGTGGATAGTGCCAACTGGCCAGGAGCGTGGCGCCTGAAGCCCTGTCCTGCTGCCTGCTCCCTGCCCTTGATGTCTAGGTCCCCTCCTCTCTAACTCCACTCTGCGGCTGAGGCCCTTTCCTGCTGCCTGCTCCCTGCCCTTGACCTCTAGGTCCCCTCCCCTCTAACTCCACTCGCAGCTGAGGCCCTCTCGCCTCTGGCCACGCCCCCTCCCCGACCCCGACCCCCAGCACCTGACCCCCGTGGGAGCGCTGACCTTTCACTGGGGAAGGGGGAACTCTGTCTCCTCGTCCCTTTTCATTTGACTTCTCCTCCCCGTTCTTGCAGCCTCTCTCTCCCTTTCTTGCCGTCTCACACAGACTTTCAATTCCTTCCAGGATTTTTTGGGCTCTTAATGTAAAGATCGCGACCGATGCTGTGTCCCGGGCGCCCTCTCTACGCATCCTTCTGAGCTGCGGGGGTCAGGAGGGAGGGGGAGGCGCGGCGCTGCTGGGGAACTGGAGTGGCCGAGACCGGGGTGCAGCTCTACACTCGAGGGGCAGCTGCCCAGATCAGGGTCAGCTGTGCAGCTGTGGGCAGCACCCTGAGCTGGCATCAAAAGATGAGCATTGAAAATCCACTCCTGTCTCAGTATCTTTGCTTACTGATTGTCCTGGAATAAGCCATTTGACCACCGTGGCCTCAGTTTTCTTATCTGTAAAACAAGAGAGAATTAGCACCCACGGTGGCATAGTAGGTGGCTGGGAACCGTACCACAGAGGAGGGGCAAATGGCTTCTGACCTGACTGCCCCCTGAAGGTCTGCACGTCCCTGGCCAGCTGTGGACGGGGTCAGGCCTTTGGTTAGAGCCCTTAGAGCTCCCAGCAGTGGCCGGTGCGGGTTCTCTAGGCCAGAAGGCCCATCCTGAGTGGCTGGCTTCTGCCTCGGCTCTGGCCTGGTCCTGGTTGTGGCGGGTGCCCAGTCCTTTCCTGCCCTTCGTGCCTTGTGAAAGCAAGTTGCGAGAAGACTGGCCGTGGAAGGGAAGAAGGGAGGGCAGGTGCCACACTGACAGAGAGGGTGTGTTCCGTGTGTTCATTCCAGACGCTGCCACATGGAACATTACATTTAAGCCTAGCTCACTAGGTAGTGTGTATGAATGAGTGAGGAGGGAATGAGCAAGCTACGGAGGAAGGTACAATGGTGCCATTAAATGAGATGGCATATGTCATGCAGCTGACATGTGCCTGGCACACAGTCAGCCCTCGACAAACGCTGCTGCCTTCCTGCTGCCCCCTTAACTGTCCATCACCTCCGTGACTGACTCACAATGTGGCATAATGGAAAGAGCACTAGATTTAGAGTCCAGAATACCTGCCTATGAGACTTGGTTCTTTCACCCATTGACCCATGACCTTGGAAAAGTCACCTAACTTCCCTGGGCCTCAATTTGTTCCTCTGTGAAAAGGAAATAATGACATTGCTGAATGTATGAAGATCAAACGAAATAGATGAAGAAGAGCTTTGAAACAGCAGGGCGTGGCCCCTATACAATCCTCCCCTCCCCACGACCACATGCTCCCAGCTCTCTACCCAAGTCCCTGTCCCCGGGCTCAACACTGTCAGCAGGATCTAGGACAGGTTAAAATCCCAGCCTGGCACGCCCTTGCCTCGGATGGCCCTGCTTCATCACTCCCCTGTTTCCACCGCCACTCCGTGATGACATTCACAGAGACTCCGCTGTGGCACAGCACCTGGGCTTGGCCCACTCCAGCCGCCTGGCCCGCAGTCACCTCGTGTCCATTAAGCCCCAATCCAGATTTCTTTCTCTTTCAATTAAGCCACTTGGCCTGAAGACCTCTGCCCCTTGAGTCCTGATTTGCACAAATGCCCTATGAATAGCTTTGATTAGAAAGAAAAACCAGCATTTGGTACAAGTGCTGCTCGGCACTGCCCTGAGTCCAACAGGGAAAGGAAGCCAATTTAACCCAGCGCTGTTTCCTGAGAGATTGGGGACAAGCTAATTTGGGGAGGAGATGGCAGGCGGGCCCCAGCCAGGGCTTGGCAGCTGCTAGGGCCTCGGCCCAAGCCCGAAGAGGCTGCCCCCACCCGCACTGGTTCATGGTTCCTGGCCCTCCCTGGCTTGTCCGTCCACGCTTGTGCCAATTCTAGGTTATTAACCTGGAGACACTAGGGCTGAAGAGGACTGCTGTGCCAGCCTCACTCAGAGGGAGGCATTAAAAGGCAGAGAAAGAAGGGGCAGCCTCAAGGGGGTGCCAGGACTGTGCCAGCCCCCACCCTTTGGAGGCCATACCCGCCCTCCCCTCCTGAAGTGTCACTGGGGCCTCAACTCTGCCCCAACATCCTCTCTCTCTCTCTCTCTCTCTCTCTCTGTCTCTCCCCTCCAAAAAGCAAACATTTGGAAGGGGCCTTTGACATCCTCTTTCTAGTTCGGGTGTTTATCTCTCTTTGAGTCACAGACCCCTTTGAGAATCTAATGAAAGCCATGGGCTGCTTTCGCCATTAAAATGCATGTATACACCAATATTTTCATTACATTCAGGGTCTCTGCGAACTGTTGAAGTTTCCAGTGGGCTGAGATTAAGAATTTCTGATCTGGTTCAACCACTTTATTTTATTATAGATGAAGACAAGACACTAGGACCCAGAGAGGGCAAGTGACTTGCCTATGGTCACACAGCAAATTAGTGGCACAGCCCATTCTGAAGCCGTGGGCCCAGACTCCCAGTTCAGTGCCCTTTCCACTCCCCCAGATGGTGTCTCCCTCCCTTTCCTCTCCATAGCTCACTTCTCCGTCAGTCCTGTCCTAGGGCTCTGCACAGAACAAAGTACACACAATGTATGGTCAGTAAGTGTGGTGAACAGGCCAGCCGGAAGAAGGAACAGGCCAGCTGGAAGGAGAAACAGGCCAGCCGGAAGAAGGGCCAACTTTATTCAGCTGGTTCTTCCCTGCAGGGCCAGGGTAGATGTGGTTTGATTGCAAAGACACGTGAGGGGCTTGATCAGTGGTTGGATGGGTCTGTTCCAGGGTGTTCCTGTGATATCTCAGAGCTCCAGGCTATCACCATGTGAGGGGCCAAGGAAGTGTCCTCAGGCTACAGAGCAGGGGGCCAGAAGCATGCCCAAGCTTCTTCTAAATGCCAGGACCTTAGCTTTTAACACCACCTCCAGCCATTTCTGTTCCTCCTCTGCTCTGGAACCCATGCTGGCTCCCTAGTACCATAGCATCAGATTCAGATTTCTTCCCCTTGTGTCTTCTTTGCATAGGATGAGCTCATTTCTGCACTGGTCATTGTTGTCATCCTGTCCCTAGTTGGTGTGAGTGGGAACCAGTGGGGAGGTGGGCAGAACTCTGGAATGTCCTCTGCCTGCTTGGGGCCTTGGCCGGATATCTTGCTGTGCCTTACCAGTCATCTCTGCCCCCAGGACTGCAGTGCAACGCATCCGTGGACCTCATTGGCACCTGCTGGCCCCGCAGCCCTGCGGGGCAGCTAGTTGTTCGGCCCTGCCCTGCCTTTTTCTATGGTGTCCGCTACAACACCACAAGTAAGGAAGAAGTGGAGGGTGGACCATCTGCTGGGAGGTGGGACAGGATGGGGAGAGCTTGGAGGTGGGGGAAGTAAGAATGGTGATGCCAATAACAGTAATACCTCTTGTGGGGATCGCCCCTGTTTTCCAAAGGTCAGCGCTGTATTCTCCCAAGTGTCCTGTGCTCATTACTGGTGATTCTCACAATACCCTTGCAAGACACTATCACGCCTCCTATAACTAAGGCCCCTGAGGCTCAGGGAGGTTAGGGAACTTGCCCCATTGGCAGCTGGTAAGGGGTGAAGCTGGAATTTGCATCCACATCTGCCTAGCACTTCCTTCTGCCATTAAACTTCAGGTTAGTCTGTTTGAGCCTGCTGTAACACCGTGAAGCAGGGCAGGAATCGTCCGAGCCCCAGCTGTGTGGATAAGAACCCTGAGTCGAGAGGTTCTGAGGCCTACCCCGGCCCTCCAGCCAGGAAGCGGGGGACCCAGAGTTTTAGATGCACAGGCAGGGGCTCAACTTGCATCCTGGATTCATAGGTGGAGTGGGGACAGGACGGGATTGACCCAGGCTCCATCGGATACTTGATCCTCATGTAAACACCTGGCTCCCCGGAGGCCCAGAACCCCCATGGCTGGGCTTTGCAGCTCCCTGCTATTCCGCCTGCCACTCTCAGAATTAATTTGCTCTCTCCTGTCAATGACCCAGGTCCCTGCTTATCAAGAGAGCAACAGCTGTGGGCCAGGGGCCCTAACCTACCTGAGGGGAGGCTGGGGGCCTGATCCCTGCAACTGGGGCCTCCTGTGTGTACCCTTGGGTCCTGGTGGTCTTGAACTCAGAGCCCCAAGAGGGCACAGGGGTGAGCCCAGACACCATGTAGTTTACTCCAAGACTCACTGTGTGACCTCGCAGCACATTGTTGCCCCTCGTCTGGCCCTCGGCCCCTCACCTGAGGATGGAGAGGGCCAGAGGGCTTGGCTTCTAAGATGTTTCCCAGCTCAAAAACTCCAGAATTCCTTCTTCTGCCCCTCTTTCCTCTACCAGATGGATTTGGGGGTTTAGAGTTAGGGGCTACAGGAGAGGAGTGGGAAGACCCAGCCAGAGAGTGGCTCCCCAGGGAATGACCTGGGAGGCCAGGGCTGGGCAGGAGGCTGGGGCAGCCAGATCCAGCAGCCTCGTGTGTCTGTACCATGTCCTGGCCGTGGGAGGGACCTGGGAGAGGGAGAAGACACACTGGGAGGGGCTTGGGGACCAAGGGGAGGAAGTGCAAAAAGGAAGAAGGGCCTCTTGGCCAGGTCAGTCCAAGGGGTGCACAGTTGGCCAGCCCCCAGTATAGTCAGGCCCATCTTATAATAAGGAAATTGAGGCAGAGAGGCTAATAATCTGTCAGAGGTCTCAGAGCCTGGAGGCAGGGTCACAGCCCAGGGACAAGAACTCTTATGATGCTGGGGGCTGAGTCCTTCTGGAGCCCCTAGGAAGGAGGCAGCATCTACACATCAGAGGGGCTTCCGGGAGGAGGCACCAGATCCTGTCATGTCCACTTCCAGAGTGATTCTCGTGTCTGGCCCTACCTGCCCCCACTCCCCAGCGCCACTGCCCAGCCTCAGGTTTCAGATCTGCGTCTGTCACTCCTTCACTTGGAATCCACTCTCCTGTGGTCTCCGCGGTCAGGCCCGTGCTCCTGGGTGGGACCTGCCCGGCTTTCTGTAGTCATGGCCCTGTCGCCTTTTGCAGCCAGCCCTGACCACCCGCCATGAGTTCCCTCTACTCCCGTTGCAAAGGGTTATTTGACATGCTCCAAATAAACATTTCCAGCCCTCAGTGCCTGGGCACACGCTTCACTTGCTGGCCCTGCCTGAAGTGGCAGCCAGGAGTCCTAGGTTCTCATTCCAGCTGCATGTGAAGCTGGTTAAGGAGCCCTTGGCACAGACCTTCTCTGGGCCTCAGTTTCTCCACCTGCAGAATGGGTAGGAGGATTGGGTGTGGTGCTCTCTAGGCTCCCATGCGCTTCCCTCTGTGATCCCAGGAAAGGAGCTGGGGTGATGGCCCCTCGACATGGGGTCAATCTGTCAGGGCAGGGCTGGAAGACCCCTTTCCAGGTGCCTCCAGCGCCAGATGAGGTGGAGCACGCCCATGCAATCAGTCGCAAGTGGGTACCCAGAGCTGCACCTCATCATTAAGCACTAATTAATCCATTTACTGATGAGTTGCTGCCAGGACGTCTAGGCCTTCTCCCTAATGCCCTCCCTCCTGCTGCATCCGATCTTCAAAGGGATGGGAAGCATTTCCAAAAATATCCATTTTCCCATGATTCTTTGGGAGGACTGCTCAGCTCAGCAATTAAAGACAAGGAGGTCGCATCCTCCCTGGCAGCGGCTCCCTGCTTGTTGGGCCTGCTTTCTTTCGGATCACCTCCTTTCTCCCATCAAAGCCTGCTTTCTCTGGGTGACGCAGCCTCTGGCGGGACTCCTGGCTCTCCCTCACATGCCGAAGGGGGCAAGGGTGTTGAGCAAAGGGGGTTTCTCCCACAATATCCACCAGTACCCTTTGATGGGGACAAGTGACACGCTCTGAGTCTCGTGTAAGGTTATATAAATATAGCTCCAAGACAATAAAAATAAAAATAACAGCCAACATCACATGCCAGGTACAGTTCCAAGCACCTTGTGCATGTTAACTAAAAATACTCAATTCTTGAAGTAGGAGCCGCTGTTCAGAGGCTCTAACTTACAGAGGAGGAAACTGACAAGTTGCGGGATTTGCCCAAGGTCACACAGCTAGTGGAAGGTAGTGCCAGGATTTGACGCTAGACTGTCTGGGTCCAGGGGCCACACTCTTAGCACTACTCCATGCTGCCTCTTAACTCAAGAACCACCCCCACCCTATCCCACCACCCCCGGGCCCCTGCCAACCAGATCTCTGTCCCCAAGCCCCTTTCCTTGGAGGTATTTCAGAGCAGTCTGTGGTCCCGGGACTTCCCAGCCATGGCAGAGACACTGGGTTGCCGTGGTTCCTCGCCTCCCCCTCCCCTCAGACCTCCCTGAAAACCTGCTGGGTGAGCCTCAGCCCTCCGGTAACTCATCCCTCATTTAGCAATTAGGAGAGAATCAGCAGCCTCTTCACCAACTCTGCCCAAGGGCCTGAGGCTCTCCGAGACTGCAGTCCACTGACATGGAAGAGCCTTAAAAATCCATTTAGCCAGATCTCCCACTGGCCAGCTGTAGCTGAGCAGCTCCTCAGCAGAGGGACCTAGGAGGGGAATGGACGGGAGGAGAGCGAGAGAGAAGAGGCCACGGCTACCTTTCAGCCCTGGAGGCCAGGACAGGCTCCCTATCATCACCCTCTTGTCCTGATGCTGCCAGCAGAGGCAGCTCCCAGGCTGGATGGTCCCTTGGGGATCAGCTGGTCCAGCCCCTCCTTTTATAAATGAGAAAGGGTCCCCAGAGGTCACTCACGCAGCACAGCAGCAGCTGGGCTGGCCCCAGGGCCCCAGCCTCCAGACCCTCACAGGGTTCTACCCCATGGGGCTCCAGACTCAAGGACTGGGACTCCAGCAGCTTTCCCAGCCCTGTTCCAGCCCCAAGGGCCAGTGGGAGCCACAGGAAGGCCTACAGTGAGGGAGACTCCAGGGGAGATGCTCAGGGCTTCATTTCTCTGCCAGGCAGTTCTGCCTGGAGTCAGAGCCAGAATTAACTCAAGGAAGCATGTTTAGAGCTACTGAGGCCAGAGCCGGGTACGGGGTGGGGTGGGGCGACTTCTGCCAGCAGAGAAGATGAGATGGAATTTAGAACTCGTGCTGTCCCTTCCCAGCTGGGTTTCAGGACTCTGGAGCTCGAGCCTGGTAGGCAGAAAGGAGGGCGAGGGGAACGCGTTGGGCAGCTCTGCCCATCCCAGGGCCCTAAAGTCAGACATCGATTCGACTCACAGGGCCCCTCCCCATCTCCTTAGAAGGTGACAGGTTCTGGGCCACAATCCAGGCCGGTGACTGCATGAACCTCCATATGTCCCTGGACCACTCTGCTGCCTTCTTCCTTGAGTGACATGGGCCAGTCTAGGAGCAGCTGTGGCAGACCTGAGTGATGACATCTCTCCACACATGCCTGTCACCTGTCATTTTCTGTCCAAGAGACCTCCATCATGGATATTCCCCCCACCCACCCACCACAACCTTCCAACACAGGACTGCTATGGAGAAGTGCCCCCCTGGGGACCTTCCCCAAGATCTGCCCCGTGAACTCTAAGCCCCATGTGCAGCACGGCCAGGGAGGACCTCCCACGGCAGCCTCTGTGAGATGGCTCTACCACAAGAAGCCCTGTCATGCCACCTGCCACGTGAGCTGTCACCGCATACCCTTCCACCGTGTCATGCCCAGCCTCGTGAAAATTGACTCATGAGGTCTCCCCATTTTTTGCTGTCTTACAAGACCCCTGAACAGGAGATTTCTCAGAAGAGCACCTTCCCGTCATCTGCCACCACATAAGGACTTGAAAGGAAACAGCCCAGGGAGCTGGCCAAGCCTGTCCACGGGCCAGTCCTGTGGGCATGATTGTGCCAGCTTGAGTGGGCAGAGCCAGGTCCACAGGTGGGCATCGGGAGAGCCACCAACCCCTGCTGGAGGCCAGTGGGCAGAAAGAGGCAGGAAGATGGGGGTGGTAAGGAAGCCCTTCTCCCCAGCTTCACTCCACAGCCCCCAGCCAGCAGGTGCCTGTGCTGGCCATCTACAGATCCATCGATGCATCCATCTGGGCCAGGATGGCCAGAGAGGGGCCCGGGCTGCCCTGCCATCACTGCCTCTCTCTTCCTTTTCCAGACAATGGCTACCGGGAGTGCCTGGCCAATGGCAGCTGGGCCGCCCGCGTGAATTACTCCGAGTGCCAGGAGATCCTCAATGAGGAGGTGAGGCTGAGCCGAATGAGGCTGCCCATGTGAAGGGGGGTCCAGGGTCCCCAGCAGAGTTTTGTGCCTGCTTCTTGGAGTCAGGGAGCCAGAGGCTAATGTCAAGGTCCTGTCCTAGCGAAGCTGACTGGGGAGCTGGAGCTGTTGACTTGGAAATGGCCCATGAGCAGGCACCCTCGAGGGCGGGCTGGACCAATGGGGCACTGGGCAAGCTCTGATGGTGATGAGACGGGTCCTTGTTCCTTCCTTCCTTCCCCCTGTGCTCATCGGGCAGCCGCTTGCACTGGGCATGGGACTGTCCTGGAGGTGCAAAGGGAGACCAGACTCGGTCACAGGAGTCCCACCCTTTTCCACCACACACGCCTGACAGATACATCCAGTTCCAGCCACGGGGCTGTATGGGAACCAGGGATGGGGTGGAGGTAGCAGTGCAGTTTGAAAAAGCCCTTGGAAAGCCTTTTAAAATGTTAAATGTTTCTGAGCAGATGTTGCTTACACAGAACTCAGACGGTACAAATGGGAATACAATGTCCCCTCCCACCCCATCCCTGGCCACTGGATTCCCTCCCAGAGGCAACCATTTTGCCAATTTCATAAGTGTCCTTCCAGAGACATTCTCTGCATACATGAGTAATTATATATACGTATTCTTTTTTGTTTTTACCTGAATGTTGCATATTACGCACACTGTCTACACCTTGCTTTTTTCATATAATCATCTATCTTAGAGATGGTTCCATATCAGTACATAAAGAGCATCTTCATTCTCTTTGCATTTGCATAATATCACAAAATGAACCATAATTTATTTAAACCAGTCTTTATTCTCAGTCCTCAGTTATTACAAATGGTGCTGCAATGAATAATCTTTGAAGGGTGATTTTTGGCAGAGGCACAAATATATCTATCCTGGAACTGCTGTTGCCCTCGGTCTCCTTTGCCACCGACGCTGTCTCCCTCAGTGCTGAGGAGGGCGGGGGTCAAAGAGCAGAAGGGGGGACACTCCAGGCTGTCTGAGGGCCAGGGCTTCTGATTGTGGAAGAGAGGGACTGACCTAGGCAGTCCCAAGAATCCCATCGCCTGAAGATCAGAGCTGGAAGAGACCTTGGAGACTCTCCCTCCCATCTTGAGGTTCCCAGACCCGCCTGGTTATAAGAATCGTCCAGAGGCAGATCACCTGGGGTCAGGAGTTTGAGACCAGCCTGTCCGACATAGTGAAACCCCATCTCTACTAAAAATACAAAATTAGCCGGGTGTGGTGGTGCACACCTGTAATCCCAGGTACTAAGGAGGCTGAGGCAGGAGAATTGCTTGAACCCAGGAGGCAGAGGTTGCAGTGAGCCGAGATCATGCCATTGCACTCCAGCCTGGGCAAAAAGAGGGAAACTCCATTAAAAAACAAAACAAAACCAAAAAACGTGGCCAGCTGCGGTGGCTCATGCCTGTAATCCCAGCCCTCTGGGAGGCCGAGGCAGGCAGATCACAAGGTCAGGAGATCGAGGCCATCCTGGCCAACATGGTGAAACCTCATCTCTGCTAAAAATACAAAAATTAGCTGAGCATGGTGGCGCATCCCTGTAATCACAGCTACTTAGGAGGCTGAGGCAGGAGAATCACTTGAACCAGGGAGGCGGAGGTTACAGTGAGCTGAGATTGTACCACAGCACTCCAGCCTGGCGACAGAGCAAGACTCTGTCTCAAAAAAAAAAAAAGTATATGGAATCGCCCAGAGCACCTGTCCAAATACAGGTCCCAGGGCCACACCCAACACCTAAGAAATCACACCATCCAAGGAGGACCTGAGAATCTGTCTTTCATGAGTGCCCCAGGGGAGCCTTCTGATGGGGCAAAAGTGAGAAACTAATCTAGTGCAACCCATTCACATTACAGATGGGCAGACTGGGACCCAGAATTGGGGACTGATTCACACAAGATCACATGGCCAGAGTAAGTCAGAGCCTGGAACCCAGGGCTTCGGAGCTCAGGCTCTGCTTTGCCCACTGCCAGGTATCTGCGTGAAACAAAGTTAAGGATAAAGAATCACTTTCCTTCACCCCCAGCTTACTAAGCCCCCACACGGAGAGCCCACCTGGGAAGTCCTGGGATTGGGAGGAGGGCTCTTCCTGGACTGAGGGAAGGAGGTGGGGTTCCAGGTTAGGAGACTTAGTTGGACCAGAGGAGATGGCCTTGGCTGGAGGAGTGGCAGCGGGCAAGACCGTTCAGGGATGTGGGGAATCCGTAGCCTGGCACACAGTAGAGGAGGTGGGAGGAAAGGAAACGGGGCTGGTGCTCAAAAGAGCGGGTCAGTGCTGTCGGCGACTCAGGACCACACGCCATGCCAGAGAGGGATGGTGTTGAGGAGGTACAGCTAAGCCACGAGGTCAGGCTGCAGGCCGCACTGCCTGTCCCAGCCTCACACCCTGCACTCAGCCCTCCTGAGGGTCAGGGCGGAGTCTTCACCTGTCTCTCCTGCTCTAATGTAAGTCCCTTCCTTTCAGTTGGCTGATGGGGACACTCGGCAGCCCCCGTTTTCCCCAGCACCCTTCGAAGGCTCAAGGGCAGTAGGTTAGCCACCCTCGGCCCGCCCTGCAACGCCCACCCCTGCCAGGACAGGGGTCTCTCCCTCTCTCCCCCAGCAGGGTTAGGACAAGGAAGAGGATCAGGAGCCCGGTCTCATCAGCCCGCTCTTTGCATTGCAGTGGGAATAGCACAGACCTTAGGGTTTGGGTTTCGACGGGAACCTGCTGCATGACCTAGAGGAGGCAACTTAACCCCACCGAGTTCCCGAAACTGGTGGCCAGGAATTCAGATCTCTGCCTTCAGGGGAGGGAAGGGTGGTGTTGGCCTGTCTTGGCCTATGGGAGATGTTCCATTCACCTGCCGCCCCCTGTCTCTCATCTCCCCGGTGAGGTCAGGGGAGGTTGTAATGTACACCTGGGGGAGTGACCTGCCCCACCCCCCAGCCCATCCAAGCCTGGCTCTGCCGCCTCTTTCCTCCGCAGCCCCTGCTGGCCTGGTGCCTGGCACTCTGGGTAATCGATTCATTTAATTAGTGAAAATGCCATTCCCTTCTGCCAGCCCCCAGCCTCGCCAGACCCCTCCCAGAACTGCAGAGGAAAGCATCCAATTAATTGAGTGGTAGGTTTCTCAGCTCTGGGCCTGGGCTAAGCCCTAATTAAGCTCCAGCGCCCTGGGGTATTGCAGATAATGGATTCGCAGAAGTCCGCCTGAAATGGGACTTGCGAGGGCACCCCAAGGCCAGGCACCCCAGGAGATCTGCCCGCAGCCAGCACCACCAGGGAACAGGCCCGCAACTGGGGAGCCTGTTGCATGCATGGCTGGCCCGGGGATGGCACTGAGCCCCCATTACAACCCCTACACCTGCTCCCCGTGTCAGCACCCTCTCCTCCCCCCACCACCTCCCTCCACTGCTGTTCACTCCCTTCCCCACTGTCCGACCTTCCCCCACCCACCCGACACTTGCACACACTCTATTCCCTTTCCCCACACTCTGCTGAGCACACACTCTATTCCCTTTCCCCACACTCTGCTGAGCACACACTCTATTCCCTTTCCCCACACTCTGCTGAGCACACACTCTATTCCCTTTCCCCACACTCTGCTGAGCACACACTCTATTCCCTTTCCCCACACTCTGCTGAGCACACACTCTATTCCCTTTCCCCACACTCTGCTGAGCACACACTCTATTCCCTTTCCCCACACTCTGCTGAGCACACACTCTATTCCCTTTCCCCACACTCTGCTGAGCACACACTCTATCCCCTTTCCCCACACTCTGCTCAGCACACACTCTATTCCCTTTCCCCACACTCTGCTGAGCACACACTCTATTCCCTTTCCCCACACTCTGCTGAGCACACACTCTATTCCCTTTCCCCACACTCTGCTGAGCACACACTCTATTCCCTTTCCCCACACTCTGCTGAGCACACACTCTATTCCCTTTCCCCACACTCTGCTGAGCACACACTCTATTCCCTTTCCCCACACTCTGCTGAGCACACACTCTATTCCCTTTCCCCACACTCTGCTGAGCACACACTCTATTCCCTTTCCCCACACTCTGCTGAGCACACACTCTATTCCCTTTCCCTTTCCCCACACTCTGCTGAGCACACACTCTATTCCCTTTCCCCACACTCTGCTGAGCACACACTCTATTCCCTTTCCCCACACTCTGCTCAGCACACACTCTATTCCCTTTCCCCACACTCTGCTCAGCACACACTCTATTCCCTTTCCCCACACTCTGCTGAGCACACACTCTATTCCCTTTCCCCACACTCTGCTGAGCACACACTCTATTCCCTTTCCCCACACTCTGCTGAGCACACACTCTATCCCCTTTCCCCACACTCTGCTGAGCACACACTCTATCCCCTTTCCCCACACTCTGCTGAGCACACACTCTATTCCCTTTCCCCACACTCTGCTGAGCACACACTCTATTCCCTTTCCCCACACTCTGCTGAGCACACACTCTATTCCCTTTCCCCACACTCTGCTGAGCACACACTCTATTCCCTTTCCCCACACTCTGCTGAGCACACACTCTATTCCCTTTCCCCACACTCTGCTGAGCACACACTCTATTCCCTTTCCCCACACTCTGCTGAGCACACACTCTATTCCCTTTCCCCACACTCTGCTGAGCACACACTCTATTCCCTTTCCCCACACTCTGCTGAGCACACACTCTATTCCCTTTCCCCACACTCTGCTGAGCACACACTCTATTCCCTTTCCCCACACTCTGCTGAGCACACACTCTATTCCCTTTCCCTTTCCCCACACTCTGCTGAGCACACACTCTATTCCCTTTCCCCACACTCTGCTGAGCACACACTCTATTCCCTTTCCCCACACTCTGCTGAGCACACACTCTATTCCCTTTCCCCACACTCTGCTGAGCACACACTCTATTCCCTTTCCCTTTCCCCACACTCTGCTGAGCACACACTCTATTCCCTTTCCCCACACTCTGCTGAGCACACACTCTATTCCCTTTCCCCACACTCTGCTCAGCACACACTCTATTCCCTTTCCCCACACTCTGCTGAGCACACACTCTATTCCCTTTCCCCACACTCTGCTGAGCACACACTCTATTCCCTTTCCCCACACTCTGCTGAGCACACACTCTATCCCCTTTCCCCACACTCTGCTGAGCACACACTCTATTCCCTTTCCCCACACTCTGCTGAGCACACACTCTATTCCCTTTCCCCACACTCTGCTGAGCACACACTCTATTCCCTTTCCCCACACTCTGCTGAGCACACACTCTATTCCCTTTCCCCACACTCTGCTGAGCACACACTCTATTCCCTTTCCCCACACTCTGCTGAGCACACACTCTATTCCCTTTCCCCACACTCTGCTGAGCACACACTCTATTCCCTTTCCCCACACTCTGCTCAGCACACACTCTATTCCCTTTCCCCACACTCTGCTCAGCACACACTCTATTCCCTTTCCCCACACTCTGCTGAGCACACACTCTATTCCCTTTCCCCACACTCTGCTGAGCACACACTCTATTCCCTTTCCCCACACTCTGCTGAGCACAGGAGCTGGGGCCTCAGGCGCAGTCCGGGAGGGCACACTGGTGGCACATGAAACGGAATCTGGGGTCTGGGTTTGTGGGCCAAGGTTCATTGCTCACCGTCTGGGGAGAGGTGGGCAGTGGTTGGACCAGGGCTTCTGAACTGTATAGGTGCTTTTTCCTGAAACGAAGCTCCGATTCCGTGGGCCTAGCGTAGGGCACACATTCCACTTTCCTCAAGATCTCTGCGAGCTCCTCTGGGTGCTGCTGCTGGGCCAGGGGCTGCCCTTTGAGGACTGAGGGACTGGAGTGAGTGCCCGCGGTGGGGTAAGAGGAGTAGCTCTGGCAACTTCAGTGGAGAGGAGGTGCCAGAATGGAGTGGGCACCGGCGGGAGCTTGGAAGGGAGGTCTCATTGCCACCATCCCAGAGAGGCATCGGGACGGGTCTGGCACTGCAGCACCTGGGACGAGGTGGTGTCAGAGTCAGCCGCGCACTAATTGCTTATTCAATTCAGGTCACTGAGGGTACAGCGGAGTGGCCTCTGCCAAGTAGCATGCTGTGCCACCCTCCTTAGGGCGGGGTGCCTGCTGGTCTCAGGTCTCCAGACTGGACGGAGAGGGAGTGCTGGTCAGGGCCCCAGGGGTAGCTGTGCCCATTTGTCCTTTGGACATCCCAGCTGCTTTGCTGTTATCGTGGCCGTCGGTCGGTGTGTGACTGGCTGTCCCTGGGGGTGCTGCTGACTCTCCTCTCCAGGTGTCACTGGCCACCTCTCAGGGTGTTTCTAGGTGCCTTTTAAGGCCTTGCTGTCTCTCTAAATAATGCTGTCCAGAACTCTGGTTGTTATTGGAAATGTCACAGTGTCACTGGCTTCTGTCTGGGTGACGCAGGACGTATTTGTCTCAGGGTATCGGCAGCCATCCCTCAGGCTGTCTCTCCAGCTGTCTTCTCAAGCTGTTTCTCAGGTTGCATCATGCTGATGTGACCAATAAGAGAGAGGGCTTGAACCTGGCCTGGGCCCGACTGCTCAGGGAGCCACGCTGAGACACTCTGTCCTCCGGGAATGGTTTCGCCCGATTCTCCCTCTCAGGCTCTTGGGGAAAAGCCCTCATGGGTGCTATCCTCCTGGCAGGAGGTCCCCCGAGGCTCCTGGGCCCAAAATGGAGCGAGACCACCCCAGAGAGTGCCTCTGCTTTCAATTCCTGCTTGTCCCCCCAGAAATCTCCCAGGGGGCTGGGGACGGTGGCTCTCGCCTGTAATCCCAGCACTTTGGGAGGCCAAGGCAGGTGGATTGCCTGAGCTCAGGAGTTCGAGACCAGCCTGGACAACATGGCGAAAACCCATCTCTACCAAAAAATACAAAATATTAGCTGGGCGTGGTGGCGCATGCCTGTGATCCCAGCTACTCAGGAGGCTGAGGCAGGAGAATCACTTGAACCCAGGAAGCAGAGGCTGCAGTGAGCCAAGATCCTGCCACTGCACAACTCCAGACTGGGCGACAGAGTGAGACTCCATCCCTCCCCCACCCAAAAAAAGAAATGTCCCTGGGAAACCAGGAAAAGAGGGATTTCAAAGCCAGGCAGACTCAGGTTCCAGATGCCGGCTGCATGGCGTGGCCAATTATTCAGTCTCTTCAACGGGAAGAACTGGGATGAGAGGAGCAGTCTCCAAGGGCAGCTGTGGGAAAGAAAAGCAGTGGCATCTGCAGAGCTCTTGGCACAATGCTCAGCATACAGCAGGTGCTTAATAGATGACTCCTCCCCACTCCAACCCCAAGGGCCTGGTGCGGCCTGACTCAGGAGCGAGGTGGGGCCTGGCAGGTGGCAGTGAATGGTCTGCCTGCACACTGTGCCCTCCCGCCCAGCCTGGGCCTGTGAACAAGGCCGGGGTGTCATGCCATGCTCGGCTCCACACATGCTGTCATTACCCAGGGGCTTTTCAGCATGGATTTGTGGAAAATTTAATAAAAGGATATTAAATACCAGCTCCAGACAGCCTGTGATCCGTGCATATCTTCCGGAGCCTCCGGATTGGGGCATCTGCCGCCAGGCGCTTAGAGACCCCCCCACTTGCATGGGTGATGGGTCCCCTCTCCTCACTCCCCTGTGTCTCTCTCCTGCCTTTGTTTACACCTCCCTGGATCCCAGTCCTTTGGAGGCTGGAGTTGTTAATGTAATTTCCTGCCATGTTCCAGAAAGCCTCTGCCTGGAAACCAGCTCTGAGAACAGAGCTTCTGTAGGAGCCTCCGGACCTAAGAGGTTCCCGATGAGGATGCCCCTTCAGAAGGGCCTTGGTGGCCGGGCGGAACTGGGCATAGGGTCTTGGCTCCTCCTGGAATGCCTGGTGGATAGGGCTGGACTTGACCTCTGGTTTCGTGTGGGTTCTGTAATTCCAACAGGAAGGCCTGTGGAGTAGCTCCTTGGTGGCTCTGAGAGGATGATGAGGGCCGTTGTGAGCTCCCCACTTCTCGGCGCTTGCATGTCACCCGCTTCTGTGCCTCATGATCATTCAGCCCCACCCCAGAGCCTGGAAACGGGGAGGGAGGGAGGTGCTGCCAGGGACCCCTCCTTTCCCAAAGCCACCTGCTTTTCAACACCTGTCTTTCTTTCCTTCACTCACACAACTGCTTCGGAGTTCGACTGCGTGTCAAGCTCTTGGTTTCTAGGCCCTGCTTCTTGGGACCTATAAAAGTGTGGATGGGGGCTTTGCTCTGGGGCAGGAGTCTGCAGAGAGCTAGGCATGGGGACTGGCCAGTCCCCTATTATGGGCTGGGGACCTGTTTGCAGCCTTTGTACCTTGCCAGTCTGCACGTGCAGGCAAGAGGTGGTTTTGAAGTTGCGCGACCTCCAGTGCGTCAACATAACCTCTGTGCTGTTTTCCTACAAACTAAAGCCCAGAAGCCCTTCCGGCTCCCCCTATGGGGTTGCCCTGATGGTTTCAGACGATAACAGATATGAAAATCCTCTGTAAATGGGAAGGCTTCATCACTCTTGGAACTTAAGATTGCTGTAAAGAGGAGGGCAGTGACCTCCATCAGTATATTAAATTCATTAGGAAATAAACCCGGGAAATGTGTTCCAGTCCTGGGAGAGGATCCTGTTCACTTTGCACAGATCCCCTTGGGCCAGGGATGGGGAAGGCCCTGGAAAGTGAGTTATGGAGCCTAAGGAGACTGTTCTGTGCTTTCGGCTGATTCTGTGGATGCCAGAGCCCAGCAGCTGTCCGGCCCCTCCTCGCTCACAGGAGCAGGCGGCGTTGCAGCAGGAGGGATTCAAGGGCGGCCGAGACGGTAGTGACTCAGTTCAGAAATGGGTGGAGAAGATAAATCCCGGGAGGTTGGTGTCTCTGCAGCTGAGAGGTCCACCTGGTGTTCCGACCGGGTGGCAGCATGGGCAGATGCGACTGTGAGGGCGCACCTGTGAGCCGGCCACACACGCTTATGCGTGCAGAGGGGGCGTCCGTGTGGAGTGGGGAATCCCACGTGATGTGGAGACTCAGACACAACACAGAGCAGTGAACAGAGCATGGGATTCAGGGACAGACAGAGCCTCAAACTGGACAGCATTGCTCTGCAGCGAGGCCTGACCCACAGCAGGTACTCAGGAAGGGGGAGTGGCCCTTGAGATCATGACCTGCTCCGTCCCAGCCACCCCCAGGCAATGTCCTCATAGAGCGGCTCCCATCCAGCAGGCGCAAGGGCATGGCTGTGCAGAAAGCTCACCTCTGCCCCTCTCTCCTGCTCCAGAAAAAAAGCAAGGTGCACTACCATGTCGCAGTCATCATCAACTACCTGGGCCACTGTATCTCCCTGGTGGCCCTCCTGGTGGCCTTTGTCCTCTTCCTGCGGCTCAGGTGAGCAGACCCCAGCACTGCGTCCTCTTGTCCCCCGGCCCTAGAGCAGGAGCAGGGTGGAGAAGTGAGAGGAGCAGCTCGAGGTCGGGGTGGGGGTTGCTGGGAGAGGGTGGTAGGGCCTGGCTTATCTGAGAGTCTCAGGTCTCCGGGAACCTCTGGCAGGGCCGCTTTGCCCCCTCCGCAGTAGCTGCTGGAATGGTGGGGAGGGACAAAGCTTGTTTTATGTCACCCACACCCAGGACGGGCTGCACCCATTGGGGTGACCAGGCAGATGGTGCCCTGGAGGTGGGGGCTCCATGGAGTGGTGACCCATTTCAGGTTCGAAAGTACATGGGCCCCAGCACTACCGCCAAGGATGCAGGTGGCAGAGCCAGGGATGGGGATGGTTGGGATCAGGAGCCGAGCATCAGGGCTGGAGGCTGGGAGCAAGGCTGACCCCTGTGACTGTCCATCCTGGAATGGCAGGGAGTGGAAGGCACCCCCAGGGGAAGCAGGCATCCCCAGGAAGCCAGCTGCCCTGGTCCATGGAGTGCCAGGCAGAGCCTGGGGCTTTTGTCTGGGTGGGTTGCAGGCAGGAAGGGCTCCATGGGGCATTAGGAGAGCCTTGCTGTCACTTCCCTGTGTGACTTGGCCAGTCAGCCCTACCCTGTGCCTCAGTTTCCTCATCTACACATCTGGGTTGGGGTGATGTGGGTGGCCTGCCCCTTATCCTCTCTCTCCTGTCGCTCCCATCATCCACCTGCCCTGCTGCACCAGGAGCATCCGGTGCCTGCGAAACATCATCCACTGGAACCTCATCTCCGCCTTCATCCTGCGCAACGCCACCTGGTTCGTGGTGCAGCTAACCATGAGCCCTGAGGTCCACCAGAGCAACGTGGTGCGTCCTGGCGGGGGAGCGGGGAGCAGGTCAGGCCAAACCCACGTCAGAGAAGGGGCCCAGGTGGGCCTGCCCTGCAGAGGAGGAGCCCACAGAACAGGAGTGGGATCCCAGGGTGTGCCCCGTCCTGCCTGGGGGAGGCCCAGGGCCAGGGTTTGGTGCCACCCCTGCCCCTCATCATCATCTTTGGTTGGGGGTGGGGTGGCAGGTCTGGTGCAGGTTGGTGACCGCCGCCTACAACTACTTCCATGTGACCAACTTCTTCTGGATGTTCGGTGAGGGCTGCTACCTGCACACAGCCATCGTGCTCACCTACTCCACCGACCGGCTGCGCAAGTGGATGTTCATCTGCATCGGCTGGGGTGAGCTGGGCAGCCACCTCCCCAGCCTGGGCAGTGGCAGCCACCGTGCTGCCGTCTCCTCACCCAGACTCAGGCCAGAGGGCTGGGGGGCCTGAGGGATGGAGGTCGGGTTGGGGCAGTGGGGTGTGTGCCATAGCCCTCTGCTCCTCTTGGGGGTGGGGGGCAGCAGGAGCACCTTGAAGGAGGTGTGTGAGTTTGAGATCCACCCTGGGTAACCCTAGACCGCCTGGAGCCTGGGCTGCACTGGGGTCCTCCAGGCCCACATTCCCCAGCCCCCGCTGAGGGCTCTGTGACAGCCCATCTCTCCCCCAGGTGTGCCCTTCCCCATCATTGTGGCCTGGGCCATTGGGAAGCTGTACTACGACAATGAGAAGTAAGTCACCTCCTTTCCCTTCCTGCCCCCAAGGTTTAGGCTCCCAGCCTAGCTTGGTGACACTCCCAAGGGCCTTGGGCCATGCTGGCTTTCCCCTCAGGACCATGGCTTCTGCATCTGTAAAGGGAGGGATCTGGGGGGTTGGACTCATTCAGAGGGTCCCTGCCTGTGCTCTGCCTGGGTGGGACTGGACAAACAGGATCCAGCCTCCTTTATCTGCCTTGAGCTTACACAGGAAGCAGCCTGGAGCCAGACTGCCCAGGTTCAGAATCGTGGCTCCGTCATTAAATAGCTGTGTGACCTTGGACGGATTACTGCAGCGTGCCTCAGTTTCCTCATCTATAAAATGGACATACTTCCTCAAAGGGCTGTTGTGGGGTGATATCAGTCCATCTATATTAAGCATTTAGAATCGGACCTGGCACATAGAGCAAATGCTGTATAAATGTGTTCTCGTAATATTAAGACATCTTAATAGAAGAGTCCGTGAATTTAACAGAAGTGGACCTAGATGATCCCAGAGGCTTCTTCCAGCTCTGAAGTTCTTTGGTTCCTTATGAAACGGACTCAGGTGTTTCCAGTCGTGCCTGGAAACTTGATTTCTGCTGCAGTGGTGCTCAGCCTTGGCTCACATTAGAATCACCTGGGATGCTTCGAAAAGTACCAGTGCCCAGGCTTCACCGCCAGAGAGTCAGGTGTAATTAGTCTGGGGTGTGGCCTGGCACCCAGAATTCTTGAAAACTGCCCAGGTGATTCTAATGTGCAGCTAAGATTGAGAACCACTGAGAGAGGGGGGGGCAGAAAAGGTGGACGTGGATGGCAGGGGAGCCCCAGGACCTTGTTTGCCAAACAGGTGTTCCCAGGAACCTATCTGACTGACTGACCTGGCGTCCAAGTGGCCTCCACCACAGTGACAAGCCCTCTCCTCACCCCACGGAGGGGAGGGGGCCTGCATGGCTTCATTGGGCTGACGAAGGAGCCTGGAAGATTATCTTGCGTGTTTAGGAGGTTGACTCTCTCCTGACTCAGGCTAGCTGAGGCCTTGGGAGGCCGAGGCGGGTGGATCACTTGAGGTCAGGAGTTTGAGACCAGGCTGGCCAACATGGTGAAACCCCATATCTATTAAAAAAAAATACAAAAATTAGCTGGGTGTGGTGGTGCGCACCTGTAGTGCCAGCTACTTGGGAAGGCTGAGGCAAGAGACTCTCTTGAACCCAGGAGGCAGAGGTTGCAGTGAGCCAAGATCGTGCCACTGCTCTCCAGCCTGGGCAACAGAGCAAGACTCCACAAGCCTCAAAAAACAAAGCAAAACAAAAACTGTTTGGGCTAAAGGAGAAAGTGAGTCTGAGCGGCTCTGAAGCCCCACCTGGTGGTGAAAATTCAACACTGCAACAGAGGGGATCTGGGTGTGAGAAAGCAGAAACGAACTTGCAGACCAGAGGCTCAAGGACTGGACCCAGCCCACAGAAGCTGTGTGTGGCCGGCAGGGTGTTTTCTGGAAACTCGATTTTGTAGCCAAGCTTTAAAAAATCCAAAGGTTTCGTATACAAATCTCAATTTCTGGCTTATGAGATCTAGCCACTGGGGGTCTTCTTACCCACGGGGACATAAGGGCTTCCAGTTTGTCTGGTCCCCACCCACTCCCCAGGCCTCCCTGGAGCTTGCTGGAGGGACACTCAGGAAAATGCAAAGCAATTACCCCCTGCAGCAGGTAGAACCTGTGCAGATGTTCCTCTCAAGGTCGTTCGGGCTGCGATTGGACAGGTTCAGGCTGAGATTGAGAACTGCTGGGTGCCCACTGGGTGACACGTGTGGTACCACTCCCACCAGCAGCCCCCCAGAGGACATGCTGGGCCTCAGCCACAGCCAGGGGACCGTGAGGAGGAGCCAAGGATGCAGCTTGCGTATTGAGCTCACGCCCATTCCCGGCCACGCAGTCTTTCCCACTGTCTGCCTCCTGCCCCGATGCTTGCTTCCAACTTTGCATCTCATCACAGAGGATGCTGTCCATTCTGCAGATGGGACAACTGAGGCTTGGCAGTGGGATCAAGTGACTTGACCTTCTGCCAGGGTTGGAATTGGGACATCTACCTCCTGGCTTCCAGCCCCAGTCCTATCCTGGCCAAGCACTGTCCCTCCCCATGCCACCGAGGCAGATGCAGATGATGACTCCTCCCCTTTCCTCTGTGGCCTTCTAGGTGCTGGTTTGGCAAAAGGCCTGGGGTGTACACCGACTATATCTACCAGGGCCCCATGATCCTGGTCCTGCTGGTAAGACCCTGGGTAGGGGCAGGAGACAGGGCCCAGTGGGGAGGGGCGATCAATGCCAACCGTGGACAGAAAGGACCCCTCTGCCTAGAGGTGGGGGCCACCCAAGGAGGGGGCATGGGCCAGGGATGTGCAGCTGCTCCTGAGGAGGAGGGAGAACAGCAGGAGCACTGAGGCCAGAGAGGCCAGAACTGAGAAGCCTGGGTCCCCAGCCTCTTGCACACTCCAGCCTGCTGGTGTGCTCAAATTGCAGATCAATTTCATCTTCCTTTTCAATATCGTCCGCATCCTCATGACCAAGCTCCGGGCATCCACCACGTCTGAGACCATTCAGTACAGGTAACCGGGTACCACCTCCCCCAGGCCTCCCCCTGATGAAACCCCTGCTCCCCATGCCTCTCACGTGCCAGAGACCTGCCACTCCCTCCCCCGACCTGGCCCTCTGCTGAGCCAGCGGGCAGCCAGTCCTGGGGTGGGCTGTGACTCCAAGCCTCCCCACCTGCCCCACCCCAGGAAGGCTGTGAAAGCCACTCTGGTGCTGCTGCCCCTCCTGGGCATCACCTACATGCTGTTCTTCGTCAATCCCGGGGAGGATGAGGTCTCCCGGGTCGTCTTCATCTACTTCAACTCCTTCCTGGAATCCTTCCAGGTACAGCCCTGGAGGGGCACACTGGCACCTCCTTGGGTGGGGATTCTCCCAAGCAGATGCCTGGAGGGTAGGAGGCCAGGGAGAAGCAAGGGGCAGCCCAGAGGCTGGGTGGGCAACACCTGTGACCGACCTTTGACGCCTCCTCTCTCCTCCCCAGGGCTTCTTTGTGTCTGTGTTCTACTGTTTCCTCAACAGTGAGGTGAGGACCTGGGGGCCCTGCGGCGGGGCTCAGGGCTGCAAGGCCTGTTGGGGCTGGCGATAGTCTAGAGCCTTCTCCTCCCCTCCCAGGGCTGGCTCTCTCCCTCCCTGTTCCTCCTAGGTCCCTAGGGGGATGCTGCTGGGAGCCCCAGGCCGGCCCCTCCCACCTGTCCACTCCCACAGTGACAGCTCTCTCCTTTGCTCTCAGAGGCCGCTGGCACCAGGCTGGAAGCCAGAGCTCCAGTATCTTTGATGAGCCTGTGACAACCAGGAAGGGCTGAGCCCTGGGCAGGGGATATGTGTGGGTTGAGAGCAGGAAGCCTTGATGGCAAAGGCCATATGGTGTCTTCGCGTGGGTTAGAAAAGGGTGCCCCTTCCCCAGGACATTTGAGAAACCTGTTCCGGCAAATATGCAAAGCAGCCATGTTAAGGCTGTGAGTGCCATCGCCTCCTGAGGACTTCTGTGTACTCAGCTGACCTGCACAGCCTCTTACCTGAGCAGCTGCTCATGCCGACCCAGGGGAGGGAGGGGGTCCTGAGCGCCAGGCTCAGATGTCATGCTCCTTCCTGTGCCCACAGGTCCGCTCTGCCATCCGGAAGAGATGGCACCGGTGGCAGGACAAGCACTCGATCCGTGCCCGAGTGGCCCGCGCCATGTCCATCCCCACCTCCCCCACCCGTGTCAGCTTTCACAGCATCAAGCAGTCCACAGCAGTCTGAGCTGGCAGGTCATGGAGCAGCCCCCAAAGAGCTGTGTCTGGGGGGATGATGGCCAGGCTCCCTGACCACCCTGCCTGTGGACGCGACCTGTTAGGTCTCATGCCCACTCCCCCAGGAGCAGCTGGCACTGACAGCCTGGGGGGCCACTCTCCCCCTGCAGCTGTGCAGGACTGTAGCTCATGAGTGGAAAGTCATCTACAGGACTGGGCCAGTCCCGGGGCCTCTGGCTTCCCTGCCCAGTCCTCCGTGGAGAAGGGACGTGGAAATGAATGGAAATGGGCTGCTAGACACCCACAGCAGCACGCGCGTCCCTCCAAGGCTGTCTTCTCCCAGAGCACAAGAAGTCCAGCCCACTGGGACCTGGGGCTGCCCTCGGCAACTGTGGGGAGGCCGTTTGCTGCCCCGGGGCATCACGGGCAACTCGTGACAGCCTCTGACTCACCATGATGACGCCTCTGGACCTCGGTGATGCCTTCCGACACCACTGGGAACCAAGGGCCCTCGCTCAGGAACCCTGGAGACAGAAGTCAGGTGTCATCGTCAGATGTGTGGCCACAGCACTAGAGTCACCCCCCAGGCCTCCAGAACCTCATTGACACTGTGGCACTGCCACCAGCAATGCCCTGCCTCGCTGCCTTCATCCTGAACACTTACTACCCTGCAGGCCAGGCCAGCTTCCCCTCACTTAACCACAGGCAGTACCCTCACCCCACACCAGTCACCTCCTGCCCCTTTTCCTCTTTTGTGAGAAGAGGGGGCTGGAGGGGGCAGAGTGGCCTGTGAGCAAGAGCCAGGGGTGTCCCAGCCCCGGCCTCTGGGGCAGAGCTTGTAGCCCCGGATGGCCTCTGGGGCAGGACCACTAGCTAAACAAGCCAGGAGAAGGCTCCTGCCCAAGTGGCTCTTGGGACAACATGCTGCTTACACTCTAGGTGTGGACTGGCTACAGCCCCCACTGACCTGCCCATGTCCAGAGGGACTGGACAGCCAGAGCAGGGCTTTGGGGGGCACTAGAAGATGAGGGTATCGGCTGTGAGGCGGGTGGCTGGTATAAATAATAATATTTATCTTTTCAACCAGCATTTGTGAAGGCCTGGACTCCACAGGGGGCTGGATGGAGAGGGTGTCTCACAGCAGTGGGAGCCATTTCCCAGCTTTCAGGGGCTGCTGTGTTGCTGGGAAACCTGACCCCACTCTCACCCCGGCAAGGATGGTGCCAGGAGAGCCCCCGAGGGCCAGGAGAGGGGTGAGGGCAGAAGGGAGGGCTTCGAGGAACAGGTGGATCTGGCCAGGGCCCCCTTAGTTAGGGACAGCTTGTTGTGAGGAGGTCAAGTAGAGGGAGAGGAGGACCAGGGTTAAGGATGCAGAGGAGGGACACCATGGGTCAGGGGAAGGAACAAAGGAGACAGGAGTGTGTCCCAGCCCTGGGCAGGAGCTGAGCTGAGGAATGGGAAGCAGAATTAGGGTGCTGGGCCACCGGACAGGCCAGAAATGCAGCTATCTCCGCTTGGGCACCACAAGAGACCATCCCTGAGACCCTGAGGTTTCTTGTGCAAACTCGAGGGAAGGGGAGTACAGAGAGGGCAACAGGGAGTAAAGCCAGGCAAGGAAGGCAGGGGAAAGCGGGGAGGCTAGAGAGGGACACAGTAGCCTGTGAGCAAGAGAGGTATGTCCCAGCCCTGGCCAGTGCCGCTCTGATGTGGGCAGCACGCTCTTGGGCTCCCCTGCCTGCTGGCTTTAGTGCCCCCAACTCTGAGCTGGAGCTTGTAGCCCTGGGTGGCCTCTGGGGCAGGACCAACATTCCAACACTGTTGCGGGTGCCTAGAGCTCCCTTCCGCTGGGGAAGCCCTCCCTCATCCCACCCAACAGGTGAGGGAGCTGGGGTATTTATCCACCATCTCCCATCAGCTGTGGGTTGAGGGCTGCTCCCAGGGGGACATGAACTCTTCTGCATTCCCACATCAGGCTACAGAGGGCCAGAGCGAGTTCTCAGGCACAGAAACGCGCAGGTGGGTGGAAGCCAGTGTGTGCTGCATTGGAGGGGCAGGGGGTGTGGGTGGAACACCAGAACTCGACACAGGGCCCCACTGAAGCCCGGGCCTTGTCTCTGGGTCTCTCTAACCAGGGAGGAGAGCCCATGGGTGGGGCATATGTATGCACATGTGCACTTGTGCACCCAGGCGCACACAAGAGCTTGCAGCGTCAGGACACCAGGAACAGACAAAGTCAACGCAGTGCCAGGAGCCCCGCGGCACCTGCTGAGGGAGGGCAGGTTTCACTGGGAAGGGCCTGGGCTCGGGGGTAGCTAAGGATATCCTTGAAGGCCCTGTGGGGTACTCTGCTCTGCCAATTCTCCAAGCTCTGTGCCCTGAAGTAGAGAGATGGGGTGGAGGACCCAGGGAGCACCATGACAGAGGCAGGCTGGAGGCTTCCAGAGCAACTTGAGGGTATTGTGGGAAGTGGAGAGAAGCCAAGTAAAGGGTCCTGGCTGCCTGGAGAGACCAGAAGTGACCTGAGTCTCTAATGGCCACAATGGAGACGGCTTTCCCAAATCTGCCTCTCACCCAGTGAAGGCAGAGACATGAGAAGGCAAGGCTTTCCCGAGACAGTGCCGGCGGGGATGGGATGGGGGGCACACCCCAGGGGTGGAGGAGCTGAGAGGGTGGGGGTGGGGGGGAGACAGGGAAGGGATGGTACAGACCAGGAAGTGTGCGTAAGCGCAGCCTGGCCGCACCCCGCTTTCCTGCGTGGGCTTCCTGGCAGCTCTCACTGCCAGGCACCTTCTGGGCACCTACTGTGTGCTTAGCACTGTGCTAGGCCTTGGGTGAGAGGGAGATGAGCAGCCACCCCAGGGGGGCCCCCGGTACCCCAAAAAATACAAAGCTCAGAGCCTCTGGCTCTGGAAGGCCACCAAGAGGACAGCTCCAAGACAAGTCTGGGGGTCATCCGAGAAGCTGGAGGCGGAATCCCTGGGCAGGCAGATGGAGCCTGGGGCTCCCCTCCCATTCTGAGGGTGGAAGGGCTGCTTCAGGGCACAGCCAGAGACATCTGAGCCTCAGCACCTGCAGCCCAGAGGCCCAGAGTGTTCTGTGTCCCGTGGCAGACGTGCGCTCTGGGCTTCGGCGCAGACAAGGCGTCCCTGAGGCCGGGCATCTGGGCCATTCTGCTCCGGTTCGGCTTGGGGTGGCGAGGCCCCTGTGGGAGTGAGTGGGGTATGATGAGCCGAAAAACACACATGCGACTACACAGAGTTGGGGGAGCTACTGGGGGCCCTCCAAGCTGCAGTGGTGGGGGAGGGTCACTGGAGACCCTCCAAGACCCGAAAGACCTCATGCCTAGAAGAATTTCTCTCCACACCATGCCCAAAGGCTGCGGTCCCCTAATGCTACCCCCACCTAAGCCCATTTCTCCTTGACATCCTCCTTCATGGGCACAGAACAGCAGTGGAGGCAAAACCCCACTGTTTTTCCAGTTCAGGCCACCCCCTCCCCGTCCCTTAGTGTGACAGCACAGCCCCTGCCCAGAGGTCCTCAGCTTCACCTCCAGGCCTCCTTCTCTAGCCCCCTGCTACTGATGGCTCAGCTGTCCTGGGACCAGGACTGGGAGGGGAGTCAGACTGGGAAAACCATGTGTTAGCGGGTGAGGTGGGTTTTGAATCCATAGACTAATACTTTCATTGTGGGTATTGTAGATTACTTTGCCATCCACAAATGTCCTTATAACATTTGTCTTCTAATCCTCCACTAGCCCACAGAGGTAGTAACCCGCCTGTTTTGCAGCCAGGGAAACTGAGGCCTGGTAGCTCCCCTGAGGTTGAAGGTCTGGTTCCAAGTCTAAGGCTTTTTTCACCCCTCAGTGACCTGAAGTCTTTGGGGCTTGGGTTCTGGGAGGCCAGAGCCAATGAAGAGCTCTGTGGCAAGAGGGCAGCAAGGAGGCCTCAGGGTCTCGGACTGATCTGGGACGTGCCCCACGTGAAGATGGGACATTCCCAAAGATGGCCCCACCAGTGTCCAGCCACCGAGCCCAGCTGGGTGGAAGCAAAAAGAGTTCTGTGGATCCAGCATCTCCTTCCCCAGCTTCCTGACATCCTCCACACCCCCACTCCTTAAAATGATACTTCATTTCAAACAGTGCGGCCGGGGCCACCATCAACCACAGTGGGCCTCCCTACACACCAGTCAGGGAGTGTGCCACTGGCCTCCAGCCCAGGGGTATCTCAGAGCCACCTCATCCAAACTGCCAACTGACTTCAAACTCAGCTGCCCACACTTGCTTCAAACCGAGGGGAATGCTTTCTACAATTTGCTAACAGCCACACTGATCATTATTGATTGTTTACTGGGCATCAGGTGCTGCTTAGCCCCTCACATGTTTATCCCATTGACTCTTTACACTGCCCTATGAGCCAGGGACTGTTACCTCTGTTTAACAGATAAGGTAAATAAAGCCCAGAGAGGTTAAGATACTTGCCTGATGGCACCCACGGATGGATGAAAAGCCAGGGGAGGCCACACTAGGCCTCCATGAAGCTTAACCCCTATGCAGTGGGAGTTCTTAGTAAGGCTGTCCTCCCAGCCCCACTGCCCCTTCCAATCCCCTCCCCAGGGAAATCCTTCCATCCCCTGTCTGTGGTCAAACAGCATTCAGAGATGAGCTAGCTGAAGGAACTGGAGCCTGCAGAGCGTGGGCCTCGGGCAGCCCACTCCCCAAATCGGGCCTCCAAGCCAGTTCCAGCTGCCAGTCTCCCGTCCCCAGCCCCATCCCAGCTCTACCTCGGAGCATCACCTCCCACCCTTGCCCTCAGCTCACCAGCCCCTGCAGGTCCTGCTGGCAGACCAGGCTCAAGAGAGACCTGGGCTGTATATATTTATCGAAACTCTCAATGGGTTGGGAACACCGAGACCATTATTTGGAGATAAGGCCAGAGACCACCCTTGGCCACCAGATAGCAGCCCTACCAGCTTCTGTCCCTCCAAGGGGTCCTGCACTGATCCCTGCTGCCCAGCCTCATTGACCATTGGGCCAAGGCAAGTGGGGCAGAAGAAGGGGTGGGGGCCTCTTAGGTGCCTAAGGAGCCCAGGTTGGGGGCATAGCAGGCATCAGCTAGGGTGAGGGGCATGGGGGCAGCAGCCAGTGGGCCTGCCTGGCTCACGCTCAATACAGGGGAAGGGGGAGGGAGTGGACGGCAATCCACTCTAGAACATGCAGTGGAGAAGCTGCTGGGCAGGGCAGCAGGGGCAGGTGAGGGGCCAGGTGAACTAGGCCCTTTTCCACCCTTCCTGAGACCCGCTGCCCGGGGTTTGTTGCCCTTGCTGCCCTGTGTAGTGAAGTTAAATGTTCCAGGTGTACGTAGGTCCTCAAGTAGAAAGCAGAGACATTATCCCAGCCTGCTCTCGGCAGCCACCCTGAGAGCCCAGTCCACAGCTGAGGGGGCAGTAGGGTGCGGGGAGGGAGGGGGAGTTGTGGGGAACAAAGTCGCAGACGCAGGGGGTGCCCTCCAGGAAAGGAGTTGAATCTGGAGGTCAGTGGGGGTGGGGAGGGTGGCAGGGCTGAAGTCTTGGAGCAGGATTTCAGCCTGGCAGTGGGCCATAGCCTCAAGGAGCATCAGCCACTCATGTGAAGGCACTGACCAAGGCTCCGAGTGGCCACCAGAGGAGCGATTCCAGGGCTGATGAATGGGGGTGGGCACAGGGATGGGGGACCTGGGGAAGCAGTGATCAAACATACCGCGAAAGCCTTCTGTGAGCAGGGTCCCAGGCAGAGTCTCGGAGGGAATAAGCCTTCTGAGAATTATCTGAGCCCTGGGTAGATCCACGGGTAGATTTGGGAGAAGGGGCAGGAGCAAGCTCTGCTTGAGGTGTCTGTGCAGACCCCCAAATTGGGGCATGTGCTGGTCTGATGGAGTCCAGAAGAACTAAAATGAGACCCGTCCTGAGGAGAGAGCAGCTGGAGGGGACTGGAGTTGCTCCATTTCATCTGGGCACAGTGGTTCACACCTGTAATCCCAGCACTTTGGGAGGCCAAGGTGGGTGGATCACTTGAGGTCAGGAGTTTGAGACCAGCCTGGCCAACATGGTGAAACCCTGTCTCTCCTAAAAATACAAAAATCAGCCGGGCGTGGTGGCACGTGCCTGTAATCCCAGCTACTCAGGAGGCTGAGGCAGGAGAATCCCTTGAACCTGGGAGGTGGAGGTTGCAGTGAGCTGAGATTGTGCCACTGCACTCCAGCCTGAGGGACAAGAGCGAAATTCCATCCCCAAAAAAAGTCCCATTTCAACCATGTTAGTGCACAATTCAGTGACTTTAAATACACAATGGCATGCAACTGTCACCGCTGAGAGAGAAAAAGTTCTGGAACTTCTTCATCACCCCAAATGGGAACCCCACACCCCTCAGGCACTCCTCATTCTCCCCTCCCCCAGCCCCTGCCCGCTACGCATCTGCTCTCTGCCTCTGCAGATCTGCCTGTTTGGGCTGTTTCATGTAAGCAGAATTAATTGTACAATATGTGTCCCTTTGTGTCTGGCGTCTTCATTTAGCATAATGTGTTTCCACTTAGCATAATGTTTTCAAGGTCCATGCACATGGTAGCAGGTATCAAAACGTCATTCCTTCTTATGGCTGAACGCGATTCCCTTGTGTGGAGAGACGGCAGTTTCTCCATTCGTCAGCGGATGGACGTTTGGGTTCTCGCCACCTATTCCAAGTTATTATGAATGGTCCTGCTGTGAGCATGCATGTGCACGCTTTTGTTTGAAGGCCTGATTTCAGTTCTTTGGGATATATATCCAGGAGTAGAAGTGTGAGGTCATATGGTAACTCTTTGTTTAACTTATCTGGGAGCCGCCAAGCCGTTTCCTGCAGCGGCGGCACAATTTTCCATACACCAGCAGTGTATGAGGGTCCCAGCTTCCCTATATCCTCCACAAAGCTTGTGATTGTCTGGGTTTTGTGACAAAGTGGATGTGCTGGTACTTGTTTTTTAAAAGATCCACGACTCCCTGGGTGAAGAACAGGGCCCCCAGTGAAAGCCTAGGTTGCTCATTCATTGCTGGGGGGCCAGAAAGGCTTTTACTATCGCAGCCCTCTGTCAGGGGCTGCCTGCCCTCCTGCCCTGCTGTGCCCAGCATCTATGTGCTCGGATTCAGAGAGGTGCGCCCAGTTTAGACACTGCTATACTCTGTGATAAGAACCCTATGGGCGAGCCTCCCTCTCCTAACCACCCTCCTGGCCAACCTCCCCTTTGAAATGGGAGCACTCGGAAGGGACAGCTGGCAGCCTCCTCCCCTGGGCTCTGCCTGCTTCTCCTCACACCGGCTGGTGGAGTGTCTGCCAGTCACTTGCATTTGTTCCCAAACGTGTTTCTGACAGTTCACTTGTCATTGTAATTACTGTTGTAATCTAACTAAATGTTATATTACTGATGAATCAGAAGTGCACTAACAAGGAGAGATGTTTCTTACGAAAATTCAGGCTAATGCTTCGAAAGATACTTTACAGTTGAGTCACCAAAAATATTGGCAAATTAGGTGTGGGTGAGACGAGTGTAAATAACTGGGTGGGAGAGAATTGTCAGAATCACAGGTGGGTTCCACTTGCTGACCACTTCACAGGGCCCTTTAAACTCGCCCTCCACTTCAAAGAATCAACAGCTGATGTTGGAGATGATGTTTCATCCCTGTGGGTTTCCCAAGGAAAGCAGTGTGGGACTGTAAGAGACGGACCTGTAATAGAAGGAGAGGCCTTCACAGGCACGGTGGCTCACGCCTGTAATCCCAGCACCTTGGGAGACCAAGGTGGCGGGATCACCTGGGGTCAGGAATTTGAGACCAGCCTGGCCAACATGGTGAAACCCCGTATCTACTAAAAATACAAAATTAGCCGGGTGGGGTGGCGGGCACCTATAATCTCAGCTACTTTGGAGGCTGAGGCAGGAGAATCGCTTGAACTTGGGAGGTGGAGGTTGCAGCGAGCCAAGATTGTGCCACTGTACTCCAGGCTGCCTAGGGGACAGTGAGACTCCGTCTCAGAAAAAAAAAAAAGAAGAAGGAGAGGAAGGAGAGGAAGGAGGAGAGGAAGGAGGAGAGGAAGGAGGAGAGGAAGGAGGAGAAGGAGGAGGAGAAGGAGGAGGAGAAGGAGGAGGAGAAGGAGGAGGAGGAGGAGGAGAAGAAGAAGAAGAAGAAGAAGAAGAAGAAGAAGAAGAAGAAGAAGAAGAAGAAGAAGAAGAAGAAGAAGAAGAAGAGAAGAAGAAGAAGGAAGCAGAAGAAGGAAGCAGAAGAAGAAACAGAAGAAGAAGCAGAAGAAGAAGCAGAAGAAGAAGCAGAAGAAGCAGAAGAAGCAGAAGCAGAAGCAGAAGCAGAAGAAGCAGAAGAAGAAGCAGAAGCAGAAGCAGAAGCAGAAGCAGAAGAAGCAGCAGAAGCAGAAGCAGAAGCAGAAGCAGAAGCAGAAGCAGAAGCAGAAGCAGAAGAAGAAGAAGAAGAAGAAGAAGAAGAAGAAGAAGAAGAAGAGTCCTCCTTGAGAAAGACCAGTGATTGGCCAGGCACAGTGGCTCATGCCTATAATCCCAGCACCTTGGGAGGCCGAGGTGGGCGATTCACTTAAGGCCAGGAATTCAAGACCAGCCTGGGCAAAATGGTGAGACACCATCTGTACTAAAAATACAAAAATTAGCCAGGCATGGTGGCGCACGCCTGTAATCCCAGCTACTCGGGAGGCTGAGGGGAGAGAAATGCTTGAAACCAGGAGGTGGAGGTTGAAGTGAGCTGAGATCATGCCACTGCACTCCAGCCTAAGCAACACAGCAAGACCCTGTCTCAATAAATAAATAAATAAATAAATAAATAAATAAAGCATGCTGACTCCTTAGAGGTTAAAATTACGTGTGTGTTGTGGGGCTGTCCATAATTGTGCCCCCAAAAAGCCATGTTGAAGTCCTAAACCCCAGTACCTGTCGATGTGACCTTATTTGGAAGTAGGGTGTTTGCAGACATAATCAAGTTAAGATGGTGTCATTAGGGTGGGCCCTAATCCATTATGACTATGTCCTTATAAAGAAGAGAAGAGACACAGAGACACACAGGGAGAATGCCATGTGACAACCTATGCAGAGGCTGGAGTAACAGGCCAGGCCAGTGGGGAGAACATGAGGACAATGGAACCTGGACTGCCAAGCTCCAGCCCCTAAATCCCTCCCTTCTGGTTCTGGAGGCCCCAGGGTTACTCTCCCACATGCTAACTGCTTTGAAAACCTCATTCCTCAACTCCACTCCATCATGGGTGGCCTGAAGAAGCCTGGACAGGAGGTCCTGGGTGACCTGTGAGAGCACACACCACGGAGCTGGGTGCAAACCTGCAGAGCCAAAACGTGGGGCTCCTGACTTCAAATTCACCTCTCACCAGTGTTCAAGTTCTCTTTCCAGCAGGAAGTCTGCCCGGCCTCAGAGTTGCAGCCAGCAGAGTGGCTCAGCATCCAGCATGAAAGCATTTGGGAGACATCAAGGTCCGTTTAACCAGCACAAGAGTCCCAGCATTCTTTGCTGTGTCAATGTGAGCTTCTCCAAGCCTCAGTTTTACTTATCCATGAAGTGGGTGTATTAAGGTAACGTTAAGTGGCTACAACAAAGAGACCCATGATAAATCAATGCCTTAAGGAAGATCAAGTCTCTCTCTTTCTTGTAGCAGTCCACAGAGCACATCCTGGGCTACTGTTTCACATGGACATCCAGGGACCTGGCTCCCTTCACTTTCTTCCTCTCCATTCCTTAGGACATTGTCCTCCTTGTCACAGACACATCACAGGCCTGTCCTTGTTCTGACTCCTGAAAAAGGGAAAGAGAGGGTAAACCAGGAGCCCCACAGTCTGTCAGCCTAAGCCTCTGATGTAAAGAGTTCACATCATTTTTGCTCAGTTTCCTTAGTCACCTGTCTGTTCCCAACTGCAAGTGGAATTGGAGATGAAATCTGGTCATGCACCTGGTAGAAATGGGGACCGATTTTGAGGGAAAGGCACAGGCTGAGCAGTTATAATGACACCTCCTTGCAGCTGTGCAATAGATACAGCTAGGGTACCTGGCACCTAGTAAGCCCTCAGTAAAAGTGCTCAATGTTACTGAGCTCAGAGCTCCAAGGGACCTTAGAAACTCTCTGGCTCAATGTCCTTATTTCTTTACAGCTAAAGAAACGGCCTAGAGAGGAGTGACATTGGGCTGGGTTCCCCATGGGTAAGGAAAAAAGTTGGTTCAGAATCCTATCTGGCCTGCAGACCCCGTCCTCACACCTTTTATTTCAAAGTACCTGGTCTAATCCCACTAGGGTCTGGGCAGAGAGCAGGGTCCAGATGACCTCTCCCCTGGTCTCCCAGGGTTGCGGGACATCATTCTAGAGGGACCCTGTGCCCCACAGCAGCGCCCTCGGCTGGGGACCACACAGCTTTATGACTAAGTAGGTGTGGCCCTGGTTTCCAGGACAGGTGTCCAGACTGCTCTGTGACAAAGGGCCACGCCCGCCCCTAGGAGGGGGATTGGGCTGCCCCCTGGGGATGCTGCAGTAGGAGCTGAGGATGGCGTGCCTGGGCTTCCTCCTCCCCGTGGGCTTCCTCCTGATCATCAGCACCATGGCACGGGGAGAGTACGGTGTGGCCCACGTGGTGTCAGAGAATTGGAGCAAGGACTACTGTATCCTGTTCAGCTCCGACTACGTCACCCTCCCCCGGGACCTCCACCACGCCCCACTCCTTCCCCTGTATGATGGCACCAAGGCACCCTGGTGCCCAGGCAAGGATTCCCCCCACCAGGCCCAGCTCAGCTCCCCCAGCCAGCGGCCCCTCCGCCAGACCACCGCCATGGTCATGACGGGTAACTGCAGTTTCCACACGAAAGGCTGGCTGGCTCAGGGCCAAGGTGCCCACGGGCTGCTCATCGTGGGCCGGGTCAGTGACCAACAGTGCTCAGACACCACCCTGGTGCCCCAGGATCCCCGCCAGCCCCTGGGAGACCTCACCATCCCTGTGGCTATGCTCCACTACACTGACATGCTGGAAATCCTCAGCCACACTCATGGGGAGGCCATCGTCCGTGTGGCCATGTATGCGCCCCCTGAGCCCATCATCGACTACAACATGCTGGTCATCTTCATCCTGGCTGTGGGCACGGTGGCCGCAGGTGGCTACTGGGCCGGCCTGACCGAAGCCAACCGGCTACAGCGACGCCGTGCCCGGAGAGGAGGGGGGCCTGGTGGTCACCGTCAGCCGCGGGAAGCAGCAGCAGCTGAGGGAGCCCAGAAGGAAGATAATGAGGACATCCCAGTGGACTTCACACCGGCCATGACGGGCGTGGTGGTCACCGTGTCCTGCTCGCTCATGTTGCTGCTCTATTTCTTCTACGACCACTTTGTCTATGTCACCATCGGGATCTTTGGCCTGGGTGCTGGCATTGGCCTCTACAGCTGCCTGTCACCCCTGGTGCGCCGCCTGCCCCTGTGGCAATACCAGAACCCTCCACACGGCCTCTGGGCCTCTCTGCCGCTGCCCCTGCTGCTGCTGGCGAGCTTGTGCGCAACCGTGATCATCTTCTGGGTGGTCTACCGCAACGAGGACCGCTGGGCATGGCTCCTGCAGGACGCACTGGGCATTTCCTACTGCCTGTTCGTCCTGCACCGCGTGCGGCTGCCCACTCTCAAGAACTGCTCCTCCTTCCTGCTGGCCCTGCTGGCCTTTGACGTCTTCTTTGTCTTCGTCACCCCCTTCTTCACCAAAACTGGTGAGAGCATCATGGCGCAGGTCGCTTCAGGCCCTGCAGAGTCTTCAAGCCACGAGAAGCTGCCTATGGTGCTCAAAGTGCCCCGGCTAAGAGTCTCCGCCTTGACCCTGTGCAGCCAGCCCTTCTCCATCCTTGGCTTTGGTGACATCGTGGTCCCCGGCTTCCTGGTTGCTTACTGTTGCCGCTTTGATGTGCAAGTCCACTCCCATCTGGTCTACTTCGTGGCCTGCACCGTGGCCTATGCCGTGGGCCTGCTGGTCACGTTCATGGCCATGGTACTCATGCAGATGGGCCAACCTGCCTTGCTCTACCTAGTGTCCAGCACCCTGCTCACCAGCCTGGCTGTGGCCGCCTGCCGCCAAGAGCTCAGCCTCTTCTGGACCGGCCAGGGCAGAGCTAAGATGCTTGGGCTCTGCTGTGCCCCTTCAGCTGGCTCTAGGCAGAAGCAGGAGGGTGCAGCAGATGCCCACACAGCCAGCACACTTGAGAGAGGCACCAACCGAGGAGCAGGGGACTTAGACAGCAACTCTGGAGAAGACACCACTGAGATTGTCACCATGTCTGAGAATGAAGCCACCAATCCAGAGGACCGCAGTGATAGCTCCGAGGGCTGGAGTGATGCCCACCTGGATCCTAATGAGCTGCCCTTCATCCCCCCTGGGGCCTCGGAGGAGCTGATGCCACTGATGCCAATGGCCATGCTGATCCCACTCATGCCCCTGATGCCCCCGCCCTCAGAGCTGGGCCACGTCCATGCCCAGGCCCAGGCCCATGACACTGGCCTGCCCTGGGCAGGACTCCACAAGAGGAAGGGTTTGAAAGTAAGAAAGAGCATGTCGACCCAGGCTCCCTTGTGAACTGGAGGCGGTGAGACACACGCCTCTCAAAGGGCTGGTGGAACATTGCAGAGCAAAGCCATGCATGGCAACAATAAATCAGGGCATTAAAGAGATTTCATATCTACCCAAGGAGCCTCTCTGTTTGTTGGGAGTGCAAGAGAGCAGCAACCACAGAATAAGTGTGTACAGGGCTCGGAGGGTCCTTAGGAATGGGCACCACCCCCAAATAATGAAGGGGGAAAACTGAGGCTCCAAGAGGGCCTATGACTTGCACAAGTTCAAGCAGCAAGGTTGGGATTTGCATCCAGGGCTCACTGGGCAGCTACTCCCCTCTACCTGCCTGCCCAATCCCTTCCCAATCCAGAGTGGCAGCTTCTTAGCCTGGCACACAGCCCCCCATGCCATCCCTGACACCCACCCTAGGCTCATTGCCCATCTTCTCTCCATGCTCAGGTCAGACGGAACTCTTTGTCCTCCCCACCTGCTCTCTCTGCATATGCTGTTCCCTCCAGCTGGGATACACTTCCCTCTCCAGACAGAAACACTCCAGCCTGGCTCCCCGACTCACTGGAAAACTCCCAAGCATCCTTTCCTCCTCAGCTCGCATCCGTTCTGCAAAACGTCTCTGCTCAAGACTCCCAGGCAGCAGCACCAAGTCCGGCACGTTCCTGTGTGCGCCACCCATTCCATCTTCAGACATCGAGTATGCCCCTACGGTGTGCACCGCCATGTGGTGGGCACAGGGAAGGCCTCTGTCTAGCTGGGGGAGGGGTGGGCAGACAAGAAACAACCTTAGAATTGTCTCAAAGAGGGCAGGATGGGTCGGAGAATTTGGGGCCAGGGTGGAAGAATTCAGGAGACCATGGCCTCCCTCACTGACTCTAGGTAATGTTTAAGCCTCTTTTGGTCTCTGTAGTCTCATCTGCAAAATGAGACTTATAATACCATGTCCATCTGGAGGCAGGGGCATGGACAAGATGACCTCCTAAGGACTCTACAGGCTTTTAGGCCAGGTAGGGTGCTGACGTGTTGCTTAATCAGAGCAGACAAACTCTGGGATGAGAAGGCTTCCTGGAGGAGGCATTTTTGGAGGGAAGGAAAGTGTATCCCAAGAGGCAGTGTGGTTCAGTGGTTAGGGCTCTACAGCCAGGCTGCCTATCACAAATCCCAGCCCTACCACTGACATGGAGTATCTCACTGAGCAAATGACTTACCTGTTCAGTGCCTCAGTTTTCTTGTCTGTGAAATGGGATAACAGGACCTACCATCTGGTTTTTGGGAAGTTTGAATGAGTTGGCCTATGTCAGGAGATTGGCACAATGCCCTGCCTGTCCAAAGAGCCCCCTGCATGTGAGCTATGTTTGTGTTGCTCTCCTAGTGAAAGCCTTGCAGAATCAAACCCAGTTTCTACAAGGCCTTGGGGTTCCAGCCCAACAGCCCTCTTCCACCCCTCCAAACCCCTACTGCCACAAGCACACGCCAGACCCACCACACCCCCCGTGCTTTTTCCTCTACTTGGAACTATCTTTCTGCCCCTTCCTTACCACGCCCCATGAACTTGGCCTGGCTGGCTCTTCCTCTTTGCAGCCTTTCCTAAAGCAACCCTGTCTCAATCACACGACCAGGCACCGTGTTTCTTAGTTTTCCAGTCTTCCCCAGGAGAGGGTCAGCTTTGGAAGCCAGGGGCCTTGCCTATCTTGTTCATCTGTGTAGTTTCAGGGCTCAGAACAGGTCCGGAAGTGTTTCAGGTGCTTGCTTTATTTGCTGGAGGAATGAATGGATGGATGAATGAATGAATGAATGAGGAGTTGGCCAGCCTGAACTGCAGAGGAGGGGATGCTATGAGGGAAGGCCCTGTTGCCCAGGCCACCTCACAGGCTTCCTGCAGGGCCTTGGTCCATGTTGATGTGAGACTTGGTGGGCCTGGGTGGGCTCTGGAATAGGGAGAGAGGCCCAGAGAGGCAGTGCAGGTGGTGGGCATCTCAAAGCCCCACTTGCCGGGGAGGAAGTGCAGCCCCTCGGTACACAGCAGCTGAAGGCCCCGCTGGACAAGGGAAGCTTGGAGAACCTGGCCAGGCCACTGCGGAGGTGTTGGCAGCCCCTCCCACTGGAGCAGAGGCCATCTGGCCTGGACAGAGGGCCCTCTGCAGGCCCTGGCTCAGCCCCAGCCTGGGCAGCCTCCCTGCTGCTGGCCTGCGTCACAGGGCCTGCCGAGGGCAGCTGCACCCTCTGCCAGGCCTGAGGGGAAGGGCTGGACAGAGCCAAGGCCTCCTGGCCCCCCAGCCCCCACATCCCCCAAGGCAGGAGGTCAGGATGAAGAAACTTCTCTTTCCCAGAAATTCGCAGTCTGAGGGCTCTGAGGACGCAGGCCTGGAGCTCCGCAGGCCTGCAGGGAGGCCAATGCCTGCCTCCAAGGAGAGGTGATTCAGGGAGAGTCTGGGTCGGGAGGCCTCCCCCTTCCCAGCATCCAGACCTGATGGGGAGGTGAGGGCCTACAGGGCCTGGATCTGCTGCCTCCACCCCTCTTCCCCAACCCCCAGCTTGCTGCACGGTGCTTGGGCAGCAGAACTGAGGTGCTCCCAGGGTCCCAAGGCCAGGCCTGGGGTGGACAGCAGCCCAGGGTGCAGTGGCATCACGGTGCCCAGGTAGCTCTCAGCTCTGCTTCTCACTGGGAAGTCATCCTGGTCACCCAAGTTTCACCACTCCCTCCCCATGCTGGTTCCCCAGTGTGGCCACAGCCAGGACTGACCAATGTCGGGGACCTCTATGAAGGACACCCCAGCTCCAGAGTTCCCGAGGGCTCACTGGGGCCACAGCCGACTGGCCCTGAGGCCCGGCTTCATCCTTACTCTCCTGCAGCCCTCACTCCCTGTCAGGCATCTCCCCTGAGACCACTGCCCAGCACCTCCCACCCAGCATGCTCCTGAAGCTCATTCCCAGGGAGCCCAAGCTAAGACACAGGGACAGCTGCCTTCTACGTGTGAACTGGAAAAACTATGTGAGTCCCCCACACACCCCTACCTCCTCCAAGCTCTTCCGCCCTGCCCAGGAAAGGAGTGTGGGGATGGGGCTGGAGGCAGGTGATGGGCAGGACCTTTCTTCTTCCTCCCAAGAACACTCGGCAGCGACTCTGCCCATTTCACAGATGGGGCTGGGCAAGGACTCTGAGTCTAGAGGCAGCTTGAGGGTTTAGAAAGAGCTACCCAAGCACGGCTGCAGGTCAGAATCACTGCAGTACCTGCCAAAAATCTGGATTCCCGGCCCCACAGATTCTGAGTTGACAGGTTTGAGGTGGGAACAGGCATCTGCTGTTTTGAGGGACCCCACCCCCACCCCAGGCTGAACACCTTTAGAGTCTGGCTTCAGCCTCTTGTCTTGGCAGGGCCAGGAGGAGGTGGGGAAGAGGGAGGCCAAAGTGTCAAGGTGCCGGGGGCCCAAGGTAGGTCCTGCCTCCAATCTTGACACACACATTCAGCTGGGGGCCCTGCAGGCTCCGCTCCCTGAGCCCTGGGCCCACCTGACCACACCCGGAGACTTAACCTCTACCTTGCTCCCCTGGCCAATCCTGGTCTGGGGCAGGAAAAACCGAAGCAACTTTACCAACCAACAAACTTCACTTATCGCCACACTTCTCAACCTCTGATCCCCATCTCTAGCATGTCCTCTGAAGACTTCGCCCTGTTTTGTTCATCACGCATTGGACCCGGCACATAGTAGGTACTCAATAAAACATCTGTTGTATGAATGCACTGGCTGGATGAATGTCCCCCTTACTAACTGTGTGACTTTGAGGATGCAAAAGTCTCCTTACCATAAAGTGGGCGTAATAACACTGCCTGCCCCAGGGGTTGCGGTAAGTAATAAGCCATATGGGTGAGGAGCTGAGCCCAGTGCCCGGCACAGAGTCAAGTCTCCTAGATCTTGCCCTGCTGCTGCTGCTGTGCCTTCTGATGGCCCAATGTCCCTGCTCCTGCCCAGAAGACTCCTCTTACTCTGCCAGTTCCCTTCCCAGAGGACAGGGCCGACTCCAGGCAGCTAGACCACGCTGCCACCTGCCAGAGGTGCCCAAAGCTGGAAGCCCCTGCCTGAAGGCCAGAGGGACACAGGATACTGCACGTGTGCATATGCACACACGCATGCACACACATATGCATCCATTCACATACACATGGGCACACACCCATGCTGCACACTTCACACACCTATACACCCCATACCTGCACACACATGCACCCATGTGCACATCCACACACATGCACCTGTACTGAACACGTGCACATGCCCTTGTGCACACCTGTGCACACCCAGCACGTGCACACACACACACACACACACCCCTGGGCTCTGACCTGCTGCGTGTGGTTCCCTACAGATCCAGCCTTTCCCCACCAGGCCTTTCCTGGGCCTACAGGAGTGGGGGTGCTGATTCCTGGATTTCCCACCCTGAAGGACAGGGTGGTCAAGGCCTCCCACAGGCCTACCCCTTTCCTGATGGGACAGGTCCCCCTTCGAGACAGAACTCACTGCCCAGCTGCTCTGAGGAGTGTGGTTCGAGGACGGCCTCCTGAGGGCACCTCAGCTTTCTAGCCCAGCTCACTCACACTCTTCAGGGGAGGGGGCACAAAGGGCCGACTAGAGGCTGAGCAAGACAGGGGCCCAGGCCCTGGCCATCTCCACCCAGAGTGGTCTTTGCTCTGATCTCATGGGCTGGCAGAGGCAGCACAGGCCTGTGTCCCAGGCTGCTGGCTCCCCATGCTGCAAGCTGCTTCCTCCTGACTCCACTGCTAACCACCATAGCATCTGCTTCCTGGACAGCCTCACCTGTGATAGGTGAACCGTCAGATGGGACCAGGGCAGGAATAGCCTCCTTGAGGCTGCCCCCAGGGCCCCAGGTGGCCCAGCCTCAGGGCTGAGCTGTTTTACGCAGGCCAACTGACATTTCTGTCCGTGGCCTTGGTTAATCCCAGCACCAGCTTCATGAGGCATGGGCTTGGTTCTCTTTTGTTCATGAGAGGGTGCTACTGGAGCTTCTGGATTTCTGGGATGGTGGGGACCAGCAAGGACCTATGAGATGCTGTCCTCAACAGATGAGGAAAGGAAAGCCCAGAGAGGGCCAGGACCTGCCCAAGGTCACACAGTAATGCGACAGTAGAAACGAAATGCAAGTCTGGTCTCCTGCTTCCCAACCCAGCAGCTGGGACCAGCTCTCATCCTCAACATCCCCTCGCTTCACACACCCTGGTCTCTGATCCATGTTCCTCTGAAATCACACCTCCCCCAGGAAAACTCTGGGCCTACCCACTCCTGTGCCCTGTGTCCCCTTGGGAGGTATAGCCCCACATTCTCCTTGAGAAGTATCTGTGTGTGTTGTTTGATAAAGGTTTGTGATTCAGCATCTATCCGCTTGCCAGTTAGAAGGAGAACACAGCCGGACTTTGAGACCTGGGTTCAAAGCCCCACATTGCTTTCTCTTGTCATGTGATGTTGGACAACAGAAGCCAACCTTCTGAGCCTCAATTTTCTCATCTGTAAAATGGACTGCTAAGACTCACCTAATGGTTTGTTGTAAGGATTAAATGAAGTGAAGTATGTGTATGAACAGCTAACACTGGCTAAGCAGTTACAGCAGGGCAGAAAAATGCATTATCTCATTACATGTGACCCAGGTTTGGGGAAAAAGTTTCCGGGACAGCACTCGACATACCCCCAAATGCCGTCTTCCCCAAATGAGCTCCCAGAGGTGGAGTCATCCTCTTCCCTTGGTCTCCCCTGCCCACACTCACTGGGATGTGGTGTGTGGGTGGGTGCCTGGTGGTAAGCAGGGCACCACCGCAGAGCCAGGAAGAGGGGTCCCTGCAGTTTAACTGAACCACCAACGTTTTGCGCCTTTTTTCCTGCAACCCTGAATTTTGAATGCTCCTGTGCTGCCACCTGCTGGCCAGGAACATAAGAGCAAGCGGCGCACACGGAATTTGGGAATAATCTAGAATGATATTTAAATTATGTATAATAAACTAGCAATCAGCAGCGTTCTGAAGCCCCTATTGGGCTCAAGGTTAACTAACACTTTAGAATCTGTGTTGTTAGAAGGGTGAGGTGCCCTGGAGGAGGGTATTTTGATATTTTATGGAATGAAATAGGCCAAAACAGCATCACTGAATGTCCTTAATACCTGAAGATGGTCCATGCCCTGACACTTACCCCACCCCATAGAATCAGACCACCATGAATAAGTGTCCTCAGGCCCCTCAGTTCCTGGACTATTTGTACCAGGGAGGGGGAGACTCCCCATATCCTCCCCACCCCCACCCCCAGGTCCAGACCCAGTCCTTGTCCCTGTGGGTCAGCAGGCACCCTGCCTCCCCATCCACACACACAGAATAGGTTCTGGACATGGATGCCATCACTGTTCGCTGTGTTTGTAAACAAAACCCTGCCCACCACTGCTTTACTTTTCAGATACTTAGTTTTATCTTTGGGGTCGCTCTTCTGCAGACCCAACTTGCAGCTGCTGGAACCTTGTCTAGAGCCCTTCCAGGTCTGGAAGTCAGATCCCGGTTTAACACCTCCCTCCTGGCCCCGGGGAGGGTGACAGGAAGCATTCTCAGAGACACCTCTGGAACAGGGCCTGGAAGGGAAGCAGATGGCTGGGGCTGCTGCTGGGAGAACTTTGGGCTGCTAAAATTTGAGATGTTTCGGGGTTTTGTTTTTGGTTTGGTTTGTTTGTTTGTTTTTTGAGACAGGGTCTTGCTCTGTTACCAAGGCTGGTGTGCAGTGGCATGATCACAGCCCACTGCAGCCTCAACCTCCCAGGCTCAGGTGATCCTCCCACCTCAGCCTCCCCAGTAGCTGGAACTACAGGCATGTGCCACCACACCCAGCTAATCTTTGTGTATTTTTTGTAGAGATCGGGTTTTGCCATGTTGCCCAAGCTGGTCTCCTAGGCTCAAACAATCCTCCCGCCTTGGCCTCCCAACGTGTTGGGATTACAGGCGTGAGCCACTGAGCCTGACCTGAGACCTTGTTCTAAGAAATGCCTTTAAGTAGTATTCCCCAGGCTCTCAAAGACTTGAATGGCAGCAAAGATTGGTGGGGTTTGGGGGATGGCAATGGGGTCTGAATAATGGTGTTGGCAAAGCCTCCAGTGACCGTCCAGAACTGAGGACAGAGAGGGAAAGCAGCCTTCCCAAGGTCACACAGCAGACCCAGTAACAAGCCCAAGGCAACCAAGAACCTGGGAACTAACGCAGAAACCCTTTGTAAACAGGAGACGCTTTCTGGTTTGCCTTCCAGAGGCTGCTTCGTGCAGCCCCCAAATTCCCCCACGTACTGGGTCTTCTTAATGCAGGAGACCCCTGGGTCCAGAGAGAAAAGAACTTCTCTGAGCAAAACCCTCAGTCCCTTGTCCAGCCTGGACCCAGGCTTGGCCCTGCCTGCAGTTCCCGACTTGACCCAGACACTGTAGTGAACTCAGGCAGGAGGGGCCACAACTGAGAACCCTCATCCACCATAGCCCAGGTTCTCCTTCTGGTCATCCCCTGGGGCAGCCCCAGAGCATGAGCCAAGGGGGTCTGGTCTCCACCTACCTTGCTTAATCCTTAAAGCCAGCTGTGACACATTGAATAATGTCCCCCAAAAAAATCTGGAACTTGTGATCATTACCATCCATGAAAGGGAGCAAAGGAGAAAGGACTTTGCGGATGTGACTAAGCAAAGGATCCTGAGATGGGGAGATAATCCTCTATCATCCTAGTGGGCCCTAAATGCAAACACATGGGCCCTTATGAGAGAGAGGGGGAGAGAGAGAGACAGAGGAGAAGCTGGGTACAGTGGCTTATGCCTGTAATTCCAGCACTTTGGGAGCCCGAGGCAGGCAGATCACTTGAGGTCAGGAGTTTGAGACCAAACTGGCCAACACAGTGAAACCCTGTCTCTACTAAAAACAAAAATTAGCCAGGCATGGTGGCGCATGTCTGTAATCCCAGCTACTCGGGGGGCTGAGGCAGGAGAGAATCGCTTGAATCCCAGAGGTGGAGGTTGCAGTGAGGGGAGATCGCATCACTGCACTCCGGCCCAGGTGACAGAGTGAGACTCCATCTCAATTTAAAAAAAGAAAAAGAGAGAGAGAAAGACAGAGAGAGGGCAGGGTGCGGTGGCTCATGCCTGTAATCCCAGACTTTGGAAAGCCAAGGCAGGTGGATAACCTGAGGTCAGGAGTTTGAGACCAGCCTGGACACCATAGTGAAACCCCGTCTCTACTAAAAATACAAAAATTAACTGAGCATGGTGGTGGGTGCCTGGAATCCCAGCTACTTGGGAGGCTGAGGCAGGAGAATTGCTTGAACTCTGGAGGTGGAGGTTGCAGCAAGCTGAGATTGTGCCACTGCACTCCAGCCTGGGCAACAGAGCGATACTCTGTCTCAATAAATAAATAAATAAATAAATAAATAAATAAATAAATAAAGACAGAGAGACAGAGGAGAGAGCAGGATTACACACATGGAAGAGGAGAAGGCAATGTGGTGATGGAGGCAGATTGGAGTGACGTGGCCACAAGCCAAGGACTGCTGGCAGCCACCATGAGTTGGAAGGGGCAAGGAATGAATTTCCCCCTAGAACTTTTGTAGGGAGCCCAGCCCTGCTAACCCCTTGATTTCGGCCCAATGATCCTGATTCCAGACTTCTGGCCCGCAGAGCCGTGAGAGGATATATTTCTGTTGTTTGAAGCCATCAAGCGTGAGGTCATCTATTACAGCAGCCACAGATGTGAATCCACTGTACAACAGACATCTGTGGCACAGGCTGCCCTTGCACCCAGAGCTGTGCCTGAGAAGTAAATGGCTCACAGAGTAGACAAGATGAAGACATAACCCAACAACAAAAGCCCCCTAGCCCGCTGGGTATTCTTTCCTGCAGGGGAGAGGTGGGCATGGGGAGTCAGGGAAAGAGGTAAGAACTGGAGTCTTGGTTGCAACAGTCGGTGAGTGTATTCTGAGTTCAGCCACTGCACTGGGCTCCAGGGACTTCTTTCCACTGTTATTGATTGTACTCTAGAGGAAAATTGGAAAGCACAGGAAAGTAGAAAAAAAATCCACAATTACTATAAACTTCTGGTTTATTTCCATCCAGTCATTTTTTCCCCCATGTATAAGGGTTTTGTTTTGTTTTTATTTTTTTAATTGTGGTAAAATACACATAACAAAATTCATCAAAGTATACAGTTCAGCAATATTATTAAATACACTTATGATGTTGTGCAACCAGCATCACCATCCATTTCTAGAACTCTTCATCTTGTCAAACGAAATTCCATACCCACAAACAACAACTCCCATGCCTTTCTCCCCAGCTCCTGGCAACCACCATTCTACTTCCTGTCTCTATGATGTTGACTACCCTAAGTGCCTCATATAAGTAGAATCAGAGAATTTGTCTTTTTGTGACTGGCTCATTTCATTTAGCTTAATGGCCTTAAGGCTCATCCACGTGGCAGCATACTGCAGGATTCCTTTCCTTTTTAAGGATGGGCAACATTCACTGTGTGTATGCAGCACATTTTGCTTAGCCATTCATTTCTCTGTTGGTGGACACATTGGTGCGCAAATATTAGATGGTGCAAAAGTTATTGCGGTTTTTGCCATTGCTTTCAATATCTCTGAGGCCCTGTTTTTAATTCTTTGGGTTATATATCCAGACGTGAAATTTCTGAATCACATGGTAATTCTATGTTTAACTTTTTGTTTATTTGTGTATTGATTTATTGATTTATTTATTGGGAATGGGGTCTTGCTACATTGCTCAGGGTGGTCTTGAACTCCTGGGCTCAAGCAATCCTCCCTCGACCTCCCAAGTAGCTGGGATTACAGGCATGAGCACCTGGCTTTCTGGTGTTTGTTTGTTTGAGACAGGGTCTTACTCAGTAATCCAGGCTGGAGTGCAGTGGCACGATCACTGCTCACTGTAGCCCCGACTTCCCAGGCTCAAGCAATCCTCCCACTTCAGTCCCCCAAGTAGCTGGAACCACAGGTGCACACCACTATGCATGGCTAATTTTTTTTTTTTTTTTTTTGGTAGAGATGTGGTCTCACTATGTTACTCAGGCTGGTCTTAAGCTCCTGAGTTCAATGCATCCTCCAGCCTCAGCCCCTCAAAGTGCTGGGATCACAGGTGTGAGCCACAGTGCCCAGCCTCCGTTTAATTTTTTAAGAGATTGCCATACTCTTTCCACAGAGACTATAGCATTTTACATTCCCAACAACAGTGCACACGTGTTTCAATTTCTCTACATCCTCATCAATACCTATTTTCTGGTTTTGGGTTTTTGTTGTTGTTGTTTGTTGGTTGACAAGAGTTTCACTCTTGTCGCCCAGGCTAGAGTGCAGTGGCATGATCTCGGCTCATGAAACTTCCACTTCCTGGGCCCAAGCCATTCTCCTGCCTCAGCCTCCCGAGTAGTTGTGGTTACAAGTGTGCACCACCACGCCCGGCTAATTTTTGTATTTTTAGTAGAGATGAGGTTTCACCATTTTGGCCAGGCTGGTCTCAGACTCCCGACCTCAGGTGATCCATCCACCTCAGCCTTCCAAAGTGCTGGGATTATAGGCATGAGCCACCACATCCAGCCAATTTTCTGTTTGTTTTTTCTTTTTTTTTAATAGAAGTCTTCTTAATGGGTATGAGGTAATATCTCATTATAGTTTCAATGGGCATTTTTCTAATGTGAATTTTTCCATGTGGTTATTGACCATTTATCTTTTTAAATGGAGAAATGTCTTTTTAAAACCTTTGTCCATTTTTGAACCAAGTTGTTTGTCTTTTTTTTGTTGTTGTTGAGTCTTAGAAGTTCTCTACACATTCTAAATATTAATCCTTTTTTTTTTTTTTTTTTTGAGACGGAGTCTCGCTGTGTCGCCCAGGCTGGAGTGCAGTGGCCGGATCTCAGCTCACTGCAAGCTCTGCCTCCCGGGTTTTTACGCCATTCTCCTGCCTCAGCCTCCCAAGTAGCCGGGACTACAGGCGCCCGCCACCTCGCCCGGCTAGTTTTTTGTATTTTTTAGTAGAGACGGGGTTTCACCGTGTTAGCCAGGATGGTCTCGAACTCCTGACCTCGTGATCCGCCCGTCTCGGCCTCCCAAAGTGCTGGGATTACAGGCTTGAGCCACCGCGCCCGGCCAATATTAATCCTTTATCAGATACATAATTTGCAAATATTTTCTTCCATACTGTGGGTTGCCTTTTTACTCTGTTGATAGTGTCTTAGAATGCACAAAATTTTTTAACTTTTATGAAGTCTAGTTTTTCTTTTTTATGAAGTCTGTTGTCTGTGCCTTTGGTGTCATATCTAAGAAATCATTGCCAAATTCGATGTTGGTGAGCTTTTACATGATGTTTTCTTCTAAGAGTTCCATGCATAGGTTTATTATTTGTTCATTTCAGTCCCAAGATGTCATCTGTCACCCAGGCCATCCGGATCCCTGTTAAAGAAAAGGGCACAACTATTCTTGGTCATGTCCATCCAGCTGCAGTACTTGACATCTCCCTACCACTTGTCAAACCAACCCCAACTCCCCAGCCTGGTGTTTAAGGCCATCTGCATCCAGCCTTCCCTCCTGACTGGCCTTCCCTCCACTGGCCCCTATACATCCTGTTCACGTGGCTCTTCTCACCCTCGCTCCATGCCTCTGCTCACCTAGAATGAACTTCTTCCACCTTCCTCTAATTCCTATACACAAGAATTCACTGAGACAGTCCACATTCCAGGGCCCCTATGCCAGGCCCTGTCCAAGGTCCTGGAGATGAACATAAGCAAGATATGATGGCGGGAGGGGGTCATGGCTGCATTCTCTTTAAGACCCTTTTGGCTTTGAAGAAAAAGAAATTGCTCAAAGTAGCTTAAGCGAAAAGAGAAGCATATTTGGAGGGACACAGGAATTTCTCAAAACAGACGGGCAAACAGCCCAGTCAGGGCTCATGGGAACTGGGAATTAGAAAGCTTTCTGCCTCGCCGAGATTCACAATCTCTGGGCCTCCACTACCTCTCCTCCCCTCCCTGGGCTGATTGCCTCTGTTCACCCATTTTGCCCTTGTCTCGTTGTGTCCATGGCCCCCAACTCCACATCATTGCCTCTCAGCCCAGGGGTCACCACCAATAGGCAATGGTGTCTATGCAGCCACATTTCAGACTCTCAAGAGAGAATCTACCTGGCTTCCATACTCGCTAGGGACCCTATTTGTTTGGCATCCTGTCACTGGCTGTGGGTGAGCCCATGGGTCCCTGACTCAGATGCCCACTCCAGGTCCAATCAGCTGTGGCTGGAGAAGGAGAGTGAGGAAGGCAGGGGCAGTTGGAGCACAAGGTTGTTCTTCCCGGCGATTGCTTCTCCCAGATCAGAGTCTGAATTTTATCAGGATCCCTGGGTGAATCATGGGCAGATTAAAGTGTAAGAAGCAGGCTGGGCACAGTGGCTTATGCCTGTAATCCCAGCACTTTGGGCCAAGGCAGGAGGATCACTTGAGGTCAGGAGTCCGAGACCAGACTGGATAACATGGCAAAACCCGTCTCTACTAAAAATACAAAAATTAGCCAGGAGTGGTGGTATGTGCCTGTAATCCCAGCTACTCGAAAGGCTGAGGCAGGAGAATCACTTGAACCCAGTAGGCAGAAGTTGTAGTAAGCTGAGATTGTGCCACCTCACTCTACTCTGGGCAACTGAGTGAGACTCTGTCTCAGAAATAAATAAATAAGTGAAAATAAAAATAATAAAGTGTAAGAAGTGCCGCTGTGGAGCTGTGGTTCTCCAAGAGTGGTCCCTGATCCAGCAGCCTCTGCATCACTGGGCAACTTGTTAGAAATGCAGATTATGGGCCAGGTGCGGTGGCTCACGCCTTTAATCCCAGCACTTCCGGAGGGCGAGGCAGGTGGATCACCTGAGGTCGGGGGTTCGAGACCAGCCTGGCCAACATGGCGAAAACCTGTCTCTACTAAAAATACAAAAAAATCAGCCTGGCATGGTGGCGTGTGCCTATAGTCCCAGCTACTCAGGAGGCTGAGGCAAGAGAAGCGCTTGAACCTGGGGGGCAGAGGTTACAGTGAGCCAAGATCACACCACTGCATTCCAGCCTGGGCGACAGAGTGACACCCTGTCTAAAAACAAAAGAAACAAATTTTAAAAAAACGCAGATTATGAAGCCCTATCTTAAACCTGCTGAATCTGAAACTCTAGGGGTGGGGCTCAGCCCTTTGTTTTCACAGCCCTCCAGGTGACTCAGATGGGCACCAAAGTTTGAGAACTATTGCCCTAAAGCAGGGACTGACAAGCCTTTCCTCTAAAGGGCTAGATGGTAAATACTTTAGACTCGGTGGCCTCAACTCTGCTGTCATAGCACCTAAGCAGCCGTAACAATAGATAATAAAGAACAGGCACGTGTGGCAGGCAGGATTCTCAGGCAAGTCTGGGCCCTTTCTGGACCCTGATTTTTGCTGCCATGTCTTGGCTGACCACAGTTTCTGGACTTCTGGTTTCTGCTTGACTTGTCCTCAAAGAACTCTTTGTTCTTTCATGAATCTAACACTTGCTCTTCTTGTCTTTATTGGGAGCTCACCTCTCCAGTCTGCCCACAGTTCCCACATGGCTGCCTGGTGGCCAACACGGCTCAGAAGCATGGGTGATGAGTTGGAAGTGTTGTAGGAACAACAGGTTTGTATACCCACTGTGCGCTACAGACCCAGTAACTGAGACAGCAGGGTTGACAGAGACAAAGAGTTTAATGATCCCAGGGCACTGAGTGAGGAGATGGAGACCCTCAAATCCATCTCCCACAGTAGTTTTGGGCGAGGTCTTTAAGGGGATTGTCGAGGGCGAGCTATTGAAAAATTGGGGTTGTTGACTGGTTGGATCCTTTCAAGAATCATGAGTTTCAGTGCCCTGGTTGGTTCCTACCTGTGTTCATGTCCCACGGTTGGTATAACAAATTTTCACAAACCAGGTGGCTTAAGACAACAGAAATTTCTTTTCTCCCCATCTGGAGCACAGAAGTCTGAAATTTAGGTGCATGCAGGGATGTACTCCCCATGAAGGCTCTGGGAGGAGTCGTGCATTTCCTCTCCCAGCCTCTGGCGACTTCAGGCACTCCTTGGCTTGTGGCAACATCGCTCCAATATCCACCTCCACTGATATGTGACCTTCTCCCCACCTGAGCGCATTTCAAATCTCCCCCTGCCTTTCTCTCATGGTGCACTTGTCATTGGATTTAGGGCCTGCCTGGAGATCCAGGATGATGTCATCTTGAGGCTCTTCACTAATTACATCTGCAAGACCCTTTTTCCAAATAAGGTCATATTCACAGCTTCCTGCGGACATTTATTTGGTGGTTGGGGCACACCATTCAACCCCTTACACCACCCTCCCCATCAAACACACAGGACCAGACTAGGGACAAATGGTGTCCTTACTCCATCTTCATCCTAATCAGAACTACAAAGGACAAGGTTTCTGGTCATCCCCATACTACAGCCAGAGCGAGAAGAACATCTGAGAAACAAGGCATGGCCCCTCTTCTCCAGGAACCCATGGTTCAATGGAAGCAGAGCTGCCAAGAGGGGTGCCATATTTGTACCCCATTATGGAAGTGCCTACCCCTGCCCACTAGCTCCTGTCAGGTTCTGGAGCTGTGCCTGGAGGATGACATAATGCCCACGGGGAGCCGGAGCATCCTGGAGAGCATCCCATCCTGGATGGATGGGACTTGCAGAGCGCTCAGTGATCCTGAGACGCACACAACCACCCTTCTGCAGCTTCCGTTCTGCAAGTGCAGGAGGTTTTACGGTTGCCAGGATGGCAATTAGGGAGGGGACGAGCAGCCAAATGGCGCATTCTTGGGTCCCGCAGCCAGCATTCTGTGCTGCCCGTCTCAGTGCCAGGAGGATGAGACTTTCCAGAAAGCAAGCTATGTCCAGACAAGATCCATCCAGAACATTAGCTCAGCAACAATGAGGGAAATGAGGGGTGAGCAGCCCTGGCCTGCTGTGCTTCTCTGAGAGATGCTGATAAGAATGGTCCAGCTGGGGACTGCTATACATGGGCCCAGGGAAGAGAGAAGCAGCCGAGAGTTAAGGAGAATTGAGGACAGGGTGTCACGGCAGAAATAAGTAAATAGGTTAGACCTGGGTTATCTTCCCAGATCTGCTACTAATTAGCTATGCAAGCTTGGAGAGGTTCGAAAAGAACCCCTACCAATCGTTAGAAAAAACAAATAATCCAAGATGACGGAAAATGACGGGCAAAGAATTCAAATAGGCATTTTACATAAAAAACACAGATGGTCAAAAAAATATGGAAAGATGTTCAATCTTCCTAGTCATTAAGGAAGTAAAATTTAAAATAACCAGAACACTAGTGAAAAAATTAGTGACATGTGAATAAAGTCCATAGTTTAGTTAATAACATCGTCCCAGTGTTAACTTCTTTGTTTTGGTCATTGTGTCCGGACTTGGTTCCTTCCTGTGGGTTTGTGGTCTCGCTGACTTCCAGGATGAAGCCTCAGACCCTCGCGGTGGGTGTTAACAGCTCTTAAAGATGACACAGACCCAGAGTAAACAGCAGCAAGATTTACTATGAAGAGTGAAAGTCAAAAGAACAAACCTTCCACAGCATGGAAGTTAACCCTAGTGGCTGCTGGCTGGGAGAGGGTGTGCAGCCGGAGGTGGCCAGCTTTTATTCCTTTATTTGTCCCCTCCCATGTTCTGTTTCTGTCCTATCAGAATGCCCTTTTTTCAATCCTCCCTGCGATTGGTTACTTTTAGGATCCTGCTGATTGGTGCATTTTACAGAGTGCTGATTGGTGTGTTTTACAGAGTGCTGATTGGTGCATTTTACAATCCTCTTGCTAGCTACAGAGTGCTGATTGGTGTATTTTTACAGAGCATTGATTCGTGCATTTTACAGTCCTCTTGCTAGCTACAGAGTGCTAATCGGTGCATTTTACAATCCTCTTGTAAGACAGAAAAGTTCTCCAAGTCCCCACTCACCTAGGAAGTTCAGCTGGCTTCAGTTCTCAATTGTATTGTGGTTACCTAAGATGCTCACATTAGGAAAAGCTGGGGAAACGGTGTGTGAGAACACTGTGTCTTTACAACTTTTCTGCAAGTCTAAACTTATTTCAAAATGAAAAGGTAGGCCAGGCACAGTAGCTCACACCTGTAAAAAAAATCCCAGCACTTCAGAAGGACATGGCAGGAGGATTGCTTGAGTCCAGGAGTTCAAGACCCAGCCTGGACAACATAGTGAGACCTCGTCTCTACTAAAAAAGAAAAGAAAAGATAAATAACAATAACAGAAAACAACAAAGAGGCAAAACTGTTTACCCATCTGATACCAAGTTTTTTCGAGAGCACTTTGGCAGTTTGGATTACCATTTCACTGTGTGTGCCCCTTGACCCAGGAATTCCACAACTTGGTGTTCACCCTCCCCAAATCCTTGCACTTGTATTCAGAGAGGCGTAGCCAAGGGTATTTGTGATAGCCAGGAACAACCTAAATGACTACCCACAGGGAAAGGTTAAATGATACAGTGTATCTCACCATGAACTACTATGCAGCAGGTAGAAAGAATGCCATATGTCATGTGAGCAAAAATGCAAAGGTTTCCAAAGCAAAAAAGTAAGTTGCAAAACAATATATATGGTATGATCTTATGGATGTAAAGGAAAAGCACAAATAAAGCCATACATCTCTAAATGTTTGTATACAAATGTATGTGCCCACCCAAAGTCAGGAAGGATCCCCTCCATCCCATTGGCCAGAGTTCCCTCTGGAGAGGACAGTGGGACTGGAGATTGGAACAGATAGGACAAGTGGAGGCCGTGACGAAGACTCACTTTTTCTGTATTCTTCAAATTTTTAACAATAAGACTTTCATGTATTATTTGTGCAGTGTTTGTTGTTGTTTTGGGATTGTTTATTTGTTTTTTGTTTTTTGAGACAGGATCTCGCTCTGTTGCCCAGGCTGGAGTGTAGTGGCACAATCATGGCTCACTGCAGCCTCAACCTCCTGGGCTCAAGTGATCCTCCCACCTCAGCCTCCTGAGTAGCTGGGAGGTGCGTGCCACTGCACTCAACTAATTTTTTTTGTATTTCTTGCAGAGATAGGGTTTTACTATGTTGTCCAGGCTGGTCTCAAACTCCTGAGCTCAAGCAATCTCCCCAACTCAGCCTCCTAAGGTGCTGGGATTACAGGTGAGCCACCAACAGGTGCTAATCTTCTCCTGCATGCAGTTTTCTTATTTTTAAAATAGAGTTGGGGCAGGGCCCCCCGAGAGGCTGCTTCCTGCTCTGACTTTCTCTTTACCATGAAGCTGAGGTTGCGTCCTATGCTGCTCTCTTTCGACACTCCTCCTGCCCACTCCGCAGCACACTGGTCCAACCAGCTGGCTTCTATTCCTCAAACTTTCCAGCTCATTCCTGACGTAGGGCCTTTGTCCTGTGGTCGCCTCCACTGGCAAGCTCTTCCCACAGCCTCAGATAGCTGGCTCCTTCTTACCGTGCATAGCTCAGCTTAAAGGTCACCTCAGCAGGGAGGCCTCCCTGATTGTGCAGAGTAACAAAAAGGTGGGAGAGAAGGGCAGGGCTGGATCAGAAAGGGCCTGTGAACCAGAGTGAGGAGTTAGGGGTTCAGCTTCAGGAGGGTTTGAAATGCTCAAGGAGGAGGGTAGGAGATGAGGAGTGGGGCTGAGCTGCCTCCACACATCATAAAAACCAATACTCAGTCTGATCCAAATCTTGCTAGAGTATGGAACATAAGGTAGAAGGAGTCTTTAAGCCACGGGGGGTCATCTCCAGGTATACAGAGCTCCAAGAGTGGTGAAGGCCCAGAGTGGATTTCTTTCGAGAGAGTTTCCTGTTGGAGTAGCAGACACTGCAGTACAGTGTTTTACTCTCTGCTGGGTGGGACTGCCCTGCCCCTATGCACTTAAGGCATAGAGTTTCCTGTTCTCGCCTCTTCTCAGAGCCTTGCACTGAAACTCAAATGTATTCTCAGAAATTTCTCTCCACACAATGACATATCACCTCTGCACTTTTACTCTCTTTGTCTTTCTCTTTCTCTCAACCATTGTTTTCCACCCATCCTCTTTTTCCTAAACTTCCCGAGATTCTTGGCCATTTCCCTTTCTCTCTCCCCTCTCTATGTTTCTGTGTGAGATGTGCCATCCTTTAACCATTCCTCTTCCCCGGGGCAGCCGGTTGTAGCTCATCCTGCCCACCCTTTCCGGTGGTCTCTCAGCCTGGCCACACTTCCACGGCTGGGCCCCTCACCTGCTCACAGCTGGATTCCCACAGGCCGAATTCCCAGACCAGCTTGCAGGGCTTCCTCTCTCTTCCTTCTTCCCACAAGTCTAGCCAAGGGCTTAACGCTCACCAGATGTAAATGGTTAAGTGCAACTCGCTTGGGTAGAGGGGGTGTTGTTGGTTCATGACGAACTGCAGAAGAGGAGGGGCAGGGAAAGCTCCAGCCATGACTCAAACCCCATTGGGCATCTCTCCCTCCTGTTTCTGTTTCTCTCGGGTGGGCTTTCTCTGAAAGGCTAGAACCACGGCCACTGCAGTGTGAGGGTTCATTCCTTCCTAACTTGGCCATCAGAGAGGAGACGAGCCTCTTCCTCCAGTTCCAACTAGAAAAATCCCAGGGGTCGGCCAAGCTTGGATCACAGGCTCACTTGCACAGCCAGAGGGATGGATACCAAAGTAGAAGACCCTGACCAGAACCACATAGGGGTCTTTCTCCTAAACACAAGGACATCTATGTTCTAGAAAGGGGAAAAGAGTCCCAGGCAGACATAACAACAGGTGTCCACACCGCCCCATGTTCAGCCTGGGAACCCAAAAGTCTCAATCAATTTCAAAAGTTTATTTAGCCAAGTTTAAGGAAGTACCCATGACACAGCCTCAGGAGGTCCTGACAACACGTGCCCCAGGTGGTCAGGGCACAGCTTGCTTTTATACATTTTAGGAATACGTGAGACATCAATCAACATGTGTAAAATGTACATTGGTTCTGTCCGCAGAGGTGGGACAACTCAAAGCAGGGAGCCTTCTGGGTCATAGGTAGGTAATAGATAAAAAGTTGCATTTTTGGGGGTCTTTGATCAGCCTTTCACCAAATACACAATTTACATGTGAGAGGGGATAGAGGAATAATCCCTTATGCGTTAATGTGGCTCAGTGAATCTGTATTTTTACGTCAACAACAGGGCAGAGGAAGCAATCGGATATGCGTTTGTCTTGGGTGAGCAAAGGAATGACTTTGAGTTCTGTCCTTTGTCCCAGACTTGTGAAGATAAGCTATCAATTTACATTGCCAGGGTGAAATTCCACAGAACTGTTTTAGAGTAAAGATCTTGAGGCCCACAAGGAATTTCCTGTGGACAAATTATGAGGGGAGTATGGAGCTTTTTAAAAAAATATTTGTAGCTATCTTATTTAGGAATTAAATGGGAAGCAGTTTGACTGACACACTTCCTGGCTTGACTTTTCCCTTTGGCTTAGTGACTTGGGGATCTCGAGACTTAACTTTCCTTTCACAAGCCCATGGCCTGGCCTTGGTGTGTGTGAAGACAGGCTCCTCCGCAGGCAGGTGAGCCCTTGGGAACTCGACCTGCTTCACCTCCCCATCCAGCTGCTGTCTTCAAGAGCAAGCACCGGCTCCATCAGTCCTTCCTGCAAGGCATTCACTTCTAAGGCACCAGACCCTTGGAGCTGCCAAGTCTGACTTTTGTCAGCAACAAACCTATCCAGACGAAAGTCATTTTTTATTTTAAAATGTCAGATTTGGGGGCTGATTGTCTCAGAAATGCATCATTTGAATACAAAAGATGGGCTCATACTTTTCTCCAGGATGCTGCTTCTTGAAGAATCATAGTTATTTTTCAGAGCTAAGACCCTTACAGGTCTTCTATTCCCCTCATTCTACAAACAAGGCAATGGGCAGAGAGGTGAGCATTTTGCCCAGTTATACCAGCTAGTTAGTAAGAAGCAAGGGCAATAAGGGAATCCAAAAGTACTAACTACCTAACTAATCCTAACTACCAGGTAGTTAGTAGTCGGGCAATAAGGGAATCAACACTAGGGGTTTCCATCTGAACCAGTTCCAAAAAAAACACGTTAACAAACAGTTCTCCTGGTGAAGTGTACCTCACTTTTTTTTTTTTACTATTTTTTTTTTAATTTTTCTAGAGACAATGTCTCACTATGTTGCCCAGGCTGGTCTCAAACTCCTGGGCTCAAGCAATCCTCCCACCTTGGCGTCCCAAAGTGTTGGGATTACAGACGTGAACCACCACACCCAGTCTCACTTTTTTTTTAAGGCTTCAAATTTAAGCCATAGATACTTTTCAACTATATTAATGTTAAATCTAACTTTTCTCTCTTGTGCATTCATCTACAAAAGGCTTTATCTTTGCATGTGATTGATCTTCAGTGATCATGAATCCCAGCTTTACATTTCTCTGGCCATCACCACTACCGAGGGCACTTCGGGACCTGTAAGTAAACACTTCAGGGCACCAGGGGAATTAGGGCTAAAGGAGTTCTTTGTAAAAGTTTCCCTTCAACCACTGGTCACTTTACCCGGTTAATCTAGTTTGGAATTTCACGCTTCTCTTCCTCAAAGAGGAATACACCCTTATATTTATAATCATTCAGTATAATTTTTCTTCTTTAGTTGGTTCATAATTTTGTTTTCATATTCCAAACCCAAAGTCACCAGCCCTAACTTGCTAGAGAAAGAAGTTATTGTGGATGAACAAGCAAAGCACGTGGGGCCCAAGATGCTATTGTTGGACACAAAAGCCCCTCTATGACTTTGGGAGAGCCAATCCCCTATCACACAGCGCGGGAAGAAGGGCACTCACTGTGCCCACGCTCTGTGCAGGCCTCCTGAATTTATAAACAACCCAAACGTTACACAAACAAGTTGTTGTTTTTCTTAGCTTGCTGGTGTTTTTTACTCAATAAAATGTCAATTAACTTCGTGAGTTTTCCTTTAACTCTATATAATCTTTGCATTTGAATGGCTGCCAATCGCTGGTTTGAACTGGATATTTTATTTGAATACGGGCCAATTTCCACATATGCGCCTTGTTGTCAGGATCAGCTAGATTATGGTGCAGTAACAATGCCGAGATCTCAATGGCTTGACAAAAGTTTGGTTTCCGCTCATGCTACATGTTCTGTGAGGATCAGTGGGGAGCTCAGAGTTTCCACAGTTACCAGCAAATGGAGAGAATTCTGGAAGGTGTCGAACAGGCAATCAAATGCTCCAGCCTGGAAGTGATGTCACTTTCCTTCACATCTCATTGGTCTGAACTAGTCACATGACCCCAGGCAACCCCAGGGGGCCAGGAAATTTGGGCTCCTTGTGCTTGCCAGGAAAGGAGAGTGGCCCTGTTGAAACTGCTGTCGCAAAATTGTAACTGAGACAGTGAAAGAAATTTGACCTAACCAACTCCATCTTGCTTCTAGCCTCCGAGTTGTCCTTGTTCATTCCCGGGCACAGGCTGAACTAACTTTGGGAGGAGGTTATTATAGTTTATAGTTTAAAACAAAGACGATAACAGCCCTTTCCCAAAAGAAACTTCCTTCTTGCCTGAGGACTAGACTGCCTTTGTAGGAATGACCAGTTAGCCACAAGATTAGAAATTATGGTTTAGGAGTCATGCAGCTGAAGGCTACAAGATTCTGACCCTCCCCAACCTGCTCCTAAGATCAGTGCTTGAGACATTTTGCAGACCCTGCACTTGATGGATCAGCTGGCACCACTCAGATCGATTAAATGGCTCATCTGATCTTGTGGCCCCCGCCCAGGAACTGACTCAGCACAAGAGGACAGCTTCAGTTCCCTGTGATTTCATCTCCTGCCTAACCAATCAGCACTCCTGGCTCACTGGCTTCCCCCGCACCAAGTTGTCCTTAAGAACTCTCATCCCTGAATGCTCGGGAAGCCTGATTTGAGTAATAATAAAACTCTGGTCTCCCACACAGCTGGCTCTGCGTGAATTACTCTTTCTCTATTGCAATTCCCCTGTCTTGAGAAATCAGCTGTGTCTAGTCAGCGGGCAAGGTGAGCCCACTGGACGGTTACATAGTTACCCAGCACAGAGCTCGGTGTACCCACAACGCTGCACGCCAGAATCCCACCTTCATACCAGGTCCAGGTCACAGCATCTTTGAGGAGAGCCCAGAGTCAAAGCAATTAGTCAAAGGTTTAAGTACCAATTATGAGAGAGGCCCTGGACAGGACTGAGGAATAAGGAATAGGTATTTAGACCAAAGTGATAGAGGTGCTATAGCATCTAGTGGGTAGAGGCTAGGGGAACTGCTGGACACCCCCACAACAGACTTAGATGTGGCCAGGCACAGTGACTCATGTGTGCAATCCCAGTGGTTTGGGAGGCCAAGGCGGCAGAATCGCTTGAGGTCAGGAGTCTGAGACCAGCCTGGGCAACATAGCAAGACCCTTCTCTACAAAAGTAAAAATAAAAGATTGGGTGCTGTGATTCACGCCTGTAATCCCAGCACTTTGGTAGGCCAAGGCAGGAGGATCCCTTGAGCTCAGAAGGCCAAGACCAGCTTGGGCAACATGGCAAAACCCTGTTTCTATAAAAAATAGAAAAAATTAGCGGGCATAGTGGCACAAGCCTGTAGGCCCGACTACTTGGGGGCTGCAGCGGGAGGATCACTTGAGCCTGGGAGGTCAGGCTGCAGTGAGTTGATATCGCACCACTGCACTCTAGCCTGGGTGACAAAGTAAGACCCTGTCTCAAACACATATAAAACATTTTAAAAATTAGCTGGGCATGGTGGTGCCCACCTGTAGTTCCAGCTACGCAAGAGGCTGAAACAGGAGGATCACTTTAGCCCAGGAGTTCAAGGCTGCAATGAGCTATGATCCCGCCACTGCACTCCAGCCTGGGCGACAGAGCAAGACCTTATCTCTAAAAGAAAAAATTGTAATTTAAAAAACAAAGACTTATGTGGTCTAAAATTGTTCTGTGGTCCAGAAATTCTAGATCAGAGTAATGCAAAGTTCACATTTTGGGGGGCAGGGGAGCAAAACAAAAACAAAAATAAATCCCCAAAACACAACAAGCAAAACATCTGCTTGGAGTTCCGCCCCTGAGTGCTGGATTAGCGGACGAGGCCAACGAGGCCACAGCTGCCCTTGTAAGAGGCAAGCAGGAGGCCCACGAGGTGAGCTGCTGCAGTGACCACTGGCCTTTACTCTCCAAATGCCAGGAGCACTACCTCCCAGCAGTGACAACTAAAAACATCTCCAGACATCAACAAATGTCCTAGGGGCAAAATCTCCCCAGGTGAGAACTCTCCTCTAATAGAACTTCCAAGCTGGCCCGCAGGCACTATTTTGGTGTGGAGGAACTGGTCAAGCTTGACTTTAAATCTGGCTCTGCTGCTAAATCACCCAGGGCCTTTCCTCTTTGGCCCCCGTTTCCTTGTCTGTAAAAGCAGAGGACTGAACAGGACAGTCCCTAGAGTCTGTTCAGAAGTTCTCAGACTCTGGGGCTTGGGTCTTGCACTTTCATTTTGTCACTGTTCATGTTATCACACACACACACCCACACACAGAGTGCAGTGAGGATTTCAGCTGCACAGAGGGATGGCCCAGATGACAGGAGGAGGGAGGGGGCGATCACTGGCAGGGAAGATGGCTGGGAAAAGAGGAGGAAGGGGAAAGGCACGCGAGGTCACGAATGCACGGAAAGGTATTTCCTGGCCTGGCCCTATGCCTCCCTTCTAAAGAGCCATCACAGTACCTAAGGAATAAGAGACAGAGAGGGGCTGGTAAAGGATTTTGGGAGGAGAAGTTAAGAGGATAAACAGCAAGCAATATACACTCAGAAAACTGCAATGTGCCCAAGAATAGGAGGGAAGTGTGTGTGTCGGGGGGTGGGGGGGGTGTGTGCTGTATCCTTGCTGTTGGCAAGAGGAATTTAATAGCTTCAATTCAGTTTGAATCAGCCTGTAGCTTAGGAAAAAGTCATTATCAAGGGATTATTGGGTTTGCTGATCTCTTACTGGCCTCTTGCCTCTTGTTCAGTTGTAATCAAAAGACAGGGATGGGAGGGGGAAAGGAAGAGATGCCCCCTGCTCCTTGACATTCACGTTTCCTTCTGGTCCATCTCAGAATGCAATAAAGCTTGACAGTGACCTTGAAAGGGAGTGACTGTTATTTAATAAAAGGCTGCTCAGTCTAAACAATGATTCAGGACCTTTTGAAAGCCAGAAGAGACAGCCTGAATGCCCTTTTCCATGCTAGGTCCTCTAAAAAGGGTTTACGCATATCTTTTATTTGTTTTAGGTCTGTACCTGTTTACCACCCACCCAGCCCCACCCCTGGCCACTAACTGAACACTTTTCTGGGTTGCTAATAAACTGAGCACCCAGGCTATGCTAAGCTCCACAACAGCACCTGTTTCTCAGAAGTATTTCACCCGGCTGTTCTTTCATCCATCCAGTCCGTCAGCCATTCATCAGCTATTTTCAAAGAACCTACTGTGCATGCAGGCCTGTTTATATGGTTTGGCTTTGTGTCCCCACCCAAATCTCATTTCAAATTGGAATCCTCATGTGTTGAGGGCAGGACCTCGTGGGAGGTGATTGGATCATGGGGATGGTTTTCCCCATGCTGTTCTCACGATAGTGAGGGAGTTCTCACAAGAGCTGATGGTTTTTAAAGTGTTTGGCAGTTCCAGAGCCAGGCACGGTAGCTCACGCCTGTAATCCCAACACTTTGGGAGGCCGAGGCAGGTGGATCACCAGAGGTCAGGAGTTTGAGACCAGCCTGGCCAACACGGTGAAACTGCATCTCTACTAAAAACACAAAAATTAGCCAAGGGTAGTGGCACATGCCTGTAATCCCAGCTACTCGGGAGGCTAAGGCAGGAGAATCACTTGAATCCGGGAGGTGGAGGTTGCAGTGAGCCGAGATCTGCCTTGGTGACAGAACAAGACCCTGTCTCAAAAAAACAAACAAACAAACAAAGCGTTTGGCAGTTCTCCCTTTGCTGTCTCCTGCCACCATTTAAGACGTGCCTTGCTTCCCCTTTGCCTTTCACCATGATTGTGAGTTTCCTAAGGCCTCTCCAGTCATGCAAACCTGTGAGTCAATTAAACCTGTTTTGCTTATAAATTACCCTGTCCCAGGTAGTATCTATATAGCAGTGTGAGAATGGACTAATACAACTGTGTTATGGGCGGAGGGTACAATGATGAGTAAAACACAGGCCAGGCCTTCTGGGTCATCGCACGAGAGTGGGCATAGGTATGTTCACAGGCAATCACACCCCAGCGTGGTGAGTGTGGTGAGTGGGACACCCAGGGCAACTTCTGACCCTAAAAAGGGAGGGGAGACCTCCAGAGAAGGAGCCCCTGAGCTGAGCCTTGAAGGACACAGGAACTACTCAGGCAGAGATAAGAGAATGATCCGGGCCTGTGAAAGGCACGAAAGAGACTGGTGATTCACTGAACTGTGGAGAGCACGATGTGTTAGGAGAGTAGCCAGCAAAGGGGGGATGGTGAGGAGTGAGACCAAGCTGGCCAACCGAGGCCACATCTGCCCTGTCAAGGGGCTCTGCTCTAGGGCTCTGTCCCTTGTTACCAAGCTATGGTCCATTCTAATTATTTTCAGTAGCCATGTCCTACGAAGTTACCATGAACACTGAATGAATGAAAGCTGAACCGTGGCTCTTAGGGGAAATACAGTGTAAGGTTCCTGCCAGCCTCTGATAACATCGTCATCAGTTGATCAATACATAACCTTTTTATGTGCATTTCTGTTTGACAACATCATTTAATATATGCTGTTCATTCATTAACGTCAAACTCATAGCCAACAGCACCATAACTCATACCTGAATAAAGCTTATCTAACACACATATTTTCTCTATAAGGCACATCGCGAATTTCTTTTTTATTTTTTTATTTCCTTTAGAAACAGGGTCTCACTTTGTTGCCCAGGCTGAAGTGCAGTGTAGCAATTACAGCTCATTGCAGCCTCAACCTCCTGGGCTCAATAGATCCTCCCATCTCAGCCTCCTGAGTAGCTGGGACTACAAGTGTGAGCCACTACACTCAGTTAATTAAAAAAAGTTTTTGTAGACACAGGGTCTCACTATGTTGTCCAGGCTAGCCTCCAACTCCTGGCCTCAAGTGATTCTCCTGCCTCAGCCTCCCAAAGCACTGGGATTACAGGTGTGAGCCACCAAGCCTGCCCCAATCACAGCCTTCTTGAGCATAGAAACACTAGACAGCTCTTCAGCACTACATTGGAGGACCATTTTAAACAGTGAAATTGGCCGGGCATGGTAACTCACGCCTATAATCCAGCACTTTGTGAGGGCGAGGTGGGCAGATCACCTGAGGCCAGGAGTTCGAGACCAGCCTGGCCAACATGGTGAAACCCCATCTCTACTAAAAAAAAAAAATTAGCCAGGCATGGTGGCGGGCACCTGTAATCCCAGCTACTCGGGAGGCTGAGGCAGAAGGATTGCTTGAACCCAGGAGGCAGAGGTTGCAGTGAGCCAAGATCATGCCATTGCACTCCAGCCTAGGCAACAGAATGAAACTCCATCAGAAAAACAAAAAACAAACAAACAAACAAACAAAAAACAACCAATGAAATCACCAATAAAAAGTACACAAGTGAAATGCAAAACATACGTGGCACTAAATAGACCATGAAAAGGACACTCATTACGGTATGAGAGCTGAACACGAAGGCAGGGTGTTGCTTCGTTTGAGTTCAGCTGGGAACATGTCTCAGAACAAGCAAAGTCTTTGCCACTCTGCACGTGTCCATGAATAGCCACATGCCCTGAGCCTTGATTTGGGAGTTACAAACCCATTTTTAGCAAGTAGAAAAATTAGCAAATATTAGAATAATGAATAATGAGGATCTAAACCATAAATATGAATCCTAAATTCTCCGTACAGCCAATGACTACTATGTGCATGAGAATATCTTACTAGAATATTTTTACTCTCTCTACAGAGATTTCTCTTCGAATATAGGAGAAAGACATGAATGAATTTAGGGGTATCTATGAGTTGAAGGCTAAAGATATGGGAACTCATATACAGCCACACTACACTACAGCAGTGTCCAAACAGACACTGTGTTGGCCTAGGGACAGCCTGTCAGAGGGTGACTTACAGCTCATTTCCTGATGCAAGGCAAGCCAGACAAGAGCGAAACCTCAGAGCGCCCAGCGTTTCTCTGCTGTGTCAGCTATCAGCACTGACACTCTCTGCGTTCATTCCCACGTGGAGGAGCGTCAGGAAGTCAGTGTGTCTTGGACCCACCAGTTGCAGACAGAAACGCAGCAGCCTACCCAGCAATATGTTGAGAGAACAGTCTGGGCAGCCTGGTGCTTCAGAATTTTCCAGAACAGAGTGATAAGTAAACTCCTGCAGCTGCTCAGGCCTAGGAACTCTTCTAGGGCAATTGCGTATTTGAAATACCAGACATCGCGCTGACAGGTTTTATTTACTATTTTAAAGTACATATTAGAAATCACGAGTGTCAACGTATTTTTTCAAAAAGAGAAAGAAGTAGTATTTGAAAGCACAGATAGTTTCCTGTAGGGGGAAAAAAGGTATAGAACACAATTCCTTCGGAGTGTAATCTCCAAGCTGATCCACTGAACTCAGCAGGGACTTTCCTTTGTCATTGAAGTGTATCATTTATCGCTTAGAATTTCGTTTTTAAAGGACGTATGCTACACCCAATAGTTGAAAGTGATCATTTGAAGCTTTGCAGGGGGTATCTAACCCCCAATTTTTGTGGATTTCCCCAGTTATGTTTAAGAAACAAACTTTTTATTTTTATTTGTTGGAGACAGGTTCTCGCTGTGTTGCACAGGCCGGAGTGCAGTGATCCTGGCTCACTGCAGCCTGGACCTCCTGGGCTCAGGTGATCCTCCCATTTCAGCCTCCTGAGTAGCTGGGACCGTCATGCCTCCAAGCCTGGATAAATCTTGTAGTTTTTGCAGAGACAGGGTTTTGCCATGTTGCACAGGCTGGTCTCGAACTCCTGAGCTCAAGCTATCTGCCGCCTCAGCCTCCCAAAGTGCTGGGATTACAGGCGTGAGCCACCATGCCCACCTATTTTTTCATTTTTAATTTAAAACATAGACTCCTTTTTAGAGCAATTTTAAGTTCATAGCAAAATTGAGCAGAAAGTACAGAAAATCCCCATATACCCTCTGCTCTGTACAGCCGCCCGCGCTATCAACATCCCCCACCAGAGTGGTAATCCATGAACCTACCTTGACATGTCCGTAGAGCTCACTCTTGCTGTTGTACACTCTATGGGTTTTGACAAATATACAGTCACATGTATCCATGATTATACTAGCATACAGAAGAGTCTCACTGCCCTAAAAATCCCCCGTGCTCTGTCTATCCATCCCTCCCTCCCTGTGAACCCCTGGCAGCCACTGATCTTTTTGCTGTCTCCACAGTTTTGCCTTTTCCAGAATTTCATATCATTGAATCCTACAGTATGTAGCCTTTTCAGAGTAGTTAACACCAAATTCTTGAAATCAATTTAAATATTTATTTATTTACTTATTTTTTGAGACAGAGTCTTGCTCTGTCATCGAGGCTGGAGTGCAGTGGCACAATCTTGGCTCACTCTAACCTCCGCCTCCCAGATTCAAGCGATTCTCCTGCCTCAGCCTCCCAAGTAGCTGGGATTACAGGCGTGCACCACCGCGTTTGGCTAATTTTTGTATTTTTAGTAGAGATAGGGTTTCACCATGTTCCCAGGCTGGTCTTGAACTCCTGACCTCAGGTGATCCACCCGCCTCGGCCTCCCAAAGTGCTGGGATTATAGGTGTGAGCCACTGTGCCCAGCTAGATCAATATAAATTAATAACTCACCTGCAAATCACTACATTGTAAACAACTTGAGGTCTTAGTCATCATTGTATTCACGGTGCACAGGGACACTCAAATGCCTGTTGAATGGATGAACAGATGAACAGACTGCCTCTCCGATTTTAAAAGAAAAATCAGAACACTAATCTAATAACAGTGAGTGGTTGTACTTAGTATTACTTAGAAAAAGAGATGCTAATTCTTTTTATTCAGAATAAAGAACAGCTTGTAAAAATGCCTGTAGTTCCTGATACTTGGGAGTCTGAGGCAGGATGATGGCTTGAACCCAGGAGTTCAAGACCAGCCTGGGCAACACAGTGAGAACCTGTCTCCACACGCACAAAAAAATTATCTATACATGGTGGTGTGTGCCTGTAGTCCCAGCTGCTCAGATGGCTGAGTTAGGAGGATCGCTTGAACCCAGGCGGTCAAGGCTACAGGGAGCCCTGATCACAGCATTACGTTTCAGCCTGGGTGATAGCCCGAGATCCTGTATCTAAATAAAATAAGTATCAAGCCAGACTATAGGTCATGAGATTTGACACAGATTTTAATATTTTGGTAATTTTAAAGTTCCGATTGTATCTTCCATAAAGTAGGATTTCACAACGGACAGCATGGTTTACGTGAAAGGGATTTCTGCTCATCTTTTTCAAGTTTTGTATTTAGGGCACTCTTCAAATTATCTGTCATTCCCCTCTGCCAGGATATCCAGAGTGTCTGCACAAAGCCAAATATGATGAGAAGATGAGCTCATGGATCCGTGATGCCTTGTCCCTATTTCTGGACCCCAGGATCATCCTTGCTTTTTTGACAATAGAGTCATGCTGCTGAGTCATGGGTAACTCAAACCCTCATCTGCAGTTACCTGCTTCTTGCTAGAACCCAGGAAACCTGGACGAGGGGCAGTTGTCACTGGCAGGGTCATGGAGGGAAGGGCAGGTAGGAAGGAGGCATCCAGGAAATAGACACACAGAAAGGAACATGTGAGTCTAAACAATAATCAGTGAGAGGTAAGTCCAGGGAAATGAAAGCATGGATCTGCCTCATGTTATATAATTAAGATGTTGAAAATGTGCGCATAAATCAACTCACATTTCATTTGCAACAGGAGAGCTGATGCTTAGGGGAACCTGGTAATGGTTCATTTTGTAGAGTGAAGTATTTGTAATGTTAATACTCTCTTTCTAATTTAGCTGTATTTTATATTGATATTTCCCAATATTGGCTTTGAGAGAGGACTGTCGTGTCTCATCAAAGCACCCTGCTTAGCAGACAATTAGGCAAAACAAATGCACGTTAGTCTGTCTAAATATGCCCTGAATTTGGTGTCTGAATTTACAATAGAAAAAAAAGGAATGTCAGTCTTGAAGGCTGTCATCTGTTTCAGTAGAAAATGCCTTTTTATGAAAGTGTTTTCATGAAAATATTTCAAAGAGTAAGCTGCTCATCATAACTGGGAGGAATTACCAAGTGCGATGGCCTCTTAGCATTATTGGGGCTGTTCCCCAATGTCCCCTTCTCCTCCTGTAGCTGGTATTTAGCTGGACACAAGTCCCTGTAATAAAAATATATTTTCCAGCCTCGCTGGCAACTTCGTGTGGTAATGTCTAAATTCTGGCCAATAGGATGTTAGCAAGGATGTCAAATGTGACTTCCAGGAAATGTCCTTAAAGTTGTTCTCTTCCTCATCTCTTCCTTCTTTCTGGGGGATAGAACGCTAATGTGATGACTGGCGCTCAGGCAGCTGTTTTGGACTGTGAGGCAGCATGCTAAGGATAGTAGAGAAACCACATAGCTGGATAGGAGCTCCCTGATGGTCTTGGAGCTTCTAAAACAGCCTTTGTCTCCTACTTCTGGACTTCTATGTAAGAGAGAAATAAGAGAGAAATTGCTGTCCTTTAGCAATCACGGTTGGACAAGGCAGTAGCAACCGGTGCCCAGGTAACAAACGTGTTCCTCCCTGCTGCACTGTATAATTGCAGCCCTACTTCCTGCTAATGACTAAAGTTAATTATCCTTTCCAAGATGGTAACTTTTCTTTTTGCCTGCTGATGTCTGGACACAAGGAACCAGAAGGGCTCAGGGAGTAGCCACAGATGATAGTTCAATAAAACTGTGCTGTGCCCCCTGGTGGAAGTTTTCCCTTTGGGAGACCAGGACCTGTAACCCTGAAGAACTTAGAGTTGTAAGGATGTGTCAGTAAATGGGGCCACTTCCGTTTTCACCTTTGGTTCCCAAACCCATGTATTTTTTCCTTTTGGGATTTGTATATGTTTTCTATTGTTGCTGCAACGAATTAAAAGACTGGGATACGTTATGAGAAACGCTTCATTAGGTGATTTCTTCCTGTGAGCGTCATAGAGTGCACTTACACAGCCTAGATGGCACTAGGTACTACTAAAGGCCTGGGCTATATGGTATAGCCTTTTGCTCCCAGGCTACAAACCTGTACAGCATGTTACTGTACTGAGTACTACAGCAATGGTAACACAATAGTAAGTATTTGTGTATCTAAATGTGTCTAAACATAGTAAACGTACAGTAAAAACAGTATAAAACAGTATAAATGCAGTGGCTCATGCCAGTAATCCCAGTACCTTGGGAGGCCCAGCCCAGAAGATCACTTGAGCGCAGGAGTTCAAGACCAGCCTAGGCAACACAGCGAGACCTTGTCTCTACAAAAAATCAAAAATTAGCCAGGTATGGTGGCATGTACCTGCAATCTCAGCTACCCAGGAGGCTGAGGTGGGAGGATTGCTTGAGCCCAGGAGTTCAAGGTTGCAGTGAGCCGTGATTGCACCACTGCACTCTACCCTGGGAGACACAGTGAGACTCCACCTCAAAAAATAAAATGAAATTAAAATAGAATAGAATAAAATAAAATGTTGAAAAACAGTACCTCTGTTTAGGACACTTACCATGAATGGAACTTGTAGGACTGGAAGTTGCTCTGGGTGAGTTAGCGAGTCAGTGGTGAGTGAATGTGAAGCCTAGGACATCACTGTACACTGCTGTTGACTTTTTTTTTTTTTTCTTGAGATGGAATTTCACTCTTCTTGTCCAGGCTGGAGTGCAAAGGCGGGATCTCCGCTTACCGCAATCTCCACCTCCTGGGTTCAAGAGATTCTCCTACCTCAGCCTCCTGAGTAGCTGGGATTACAGGCATGCACCACCACACCCGGCTAATTTTTTGGATTTTTAGTAGGGATGGGGTTTCTCCATGGCGGTCAGGCTGGTCTTGAACTCTTGACCTCAGGTGATCCACCTGCCTCAGCCTCCCAAAGTGCTGGGATTACAGGCGCGAGCCACGGCACTCGGCCTGCTGTCAACTTCATAAACACTGTACATTTAGGCCACACTAAAGTTATTAAAATTATTTTTCTTCAACAATAAATTAAACTTAGCACACTGCAACTGTTTTTGCTTTATAAACTCTTAAATTTTTAAAACCTTTTGACTGTTTTCTAGTAATGTTTAGCTTAAAATACAAATATGTTTTCAGCTGTACAAAAATATTCTTTCTTTATGTCCTTATCCTATAAGCTTTTTTCTATTTTGTTTTTTTTTTTTTTTTTTTTTCACTTGTTACATTTTTCTTGGTAAAAGCTAAGACATGAACACACATATTAGCCTAGTCCTAAAAAGGGTCAGGGTCATCAGTATGACCACCATCTTCCATCTCCCCATCTTGTCCCACTGGAAGGTCTTCAGGGGCAGTAACATGCACGAAGCTGTCATCTCCTATTATAACAATGCCTTCTTCTGGAATCCCTCCCAAAGGCCTTGCCCGAGGCTGTTTTATAGTAACTTTTTTTTTTTTTAATAAGTAGAAGCAGTGCACTCTGGAATAATAATTAAAAATGTAGTATAGTAAGTACCCAAACCAGTAACACAGTCGTTTATTTTCATTATCCAATTTCTTTTTTTTTTTTTTCCAGATAGAGTCTCACTCTGTTGCCCAGGCTGGAGTGCAATGGTGCCACCTCTGCTCACTGCAACCTCCACCTCCCAAGTTCAAGTGATTCTCCTGCCTCAGCCTCCTGAGTAGCTGGGACTACAGGTGCCCACTACCATGCCGGGCTAATTTTTGTATTTTTAGTAGAGATAAGGTTTCACCATGTTGGCCAGTGTGGTCTCAAATTCCTGACCTCAGGTGATCCACCCACCTCTGCTTCCCAGAGTGCTGGGATTATAGGTGTGAGTCATTGCGCCCAGCCATCATTATCCAATATTATGTACTGTACATAATTGTATGTGCCAGACTTTTATACAACAGCCAGCAAGTAGGTTTGTGTACCAGCATCATCACAAACACGGGAGTAATGTATTGTGCTACAACATCATGACAGCTATGAAGTCACTAGGCAGTAGGGATTTTTCAGCTCCATTGTAATCTTATGGGACTGCAGTCATAAATCCAGTCTATTGTGGTTGTCTGGTGTATGGCTGTGCTACAAACTCAGTGGCTTAAAACAATGCAAATGTATCATCTTAGAGCTTTGTAGGTCAGAAGTCCAACAAAGACCTCACTAGGCTAAAATCAAGGTGTTGACAGGGAGGCTCTAGAGGAGGATCCTACATCCTGGAGTACGTCTCCTTCCCTTGTAAAGAATTGATGGTTCAGCTATGCCTTCCAAGCTGTGCTTGACCAATTCTCTCAGGGTAGCCGCTTCTAGATGGAGAAGCCTACGATATAACCAGTGGATCCTGTGGCTGTGGGTTCAGTCCCATCCCTCCCCTGCAGTAAAGCAGTTAGTTCCCTTGGTCTCATGTGATGCTATGTGGGACCCTGTAGTGGAGAATCAAACATACTGTAAGCCCTTGGATAAGGATACTGGCTTAGGCCCCAAAGGCAGGAAAGGCAAACCCATACTCAGAACATGGGTCTACTATCAGAACAAATTACAGGGCCTTATGAGTGGAAGGACCCCAACAAAGTCAACTTGCTGGTTCATCTTTTTGAGAAATGGTCCATTCTGAAAACTTAGTATTGGTCTCTGTTGTGGGAGGTTGGACATTTGGTGGCAGCAGTAGCCTTGGTACATGGGCTCCATCCTGCACATAGCGTCTATCTCTGTTACCACAGCTGCTTCATTCGTGTGTCCATCAGGTTAGCATTGGGATGGCCCATGGCAGAGGCCAACTGACATCCACTGCTCTCGTCCTCTTGTCTACTTGGTTGTCCATTATCTCTTCCGTAGCAGGTCATCTCTAGTGGGCATTAACACGTGGCACAAAGATCTTCAAGCTTTGTGCACTCTTTTTTTTTTTTTTTTTCTGGAGACAGAGTCTTGCTCCGTCGCCCAGGCTGGAATGCAGTGGTGCAATCTTGGCTTACTGCAACCTCTGCCTCCCAGGTTCAAACTATTCTCCTGCCTCAGCCTCCCAAGTAGCTGGGATTATAGGCACGGGCCACCACACCCAACTAATTTTGTGTTTTTACTAGAAATGAGATTTCACCATGTTGGCCAGGCCGGTCTCGAACTCCTGACCTCAGGTGATCCACCTGCCTCGGCCTCCCAAAGTGCTGGGATTACAGGTGCCAGCCACCAGGCCTGGCCCTTTGTACACTCTTACCTATGTCATCCACATGCCTCTGCCCAGATCTCCTTGTCTCTAGTCTTCTAATTATTCTCTTTCCACATCTATGATCAGCTGGCCAGGCCATTCACCACTACCCAGAAGTCTGTATATATTCTCACCTTGAGCTCTGCTCTGTCCACACAAAATGGGTGAACAGGTACACCACCCAAATCCCTGCCCGTTAGGAGGGTTCTGCCTTGCCACTGTCTTTCAAAGCCACCCTTGAGTGAGATTGTAGTATATTTCCTGTCATTTTCAGCCTAAACCCACATACCAAGCCAAGTCATTCACAAACCAAACTTGCTCTTTCCTCTGCCATCAGCTGATGGGAAGGGATCCCTCCTATAACCTTAGGTGTGTGTGGAGGGAGGGTGCTGGGGCAACTCTGGCAGGTGGCTTGGGGGTCTGAACAGACTGTACGTGCAGCTTGCTCGTGGCCCAGGTCCTGTCCACGCTCAATCCCAGATGTACAACTTCCATCTAACAATGGATTGTTGCTGGGCTTGCCTAACCTTATAATTTAACTCAGCTGACGTAACCCAGTTAATGAAGGGCAGTTCCAGGTGCAAGGTCACTTGCTATCCCACCATCAGGCGCTCCATTTCTACCAGGGCACAGTAGCGTGCCAGGAGTTGTCTTGCCAAAGGCATATGATCCTTCACTGCAGATGGCATGGCCTTGCTCCAGAACGCTGGGATCCTGCACTGTGACTCTCCCACTGGGGCAGGCTACAAGCTCTACACAGCATCCTCCTCATCACTCGTGCCTTTTGTACTATAGAGTCTGCTGGGTTGATGGCTCAATTGCAAGGCTACTTGCACTGCTGCCTGGACCTGCTGCAGAGCCCTTTCCTGTTCTGGGCCCCACTTCAAGCCGGCAGCCTTTCGGGTTAGCTGGTTATTATTGGTCAAGTGGTGTCCCAGGTATGGAATATGCTATCTTCAGAAGCCAAAGAGAACTTCTAGGTTTTGTGCTTCCTTCTACACTGTGGGAAATAGAAGATGCAATCATTTGATTTTGACTTTGGATGGACAGTCCTGACACGCTCCTGTCCACAGGACCTCTAAAATTGTGCCCTGTGCAGGCTCCTAAATTTCTGTAGTATTCATCTCCCACCCTCTGGAGTGTGTGTAACCTACCAATGCCTTTAACATGCTAGCCACTTTTTGCTCCTCTGGCCCATTTAGCAGGATGTCATTACGTTTTGGGGTCTATTTATGACAACAGTTTAGCTTGCTTTGTGAATAGATTTAGTAGCAGAGCCTCCAAATTCTATAGATATATTGATATCAGTCCTAACCCCATCTGGAACTGAAAGCCCAGAGAAGGTAATGAATTTGTATAAGGTCGTACAAGATGGCTAGGATCAGGACCCAACTCTCCAGTTTTCTTTCCCCTCTGCTATTCTGCCTTCTGTGGTCCTACATAAGTGGGCTCTTTTGTGTAACATATGCGGCCATGAGATTTCTCTTTCAGCAAGAGAAAGAGACAGGAAGAAAGAGAGGGAATGCATTTTCTTGGCCTAAATTAGTGTAAGCCATTAGCTACCTACATTGACTAAATTATCTGGAATGAACGTTCAACTCTACATCACATATAGTTAAAATGACAGATCTGCTTAAGATTTGTTTCTAGCATGCATTATTTCAATTTAGGCAAATGTGACCATTCAGTGTGAGGGGACCACAGTGTCACTAGGTCCCTGTCAGTTCTCAATTATACTGTTATCTTAGAGGGGGAAAAATGTGAAATTTGAATGTAGAGGAGTGTTGATTTGACTGCTACAGTTTATTTTACATACAGAAATAAAATAATATGTAGCAAAAGCATTATTACAAAGATAATGAAATAAATAACTAGTATTTATAATAGTATAGTATTTATAATAATATGATAGTTTACCATTTGTCAGACGTTGTGTAAGAAACTTTATACATACACACACACATTTAATTCCTGTATCAATCAGCTTTGCTGTGGTAACAACTCCCCAAATCTTGGTGGCTTGCACAACAAATCTTTCTTTCTTTTTTTTTTTTCTTTCTTTCTTTCTTTTTTTTTTTTTTTTGAGACAAAGTCTTGCTCTGTCACCCAGGCTGGAGTGCAGTCGAATGATCTTGGCTCACTGCAACTTCTGCCTCCCAAGTTCAAGTGATTCTCCTGCCTCAGCCTCTCGAGTAGCTGGGATTACAGGCATGCGCCACCATGTCTGACTAATTTTTGTGATTTTAGTAGAGATGGGATTTTGCCATGTTGCTCAGGCTGGCCTTGAACTCCCGACCTCAAGCAATCCACCTGCCTCAGCCTCCCAAAGTGCTGGGATTACAGGCATGAGCCACTGCGCCCAGACCCAAATGTTTATTTCTTGCTTGTGTGACATGTACTTCCTTGAGTTTTTCCATCCTGGGATCTAAGCTGAAGGAACAGCTCTCTGGAGCCATGCCATTCTGGTGGTAGGAAGGAAGAGTAAAAGTGGTAGAACCTTGCAATGCCTCTTGAAGTGCCTGTTTGGAATGTCTACATCATGTAAATGGTCATGGACAAGGATGTATAATTCCTCACACTAAAAAAAGGGGAAACTGCTGGGAACAATGACCACATTTCAATCTTGCAAGGTGGATATTGATTCCACCCCCTCCCAACTTTCAGAGAGAAGAAGAGTAACTTTGCTGAACTCCTTCTAGAGACTGGAAATGTCCCTTCCAGTTGGGGTGATTAGGGAAGGCTTTGGTAAAATTTGAGCTAGAGTTTGAAGGTTAGGTAGACTACTGGTGGGTGAGGAAAGAACAAGGACCTTTGCAGGCAAAGGAAAACCTCAGAATTACAGAAGTGGGAAAGAGTTCTAGTCAAGCCACTTCAGCTGGCTACAGAGTAGGTGGGAAAGAAAAGAGGAGGACAATGGCTCAGATGATGGGGGTTGGGGGAACGGGGGGGCACTTGGAAGCTAAACTAAGGGGTTGAACCTCATTTAGGAGGCAGTTAGAAGCTTTTACATATTTTTGAGCAAGAGATTGCCATAATTAAAATGATCTGGGACAGGCGTGGTGGCTCACACCTGTAATTCCAGCACTTTGGGAGGCTGAGATGCTTGGGTCACCTGAGGTCAGGAGTTCGAGACCAGCCTGGCCAACATGGTGAATTCCCATCCTACTAAAATACAAAATTTAGCCAGGAGTGGTGGCACGTGCCTGTAATCCCAGTAGCTGGGAGGCTGAGACAGGAAAATTGCTTGAACCCGGGAAACAGAGCTTGCAGTGAGCTAAGATCGTGCCACTACACTCCAGCCTGGGCAACAGAGTGAGACCCCATCTCAAAAAAACAAAACAAACACAAAAAAACAAAAATAAATAAATAAATAAAATGATCACTTCTGGATACTGATCTAACTAGGGGTTGCAGGGTGGGCTGATATAGGGAGAAATTGGAGAGCAAGGAGATCACTAAGGTCCTTACATGTCCAGAACGAAGATAGAGGTCTTGAACTAGGATGGTGGCAGTTAGAACAACAACAAAAAGTCAATTCCAGGCTGAGTGCAGTGGCTCATGCCTGTAATCTCAATGCTTTGGGAGGCTGAGGTGGGAGAATCACTTGAGCCCAGGAGTTAGAGAGCAGCAGCCTGGGCAACATTGCAAGACCTCCTCTCTAAAAAAAGAAAGTTAGCCAGGTGTGGTGGTGCCCACCTGTAGTCCCAGCAACTCAGAAGGCTGAGTTGGGAAGATTGCTTGAGCCCCAGGAGTTCAAGGTTGCCATGAGCTATGACTGTGCCACTGCACTCCAGCCTGAGCAAGACCTTGTCTCCAAAAAAAGGTCAATTCCATTGACTTTTCTAAGGTGTACACCATCAAGGGGCAGTTCCATCCCCAGGCCATTGGCTCATGAGACATTCTGAAGTCAGAAGGCTAGGGCAGATCGCTTTCAGCAAGCCCCCACGGTGGTTCTCACTCCTACTTCTTTGGATATATGCCCCTCTGTTTAAAAATAAAGTTAATATGGATAAAAAAAAAAAGAAAGAAAGAAAAAGGTCAGTTCCAGAAACTCAGTGTGAATAAAGCATTTTACTTGCTTTTTCTATTAATCTATAACATATGTTGGTTTTTAAAAAATAATGTAAGAACCATGCAAATTGGAGCTTCAAGACAACTTCCCATCTCCCTAGGAGGAGACGGCTGCCCTAAACCCCCATACATAGAAATCCGCCCACTGCCAGGGCTTAAATTTGACGTTGGGGAAATGAAAAATCCAAGCTAAGGCCGAAGCTTGGGGCCTGGGTGACCAGTAGAATGAGGACCACTGGTCAGTTTCAGGCTGAGATGCCTCTTCCAGGGGACAATCTCCAGCTGGCCCTTAAACATTCAGACTTCAAACTCTACTTACAGCATAAAGATGTTTCAAAAGACGTGATACAAATAACTGTGTGTGCAAATGTTCTGCGATGTGTTAAGCACTATTTCAATTTGGTCTAATTTAAGATTTCTTTTCTAGCGTCACGGTTACATACATCATAGATCCAAATACTTTTTTTTAAAGTACAGTTCTACTGTATTGTAACTGAGTTAGCTTGCTTTAAGTGAATTTGTTAAGGAAAGGATTCACCTTGGTCAGTAACAAAAAAGATGGGAAAAAAGCAAGGAGAAAGGAAGCAGCCTGGGGAAAAGCGACCTTAGCCAGGGGGGCGATTTCGGGACTCGGAGGGTCGGGGTGGGCGGACTGGGGAGCTGGCCACGTGGAAGGTCGCTCAGGACCTCTCCAGGAGAGGACACCGCCTCAGGCTGACTGAAAGGAAAGGGGCAGGGGACCCACTGGCGGAGTCACTGGCCTTGCCCCGACCCCGCAGGGCCCGAAGGAAGACACCCACCCCTCCAACGAGACAAAGGCTCCAGCTATGGGAGGCGGAGAGTGCGCGTGCGCCATGGAACGCGCGTGCGCGCTGCGGTCAGCGCCGCGGCCTGAGGCGTAGGGGGAGGGGCACCGGGAAAGGGCAGCGCCGAGAGGAACCAGCCGGGAGGCGCCGGACAGCCGAGCGGCAGGGCGCTCGCGCGCGCCCACTGGTGGCCGGAGGAGAAGGCTCCCGCGGAGGCCGGGCTGCCCGCCCCCTCCCCTGGGGAGGCTCGCGCTCCCGCTGCTCGCGCCTGCGCCGCCTGCCGGCCTCGGGAACGCGCCCTCTTCGCCGGCGCGCGCCCTCGCAGTCACCGCCACCCACCAGCTCCGGCACCAACAGCAGCGCCGCTGCCACCGCCCACCTTCTGCCGCCGCCACCACAGCCACCTTCTCCTCCTCCGCTGTCCTCTCCCGTCCTCGCCTCTGTCGACTATCAGGTAAGCGCCGCGGCTCCGAAATCTGCCTCGCCGTCCGCCCCTGTGCACCCCTGCGCCGCCGCCCCTCGCCCTCAGCCTCCACAGACTGGGGCTTCGTGCGCCGGGCATCGGTCGGGGCGACCGCAGGGCCCCTCCTTGCCTCCCCTGCTCGGGGGCTGGGGCCAGGGCGGCCTGGAAAGGGACGTGAGCAAGGGATGCACGCACGCCTGAGTGCGCGCGTGTGTGTGTGCTGGAGGGTCTTCACCCGCTTCGCGCCGACCCCAGGTGGAGGCCGTGCCGGCAGGGTGGGGCGCGGCGGCGGTGACTTGGGGGAGGGGGCTGCCCTTCACTCTCGACCGCAGTCTTTTGCCGCAATGGGCGTGCGTGGGGGGGAGGGGTCCGATAACGACCCCCGAAACCGAACCTGAAATCCGCTGTCCCTGCCGCTGTTCGCCATCAGCCCTAAGGAAGATGTGGATCGGGTTCTAGAAAAGATGACTGACTCCCTGCACGCCCCTCCCTTTACCTCCCGAGCAGTGATTCCGACAGGGCCTTCACTGCCCCTGATTTTAGGCGGGGGCCGGCCCCCTCCCCTTTTCCTCCTTCAGAAACCCGTAGGGGACATTTGGGGGCTGGGAGGAATCGAGGAGATGGGGAGGGGTCCAGGCGCTGTCACTTTAGTTGCCCTTCCCCCTGCGCACGCCTGGCACAGAGACGCGAGCAGCGCCGTGCCTGAGAACAGTGCGAGGATCCCAGTGTGCACGCTCGCAAAGGCAGGGGTCACCTGGCCTGGCGATGTGGACGGAGTCGGCGGCCGCCGGTCCCCGCTCGCGGGCAGGCACAGCAGCAGCCATGCACTGACGGGCGCGGGGCTGCAGGTGCATCTCGGGGCGGGTTTCTTTCTCAGCGCTCCGCGCGCAGGGTGCCCGGCGTGTGCGCTCCCTGCCGGAGGCGCGGGGCTGGCGCGCAGGGCTCGCCCCTCACTGCGGCAGTGGGTGTGGATCCTGGTGGGCGAGGAGGGGGGAGGATAGGCTGTGCCTCCTCCCACTCCCGAGGTGCCATCTTTTTTCGGCGTGTCACGTCTTTACGGTGCCATGCCAAACCGGGTGGCCGGGCTTCGTAGGACAGGGCGGGGCCTGGCATTAAAGGGAGGGGGACAATCAGCGCTGAAATCTTGGCGTTTTGCTGCTGCGGGCGTGAGCGCTGGGGGCGTTCACCCAGCACCTTCTTCGGGGGCTCTTTGCTTTGTCTGTAGAGGTTACGTGATCTGCGCTCCCAGCCCTGGTTTCTGGCTTTTATTCTGAGGGTGTTTAGCCAACCTCCCCCCACCCCCAAGCACCTCTTTCCTTTTTCGTTCCTCATTTCCGAGCCCATTGTTGGATCTCGAGGCTTGCTGGGGTCGACGAACCCGAGTCAACCCCCCGACCCCCGGCACGCATGGAACGGGCGTGACCGCGCGCAGCCTCGTCTCGGAGTCTGCGGGCGCCAGGAAGCTTCTGAAGGGATGGGATTCGAGTCTCCGTGCTGCGCTGCGGGCGGCGGCAGAGGGATCACGCCCCTCCCAACACCCCGAGTGTCCTGAGGGCCAAGCCACACCAGGTTGCCCAACGAGGGACGCTGGCTACCCATTCGGGGATGGGTGGGGAGCCCCGGTGGGGCCTCTCCAGCTTTACGCCCTGTTGCTTCGCCTGGCGGGAGAATGTGAGGAGGGGGCATAAGGTTACTGGTGCTGCGGCCACACCCATTTTTCTGAGCCCACTGGAGGGGGCACAGAGGGGGAATTGCCATGGGAACCACAGGCGTCCGGAGAGGGGACCTTGGGGCTGGCCCCACCCCTTCCCTGGGGAGATTGGGGACCCTGGGGTAGGCGGGGCCGCGCCCAGTTGGCCTCCTGGAGGACACGGGAGGAAGCCCCCAACCCCTGCACCTGAGACTCTAATTGGCCTCTGGCGGCCGCAGATAGGCAGCCCTTGGGTGTATTTTTATTAATATTATGTCTGTACTGATTAATATTATTTATCGTAAATGCGGGATTTCACCCGTATCCAAGTTCACCGTACCCCCAAAACCGAGTCTGGGGCTGCAAGGAGAACTCCTGGCCAAGGCATCCGAGCCTCGCCCTCCTGTGATGAACCTGGTACGCGCCGTTTTCTGGTTAATTCTATCGCTGAAAACTGGTGCGGGGGGGCGCACTTCTGAGACGAACGAGCATCTAGGAGCTGAATCCTCCACGCGGGCTGCCCAGGTTGATCTGAATTTCCGGGGAATGGCTTGACTGGGGAACTAGAGCCCGCCCGGGACCAGGCTGACCTTCCTCGACGGTGGCGTCGAGGGCTGGAGCCTGAGTGCTGCGAGGCTTCCCGCATGGCTGAGCCACCGCGAGGGGTTGCAGAGCGGCTCAGGGGTCAGTTCAAGCATCTTCTCTCCTCCCTCGCCCCCAGACAGAGCTGGGCGCGGGATTCCGGTTCCAGATGGAGTGAGGGTCTCGGGACGGCCCTGGAAAAGGGGAGCCCACGGTCAAGGCTGCCTATTGCCATCTCGAGCAGAGATGTCACCTGCTGCCGTTGGAGGAAAGGGAGCCCGGTGGGGATGAGCGCATTTAGCCCAATGCTGGGAACAAAGCACAATCCGCGCTTCTGCGATTTCGCTCCATTTTGAAATGTGTTGGCGCTTTGGTTGGGCCACTGCGGTGGGCAAGGCCGGGGAAGGAGGGGGCTGCTGTTAATGGAGAAACCTCAGGGGGACGGTCCTTCGTGCAACAATTAGGAAACTCCATCCTGACTCTGTGCGCGCTTTAAGGAGATGGCTTCGCTCCAGGTCCTCGAGGGATGCAGCTTTGGCGCGGATGACGGTGGGGTGCTTGCCTCTGGAAATGTCTGGGCACGGATCCCGGGGCCATCGACGACTCCTCCCCATCCCCAGCAGGCGGGAGCTCTTACATTCCGAGCGACTGCTCTCACCCTCTGGCGCTCACACACCTGTAACTCCAAACCTCCGTCTCAGAATGGTCCGGGTTGGAAGGGATGATGGGGGCTCGGACAGCGACTGCCCAGCTCACCCCTCTGCGCGCTCAGGCTCCAGGCTCAGCAGGACCAATTTGAGTTATATCTGATCCCCCCTGCCCCCTTAACTGACCCATCCTACAGGAGACAGGGAAATGTCTTTCCTACCGCGGTTGATTCTAGGGTGTCATTTTGTGTTTTGCGATGGCTGCTTATATTTACTATATAAGAATTGTTTATTTTCCATCTCCAAATCCTCCCTCTACATAAATAAATAAATGGATAAACAGATAAGTGTGTCCCCCGCCCCCACCCCCGCTAGGCAGGTCTGGAGTGACCCTTGAAGCTCATCCATTCCTTGGCCAAGTTTGCCTCCCTAACAGATATTTATACAGCAATAACCCGGCTTGGCTCTTGGGTTCACCTTTAGACGATTTGGGGAAGGGGCTTGTTGGCTTTGCTGGTTTTTGGATGAGTGACAGTCCATGACTGTTCCTGCTGGAAGGGCGTGGCTTTTAAGTGGTTTCTAATATCAGGCACTGCTCCTCTGAGAGGAACAAAAGAAATGGATACCTGCCCATAAATTGCTAGAAAACTTAGAATTGGTTTGATTGAGGAAAGGTTAGATTTATTCCGGTTGGAAAAAGAGGCCTTTCTATTAAAGGGGCCCTTTGACCCTCATGCCCTTGGAGGTCAGTGCCAGCCTGGAGATGTGATAAGATTGTGGTTTTCCTTCTGCCTTTTTAACATCCGTTGATACAGTCCATTTGTTGAAAATTTTAAGAAACGTGTTTTATTCCACTTTCCCTCAGCATTTAATGTGTTTTTCCTTCTGCCTTTTTAACATCCGTTGATACAGTCCATTTGTTGAAAATTTTAAGAAACGTGTTTTATTCCACTTTCCCTCAGCATTTATGTGTGTGGCTTCAGTGGCTCTGTGGCTACATGTACAAACACATGTTGTTTTTCCAATTGGACATGTTATAATTTTCCAACTGGACCTTGCCTTCTATTGATGTATTTATTTAGCATCTTCCTTACTCCCTCCTTGAAAAAGACTCACTCAAAAACAAGTAAAAACAACCGTAGGGGCCTAATACAGTGCTAGACATACAAGAGGTATCCGGTCCATACCAAATGGATTTTATCCATGAAGGATAAATGGGGAAACACAGGTTAAGAGAAACAGAAGGTGGGGCTTTATTTATGGTCACGGCAGAAGGAAGGTCTGGGGACAAACTCAGTTCAGTCTATCCCAGCCCTGTGTCCCAGTGATGCTTAGCTGCCTGTGCTCTTGGGCCACCTCCTCCCGCCCCCTCCCCCTCCCCACTGCAGCACTCCCATAGCCTGGTCCCTATGGCCCACCTCCCTCTTATTGGCCAGAGGTGAAGATGAGAGGAAAGGAGAGAGACCACCCTCTACCCTAGGGAAGGAAGACCCTGCCCTGGCACCTTTTGGTACTTGGTGCAGTAGGTCGGTGGGAAGCGGGTGGGAAACCACATTTGACTCTGCTCCTTCCTCCGCCACCACTTTCCTCATCACCGTGTTCAGAGACCCCCAAAGCCCCTTCACACTCCCAGAAACAGCCCCCTGGTCATTCCTAACTTGCCATGCCCAGGAGTTAGGCGCTTCCACTAGTGACAGGGAGCTGGCGTTTGGGGGGCACCTCAGCAGGTGATGGGGAGAGAAGCCTGCAGCCTCACCAGCTGGGCTGCAGCAGAGAGAGGAGCCCTCATGTTCCAGCAGGGACTCTCAGCTGTTTGCCTGTAAAACCATGCTTCTCACCTGGGGGCCACTGAGATGTCTAGAGAGATGTTTTTATTTTCACAACTTGAGGAGGGTGCTACTGACATCTCGTAGATAGAGGCCAGGGATGCTGCTGAACATCCTACATGGCACAGGACAGTCTCCTACATCAAAATATGACCCAACCCCAGTGTTACCACTGCTGGGGCTGACACTGGCATTGCTACCTTAATTACATTCATTGATTGTCTTCTAGGAGCCCTGTTCTAAGTGCTTGTCTCAGATTATCTCATTTAATCCTCACAACAATTCCCCTATGTAGCAGGTGCTGTTATTATCTCCATGCTGGGGAAACTGAAGCACAGAGAGGGTTAGTAACTTGCTAAAGGTCATAGAGCCAGTGGGTGGTGGAGCTGGGTGCCTGCCACTAGCTCCCTCCCCTCTCAGCCACACGTGGGTTTACTTGGCCATTGTGGACTAGTCTGGGAACCCAAATATGATCTATAACATTGACCCAGTAGATATTGATTCTAAAACCACTGTTTCACAAATGAACTTTTACAAGAGTCTGTAATTGGAGCATGACCCAGAATAAGTTTAGGGAGATGTGGAGTTTAAAGCTCTCAATTTCTTATCTGGCCCCGACACAGAGAGCAAGGCATTTCACTCTACCTTGGTGCTCTGTTTATAAAACAAAGAGCAAATATCTCTTCCCAAGGTCCTTAAACTTCTACTCCCTAATGCAGGGTTTCTGGACTGATCTGCCAGATGAAGGGGCAGCTGGTTTGATTGACCCAGGGAAGGCTGGAAATCAAGACTGGGGGATCAAGATGTAGATTCAGTGTGGCCAAGTCAAGTCTCTGTGGTTTAGGGACATCAGATGCCCAGCTTAGGTTCTGTACCTCGGCAAGGTAAAAGCGTTGGTGCCCACTGATGAGGCCAGCTCTGAGATTGTGGGTGTGGGTTGAGTTGGGTGGGCATAGGCAAGTCCTCATGTAAGAATCCCTTGGCAAAGATAGGCCCGGGAGGCTTTTCTCACTTCCTGGGGCCCAGGCTTTGCAATAAATATTCCATTATACTATGGTGCCTTGGGGCTACCTGAGAATCCTCTGTCTCGCCCCTGTTGCCTTGCCAAAGAGGTTGCTGTCCAAGAATTCCTTTCCTGTCTCCAGATGCCATGCTCCTGCCACCTCTGCCAGGTGCCCTGCCTGCCCAGATGGCTCCCACCTGAGTATGAGGAGGAGTTTGAGGCTGGCCCAGGACAGGTTTTGAGCTTTCTGGGTTCTCCGGTTAGGAAGCTTTCTGTAAGCATGCAGATACAATGGGCATCAGCAAAATACAAACTGGAACAATTTCCAGGTATATTCCCTTAATTTTCTTTGCTTTTTTCATATTTCATCAGGCTCCATGCTGAGCCCAATCAGGGACCTGATAAAAATCCAAACACCATGTCAGCGAGTCCCCAAGAAATGCATTTTGTGCCAAGGCTATTCAAGGAAGTTTTGGGAGCAGCTCAAGGGCAGACACTGTTACCCTTCCCCCAGGTCCCCAGTGCAGGGCAGTGTCCTGCATGTGGAGGCAGTTTGGCCTAATGGTTAAGGAGGCAGGCTCTGATTGGGCCTCCTGGACATAACTCCCAGCTCCCTGCTCACTGTGGGACCTAAGCCATGTTGTTTAGCTGTTTGGAGAGTTTTTTGTCATCCATAACTTGGAGTATGATGGTGCCTGTCTCACGGGTTGCCATGGGGTTCAAACAAGCTAACCTGGTACTCACCAGGGCCCTACACATAGTAACTGCTCAGTAAATCGCATCATTGGCAGTGTCCTATGGATAAGTGCTTGTGATTGGCTGAATGAGCAGAGGGGTCTAAAGACCCTGGTGATGGAATCAGTTGTACAGATAAATTGTTACACTGAGTAGGGATCAAGTTAGGAAAAGTGGGTAACTGCCCAGCTCCCCTGCAGCCAAACTTTGGGCAGACGTGGACCCTCTGAAAATTGCACACACCCATGTTTTTTTTTTTTGTTTTTTTTTTTTTTGAGACGGAGTCTCGCTCTGTCGCCCAGGCTGGAGTGCAGTGGCCGGATCTCAGCTCACTGCAAGCTCCGCCTCCCGGGTTTACGCCATTCTCCTGCCTCAGCCTCCTGAGTAGCTGGGACTACAGGCGCCCGCCACCTCGCCCGGCTAGTTTTTTGTATTTTTAGTAGAGACGGGGTTTCACCGTGTTAGCCAGGATGGTCTCGATCTCCTGACCTCGTGATCCGCCCATCTCGGCCTCCCAAAGTGCTGGGATTACAGGCTTGAGCCACCGCGCCCGGCCTCACACACCCATGTTTAAATGTACACACAGAACTCTTGCCACAGGCAAGCGGAGATTTGTCATCTGCTGTCCCTGCTTCATATTCTTCCTGAAATCCACTCCATGCCAGGAATAAACTGCATGCTCTCCACCAGCCCAAACCGACCTGCCCTCCCTCCAGTCATCCCGGGAAGGGTGACCTGGCTTAGTACATTGGGTTCAGAGATCTTTCCAGTTTACTTGTTGAATAAAAAGTGAGGGCTGATTAAGAAAGTAATGGCAGTCAGGGAAGGCGAAGGAGGTGAAGAAGAGATTTTACAAATGAAGTAATTCAACGGAGTGCTGACGTTGGTAAACTGGCGAACAGGTTTCAGGGTGGTCGGTTGAGAGTAGAGTAGAAAAGGGTTAAATAAAGCAAACTTGTGGTGTACTGAATCTTAGGAATTCCATGTATCCAATAAGTATAGTCATTTATGAATTAATAAATTAGGCCTAAGAAGCCTTCTTATCCCTTAAATCAAGACTGAGTAACAATATATCAGTTTTAAAAAGTCATTACATCAGAAAATAATGTAAATGATACACATAGATTTTCAAGATTTTACTTTAACTGAAACTATATAAATGTAAATTCGTTCACCCATCTTTTGACACAGGGCCCAGGTCTTCTCTTGGTGTCTGATCAGCCAGTTGAAATTTCGTGTCTCTCTTGCCTGTGCCATATTAATAATGCACTGTCTGGGTCTTCCGATTTCAGTTTGGATTTTGGATTTATATTGTGGAGTCATCTGAATGCAGAATCCCTCAGGGATTTTACTTTTTTCTTTTTTTGCATGGTCTTTACCATCCTGTTTGATAGTAAATATTACTCACCTTTGTGAAGTCTTTCTAAAACATTCAACTTAATTTTCTTAAAATCATTGAATGATTTGAAGAGCTTATCCTTCCCTCTGCACTTGTATTCCCTCAGCTTGCACTTTATTTATTTATTTATTTATTTATTTATTTATTTATTTATTGAGACAGAGTCTCGCTGTGTCGCCCAGGCTCGAGTGCAGTGGTGCGATCTCGGCTCACTGCAACCTCCACCTCCTGGGTTCAAGCAATTCTGCCTCAGCCTCCCCAGTAGCCGGGACTACAAGTACACACCATAATGCTCATTTGATTTTTGTATTTTTGTAGAGATGGGGTTATGCCATGTTGTCCAGGCTGGTCCTGAACTTCTGACCCAGGTGATCCACCCACCTCGGCCTCCCAAAGTGCTGGGATTACAGGCGGGAGCCACCATGCCTGGCCAGCTTGCACCTTAGTTAGGGTATGTGATTATTATAGCAAGTCTGGTGTACGTAGAAGATTTTGAATGGGCACAGGTGACCTTTAGGAAGTGCTGGGCTATGGTAAGAGGCAGTCCTAACTGCAGATCAGGCTGTGAGGACCCCAGCCTTGCATGTTGACAGACCTTCATGTCTTATTCGTACAGGGTATCAGAAGAACACCTACTGGGGAAACTTTTAAATAAGTAAAAGGTGGGCGTCCTCCCCGCCTGTCTTCCGTCTGTCTGCCAGGACTAGCACAGCACTTTGAAGTCATTCACATGGAATCCCAACTTAAGAGGGCACTACAAAATCCTCTCCATCAGACTGAAAATAAGTTTAAATTCCCTTTCTTATATTAACTCCCCTGAGGAAAGAGTCTTAGATCAATGTCCAATACTAAAAACAGTTTTAAATCAGCGAGTGAGAATTAAATCTGAAACCATTGATAATAACGTTTCATTCATTCCTCTCCTTTGGCCTCATCCACCCTACTGCTAAATCCAGGCATCAAAGAGAAGAGGGACATAATTATCTCTGGTCCCAGCTGCTGGTTTTCCTTCCAGCCTATGGCCCAGTTTTCCGTTTTACTGAGAAGGCTGGTGATGTTGGCTTGGGATCTACATCTGCAGTTGTACCACAAAAAGTCCAGGGATGCACTTGCATCCTTGTATCCGCCTCCCTGGGATAGCAAGGATATTAGAAGACCCCCGGATCCATAATTGCTTGTCACGTTATCTGCAGATGCCACAGAATGCCAAGAACAAAGTGCTGGGAAGGACCAATTCATGGAACCATGGGACGGTGCTCGTCCCCCAGCGTAAAGGACAGCTCCTCCTCCTGAATTGCAGCCAACATTCTAAATCGTGTGTCAACAGAGTTGTCCTGGATCGGATCCAGTTCTCCCATTGATTTGCAGGTCACTTCAGGGGTGCCTGTTCCAGTTGTTCTTAATTGAATGCTGGCAGCAAACTATTGTCTTACCTCATCCCTCTACCATGGCCTATTCCTCAAAAAGAGACTTCTTGGGTAATCACGGCAACATCAGGCAGGCCGGGCGCGGTGGCTCACGCCTGTAATCCCAGCGCTTTGGGAGGCGGAGGCGGGTGGATCACAAGGTTAGGAGATTGAGACCATCCTGGTTAACACGGTGAAACCCTGTCTCTACTAAAAATACAAAAAATTAGCCAAGCGTGGTGGCAGGTGCCTGTAGTCTCAGCTACTCAGGAGGCTGAGGCGGGAGAATGGCTTGAACCCGGGAGGCGGAGGTTGCAGTGAGCCGAGATTGTGCCACTGTACTCTATCCTGGATGACAGAGCAAGATTTCATCTCAAAAAAAAAAAAAAAAAAAAAAAAGATTCTCTTTGGTTTTATATGTATATAAATGAGGCCAGGCTCGGTAGCTCACACTTGTAATCCCAGCATTGTGGGAGGATCGCTTGAAGCCAGGAGTCTGAGACTAGCCTGGGCAACAAAGCAAGACCCTGTCTTTACAAAAGAAAACTAAAAATTAGCTGGGCGTGATGGCATGCTTCTGTAGCCCTGTCTACTTGGGAGGCTGAAGCAGGAGGATCACTTGAGCCCGAAGTTCAAGGCTACAGTGAACTATGATTGTCCCACTGCACTCCAGCCTGGGTAACACAGCAAGGTCCTGTCTCTAAACATTTTTTAAAAATTCTATTTATATTTACATGTATTTAAATGTGAATATTCACTACCTATTTGTTGCATGCCTGGATTTTTTATATTGGGCTTGCTGAAAACCTGAACAGCTTTCTACTTGACAATGCATCAGAATTTAAATCAGCGTGTTAATAAGCCAAGCAAAGGTTATATAGGCAAATAAAACTGTTGTCTGTAACCTCCTGTAACATTGGAGCACAGCAAAAATCATGGTATAGACACATATGAACCTGTCCCTTTCATAGCTGCTCACTGCCAGGAAACATCAGGAATAGCCGTTTGGAAGAGTCACCGGCCCTCCCACCATCCGTTTTCTGTCTTGTCTTTTCCCTATGAGCAGGGGAAATTCCCCACTGGCCCCAATCCCCGGTGCAGCGGCTCAGCCTCTGCCTCTGCCGCCGCTTTCCATGAGGCCAGCTTAGAAACAGAGGATTTTGCAGAACATCCCTAAATCCGCTTGAATAAAGGAGTGATCATTCATAAACTCACCTGAACCTTCTTAAAACCTATTTAATATTTTTCCCGGATAATCCTATCGAGATAACTTGCGTCCTGGGCTTCTCTCCACCAGGTTCAGTTCTTCCTTTAGTGGTGAAGTTCCTCCCTTCTTAGCATCTCAGCTGTGCCTGAGAAAAGGCCAGCGGTAGCTGCACTCTGTTCCCTGTGGAGTGTTAATAAAGACTGAATAAATTGAAATAAATCCCTTTCAATGTCACTAAAGTGCTATAAATAATCATGAACCAATGTTTGATGGCGGATGAGAAATGCAAGAAAAAATTTTTAATCAGTAGGATTCATGTTATAAGTTGACAGTCTGGGCCAGGTTAAAAAAATAAAAATAAAAAGACTTTAAGAAAGATCTTATCATTTGTTACCAGCAAGACTGAATTCCAGAAGCGAGCCACACCCTCATTTTGTGGGCCCCTGTTATCACTGGCTGCTTAGGGTTGCCAAGCCCTGAATTCATTTGTCAACTAAGAGGTTTTTGGCCAAGATTAAGGTTTCCCATGCCTCCATATTTCCATCTGAGAAATGGAGATTATGCTGTCTTCCCCCTCAGAATGGATGATAATGTGGTCTCTCTTCTCTTCTCATAGTCATAGAACTGAAATAAAACAACTTAAGAGAATTCCTTTGAGCTTCTCAAAAGTGCTGCAGGACTAGGGGATGCCTCCCGGGAGCCGCAGTCGGGTGCTGATCTGAAGTCTTTGGTGGGCTGACTTTAGCCTGACCTGAAATAGTATAGCTGCTGCCACCTGGCTCCCTTAGTGCCAGACTGTGCAGCTGGTTCCTAGGGGTGAGGGCTGAGCCAGCAAGGTCTGTGCCCAGGAGGGATGCATGGGTGGCCACAGAACAGCCTGCACTGATCTTGTCTGTCCCCTGCTTTAGAAGGAAGGAGACCCAAACCAGGATGCAAGACAGTGGGTGGCGGTGCCTTGAGCATGACCTCAAGTGATTTCCAGCCCCTGCCAGTGCTGACTTCTCTGGGGAAGGGCTGGGACTTCCTTCTGAGCTCAAGTCATGACCCTTACATAGAATTTCCTGGGAGCTTTTCCATTTTTCTGGAGTTTTCAGTTTCTTCCTAACCAGACAGGGACTTGGTACAGAATCTCATATTCTAATTATGCCCAGGAGCAACCTCTCCCCACCACTTACAGCGTTTAGCATGTGACAGGAATTGATTAAGGCATGAGTGATTAAATTAAAGCCAGGCATTGACTTGGATGGTGTAATATTCTGATGACTGTTTGGTGGCAAAGGCACGGGGCAGACTCATTAATTGAACTGCTTGCACCTGGAATTTGAATTGAGCCAGAGCGGGGCTGAAGTCAGTTTGCCTTCACCCTGTGAATGGAGGGTTTCTCCGGAGCATGGATGGTGGGAGGTATTTCAGGATGTATGCGTAACCCCCACCCTGGCAATGGCACATCTTTTCTCCAGCGTGGCCAGGTTTGAGTGCCAGTCCTGGGTGTCCATAGCCTTGCGTTTTAGTAAAATGCTGCCCCCATTACCACCTGGTCTGTCCACTTCGGTCACTGGAATTTGCCGTCTTCCAGTCCCCAGTGTGGCAAGCCGTGGAGACTCAAGCTCTTCCCCCTCCACATCCTGGAACAGACCCGCCAGTTTCTTCCAGGCATTGCCTCAGTTTGCCCCTCTCTTTCCAGTCACACTCTCACCAGCGATAACATGATTTTAGGCCTTATCACCTCACCCTCGGATCCTTATGGAAACAATGAGTTGTTCCCTGTTTCAGTTCCAAAATTCATATCCAATCCGTTTTGCGTGCCATTGCCAAATTCTTCCCAGAGCAACCCCGTCACCTGCCCTGGCCCTCTCCACGTGTGGTCCTGCCATGAGCATCACCTGCTAAGCCAAGCTGGCCTCGAGCTGCCTGCCTGGGTCCCCACACCTTGGCTCACCTCCCTGCCCAGTCCCACCTCCTGCTTCCTGCCAGCCTGCCCTGTGGCTCCTTCATAGACACCGTGCTCTTTCTGCCCCTTGCTCACCCATGGCAGCTTTGCCCCTCTCTCCCTGCCCTACCCCATATGTAAATCGCCCTGACCTTCCTCAGTGTCCATCCTCCCTGAAGCTTTCCCCAGCCTTGACACTCAAGGTCCAGAGGCTGCGCGTTTCCTCTTACCTGTGGCAGAGCCGCGCTCCTCAGTGCTCACAGTTCCCCTCTTGCCCCCGCTTCCTGTGTAGGACTCATCTGCCCACAGGTTGCACGTCTTATGAAGGCAAGGACTGTGTCTTACGTGACTTTCCTTCTCCAGTCACAGAGCTGGGCACATATATAGCTCAAAACCCTCTTGATTAACACAGGTGGATGCTGAGAAATCAAACAGGCGATGTCAAATGAGCTCTCCTTATTTAAATCAAGTCAGTTCTCCACCTCCTAGTTACTCAGTTCCAGTACTGTATATACTTGGAAATAATAAAAACCACATTTCCTTTAAAACATTCTATAATTGTTCCTTTGCCCTACTTCAGACTGACTTAACACACTCCCCATTGGTCCAAATGAGTTTTGCCATACGAAGATGCTGATAATAATAGCAGCAGTGGATTATTCTACTAAAACCATTGCCTCGTTAATCCTCAGTCCCAACGAGGTGGGGATTATTATCCTCATTTTGCAGAGAAGCAAACTGAGGCTCAGAGATTTCACAGCTGGGGAGGGAGCCAGATCATGCTTCTGTCCAGGCCCAAGCTCTCCCCCGCTTGCCTTCCTGCCTCTGCAACCTCAGAGCATCCCCCATCTGGTTCCACTGGCTATGCTAGTTGTGCGGGAACCAAAAGCCCCGTCTCTAGTGCTGAGGACTGGAGAAGCCATGGCCTCCAGGCTCTGTGAATGGGTCACATGTAACCTGAGCCTGGAGAAATTGTTTGAAACTGAAGGCAAGCCTCTAAACCAGGCTGCTGCTTCATGGCGCCGGTGACGGCAGAACCAAATTTAGTGCTGTGGGCAGGTCCACACTTATCAGAAAGAGAAGCTCATTTTTCTTCTGGCTCACATCAAGCATGAAAAATGTTCACACACACACCCCACACACACACACACTCCGGAGGGGTCCATGTGGCTAGAGGCTGGAAGATGTGGATGAGAGAAGCCTGGCGGGTAAGCCCAGGGAAGATGACATTCAGCTTCCCAGACAGTGTCTACAGGGAGAAATTTAATTAAAAGTGGGGCGGGTTCCCTGAGCAAGGAAACAAAGTCAGCCCTCTACGGTTAAGAAAAAGGGTCACAGTGAGAGGAAAGGTGAAGAGACTGAGTCTGTATTTTCCAGTCTGTTGGGCGACACGCCTGATCCCCCTTCCTCAAAAATCCACTTGACTTTCCCCATGTCTACACCAGTGTGGTTCACACTCTGGGACAAGGAAAAGGGGGAGTGATGGGGAACAGAGAAGGGAGGAGCTCACACAGCTGAGGCTGGGGTTATGCATATCGAATTACTTAGAATTTGCAACCTCACAGGGTACTTTTATGGCATTGAAATACACTTCCCACAGCCACCCTCCCTCTAACTAAAAGCAAGAGTCATTTCTCAGTTCTGGTCTTGCCGCCCACCTTCTCCTCCACATTTTAAAAAATCCACCGGCTGCAAAGTGAAGACACCATATGTGAGATCCCACCCTAGTTTCTGTTTTATCAGGGTTTGGAGCAGGTGGAGCAGGCAGAGGGATCATTTCAGCCTGTGCATTGTATTAAGTATTAAGCGTGAGTGCTGAGTCATTCTTCAAGAAAAGTTTTATGAAGCACCCAAAACTGAAGGGTGGAGCCACCTGGAGACAGTAGCCTCAGTCCTGGCCCTGAGCACAGCCTGCATAGGCCCCTCTGGATCCCGGCGGGAGCTGCAGAGTGTGGGCACCTTGGCACACAGCCCTGAGTGCAAAATTAGGAGCTGGGCAGAGGGCATCTCTGTCGCCATTGGGAAGCCCAGGGCACACTGGTCATAGCCGTAGACCACGAGCACCCTACACCCGGGGGACAGATGCGACCAGTGTGCCCTGGGCTGCCCAATGGCAACAGAGAGATTGACACCTGGACCCCGTGTCACAGGGACTCCACTACCAAGACTCCCGAGACTGCCACCTTCCAGTGGGATAAGCCCTGCCTCCTACTGGGCCCACAATGTACAGAGAACACTTGGGACGACCTGGCTTTCTGGATACACAAATATTGATCCAATCTGGGCTAATTAGAAGGTCAGTCCCAGTAAAAAATCAAAGTCAGCTGGGTGTGAGGCTCACTCCTGTAATCCCAGCACTTTGAAAGGGCAAGGCAGGCAGATCATTTGAAGCCAGAAGTTCAAGACCAGCCTGGGCAACATAGCAAAACCCTGTCTCTACTAAAAATACAAATAATTAGGCTGGGTGTGGTGGCTCATGCCTATAATCCCAACACTTTGGGAGGCCGAGGCAGGTAGACACCTGAGGTCAGGAGTTTGAGACCAGCCTGGCCAACACAGCAAAACCCCGTCTGTACTAAAAACACAAAAATTAGCCAAGCGTGATGGCATGCACCTGTAATCCTGGCTACCGGGGAGGCTGAGACAGGAGAGAATCATTTGAATCCAGGAGGCAGAGTTGCAGTGAGCTGAGATTGGACCATTACACTCCAGCCTGGGTGATACAGCAAGACTCTGTCTCAAAAAAAAAAAAAAAAAAGCTGGACCTGGTGGTGCACTACCTGTAATCCCAGCTATTTGGAGGCTGAGGCTCAAGAATCACTTGAACCCGGGAGGCAGTGGTTGCAGTGAGCCGAGTCCAGCCTGGGTGACAGAGTGAGTGAGACTCCATTTCAAAAAAATAATAAATCTGAGTCACTTTAATATTCTTATTTGGATGTCAACCTCTAGGTGTTTGAGACAGGGGAGTGACATGGGGGCACGGTGTAACCTCACACTTGGGAAGCCCACATGATGCGATATCAGGGTGCTGGGAGGTCCCCCCACTCCCTAAATTACTAACAAGTGGATAGTACTTTGCAGTTTATATGATCTTATTTGATTCTTGACATGAGCCTGTGAGTGAAAAATTCCTTCCCCTCTTCTACAGATTAGGACATTGAGATTCAGGGAGCTTCAGCGGGATTCAGGAAGTCAAGTGGCACCTGGAGTCCCGCGGCTAATTTGAGGCTGGTAGGAGAGTCGAACCCAGGACTTGTGCTTCTCACGCCTGGGTTTCTGCTTCCTAGTGCATGGTCTTCCCCCTAGCTTTCCCATTCACTGCTTTAGCCTAGGGCTCTTACCCTTTATTAAACTGCCAGTGCCTCCCTGCTTTTCTTGCCCAAAGACAAAAAAGTGTTTTTGTTTCTGTTTTGTTTTTCATAGGGCAGAGACCTGGAATTTCAGCTTGAGAACTTATACCATATGATAAATAAATCATCAACAGATGGCTTTTTCCTTAAAAAAAAAAAAAAAAACTCTAAGATGTATATGCAGGGAGGCATAATTTGTGCCAAAAAGTGCTCACCACACTGTAGTCATGGGGGCAGGAGGCAGCCGCAGGTGAAGGGAGAAATCTCAGAGTCCAAGCAGCCCCCTTCTGGGCTGAACTGGGGAGCTGGGGGCACTGCCAGCCCTGCCAGGTTCTCCTAGGAGGCGGCAGTTCATATGGCCGTGGGAGGAGGCAGAGGGAGCCTCATGTGTACCCACATTTCCAGGGATCCAGAAGACAGAAGGAGGAAAACTACCATCATGTTAAAGCAGACAGTTAGGTAACACATCCTGAAATACAAGTTATTTTTTCCACATCTAAAGGCTAAAAATAGTTGCTAGAATTTAAAGATAATTGGTAAATGAGTTTCTATCCTTCTAGTTTCACATCAAATGGAATCACGCTGCCTTCACATTACTAGTGCCCGTTATTTGTGTTTAATTTCCACAATGTTGTCTAATTCCACTCTTTGGGCTTCCCCAGGGATCCAGACTCCCTCACTCGCCCGTCGCGGGGAAATGCTTTATTTATCTTTGTGTCCTCTGAGCTGGGCATAGCACATGGCACTGAATAAGCACTCAGTAATTGATTCGTGAATGAATAAATGGATGAGTGGGTGAGTTCAATATCGACTACAAAACCCCTAAGGCCACATGCTAGTGAGTGGCTGCGCCTGTAGTCCCAGCTGCTTGGGAATCTGAGGCAGGAGGATCTCTTGAGCCCAGGAGTTTGAAACCAGCCTGGGCGATATAGCGAGAACCTATCTCAAATGACAAAAACAGGGCCAGGTGCAATGGCTTACGCCTGGAATCCCAGCGCTTTAGGAGACCGAGATGGGAGGATCACTTGAGGCCAGGAGTTCAAGACCAGCCTGGGCAACATAGGGAGACCCTGTCACTACAATTTTTTTTTTTTTTTTTTAATTAGCTGGGCATGGCGGCGTGCACTTGTAGTTCCAGATACTCGGGAAGCTGAGGCAGGCAGATCACTTGAGCCCAGGAAATTAAGGCTGCAGCGAGCCATGATGGCACCACTGCATTGCAGCCTGGGCGTCAGAATGAGACCTGTTCTCAAAAAACAAACAAACAACAACAAAAAAGTACAGCCTTTCTTAAAGAGACTTGAGAACAGAAAGGGGAACAGATGCATAACTTATATATTTATTTGTTCATCTTTCCACCTTCCTGGAAGGTAGAGGGGAACCGGTCTGCATTTGGAGTTTTGAGTGCTAAAAGTGGGAATCATGCACTGTTTGCCATGATCTGTTCAAAAGTTAAGCCAAATGCCTTAGATTCTCCTGAAAACTGGAATGCCACTGTAAGCTATGAGCCCCACTTCAAAGATAAAAGATCTTGATGAACAGGGTTGGGTCTGTGGACTGGGCCTCTCCCCGCCAAACAAGGAAGGGTGGTGACCAGTTGAAGGCAAATCACTTAAATCCTTACCGTCTCCTAATAGGTGTGGTCCCAGGTAGGGCTGTCAGAATTAGCAAATTAAAACATAGGGCATCTATGTAAATTAGAATTTCAGATAACAACAAATAATTGGCATAGGCTGCATAATGTCCCCCAAAGATATCAGGTCCTAATCTCCAGAACCTGTAAATGTGATCTGATTTGGAAAAGGGGTCTTTGCAGATGTGGTTAAATTAAGGATTTTGAGATGGGGGAATTATCCTGTATTATCTAGGCAGGTCCTAAATGCAGTCACACTCATCCTTGTAAGAGGAAGGAAGAGGGAGATGGAAAACACAGAAGAGAAGACGATGTGGTGATAGAGGCAGAGATTGGAGTGATGTGGCCACAAGCCAAGGACTGCTGGCAGCCACCAGCAGCCAGAAAAGGCCAGGAACCAATTTTCTCTTGGACCTCCAGAGGGAGTGTGGCCCTGCTGACACCTTAACTTCAACCTAGTGATCCTTATTTTGGACTTTGGCCTTCAGAAGTGTGAGGGAATGAATATCTGTTGTTTTAAGACACCAAGTTTATGGTCCTTTCCTACAGCAGCCACAGGAAACAAAAACAATAAGTATGCCCCATGCAATGTTTGGGACACACACCAAAAATATTGCTTGTTGTTCACCTGAAATTCAAATTTAACTGGGCATCCTGTATTTTATTTGGCCAACCTAGTCCCCAGGCCCAAAGAAAGAGGCTTTTGAAATTTGCAAGAAAGCTGGTTGGAGCTGTCAGAAAGTGAACTTTGTAAACACAGTACCACTGAACCAATTTGAACCTTACTACCTCTAGGCAAAAGAGAGGGCAGTCAGACAGTTTTTCGTGATTTATTCTTTCAACAGTCATTTGAGTGCTTACTACAAAACAGAAGCTATGTGTAAGGGTGGAGGTGTTAGCTGTTAATCAGGACCTCCAGGCTAAGTTACTGTATTAGTCCATTTTCATGCTGCTGATAAAGACATACCCGAGACTGGGCAATTTACAGAAGAAAGAGGTTTAATTGGACTTACAGTTCCATGTGACTGGGGAAGCCTCACATGGTAGAAGGCAAGGAGGAGCAAGTCACATCTTACATGGATGGCAGCAGGCAAAGAGAGAGAGAGCGCACGCTTGTGCAGGAGAACTCCTCTTTTTAAACCCATCAGATCTCGTTAGACTTATTCACTATCAAGATAACAGCACAGAAAAGACCTGCCCCCATGATTCAGTTACCTCCCACTGGGTCCCTCCCACAACACGTGGGAATTCAAGGTGAGATTTGTTACCATGTCAGTTACCAACCGTTCCAGATAAATCACGTGAAATATCACCATTAACAGAGTGAGCTCAGGTGGTTCTTCAGTGCATTTCTGATACCTGAGCCTTCCCTGGGAATTTCACAGCCCATCAGGCTCCCCCTACTTCGATGGCAGGATGGCAGGGCCCAGGTTAGGCAGGAGGAGATGTTATCACAGGCCTGAAAGGCAGGGAGGGGCAGATGCTACAGGAAGGTGCTGGCTCTGGATTCCCTGGCGGAGCTTTCAAGGGAAGTAGATGCACACTGTCTCCATCATTTCATGTCCATCACACTCTAAAATGCTTTGGACAAGGAGCAAAAGTTAAAGACAAATGTGGCCCATTTTCCTGTACAAAGAGGGCTGCCCCCATGCCAGGCTGTTGGCATCAGTGGGCATGAGGCTTTTCTGCTGCCATAGTGGGGGTGTTCTCTCACTCACCATTGGCTCTCTGACACCTGGAGAGACCCCCACCCTTGGGCTTTTGTGATGCTCACGGAATCCACACTGTTGGAGCTTTAAGGCACCTGGGTCAACTGGAACAGGCAGGGGATACTAGGACAGCCCAGCATTGCCCCAAAATATCCGGGCCTGATAAAAGAGAAAAACAGGTAGCTCACAGGAAACGGATAAAAAAAGGAAGAGGGATTTAACATGAAAAGGTGCTTGATCTCTCTCATAATAAAAAGACTGCTGATTCCATCCAGGCAAGTGACAGAAAAAAAAAATTTTAGTTTAAAAAGATTGCTGATAAAACCACAGCAAGATGCTGCTGCTCAGGGATCTGAGGGTGTGGGCAGCCAGGCTGCCACACATCATGAGTGGGAGAGGAAGACCACACCCCTGGAACAAAGGGCAGCTATCTGTCAGATGTCCTTTGACAGCACCGCAGCTTCCAAGAATTAACCCTTTCCATGTGAGCAGAGGCATCCATGCGGGGGACACACTGGTGAATCATCTGTTATGCAGAAGTCTGGAAAACATCAGGGTGGAACCGGCGAAATAAGTGTGGCCTCTGAAGGAATGGAGCGGTCCCTCTGTGCTGCTTCGGGTGCCCCTGAGATCCTGCGGGCCAGTGAGAAAAGCAGTGAGGAACAAGGCGGATACTGTGCACTGTCCTCTGCGTGCAAGGAAGGCTAGTGCATGCGACGGAGTCCACACAGACACAGCCTAACTCTGGAAGGAAGAACAAGAATCCAGTTTCAGTGGTGGCCTCTGGCGGGGAGAAACTGGGTGGAGGAAGATGTCATTTCCATTTTTCTACTATTAATTTTTTATTACCATGCTTAAATATTACTTTTTACCTTTTTTTTTTTTTTTTTTTTTTTGAGACAGGGTATCTTTCTGTTGCCCAGGCAGGAATGCAGTGGTGCAGCCTCAACTTCCTAGGCTCAAGCAATCCTCCCACCTCAGCCTCTTGAGTAGCTGAGACTACAGGCACGCATGCCACCACACCCAGCTATTTTTTTTTTTATCGAGATGGAGGCTTTCTGTGTTGCCCAGGGTGGTCTCAAACTCCTGGACTCAAGCAGTCCTCCTGCCTTGGCCTCCCAAAGGACTGGGATTACAACGTGAGTCATCCTGACCAGCCAATTACTTTTTTAAAAAGATTAAATGCATGTATATGCTCAGGCATCAGCACACTTGGAAAGGATGAGAATATCTGGAAGAAGGGTTCTTTTAAAAGGCTCCTCAAGTGACGCTGGCAGGCATAACGAATGTCCCTGGTCACAAAAGCTCTGATCTGGCCTAACCCTCTCATATTAGAGACTGGAAAGAGTGTGTGTGTGTGTGGTGTGTGCAAAGTGTGGAGGATGGGGGTGAGTGTGTGTGGTGTGTAAGCATGAATGTGTATGTGTGTGGTGGGGGGTGTGCTGTGTGAGCATGTATGTGAGTCTGTGTGTGTGTAGTGTGTGTGAGCTATATGGTGTGTATGTGTGATGTGTGTGAGGTGTGTGTGGTGTGTGTGTATGGTGTGTGTGTGATGTGTGTGGTGTGTGAGCATGTGTGAATGTGTGATTGTGTATGTTTGAGAATATGTGGTGTGGTGTGATATGTGTGTGTGGTGTGTGAGCGTGTGTGTGTGATGTGTCTGTATGTGGTGTGTGTGAGCGTGTGTGTTGTGTGTGTGTGGTGGGTGTGTGCAGTATGTGAGTGTGTGTGTGCAATGTGTCTGTGAACATGTGTGTGCAGTGTGTCTGTGAGCATGTGTGAGTGAGTGTGTGAGTGAGTGTGTATACAGCATATATAAGGCATGAAACTGAACACGGCACCTTTAGAGTGCTCTCCTGGAGTCAGAGGGGGTGGGCAGGAGGAGAAGGGAGGTGGGCTAGTGTGCTGAAGTGTCTACTCCTTGTCATGGTTTGTGACAACCCAGATTAGCCCATGAGCCACCCTGGTCCCTGCATTTCCAATGAGACCTCGGTGGACACGTTCTCTGAGGTGAGGCTGACTGGTGTCATTTGATGATCTTGATACCAAATCCTTTTGTATCAAAAACAACCGGAACACTCTGTTTTCTCTTAGTGCTTTCACCCAGATGACCACATTTCATCCTCCCAGCCACTCCGGGCCAGGTGGCACTGCTGGTTTGAAAGGGAAGCCTCCCCTGGAGTAACTTCCGTGGGCGGATTCACACCCTACCCACACTCCTGTCCCAGTCGGCCCACCATGGTGGTCTCTGGTTCCTCCAGAATTCCCACTTTTCAGCTCATCCCCACATTCCCGGAGGGACTGAGAGCACAGCCCCCAAGGCCCTGCTCTTTGGGGGCAGTCTCCACACCCAGAGAAGCAGCAAGGCATTCCTAGGTTTCTCTTTCAGATGCAGAACTTCAGTGCTCAGAGGTGTTCCCACCAGTCCTCAGAGGGCTCAGTTCTGCTTTAATGATCGTGCTGTTGCGTGGGCTCTGCAGAGGGCGGGTGGCCCAGTGTGGCTGAGTGCAGTTTTCCTGACATGGAGTCCGAGCCTGCCCCGCTGTTTATTAATTCAGGATCACTCTCCTTGCAGAACCCTGAACTCCCCAGAACTGTGAGGTGGGAGAACCCCGAGAGGCCACCTGGCCCTGCTTCCCACCTACTGCCCACACCCCCTCTCTGCCTTCCTGACAGTCACCCCAACTCCCAGTGATCCCCGTCAATCATCTGACAAGGGGACTGAGAGGGAAGAGAAAGGAGGGGCCCAAAGAGAAAGGTAAAAGTGTTGGGAGCAGCCCCCAAATGTGTGACATCCTTCAGCAGAGTTGCCCACTTTCCCTTTTCTCCTCCCTGCAGGACCTCCCTTCTCCTCAGTCCTGCCCAACTTCTGAGGTTACATTGAGAAAAGTCCGCAGAGGTGCCAGCATCACAAGGTGTTAAGGACCACGAGTTTGGCATTTTAACAGATGCCAGAGCCACTTGAGAAATGTGGTAACTAAGCCCAGAGAGGTACAGTTACCTCCCCAGAGTCACACAGCAGGTTCATGGCAAAGCAAAGGTGTCCTTCCCCCTGCAGATCCCTTTCTGTGCCCCACATCATCTTCCTCCAGTGTGTGGGCCACCTGGAGACAGGCCCTCACACTCGCCTGGCCAGAGGTGCCATCTTGTGGGAAAGGCTTGGCCAGGAAGCATCGATATTTGAGATCCCAAAAAATGAAGGCTTGGCCTGTCAGATGACAGACTTCGGTCATGGGGACGCATGATCTGTTTTACACACACGTCCCCTCAGCAGCAGCCTTCCAGAACATTCCCACTTTCTTCTGTAATGAGAAGAACTCTTTCCCTGCAGCCTCCTGCCCATCTCCTCCTGGGAGAGCCTTGCTTCAGTGTCTTTGATAAATCATTCTGTTTTGCAGAGTGCGAGCTCTGCCTCGGAGGGTTCGCATCCACCTGTGTTGAGTAACCAATACGAAGGTCGAGTGGTCACCCCTCATAAGAGCTAGGGTTGTCTCATGCCTGGGGACTAGGACTTGCCCTCAAGGAAAAAAAAAAATCAAAACAAAAGCAAAAACAACAAACATGCCTCTCTCAAAGAAAGCTCTGAGTCCAGGTAAATTTCCTTCCACTGAAGCAGCCAGGCTGAATTTGAATTCTCTTTGCCTCTGCTTAAAAACTAATGCAAATTTTCCTAGAGAATGCCCACTAATTCCTGGAGGGGGCACGGGCATTCCTGATGCCCATGAGAGGACCATTTGCTCTTCCCTCAGTGTGCTAAATAACAGAAGCGACATTTGTTGCTGGAAAGTATCAGTGAGGTTAATAAGGTGTCTCCCGCCCAGGGTGAGGGAGCAGTTCCCAATGACAAATGCTGTGTGGGAAGGGGCCATAAAACTGCCAGCCCCTTTCGTCCACCCATAATGTGGTGAACCCTGTGGATCCTGGAGGATTTCAGCATCTTTTTTTATTTTTATTTTTATTTTTTAGACGGAGTCTCGCTCTGTTGCCCAGGCTGGAGTGCAGTGGCTGGATCTCAGCTCATTGCAAGCTCCGCCTCCCGGGTTCATGCCATTCTCCTGCCTCAGCCTCCCGAGTAGCTGGGACTACAGGCACCCGCCACCTCGCCCGGCTAGTTTTTTGTATTTTTTGGTAGAGATGGGGTTTCACCGTGTTAGCTAGGATGGTCTTGATCTCCTGACCTCGTGATCCGCCCGTCTTGGCCTCCCAAAGTGCTGGGATTACAGGCTTGAGCCACCGTGCCCTGCCTTTTTTTTTTTTTTTTTTTAACAGAGCCTTGCTGTCACCTAGGCGGGAGTGCAGTGGCACGATCTCGGTTCACTGCAACCCCCGCCTCCTGGGTTCAAGCGATTCTCATGTCTCAGCCTCCCGAGTAGCTAAGATTACAGGTGCGCACCACCATGCCTGACTAATTTTTGTATTATTAGTAGAGGGGTGTTTCATTATGTTGGCCAGGCTGGTCTCAAACTCCTGACCTCAGGTGATCCACCCAGCTCAGCCTCCCAAAGTGATGGAATTACAGGCATGAACCACCACACCCAGCCAGCATCTTTCATTTTTCTGTCCACTTTGGCCCTTTCCTCTCTCACTGTCTTCCTTTTCCATTTCCAAAGTCAGTCCATCTCACTATTAGCACAAAAACTGCTAGAGCGCTCGTCATTGGTCATCTCTCCCTGCACCTGGCTGGTCTGTTCTTAGGCACTGAAGCGTTTCCCCCAGCTGTTGCTTTAATCATTTTGTTATCATGCCTTATGTAAGAAATGAACATGAGATGCATTTATGTGTCTCTTTCTGCCACTCTGCAGAGCCAGTAAGATGTGGTGGAAAGGGCCCAGGCTTTGGAGGAGGGCTGGCTGGGGTTGGATCTTGGCTGCTCCCTACTAGCTGTGTGACCTTGGGTAAGTAGCTGGACCTCTCTGAGCCTGGTTCGGAATCATAGCACCTCTCTTTCAGGGCTGCTGTAAGGAATAGCAGCGATTTGTATAAAGCAGAGAGCACAGCTAGCACCTGGCCCCTAGCCACACTACAGAGCACTTACTGTGATAAGCTGCCATTGTGGTGTGTGAAGCAAAAGGGAAATGCCTGCTGTAGTAAGCTTCCTGTAGGGCAGTTCGTAGAACCAGAGATGGGTTTCAAGGTTACAAAGGGACTCTTAGTGTATTAGTCCATTCTCACATTACTATAAAGACCTACCTGAGACTGGATCATTTATAAAGAAAAGAGGTTTAATTGGCTCACACTGGCTGGGCACGGTGGCTTACGCCTGTAATCCCAACATTTTGGGAGACCAAGGCCGGCGGATCTCTTGAGATCAGGAATTTGAGACCAGCCTGGCCAACATGGTGAAACTCTGTCTCTTCTAAAATAAAATACAAAAATTATCTGGGCATGGTGGTGTGTGCCTGGAATCCCAGCTACTTGGGAGGCTGAGGTGGGAGAACTGCTTGAGCCCAGGAGGCGGAAGTTGCAATGAGCCAAGATCGCCCCACTGCACTCCAGCCTGGGCAGCAGACTGAGACTCCATCTCGAAAAAAAGAAAAGTAAAAGAACTGCAAGAAATAAATTGTTGTTTGTGAGCCATATGGTCTGTGGTACCTCGTTGTGGTACTGGGAGTCTTTTGTCTCCCTGACCCTGCCTGTTGCTGCAGCACCGCTCAGCCCTGCCTGCTCCCTACCTTCCTCCCCTTGGCCTCTCCTGCCTCCACTGGGCCCCTGGTGCCTCCTCTAGAGACAGTCCTCCTGGGACCAGTTGTGTTCTCATTTACACGAGGCATCCAGGACTACAGAGAACCAGAGGAAGGGGCGCCCGCCCGCCCTCCTCCCTGGCATCCTCACGCTGCAGAGGTCAGAGCCTCATCCTGGCCCCTTACCTGCCCCTACCCTGCAGAGAACTGTGGTCAGTTCCTGAGGCCAGATCCATGAACGGCCTTGTGGAAGATGGTGAGCTCACACCCAGAGCTGGCTCCGATGACCCTTTCTCCTTTACATGTTTCTACCTTCCCCTCGCTACCTTCCCCCACTGCCAGGCACAGAGTGGAGGCAGGTTGGGTTTAAAGCTCAGAAGGGCTTAAAGGGGGTGGGGCGCAGTGGCTCATGCCTGTAATCCCAGAACTTTGGGAGGCCAAGGCAGAGGATCACTTGAGCCCAGCAGTTCGAGACCAGCCTGGGCAACATAGTGAGACCGCGTCTCTACAAAAAATAAAATAAATAAAATTAGCTTGGCATGGTGGCATGCACCTGCAGTCCCTGCTACTCAGAAGGCTGAGGTGGGAGGATCACTTGTGCCCAGGAGTTTGAGGCTGCAGTGGGCTGTGCTGGCACCACAGCACTCCAGCCTGAGTAACAGAATGAGATCCTGTCTCAAAACAAACAAAAAAAGAAGGCTTAAAGGGGACTCCAGGTGGGCCTGGCAGCACAAAGCTATGAAGGTCTGTCTTAGACACAAGCTCTGTTACTAGGCCTTTGCACGCTGGCCTGGGTACCTGGCTGCCATAGACAGGGAACCTTCCAGATGAGCTGTAGGCGTGGAGCACAGGAGCCAGGGTGCTCTTCCTGGGCTGTGTCCACAGGCAGTATGTACACCGGCTTTGTACATATCCAGCGGATCCAGTGCATATTTTTGTTTGTGTTTTTCTTTTGTTTGGGGGGGTGGATTTGGTTTTCCCCTGAGTCCTCTGTCCTCCTGTCACCTGGCTGGTGCTCGGCAATGTTGACCAGCTGCCTGGCTGGAGTTGGCAGTGGCTGAGGCTGTGAGCTAACATGTTCCTGAGTCCTCCCATTTCTTCACCATAATGCCCTGTTGAGTTTGCAGATACTGACTCTGTTTTTATCTCCCAGGGAAACTGAGGTTCAGAGTGGCTAGGCCACCTTCCCACAGTCCCTCAGCTCATGAGGGCCACACAGGGCATTGAGGTGGCCTCCTCCTCAGCCTTGACTCTCTGGCCCCATCTTTGCTGCCTCAAGGGGTCTCCTCTCCTGAACTGTGCACCTTCTGCCTGGCAGCTCCAACTCTATGGCTGTTTTCAGTGGCTCAGCACTGCCCCTTGACCTTCCCTGGCCCTCTGCAGATGCCAGGCTGGAGCACTCTGGCAAGGTCTGGGGTGGTTGCATGGGTCCTGTCACCTCTATACACCTCCCAGTGCCTGGGAATCCTGCAGATACGCCCTCCTCAGCCATCCCTAACACGTAGAGGACATTTCTGAGGTCCCTGAGAGAGTGGGGCACCTCTGCAGGATCCAACTGCCGGGCCCAGGAAGGATAGCAGCAGCGTGAGGGGTTCCATTAGCCACAAACTCATGGCATGGAGCCTCCACCCACCTCGCCCCTCATCTGCTGTTTAGCACCTGGCACGCTGTGTATACTTACTAATTATTATATAATAATAGCAAATTATAGTGGCAAATGTATGCATCTTTGCGCAGTTGTTATACAGCACGATGAGCAAGTCATTAATAGTAAGGAATAAATGTGAAGGTGAGAAAAATCTGACTGCCAAAGTTTTTACTCCTTCCTTCCCTCCCCAGACTTTTAAATGAAAGTTCAGGGATAATCCCTTAGTTGTCCTGGTAGTAGGACTCGTAATTAAAATAATTGGGCCAAGAACCCTTCTGTGCTTCTCCTTTTAGGTTTGGGTGTAAATTCGGGGTGTTTCTCACTGGCGAAAGCCTGGTGCAGGACAGACCCTGGGAAGCTTTCTCTTCCAGAAAGGACCATCAACATCCCTTGCAGAAGAATTCTCTTCTCCAGACTCAGACCCGGTGTCCTGGCACCCACTGGGCAAGTGGGTCCTAGAAGACAAACCTGGTCAGAGCTGGAGGCTGCTTAGCATTCCCCATGCACACTAGCAGCTCGGAGAGCTCAGGAAGCCGCAGCCCCTCCTTGCCTCACCAGCCTGGGTCAGGACAGCGTCCCCTGGAGGATGCACAGGGCCTGGCCTCTGGTCACCCAGCCTGGAGGGAAAGCTCAATCGAGCATCATGTCACCCGGTGCCCCCATGCAGGGTGGCACTGGTGAGACCCCCAAGCCAATGATACTACCTCACAGGAGTGCGGGCCCAGTGTGGCCAGATCACCTTGACTTTTCAAGATAAATCAGAAATCGTATTTCTGTGAGATATCCCTATTTTCCAGTGATGGTGACTAAATTAGAAGTTGTTGAATTTTGTAACATGCTCCTAGGCTGTTTGTCTGGTTTAAACTCTATCTGGAGGAATTCAAGCTAGACTTCAGGAATAACTTCTTGAGGCAAGGGTTTTGAGACCTTAGGGAAACAGGGACGTCTTGGGGGTATTCTGACTGTTGTCCTCCTGGAAGGGAAGAACAGGGAACTAGAAGATTGCCCTTAGTGAAGTCCAAAGCACCTAAACCCGGGACCCTCGGCGGTGTTCTTAAGTCACAGATTCTCCCTGAGGCCTCTCTCTGGCTCCATAGAATGGCTGATTCTGTAACTCTGTGAGTCTTTTTTTTTGGAGACAGAGTCTTGCACTGTCACCCAGGCTGGAGTGCAGTGGAGCTGGAGTGCCGTAGAGCAATCTTGGCTCACTGCAACCTCTGTCTCCCAGGTTCAAGCAACTCTCCTACCTCAGCCTCCCAAGTAGCTGGGATTGCAAGCATGCACCACCACATCTGGCTAATTTTTGTGTTTTTAGTACTGATGGCCCAAAGTGCTAGGATTACAGGCATGAGCCACCGTGTCCAGCCATAACTCTTGTTATGTAACTCTTGTTACAAAGGCCTTATATTTTGCTCTTTGAGGTTGGTTTTAGTTTGATGCCTGTTGGTTGCCATCTTTTAACTAGGGATGTTTTATCAAAGTACCCAACCAAAGTATCTAAACAAATCATACTTTAAAGTTTGAAAATGTCCAGCATGTCTAATTGAATGCCTGTTGTGCCAGGCACTGGGCTGCTGAGGAACTGAGTCCCATCCCTGGAGGCTAGCTAGAGAACACACACACACACACACACACACACACACATAGTGGTCTCACAAGTCAGTTTTATATTCTACCTCTATGCAATAAGGGTATTATTATGTTGAGGTACTTTGACATAAAAAGTTTTTCTTAAAGGAGAGGATGCCTAGAACAGGCATTACCTGAAGCCTCCTCTCTCCAGCATTGGTTGTCTTCTGTCACGACTCAGGGTTTTTCATTGAGAATGGGATGGAAATGTGGTCTAAATATAGGGCCCATGTTGGGACTGGATCCCCTCTGGGAAGTCAGACCAGGCTAGGGCAGGTCCCTAGAGTCATCAGGAAAAGCCTCTGGAGCCAGAAACAAAACAAAACAAAAAAATGATGTTAACTAAACTCAGTCCCAAATCCTGAATTGGAGTCAGGTCAAGCAAAATAATCAAAGGAGTCAGCAAAGGGCAAGTCAGAGAGACCAAGTGACACCAGCGTCTTCCCAGGAGCCCTGTGGCGAGTGACAGAGCCTGGACTCTGGAATAGGACTCATCTTGTGTCTCCTGCCACTCATTAGCTGGGTGACCTTGAGCCAAGCCCCTTAACCTGTTGGACCCCATGTTCTTACCTCTAAGTGGGGGCTGGTAATATCTTCCCCTTCAAGGAATGCCCTCTAAGGGGTGTTGTGAAGATCAGGTAAGGTGGCAGGGGTGGGACTCCTGGCCAGGAACAGACGCATAATCAATGCTAAATCTCTCCTCCTCTCCACCTGCTGGATGCTGCAGATCCTAAAGATTTCAATGTGAGTAAGACAAAACCCCTGCCCTCCAGGAGCCTTTGAGAATCAGAGAACTAGACCCATTTACAGAACAAAGGGATGCAGAGTCTGGATGAAGTTTTGGGGATTCATAGAGCAGAGGGCTACCCAGCCCCAGTCTGGACATCGCTAGGTCAACTGTAGCCCCTCAGTGGCTGATTTAGCCCAGAGGATCCCATAGGGTTGACTCCTAACTCAAGGGCATGAGACAACCCCTAGGAAAGGCACCGTGGAAAGGGTCTGGCTGTCCCTGATTTACCTGTGGGCACTGGGGGAATGCCCTCAGGGCTCTGTGTGGTTCTGGGTTCCTCCAGTAAAAAGTAATCAGATTCTTTCACGTTAATGTCTTTCTCCACCTCATTGCACATCATGCAGCTATTCATTGACTCAGCAACTATCAGCTTTGCATGCAACCTTGGCCTACCCGCTTTAGCTTTTAGTAATAGCTCCCCTCTTGAGTAACACAAACCAGTGGGGAAACAGAACCTAACTCTTACCTCTGGGAGGGTTATTTGCTTTGAGAACATCTGTCCTGCAGTTTCGCTCATATGGCAGTGAAGTTTTGTGCACACACTCTAGAGCCAGGGAGCCTGGGTTCAAACCCCAGCTCTGCCAGGCCCTAACTGCATGAATTTGGGCAAGTCACTCAACCTCTCCATGCTTGAGTTTCCTCATCTGTAAGATTGGAGCAGTGGTAATACCTGCTTCTTAGGGTTCAGAAGAGAATTAAATGAATTAAGATGGGTAAAGTGCTTAGAATGGAGCGTTGCAAGTAGTAAGTGCTATGTAAGTGTTTGATTTAAAATGAAAGACCCTTAAATACATTCTTTGTGCATTTCAGAAGCCCTTCATTTTGCATTTCTTTTTTTTTTTTTTTTTTTTTTTTTTTTGAGATGGGGTCTTGCTCTATCACCCAGGCTGGAGTGCAGTGGCACGATCTCGGCTCACTGCAGGTTTCACCTCCCGGGTTTACGCTATTCTCCTGCCTCAGCCTCCCGAGTAGCTGGGACTATAGGCACCCGCCACCACGCCTGGCTAATTTTTTTGTATTTTCAGTAGAGATGGGGTTTCACCGTGTTAGCCAGGATAGTCTCGATCTCCTGACCTCGTGATCCTCCCGTCTCAGCCTCCCAAAGTGCTGGGATTACAGGCATGAGCCACTGCGCCCGGCCTCATTTTGCATTTCACAACCAAGCTGTCTCCCCTGGAATCCAGCCATAACTCTGCTCACAAGTGTGAGACAGGCCCCAGCAGAGCTGCACGAAGAGGAGAGAAGGCAGCCCCCCAGGTCCCCAACTCCCTGTCCAAGATGGCAAAACCAGAACACAGCCTCCTCCCTACCCCAGCAGGAGTTCAGAATCTGCAATCTCCAAAACCCACTTCAATTTTAAGTGTAGAGCCAGGTGCGCTTTTAAGTCACCTGTCACTCTGGAGGCTCTTTTGCTCAGTTCCTCACCATTAGCAGGGATGACAGGGAGTGCAGGAGTACAGTCAGCTCCCAGATATTGGAGCGTGCTGGGCCAGCTGCCCGTTCTCCCAGCCTCCACTCCTCTTTGCTGTCCAGCCATCACTTGCTCCTTGAAGGCTAACGAAACAAAAAACAGTGCCAAGAGCGTGGGAAGAAAGCCAGCTTCTCCCCTGGGGTAGCTGTGATATCATGCCCACCCTCCCTGACCACGCAGCCCCTGGGGACCCTCAGGGCCCCAAGCACCCATTTCCATTGCACATGTACACCCGTGTGCAGCCATGGCCGCCCATCTCAGTCAATAGGGCTGCTCCTGCCCACTTGGAATTGCGGTGACAACCAAGAGTGACTTATGGGAACTATCCCAATGACCTGACAGCATGTCCGCTGCAAACCGCTGACGGGGGACACTGCCCTTATCTCTAGCTCATCAGCGAGAGGCACAGTTGCTTTCTTAGGTAACATTGCTGCTGTCTCTGGGCATTGCTGGGGGTTGGCACTTAATCTACACCGAATTTTTCCCTCCTGTATCTTCCGAGCTGCTTGGATCTTGGTGCTGAATTAGATTGGACTTTATCTTGTGGGGAAGGGAGGACTATAAACCCCCAACGTAAGCAATGGTCAGACTATTCTAAGGAAACTTGCCAAATTTAACATGAGGTAAATTTAGTTCTGACTTCTGTCCACCCCACTGCTACTGTCCCTTTTTATCCCATGATCCCTTGCTTTTCTTTTCCTTCTCTCTCCCTATCTCTTGGGTTCAACACATGATAGGAATTCAGAAATATATGTTTGCGAATTTGTTTATTCACGTAGCAAACCATTTCTTGAGTGCCTACCATGGGCCAGGTAGAATGGGCAGCCCCGGGATACAGTGGTCTCTACAGCCCCTCTCCTGGGTTTGTACTGTGCGAGATGATTTAGGATGGGTTCTCCCATCAAGGACCACAGTCTTCTTTCTCTGTGCCCCTTGGTCCTCAGTCTCTGACCCCACTTCAAAGGCAGCATTCACTCAGGGAAGCTCCCATACAGTGCTAGTCAGAGTAAAAGTTTGGACAAATTGCCAGGAAGCAGCTTGTCAGTATGCATAAACAGCCTTAAAAATATTACTACTCTTTGACCCAGAATTTCACTTCTAGGAATCTGTCCTAAGGAAATAGTCACATGCAAAAGATTTATATACCAGGATGTTCATCAAAGTGTTGTTTATAACAGGAAGTCTCAGAAGCTGGTTAAATATCCAACCTCTGGAAATGGTTATGCAGAATAGTATGTAGCTATTAGAAATTTATGTCTATGGGGTTTAAAATGTCATGGGAAAACACTTCTGACATAAAAGAGCATGATAATTATATATTTAACATAATCTTAACTATGTTTTAGAATGTACAGGAAGAAAGAAATGTACAAACATATTCATTGTGATGTCTCTGGTGGTAGGATTATGATCAGTAAGTGCTTCTGTCTTCATATTTTCCTGTGTTTGATAATACATGCATATGTTGTTTATAAAATAAGAAAAATTTTAAGTTTAAAATTGGAGTTGAAAAGTCTTTTTAGGCTGGGCGAGGTGGCTCACACCTGTAACACCAGCACTTTGGGAGGCTGAGGTGGTCAGATCACTTGAGCCCAGGAGTTTGAGACCAGCCTGGCTGACATGGTGAAACCCCATCTCTACTAAAAATTTAAAAATTAGCCATGTGTGGTGGTGAACACCTGTAATCCCAGCTACTTGGGAGGCAGAGGCATGAGAATTGCTTGAACCCAGGAGGTGGAGGTTGCAGTGAGCCAAGATCGTGCCACTGCACTCCAGTCTGGGCAACAGAGTAAGACTTTATGTCAAAAAAAAAAAAAAAAGACAAGTCTTTTTAAACAGTAGCAGCCATAACTAAATATAATCCATACTAAGCCCTGGATCAAATTTTTATTTATGTATTTATTTTATTCATTTATTATTTTTAGACAGGGTCTCACTCTGTTGCCTGGGCTGGAGTACAGTGGCATGATCATGGCTCATTTCAGACTTGACCTCCTGGGCTCAAGCGATCCTCACATCTTAGCCTGCCAAGTACATGGGACCACAGGTGCATGCCACCACACCTGGCTAATTTATTTTATTTTATTTTTTTAGAGATGGTGTTTACTATGTTGCCCAGGCTGGTCTCAAACTCCTGGGCTCAAGCTATCCTCCCACCTCGGCCTCCCAAAGTGCTGGGGTTACCAGCATGAGCCACTGTACCCAGCCCGCAAATTTTAAAAAATCTATAAGGGACATTATTAGACAATTAGAGAAATTCGCATATGGACTTATAATAGTATCAGAGTGTGTGGTATGATGGTTCTGGAGGGAATGGACTTTTTCTTTAAAGATAGGCTTTTCTATGCCCACCCTTTTACCTTGCTAACTTATCATCATCCAGGTTCCAGCAGAAACATTACTTCCTCCAAGAAAGTTCTTAAGGGTGCAGTATCATGATGTCTGCAGCAAATTCTCAAATAGCTCAGGAAAAAAGTATGTGTGTGGTATACACACACACACATATATATACACATACATACATATATTTTATGTAATTATATATGCAGAGAGTGCAAATGTTGCCAAGTTGAAGATTGGTGAATCTAGGTGAAAAGAATATGGTATTTATTGTATTATCTGTGCAACTTTTCTTAGGTTTGAAAATTTTCAAAACAAAAAATTGGAGGAAGAAGACGTGCCAGTCTACCCCAAGCCCTCCACTGGAATGCTGGAAATCTAAACAATGGCAATTTCATTTCTTTTCTGTTGTGGGCCAGTAGTCCTTAGATGTTGGGGAAGCGGGTAGTTGCTGGGGTGTGGTTGACTTAGGATGGAAGAAGCAGAAGTCAAGACTCCCAGGGTCAAGGTGCTTTGCTCTTCTGACCCAAGTGTGGGAGGCCCAGAGTCAGCGTTTCAAGTGTGCTAATTCAGCATGGTTCTGTTCACGGCCAAAGTCCACCCTGGGCACCTCTCTGGCAGCAATCTTGGGTGACTCTACTAAGGTCAGGCCTCCCTGACCCTATGTCTGGATCCCATACCTCCAACTCTCCCACTGTCTCAGGAACAGTGCTTAGCTTTTCTTTTCCCTCTCCTGTCTTCCTTGCCAGCATCTAGAAAGTTTAAATAATTCCCCTCTTTACAACAAAACAAAACATACCCCCTTCAGTAACCCACCCTAGCTCTCTTCTCCTTTTCCTAGCCAGATTTTTTTAAAAGCATCGTCAGCACTTTGGCAACCTCCATCTCCTCCCAGCATGCCCTATTACTGGAATCCAGCCAGGACTCAGCCCCAATCTTTCTACTCTAACCACTTGTCTCAGTTAACAAGGACAGGTTTATGCTGCAGTGACAAACAAGACCCAAATTCCTATGGCTTCACACATCTGGTACTACCTCATCTTCCAGCCTTAGGAGTCATCTTTTAGTTCCTTGAAAACTCTCTGCAGTTTCCTCTTGGGGCCTTGTCATATGCTATTCCCCTGGAAATGTTCTTTCCTATCCCCTCCCTTTCACCTTGCTAACTTGTGCCCATCCTTCAGGTCTCAGCAAAAACATCACTTTCTTGGGGAAGTTTTCTCCAATACCCACACTACACAGGTGCCCCATCGACACTCCTATGACTTTGTGGCACTTATCTCACTTGATTTCCCACTGCCTTCCCCACAAGACACCTTTACAAGGGCAAGGACCGTACCACTGTACCTATTTCACTCACTGCTGTGGTCACCTGCACTCTGGCTGCCTACCTTAACTACACATTAGAATCACCTGAGGAGCTTTTAAAGCCACAATGTAAGACTCCACCCTAGGCCAATTGGATCCAAATCCCTGGGGTAGGGCCAGCCATCAGTGGAGATATATATATATATATATTTTTGAGACAGAGTTTAGCTGGGACTACAGGTGCTCACCACCACACCCAGCTAATTTTTTTGTGTTTTTAGTAGAGATGGGGTTTCACCGTAAGCAAGGATGGTCTTGATTTCCTTACCTCATGATCTACCTGCCTCAGCCTCCCAAAGTGCTGGAATTACAGGCGTGAGCCACCATGCCTGGCCATCAGTGGATATATTTTTAATGTACTGCAGGGAATTCTGTTGCATCAGCTTGAGAACCACTGATCTGCCTTGTGCTTCACATTTAAAACTTTTTTTCTAATGAATAAATAAACCCCTGAAAAAATTAATCTCCCTAAGCCTCCCTAGAAGATAGGATGGTAAGGATATTTTCCTAGGTAAAAATATGTTAATTTCATATTTCATGAAATTTCATGTTTCATTTCAATCAAGCTCTGTCATACACCTTACATGGGGCAGGCCCAGTGCCTGAGCAGGGTGTAATTATACTCATTATTCAGGCGAGGAAAAGTCACATTAGGTGATGGAGCACAAATAGGCAGTTAATGGTTTCAGGGTTAGTTAGAATATGTTTGTCTTTCAATTGCAAGTAATAGAAGCCCAAAGAAATTGGTTATTCATATAATATAATTGATTGGTTCCCAAATTTGAAAAATTCAGGAATAGACCCAGCTTAGGTACAGCTGGATCCAGTCACTTAAATAATGTCACAATGAACCCTTTGACAGGAATGTACCGTGTCTTGACTCTACTTTGCTCTGAGTAGTCTTTGCCCAGGTGATGATAAAAATGGCCATCATCATCAGGCTTGTGTCCTGTTTACTAGGAATATACAAGAAGAGCTCAGTAAATGCTGGCCCCACCACTAAGCAAAAACAAAACCTTTGGGGTTGTTGTTGTTATTGTTGTTTTAAATCACAGCTTAGACCTTCCTTCTTTCCTTGTTATTCTCTTTCATCTGTAATCCAGTTTTCTAATTCTGAAGTATAGAATGTTCAGATCATTTATTCTTCATTACCCACAACTTGCACATGTTTATTTAAAATGCCAGGATTGCCTGGCCATTGTGTGCTGTTAACCTTTGTTTGCTGTTAGTGGATCCCTGAAGTTCAGGCTCCCAGGGGAGCAGATAATGGGTGTCTAGTTCCTGCAGTATCTACCCTCTGGCAAGCCAAGTTACTTCCTGGGTAAGGTTTTGCCTACCCTGCATTCCCAGGGAAGTTTCTGGGCCTGACCACCAAGCCAGCTCTGAGGAGAGGTGCATAAGCCCCACCATGCTTTGGTTCTGTCCCTATAGAATATTTTATGTTGTTATCGAAAACTAAAGGAAGATGGGTGCGGTGGCTCAAGCCTGTAATCCCAGCACTTTGGGAGGCCAAGACAGGTGGCCAGGAGTTCAAGACCAGCCTGGCCAACATGGTGAAACCCTGTCTCTACAAAAACAAAACAAAAATTAGCCAGGTATGGTGGTGTGCACCTGTGGTACCAGCTACTCAAGAGGCTGAGGCACAAGAATCTCTTGAACCTGGGAGGTGGAGTTTGCAGCGAGCCGAGATCGCACTACTGCATTCCAACCTGGGTAACAGAGTGAGACTCTGTCTCCAAAAAAAGAAAAAGAAAAGGAAAACTAAAGGAAAGGGACTAAAATGATATCAGGTTCCTGGAGAACAAACAGACATGATTTTGCTTCATGGCAGGACAGCTGGAAGAGGTGGGATTATATCCTCACATTACAAATAAGGAAACTGAGACTCAGAATGGTTAAGTCACTTGTCCCAGGCAACACAGCCAGTAAATTACAGAAACAGAATTTGAACCCAAATCTTCCAGCTCCAAAGATTGTGTTTTCACTACCTCCTGCTTAATTTTTTAATTTCTAAGATTAGACCCTACTTCATCTATCCATGACGCCTACCTGTCATCCCCCCAAAAAGGGTGAATGCTGTTCAGAAATTTTTCTAGCCTGAGCTCACTCCCAATTCACTTATTTTTGCTTTGTCACGGCTGCCCAGTCCCCACTGATAGACCAGGAAGTAGGTCATGGCTGCGGGGACCACACGCTGTCGCTGCTGCAAGGGCTGGCCTCTGTTTCTGGGGCTGAGTGGGGGTCAGACCTGCCAGGAGCACCACCTTCTGTGGGTCCTGCCTGGATGTCACATCCCAGCCCCAAGAAGTCACTGCAAACCTTTGTATTGTTGAGCTTCACATCCTAGAATTCACTGTCACTGTGGCTGCTGCATGAAGTGGTCCTGGGAGAAATGGGCATTGGCATTAACAGGGAAATTGATGGTCTGGGGAAAAAGTCATCCTCATTCTATTGCAGATCTATGAGTGATTGAGACTGGCTGATGTTGAAGGGGTTTCTCAGCCATGATGTGCCACATTATGGAACAGTGGTGTAGGCAGCCATTTGACACCCAGCGCTGACCTTTGTTTAACAACCTCACCTATATATGACAAAATAGTTGTCAGAAATAATCATGTAATGAAATGACTGTAATAATGGCCAGAAAAGAAATGCAGATAATAAAATGTTTCTCTTATTGAACTCTGTACATATAATTGCACCAGGATTTTTTTCAAATAAAAAGTAAATATACTACAAAAAAGGAAAAAAGCACAAGTATTTATTAAATAGCTTTTCTATATCTTTCTGAGCTTCAATCCTTTGATTGCAGACTGATGTAATATTTTATGTAAATCATTGTTTGGTTACTAAGTGAACTTTAAGAAAAGTAAGATGTCTGCAAAAGTTGCCCATAATTTAGTAACTACTGTATTGTACCATTGATGTACAGCTTTATTTTCTTGATTAATTATTTAAACAATATAATTCACAATTTTAAAATAATAAATTTCCACTTAAAATGGTATTTAAACTCAGCAAAATATATAATCTATGAGTAAACTTTGTATTACTAAGCAAAAATATTACACTTTGCGGTTCACATGCTGTCTCACTGTTTTAAATTTTAAATACAAAAACTCCAAGTAGGCTGGGTGCGGTGGCTCACACCTGTAATCCCAGTATTTTGGGAGGCTGAGGCAGGTGTATCACTTGAGTTCAGGAATTCGAGATTTGCCTGGGCAACATGATGAGATCCCGTCTCTACTGAAAATAATTAGCTGGGTGTGGTAGTGCACATCTGCGGTCCCAGCTACTCAGGAGGCTGAGATGGGGACAGAGGTTGCAGTGAGCCAAGATCGCACCACTGTACTCCAGCCTGGGTGACAGACTGAGACCCTGTCTCAAAAAAAAAAAAAAGAAAAAGAAACAAAAACTCCAAGTGGTTGCACAGAATGACAGGACTGAAGTAACTTAGCTCCAGTTTCTGTCTTTATAATCACTGTCCTACCATTGTCTGTGCTTAGAATCTACTTGCTTAATGCAGGAACATGTGTTCTCACAGAGGTGGAAGATGCAAATGGCACCCGAAGCAGGCTGGAAATTCTGAACCATTAAGAATTTACTCTCTACCAGGCACGGTGGCTCACGCCTGTAATCCCAGGACTTTGGGAAGATGAGGCAGGCAGATCATCTGAGGTCAGGAGTTCAAGACCAGCCTGGCCAACATGGTGAAATCCCGTCTCTACAAAAATACAAAAATTAGCCAGACATGATGGTGGGTGCCTATAATCCCAGCTACTCGGGAGACTGAGGTGGGAGAATCGCTTGAACCTGAGATGCAGAGGTTGCAGTGATCTGAGATCAATCTGCACCATTGCACTCCAGCCTGGGAGACAGAGTAAGACCCATCTCAAAACAAAGAAACAGAACCTACTCTCAAAACAAATACGTGTGGCTGACTCCACATATGGTAGGGCCAACTGTATAACTAGAAGTTCTCCAAATAACTTCTGTGGAGAAAACAAAGTTTATTAAAGGATATTTTTTTTTTTTAATTTATTTATTATTATTATACTTTAAGTTGTAGGGTACATGTGCATAACGTGCAGGTTTGTTACATATGTATACTTGTGCCATGTTGGTGTGCTGCACCCATCAACTCATCATTTACATCAGGTATAACTCCCAATGCAATCCCTCCCCCCTCCCCCCTCCCCATGATAGGCCCCTGTGTGTGATGTTCCCCTTCCTGAGTCCAAGTGATCTCATTGTTCAGTTCCCACCTATGAGTGAGAACATGCAGTGTTTGGTTTTCTGTTCTTGTGATAGTTTGCTAAGAATGATGGTTTCCAGCTGCATCCATGTCCCTACAAAGGACACAAACTCATCCTTTTTGATGGCTGCATAGTATTCCATGGTGTATATGTGCCACATTTTCTTAATCCAATCTGTCACTGATGGACATTTGGGTTGATTCCAAGTCTTTGCTATTGTGAATAGTGCTGCAATAAACATACGTGTGCATGTGTCTTTATAGCAGCATAATTTATAATCCTTTGGGTATATACCCAGTAATGGGATGGCTGGGTCGTATGGTACATCTAGTTCTAGATCCTTGAGGAATCGCCATACTGTTTTCCATAATGGTTGAACTAGTTTACAATCCCACCAACAGTGTAAAAGTGTTCCTATTTCTCCACATCCTCTCCAGCACCTGTTGTTTCCTGATTTTTTAATGATTGCCATTCTAACTGGTGTGAGATGGTATCTCATTGTGGTTTTGATTTGCATTTCTCTGATGGCCAGTGATGATGAGCATTTTTTCATGTGTCTGTTGGCTGTATGAATGTCTTCTTTTGAGAAATGTCTGTTCATATCCTTTGCCCACTTTTTGATGGGGTTGTTTGTTTTTTAAAGGATACTTTTTTAAAGTGCTATCTGGAACTTTACATATATATTACTAACACTCAGAGATCGCACCAATTGTTTATAACTTAGACCAGGGCCGGGCACAGTGGCTCATGCCTATAATCCCAACACTTTGGGAGGCTGAGGCAGGTGGATCACCTGATGTCAGGAATTCAAAACCAGCCTAATCTGCATGATGAAACCCCATCTCTACTAAAAATACAAAAATTAGCCAGGCATGGTGGTACACACCTGTAATCCCAGCTGCTGGGGAGGGTGAGGCAGGAGAATCTCCTGAACCCAAGAGGCGAAGATTACAGTGGGCCGAGATTGCGCCATTGCACTCCAGCCCAAGCAACAAGAGTGAAACTCTGTCTCAAAAAAAAAAAAAAAAAAAAATCTTAGACCAGGAAAATTTTTTTTAAGGGAGGAGTATTTTATCACTGGCATTGTTTAGGATTGCTGGCACATGATGCTAATAAAAAGCAGACTATTAGTTGCTTTTATTACTGTTTTTGAACTCTTTTTTTTTTTTTTTTTTTTTTTTTGAGAAAGAGTCTCACTCTGTTGCCCAGGCTGGAGCACAGTGACTACGATCTCAGCTCGCTACAGCCTCCGCCTCCTCAGTTCAAGTGATTCTTGTGCCTCAGTCTCCCGAGTTGCTGGGATTACAGGGCACCACGCCAGGCTAAGTTTTTGTATTTTTAATAGAGACAGGGTTTCGTCATATTACCCAGGCTGGTCTCAAACTCCTGGCCTCAAGCGATCTGCCCACCTTGACCTCCCAAAGTGTTGGGATTACAGGCATGAGCCACCATGCCCGGCCCTGTTTTTGAACTCTCTAGAGACAGTCCAGCCCTTTATTACTTCTCCTGAGGCAGCTGCTCCCTTCACCTGGGCCCCCGCATTGTGTTCCGGACCCTTGTCCTGGTGGTGCTGAAGAATATCTCTGTCAATCCTTTTGGGACTGGGGAAACTGAGGCCCAGTGCCACACGATGCCATTTGTTCAGGGAACATTAGGTCACCTGCTAGGTCCCCAGTCACTTGACCTTCTTCCCAGACAGGAAGAAGCTGCTCTGGGTCTGAGTCCTGACTCTCTCAGTGTCCCATGTGTCTTTGCACATTGAAATGTTTTCTGATGGTTTTTTGCTGTTATATTTACTTTTAAAAAATAACCAGCAATAAAATGTTAGGTTTGAGAAGGTTGAAATGAGAATTGATTTGAGTTAAACTCTAGCAGATTTTTCTTAGAAGAATGATATCATCTCCAGCCACCTGCAATTGATCTACTCTGAATTAAGAAAGAGGCTTCCATATGTTGTTTATATTTTGCACTCTTGATATGTTTCTTTAAATTATGGTCTTGGGCCAGGTATAGTAGCTCACGCCTGTAATCCCAGCACCTTGGGAGTCTGAGGAGGGAGGATCACTTGAGGCCAGGAGTTCAAGACCTCGTCTCTACAGTACATTTTAAAAATTAGCCAGGCATGGTAGCATTCACCTGTAGTTCTAGCTACTTGGGAGGCTGAGGTGGGAGGATGGCTTGAGCCAGAACTTTGAGGCTACAGTGAGTTATTGTCATGCCACTGCCCTCCAGCCTCAGTGACAGAGTGAGACCTGCCTCAAAAAAAATAAGTAAAAAATAAATTAAATTTCAATCATTAGCAGTCATCAGGATATTTAAATACATTTGTTGAATCAAAGTTATGCATGTGTGTATTTTTTTTTCCAGAGAGTTGTTTATAATGTGGATTTTAATTTAACTTTAAAAAAATTTTGGCTGGACTGTTGCCCAAATGGTATCACCAGCCATTTGGTTGAGAACATATGTCCTGCAGGCTCTTCTGTCACTGGAGTTTTGCTAGCTGACAGCCACTGGCTAGAGACTGTGGTCAGCACAGAAGCAGGCGTGGACTTGCGCACGTAAGCAGGTCAATGCAAAGCCATCACTTCTTAAAAATTCTGAACCCTGCTGTCTGAGATGGTGGTGCAGCCAATGGAGCTCTGCTCTAGGAAGCAGAAGCTAATTCCATGTCTTTGTTTGCCCTTGACTAGCTAGGTGACTTTGCACACCGGGCTTGCCTCTCTTGTTACCTTGTCTGCAAAGTGGAATCATCTTTTCCTTGCTGGACAGAAGGTGGACCCTGGACCTATGGGCTTTTTGAGTTTTTCTCCCTCTTAGAAGGACCTCTGATCCTACTGAGTTTAACACCCATGGGTTAATAATTGGGAAAAGCAAAGGAAGCGCTTCTGTTTAGATAATTATATGCATGTTTTTGTCTTTTTCTGGCTGGAAAGATGTCCAAGCTACTGGGAAGGTCTATGCCTACCCAGGGTAGCCCTCTCTGGGGAGGGCTGCTGTATCCAAGATCCCCTCACCGGAATTTGAAAATCAACCATAGTAGGGCCTGCTGACTTTTGACAGCTAATGGTGTGCTGAGAATTGTCCCTCCAAAGACACCTTTCCATTCCCTCGGGAGAGTCTGGGCAGCCCCTCCTGGGGGCTGGGATGCTGGCTCTTCCCTCAGCCTCCACCCCAACTGCTCTCTTCCCTCCTTCCCTCCCCAGCTCCCTAATTTCTCTCACAAGGCTTTGTTCCACAGCAACCTTTCCTAATGCAGTCCTGGCCAGGGCCTCTTCGCAGCCTCATTACATAACCTTCCACAGACTCCTGGTCCAAGGATCACCCCAGAAAGCCAGTCAGAGGTAGGCACGCAGCTGGGGTCCATTTACTTACCTTCCCCACCCCCTCGGAACTCAGAAGTGGTGCAGGAATTTGGACTCCAAGAATTAACAGCTCCACCACTGTCACCAGAGCCAAAACTTCAGGATGCATGCTCTATGTCTGCTGCTAATTTCCAGCTGAGAGCCAGTGGCACTGTGGTTCCTTAGGAGCCGGTTCCCTGATGCCGGCTCCTGGCCCCAAATCCCTCTGATCCGGGCTCCTCCAGAATGTCTTGTCTCCACCATCCCCTTTGACCAATGGTGTCTTTGCCTGGTAATGTCCCCTTTGCCTGATGATGGCCCTGTCACTCCTCTGTCTAGCACAGAGGAGGCCGTTTCATCCCTTCAAGCCTGCCCTCCCTTCAAGTCTTAGCTCAAGTTCACCTTCTTCACAGAGCCTTCTCCAATCTTCTTGGCTACGTCTCCGCTCAGCTCCAGCAACCTCTGTCTCTGGCACTGATTCCTTACTTAGCTCAGAGAGTCACAGACACTTGAGGCTCAGGACAATCTGCTTTCTCTCTTCTTACCCATGGCTTTGGACCATGTGTATCTCTTTGTCTCCACTCCCAAACCCAACCCCCAGAGGGCAGAGAGCATGTTGTCTGTCCCTTTGCTCAGCATGAAGCCCTGTGTGTGGTAGGTAGGCAGAGTTGCATAACTCGTGTTGACCAAGGGGTCACTTTGCTCTGAAATTACCCCTGTGTCCTTCAGTATTTGCATAGATAGCTTCCTGGCCAGCCCGAATATATCCAAGGGCATGGCCCACCTCTGCTCCTGTTTCTAGGTCCCTGGTGGAGTTAGTTCATGCCTTCCTCATAATCTGCCCACTGGCCTGGTCCTCAAGGTCTTCCCAGCTGCTCAGCTAGAGCTGGGAAAATGGGTCGCTCCATCCTGTTTATGTCATTCTCTCCCTGCCTGGCCCACTCTCCTGCCCACAGGTATCCTGGGACTGTCTGTAGGATTAGAGGACATACGTGCACATGCTTGGGCACAGGACACTCACGCAGGTCCTCCAAGCACAGCATCAATAATGCATTCGGTGCATTATAGCGTGGAAAGCTGCTCTAAACTTTATTACACAGCGGACATGTCTGAAGCAGCTCCCAAATCCACCCATGAGTGTTTTGCAATTGGCAAGCCTATTACTTGGGAGTCCACTTTTCTCTGTTCATTAATAATAGATGCTTCCTATGGCCCCAGCTTGGCAATTTTGATTTAAAGTGATCTTAACTGAAGAGACTAATGGATGGGTCTGAATTTGTGCCTTTTAAGCACAAAGTATTGCTCTTAATTAACTGGATTCTATCCTTTAAGCAGGCAGAGGCTTTCCCCCAATGGCATCATTAATGAACCACATCTGGACATCTTCCAAAGCCTTCTTCTGTTTCAGGCCAATCACAGGTGTGTTCCTGAACACCCAGGAGGCTGTAAGAGCCACATATGCCTCCCAAATACACACAACGTGCGTGCCTGGGGACACAGAGCAGTGTGCGAAGTCCCATTCCATCTCTCTCCACTTGGGAGAGGATGGTTCTTCCACCTAATTCATGGCTCAAAGTGGTAAAGGAGCTCCCCCCTCCCCATGCCATGCCCACTCAGAGTCTGCAAATATGTATGTGATATAAGAGCTCGTCAGTTAGCTGTCATCAGTGTGGCACACATTTGAGGAGTCTGACTCCCCTCCAGCACAGGCCAATGTGCACTGCACTCCTTTCTTTGTGCCTCCACCGTTGCATTGTGCAGAAGTTGGGGTCATAGAAGTACCAGAGCTGTGAAAGGAGAGGCCCCTTCTCACCTCTGCCCTGGTCTCCATCCCCACTTTCTCTAGGAAGCTGGTAGGTGCTGACATGGGAGAGAAGGGAGGGGAGGGGGCCAGGAACAGTGGCTTATGCCTGCAATCCTAGCACTTTGGGAGGCTGAGGCAGGAGGATCACTTGAGGCCAGGAGTTTGAGACCAGGCTGGGCAATGTAGCAAGACCCTATCTCTACAAAAAGAAAAAATGTAATTAGCTGGGTGTGGTGGTGGGCACCGGTAGTCCTAGCTACTCGGGAGGATGAGGTGGCAGGATTGATTGAGCCCAGGAGTTTGAGGTTACAGTGAGCTGTGATTGCACCACTGCACTCCAGCCTGGGCAACAGAGCTGAGACCCTATCTCTAAAAAAAAAGAAAGAAAGAAAGACAAGACAAAGAAAGAAAGAAAGAAAGAGAGGAAAGAAAGGAAAGGAAAGAAAGAAAAAAAAGAGAGAGAGAGAGAAGGGAAGGGAAAGCCCAGAAGAGTAGAAGGTGTGGGGAGAGGAGGTAGCTGTCATTCTGGGGCCCTCAGTGTGCACTACCAGATAACGCATTCTCTGTGGGCTTTTGCACCATTTTGCTTAAGCATAAAGAAAGGAAGGCTGCCCCTAAATAGAAAGCACTCTGGAGGCAAAGAAATCTGGCTCCAATCCTGGCCCTGCCACTTTCCCAGCTGAGGACTTAGACAAGCACCCTTGGACATTCTCAGAGACATCAGCTGCAAGTGGGTGCTGCCATACCCACCTCATTGGGCAGGCTTGGGGGACCAAGGGTGGTAAATGGCTCGGGGTCTTGCATGATGCGGCCACACAGCAGGTGTGCCATCCAGATCCATTTATTTCCTTCCTTTCCCCAAAATCAAGTTGTCATTAAAGTGCTAGTCCACATTAATGAAATCTGTAGACACCAACTGTATTAGTTTTCTATTTGCTGCTGTAACAAATCATCAGAAATTTAGTGGCTTAAACCAACACGATTGTATTACTTTACAGTTTTGGAGGCCAGAAACCCTCCATAGGTGTCCCTGGGCTGAAATCAAGGTGTTGGCAAGGTTGTGGTCCTTTCTGGAGGGTCCAGGGAAGAGTCCATTTTCTTCCTTTTTCCAGCTTCTAAAGGTTTCATGCATTCCTTGGCTCATGATCTTCTATAGCTATAGAGGAAAAAAAATTTACATCAATCATCTTCAAAGCCAGCCATGGCGGGATAAGTCCTTCTCACATCACCTTGCTCTGACACCAGCTCTCCGCCTCCCTCTTCCACACGTCAGGACCCTCGTGATTACTTTGGGCTCACTCTGATAATCTGGGATGATCTCTCTGTTTGGAAGTCAGCTGACCCAGAACCTTAATTCCATCTACAACCCCAATTCCTCTTTGCCATGTATAGTAACATATTCACAGGTTCTGGGGATTAGGACGAGCCTGTCTCTGAAAGGCTACTTTACATGAAAATTCATTTTTTAATTAAGATTTTTTTTTTTTCCTCTTGAGACAAGGTCTCACTCTATGGTCCAGGCTGGAGTGCAGTGGAGGGATCACAGCTTGCTGTAGCCTCGACGTCTCTGGGCTCAGGTGATCCTCCCACCTCAGCTTCCCTAGTAGCTGGAACTATAGGTGTGAGCCACCACGCCCAGCTAACTTTTTTTTTTTTTTTTTTTTTTTTTTTTGAGACAGAGTCTCACTCAGTCACCCAGGCCGGAGTGCAGTGGTGCGATCTCAGCTCACAGCAACCTCTGCCTCCTGGGTTCAAGTGATTCTTGTGCCTCAGCCTCCTGAGTAGCTGTGACTACAGTTGTGCACCACCACGCCCGACTAATTTTTATATTTTTAGTAGAGATGGGGTTTCACCATGTTGGCCAGGCTTGTCTCAAACTCCTGACCTCAAGTGATCCACCCACCTCTCATATTGCTGGGATTACAGGTGTGAGCCACCGTGCGCAGCCCCAGCTAATTTTTAAATATTTTTTTGTGGAGATGGGGTTTTGTCATGTTGTCCAGGCTGGTCTTGAACTCCTGGACTCAAGCAGTCCTCTCACCTTGGTCTCCCAAAGTGCTGGGATTACAGGCATGAGCCACTGCACTCGGCCTTAAGAGAAGATTTAATAATTAATATTTTACAATATTAATTGTAAAGAGGTAGGATGAGTAACTAAATTAGGATACAAGTAACCAGGGTCATATTTGCTAATACCTTTGATCACTTTGCACTGGATATCTTATCAGATTTTCCTCATCAGCTCCTTTAGCAGCAGTGTGGCAGCATCTTATCTCATTTTGTATTTTTTTGCATAGCACACGCCTATAAATCACTGGATTGAGGTGTTTAGATGTTTGTTGTCCCTTGGATGCTTCTTACAAATCCATATTTTATGGCTCCTGGAAAGTGCTATGCAAATAATAAGCTGCAAGAATGGAAAGGAAATTGCAGTGCTCCTGAATTGTAAATGGGCTTTTACGAGGAGGTTTCTAATTACTCTGCTCTTTCTCTTGAACTGAGGAGTTGAAGTGTAAGTGGCAGATCCATAACAGATAATCATGTGTGTGATGTTACTTCAGCCTGAGCCTCGAGGACCAAGTCACAGAGCAGGAACAGCCACTCCCCAGTGTCCATGGGGCCACGTCTGAGGAGAACTCAGGGATTTCATATGTGATCTGCAGTGGCTGGGGGGCTAAGAGAGCATCAAGAGGATGTAATGTGTCCCTCTGAGTGTGTTACAGATTCTGACATTCTTATTTTCCTTCTGTGGAGAGACATGTACTCAGTGACCCAACTCACTTTAGCATATGTTTGCTCATCATTTGTGTAGCTTGAAGGAATCAGATATTACCCCCTCCCCGCTATTTGGAAGCACAGATGCAATGCCCTAGAATTGTACTGGGGGCTCAAAGAGAAAAGAGAGTAGTAAAATCTATTAAAGGGGACAAAGACAGCCTATATACTACAAGCTTTCTATTTTTGTGGCAGAGACGTTGTGGTATTTTCTAAGTAAACAGAGTCGACCTGCAATATCAAATGCATGGATTTGATGCTTTGGAAAGCAACTGTCTTCTGTGTTAATCTGGGTGTCTTCTGTGAAATGTCCCCCTGCCTTTGGCTTAAACACTAGCTTTGTCTACAGCCGCTCCATCCTGAACCTGCCCATTCTTGTCTGAATCCTGGCTTGACCACTGACAAGCTGTGTGTCCTTGGGCAAGTTACTTCACCTCTCTGCTTCAGCGTCCTCATCTGTGAGTTGGGGAATCTGGACAGAATCTCCCCCATAGGGTATAGTGAAGGCTTGTTGAATTATCCCAAGTGGCTACACAGAGTAAGCATTCAACTGATGTCATCGTTGTCATGATTGCTGTTACTGGAGCCTAGAGTTCATTCTGATACTCAAGGCTGTGGCCCATGTGGCCCCGGTAAGGAACAGTTGGAGGAGTCGGGCATGTTCACCTTGAAGAGGAGACGACAGGGAATGTGGGATGGTTGAATCTGCGAAGGGCCCCCTGGGATGAAGAACTGGCATGTTCTGTGTGGCTCCACGGCCCTGAGCAGGACCCATTTACCAAAGTCTCAGGGACACAGTTTCTAGCTATAGACAGAAACATTTTCTGTCAATCAAAGAGGGCGAAAATAGAATGAGCCCCCTTAAGAGGTAGTGAGCTCCCTGTCATTGGAAGGATTCCGGAAGAGCTAGGTAACCACTGTAGTGCTCTCAAGGGGCTTTTTTCTTTAAAGTCCTTTCCAAACGGTTCTGAGAGTACGTAAACAATAGGAAGCCACCTTGGTGCTTTAACACAAACTCTCCCCAGTGATGAGGTTTGAGCCAAAGCCAGACTGGCAAGCAGAGAGGAGGCTTGTGTACAAGGAGTTCCTCGGGTCAATTGCTTTTTCCTTGTTCTAGCCAGCCAGAGGGCTCCTGTTGGAAAACAGGAGACCAGGGAGGCGGAGGCCTGACCAAACCAGCCTCTGCAGGCCAGCTGGGAGACCACAACTCCCACCTGCGGGAAAACTGAAGGGCATCTCTATTTTTAGATTGAGCAAAAGAAAATAAATTTAAGTTTGAGCCTCCTTTGCAACTTCTAAAAATCATCTTTATTGAGATGATCATTCACATTCTATAAAATTCCCCCACTTTGAGTTACAATTCAGTGGTTTTAGTCTTCCTTGATGATGTTGATGGTCTTTTCATAAGGCTCTTGGAAGATCCAGAAGCCTCTGAGACACAGGTGGGTGTGGAGGGCATAGCACAGAGGCAGACTTCTCATTTCCTGGGTCTCCCCTTTAATGACTCTCAGAGACCCCTCCTTCCCCTGCCGCTGGCTTCCACCCCAGGGCTGTAGAGCTTTGCCACTTTCCAAGCAGAACTTAATTTCCTCTTCTGTGTCTACACTCTTTGTGCTTCTTTCTTGCCAGCTTTTTCTCCTTTGCCCACCCTCCCTCCCTTCTTCCCTTCTTCCCTTCCTCCCTTCCTCCCTTCCTTCCTGGTATGTGACTAATTTCTGTTTCAGGACATAGATGTTGTCCAGGCTGTTCTTCGGCCTTTCTGTTGGATGATGGACATTGGCATTGAGAGAGGCTGCTTTTTCTGAAATCATGTTTTGGGGCCCAGGACCTAGGTGTGTGCTTCTGGCTTTGTTTTCTTCCCGATCCAAATTCTGATATGTCCATTTAAATTGATGTAGACCCACAGGACCCTGTGGGACAGATCCTCAGTGGAACATGACTCCGTAACGAGAGCGTTTTGTTTTGTCAAAATGAGAACATATTATTGCTTTTCATCTGATTGTAAACATAATACATGTCTATAAGACAGTATAATGAGACAAAAATGTAGACACTAATAAGAGAAAATCTCCCTAATTGTATTTGTATTCTCAGAGAAAGCCCTTGTTGGACATATATACTCTAGTTTGTTTGTTTGTTTACACATATATGTACTCTTTTCTTATTTATAAAAATTCTGTACATGTACATTTCTGCAACTACTATTTCACTTGATGATACATAGACCTCTCTAGACCAGCGTGTACATTTCTTCCTCCTTACAAAGCAGTTGGCTTCGCCCAGGGTGCACCAGGACACAGTTTTGGCTCTGTCCCCAGGGTGTCACGGGACCAGGAGATGATCTCACAGGGTCTGCCATCTGCCCTGCCTGGCTGGAGGCTGCATCGAGAGGGCCAAGGGGCACCACGTGTCGTGGACACTGTCAAACAAGAGCCTTTAGAGCTTTCCACGGTCTTTCTTTTGCTTCCCAGCATTGCTTCCCCGCTGGTGGACTCTGAATCTAGAACTAGCTCCAGGCGCCTCTCCAAACTCAGACGGAGGCTGCGGCATTATTATAATGCAAATCTAGGCAAAGCCCTCCCAATACCAGGATCCAGAATGGGGTGGGGCCCTTTGCCCTAAAAAGCTGTTTGGTTTGAAAATACAAACAGGAGACAGAAAGGTTTGGCTAAATTAATGGATGAAGTTTTAACAATGGTAACCATAGTAGGGTTCACCGACCGCCAGCGATGGTTCTGAATACTTGACATGTATTAACTCATCTAATCACCACATTTTACAGACAATACAAAGGAGGCTCTGGGAGGTTGAATGACTTGCCCAAAGTCGCACAGCTCCTAAGTGAAGGATTTGGAGTGGACTCCGGGCAGCCTGGTCTGACGCCCTGCACTGCGCTGTGCTTATCTCTGGCCCCAATGCCGCCATACAGAAGTGTCTGGGGGCACTTTGTCTCTGTCAAAGAGAGAATTCGGAGATGCGTATGCTTGCCCTGGTGTGGCATTTCTCTTTTTTTGAGACAGAATCTCACTCTATCACCCTGGCTCACTGCAACCTCCGCCTCCCAGGTTCAAGCAATTCTTGTGCCTCAGCCTCCTGAGTAGCTGGAATTACAGGTGTGCACCACCATGCCCAGCTAATTTTTTGTATTGTTAGTAGAGATGTTGTTTTGCTGTGTTGGCCAAGCTGATCTCGAATTTCTGGCCTCAAGCGATCCGCCCACCTCAGCTTCCAAAGTGCTGGGAGTACAGGCATGAGCTACCACGCCTGGCCGTGTGGCACTTTTTACGTGTGTTCAGCAGACACTGTTTATCTTCTGTCCTTCCAAGACAGTGCTGATCAGGTCATTCATTACGGCAGACAACTGCTGATTTCAAACAGAATTGCCATCCTCTTCTCCCCTGCGACTTTCAGAGTGTGACCTCAGACTCAAAAATCAGAAGTGAAAACATCTTAAAAACTATCACCTTTTCTTCCTAATCCTCCTCTCCCCTCCCTGTCTTCCTTGTTGTCCCCATCTAATGAACTATCATGGCAAAAAGAGCCCATTTCTGGCCATTTTCTGTGGCCTTTCAAACTCCCACCTACTCCACTGCTTCTGGGCTCATTCCCTGAAAGCTGAGACTTCGGCGCAGAAAGTGCCAGGCCCTCTGTCCCCCCAGATCGCCTTCCTTGTCTTCCCTGTGCTTGCCTGTCACATTGTGTGGGTTCCAGCGCTGGAAGGAATGAGAAACAGACTCTCTGGTTCTCCTTTTGAAGTTTACCTTCACTCCACCACTTCTGAGACCTTCCCAGAAGTTGCCCCTTGTTTCTCTCCCCTCCAGGGCTGACCCAGAGCTGCCCCTCACCTCTTCCTGCTGTCACCCCACCGCCATCAGGGCAGAGGTTGGGACAAAGCCTCTCCTACTGGCTCCTGCTATTCTCTCTCAGGTCCAGCCTCCTCTTCTCCATCTTCAGGAGTCTCCCTCTCCACTCACATGTGATGACTTCAGCACCTCGCATCAGTCCAGGACATCACTACTTGTTCAAGTATCTTACCCATGCATTTTTTCCAGTGACATTCACAGCCACCCTGTGAGACAGGAGTGTCATCATCTCCATGTTTCAAATGAAGAATCTGCAGTTCAGAGAGGGCAAGTGACTGGCCCAGCCTCAACAGCCAGCCAGTGGACCCCACTAAACCCAGGGCTTCTGACTGCAGTCCGGGTTCCCTTTCCACCCAAATCCATGGAGGGAACTGAGCCGAGAACAGGTGTCCTTCAGGAAGACGTGAAGCCAAAGCCTCCACCTCCAAACTCAGGGGCCCAGGGAGTCCAGGCACCCATCCACTCACAAGGCTGGATGTGGTGCATTCCAGGAGAGGGGTTGGGGGCAAGTGGCCTCTCCGTGCACCCATGGGGATAGATGCGCACGTGGCATCTCCACATCATGAGGCCTGGCTTCGTGGGTTAGCTCCAGGTCCATGGAGAAGCCAAGTAGGGGGCCCTCCAAGCTCAGCTTTGGGCCCAGGTCAGGGTGCAGGATAGAGCAGGCCTCCCTAGCCCCTGCCATGAGGCCGAGGCAGTGCATCGTTCACAGGGCACATTCAGAAACCACAACCTAAGAGCCGGTCATCAGTCCGGGTTACGGCTGATGGAAGAGCAGGTGCTTCCAAGAACCCACAGTGCTCTCTGGCCAGTGGCCCAAAGGTGCCTCCAAGAGGCTTCACAGCACCCGGAGGTGCTGCTGAGGCAACGCCCTGACTGTAAGGAGGACCATTCACCCTCAGAGAGCAGCGGTGATGCTGTTGCGACAGTCCCACCATCCCTCCCAACTCTCACTCCCAACAGACTTCCCACTCTAAAGCTGAACTCTCCAGCAAATCACCTCTCGCCAGACTCTCCCCCGACTCTCTCTGGGTCCACTGGAGGTTCCTCAGCCTCTCTGTGCCTTGGTTTTCCCAGCTGTAAAATGGAGCAAAGAGGGCCTGTGTACCCCCAAAGGTGTGGTTGGAGCAGCTCCTCCTACATTAGGGCCTTGAGTGGGGCTTCGTGATTGGTTGATGGAGGTCTCCAAACCCACCCAGTGCCACCGAAGGCTGGGATTGCAGATGCAATGCCACAGGTGTCCTTCCTCAGCCTGGGCAGCTGCACATCATGTGTAAAATGGGGGTAATAAGATAATAACAGCCGCTTGCACCTATGTGGCTATGAGGATTAAACAAGATAAATGTGTAACAGTGCCTGGCTATAGAAATATTTACTCCTGTTATTAAGGGAAGAATATGCATGGCTAAAAAGGGAGGGAAGATGTAAAAGCCAGTCCGTCCCCCTCTAGCATATTTAAGGGTAATGTTGAGTTGGTTTGTGGACCATTTGCTGCCTATTAGAGCCGGAAGGTAGGGACCCCCTCTCAACAGCGATGCTACAAATTATACCCATTGGAGGTCAACCAAAAGACAAAGCTTATTGGCTGGACCTGGTGGCTCACGCCTGTAATCCTAGCACTTTGGGAGGCCAAGGCAGGTGGATCACTTGAGATCAGGAGTTCAAGACCAGCCTGGCTAACATGGTGAAACCCCATCTCTACTAAAAATACAAAAATTAGCTGGGCGTGGTGGTGCACGCCTGTAATCCCAGCTACTCAGGAAGCTGAGGCAGGAGAATCACTAGAATCCAGGAGGTGGAGGTTGCAGTGAGCCAAGGTCATACTACTGTACTCCAACCTAGGCAACAGAGGGAGACTCAATCTCAAAAAAAGAAAAAAAGACAAAGCTTGTTAATACCAGCATATTGTTAAGGGAATAAAGTAGGCTGCAGAACAGCTGGTGTAATATGGTGCCATGTAGGGAAAATTACAAGTGTACACAGGAGAAGAGTCTGCAAGGATGTGTCCTAAGATGTTAGAGTGGTTTGTTTGCTTTTTTCTTTTATCATTTTGTATTTGACTTTTAAATAAGGACCATGAATCACTTTTATAAAATACATTCTCTCTGGCCCCTACTACTCCTTTAAAGAATAAGAGTGGTTTGCCCAAGAAAGGCAGTTTTTTTTGCTCTGGTTTTCTTGATTCTGACATCAGAGGAAACTCCTTCTCATCTACTTGGGGCTCTGGGTTCAGGGGATTCATTTCAGGCAGATTGAAGTGGTGACCAGGGACATTTGTGGACACAGGGAGGGACGGGAGCACCATCAGTTTGTCTCACACAACCACTGCCATCCTCACTGAAGGCTGTTGCCTGATCAAAAAAAGTATCAGGCCAGGCACGGTGACTCACGCCTGTAATAGCACCACTTTGGGAGGCTGAGGTGAGTGGATCACTTGAGGTCATGAGTTCGAGATCATCCTGGCCAATATGGTGAAACCCCGTCTCTACTAAAAATACAAAAATTAGCCGGGCGTGGTAGTGGGCGCATAGTCCCAGCTACTTGGGAGGCTGAGGCAGGAGAATTGCTTGAACCCAAGAGGCAGAGGTTGCAGTGAGTGGAGATGGCCCCACCTCACTCAAGCCTGGGCGACCGAGGGAGACTCTGTCTAAAAAATTTATATATATATTATATATGCCAAAAATGGGGTAGTTTTTAGAACTATAGTAGTTCTAAAAACAAAGGCCATCCAAGCATGACAGATTTACAAGCACTTTGGTTATTCCAGTAGTTACAATGGAGGATAGAAGCTTTTAGTTAAAACAAACAACACAACAAACCCAGAAACCTTAGGTCAAAACCAAAATTGTCCTCTCAGACACAATCTGCGAATTTTCTCATGACAGTGGGCATTAGCCAACTGACATCAGCCGCAATCATCCGTGTGCACACAGTGGCACCACCTCCTCCCAAAAAGCGGCCTTCATCCATGCTCTCATACAATCGTTGATTATTGTCTTTGGATTGACGCCCAGAATTATTTCAGTTTCTTCTTGCCAGCATGAATCTTTTCTTTCTGTACGCTCCTTATCTTCTCTCTTTAATTTGGCAGTTCTGCTTGAAATCTGGGTCTTTCATTAGTAATAGTTCAGTTTGGTTCCAGAACATTCTGTGGTGTGATGCCATGTGACCACAAGCTCACACTTCAGAGCTCTTCGGGGGCCAGTCTTACCGAGCACCTCTCAGTGGCTGCCTGTGTGCTGGGCGCTACTTGTGGTGGGCAAGAGAGAGGAGGGGACACAAAAGGAGACACAGCTCCTTCTTAGAAGCTCAAAGTTGGGGACCAGCTGCCACAGAAGAGTATCTTTAGCATCCGAGACACCAAGATCTGGCCTTACAAGGGTGTTTATTAAGCCTTCTCAGCTCTTTTTCTTTTTTTTTTTTTTCAGACAGAGTCTCACTCTATCACCCAGGCTGGAGTGCAGTGGGAAGATCTCGGCTCACTGCATGCAACCACCACCTCCCGGGTTTAAGCGATTCTCTGCCTCAGCCTCCCCAGTAGCTGAGATTACAGGCACCCAACACCACACCCAGCTAATTTTTGTGTTTTCAGTAGAGACAGGGTTTCACCATGTTGGTCAGGCTGGTCTCGAACTCCTGACCTCAGATGATTTGCCCACCTCGGCCTCCCAGTGTGTTGGGATTACAGGCGTGAGCCACTGTGCCTGGCTTTGCTGTTGCTTCAGCAAAAAGTATGTTTGACTTGATGACCTCCAGTTACCTTAGACAGAGGTTCTCATCTAAGCTCCAACTTTCCATTTCCATTTTCCTCGCCTTTCCCCTTAACCCCTCCACATTTCTCTCAAAATCACCCCAGTTCTGTGGCCGGGTGCGGTGGTTCATGCCTGTAATCCCAGCACTTTGGGAGGCTGAGGTGGGCGAATCACGAGATCAGGAGATTGAGACCATCCTGGCTAACACGGTGGAACCCCGTCTCTACTGAAAATACAAAAAATTAGCCGGACGTGGTGGTGGACGCCTGTAGTCCCAGCTACTGGGAGGCTGAGGCAGGAGAATGGCGTGAACCCAGGAGGCGGAGCTTGCAGTGAGCCGAGATCGCGCCACTGCAATCCAGCCTGGGCGACAGAGTGAGAGACTCCGTCTCAAAAAAAAAAAAAAAAAAAAAAATCACCCCAGTTCTAAAAAATACTCTTCATTTTTCTTTTAAATTTCAAATTATACTCATTGAAATAAATCAAAATAGCATAGAATAAGCAAAAAAAATGGATCCCACCCTTCCTCACTCCCATTACATAGGGCTAACCATAGTTAACCATTTAATTACTAGGTTTTTTTGTTGTTATTATTTATTTATTTATTTATTTATTTAGAGACAGAGTCTCATTCTGTCACCCAGGCTGGAGTGCAGTGGTGTGATCTCCGCTCACTGCAACCTCCGCCTCCCAGGTTCAAGCAATTCTCCTGCCTCTGCCTCCTGAGTAGCTGAGTAGAAAAATTAACCACACCTGGCTAATTTTTGTACTTTTGGTAGAGACAAGGTTTCTCCACGTTAGCCAAGCTGGTCTCCAACTCCTGGCCTCAAGTTATCCGCCCACCTTCGCCTCCCAAAGTGCTGGGATTAAGGCATGAGCCACCACACCCAGCCCTCCTGGGCTCTCTTTTCCTTTAGTTGCACACACTCCCCTGTTCCTGGAGTAGAGGGATTTCCTAGAGACTGTGGGCTCCAGCCTTCACCTAAACCCAGGACTAGGATGCCTGCCCTATCACTTATCTTTATAGATTAAAGCAAAATAGCTGGACCATAAGCATTCGAGAACAAATGGTGAATAAGGAGAAAGTTCTCCCAGGAAACAAGAGCTTTACTTCAGTTGGGCCAGTGTCCTTATATTCCTTAGCTGTTGCCAGTCACTGCTTGATTTAATCTCGGCTATCACTTGGCCTGACAGGTCTGCTGCTGGTGCCAGGATGTCTGGGTTTTTAAGCCTGGCTCCATTACATACTTCCTGTGTGACCTTGGGCAACTTACTCAGCCTGTCTGTTCCTCAGTTTCCTCAGCTGTATGATGTCGGCATAATAGTTTGTTGTGTGAATTAAATGAGGCAATAACTGGAAATGCTTCAAACATGGTTCCTATTAGGAGAAATCCTGCTTTCTGCCTAAATGTGCTGCAAAATTCCTGGTGGTGCAGAGCAGGAGACCAGAGCAAAGGAAAGACAGGGTGCAGAAGCCAAAAATTACCTTGGAGGACAAAGCGCATGTTAAGGTTAATTTTGGATTCTAGGTTTATCTCTGCTTGGTCTTCAGTTACCTGCGAGAGATCCATTTAGGGGATTTTTGTTTGTTTTTAACGATAGCTTTATTGAGATATAATTCATATGCCATAAAAGTCACTCTTTTAAAATGTTTCCGGTATATTCACAAGGCTGTGCAGGCTTCCCTGTGCTTGATTCCAGTCTGGGTTTTTAACCTAGCGGGTAAGGGGGACCAGACCAGAACCGCGGGCCAGGCGGCGATTCCGCTGAGTCACCGCGGGCGCGGGTGCGCGGCGGCGGAGCCCGGGACCTTCCTTGGCTGCCCCCTAGCGAGGGCCGCAGGGCGGCCTGAGACACCGGCCGGGGCCGCCCCACGGCCGTCGGATTTAGACTGGAAGCTCGGTCCAGGTCCCCAGCTTGATGCGCCCGCGGTATGGGAGACCAGCCCCACTCGGGCTTCCCCTGAGCGCCCGGACTCTTGACTCCAGCAGGGCCTGGGTTATGACCATCAACTCCCCTTTCCCAAAGCGATGCTCTGTTGGGAAGGCACCCATTTGATACAGTAGCGTAGAGATGGGTTTTAGCATCAAAATATCAGAATTCAAGGCTTGCTCTCTGCTTACTAGCTGTGTGACCCTGAAAAGATTTCTGAACGTCTCTGAGCTTCAGTTTCCTCATCATTCCTTCTCACGGGGTGGTTGTGAGCATTACAGAGATCCTCTCTGGGAAGCCCCTGTGAGTGGCTCATCCTCAGGGCTGAAGTAAGCATGTTATTAATAATCCAATACTGGCAAGGGGTGTTGACTGGTCCCCCTCCCTTCCCCAAGGAGCTTTCTAGAACCTGAGTTATCATTACCAAACTGTGCTGCCTTGAGTAAGAACGATAGAAGGAACAGGAAGGATGGTGGCAGGTGCAGGAAGGCAGATTGGTCCTCGCCTCCTTGCAGCAAGAAACAGCCCCAGATCGTGGGAAACCTACAGACCTGCCAGACAGACTAGGAGCAAAAGCTGGGGCGTTAAGAATCCCCAGGGAGGTTCTCCTGAGGGAGCAGCCAGTTGGATTTTGTAAGCAGAGATTTGGCTGGGGAGGAGTGAGGACGTGGGGAGCAGAGGGACAAAACTGTCGGGAATCCTGCCTTGAGGGCAGGGGTGTGTGTTGGGGGGAGTTAGGTCCCTGGGGCTCGGTGGCCTTGGGCAAGTTTCTACCCCTCAGGTCTTTTACCCATCTAGGGACTCCATCTGTCCACCTCACAGGTTACAGTGAGCCTGGATGCACTGTCATGGGCAGGTGCCCAGGAAAATGGCAGACATGTTCCAAATAGCAAGCAGTGTTCCCCAGTGACGTCCAGGGTCACCTCGGAGGTGGGCAAGATGCCTGGGGTTTCTTGTCCACCCCACAACACCTCAGGGGACAGCCAAAACTGTCCCTTCAGGTAAGCTGCACAGAAGACGTGAACTCTGCTGGGAAGACCCTCTTCTTTGGGAGCAAAAGGGACCCAGGGTCTCACCTGCACATCCCTGTCCCTGAGGGCCTGGGGGTTCTTGGAGGCCCAGCCTTGGCAAAATGAGGAAGAATGTGAAGGTTGTCCAGGCCCCTGCCAGGCTCCTTCCTTAGCCAAGCACTCCCCTTCCTGCACACATACCCTTCTCCCTCCACTGCGTCTCCACTGTTGTCAGAAAAGTCACAATAAAAAGGTCCGTATTATCTAGTTCCCACACTTTTAATTTTTTTAATTTTATTTATTTATTTATTTATTGAGACAGAGTCTCACTCTGTCACCCAGGCTGGAGTGCAGTGGCACAATCTAGGCTCACTGCAACCTCTGCCTCCTGGGTTCAAGTGATTCTCATGCCTCAGCCTCTCAAGTAGCTGAGGTTTACAGGTACGTGCCACCATGCCCAGCTAATTTTTGTATTTTTGGTAGAGATGGAGTTTCACCTTGTTGGCCAGGCTGGTCTCAAACTCCTGGCCTCAAGTGATCTGCCTGCCTCAGCCTCTCGAAGTGCTGGGATTTCAGGCGTCAGCCACTGCACCCGGCTCCACACTTTTCACTTATTAAAAGACTGTGGTGTCCATCAATGGATGAATGGATAAACCAATGTGGACTATCCCTCCCATTACCCAAGGAATGAAGACGGAACTTTGCCAAGATGTGGATTCACAGTGAAAGAAGCCAGTCACCAAAAGCCACGTGCTATGTGACTTCCCTTATACGAAATATCCAGAAGAGATACATCCATGGTGACAGAAAGTAGATGAGCAGCTGGGGGCTGGCAGAGGGGAGAAGGGGGAGCAGCTGTCTATGAGATCCAGCCTTTCTTCTGGGTTTGGTGAGAATGTTTTGGAACTAGAGAGAGGTGATAGTTGTACAACATTGTGAATGTACTAAATGCCACTGAATCATTCATTTTAAATCGTTCGTTGTATGTTGCATGAATTTTAAGTCAATCAAAAACAATTGTTTGAAAAGGGAAAAGCCTATGGGTAGCGGCAGCAGTGATTGGATTCATGATTCGATTCCATGGCTATCCCTCCCCTTACCCTCCAGCGTCTTCTTCTTTTACTCTGCACTGTCATCTTTGTTCCCATCTCTCTCTCTCTCAACCCTGCAGACACTTTTCCCTTTCTTTGTCTGCCTTCACCCTCCAGATTTCTCTGTCTCCCTATGAGGCATGAGTTGAGGCTGGGAGGGTATGATTCTGAAGAAGGCACTAGGAGTGACTCAGCTAGCCCCTTCCCCTCCCAGGGCCTCAATTTAGCTACAAAACCACAGGGAGGGACTCAGGAGGCAGTGCCTTTCCAAGGGTCCCTAAAAAATGTCCCATTTTAGTGTCCAGTTTCACTCAACTTTAGCGCTTCCCCTAAAATGTGTTCGTTACCTCCCACCCCACTGCCTCTAAGTCACTGCCTGAGAAAACAGGATTGAGGAAAGGAGAAAGGAAGAGAGAGAGAGAGGAGGAGAGAGAGAAAGGGAGGAAGGCTGATGGACTTAGAAAAGCAAGAAAACAAGTGGTCTGAGGAAAACAGCCTTGGTGTGTTTATTTTCCTGTCTGTGTATCGCTTCTCGGCCTTTTGGCTAAGATCAGGTGTATTTTTCTGTCTGTGTGTCTCACTTAGATTACAGGGATCTGTGGGTGATAACATGTCTGGTCCAGGCTGCGTAGCCACCTCAAGGGCATGCTTATTTATGTGTTTTTCAATTCACTATCTTTGCTTGGGAATCCCAGGCCAAGAGGCACAGCTGCGCCATTTGTCTATTGGTTTAGATATCCTTTATCCAGTTCTTCCAGAGAAATCATCCTGCCCTTGGCTCTGGAGGAGGTGGGCAGTAGCGGTCAGAGAGGGGAGGGAAAGGAAGGAGCCAGGTCCCTGGCTAGGATGCCAGGGTCCCCTGCCTCTCACCTGGCCTGGGCTGGAGACCTCCTGCTGTCCTGTCACTGATCACCACCCCGCCCCAGGCTCCTGAGTTAGAAGACACAGGCTAAAGTAGACTATCTCTCCATTGAAAAACCCATACAAAATAAAGGTTCATAAAAAATAGAAATTTAGACCAAGTGCTGTGGCTCACACCTGTGATCCCAGCACTTTGGGAAGCCAAGGCAGGTGGATTGCTTGAGCCCTGGAGTTCATGACCAGCCTGGGCAACATAGCGAAACTCCATCTCTACAAAAAATACAAAAAATTAGCCAGGCATGGTGGTGCACGTCTGTGGTCCCAGCTACTCAGCCTGTGGACCTACATAGAATACAATGTCAGCATAAGAAGGGAGCCCTGGGGTCACCAAATGGTTTGGGGGGCAAAGAACTTGAAGGTTGAGAGAAGTGGCTTGGTCACCCAGCTGTCGGTTGTGAGACCTGGCCACTGCTTCTTCCATACCCTAGACCTGCACCCTGACATCTCAGGTAAAAAGTTGGGGAATGTTTTATGGTCCAGGATGAAGGAACAGGCAGTGAGGGGCAGCGGAGTGTCACTTTGCATTTCTGTCTGCCTGGTACTGGCTGTGTGACTTGGACAGGTAACTTCCCAGACTCCTGGGAATCATAATATCTATGATGATGATGATGATGATGACACCTACCTCAAGGACTGCCCTGAAGGGTCACAGAGATGCCTGCAAGGCACCTGCATGGAGCAAGCGCCCCTTCTCTGGCAGGTGCCAGGTAAGCACCTCCTGTTGCCAGGCCCTGAGGCTATGGCACTGAGTGACCCTGCAAATCCTACCTGGCGAGGCTGGCATTCTTGTGCTCAGTCAGTGTTGGTTGTAAGACCAAGAGGAGTCACTTCATTTTGCTCTCCAGGAACATCTTTCTGGGTCCTATTTTTTGCCTATGTCAAGCAGAGCCTCAAGGATGCTCCTGAAAATGGGCTTGTCTTTATTAACATGGCAGGTAGGTCCCAAAGCATTAGCATGGGGCAGCTGACCTCCCCCAGCCAATGCAGTGCAGTGACTCTTGCAACCGAGTCTAATCAGGTCCATGAACCTACGAGCATTTCCTGTCCAGGACTGGGGTGAAGGCTGAGCCTCTCTGCTTAGAGATTCTTCCCATGCATTCCACTATTTCTCCCCAAAGAAAAGTATTGACCCTCGAGAGGCACACAGTTTATTTCTTTTGCATAGTAAATAGTAGCCTGTATTTTAAGGAAGAATTGATTTCTGCATCAGCCCCTGTAAGTCATCAGCCTTCTATTGGTGCATCTGACTCTCTCTAGCTCTGCAGGGGTGTTGGAGGGGGAGGGGAAGGAGGGATCTTTATTAGAAACCAGAATAGTGAGATCCATTGCCCTGTCATCTGTTCCATGGCCCTGAATGAGGCGGCCTAGCAGTGAAACACCGTGAGTGAGCATCCCCAGCCTGCAGAACAGTGGGGCACTGCCCCGAGTCCTAGGAATGACCCTTGATTCTCCTGCTCCTGACTTGGAACCCATGGAAACCTGTAGAAGCAGCTGAGGAAAACCCAACATGAAAAGCAGAACTCCACACTGAGAATATAGGAGGTGATCGGAACATACAGTGATTCTTGCTAAGACTGATTCACTGTTTTTATTTTTTTTCGATTGAAGAAATACTGGAGAAGCCTAAAGAAGGAGTCTAAAAACTCTGGCCCATGGGCCAAAATTGTCCTTGAGCTAAGAATAATTTTCACATTTTTAAATGATTGAAAAATAAAATAAGAATGTTTTGTGACACATGAAAGCTATGTGAAATTCAAATTCCAATATCTATAAATAGTGTTTTATCAGAACACAGTCATGCTTATTCATTCATCTTTGATGGCTGCTTTCCCACTGCAACCACGTTGAGCAGTTACAACAGAGATCACGTGGCCCACAAAGTCTTACAATATTTACTATCTGGCCCTTTCCAGAAAAAATGTGCTGACTCTTGACCTTGACCTCAGCACTTTGGGAGGCTGAGGCAGGTGGATCGCTTGAGCCCTGGAGTTCATGACCAGCCTGGACAATATTAGTGAGACTCCATCTCTACAAAAAATACAAAACATTAGCCAGGCATGGTGGTGCACACCTGTGGTCCCAGCCACTTGGGAGGCTGAGGCGGGAGGATAGCCTGAACCCAGGAAGTTGAAGCTGCAGTGAGCTGTGATAGTGCCATTGCACCTCAGCCTGGATGACAGAGCAAGACCTTGTCTCCAAATAAATAAATAATACAAAGTAAAGTAAATAAAATAATATAAAAACGAATCAATTTAAAATTATAATGAAAGCCAAGGGGCATAGTAGAACAAATTTTCTAGAGCTCATTAAGTCAAATGAGTCACCAGTTAGTAAAACGCAGTCAGGGGGAAGAGAGGGCAGGATTCTTTGAAGCAGCAGCTCTCCTAAAAACAGAACCCACCCTTGTCCAGCTGCCTTCCCTCCTGAGGGTGTTCCCTTTGACCATGTGACCCCCACCCCCTATTTCCCAGCCATCCAAGCCCACCTCTAGCATAATACGAGCTTCTAATCCCTCTCCCTGACCCCATCCCAATTTTGAAGCCCAGTCTAGTATTTTCTCAACTATACTTCTTGGCTCTGTTCCTTCCTTTCTATCACCTCTGCCTTTTCACTGCAAGCTTGGACCACTGCAGTCACCTCCCTACCAACAGTCGTTCCCTACCCATCCAGTCGGCCCCGCCTGCTGCTGCAAAATTCACCTAGGGCACCTCTGTGGTGCTGCCCCTGCCTGTGGACAAAGTCCAAGCCAGCCACCTCACCCACCTACAGGTGAGTGGGGAGCAGCCAGCGTGTCCAGTGGTTTACCCCATCGCCACAGACTTGGTGATGTATTGATGTGCAGAGAAGGGGTGTTCGCAGCCACAACACAAGCAATCCTGCCCCACGTGGGACCTAAGATGGACATGCTGCAAGCCACCTCTAAGAATCCAACATAAGGCAGAGGGGAGAATGGCTCACACGGCACAAACACTCCTTTTTGTTTTGTTTTTTTTCTTTTTGAGAGGAGTCTCACTCTATTGCCCAAGCAGGAGTGCAGTGGCACAATCTCAGCTCACCGCAACCTCCGCCTCCCAGGTTCAAGCGATTCTCCAGCCTCAGCCTTCCAAGTAGCTGGGATTTCAGGGGTGCCCCACCACACCTGGCTAATTTTTGTGTTTTTGGTAGAGACGGGGTTTCACCATGTTGGCCAGGCTGGTCTTAGCTCCTGACCTCAGGTGATCTGCCTGCCTTGACCTCCCAAAGTGCTGGGATTACAGGTGTGAGCCATGGGGCCTAGCCTCCTTCCATTTTAATGTATGCCTAATCTGCCCATTGAGAATGGTTGAGACACATTTTAGGTGGCCAGGGTCTACTTAGAGTTAGTGCTCATGATCAGGCCCAGGTCCAGCCTGGCTGGCCAAATGGTGCCTTTGACCTGCTATGGCTCTGTGCAAAGGAATGAGCTGATGGATGGGGGCGCAGTGTGTGGGCAGTGGGCTGGGGCTGGCAGGACTCAGTGACCAAGGGAAGAGAACTTTCCTCACCACCAACCTGTCTTTTCAGGGCACTGCAGGGGGGCTTTGGGACTTGGTGATGAACACAGCATAGTGAGCTGTCCAGCATGTGGGCTCCTGGATTCTCACAGTTCCCGGGCTCCTTCAGAGGCTCTCTCTAAAGAGAGCTGCTCTCTCTAGAACCCACACATTTAGAATATAGGCAACCACTGCAATGGGGACAACTGACCTCAAACATAGAGACCAGAGTAGATGGGGCTCATCGTGTGAAACTCATCTTGAACTCTAGCAGCTTCTTTTCACAAGTTCATGGAGAGAGGTTTTCCACTGAGGGAATCACTTCTGTCTGATCAAACGAGGCTTGGGAAATGGCTCTCCTGTTCATTCCCTGGAAACCTCTGATGGAACCACTGCCACTGTGGCGGCCCCGGCACTGGCACCCCAGCCATGATTGGTGCCCCAGCCACATCTCTGCTGTGAGCCCTGGTTAATTAATCATCCGTGTGTTGACGGGGAGAGGCCCGTTCACGAAAGCGGTGTAAAGCCCAGGGCGATGTGGCCATGGCAGGAAGGGTGCGGGACTACGTTCCACCCCCAACTGAGAGATTCAGAAACCAGAAGAAAATGGAAAAGCATACTGTGCTCTTGGGTGGGAAAACTAAATATGAAGAGAGCAATTTTTATAGTGTTGGCCTATAATACAATTCCAGCCGAAATCCCAATGGAGCTTTGAGAATTTGCAGGAAAAAAAAAAATTCTAAAATATATCTGGAAGACAAAACTTACAAGAAGGTTTCAAAAATAATTTTGAAAAAGAAAATGATATCTGAGCCCACCTAGAGAATAAGACTTGAGATCCAAAGCTTAAATCAGGAGGCTCTAGCACCAAAACTGACAGATAAACGGGACAGAGTACATGGTGCATTGACCTGGGAAAGAGGGCAGATTGGTCTGCAAATAGGCCTGGGTCCATTGGCTTTAGCTGTTGTGTTTGGGGAGAAAGTTTTCAACCTCACTCCATCTTAAACCTAAAAATATTCCAGATGAATCAATAAATATGAAAAATTAGACCACTAAAAACCTAGAAGAAAATGGATGATCTTTCTGTACCATAGAGCAATGGAATAAATCACAAAGGAAAACAGATTTGACTATATAAAAATTAAACCCTGCCTATCAAAAACCATCAGAAACCAAAATAAAAGGCAACCAACTGGAGAAGACAGTTGCCACAAATATGATCAAGGGTTAATGTTATTCATAAATTAATAGTCCACACAAGTCGTTAGAATGAGCACTGAGACCTGAAGAGAGAAGCAAAAAGAATGTGAGGGGGTCAGCGCGGAGGCTCACGCCTATAATCCCAGCACTTTGGGAGGCCAAGGCAGGCGGATCACGAGGTCAGGAAATTGCAACTATATTTTTTAATGCATAGACTAAGAGGCTAGAGGGAAATATCACAGATCCTTAACATACATTCCCAAACCTTTGTAAATCCACAGATTCATGAAAACAGACACGTTTGCGCAAGTGCCTGATCTTTCCTGTTATACATTCATTAGAAGTCAAGCCCTCGTACCACACAGTATCTGCCTTTTCAAATGTGATCAAAATGTTCTCTTTTGCTTCAAGGCCATTTTTCATAAGGCAATGGCATTTTTGCCTCTTCATCAGAGTCACTGTGTGCCCTGGAGGACTGAAAACAGCAGAGCCGTGTTGGGATGGGACAGGGCAGCTGGGAAGATTGGGCTCATTCCCTACTAAGTGCCTCACTCCTGTACTGCCCCCATAGAGGAAGAGGGGTTCAAATTTATTCCTCAGCCAGATGGCATGTGCCCCCTCTCCTGGAATCTCACGTCACTTATGATGGACCAAAATTCCAAAAGCTGAATCCATGACTGTCAAAGTCTGGTATGGCAGGATGTCAACAGTAATCATTTCTGGGCAGAGGGATGATTTTCTCTTCCCATCTTGCTTTGTATAAATACATTTTCTATAATAAGATTGTATTACTTTTCTCATGAAGAAATAGCAAAGTACTGTTTTACTCAAAATATGAATAGAGCCAGGCATGCTAGCAGCTTATGTCAGTAATCCCAACACTTTTGGAGGCGGAAATGGGAGGGTCACTTTAGCCCAGGAGTTTGAGACCAGCCTGGGTAACATAGTGAGACCCCGTCCCTCCTCCCCCCAAAAAAATCTACAAAGCATTTATCCTGGATTATTCACAGGGGCCAAAAAAAAAAGAAAAAAAAAAAGAAAATTCAGGCCTCTTATAGCCATGAGCTATGAATATGAAAATATGCAAATGTGAAAGAAAAGCCAGCACATCTGAGTTTTACTTTTACTTTCACACCTCTGTCTACCATATTCCAAGAGGAGAAACTTGGTCATTGAAAGGAATCGATCAAATCCAAAGAACAAAACTACTGTGTTCATTAAACTTCTTAGTGTTCACAAAGCTTTAGCTGCAGGTTGAATGGGACAGCCCGAATTGGGCTCACCTGGGCTGCAGGGAGCAGAGATAGCACCACTGCACTCCAGCCTGGGCAACAAAGCGAGACTCTCTCTTAAAAAAAAAACAAAGTTCAGAAATTCAAAGTTGTGAGTTATTTTTAAAATAATAATAATTATAATAATAATTCACAATAAAGATGAGGACAAAGTGTGAGCAAATGGTGGTTTCTGTCCGGCTTTGTTGAGCTGAAGCAGCCTCTCCCTGCTGGGACTTTTGGGGAAAAAGGGTATGTGTTGCTCTTCAGATCCCAAGCCTCATGCCCCTACTGGGCCCTGTGTGGTGCTTCTCAGCACACTGGGAGAGCCACCGTTGGAACGCACACCTGGGGGACCTGGTGGGTGACGGTGCGGTGAGTGGGGGCCACAGCCTGACTCCAGGGAAGCCAGCGAGCTCAGAGCTGGAGGAGTCAGGACACCCCCGATGGGTCAAGAGTTGGTTTTGCTGCCAGTTGGCATCTGATTGAACCATCCCTTCACTTCTCCGTGCCTCACTTTCCTTACCAGACGTGCTCTGCTGATGCCATTCTCTCCTGTTCAGTCCTGCCTTCACCATTGAAGAGAAAGAGCAAACTGCTAGGCAGCAGCATTGATTTTTTTAAGGAAGTGGAAAGAGAGCTGGGAATAACAAGTCAGGCTCACTTCCCCTACCTCACCTGGTGGGTTTGTTTGTTTCGTTTTGTTTTTGTTTTGAGACTGAGTTTCGCCCTGTCACCCAGGCTGGAGTGCAGTGGTGTAATCTCGGCTCACTGCAATCTCCACCTGCCAGGTTCAATTGATTCTCCTGCCTCAGTCTCCCGAGTAGCTGGGATTATAGGCACCTGCCACACGCCTAGCTAATTCTTGTATTTTTAGTAGAGATGGGGTTTCACCCTATTGGCCAGGTTGGCCTCGATCTTCTGACCTCAGGTGATCCACCCACCTCGGCCTCCCAAAGTGCTGGGATTACAGGCATGAGCCACCATGCCTCGCTCTCACCTGGTGGTTTTGAATGTGAACTGAATGTGTTGGTAAATTAAGCATGCGGATAGACGTAAATAACACTTGGGCAGGAATATGGAGCAAGGGATGAGGATGGGTGCCCAGCTGTTGGAGAGGGTGATGGGGAGGCTGAGATCTGCCTGCCATGAACTGGGAGGAGGGGCTCCTCTCTCTCTTCACCCCCACTCTGCCCCCCAACACTCCCTAGAACTTATCCTCCCCTCTTCTTTCCCCAGGCGAGCCTTGAACCAGGATGGCTGAGCCCCGCCAGGAGTTCGATGTGATGGAAGATCACGCTGGGACGTACGGGTTGGGGGACAGGAAAGATCAAGAGGGCTACACCATGCTCCAAGACCAAGAGGGTGACACGGACGCTGGCCTGAAAGGTTAGTGGACAGCCATGCACAGCAGGCCCAGATCACTGCAAGCCAAGGGGTGGCAGGAACAATTTGCATCCAGAATTGTAAAGACGTTTTAAATACATTATTGTCTTAGATTGTCAGTAGAGTGAAACCTCATTAATTTGAGTGGGCCAAGATAACTCAAGCAGTGAGATAATGGCCAGGCACAGTGGCTCACGCCTATAATCCCAGCACTTTGGAAGGCCCAGGCAGGAGAATCCCTTGAGGCCACGAATTTGAGACCAGCCTGGGCAACATAGCAAGACCCCGTCTCTAAGAAAAATTTAAAAATTAGCTGGGTGTTGTGGTGCATGTCTATAGTCCTAGCTACTCAGGATGCTGAGGCGGAAGAATCACTTGAGCCCAGGAGTTCAAGGTTGCAGTAAGCTGTGATTATGAAACTGCACTCCAACCTGAGCAACAGAGCAAGACCCTGTTGGAAAAAAAAAAAGGAAGAAATTTACCTTGAGTTACCCTCATGAGTGAATGTACGGACAAAGATTGCAGGGGCTTGACAATCTTTCAAATACAGGGTACTTTTTGAGGCGTTAGCCACACCTGTTGGCTTATAAATCAGTAGTATTGATTAGCATGTAAAATATGTGACTTTAAACGTTGCTTTTTATCTCTTCCTTAGATCAGGCCTGACTGGCCTCTCTTTAGCAAGAGTTGGTTAGCCCTGGGATTCTTACTGTAGCCACATTAATAAACGACATCAACTTCTAAATATTCTATAATACCATCTTTTGGGCAAATTGACTTCGCCTCTTCCTTTCTCTTTCCAAATGAAATGTTTCATTTCACTGTCAGACCACATGGTCCGGGACCCCACGGAGCACACAGCCTTCCCTCCGTCTCCCCATGCTGGCCCTTCACCCACTGCTGGAGTGCCGAGTTGGTCCAAGGGTTGGACCAAGTTCTCAGGTTGTCTCAAGGTTGGTCCAGGCTGTCTCAGTGCTGGCTTGTGCTACAAGGAGCCCTTCTTTCCACGGGTGTGGCAGTGAGTGCTCACAGCAACAGCCCATGGTGCAGCCCGAGGGCAGGGTGGACTCAGTCCCTGCCTCCATACCCATTTCTAAGCAAGCAAAATGGCAAACACTCTACTTTTCTCTTTTAATGCTAAAAATAAGAAAACATGCTGCAGCCCAGGGTATGGGTAGTGGATGGAAGCCATGGAGTTCCAAGGTGGGAAGTGACCTCTACTGGATGCGTCTATTCAGGAAGATCACTGGAGTGGGTGGGGTCTCTGGGAGGTCCCCTGATTGTGGGAAGCTGGGACCACCAGCTTTCTCACACAGGGAGTGGCCATCCCAGCTTGGAGAGGTTCCAGGACTGGTTTCGACGCTCGTTTCAGATTTCCATCTGTTGAATCAGGGAAGGTGTTGGATTATGAGGAATTTGGGAATTAGGAAAGTGGGTGCAGGTAGGTTGGGGGGAGGTGAAGGAAGACATGGGCACATTACAGGAACAGGGGCTGCTCAGAGGTGTCCGAGAAGCTCTGGGTGAGGAGGTGAGAGGGAGAGGGGAATGCAGCTTGGCGCAGCCTCCCTGCCTGAGGTCAGCCATCACGTGGTGATGGAAAGAGGGAAATGTGCTTTCTGATGGCTCCAGCCAGTGCTGCCAGATTCAGCTCCCCAGGGAGGGCAGCTGAGTGGCTCCAAGCTAGGAGATCTGTTTTCTCCTTTGAATCCTTCTTAGAGGCTGGGCATGGTGGCTCACGCCTGTAATCCCAGCACTTTGGGAGGCTGTGGCGGGAGGATCGCTTGAGCCCAGGAGTTCCAGACCAGCCTGGGCAACATAATGGGACCTCGTCTCTACAGATAATAATTTTTAAAATTACCTGGGCATAGTGGCATGCACCTATAGTCCCAGCTACTCAAGAGGCTGAGGCAGGAGGATCGCTTGAGCCCAGGAGGCAGAGGTTGCAGTGAGCCAAGATCCCATCACTGCACTCCAGCCTAGGCAAAAGAGTGAGACTCCCATGTCCAATTATAATAATAATAAATAAATCTTTCTCAGTCCCTTCCTCACTGTGTCCCCCTCCACTAAACTTTTCCACCACCTCTCCCACTTCCCTCGCTCCCGCTTTCCCTCTCCTTCTCTCCCCACTCCATCTTTTTCTTTCTCTGCTGTTTCCCACCCCTTCCTCCTCTCCATCCTGCAACACTGCCTACCCTGTCCCCGCCCCACCCTGGTGCTCAGGATGTGTGAAGTGAGGGTGGTAGCCTCCAAGACCTCAACCCCGAAGGTTAGCCTGTTGAAACCACTCTCCCAGCTGCCCCTCGGCAGTTGGTGCTGTTGGGGGAAACTGGGATTGGGGGCCTCTTTTCCTGACAAAGAGATGAAGAGTTCCCTCACCAGGTGCCTGGGACTGGGGTGTGGGTGTCACAGCCTATCCCAGCGCATCTGTTTGCATCATGATTAATAGTGCTACTTTCAACTGGGGGCGGTGGCTCACGCCTGTAATCCCAGCACTTTGGGAGGCTGAGGTAGGTGGATCACGAGGTCAGGAGTTCAAGACCAGCCTGGCCAACATGGTGAAATCCCGTCTCTACTAAAAATACAAAAACTAACCGGGTATGGTGGTGGGCGCCTGTAGTCCCAGTTACTCAGGACGCTGAGGCAGGAGGATCAATTGAACCTGAGAGGTGGAGGTTGCAGTGAGCCTAGATCATGCCACTGCACTCCAGCCTGGGCAATAAGCGCAAAACTCCATCTCGAGAGAAAAAAAAAATAGTGCTGCTTTCAGCCTGGGCACGGTGGCTCATGCCTGCAATCCCAGCACTTTGGGAGGCCAATGTGGGTGGATCACGAGGTCAGGAGTCCAAGACGAGCCTGGTTAACATGGTGAAACCATGTCAAGAAGAGACTCCTTCTCTCTCTCTCTTTTTTTTTTTTTTTTTTTAAGACAGAGTTTCGCTCTGTCGCCAAGGCTGGAGTGCAGTGGCACCATCTCGGCTCACTGCAACCTCCGCCTCCTGGGTTCAAGCGATTCTCCTGCCTCAGTCTCCCAAGTAGCTAGGATTACAGGTGCCCGCCACCACGCCCAGCTAATTTTTGTATTTTTAGTAGAGACAGGGTTTTACCATGTTGGCCAGGCTGATCTCGGACTCCTGACCTCATGATCTGCCCACCTCGGCCTCCCGAAGTGCTGGGATTACACGCACGAGCCACTACGCCCAATCAACTCCTTCTCAAAAGAAAAAAAAATAGTGCTGCTTTCTCTTTCAAGTGTCCTGATTTGGGTGATAGTAAATGCCACCCTACTTATAAGGGAACTACCTCAGAATGCTAATTGGGACATTTTTGTAGCACTCTACTATTGGCAATAGGTGATGCTCACAACAGCCTGTGAGGGTGGATGACATCCACTTCACAGATGACAAAGGAGCCTCGTGGTCAGACCGTGGGCTGCCGGAGCAGGTTCATGGCTGCAGCCCCACATGGGCCATATTTCCCCCTTGTCACTGTTTCCACCAAGCCCCCTTGGAACTTCAGTTATTAAACTCTCTTGGGTGGAATTCAAGTTAGAATCACAACAGATGCCTCATATGAATTGTGCCAGTGAAAAATGACATTCTATTTAGAGGCAGGGCAGCCTGGCTTAGAGTAAGTTTAAAATATGTGTTATGCTGCAGCAAATGTACCATGATCCTGTAAGATGTTCACAACAGGGGAACTGGATGTGGGGTATATTCTCTGTACTAACTTCGCAAGTTTTCTATAAATCTAAAACTGTTCCAAAATAACAAGTTCCTTTAAAATTAACTCCAGGAGACCAGATGCAGTGGCTAATGCCTGTAATCCCAGCACTTTGGAAGGCTGAGGCAGGTGGATTGCTTGAGCCCAGGAGTTTGAGGCCAGCCTGGGCAACGTGGTGAAATCCCGTCTCTACAAAAAATACAAAAATTAGCCAGGTGTGGTGGCGCACTCCTGTAGTCCCAGCTACTTGGGGGACTGAGGTGGGAGAATCATCTGAGCCCAGGAGTTTGAGGCTGCAGTGAGCTGTGATTATACCACTGCACTCCAACCTGGGCAACAGAGCGAGACCCTGTCTCAAAAAACAAAAATGAAATAAAGTCTGGGAAAGAAGTGGGTTTTACCACTCTTATTTTCTGAAGAGAAACTAAATTTAATGTGTAAAGTGAGGACAAGTTCACCAAGTTAGTGTTTGAGTTGCCTAAAATATGTTTGCTAAAACTATTCAATGCTTTCACATAAAACATGATCAGAAGTTCTATGCCAAAACATATGTGTGTGTATATATATATGCACTATATATACTGTATGCAAAAATGCAAAATCTAAATTGCCAACCTTTTTGAAACTGCTCTGAAGGGAAAGCATTTGAAGATAAATTGCTTACCCAAAGAACATACTTTCCAAGAAAGCAAGTAATACTTAAGGTGTTCATAGTCCTCATCAAATTAATTCTTGCTACTGAAAGCTTACAAGGAGCTGTTTTTATGTCGGGTGTGACAGGTTTGACTTGGCAGAAGGTGTCACTTTACTAACAACATTTTAAATAAGTGACAGAAGACAAGAAACTACATGTTAAATACCAGAACAAAGAGTGTCTAAGTGGATGCTAAGAGTTGAAATATGGCTGGATACCTGCCCAAGACAGCTGAAAAGTAGATGAAAGTTGGTTACCTATAAACTAGTGCACCCTAATGAATTAAAAGGTGTTGATGAGTTAACTTGTTATGCCTTCCAGATAAGACATGCAAATGGGGCTTCTTCCTCCTTCCCTCCTTCCAAGGAATTTAACAAGGAGACCAATGCAAATGATAAGAACTGTAGGGCTCAAGCTGGGAACAGATTGGGGAAAGGGGGACCATCATGCCCATATAGATGCCCCTGTGCCCTGGCAGTCAAGGCTTCTGAAAAATAACGAAACCCAGAAGTCTGCATGATGCTGCCTTATCATTTGTCCAAAGCCTTCTTGCGGCAGTTTGCAGGCTCTTGCGAGCTCCAGGACCAAGGAGCTATGTTCGTGCTGGAAGCTTGTTTAGGACGAGCTGTTCTTTGTGGGATGGGTGCAGCCAAGGCCAGGTGTCCAGGGATGGTGTTTTAACAAAGCGTGTGAGGTGTCTGATCTCACAGTGCACTTGAATTCCACTTGCCTTGTTTTCATCTTCTCATTCTGTTTCATGCACAGAACCAGCCCCATCCTGAAAGTGACTCTAAATTACTCCTGCCCCAGGTGGAGTGCCTTTCTCAGAGTTCAACAGAGCCTTCCTGTCGCCCAAGGGACAACTCCACTGAATGCCCAGGCCTAACAAATAAAAACCAAACTCTGTGCTCCCCCATCCTGGGCCATTACTGGTTTCTCTACTGCTGTTGGTGGTACCACCATCAACTTGTCCATCATGACCCTGGCCAGTTCCTCCCACAACCCTCCACAGCACCCAGGGACCTCACCTCCATTCCATCCGACACAGACCTCCTCACCACAAACCTTGGTTTTGCAACAGCAGCCCTGAGACCTTTACACCCTCCTCCCTTCATCCTGTCCCCCACCAAGGCCCCAGAGCCATTCCTTAAAGCAGGGCTCCACAAACTATGACCCACAGGCCAATTCTGGTACCCAGCCTGTTTTGCACAGCCAGTGAACTGACAATGATCTTTTCATACAACCAGAAAAAAAAAAAAAAAAAAAAAAAAGCCCACCATTCTGAGTATGTGACTTCCATGTTCAAGATGTCTCATGTTCAGAAAGGCCCCTGGAAAAGGAGGAAGGGTATGAGCTGGGCACAAAGGGAGACCCTCTCAGCTGAGCTCCTCCCATCCAGACATTTTCCTGGACTTCCTATCCAATGACTTCCCTTAGCTTCTCATCAGCCACCCCTGCCTGCCCAGGAAGCTGGCAGATGTGGCCTTTTAACTGGGCACAGCTCTGTTCTATATCATATCAGGGCTCTGTTCCCAAGGAAGGTAGAGAGAATGGACACCAGGTGGACCCTCAGCAGTCTGTGCCACAGAGGGAGTGTTTGCAGTTTCCACACTAAAAGTCCCCATGTGCTTGACGGGATCTGTGACTACAACGTGATGCTTGACTTTTCCTCATATGACCAGAGCCACTTTGTCCATCTGGTGCAATGGTCAGCTACCTGCTAGGGGCCCTCCAGGATTCCCAGTTGATTCCATATCTGCATCACCACCATCAGCACTAAATAAAATACTCAAGTTCCTGCTGGTGAGCATGAGCAGTGCTACATTGGGCCCTTCAACCAAGGTGACAAGGACTGAAAATAATCACTGCCACTTATTGGGGGCTTCTCATCTGCCAGGCATGGTACAAAGTGCTTTAAATAAGCATTCAACAGTTTCATGCTGACAGAAGCCCTGTGAGCCAGTGGAGCTACTTCCATGCCCATTATACAAGGGAGAAAACTGAGGCAGAGGGAGGTTAGGTAATTCGGTCAGCATCACACAACCAATAGGTGGTGGAGCCAGGATTTGGGCCCCATCTGCCTGACTCTCTAGAGGCTCTGATCTATCCAGAGTTGAGTCTAAGCCATGAATAGGGCAATTAGAAAGCAGAGGAAACCCATTCAGCCACCATGTGCATGAGAGTGAGGAATTTCTGTCATACAGAGGGGAGTGAATTCACTGAGCTGAGAGCTGAGGAACCACTGATCTGATGGCTGAGACACCACTGGGAAGACTGGAGAGGCTTTTCTGGGCATGCATTGCCAGGCACAGGAGAAGCTGAGGGAAGATGACTAAGAGGTACTGGCAAAGAACTCAGAAATTCTGATGGAAGCTTTACATGCTACCATCACATCCATCCATCTATCCACCCATCCATCCACCCATATCTTCCTCCATCCACCCAATCATACATACATCCAGTCATCTGTACACCACCCACCCACCCATCCATCCATCCATCCATCCATCCATCCATCCATCCATTCATCCATTCCTTCATCCATCCCATCATCCATCCAATTATACATACATCCAATCATATATCTGTACATCATCCATTCTTCCCTCCATTCATCTATCCATCCACCCATCCCTTCCTTCATCCTTCTCATCATCCATCCAATCATACATATATCCAGTCATATATCTGTACATCACCAGCTCCATCTATCCATTTATCCATCCATCCTTTCTTTCATCCATCAATCATCCATCCATCATACATACATCCAACCATACATCTCTACATCATTCATTCTTCCATCGATTCATCCAATTATCCATCTCTTCCTTCCTGTATCTATCCCATTATCCATTTGATCATACATACATCATCTATACATCATCCATTCATCCAACCATCCATTCATCCATCCATCCATCCACCCATATCTTCATCCAATCAATCATACATACATCCAATCATCTACACATCACCCATCCATCCATCCATCCATCCATCCATCCATCCATCCATCATCCAGTCGTATATTCAATTACACATCCATCCAATTATACATTCATACATGCATCTAATCATTCAATTATACATATACACATCCATATAATTATACATCCAATCATACCTCTATCCAATTATACATTCATACATCCAACTAATAAATTATTAATTCATATATCCATCCTTATAATTATACATCCATCTAATCATTCAGTAATTCACCCATCCATCCAGTCATCTATCCAATAATACATTCATCCAATCATCCATCCATCCATCCACCCATCCATCCATCCACCCATTCATCCATCCATCCATCCACCCACCCATCATGGTTTGAGCCATGATTTACTACCATGGTCCACTGTGGACAGCCCAGGTGGGATTGAATTGAAGAGAAGCCCAGGGCTGCCCCCATAAACATTTGGCTCCTTTACATCGATGAGAACTAGATCCACATGTATAAATCCTCATGCTTTGAAGGTGCTTTTACCAACATTCACTCATGGGATTCTCCCAGCAGCTCTAGGAGGTAGAGTTGAGGTCATCTCACCCATTTTACAAATGAGGAAACAGAGGCCCTGAGAGGCAGGTCCAAGTCCACCTGACCAGAAAGAAGTGGAACTGGGACTTGAACCCAGCCATCTTGCCCCTTGGTCCCGTGCTCTCTAGCCTATAACTCCCGCTTCCTGGTAGGGCACCTCCAGGAGGACCCTATCGGCTGGCCTTGGGCCTGCCCTTGAGTCTTTTGCTGTGTGTGGCCATCCTTCCTCCCTCAGGAGAGTGTGTACTCCCAGAGCACAGACTGTATCTTCTGAGCATTTTGTCCCTTCCCAGTACCTAGCACTCAGCTCTGTATACATCAGGCTCTCAAGAAGTCTCAACCTTCCAGAGGGTAAGGTCTTGACCTGCTCTGCCCCGGATACTGCAGGATGCATTGATAAGCCCATAAAATAACCAGGGCAGATTGACTCCCAGTGGCCAAAGTACCACAGGGAAGGGACAATTCAGTCCTTCTAGGAGGAGGAAGTAGTTTTCTAATTTCTATTAAGCCAACAAAAGCTGCCTTACTAAGGGCATTATTGGTGGAGGGTGTGACTGTCAACCACTGTGATCATTTGGGCCTCTCTTGCCCAAGCTTCCCATTCTGAAAGGACAGTTTTCTTGTAGGTACCCATGGCTGCCATTTCAAATGTAACTCACAGCTTGTCCATCAGTCCTTGGAGATCTTTCTGTGGACGCTTGATGGCATCCAAACACCACCTAATGTCCACTTAGAAGTAAGCACCGTGTCTGCCCTGAGCTGACTCCTTTTCCAAGGAAGGGGTTGGATCTCTGAGTGTTTTCCTAGGTGTCTGCTTGTTAATTAATAGCAATGAACAAAGCAGAAGGTTCATGCGTAGCTGGGCTTTCTGGTATTTGCTGCCCGTTGACCAATGGAAGATAAACCTTTGCCTCAGGTGGCACCACTAGCTGGTTAAGAGGCACTTTCTCCTGTCACCCAGGAGCAAACGCACATCACCTGTGTCCTCGTCTGATGGCCCTGGTGTGGGGCACAGTCATGTTGGCAGGGAGGGAGGTGGGGTTGGTCCCTTTTGTGGGTTTGTCACAAGGCCGTGTTCCAACTGTTTCCATGGGGAGCAATTTTCAGCTCCACAAGACACTGCTCCCCAGTTCCTCCTGAGATTAAAAGGGGGCGCTGGGGAGAGGCCGCCGTTCTGAGGCCTCACCATGTGTGTTCCAGAATCTCCCCTGCAGACCCCCGCTGAGGATGGATCTGAGGAACTGGGCTCTGAAACCTCTGATGCTAAGAGCACTCCAACGGCGGAAGGTGGGCCCCGCTTCAGACGCCCCCTCCATGCCTCCAGCCTGTGCTTAGCTGTGCTTTGAGCCTCCCTCCTGGCTGCATCTGCTGCTCCCCCTGGCTGAGAAATGTGCTCACTCATTCGGTGCTTTGCAGGACAGTGTGGCGGGAGCTGAGCCCTGCTTCGATGCCTTGCTTGCTGGTGCTGAGCGTGGGCACCTTCATCCCATGTGTGCTCTGGAGGCAGCCACCCTTGGAGAGTCCCGCGCACAGCTCCACAAAACCCCGCTCCATACGATTGTCCTCCTCATACCCCCTTCAAAAGCCCCCTCTTCTCTCTTTCTTCAGGGGCCAGCAGGTCCCAGAGCAGCCATTTGGCTGAGGGAAGGGGCAGGTCAGTGCACATCTGATCTTGGTTTAGTATCTTTCATTTTGGGGGCTCTGGGTGTGGCCTGGGCCTCTGGACTTTGGCCACGATGTTTGTTCCGGCCCTTCTAACCTGTCCTTTCCAGACACTCAGCATCTAGGTTATTAGGACTCACATACTTCCTGACATGCTCCTCAGTCCTGATTTTGACCATCTTCTCTTGCTTCCCATCTGTATCAGTCAAGACTGCATTTGGCTGTAAGAAACAGAAACCCCAACTAACTGTGGCATTTACATGAAGAGGTTTACTTTTCTCACATAATCAGATGCCTGAACTTGGCCAGCACCTCAAGGGTCACTGATGCTCTCCCGTCCTTATTTTCTGTCATCTTTAGTGGTTGGATTGTTGCCTCATGGTTACAAAGTGGCTGCTGCACTTCCAGGCATCACATCTGCCTTTGAAGCAGGAATGAGTTGCAAAGTAAAGTGGCCAAAAGGGCCCTGAAACTAAATGCGTCCCCTTAGGAAAACAGGAGTTTTCTTGCAAGTGGCAGTCTTCCACTTATGTCTCACCAGCCAGAGCTGGGTCTTATGGCCACCCCTTGCTGCAGGCAAGGCTAGGACATTGAGCATTTTGCCTTCCAGCCTCTTTAGCAGAATAAATCAAGGGAGAAGAATGTTAATAATGGCTTTCAAGTGACTAGTTGGCAGTATCTGCCCGTCTGTCTCTCCATCCTCCCCTTGGAGGTTCAAGGTTCCTTTCTTAGCACTTCTTCAGGCTCTGCACATTCATTTGGATCTTGTGTCTTGGGGTGAAAAACTTGCCCAAGTGTCTCTGCAAGCATCTACCTTTGGATGAATTTGGAAAGTGGCTGTCAAGTGCCCGCCCCTTGCTTGGTACAATGCTGCATCTTTAGAGGATGCAGCAGGCGTGGGCCTTGCTGCTGAGGTTCTTAGCCTCATAAGAATATCCAGGTTAGATTCTCTTGGCTCCTTCTTAGAGCTAGTGATGCAAGACACTTCCTGTTCATCTTGTCGGGATGGTTTTGCAAGTTGCCTGCCATCCTGAGAAAGTCTACAAAACGATGCCAGACCTCATGCCAGCTTCCCAAGCCTTGGCTCTCAGTGCTCCCTCAACAGTCTGGAAGAATCTCCCAAACAAGTCTCAATGCCCTCTGGACCCTGTGCAGGCGTGAGACTCAAGAGCACTGGCTCCCACCCCTGGTGGAGGGAGCCCTGCTGGGGCTGGGATCTTGCCTGGTTGCTCTGCCTGCACCCAAGACAACCATAATTAAAATGTCCTTCATTGAACTTGGAAAGCCTTCAAAGCTGACAACTCCTTATGTGTACCTGGAGTGGCCTGGGAGTGTGCCAGGGCATTGCTTGAGAGGAACACTGATTTGGAAGCGTTTACCTTGATGAGAGACTGACAGCAGCTCCTGGTAGCCGAGCTTTCCCTCCTGCCTCTGCTGTGAAGGTGGACCCATGCGACAGTCAAATGCCTGACTTTGGATAGGACCGGACCTATTTATTGCCATGCAAGGGAATAAATTTTTGAATTATGGGTCATGGGCTTGGAGACAGGGGTTAGAGCTGGGAGAAGTCTTGGAAGTCACCTAGAGAAGACACTGCCATTTTGCAGATGAGGAAACTGTCCAATCAAAATGGACCAAGGATTTGCCCAAAGTCTCACAGCAAAACCATAGCCCCCGCCCTAACCCCCCCAGTCCCCGTGCTGTCTCAGTTGTAATTCTCGCCTTAAGGATCAAATAGTTATGAGCAATCATCTGGTTTTCAGTATTCTTTTAAAATGCCTGGGGCCATGCCCAGCAGTCCCTTTCACTGGGGTTTAGACAGGGCTGCCGGGCTTTCCTGGTGGATGAGCTGGGCAGTTCATGAGCCAGTAGCACTCAGCAGCATGTCAGTGTGCTTCCTGGGGAGCTGGCAGCAGGGGCTTCAGGCCCTGCTTCAGGGCTGCTTTCTTGCATATGGCTGATCCCCTCCTCACTCCTCCTCCCTGCATTGCTCCTGCACAAGAAGCAAAGGTGATGGGCATGGCTCATCCTGGCTCCTCTAAGGTGGTTCTCGGTGGTTTCCAGATGTGACAGCGCCCTTAGTGGATGAGAGAGCTCCCGGTGAGCAGGCTGCCGCCCAGCCCCACATGGAGATCCCAGAAGGAACCACAGGTGAGGGTGAGCCCCAGAGACCCCCAGGCAGTCAAGGCCCTGCCCGGTGCCCCAGCTGACCTGCGACAGAAGTGAGGGCACTTTGCATGTTTATCCTCCTGTGGGGCAGGAACATGGGTGGATTCTGGCTCCTGGGAATCTTGGGTTGTGAGTAGCTTGATATCTTGGTGCCCAGCTACCTCCCTGGCTGCCTGCCAGCCTCTCAGAGCATTTAGGGCCTTCTGGACTTCTTCTAGACGCTCCTCATCTTGCCTCAGTCAGCGCATCAGTTCCAGGGAGTTCTCTGCAGGATTTTCTGGGGCAGGTGGTGGCAGACCCGTGCCTTCTTGGCACCTGAGGTCAGCCACCCTCCTGCTCAGACTGTCCGGCACAGGGCCACCTCCCAAGGGGTGGACCCAAAGATCACCTGAGCGCACAGAGGGTGCAGATGACTGGACCGCATCTTTTGGTGATCTTAATGAGGTGGTCCCAGAGGAGCTGAGACATGTGATCTAGCATCCAGTTCTGGGACTCTGTCTCCTTTTCAAACATATTCGTGTAGGACAGGCATGACGAGAATGCCTTGTCAACACGGGTGATGGGGAATTGATCGGACAGGGCGCTGGGCTCAAGGCTGCAGTCACCCAAGAGTGGCTCAGCTCCCCAGGCCCTAGGAAACGCCCGCACAGCCTGGAGCTCCTGGAGTCATTTCCTTCACGTCTCTTCACTGCACTTACGTAAAGATGCCAGCCATTGGTTTGGTGATTTGGAGGGTGCCCAGTTGCCCAACAAGAAATGCAGAAGAGGCCTAGACAGGATTTCATCAGCAATGGAGAGCAGGGAAGATGTGCCCAGAAAAGAGTTTCTTTTCCTTCCTAAAGATGGTGCTCCCTGCAGCTACTGGGGAAGCCTGCAGCGTTCTCTAGGGCTCTGTGTGTTGAGACCAGCCCCTCCCTGGCCCCTTCTGAGTGCATTTCTGCTTTGTGACTTGATCCGTGAGGTCCCCTGAGATGGGCAGAGGGGATGTCCTCGAAGCTGGGGCAGAACCTCATCCTTGAACGTGAAGGATGTTTGAAGACCGTGGCACGATCACGGGATGCGATCACGGGGAACTTCAGTTTCTCTCCTCTTCTCCCTTCAGTTATTTCACTGGGGGAAATCCCTCCCCTGCCCAGAATGAAAACTCTAGCCAACTCTTGACTTTTCCATCACTCCAAAGTAATTGAAAGTACGTTAGTCTCCACAGTGGCAAAACACAGTGTGCAAATGCTAAATAATTAGAACAGCCAGTCCCATGTGACAGTCAAAGCTTCTAACTCCATTCAAAGTTGCCGCCATTCCCCTTGGGGGCTGGCGGGGAAGGGAGGGGTAGGAGAAACAGGAAGGTTCTTACTGAGTCGGTCCTGGTGTGAGCCATGTCACACTCCCTGCATAGGTTTCAAGGAGATACTCTTTCTCTCTCTCTCCATGGGGACCTTATTTGAATTCTTCTAGACTCTTCCCCCAGTCTGCCATCTCCAGCTATCCTCCCCTGAAGAGCCCTTCCTCTGCACTGGATTCTGGTGGCCGTGTCATCTCCTCGGCCCTGTGGGAGTCTGAAGATCTGGCTGCAGCCTCACCTCTGAGGTCCTGCTGGTTGCCACCTCTTAGACATGATCTGAGGCTCCCATGCACTCTCTCTGACCTGTGCCCACATGGGGCCCACGGGAAACATGCTGGCAAGCAAACTGTGGGTGTGCGGACAGTTCTCAGGACTGTAGCATCTGTCCTTTGCTCTGCCCCCAAAGCAAGGCCAGCCCATCTTCCATCTGAGAATGGGCAGATTCTCAGTGTTCCTTGGTGGGGCCCTGATCATAGACCACCAGGTCCCTAACCAGAGGGGACATGCACCACATGTCCTCAACGTATTGACTTGAAACATTGTACTGGGACTGTGATGGGGGTGGCCATGTAGCCACTCCCACCACCCCCAAGCCACTCTCTCCAAGGAAATCCTCCTAAAGATCCCTTTACACCCTCCGTGTGGTGGGGTGGTTCTAGAGTTGGGTGCATGTGTCTTCAGCTACTGACAATGCAGACCTTAGTTGGCACCTCGCTCTGGCCCATCCTATTTGCTGTTCTTGGCGCTCCAGTGAAACTCCCCATGGGCCATCCAGTTAGGGTGCAGAGTGGCCACCCCCTTGCAGGATCCTGCCTTGCTGGAGAGCACAGGGCCCTCCTGGCTCTTGTAAAACATTCCGCAGGGTACAGAGAGGCCATTGGTGATGTGAGGTCCAACCTCCACTGTGCCCTCCCTCCCTCCTTGGTGTTTCCAAGCAGCTCCCTTGCTGGGGTCAAGCGGTGGCAAAGACAGCACAGCCTCCAATTTCTGACTCACGCCAGGCCCGGCTATCACAGCTCTGCGCTGGTGTGTGACAGCAAGGTGACTCACCCAGTGCCGTGGCAGTGACAGTGTCCAGGGAAGCCTCCACATGCTCTCTGTCTCAAGGACTCTGGCATTTAGTGGGATTTGCTGTCACTCTGAGCCTTTCTACCATTGCCATCACCTTGTCAGAAACTCAGGCCGAATCTGCACTCAGAGCTGTGCCCAGGCAGTTGAGCCAACACTCGCTCAGTGATGTTGTTGCATGACAAGGCACTGTCACCACTGGGCCTCGTGGGCAGCGCAGTGTCGGCTGGATGGACCCGGAGGGTGTCTGTGTCATGCTAGTGCTAGTGATGGGAGCCCCCTGAGCCCATTGCCTACCCTCCCATCCCCTTAGCAGCTGCCTGGGGACAGCCAATGGCCTGGGCGTTTCTGAGGCTACCACATGGCTGCCAGGAACCTCGCGAACCTTTCTCTCCCTTGCCTACAGTCTTCACACAGGCCTGTGCTGGCCAGTGGTGGGGATCCAGCATTCCTGTCTTAGGTGCAGAGAGTGACTGACTCATTGCAGGCCTGGGAGATAAGACTGATGGCCCGACCAGCAACATGTATGCATTTCTCAGAGGCAGTGACCTCTATCACTGCCCTCAGGAAATGCTGGTGATTCTGGTGGCCTGAGGTCAATGCATGTCAACGTGGCCAACTTGCCTTATAAACTCTTCTTCTGGACAATTGCATGCATTGTCCTGTAACAGTGTCCTGTTGTTTATGATGCAGAAATTGGTGTTTTTAAAGCACGTTGATTTTGGTACTATTGATGTGGTCAGGAACTTTCTCAGTCTTTCTTGTTTGGGGTGAGCTGTGGCTTCCTAAACAGGAACCCAAGATACCCCCAAAAACTGCTCAGTAGCACTGCCAGCCTCCCTCTTACCAAGTAGCACCCATTCAGGGCATTCTGTGAAAGGCATTTACCCAGAAGTTGGGAGGAAGGAAACGTAACATTTTGGGGCACCTACCATATGCCAGGCACCAGGCTAAACGTGTTCACACAAATTCTCTTACTAACCCTCACCATCCTTCTACAAGACAAACTAGTATCTGGGGTTCTAGATGAGGAAATGGAGGCTCAGAGAGGTTGAATGAATGCTGGTGCCTGGATACGAACTCCGTCTGCCTGACTCCACAACCCAGGCAAAGTCTTTCCTTGAACTTCCCAGCAGCCACTGCTTAGACACAGCCTCCACGACCACGGCTCAGCAGCAAACTGCTTCTCTGACCTCACTCAGCCTGTGTGTCCTTGTGGAGTGGGGCATTCAGGGCCCCAGTGGAGAAAGTCTTTCCTACTAGGTCATAGCCACACCTGCATGTGGGTGCTGTGCATTTTATTTAGTGAACTTTTACCACCAGCATCCTCAGCAATGACATTTGCAGAGAAGCCAGAGCTGAGACACCTTAGTATTCTTGGGACGTGACTTTCCTGAATGTTTTAGGGAAAATACCAGAAGACACAGAGAGCTTGGTTTCTAGCAAACAATAACTGTTTTGCTTTTACCCCCCTTCATTTGCTGACACATACACCAGCTGAGGAAGCAGGCATCGGAGACACCCCCAGCCTGGAAGACGAAGCTGCTGGTCACGTGACCCAAGGTCAGTGAACTGGAATTGCCTGCTGTGACTTTGGGGTTGGGAGGAGGGACATGGGGTGGGCTCTGCCCTGAAAAGATCATTTAAATGGACCCGAGCCCTAATTCACAAATCCAGGAGATTCTAGGGAGTTGGTTCTTATCAAAGGTTGGCTACTCAGATATAGAAAGACCCTTGGTGGTTTTTTTCTAATACCATTTCTGGGCAATTCCTAAGGCATTTAGAGTTCTGAAAGACCTAGTCCGACCTGGGAGCTGAGAATGAACGTCTAACAGGAACTCTAGGCTGGGTATGGTGACTCACACCACTAATCCCAACACAGGCGGGCCGATCACCTGAGGTCAGGCGTTTGAGACCAGCCTGGCCAACATGGTGAATTCCTGTCTCACTACAAATAAAAAAATTAGCCAGGTGTCCATGCTGGCTAACACGGTGAAACCCCATCTCTACTAAAAATACAAAAAATTAGCCAGGTGTGGTGGCGGGTGCCTGTTGTCCCAGCTACTCGGGAAGCTGAGGCAGAAGAATGGCCTGAACCCGGGAGGCGGAGCTTACAGTGAGCCGAGGTCGCGCCACTGCACTCCAGCCTGGGCGACAGAGCGAGACTCCATCTCAAAAAAAAAAAAAATTAGCTGGGCGTGGTGGTGGGTGCCTGTAATCCCAGCTACTCAGGAGGCTGAGGCAGGACAATCGCTCGAACCCAAGAGGCGGACATTGCAGGGAGCCGAGATCATGCACTCCAGCCTGGGCAACAAGAGTGAAACTCTGTCTCAAAAAGAAAAAAGAAACTCAAATACAGCGATTCTCACTGCAGGCTGCCCTCTGGCCGATCCAGGAGCAAGGCCTTAACCATGTCACCCCCAAGCGATTGCTTTTAAACTTTCTTCTCTGCAGCCTTCAACCCTTATGATTTTCTTCTCAGGTATCAGACTGCTGTGTTCAAGAAAGACAGCTTTGTGTAATCATTTATCATAAATATCTTAAGAACTTTAAAAATCCTAGAGATTCCTAACTTTAGGAAATGGGAGACCCGTGATACTGATATAATGTGGGCTGGGCTTGTTTTCTGTCATTTGCTAGATAAATGAACTTGAAAGCCTACTGTAAAATGTGGAAGCTTCTAGATTGCAAAAGGGCTGGGAAGATGCTGTTCTTTTCTCCTGAGTGATGGGCTCTGTCCAGTGTTCAGAGCTGCCTCTGAGGCCATCTGATCCTAGGAGACTCTGCCTCGTTGAGGGAATTTTGAGGCCTAACTACACATTCCTGCCCCCAGAGAGGTCACAGCCTATAGCAGGCTGACGTTTCTCATCTCACATGGCACAGAAAGGCACATTTTCATTCTTAGGCTAACAAAGAGCTTCAAAAACTAGAAGCTTGGCTCCTGTTTCTTTTAGGTCATGTTTTTCAACTTAGGTAAAACTAGAGGTTTTGATAGCGTATGACCTCTAGAAATCATTGCTTTCCATAAACAGAAGTGGATCTGAGTTTTTTCTACTGATTTTTAGTGCAGGCTATGTCTACATGCCCACAGAACATATTCCATGCAAGAGAAAAAGCCCAGGCCACCATCTTTGCTGGGAACTTGACTTTTGCGCTCACTGAATTTTAAGCTTTCTGACAGCAGCCTGGAATCATGGAGGGATAAAGTACCTATTAGTAAGATGGAAAAAGGTGTTTCAGGATGGAGCTGCAGTCTTTTGAGAGTAAGCCATGGGAAGGCCTGTATACGATGGGTGGGCTTTTCTTCTGTAAGTGTCTAGAGACCAGGCCTCCTGAAGAGGGCATGGGGGCTTAACTTACCTGGACTACTGTGTTTACAATACTCATTTATCTCGAACTCCTCCTAACCCCTGAGAATTGCTACATTTAATATTTGCTGAGTACTTCCTAGCATTCTCCCAGCCAGGCTGGGTGCCGTGGCTCATGTCTGTAATCCCAGCACTTTGGGAGGCCAAGGCAGGCAGATTTCTTGAGGCCAGAAGTGTGAGACTAGCCTGGCTGACATCGTAAAATCCCATCTCTACTAAAAATACAAAAGTTAGCCGGGCATGGTGGTACACACCTGTAATCCCAGCTACATGGGAGGAGTAGGAGGCAGGAGAGTTGCTACTGAGGCAGGAGAATTGCTTGAACCTGGGAGGTGGAGGTTGCTGTGAGCCGAGATCATACCACTGCACTCCAGCCTGGGCGACAGAGTGAGCGAGAGTCTGTCTCAAAAAAAAAAAAAAAAAAAAGAACGTTCTCCTAACCTGGCTTCTTCCTCCAGGGGTGTAATTAATCATGTCAGTTTCCTCATTGATACACACACACCCCCACACCTACACACGCTGTACAATCCTGTATCCATTACTTTTCAAGGTACGTTTACTATTTATGTTTGGGATCCTTGTCTCTTTTTTAATAGTGTTTCTTAAAGTCTTGTATTATATCAGAGTACTGTAACATCACAGTCAAGAGCACTCTAGTAAGCTCTAGGAGGAAAGCGCCTTCTGGAAGGCAGTGGAGACCTGTCCTGTTGGGGCGGCATAGGGGCAGCCCCTGTCTCTGGTCAGTTCTGGCGCTCAGGCTCAGGGTTTCCTGTAGGCTGCTCTTCCCAGAGACTGACCAAGGGCTCTCATAAGGCACCTGCAGACCCTGTAAGAAGCAGAAGTCAGTGTTTCCTGACACCAGTTGATACGTTCAGGATCCACTGATTAAACTACCTGCTGTGTGGCATGCATTGTGGTCGATGCCAGAAATAAGAATTGGAGGGGCCCATGAGCATGGCCAGTATCAGACTGAAGGTGCTGCTGGAGGTGCTGCTGCGCTGTGACCAGGCCTCTTGGGGATGAGCCCGTGGCAACCACCCTGCCTCCGATGGGGTGGGCCCACATGTTACCTGTGTGTGTCCATGACCACACCTTCCTCCCCCACCTCATCCAAATTTCTTTCTTTTCCAAGCCCCCGAATCCTTCAGGGCTGCAGGTTTTGTTTAAAGCAGAGCTGGTGAGTTGCATGGGTTGTTGTGTTGCGACTAGATGGGGTGTTCAAAGAGTTGGGAGTTAAAAAACATAAAGGGTGCTTATTAGGAGAACCAAGGAGTATAATTGTCCTGTTCTTAATATGCAGCCAGATTAATGAATGTCACATGAATGAACCAGAAAAACATGAAATGTGCCCTTGATCAGCTGGGTTGGTGTGCAGCAAGCTGTGTGACCAAGGGACAGCAGTGCTCCTGAGGGCCGTCACTGTCTGCTGTGCAGAGCCCTTCCTCCCACGGGAGCCTACCTCACCTGTGCAAGGGGCTTGTCTGTGGTCAGTGACCTGGATAGATCTGAATGGGGCTTATTTTTTGAGGAGTCTTATGGCAGGTCTATCAGTAAAGACTCTATTCTTGATGATCACACATTTTGGATTTTCCAAATCTATCAGAGGATGGGCTTGAGGCAGAGTTTGTAGACACTAGTTTCACTGGTTTCATTTACCAAAAAGGGGAGCAGAAGTCAAGTATGGTGGCTCATGCCTGTAATCCCAGAGGCAGGAGAACTGCTTGAGCCCAGGAATTCGAGACCAGCCTAAGCAACATAAGGAGACCTGTCTCTACAAAAATAAAAAATAATATCTTAGTCAGACGTGGTGGCGTGCCTCTGTGGTCCCAGCTACTCGGGAGAGTGAGATGGGAGGATCGTTTGAGCCCTAGAGTTAAAGTTGCAATGAGCTGTGATTGCACCACTGCACTCTAGCCTGGGTGACAGAGCGAGACCCTGTCTCAAAAAAAAAAAAAGAAAAGAAAAAAGAAAGAAAAAAACTCATGCCTGTACTCCCAGCAGTTTGGGGGGCTGGGGTGGGCGGATCACAAGGTCAGGAGATCGAGACCATCCTGGCCAACATGGTGAAACTCCATCTCTACTAAAAACACAAAAATTAGCCGGGTGCGGTGGCGTGTGCCTATAATCCCAGCTACTCAGGAGGCTGAGGCAGGAGAATCACTTGAACCAGGGAGCCGGAGGTTGCAGTGAGCCGAGATTGCGCCACTGCACTCCAGCCTCGGCAACAGAGTGAAACTCTGTCTCAAAAAAAAGGGAGGCGGGGGAACAGTGAGAGGTAGGGAGAGGAAAGGGGATTCTCGCTACACCCAAGCCAGGTACCATCTAGAGGCTAGACTCTCTGGGAAGCTCAAATTCCCTAGAAAGCAGGAGAAGCTTCCTTAGCCCTCCCGCTTTCCCAGTAGATTAAGCCCATGAGCCCAAGGTGGCTCTAGATGTGTGACATGCTCTGTGCCCAACCAGAGCCCATCACAGGCAGAGGAATAACACCCACACCAGAAGGGCCCTCAGAGGTCACCACGTCCAGGAACCCTCCTTACAGATGAGGAAACTGAGGCCCAGAGAGGGGAGGACCCAGGGAGCTGGTGGCAGCTAGACCAGGAGAGTTGTCATTCCAAGCAAGCAAAGGCAACGAGATGAGCCCAGAGCTGTGCTCCCATCTCTTTGTTAGGGGGCTAGGATGCCCTCTCAATGTCATTTTGTCCAGGATGATGCTCCCTCTCTTAAGCAATTAATGCGCCCTTGTTAACCTTTTGCTATCGCTGCCTCTTCAAACCAGAGGAGTTGAGAGTTCCGGGCCAGCAGAGGAAGGCACCTGAAAGGCCCCTGGCCAATGAGATTAGTGCTCACGTCCAGCCTGGACCCTGCGGAGAGGCCTCTGGGGTCTCTGGGCTGTGCCTGGGGGAGAAAGAGCCAGAAGCTCCCATCCCACTGACCGCGAGCCTTCCTCAGCACCGTCCCATTTGCTCAGCGCCTCCTCCAACAGGAGGCCCTCGAGAGCCCTCCCAGGAGTGGGGACCAAAAGGTGGGGACTGGGCCGAGAAGGGTCCGACCTTTCCGAAGTCCGCCACCCCTGCGTATCTCCACACAGAGCCTGAAAGTGGTAAGGTGGTCCAGGAAGTCTTCCTCGGAGAGCCAGGCCCCCCAGGTCTGAGCCACCAGCTCGTGTCCAGCATGCCTGGGGCTCCCCTCCTGCCTGAGGGCCCCAGAGAGGCCACACGCCAGCCTTCAGGGACAGGACCTGAGGACACAGAGGGTGGCCAACACGCCCCTGAGCTGCTCAAGCACCAGCTTCTGGGAGACCTGCACCAGGAGGGGCCGCCACTGAAGGGAGCCGGGGGCAAAGAGAGGCTGGGGAGCAAGGAGGAGGTGGATGAAGACCGCGACGTCGATGAGTCCTCCCCGCAAGACTCCCCTCCATCCAGGGTCTCCCCAGTCCAAGATGGGCAGCCTCCCCAGACAGCCGCCAGAGAAGCCACCAGCGTCCCAGGCTTCCCAGCGGAGGGTGCCATTGCCCTCCCTGTGGATTTCCTCTCCAGAGTTTCCACAGAGATCCCAGCCTCTGAGCCCGAGGGGCCCAGTGCAGGGTGGGCTGAAGGGCAGGACATGCCCCCTGAGTTCACGTTCCACGTAGAAATCACACCCAACGTGCAGAAGGAGCAGGCGCACCCGGAGGAGGATTCGGGAAGGGCTGCATTTCCAGGGGCTCCTGGAGAGGAGCCAGAGGCCCGGGGCCCCTCTTTGGGAGAGGACACAAAAGAGGCTGAGCTTCCAGAGCCCACTGAAAAGCAGCCTGCTGCTGCTCCGCGGGGAAAACCCGTCAGCCGGGTCCCTCAACTCAAAGGTCTGTGTCTTGAGCTTCCTCGCTCCTTCCCTGGGGACCTCCCGGGCCTCCCAGGCTGCGGTTACTGCCACTGAGCTTCAGGCCTTCCCAACTCCTGCTGCTTCCGACATTCCTAGGACGCCACTAAACCGACTCCTGGGTGCAGCTGCTCCACTCCCTCGGTCTCCTCCCGTGCTCAGGCTGTGGCCACACGCGCCCCTCACGCTTGCCTGCCACTCTGCATGTCACCAGCACCCCCACCGCGTGCTCCCCACCTTATTTGACTCTCTGGCCACTTGATGTGTCCACAATGGCCCATCAGCCCACAGGAGGTTGGTGGGTGCCCTCCACCGGCAGGGTGGCAGCTTCCCTCACGGTGTCTAGAACTCGCCAACCCTCCCATGTAGGCACAAGCAGCCCCACTTTGCAGATGAGGAAACGGAGGCCCAGAGAAGTGCAGTAACTTGCCGAAGGTCACTGAGTAGTAAGTGACAGAGCCAGGTTTGGGATCCAGGTAGGTTGGCTCTGAAAGACATACCTGTCCTGCATCCCACAGCGCCTCCCAGGAGGTGCTGGAATGTGGACTCCTAACACGGAGATGGGCAGGGTACACACAGCAGGCGACACACACAGCATTCAGAGGTGGCCCAGAGCCCACACTGTGCCTTTGGCCCAGCACCCTGCCCCCACCCGCTCTGCCTTGTGGCAGGAAGATGAGGAGCAGACACAAGATCTCCCTGGTCCACATGCCGCCACCTCCCTCAGCAGAGGACGAGGAGATCCACATGCTGGCATTGCAGGGGGCTGAGCAGGGCCCATCTTGAGCCCTCAGGAGCATGACCACAGCAGCCCCGCAGGGTGGGATTGGTGTGGGGAGAGTCCCAAGTATCAGGGAGAGGAGAGTTGGTGTCCCGCGGGAGACCTCATAGCCACAAGGCAAGCTTGTCCATAAATTTGGGGCCCTTGGAATTTCACAGTTATTTGCCAAGCCCAGAAATGGATGTTACTGAAGCTCACAGTTGCAAGCATCTGTTAAATTTTTATTAGATTTTACTTTTAGAGAAAACTTTGAAATGCTATAGATAAAGAAGCCTGTGTTGAAAAGTTAAGACAGAGGCCAGGCACGGTGGCTCATGCCTGTAATCTCAGCACTTTGGGAGGCCGAGGCAGGTGGATCACTTGAGGTTAGAAGTTCGAGACCAGTCTGGCCAACATGGTGAGACCCTGTCTCTACTAAAAATACAAAAAAATTAGCTGGGCGTGGTGACGGGCACCTGTAGTCCCAACTACGGGGGAGGCTAAAGCAGAAGTGCTTGAACCCAGGAGGCAGCAGTTACAGTGAGCCAAGATCACACCACCGTACCCCAAGCCTGGGCGACAGAGCAAGACTCTGTCTCAAAAAATGAAATGAAGTAAAATAAAATAAAGTTAAGAGAGAAAAAGTATATCCTATATCCTATAACAGTAGGGGACAAATAACTGACCTGACAGGTTACTACAATATTTCCTGAAATGATGTTTTCTTGACTACCAGCCTACTGGAGGTGTGTCTGGGTTAAAAAAGAGTTCCATGGCCCAGTGACTGCGGGAAAAAAAAAAAAAAACAGACTAAACTAAGTTAAACAGGCTTTTCTGCTGCTGGACTTGTCAGAACCTTTAATGTACTAACAGTCATTGTGACCCTCTGAGAAGGTCACAAGTGGGTTTCCCAAACTTACTCGATTCTACCTGCTAACATTTCCTGGAGGAGGACTTGTTCAGTGCTTCTGCAGTTTGGGAAATGTTGATTTAGCAGGTGATTTTGTTGTGCCATGGATGGTGCTGGCTGATATGGGCAAAGGAAAGAACACGTGAGTCAGATTCGCCTGGGGCTCTTATTAAAGTGCAGGTTACCGGGGCCACTTTCGGCTTACAAACCCAGTTGTGGGGTAAGCCTGGGAGTCTTTTAGCAGGTGATTCTGCCATATAGTATAGTTGGAAAACCTCTGGGCATACTCATTGCTGGTCCCTCTAGAAATCCAGGTGACAATAGCCAACGAGAAGCTCCAAGAGACCCGATTGTCTGTGGGGTAGAGGGAATATGATATTAAAACCAAAGAAAAAAATCTATCATCAGTTTTCAGCAGTGGCTGTCAAGAGAAGGAGAAGGGTGAGTTAGCACTGATGCTGGCAGACAGGTCAGTGGGTTGGTTTCACCAGGGAGTGTGATGAAGGCTGATGTTATCTGTGATGATGTATGATGGTAACTGGTTTGTAGCTAACTGGGGGAAGCGGTGAGGATTTGTGCCCTTCGAAGACCAGCAAGTGGCAAGAAACCCACCAGGCCTGGCTCAGCGCTAGGCTGGGCTTGGCTCGTCTGAGAGCAGCTGGGGCTGGTGGCCAAAGCCCCTATTAGTGAGGGGTAAGCTTTGGGGGTACAACCAGCAACTAGGGGACAAAGACAAGCCTGCCAGGCTCTCCTATTCTGGAGGCAGGTGACCAGGAATGGAGATGGGGTGGTCAGCATAAGATGGCCAGGAAGGTGGGAATCAGGGCTGCTGGCAATCTAGCCGCATGGGCAAGGGAGCTGGGTGACTCCAGGTAGTTTCCAAGGCCCAGAGGGTGAGCAGGCACCTCGCAGGGAACCAGGGCCAAGCCTGGCTGCAGTGTGGAGACAACTCACCCACCCCCGTCCTTGGATCTTGCAGGAGGCTGGGTCCTCACTGAGCTACCAATATCCATGGCCCTGAGGCTTTTAAAACACCTGTCCGTGGAGTGGGGCTGGTCCCAGTGGGGTGAGGCTGACCCTGGCAGAAACAGGGCAGGAGCCTGTGGGTTAGGGAGACTGCACCTTCCTTAGATAGCCTCCGTGTCATCATGTCCCTGTGACAGTTTCTGCTGCGTCCCTTCTGCATGGTCCCACCCTCAGCCAGCCTGCTGCCCCCTCTTGCCAGGTTGCTCTAATCAGTGACCCCAGTGTGCTATGCTGATACTAACAATGTGAGACCTAGCACATTCAAGGGAGAAGAGAACCAACTGGTTTCCACCAGACCCAACTAAACAAAACACGGACCTATCCCAGAGAAATGCAACTTCACCACAGCTGGCTGTTTCTGTGAACAGTGAAAATGGAGTGTGACAAGCATTCTTATTTTATATTTTATCAGCTCGCATGGTCAGTAAAAGCAAAGACGGGACTGGAAGCGATGACAAAAAAGCCAAGGTAAGCTGACGATGCCACGGAACTCTGCAGCTGGTCCAGTTTACAGAGAAGCTGTGCTTTATGTCTGATTCATTCTCATATATAATGTGGGGAGCATTTGTCACTAAAGCACAGCTGTCATTTAAAGTGCTTTGTATTTTGAGGCAGGCTTTTTAAAAGTCCAGCATTTATTAGTTTTGATACTTACCCCAGGGAAGAGAAGTTGGCAGGTTCATGAAGTCATGCTGCTAATTCCAGCTTTCTTAGTGTAGTTTCAGTGAGACCCTGACAGTAAATGAAGGTGTGTTTGAAAACCAACCCCAGGACAGTAAATGAAGTTGTGTTTGAAAACCAACCCCAGGACAGTAAATGAAGCCATCTGCTCACTGCATAAACTGCACCCTGATCTTTGCCCATCCTTCTCAGTATTTCACTTCACCCATCGTTTACTCCCTCAATGACTTGGTGTCTGGGAAAATGCTCCCGTAATTGCACAGTGGCGTTTTTCCTGGAAAATCCCACCATGGCTCTAGATAAGACCTATTTTTCTTAAAGGTATCTAAAATTTCCAGCATAAATTCTGTCTGAAACAGCTGAATTTTAATCAGTCCTGGAGCCCAGAGGGCATCTCCAGTTGCCACAGAGCTCTGAGCATTCGGTGGTGTGTTGGTGTGTTGGGGGCTGCTCCCGGAAGTGCCTGCAGAGTCAGGGCTCCCCAGCCTCACCTAGTGAGGCAGCGGAAGGGCCTGCGGGAATTTGGAGAGCTGCCCTTTGGGTCCCTAAAGTGATAGTGACAGCTGCTTGTCAATCATGGTGCACATTTAGTGCCGGGGGCAGGGGTCAGGGAATACCAGCCTCATGCATGCATGCATTCGTTCATTCATTCATGCAGCACACATGGGTACGACATCCCTGCCCTGGAGTTGCCTAGATTCTAGGGAGGGGAAAGATCTATTACCGTGGACCTCGGCCAGGTAGGGAGTGCTGCTGGTAGAGAGGGGCCATGTGCAGCGAGGAAGGAGGGGTCATCAATACCCCCACCCCAGCTTTGCTTTCTTGTCATCAGCCCCAGGGCCCCAGCCTGTGTCCCTCCTCTCCCACTACTGCTTCATCTCCTGGGTTCTCCTTACCAAGCCTGGCCACACAGAGGGTCTCGGCCGCTTCCATGGGGAATTGGAAAGCAATAAGATAACATCCCCAAGAAGCCCAATGAAGTCTGGGTCAGGACCCTTCTCTGAGCTGACTCGCTCTCGGAAACACTTTGAGGCTTAGCCTCCCCACTTTGTTTTCTGAGAGCGCTACCTCTTCCCCTCCAAACATCCCCTTCTCCTCTGGGGCCATGCCCACCCATCAAAATCCCCCATGGGTAGGATGAACTGTGGGTGTCAGTCACCATCTATCCCACATCCCGGTTCCAGGTCCCCCCACCCCCCGCCGCCTCCACAGGGACAGGTATGCAGACACGTGTCTCTGGCTGCTTCCTCACGTGGAATGGGTTCAAAAGTTAGCAGTGTTGTTTACACTGGCAAACTGAAAAAGAGAAAACATTGGAGGCTTGGCACAGTGGCTCATGCCTGTAATCCCAGCACTTTGGGAGGCTAAGGTGGGAGGACCTCCCGAGCCCAAGAGTTCTAGACCAGCCTGGGCAACATAGCAAGACCCCATCTCTAAAACGAAAATTTAATTGGCCAGGCAGAGGTGGGAGGATCACTTGAGCCCAAAAGGTAGAGGCTGCAGTGAGCCGTGATGGCACCACTGCACTCCAGCCAGGGCAACAGAGGGAGACCCTGTCTCTAAAACCAACAATGACAAAAAAAGAGTTAACATTGGCCAGATTAGGATTCACCAAATAGTGTTAATATTAGTTTGATTTGAGACTTTAATCAGAAAGCACATGTGTGGTGGGGGTGGGCATAACCTAAGATAGAATCTTTCCAACGTGGGGTGGGCACACTCCTGATTGAGTCTATCAGTGTGGTGGAAGAGGCCATGGGTTAATGGGCAGGCAAAAAAGCCCCTTGCCTGGAATTGAGTAGAAAGTAAGGCCCTTCAGACCCATGACACACTTGGCGACATTTTCTTGAGTAACATCCTAAGATTCATGTACCTTGATGATCTCCATCAACTTACGAAGCACCCTTACACCAGTGGTCTCCAAATTCAGGGGCACAATCACATCTAACAGGCTGGAGAAAGAACATACTAGAACTTCCATTCCTTTGTCATGTCCTCTTCTAAAAGCTTTGTCAGATGTGAGTTGAGTAAGTTGGTCATATAAGAAGTATGACTGGGGAGGATGGTCACTTTCCTGTTCTTACTGATCAGATGGGATGTTAAGGGTACCTGATTCAAACAGCCTGGAGATCACTGCTTTCAACCATTACCTGCCTTATTTATTTTTAGTTACTGTCCTTTTTTCAGTTTGTTTTCCTCCTCCATGTGCTGACTTTTATTTTGATTTTATTTATGTTTATGTTTAAGACATCCACACGTTCCTCTGCTAAAACCTTGAAAAATAGGCCTTGCCTTAGCCCCAAACACCCCACTCCTGGTAGCTCAGACCCTCTGATCCAACCCTCCAGCCCTGCCGTGTGCCCAGAGCCACCTTCCTCTCCTAAATACGTCTCTTCTGTCACTCCCCGAACTGGCAGTTCTGGAGCAAAGGAGATGAAACTCAAGGTAAGGAAACCACCTTTGAAAAGAACCAGGCTGCTCTGCTGTGGTTTGCAAATGTGGGGTGTTTTTTGTTTTTTGTTTTTTTAGCCTCAAAGACCTTTCTTCAAATGAGCTCTGACACAGAAGCACCGTGTAAATAGTTAGAATTCTGGGCAAAGAGGAAAAGAGAGCTGGGGGCCGTACCTTTCAGCACCCCACAGGCTGTCATAGCAGCAGCCCCTCAGACACCTGGTGGGACCTTGGTTTCGAAATTGCTACTCTAAGGCTGGGCGCGGTGGCTCACACTGTAATCCCAGCTCTTTGGGAGGCCGAGGAGGGTGGATCACCTGAGGTCAGGAGTTCGAGACCAGCCTGGCCAACATAGTGAAACCCTGTCTCTACTATAAATACAAAAATTAGCCGAGCATGGTGGTGTGCACCTGTAATTGCAGCTACTCGGGAGGCTGAGGCACAAGAATTGCTCGAACTCCAGTAGCAGAGGTTGCAGTGAGCCAAGATTGTGCCACTGGGCTCCAGCTTGGGTGACAGAGCAAGACTCTGTCGCAAAATTTTTTTTAAAAACAAACCCAAAATGGCTACTCTCATTGGGTTCCTTTGCCCATTCCTGATTTTGGTAACAGAAATGCTTCCAGATTGCCCTGATCTGGGTAGGACAGCATCAGGCCACAGCAACACTGCCCTGTGAGCCCACTCCCCCCTGGACTAGCTTGTGGTCCTTAGTTAATGTCAGTTTCTTCTTTGAGTTTGTGTTATGTCTAAGGGTCATCTGCTGGGTAGCCGAACCCAGGGACTGCCCTAGTCCCTAGACTATGCCATGCCCGACTCTGCCAGCTTTGTCAGTGATGCTGGTGCTCCCCTCCTCGGGTGCTCACCTGCTCTGAGCACACCCAAGGAGTTCCTGACGCCTTAGGGTTGTATGGGAGAGAATGAAAGAACACAACGTAGCTCTCTTTAGCATCCTTGGCCAGGTTCAACACTGTCTCCAAGGGCCTCTGGTGGAACCAACCACCATCAGCCAAATAAATCCATAATTAGAGTCAGAAAATGGATGTCCGTCTATGCATAGTGCACTAATGTCCTGCCGATTGATTGACATGGAGTGGAGAGTGACTTGATCATTGCTGTAAGCTCTGCTGGCCTTGGCACAACTCATGCTGATAACCAATGCACATAGTTCCTCTGAGAGGAAATGTCCTCAGGGAACTTGGAGTTTGGGTGGGGATGTGGATTTGTGTGCCCAGCAAGCCCTCATGATTGTAGCAGACACTTGTGGCATCTAGAAGGCAAAGGGTCACCCCAGTCTTAACCGCGTTTTGAGTCAAGGTGCGGAGTGGGGCTGGTGTTGACTCAGTGGCAGCAACTTTTCCCAATGGTGAAAAAACCCTCGACCCTGTTTCATTTACAGGGGGCTGATGGGAAAACGAAGATCGCCACACCCCGTGGAGCGGCCCCTCCAGGCCAGAAGGGCCAAGCCAACGCCACCAGGATTCCAGCAAAAACCCCGCCCGCCCCAAAGACACCACCCAGCTCTGGTAAGAAGAATGTTCTTTTGAATCTTAGAGGAAGCTGAAGCTCTCAGAGGTACAGCCTTCATTTTAGGAGGCCTTAGGCCACTGAGAGTGAACGGCCCCTGGCAGCTGGTCAGCACCTTGCAGTTCACTAAGCACCAGAGTCTTCATTTCCTTCGCAGTTCTTCTGATTTCTGAGGCAGATGTTGAATCCCCACGTTTTTGTTTGTTTGTTTTGTTTTGTTTTTGAGATGGAGTTTCGCTCTTATTGCCCAGGCTGGAGTGTGGTGGCGCAATCTCAGCTCACTGCAACCTCCACCTCCTGGGTTTAAGCAATTCTCCTACCTCAGCCTCCCTAGTAGCTGGCATTACAGGCACCTGCCACCACGCCCGGCTAATTTTTTGTATTTTTAATAGAGACGGGGTTTCGCCATGTTGGCCAGGCTGGTCTCGAACTCCTGACCTCAGGTGATCCACTTGCCTTGACCTCCCATAGTGCTGGGATTACAGGCGTGAGCCACCACTGCCAGCCTGAATCCTCACTTTTTATCAGTGAAGAAATTGAGGCTGATTCTGCAGCATGATAAAAAAATATATAGAAAAAGGAAAAAAAAAAGAAAGAAATCGAGCCTCTGAGAGTTTGCTTGACTGAGTCTAACCAGCTCATTTTAAGCCTGAGGAAAATGTGGTCATATGGCTACTAAATGGCAGCTCTTGGAGCTTCTCTGGCCCCAAGTCCAGGGTTCCACAGAGGCATCCCCAGCATGGTGTGTTTGCAGTCCCCAAATGCGACCGGAGACAAATGTCTCTGGAGACAGAGCAGCAGCCTGGATAGGTCACAATGGGTGACGTCACTTAGGGCTCAACCCCAGGCAGCTTAACTTGCTGGGGACGTTAGGAGTCTGCTGCAAAACCTGAGGGTCTTAGCTGAGCAGTCGCAGGCTGGGCCCATTGCCCTGGGCTCCTGTGAGTAAAACCCAGTCAGTTTTGAGTACCCAGTAAGGCATCCATCTAGTTATTTTGCAGCGGGGTGCTATTAAGAACAGTCACGGCTGGGCATGGTGGCTCACGCCTATAATCCCAGCACTTTGGAGGCTGAGGAGGGTGGATCACCTGAGGTCAGGAGTTCGAGACCAGCCTGGCCAACATGGCGAAACCCTGTCTCTACTAAAAATACAAAAAAGTTAGCTGGGCGTGGTAGCAGATGCCTGTAATCCCAACTACTCAGGAAGCTGAGGCAGGAGAATCGCTTGAACCCGGGAGATCATGCCATTGCACTCCAGCCTGAGCAACAAAAGTGTGAGACTCTTTCTCAAAAACAAACAAAACAAACAGGCTGGGCACAGTGGCTCATGCCTGTAATCCCAGCACTTTGGGAGGCCGAGGCGGGCGGATCACAAGGTCAGGAGGTCAAGACCATCCTGGCTAACTCAGTGAAACCCTGTCTACTAAAAATACAAAAAATTAGCCAGGCTTGGTGGTGGGCACCTGTAGTCCCAGCTACTCAGGAGGCTGAGGCAGGAGAATGGCGTGAACCCGGGAGGCGGAGCTTGCAGTGAGCCAAGATCGCACCACTGCACTCCAGCCTGGGCAACAGAGTGAGACAGAGTGAGACTCAAAACAAACAAACAAAAAAAAAACGAAGAAAACAGTCATCCTCTTTGGGGATTAGGGACAGCCTGCCTGAGCACTTCTCTCTCCCATTGCCCCAGTGAAGTGTTCCACCATTGGGTTTAGACCCTGCACCACGTAGGGGTGTCTGACCTGCACTTGCTCCTTGGCAGTGTGCAGGCAGCCTGTGGCTCTTGCTGCAGGCTGTGGCCAAAGCCTGGCCTGGATCTTGGTGACTCTACTTCTCCCTGGCCTGAGAGAGCTGCCCAGAGCCTGCCTGTCACCTGCTGCCTGTCTTTGCAGTGGCATTTCACACACACGTGGTGCGGTGGCAGCCCCAAGGATGGCCGTTCACTAAGGCGCGTTGTTTTTGTCTTTTCGCTTCGTGTTTTCTGGCCTGGTGTTTTTCTCATATACGTGGTGATCCAGGGATAATTCCCATAATTTTGACAGGATTTTAGGTAGGGTTTGGATCCTGCTGTTTTTTCACTTAACATGGGGCCAGTTGACTCACACGCTGTTTTTTGTTGTTGTTTTTTTGTGTCGCCCACTGTGTCGCCCAGGCTGGAGTGCAGTGGCATGATCTTGGCTCACTGCAACCTCTTCTTCCCAGGTTCAAGCAATTCTCCTGCCTCAGCCTCCTGAGTAGCTAGGACTATAAACACAGGCCACCAAGCCCTGCTAATTTTTGTATTTTTAGTAAAGACAGGGTTTCACCATGTTGACCAGGCTGGTCTCGAACTCCTGACCTCAAGTGATCCGTCCACCTCGGCCTCCCAAAGTGCTGGAATTACAGGGGACTCACACTTTGTAACAACCTGAAACAAGGTCATGCATTTCCCTTTGGGTCTTACCTGCTCTTCGGTGGCTGCCTGCATGTGGAGAGACCCTCCCCCTTGGGCCTCCTCCACCTTGTTTCAGAATGGGGCCTCTGCTGGGCCGGCTGTGGGTGCCTGCCATGTGAAGGACTCATTAAGGCCCCGTTTAAACCTGATGATAATGAGGTTTTTGTGGATTTTTCTCTTTAAGCGACCAAGCAAGTGCAGAGAAAACCACCCCCTGCAGAGCCCACATCTGAGAGAGGTACTCAGGAGCCTGCTTCACTGGGAGCAGCCTCCCTTTGCATGTGTGGCTGTTCACTGGCTTGTGTTCCTAGAGCCGACAGGACCCTTTTCTGCAATGCAGGGTTCACACAGGGTTCGCAGCTTGAAGATGGAGCAGTCCGAATTCTCTTCCCCAGATTTTGTGCAGCTGTGTTTGTCCGATGGGCTTTCTAATCCTGTGTGCTCTCCTTGACTTCAGGGACAATGGCATTACAGGCATGAACCACCATGCATGGCTGTCTCCCTATTTTTTTCAGCTGAAGACATAGGCTTAGGGAGGTCAGGTGACTTGCCCAGGACCTCTCTGCAAGTAAGAGGCATGAAAAGGATTTGGAGCCACCACCACCAAGCCCATTGGTCACCCTGGGTCTCTGAAGTCAGGGAAGCAGGAGGATGGGAGATCTCAGGAGGCAGAGAGGCTGAGCCTGGAGGCCCTGGAGGCCGAGGCCCCATCTGTTGTTTCCTTATGTGGAAAAGAAGAGGCTTCGTGTGTTCTATTGCCACAAAGCTTGACTACTTCAGGAACATCCAAGACATGGAAATCAGCAGGGCACGGTGGCTCATGTCTATAATCCTGGCACTTTGGGAGGCTGAGGTGGGAGAATTGCTTGAGGCCAGAAGTTCAAGACCAGCCTGCGTAACATAGTCAGACCCCGTCTCTATAAAAAACATTATTTAGGCCGGGCGCGGTGGCTCAAGCCTGTAATCCCAGCACTTTGGGAGGCAGAGACGGGTGGATCACGAGGTCAGGAGATCGAGACCATCCTGGCTAACACGGTGAAACCCCGTCTCTACTAAAAAATACAAAAAACTAGCCGGGCGAGGTGGTGGGCGCCTGTAGTCCCAGCTACTCGGGAGGCTGAGGCAGGAGAATGGCGTAAACCTGGGAGGCGGAGCTTGCAGTGAGCTGAGATCCGGCCACTGCACTCCAGCCTGGGCGACAGAGCCAGACTCTGTCTCAAAAAAAAAAAAAAAAAACATTATTTAAAAAAGAGACATGGAATTCTTTAAATCCTAAAAACTGGTGCTGGCTGGGCGTGGTAGCTCACGCCTGTATTCCCAGCACTTTGGGAGGCTGAGGCAGGTGGATCACCTGAGGTCAGGAGTTCAAGACCAGCCTGGCCAACATGATAAAACCTCTACTAAAAAAGTCTCTACTGGCCCGGCGTGGTGGCTCACGCCTGTAATCCCAGCAGTTTGGGAGGCGGAGGCGGGCAGATCAGGAGATCAAGACCATCCTGGCTAACACGGTGAAACCCCGTCTCTACTAAAAATACAAAAAATTATCCAGGCGTAGTGGCGGGCGCCTGTAGTCCCAGCTACTCGGGAGGCTGAGGCAGGAGAATGGTGTAAACCCAGGAGGCGGAGCTTGCAGTGAGCCAAGATTGCACCACTGCACTCCAGCCTGGGCAACAAAGCGAGACTCCATCTCAAAAAAAAAGAAGTCTCTACTAAAAATACAAAAATACAGTCTTGCCGGGCGCGGTGGCTCACGCCTGTAATCCCAGCACTTTGGGAGGCCGAGGCGGGCGGATCACAAGGTCAGGAGATCGAGACCACGGTGAAACCCCGTCTCTACTAAAAATACAAAAAAAATTAGCCGGGCGCGGTTGTGGGCACCTGTAGTCCCAGCTACTCGGGAGGCTGAGGCAGGAGAATGGCGTGAACCCGGGAGGCGGAGCTTGCAGTGAGCTGAGATCGCGCCACTGCACTCCAGCCTGGGCGACAGAGCGAGACTCCGTCTCAAAAAAAAAAAAATACAAAAATACAGTATCTACTAAAGTCTCTACTAAAAATACAAAAATTAGCCGGGCATGGCACTGCATTCCTGTAATCCCAGGATTCCCAGGATTCTCCTCCCAGCCACGGGAGGCTGAGGCAGGAGAATCACTTGAACCCGGGAGGTGGAGCTTGCAGTGAGCCGAGATCACGCCACTGCACTCCAGCCTGGGTGACAGAGCGAGACTCCATCTCAAAACAAAACAAAACAAAACAACAACAACAACAAAACTAGTGCTTATTCGTCGCTGACCAAGCTGCCCATTGGCTACATGGGTGCTTCAAACAAAGAGCTGCCCTTCTCCAGCTCTGGCCAGCAGGTATGTGTTACAGCGAATGCCAGGGGCAGCGGCAGGGGCATTCTTGTGGGAAGCTTCCAGACCAGCAGGAAAGCTAAGTTCTCAGACTGCAGGGGAGCAAAGCGCACCTGGGCACAGAGTGAGGCCTGCAGTTCTCAGACTTCAGTCTTTGGGGAGCTTGAGAAAAATGAGCTTTTCAGGCCCCACCCCTAGAGATTCTGCTCTATCCACTCTCAGTGGGGCCCAGAAATGTGCACTTTACAAGTCCTACTTTCCTCCTTGAAAGCTCCAGAGATTCTGATGCAGGGTTCCGTGGGCCAGACTTCGGAAAACATGGACCCATGAGACAGAATAGCAGAGTGTTGAAGTGTAACAGGGACCTGGGAAGTGCAGTAACAGAAGCAAATTTGGGGGTAAAGGACACCCAGAGGAGGAAGGGACAGCATCTGCGTGGAGAGGAGACCCCCCAGCAGCTTCTGGGGTGTTGGAAAGGTGCACTTACTGCTATGCATGGCAGGTGGGGAACTGTATGGCAGGGCACAGCAGCATGAAGTGGCATGGCTCATGTGGACAGTTAGGGACAAGCAGGTATGGAGCAGGCATCCTGTTCTGGAGCCCAGATCCCACAGAGGAGCCAGGGAGCTGGCAGGAGCCCTGAACTAGCCGAACAGCTGAACATTCACCCTGTGGAGAAAGGGTCAGAAGCGTCCAGGCTTGAGGGCACAGCTGGGTCCCGTCACTGTGTCACCCTTATTTAGGATAAAGGCCCTAAAGAATTGCACTAGAGATTGGCAAAGCATATCTACCACCTCCTGGAGCCACCCTGGCTGCAGGGATTATAATTATATCCATTTTCAAATTAAGGCCTCTGAGCTCAGAGAGGAGAAGTGACTTGTCTGAGACCACACAGCTTGTTGGAGCCCATCTCTTGACCCAAAGACCGAGGGGCCGAGTTGGCCACCTCTCTGGGAGCTGGTGTTGTATAGTGGTTGATGGTTTTCCATTGCTTTCCTGGGAAAGGGGTGTCTCTGTCCCTAAGCAAAAAGGCAGGGAGGAGGAGATGCTTCTCCAGGGCGGCCGCCTCCTGCTGCTGTAGCTGCGCTTCCAACCTGGCTTCCACCTGCCTAACCCAGCGGTGAGCCTGGGAATGGACCTGCGGGACGGGCAGCCCCCAGGGCCTTTTCTGACCCCCACCTGAGTCCTGGCTTCACTCCCTTCCTTCCTCCCCAGGTGAACCTCCAAAATCAGGGGATCGCAGTGGCTACAGCAGCCCCGGCTCCCCGGGCACTCCCGGCAGCCGCTCCCGCACCCCGTCCCTTCCAACCCCTCCAGCCCGGGAGCCCAAGAAGGTGGCGGTGGTCCGTACTCCACCTAAGTCGCCGTCTTCCGCCAAGAGCCGCCTGCAGACAGCCCCCGTGCCCATGCCAGACCTGAAGAACGTCAAGTCCAAGATCGGCTCCACCGAGAACCTGAAGCACCAGCCGGGAGGCGGGAAGGTAAGAGAGGCTGGCTGCGCGTGGAGATGTGGGGGGCTGCGCCTGGAGGGGTAGGGCTGCGCCTGGAAGGGTAGGGCTGTGCCTGGAGGGGTAGGGCTGCGCCTGGAGGGGTAGGGCTGCGCCTGGAGGGGTAGGGCTGCACGTGGAGGTACGCGGCTGAACGTGGAGCCATGGGGCTGAGCGTGGAGCCATGGGGCTGCGCACGGAGACATGGGGCTGCGCGTGGAGGTGCGCGGCTGCGTCTGGAGGTATGGGGCTCCCCGCACCTGGGCTCGGCTACCACCCCCGCATAACACCCCGGTCCCATCCAGACCCTCTTCAAGGAAATTCAGTTCTTTATTGGGCTCTCCACTACACTGAGAGTGCTCTCCTCAGGCGAGAGCACGTTCTGGCTCTTCTCTTGCCCCTTCAGCCCCTGTTAATCGGACAGAGATGGCAGGGCTGTGTCTCCACGGCCGGAAGCTCTCATAGGGCACCCACAGGGGCTCCCCACCTTCCTTCTGGGTAGAACACGCTGCTACCCGTAGGTGGGCATCTCCACTTATGGGCCATCTGCTTAGGTTGGGTTCCTCTGGATTCTTGGAAGATTGGGGGTTCTGTTTTCATCAGCTGATTCTTCTGGGGGCAAGTGGGTGCTCGCCAGCTCTCCAGCTTCCTAAAGGTGGAGAAGCACGGACTTCCAGGGGCCTGGCCTGGACCCCTTTCTCTGCTCCTGTCCCTGTGCCCCTCATCTGGGTGCGTTAGGCTGACATACAAAGCACCGCAGTGAAAGAGCAGCAGTGTGCCTCCTCACCAGCCAGATGTGGGCGGTGGGTATCTTCCAAGGCCTCTCTGTGGCGGTGCGTAGCCACCTCCGCCCTGCGCCGCCAGGGTCTTCTCTCTGTGTGTGCTCCTGGTGGCTCTGCACACGCTCATCTTATAAGAACACCATGGCGGCTGGGCGTGATGGCTCATGCCTGTAATCCCAACATTTTGGGAGGCCGAGGGGGGCGGATCATGAGGTCAGGAGTTCGAGACCAGCCTGAGCAACAGAGTGGAACCTCGTCTCTACTAAAAATACAAAAATTAGCTGGGCGTGGTGGTAGCGCATGCCTGTAATCCCAGCTACTCAGGAGGTTGAGGCAGGAGAACCGCTTGAACCCGGGAGGCAGAGGTTGCCGTGAGCTGAGATAGTGCCATTGCACTCCAGTCTGCGCGACAGAGTGAGACTCCATCTCAAAACAAGAAAAGAAAAAAGAAAGAAAGAAAAGAACTCCATTGCTTAGGGCCCAGCCTGATGACCTCATATTTCACTTAATCACCTCTCTAAAGGCCCTGTCTCCAAATAGAGTCACATTCTAAGGTACGGGGGGTTAGGGCTTCAACATATGAATTTGTGGGGACCACAGTTCAGCCCAGGACCCCCTTCCCACCACCCAGCAGAGCTGGGGAAGGGTGAAGAGGAGGCTGGGGGTGCAGAGGACCACGGCTCACTCTGAGGCTGCAGATGTGCTGGGCCTTCTGGGCACTGGGTCTCGGGGAGCTAAGGGGCTTTCTGAAACCCTGGGCCTGTGTGTCAGCTTGCCGCCCCCACGCAGGCGCTCTCCACACCGTCGAATTTCTTTTTTTTTTTTTTTTTTTTTTTTTTTGAGACGGAGTCTTGCTCTGTCGCCCAGGCTGGAGTGCAGTGGCCGGATCTCAGCTCACTGCAAGCTCCGCCTCCCGGGTTCACGCCATTCTCCTGCCTCAGCCTCCCGAGTAGCTGGGACTACAGGCACCCGCCACATCGCCCGGCTAGTTTTTTGTTATTTTTTAGTAGAGACGGGGTTTCACCATGTTAACCAGGATGGTCTCGATCTCCTGACCTTGTGATCCACCTGTCTCGGCCTCCCAAAGTGCTGGGATTACAGGCTTGAGCCACCGCGCCCGGCCGAATTTCTTATCACTTGGGCCTGAGCCTGGGCCATGTGGAGGGAGGGTGGCCACCAGTGCATGTGAGCACCTTGCCTCAAACCCTGCCACCTACCCTGGCCCAGGCTTCGATGCAGGAGCCCCCCTGCCCCTGAACAAGCCTGTGGGTGCAGCATCGCATCCCGTCAGGATGGAAATGGACGGTTGGGTTAAAAGAGATGCATGTGTAGACCCTGCCTCTCTGCATCAAGCCTCCTTTGAGTGCCCCCGCGTGCCAGACCGTGCACAGAGGTGGAGAAGACTCAGCTGTGCCCCGGAGCACCTCCTCTCATCGAGGAAAGGACAGACAGTGGCTCCCCTGTGGCCGTGGGGACAAGGGCAGAGCTCCCTGGAACACAGGAGGGAGGGAAGGAAGAGAACATCTCAGGATCTCCCTCTTGATGGCAAATGATCTGGGTTAAATTAAAAGTCCGGCCTCTCCCTGCTTAGGCATGTGGAGCTTGTAGTGGAAGAGGGTCTCTGGACCCTCACCTACCACAATGGCCTGGTTAGAGGCCTTGGGGAAATAACTCACAGGCGACCCAGGGCCTCTGTCCTGTACCACAGCTGAGGGAAACTGTCCTGCGCTTCCACTGGGGATAATGCGCTCCCTCGTCTCCAGACTTTCCAGTCCTCATTCGGTTCTCGAAAGTCGCCTCCAGAAGCCCCATCTCGGGACCATTGTGACCTTCATTCTCCAGGGTGCCTGGCCCTGGTGCTGCCCAAGAACTCAGAGGGGCCCTCACTGGCCTTTCCTGCCTTTTCTCCCATTGCCCACCCATGTACCCCCATCCTGCTCCAGCATCCAGACTGCCATCCACGCATACCCAGGATCTCCTCAAGTCACATGACAGGCAGTACCCTAAAAGTTCTCCCTTCCCCCCAGTCTGAATCTGCTGCTCGCTGTCTGGGGTTCCCCGCCCATGCACCCCCGGGGGCCCCTGGGTTCTGCCATGCCCTGCCCAGTGTCCCAGAGCAGGGAATGTCCTTCTCTCCTTATCTCTTCCCTTCCCTTAAACCCAAGTTCAGTTGCCATCTCCTCCAGGAAGTCTTCCTGGATCTCCCTCTCTCTTCTCAAAGCCCCTGAAAACCCTGACGACACTGAACATGCGTGTGCTGCTCCCTAGTCTGGGCCGTGACTGAGGGTGAAGGCCGAGTCTCACGCGTTTTTGTAGCCCCCACAAGACTGCGCAGGTGGCCGGCCCTCACTGAATGCGGGGTTAATTTAACTCGGGCTCTGTGTGAGTGGATGATTCAGGTTGCCAGAGACAGAACCCTCAGCTTAGCATGGGAGGTAGCTCCCCTCTTGACCCTGAGTTCATCTGAGGTTGACTTGGAAGGTGTGGGCACCATTTGGCCCAGTTCTTACAGCTCTGAAGAGAGCAGCAGGAATGGGGCTGAGCAGCCAAGACAGCTTTCCATCCAGAACTGTCCCTCCCACTCTGTGACTGTCCTGCCTGTGCCCATGAGGGGTGAGAGTCAGGCGACCTCATGCCAAGTATAGAAAGGGGCACGGCCGGGCGCGGTGGCTCAAGCCTGTAATCCCAGCACTTTGGGAGGCCGAGACGGGCGGATCACGAGGTCAGGAGATCGAGACCATCCTGGCTAACATGGTGAAACCCCGTCTCTACTAAAAAATACAAAAAACTAGCCGGGCGAGGTAGCGGGCGCCTGTGGTCCCAGCTACTCGGGAGGCTGAGGCAGGAGAATGGCGTGAACCCGGGAGGCGGAGCTTGCAGTGAGCTGCGATCCGGTCACTGCACTGCAGCCTGGGCGACAGAGCGAGACTCCGTCTCAAAAAAAAAAAAAAAAGAAAGGGGGCAGACAGGGTCCCAGGTTACGACGTCATCACGCTGGGCGGAGACGGCACATCCAAATGTACTAAAGGGTTAAAGGAGAAAGGGTGACTTTACTTTTCTTGAGATATTTTGGGGGACGAAGTATGGAAAAGTGGCAGAGGACACAGTCACAGCCTCCCTTAAATGCCAGGAAAGCCTAGAAAAATTGTCTGAAACCAAACCTCAGCCATCACAAAGACCAACACATGAATCTCCAGGAAAGAAGAAAAAAAAGTCACACGGGGTCCACGCACAAGGGCCTTTAAAACGACCCGCTGGAGGGTCTCAGGCCTCCTCCTCCTCCTAGACTGGCCTGAAGGCTCCACGAGGTTTTGCTGAGACCTTTGGGTCCCTGTGGCCTCATGTAGTGCCCAGCATACAGTAAGTGCTCAATAAATGTTTGGCTACAAAAGAGACAAAGCTGGAGGAGTCTGAAGAATCACTCAGTCCTGCCGGAACAGATGCTCACACTGAAGACAGAAGAGCAGGAGCCAAGTCAGGTTTGGGAACCTGTAGAGGCTGAAAACCACTGCAGATCGCTGTAAATCGTTCGGGAACAAAACAGAAAACGTCTGTTTTCTCCTTTGTGCTTTTCTCTGTTTTCGGGATGTGCTACAGTGAACATGTATTGCTTTGGGGGCCCCAAATGGAATTATTTTTAAAGGAAAATGCAGATGATCGGGTGGCCACACTGGAGCACTGGCTGGGTAGGGGTGGAGATTGCAGGGAAGGAGGAAGAGCTGGGTGGGATGCCAGGCAGGAAAAGCCCATAGACCCCCACCGATCTTGTGGTGAGCCGTGGGCAGCGGTGTTCCATCCTAACTGCAAAAGGGAGCACCTGGGGGGAAGAGGGGATTCTTTTAAACACCATTCCAGTGCCCGAGCCCCCCGGACCTGTTGTCATCTTGGGTTGGCTTCCCCTGGGTGACTCCAGTGTGCAGCTGGCTGAGACTCAGTGACCCTGGGTTCTTACTGCTGACACCTACCCTCAACCTCAACCACTGTGGCCTCCTGTGCACCCTGATCTCCAGTGACTCATTTTCCACTTTCAGTCCCAACTCTATTCCTATTTGCAGATTCCAAGCGCCTGGCTCCTCAGTCAACTCAGACCCAGCCAGGCCAGCCCATGGGTCCCACATGCCCCTTGCCAAGGTTGTCCCCGCCCTGTCTGGCCTGCGAGGGTGGGGGTATGTCCAGACACAGAGACAAAGGACCAGCTTTTAAAACATTTTGTTGGAGCCAGGTGTGGTGACTCACACTTAATCCCAACACTTGGGGAGGCCAAGGCAGAAGGATCACTTGAGTCCAGGAGTTCGAGACCAGCCTGGGCAACATACGGAGACCCTGTCTTTACACTTTTTTTTTTTTTTAATTAGCTGGGCATGTTGGCACTCGCCTGTAGTTCCAGCTACTCCAGAGGCTGAGGTGGGAGGACTGCTTGAACCTGGGAGGTCAAGGCTGCAATGAGCCATGTTCACGCCACTGAACGCCAGCCTGGGCGAGACCCTGTGTCAAAAAAGTAAAGTAAAATGAATCCTGTACATTACATTAAGGCGCCCCAAATTGTACTTAGAAGGATTTCATAGTTTTAAATACTTTTGTTATTTAAAAAATTAAATAACTGCAGCATATAAATTAGGTTCTTAATGGAGGGGGAAAAGAATACAAGGAAAAAAAAGAATCTAGAAACAAAGATAAGAGCAGAAATAAATCCAAAAACATAACCTTGCACTCCTAACTTTAAAAAAAAAAAAGTGAAGAAAACACAACCAGTAAAACAGAACATATAACAGCATCAAAAGCTGACTCCTGGCTGGTCGCAGTGGTGCATGCCTGTAATCCCAGCACTTTGCGAGGCTGATGCTGGAGGATCGCTTGAGACCAGGAGTTCAAGGTTGCAGTGAGCTATGATCACACCACTACACCCCAGCCTGGGCAATAGAGCGAGACTGAGACCTATTTAAAAAAAAGAAAGAAAGAACAGAAAAGCTGGTTCCTTCCTTATTTCATTCCTTTATTCATTCAGACAACATTTATGGGGTACCTCTGAACACCAGGCTCTGTGCTAAGAGCTTTTGCCCCCAGGGCCCAGGCCAGGGGACAGGGGCAGATGAGCAGAGAAACAGGGCCAGTTGCAGCAGCAGGAGGAATTAGGATGGAGAGCTTGGCCAGGGAAGGACATGCAAGGGGAGCAACCCGCACAAGTCAGCAAGCCAGAGAAGACAGACAGACCCTTGTTTGGGACCTGTTCAGTGGCCTTTGAAAGGACAGCCCCCACCCAGACTGCTGGGTGCAGGAGCTGAAGGAGGATAGTGGAACACGGTAACGTGGAGCTCTTCAGAGCAAAAGCAAAATAAAGCTAGAACTGGAGGCGGCTGGAGCAGCCGAGGGCGTGTGTCCAGCGTTAAGGGGTGCGAAGCTTGGGCGCTAGGAGAGTTCACACTGGCAGAAGAGAGGTTGCGGCTGCTGCGAGCCGCTGGACATCGCCCAATAGGACAGAGGGTGGTGGAGGGGGGCCCTGAAGAGAGGCTCAGTTCAGCTGCAGTGGCCGTGGGAGTGCTGAAGTGGGCGGGCTGTGGGCAGCTGCTGGGGAGGGTTACGCGGGGGTGAGGGCCCAGCAACAGCAACCCTTCTTGAGGGGTCACTGGGAAACAAAGAGGAGAGCTGAAGAAGCAGGGAGTCCCAGGGGCCATGCAGGGCAAGAGAGAAGTTGCTCATATGGGGCCCAGGCTGCAGGATCAGGAGAACTGGGGACCCTGTGGCTGCCAGCAGGGAGAAGGGAGTGTACAGGATCATGGCCAGGAAAGGGCCCGGGGGCTATGGGGGGCCTGGTTGGCTCCGAGAAGTTGGAGCTGAAGTCACTTTCTCGGAGGATGTCCAGGCCAGTAGTTGGGATGTGAAGACCTGAAGCAGCACAGAGCCTGGAAGCCCAGGATGGACAGAAACCTACCTGAGCAGTGGGGCTTTGAAAGCCTTGAGTGTGCAATATTGAAGATGGCCACAAGATGGCGATAGAATGCTGTAACTGTTTCTTGGTTCTGGGCCGCAGCCTGGGTGGCTTGCTTCCTTCCCTGTGTGTGTTGATTTGTTTCTCTTTTTTGAGACAGGGTCTTGCTGAGTTGCCCAGGCTGGAGTGCAGTGGTGCGATCGTAGCTCACTGCAACCTTGAAGTCCTGAGCTCAAGCGATCCTTCCACCTCAGCCTCCTGAGTAGTTGGGACCACAGGCTTGCACCACAGTGCCCGGCTAATTTCTTGTATTTTTTGCAGAGATGTGGTTTCACTGTGTTGCCCAGGATGGTCTTGAACGCCTGGGCTCAAGTGATCCTCCTGCCTCAGCCTCCCAAACTGCTGGTGTGAGCCACCATGCCCGACCTTCACTTTTTTTTTTTTGAGACAGAGTCTCGCTCTGTCGCCCAGGCTGGAGTGCAGTGGCCAGATCTCAGCTCACTGCAAGCTCCGCCTCCCGGGTTTACGCCATTCTCCTGCCTCAGCCTCCCGAGTAGCTGGGACTACAGGCGCCCGCCACCTCGCCCGGCTAGTTTTTTGTATTTTTTTTTAGTAGAGACGGGGTTTCACCGTGTTCGCCAGGATGGTCTCGATCTCCTGACCTCGTGATCCGCCCGTCTCGGCCTCCCAAAGTGCTGGGATTAGAGGCTTGAGCCACCACGCCCGGCCCTCTTCTTTTTTTTTTTTTTTTTTTTTTAAGGGCGTCTGTGTGTGCGCCTGTGTGCGCGTGTGTGCGTGTGCGTGCGCCTGTGTGTGTGCACGTGCGTGTGTGCGTACGTGCATGTGCGCTCATACGTGTGCGCGCACACACTCGTCTTCACCTTCTCCCAGCCTTGCTCTCTCTCTACCCAGTCACCTCTGCCCATCTCTCTGATCTATTTCTCTCTCCTTTTACCCCTCTTTCCTCCCTTCTCATACACCACTGACAATTATAGAGAACTGAGTATTCTAAAAATACTTACTTTATTTATTTTGAGACAGAGTCTCACTCTGTCATCCAGGCTGGAGTGCGATGGTGCAATCTCGGCTCACTGCAACCTCTGCCTCCCAGGTTCAAGCAACTCTCCTGCCTCAGCCTCCCTAGTAGCTGGGATTACAGACGCCCACCACCACGCCTGGCTAATTTTTATATTTGTAGTAGAGACAGGGTTTCACCATGTTGGCCAAGCTGGTCTCAAACTCCTGGCCTCAGGTGATCTGCCTGCCCTGGCCTCCCAAAGTACTGGGATTGCAGGCCTGAGTCACCGTGCCTGGCCTTAAAAATACATTATATTTAATATCAAAGCCCCAGTTGTCACTTTAAAAAGCATCTATGTAGAACTTATGTGGAATAAATACAGTGAATTTGTACGTGGGATCGTTTGCCTCTCCTTCTCAATCAGGGCCAGGGATGCAGGTGAGCTTGGGCTGAGATGTCAGACTCCACAGTAAGTGGGGGGCAGTGCCAGGCTGGGACCCTCCTCTAGGACAGATCTGTAACTCTGAGACCCTCCAGGCATCTTTCCCTGTACATCAGTGCTTCTGAAAAATCTTGTGTAAATCAAATCATTTTAAAGGAGCTTGTTTAAAGGACAGTGTAAATAATTCTGAAGGTGACTCTACCCTGTTATTTGATCTCTTCCTTGGCCGGTTGACTTGACAGGACATAGACAGGTTTTCCTGTGTCAGTTCCCAAGCTGATCACCTTGGACTTGAAGAGAAGGCTTGTGTGGGCATCCAGTGTCCACCCCGGGTTAAATTCCCAGCAGAGCATTGCACTGGCCCTGCTGAGCCTGGTGAGGCAAAGCACAGCTCAGCAAGCAGGCAGCGCTGGAGACAGGCCAAGCCTGGGCCAGCCTGGGAGCCAACTGTGAGGCACGGGGCTGTGGGGCTGCAGGCTTGAGGCCAGGGAGAGAGGGCTGGGCTCTTTGGAGTAGCCTTGAGAGACCTGAACCCAAACAAAACCAGATCAAGGTCTAGTGAGAGCTTAGGGCTGCTTTGGGTGCTCCAGGAAATTGATTAAACCAAGTGGACACACACCCCCAGCCCCACCTCACCACAGCCTCTCCTTCAGGGTCAAACTCTGACTCAGACATTTCTCCCCTGACTGGGAGTTCCCTGGATCCAAATTGGGAGCTTGCAACGCTTTGTTCTCTCCCTTGATGGTTTTTGTCAGTGCCTCCCCAGAGCCGAAGTGTAATATATATGTTTCTGTAGCTGAGAAATTCAATTTCAGGATTCTGATTTCATAATGACAGCCATTCCCCTTTTCTCTCCCTTCTGTAAATCTAAGATTCTGTAAAGGATGTTGACTTAATGTGACAATTGGCAGTAGTTCATGTCTGCTTTGTAAATACCCTTGTGTCTATTGCAAAATCTCATAAAGGCTTGTTGACTTTTTTGTGGAGAAAAGAAAAAGCCACATGGAAAAAATTTCTTTTTTGTTTTTTGTTTGTTTGTTTGCGACAGAGTCTCACTCTGTCGCCCAGACTGGAGTGCAGTGGCACGATCTCGGCTCACTGCAAGTTCTGCCTCCTGGGGTCATGCTATTCTCCTGCCTCAGCCTCCTGAGTAGCTAGGACTACAGGCACCTGCCATCACACCTGGCTAATTTTTTTGTATTTTTTAGTAGAGACAGGGTTTCACCGTGTTAACCAGGATGGTCTCGATCTCATGACCTCATGATCTGCCTGCCTTGGCTTCCCAAAATGCTGGGATTACAGGCGTGAGCCACCGCGCCCAGCTGGAAAAAACATTTCTATGTATGTGACAGACACTGAGTTATTGCTTAATGTCCTTTGATTCATTTGCTTAATTTCTTTTATGGATTAGTACAGAAAACAAAGTTCTCTTCCTTGAAAAACTGGTAAGTTTCCTTTGTCAGATAAGGAGAGTTATGTAACCCATGACATTTCCCTTTTTGCCTTGGCTTCTAGGAAGCTCAAAGCTAAATGGAATGATCACTCTTGTAATTGTCAGTATTGATGCCCTCCTCTTCTTCTAATGTTACTCTTTACGTTTTCCTGTTTTATTATTGTGAGTGTGTGTTTTCTAATTCTAAGCTGTTCCCACTCCTTTTTGAAAGCAGGCAAATCGGCCGGGCGCGGTGGCTCAAGCCTGTAATCCCAGCACTTTGGGAGGCTGAGACGGGCGGATCACGAGGTCAGGAGATCGAGACCATCCTGGCGAACACGGTGAAACCCCGTCTCTACTAAAAAGTACAAAAAAACTAGCCGGGCAAGGTGGCGGGCGCCTGTAGTCCCAGCTACTCGGGAGGCTGAGGCAGGAGAATGGTGTAAACCCGGGAGGCGGAGCTTGCAGTGAGCTGAGATCCGGCCACTGCACTCCAGCCTACGCGACAGAGCGAGACTCTGTCTCAAAAAAAAAAAAAAAAAAAAAAAGAAAGCAGGCAAATCTTCTTCTAAGACTTATCCAGTGAAAAGTTATGAATAAAAAATGATCATCAAGTCTACAGGTGCTGAGGCTACTACAGAGGCTGAGGCCAGAGGACTACTTGAGCCCAGGAATTTGAGACCTGGGCTGGGCAACATAGCAAGACCCCATCTCCATTAAAACTATTTTTTATTAAAAAAATAATCCGCAAAGGAGTTTATGTGGGGTTCCTTAAAATCGGAGGGTGACATGAATTGATTCAAAGACTTGTGCAAAGGGCGACAGCAACTCCTTGAGAAGCAGTATGAGAAATCCTGTCCTACCTCCTCCCCCAGCTCCAGCCTGGGCTGAGGCACTGTCACAGTGTCTCCTTGCTGGCAGGAGAGAATTTCAGTGTTCACCAAAAAGTAGTATTGTTTTTATTAGGTTTATGAGGCTGTAGCCTTGAGGACAACCCAGGACAACTTTGTTGTCACAAAGGTAGCCTGCGGCTACGGGAACTCTGAGATCTAGATTCTTCTGTGGCTGCTTCTGACCTGAGAAAGTTGCAGAACCTCTGTGGGCCTCACATGGCCTCCTTGTCCTTTATGAGGGGATGGTGGGCAAGAAAGGTGATGTGACATTAGAGATTTATCCATCTCTAAGGGAGGAGTGGATTGTACGTTGAAACACCAGAGAAGGAATTACAAAGGAAGAATTTGAGTATCTAAAACTGTAGGTCGGACACTCCTGTATTGATTGCAGCACTATTCACAATAGCCAAGATTTGGAAGCAACACGAGTGTCCATCAGCAGACGAATGGAGAAAGAAAATGTGGTTCATATATGCAATGGAGTATTCAGCCATGAAAAAGAATAAGATTCTGTCATTTGAAACAACATGGATGGAACTGGAGGACATCATGTTAAGTGAAATAAGCCAGACAGAGGGACAGACTTCACATGTTCTCACACATTTGTGGGAGCTAAAAATTAAACTCATGGAGACAGAAAGTAGAAGGATGGTTACCAGAGGCTGAGAAGGGTGGAGGGGAGTGGGGAGAAAGTGGGGATGGTTAATGGGCACAAAAACATAGTTAGCATGAATAGATCTAGTATTGGATAGCACAACATCGTGACTACAGTCAACAGGAATTTATAGTACATTTTAAAACAACTAAAAGAGTGTAATTGGAATGTTCATAACACAAGAAATGATCAGTGCTTGAGGTGATGGATACCCCATCACCCTGATGTGATTATTACACAATGTATGTCTGTTTCTAAATATCTCATGTACCCCACAAGTATATACACCTACTATGTACCCATATAAATTTAAAATTAAAAATTTATAAAACACACATAAATAAGTACATTCAAATGTAGGCTGGACACTGTGGTTCACACCTGTAATCCCAGTGCTTTGAGAGGCTGAGGTGAGAGAATCACTTGAGCCCAGGAGTTTGAGACCTCATCACCACAAAGAATTTTTAAAAATTAGCTGGGTGTTGTGGCACATACCGGTAGTCCCAGCTACTTGGGAGACGGAGGCAGGAGGATCGCTTGAGCCCAGGAGTTTAAGGCTGCAGTGAGCTACGATGGCGCCACTGCATTCCAGCCTGGATGACAGAGTGAGACCCTGTCTCTATTTTAAAAATAATAAAAAGAATAAATAATAAAAATAAATTAAAATGTAAGTATTTGTATGTTAGAAAAAATACACCCATCAGCAAAAGGGGTAAAGGAGTGATTTCAGTCATAATCAGATGCAGGATAAGCCAGCAATGCAGTTTCTTTTATTTTGGTCAAAGAAATAAGCAAAACAATATTGTAAACACCCAGTCAGTGCTGGCAGCAATATGAGGCTGGCTCTCTCACCAGGGCTCACAGGGGAAACTCATGCAACCCTTTTAGAAAGCCATGTGGAGAGTTGTACTGAGAGGTTTTAGAATATTTATAACTTTGACCCAGAAATTCTATTCTAGGACTCTGTGTTATGAAAATAACCCATCATATGGAAAAAGCTCCTTTCAGAAAGAGGTTCATGGGAGGCTGTTTGTATTTTTTTTTCTTTGCATCAAATCCAGCTCCTGCAGGACTGTTTGTATTATTGGAGTACAAAATGGAATCAATACAAATGTTGGCTAGCAGGGGGAAAATATTCACAAAATGGAATGGAACATATTATTAAACATAGTGCTTCTGATGACCGTAGACCATACAGAATGCTTAGGATATGATATCACTTCTTTTGTTCTTTTTTGTTTTTTGAGACAAAATCTCCTTCTGTCACCTGGGCTGGAGTTCAGTGGCACGATCTCAGCTGACTGCAACTTCCATCTCCCAGGTTCTCCTGCCTCAACCTCCCAAGTAGCTGGGACTACAGTTGCTTGCCACCATGCCCGGCTAACTTTTGTATTTTTACTATAGACAGGGTTTCACCTTGTTGGCCAGGCTGTTCTCAAACTCCTGACCTCCGGTGATCCACCTGCCTTGGCCTCCCAAAGTGCTGGGATTACCGGTGTGAGCCACCGCGCCCAGCCTAGGATATGATATCACTTCTTAGAGCAAGATACAAAATTGCATGTGCACAGTAATTCTCCCAAGTTTAGGTACACAGGGATGGTTACATCTAAACGAGACTTAAAGGAAATACAAAAAATGCAATCCTGATTGTGTTAGGGTGGTAAGAAAACGGTTTTGTTTTTGCTTTGATGAGCTGTTTTTTAAAATTGTTATATTTTCTAATAAAAATACATAGTCTGTTTGAAGGAATATAAAAGATTATGAAGAGATGAGTTAGATGTTGATTCATATTGAAGATTCAGATGAGTAAAATTAAGGGGGAAAAACGGGATGAACCAGAAGCCAGGCTGGAGTCCCAGTCCCAGACCCGACAGCCCAGGCTGATGGGGCCTCCAGGGCAGTGGTCTCCACCCAGCATTCTCAAAAGAGCCACTGAGCTCTTGCCATTTTCAAGATTTCAGAAACCGCCTTGGCATGGCTGGTCTTTCACTGGGATCTCCACTTGGCAATTATTTACATCTGAGACGAATAAAAACCAAAGTGCTGAGATTACATGCGCAGTGGCTCAGGCTTGTAATCCCAGCACTTTGGGAAGCTGAGGTGGGCTGATTGCTTGAGCCCAGGAGTTTCAGACCATCCTGGACAACATAGCGTGACCTCATCTCTACAAAAAATACAAAAAAATTGCCAGGTGTGGTGGCATGTGCCTGTGGTCCCAGCTACTTGGGAGGCTGAAGTAGGAGAATCCCTTGAGTCCAGGGAGGTCGAGGCTGCAGTGTGCCGGGAAGATGTCACTGCACTCCAGCCTGGGGGACAAAGTGAGACCCTGTCTCACTAAGAAAAAAAAAAAAAAAGCACTGTTTCCAGAGTTCCTGAGGGGAAGGTCACCGGGTGAGGAAGACGTTCTCACTGATCTGGCAGACAAAATGTCAAGTTTTTCCAACTCCCTAAACCCTGGTTTTCTATTTCATAGTTTTTAGGCAAATTGGTAAAAATCATTTCTCATCAAAACGCTGATTTTTCGTACCTCCCGGGTGTCTACAGAAAGAACCTTCCAGAAATGCAGTCGTGGGAGACCCATCCAGGCCACCCCTGCTTATGGAAGAGCTGAGAAAAAGCCCCACGGGCGCATTTGCTCAGCTTCCGTTACGCACCTGGTGGCACTGTGGGTGGGAGGGGGCTGGTGGGTGGATGGAAGGAGAAGGCACTGCCCCCTTGCAGGGACAGAGCCCTCTTACAGAGGGGACACCCCGCATTTGTCTTCCCCACAAAGCGGCCTGTGTCCTGCCTGCGGGCTCAGGGCTTCTTAAACCTGGCTGTGTGTCAGAATCACCAGGGGAACTTTTCAAAACCAGAGGGACTGGAAAGACTCCTCCAGATTTGAATTCTAGGTTAGGGCTGGGGGCTGAGATTTTAAAAATCCACAGGTGATTCCCATGCCCAACAGGCTTGAGAACAGCCACAGGAAGTTCTCTGGGAATGTTCCGGTGGGTCTAGCTAGGGGTGAGTGGAGATGCCAGGGAACTTCCTGTTACTCATCAGTGTGACCTAACACGTTTTTCACTGACCCCAGGCTGGTGAACGCTCCCCTCTGGGGTTCGGGCCTGACGATGCCATCCTTTTGTGAAGTGAGTCCCTGCCCCTGAGGACCTGCAATCCCAGCTTCGTAAAGCCCGCGGGGAATCACTCACAGTTCCGGGATGCCTTCGGGGCAGCCCTCTCTCTGTCCCTTCAGCTCCCCTGGGGTGTGACTCAATCTCCCGCCACTCCCCAGACTGCCTCTGCCAAGTCCAAAAGTGGAGGCATCCTTGCGAGCAAGCAGGCGGGTCCAGGGTGACGCGTGTCACTCATCGAAAGTGGAGGCGTCCTTGTGAGCAAGCAGGCGGGTCCAGGGTGACGCGTGTCACTCATCGAAAGTGGAGGCGTCCTTGTGAGCAAGCAGGCGGGTCCAGGGTGGTGTGTGTCACTCATCGAAAGTGGAGGCGTCCTTGCGAGCAAGCAGGCGGGTCCAGGGTGACGTGTCACTCATCCTTTTTTCTGGCTATCAAAGGTGCAGATAATTAATAAGAAGCTGGATCTTAGCAACGTCCAGTCCAAGTGTGGCTCAAAGGATAATATCAAACACGTCCCGGGAGGCGGCAGTGTGAGTACCTTCACACGTCCCGTGCGCCGTGCTGTGGCTTGAATTTTTAGGAAGTGGCGTGAGTGCGTACACTTGCGAGACACTGCATAGAATAAATCCTCCTTGGGCTCTGAGGATCTGGCTGCGCCCCCCGGGTGAATGTAGCCCGGCTCCCCACATTCCCTCACACAGTCAACTGTTCCCAGAAGCCCCCTCCTCATGTTCTAGGAGGGAGTGTCCCAGCATTTCTGGGTCCCCGGGCCGTGCAGGCTGCGTGTACAGAATAGGGTGTCTGACGGACCCTCTCTCCAGCCCCTGCCTGGGAAGCTGAGAATACCCGTCAAGGTCTCCCTCCACTCACACCCAGCCCTGTCCCCAGGAGCCCCATAGCGCATTGAAAGTTGGGCTGAAGGTGGTGGCACCTGAGACTGGGCTGCCGCCTCCACCCCCGACACCTGGGCAGGTTGACGTTGACTGGCTCCACTGTGGACAGGTGACCCGTTTGTTCTGATGAGTGGACACCAAGGTCTTACCTTCCTGCTCAGCTGTGCCTCCTATGTGTTCAAGGCAGGAGCGGATTCCTAAGCCTCCAACTTATGCTTAGCCTGCACCACCCTCTGGCAGAGACTCCAGATGCAAAGAGCCAAACCAAAGTGTGACAGGTCCCTCTGCCCAGCGTTGAGGTGTGGCAGAGAAATGCTGCTTTTGGCCCTTTTAGATTTGGCTGCCTCTGGCCAGAAGCGGTGGCTCATGCCTGTAATCCCAGCACTTTGGGAGACGAAGACGGTAGGTTTGCTTGAGCCCAGGAGTTCAAGTCCAGCCTGGGCAACAGTGAGACCCCTGTCTCTACAAAAAAAATTTAAATTACCCAGGTGTGGTGGTGTGCACCTGTAGTCCCAGCTACTTGGGAGGCTGAGGTGGGAGGATCACCTGAGACCGGGAGGCAGAGGTTGTAAGGAGCCATGATCGCGCCACTGCACTTCAACTGAGGCAACAGAGCGAGACTTTGTCTCAAAAAACAATGGTATAATAATTTTAAAATAAATAGATTTGGCTTCCTGTAAATGTCCCTGGTGAGATTCGGGACTCAGATCCTCAAGTCCCACTGACTCACCCGATGAGCTGAGGCTTCATCATCCCCTGGCCTGTCTATGTCCACGGGGCACCGGAGGCTCCTCTCCCACCAGCAGTCTTGGTGAGCTGAAAGCAAACTGTTAACACCCTGGGGAGCTGGAGGTATGAGACCCTCGAGGTCCACCCCAAGGGAGGCGTTGATTTTTGAGAGCAATCACCTGACCCTGGCTGGCAGTACCAGGACACTGCTGTGGCTCCGGGGCGGGCTGTCTCCGGAAAATGCCTGGCCTGGGGCAGCCACCCGCATCCAGCCCAGAGGGTTTATTCTTGCAATGTGCTGCTGCTTCCTGCACTGAGCACCTGGATCCTGGCTTCTGCCCTGAGGCCCCTGGAGTCCCACAAGTAGCAAGCGCTTGGCCTGCGGCTGCTGCATGGGGCTACTAACGCTTCCTCACCAGTGTCTGCTAAGTGTCTCCTCTGTCTCCCACGCCCTGCTCTCCTGTCGCCCCAGTTTGTCTGCTGTGAGGGGACAAAAGAGATGTGTGCCCCCACCCCTGCCCAGGTCCTTGTTCCTGGGATTGCTGTTCAGCTGTTTGAGCTTTGATCCTGGTTCTCCGGCTTCCTCAAAGTGGGCTCGGCCAGAGGAGGAAGGCCATGTGCTTTCTGGTTAAAGTCGAGTCTGGTGGCCTGGTGGAGACTGCGCTCCTGAGGCGGAGCTGGGGATAGAGCACGCACGGGCTGCGTGGCCAACCCCTCTGGTAGCTGATGCCCAAAGACGCTGCAGTGCCCAGGACATCCGGGACCTCCCTGGGGCCCGCCCGTGTGTCCTACGCTGTGCTCGTCTGTGGGCTAGCCTGTGACCCGCGCTGTGCTCATCTGTGGGCTAGCCTGTGACCTGGCAGAGAGCCACCAGATGTCCCGGGCTGAGCACCGCCCTCTGAGCACCTTCACAGGAAGCCTTTCTCCTGGTGAGAAGAGATGCCAGCCTCTGGCATCTGGGGGCACTGGATCCCTGGCGGCGGCTAGGGCTAGGCGGCCCTAGTCTCTCCCCAGCCTGGGGGCCCCTTCCCAGCAGGTTGGCCCTGCTCCTTCTCCACCTGGGACCCTTCTTCCTCCTGGCTGGGCCCTGGAAGTTCTGCAGGACCTGCCGTCCCCCTCCCTGGCCTCCAGGTATCTTGACCACCGCCCTGGCTCCCACTGCCACCCACTCCTCTCCTATCTGGCCGTTCCCTGGTCCCTGTCCCAGCCCCCCTCCCCCTCTCACGAGTTTCCTCACCAAGGCCAGAGGGAAGAGGGAAGGAGGCCCTGGTCATACCAGCACGTCCTTCCACCTCCCTCAGCCCTGGTCCACCCCCTTGGCGCCGGCCTCAGAGCACAGCTCTCTCCAACCCAGGCCGCACACCGTCCGTCCTCCCTGCCCCCACGTCCTTGCCGCAGATCATGTCCGCCCTGACACACATTGGCCTCAGCCATCTCTGCCCCAGTTAACTCCCCATCCATAAAGAGCACACGCCAGCTGACGTTAAAATAATTTGGGATGGTTCCAGTGTAGACCTAAGTAGAAGCGGGAACCGCTGCCCCCACTGCACCTTGGTTTTTGGTGGCCTTGATAAACCATCTTCAGCCATGAAGCCAGCTGTCTCCCAGGCAGCTCCAGGGCAGGGCTTCCTGGGGAGCTGACTGATAGGTGGGAGGTGGCTGCCCCCTTGCACCCTCAGGTGACCCACACAAGGCCACTGCCGGAGGCCCTGGGGACTCCAGAATGTCAGTCATGACCCGCCCCCAGGCCGCACACAGCCACGGTTTCACAGATGCCGGCCTCCAGGGGACCTGTCTGCCACTCGGAGTCCCCACAGGGTGCCCCCCCAGGGGAGCTGGCTCTCGGACTGAGATCAGCTGGCAGTCCGGACTGTCATTCCCCGAGGGAGCGGTGCCCTGGATCCCACAGGCCTCCCCATGTGTGTCTGTGTCCGTTCGAGCTTGCTGAGACATTCAATCTGTTGGTTTCTGCTGTGCCGCCTACCCACCCTGTTGATGATGCTTTGCTCCTGTTGCTAAAGACAGGAATGCCCAGGACCCTGAGTGTGCAGGTGCCCGCTGGCTCTCACGTCCGAGCTGCTGAACTCCGCTGGGTCCTGCTTACTGACCATCTTTGCTCTAGTGCTGTCCGTGGAAGCTTTTCCTGGAATAAAGCCCACCCATCAACCCTCACAGCGCCTCCCCTCTTTGAGGCCCAGCAGATAGCGCACTCCGGCCTTTCCAGCAAGATTTTTCAGATGCTGTGCATACTCATCATATTGATCACTTTTTTCTTCATGTCTGATTGTGATCTGTCGATTTCATGTTAGGCAAAGGAGTGACTTTTTTACCCTTAAGCCTTTGCTGAGCAAATGTCTGGGCCTTGCACAATGACAACGGGTCCCTGTTTTTCCCAGAGGCTCTTTTGTTCTGCAGGGATTGAAGACACTCCAATCCCACAGTCCCCAGCTGCCCTGGGGCAGGGTTGGCAGAATTTCGACAACACATTTTTCCACCCTGAATAGGGTGCGCTCCTCATGGCAGCTGGGAACCACTGTCCAATCAGGGCCTGGGCTTACACAGCTGCTTCTCATTGCATTACACCCTTAATAAAATAATCCCATTTTATCCTCTTTGTCTCTCTGTCTTCTTCTCTCTCTGCCTCTCCTCTTCTCGCTCCTCTCTCATCTCCAGGTGCAAATAGTCTACAAACCAGTTGACCTGAGCAAGGTGACCTCCAAGTGTGGCTCATTAGGCAACATCCATCATAAACCAGGTAGCCCTGTGGAAGGCGAGGGTTGGGATGGGAAGGTGCACGGGGTGGAGGAGTCCTGGCGAGGCTGGAACTGCCCCAGACTTCGAAAGGGGCTGGAAAGGATTTGCTGGGTAGACCATCAAGGAGAGTTGAGTGTGGAACTTGCGGGAGCCCAGGAGGCGTGGTGGCTCCAGCTCGCTCCTGCCCAGGCCATGCTGGCCAAGACAAGGTAAGGCGGGAGTGAAGTCAAATAAGGCAAGCACAGAAAGAAAGCATATGTTCTTGGCTGGGCGCGGTGGCTCACGCCTGTAATCCCAGCACTTTGGGAGGCCAAGGCAGGCGGATCACGAGGTCAGGAGATTGAGACCATCCTGGCTAACACGGTGAAACCCCATCTCTACTAAAATTACAAAAAATTAGCCGGGCATGGTGGCGGGCACCTGTAGTCCCAGCTACTCAGAAGGCTGAGGCAGGAAAATGGCATGAACCCAGGAGGCGGAGCTTGCAGTGAGCCGAGATGGCGCCACTGCACTCCAGCCTGGGTGACAGAGCGAGACTCTGTCTCAAAAAAAAAAAAAAAACACACACACACACATGTTCTCGCTTATTTGTGGGATCCAGGAGATAGATAATAGAAGGATGATTATCAGAGGCTGGGAAGGGTAGTGAGGGGATGGTGGGGGGATGGTTAATGGGTACAAAAAAAAAAATAGAATAAGACCTAGTATTTGATAGTGCAACAGGGTGACTATAGTCAATAATAATTTAATTGTACATTTAAAAATAACTAAAAGATAGCCAGATGCACTGGCTTACGTCTGTACTCCCAGCACTTTGGGAGGCCGAGGTGGGCATTTGAGACCAGCCTGGCCAACATGGTGAAACCCCATCTCTACTAAAAATACAAAAATTAGCTGGGCGTGGTGGCGGGCACCTGTAATCCCAGCTACTCGAGAGGCTGAGGCAGGAGAATCACTTGAACCTGGAGGCAGAGGTTGCAGTGAGCCAAGATCTTGCCACTACACTCCAGCCTGGGTGACAGAGCGAAACTCTGTCTCAAAAATAAAAATAACTAAAAGAATATAAATGGATTGTTTGTAACACAAAGGACAAATGTTTGCGGGGATGGATACCCCATTTTCCATGATGTGATTATTACACATTGTGTTTCTACATCAAAACATCTCATGAACCCCATAAATATATATACCTACTATGTACCCATAAACATTTTTAAAAAAAAAAATTTTCAAGGTGAAGAGGGAGGCAAGATGCTGGCCTTAAGCCCTAACCCGGGATTCTCCCAGCAAGCTGTCCACAGGTCTTCTCAGGCTTGAGGTGCAGCTATATGGATGTGTGAGCTTGGTCCCCAGCCAACATGGAGACACTTCACTATCGGCAGCAGCTACAGCACAGGAACCCTGGGTCACTGCCGTGTCCCCTCTGTGACTTTGTTTAAACAGAAAATGATGCTCTGGGCTGGCCGCGGTGGCTCACGCCTATAATTCCAGCACTTTGGGAGGCTGAGGTGGGCGGATCATGAGGTCAGGAAATCGAGACTATCCTGGCTAACACGGTGAAACCCCATCTCTACTAAAAATACAAAAAACTAGCCGGGCGTGGTGGCGGGCGCCTGTAGTCCCAGCTACTTGGGAGGCTGAGGCAGGAGAATGGCGTGAACCCGGGAGGCAGAGCTGCAGTGAGCTGAGATCGCGCCACTGCACTCCAGCCTGGGTGACAGAGTGAGACTCCATCTCAAAGAAAAAATAAAAAAATACTTGACTTACTGGAAGCCAACCAATGTATAATTTAGAATAATTTCTCCTGGGTTGAGCTGTCACTTACCTTTGCAGTATCTCAAGAGGAAGAGTTTACTGTGTAAATATTGATGCATACTTTGATTAGATAGATGAAGCAAACTATTTTCAAGCACTTTTCAAGGACTTACTTGTATCCAAACAGCATTCTAAAGGAAAGTCTTACCTACTTCTAAAGGCTGGTCTCTACTTGAAACCTCTTGCTTGGCCCTGGTTCAAGTCCTGCTGCAAACCTGGAAGTCCCGTCACTGTCTTCTTCCCTGCAGAGCAGTGGCTCCCGATCTAATTTTTGCTGTGCCCCAGCAGCCCCTGGCACTTTGCCCTGTAGACCACAGACCTCATGTAATGTGTGCTAAGTCCACGGAACTGCGGAAGATGATGGCAAGATGCTCTTGTGTGTGTTGTGTTCTAGGAGGTGGCCAGGTGGAAGTAAAATCTGAGAAGCTGGACTTCAAGGACAGAGTGCAGTCGAAGATCGGGTCCCTGGACAATATCACCCATGTCCCTGGCGGAGGAAATAAAAAGGTAAAGGGGGCGGGTTGGATGCTGCACTTGGGTATGGGCATTAATCAAGTCAAGTGGACAAAGACTGGTCCAGTTCCCAGAGGAGGAAAACAGAGGCTTCTGTGTTGACTGGCTGGATGTGGGCCCTCAGCAGCATCCAGTGGGTCTCGACTGCCTGTCTCAATCACCTTCACCAGGAGCTTTAGCACATTTCACAGCTGGGCTCCAACCTGGAGAGGCTGACTGATCGGTCTTAGGTGCAGCTCAGTTGCTGGAGTTTTTGTTTTTATTTATTTTTAAGTATTTGAGGCAGGGTCTCTGTATTAGTCTGTTCTCACACTGCTAATAAAGACATACCCAAGACTGCGTAATTTATAAAGGAAAGAGGTTTAATGGACTCACAGTTCCACATGGCTGGGGAGGCCTCAAAATCATGGTGGAAAGCAAAGGAGAAGCAAAGGCATGTCTTACATGGCAGCAGGCAAGAGAGCGTGTGCAGGGCAACTCCCATTTATAAAACCATCAGACCTCATGAGACTTATTCACTATCATGAGAACGGCATGGGAAAGACCCGCCCCCATGATTCAGTTACCTCCCACTGGGTCCCTCCCATGATACATGGAATTATGGGAACTACAATTCAAGATGAGATTTGGGTGGGGACACAGCCAGCCCGTATCATTCTCCCTCTGTCATCCAGGCTGGAGTGCATTAGCATGATCTCAGCTCACTGCAGCCTCTACCTCCCTGGGTCAGGTGATCCTCCCACCTCAGCCTCCCAAGTAGCTGGAACTACAGGTACCTGCCACTATGCCCGGCTAAATATTTTGTATTTCCTGTGGAGACGAGGTTTTGCCATGTTGCCCAGGCTGGTCTTGAACTCCTGAGGTCAAGCAATATGCCCACCTCAGCCTCCCAAGGTGCTGGGATTACAGGTGTGAGCCACAGTGCTTGGCCTAAGTGGCTGCAGTTTTTAAAGCTCCCAGGTGATTCTTTAGTGCAGTCAAAAGTGAGAACTAGCTGGGTGCGGTGGCTCATGCCTGTAATCCCAGCACCTTGGGAGGCCAAGGTGGGCAGATGGTTTAGTAGAGATGATCTCTACTAAAAATACAAAAGTTAGCTGGGTGTGGTGGTGCATGCCTGTAATCCCAGCTACTTGGGAGGCTGAGGCATGAGAATCGCTTTAACCCAGGTGGCAGAGGTTGTAGTGAGCCAAGATCATGCCACTGCACTCCAGTCTGGGGAACAGAGTGAGACTCCATCTCAAAAAAAAAAAAAAAAAAAAAATGAGAACCACTGTCCTAGGCCCTGATGTTTGCAGACAACTAAAAAAGGAAGTGGACATCCCCAGTCACCTGTGGCGCACCAAGAACACATGGGAACATAATCTAATTTTCTAAATGGGTTACTAGGCACTTAGAGCAAAACAATGATGCTGAAATCCTGATTTCAGGAAAGCCTCTGCCTGCCTGTTGTGGAAGTGTCCACACGAGGCTCCTGGGGCCTTGGTGTCCCCAGCAGTTTCTAGTCTCCAGGTCTTGCTGTGGGTGTCTGTGCAGTGAGGGTGTGTGTGGCGCTAAGCGAGATCTGTCTAGGGCTGGCACAGGATGCGGTCTGGTAGCTGCTGCTTCTCTTCTGCAGAAGCGCAGCCAAGCACCCTCTGGGGTTTCCTGCCCACACCCAGCCTGAAGTTCTGGGAGTGGCTCACTTTCCAACCTTCAGGGTCTCCCAGGAGCTGACTGGGGCATGGTAGAGGGAAAAGGATTGTATTAGTCTGTTTTCATGCTGCCGATGAAGACCTATCCGATACTGGGCAATTTACAAAAGAAAGAGGTCTGATGGAGTTACAGTTCCACGTGGCTGGGGAGGCCTCACAATCATGGCGGAAGGTGAAAGGCTTGTTTCACATGGTGGCAGACAAGAGAAGAGAGCTTGTGCAGGGGAACTCCCCTTTATAAAGCCATCAGATCTCGGGAGACTTACTGTCATGAGAACAGCACTATCATGAGAACATAGGGGCAGGGAAAACCCGCCCCTACGATTCAATCCTCTCCCATCGGGTCCCTCCCACAACGTGTAGGAATTGTGGGAACTATAATTCAAGATGAGATTTGGGTGGGGTCACAGCCAAACCGTATCGGGGTGTCCCAGAAAGGGTGTGGAATCTGAGACCCAGCTCGGCGTGAGGAAGTTTGCTTCTCGAGGTGGCCCAGTCGGGTGGAAGTGGCAACCAGGCTGTCTCTCCACCAGGCCACTCAGGTGGCAGCTGAGAGACCCCTGCCCTGGTCAGTCTCCGCCCTCCCCTCTTGCCACTGCATCTGGTTCTGAACAGATGGGCACCCTCATCTTGTGTTTGTGATAAATGTCTAACCATGTAGTTTTGTGAGAAGTGTTTGCCGCAGATGCTGTAAACTGTGGCCTGGGGCAGACCTCACCTCCAGACAGGCCCTGAGGCTGGCGAGGGCACTGGCCCATAGTAGCTGGCCGAGAGCTCTCAGGTTGTGCCACGCAGGACACAGGGATACTTTTCAGTGCCTGGGTCACTATCCAAAGTGAGAAAACAGCGGGGGACCAGGAGGCTGCCCGCCTCAAGGGATGTGGGGGCCGGGCCCAGTTATCTGAGGAAGCAGTCAGCTTCTCTGCTGTTTCCACCACCCAGGCCGCCCCTGGTCTAAGGCAGGGCCTCCCAGCCTTGGGGCGCTTTAAAGATACCTGGGCCTGGCCCCGTCCCCACAGTCTGACTGAGTGGGTTGGGATAGGGGCATGGGCATTGGCGATTTCCTGGGTGAAGGGAGGCCCGCTGCAGTCTCTGGAAGCTTCTCTGTGTTAGGAAGAGCTCTGGGCTTGACTCTGCTCGGAGAGTCAAGATCCGCAAATCCTCTCAGCCTCAGTTTCTCCTTCAGCAAGATGAAATGGAAATGCTGTACCTACGTCCCAGGGTGGTTGTGAGACCCCCCCCCCAAAAAAAACAATGTTCTGGAAGGTTCCTGGTGCGTTGCAGTCCTCTAAGAACCTGAGTTAGAGCCATGCTGAGTCTCAGCTTCTTGGCTCCTTCTGTTTCCAACTTGTCCATGTGATGGCTCAGGAAGGTGGGCAGGGCCCTGCCCCTACTCAGAAAACATCATCCTGGTCCCAGGGATCCCCGCAGCGTTAGTCCCGTTTTCCGTGTGTTGAGAAAAATTGCTAACAAGCAGTGGGGCACACCACCAGCCTCCTGGGTTCCTTTCAGTTTGGGGATTTTTGGACATTCCCAGGAATGTCAACTTTCTCTTAAAAAACACTTCAAAAAACATTAACATAAATATTTTTATCAAAGCTTGTATTAAATGGTCTTTCAAGAAAATACAGTAACAGGCCAGGCATGGTGGCTCACGCCTGTAACCCCAGCACTTTGGGAGGCCAAGGCAGGCAGATCACCTGAAATCAGGAGTTCGACACCAGCCCGGCCAATGCAGCAGAACCCCGTCTCTACAAAAAATACAAAAATTAGCTGGGTGTGGTGGCACACACCTGTAGTCCCAGCTGCTCGGGAGGCCGAGGCAGAATTGCTTGATCCCGGGAGGTGGAGGTTGCAGTGAGCTGAGATTGCGCCACTGCACTCCAGCCTGGGTGACAAGAGTGAAACTTTGTCTAAAAAAAAAAAAAAAAGAAAAAGAAAAAGAAAATACACTAATAGAGAACAATCTGTTTTTCAAAGTAGTGACTGCAAATGAACAAAATATGCATCTAGCTTAAACGGGAGCATGGTTTTCTCTATGCCCATTCAAGCCTGCTGCAATAGGGGCCCTTCAGCCTGGATCCATGGACTCCTAAAATTATATGGAAAATGGCTGTGTGGGTGTGAGCGTGGGTGGACATGTGCACACATATTTTTGGCTTTACCAGATGCTCAAAGAGCCTAGGACCCAACAAGGGCTGAGGATAACCCTGTCGGCCGCTTCAGGGTCATCAGGAATTCCTGTGCGCTGCTCACTTCTCCAGTGAGCGCCTTCTGCTTCCGCGTTTCCTGGTATCCTTCGGGGCTCCTGGCTAGGTCATGTGTTTCTCTACTTTCTTTTTTTTTCTTTTTTTTTTTTTTGAGACGGAGTCTCGCTCTGCCACCCAGGCTGGAGTGCAGTGGCTGGATCTCAGCTCACTGCAAGCTCCGCCTCCCGGGTTTACGCCATTCTCCTGCCTCAGCCTCCCGAGTAGCTGGGACTACAGGCGCCCGCCACCTCGCCCGGCTAGTTTTTTGTATTTTTTTTTAGTAGAGACGGGGTTTCACCGTGTTAGCCAGGATGGTCTTGATCTCCTGACCTCGTGATCCGCCCGTCTCGGCCTCCCAAAGTGCTGGGATTACAGGCTTGAGCCACCGCGCCCGGCCTGTTTCTCTACTTTCAAAAGGGCTTCAGCCAGGCACGGTGGCATGAGCCTGTAGTCCCAGCTGCCCGGGAGGTTCAGGTGGGAAGATTGCTTGAGCCCAGGAATTTGAGGCCAGCCTGGGCAAGTAGATAGATAGGTAGATGATAGATAGATAGGTAGATAGATAGATAGATAGATAGATAGATAGATAGATAGATAGATAGATAGATGGATGTATAATAGATGGATAGATAAGTCGCTAGACAGACTCCATCCTAAATCACCCATCCACCCACCCACACATAAAAAGGCCTTTGTCATGTCATGTTTTGTGGCCCACCTGCCAGTGCTGCCCACAGTTGCTGCCCCTCCAAACTCATCAGTCACTGGCAAACAGGAGGAATGTGTGTGGCTCATGTCTGGGCATCAGTGGCTGTGGGAGACATCCTTGATCTTCTCCAGCTTCTCCTTCCACATTTTCCTTTGCAATCTGGCAATATCTATCAAAATAAAATGCGCATGCCTTTTGACCTAAGAGCTCCACTTCTAGGACACACTTACAGGTGTGTGACATGATGTTCATTCAGGGTTATTTATCTGAGGTTGTTCATACACACCATTGCCTGTAATCACTAAAGGCGGGAGCAGCCTAGGCATCCATTCACAGAGGAGTAGACGCCTTTGGATACATCCGTGGTGACGGAATACTAAGCAGCCTGTGTACATATACACTCACACATGTGTTTGTTTATGTGTGGAATATCTCTGCAGGATACACAAGAAACTTAAAATGATCACTGTCTCTGGGGAGGGTACCTGGGTGCCTGGGAGGCAGGTCAGGGGAGGAGTGGGCACAGGGATTACGAATTGGAAGACAATAAAAACAACAGCTTCTGGCCAGGCACAGTGGCTCACGCCTGTAATGGCAGCACTCTGAGAGGCCGAGGCGGGCAGATTGCTTCCGCCCAAGAGTTCGAGACCAGCCTGGGCAACATAGTGAAACCCCGTTTCTATTAAAAATACAAAAAACTAGCCAGGTGTGGTGGAATGCACCTGTAATCCCAGCTACCCGGGAGGCTGAGGTGGGAGAATCACCTGAGCCTGGGAGGTTGAGGCTGCAGTGAGGTGAGATTGCACCACCTCACTCTAGCCTGGGTGATAGAGCAAGACCCTGTCTCAAAAACAAATAAACAACAGTCCCTGGCACTGTGGGCCAGGCCTGGCAGGGCAGTTGGCAGGGCTGGTCTCTCTTTCTCTGGCACTTCATCTCACCCTCCCTCCCTTCCTCTTCTCCTTGCAGATTGAAACCCACAAGCTGACCTTCCGCGAGAACGCCAAAGCCAAGACAGACCACGGGGCGGAAATCGTGTACAAGTCGCCGGTGGTGTCTGGGGACACGTCTCCACGGCACCTCAGCAATGTCTCCTCCACCGGCAGCATCGACATGGTAGACTCGCCCCAGCTCGCCACGCTAGCCGACGAGGTGTCTGCCTCCCTGGCCAAGCAGGGTTTGTGATCAGGCCCCCGGGGCGGTCAATAATCGTGGAGAGAAGAGAGAGTGAGAGTGTGGAAAAAAAAAGAATAATGACCCGGCCCCGCCCTCTGCCCCCAGCTGCTCCTCGCAGTTCGGTTAATCGGTTCATCACTTAACCGGCTTTTATCGCTCGGCTTTGGCTCGGGACTTCAAAATCAGTGATGGGAATAAGAGCAAATTGCATCTTTCCAAATTGATCGGTGGGCTAATAATAAAATATTTTTTAAAAAACATTCAAAAACATGGCCACACCCAACATTTCCTCGGGCAATTCCTTTTGATTCTTTTTTTTTCCCCCTCCATGTAGAAGAGGGAGAAGGAGAGGCTGTGAAAGCTGCTTCGGGGGGATTTCAAGAGACTGGGGGTGCCCACCGCCTCTGGCCCTGTCGTGGGGGTGTCACAGAGGCAGCGGCAGCAACAAAGGATTTGAAACTTGGTGTGTTCGTGGAGCCACAGGCAGACGATGTCAACCTTGTGTGAGTGTGACGGGTGGGGGTGGGGCGGGAGGCCATGGGGGAGGCCAAGGCAGGGGCTGGGCAGAGGGGAGAGGAAGGACGAGAAGGGGGAGTGGGAGAGGAAGCCACATGCTGGAGAGGAGATGCCCTCCTCCGCGCCACTGGGAGGGCCAAGGCCTCCGCCACCTGCAGTGTCTCAGACTGAGCGGCTGCCTGTCCTTGGTGGCCAGGGTCTGCTGCGAGTTGATGTGCCACCCTCTGCAGGGCAGCCTGTGGGAGAAGGGGCGGCGGGTAAGAAGAGAAGGCAAGCTGGCGGGAGGGTGGCACCCCCTGGATGACCTCCTTGGAAAAGACTGACCTTGATGTCGGAGGGCGCTGGCCTCTTCCTCCCTCCCTGCAGGGTAGGGGGCCTGAGCCGAGGGGCTTCCCTCTGCTCCACAGAAACCCTGTTTTATTGAGTTCTGAAGGTTGGAACTGCAGCCATGATTTTGGCCACTTTGCAGACCTGGGACTTTAGGGCTAACCAGTTCTCTTTGTAAGGACTTGTGCCTCTTGGGAGACGTCCACCCGTTTCCAAGCCTGGGCCACCGGCATCTCTGGAGTGTGCAGGGGTCTGGGAGGCGGGTCCCGAGCCCCCTGTCCTTCCCACGGCCACTGCAGTCACCCCTGTCTGCCCCACTGTGCTGTCGTCTGCCATGAGAACCCAGTCACTGCCTATACCCCTCATCACGCCACAATGTCCAAATTCCCAGCCTCACCACCCCCCTTCTCAGTAAGGACCCTGGTTGGCTGTGGGAGGCACCTACTCCATACTGAGGGTGAAATTAAGGGAAGGTAAAGTCCAGGCACAAGAGTGGGACCCCAGCCTCTCACTCTCAGTTCCACTCATCCAACTGGGTCCCTCACCACGAATCTCACGACCTGATTCGGTTCCCTGCCTCCTCCTCCCATCACAGATGTGAGCCAGGGCACTGCTCAGCTGTGACCCTCGGTGTTTCTGCCTTGTTGACATAGAGAGAGCCCTTTCCCCCCGAGAAGGCCTGGCCTCTTCCTGTGCTGAGCCCGCAGCAGGAGGCTGGGTGTCCTGGTTGTCGGTGACGGCACCAGGATGGGCGGGCAAGGCACCCAGGGCAGGCCCACAGTCCCGCTGTCCCCCACTTGCACCCCAGCTTGTGGCTGCCAGCCTCCCAGACAGCCCAGCCCGCTGCTCAGCTCCACATGCGTAGAATCAGCCCTCCACATCCCAAAAAGGGGAACACACCCCCTTCGAAATGGTTTTCTCCCCGGTCCCAGCTGGAAGCCATGCTGTCTGTTCTGCTGGAGCAGCTGAACATATACATAGATGTTGCCCTGCCCTCCCCATCTGCACCCTGTTGCGTTGTAGTTGGATTTGTCTGTTTATGCTTGGATTCACCAGAGTGACTATGATAGTGAAAAGAAAAAAAAAAAAAAAAAAGGACGCATGTATCTTGAAATGCTTGTAAAGAGGTTTCTAACCCACCCTCACAAGGTGTCTCTCACCCCCACGCTGGGACGCGTGTGGCCTGTGTGGCGCCGCCCTGCTGGGGCCTCCCAAGGTTTGAAAGGCTTTCCTCAGCATCCGGGACCCAACAGAGACCAGATTCTAGCATCTAAGGAGGCCGTTCAGCTGTGAAGAAGGCCTGAAGCACAGGATTAGGACTGAAGCGATGACATCTCCTTCCCTACTTCCCCTTGGGGCTCCCTGTGTCAGGGCAGAGAGTAGGTCTTGTGGCTGGTCTGGCTTGCGGCACGAGGATGGTTCTCTCTGGTCACAGCCCGAAGTCCCACAGCAGTCCTAAAGGAGGCTTACAACTCCTGCATCACAAGAAGAAGGAAGCCAGTGCCAGCTGGGGGGATCTGCAGCTCCCAGAAGCTCCATGAGCCTCAGCCACCCCGCAGACTGGGTTCCTCGCCAAGCTCGCCCTCTGGAGGGGCAGCCAGCCTCCCACCAAGGGCCCTGCGACCACAGCAGGGATTGGGATGAATTGCCTATCCTGGATCTGCTCCAGAGGCCCGAGCCACCTGCCTGAGGAAGGATAAGTCAGGAGACACCGTTCCCAAAGCCTTGACCAGAGCACCTCAGCCCACTGACCTTGCACAAACTCCATCTGCTGCCATGAGAAAAGGGAAGCCGCCTTTGCAAAAAATTGCTGCCTAAAGAAACTCAGCAGCCTCAGGCTCAATTCTGCCGCTTCTGGTTTGGGTACAGTTAAAGGCAACCCTGAGGGACTTGGCAGTAGAAATCCAGGGCATCCCCTAGGGCTGGCAACTTTGTGTGCAGCTAGAGCTTTCCCTGCAAGAAGTTTCTGGGCCCAGAACTCTCCACCAGGAAGCTCCCTGCTGTTCGCTAAGTCCCAGCAATTCTCTAAGTGAAGGGATCTGAGAATGAGGAGGAAATGTGGGGTAGAGATTTGGTGGTGGTTAGAGACATGCCCCCCTCATTACTGCCAACAGTTTCGGCTGCATTTTTCACGTACCTCGGTTCCTCTTCCTGAAGTTCTTGTGCCCTGCTCTTCAGCACCGTGGGCCTTATCCGGTAGGCTCTGGGATCTCCCCCTTGTGGGGCAGGCTCTTGGGGCCAGCCTAAGATCATGGTTTAGGGTGATCAGTGCTGGCAGATAAATTGCAAAGGCACGCTGGCTTGTGACCTCAAATGACAATCCCCCCAGGGCTGGGCACTCCTCCCCTCCCCTCACTTCTCCCACCTGCAGAGCCAGTGTCCGTGGGTGGGCTAGATAGGATATACTGTATGCCGGCTCCTTCAAGCTGTTGACTCACTTTATCAATAGTTCCATTTAAATTGACTTCAATGGTGAGACTGTATCCTGTTTGCTATTGCTTATTGTGCTATGGGGGGAGGGGGGAGGAATGTGTAACATAGTTAACATGGGTAAAGGGAGATCTTGGGGTGCAGCACTTCAATTGCCTCGTAACCCTTTTCATCATTTCAACCACATTTGCTAAAGGGAGGGAGCAGCCACGCGGTTAGAGGCCCTTGGGGTTTCTCTTTTCCACTGACAGCCTTTCCCAGGCAGCTGGCCAGTTCCCCATTCCCTCCCCAGCCAGGTGCAGGCGTAGCAATATGGACATCTGGTTGCTTTGGCCTGCTGCCCTCTTTCAGGGGTCCTAAGCCCACAATCATGCCTCCCTAAGACCCTGGCATCCTTCCTTTTAAGCCGTTGGCACCTCTGTGCCACCTCTCACACTGGCTCCAGACACAGCCTGTGCTTCTGGCAGCTGAGATCACTCACTTCCCCCTCCTCATCTTTGTTGGAGCTCCAAGTCAAGCCACGAGGTCAGGGCGAGGGCAGAGGTGGTCACCAGCGTGTCCCATCTACAGACCTATGGCTTCGTAAGACTTCTGATTTCTCTTCAGCTTTGAAAAGGGTTACCCTGGGCACTGGCCTAGAGTCTCACCTCCTAATAGACTTACCCCCATGAGTTTGCCATGTTGAGCAGGACAATTTCTGGCACTTGCAAGTCCCATGATTTCTTCGGTAATTGTGAGGGTGGGGGGAGGGACATGAAATCATCTTAGCTTAGCTTCCTGTCTGTGAATGTCTATATAGTGTATTGTGTGTTTTAACAAATGATTTACACTGACTGTTGCCGTAAAAGTGAATTTGGAAATAAAGTTATTACTCTGATTAAATATAAGGTCTCCATTCATGGATTCCAAGGACAAGAAAGTGATATAGAATGTCTATTTTTTAAGTTCTTTCCCACTCACCCTTAGAGAATTTAGTCCAGAACAGGAAATGACATTATTAAAAGCTGGACATCAGGATTAACAGCTCTCTCTGGGGCCCTGAAGGTGAGAGTTCTCAGACTTGATCATTTGCAGCTGATACTCTCATTGTGATGCTGGCAAACCATCCTAGTCCAATTCAAAGGGCAATACAAAGCCTTGTGGCTGACCTCACGATGCGACACTCAGTTTGCAAGACCGGTGCCAGTGTATGCAAACCTGAGAAGGTTGGGGATGAGGATATGGGATCTTTCGTCCCTGGAAATTTAGTCCAGAGGCCTAAATTTCACCAAGCCAATCAGCTTAATGAGTGGCTTACATTCCTGCTAGGTTTACAGAGCTGCCTTCTTCTTTCCTTTGGCACCTTATTATAGATTGAGGAGCATTTCTGCTAAACCAAGATAGGGATACCAGATAGCGTCCTCCTAGCAATGCCACAAAGGAAAACAAAAACAAAACAGCAATCCATCATTATTATTCCTTAGTAACTACGCCGAGGTCGTGACACCGAATCCTTAGATTGTTTCAAAATACTACTTTTCTTTGATCTTCCTGATGTGTTTGCCACTGCAGGCAGATGTTTAAGTAGAACAGATTTTAACTGCAGCTACAGAAGCAGCAACAGGCCCACAAAAGAGAAGTGCTATCTCAGAAAGCATGGCTTTCAGAGCCACAAGAGACAGCCTCACTGGCTGTTTCAGCTTGACTGCCATGCAAAGAAGAGAGCAGAGGGAGAACCAGCCCCACCCACTGACTCATCTTGTATAAAGAAAAGCACCTACCAGCAGCCTAGGCTACATAGTGAGGCACTATCTCCACAAAAAACCCAGGAAAATTAGCTGGGTATGGTGGCACAAGCCTACAGTCCCAGTTACTGGAGAGGCTCAGGTGGGAGGATCTCTTGAGCCCAGGAGATCCACGCTGCAGTGAGCCAAGATTGCACCACTGCACTCCAGCCTGGGCCATCGAGCAAGATCCCATCTCAAAAAATAAAAAAAGAAAAGCATGTAACCTCCTCAGAAGAAAGATGCTATAATCTCAGGCAGCAGGCAAGAACCAACTCAGGCTCTATGCAAATTATCTATCTCACTGACCCCCACCAAACCTCAGAAAAATTTAACGGTGAGAAGCAAAATCTCCTTTAAAGAGCAATGTAGAACGGAGAGAAAATATCATACAGCTGACTTCACTAGAGAGAAAGTGGATCAACTGCTTTCACTCAACAAAAAGAAAAAGGAGACGATCAATACAGATCCCCTCACCTCCTGGCAGCCCTTACCCTCAGTGAAAAGCCACCACCATTGTCTCTCTGGTGGCCATCAGATGAACCTGCGGCATTCCCACAAGACAGAATGGAGATTTCCCAAGGTATAGAGCAAGTTAGAGTACCTCAAAGAATGGCGCCAGCCAGCCAGCTCCGAAGCTGCCAACACTACCATACATACACAGTTCAGTAAGTCAAGAAAGGCCTGGTACACAGCATTCTGTAACTTTTTTTTTTTTATTTTTTTCAATTTTTCCTTCTTTTTTTTTAAGCACTAGTCTGTGCTTTGCGAACAGAATCAAGACATTAACAAAGATCAGCTTCTCTGAAGAAAAGCATTTCTATAGAACAAAGACAGCTACATGTTTCGCTGCCATTACACAGCTCCAAAGCAGGAAAAGAAAATATTTACAAAATACAAGTTTTTTTTTTTTTTCATTTTTTGTTTTTGTTTTTTTTTTTTCAATGCTAAAAGGGTTATTCAGAATTTTCAACCTTATAAATAGAAGAAGCACTTTATGCATAGGGATATGGTGCATTATTGTATTTTTTCTTTAAAGAAACAATGACAAACCCTTTAACTTGCAAACAGAAAAAAAAAATCACTAATGTTGAAAATTGTGAAAAAACCCCAACCATTAAGCAGTTGTCTACTATTTTTATACGATTACAAAATGGCCAAAAAAAAAGTCTTCTCCCCCCTCCCCCTTTTTGGTGATGTGATCATACAGGAGACAGGCACAAGGTTAACAGAGAAGGGTGAAGGGGGAACAATGGGAACCACAGCTAGGACCAGACAATGTTCCACAGGCAAGGGGAGCGTGAAAGACCAAGAGTGGAACTAACACCGACAGGGATCTGGATGTGAAGGAAACATGGCAAAGCGAATCAGAGGAAAAAAAAAAAAATCACACAGGGAGATGGCTGCTCACTTCCCACAACCCCGTTTGCAGGGGAGTGGGAACAGAGGTTAAGTAGTCCTAACCCTACCTTCAGAGATCAGGATAGGTGGTAAAAAAAACATTCCGAGTGGAAGGACGGGTTGTGGGTGTGTATGTGGCATTGGAGAACGGACAGGGAAGGGTACCAAGGGGCATGATGAAGGGAACCTGAGCAGCCACAGCCAGGTTACTGCAGTTAAAGAGTCAAAACAGAGAAGACCAAATGCAGATGAAACAAAAAATAGGTCTCTAAGTTCTGGGTGAGAAGGGAAAGCTGTTCTGCCGGCTGAGCACTTGGTGAGAGCAGCTGGCAGTTACGGCAGAGAGGCTCTGGTGGGGATGTTCCAGCACGAAAAACCAAGGGGGGACCCAGCCAGGAGGGCCACAGCTGAGCCCAGCCACAGATGGGAGGGGAAGGGGTAAGAGCCCAGAGCACCCTGCCCCATTCCACCCTAGCCCGAGAAGGCCATGCTCAACTGGAGCCCTCTGCCCGCCAGGCTGTTCTGCCCTGCCCACAGGTGTGAGGGAGGGGGGTGGTCATCTAAGATTGGTAAGTCCAGTGATTCAACAGTGCAGAGGATGTGCCAGGACCAGGCCAGCAGGGTCTCATCCTGAACTTCTGTTTGCCAACGGGAGGAAGTGCTCAGGTGTGTGACAAGAAAACATGGAAACAAAAAACAAAAATTAAAACGAGAGAAAAAAATACCAAAGTAGGATCTAAATTCCTTAAGTTCACTAAAAACTGTGAAAATTTCCGGCATATGATGTTTGAATATCAAACGCAGAGATTTCTGAAGCTTTAATGCCAATAGTTAGTGAGTCTGTTTAGATTCTTGTCTCCCGCTCATCTGTGAGTTGGGCGCTGAGCTGTGGCTGCTGCCACCAGATGCCGACTCTTGAGGGGGACAGTGGGAGGCGAGGTGGGTGCCGCCTCTGTCTCCCGGCCAGTCTTGCTGCCTGAGGTGCGTCGAGTGCAGCGGGCTGCTCGCTCCTGTGCATCCAGCTGGTCCTCACACTCCGCCTGGGGACTGTGCGCCAGGGGGAAGGTCCGCCGCTCCCAGGGCTGGACAGACTGTAGGCAGACAAGTTGCTCTGTGAGGACCCAGACCCAGCCAGCCTGCTTCCTGCTCCAAGGCCCTGCCACAAACCTTGTGGCCGGAGACTAGGACCAGTCTATCTAGCGTTCCTGGGACAGTCCAGGAACACCCCTCCTAGGGTGTACCCAGACAACCGTACTGACCATTTAGCAAAGATAAATATAGTTCCACTGAATGTTGAGGAGGTCAATTTAAGTGCGGCCCTTTGTCCCTTCAAAAGGGAAGGGGATGGCTTATGATGTAGGTCTCTTCAGCAGATGCTGTCCCTTCCTGGTTCCATCCCCCAACCATGCCAACCCCACCCAAGGGCTATGTCCCTTACCTGTTCATCCAGACCCAGCTCTGGCGTGGAACAACGGGTATCCTCACTGGCTAAGTGTCGCGGAGTGTCCCGAGCCACAGGGGTGAGGGGCGCTGAGTGCAGTTCCGGGCTAATGGGGCTCCTAGGGGACTGACCATGAGAGTATTCTGACAAAGAGTGGCTACTGCTGACATCAGGGGAGGCAGGCTGGGGGGTGGAGGGGTTGGCACTGCCCAGCTGAGGGGTTGTCCGGCCGTCTGATGACCTGTAGGACCTGTACACCAAGGAATGCAAATCTGAGTGCCTGGGAAATGTTTACTTATGGGGGTAAAGGGCATGAAAAAAGCATCCCCACTGGACTGGAGGAGTTGAGGCAAACAAAGACCAACAGATTTTCCTTAGGATCCAGCAACTCTCATTTCTTTCCACTACTCTCTGGAGGGGTAGGTATACAACATCTACCATCCCAAGAAAAAAGCACGGCTGAACAGTGCAACGGGCGAGTCCATAGCAAAGTGCCTAGTGAATTCAGGAAGTTAGGGAGATTCGTGTAGGCTTTGAAAACTGTAGTCTAAGAAAAAAAAGTAAAACAAGAGTTTGCAAAACTTTCTACTTGAGAATCCCAAGGGTTTCTGCCACTGTTAACAATAAATGGAGACAGGGTAGTGATGGACGTTAAGGGGGGCAGTTTCTTCAAGTGACATCACAAAGCCACTGTCCAAAGGAAGGTTAACTTGTAGTGAGGCCTTCCAAGCTCCCCTGGTTGAATCACTAAGACCCCCCAACTGTCTTCCAAATGCCACAGATCATGGGAATTCATCAGAATTGAACAGTGACTCCTCAGCAAGGATCCAGCACTTGGCTCCTTGTATCTCCACCAGTTCCAACAAACACCAAGGAACTTCTGAGCTCTTTGCCACTGCCAGTAGATGAGTATGATGAGCAACCAAGAGGCAGTAGCAATTCCACAGACTCAAGTAGGGCCCAAACTCCCTGTCCACCCTCTCTCCACAGGCCCCGGGGACCCATGCCTGCCCCATCACCTGCTGCCCCGCCGCTGGGGTGGCACACTCGTGGTCCACAGCCACCGTGCCCTCTCCATCTCCTCACATTTGGCATGCAGGGCGGCGAAAGCTGCGTCAGATAGGTCTTCAATCTGCAATAGAGCAGCTTGATCGATCTCGTCTTTTCTCCAGGAGTTAAGAACCAGTCCCACCCCATTCTAGGTTCTTCCCGGTCACAAGAGAATACAAGGAGCTTGCACTTGACATCCACAGGTCTTGAGGCCATTTAGTGTGTGTGCACTCGTGTGTGTGTGCGCGCGCGCATGTGTACACACGTGTTCTTCTAACAGAAGAACCAGGCCATTACCTCCTCATTCTCCTCATCAGGACTCCCCTTCAGAGACTGAAGATCAACCTCCCGCCAGCTGCAAAACCAAGAGTAGACAATCATGAGACGGCAAGCAGGCTACAACCGGGGGCAGGGTCAAAGTGTCCATGCAAGGATGAGAATCCTGCACCCGTGGGTGACACTGCTCTCTGCCAGGTAGACTCTGCTCTATCACAGCTCAGTCTCCTTACCCCATCAAGGCCTGTGAAATTGGCCACCTACTCAAATGCCCGCAACGGCCAGAAATGAGAGAAGCGGCTTAGGGTAGGGCTGAGGCTGAGAGACTGTGACAAACTCAAGAAAAGAAACCTGTTTAAAGGGGACCACCACTGTTCAGGACCAGCTGACTGCTCCCATCTGGAAATGCACATCCAGGGTTGCCTAATCTTCTGTTTGGCAACAAAAGCCGGAAACAAAAATTTTTATGTGAAATCCTGCTTTGATGTTGACAACAAATTCAGCATTTTTTTTTTTTTTTTGAGACGGAGTCTCGCTCTGTCACCCAGGGTGGAGCAGAGTGGTCCACGGTCTCTGCTCACTACAAGCTCTGCCTCCCAGGTTCACGCCATTTTCCCAAGTAGCTGGGACTATAGGCACCCACCACCATGCCCAGCTAATTTTTTGTGTTTTTTTTAGTAGAGACGGGATTTCACCATGTTAGCCAGGATGGTCTGGATCTCCTGACCTTGTAATCCACCCGCCTCGGCCTCCCAAAGTGCTGGGATTACAGGCGTGAGTCCCCGCACCCGGCCAAATTCAGTATTTTAAAACATACTGTATGTGTTGACAAAACCTGTCTCTAGACCAGTGAGTGAGTGGCCTACCAGGCTGTGACTGCTGGCTTGTTTGGTGTATTCCTATAATGGAATGAGAGAAAACTATATACATAAATAATTTTGTTCTTATCAGATAAGAATTTCTCTTAATGAGAAGACAGAACCAAAGACAAGGGCCCAAGTCTAGGTCAGAAGAGAACAGGGAAAAAGGGCAATAGCAGGAAGAATGGGGAGAGGGACCAACTATTCTGAGCTTCTACCTGGGAGTAAGGATTTCCTTGTATTGCAGTTTCTCTACGCGAGTTGTTGCAGCAACAGACATTGGGATGACAATGTTGTTAATATCAAATGAGCTCTCTCCCCTTCTCCTCCTAACTGGCTGCTGCTGTAAGATAAAAATTAAGTTTAAAAGGGAGGTACAATTTTACAGACATCAAATCATTCATCTAAGACTTAAAGCAGGATCACCAATAACCAGGCATCTGGGTCCTTGGGTTGAAGCTGAGCAGTGACCATAGGAGCTGCTCCCACCTAGGAGTCAGTCTTCAACAGCAAAAACCTTGCGGAGAAATACTAGGTGGTTGTGAGGAGTTATTCCTATTCATAAGTCCCACTGGTCACCCTCTTCCTTCAAGGGCTCATGTGTAAATTTCATAGGGGTGGGTACCTGGGATCTTAACTGTTGGGGTTTCTACTCCATATACACCTCTATTAACCACCTCTCCTTTTACAATCCTCATTGCCCTCCTTTATCCCCATTTATGACTTGACACTCATAGTGGCCCCTCCCCAAAAAGCAATGCTTGAAAGCTTATCCTGAAAGATGCCCAAAGGGTAGGCCAATCTCAATAGATCATCTAACCTTGGTTGTCATGAATGCACCTCCTTCTCGAAGATCTGAACTCTTCTGCTAAATCTGCACCCACCATCTGCTCAGTCTTTATGTGATTTCCCCTCTTTTGGTGATTCTTGGGGAAACATCTGAGAGCTTTCTAGCTGTATCAAAGGAGATGAATGGAGGGAAACTGAAGAGGAGAACCTGACTATACTTCACATTCCTGGTGAAAGGAAATTTGCTTCTATAGGAAGTTGAGAAGACCAAACTCTTAAGAAAAATAAGACTTCCAAGGATCGAATATCAGAGGCAGAGGTAGGCATCTACAGTAGCTGGGAGACCAGGGAACTAAATGGCTTAAGTCTCTTGGATGGAAGAAAAAGTCTACTATCTGCTGCTGCCCAGATAGTTAATACCCTATCCTGAAACAAACGAGCAACTGAGCTGTGAGAGGCCAGAGTCAAACAGTGGCATAACAAACACGCTGTCATGGCAACAAAACAGCTGGAAAACACCTAAGAGGCTGCATTTACACCTAAACCACTAAGTGTGGTCAGCCCACCGGGAAGGGGTTGGTGGTGGAAGAAGTCCCCTACAACTAACCACTCTATCCTCTGTTCCTGGAGGGTGAGATGCAATTTATTTATCCTATCATCTTAGGACATTCTCAGAGAATGTTGAAAGTCAGCACTTCCTGGGCCAGAGTTTCAGTCACTGTCATTTATAATTTCAGATGACCACAATGCCCTTTTCACTTCAATTTCTTTCTCTATCAAATTAGATGACTGTCAGTGACCTCAGAAATTTAGGATATCTGGTTAACCAAAATGGTTAAACAGACTTTTGGGAATCTTGCCTGAGTTCTGTAGCTGAGGATTAATGATCTCATACCCAGAGACCTCTGCCACTGCCAGATCTCTGCTGCAATTATACATCCCACTACAAGAAATGCATCTTAAGAAAGCCTCAAGAGAGAGAGCCTTCCCAGTATAAATGTGAATAAATGTGAAACTGCTGGCAGAAACAGGTATATACTTTCCCTGAAACTTCCTGGGCTTGTTGTTAGAACCTTCCAGAAAAAGACAGTGGAGCAGGTTGTGGGATGGTTCAATTGGCTCTGTATGTCATCCTCCGCCTAGACACACCCCCAATTCTGTCAGCTACTCATTTGGTGTAAATTAACTAGTATCTCCTATTTAGAGCCAGAGATAGAGAGCAGGTGATGAGAATAAAACTGATTCCCAAACTTGGTTGTATATCAGAAGCAAGATTAAGGAGTATTTATAAAAAAAAAAAAAAAAAAAAAGGTTCTAGGACTCCCCCTGCTCTTTTATAAAATCAGAATCTTTTTGTTTGTTTGTTTAAGAGATGAGGTCTCACTGTATTGCCCAGGCTGGACTCAATCTCCTGGGCCGAAGAGATCTTCCTGAGTAGCTGGAGCTATAAGCATGCAAGATCACACCCAGCAACAAATCAGATCTTTAGAAGTGTTTGGTTGGTTTGTTTTGTTTTTTAAAGCTGCTGAGGTGATTCTGATGCAGCTACTGGCTTTTGGGAAGCACTCAAACACTCCCCCTCCTCCCTACCTTTCTCCAGTGGCCTCTGGCTTCTTTCCCTGATTTCAAGGACAGCTGGCCCTCTGTATCCATGGGTTCAACCAATTGTGGATTGAAAATATTTGGGGGGGAAAAATTGTGTCTGTACTGAACAGGTACAGATTTTTCTTGTCATTATTCCTTAAACAATACAGCATACTATTTATATAACATTTACACTGCATTAGGTATTATCAGTAATCTGGAGACGATTTTAAGTATATGGGATTTAAAGCATATGCATACATTATATGCAAATACTGTGCCATTTTATATTAGGGACGTGAGCAACTATAGATTTTGCTATCTACGGGAGGTCCAGAACCAATTTTCTTTTTTTGAGACAGAGTCTCACTGCGACACCCAGGCTTGAGTGCAATGGCTTGATCTCCGCTCACTGGAACCTCCACTTCCCGGTTCAAGTGATTCTCCTGCCTCAGCCTCTACAGTAGCTGGAACTACAGGCACATGCCACCATGCCCAGTTAATTTTTGTATTTTTAGTAGGGATGGGGTTTCACCTTATTGGCCAGGATGGTCTTGAACTCCTGACCTCAAGTGATCCACCCGCCTCAGCCGCCTCCCCAAGTGCTGGGATTATTTACAGAAATCTAGTGTCTTTGAGAGCGTCAAGGGTTAGCATAGGGCTATACACAAAATTTTTACTCAATAAATAGTAAAAATTTCAAGTGATCCAGGCCTAATTTAACATTCTCCAGACACAGAAATATTGAAGTGCTCACTAAGTCCTGAATCTCTGACTTCAGATTTTCTATCAGAATTAGACTCTCTTTTATAAATACTGAAACTCTTTGCTGCTGGATAACTGAGTATGTGAGGGACACTACACACCTATTTAGATAAAATTTGTGGGTGAGGGGGATAAAGAAAGGGGAAGAGCAAAGAGACCATTTGGAAAAGATTGATTTTTAACAGCAAAGAGAGAACAGTGTGAATTCCTACCTGATCACAGGAGCCTAGTGAGTCCATTTTATGAGCTTGGAAGTTTCCTGATCTAGGCTGTGAAGGAACTTCCTAAGTTGCCTCTGCAATACCCTCACCCAGGTTTAGCCTGTGTAGTGTAATGTTAAAAGAGCTGGCTCTACAGTCAGGCTGCCTGAGTTTGAATCATAATTATAACCCTCACAAGCTGCCTTCACAGTTTTCACTCATACAAAATGAAATCCACAGTACTAACCTACATCTCAAAAGGCACTGTAACATGTAACACATGTAAATCACTGATCACTGGCATGTACTAAGTGTTCAATAAACATTATAGTTATAGAGTTTTACATTTACCATTACATTATAATTATTATACAAAAAGGACCTTTTGAGTAGGTACAGAGCAGCTACAGGTATATATGTTCAAAGAGGGCACACTTGAGGAATATTAGAATGAAATTAAAGGAAATGTCTCTGGAATAGCTGTGCAAACTGCTTCCAAATGGAGTGTGCTATTGTAAAATCTGGTGTGTGCACGCCAAATGTCCTGCCATGGGGGCCTTCTGGATCTGTAATTCTGCTCTGTATACCTAAAAAGCATGGACTCTGCCTTCTCCCTTCCCTTCTCTTCTGGTACCCTCAAGCCTAGTGTTTATTCTCAGTACTTCACCTCCACTCACCCGGAAAGTAAAACCAAGGAAATCAAACACTGCTTCCAATGCCCATGGGAATCTCCCCTCTACCCCTCCTCTCATGTTCACTTCTTGGGCCAACAGGATTAGGGCCATGGAATTGTTGAGTCCTCTGTGAAACTTAGTCCAACAGATCTTGAATAGTCACAGATCACCTTAAGAGTTTGTCCCTGCATCAAGCTTTCTATGGATGGCTCAGTATAAATCCATCTCTACTATGAAAAACTCAAGAAAAACAACAGAAGGTCAAGTACCATGACTTTGACTTAAAAATGGTACAGACATACATATATACATCATGATGAGCTGAGTTCCTATAAATGCCCTGGGCTTTACAACCCACCCTCACACTGTCCTCTGGAGCCACTTGAGTGAGCTGTGACCTGCAGAGGGGGTGTCCGGCCAACTGCACACAGGTACTTACCGATGTGCTGGCTGTAACCTGTGAGTTAGAGCTGGCGGGTGCAGGGGAGTCTGAGGAGGTGGAGAGCTGTCGCACCAAGGGACTGTGTGGAGGATGGTGGGTGGCTGCCAAGTAGCTCGAACTGCTCATGTCTGTGTGATGTTTCAACACTGCAGAAGTCAACAGAAAAGAGAAATACATGGCTATCTTAACCAGCGTTACTTCTAACACAAGCTTGGAATGGCAGCAATACATACTAAAGGCAAAAATGTTTTCTATGCCTAGAGGATAAAAAGGTGAAGCACACTAGTTGTGGGAAGTAGCGGCAGGGCAGAGGTTGCTGTAGCAGTTAAGAAGTGACCTGCATTTAGAAGCAGTAGCGTCCCTCTACTCTGCCTTCCTAGAAAGTGAAGGACAAAGCTGGGGGCAATTAAGAGAAGCCTAGGCTGCCCCAGAAAGCCCTGAGCAGGTGCAGTTGCAGGTAGAGGTGCCACGGGCCTGGCCCTACCTTCACTTCTCTCAGATGAATGGTCTCGCAATCTCATTTTGCTGTGGTTTGGGTCATGCACGGGTGGCGGTGGGTTGAGCAAGCGCTCTGCTTTTGGCGCTGTCACTCGCTCCACCATGGGCACGGCCCCCACATCGTCTAAGTGCTGCCTGTGGGTCCTGTCAGGCCGGGTTTGGTGATGGGACAGCTCTGAAGAGGGGAACAGAAAAAGAGCTGTGAAATATGTCCTCTCAAATATTTTCTTATTTGAGTTCCAAGCTCTCGAGTTCTCTCTAGGCCAATGTTGTATACCCAGGGCAGCAGGACAGTCCTTCAGGACTGAAGTTTCTAGTAATTTGCACAATGGCTAGGATAGGCACAGGGAGCCCAGAACCAGAGAAACATGTCACCAGGATACAGAAGACACCTGACCGTAGATGAACCCAATGCTATGCCATTGCTGGCTGTTCACTGAGCATTTTGGGTCTTGCTCCAAGATCCATGGTGTCTAGAATAGCTCCCGAAGTCCATCTGAGAGCATCCAAGACAAGCAGAAGCAGTCACTGTGAGCTGAATTTGTGTCAGTCAACTGCCTCTCCCACCCCCAACATGCATGCAAACTACAAATTTGAGAATATAAAAGGAATGAAAAGTCACTGATACTCTGGGGGACTTCCTGACTCCCTGACACTTACTGGCTGTTGTTAGGAAGGAGCTGACCAATTTGTGCCTGTCCTTACGAGCTGGATCTGGCAGACTGCCCGGCATGGGTGCTCTGTGCTTAAGCGATAACTTTTTGGGAGGTTTGATTTTGTCAAAAGGCTTGTTCTGCCACTGAGATTTCAGCATGCTCTGGAAATGCAGGCTTGTGGGAACATCTGCAAGAAACATAAAATGCTACAGGTTAGTCCAAACACCTGGCCTCTCTAGTGTTCAAGACCTACACTCCACCCTCCTTTTATTTGCCCAGTGGCCTGACACTTGGCAGGGCAAGTGCTGTCATACGAAAGATCTGTTTATGTGAACATTACTGAAGGTCATTCATTCTATTTGCAAGCAGGTCACTTTTGCTTTTTACTTTCAAGTCCCAAGGGGGAAAAAAACAAAACACCTTTTTGTTTTGGTTGATGGAGTTTTTGTTCTTGTGTCCTTGTTTGTTTGAAAACATCCTGTTTCTATTCTAGAGATTTAAAAACATATTTAAGCCTACTTCTTTTCTATCAATATAGAGTTAATCTGGATGCAATTATTCAACAATATTCATTATCTACGTTAAAAGGCACTATACTGAGTACTACAGCCTCTCTCCAAATAAGAACTACATACCATTCTCCTTCCTTCCTCTGCAGCTCCGCCAATTCCCATCATGAGATTCCCAGGGATTTTCAGCTGACTAGTTAATGTTCAATATCACAAATCAGCATCTTTTGGACTGAATTTTTTATGCTGTTTCTTATCTTTCCATTTTCTTAGATTTTTTCCAAGAATATATCCTTGAGTAATTCCTTTAGGAAAGGAATTTCTAGATTTAAACCATTTTCCTCTCAAACATTTAAAGCTATTCTTCCATGTATTCTAATATCCAGTGCTGTATTTAAGAGATTCGGAATCGGTTTCTTTCTTACTTGTAGGTGGTCTGGTTTTTGCCTTTTAAGCTTTTGCAAAAAACAACAACAAAAAAAACTTGTGGTATTACACTGACTCTACAGATCAATTTCGGGAGAACTTCCATCTGTTCCACCACCAACACTGAATCTTTCAATCTATTACTGACGTGGCATCTCTCTCTCCATTTATTTAGGTTTGTCTTGATTTTCTCTTGGCAGTGTTTAGTTATTTTTGACATACCATTCTTAAATACAATTTGTTAAGTTTATTCCTAAGAATTAATGTTTTCTGATGGGCAGAAGTTGGAAGAGTTTGCAGGGGTTCAGAAGACAACAGGAAGATGAGGGAAAGTTCAGAACTTCTTAAGAGACTTGTTAAATGGTTTTGACCAAAATACTGATAGAAATATGGACAGCGAAGGCCAGGCTGACAGTCTCAGATGGAAATGATTAAAGATAGTACCTTTTAAAATTTTAATTTCCAGTTCTTCATTACTAGTATATAGAAACACAATAAACTACTATATAATGACCTTGTAGCCTGTGAAACTACTTTGTTATAGGTTTTTTCTTGTTTATTCAGTAGGATTTTCTATAGACATAAGTATGTCATCTACAAATGGAGACTGTTTTACCTTTTCTTTCCAATCTGTATTCCTTTGTTTACTTCTTGCCTATTACTCTGACTGGAACCTCTGGTGCTGGTGTATAACTTTTAGATTTTCCTTTTTATGTTTTCAATATTCTGACATTTCACCACAATGGATAGCGGTGTGAGTCTATTTTCAGGCTTCTACAAAGCTTTCCAGGAATATTTAAATCTAAAGGCCAGCACATTTTTCCTCACCTCCCAGTTCCTCCTGGGAATCAGTGACCACCTGGGGCATGCTCAGAAGTTCCCACTAGAGTTCCTATCCACTGCTACAGAATAGAATGAAACACCACTACTTGAAGGCAGGCGGCTCTGGTGGCGTAAGAGGACAGGAGAGGACAATCTCACTCAGCTATTCCAAAATGAGTCCAAATTTATCACCCAAATGCCCAGGTCCTATCACTACTTCTGGGTCAAAAATCTCCTTCTAAGCAGTTCCCACCTCACAGCAACTTACTCCTGGCATGCGATTTGGGCTATTTTTCTATTTATTTCTCCACAGTCATCTTGTCTTTATCCATCTTTCAAAAATAAGTACAAATTCCAGTCACTGACAGCATGTCTTCTAGAACTACTAGAAAGTTATACTGTTTAATATATTTTCTAAAAGCTTATGGGGTTTTGGCTCCCATAGAGCATAGAGGATACGCTCAATCTGAACTGGGGGTAAAAAGGCAGGGAAGAAACGTCTAAATTAACATTACTGAACCCATTATTATCTGCCAGGCACTGTGTATATATCATGTGTGTGCCACTTAATCTTCGTAACAGTTCCATGAGGCAAGCACCATTATACTTAAAGATAGGGAACAGATGCAGAAAGGTGCATTAACTATGTCCAAGGTTACACAGTTTAACGAGTAACAACCAACTTTCAAACTCAGGATTATACAACCCTAAAGCCCACTCTTAGACAATATACCCTGAGGCTACTTCACTGACCCAGAGGATGGGGGGGATTCTGTGGTAAAGTCAATTATTTCTCAAATTACTCCCAACAAACAGAGAGTACAAAATATTTTCCAAGTCAGTTCTGCAGAGTAAAAGAAATTTAGCCACTCCTGCCTATGGTATAGATGACGAATTTCATGACACTGAATGTTAGGCCTTCCAGGACTGGAATAAAAATCTGAGTTGGAAAAAAACAAAACTTAAAAAAGTTAATATTCTCAGGGATGATTTTTCCCAGAGGGTAAGCAGCCTCAGCTCCATGGTTTCTCTAAGAATAGACTACTGGGCCTTATGACAGTGAAACAAATTAGGAAAACTATTAAAGTTTTAATCAAAACAAACATTTGCTACCTGTCCAAGTGTAAGGACACAGTCTCTGAGGACCGTGCTGTCTTCTCAAATGTTTCTCATAATCACTCTTTTCCACACTTAAAAACAAACTCAGCTATACCAAATCCTAGGAAATAAAGCATTGTCTAGAAGCACTCAGCCCTGTAGAACAATCTGAAAGCTGGGCTGAGCTGGAATGTATAAAAGAGGCTCAAGAAAGGAGAGGAGGTCACTTCCTGTCCATCCCACAATACCCTTTTGTCAGCAGAAGAGCTACTCCCACTTGGCAACGGCTGTGTATATATGTAATGGGACTCCAAAAGCATGGATTTATAGTGAAAACAGCAATGACTAGAAACAAGTAGGCCTGGATTCAGGTCCTGGTTCTATCTCTGAGTAGAAGGAGAAAGCAACAACAAATCATTCGGCCGGACTTTCGTTCTACTTGTGAAATGAGGCGGTGGGGCTAGATCAGGGCTGGCAACATTCTAGCATTCATTCTCTAACCCTCCGCTCCAAACACAGCTGTCTTTCCTGTTGTACTGGAGACCTCAGATTCTTCCCAAACAATACATTAAATAACTCCAGACAGTTACTATCAATTCATATAAGTAGGCACAAGAAAGGACATCTATTTGTTACTGCTAGATTATATGACTGCTATGAGTCTCTCAACTCTAACATGTTGAGTCAATGACTCTTCAACTGGAACTTTACTCCTAAACCCTTCCTCTTAGCTAAATGCTCTTAAGTGCAAGTTGGCACATTGTAGAACTCAAGTCATGGAACACTACCTTGCGCTCTTGAGTTGACGTATTAAGCAGAATCAAGAGCAATTCCTCTTTAAACCCGGTATAAATAGTTTAAGGAACTCCAGCTGGTAGACTTTGTTAGATGTTTGCTGTGTTGCCTTTAATTGCTTCCATGTTAAGAGTGAATAGGAACCCAGTTAAATCCCCCAGTCAGTTAAAAAAAAAAAGATCTCTTAGGAATTGCTGGTCGAATTCACATACTAATAAGTGATAATACGTAGGTTTTGTAAAGAGTTAAAAATCTAAAATAGACTGGATACGGGACCTGAAAGTAAGCAAAGAAAGGGATATGAAATGGAAGAGAACCCACCAGAGATCCATTCAGCTACATTCCATACCCATTCTCCTACATCCATTCTCCTACATTCCATACCCACATATGTAAACTGCTATTTTCAGAGAACAGGGTACAGATCCTTGTCAGGTAAGTAACAGGAAAATAAGATGAATTACTAATGTCATTAGTAAATTACTTAAGTTATTGTTTCCTCAAACAAAATGAAAGATGAATGAGAAGACCCTGACTTCAGGATGACTAGGGTCTGACATTCCATGATTCACCTGGCTGTCTGGCTCCTTACTTTCCACCATTTTCTCAGGCGCACTTTTTCTGGGTGTTTTGTAATGCTCACTTCTTCCTCCTGCTGGGAAGTTGCCGTAGCCTCATATGCAGGGTTTGGCAAGTTCTCTCAAAATACCATAGATCTTCATGGCCAGCAGGTGGTGCTCTTATTAAGCCCCTTTTACAAAGTTAACAAGCTGTTCTCCAAGGTTATATATCCTCTACATTTCCAACTAAGGATTAACTGGACTTGATTACTTGAGGTGGTAAAACAAAGCCCCCTTCCTGTTGGAATACTAATAGGTTATTACATCCTAGTCTCTCCACCTTCCACAGCCAGGCGTAGAGTTGGCTGTAACACAGTCCCTCAACTTCTATCACCTACACACACTTAATGAAAAGTGGCTGGGGTACAGTCAAGGTGCAAGGCACAACTCCATGATGAAGAGCAGCAGTTGGTTGTTGTCATTCTAACAAACTACACAAACTGGTTAGGAAAAAGCATTAAAACTACTTTAAAAAAAATCTGTGAATAGCTAAGTATCACATTCAAACAATTTCCCGCATTTATGTTTGGTATAAATGTAACTAACCATCCACAGGAATTGAGTCAAAATAATTTTTAATCTTCTTATGGAAAAAAAAAAAAAAAAAAGGTGGGAAATCCTGCCACTTTTAAACATCTTCTAGAGAAGAGGTTATAAAGGGTGGCCCAGTAGTAAAATCTACCACACAAATGTTTGACCCACACAGTAGTATGCCAAGCTGCTAGCCTTCACTGTTACTCACTGCTATACAATGATGTACAAGGAATCCCAATACTTTAGGGGGTGTGTTATTTACACAGGATATTATGTGAATGGTGCCCTTTGGAGTTGGCTATCTCTGCAACCATGGGAATCTTCTGATTTCCAAATGGATTGCATTCTGAATGTGACAGTTGTCTGGATCAAAGCAGAATTATTCCAACAGGAACAATATTAGATATGGTAATCAGGTCTTCAGGTCAACCAACTGAGGTGTAGTTAATCCACAGGCAAATACAGTAGTCAATAGAGCCTACATGTAAAAAAAAAAATCTCTCTCTGTCACCATAGTCTCATAAGGAAAATTTAATGACGAACTTTTTCATCCAAACCCCAGGGCCACAGTTAGAAGCTCTTTGTATGTGTGTGAGACATAGACAGAAAAACAAATAGGATTAGATGAAGGAAAATAAAAATCATAAAGACCAGAAAACGGGGAGTGTTCCCTATCCTTCTTTCCATTCCCCCTCATTGCTGCCTGTAGTTGCCTGGAATGATAGTGTGGGACGTCTAAGGTATGCGGTAGGGCAGCAATGACGTCAGATCTATAGTGTCCTGCAGTCAGCAAGACAGAAAGTGTTCAAAGGAAATAGAACCTCTTAGTAGAGATGCTAAATAATGGAATAGGAGCTGAGAGACACACGGTCTGGGTATATTTGAGGGTGGGGGAGATTATTTGCAACTGTATGTGGTAATGCTGTTGATAAAGAAATGACTGTTGTGTTTAGCAGGTGATATCCAATGAGTGCGCTTAAGTGTCAGGGTTTCCTGTCCTTCAAGTATGAGACTGTACAGTTCAACACCGTATTTCAGAGAGTAACCCAACAAATGTTCCTAAGTCTTCCTGGTGGTGCTGTCTGTAGCCAGAATCACGAAAAGGGTAAAAATCTGACTTCTCTTAATAATCTGTCTGGAAAGGAACTTGAAATATAGCCAAAGGAAGGAGAGGCATCAGATATCTGGGTCTGAACTGTGACGGCATTCAAACTCATCAGCCATTTAGTTTTAGGTAAGCCACAACCTTACCAAGCCTGTTCCTTGAGCACTAAAACTGAAGTAACACCTTACAAAATTTCTGGGCCGGGCATGGTGGCTCATGCCTATAATCCCAGTAATTTAGGAAGCCAAGATAGGTGGACTGTTTGAGCCCAAGAGTTTGAGACTAGCATGGGCAACACGGGGAAACCTCTTCTCTACTAAAAATGCAAAAAATTAGCCAGGCATCGTGGTATGCACCTGCAGTCCCAGCTACCCACTGAAGTGGGACCATCACCTGATCCTGGGAGGCCAATGCTGCAATGAGCCAAAAACCACACCACTGCATTCTAGCCTGAATGACAGAGTGAGACTCTGTCCCAAAAAAAAAAAAAAGCCAGGTGCGGTGGCTCATGCTTGTAATCCCAGCACTTTGGGAGGCTAAGATGGGTGGATCATGAGGTCAGGAGTTCGAGAACCCTCCTGGCCAATATGATGAAATCCCATCTCTACTAAAAGTACAAAAATTAGCTGGGTGTGGTGGCATGTGCCTGTAGTCCCAGCTACTCAGGAGGCTGAGGCAGGAGAATTGCTTGAACCTGGGAGGCGGAGGTTGCAGTGAGCCGAGATTGCACCATTGCACTCCAGCCTGGGCAACACAGCGAAACGGTCTCAAAAAAAAAAAAAAAATTGAAAGCAGCAAATGAGACAAGTATGAGAAGAGTACTATAAACTGTAAAATGCTATACACATAGTAACTGCAGTTACATGGGCTATATAAATCCAATGGCAGGGGAAGGTAAAAGTCAGTGACTCTGGAATCTGAAACACAGAGGAAAATGTTTTAGTGTTTTCCACTCATTGTGTTCAAGTTTATTTACCGTTCCACCAACTGCTGACTATCCATGTGTTCCAGGTTTTCTGTTTCCTTTCTCTTACAAGAAATCACACAGCCGCAGGAATATTACACCACATCCTTATCACAGTCAGAGGGGGCGTTGGTAACAAAAGCCAAAAATCCCGGTATCTACTGGATTTAGGTGGCCAGAAATGCAATCATTTGAAGAACAGATGCACAACAGGGGATTACAATTATCTAATGTTTGATCAACTGTCAATTAGTTGCAATCGTTTAGTGGCACCCTCTGGTTTGGTAGATCCGTTGCAGTCTTTTTGGAGAATTCTAAGAGAAAACTTGGTTGATAGAACTCCTGAGTTATCTCTATCTTCATTTTATTTTTAAAACTCAAAACCTTTTTACTTAATACCTGGGAGATTCTCCTTCAGGTGCTGAGAACTCTTAGAAATGATCTCTTTATTTGTTTTTTTTTTTGAGACAGTCTTGCTCTGTCTCCAGGCTGGAGTGCAATGGCGTGATCTTGGCTCACTGCAACCTCTGCCTCCAGGTTCAAGCGATTCTCCTCCCGAATAACTGGGATTACAGACATGTGCCACCACGCCCAGCTAATTTTTGTATTTTTAGTAGAGATGGGGTTTCACCATGTTGGCCAGGCTGGTCTCGAACTTCTGACCTTGTGATCTTGGCCTCCCAAAGTTGGGATTACAAGCGTGAGCTACCGCATCTGGTCTCGAACTCCTGACCTCAAGTGATCTGCCTGCCTCGGTCTCCCAAAGTGACAGGATTAAAGACGTGGGCCACAACACCTAGCCTCAAGATTTTTACAATCTGGGGCAAGACCCATAGTGAGATTCAATATGGCCAAGAGGAATGCTCTTCTTTTGTCAAGTGGGAGAGGTACAGGTATGGGAAGGGAGGTGGGAAAGGAGGGTTGTCAGACACAGATTTAACAGGTAGGCAAACTTTCTAAAGCCAGTACAAGCTAACAATGAAGAGTTGTGCTTATCTACACCCTGCAAAGCTGTCATGTTACCACATAAATGCCAGTATGAAGATATTCTCCTAGAACACTGCTATCCTACTTTATATCATGGCACACACAGACAAAACTTTTTTTTTCTGAGATGGAGTCTTGCTCTGTTATCCAGGCTGGAGTGCAATGGCGCAATCTTGGCTCACTGTAACCTCTGCCTCCCAGGTTCAAGCAATTTTCCTGCCTTAGCTTCCCAAGTAGCTGGGATTACAGGCAGGCACAACCACTACTGGCTAATTTTTCGTATTTAGTAGAGACTAGCCTAGAATTCCTGACCTCAGGTGATCCGCCCGCCTCAGCCTCCCAAAGTGCCGGGATTACAGGCGTGAGCCACCACGCCTGGCCTAGACAAAACATTTTTAAAGATATACTAAGCATATTTTGGACCAGATGACTGTGGCTAGAGGCAACTGAGCCCAGATCTCTCCTAGCTACTTGGAGAGTTACAAGGAAATCTCATATTAAGTTGCAATCTTTTAGTGGCACCTTCTGGTTTGGTGGATCTGTTGCAGCCTTTTTGTAAAATTCTAAGAGAAGACTTGGTTGATGAAAGTTGTACCTTGAAAGTATCTGAGTTGTAACTGGACCTTGGCTGATTTTCTTTCACCTAGAACTCTCTCAAGTCTCTCTTATTAGACTTTCTAGTCTGTGGTCTTTCTTACCATCTGGAAATGCTAGAACAGGGTGAACACAAGAGTCCAACTGGGAAAGACGTTCCAACAGAGGGGCTTCATAGTGAATTTCGGGAGGCATAGTGTTGATGCTGCCTGAACCACACAACGCACAGGAGGGATTCACATCACAGCCAGGGCGGATTGTGCTGTTCCGGTGAACCTGTGAAAAAGTCAAACAAAACTGACAATTCAGCATCTGATAAAAAGCCAGCTCCCCATTTGTTATTCCAAAGATTGAGAAGACCTTTCTAGATACTTATATGATACTACTAAAAGGATGTTTGATTAGTTTGTTAAAATATTTCCATTTGTCTAACACACTGACCTTCAAAAGTGGGTAAGGAAACTTGCTTCCTTTTCATTGATGAAATCTAACTACTTGAAGCTCTAAGTGCTTACCTAGGTATCAAACTTCTGACAGCTTAAAAAGATATTAAAACTGTGCTTTTTGAGAACACTTTATAAAATCTGCATGCTTTCACGACCTTCATGGTCTGCTAAGGCGAATAGTTGGCTCCCGATTCCCAGGTGGGACATTACTCGCTTTCTTCAGCAAATGTATCCACCTGGGAGCCTTCAATTACCAACCACACCTCTTCTCTTCTTTTCACACCTCCTCTTCAAAAGACTTTCAGGTGGTTTCAAGCCAGGTGGCAAGCTTCCCTGAAGCTTGTAACTTGTAAGTAACTTATTAACTACTCTTTAACCTGGCCTAAAATCCACTGTTACAAAGCTCATACCTAAGTAACGAAATAACATTTTGTATAGCAAATGCTCACTTTCATAGTCTTCATGTTAGATTAATTCCAAAGGGATAGAAATTATTTCCATTAAACTTCCTTTGTGCACATGTGGGCAGAATAATTGATAACTTCTCCACATTAAGTCCAGAGTTAAATATGAACTAATTTAAGTCTTCAAAAGATTGAATTCTGTAAAAAAAAAAAAACCGAACATCTACAATTTTATGCTTTGAGCAAACTTCAGGTCATGCTGAATGCAGGATCCCTACATTCTAGTGTTAGGATGAACAAGTATGGCATTTGGCAAAGCCTAACTCATAAAGTCACCTGGACACACAGGCCCGGAAAAAAAATACTTGCATGTTGAATGGCACTATAAGAAGGCATCCAAGGAGCAAGCTCAGTAGTTACTAGAGCTCCATTTATTTTCAGCAGAGACATCTCGAAAGCCTTTTATGGATTTGTGTAAGAGAAAGATATATATAAGAACAATGTGGTCTTTATCAACATTCCCCCAACATTCTATTGCAACCACAGAGAGGTGGCACGCAAATAAGGTCTTTTAAAGGTTAGACTGGGCAAATCACACAGAGGTAGAGACCACTGAAAGGGAGTGATACCAACTAGGCATGCTACTTTTGTATAGACAACATTAACTGGTATTGTTTTGGGGGAAAAAAATCCCTGTATCTGTGTAATAAGAACTGGTTTTCTGGAGAGGATGACATTTTGAGGTAAAGAGAAATAAGTAGGTAGAAATGAAAATGAGATCACAGAGTAGGTGAGTGGGAGGATTCAGGAAAATTGGTTAGGATCTAAAAATTATACTGACACTTTCAATATTCAAAAGAGATTAACTCACTCCAGTAGGTACAGCAAATAGAAGAGAGAGACTAGAAACTGACCCATGACGTCAACTAGCTCTCCATATGGAACATTTAACATTCCATTTTACGGCTAGAGTGTATCACTTAAGTCAAAGTCAATACTGGGACGCCAAGGCAGGTGGATCACTTGAGGTCAGGAGTTTGAGACTAGCCTGGCCAACATGTGTGAAACCTCAACTCTACCGAAAATACAAACATTAGCTGGGCGTGGTGGTGGGAACCTGTCATCTCAGCTACTCGGAAGGCTGAGGCAGGAGAATTGCTTGAATCTGGGAGGCAGAGGATGCAGTGAGCCGAGATCATACCACTGCACTCCAGCTTGGGCGACGGAATGAGACTAAATCTCAAAACAACAACAACAACAAAACTCAACAGATGTGGCTCAGCGTGGTGACTCACAACTGTAATCCCAAAACTTTGAGGTAGGAGAGAGAATTGCTTGAAGCCAAGAGTCAGAGACTAGCCTGGGCAACACAGTAAGACTCCATCTCTTTAAAAAAAAAAAAAAAGAAAGAAAGAAAAAAAACTTAGCCCAGTATGGTATTGCATGCCTTTAGTCCCAGCTACTCAGGAGGCTGACGGAGAACAATCACTTAAGCCTAGGAGTTCAGGTTATAGTGAGCCACTATAACCACTGCACTGTAGCCCGGGAAAAAGACTAACATCCTGTCTGAAAAAAATTTAAAAAAACAGGCCAGGCATGGTGGCTCATGCCTGTAATCTCAGCACTTTGGGAGGCCAAGGTGGGTGGATAACCTGAGGTCAGGAGTTCAAGACCAGCCTGGCCAACATGGTGAAACCCCGTCTCTACTAAAAACACAAAAAACTGGGCGTGGTAGTGGGCACCTGTAATCCCAGCTACTTGAAAGGCTGAGGCAAGAGAATCGCTTGAACCTGGGAGGCAGAGGTTGCAGTGAGTCGAGACTGCACCACCACACTCCAGCCTGGGCGACAAGAGCAAAACTCCAACTCCAAAAAAATTTAAAAATTAAAAAAATAGAATAAAGGGTAGAATCCTACTTGTAACTTGACAAAAGGGTATATGTACACATGCAACTTAAACAGTAATCTCATTTTTTAATTAAAAACTGTAAAGTATTAATAGAACCCGAGGAGTATATAAAAATATATTTAATACTTATTATTTATTTTTGAGACGGAGTCTCACTTTGTCACCCAAGCTGGAGTGCAGTGGCACGGGTCCGCCTTCCAGGTTCACACCATTCTCCTGCCTCAGCCTCCCAAGCAGCTGGGACTACAGGCACCCACCACCACGCCCAGCTACTTTTTCTGTTTTTTGTTTTTTCAGTAGAGACAGGGTTTCACCATTGTTAGCCAGAATGGTCTCGATCTCCTGACCTCGTGATCTGCCCACCTCGGCCTTCCAAAGTGCTGGGATTACAGGCATGAGCCACCGCACCCGGCCAAAAATATATTTAATACTTATTAAAGTATACACTTTAGAAAATTTTTGAAAGAAAACTTGAATTCATACCCATGTTGCACAAATCCACACTAAGAATCTATCCTGTAGACAAACTTAAGTGTACACACACACACATTCTTTCACTGAAACAAGATGCCAAATCATCTGCATGAATTCATTTAAGTTAAAAACAGTAAGAACACACACAATATTGTGTATTAAAGTAAGAAAACAAATTTTAAAAAGTATCACAACAGGTGGTGTGCACGTGCAGCCCTAGCTATTTGGGAGGCTGAGGTGGCTCACTTGAGCCCAGGAGTGAAGAGCTACAGTGATCATGTCCACTGCACTCCAGCCTGGGAGACAGAGTGAATCACTCTCTTAAAAGAAAAAAAACAAGGCTGGGTGTGGTGGCTCATGCCTGTAATTCCAGCACTTTGGGAGGCTGAGGCGGGCGAATCACAAGGTCAGGAGTTTGAGACCAGCCTGGCCAATATGGTGAAACCCTGTCTCTAAGACTAAAAATACAAAAATTAGCCGGGCATGGTGAAGGGCACCTGTAGTCCCAGCTACTCAGGCGGCTGAGGCAGGAGAATCGCTTGAACCCGGGAGGCGGCGGTTGCAGTGAACCGAGATCGCGTCACTGTACTCTAGCCTGGGGGACAGAGTGAGACTCCATCTCAAAAAGAAACAAACAGACAAACACAAAATTAACAACAAATATAAACATATCATGAGCACTAGGGATTTATTTCTGAATATCAAAATCATTCAATATTAAGAAATCAAGCAACATCATTTCAGACTTGCACATTTAACTGCTCACTCAACATCTCAGACTTCTGTTTTTTTTTTTTAAATTGTGCTAACTCTTTGTAGAGACAGAAGACTCTCACTGTACTGTACAGGCTGAATCTCAAACTTTTGGCTTCAAGCAATACTCCTAATTTGGCCTCCCAAAATGCTGGGATTTCAGGCCTGGGCCACTGTGCCTAGCCTAGACTCAACAGGCATCTCAGAGTTAACACGTTCAAAACTGAGTCCTGCTCTCCTAAGTCCTAAATCCTCAGACTCTCAGACTCATGCTAAACTCCTTTCTTTTTATCACACCTCATATCCAATCACGAAATTCTTTTTTTTTTTTTTTTTTGAGATGGAGTTTTGCTTGTCGCCCAGGCTGGAGTGCAATGGCGTGATCTCGGCTCACTGCAACCTCCGCCTCCTGGGTTCAAGAGATTCTTCTGCCTTAGCCTGCCGAGCAGCTGGGATTACAGGCGTGCACCACCACGCCCAGCTAATTTTTTGTATTTTTAGTAGAGACAGGGTTTCACCATGTTGGCCAGGCTGGTCTCGAACTCCTGAACTCAGATAATCCACCCACGTTAGCTTCCCAAAGTGTTGGGATTATGGGCGTGAGCCACCGTGACCAGCCCCAGTCATGAAATCCTATTGGCAGAATCCAACCACTTCATACCACCTTAACTACACTCAATCTAGTCCAAGTCACTATCTTTTCTCAAATGGTTTCTTCAACCCTCCTAACTGATCCTCCGCCTACTGGCTCTTCCAAATCAATCAACACAGTAATCAGTGTAAACCTTGTTTTAAAATCTCAATCATATCATACGAACCTCATAATCTTCCAAATGACTTCTCATCTCATGACGAATAGAAACCAAACTTCTTGCATGGTTTCCACAAGGTCCTACAGCATTTGTCGCCTCTATCCTCTCTCTGACTTCACTTCATTTTTTGTTACTCTCCTAGCTGACACCATCAGTTACTCTGATTTCCTTGCTATATTTCTCCAAGATAGCAGGCAACCTTCCACATCATAAGCCTCTGCACTTGGCTCTTCAACCACTAATTCCATGGTCATTCTCTCACATCATGTCTTTTTCTTTAAATGTCAGTCTTCAAAGTAACTTTTGTTTTGTTTTGGTTTTTTTTTTGAGACGGAGTCTCGCTCTGTCGCCCAGGCTGGAGTGCAGTGGCGCGGATTTCAGCTCACTGCAAGCTCTGCCTCTCGGGTTCACGCCATTCTCCTGCCTCAGCTTCTCGAGTAGCTGGGACTACAGGCGCCCGCCACAACACCCGGCTAATTTTTTTGTATTTTTAGTAGAGAAGCGGTTTCACTGCGTTAGCCAGGATGGTCTCGATCTCCTGACCTCGTAATCCACCTGCCTCGGCCTCCCAAAGTGCTGGGATTACAGACGTGAGCCACCGCGCCTGGCCCCAAATAGATTTAAATATAAAAACAAATATTATACTTGAATCTAAAAAAAAAAAAAATTGTGAAGCAATACACAGTGGTTAACAGTATGAGCTATGGAGCCAGACTGCCTGGGTTTGAACCCTGACTCTGCCACTTACTAGCTGTGTGGCCTTAGACAAGTTACTGTGTCTTCATCTTTACTAACAGGAGAGTACCTGATAGAGTTATTTTAAACACAAATAACTCACAACAGTATCTGGCTCTCGACACTTAATCACTTTTATAAAACCATAAGTATGGCTATTTATATTTAAGGGGAGAACCTGATAGAACATTTACCATCAGAGATCTTGATTTCAAAATTCTAGCTTAACACTGTATAATATGATCATTGATAAGTCACATGACATCCTTAAATTTTCTCACTTGTTAAAAAGGACTGACAATACCAATTTCATGGGATTGTAGGAAAGATCAAATGACTTTGTAACTAAATTAGTGTACTGCATGATTTCTCAACAGCTGGCACTTCTTTGTTGTGGGGGACTGTCCTGTGCACTGCAGATATCAAGCAGCATCTCTGTCCTCATGGTGCATGTGCCTCCCTACTCCCCCAATTTGTGAAAATCAATAATTACTACAGACATTGCCAAATGTCTCCTGTGAGGACAAAATCATTGAGAACCATGAGGTTCAAATTACGGTCATCCCTTCTAGAAAAATTCAAAGCACAGGCTCTCATTAAATATTAGTGGGGAGTCACAGTAAACATAAGACTCAGTAAAAAAGGAAAACAAAAAACAAAACAGAAATTAATAGTGAGAACAAAGACTACTGCAGTCAAAGGAAAAGGACTCAAGAACAAGCCTGAAGAGAGCTTCCACTAGCCAAAGATCAGGTAACATTAGCATCATAAAGAAAAGACTACAATGGTTTGAAATACCTCAAATATGTTTCAATCAATGACTCACAGCCCCTTCATGAAAAACTTCAGTGACTGTCTTTAGAGGATGGTAGAAAACTAATGTTATTTTGAAAATTGGTAAATAAATAACAACAACAACAAATCATGCTTTCTTCTATAAAAACTGTACCTCAGGGTAAACAAATAGTTGAAAAGGACAAGTTTACCCTTATAAACATATTCTAGCTAATAAAAGAAAAACAGAAATGATACAAGTAGAATATCACCATTCTTCAACTTCCAATGTAACAATGGGTCCAGGCAATTATCACCAGTGGTTGATAACACAAACAGTTTAGTCATTACGTGTCTTCTGATACAAGCATAATAAGGCCACCTTGTGTTTTCTCACAAAACTCAAGACCGGATTTATTCAAGTCTCTACTAGTTTTCAAGAAACACAAGGGACAGAAAAACACCAGTGTTTTTCAAATGCACTAAAAATAAGATGGATTAATAAATGGAAGGATGATTGTATGCTAAAATGTTAGTGGCAGAACCTAGGGAGTAGCTACACAGGTGTTCACTGTAAAATTCATTCAACTTCGTATCTGAGTAATTTCGTAACAAAATTTGGAGAAGAAAACAGTGACACCACAGGACTTCTGCTTTTAGCAGAGTAATAGTGATCAGATTTACCTTTCAGTCATAAACTAGAAAACTGGACAACAGGCAGTATACGACTGAGAAACAAATGGGGTGGTCTCTAAGACTGCCCTGGTTTTCTGCCTGGAAGTACATTCTAGACTGCAGGGCAGGGAGAAGGATCTGAAGCAGAGCACAATAGCTTCACTGAATTAAGGAAGCAAATTCTCCCTAGATCAGAATTCAGAGACTAAGGAAACTGAAAATTGCAAGGCAGAATTCTTGAGAGGAGGAAGCTTTACAGAAAGAGCCCCAGAAACCTTCATTAGATCCCCGAGTGTTTGCTAAATATTAAAAGGTGCACATATAGGGTGAAACTATCAGCCCAGGCAAGAGCAACTAGGCAGCTGTGAACTGAAATGGTTTCCACAGCTAACACAAGTCTGGGAGGCTTTTAAACTGTGACCAGTCAAAGTTGCATAGAGAATTCAAGAGAGAAGATCCTGCTTTAGTTGTGCAGTCAAACTACTAAGTCAGCCAACTCCTCACTGACCTAACAAATGACAAGGAATTTACTTGCCAGCAAAACAAAGCCTCTTTAAAGGAAGATAGCACAACCCACATGCTACAAGCAGGGAAAATTATTAATTGGATTTTTGGCTTAAAACATAAATAAAACATTGTTAGATATGCCAAGAGGCAAGAAAATAATACTATAGGTATACAATTTTTAAAAGAAAGTAGGCTGTGGGAAACTAAGGGATAAATAAAGTTTTCTCAACAAATAAATCACATAGTATGGATAGCTTATATCAAACCAACACTCTAACTGGAAAAGCCAGATTTAAAACACACACACACACACACACACACACACTCTCTCTCTCTCTCAAAATGTAAGAAAAATGCTGACATAATGACAATATTGAGAGCCAAGATTCCAGAGAGGAAAAGAAGCTGGCCAACATAGTGAAAACCCGTCTCTACTAAAAATACAAAAATTAGCTGGGCATGGTGGCAGTGTCTGTAATCTCAGCTACTTGCTGAGGCAGAAGAATCACTTGAACCTGGGAGACGGAGGTTTCAGTAAGCCAAGGATTGTGCCACTGCACTCCAGCCTGGGCAATAGAGTGAGACTCCATCTTGAAAAAAAAAGAAAAAAGAAAAAAAAACGAGCAGAGCTTTTGGTGGTCTTACAGGGCTGAATGGATAACACTAGAGACTTGAAATGTCAAATTATCAATAAAAAGAGAGGACAGGGAACTAAGCATGACAAGTACCCACTCTCCCAAAGAAAACGCTGAAGCTGTGAATGGTAGGAGGCTATGAAGCTAAGTGGAAAGTCTCTGAAAAGGACAGAGAGCTTCTGGCAGTCTTGTTGTTGAGGAGACTAGAATTAGATTTCAGGAAATGCTAAGAGGAGGAAAGGAGGCTGGGCTTGGTGGCTGATGCCTGTAATCCCAGCACTTTGGGAGGCCAAGGCGGGCAGATCACCTAAGGTCAGGAGTTCGAAACCAGCCTGGCCAACATGGTGAAACCCCGTCTCTACCAAAACTACAATAATTAGCTGGGCATGGAAGCATGTGCCTGTAGTCCCAGCTACTTGGGAAGCTGAGGCAGGAAGGAGAATCATGAGAGCCCGGGAAGCAGACGTCGCCGTGAGCCGAGGTCATGCCACCGCACTGCAGCCTGGGCGACAAAGCAAGGCGAGGCTCCGACTCAAAAACAGAGAGAGAGAGAGAGAGAGAGAGAGAGGAGAGAGAGAGAGAGAGAGAGAAGAGAGAGAGAGAGAGAGAGAGAGAGAGAAGGAAACTGATCAACACTTGTTCTCAGCTGGAACTAAGAGAGAAACAGGAAAAAAAAAAAAGTTATTGTTTTGAGACAGAGTCTAGTTCTGTCACCCAGACTGGATGCAGTAACTTGATCTTGGCTCAGTGCAACCTCCACCTCCCAGATTCAAACCATTCTCCTGCCTCACCACCTGTGTAGCTGCCAACACAGCTGGTTAATTTTTTTTTTTTTTTTTTTTTTTGAGATGAAGAGATTGCGCCACTGCACTCCAGCCTGGTGACAGAGCAAGACTCCATCTTAGTGGGGCGGGGGGGGGGGGGGGGGGGAGGGGGACGGGGGAGGGAACAAAAAACAAACAACAACAAAAAACAAAAAATCAGCCTGTGCAACAGTGAGACCTCCATCTCAATAAAATAATAAAATAGATAAAAGACTTTGATACATGAAAAAATTCCTGTGTTCCCTTAATTAATACTGTAATGCTATCAATTCTCTTTGAAGGGACTCCCAAGAAATACTCAATTTAATACTTATGAAGGAATTAATACCAAAGTAAAATATTCACCATTTTCTGTTAATCATAGCATATTTGTCCAAAACACTAAAAAAATCCTTTTGGCTCAAGGACAAGTTATAATCATTTGATTTTGCTTTGCATTTGATATTTGTTATTTAACTCATCCACTGTTAACATTTGGAAAGATTTTCATAGGTCTGGCAACTCTATCAAAATCAAGCGTATCCCACAACTGGCTCTTGAAGATCCATCAGAGTGAAGAAACAAAACATGTAAGCTTCTATTTCATCTCAGTCTTTCAAAATTTATTTTGTATGTGTCTTATAACGTATATATAAAACATCCTCATAACTGTTAAGAGGTAACTATTCTAAGCACAGAGTGATTTGAGTATTCTTTTAGTAGCTTTATGTCCTAAGGTACTACAATTTTCTACATGGCATGTTTGCTCCCTTCCAAATGTCTAACTAGTATTAAAAAGTTGGGCCTCCAAGGTCTATCGCACTCTGTCAAGGAAGAACTTATCAAATTATTAACTTTGAATACTGACTCATACTAACTCTAGTTCATTAGTCCTCAACCATGGTGTCATGAAACTGGATTTAAATAGGTGGAATCAAAATTAGGAAGCCTAGAATTATATATTAATACCTTTATCTACCCTGATGTCTACAGAAAACCTGGTCATAGCCATAAGAGAATGCCCTGTACAAAAATGCCAATCTTCAAGTGTGATACAATGGGAAGAAGAGGAGGATTACTCGGAATTCTACGGAAGCCAGCTTTAAAATTTAGCTCACAGCAATCCCCCTAAGATAACATGGACTACAAAATTCTAAAATGATGCCATAACATTGCCAATTTGTTAGGAAATGCTACTTTTTAAAAAATTGAAAAGAAATGCTATTGAGGGCAATAAAAAAATTTCAAGGGTATGTTAGTAATACATGTAGCCATTATTTATTCTACTGGTTATTAGTACAAAAAAACCCAGCCTTTTCAACCATTCATTTCCAAACACTGATGGTTTCCACTGCCAGACTATACACAGGTGTCTAATGGTCCACAGTATATTGAGAATGAGAATACAGTAAATTATTAATAAAACTACATTCCTTTCCTTTTTTAAAAACAATACTATTTGTCTTATGGTTTAATTATAAACATAATTTCACTTAACAAATAAAAAGCAACCCTATTTTAAAATTGGCTGGTACCTATTTTAATAACTTTATTGATCTGAAATCTTAGTACGCTTAGGTTAAGTTATAAACACCTACTTCACTTAGGCACTGGGCCAGGAAAAGAACATAATGGCATATATTATAAGAACTTTCTACTGGAGTGCTTCTTCATTCACTTAATTACTAACGTCTACCATACTAGACCCCCAGTAAATAGCAATATAGGCGATTCAGTAATTACAACTAGTAATTCCATCATTTTATAATAAAATTATGATTTAGGAAGTACTCCATGTTCTCGATGAGCTTTACTCTGATATTCACTTGCCACACCCTAGTGATTATTCCTTAGATTACATTTAAAATATTCCACCTTCAGAGTTGTAGAGGCCTTACACTATTATATCCTCCAGCATTACTACTGTTAGTCTGTCTTTCCACCTCCAGTCTCTTGTGCCAATCCATCCCAAACATAATAGTTACTGATTGGCCGGGCGTGGTAGCTCATGCCTGTAATCCCAGCACTTCGGGAGGCCAGGGTGGGCAGATCAGCTGAAGTCAGGAGTTCGAGACCAGTCTGGCCAAAGAGACCAGCCTGGCCAACATGGTGAAACCTTGTCTCTACTAAAAATACAAGTATTAGCCAGGCGTGGTGGTGGATGCCTGTAATCCCAGCTACTCAGGAGGCTGAGGCAGGAAAATTCCTTGAACCCAGGAGGCGGAGGCTGCGGTGAGCTGAGATCGTGCCATCGCACTCCAGGCTGAGTGACACAGCAAGACTCTGACTTAAAAAAAAAAAAAGTTACAGATTCACCTCCCCCAAAATAGCTTATGACACTTCTCCGTTCAAAACATTAAAACTTATAGACTGAAACCCAAATCAACAGTTTGGGAATTCAAGGCTTCCTATTATTTACTGATAGATCTCATTTCTGTTTATTCCCAACAAGTTTAACTTACTGAACTCTTTGTTTTAGTCATTGATTTTAAGAAGTACAAGTGATACAACATAGCAGCCCCCCCTCCTTTTTTGTTTTTAAAAAAAAGAGGGAGTCTTGCTCTGTCACCAGGCTGGAATGCTGTGGCAAGATCTCAGCTCACTGCAACCTCCAACTTCTTCGTTCAAGCCTCAGCCTCTCGAGTAGCTGAGATTACAGGCACGTGCCACTATGCCCAGCTAATTTTTGTATTTTTAGTAGAGATGGGGTTTCATCATGTTGGCCAGGGTGGTCTCAATCTTCTGACCTCGTGATCCGCCCACCTTAGCCTCCCAAAGTGCTGGGATTACAGGCATGAGCCACCGCGCCTGGCCAACCTTTTTAAGGGCAAAAGAGTTACTGCAGTAAATGTGAATCTCAATTTTAAGATATATTCCAGCCATAATTCAACTAAGCTGACAGCCCTTTAAAAACATAGTAATTGGGCTGGGTGCAGTGGCTCACGCCTGTAATCCCAGCACTTTGGGAGGCCGAGGCGGGCGAAATCCCCTGAGGTCAGGAGTTTGAGACCAGCCTGGCCAACGTGGTGAAACCCTGTCGCTACTAAAAATACAACAATTAGCCAAGTGTGGTGGTGCATGCCTGTCTGTAATCTCAGCTACTCAGGAGGCTGAGGCAGGAGAATTGCTTGAACCTGGGAGGTGGAGGTTGCAGTGAGCCAAGATCGCGCCACTGCACTCTAGCCTGAGCAACAGGGAGACTCCACCAAAACCCACACACACAAAACACAGTAACTGGGCCGGGTGCAGTGGCTCATGCCTATAATCCCAGCACTTTGGGAGGCCGAGGCAGGTGGATCACTTGAGGTCAGGAGTTCAAGACCAGCCTGGCCAACATGGTGAAACCTCGTCTCTACTAAAAATGCAAAATATAGCTGGGCATGGTGGTGTATGCCTGTAACCCCAGCTACTAGGGAGAATGAGGCAGGAGAATCGCTTGAATCCGGGAGAAGGAGGTTGCAGTGAGCCGAGATCGCACCATTGCACTCCGGCCTAAGCAACAGAGGTGTTTCTCCACCTCAAAGAAGAAACAAAAAAAACTGAATGAGTTCCCTCAAGTGTGTTTTATATTTGGTTCTGGAATGCAGTAGAGATCATTTAAGATGTAGGTAAGGAAAAAATATTAATCACTTGTTTTGTGTGTTCTGTACTCACAATAAATGTGAACTGTCATGTAACAGTATTAGAACATAATTTACATGTTAACTTCTTTGCTCTGTCATTAGAAAGTAAGCTCCATGAAGGTAAGGGCTTTGTTTTGCTTACTAACGCAACCTGGCTGCCCTGAACAATACGGTGGGCACTCAAAAATGCTCTTGAATAAATCTGCCTGGAAAACCGAGCAATTCAAGGTGACAGAAGGCAAGATGGTTGCTCATCAGCAAATACCACTGAGGTCATGTAGTGAGCAAGGAGCCATGTGAGACACAGAAAGCAACCTAGTCAGAAGGAATGGTGTGTGTCTCCAACTCTGGCAGAACTCCAGCTTTCTGCTAGATCTAGTACATGGTCTATTTCCCAAAGTAAACTAATTTCTCTGTCTTATTTTTCATGCAGCTTAATTTTGTGTCAGGATGATTCTGTTTTAGAAACTGGCATTGGAACAAAAGGATATTTAGTTTTATGCCTATCCCTTGCCTAAGCTACCTTTTATAAGGACATTCAAAGCTACATTTGTTCTTAGGCATCGATCAAAAGAAGGTTTGCTACTTCACATATTAAAAAACGAAATCCAGGAGGGCACCACATACTTCAGAAAATTTTTATACGACTCCTAGATGTCATGCCACAGTGGCTGGTAAACTGCCAAAACAGAGGAAGGGTGCTTTATTTTCATGTAGTGTTTTGTTTTTTGTTTTTTGCTTTTTTTTTAATGTAAAAGCATTCTGTGTTAAATTCATCAAGGAATTGACAAAAAGCTACTTTCCTACACTTGACAGTAATATGTTTTCTGACATTCCTGTTATCAATTCCTCTGAAAATCATTTAGACATATACGACTATTAGTTAAAAAAAAAAAAAAACTGAGACTGAAATGCCAACATGAAAACCCTGCCAAATCCTTTACTCTTTTCTATTTCTGCCATTTTGATATTTCAAGTAGAGTCCAAGGAATAGACAGGAAGAAATGGTATCGCCTGACAGTCAATTCTAACAATTCTTTCCTTTAAGGAGAACATGGCAAACTTACACAGTACAACTGCATACGAGAACCAAACAAAGGAAGTACTGAAAATTCACCACGCAAATACTAATTGTTCAGCAATTCTCTCATCTCCCTTGTCATTAGCAAATACATTGCTAGTGGCTCCCTTAAGAAAAATTCCCATTCTCTGTTCTCTTTTACAGCAACGTTCTTTGAAAGTGTTATCTACAATCGTTCCCTCAATTCCTTCTGTGGCTTTCTCTCCTGAATCCACTCCAACCAAGCTTTCATTCACCCTTCTCCCTCTACCAAAACTGCTCACCAATGTCTGCAACAACCCCGCCCCACTAAATTCAATGGTCTCAATTCTCAGTCTTCATCTTACTGGTCCTGTCTGTAGCAACTGTCACACACAATCCAATCCCTCCTCCTCCTTCTCCGAAACACTTTCTCCACTTGCCTTTCACATACCACACTCTCTTCATGCCACACTCTCTTGGTTTTTCTTCTACTTTATTGGTCACTCCCTTCCCAATCCTTTCTTCATCTTTCACAGGAATGAGGAGGAATACCTAAGCTCTGGAATACCTCAAAGGACTAACCTGTATACTTCTTCTCTATCTGAGCTCTCCAGCACTCTCTATCCCCCTCTACTGCATTTCTCTCTCCAGGATTTTTTTTTTTTCAGATGGAGTCTCACTTTATCATCCAGGCTGGAGTGCAGTGGCGCGACCATGGCTCAGCAGTGTCAACCTGGTGGGCTCAAATGATCCTCCCGCCTCAGCCTCCTGAGCAGGTGGACTACAGGCACTCGCTACCACAGCTGGCTTTTTGTTTTTTTAGACATGGGGTCTCATTATGTTGCCCAGACTGGTCTCAAACTCCTGAACTCAAGTGATCCTTCTTCCTCGGCCTTCCAAAGTGCCAGGATTACAGGTAGGAGCCACTGTGCCTAGCCTCTCTCCAAGATTTAATGCTATAGGACACATTGCAGAGTTAATGTATTATTTTCTTTCTCTTAACAACGAGAACATTTCACAGGGTAAGCAGTTTTGCCTGTTTTGTTTAGTGTTGTATACCCAGTGACTAGACAGATTTAGCTCGTTGCAGGAAGCCAATAAATATTTGTTGAAAGAATGAATGAACAACAAAAATGGTAACAGTAACAACCACTTTGTACTAGGAACTTACCAACCAGACATTCCAATAAGCATATTACATACATTTCACTTAATCCTCAAACAACCTTATGAGATCTCTGAGGCTTTGGAGAGGAGTGGAAATCGGGGTGGTTAACATGCACCAAATTACCAAACTACTAAGTGGTAGTACCATGATTCAAACCCAAGTTTATCATCTTCAAAGATAATGCTCTTAATTCCTGCACAGTACCATTTTACTGAGTATTATTATTTCATTAGTTGTGGAATAAAGTCAACTGCTATTTGAAGAGTCAGCAATCTAAAATTCCCTGCAGTTGTGAATTAATCTCCATTTCCTTTGTGAAGACAAACTTTTTTTTAGTAACATCAATTTAAAAACTTTAGTGAAGATTCCTTTTTTTTTCTGAAGCAGGGTCTCACTCTGTCACCCAAGCTTAAGTACAGTGGCACAAATACAGTTCAAAGCAGCCTCAACCTTATGGGTTCAAGCAATCCTTCTGCCTCAGCCTCCTGAGTAGCTGGGACTACAGATGTGCACCACCATGCTTAATTTTTAAATATTTTGTAGAGATGAAGGTCTCACTATATTGCCCAGGCTGGTATTCAATTCCTAGGCTCAAGTGATCCTCCCAAAGTGCTGGGATCACAGGCATGAGCCGCTGCGCATGGCCAAGATTCTTTTTTAGGGCAAAGGATTCTATACTGCCATTTTCAGTGGCAACAATGAAGGTGAGAGGGCACACTATTCTCCTTCAAAGTGTTAATGGCAGTTCTTAAACTTTCAATCTCTCCCACTTCTATTAAAAAGCTCAAGACAGTGGTTTTCAAAACTAGCTGCAGAGTCACCTAGGAGCTTTGTGTTTTCTGAAAACAAGATTCCAACACCCAACTCCAGAGCAAACAGGGCCCAGAAACCCAGCATTTTATAAAGCTCCCCAGAAGACCTTGGTGGTTAGTCAAGTTTAGAAAACACCAAAGTTGGCAAGAGACTAACTCTCTATCTGAGCATCTGGCTCACTGCTTGACAATGACCAACTCTCTCATCTGTACCGACCTTCTTGGAAAGAGGAACAATGCTGTTGGGTCGAACAAGCCTCCGTTTCTTACAGCTCAGTACAGGACGTGTCCGGGCTGCCACACAGGTGCCATCAGATGATGAAGAGACTAGATTCAGTCGTTGCTTTTTATGTAATTGTTCCTCAGCATCAGAGCTGTCACCTGGAATGTGGTCTGCCAAGACAGGCTGAAGACTATACAAGGGGAAGGAAGAGTATTCTCAGAACACACAAATAAACAAAATAAATAAACAACAGCAACAACAAGAAAACACAAACAAAGCCTCTTATACTGGTTCAACCTCTATTTGCTAATGTTCAGACACAAAGAAGCATTCTAGAGCAGAAGCAGGTCTCCTCCTGATGTCTGCTAATCTACCTGTGTGCGCTTATGTGTAAGGCTCTTGGTGCACATTAACTACATCATGTATGAAAGGCAAAAAAAGTCAGTAAATAAACTCAAGTTCTAGTGATTGAGTTCTCCTCTACAACAAACACATGAGTAAATAAAGTCTAGAGAACTACAACTGGTTAGAAAATGATGAATTCTGCAAATGTTAATGGGCTTCCTTAGGATCAGTTCTATGAATCTTGAATTTTAGGGGTGTTGTACACATCATTCACTTGTATAGGATCTCCCTGAATATTTTTTTTTCTCCCTTGAATCTTAATAAATATAGATTTACAAATATAGCCTTTGGAGATCTAATCTGTCCTAGAGCAGAGGAGGTTAATATAAACACTTCCGAGGAATTCCTGTAAGATTAAAACAATAATAATTCACAATAACTGTAGTGTCTTTTATTTTACTCCATGCCCATTCCATTTTAGTAGGTAAAAGGAAAATACACAATTAATTAAAACACATTGCTTCATTATACAGTGAAGATTAAAAATGTTACTAAGTGATAAGGCTTCCGCTTCTTTAAACCAGGGTCAGTCCTGGCTAGCTAAAGAAAACTAAGAGCTCCAAAACACCTTTACAAGTCTAAGAGTAGGAAGTAGAAGAGCTAAAACTTACGTGTTAATAACTCCATTGACAGGTCTGAGTGCTCCACATGATTTGGTAGACAGTGACTCTGAAACATGACCAATAATAGGGGGACCATGGTTTTCCAATGGCTGAGAAAAAGACTCAATCTGAGTAAGAAAAAGGAAAAAAAAAAATTAACATGAACCCAACAGCACCCCTGCTTGAAAAGCACCACCACTTCATTTGCACAAAGCACCTAAAACTTCTGATGACCAATTTGAAAACCAAAACTTGAATGACTGAGGAAAAAGAAAATAAGAGAATCAGTGGCCAGGTATGGTGGCTCACAACTATAATTGCAGCACTTTGGGAGGCCAAGGCAGGAGGATTGCTTGAGACCAGGAGTTTTGAGACCAGCCTGGGCAACACAGTGAGAGACAGAGAGAGACGAGAGAGAGACAGAGACAGAGAAAGACGAGAGAGAGAGAGAGGGAGAGAGAGAGAGAGAGAGAGAAGGAGAATATGACATTAGCTTTGCTTTGGGAGAAAAAGGGATGAAGAATCCAAATGTACAGACTAAAAGTAAGTACCTATTGACAGGAAAATGACCTCAACAATTCTATGGAACGGAAGCTTAGCAAAACAATTACATAGTAACATAAGCCTTCAACTAATGATCAAGAAGGATATACTAATATCAGTATCAAGATGACTAAGAGGAAATTTAAATGTAGTCAGTATCTGCTTAACTCTAACAAAGTATACTAGAAGCTTGTTTTCTAAAAACCATGTTTTGTTTAAAAATACACACACAGACCGGGGATGGTGGTTCATGACTGTAATCCTGGCATTTTGAGAGGCCAAGGTAGGAGGATCTCTTGAGTCCAGGAGTTTAAGACCAGTCTGGGCAACATGACAAAACCCCAACTCTACAAAAAAATAAAAAATTAGCCGGGCATGGTGGTGCATGCATATAGTCCCAGCTACTCAGGAGCCTGAGGTGGGAAGAGGATCACCTGAGCCAGGAGGCAGAGGCTGCTGTGAGCCATGATCATGCCACTGTACTCCAGCCTGGGTGACAGAGTGAGACCCTGTCTCAATGAATGAATGAATAAACAAACAAATAAACACACACACACACATTTTTCCCTGACAGAAAACAAAGTTAATAAAATCTCAATGAATTTAATTATCTGATGGTATCAGATACTATTGTCTTCAGAGTATTCAAATATATGTTTAGAATATAAAATGAAACAACAGATGAGAAAGAATATAAAAAGTTTGATTTGCAGTATTCAAAACAAATTATATATTTACTAGGCTCCAAAGGGATAGGAATAGTTTGAATGCCAGTCATATGGCACCTCTGAGGTATATGCAATAAAGCAACAGATGCAGCTATCCCTCAGTTCTAGCAAGTGTTGAAATATCCCAGAAAGGCTGTGGGTCTTTGACTCCTTACTTTATTTTTTTGAGATGAAGTCTTGCTCTCCCACCCAAGCTGCAGTGCAGTGGCATGATATCAGCTCACCGTAGCCTCCGCCTCCCTGGTTCAAGCGATTCTCCTGCTTTGGCCTCCCTGAGTAGCTGGGATTACAGGCACACACTACCATGCCCATGTAATTTTTGTATTTTTAGTAGACACGGGGTTTTGCCATGTTGGCCAGGCTGGTCTTGAACTTCTCACCTCAAGTGATCCGCCCTCCTTGGCCTCCCAAAATGCTGGGATTACAGGTGTCCACCACACCTAACCTGTCTCCTTACACTTGAACTGACTCTGGGGCATGCTGAAGTTCTCTTTCCTATAAAAGCTTTCAAGGTAAATATTCCTATAAATGCTTCCTATAAATGCTTTCAAGGTAAATATTTTGAGGCTGAAATTCTATTTTTCAATACTGCTGATTTTTTTTTTTTTTTTTGGTCTTTATACCCCCAAGGAGAAAACACCAAAGGACTGAACCTGAAAGTAGTCCTAGACAAGCATCAAAAAAGAACAGATTGAGGCTGGGTGTGGTGGCTCATGCCTGTAATCCCAGCACTTTGGGAGGCTGAAGCAGACAGATCACCTGAGGTCAAGAGTTTGAGACCAACCTGGCCAACATCGTAAAATCCTGTCTCTACTCAAAATACAAAATTAGCTGGGCATGGTGGCACATGTCTATAATCCTGGCTCCTCCGGGAGGCTGAGGCATGAGAATCACTTGAACCCAGGAGGTGGAGGTTGCAGTGAGTCAAAATCACGCCACTGCACTGCAGACTGGGAGACAGAGAGAGACTCTGTCTCCAAAACAAAACAAAACACACACAAAAAAGCAGATTGGGGAGGTAAAGTTTTAATACAAATTATCCTAAAATACAGATGAAACTATATACACAGATTAAGTCACAGAAGTATGCTACAATGAGAGAACACTGAGAAAAGGCTGTCTTTTTTGTTGGATATCCTGTACATCTACTAAGATATCACAAACATCTTGAACAACTGTCAATACTATCAAAATTATAGTAAATCTGGCATAGACACATTGCCTTAAGCTCTACACAGATTTCCCTTGGAAAGCAACACGGTATTAAGTAGCAAGACCTATAAGGATATTCTTATCTTCTGACAAAATATTCTAACCAATTTTTAAAAATCTACCCTAAAGGAGTAACTCAACAAACACACCCCCAAAAATCTTATTCACAAAGGTGGTCACTGCAATGATATTTATCAATAATCTAAATACACTCAATAGTTACAAGCATTTTAACTATAGTTATCAGTTGTGGTACACCAAATCAAAATATTAAAAAGAACCATAAAGGATATTTCTTCTCTTATGCAAGAAGAGATTTCAAGAGACAAAAATAATAGTTTAATACAGTTGTAGTGACTAAAAATATACATACATAGATAACAAGACAAAGAGTGTTACACTTGTAAAACTATTCTGAAATTTTCTTTACATTTTAGGTAATATTTTTATATTAAAAAGAAACCCCCATAAAACCAAATACCCCCCTGAATGCTAGTAAGGATTTTACTGCACAGGGGAAACCTCAAAAAGACTAAACAAATATGGTATGACAAAGAACAAGAAAAATCAAAAGAATTTAAAATTCAGGTTGGCATTAACTAACAGATGTATCACTTCAGGCATGTTATAGGTTTTCTAGATTTCAGAAGTTCTGGTTTAGATGAAAAAGTTTCCTTTCAATAGAAAAATGTTGTTTAAAAAAAAAAAAAAACTCAAGAGTTTTTTGCTGAAATACCAATCCTTACTTCTGTTAATTTTATATTCACTTAAAATATAGCTTTCAGCATTAAATTATGGCAGTGATTTGATTTATATACCCACATGTTCTAGAAGGCACTACGTTTAAGAAATGGGTTGACTGACTCTCCATTTGATTAAGTTTTCTCGTAGGGATTATGAGATTTAACTGCAAGGACACTTGTCAAGATAAAATGTTTCTGCTCTCTAACAAAATCTCAATTCAAAACATTTATCTTTCTTATAGAAAGTCTGAAGAATATGTAAACTAAAATCACCAGTAATGTCACCATCCATATAGCTAACTACTACTGCTATAACAGCCTGTCTTGTTTCTCATGCCTGCAGGTGTATATATTTAAATACTATTCAGCTTTAATATGAATGTTATTGATTTTCTTATAAAAACCTGAATCTTCCTGGAATAATTCAGCTCCCAAATCAAAATTGAAGTCAACAGGCAGCACACTATTAACATGAAAATGTTGTCAAGAACATGAAGTATACAGAGATCAACAGCATAAACATCAGAAAGGGACTGTGGCTGGCCTGCATTCCCAGCCACACAAAAGGAAGCACTGGATATTCAGGAAGGATCTACTTAAGATCTTGGGAAATTCTGTAATCAAGCTAATATCCAAAAGCAGGCATTTGGACACGTCCTGCAACCCATCATCAATGCAAAGAGATTAAAATATTAATCCCAATCATAGTGTTCCATTTGGAAAAAGAAAAACATAAACACATAAACACACACAATTTCACCTAGCTCCTTAAATGCCGGCGCTCTCCCTTGAGACAAAATGAACACTTCCTATCCTGCAGTCTAAAAGGCTGCAAACACAGAGGGTAGAGACACATTAACAAACACTTCAGAAATATTAAATCCGCATAATAATTTCAGCTTCATTATTACTACTGCAGTGGTTTACATCATTAGTGTTTTTAGAAAACTAAAGCATGACTCAGATATCTGCTATCCAATAGGCAACTGCAAAAAGGATGAAAGAACTTAAGACTCTACTACCTAGAAAATAGGGATTATCATTGAAACTTCCATTTGAATTTTATTTGATGTTCAGATGAACTCAGGGTTTACGCATCCCACAGCCAGAAAGAAAAGAGTAGAAAAGCTAAAGTGGTAGACAGAGTGCCTCTGTAATCCCCTCCTCTCCAAAGCAGGGCCCTAGGGGATTATCTTTTGGCGTAATCTTACAGTTACAGGTAGCAAGGAGGGTTGCTGAATTGTTTTACCCCTGATTGAAACGGCCAGGTGTACAGCATAAAATTACTAACACAGCAATGAGATTCAAATTTGTTATTCACACAAAGCAGGCATCTGATTCATTACTCCACTTTCTGGGCCAGATCAAGTACGTGTGACAAAGAGGCCTTGAATGAAAAGCTAAGACTAAATAGTTTTTATGGGGGTGGTTTTTTCTAGGGTTTAAGAACCAGTGTCTACTAGATTTGTTTTACCAAAAAGTAGAGAGAGGGTTAAAGGGTAAAAACAGAGAGTCACACACTTAAAAACACACAATGAAATTAAACTCTACCTGCAAGTATGTATGTATTTTTACTTTATTCAATTAATGCCATGTCACACCTGCTTGCAATGTCATTTTTTAAAATGCATCACATTCATTTGGCTAGAAAAGTCAACAGTTCAGTTTTGGTTAGTTATTCCCTTCCCGACAAACATTAAAATGGGAAGAAAATGCTAACTGGGTGACAGGAATTTAACTTTTATTCCTGGTTTAAAATAGTTTTTGACTTTGTATGACTGATTTCATGTCTCAAGCCCACCCAGCCCCCATTTCAATGATACTGAGCATAGTTTTGCTTAAATTCACCAAAATACTGCTGGCCTATAAATAGTATACTAGCCATTTCCATTAGCTAGCACCATGGCCATAAAATTGTACTAAACAAGGAGTGGAAAGTTCTGAAAATTCCATTTTCACCAAGTTATTGCCGAGGCTTTAATTTCTGCATACGTGGGGCTATGTGCCTCACCTCCCTGCTTCTGCAGGTTGAGGATAAAAGAAAATCTATACAATTACATGAGAACAATTTTGAACCATTTTTTAAAAGTTTTAATTAGCATAATGCTGTTACAAATCCAATGGTTCCTAAAACTAAGATTCATGTTTACCAACACATGAAAATACCTATCTAGAATTTAAAGAAATACAGCAAATGCAAAAATGCATCTTAAATTCTTATTGTTCAACTTATTTATCCATAGTCCAATTTATTGTAAAAGACCTAACCTGTCAGTGTTTTCTAACACCGTGGGTCAAATATTTCTCGGTCAATATCTATCCCTTTACCTTCTACCCCAAAACCCTTGTCAGGCCAATGAACCACTCACTGTCCCTAGTGACTGCAAAACTTCAAAGAAGGGAAGAGTATTCCTGCTTAAACCAATGGAATGAAGATGTAGCTTGGACTGTGTAAAAAGAAACAGCAATAGCTTACATTTTTAGCATGCCTTTCTTCTGAGAAAGCATTAGCTCTTCACTTAATAGTACACTTGTTTTTCTCATCACTTCAGTAAAGTAGGATGAGTAAGGAAAGGGTAAAGGAGCAGGATCATTTTACAAACAGAAACTAACACACAAATAATGTGTTACTTGTTAATTGCCATAGAAGCAATGCTTTTGCTAAACAAAACCCTCCTTAACTTCAAATCTAGTATTTTAAAAAATATTTACCCAAGAAGGAGATTTTAAAAAATATATGCATGTGTCTGCTCATAGGTGCAAAAAAATACAGGAAAGATAATCCAAAACGTACTGAAATTGCTAACCTACAGGAGGTTGAATGAGAAAAGGATATAAAGAGAGAATGTATAACTTTTAGAACCACAATAATGTTTCACATACAAAAATAAAAATTAACAGTGGGAGGTGGGGGAACCAGGGAAGGCTAGAATTGGAATATTGTAGTAACAAACGAACCTAACTGTATTACAAAACAACATAACCATACTGAAAAATTTGGTGGAAGGAAATAACCTATGTAACTTCAAAAAACTGTATTTTGACTGCGTAACAGTTAACATACTGCACAAAAATATTGTACTCTAGTCAGTAAATGTGTTTTTCACAGGGGTATTAGATGACAATTGTGAGACTATATGGGTACTAGGATTAAACGAGCATCAATAAGGAAGGGGGGAAGGCTGCTGTGTTGAACTGGTATGAACTTATGGTTTTTAATATATACATACAGGCAAGTAGATACAGAAATATAGATGTGTGTGTATGCATGTGTGAGCATAGATACACATTTCCTTGCTTTGCCTTTTGAGTCATCCTAGAAGCAGTGACACTTACGAAGTAACAATGAGCACCACTAGTACTCAGATTTTAGTTTATAATAAAAGGAACCTGAGCTGGAGTAGGCAAAATACAAGAGTAACCTGGAACATCTAGTAGCAGAAAGTATTTCAAAATATAAGCAGTACATGCTAAAAGGACACAGGAGCCAATCTGAAAGAGCGCCCAGTACCCAAAATTGAGGTAACTGGAGCGACTGTATAACAGTAATAGGTTATAATCTATTAAATAAAATTAATATCCATGGGTGCATCCTGATATTAACAACTGAGTGAATGAATGAGTAAATAAATGAGGGGGGAAGACACCTCTTCCAAACAGAATTCCATTTAATACAGGTAGGAAATAGAACAATCACCCTTCAGTAAACAACACAGCAATAACTGCTGTAGGAAAAAGTCATCAGTGAACAATAAAATTATGGGTGAAAATACAATGAGCAACAGAATATTTACATAGTGTCTCCCTATAAGGCAGTCATTTATTCCAGCTGGGCAAAATGGCAAAACCCTGTCACAACAAAAAACATAAAAATTTGCCATGGTGGCACATGCCTGTGATCCCAGTTACTTGGGAGGCTGAGAGATGGGAGGACAGCCGAGCCAGGGAGGTGAAGGCTGGAGTGGTGACCACGACATTGCACTCCAGCCTGGGTGACAGAGTAAGACCCTATCTCTAAATAAATAAATCTATTGTCGTTTATTACAAAGGGGAAAACGCTGATTTTACAGAGGAGAAACCTGTCAGGCACCACCTTAACCAAGGGAACAAACCTATCATCACTATTAGAAACACAAGTCAACATCATGAACCCTCTGTAGTGTAGTGAAGAGTACAGTGTCTTCTGTGGCATTCCTGTAAAACAATGCGTAACCTCTAGTAATGAGAAAACACCAAAAAACACCAATTTGTGGAACGCTATACAAAATAACTGACCAGAAATTTTGTATCCAAGTAACGGAAGACAAAAACAGAACTCTCACATACTGAAGGACCCTTAGAGACACAAAAACTAAAAGCAATGACAGATTCTGGACAACAGAAAGGACATTAATAAGAAAACTAGTAATACAGAAATTCAAATAAATTGTCTATTACTCTGCATAAATTCAATGTTAATTTCAATGTTAATCAATGTTAATTTTGTGGTTCTGATAATTAACGATTATTGTGGCAAGATGTGTTAACATTAGGGAAAGCTGGGTGAAAATTATATAGAGACTCTGTACTACTATTTGAACACACACACACACACACTCTCTTTCTTTCTGACACAATCTCGCTCTGTTGGCCAGGCTGGAGTGCAGTGGCACGATCTTGGCTCACAGCAAACCTCTGCCTCCTGGGTTCAAGTGGTTCTTGTGCCTCAGCCTCCCAAGTAGCTGGGATTACAGGCACACACCACCACACCTGGCTAATTTTTGTATTTTTAGTAGAGACGGGGTTTCACCATGTTGGCCAGGCTGGTCTCAAACTTCTGGCCTCAGGTGATCCGCCCGCCTCTGCCTCCCAAAGTGCTGGGATTTTAGGTCACCATGCCCAGCCTAAAATCGTATTTTAAAAGAACGAAGAAAAAATATATCTAGCATTAAAAAAAAAAACTTCATTCATATGTAAATCTGTACAGTCTACAGGTTCCTATCAGTTACAGGATAAAGTACTCAAGATAAATATAGAATCCATTCTGAACTGGCCGAAACATCCAACACTCCATCACAGAAAAGTATTTGCAGTTCCCTGATAATGCTAGGCTCTTTCAAGTCTATGCTGCATTACACATTACTCCCTGCTGGAACTCACTCCCTACACCATCCTTCAGCAAGTCCATAAGGCTCAGAAACAAGTACATCATTCCCTAGGAAGCTACCTTTGCTGATTCCCTCCAGCACTCCCACTATATGCTTACTGGACCAACAAGAAGCACTCAAGAAAAGATAAGACACCTGATTCTACTTACAGAGTTTTTCAGACACAAAGTGCAGTCTGGAACAATAACAACAAGTTTTTACTAACTTTCATTATCTATCAAACATTGCTAAAAGCAAATCATACATTTTAACTTTGTAAGAAGGCTGGAAATCAGGTAGTGGGAGGAGAGTGGGACTCCTCCAATTTGGTTCTTGTTTTTAAAAATTGTTTTGGCTATTGGCCAGGTACAGTGGCTCACGCCTGTAATCCCAGCACTCTGGAAGGCCGAGGCAGGTGGATCACTTGAGGTCAGGAGTTCAAGAGCAGCCTGGCCAACATGGTGAAACCCCATCTCTACTAAAAATACAAAAACTAGCTGGGTGTGGTGGCACATGCCTGTAATCCCAGCTACTCGGAAGGCTGAGGCAGAAGAATCACTTGAACCCGGGAGGTGGAGGTTGCAGTGAGTGAGCCCAGATTACACCCCAGCACTCCAGCCTGAGTGACAGGGCGAGACTTTATCTCCAAAAAAAAAAAAAAAAATTGTTTTGGCTATTGAAAGTATTTTATGTTTCCATACACATTTGAAAATCAATGTTCAACTGTTACCAAAAACAGCACAACAAGGCCGGGCACGGTGGCTCACGCCTGTAATCCCAGCACTTTGGGAGGCCGAGGCAGGTGGATCACAAGGTCAGGAAATCGAGACCACGGTGAAACCCCGTCTCTACTAAAAATACAAAAAACTAGCCAGGCACGGTGGTGGGCGCCTGTAGTCCCAGCTACTCAGGAGGCTAAGGCAGGAGAATGGCGTGAACCCGGGAGGCGGAGCTTGCAGTGAGCTGAGATCGCGCCACTGCACTCCAGCCTGGGTGACAGAGTGAGATTCCATCTCAAAAAACAAAAACAAAAACAAAAACAGCACAACATAAACCAAAAAATCTTGCTGGGATTTTTCACTGGCTTTGCATTGAATCTGTGTGTCTAACATTGACTCTTCTAACGCACAACTATAGCATACATCTCCATTCACTTATGTAATCTTTTTCAAGAGTTTTATGGTTTCAGCAATAAAGTCATTAATGTCTTTTGTTAGACTTATCCCTAAGTATTTTATGTTTCTTGATGCTACTGCAAATGGAACTGTTTCTCTGGGTCATTTTTCAATTGTTTGCTCTAATAAATAAAAACAGAATTGACTTTTATATACTGACCCTGTATATGGAGACCCTGACTAAATTTATAATTCTCATAGGTTTAGGCAATTCCATGGGGTTTCTATGTATTGTAACTTCAGATACAAGCAGTTTGGCCCTATCTTTTCCAATTTCCATGCCTTTCATTGCTTTTTTCTTGCTGTATTGCATTAGCCAAGACAGAGTACAATGTTTTTGTTTGTTTGAGGCAGGTTCTCACTCTGTTGCCCAGGCTCAAGTGATCTCAGCTCAGTGCAACCTCCACTACCTGGGCTTAAGAGCAATTCTCCCACCTCAGCTTCCAGAGTAATGAGAACTACAGGTGCATGCCCCCACACCAGGCTCATTTTTGTATCTTTTGTAGAGATGGGGTTTTGTCATGTTGCCTGAGCTGGTCTTGAACTCCGAGGCTCAAGCGATCCGCCCACCTTGGCCTCCCAGAGTGCTGGGATTATAGGCATGAGCCACTGGGCCCAGCCTACAATGTTTTTAGGATGTATTTTTTTCCTAATTGTAGGCCAACAAAAAAAGCACTTTCACCAAGTAGTGTGAGTTAGTTAGGCACTGTTTGTTTTTTCCTAATTTTTAAACAGCATCACAGCTCAGGAATCAGGTTGTCTTCACCTTTTGATTTTCACGATTTTGACTACAAAGTTGTGATTCTCATGGCTATTAGTCTCAAAGTTTCATGATTTATTTATTTATTTATTTTGAGACAGAGTCTCACTCTGTTGCCCAGGCTGCAGTGCAGGGCCATGATCTCGGCTCACTGCAATCTCTGTCTCCTGAGTTCAAGAGATTCTCTTGCTTCAGCCTCCTGAGTAGCCGGGATTACAGGCATCTGCCACCACACCTGGATAATTTTTGTATTTTTTGTAGAGACTGGGTTTCCCCATGTTGGCCAGACTGGGGAAACTTCTGAAACTTCTGCCCTCAGGTGATCCACCCACCTCGGCCTCCCAAAGTGCTGGGATTACAGGCGTGAGCCACCGCGCTCGGCCTAAAGTTTCATACATTTGTAAACTGACTTTTCAAATTCAAAAATCCAGCCATTAAGTTCCTCAACTTTTTCCATCTTATTTTTTCCCCTTTTTCCTCATGAATAGAATATTCTCGTGTTTATTCATATGTATAATAATTTTCTATTGTATACAATGTATGCAATACATTATAGAGACTCTGAATTTAGTTAGCTTTTCCTAAAGAGTGTTTGGAGTCTATTTTGGTTCCCTCCTTAATCCTATGGTGAAAGCCTTAGTCCTGGGAAACATTCTTTAACTCTTTTAAGTGTGAGCTTTTATTGGTTTCAATCAAAGTCCTCTGGTTTTTGCCAAGTATAGCTGGAATTCAAACTCCAAATTCTGCCTTCCCTGCATTAGGCAATGATGATCTTCTCTGCTCAGCTCTTTTAGCCTTCCAATGTTGCTTTCCACTATGTCCTATAAAATCTTCCCTAAATGTGTGCAGTTCAGGGGTGAGCACAAAGACCTGAAAGGGGTTCAAATAGATTGTGGGCCTATGCCCCTCCCCATGTCCCATAGCTCCCTCTTTGCCACTACTCCCTCCTTCAATTTCTACCTACTTGGTAGCCCTGAACTCCATCCTCTGATAACATACAAGCCCATGAGGCAGTGACTATTGAATTCTAGAAGCTCTGGGGCACATGGACTGAGAATGCTCTCTTCTCTTCCTGGCAATACTTTCTGTCTGAAATTTTGCTGACAAATTGTTGAGTAATTTACCTAGTAACATGTACAGGCTCCAAGTCTGTCCTTCTTTGCTCATTACTTTTTCTTAGGCAGGGGAAAGCAGGCTTCTATTTGTTGAAGAGAGAGAATGAGAAGGTGGGGAAGATAAAAGGCATGTTTCAGAACACTAGAGAACAACTCTCAACCGCTTTTTACATTCTCTCTTTCCAAGGGCACACCCTCTTTGTTCAAAAGGAGTCTTAAATTTCACAGAAGCATTTATCTGTACACACATGACTTATCGGCAGCTACCAAGCTAGAGGCCCGTTAAGTTTTCTCTCCCTCAGCTAGCCTTACACCTTTAAAACTGCCTTTGAGTCAGAAATAAGAAGAGGTTAAAAAAAAAAAAAAAAAAGAGGCATTTTTCTAGGCATTCCTCCTTAGGTCTTCCCTTCCTCTAACCCACTGCTCTGTGGTATAAAAACAGTACCCACTTCCCCAACCCAGAAAATATTCCTTGATTTGCTCCATGACTCAAAAAAGGTTCACCCATGCATTCAGTCTCCAGTTCTTTTGCTCATAGGTTGGGTTCTTTTAGAACAACTTAGTTCAATAATATCTGTACTGTATTCAAGACCCAAGCAGATACATACTGGTTCTGTCAATAAACAATCATCCTGTTTGGAAATAAAGCAAAAAGACTATGTATCCTTGCAGTGTAGCACTGGGACATTACCTAACAAGCCCACCTAGGAATCATCTGACTCTCCATAAATTATTTAACTTTTGTTTTACCTACTATCTATAATTGATTAGGGCCCAGAAGTCTTACTGGATGTTTATTTTAGAACGCTGACAAGTTAAAGTTGGTGTGCATCTTGTTGAAAACAATGTCCAAAATTACAGCTTTATTGTTCATTAACAATTTTTGTATGCTACTGAGTAATCATATTCCTGCATTCTTCCTTTTTATTTGGTATTAAAATACTGTTAACAGTTTGGTCACCATCATGATTCCCTCGTTATTCAGTAAATCACTATATATTTAGGAATTATGTCTAGGCTGGTGCAGTGGTTCACGCCTGTAATCCCAGCACTTTTGGAGGCCAAGGCCAGCAGACTGCTTGTTCTCAGGAGTTTGAGACCAGCCTGGGAAACATGGTAAAACCCCATCTCTACAAAAAAATACAAATATTAGCCGGACATGGTGGCGCATGCCTGTAGTCCCAGCTACTTTGGAAGCTGAGGTGGGAGGATGGCTTGAACCTGGGAGGTAGAGGCTGCAGTGAGCCAAGGTCACGCCACTGCACTCCAGCTTGGGTGACAGAGTAAGACCTGGTCAAGAACGAATGAACAAACGAAAGAACAAATGAACGAATGAGAAAAAGAGACAAAGAGACAAATAGAAAGAGAGAGAAAGAGAGGGAAGGAAGGAAGGAAGGAAGGAAGGAAGGAAGGAAGGAAGGAAGGGAGGGAGGGAGGGAGGGAGGGAGGGGGGAGGGAGGGGGGAGGGGAGGGAGGGGAGGGGAGGAATTATGTCTAATGTTCTGAAACTATATTTTGACAATTCTAAAGATACTGATTTTTTTTTGTTAATTCCAGCTTAGTTTCAGAAATGAGAATACAAAAATTAAACATAATAGAAAATATCTCTGACATTATTATTTTTAAACCACAAGTCTTCAAATATATTTCTGGGTAATAAACAAGTGCAGTCCAGGAGTTTGAGGTTGCAGTGAGCTACAGTGTGCCACCGCACTCCAGCCTGGGTGACAGAGCAAGAACCTGTCTTAACCAAAAAAAAAAAAAAAAAAAGAATAAATACACCTACCTCCATTTGGGGAAAAATTTAATAAAATGGAACACAGGATGGGTACATGTGGGTATGAAAATTTACAGTGGTCCTCTGTCCCGGGTAAACTAATTTATTTATTTATTTTAAGCAAAACTGAGAAAAACCGCTTTCCTAAAATTTAAAACAAAACAAAACAAAAAAATCTGGAGAACAAACAAGCAAAGTTAAATACTGCCTTCTTATACAGAAAAACTTTGTGTGGCAATTGACATAGGCATGGCTTTGCAAATATTTGGCATTTTAAAAATTTAAGTCACTTAATAGCTTTTAAGAAACATATGCTCTGCAACCCATTCTACTAATAATAAACAATGGAAATGTATTGTCCCTGCCCCACCCAGCCCGTCTTCTCTAACACTTTCTGAACGCTTTTCGGAAAGCATGGATATATTCATAAAGGGTAGTTAATTGACAAAAACAGGGACAGGGTAATCTCTCCTTGACAAAAAACTGACAGTGTATACTTAGTTGTTTTCATTATTTATTTTACTCAATCCAAAAAGCATTCTATTGCACAACGTAGACACTAGAATGGCCAACACAAAGGGAAAGATGGTCTTGACCTTCAAGAACCTTACAATTTAATACACACAAAGGAATCTTTTTTTTTTTTTTTTTTTTGAGGCGGAGTCTCGCTCTGTCGCCCAGGCTGGAGTGCAGTGGCCGGATCTCAGCTCACTGCAAGCTCCGCCTCCCGGGTTCCCGCCATTCTCCTGCCTCAGCCTCCCGAGTAGCTGGGACTACAGGCGCCGCCACCACGCCCGGCTAATTTTTTTTTGTATTTTTAGTGGAGACGGGGTTTCACTGTGTTAGCCAGGATGGTCTCGATCTCCTGACCTCGTGATCCGCCCGTCTCGGCCTCCCAAAGTGCTGGGATTACAGGCTTGAGCCACCGCGCCCGGCCAGGAATCTTACAATTTAACACACAAGCGAATAAATGAAGGGCAGGGAAAGGAACAAGCTCCTGAAGAGTGTGTGTGTGTTACAAGTGAATCTGTATAAACTATCTCACAATCACTGTGGACTTTTTAAGATAATGAGAATCAGTAACACAATAAGGGACTGTTATGCCCTGTCCTTCAGAAGTGCTGAGGTGAGAGAAACATGACTATAGGGAAATTACTCAAAAAAGTTTGGAATCCTTAAATTCTATATACAAATATGTAAATATCTACATAGAACCTACTCCCCTATCACATATGCCTGTTTCATGTTTCTTGTACTCATACCATCAATTTATCTGTTTTCTTTCTCACTTAACGATTTTTATCCTGAATAGACCATTCGCTAAAAGTTTTATTAATAACTTAAAAAAATTCTGTAAACAGCATGCCATGAACTTATATTATAGACTTATATAGTGGCAAAACTTGGCGTTCTGCTCTTTAATTTATTCAAAACTACTTTCCAGTTAAGAACTATCAATCTTCTAGTGTCTTCACATTTATCTCTAGAAACAGTGGCTGGCTTTCAAAACTAGGTGAAAGATCTTTCCAAGATCTGAACATCTCCAACATCTGCCTCAGAGAAAATTTAGTTTCCACCACATCATGCGTTCCTGCTAACAATCATTAAAATAAATAAAAGAACTATAAGGTTGGTTTATTTGCAGATACAAGAACAGCTTGCTTAACTCACCATTTAAAAAGCCAGCACTTCATACTAGCCTTATTATGTGAAGCATAATCAAAATAATAAACTACTGTTGTAGGACTTTGGAATTTCTAATTAAGTTATGGAGACTTAAATCAAGAAATATGAATATTCATAAAACCCAGTAACCTTTTAGGCAAAGTAAAAAAGTGAAAGAAATAAACAAATGCTCTTGGAATTCAGAAAGAAAATTAACTATGGTATTGAGAGAAACCAAGAAAGAGAAGGAATCAAAGCAGAGCTAGGATACAGAAGGAAACAGAAAATGACAGCTTAATGCTCATTACAGAATAAGAGTGAGTCACCCATAGAGACCATTTTCAGTGTTCTTGCGAATTTAACCTCTAGTCTAACCTTTTAATGAAAAGGCTGTAATATATTAGAGTGGCCCAGAAAGGTGACCTTATGTCTCAAGTGTCAGAGCCACACCCAGGTCTCCTGATTCCCAATGATACTCCCTAATGCCTTACTTGCTCTGGCTGTAGTGTCTTGAGAGTTGGAGCTGCTTTTAATCCTATTGGTCAGCTACACAGCTGCAGGAGGGGCCCTAGGTTACCTATTCAGAAATTCAGATCTTAAAATGCCATAAGTGATAAAAGTAGATACAATTCCCCTCCTTCGGCCAATGCAAGGATCCTAGTTACAGAGAAGAAATGGTGTGCCAAGACAACACCCTTAATTCTTACGCATTTCACCCTTTCTATCTTTTATACTTACCAATTTATCAGTCCCATGATCTGTCTTCACCTCAGAACTAAGTGGAAGAAATAAGTCTGTTGTATGCTCTGGGGGAGGTACCTCCCCAAGAACTATCAACCCCTGCAGGATAGAGAGGAGAAAAATAACATAAGTGAGCAGTATAAATTTCAAATTTAATTTAGGAGTTAGTCTCAAAAGGACTGCTGGTGTACTAGAGGCCCCCCTCTTCCTTATCCTATGGTTCAGAAACAAACTATACCAGCGGCAGCTTTGTTTTCCCAAAGAGTTATTTCAACAAGAAGCAGACCCAGGCTCCCCTCTCTGCCACTTGACTAATCTGACCTACATGGCTCATCAGCCATTTAGCATATTTATCCATATCTTTCAGATCTGAAACTCTTTACCAGATTATGGCATTTTATACCATATTACTAGACTCCACTAGATTAACAGCAGCAATGCAGTTTTTCTAGACAACAAATGCAGTTTATGAATTACTAAGCTGAAAATGCTACTATTATCAATCATGTACTCCATCAACTATACCTGCACAAACAAAACTCAATGAAACAAATGTGGAACAGTCCCCTACAAGTTATCAGAAACCAAGAGCTTTCTTAAAAGCTGGCCCAAAGGCACCTGTTTTTCATAAGCATAAATATTACTTCAGATTAAGTTCCTGCTTGACAATTTCAAATTCAGACCTTTGGAAGTCATTCCAGGAAACAATTTACATAAAAAGAAATTAAAAATGAACCCACAAGTTCTCCTCACAGTAGGTATAATGAGCCAGGATGGGTAAAGGCAGAAGTTATCTTATTAAGGAAAAAAAAATACTACACACGAATCCCACCACGGATGCAGGATGCAAGAAGAGGTGACAAAAATAAGGCTATGACACTATATAACCGAAAGACTGGGATGCAAGCGATCAGGGCTCCCAAACTCTTTCTCTGGTCGAAAAAAATAGAGATCTAACTAGATTAAGAAGCTCTTAATGGAAATTTTGTATCAGAATCACCTGGTGAACCTTATCAAACTATACTGGCTTAGGTCCAACATCTACTCAGTACCTCTGGGGGTGGGGCCAGGTAGTCTACCTTTTCATGGGGGAAGAGTGCAGGAGGGGGCAGGGCATGGTGGGTACATGGAGGTGGGTGTCTGTGTCTGTGTCTCTCTCTCTCTCTTCCCTGCTATGTTACCCAGGCTGATCCTGGGCTCCAGCAATCCTCCCACTTCAGCCTCTGGAGTAGGTGGGATTACATGTGCCTACCACCATGCCCAGAGCAGGATATTCTACTATTCTTTAAAAGCTCCCCGGTAAGTCCTAAACTTGTAAAGTTGAAAAACACCAGACTTGATTAGTTTGGACTCAAAGAACATCCTAAAGTATAGATTTAGGGGACCAGAGATTGTGACTGTATTAGTCTGAGCTCTCTAGGCCATACAACAGACTCTTACGAGCCACTAAACCAGATGATCCATCCCTGGGGTCCTTGTAACTAAAAAACCAATATGAAATATGAGCTGCAGAAAAGGGGGGAAAACATTAAGAAAGAAAAATAGAATTTTATTTTTTTTTAGACGGAGTTTTGCTCTTGTTGCCCAGGCTAGAGTGCAATGGCACGGTCTTTGGCTCACTGCAACATCCACCTCCCAGGTTCAGGCAATTCTCCTGCCTCAGTCTCCTGAGTAACTGGCATTACAGGCATGTACTACCATGCCCGGCTAATTTTGTATTTTTAGTAGAGACGGGTTTCTCTATGTCGAGGCTGGTCTCGAACTCCTGACCTCAGGTGATCCGCCCGCCTCGGCCTCCCAAAGTGCTGGGATTATAGGCGTGAGCCATCGCGCCCAGACTTATTTCAGCTTTTTAAGAAGAAATATGTATCTCTTTTTCTTTTGAAAGCAAAAGAAGCACTGCCTACCTATTCTGGAATATGACTACACTTAGCCTATACCAAAAATGAGAGGCCCGGCATGGTGGCTCACACCTGTAATCCCAGCACTTTGGGAGGCTGAGGCAGGTGGATCACATGAGGTCATCAGGAGTTCCCTGGCCAACATGGTGAAACCCCATCTCTACTAAAAATACAAAAATTGCCCAGGTGTCGTGGCACATGCCTGCAGTCCCAGCTACTCGGAAGGCTGAAGAAGGAGAATCGCGTGAACTCAGGAGGCAGAGGTCGCAGTGAGTCGAGATCGCACCATTGCTCTCCAGCCTGGGCGACAGACCAAGGCTCTATCTCCAACAACAACAAAAATGAATTGGAGGCTGGGTACGGTAGCTTACACCTGTAAACTTAGCACTTTGGGAGGCTGAGGCCAGGAGTGGGAGACCAGCCTGGCCAACACAGTGAAACCCCGTCTCCAGCAAAAACACAAAAAATTAGCCAGGCGTGGTGGCGAGCCCCTGTAATCCCAGCTACTTGGGAGGCTGAGGCAGGAGAATCGCTTGAACCTGGAAGGCATAGATTGCAGTGAGCCAAGACTGCGCCACTGCACTCCAGTCTGGGCAATAAGAGTGAAACTCCAACTCAAAATTTAAAAAATTAAAAAAAAAAAAAAAAAAAAGAACTGGAGTCTCCTCAGAAACAAGAGAAAGGTCATTAACTAGTAAGCAAGAAACATTTACCCTAGCCTTTAAAATGAGGTTTCTCTGGTTAAAAGAACTTCTGCTTCAAAATACTTTCTTCCCTAAACAAAAGCATAAAATACACCTTACAAACTTTATCATGTCCAAGTAAAAACTATTTGCAAAAGACAGCTATCTTGTACATCACTGCCTTCTAAAAATGTTGTATTCAACAGACACTCCCTGCTTAAGGGCCCAAACTGCCTTCCTGTTTCCTGTATAAAGCAAGTCAAAAATCATTTTAGTATTCAAATTTTCCCATAACCAGTTCCTTTTTTTAAGATCGATTTCCAACTACTTTCCCCAAATATCTCTGTTAGTGTTATACCAATTGCATCATCTCCTAGACAAATGTTTCAATGTATGTGAAGCTGTTGCTGCTGCTGGAGGTAGGGGTTATTAGTCAGTTAAAGGTTAAAAAAAAACTGAATTAACGGTTAAAACATAAGCTGTTCATCTTTATTCATACTGATTTTTATATTTTATCAGTCCAAATTGCCGTTCATCCTTCCAAAGAGATTTTCAACAAGTCCCACCTCCTTCCAAGAAAATGCCCTGGTTAATGAGTTCCTACTTGCTTTATCCATACTGCCAGACGACCTAAAGCATGGTGATTTTATCTTACATTCTGTATATTTAAATCTCATTTCCACAGCATTCATAATCTTATGCCACATTATTTATTTCACTTACTATTGCCTCAGTTTCTTGTTTGTTGAGACAGGGTCAAGCTCTGTCACCCAGGCTGGAGTGCAGTGGCATGGTCACGAATCACTGTAATCTCCCTCTCCCGGGATCAAGTGATCCTCCCACCTCAATCCCATAAATAGCTGGGATAACAGGTGCATGCCACCATATCCAGCTAATTTTTAAATTTTTTTTTTGGTAGAGATGGGGTTTCACCAAGTTGCTCAGGCTGGTCTCGAACTCTTGGACTCAAGTAATGCACTTGCCTCGAGCTCCCAAAGTGCTGGGATAACAGGTGCAAGCCACCACACCCAGCTAATTATTCTATTTTTTTGGTAGAGATGGAATTTCACCACGTTGCCCAGGCTCATCTCAAACTCCTGGACTCAAGCAATCCACCTGCCTCGGCCTTTTTTTTTTTTTTTGAGACGGAGTCTCGCTCTGTCGCCCAGGCTGGAGTGCAGTGGCCGGATCTCAGCTCACTGCAAGCTCCGCCTCCCGGGTTTACGCCATTCTCCTGCCTCAGCCTCCCGAGTAGCTGGGACTACAGGTGCCCGCCACCTCACCCGGCTAGTTTTTTGTATTTTTTAGTAGAGACGGGGTTTCACTGTGTTAGCCAGGATGGTCTCGATCTCCTAACCTCGTGATCCGCCCGTCTCGGCCTCCCAAAGTGCTGGAATTACAGGCTTGAGCCACCGCGCCCGGCCCTCGGCCTTTCAAAGTGCTGGAATTACACGTGCAAGCCGTTGCACCCAGCCTTTAATTGTTAACTTATGTTAGTTTCTTGAAGATGTGGACAAAATACAAATATATTTAAATGCCCCATGTCTCCTAGCAGAGTCATACACCAAGAAAATAAATGCATAGCAAATATTTGTCGAGTTGTATAAATTTTCTTCTAACAGGAAAATATTAAGTTTATAATAATTATAGCCAGAAGATAAATCCAACAATTAGATATAAAATTACTCCTTCAATTTTTTTCAGTTATATGAAAGGATACAGTATTTTCCAAAGGGAAGAATTTTTCCTTAAACTACAGAATAATTTCGAAATACAACCCTCAGAGAGACGATGGAGACACCTTCTCCTAAAAGAGTATAATAAAACTTGGTAGGAACCATCTATTCATCGACATCATTTTATAGACCCACAGAGGATGTAGGTCAAAGCTTATGTCTCTACAGGCCAACACATGGCAGAACTGGGGCAAAAGGCTGGATCTAACTAATACTTCACTTCTTTTGTGTTCATTTAAATCAGTCATTTATCCACTCATCAGCATTTGTTAGGTGCTAAGGATACAAGAAAAAATAAGAGACCTATCCCTCTCCCCTAACCCATCCTTCAAAGTGCTTATTACATTCTAATACTGGGGGCAAAGAAAAACAATGTAAATAGATAAATGTTATGTACTATATTAGAAGGTATTAAATGCTAAAGAGAACAAAATACAGGATAGTGAGGGGATTAAGAAGTGGAAATGGTGAAGGAGGTCGTGACGGCTCATGCCTATAATTCCAGCACTTTGAGAAGCCAATGCAGGAGGATTACTTGAGGCCAGGAGTTCAGGACCAGCCTGGGCAACATGGCAAAATCCTATCTCCAACACACACACACAAAAATAATAAAAATTAGCCCGGTGTAATGTCACACTTGTAGTTCCAGATATTCAGGAGGATCACTTAAGCCCAGGAGAGAAAGAGAGATACAAGTGCAAGGGGATACTACAGGCGTATGCCACCACCAAAAAATATAGTTTTTTATATTTTTAGTAGAGAAGGGGTTTCACCATGTTGCCCAGGCTGGTCGTAAACTCTTGGGGCCAAGAGATCTACCCTCCCTGGCCTCCCAAAGTGCCAGGTTGCAGGCATGAGCCACTGTGCCCTGCTTGAATGTTTATTTGAAGACAGAATCAACCAGCTATGCCAATGTGCTTACAAGATAGGAGGGAAAATAGTCAGAGACACTGCCAAGGTTTCTAGCTTCCACAACCAGAAGAATGGAACTCCTCTTAATTTGTTCAGAGGACATTTGAATACACATTAGTTTTAATTAAACCTATTTTTGAAAATATGTGCTCAAGTGTTACAATGATGCAACCAACAGTCATCCGTACACTGTCCATTGCCCCCAAGATATCTAAGTTCACTGTGGCGTTCAAAACCAAACACTGGATCCTCTAATTTAATCGGTACCTCATACCAAAAAGGATGAAAACAGCTAAAAAGAGGCTGAACAAATAAAAAGCATCCAAGTAGGTAAGAGTCATTCATGCAGGTAGCATCTATTGAGTGGCTACCCTGTGCAAGGTAGTGTGAAAACACAATAATAAAATAAAAACAGATTCTACCATAAGGAGTTTATGTTCATCTAGCTTTGAACAGACAAGGAGACAAAGTATTACGACAGTACTATAACAGAAGTTGAGAGGTGATATCAGAGCAGAAAAGAACCTAACTGAAGAGACTGATGAAAGTGAGGCTTTACAGAGGAGGTCTACATAATTACTTAACAATCCCCCAAATATACTTAATATATTTTGAGCTATAGTTATTAATTATGCACTTAATAACTTTGCCCTTTTCTGTATACAATGTTTCATTATGCCACAATAACATTTATTTGGGATAAAGTTTACTCACGTTTAATAACCATGAAAAGAATGGTTAGTATTAGCTGAGAAAACTTCGTAACGTTTGACTCCACACCTCTCATGGCTCCCCCAACGTGGGCTTCCCTAACAATCCAGGTTTAAACTGGGTCAATGTTGAATAGCTGTGGCATTAGCCTGGGGGCAGTGAACTTAGAGCCACTGTACTATGAAATAGCAACTTACAGAAGCCGAAGAAAAAGGTCAAGAGTCTCCTTTTCCTTCACCATGTCCCGAGTCAGAGCCAGGATCATGCTTAGATTGCACAGGCCTAGAAAACTCCAAGGCTGAAGCAAGCTTCTGCTTTACACAAGGACCAAAGGAATTGGAATAGGTCACAGTTACATGCAGCCTTAATACCTCCTAAATGATTCCTCTGTGGATGGACCCTCTCTTAACTGTATTTGCAATACAGCTAACAGGCAATTTCACATACTTCCTTACATCACTCTATCAGGTCAATCTTCCCTATGCATCTCAAGATAAACCAGTGACCCCACTGCAGACCAGTTCCACAAGAATAACCCTGGGCTACCTTGAAAAGATAAGTTGTCTACAATGCTTTAAAAACCCTATTAAGATGAGAACCTCAAGAGCTTTACAAAAATTTTGAAGAGAAAGGTGTTCTAAGCTTCTGCAGTTCCCATTCAGCTCTTTCCCTATTCAAAAGTTTCAATACTCTTCCACCTTCCATCTTCTTAACATTTCCATCCTCAGCTACAGCTGTGCAATCTCAAAGCGTAGTCAGAAGAGGGGATTTTAAAAAACAACATAAGAGTCAAGCCAGTGCTTCTGGGAGGCCAAGGCAAGGAGGATCACTTGAGGTGATCACCTGGATAACACAGTGAGACCCCATCCTTTAAAAAAAAAAAAAAAAAAAACCTTTAACAATTAGTCAGGCATGGTGGGACTCGCCTACGGTCCCAGCTACTTGTACTTGCAAGGCTAAGGTAGAAGGATAGCTTGAGCCCAAGAGTTTCAGGTTACAGTGAACTATATGATCTGGCCATTGCACCTCAGCCTGGGCAACGGAGCAAGACCCTGCCTCTTAAAACCTGCTTAGTCCCTATTCTTTCCCCTTATTTATCAGGTGTGAAATTTCAATAAATATGTTTCAGTGAAATGATGAAAAGGACAAAACAGTAAAATATGTTAGGAAAAAAAAAATGCTTTTGAATCAGATAAAAAATCCGGAGTTTAAATTTAGCTCTGCCTTTTACAAGCTTCTGAAGATTTACTCTGATCATTAAACAAACATACATGAATAAATTTTTAATTAGTATATACTCAAGGTACATATATTGTTTTCCTTTCCCCTTCTAAAGCATGGAAGAGTTTCTTTTTAAAAAACAAGCTGACAAACTATGAAAATTAAAAGAGCACAAAAGCATGGAGAAGTAGTACAGAAGGGTTCCCAGAAATTGTATTCTTTCTCCAGAGAGTAACATTATCCCCAAAAGGGACTCACTCCACAGCTTGGAAGGTAATACCTACCTTCTGACAGAACAGAAACTGGTGTCTGCATCCTAGAATCACCTAGCAGTAGTCACAAATACCTTTTTTTTTTTTTTTTTTTTTTTGGTAATACGCCACTTAAATAAAATTAATGTTAACAAGCAACAAAGTAAATCCTTAAAAAGAAAAAGAAAAGCCCCACCATCCCTCCAATCTCCCACCGAAAGACAAATTACAACTCAACAGCCTATCACCAAGATTCAACCTATCACCTAGGTTCATCTCCCAAAAAAAAAAAAAAAAAAAAAAAAAAGGTCTGTACAACCCAGGCAGCTCTGGCAAATCTTGGTGCAGCATGGAAAACGTGAACACCAACTCACTTAACCAAAACAAATAGGAAAAAATTTCTTCCATTTCAATAACTTAAAAAAAAAAAAAAAAAACCCCAAGCACTTAAAGTGATTACTAACTCGAGCAACAGCTCTGCAGCTTGATACTCATATCTCAGCTCTGCACTCACTTGGATGTGTAACCATGAACAAACTACTTGACTGACTTTCCATTGTTTATCTCGAAAATCATGAATGAGAGTAAAATGCTTAGCACAGTGCCTGATATATCACAAGTGCTCAAAAACTGTTAATTACAGTGTTACATAAAGACTAAATGCATGTGAATATATCATTGGGGGAAAATTCCATGGCTTGTTAGAGCAAGTTGAATATTGTCTCTTCCAAATTTATGTTCACCCAGAACCTGGGAATATTACCTTGTTTGGAAAAAGGGTCTTTGCAGTTGTAATCAAGTTATGAGACCTTTAGTGTGGGCCCTAAATTCAATATGCCTGGTGTCCTCCTAACATGGAAATCTGGACACAGATGCAAAGAGAAAGACAGTCATGTGAAGATGGAGGCAGCAACTGGAGTGATGTAGCTACAGAAGAACACCAAGGACTAGCACAACATCATAAACTGGAAAAAGACAAGGAAGGGCTGACACCATGATTTCAGACTTCAGGCCTCCAGAACGGTGAGAGAACAAATTTCTGATTTAAGCCATCCCATTTGTGATAGTTTGTTACGGCAGTCTAGGAAACTAATCCATTTGTTGAAAAATAAATGTATAAATACAACAGGTAAAGCTGTGAGTTTTCTTGATGCATTACTTACTGAACTATCAACCCAGTGTTATTCTTCCTATTAGAACTCTGTAATAGACACCGTATATTTAGACTGCAAACAAAGAAGTAAAAGATTGATTATGATGTTGTATTTTACAGACCAAGAAACTGAAGCTCAGAAAAGTTAAGTGACTTTTCTTCTCAAGGTTCATGTAAGCATCTGGTAGCAAAGTCACAACTCGAAGCAAAAATTTACCAAGTCCAAGTATGGTGCTTAATACAATTTGCTTTGAATGATGAAACTCTTGGATAATCAGCACATATTTATGTGCCAAATAACATTATGGTCAATGACAGACCACATATACAATGATGGTCTTAGAAGATTTTAGTACAGCTGAAGATTTCCTGTCATAACACAAAGCACTACTCATGTGTTTGTGGTGATGCTGGTGTAAAGAAACCTACAGTGCTGCTATTAAAAGTATACCACATATAATTATGTACAGTAAGAATATAATAGTTGATAATAAACAACTATGTTACTGTTAAAAACACTTATTTCTTATAATAAAAAGTGTTATGTATTTACTATACTACACTTTTAATCATCAGAGTGTACTTCTACTCATTAAAAAAAGTGAACTGTGAAACAGCCTCCGGCAGATCCTTCTGTTAGCACTGTCACAGGCAATGGAAAGCTCCGTGTGTGTTGTTGGCCCTGAAGACCTAACAGTGGAACAAGATGTGAAGGTGGAAGACAGTAATACCGACAAACCTGACCCTGTGTGGGCCTATGTTCATGTGTGTGTTTCTGTCTTAGTTTTTAGCAAAACAGTTTAAAAAATGAAACTTTTCATTTTAAAATGAAAACTTTTAAAGATACAAAAAAACTTGTAGAATAAGGTGTGAAGAAGATATTTTTGTACAATGACAAGGTGTTTGTGTTTTAGGCTAAGTGTTATTACAAGAGAGTCAAAAAGTTTTAAAAACTTAAAAGTTTATAAAGCAAAAAGTTACAGTAAGCTAAGGTTAATTTATTACTGAAAAAATCTTTAGAATAAATGTAGTGTAGCCTCGGTGTACAGTGTTTATAAAGTTTATAGTAATGTACAATCATGTCCTAGGCCTTTCACATTCAGTCACCTTTCACCCACTGACTCACCCAGAGCAACTTGCAGTCCTGCAAGCTCCATTCATGGTTTAAGTGCCCTATACAGGTGTATCATTTTTATCTTTTCTATTATATTTTTACTGTGTTTTTCTATGTTTAGATATGTTTAAATACATAAATCTTTACCACTAATTGCCTACAGTATTCAGTATAGTAGCATGATGTACTGGTTTATAGCCTAGAAGCAATAGACTATACCATATTGTCTAAGTGTATAGTAGGTCATACCACCTCAGCTTGTATGTATGTATGTATGTATGTATGTATGCATGTATGTATGTACGTACATGAGATGGAGACTCGCTCTGCCTTGCCCAGGCTGGAGTGCAGTGTTGCAATCTCAGCTCACTGGACCCTCCATCTCCTGGGTTCCAGTGATTTTCCTGTCTCAGCCTACTGAGTAGCTGGGGTTACAGGTACCCGACACCACGCCTGGCTAATTTTTTTTGTATTTTTAATAGAGACAGGGGTTTCACCATGTTGGCCAGGCTAGTCTCGAACTCCTGACCTCAGGTGATCCACCCACCTTGGCCTCCCACTCCTTGCCTCCCAAAGTGCTGAGATTACAGGCACGAGCCACCGCGCCCAGCCCTCAGCTTATATTTAAGTGCACTCTATGATGTTCACACACCAATGAAATCACCAACACATTTCTGTTTCCCTTTCATTAAGCAACGTGTGACGGTATACACAAAACTCCAGATTATTTTCCAGATATTTAGAAATACTTTTCTGATATTTGGAAAGTTTCTGAAAACTGCTCTGTCATTGCTTCTGAGTGATGAGCTGAAGAATAAAGCATGAAACAAATGAGGTGAATATCTTCTTATACACAACTAGTGAGACTACAAACTGACCCTGCCAAAAACAAATGAGGTATCTTCTTTTTTTTCTTTGGAGTCTCGCTCTGTCGCCCAGGCTGGAGGGCAGTGGCACGATCTCCGCCGCCTCCCAGGTTAACGCCATTCTCCTGCCTCAGCCTCCCTAGAAGCTGGGACTACAGGCGCCTGCCACCATGCCCAGCTAATTTTTTTGTATTTTCAGTAGAGATGGGGTTTCACCGTGTTCGCCAGGATGGTCTCAATCTCCTGACCTCGTGATCTGCCCGCCTCGGCCTCCCACAGTGCTGGGATTACAGGCGTGAGCCACCGCGCCCGGCCGAGGTATCTTCTTATACACAACTAGTGAGACTATAAACTGACAACTAGTGAGACTATAAACTGACACTGCCAAAATACTTCTCTAAAGTATGCATTAAGAACATAAAAGAGCATTCATATCTTTGACTAAGATAAAGATACCTGTCATGGCATACTTAATATTAATAATAAGCGTAACTTAAATAGTCAACAATGAAAGGCAATAGCATGCAGCCAATAAAAACGTTTTCCAAAAACCAACTGGGAAATATTCAGGGCACATATGTAACATGACTGTGTTTGAACAAATTACTTATGTGCTAGGAAAATGTACCATAATGTTGGTAGTGAGATAATTTTGAGCTGTTGTGTTTTTTGATTTTGTTTTGGGGTGGGGGGGTGTTTTTTATACTTCTGTGTAATCTCAAAGTTTCCTGAGAATTGATACACAGTATTTCATCAGTTCTAACAGGTACTTTCCCCACATGTCAACAACTTTTAAATCAAGATGCATTTTACAATTGCTGTTATGCCCTAGTTTAACTGAAATAATTTCTTTGTTGTACTTAAAATAATGGTACATCTTACAATCAATAGCATCTTAAGTTCTATGAAATGTGGCAGTTTTATAACAGGCAGCTAAAATAACACAACATATACACATATATAAACCCACATATATATTTATGAATGTATATAAAAAGATGAAGCAACACTTATGACTACTATTGTACTAATCTCAGTTGTTACTAAGAGACTCTAGTTCTCAAATATAGAAATTCCCACTTAACTACTGGCTATAAAAACCTAGAAACAGACACTGAAGAGGTGTCCCTGATAGAGAAAGACTGTGTTTTTCTCCTCAGTATAGGCATATCCAGTCACCTCCTCGTTATTCTTAGTCACCATTCCAGTTCATGTTCTACAAATCTCACTTTAAAATTTCCTTTGTGAAGAGTTGGGAAAGCAAAATATTCACCAAATCTAGAATGTTTATTAGTTTTGTTCTAGCTAATTTTTAAACAAGTAAATCAGGATTTAATTTGTATGCTACCCTAAGGGAACAAATTAAAAAGAATAAAAAAGTGAGCCCTCTGGACTGTATCCTCAAAGTATGCTCTGTTGAATTTTTTTGGGGGGTGGAATATACACACACAAATACATATACATATACATATACACATACACATACACATACACATAGATATACATATCTTCAATCTGGAAAGAAGCTAGAAGTCTGCAGTGAAATTTTTAGAATAAAAGTTCGAATGATTAAGTAAGCCCACAGAACTTTCACTTCAAACCCTGATCATTTTGTTCATTTTATCAGTTGATCAACCTTTAACTTTTGGCCTACTAATTAATTTAATGGATACTGTTCACAGTAAAGCCATTTTCTTAATTCTTAAGGCTTTGTCTAGTACTAAGGTCAAGGCATTTTGACCCTTAGTTTTAGCAGCAATAGACTTTTTCTAGACGTGGGTCTAGATAAAGAGCGAGCTCAGTCATACCAAGCTAATATAAAAAATACTTTGCAAGGATGTAAGCTTCATGAAGGTAGGATTTTTGTTCACTATTTTGACCCTACTATGGGGAACACTGCTGATACATAATAGGCACTTTTCCACAAATCTAACAAATATGACAGTTACATCAATGGCTTGCATTATTCAGTCTGTTTTGTTTCCTATTAACTCAGATACCCACACTATTTTGTTCTAAATACATGTTCAATTAACCATTATATTCTAATAGTGTTTTCCTTCTTATGAGACAGGGTCTTAGCTGCCCAGGCTGGAGTGTGGTGGCACAATCTTGGCTCACTGCAACCTCCACTTCATGAGCTCAAGTGATCCTCCCACTTCAGCCTCCTAAGTAGCTGGGACTACAGGCACATGCCATCATACTCAGCTAATTTTTTGTATTTTTTGTAAAGACAAGGTCTCCCTATGTTGCCCGGGCTGGCCTCGAACTCCTGAGCTCAAATGATCCTCCTGCCTTGGCCTCCAAAAGTGCTGGGCTCACAAGAGTGAGCCACTACGCACAGCTAAATCAGGTTCTTAAACAAATTAAACTACCATATCAGGTCATTAAACCATTTACTTTACAATAGTTAAGACGGGGGTTATGGGGGTTATGAGGTGGGAGGGGATGAGAGAAAAGCAATATTGATAGTTTTTGGCTCTATTTAAAAACACCAGATACTTATCCCTTACCTTATTAGCACGTATCTGTTTGTAAATGTCTGTTTGCTGACGAATTCGATATTCCAAGTCAGAAACATGAGCCTGAAGCCAGTTCCAGCGGCTGACAATAGCTGCCCGGTCTGCAGCCCATCTCCATTCTGACCTGCGTCTCCTAAAAGGAAATAAATTGAGTGAAATCCAAGAGCAACAGTAATATCTATACCAGATCGGAGGGTGGGGTGGGGGGGTGGAATTTAACTTCTAAAGTCCCTTGCAGAGACTAACTCTAGCGTCAAGAAAAACCCAAGACAGACAGGAACAGACACCCCCCACTCCTCAGGATGCACATGGATATAAACTTTCAAATAGGTATTTCCCAAATTGAGTGGAACTGCCTTCTAGCATCTTGATACTGTGACACACAGTTTCTCTGAAATCCCACTGATTTCTTCGGAGATAAAAGTATTGTCCCTGCCAAAATAAAATATATATTAATATATATATATTTTATATATATCCATATTCCTGTATGGAATAATCCATACAGGAAATCCAACTGACACTAAGAATTATCAAAACTAATAAAGAAATCGGCAAAAGTGTTCAGTAAAGAATATTTAAAAACTAATAAAGTAGAAAATATTCACTTTTTCAGTACCATTCATAACACCAACAAAACTAATGATACATTAAATATCTTTATAGAGAAAATAATGCCTGAAAGCATAACGATCTATATAAACGGTAGGATACATTTTTTTAGGATGGCGATTCTCATGAACATCTATAAATTCAAAGAAATTCCAATCCAATTGCCTACAGTATTTTTAATGAAAGCTGAGAAACAGATCCAAAAGTTCACATGGAATACAGGACCAACAGCAAAAAATTTGGAAGAAGAAGGCATGATGCAAATTCACATTACCAGATAGCCAGATGTGCTGCAAAACTATACAGAGCCTCAAAACGTAGAACTAGATACATAAAAGATACAGAGTAATTTTTTAAAAATCAGTTCAGTGGGGAAAAGATTAAACTATTCAATAAATAGTACTAAAATGGCCAGTTCTTTAGAAGGAAAAAGTAAAATTAGTTCCCTTCAGATATAATTACAAAATTTTGGCATTTCAAATTGCTAAACATGAACAGCCAAACTTACAAGAACATCTTTGGGATTTAGAGCAGGAAGCATTTCTTAGATAAGACACAGATAGATGTATCACCCACTTTTCAACATACAATAGAAAATCCAATAAAGTTAAAAGGCAAACTACATTTTGGTAGAAGATATCTAAGACATATAACTGACGATTAAACATCAGAATATGTAACAGAACTCTCAGAAACAGATTAAAAGAAAAAAAGACAATCTTAATAGAAATAAATTCACATAAAAGGCAAATAATATATAAAAATGTGTCATCTCATTAAAATTTGGTTAAAATATAAATATTAGGTAAAACATTAAGATGTTTGAAAACTGGATAGGAAAACACATAGTCTGATAAAGCGACCAGGTGGTGAGAAATGGAAAAGAACAATTAATACATTGCTGGCAACAGTTAAAACTGGAACCAACATTTTTGAAAAATAATTCAGAAATACTTGGTTAGGTGTAAAATGTGCATACCCAGCCATCACGATATTGTATTTAATTTTTTCTTCCCTGAATGGGGGGGGTCTCATACTCTGTCACTGAGGCTGGATTACGGTGGTGCAGTCATAGCTCACTGTAACCTAGAGCTCCTTTGCTTAAGCTATCCTCCCACCCCAGTCTCCCAAGCAGCTGGGATCAGGAGCATACTACCATACCTGGCATTTTATTTTTTTTTTGGAGACCGAGTTTTGCTCTTGTCCAGGCTGGAGTGCAATGGCGCAATCTCGGCTCACCACAACCTCCACCTCCCGGGTTCAAGCGATTCTCCTGCCTCAGCCTCCTGAGTAGCTGGGATTACAGGAATGCGCCACCACACTCAGTTAATTTTGTATTTTTAGTAGAGACAGGGTTCCTCCATGTTGGTCAGGCTGGTCTCAAACTCCTGACCTCAGGTGAACCGCCCACTTCGACCTACCCAAAGTGCTGGGACTACAGACAGGCATGAGCCGCGGCACCCAGCCCTAACTTTTTTTTTTTTTTGAGAGGGAGCCTGGCTCTGTTGTTCAGGCTGGAGTGCAGTGGCGCAATCTCAGCTCACAGCAAACTCCGCCTCCCGGGTTTACGCCCTTCTCCTGCCTCAGCCTCCCGAATAACTGGGACTACAGGCGCCCATCAGCACGCCTGGCTAATTTTTGTATTTTTAGTAGAGATGGGATTTCACTGTGTTAGCCAGGATGGTCTCGATCTCCTGACCTTGTGATTCACCTGCCTCGGCCTCCCAAAGTGCTGGGATTACAGGTGTGAGCCACCGAGCCTACCCCACTGGCTAATTTTTAATAAAAAGTGTTGTAGAGATGGGGTCTTGCTATGGTATTCAGGTTGTTCTCAAACTCCTGACCTTTGGATTCCCACAGACACAAGCCACTATGCCCAGTCATGAAACTCTGTTTCTGAGAACATAAACTACACATTCCTCTGTATGAGGAAACAGGTTCGCTGGAGTAGAGTCCGTAATAGATAAAACTAATTATATTCCAATTCTGCTGAAATTGGTAAATAAACTATAATTTATTCATTTAATAGTTCTATAGGAATAAAAATAAAATTTACACCTGTATGTGTCAACATGATTAAATCTCAGAACATAATGTTGAATGAAACAACTATAAAAAAAACTAAACGAGATTAAGTACACACAAGTAGTAAAGGAATCTGATGAAATACTATCTAGCAATTTATTTACTGTATGTATCAACGTGACTTAATCCCAACAATGGGGAATGCAAAAGCTGTATGAAAACAAAAATAATAAACAAACAATAAGGATTGTTACCAATACAGATAAGTGATGAATATATTTTAAAATGCATAGAACTGATATACAACAAATTTACAATCAAGCTCATTGTCTCTGGAAAGGGGATGGAGAAATTGGATTTTAGCCCTACCTTTAATGTAATGTCTTTCTCATGTAAAAACAGGATAGAAATGTGACATTAACATTCTTTAAATATTAAGACTGGGGTTACATGGTGTCTACTATATTCTCTAATACTTCATAATCTACCACAAAACTATTTTCCCAAACAGCAGCAGCAGTCACACTGCCCTCAGTCCCACTTCCCATCAGGATACACGCACTCACTACTAAAACTTGCAACTATAGGTGAACTTGAACACAGTCTCCCATAGGTACAAAATACAAAATGTCAATCATTATCAAATCTGACCACGATAGGGTAAGACATAAATTAATACTTAATCATACCATAATAATTAAGACCAAGGACAGCAATGGTATTTTAACTTTTGTATGGACCAAACATAAACCATTCAAATCAACCACTGTGATAAAGTATTATCAATTATTTCTCTTCTTTTAGAAAGAAGACATTTTACAGTTCCCTAATTTTGATGGAACCACTTCAAGATAAAAAGATACTTTTAAAGTACAGTTATCTGCTTCAATGTTGGCTGTAGGTCTAGCTCTACCCCAAATCCAGGAAATGATCTCAAGAGATCAGTAAGAACCTACGGGATCATTCTTGAACAAGAAAAATGCCCCCTACCCACAAAGAGACAAAACTAGTTAACCCTAGTATTTTATTCCCAACTTTCCTTACTCTTCAAGGCTTACCACCTTTCTATCCTGCAAAATCTTTTGGTTTTATAGATTCCTTTCATTCCTAAAGCTATCACCACACCAGGTCCCCATCTATCACCACTGGGCAACCCCGACAGCCTCCTTAGCTGCTCTTCCCAACATCAATCATACTACTTTTCCTCAATAAACTCCCCTCAAACCTTTTTCATCCTGGCATTCTAATGTTTAAGGAACCACGCGGCTCCTTTGTTTGAAAATACAAAAGGAAAAGAAAATTACTTAAAACATTTTAGTTTACAACAACTTTGATAAATACTCTTTTTCTTGGATATTAAAGTCCCCTACACGGGTATTTACCTAAATAACACTACAAAGTGAGCCTCCTGATAATATGTTTTGGAAAATATGGTTAATAAACTAATTAAAGAAAGGCAAGGCAGCACTAAGGAATACTAACAATTCCCAATTTATGAACAAGTTTCATTTTACAAGTGTATCTGTTATATGATGGTTTAGAACTGGAAGTGATTTCCAGGAGAAGTTGTTACAATGTTGTTTTTCCATAATGCTGCTCAAATTCTGATCACGTCCAATGAAAAATGGAAAACCTCAACTCAAGTGTCCAAAAAGTATCTTGTGTTCAAAATACCAGCAATATGAGCAGAAAGCTAAGCTGTCATTAAACGTGAGAGGTGGACAGCTAACAAGTCTGGAGTAAGTTAGTTATCGTACTCCAGTGGCAGAGCAGAGCACCACAAAACAGTAACACAAGAATAAGAGCTTCACATCTTGTGTTCCTAACAAAAACAAGCCATACAAACTCAGCTTATCAGAGGTAAAGACAGACCTCCTCCTCAACATTCAAAGTGTAAATTTTTCACTCTGACAATTTACAGCTTAAAACAAGGGACACTCATTGAATATCAGGGACATGTTTAATGTTATACCGTACAGACTGCAGGAAAGAACACAGGACTAAGGCTGTAGAATGATAACTTTCAATACAATGAGGACTTGGTTTCTAATACAGTCACTATCAATAATGAAGAAAATCAAGTGGATTCTAACATTGATGAGTCAACTCATTCCTGTTGCTTGTTTCTGTGCTATTAGTGAAGTAACTGTTTTAACTATGTGTCTGAGTAGGCCACTAGAATGCCTTAGAACGTTTGACTTTCCTGTGTGCTTTATCCCAGTCCACACAAAAATATGCACTGTATGTACTGTAGTTATCACCTGCGTGGGAATTCTTTTCAACTCATATTTTGCTCCCTGCTTTTATAAACTTTTTACTGGTAAAAGTGGCTTTGACTGCATGTGCTATACAAAAATTCATTAAAATGTTACACGATGAATTACTTTTGCAGTATCAATATTTGCTTTTGTGATACCACATGAATAGTACATCTTAATGTTAACCAGTTATGTGCTAGTACTGGTTTACATAAGAAATATATGTTGTATAAAAATATTTCATTAGCTATGAACTTATACTTTAATAGTTCTTTTTACACAGACTATTACCACAGAGAATTTAAAATGCTCTGTTGACTCTAAAGAATATAGATCATTCCTGTGTTTGTTTCACACTGCTTTTGAGCTACGTAGTGAGTACTTGTGAGTGTTTTTGTGTGTGTGTGACTCAGCAATTTTAAGATTTCTCATTGGTGAAATCTATGGTGAAACCCTATCTCTATGAAAAAAACAGAAATTAGCCACGCATGGTGGCGCACGCCTGTAATCCCAGCTACATGGGAGGCTGAGGCAGGAGAATTGCTTGAACCCAGGAGGTGGAGGCTGCCATGGGCCGAGATCACAAGCTCCTGCTCTCCAGCCTGTGCAACAGAGCAAGACTCCATCTCCCCACCCCCACCAAAAAGGAAAAAAAAAAAAAAAAAACCCTTTATAAACACACACTGAAACCATACAGTAAAAGTCCTTTTTTCACCCCCCTTACAAATTCAGGGTTCAACTGACATGTTGGCTAAAAATTAATTTTTGTTTTTAGTTATTTAAAGTTATTAATAATCAATGGGTTTTAAAGGGATTATCAATAGATCAACTCTTTTGTACTTATTATCTAAAAGTGACACCAAAAGCTAGACACTGAACCACATGGAACACCACATGTTGACTACCAGGCCTAGTGCCTCTAACTAAGTCATCTAATTTCCAAGATGGGAAATTTGTATGTAAATCCAATAGAACAGGGCTGGTGGATTATGCTTCTCTTCCCTGATGTATTAATATAAATTTTTTTAAAATCTCATTAAGGCAACAAATATGCCAGAAAAATACGAATGGTGGAAACTTCAACTTTGATTCTGATTTCAGTCCCATCTGGATTCTTTCCTTTTAATGAAACAAAGGTTCTATTAGCCAACTAAAGTAAAATGACGGTTCACAGCGAGCTACACAGTGCTACATTCAAACTGGTAGATAAATTGACAAAGGATTTATTTGCTACTTCCAAGTGTGCAGGAAATCCTGAGACATCTAAGTTCTGAAATCTCCAGGTTATTTAGATAACTTTTAAAAACCAAAAGATTCAAATAAAACTGAGATCATCCCAGAGCATACAACTGCCAGATTAACAGTTTGCAGTGTAAGAGTTAGGGTCACTGTGGGACAGCAATCAGAAATCTTGAAATTGCTGAGTCACATGAAAAAACAACAAAAAACCACTCACAAATACTCACTACCTAGCTCAAAACAGTGTGAAACAGAGGAAAGATCAGAAGACAAGTTCTCACTTTTACTTACTTTATATGATTCTAAACATGTAAACTGATCTCTGGAAATAAGAACAATATCTGCTTCACAAAGTTGTGATAGCCATACAATGATGTAATACTAACTACAACCTAAAATGTATATGTTAAATAACAACAATTTTGACACCAACATGGCACAAGTATACATATGTAACAAACCTGCACGTTATGCACATGTACCCTACAACTTAAAGTATAATAATAAATAAATTTTAAAAATAAAAAATAAATAAATAAATAAATAAATAAATAAAAGAATAACAATTTTGTCAGCCGGGCATGGTAGCTCAGGCCTGTAATCCCAGCACTTTGGGAGGCCGAGGTGGGCGGATCACGAAGTAAGGAGTTCTAGACCAGCTTGACCAACATAGTGAAACCCCGTCTCTACTAAAAATACAAAAACAATAAAAATAAAAATTAGCCGGGCCTGGTAGCATGCTACTCAGGTACCCAGTTACTCAGGAGGCTGAGGCAGGAGAATCGCTTGAACCCGGGAGGCAGAGGTTGCAGTGAGTGGAGATCGTGCCACTGCACTCCAGCCTGGGGGACAGAGCAAGACTGTCTCAAAAAAAAAAAAAAAAAAAATTTAGTTATTATAACTATGGATTTAAATTCCATATCAAAAAGGTACAAAAAAGGAAGAAAAACAGAGTAAGATTAAAGAAAAATCTCTCAGAGACAAATTCAGGAAACAGAACTGTTTTCAGTTTGGTAACTGAAACAACAAGCCATATTCTGAGAGTTTCTTGAGCTTTGAACTTTTTCTAAAAGTTCCACTCTAAACAGAAAAATCAATGTAGTCTATTAGAATAGACATTGCATTATCAGTGACATTACCCCCAAATTTAATAAAGCACAAGGAGGAAAAAAGAAGAGAACCGAACTGTCCAGAGTTAAATATCCCACAATTTAGTTGTAAAGTAAAACCCAGGAAAAAACTCAGATACACACTTCGTCTAACCCATTCTTATCTGTCACATGACCTAAGTTGTATCAACTTTCTACGGATATCTGCAATAATGTGGAACAGATGTACCTGAGCCAATACTTTTTTTTTTTTGAGATGGAGTCTCGCTCTGTCGCTCAGGCTGGAGTGCAGGGGCACGATCTCGGCTCACTGCAACCTCTGCCTTTCGTGTTCAAGTGATTCTCCTGCCTCAGCCTCCTGAATAGCTGGGATTACAGGTGCCTGTCACCACGCCTGGCTAATTTTTGTATTTTTAGTAGAGACGGGGTTTTGCCACGTTGGCCGGGCTGGTCTCGAACTCCTAACCTCCAGTGATCCACCAGCCTCAGCCTCCCAAAGTGCTGGGATTACAGGTGTGAGCCACCCCACCCAGCCCCAGAGCCAATTCTATCTAAACTTCCAATTCATCCTGACAGACCTTTGAAATTGAACACAGCACTTTTGTCTTACTGCTTCAACCAGATTATCTCTAATATAGAAATGAAATTTGTGTATTTTTGGTAGTTTATTTCAGCCAAGCATTTAGCCCACCATGAACTCACTTCTTCCTTCCATTTAACAAATATTTAAGCAACTATTAGTTACCAAGAATTAGACTAGGTTAGAGACGCAAAAACAAGAACTGTGGCTCAAGTTCACAATTTAATGGGGCAGACAGACGTTAATACTCAAATAATCATATAAAATATAAGATAAGAGATCCTAACTATATCAGATTTGGACTGGGGGATCTAGAAAGACTTGTGATATAAACATTTAAACAGACCTCCAAAGCATAAATTAGGACTTGGATGCACAAACTGATAGGGGTTGGGGATGTGGAGCAGAAGATATTAGGTGGAACTGTGGGGTGTCACAAAGAAGAAACGACATGTATACAATGGTTATGTGGTTAGAGCTCCAACAGTGAACAACAACAAGAATGCACTCAACTTGACAATGGATACAGGTAGGCAGGGCGAGGTCACACAGAACCTGGCAATCCATGTTAATCATAAAACAATATAAGTAATCCTCATCTTCCCTCATGCTCTTTTATTTATCTCAGACCCTGTTCAAATGAAAATTTACAAATACAAGCTAAAAGATAATAAACTCCCACATAACCATCAACTAATTTCAACTATCAACTTCTGGCAAATCCCACCTCATCTATAACATCTATCTCCCACCTCTATGAATTATTTTTAAGCCAATTCCCAACATCACATCATTACCTCTAAATATTTCAGTATGTGTTTCTAAAATGTAAGGTCTTTAAGAATATACACAGAAATATTTTATAATCTAAAAAACAATAACTCCTTATGGTTAAATATCCAGTTACTGGTTAAATTTCCTGTAATGTCTCATTTTTCTGCAAATCAGAGTCAAATAAGATCCACAAAATTCATGTGGTTAACACATCTCAAGCTTTTAACACGCTCTTCCTCCTCCTTTTCTTTCCTCACAATTTGTGGAAGAGACAGCACTATCTGTCCTCTAGAATTTCCTACATTGTGGATTTTACTGACTGTGCCTTTAACACCAAGCCCATACTTTTGAACTTGATAAATTGACACCTCGAGGCTGGGCGTGGTGGCCCATGTCTGTAATCTCAGCACTTTGGGAGGCTGAGGTGGGTAGATCATTTGAGGTCAGGAGTTCGAGACCAGCCTGACCAACATGGTGAAACCCTGTCTCTACTAAAAATACAAAAAAATTGGCCAGGCGTGGTGGCATGGGCTTGCACTTCCAGCTACATGGGAGGCTGAGGCAGGAGAATTGCTTGAACCCAGGAGGCGGAGGCTGTAGTGAGCCAAGATCACACCACTGCACTCTAGCCTAGGCGACGGAGTGAGACTCTGTCTCAAAAATAAATAAACAAACAAACAACCTTTAGTAGTCTGATACATTTCATTTTCTGTAGGTCAGATGATAAATTATTTTTTGTACATTAAATTTTTAATGTTTAAGATTAAGACTGAGATATGTTTTAAAATACACTCAATCTCTTAAAAATCATTTAAGGTACTTTAAACTCCTTTCAATACCCATCAGTCAGATTTTTCATCAAACATTGTAAACATATACATATTATATACCCTGCCTAGCACGATGAAAGAAATGTAATTGTTTGTCATACCCTATGCAAATTTCCAACCTGAAAATACCCAGAAGCATCTTATAACACTAAAACCCACGTCTCTCCAGGGAAGTTTTTCCTTGTGCATCGTGCATCACAATTCACTGTTTGCCCTCTTCAAGCTTAGTTGGATCCTCTCATTTTGTTATTTGTATGTGCTATTACTTCCAAGTCATGTCATATATATAACTGGTCTCCAACTAGATTATCCATGCCTCCTTACAGGAACTACCATGTGTTTTAACTGTACAACAAGTTTTAAAGATGTCTGCGCACATGTAGTTTACAAGTAAATCTGCAAAAAATATAAACAAAATTAGAGAGATTTAGCTGATGCCTTATCCTGTTTAATTCTCAAATGTTTGTATTTTAAAAACACTTAACTGAAGTGTTCTAACGGAGAACAAAATGGCATGACAAAGAAGTATGGAAATGGCTTACAGTTCTTGACTGGCTGTAGGACTGAACATGGAATTTGAGCACGAAAATTTTGAGCAAAATACTAGGCTAGTTACTTTTTTATTTTTATTTTATTTTTATGTCTTTTTAATTTTTTTTTTTTAGACAAAGTTTTGCTCTTGTTGCCCAGGCTGGAGTGCAATGGCACGATCTCGGCTCACTGCAACCTCCGCCTCCCTGGTTCAAGCGATTCTCCTGCCTCAGCCTTCCAAGTAGCTGGGATTACTTACAGATGCCCGCCACCACGCCTCACTAATCTTTTGTATTTTTAGTAGAAATGAGGTTTCACTTGGACAGGCTGGTCTCAAACTCCTGACCTCAGGTGATCCACCTGCCTCGGCTTCCCAAAGTGTTGGAATTACAGTTGTGAGCAACTGCGCATAGCCTACTGTGTCTTTTTTAGAGAATAAGACTGTTATGTTTCAAGAATAAAGCAAATGACAAATAGTGAAAGGCTCTCAGTTATTCAAAGTACTGCCATTCCAGAGTAGCTCCTCCAGAGTGAAATAATTTTCTGTCTACTTTTCTTCCTTTCAGAAGTCAAACTGAGGTTAGAATGTTCAAATTCTATATGTGATACTAATTTCTCTTTCAAAAAGACCGCTTAAGGCCAGGCATGGTGGCTCATGCCTGTAATCCCAGCACTCTGGGAGGCTGAGGCAGGCAGATGACTTGAGGTCAGGAGTTCAAGACCAGCCTGACCAACATGGTGAAACCCCACCTCTAATAAAAATATGAAAATTAGTAAGGAATGGTGGTGGGTGCCTGTAATTCCAGCTACTTAGGAGGCTGAGGCAGGAGAATTGCTTGAACCCAGGAGGCAGAGGCTGCAGTGAGCAAGATCACGCCATTGCACTCCAGCCTGGGTGGTAAGAGCGAAACCCTGTCTCAAAACAAACAAACAGACAAAACAAAACAAAACAAAAACCCAAAAAGATCGCTTGAGCTCAGGAGTTCGAGACCAATCTGGGCAACAGGTGAAACCTCGTCTCTACAAAAAAAATACAAAAATTAGCCAGGAATGGTAGTGCAAGCCTAGGGCTCCAGCTACTCAGTAGGCTGAGGAGGGAGGATTGCTTGAGCCTGGGAAGTCAAGGCTGCAGTAAGTCGAGATCGTGCCACTGCACTCCAGCCTGGGTAGCACAACAAGACGTTGTCACCAAAACAACAACAACAACCAGAAGAGTGAAGGATTAGAAAAGTACAATGTATTTAGACAAAGTCTCCCTTTCATCCCTACCCAGCCCCACATATTCCATAGCAAGAACTTGCCTCTGGCTATCTCTAGAAGAACGAGAGAATTTTAATACTAAATCAATAGAAAAACATCTTCTTTCTCACTTTGAAAATACGGTTTATTGGAAAACAGTATGGTGTTCGGAGTCAGTGAACACTGAGTTCCAAATCCTGGCCCCACCACTTAGCTAGCTATTATCATTGAGTCCCCAGTCAGCTATTGAGGAATCAAAAAGTTCCAATGCACAATCTCCAGGAATAATGCTCCAACTTTAGTAAGTGTAAGAATTGCCTGAGAGAGTTCAGTCTCATGTACCTGTATGAAGAAAAAGTCTCTTAGTTCTTATGTAAGATATGTACGAGACCATACTTTTTTTTTGTTGTTTTTTGTTTTTGAGACGGAGTCTCGCTCTTTCACCCAGGCTGGAGTACAGTGGCGCGATCTCGGCTCACTGCAACCTCCACCTCCCAGGTTCAAGCGATTCTCTTGCCTCAGCCTCTCGAGTAGCGGGGATTACAGGTGCCCACTACCATGCCTAGTTTTTTGTGTTTTTAGTAGAGATGGGGTTGCACTATGTTGGCCAGGCTGGTCTCAAACTCCTGACCTCAGGTGATCCACCCACCTCGGTCTCCCAAAGTACTGGGAATACAGGTGTGAGCCAATGTGCCCGGCCGAGACCATATTTTCAGAAATAGTCCTTAAAGACACTGAGGTTTAGCAACAGAATACATCTTCAAGAAAATGAGTTAAACCAAAAATTCATTTGTTAATAAACTCATTAGTTCTTGAAAATAAATGTGGTAAAAAGGAATTGAGGAGATATGGGAACAAAACAAACAAAAAAGTGAACAAATAGAAGCAGCCCTGGTACAGGCCAGGTGGTGTAGACGCCATTCTTTCTCCCAGCTCATCCCTGTTCTAAGCACAATTATAAATCCTGCAAATAACACAAGAGGCGATCAAAGGAAAACTCTGAAAGGTAGAAAAGGGAAGGCAAACTAGTTAAGGGTCCCAGGACTAAAGGAACAACATAGTGACAAAGGCATCTAATAAACACTATCCAACCGAAAGAAGGTGACCCAAGTCTGGCATTTCCTGGCTTCCAAGAGAGCAATAAAGAGCATCTCAGACAGGCTCATTCCTTGCCTATATGGAAGGGAAGTATTTCCTTCAATACCAGGGAAGCACTGCAGCAACAGCAAAGAAGATGGATCGGGAGGTCTGCTAATAATAGGAAGCCAGAGGAAATGTTATTGTCCCATTTCTCAATTTCCTTGGACAGCAAATACTCATTATGTCTAATTTGTCTCTTCTCATTATTTCTTCAACACAGGGATCCACTGTTGCACCAAAACTGCTAGTCAAGGTCACCAATGACCTCCACTATACTAAATCCAATGTCCACGTTTCAGTCCTTACCACCCTTGCTTGATCCATAAGCAGTATCTAATACAGGTGGTTACTCCCTCCTTCAAATACTTTCTTCACTTCTCTTTCAAGACATACTAACCTGGCTTTTCTATTGTCTTTCTGAATTCCTTGTAAGACTGCATGCGTGAAATCACTAAATCTTCTTTCTTACACTTCCTTCCTAGGTGATCTACACGAACTCATGGCTTAAAGTATCCAACTATGTTTCTGACTCCCAAATTCCTCTCTAGCTGAAATCACTCCCCTCAACTCCAGATTCCTATTTCTACCTGCCTACTCAACACTTCTATTTGAATGTCTAAAAAATGTCTCAAACTTTACATGACCAAAATGAAGCTGATACTTTCTCCTCCCCAACTCCTATATGCCATCCCAAACCTGCTTCAACTAGAATGGATCTGTTCAGGTCAAAAAACTCTACGTAATCCTTAATTTCAACCTCCTACCACCTCTCTCTCTCATAAACACAGACACAGAAACACACACACCTGACATTCAATCAATCGGCAAATCTTATTGGCACTGTCTTCAAATATATCCAGTATTCAACCACTTCTTGCCACTTCATTGTTAGTACTTTGGTTGAATCTTTCTAGATGAGTCCAAGAGCCTCCTAAACAGGCTTCTAGCTCTCACCCTCGACCACTTTCAGGATATTTTCATGAACATAACAACCAGCCTAATATTGTATAAAAGGATAAGTTCAATCATGTCTCTCCTCTACCCAAAACCTAGTCTAGCTGTTTACCATCCTAAAAACCCAAGTCCTGACAATGACCCTATAGGGCCTCAGAGAGCCTCTATCACCCAATCCCTGCTACCTCTCTGGCCTCATCTCCTGTTCTCCTGGCTCATTCCAATCCCATCACTGTTGTTTGCTGAACATGTTAGGCAAGCTGTCACCCACAGGACCTTTTATTAAGGCAACTATCTTCACTTTCTTCAGGTCATTTCCTTACATGACACTTTATTAAGGCCTTCCCTTAACTATCCTATAAAATTGCAACCCCTCTCCAAACACCCCCTACACACCTTTCTTTCCCGCTTCCTGGCTTTATTAATAGAACCTTCGTGAAAATTGTTTTTAATTATCTATCTTTCTTATTGTCTGTTTCCCCCACTAGAACCATCTCTGGAAAACAGAGATTTTTGTCTTGTTCACCATAATATCTCTGGGTGCTTGGAACATTGCCTAGCAAATGGCAGGTACTCAAACGTTTGTTCAAAGGGAAGGAAGGAAGCAGGAAGAGAGGGAATGAGAATAACAAGCTGGAACTATGATTCTAACTTTTCCTTGCAAAAGATTAAAACCAAAGTAATTCCAGACTGAAGCTAACCCCTTTTCTCATTTGGTGCCAAGAGACCTCATAAACTAACTCTGGCCTCTAATGCTGAAAACGGGAGTCAAGAAATTATAGTCCACACTCTTAGTCCAAGTATACACAAACCAGGGAAAATAAAGCTATATTACAAAGTGAAAACTACCAACAAGGTATTTGAGCGTTTTTCTTTCTTTGGAGATAGGATCTTGCACTGTCACCCGGGCTAAAGGGCAGTGGTGCAATCACAGCTCACTACAGCCTCAATCACCTGAGCTCAAGCAACCACTCTCACCCTCAGTCTCTGCAGTAGCTGTGACCTCAGACGTGTGTCACCACGCCCAGCTAATTTTATTTTTCATAGAAATGGAGTCTCACAATGTTGCTCAGGCTGGTCTCAAACTCCTAGGCTTAGGTGATTCTCCTGCCTCAGCCTTCCAAAGTGCTGGCATTACAGGCATGAGCCACTGTACCCAGTCTAATCCCAACCATACACAACTTGAATGGAAACTTGCTGAGGGTACTATAGATGTTCCAGAGTAAAAACATTTCCGCTTTTACACATGGTAAAACACAAAATTCTCACATCTCAATTTCTATGCTTTTGCAAACCACTTACTAACAGAATCGTGAATTATATGATACATGTAAGATAAGTTTTACTGACAGATTTCGATTCTGCCACATCAAATTGAAAAATATTCTGTCATTTTCATCACTATATATTACATAAATTTGCCTCCCTCAACAACTCCCCCCACTCCGCCGCGCCAAAAAAAAAACCTTTAAGAAATAATTTTTAATGACATAGACCTCAAAGGTTGAGCTAGTTTGCGGTAAAGAATGACTGAGAGCACAAAGGTGGACATTTTTACCATCCTAAAAATTGAAAGATATCACTCCCAGGGTTGCTGTTTGATTTCAATGACATAACATTTTTAAAGTCTAGCATTCCATTATAAGTGCTCAGTAATACCAGCCAGCTTCTGACTACTATACCTGGATGAACTAACTCAGTTACCACAAGGTACTCTATGCCCTTACATCTAATGACAAATATTTGTTTTGAAAAATGCTTACTCCTTAAACACACTTGAGAAACAGGAACTGGAGACCTAAGTACTTTTTGTTCTGAATCAAGTTCCAGCACGCACAGCAAAGTGCATGTGGAAGGATGGGAGGGTGACTAGGGAGACTGCTTCAATGGGAGATTATTCTGTGGTAGTGCCTCAAACGCAGAACAGTGATGATGATAAACTCATCCTAAATTTAGGACTACTGACAGGAGCAAGTGACCACAGTAACAGTTCATCTTAAGTTGTTAAAAAGCTTTCTGGCAATACTCGCCTTCAAAAACACCTAGCATGTAGGAAAAATCTTTTATGTGCTTAAATAAGGGTAATATAGTTATGCTAACAGTTTTTATTTTTAAGTGGTCTAATGAGAGAAAGCACAGTGGTCATATAATAAGGTTTATGTTTTACCTCATTTTACTAGTGTTTGCTCATGAGAATCAAGTAACAGAAATTACAGGAATTACAAATGAAGCGCTTACTCCATGCACAACACTGCTCTGGCACATTACAGATATTAATTCACATTAAATCCTCATTAAAACCCTGTCAAGTGCATATTAGGATCATCACTGCCCCATCTTATAATAGGAAAACTAAGACAATAAGGCTAAGTAACTTGTCTAAGGTCACACTACTAAAAAGCAGAGCCAAGACTTGACATAGGTGCTCTGGGCCAGAGTTTCTGTTAACAGTTGGAATATACAAATTTACAAGTGTTACTGCCAAATCAATTTTCTCAAAAATATGTCAAAGTGGAGGAAGGTGGGAGATGACACTCTGAATTCACTAAGGTTCTGTGAAAAGACGCTGAAACACATAAAAAGAGTATCTGAATGTCAAATATACACTATTCAGAAATACTACTGGTAAAGAATACTGTGGACAAGAAAAGAAACACAAGTATTTGTGCTGAGTTGTGAAAGAAGGAGAGCAATATGGTTGGGGTGGGAGGTGGGGAAAGCAGGTCAAGCAGCGAATAGAGCATGAATAAAAGTGCACAGTCAGGAAGTAAAAAGCTATGTCCTAGACACGAAGCAGTAGTAATAGGTAGAAAAAGCACTACAAAAACAGCAGTGCCACTAGCTTATCAGCACTCAATGCATAACTGAAGAGAACATGAAAATAATTAAAACTACAGTGAAACAACAAGATGGAAATACAAAGAACACGTCATATTCTCAATTGTGATAACTACCTATCATAACTGTAGTTTTTTTCCCTTAAATTATTAATTTAATTTGGAGCAGTTATTTTACGTCTGATGCATTTCTTAAGTGGTTTTAAAGAAGGGTATAGAATATGTGATGATAAGTTTGACAAAGTAATTTGAGTTCATGTGAATCAGTGTTCCAACACTGCCAAGAAAACACTAAAAGATAATTTTTAGAGACAGTCTCGCTCTGTTGTCCAGGCTAGAGTGCGGTGGCGTGATCTCGGCTCACTGCAACCTCCACCTCCCGGGTTCAAGTCATTCTCCTGCTTCACCCTTGCAAGTAGCTGGGACTACAGGCATGTACTGCCAAGCCCGGTTAATTTTTTGTATTTTTACTAGAGATGGGATTTCACCATGTTGGCCAGGTTGGTCTCGAACACATGACCTCAGATGATCCACCTGCCTCCACCTCCCAAAGTGCTGGGATTACAGGCATGAGCCACCATGCCCAACCGAAAGAGAGTATTAAGGAAGACTCTGCCCAACCAATTATTAAAATTGCCATTATACAACAAGTATAATCAATAGATACGGATGGTATTTGAACCAGACTAGACAAAGAGATCAGCAGACCACAAAATACAACATATACATCCACGTATACACAGCAATGTAATACGCAAAGATGACATCTCAATTCTCAGAGGAAAGAATGTTGTATTCAATTACTGATACTGATACAACCAACTATGCATTTGGGAGGGAGAGGCAATTCCTATCTCGCACTACACACAAAAATAAATCTGAAGTGTGTTAAAGACTTTAGCATAATCACTGCATTGGGAGGCATTCTTAAAGAATAGAAGAAAAGCAGAAACCAGAAAAGTTTATTTTTTTGGAAAATTATCTAATTAAAAATTCTCATGCTCTCTGATCCACTTTTCAAGGTTCGATCCCACAGAAACAAGAGCACCAATACAATAATGTTTACTATCAAGGTAACTGAAAGCAATTATATATCCCAAAGGGGAACGGCTGAGTATATTATTGTACACCTCTATAGGGAGTGCTATATAATCATTAAGAATGAAGCCAGGCGCAGTGGCTCACACCTGTAATCCCAGCACTTTGGGAGGCTAAGGTGAGCGGATCACCTGAGGTCAGGAGTTCGAGACCAGCCTGGCCAACGTGGCAAAACCCCATCTCTACTAAAAATACAAAAATTAGCCGGGCGTGGTGGTGTGTGCCTGTAGTATCAGCTACTCAGGAGGCTGAGGTGGGAGAATCACTTGAACCCAGGAGGCAGAGATTGCAGTGAGCCAAGATTGCACTACTGCACTCCATCCTGGGTGAGAATGAGACATTGGCTAAAAAACAAACAAACAAACAAAAAAAAAAACGTAAACTGGGCAGATTTTCTTTTTCTTTTCTTTTTTTTTTTTTGGAGATGGAGTGTCACTCTTGTTGCCCGGCTGGAATGCAATGGCACGATCTTGGCTCACCACAACCTCCGCCTCCCAAGTTCAAGTGATTCACCTGCCTTAGCCTCCCGAGTAGCTGGGATTACAGGCATGCACCATCAGGCCGGGCTAATTTTGTATTTTTAGTAGAGACAGGGTTTCTCCATGTTAGTCAGGGTGGTCTTGAACTCCCGACCTCAGGTGATCTGCCTACCTTGGCCTCCCAAAGTGCTGGGATCACAGGCGTGAGCCACCAGCTGGGACAGATAATTTTAGACATCAATTTACGTGGGAAAAGACTACAAAGAATACAAAGAAACTAGCAATGCCTGAAGAAATTTTTCGTTGTCACAACTGGGGCTCCATGGAGGGATGGACTTGATAGAGGTCAGAGATGCCACTAACCATACTACATACAGGACAATTTCCTACAAGAAAATGTCAGTAAAGCTGACATTAAGAAACCCTGCTGTATATGAACCACTGATAAGAATAAAATCTTAGCTTTCCAAGGTCAATCTTTCCTTCTAGCCCCATCATGGCCCCACGTGTTTTCAAGTTGTTTGCCTAAGCCACCAAACAGCTGTTATGGTCTGTTAACAATCAAATGAAGGCAAGGGAGAAGTTTAAGCTGTGACCCAACATTTAAAAAATAATGAAAAAGAATACAATAGAAAACTAATTAAGAGTATGTAGTATGCAGAGTATGTAAGAAAAGAAACTTTAGTTAAAGTTAGGCATATGCAAGCCTGTGTGTCTCTCGAATTTACCTGCAGGTATAAGAACTGGGGCAAACTGTTTATCTCACTGCAGATCATGCTCAAAGAAAGTCATTCAAGATTAGTACTCTCATCCAAAAAACTCATGAGTGGGACTAAAAAAAAAAAAAAAAAACTACAAGGCACTTTATTTATAAAATGTTAATGAATTTATGATCATCTGAATGAAGTATATCTTGTATGTAAAGATGTAACCTACATGGGAGGGGTTACAGTCCCTATAGGCAGACACCTGAAAGGCTCAATCACTTTAGATGTTTCAAGAAAATTCCTTAGTCAGTAACACTCACATAGACTTTGTAAGATCTTGATTAAGCATGAGGCCAAATCCAAATCTAAATCATCTACTCAAAAAGTGCCAAAAACCTTAAAACCGAAAGAAACATTAGAGATTATCTATCTCTAAGCATCTTAATTTTTAAATGAGTAAAATGAGCCCAAAATGGGGCACAAAGGATTAAATGATTTGCCCAGAGTCATAAGCCAAGTCAGACTGTCAAACCGTTAAAGCAAACTGATAAGAAAAAGATGCTCAGGGCCAGGCGTGTTGGTTCACGCCTGTAATCCCAGCAATATGGGAGGCCAAGCAGGGCAGATCACAAGGTCAGGAGTTCCAGACCAACCTGGCCAATACGATGAAACCCCATCTCTACTAAAAATACAAAAATTAGCTGGGCATGGTGGCAGGCGCCTGTAGTCCCAGCTACTCAAGAGGCTGAGGCAGGAGAATCGCTTGAACCCGGGAGGTGGATCGCACCACTGAACTCCAGCCTGGGCGACAGAGCCAGACTCCGTCTCAAGAAAAAAAAAAAAGAAAAAGAAAAAGAAAAAGATGCTCAGAAGAGTCAGGCATGTAGACATGAGCTGAAAAGCTACACTGTGATTTTTAAAACTGCTTTGGGGCTTTAACAAATTAGCACAGGTAGTTGTGACTTAAAAGTCCTCTCTTAAAAATTTAATGTAGTTGTGACTCAAAAGTTATCTCTCAAAAGTTTAGTGACTATTTTCCTAACTCAGAAATTAAGACTGTTCTATCACTACTACCATGTTTGACAGTTTCCCTCTAATAAAATATATATATATAATTATGCCTAAAGATCTATTCTTAGGAAAAAGTAGGAACCATGTAATAGGAAAACATACACCAGCAACATCTACAATGAACTAATGAAGAATCCACCATTTAAAATTAAGCCACTAATCTATTCCATACTTCCACAGCCCTCAAGTGTTCTTGCTTGCGAAACTGAATTTTTATCACTAGGCTCCTTTCACCTCTAAAATTCTGCCTATCTTTGTGCCTAAGCATCACATTATAAACAGGAGATCAAAAGAACTGGTGTCAAAGTGGGCTGTCTCTCTAATTAGCTTTGTGAAGTTACTTATCTTCAAACCAATGAGTTCCTGAACTATAAACTATGGACTTATCAATTTGTCTTCTGTTAAGAGCCCTGAAACCAGAATTAGCCCGGGCGCGGTGGCTCAAGCCTGTAATCCCAGCACTTTGGGAGGCCGAGACAGGTGGATCACTAGGTCAGGAGATCGAGACCATCCTGGCTAACCCGGTGAAACCCGTCTCTACTAAAAAATACAAAAAACTAGCCGGGCGAGGTGGCGGGTGCCTGTAGTCTCAGCTACTCGGGAGGCTGAGGCAGGAGAATGGCGTAAACCCGGGAGGCAGAGCTTGCAGTGAGCTGAGATCCAGCCACTGCACTCCAGCCTGGGCGCTGGGCGACAGAGCGAGACTCAGTCTCAAAAAAAAAAAAAAAAAAAAAAAGACACTAAGTAACTCAACATTTAAAACTAGAACATCTGGCCAGGCGTGGTGGCTCACACCTGTAATCCCAACCCTTTGAGAGACCAAGGTGGATGGATTACCTGAGGTCAGGAGTTCAAGACCAGCCTGACCAACATGGTGAAATGCCATCTCTACTAAAAATACAAAAATTAGCTGGGCGTGGTGGCAGGCACCTGTAATCCCAGCTACTCAGGAGGCTGAGGCAGAAGAATCGCTTGAACCCAGGAGGCGGAAATTGCAGTGAGCCGAGATCACACCACTGCACTCCAGCCGGGGCAACAGAGTGAGACTCCCTCTCAAACAAAAACAAAAATAAAAAAACTAAAACATCTAACTGAATCAGGCTGCTTAAGTATCAAAATAATCTTATTCTTAAATATCTGAAGAGGAAGAAGGATAAAGATTCCCTAACATGCGGAACTAAAACTAGAAAAATTTTATTCTAATATTCTTAGACTACCATCAAATTCTCTCTAGGAGTTCTACATTGCTAATAACAGCTTACAATATTTTTCCCAGTTTAGTTAGGATCACATGTATTTTATTACAATATTTTAAGCAAGAAAGAAAGTCTCTGATATACTAATTTAAAGACACATACACTCTTTATAGAGCTATATGAGGAAATGGCAATGGCTAATTGTTAAACCACATTTTAAAAAATGACAATATCTTGTTAAAAGTTATTAGACTATGACAGTCATCTGAGTGGGGAGGTAACTAGCTCCCCAGCAGAAGCCTTAATCCCATTAAGGTTTATCAGACAACTGTGTAACAGAAATGTTCATTTCTTCTCAGAAGGAGGTTATGAATTATATCACACAGATTCTGTTTAGATGAGGTTTAGAACAATATTTCTTTTTTACAGTATCTCCTTTTGATTTAGATACTCTCTAAAGATCTGTCTAGATTTATGTCTATTTCACTGAAATTTTGTACTAAAGACCATGAATTTTTTTTTTCATTTTTTCTTTTGCAAACAGGTATTTTTGTAAAGCCAAAACTTTTATTTATTTATTTATTCTGAGATGGAGTTTTGCTCGTCATGCAGGCAGGAGGGCAATGAGCAATCTCGGCTCACTGCAACCTCCGCCTCCCGGGTTCAAGTGATTCTCCTCCCTCACCCTCCTGAGGAGCTGGGATTACAGGCGCCCGCCACCACGCCCAGCTAATTTTTGTATTTTTAGTAGAGATGGGGTTTCGCCATGTTGGCCAGGTTGGTCTCAAACTGCTGACCTCAAGTGATCCACCCGTCTCGGCCTCCCAAAGCACTGGGATTACAGATGTGAGCCACCACCCCCAGCCTGTAAAGTAAGAATTTTTAAAGAGCAAAAAGGAAGTACAGCACATTTTCTGTCTCCTCACTATAGATGAGAAAATAGTATAAAGCTATCAAGAGTGTCAACAGTTCTATATTACCCCCGTTCCCGCCCCCGCCCCCACTGAAAGCTGAACAGAAATCCCAAGCAAAGTACACATTCTAGGAGTAAAGATAACTTTAGATATGTATTACATGATGCATACATGGGTTTTCAGCAAACTATATGTGATTTCAAACTAAATTAAAAACAAGGCATTACTATGACATTATGAATGAAAAACAGCTTATTTACAGACTACTTTGACTCTCCTCAAAAAGTATGCTTAAACAATCCAACAACTTTAGGGAAGCCAACAGATACAATCTTTGCAATCAGGCAGAAATACTAAGGCATTTGCAAAACATACACAGACCGCTTTTAACATTTACCCCCGGAATCCCTAGGGTCATCACAGAGGGTGACCACAAAATGCTTAAGCTGACATACCAGGCAAATGCCACATAACTGCTGGAGAGTAAGTTATCACAACAGTAGCTACCAATGTGACAAAGCAGAGTTTGATAAGGAGCATTCAGAGTTGGAAACTACGATGGAAACGTTTTCATTTATGGCACATTTTCTGATTGGTTTTGTAACTCATGTTACTAACTATAGAATCATAGATGAGAAGAATCCCCAGAACCAAGCCTCTTATAAATAAGGCAACTGACCTGAAAGACTTACAGCGGAGTGAAAACTAGACCCAACTTCTAACTGAGATAGGATTTTATACTTTACAAAAATTAAAGTTAGTAATTTAGATTTTATTAGAAATAGCTCAGCACATAAAGTCCTCAAAGGAAAAAGACACACAGTCAGAAAAAACCCATTACTGCCAGGCGCAGTAGCTCACGCCTGTAATCCCAGCACTTTGGGAGGCTGAGGAGGGTGGATCAAGAGGTCAGGAGATCAAGACCATCCTGGCTAACATGGTGAAACCCCAACTCTACTAAAAACACAAAAAATTAGCCAGGCGTGGTGGTGCGTGCCTCTATGCCCAGCTACTTGGGAGGCTGAGGCAGGAGAATGGTGTGAACTCAGGAGGCGGGGCTTGCAGCGAGCTGAGATCGTGCCACTGCACTCCAGCCTGGGCGACAAGAGCAAGACTCCATCTCGAAAAACAAAGAAAAACAAAAACAAAAAAAAAACAACAACAACAAAAAAAATTAAACTATAATAATGTTTTCTATCAAGACACAAAACATTAAAAGTAGATCAGGAAGGAACAGTAAGTCAATTCATTATCAACCCTGTGACTCTTCTGTCCAGCCTCTTCCAGTGGCTCCCTTTACTTTTAAGTGCAATGCAATCTTTAACCTTAACTCTAAAAAATCCTCATTTAGAGTCCTCCAATTTCTTATCAGTTTTCCAATACAGCTCAAGAACTTTTCCAACAGTGAATAAAAGTTGCATCACTTTTCCCTTTTACAGTTTGTTGGCAGGGAATTATTTTAAACATACAACAAAAATCTATAAATCTGTAGCTTCCAAAAGAGTATTTGAAAATATGTTTTAATTGACAAAATAATCACAGTAATCAACAGTAATACTGAAGTAATGTTTGAAAATTACATTTTTAGAAAGTATAAAGTTACATTTATTACAAGTGAAGAAAAAAAATACAATTTATATGAGGGAATGTTTTTTAAAAGGGCTGCAAATTCTTTGACACTTCTCCCACTGAGAGGCAGATTTCTGTCAATTCTCCCTTGAATCTGAGGGAGCTTGTGACCGCTTCGGTCAACAGAATATGGTAGATGAGGTACTAGATGACTTTTCAGGCCAGGTTATAAATGGGCGTGCAGCTTCAACTGAGCACAGAGACTTCATGTAAGAGATATTACAACCCTGAGACTTCGAAGAGCCACGTGCACACAGCACTTGACAAAGCAACAAAGCCAAGCAAAGCTTTCTAGCCATTCCTTAAAACCTGCCAGACTTCTGGGTGAAGAAACTATCTTAGAAATTTGTGTATTGACTCTCCTTCCAGTAACGTAAATTCCAAGACAGTAGGAATTCATCTTTGTTTTATTCACTGATGTATCCACACCATTTTAATAGTTTCCTTTTATGTATGCAGTAAATATTCAATAAACGTCTGCTTGATACTGGTGATGGTGGCAGTGGTAGGTGGAGGAGGGGTTCACAGCAGTAACCATGTGCATGCCTGGCAAAGCATCCAAAGATCTTCAGAGTCCATCTAATTCCAATGAAAAGCCCAGGCTTTTAAAAGGGTATTTTACAAAGACTGATGGACCTAACTAAAGAAATTTAACACTTCTATCATTCAAAAACCATAAAAATTAAAAGGTAAATAAAAAGCTAGGGAAAACAATTTGCATTTTAATAAACTATGCTTTTTAAATGCAAAAAAAAAACCCTTTCAAATAAAAAGACACAAAGAATTAGATTTCTTTATATAAAAAATGTAAGTGGCAAATAAATACAAAAGAAATACAGTACTAAATCAAACCAAATAAAATATTCCAAGGATGTCTTTTTTATCTATTAAATTGGAAATTCTTGAAAAACTACTATCTGCTAGGCTTCAGAACACTGCTGACAAAACAACAGTTTCATTCTGGAGAACACAACATTTATCAAAAGCCTTAAAATTGTCATTATCCCATGACCACCCCCCAAAAAAAACCTCCACATCTAGAAATTTAACCTAAGATAATAATCTGTGATATGAAGCAAGCTTTACACACAATGTTTTTAAACTCTTACATAAAAGAGCACTAACTTAGGGTCATGTTCCCGAAGTTAGTTTTATTTGCTTGTAGTTGGGTTTTCTTTGGCCTTCAAAAGTGTGTTAAAAAAAAAAATTCAGTAAGTTGCCAGCATTTTAAAATCTATTGCACACAAACACAAGATCTGCCAGCACCCAAGCCTCTTAATGACTATCAGCTAAACAGCAGCCAATCCCTTTAGATGTGGCACATGATCCACAGTTCAAAATCACCCCTAATCTGAAAGCTTAGTTCATTTACATTAGATGCTTTATCTTCTAAAGTTATCTCAGTTGGAAGCCCTACACTAGACATCAAACTTTAAGCACACAGGGCTTGCTAAACACTGATTGGTGGGCCCCACTCCCAGAGTTTCCGACTCAGAAATGGGGTCCCAGAATTTACATTTCTAACAGATTTCTAGGTGATAGTCCAAAGACTACACTTTGGTGGTCTAGAGACCACATTTCGATGAAGTTTCCTTGCTGAAGCCAGAGAGAGGCCTAGCGGCCTTTGAATTACACAATTACAGAATACTTAAACAATATTGGGGATTCCATTAATGGAGGAAGGAGGGAAGGAAGAGTAGAAAAGCCGATGGATAAACAACCAATAGTCAGTGCACTGATTCCCTCTATCAGAGGTGGAAAACCATTGCCCCACACCAAATTTAAGAATAATCCTACATTAAGCTGCTAGTACAAATTTTCTATCCTACATTCTTTCTCATGGGCCTTATCCATTTCTCAAGGTTTAATGATCTTTTCTACACTTCATGGATAAAATAATAGAGGTAAACAAAAATTATGGTAAAAGATCCCATATAGCTCCAATATTTTATGACGAACAAATGTGTATCACCAGCCTTAATACTTTCTACTGAATTTGCTTTCTCCAGCTGGATCCTATATATAGTAGCTTTTGCTGAATGCTTCCTTTGTTCTGGGCACTGTGCTACAACATTACATGACTTTTCATCATTTCATCATCATAACAACTCTTTGAGGCAGTGCCTGCTATCCGCATACTACAGATGGAGGAAAAGAGGCACTAAGGGGTTAGGTCATTTGTCAGAGAAGCAAGCACAGGTAAAATCTACATCTGTATACAGGTAATCTGGCTCCAGAGTCCTCAATTTTTTCGTTTTTGTTTTTGGAGATGGGGAGTCTCGCTCAGTTCCCTTGGTTCACTGCAACCTCCACTTCCCAGGTTCAAGTGATCTTGTACCTCAGTCTACCAAGTACCTGGAATTACAGGTGCACGCCACCACCTATGGCTAATTTTTGTATTTTTAGTAGAGACGAGGTTTTACCATGTTGGCCAGGCTGGTCTCCAACTCCTGACCTCAAGAGAGCTGCCCACCTTAGCCTCCCAAAGTGCTGGGATTACAGGCGTGAGCCACCCCACCTGGCCCAGAGTCCTCAATTTTATCCACTACGCTTCATCATCTAAAATTCAACTTGTACAAATTCCAATCTTTCATCTAAAACTAGTTCTTCCTCTAAACTTGCCTATTGTCAATGTTCTCACCTTCCTATTCAGGCTGTCAGGCTCAAGATCACTAAGTTCCTACCATAATTAAGTCCTTTCACATCTCACATCTGTCTTTTTCTTTTTATTTCAATTGACCTAAATGTCCTTATTCACCCTTCACCTGGCCTCTAAAATACCTAGTATTTCTGCTTTTAGTCTTACACCCAACAGTGCTCCTCACTCACTGCCTATAGGTCAAAGGCCAGCTTATTTAACACCAAATTCAATTTAAGACCTTACCTACCTCTTGGATCCATTTCTGTGGTTCCACAAACAGATTAAAAATTATACTTAAAACACACCAACATACATGCAGAGCTTTCTTTATTTCTGAAGGAGGAAGAGAGAGGGGTGGCAAGGAAAAAACTTAAGAAACAATGTTCAATCTGAAAGTATCACTTCTAAGTGGAAGGCTACAAGAGATAATTAATAGTTACCAAAACCAAATACTAAAACATCAAATCCCTCTTTCATGGAGCCATGTAAGTTAAAAAAGAATCTTAAACTGTTGAGGGATACCAACATAGACAAAATCTGAATGCCAAAGTGAGTTTCACTCTAGGATCAGGTTATCTGCAGCTCTTAAAACAGGACAGAGTTTCAGGAACCCTGTACAAACCTCAGTGAAATGAAAGAACGTCAAGCTGTTTATTACAGGGGACTCTTGTGTCTTTTAGTCTAAGTAAAAGCAGCACAATTTTCTACAATATATTTATATAAGCTGTGCATTTCCATGAATGAAAAGTCTACTGTGGATATATACGTGGTATGAAATTATATTAGAAACAAGTGGGAGGGAGGGGCAAGTCAACATGCTGTCACTAAATAAGAAAAGACAGACACCCAGAAATGACCTCAACGATCAAAGAAAACATGATAGTGTAAGTTAACATGATTCATTTTTTAAATTAATAGACTATTATTTTAAAGTAATTTGAGGTTTAACGAACTGAGTAGACAGTAGAGTACCCATATACACTCCCTTCCATTTTCTTTGCACATTTATTATATTTAATGAGCCAATACTTACATATTCTTATTAACCAAAGTCCATTTACATCAAGGTTCACTTTGTTTTGAATTTTGACAAATGTAAAAACATGTACTCACCATGAAATTTTAAAATATGCAATACCAAAAAATACAGCTAGATTCAAAGACAGAATTTTTAAGCATCTCATTATCTTTATCATAGTAACATAAACTGAATTCCAATCTTCTCCCCTGCTCCCACCTAGTCTTCCCAGTGTTCCCATCTCAGTAAAGATCAGTACCTTCCATCCACTTGCTTAGACCAAAAATTCCTTCCTCCTTTATAACCCATACATCCAGCCCATCTGCACCATCCTACCTGCTCTAACTTCAAAATATATTCAGAACTGAACCTTAATTCTCACAAACTCTACCACCACCAATGGCACCCAAGCCACCATTCTCTTTCACTAGGTTACCATAGTAGCCCCCTAACTCTTTTTCCTGCTTCTGTCCACAAACTAATCACATCATGTCACTCTTCTACTCAAAGTAGGAACTGGCTTTCTACCTTAGAGCAAGAGCTACAATCCTCCCAACAGGCCTACTAGGTTCCACACAACCTGTCTCCACCTACCTCAGTTCCCTTTTACTTCTATGACTTCACCTCTTGTGTCCTCTTCACCACTTACTGTTGAAGCTACACTGGCTTGCTTGCTGGATTACTCCAGGCAGTCTCTGTCAAGTTTTGGCACTGGCTGTTCTTTTTGTCCAAAATATCTTCCACAAATGTTCACACAGCTGACTTCACATCCTGACACAAATATCACTTTCATACTTAGGCCTTCCCTGATGACCCTATTTATCACTGCATTGTTTTCCCCTGCAATCCTTATCCTTCTTACCTGCTTTATTTTTTTCTGCATAGCATTTGCTGCAACCAAATATAATATATATTCTACACTTTGTTATTTTATTGACACCCCCCCCCCACATACACTAGAAAATAAATGCAGCAACTGAAGTTTCTGGCCTTAACAAGCACTTAGTAATTATTTGTTGAATGAATCAACTATGGTGTACACATTCTCCTCAACTAAAATGGGGATTTTGTCCTAATAAACCCATCATAATTTGAAAATATCGTTAAGTTGAAAATGCATTTAACACACCTAACCTAGCGAACATCAGACCTTAGCTGGGCCTACCTTAACGTGCTCAGAACACATACATTATCTTATGGTTGGGCAAAATCATCTAACACAAAGCCTATTTTATAACAAAGCATGGATACCTCATTTACTGAAGACTACTGAAAGTGAAAACAATGGTTGTGGGTACTCAAAGAACAGTTTCCAGTTTTCACACAATAAAGGTGAAAAACCATAAGTTGAACTATAATAAGTTGGGAACCATCTGTCAAGGTTCCTAAAGGTGACATACACGTGCTACCATCTACAGTCTAAAATAATAAAGCCCCAAATCTCAACAAATCATTAACTGATTCTGGAAACACAGAAGTTCCTTTAACTTTATTTATTTATTTATTTATTTATTTATTTATTTATTTATTTATTTATTCGAGACAGAGTCTCCCTCTGTTGCCCAGGCTGGAGTGCAGTGGCATGATCTCAGCTCACTGCAAGCTCCGCCCCCCGGGTTCAGTCATTCTCCTGCCTCATACTCTTGAGTAGCTGGGACTACAGGTGCCCGCCACCACACCTGGCTAATTTTTTTTGTATTTTTGTATTTTTAGACAGGGTTTCACAGTGTTCGCCAGGATGGTCCTGATCTTCTGACCTCGTGATCCGCCTGCCTCGGCCTCCCAAAGTGCTGGGATTACAGGCATGAGCCACCGCGCCTGGCCTCCTTTGACTCTCTTAAAGGCTTCAAAAGCCCCTCTATCAGAAAAAAAGTCTACAGTTTGAGGAGACTAGCCTGCTGCCTTTGGGATGTCCCCATCTATTTTCTAACCCCTAACACAGCCACAAAGAATGCCACACTTAGGAACAGATCTATGGGGAGGACACAAGCATATTTAGGCTGCTATCATAAAGACAAAGATGCATTCAGCCATAAATAAACAAGTATTCATACTGGAAATATAAAACACTTTTAATCACATTCATAACAAAAGTACCACGAGATTAACTGGCTGAGAAATACTAGGGGTGGTCTATCAACTATAAAAGTAGGTTAGAAACTGAACTAATCTACCCTTATCAAGCAGGTAAAGCTTCACTTTACTGCACTTTGCAGATGCTGTTTAACAACAACAACAAAAAAATTCAATGTTGATGGCAACCCTTCATCAAGCAAGTCTGTCAGCGTCATTCTTCCAACATCATGCACTCCCTTCATGTCCATGTGACACATCTGGGCAATTCTCACAATATTTCAAACGCTTTTATTATCTGTTATGATGATCTGTCATCAGTGATCTTTGACACTGCCATTGTAATTTCTGGAGGTACCATGAACCGTGCCCACAAAAGATGGAAAACTTCACTGAAAAAAATGTGTGTTCTCACTACTCCACTGACTGGCCATTCCCCTGTCTCTCTCCCTCCCCTCTTGTTTCCTTATTCCCTGAAACAAAACAATACTGAAATTAGGCCAATTAGTAACTCCACAATGGCCTTTAAGTGTTCAAGTGGAAGAAGAGTCCACAGCTCTCGCTTTAAATCAAAAGCTAGAAATACACACTTGCAGATGTTTTCTGGTAAAATAGCTCAAAGAAAAGAATATTTTTTTAAGAGAGCAGGCACAGTGGTTCACGCTTGTAATCCCAGCCCTTTGGGAGGCAGAGGCAGGCAGATCACCTGAGGTTGAGTTCGAGACCAGCCTGGCCAACATGGCGAAACCCCGTCCCTACTAAAAATACAAACATTATCCAGGTGTGGTGTCGTGCACTTGTACTCCCAGCTACTCAGAAGGCTGAGGCAGGAGAATCACTTGAGCCCAGGAGGCAGAGGTTGCAATGAGCCAAGATCATGCCATGGCACTCCAGTCTGGGCGGCAGAGAGACACTCCATCTCAAAAAAAAAAAAAAAAAAAAAAATATATATATATATATATAATTTTAAGCTAGAAGTGATTAAGCTTGTGAGAAAGGTATGTTGAAAGCCAACGCAGGCTGAAAGTGAGGTCTCTTGCACCAGTTAGCCAACATGTAAATGCAAAAGTTCTTGGAGAAAATTTAAAAAGTGCTACTCCAGTGAACATACAAATGGTAAGAAAGAGAAGCAGCTTTATTGCTGATATGGACAAAAATTTTAGTGGTCTGGATAGATCAAACCAACCACAACATTCCATTAAACTGAAAGCCTAATCCAGAGCAAGACCCTAATTCTCTTCAATTCCATGAAGACTGAGAGAGGTGAGGAAGCTGCAGAAGCAAAGTTTGAAGCTGACGGAGGCCGGTTTACAAAGTTTTAGGTTATGGAGATGACTTATTTCCTTAAAGTGCAAAGTGAAGCAACAACAAGTGCTGTTGTTGCTTCTTGGAGAAGCTGCAGCAAGTTATCCAGAAGATGTAGCTAAGATCATCAATGAAGATGGCTCCATTAAACATGTTAGCAATGTAGAAAAAACAGCCTTCTATTGGAAGACGCAATCCAAAAGTTTTGTGGCTAGAGAGGAGAAAGGAGAAATCCCGGCATCAAAGGGAGAATGCTTGACTTCAAAGCTTCAAAGGACAGCCTCTCTTGTTAGGAGCTAATGCAGCTGGTGATTTTTAAGGTGAAGGTGAATGCTCTTTGACCATTCTGAAAACCTAAGGCCCTTAAGAATTACACTACCTCAGCCAGGTGCAGTGGCTCGTGCCTGTAATCCCAGCACTTTGGGAGGCCAAGAAGGGAGAATTGCTTGAGCTCAGTAGTTGGAGACCAGGCTGGGCAACACAGCAAGACCCCGTCTCTGTAACGTAACGTAACGTAACATAACATAACACAACATTAACACAAAGCAAAACAAAAATAAAAACAAATTAGGCTACATTTATTCTGCCTATGCTCTATAAATGAAACAACAAAGCCAGGATATGTCGGCACATCTATTGACAGCACGGTTTACTGAATATTTTAAGTCCACTATTGAGACCTCATACTCAGATTCCTTTCAAAGTATTACTGCTCACTGACAATGCACCATCGCCCGAGAGGTCTGAAAGAGATGTACAAGGGTATTAATCCTCTTATCATGCCTGCTAACACAACATCCATTGTGCAGCCCACAGATCAAGTAGTAATTTCCACTTTTAAGCCTTAAAATTTAAAAAATACATTCTGTAAGGCTATAGCTGCCAGACAGTGATTCTTCTGATGAATCTGGGCAAAGTAAATTGAAAATATTCTGGAAAGGATTCATCATTCTATTGAGTCACTCGTGATTCATGGGAGGAGTTCAAAATATCAACCCCAACAGGAGTTTGGAAGAATGACTGAATTTCACAGATAACTGAGAGGTTCAAGACATAGGTCGAAAAAGTCCTGCAGATGTGGAAGAAATAGCAAGATAACTAGAATTAGAAATCGAGCCTGAAGATGTGACTGAACTGCAATCTCGTGATAAAACTGAAACAGATGCAGAGTTGCTTCTTATGGATGAACAAAGACAGTGGTGCTATCTATTTCTGGTGAAGATGCTGTGAACACTGTGGAAATAACAATAAGGAATCTAGAAGATTACATAAACTTAGTTGATAAAGCAGCAACAGGGTTTGAGAGGAATGACTTCAACTTTGAAATAAGTTCTACAGTGATCAAAACACTACCAAACAACACTGCATGGTGCAGAGAAATAGTTAATCAGTCAATCAATATGACAAACTTCACTGTTGTCTCATTTTAAGAAATTGCTGCTGGGCACAGTGGCTCACACCTGTAATCCCAGCACTTTGGGAGGCCGAGGTGGGTAGACCACGAAATCAAGAGATCAAGATCATCCTGGCCAACGTGGTGAAACCCTATCTCTACTAAAAATACAAAAATTAGCTGGGTGTGGTGGTATGCGCCTGTAGTCCCAGCTACTTGGGAGGCTGAGGCAAGAGAATTGCTTGAACCCAGGAGGCAGAGGTTGCAGTGAGCCGAGATGGCGCCACTGCACTCCAGCCTGGCAACAGAGCAAGATTCCATCTCCCCGCCCCCCCCCCAAAAAAAAAGAAGGAAAGGAAAGGGGAAAGGAAAGGGGAAAGGAAAGGAAAGGGGAAAGGGGAAAGGGGAAAGGGGAAAGGGGAAAGGGGAAAGGGGAAGGGATGGAAAGGGGAAGGGATGGAAAGGAAAGGAAAGGAAAGGAAAGGAAAGGAAAGGGAAAGGGAAAAGGAAAAGGAAAAGGAAAAGGAAAAGGAAAAGGAAAGGAAAGGAAAGGGAAAAGAAAAAGGAAAGGAAGAAAGAAATTGCCACAGCTACCCTAACCTTCCACAACCACTACCCTGGCCAGTTAGCAGCCATCAACATGGAGATAAGACCTTCCACCAGCAAAAAGGATTATGACTCACTTCATGAAGGTTCAGATGATCGCTGGTATTTCTTTTAGCAATAAATATTTTAAAATTAAGGTAGTTCACTGTTTATTATGACATACGCCTACTGCATACTTAACATACTACAGTACAGTGTAAATGTAACTTTTATATGCAATAGGAAACAGAAAAAGCCCATGTCTCTCACTTTAGTGTGATATTCACTTTACCGCAATCCTGTGGTCATCCAGAACCGAACCTGTGATATCTCTGAGGTATGGCTGTATTTTCATACAAATAAAGGCACTCCCCCTTAATCTAGAGTCTAGATCCCAAATACATCTGTCCACACAGAGGGTACCACTCCCAAGACCAAAGGGGTGAATGGCTCCCATCTCCAGCCATACCAAATCATATATACAGTGTAATATCTGGTTACTGTTTATTCAGGACAGCTACATTTAAAGGAAACATAAAATGGGCAGAATAAGGACTCCTTGCTCATTAATAAAACAAAGCCAACTCTTATGTCAGAGTGCCCTTTCGATCAATTAACGTGCTTATGTTCAGTCGTAACAGATTCCACCATCATTGTTGTCCATTTCATTTCCACTCTCAAGCTTTAAAACCCCAAAAGGACAGAAAGATACTACAGGCTAGTATCAGTAATACTAAAAATAGTTACCTCTTACTGAAACCTGAAGGACCTGGTACTTGACATATATCATTTTCTAATCTTTATATGAACTCAATAAAGCAAATATTGTTATTTCAACACTATTACATATTAGGGAGCAAGCAATCTGGACAAAGTCACACAGCTTATCAGTACCAGTAGGAATTCAAACTCAGGTCTGACTCAACAGTCTGTATTCTAAAATATACCTCAATAAAGCTGTTGAAAAAGTAAAAGTCAGCCGGGAGCAGTGTAATCCCAGCATTTTGGGAGGCCAACTTGGGCAGATCACCTGAGGTCAGGAGTTCAAGACCAGCCTGGCCAACATGGTGAAACCCGATCTCTATTAAAAACACAAAAATTAGCTGGGCGTGGTGATGGGTGCCTGTAATCCCAGCTACTGGAGAGGCTGAGGCAGGAGAATCACTTGAACCCAGGAGGCGGAGGTTGCAGTGAGTTGAGATCGTGCCATTGCACTCCAGCCTGGGTGACAACAGTAAAACTACGTCTCAAAAAGAGTAAAAGTCTGTATCTTTCCACTAGACCAAACTGCTTTTCTCAATCTTTATAACAAACATGTAAGGCATACTGGGTTCTGGATAATATGTCAAGGAGATATACTACTTTGGAGTATTTTGGCAAATAAAGGGGGGCTTTAAAACCTGAATTTTTTCTTAAGAACTGTAATCTATTTCCCCAACTTCATTATTAAATGAGTTTTAGGCCTAGGTCTTCCAGAACACTTTCCTCCAAAACATACAGTGTAATATCCGGTTACTCTTTATGTGTGCATAAGAAATGTCACTGTGACAAGTGTTATAAAGAAAAAATTTGATTACCCCAAAAACAAATACATAAACAGCCCGCACGTTTAGCTCCTAAAGTAGGAAAAAAAAAATGTGAAAATGTTTCTGGCTGTACCAACTCAACAAAATTTGCCTGCCAATAAGGAATCCCTTCTTCAAAAATTGGTCATGATCATTAGCCAAACTGTAACCAGTAACATCCAGCTGGATTATGGAGCTAATAAAGAACAACAGAGGGAATCCACAGGAAATTCAAAGGTAATTTATAACTGGCTCTCATCAGACTGACAGACTGGGTCTAATTGGAGGTCAGATGACATGGGGGATTATGGAAGCCAATAACAATCATATTTAAACAAATATCCTCTACAGAACACCACCACTTTCCTCATAAAAAGTTCAAAGGACTATTTTCATCCCTCACAATTACAGTAAAGATAAGAAGCCAAGTACAGCTTGAAGCAGCAAAATTTTCTGAAAAGGAACTGAATTCCGTGTTCTCTTCAGGATCTTCCTTTCCCAATAATGGGGATATTAAATTTCACTTATAAATCAAACTGAAAGGGAAAAAAAGAAGAATAAAAAATAAGCTGGAAAATCTACATTCATCATCTTCAAAACAACATTAAATAAGAAACAGTTTTAAAGTAATATTACAACTCCTTTAGAATCTGGCAGGTTTTCTGGTTTTTACCAGATCCCGCTCTGCAACAACAACAACAAAAGAAACAGTTTTAAACAGTTTTATGGGAGTGGTGGCTCACACCTGCAATCCCAACACTTTGGGAGGCCACTGCGGGCAGATGGACGGCTTTTGAGCACAGGAGTCTGAGACCAGCCTGGGCAACATCGTAAAACTTCACCTCTACAAAAAAATACTAAAAGATGCCGGGCATGGTGGTGGCACACTCCTGTAGTCCCAGCTACTTGGGAGGCTGAGGTGGGAGGATTGCTTGAGCCCAGGACAGCAAGGGTGTAGTGAGCCGAGATCGCACCAATGCACTCCAGCCTAGGCAACAGAGCGAGACCCTGTTTAAAAAAATAGAAAGTTAAATGCTGATGACTGAACAGAATGCAATTTTCTGCAAATTCTTCACCATGTAAAGCATTTTGCACAGCAGTTACCAGTGGCAGCACCTAGTAAGACTTGAGAGCAACTTAATACTTCACCTTCATATACGTATGAATTTAAAATAGAACATCACAATAACTACGAAGATACCCAAAAACCCCTTCCCTATTTTTTTTTTTTTTTTTGTACAAACAAGGTCTCGCTATATTGCTCAGGTGGATCTCAAACTCCTGGGCTCAAGTGATGCGCTCCTGCCGGGCTCTCGAAAGAGCTGGGGTTACAGGCGTGAAACCACTGTGCCCGGTCGCTTCCTTAATTCTTAACATGTCCAACAAAAGTTTCTGCTTGATCTTGGCCCCTGCTGTATTACCAGTATCTCCAGTAAACAGACTCAAAGCCTCTGCTTTCTCTGTGGCTCTAGCCACACTGGCAGAGACCAAAGGAGAGTTCAGTGATAGGCCTCTCACAGAACCTTGTGCCTTGCCGTACTTGTCAGTTACAATTTTATTCACTTGATTCAAGCATTTTTTGGATGCCTCATATGTTTCAAGGTACCTTTGTTATAGCAGTGAACAAGCAAAGCCCCTAACAGGAGGAAATTCACATTCCAGAGGTAAAAAGAGAATTAAAAAGTCAAAAAAAGGTGTGTGCGTGCATATATGTGTGCATAAGAAATGTCACTGTGACAAGTGTTATAAAGAAAAAAAGCACAGTAAGAGGAGAGCGAGTGAAGTTGTCCTTGTACAGATGATAGTCAATAACACCTCTTTTAACAGTAGTAGAGACCTGAACAGCGTGAAGAACAGAGCCAAGTTGACAGGAGATCTGGATTAAAGCTTTCTAGGCAGAGGGAATCGAAAATAGACAGGCAGGAATATACTTAGCTTGTTGAGCAAGGCAAACAGTATGGCTGGAGCACAGAGAGCCAGAAGAGAGGTGATAAAGACAACACCAAAGAGGTAAATAAAAGCAGACAGAACTTGGATTCTCTAGAACCTGCAGCTCATGATATGGAGTTTGAATTTTAGTCTGCATGTGACAGGAAGCCTTTGAAGAAATTTGAGGAGGGACATGGATGTGTTATCAACACACTATAAATGACCAATAACTTCAGAAGCAAGAAGACCAACAGGGAGGCTGCAAAGGTTGTCCAGGCAAAGGATAATAGCTTGGACTAGGGTGATGATAGCAGTCAAATGAGGAATGTTATTCATTTTCAGAATGTCATCTGAATGAAGGTGGAGCCAAGATTTGCCAATGGAATAAAACGTAGAGATGAAAAGAAAAAAATCTAATCATTGTGTGTCCCCTCAAAGAATGTATCTGACCACCACGAAAGCAAGGGCCATGTTTGTCCTATTCAGGTTCTTGAACAAAGCAACAGTGCAATATGTTCTAGTTGAATTAATAAATGACCTACTTCTTTCCCTACAGAATCACAATATTGGCATTTATTTTGATTGGCAAATACTGGTATGATGTCAAGCATGGAAATTAAGAACCTTAGGAGAATAAAAGGGAGTTAAGAAAAAAAAGAGATCTATGTTTCACTGAACTTGCAAATTCAACTCAAAGCACCACCTGTCTGAAAATGGAACATGTATATATATAAAAAACTGCTCATTAAGGAAAATAAATCATGGTATCTGAGCAACAGTGCTTTGTCGTGAGTTACAAGACTGGCTACACCATCTGATAGGATTACTTAAATTGACAAAGACCTGCCTCACCAAACACAGCTAGAGGTCCTTGGGTCCTTGTGGTACTGGTATCAGGAATATGGTAAATCAGTCATACAGTGTGTGGAGTGTTTTTAAACACAGACAAAATATATTTACCAAGCAAAGTCTGTTAAAGGGAAGATTGGAGATCACTTTTAAAATAACTCAAAGCCTACTCTAAGTATTTGCAAAATTATAAGATTATATTTCTGTGCTTTTCAATAAGATTCAGATTGGACAGTCTCAACTCTCCCCTGTGGGAGAGGATGGGGGTGGGGTGGACCTGTTTTCTACTAAGAAATTTATAGGACTCTCCAAAAACAGAACTTAGGGCAGTACTCCTTAATAGTAACCATACCTTAGAATCATCTAGGGAGGGCTGGGCATAGTGGCTCACACCTGTAATTCTAGCACTTTGGGAGGCCAATGTAGGCAGATCATTTGAGCCCAGGACATCAAGACCAGCCTGGACAACATGGTGAAATCCCATCTCTACTAAAAATACAAAAATTAGCCAGGTATGGTGGCGTGTGCCTATAGTCCCAGATACTCAGGAGGCTGAGATGGGAGAATCGCTTGTGCCCAGAAAAGGTAGAGGATGCAGTGAGCTGAGATGGTGCACTGACCTCAAGCCTGGGCTAAAGAATGAGATCCTGTCTTTAAAAAAAAAAAAAAAAAAAACCCAAGATCAACTAGGGAGGCTTTTAAAACATGAATGCTGGAGACCCACACCAGATAAATTAAATCAAAATTTAATCAGGGGTGGGTCCTGGGATTTTTCCCTTTAAGTGTTTCCCAGGTGATTTGAATGTGCAGCCCAAGTTGAGAATCATCAACTTACAGCAATAAAGTTTAAAGTAGAGGATTTAAATAAAAATCTTTTGAAGAAACAACATTTTCAGAGTCAACAAACTTAAGGCTTCATGTTAACACATGCGGGTCACAGTGGGCATTTTGGAGCACAGATAAAAGGACTTGGTTTGGAATTGTAAAAGGTTGTTTCATACATACTCAAACAGCTCAGGCAAGGATAGAATGAAAACAAAACAAAAAAACCTTGATTAACCCCACCACATTCTTTTCCAAGGGCTTGAATTTCTTAACCTAACACTGCAACAGCAACAAACCTAGAGAGTCAGTTCAAGACGGCTTCTCCCTGTAATGTTGCCTTAGAACTCTACAGAACAGCAGTTACTGCTGCACAGCTAAATACATCTCCAGCCAAGGAAATCTCTACATAAAAGATAGAAAAATAATACCCCAGTTTGTCCCTCCTCTTTCCCCTCCCTCATCACATATCAACAGCAAACTTTGAACACATCTATGGTTCACTGTACCACTTACAGGGGTACGGAGGAATGAAATTACCAGTCCTCACTGCAAAACAAACACACTTCTTAAGAAATTCTATAAAGCACAAGAGTAAAATAAAACCTTAGTAAACTGACAAATGTTCCCATTCTCCCAACACATGAAGAAGACTGCCACAGTCTTTTTCAATTACACTCTGAAACCCTCTGTTCTGGTTTTCAAGCACCAGCTGATCTTCACCTCATTATAGATATTCAAACTGCCACCCGTCCTATTTTTAAATATCAGAGAAGTGACAAAATTTCTATCTATGACCAAGGATATATTATAAAAGAGAATAAATTTTGCCTGGTTTTTACACTTATTTAAGTCCTTTCTACAATGAATAAAAATGGTTGTTCAAACCATTGAATGGGAATACAAATAAAATATGGGTAGCATTTTAAGGCATAGTATTAAGGCTAACATGATCTATAGAATTTCCATTAAACATCCAGTTTCTGAAAATCTGAAATCAGAACATAGGAATTTTTCATTTCAAATTTATATTAAAGTTCAGCTCACTGATTAAGCATTTCCCTCATTAAAATTACTGTTTGTCATACCTTAATTGTGCAAAAGCTGCAAACTGGTAAAGAATTTGAACACCATGGCATGATTATTCGAAAATAACTGGTACACCCTATGCCTGAAACCTTAGTGTCTAATGTGAACCTGTCAAAATGATTACAATGATAACCCATCAACTTCATCACAGGAATTATTGCAATGTGAAGAGTATTCTGCTTAGCATTATACAGTAATCAAAAGACAAGCTCTGCATCCTCAAGAAGCTTATAAATTTGACGAGATATGGGTGATAGGCAAGGTAGCAAAAAAACACATAACAAGGGCCTAAATCAGGCAGTACAAACTAAGTTTTGAATACCAGTTCCCAGCTTGCAGTCTCAGACATAGACAGCAAAAACAACAACACCATTGGCAAGCCAAATAAGTAAAAAGTAAAATGAGTAGGCTGGGCACGGTGGCTGTCTGTAATCCCAGCACTTTGGGAGGCCGAGGTGGGCAGATCTCCAGGTCAAGAGATTGAGACCATTCTGGACAACATAGTGAAACTCCATCTCTACTAGTAATACAAAAATTAGCTGGGCATGACGGCGCATGCCTGTAATCCCAGCTACTCAGGAGGCTGAGGTAGGAGAATCACTGGAACCTGGAAGGCGCAGGTTGCAGGGAGTCCAGATTGTGCCATTGCACTCCTGCCTGGGCCAAAAGAGCGGAACTTCATCTCAAAAAAAAAAAAAAAGCTTGAGAGACCAAAGAAAGCAATTCATTTGGTCAAGAGAAAGATCAGGGCAGTTTCAGCCTTCCCATTTATTTAGCTGTGTGACTTTCAACAATCTACCTAACCCTTTAAAGGAACACCTACTAATTACCATGAGAACCAAATGAGATAGTGTGTATAATGCACTTTGCACAATGCCTGGCACATAGTCTCAAATACTGGCCTATTACCATTACTGTTAGAAAACACTAAAATCCTAGTGTTGGCAGGGGCCTTTCAATAATCCAATTTTCCAGTCCAGTGGTTGTCAGAGTACAGTTACCATCAGTATCATTTGGGAAACTGTTACAAGCCCACATTCCAGGGCTCCACTCCAGACCCACTGAATCATAAATTATCAAGTCTGGGCCCAGTAATCTGTGTTTTAACAGCACTCCAAGTGATTGTGATGACCATTAATATTAGAGACCTGTGACCCTAATTAAACACTCTAATTTTACATATAAAGAAAATGGAGCCCAGGTTCAGTGGCTCTTGCCTGCAATCCCGGCATTTTGGGAGGCCGAGGTGGGAGGACCACTTGAGTCCAGGAGTTTGAGACCAGGTAATATACTAAGACCCTGTCTCTGTAAAGAATACAAGAATTAGCTGGGCATGGTGGCATGTGCCTGTAGTCCTAGCTGCTCGGGAGTCCGAGGCAGAAGGATCACTTGAGCCTGGGAGGTCGAGGCTGCAGTGAGCCATGATCATACCCGCTGGACTTCCAGCTTGCGCGAAACAGCAACAAGATCGTGTCTCAAAACAACAACAACAACAACAACTAAAAGTAAGCAGATAGAAACCTGAAGAGATAAAATGACCTGCTCAAAATCACAATCATGGAGACTGTTTAGGGTCCATTATATGCCAAGTACCACGGTGACCACTTTTTACCTTTTTTTTTTTTTTTTTTTGAGACGGAGTCTCGCTGTGTGGCGCAGGCTGGAGTGCAGTGGCCGGATCTCAGCTCACTGCAAGCTCCGCCTCCCGGGTTCATGCCATTCTCCTGCCTCAGCCTCCCGAGTATCAGGTCCTCACAACAGCCCAGCTGGGCCCCAATTAACAGAAGAAAAACTGGGGTTCAGGTGTGGGATGGATGGAGTAGTCTGTCAAAGGCTGCTCAATTTTTAATGGGCAAAATCAACATTCAAATCCAAGTAATATGTGATCCCAAACCCTTACTGAAATCACGACCACTGAGTGTTCTGAGGGAACAATACCAAGAACAGGCCAAGACTTCCCTACCCAAGGGCATCGTTCTTTTCATTCTATCATACCACCTTAGCTGCGATGATTTTACTATGAAACATAACCAGAAATTAGCACTTTAAAGCAACTCCCAGAAGACAGGTGGTAAACTATTCTTCACTCCAACTAGAAAGGAAAAAATGACAACATACTATGAAAAAGCTATGAGGCAGGAAAAAGCACACGTGAAGGCATGGAGATATGGATATAAACTAGGTAATTTTGCAACCACATAAGTGAAAGAAAACAATTTGCTATCCAATCTTCCTGTTCTCTACTCCCAAGAGCCTAGTGCTTTTGTATAGTTTTCAGCTCAGTAAGGTGGCTCCAGATTTATAAAAGCTCAGTGACAGTAACAAGGTATCTTCATTATAAAATAGTTGTTAAAAGTTTGATTCTAAAAATTTTAAGGAAACCTTTCAGGTAACTGAAAGTGGATGACAGGGGGGCGACTCATGAAGGAATTAAACCAAAGAAATGACATACATTTTTAAATGACCACTTCAGTTGCAATATAAAATAACAGATTTTGGAGGAAAATGTCAATACAAGGATATCAATTATCAATTATTAGGTTACTATATTGGTTCAAGGACAGATGACGGTGGCTGTGGAGATGAGTGAAATCAACAGATCCAAGATATATTTTAGAGTATTGTACAAGGCTAGGAGTGGGAGTGACCAGACAGGAAGGAAGACTTCTAGACTTACTGCACACTGTCACGAGGAAGGATGGGGATGGAAGGGTACAGTGGAATAAGCTGGGTTTTAGCAGAAGGAATCAAGAGCTCCATTATAAACACATTAAATGGCCAGGCACGGTGGCTCATGCCTGTACTCCCAGCACTTTGGGAGGCTGAGGAGGGCGGATCACCAAAGGTTGGGAGTTCAAGACCAGCCTGACCAACACTGAGAAATCTTGTCTCTACTAAAAAGACAAAACTAGTTGAGCATGCTGGCAGGTGCCTGTAATCCCAGCTATTCAGGAGGCTGAGGCGGGAGAATCACCTGGACCTTGGAGGTGGAGGTTGCAGTGAGCCGAGATTGCGCCACTGCACTATAGCCTGGGCAATAAGAACAAAACTCCGGTCTCATAAAATAAACAAGAAATAAACACACTAAACGTTTATAATGTATTTACAAGACTAACAATCAGATATAAATCTGAACTTCAGAAAGGAGATAGAGCTGGCCTGAAAACATAAATTACGAACTACTGGTATATGGATGTTACTTAAAAGACGGGGAGGGGGGAAGGTGTGGTGGCTCATGCCTGTAATCCCAGCATTTTGGGAGGCTGAGGTGGGCGGATCACTTGAGGTCAGGAGTTCAAGACCAGCCTGGCCAACATGGTGAAACCCCACCTCTACTTAAAACATACAAAAATTAGTAGGGCATGGTGGCATACATCTTTCAGCCCAGCTACTCGTGAGGCTGAGGCAGGAGAATCACTTCAATCTGGGAGACGGAAGCTGTAGTGAGCTAAGATGGCGCCACTGCACTCCAGTCTGGGTGACAGAGACAGTCTCCAAAAAAAAAAAAAATACAGAGTGGAAGATGGGGAAGGAAGAGTAGAGATAAAAAAGAAGAGGATGGTGAGAACTAAACCCTGAGGTACTTTTAACATTCAAAGTGTAAGAGAGTCTGGAAATCTTGTAGAGACCAGTAGGGGTTGAAGTATGACATCTTCCAATTATGAATACTCGCTGCTGTCCCCTTATGGATCTGGGTCTACCTGACAGTCTCTTCTGGAAGTTGGTATCCGTTGTGATCAATTTCCACTCTTTGTGCCCTCTACACAGCCTCTACTACAAATCATTTTTGAAGAAGCACAGGGAGAAATGCTTGGGGGGGAAAAAAAGGGCCTATATTTTAGAAACAGATTCTGAAATATTTACAGATGAAATAATACGTTGTACAGAACTGGCTTCAAAATAATCAAAGTAAGGAGTTGTCTAGATAAAAACAGAACAGATCTGAGTAGACACCTGTTACAGTTGGGCAATGCACCCATGGGAAGGTTCATTGCACTGGTCTCTCCACTTATTATAAGTTTGAATATTCCACAATAAAACATAAAACATAGTATGGAAGGCTGGCAAACACTAGTCCATGAGAAACCTCTCCATCTTATCCAGATTAACAAGAGATACAACCACGAATCCACAGGTTTGATGCAGACATTCTAAAACATTCAATTATACCAAGACTTTAAAGGTGAAAGATTTTTTTCCCCTCAACTATACATTATTATTATTTATTTATTTATTTTTTGAGACAGTCAACTCTGTTGCTCAGACTGCAGTACAGAGCCACATCATGGCTCATTTCAGCCCTGACTTCACTGGCTCAAGCGAGCCTCCCAAGTAGATGGGACTACCCCACCACGCCTGGCCTTTTTTTTTTTTTTTTTTTTTTTTTTTTTTTGTAGCGACAAGGGCCTGCTATGTTGCCCAGGCTGGTCTCGACCTCCTGGGCTCAAGCCTCAGCCTCCCAAAGTGCTGGATTATAGGTGTGAGCCACTGCACCTGGCCTATATTATCTTAAAATGTCTCAGTGACCCAAGAATTCGTCAAAGAGCATGTAGAGCAAACTAGGCTCTATTCAGCATTTCCATTTCTTTTCTTTTTTTTTTTTTTTTGAGACGGAGTCTCGCTCTGTCGCCCAGGCTGGAGTGCAGTGGCCGGATCTCAGCTCACTGCAAGCTCCGCCTCCCGGGTTCACGCCATTCTCCTGCCTCAGCCTCCCGAGTAGCTGGGACTATAGGTGCCCGCCACCTCGCCTGGCTAGTTTTTTGTATTTTTTTAGTAGAGACGGGGTTTCACCGTGTTAGCCAGGATGGTCTCGATCTCCCGACCTCGTGATCCGCCCGTCTCGGCCTCCCAAAGTGCTGGGATTACAGGCTTGAGCCACCGTGCCCGGCCAGCATTTCCATTTCTTAACACATCTATTTGATTTGAATAAAATTTCATCATTTTGAAGATCTCTCACATTAGCCTGGGAAACTACAGAAACATCCACATAACTACTGAGAAGGTATCAAGTGTTCCTACACTAGTTTAAAAAAATCATTCAACACCCACATACATTTTATGATATGCACTAGGCTGAACAGCTGTTAACCACTGAGAAGCTGGGCATTGCTAGCTCTCCCTGGGTCAAAACTCTATATGCTAATCAAACAGGGTCATGTATTTGGGAAAATAATAATCCATGGTAAAAGTCACAAAAGGACCTTAATTTTAAAATAAGAATTCCTAATCTACACATTTTTTAAAAAATATAGGGTATATAGGCTGATGTATCTTCCTTGATCAAAACTCTTACTTCTCTGAAGCCTGTCAGTATTTTCACCACAAGACTTCCATTAAGTTTCGTTTTACATACACATGCACATGTTCACATAACCATAATCATCCTTCTTAGTAGTATATAGAAACGAACCACATCGTTACCCTCTTCTGCTCAAATAAATGTTTTCCCCTACAAATGCTAAGGAGTAAAATGATCCACAAAAAGTAGAAATTTGGCATAATCAGCACTGACTTCCTCAACAGTAACATACATGACATGAACACATTAGGTAGACTGGATGCCCAAAGGCCAATCTGTCCTCATGTCCTCCTGGCATTTCTCAGGCCTTTCCCGTCACCCACCCCACCTAGGTTCCACGTTTCCACAAAAGTTCCATGAAGATTCAGGAAAAAACAAAAAGGGAGGAAAACTCATTTCATTAAATTTATATAGCATCCTTCTTCTCAGGGTTCAAAATTAAATAAAACCAAAAGAAGAAAACCAGAAAGACAAAAGCACTTTTGTCCAAGGAGGCAAAACACAAGGCCAATTTAACTGCCATTATGAACCAACTTATACTAAAATAGTATTTCCTGGAACGTGTATAAATTAAAAAACAAAACAAAATGTTCACGATTACTTTTACTTTCAGGGTTGGGAACTGAATCCCACAAGCAGCAGCTAAACCTCAAAAAAATCGTAATTCCCTAATTATTTCCAGATTAAAAACATTTCTCTTGAACACATGTTTCTGCTGTTCTTTGGGGTGAGGGTAGGGCAGAGCTGGAGTACAGTATAACACAGAAACAGCAAGTACACTAAGAGCCATCAAACCCTTCTCCCCAAAATTGTTTATCTCTTCCAGACTCCTATTAACACTTATTCTCCTGGCTTAATTTTAACTCTGCCTCTTGGCCCTCTTGGCCTGTTTCTACCCTACTCACTTATTCTCTATTCATCCTAATTCTCTGAAATGATAGTCAAAATAATACTTTCATGCTAAAGCATTTTCTTAAATATTTCCAGATATTCCAACTTGCTATGATCTCCTACTTCTTTAAACCACAAGGTATTACTACTTTCAGTGCATATCTATTTCTGCCCCATATTTATCACATACAACTTATATATGATTTAGTTAGCATCCTCAAACTTAGAAAATGATTCTCAGAGCCCAGCAAAAATCCTTACTACTGAAGGCAATCAATATTTATTGAAAAATACATGTACCCCCTTGATACAACTGTCATAAAAGTTTTCAGTGTGCACTTAATTTGATAACGTCTCTTCCATCTTTCTGTTTTGAAAAGTGTTTCATAAAAATGACTCATCCTTCAAAGGAAAAATTCAGACGAAAAGGTGTCTGCAGTAAGTAGTGTGTTAAAATTTGTTCTCAAGCCACTCGAGCTGCCCTGAGGAGTGAACTGTAGCAAACTGCAGCTTAGGCTAGTGAAGTGATCTGCCCTCACCAGTCAAGTTAGCCAAGAATAGAAGTCACATTTCCTGATTCCTGCCTTGACTCCTGGAATCTCTTTCCACACATGCAAATACAAGTTCAGCATCCCAAATCCAAGATCCAAAAAGTTTCCAAAATCGGAAACTTTCTGGGTGTCAACATGACACTCAAAGGGAATGTTTATTGGAGCATTTTGGGTTTCCAGATTTGGGATTTTCAACTGGTAAGTACAGCTGATCCTCTATATCCGTGGATTCAATCAATCAAACAGCAAAAATATTTTTTAAAAGTCTGTACTGAATATGTACAGACTTTTTGTTCTCATTATTCCCTAAGCAATACAGTATAACTATTTACATAACATTTACACTATATTAGGTGTTATAAATAATCTAGAGATGACAAAGTATATAGGAGGATATGCATAGGTTACACACAAATACTACCCCATCTTACATCAGGGATTTGAGCAATGTCAGATTTGGTATCTGCGGAAGTTCGTGGAACAAGGCATCCAAGAATACTGAGGGATAACTGTATAATGCAAAGATTCCAAAATCCAAAACACTTCTGGTCTCAAACATTTCAGATCAGAGAGACTCCACCTGTAATAGCTTTCAGTTCTATAAATCAACAGCACACCTAGTTGTGTGAATACATATGTGGCTAAGGTTCAAAGTACTTTAAAAGTATTAAGTCCAAGACAAAGATGAGATAGTACAACCTGATCCAAGGGTCACACCTGACAGCAAGAACTGGAGTCAAAGGATCATCACTGTAACCCATCAACATAGGTACAGTTCACAGTATTAGGAGAAGTCATGAAGTAACATACATATAGGACACACACAAATTTCACCTCTAACCAGGAATCCTGTGATAGAATTCATTAAACCTATTCTCACTCAACTGTCCCCAGTGGCTTATGAATCAATCCTAAAGGCATCAGACACAAGACTATCACAATTACAAATTTCTAATCTGCTAAGAAGTCTTGAGTTTTGAGGAAGAAACTAGTGCCAATTCATTAAAAAGGAAGGCAGAAAAATGGAAAACCAGAAGTCTTTCATTGCTGCTCTATCCCCGTAACCTAGAACAATACCTGGGACATCACAGGAAACCAATGTCTATTTACTAAGTAAAGGCTATGAAAACCTCTTGGTGTTTATTAAAGTGAACCCATAGTACTGACATTATTTTCTCATTATCCTCGTAGGGCATTTGACCACATTTTGGAACCAAGTTTAAAATCTTTCATAGGCAAAAAAAAAAAAAGTATATAATAACATGCTTTAAATACCATTTAAATATAAATAAATACCTGCTCTCACTGAATTCAAAATCTCTAGTCCCCTCAAGGTGAAGTTACTCTTTTTCCAGTTTCCATTATTTCTCTTTAACATCAATTTCTACACCAGATTTCCTCCACCTGTGCCACTACTCACCCATCTAAATGTGCACATGTGTACTCAAGCATTCAATGAATTGCTTATTATGTACTAGTAAGCATGGAGAAGCAGATGAAACCCAGCCTTCGGAGTGATATGAACCTGACTCCTTGCTTTTAACCAATTACTAAGCCTTGTGACTTGGGAAGTCAATCATTATGTCTAGTACTCCTGTTTCCTAACTGCAAAAATGTGAAGGATTATTGCGTACATAAAAGCATAATACCAAAAACAGGCACTAACTGATTGTTAGCTTCCTTCCCTCTCCTACAGTAGTACCCTGACTTTGGAAACTAACCCTCCAGCAACTGAAAGCATTCTCAGAATATACTGTCCTTAAAAAAAGAGGAAGGAATGAAGGAAAAGGAAAGAGAAGAAAAAGGAGAGAGGGAAGAGAAAAGGCAAAAAATTTTTAGAATACTTTGGGTCCTGGTCTAAAAGTCACCACAATAATTCAAGTAAATTAGCATAATCCAGAGAGACGAGAACTTTTTCTATTTTTTACTACACCAAAAAAGCTCATAATAAAATTTAAAAGTATTAAATAATAAATGAAAGTAATCCCTTCCCCTTCCTCCATCCCATCCCATCCCTCAGAAATAATCGTTGTTAGTACTCTGGTGTGCACATATATACATATACATACATACATACATATATATTTTTGTTGCCAAAATTTTGCTGCAGATATTTGGAAAATAAAGAGTAGCATAAAGAAGAAAAATATATAACCTATACAACCGTCAAAAATTTTAAGCCACAAATAAGTTTCCACAACTAAATTTACATTGTAAACCACATGATGGAGAAAAAAAGGTCTTTGCAATAAATATGGTACAAGGACAACTGAATATCCACTATCCACATGCAAAATAAAATTGGATTCCTACCTCACACCACACAGAAAATTAAAGTGGATCAAAGCCCTACTTAAATGTAAGCACTGAAACTATAAAACTCCTGGAAAGAAGCATAGGAGTAATTTCTTCATGAACTTGGGTTAGGCAATGATTTCTTATGCTGTGACACACAAAAAGCAAAACAAACAAAAAAACATAAATTGGACTATATCAAAATTTAAAACTTCTGTAAATAATAATCAAGAAAATGAAAATACAATCCTCAGAATGGAAGAAAATATCTGAAAATCATCTATTTGACAAAAGACTGGTCTCCAGAATATATACAAAAAATACAATTCAACAATTTTTAAAAACCAAATAACTTTAGAAACGAGCAAAAGATCTAAATAGCTATTTCTCCAAAGATATACAAATGACCAATTAAGCACCTGAAACAATTATCGGCATCATTAGCCATTAGAGAAATTAAAATCAAAACCACAATGAGATATCACTTCACACTGACTAGCATGGCTATAATTAAAAAGACAATCAGAAGTATTGGAAGACTGTGGAGACAGTGGAACCTGCATATATTGCTCATGGTAATATAAAATGGTTCAGCCTCTTTGGGAAACAGGCAGTTCCTCAAAAAGTTGAACACAGGGCTACTCTGTGTTAAATGTTGAGGATGCATAAGGGATCACAAATTCAGATAAAGCACTCTCAGAACAGTGACTGATCCTGAGTGTTAAAAAAAAAAAAAAAAATAGACAATGTACTCAATTAACTAAAGTACTTGTATTTCTCTTTACAAAACTAAGTTATGTAAGAACTAAACATTTTAAATTGAAAATTGTTTATCTGGTTCTTTGAATTGAAAATCCTTTTATATTCCCACCTGTGAGTGTACACAACAAGGTGAAGCAAATGCACTGAACTCAGTAGGTCTTAGGATAGGAGAAGCATTTACACTCAGAGGTTATCCCACAGAGCAAAATCCATCCTGAAGACTGAATCATTTCACAGAACCCTAGACTTAGATAAACTTGGAGACAGGAGAGCAGCTGAAGAACGCTTCTCTTTCCTCAAGATTGTCTACACATCTAAATCAACTTCACTGGTGGACCATAGGGGCTGCCTTAAGGGTCTAAGACAAATAAATTCTTCTATGCAATACTTTACATTTATTTACAAAGGGTCTACCTTACACTAAGTTCAAAATATTCCACTAAGGTACTGCAGAAAATCTGGGTGCGAAATAAGAAAATGAGAGAGCATACACTCATAAAAGGAATTATGCCCAAGAATGCAATATCCTCACAAAATGCCCAAGAATGCAATATCCTCACCAAAAAAAAAATCCTAAATGAATACAGTAAAACTTGGGCAACCCGTATTCTGAAGAGATACTCTTTACAAATTAACCTGTATGTTTTACGCAACTTCCAAAGTCCCAAAGAAAGTAATACAAAAATAAGTGGTTTTGAGATACTAGTCAGCTTTTCAGGAAAGAGGGTTAGAGAGAACTAACTTACTTCCTTATATCATGAAACAAAAAAATGCTCTGATGAATGAAAAGGGTAGTTTCTTTCTTTCTTCCTTTCTCTTTTTTTGAGAAAAGTCTCACTCTGTGTGCCCAGGCTGGAGTACAGTGGCATGACCTTGGCTCACTGCATCCTCCACTTCCCAGGAAAGTGATTCTCCTGCCTCAGCCTCCCGAGCAGCTGGAATTACAGGTGTGCGCCATCAAACCTGGCTAATTTTTTTTGTATTTTAGTAGAGACAAGGTTTACACTATATTGGTAAAAGGGTAGTTTCTAAAAATAAAAATATGTACAAGGAAATTTAAAATTCTCCTATTAGTGTGTGGAAGGATGAAGAATTTCTACTATTTTAGGTTGAGAAATAAAGCCAAAAGCAAAAGATCAACATACAAAAATTTAAACAATTTATAATTTCTATCTTAACCAAGTTTGACTCCAATATTTTCACCAAAGGATAAATATTTCTGCTTCAAAGAATCATAAAAACATTACTTTTAAAAACATTACAATAGTCTGGCACAGCGGCTCACGCCTGTAATCACAGCACTTTGGGAGGCCAAGGCAGGAGGATTGCTTGAGCCCAGGAGTTTGAGATCAGCCTGGGCAACACAGCAAAACCCCATCTCTACAAAGAAAAAAAATTTTTTTAATAGGGTGGGCATGGGGGCGCACTCCTGTGGTCCCCCCAGCTACTTGGGAGGACCACTTGAGTCCTGGAGGTTGAAGCTGCAGTGAGCTATGACGGTGCCACTGCACTCCAGCCTGGGCAACAGAGCAAGACTGTATCAAAACAAGACAAAACAAAACATTACAACATATGAGAATGTTCAACTTCACTAATATTTTCCCAATGCAAATTTAAGTAACGATAGTATTTTTTATTTATCAGTTTAGCAAATATTTTTAAAGGATCCTCCATGCTAACTGGAGTGTGGTTAAACAAAAAACCTATTACAATACTGGTATGACTACAACTGGGAATCTTTTGGAAAGCAACCTAACAAGATATATCTGTAATATTCTGAATTGTTCCCACTCTCTTTTATTCTTAGATTCATACAATTACAAATACAAAAAGCAAAGCCTATGTGCACGAACAGCAAGCATCAGAAAGTCCATGAAAAGAATAGTACAAGTATATAGTAAAGGAATTAACTTATACTTTGCTTTTCATACTATGTTCAATCCAATAGATTTCTAAATATGGCAAGTTTCTAAAAATCCAACTCTTTAAGTACACTGTAAAGACATTTATGCACACAGCTAAAATATACCCAAACTAAGAAGTCCTCAAAGGCCGTAAGATACACTAAAAATATAATACCTCCCAGTGAAATAAAGGGAAAAGCAGAAGTCAGGTGAGAATATTTACATATATGTACCCATACAACAGTTCTGTAGAAGTCATTATCTTCTTTGGAAGGCCGAGGCAAGTGGATCACCTGAAGTCAGGAGTTCAAGACCACCCTGGTCAACATGGTGAAATCCCCTCTCTACTAAATATACAAAAATCAGCCAGGCGTGGTGGCAGGCACCTGTAATCCCAGCTACTCAGGAGGCTGAGGCAGAAGAATCACTTGAACCTGGGAGGCGGAGGTTGCAGTGAGCTGAGATGGCGCCATTGTGCTCCAGCCTGAGTAACAAGAGCAAAACTTAGTCTCAAAAAAAAAAAAAAAAAAAAAAAAGTCATTATCTTCCCAGTAGAAGAGATGAAAACATTTGAGGTCCAGATTGGTTGAGTGATATCCCAGGACCACAGAGCTAGTAAAATTATGGAGCTAGAACTCGAAGTCTGATTCCAAATCACATGCTTCCTATGCTACCCCAAAAAAAGGGAATATTTTCTACAGTGGCATTACAACAGACCAAGTAACATTAGAGGTAAAACACGTTTTACATGTCTGTGGCTCTTTGTTTTTTACAAGGAGTTTTTATTACTTTGTCATAGGGGAAAAAAATGAAAAATTTTAATTAGGTCAAGGAAGGCTATAACTATGCTACTTATATCATTTTGAAGGAAGGGAAGGTATACCTTCTAAGTCCTGTGTAGTTTCAAAATTCCCATTACTTGCGAGACCAGGTGAGACTGCACACTTTTAGACTTCCTACCGTGTGCCAAAACTCTAGGGATAATCAAAAAATGTTTGTTGAATGAACAAATGCTAATTTAAAATAGAAAAAGAAAGTCCAGATTTCCTCCTGAGTACAAGATGCCTGTAACAACAAACTTCTGAAATACCAGTAGTCTACATATTCAAATTTCAGCCACAGAAAGTTGAACCAACTCTGCCAATTTCTGGGACTCTCTAAATGAACTCTTAATACAAAAACACATACTCAGACTCAGCATTTTTTCTAATCATTTACAAAAGTAAACGGACATCAGGACAAGTTCTGGTGAAATTTTATAAACAGCCATGAATTGCAGGTGTAGACCGCCAGGTACATAACTTGTATATGACAGGGGGTACCATGTGGAAATTAGAGACATCTCCCTTCACCAAAAAGATTATATCCAGGGGATACTACACAATTAAAAAAAAAAAAATCTGAAAAATGGAATGGGATTAAGATCCTTTAGAATAGGCTAGTGGTGATGATCTTGCTTTTACAGCCCCCTCCTCACAAATAATGATAATGACACTGCCCTTAGCTTTCTATGTGCAAAGAGAGTATTAACCTTCCTAGGCCAAACTTATGACTACACCTTTTCCACACAAAATGGAAGGCACTTCTAACTCCCCAGATTACCTCACATTACTTGGATGCCACACAATAAGATGATAAAGTATCAAGATATATATTAATTTTTAAAAGTTCACCAGGAGTTGGATATTCTAAACTGGGTTTCTGATTCTTATCAGTGAGAATGAAGTCAAGCTCCTTATTTGGTGGTAAGAGGAGATTTGGCCACAAATAATTCTTTTAGGATTGACAGACAAGTACTATGCAAGTTCTATCATCTCATCCAAAAACTTGCTTCTTATATTCTGCTTTTAACCCAATCTACACAATGAAAAGTCAAGGAGACTGGTTTTGCATGAAAGCAAAGGACTTTTCTAATATGACTTCAGAGCATCCCATGCTTTTAAGTCCTTGTTCAACCACTTATTGTCATTTTCCAACTCACTCTCTATGCGCCCATCCCATATTTCAACTACAGGTATACCTCCTGGCCCTTTCTATTTCATAAGCTTCTTTGGAAGAAAAATCTACTGATTTATACAATAAACTTTCTATCTCTACTTAACCAATTTGATAATTTAGTATCTGGAGATAATTGTAAATTTCCCAAAACTTCTTCATCAAGAATTTTGGAAAAAAGAGCTATCTAGAAAAGTTATCTTCCTGAAAACACTGTTGTGCTAAACTGAAACACAGCTTTTTCTTAGGAGCTAAGCAGCTACGTTTTCATGTACTAAATAGTTTTATAAGATCATTTTTTAAAACAAAAAATCCCAGAAAGAACTGTCAAGCTAGAACAGCTTACAAAACCCCTTCTGTTATGAACTAGGAAATCAGACAACAAAACTCACGTGAAGCGTGTCTAAACGAACATAAGCTCGAAGAAATGAGCGTGGAAGTCTCCATCCATACTAGCTTTCCCTTTTTTCTTCTTCCTGAGACAAGTGACTCCCTGTCACCCAGGCTGGAGTATAGTGACGCAATCCCGATTCACTGCAACCTCTACCTCCTGAGTTCAAGGGATTCTCCTGCCTCAGCCTCCCGAGTAGCTGGGACTACAGGCGCCCACCATGACACTCAGCTATTTTTTGTATTTTTAGTAGAGACAGGGTTTCCCCATGTTGGCTAGGCTGGTCTCAAACTCCTGACCTCAAGTGATCCTCCCACCTTGGCCCCCTCAAAGTGCTGGAATTACAGGCGTGAGCCACCGCGCCAGGCCATACTAGCTTTTCTGAAGACTCTTTACTCATTCTTTTGTTCTCTACTCTAGCAGCTAAAGACATCTCCTAAAGAGACAACTAGTGTGCCTCAGTAAGCACTTGGTATTAAGACTAAACTGTGAAAAGCACTAAAATAAATGCATCATTCATCTATGACCTTCTGAGAATACCACCACCTCATATTTGAATAGGTGTCTAGTTATCATGAGAACTTTCATGCACTCATTTGATCCTCTTTAAAAACCACAGGAAACAGGACAAGCCATGTTATCAGCTCTATTTACAGAGAGGGAAATCAATTTGAAAAGGTTACATAGCTTAATCAAGGTCACAAAGTGACTAATTGGCCAAGCTGGTACCCAGTCTTACGACAGTCCAGGGCTCTTTCCTCTACACTGATCCTAAATTGAAAAAAAAAAAAACTTTTTTTGGACTGCTCCTGCAGTGTAGGGCTACCCCATTGGCAGAGAGTAGCTGAAAACTTCTGTATCTCTCTATCACAAGAAGTGGACAGGCCTAAAAGGTTTCATATTTAGATGTTTCTTTTTTTTGAAAAAGGTGAAGATCTGGCTGGGCACAGTGGTGCACATACTTAGGTAGTCCTAGCTACACAGGAAGCTGAGGCAGAAGAACTGCTTGAGCCCAGCCTGAGCAACACAGTGAGACTCCATCACTAAAAATAAGAAAATAAATAAATCATACAAAAAATTAAAAATTTTAAAAAGGGGTAAGGGTCCAATGAATTGACTAAGAAATGTGTTGTTGCAAATCAGAATGACCTTGAAAAACCACAGTACTTGCATGCAAAAATATGATCCGATTTAAAAAGTGAATATGCTTAAAACACAACAGAAAAATCAATCAATATATGTATTTCATATTACTGGTTTAAAATTTCTGAATATGCTGTAAAGAGAAAGGTGAAAAATGTCAACTAGACTGGGCGTGGTGGCTCATGCCTGTAATCCCAGCACTTTGGAAGGCCAAGGTGGGCGGATCACTTGAGTTCAGGAGTTCGCAACCAGTGTGGGCAAGGTGGCAAGATCCTGTCTCTACAAAAAACAGAAAAATTAGCCAGACGTGGTAGCATGCACCTGTAGTCCCAGCTACTTGGGAGGCTGAGACAGAAGAATTGCTTGAGACCAGGAAGTGGAGGGTGTAGTGGGCAGAGATCATACCACTAACCCCTCTAGCCTGAGTGACAGAGTGAGACTCTATCTTAACAAAAAACAAGAGAGAGAGAAAGATCTCAACTGATAAGATACTACGTAATCACATTATCTCTTGCTTGACCAACTTAACAAATATTTCAAAATGTTTATAAAAATCAAAATGGGTCAGCATTGGAAGAAGCTGTAAGTAAAATTTAGGTGTTCTCCACATGAGACAACTGCTATTAATAGAAGACTATGTGACGATATTTTCTCCAAGTTTGGTACAAAGATCAAAAAGAGAGAAAGGCCTAGGAATCTGAATTTTTAAGTACTAGGTTGTTGATGAATATAAAATTTAAAGATGTGTGTTAAAGGTAGAAATAACCTTGGCCTTGGTAGCTGTGGAACTTGTGTGGTTACTTGCTCTGGGCCCTGGTTTTCCCAATGGTAAAACAGAGGAGGTAGGGACACAAACATCCTACTTCATAGAAAAGTTATAAGACTTTAAAGATGATGGTTTATGAAAAGTGATTAACACAGTTTGGACACACAGTAAGCAATAAACAGCTTATTTTTATTCCACTGTGGTGGAAATTTTATTTCTATTTAACAGTTCTGACATTAGCAAATAGTGTACCAAACAGACAAGCTAATACATCGTTACACGATTCTTCTCAACAACTGTTCCCTCAAAAGAAAGCAGTTTTTAAGACCGCCACTCCCATGATTTAAAGAGAACTAGGAGAGGACGAACATAAATCAGTTGTGTCACATCTTAAGGATTAGAATTTAAACATTAAGGCCGGGCGCGGTGGCTCAAGCCTATAATCCCCGCACTTTGGGAGGCCGAGATGGGCAGATCTCGAGGTCAGGAGATCGAAACCATCCTGGCTAACACTAACACGGTGAAACCCGGTCTCTACTAAAAAATACAAAAAATTAGCCAGGCGTGGTGGCGGGCACCTGTAGTCCCAGCTACTCGGGAGGCTGAGGCAGGAGAATGGCGTGAACCCAGGAGGCGGAGCTTGCAGTGAGCTGAGATCCGGCCACTGTACTCCAGCCTGGGCAACAGAGCGAGACTCCGTCTCAAAAAAAAAAAAAAGAATTTAAACATTAAAAACAATTTTAATATGTTCACATACATAACTAACACCTGGTTGGACCATGACAAAAACCCACCCTTAACTATAAACAAGGGTAATTTATCATTTATCAAAATCAGGAAACGTTCCTATCTCTGAAGATCAGCGCTCTAAACCAATTATTTAACATGAGGTCTTTTTTAAGAGTTAACACACTGAATGGCTTACAATTAAAAGCCTCTTTTAACCCAAATCACCACCCTCCTTCACTTATCTTTTTTTTTTTTTTTTTTTTTTTTTGAGATGGGAGTCTCCCTCTGTCACCCAGGCTGAAATGTAGTGGCACAATCTCGGCTCACTGCAACCTCTACCTCCCGGGTTCAACTGATTCTCCTGCCTCAGCCTCCTGAGCAGCTGGGACTATACAAGCACCCACCATGTCTTGTTAATTTTTTTTGTATTTTTAGTAGTGAAGGGGTTTTACCATGTTGGCCAGGTTGGTCTCAAACTCCTGATCTCAAGTAATCTGCTCACCTCAGCTTCCCAAAGTGCTAGGATTATAGGCATGAACCACTGCACCTGGCCCACTGCTTACACTTAAAAAAAAAAAATTCCTCCCCCTCCCTAGACTCCTAACCTATTCAGGTTACCAGATTCAGAAAATTATTTTATCTCATCCATTCTTGCCTCCTTTTTTTCTACTAGGGCTATCACAACTCTGGCCTTCATCTCATCTGACAGGAAGGCACGGATTTATACCCTAACCAGAACAACAAAGAACAGGATTTCTGCCTCCACTCCTCTACCCAGGGGCTGCCAAACTTTTTCTGTAAAGGGCCAGATGGCAAATATTTAGGCTTTGCAGGCAACACAGTGTCCGTCTCAACTACACAACTCTTGTCATTATAGTACTAAAGCAGCCAGACAATATTCAAGCGAATGAGTATGACTGTGTTCTGATAAAACTTTACTTACAAAAACTTGCCTTAGACTGCATTTGGCCTACAGGGCATAGTCTGTTGATGGCGCTAATGCAACCAACTAACATCAACTTTGCTAAATTCCATCACAGATCATGTGATTTATGATTTTAAAGTCACTTTCCTTGGCCGGGTGTAGTGGCTCATGCCTGTAATCCCAGCACTTTGGGAGGCCAAGGCAGGTGGATCACGAGGTCAGGAGATTGAGACCATCCTGGCTAACACGGTGAAACCCCGTTTCCACCAAAAATACAAAAAAAAAAAAGGCGTGGTGGCGGGCGCCCGTAGTCCCAGCTACTCAGGAGGCTGAGGCAGGAGAATGACGTGAACCCGGGAGGTGGAGCTTGCAGTGAGCTGAGATGGCACCACTGCACTCCAGCCTGGACGACAGTACAAGACTCTGTCTCAAAAAGTAAAAAATAAAATAAATAAAAATAAAAGTCACCTTTCCTTACCAAAAAAAAATAGAACTCAACATTCCTTGGCCTGATACTCAAAGGCTTCCTCCATGAGTATAATCTTCATTATCCTTGGTCATTTCCTTTTTCCCATACTAGATTCCAAATTGTATTACATGATTGTGGCTCCTTATACTGCTCTAATTCCAAACCTTTGCTCAATGTGTATACAGAATGTCCTTCCTTCTTTCCCTCTAAACATCTACATCTCCCTTGCTTCCCACACTACCATCTAGAACTAAATTCCATCTATCCTCTAAGAAGTCTCCTTCCCTTTACCCAGAAATTCTTCTTCAGCAGAACTTCTATGGCACTTAATCTGTATCTTTTGTGACGATGATTGCTTTTTATCTTTTACCACAGTGAATTATATCTTAGATCCCCTAAGCCTGTGGGCAGAATCTATTTACAAGTCTTTTCTGTATTTCCCACAGCACTTTACAATCAAGAGATTAAAAAACAGGTATTATTGTTTCAAAGAAAATATTCCCAAGACAAACTTATTCTGTATTAAAATGTTATCTAAAAACTAATGACACTGGCTCAACAAATTAAGCCTTCAAAAATTAGTCTCCATCTTATTACCCAGAGGGCAGCATGGCAAAGTGAGAAAAGGAAAAAAGGACAAGACTGACATCCTGATTCAGCCATTGTTGTTCAATTTCTGCTTCCTTCCTTATCTTGTGAAATAGATGTAACCACTGACTACCTGGGAAAACTAGGAATAACTACTACAGCAAATTATTATGCATTATGGTTTTTATAAATAGAAATTTAAGAACAGCTATGTTAACTGCAAGATCCCTATTCTGCCACAAAAAAAAAAAAACTGTTGTGCATCCTTTGTTCAGCATTATGAATATAAAGAATAAAGACATGAATGGTCTCGTAACACAGACAAGTTCAGTATACTGTAGATCCTTTCACAGAGAAGTAACACAACATACTGAGTGCTAACCTTCCAGCTATCTAAGTCCAAGGTTATTTCTAAATTATTTTAAGCATAAAGCTAAATATTTAAGAATGAGTTATAACTAAGTTTCTACCAAATTAAAATTAAAACATTGAGGCTTACAACAGCCTACAGGGCTTCCTGATCTCATCTCCTACCACTCATTCTATACCTGGATCACCATGCATGCTCCTGCCACCCTGGGCTTCCTGATGAAAATCCAACAAACTGGGCTCAGTTCTATCTTAAGGCCTTTGCAAGTGTTCTCCATACCTTGAATGCTCTTTTTCAAGATCTTCACAGGTCTTGCTCACACACTTCATATAGATCTCGTTCAAACTATCACCTCCTCAGAGAGGCTTTCCCTGACCACCCTATTTAATATAGACATCTCTCTCCCATAACCATCACCTTCAATCTCCTTAGGCTCTTTCGTTTTATATCTCTTTATAGCACTTGTTAATTAGCCTTCGGTCATTATTCACTTGTTATCTGTCTTTCCTGTTAGGATAAAACTCCCTGAAAACAGTAATATCTCACTGGCTGCTGTACACCTTGTAACTAAAATCATGCCTGGAACACACTGAGTACTTGATACATATTAATTTTTAAACTGATGAATAACATATTTGTGAGTGACGAGAAATATTCATCATTGCAACTTACATAATTTCTTTTTTTTTTTTTTTTTTGAGACGGAGTCTCGCTTTGTCACCCAGGCTGGAGTGCAGTGGCGCGATCTCAGCTCACTGCAAGCTCCGCCTCCCGGGTTTACGCCATTCTCCTGCCTCAGCCTCCCGAGTAGCTGGGACTACAGGCGCCCACCACCTCGCCCGGCTAGTTTTTTTTTTTTTGTATTTTTAGTAGAGACGGGGTTTCACCATATTAGCCAGGATGGTCTCGATCTCCTGACCTCGTGATCCGCCCGTCTCGGCCTCCCAAAGTGCTGGGATTACAGGCTTGAGCCACCGCGCCCGGCCAACTTACATAATTTCTTAAACCAGCTGCTTCCAATTAAATCTAGCACGTTGAGGCTACTCCTAGAACAGAGGTTCTTAATTTGGGGCTCCAAGTTTCTGGAAGGAAAGTCTACAGCTTTTCTTTAAATGGTCCCTAATCTCAAAAACATCCTAGACCAGTGATTTATGACTTTGGCTACACCATGGAATCTCCTGGTGAATTTCAGACATACAGATGCTTAGATCTCATCCCCGAGGGTATATTTTTTCTCATCTGTGGTACAACCAAGGACGTCTAAAAAATTACCCAGGTGATTCTAGTGTATAGCAAAAGTTGAGAACCATGCAATTTTAACACAACAAATGTTAACTGGCTGAAAGTCCTCAAAGGTCCTTACAGTGAGAGAAAACAAAAATTGAAAACTACGAATTTTGAAGGAATTGGCATTGCTGGCAAACAGATCAATATACAAGTTCCTGAGTAATTCTATATCATAAAAACATTTTAAACAAAAACTAGTAGCTCTACCTCCACTTAAATACTAACCTGACATTGAGATTTTAGAGCTTACTCCCAGAACACAAATAACATCTTTCACTTAAAACAACGTATTTCAGACAAACATTCACTTCTTAATACGTTACTTATAAAAACCTAAAACTATCAAGGAAACAATACTTTTTGAAGACGAACCAAGAGCTATATTACAACTATGAAGCTCTTTGTAGTTTTATTGCTAAAAATGCCTTTGAAGCAACACATTTCCACCAATTAATGTCCTCATTTAGCCTCAACTGTTACACAGGATGACAGGCCCTGAATTTAGGTGAAACTAATACTGACAACAGACACAAAGGAGAGAGAAAGAGGGAGGGGGAATTTCAGAGATTTATTTAGATCATGCCAAAAGGGTTTGAAAAGAGCAGGTGTCAGACTGACACAGGTGGCAAATTGTTTTCTTTTTGAAGTCAAACAAGCAAACACTGAGTAATAAGCCAATTCACTGATACTAACCTAGGGTTTCATAAGTTACTGGTTTTTATACCTTCATCCAAGTAGCCCTTTTAAAAAAGTGATTAGCAAGATAGAGAGCAAAACAAAATACTAAGTATCTGTAAAATAAATAAATCCAGATGCTTAAATCCATAGTGATAATTTTAAATTATTCCTGGATACTTAGAATCACCATGGAACTCATTCCATCTATCCCTTTCTTTCTTTATTCTTGGCTGTATGGAGATATCTGCTGAAACAGAAGCACCAGGTCATAAGCACATCTGACATAAAACATTACAAACTTAAAGCATTATTTTTTAAAATCTAAAGGGCTTGGGGAAGAAAGCCACACTCCTAGCTATGAAGCCTCTGTGGCTTGACTTCCTGGAAATATTGCAAGGATATTTTTTTGAAGTATTATTCAGTTTCTTTGTTGAGTAAGTTAATTTAGTAAGAAAAGTGCAAACAAAGAAATACATGCAGGTACACAGTTCATCAACGCATTTTAGTTGTGGGGAGAGATCAGGTTTAGGACACAGGAATAAGTATAAAACTATTAAGAGTTGGAAAAGCCCTCTTTAAAATTTCCCTTCTAGAAAGATGGGCACAAGAAAAGCTTTAGCTTTCTATGTCGTTTTACTTAGTAAAATATACACTCTTATTAGTAACTTTATCTTTTATCAAATGCCTGTGGAAATAAATGTTCTGGGATTAACCAGTGAATTTAAAAAAAGCCACAGAAACATATTCCCAAAATGTGGGCTAGAGATGAACAGAATAGCACGGGATACAAAAGCCCACGGGCTGTTTACAAAATGTTTTCACGTACATGACTTTTATGTAACAGGAACAGAATACTAGTATAGAGGAAATGAAGACTACATGGAAGGGTTGGCTACTTGGAGGTGAAGGAGTTAAAGATTTCACGACCCATCAAGAGACCAGGTCATTTATACACTAGATTACCAAACCAGAAAAAGTCTGAGTCCCCTCACTCCGTTACATTTGGAGAATTGCGAATCACCAAAAAAACAAAGTATCAATACAAAGAAGAGAGAGAAAGTAAGACAATCTGACCCTGAAGGAATTGTAACGTGGAGAGAAAACGCAGCCCTACGAGTTGTCTAAGTCAGGTAATATAAGAGCAAAAAAGTTGAACAGCACAAGAGACTATTTCATGAACACCAGATGCCTTGATATGTAAGGGCTTTAAAGAGAAAATACTCCCCTCATGAGCTGCTGCTTCAGTGCCTAGTTCTTCACTCAACTATACCCTCCTCTAAATCAGATGTAGCATTTTGAAATCGACCTCACTCCCTTAACCACACTTAACTTTTGGAGTAGAGGTTAATGAACACACCAGGATAAAACGATGTCTAGTTTGGCAGGAATGGGAGTACAAAAGTAAGGGGGAAAAGACAAGTAAGAACAAAAGCAGTGGCTCACACACCTCACTCTACCCCAGCTAAACTGTGGAAAGCTGACTGGCATATCCACATACTTAAATTATACGTTACTGGAAATGAGGGAGGTGGGGAAATGCTAACATTCTGATTTGTCCCTTAGGAGGATATTCCCCCGTCAGGGTTGCCCTTGAAGAATTTCCAGTTGTAATGCTCACTTCAGCCTCGACCTCTCAGGCTGAAGTGACCTTCCCATCTCAGTTTCCCGAGTAGCTGGGACTACAGGCATCAACCGCAACATCTAGCTCATTTCTTGTGGTTTATTGTACAGATGGGCGTCACTACGTTGCCCAGGCTGGTCTCGAACTCCTTGAGTTCAAGCGATTCCCCATGCCTCGGCCTCCCAAAGCACTGAGATTACAGGCCTAAGCCACCGTGCCCGGGCTCTCACCACAATTTATAAAAGGAGAGAGAATGAAGGGAAGGGTAGAATTTCCTCTTTAAAGGTGGTCTGACTCACCAAACCATCTTCACTGCAAAGCCTTAAACAGTACCAGAATACAGGAAAAGGATATTGTATGCTTTTCTTAGAGCTGGGACAAAGAAATGAGAGGGTGTGGTGGGGGAAGGAGTAAACAATCAGCGCAGAGACCATCCTGGCTAACACGGTGAAACCCCGTCTCTACTAAAAAATACAAAAAACTAGCCGGGCGAGGTGGTGGGCGCCTGTAGTCCCAGCTACTCGGGAGGCTGAGGCAGGAGAATGGCCTGAACCCGGGAGGCGGAGCTTGCAGTGAGCTGAGATCCGGCCACTGCACTCCAGCCTGGGCGACAGAGCGAGACTCCGTCTCAAAAAAAAAAAAAAAAAAAAAAAAAAAACAATCAGCGCAGAAGTAACCCATATTGTACATGGTTTATACGATGCCATCTCCAGGTTTAATCTTTCCCTTTTATTACTTTATGATTATTTTAATGGAGATGGGGTCTTGCTATGTTGACCACACTGATCTCAAAGTCCTGGCCTCCTAAAGTACTGGGATTACAGATGTAAGCCACCACAAGCAGCCTAATCCCTCAATTTTAGTTTCTTTACCATAAGAGACACAATGCTTACTATACAATTAAAATATGCTATAAAATATTAAATGGAATAACTATACAAAAAGGCATTCCTGGCATTCAGAAAAGTTGATGGTAGCATCCTTTCCCTCTCAAAGATAGGTACTGGAGACCCTAATCCAATAGTTCTCAGCCAGGGATTTTTTTTTTTTTTTCCTGAGACGGAGTCTGGCTCTTTCGCCCAGGCTGTAGTGTCGCGATCTCGGCTCACAACATCCTCCACCTCCCAGGTTCAAGTGATTCTCCTGCCTCAACTTCCCAAGTAGCCGGGACTACAGGTGTGTGCAACCATGCCCGGCTAATTTTTGTACTTTTAGTAGAGACAGGATTTCGCCATGTTGGCCAGGTTGGTCTCGAACTCCTGGCCTCAAGTGATTCGCCCACCTCGGTCTCCCAAAGTGCTGGGATTACAGGTGTGAAAAGCTGCTCCCAGCATTGGGGATTATTTTGACCTTAGACCAACCCCCAAAAGAGCACATATAATAAAGTCTGGAAAAATTTTGTTGTCTCAACTAGGGTGAGGGATGGTCCTACTGGCATTTAGGGAATAGAGATCAGAGATGCCACCAGACATCCTTACAGTGCACAGAATAGCTTCCCATGACAAATAATTATTAGACCCAAAAGGTTAATGGTGCCTCTGTTAAGAAAACCTGCCTAAAAAAATTCATTTTTGGAAAAACCACATAAACATAGAAAAGGAGAATAACACACTCTAGTTCCTACAATCTATTGGGAAAAAAAAAAACCATTTAAAAGATATTATAGGCTAAGTACAGTGGCTCACACCTATAATATCAACACTTCGGGAGGCCGACGCAGGAGGATCACTTAAGTCCAGGAGTCTTAGGCTGCAGTAAGCTACTATCACGCCACTGCACCCCAAACTGGGTGATAGAGTGAAACTCTGTCTCTAAAAAGAAAAGATAGTCTAAGAACAATCCTTTCTTGTGATAGCTATTATTCAAATGACAAAAGTTCAGGGGAAAATCTTGTAAATATCAGAAAAAAGCTTCTCCTCCTAAGCAGTTTAAAAATATGCAGATAGCCGGGCACAGTGGCTCACACTTGTAATCCCAACACTTTCGGGAGGCCAAGGTGGGTGGATCACTTGAGGTCAAAAGTTCGAGACCAGCCTGACCAACACAGTGAAATCCCATCTCTACTAAAAATACAAAATTAGCCAGGCGTGGTAGCTCATGCCTGTAATTCCAGCCACTTGGAAGGCTGAGGCAGGAGAATCCCATGAACCCAGGAGGCAGAGGTTGCAGTAAGCTGAGATGGCACCACTGTACTCCAGTCTGGGCAACAGACCGAGATTCTGTCTCAAAAAAACATTAAGAAAGAATATTCCAGATCATCCAGAAAGTCAGTATCTGATAGTGTTTATATGGAGAACTCCCACACCGGAATGTAAACTCCTAACTCTAGATCCATCTCTTCTCAGGTCTCCCTATCACCTTAGCGCAACCACTAAGGTGATAGTCCTTCCAACCACTCCTTCCTTCTAAGATTTCAGCATTTAATGGCTGTACCATGTATCTAATACTTAGTACACAACGCCTAATTCTTGTTTTTTATTTAAAATACTAAAATGAAACAGAGACAGGGTCTCGCTATGATGCCTATTCTTGTCTAGAACTCCTGGGCTCAAGGGATCCTCTCAAGGAGCTCGGCCCACAATATCCAATTTTAATGCTTCCTTTTCTACTGGAAAGTGGAGGGGAAAGCTGGGAGCAGTGGCTCACACCTGAAATCCCAGCTACTCAGGAAGCTGAGGCAGGAGAATCGCTTGAACCGGGGAGGCGGAGGTTGCACTGAGCTGAGATCACACCACTGCACTCCAGCCTGGGCGACAGAGTGAGATTCTATCTCAAAAAAAAAAAAAAAAAACAACAGTCACATAAATTACTAATTGAAGACAAGAACCAAGTTTTCAATTCTTCTTAAGCGTTTTCATCATTCCTGATCTAACCACCAGAGAAGTGTTTCCTTGCCCTTTGGTGGCAAGGTTAATCTTGATGATAAATGATCCTGAAAGGCTAGTCTCCAAATAATTAGAACCTTGAAAATGTTTATATTTTTCTCTGCTCGGAAAATTCTGGAACTCCTTTTCTAGGACTGCCACAAGAACACTTTTGACTACCCTCAATGATGACACATTTTAGTTTCCATTCAGATTACCAACTATGGTAACTCCTCTGATCACTGTTTAAGTACTATTTATTAAAGGAACAAACATAAGCTATTGCTCTTGGAAGGCTGGCCTGCTAGGAAATACCCAAGAGCAATTCTGTACCTTATCCTTCCATAAATTAGTCAGCCAATCTTACCATTCAAAGATGAAATTAAAGGCATTTATCTCATCTAGTAATACCATCAGTAAACCATGGAAGCTTAAATAATCTAACATTGCTTTGGACATTATGGAAATGACAACCTCAGCACCTAATAAAATGTAAAGCCAAATGTATACATATCACGTCAATGGTCTTGAATGTACACTTACCTTGAAAATTTCAAAGTCACCTCACATTTCTCAACTCTTGGACTTGAGACCTGCTTACTATCAAGTTATCATTGAGAACAAATTAAGAATTCTCAATTGGGAAGTCACCTATTGCACTAAGCAAACTGCCTGCAAATACAAAATTAACCTTTCTACTTACACTATTAAGTCAAACCACTTCTGGTAATGCTTGAGAGTATTTGCATGAGATCAAGTTCATATACAGCTGGGCAGAAGCAAAATGAGTCTTAAGCAAGCTTCATTCTGTTTCCATCTTAAAAAGAGAAGACTGGCCTGTCCTCCAACCCTTTTGAATAAGCATCTTGAAAAATTCACTATGCACAGGGTGTGCCCAAAGAATACTTGGTGGAAAAATCTGCTGGGAGAGTGCCAATTTAAAAAGAAAAACATTTTCACCCAGTTGGAAATCTAGAGAAAGAATAGTTGCAGCAATTCAGCTGAAAACTCTCAAGATCTGAAGAAAATTTTAGAAAAACCCCAGATCTTTTTGTTCTTGGAGTAAAATTCTATGAAAGGCAACTAAATGAATCAATGAAGTATTCAACTATGTTAACTTTATGCACCTAAAAAGCAATAACTGAAATTCTGCCTTTGACATTTGACAGTGCAAAAGGCACTAAGTACCTTATTTGTTCTACATAAATGAACTTTATAATCTGCAATAGTTTTTAAATCAACTGTTTCTGGGAAATAATGAAAGAATTTTATTTCGCTTTTTAAAAGAGCAAGAATAACAAAAATTTTTTATTGTTTTGCTTTTTTGGGTGGGGAGGGGTTGGAGGAATCGGGTTAAAATTTTGTTTTCCACTAGAGACTTTTTTTTTTTTTTTTTTGAGACAGTCTCACTCAGTGGTCCAGCTGAAGTGCAGTGGCACGATCGATCTCGGCTCACTGCAACCTCTGCCTCCCAGGTTCAAGAGATTCTTATGCCTCAAGCTTTTCAGGTAGCTGGGATTACAGGCATGTGTCACCACACCAGGCTAATTTTTGTATTTTTTGTTTTGTTTGTTTTTGAGACTGAGTCCGCTCTATCGCCGAGGCTGGAGTGCAGTGGCGCAATCTCAGCTCACTGCAACCTCCACCACCCAGGTTCGAGCAATTCTCATCCCTCAGCATCCCGAGTGGCTGGGATTACAGGTACCCACCACCACACCCAGTTCATTTTTGTATTTTTAGTAGAGACAAGGTTTCGTCATGTTGGCCAGGCTGGTTTCAAACTCCTGACCTCAAGTGATCCGCCTGCCTTGGCCTCCCGAAGTGCTGGGATTACAGGCATGAGCCACCACACCCGGCCAGGAGACTTATTTCTGAAGCATAACACTCCAGCAACAGCTTGATTAAGCTAAAAAGATACCCATCTGTTACAGGCCTTTGTCTTCAGTCTCTCACAACACCCACCCCTTTCCAGGTCCACTCAGAACCTTACGCTCAGATTTTTTTTCCACTACAGTAAGTGAACACAACAAAAAATTACAGATACTACAGGGACACACTGGTCCCAGGTTGCCTCATGAGAAAAGCAGGTGAGTGGGCCTGCTGGAGCTTTGCACTAACTCTATGGACTCTGTGGAAATTGCATGCAATGCAGGCTACATGGAGGAGGGTCACTGGGCTGCTCACTATACCTCAGCAAAGCAAAAGGCCTGCCTATGCCTATGACGACAGCCTTTCCCATCACAGCCTGGTCCCACCACAAAACAACAAGCAGGATTTTTCCAAAAGGTACAATCCTAATTTTTCAAGCTTAGGAAGACAAAATGTAACAATTCTCAACAGTTGTCCAGAATTCTTCCTATTCTATTACTCCCCCTTTAGTACTAATACCACAAATGCTAAGAAAAATAACTTCTAGTTCATCCTTCAAGTTTTCTGGTACTCACAAAATCAATAAAAATAACATGTGAAATGTTAATCACAAATCACCTACTCAGACACTGAAATGATAAAAGCAGACTAATGATGAAAACCAATCAGGATAGTCCTCAACTATTTTTTCAATATCCTTTTAAGTTCTATGGTAACTAACTAGATTTACCAGCAAGAGTTTTCTTGAGGAAAATACTAAACACAAAGCACATGCTTACAATTCACCTGTAAGCACAAGGTAAGAATAATGGAGAAAGAATATAAAATACCTTCATATTTCAAAAGAGCTCTTTTTCCAGCATCTGGGGAAATAGCTGTTTGGGGCTTTTCCACATAAGATATAAATCATCCCTTTTGAATGTCAAAAATGTTTAATTTAGCCATTTGATGGGGAAAAAACTTAAATAGTTCAATTCACTGGACTGTTTATTATGTAAAGGAAAACTATTTAAACTTCCCACCATCCCTCCTGGTCAATGCTGGTGTCCACCCACGTACTGTGTGGTCAGAGAGCTTCTAAAGGAGTTACAGCAAACAGCAAAGGTATGTGCCTTCAGGCTGCTCCGTTTCTCAAAACAGAATCTTTTTTCTGTCCTCTACCAATCAGTTCCAGGAGTTATCTTCCATTCAGAAGACAGAACGTGTATGACCACAAGCAAATTATTTAACATATCTATAGTCTTGGGTCTCAACTGTAAAATGGGGTATCATCATCATAAGGAAGATTTAAAGACACCAAACCTAAGCCACCTAACATACACAAAAGTGTGATCAATAAATACTAATTCCTTTCTTTTCTTCCCTTTCTAAAAAAATAACTCCAACCACTTCCTAGATGTTATGTCTGCCCTAGCAAAATGTCCCTCCTCTACCCATCCAACTTTTCTTAAGACAAGGTCTCTGCTGCTCACGCTGGAGTGCAGTGGCACAATCTCGGCTCACTGCAACCTCCACCTCCTAGGCTCAAAGCAATCCTCCTACCTCAGCCCCCCAAGTAAGGTGGGACTATAGGCGCATGCCACCACACCTGGCTACTTTTTTTTTTTTTGTAGAGAAGGGGTTTCGCCATGTTACCTAGGCTGCTCTAGAGCGCCTGGGCTCAAGGGATCTGCACGCTTCGGCCTCCCAAAGTGCTAGAATTACAGGAGAGAGGCACCACACCCATATAATCCATCCAACTTCTACTCCACAAAAGAAAAAGAGTAATAGGGTATTGTAGGCTTAAGGATGTATTTGGTTAAGATACACATGGCCATTATACCTTTCCTCAAAAAATACGTATTACCAAATTAATTTATAATAGTCTTTTGAATATAAACATAAACGCCGTATTTTACATGATGGTTGGTAGACCTCTTTTCATCAATCAAATCTAATGAACAATTTGATTCTGTTTCCACTAAAAAAGCTAGTGCTTATGCCCAGGAGATAGGTAAAGAGCCTAGCTTATTATCTTGATCTCTTATTAGCTGTGTGACATTAAGTTACTTAAACTTTCCATTCCACAGTTTGAGTCTGTAAAATGAAAATTATCTATCTCATTGTACTGTTGGAGGATTACATAAACTAAATTTGTAAAAAGCTCTTTATAACTGCCGGGCGCGGTGGCTCAAGCCTGTAATCCCAGCACTTTGGGAGGCCGAGACGGGCGGATCACGAGGTCAGGAGTTCGAGACCATCCTGGCTAACACGGTGAAACCCCGTCTCTACTAAAAATACAAAAAACTAGCCGGGCGAGGTGGCGGGCGCCTGTAGTCCCAGCTACTCGGGAGGCTGAGGCAGGAGAATGGCGTAAACCCGGGAGGCGGAGCTTGCAGTGAGCCGAGATCGCGCCACTGCACTCCAGCCTGGGTGACAGAGCCAGACTCCGTCTCAAAAAAAAAAAAAAAAAAAAAAAAAGCTCTTTATAACTAAAGAGCTAAAAACAATTCAACATATGTAGGCTATTATTTCTCTACCAGGATGTCTCAATTGTTGTCTGATTAGGCAAAGTTGGTTAAAAACGTTGTTTCCGGCAGGGCGCGGTGGCTCATGCCTGTAATCCCAGCACTTTGGGAGGCCGAGGCGGGCAGATCACGAGGTCAGGAGATTGAGACCATCCTGGCTAATATGATGAAACCCCATTTCTACTTAAAAAAAAAAAAAAAAAAAAATTAGCCAGGCGTGGTGGCGGACGTCTGTAGTCCCAGCTACTTGGGAGGCTGAAGCAGGAGAATGGTGTGAACCCGGAAGTCAGAGCTTGCAGTGAGCCCAGATCATGCCACTGCACTCCAGCCTGGGCGACAGAGCGAGACTCTTGTCTCAAAAAAAAAAAAACCAAAAAACGTCGTTTCCTAGCTCACCCAAATCAGTTGTTCAGTCAAAATCCTCCTGGGTTCTCAGGTTTCAGACTAATTCAGTCCCAAAGACTCTAAACTCTGCCACCCTGTTTCTTCCCAGGATACATCTCTGGCAAGTACCAGAGAAACAAACAGTGTTGAAACTGCAATTAAAGGGAGAGCAAGAAAATGGCACTACACATACAAGGGTGTTCAATTCCCTGGCACATGCCCTCTATTCTATTAGGCCTAAGTAAAACAACTTATAAGAACATGATTTTAAACGAACTATGACACCTCTCTCTGGGTGCCATTCCCCAATCTCCCCATTTCCCCCGCCCCCAAAACAATTTTCTCTACAATTCTTCTTACCTGAGTTCTGAATATAATCTACATGATTACTACACTGCTACTAAATAGGCTGCCAGAACAAACCACAATATTCACAATTTAACAGCAAATTTTCAGTATATTCTGTTTGCGGAGCAGACCCTACAGAAACTTTCATCGGACTTAAAATAATTTCAAAGCAATTTTGTCTACCATGGTGCAAGAAACCTTTTTTCACACTTATAGAAATATAATATCAAACAGGATACAGTTGTCACAAAGCCTTAACTAATAAGAATCAAAACTGGTTAAGATTTCTTCTTATGTTTACTATATACTAAACCCCCTTGGTTTCAAATCTATATAAACTCAATGTTTTCTTTACATTGGATATTTAAGCATAATTTTCCCAGATGCACAACAGAAAATTGGAAAAAGATAATTCGTTGGTAAACATGAAAGGACATGGCCTTAGGCACAAATTTCTACCCAGCTTGCAAAATACTCTAGTCCACTTTGGTCCATGTTTAGGGAGGCGGGGAAATGAATTAAAGTACCATCCATTTAAAATAGAATGTGGCCCCATGCTTTCCCTTTTCTAGTTAAATCTATTTGTTTTATCACACTGACAGAGCCTAATCGGGGGCTCTGCACAGGACACTCCAGGTATACCCAACAGATGAAAATATTTAAATAAAAATTAATGAATGCCTACCTCATCTGCTCCTTCTCCATCTTGACATATCCATCCAATGTAGTTACCCCTGCCAAACAAAAATCTGGGAATCACCCATGGCACCTCTTCCCTTTTGCTCACCACATGCAATCAGTCACAAGCCCTCATCACCCCTATCTCCAATAACCAATTACCTTAAATCTTTCCTGCCAAAAGCTGAGTCCACTATTCAGCTAACTGGTTAGCCTAAATTCACCTCTATTCCCCTTCTCCACACAAGCGGGGTCTGAAAAATACAAATCATGTAAGCCATGTCAATGGCTTCACAATAAAAATTTTAACTTTATGTAATCAACAAGGCCATCTGTATGATCTGGCAACTAGCTACCTCTCTGGTCTCATTTCTCGCTACTCGTAAAATACACTAAACTTCGCTCTGTTCTTTGAGAGAGTCAAGCACCTTCCATTTCCAGGACCTCAGCATGTCCTGTTTCCTTAAATCAGCAGCAAAACCCCATTCCCTCTTATCCTTCGGGTCTCAGCTTACATGTCATTTCCTTCAGAAGACTCACCATCACATCCCCACCACATGCTGACTAGATATATCCAATATGCACCCTCAGAGATCACTCTGAACTTTGTCCCTGTAGCACCCACAACAATCATAAATATATCATCATCCATGTAATTACCTGCTTAAATATTAATCTCTCTCTAGTCTATATTCCCCATGAGCGCAAGACAAGGATTGTATCTTTCTTACTCACCACTGTATGCCTAGCATCCCAGCATGTGTAGCAGGCATTCAATGTAGATTTAATGAATGAATTAATCAAATCCAAACTCCTCCAATGAAAGTTTTCAGGTTTCTGTACAGATCAGTTCCTCCCCCTGTTTATAGAAGATTATTTGGAAGCTGATTTCCTCATTTTTATTTTTTGAGAGACAGGGTCTCACTTTGTCGCCCATGCTGGAGTTTAGTGGCACGATCACAGCTTACCCAAGACTTGAACTCCTAGGCTCAACCCATCTTCCTGTCTCAGCCTCCTGAGAGCTGGGTTTACAGGCTCAAGCCACTGCACCCAGCCATTTCCTCATTTTTAACACTTGCTGGAACTTGTAAGGAATATGGAAAACTTCATTCTTAAGACTCTAGTAAAGAACCTGGACTCTCACGAGCTATTAAGGTTATTTTGCAAACAGTACTGAAATGCTTCTGGTAACCTTTATCTATTGCTATAGTCAGCCAGGCTTGAAACTTCAATCACCTATGATGATCCCTCCCGTAACTGACCCCACACATCACAGTTATTAAGTCCCATTCAGTTTACCTCTACATCATTTCTGCAATTATCTCTTTTTCTTCTCACATTACATTTATCATCTGTACCTATACTACTATGTCTTCAACATATCCCATTCCCACGGAGCCACCAAAGCCCTGTAACTTTCAACTTGTCTTCTCTGTGTGCCTTGTGCCATCTGCCTATACTGACCTCTCAGAAGGTCACAACCAAAAGAAAACTGTCTATCAAAATATTTGCCATCCTTCAAGACTCATTTCTAACATTACCTAGTACCAGGCACTGTTCTAAACATTCATCTTTGTCTTACTAAGTTCTTCACTCCCTTCACTCTTTAAACTTCTTGAGGATAGAAACTTAGCTTATTCATCTGTTATCTCTTGTGTCTTACACATTTACTAAGTACTTATTATATGACTAACACTACCATAAAAGAGTATGTTCACTTCAAAGAACAAAAACAACAATCACAAGGTAGCAGAAAACACTACAGCAACTGTATCTATGGTAAATGGGTAACCCCCAAATCCCTGATGCCTAAGTTCCTTTCTTCAGAATCCCACAACAAGCACTAAGAATAATTTTCACTACCTACGTATCTTCTCAGGAAAAAAAATGAGAAGGGAATAGAAGAAAAAAACACAAGTTCCTGTTTCTGCCACCTGACGTCATGTGCAGATTAGGAGAAAAGCCAAGGGGCACTAAATCAAAGGTGTTCAACAAATGAAAGTTTACTCATCTCTGAAGTAAATTCTGTAAGAATACAATGAAATTATTCCCACATTTCTATTCCATACATCAAGAAATACGATAATCACTTTAATGGACTATGAAAAGTAAATAAACCAAAGAAATGAAGGTATTAAAAGAACCAAAGCTTTAAGTCACAAGTCAAGAAATCTGTTTTGTTTCAAGTTATACCAGTGCTTTGCTAAGTCCTTTGCCTCAGCTTCCCCCATGCAAAAAATGGTAATGAGAACAGTTCCATTCATGTTAAAGATAAATAGTCACATTTCAAAGTAGTTTGAGACTTAAAGGTCACATAGGGTCAGCTCCCTCACTTTAATTAGAAAAATGGTTACATTAGTCCTACAGCTAGTTTTTAGCAGAGAAGGGTTTAGCTGAGAAGACTTGGGTATCCTGGGTGATGTTCCTCTCAACCCACCACTCTATGAAATGCTAAAGAGTAGAAAAATGATAGCCAGGTGTTCGGTGCACACCTCCAGCAACTCCAGAGGCTGAGGCAGGAAGACCACTTGAACCTGGGAAGCAGAGACTGCAATAAGCTGAGATCACACCTCTGAACTCCAGCCCAGGTGACAGAACGAGACTGTCTCTCAAACATATACATACATACAAACACACATAAAAAGTAAAAAATGACAAACCAATTTGATTGCCACTTTGGCAACATCATCTGTGTATTCTTAACAAATTCAAGAGTTAAAATTTGTTATTTATTTTATTTATTTATTTATTTATTTTTGAGACGGAGTCTCGGTGTTATCCATGCTGGAGTGCAGTGGCGCGATCTCAGCTTATTGCAGTAGCTGGGACTACAGGCACCCGCCACCACACCTGGCTAATTTTTTGTATTTTTAGTGGAGACGGGGTTTCACCGTGTTAGCCAGGATGGTCTCGATCTCCTGACCTCGTCATCCACCCATCTCGGCCTGGTAATCCTAGCTACTCAGGAGGCTGAGGCAGCAGAATCGCCTGAACCCGGGAGGCAGAGACTGCAGTGAGCCAAGATCGCGCCACTGCACTCCAGCCTGGGCAACAAGAGCAAGACTTGGTATCAAAAAAAAAAAAAAAAAAAAAATTTCCCCAGGGTGAGAAAACTCACTGCAATCAAGACCATCAAAAATTAAAATAAGCGCTTTAGTGTCACTGAACTGCATCTATAGTTTATTTTTACCCAATCTTGATCTGAAACAGACTTCAGGAGACTATTAGTCAAAACACAGGTTAGCATACATTCAACCAGAAATAAAAACATGAAAACAGGGAAACAAAATGAAGCTATTAAAAAGGTACAACAAAAAGATCCACAAGTTTAGCTCTAAACTTCCAGATGTCAATAGGAAAACAGAAACCTAGTGAACAATTACAGCACCCAGGTAATAAAAACAGACTAAAAGCTTAGACAAACATACAATTATTCTTGGCTGCACAACTTTCTCCCTGAGGTCCTTATACAGAAGGCATTACAGAATACAGAGAATATCCTCAACAATATTTCAGTAATCACAATGAAATGGTTTATGAGGTTATTTTTATACTGAACTTCAAGATAAGCCTAGAGTAACACTTGGGAGAAAAAAAAGAAAAAAAAAACAACAACTCTGGGGAGAGAGAAAAAAGAGGGGAAAAAAAAAAAGAAAAAACACACACACCTTAGGAAAGAGAGACCTACATAATGTGGTCCAGGTACCCAGAACACTGCTGATTTAAGAGCACAATAAAGAGAATTTCTAGAAAAAAAAATACTATTTTAACAACAAGTACTTACTATATAGAAGTTTATAAGCACAGGGCCCAGAAAACGAAAACCAAATTTAGCAAAATATGGAATGGGTCCAGAAATTAAACAAAATTGCAGGGGAAAAAAAAGAGACAACTCTAAGAGGGAAAAACAAAGAATATAAAAAAGAAAGAACAGCAAGCACAACTCAGCAAATACATTACATACATATGGTAATTAAATACTTTTATTTCTACATCTACAATTAAGAATTAAACATTAAGATATTTATGGAAGCATGCAGCTTCCTTAATTCCATATTCAAGGAGATAAAGTTTAAATTCCTGTACCTTCCACAGTGATGACTTATATCATTGTTTAGTGACATCATATCAAACCCAAGATACTGCAGAATTTTCAAAGAAGCAGTTATATGTCCACTGTACCAAGGAAGGAAGGTATGTGAAATATTTCATGAAGATTTTCCAAAAACAGTTTAAAACAAAAAGAGCAAGAGTTTTAAACCAAACATAAAATCAGTCAACCATAAAAATTAATAAAAAAGAAACCCTCTCTAAAGTCTCATTTAGCAATATAGTTTACTGTCAAGTAATACAATGATGAACATACAATCTGCTAAACATTCAACAACATAGAAAAATTAATCATTCTACAGCTAGCATGTACCAACGACATAGAATGGATCACTGTTTCTCCTCTGGGAAGTGGCAAAGAAAAAACAATTGAATTCTTAGTGAAGAAAGGGATTGTAATTTCCACAGAACTATCCACTTGCAATTTAAGCAACATAATTTAAAAACAGCTCATTCCAACAGTCTCCTCTATTAAATATTTTCATTAGGGCTGCCTAGATGAAACCTAGCCCACCATATTATATCTTGGGCAAAAGAGTAAAATACAGACCGGCTGCTGAAAGGGAGCGCGGGGAGCTGAAATTCATCAGCTGGGTCAAGTTCCTGAAGAATTAACTAACTACATTCTAGGATTCATTTCTCAGCATCAAAGAACAACTTTTTCTTCTTCTTTTTAAATTAAAGCAATGCCTCCATTCTCATTGTCTGGCCAACTGCTGAAAACTTTTAAAATACTCAGAAGATCAACAAACACTTGGCTAAACAAATACCAGCCTTAAAAGTCAACCCGGTGATCCTGCTCAACAAGAACTTTAAAGTATTTATGCTTTACTGGTGGTTTTGGTTTCCACAAAAAAAACTTTTTTTTTTTTTTTTTTTGAGATGGAGTTTCGCTCTTGTTGCCCAGGCTGGAGTGCAATGGCACAATCTCAGCTCACCACAACCTCCGCCTCTCAGGTTCAAGCGATTCTCCTGCCTCAGCCTCCCGAGTAGCTGGGATTACAGGCGTGTGCCACCAGGCCCAGCTAATTTTGTATTTTTAGTAGACGGGGTTTCTTCATGTTGGTCAAGCTGGTCTCGAACTCCCGACCTCAAGTGATCCACCCACCTCAGCCTCCCAAACTGCGGGATTACAGGCATGAGCCACCATGTCAGGCCCTAAATACAATTACAATATGCGAAAAGAGCATTTACTTCGGAGTACTTTCAGTACCCAAATTTTCTTTAATATGATCTAATGCATGAAAATTCTACTTTTTAAAGTATCATTCAGTTGATTTAATTGCAAGAGGATTCAACTGATCCCAAAATGTTTCCTAAAAGCCATCCTTTGGCTGTTCTTATACACTTCACACCCTTCCAAACCATAAACCATTATGTGAGAAGAATGTGTAGAACTAAGTAGTAAATGAATAGACTTAAGGTTTTTTCAAGTCACTAAATTATCCTATAGAATAAGAACAATTCTCTCAGCTATTTTTATTTCATTGGTTTGTAACACTTACCTACAACAGTACCAAAACTCAGAAATGTTTTCAATGCAATGTATCCTGAGAACAATAAGCTTAATCTAGATGTTTTTCTGTTAAAGACTCAAAATAAGTACATGCAATTTAAAATCCTTTAACTACAGTGTTTATTATACTTCTCAGCACAAAATATTTAACATTAACCAAGATATTTTTAAAGCAGTGATTTAAACAGCAAAGTTAGGGGGGATAATGCCATGAATATTAGCAAGCTGAATTAAGCTACTAATCCATTCAAAGAAAGGTGGGTTACAGAAGAAGCAAGCCTCTGAAACATATTTGCTTTAAATCTAAACACAGAAGTGAACTTGAGCACAGTGAACTAACAAATGATAATGGAACTAGGTCTACAAGGAAGAAATTCAGCAAAAATTATCCATTTCTTCCCTCAAAATAGAAAAAAAAAAAAGTTTCATTTCAGATACAATATGTTATCCATGCAGATAATATAAACAAAATTGGGGAACCAGAAAATTTACTTTAAAAAATCACGGCTGTCTCAACAACCAAACACTCCAGTGAAAATCGTAGTCATCTTTTAATACAGTCAAGGAAACACCAATTCTTCCCACATATTCATCCTTTTCAGCCTTTTCTAGTAAGTCAGCCTCTAGCAAAGAGGAAATGAAAGAGGATCTACTAGTCAACTATCCTGCCCCTCTTTTCCAACTCCTCATGCTACCTCTCAAGTCTAAGATTCCTAAGTAGATAAATGCACTTATTTAACATTTAAGTATGTTATAATATAGTACTGCTTTATCTAAGTACATAGATGCTGAATCGGGAGTGACAAGAGTGAAACGTCTCTGTCTCCACCATGCCAATTTGGAGCGCCACCCTTTAAGCTTATGTAAAATTTTCTCAAATCAACAGATTTAGAAAAACCAGTAAGACGAGGTGGGCAGATCATGAGGTCAGGAGTTCGAAGCCAGCCTAGTCGACAAGTGAAACTCTGTCTCTACTTTTAAAAAAAAAAAAAAAAAAAAGAAAGAAAGAAAGAAAGAAAGAAAGAAAGAAAGAAAGAAAGAAAAGAAAAAGATTAGCCTGACGTGATGGCGGGTGCCTGTAATTTCAGCTACTCAGGACACTGAGGCCCAAGAATCACCTGAACCCGGGAGCCAGAGGCTTCAGTGAGCTGAGATCACACTACTGCACTCCAGCCTGGGTGACAGAGCGGAACTCAGTCTCCCCAAAAAAAAAAAAAAAAAAAAAAAAAAAGTAAGAATTTATTCCACATACATTAATACATTTAACTCAGCTTAACAAATCTAATTAAAATTGGCTTTTTTTTTTTAAATAGGAAGACAGGTTGTGAAAGTGGACTGTGCTTGGAGGCAATGTATTAAATATTCTGAAGCATTTTCTAATTGTCAGTCCTTAAAATGTAAGAAAACCTCAAGTGTTAAAATTGAAGACTGGATATGCTCTCTGCTCAAAGTTCAATCAAAATCAACTGTAATTTCCTACAAAGGTAACTAGGTCAACTCAACATTTGTCCCTGCTTACTGGAAACAACAAAATCTGAACAATCAGGCCATTAACTTGTCATGTCCTATATATAGTTTCAAAAGAAATCTAATTATTCACTCTTAAAGAGGTACTAGTACAATTTTACACATAAGATGTCTCCTAGTTTTTTTTCTTAATAAGACTTCAAAAGGAAATTACCACCATTTAGACTACAACACCACAACACTACAGCAAAAATATCTTCCATTTCTTCACTAACATGTATATGCACTCACCTACCTAACACCAGGGAAAAAAACAAATGGAACCTAGACACCTATGTACAAAGAATCATATTCTCTCCATGGTAGGGATTCATTCATTCTTCCCTGCGCCAACATTTCTCAAGAATGCTATCATGCATGAGGTCTACTCACAGGGGTACATGGCGCTGCTCGGGATCAGCTCTGGTCAATTCTTCCTCTTCAATATCAGACTCCCCTCCTGAACTACTGTCAGTGACATCTGAATCAAATGCTTGTTCACTGCACCTCAAGTTGGCTATGCCACTAGCTGTAAATCTCTCCAGCTCTTCTGAAATTGAATCGCTTTTCAGAAAGTTGCTAAGTCCCTCTGAAGTGGTGGTCTCACTGGCAGCTTTTCTCAAGGCAGCTTCAGCCTTTCGAGTCAGCATCAACTGGCTCCGTGGTCTCAAGGATTCCAAGTTTGGCAGTTTGCTCAAAGTCTTCTCCAAAAATCCACCCAGCTGATGTTGTATATGCCTCTCAACCTGCTTGGCTTGCACAACCTGTAAGCGCTTTTGTAATCTGCGGGCACGGCTCTCAATGTCAGCCTGTCGCCGCAGTAAAGCTGTTATCCTTGTGTCAGAATCTAAAGCACTGAAAAGAATGGAAGACAGGGGAGACTTTTTACCCTCTAATTTGACACCCCCCAAGTTAGAGCTGGAGTCTGTACCAGGTGATAACCTACTGCTTCCTTGAAGTGCCGGCTGTTCCATGGAATTGACAGAAGATTTGTTTGCAGTGCTATTATTGCTATATAAAGTTGTGTGTTCTACATCAAGGCTTCTATGTGGAAGAGTGCAATTGGTCATACCCCCCTTCAAGTCCCCAGATTCAGATCCTCCCACTTCACCCCCATGAAGAGCAGATGAAGTGAGAGCCCGTTTTCCCCCATTGAGGGAAGTGGAATTGTCATGATCAGAATGTGTTGAACTTTTAGTCAATTTCTTAGCCAACCCATTTACAGGTGCTTGTGGCAGAGCTGTTTGACCACTCGTATTCATGGTTCTAAGATTTTCTAAGGAAAACTCCAAAACTGGCTGTCTCCCCAACAGCTCAGCTCGGAGTTCATAGGACTGAGATAAGAGAGGATGAGATTTAAGGACTGTCTGCTTGCTGAAGACCCCTTGCAACTTCAAAGACTCCTTTGAGGGAACAGATGTTACATCAGAGCAGAGATAAGATGCCACCAGTGGTTGCAGCTTTCCCAAGTCTTCCTTGGTAGAATTATTTCGGAAATCTAGGCTGGGATCCTCTGCAGCAATGGCTTTTCTTTTGGTTCCGTTGGCAGCAATAAGGATGTTGGCGTTGCCGTTATTTTCGGCACTGCCAGGGGACAAGGTAGAGGACGGGGGAGCCAGTTTGAACCGGATATGGTGTGCTTCAGCTGCTGCGTCAGTGAGAGCGGGCGCCATCGCAGCCATTCAGCACAGAGAGACAGGAAGTCCAGCCTCTCCCGATGCCGAGGCCGAGGCCGAGGCCAGCTCCACGGCCCCTTACTGCCTCCCCAGAGAACAGACTAGAAGAGAAAGGAGAAAAGAATGTTAGAAATACAAGCACATTTAAAAACACATATATTTTTAACAAAAGCACTACTTGAGTGCTGTTGTCTAAACTGCCTCCAGAAAGAAAGCACTCTGGAGCTAATTGTACCAGTTATTCGAGAGACCCAAATATCTTTCAACTGAAAGAAAGGGGGAGGCAAAATCCCTGCACAAGAGAAAGAATTGCACCCTTCTTCTTGTCATTTGTTACTACAGACTGAAAGTTGCCAAAACACAAGTTCGATTCGGAGAAAATCACAGATTGTTAAAATTAAATCATCTGCATTAAAAAAAAAAAATTTTTGTTGAAATAAATGGATTTAAAGCAAGACACATCAAACTAAACAATAATTAAACAGAAAAAATTAGTATGGAATTCCCGTGTTCACAAAAAAAAGTATGCCAAATATCACAGGTCTGTGCATTTCTCTGGCCAGGGAATCCAGTTTTCATCAGCTTCTCACTTCACTAGAAGTACAGATTATACTACAGAGCTAACTGTACCTCATCTGTAATACCAACTTGTTTCATCAGTTTTCTTTTCTTTCAGATCAAAGTGCTCATCAGTATCTTCTCTACTAGCTTCTTCCTTTCAGCCTAGGAATTTACTTAAGTATCTTCTGTCCTCAGTACAGCCTCTCTCTCATATTTAATTGCCCAACATCTCTCCCTTTACCCCAAAACTTTTAAAGAATAGTATAAATAACTGTCTCTGCACTCTTCACTCTTCCATAATCTGGATTTCATCCCCTACTGCTCTGGCAAAGGTTACCAGTAATCTTATTACCAAATCCAATGGTCAAGGCTCAGTCCCCATTCTATCTGACTTCTCTGAAGCACTGGACAATACCGATATCCTTCTAATTCTTTCCTGATGTCCTTGTACTATCATCCTCTTCTCTTCCTCCTGGACCCGTAAATGTTGGTGCTGCACAAGGTCTCTTCTGCCCTCTTCTCTCTCAAAAACCACTAGTATGGTGAGGTTACCTAACCCTAAGAAAAAACTTCTGAGCTGCACTAATATTAAGATTCCCATACCTCTATGTTCCTCAAGCCACCTGAAGCTCGGAATTCACTTCCTCCTTCCAGCACACTACTCCGCATCCTGTTTCATTATCTTAGGTAATGGCACTGCTTTTATTTAGTAACCAAGCTAAAAACCCCAGTCATTTGCCTCTGTTTGATCCCCCCCCTTGATCTATGTGGTCTGGGAGTCAAAGGAAACATACGTAAACAACTAAGCCAGTTTTCTTTAAAGTGTAGTCTCTGGACTTCTGGGGATCTCACAGACTATTTTGGAGGTTCGTGAAATCAAAGGTATTTTCATAGCAATACTAGAATATTATCTGCCTTTTTCACTGTGTTGATATTTGCAATCAGAATACAAAAACAAAGGTGAACAAAACTGCTGGCACATTATTAGCACAAATCAAGGCAGAGGCACCAAACTATACCAATAGTCATTACACTCTCCACTCAGTTTTTTTTTTTTTAAGGGAGTTCCACTTAAGATGTCCTTGATGAAGCAGCAAAAATTATTAATTATCTTGAGCCTTTAGTGCATTTTTAAAAAGTATTTTTTGTGATGAAAGGGAAAGTATGCATAAAGCACTCTGCTGCTTTATGAATTCTCAGGAAAAAGTACAGTACAACTGAGTTGCAAAATGAACTAGAGCTTTGCTCATGGAACACTATTTTTACTTGGCAGAACTACTGACAAACTGATTATCTGAAACCTGCTTCACCAGCAGACATTTTCTTGCAAATGAACAAAGTGAACTTGTCACTTCAAGGAAAATCAATGATGATATATTTGCTGCCAATAATAAAATCTGATTTTTTAAAGCAAAGATTAGTGTTTTTGAAAACTGTATCAACAATCATGAACTTAAACATTTTCCCAAGATTTTATTTGGGGTGTGTGTGTGTGTGACGCAGTCTCGCTCTGCCGCCACGCTGGAGTGCAGTGGTGCAATCTCAGCTCACTGCAACCTCTGCCTCCTGGGTTCAAATGATTCTCCTGCCTCAGCCTCCCGAGTAGCTGGGACTACAGGTGTGCGCCACCACACCCGGCTATTTTTTGTATTTTCAGCAGAGACGGGGTTTCACCATTTTGGCCAGGATGGTCGTAATCTGTTGACCTCGTGATCCGCCCACCTCGGCCTTCCAAAGTGCTGGGATTATAGGTGTGAGCTGCTGCACTTGGACTTTCCCAATATTTTAAAAGCCATTTCTGATTTGACAGACTTGTGACGATACTAATGAATGTGAATTTTTGATTCCACATAATGTAATGTGTAACATTTGGAAGATCTGCGTGACCCAGTGAACAATAAAATGTCCAGTGAATGTTTAAGTGCAAGACAAATCATTTATTTGTTGCTGTTATTTTCAAACAGGGTCTAGCTCTGTCACCCAGACTAGAGTGCAGGGGCACAATCATGACTCACTGAAACCTCAACCTCCTGGGCTCAAGTGATCCTCCTGCTTCAGCCTCCCAGTAGCTGGGACTATAGGTGCTTGCCACCATGCCCAGCTAATGTTTTGAATTTTTGTAGAGATGGAGTCTCACTCTGTTGCCCAGGCTGGTATCAAACTCCCAGCTTCAGCCTCCCAAACTCCTGGGATAATAGGCATAAGCCGCCATGCCCAGCCTGAATTACTTATTAAGTATTTTTTAAAATTTCTCCAAGTTGCTAAGAAAAACAAGTTACATGCTGTTCTCAACAAATTTTAAGAGTGAAAAAAGGGTCCTGAGACCAAAATGCTTGTTAAATCACTGGACTAAGCACCCCCATTCCCTACCCCAAATGAGGGCAATCTCCAATTTAGTCAAAAAAGTTTATCTTTGGAGCAATACCAACATGGGATGGTAGGCCCTACAGCACTATAGTAAGCTCCTTTATAGTACGACAATTCGAATCATTAACATAAAAATACTCAAATAAATGAGAAAACATTATTCATAAAAGCACCAATACACGTATGGGTCAAATCTGTCTATTGCTGTGTTTTTTTGTTTTTTTGAGATGTAGTCTCGCTCTGTTGCCCAGGCTGGAGTGCAGCGGCGCAATCTCAGATCACTGCAGCCTCTGCCTCCTGGGTTCGAGTGATTCTCCTGCTTCAGCCTCCCGAGTAGCTGGGACTTCAGGCACTTCGGGCATGTGTCACCATGCCCGGATAATTTTTGTATTTTTAGTGGAGATGGAGTTTCACCATGTTGGTCAGGCGGGTCTCGAACTCCTGACCTCAGGTGATCCACTTGCCTCAGCATCCCAAAATGCTAGGATTACAGGTGTGAGCCACTGTGCCTGGCCTCATATAATTACTAATACCATAAGTTTCTTGTCCCAGGGTTGTATTTTAACCAACATTCTATAAAAGAACTAGATTTTCAGGGCTTATGGAGTTTTCTCCTGTGTGCTTTCTGGCATATGGCATTCTGTGTGGCACAAATTATTCTATGTTGTCTTTTCTCATTTCTAATTTTAAATATAATACTAATTCCTAATATATTATTAAACACTGTGTTATAGACCAGTCAAGCTAGACCAAGATAGTTGTTCAAAATATTCTGAGTCAGTTTTATAATATGCAAAGGGTTTTTCCCATAGACAAACAAAAATCACTATCAGATATTTGCTTTCAATCTCCTCCTCTTTTGAATGTCAATATATAGCTGATATGAGCAATGCAAGGAGGCATATTATTGGTGCCAGATGATTAATACAACATTTGAAGAGTAGTTGTACCCTACTGCCTGAGAGCAATACAGTAAGACTTAGCAAGCGCAGGAAACAGCTTCCCTCTGAGGACCCAGGCAAGGGCTCAGATATGCTTTATGACTTATATAAAACTTAGGAAAACCCAGTCTTACTCCAGCACAAATGAAAAAGAAGGTCATAATTAACATCACACCACAGACGGTGCTTAAGTAGTAAACTTATCAAAGTTATTCTGAAATTATTCAATTCTTTAAAGCTTACAACTTTAAGAAAAATGCCGGCTTAAATCCCATCTAATCTGGCTGGGCGCAGTGGCTCACACCTGTAACCCCAGCATTTTGGGAGGCCAAGGCAGGCAGATCACCTGAGGTCAGGAGTTCAAGACCAGCCTGGTCAACATGGTGAAACCCTGTCTCTACTAAAAACACAAAAATTAGCTGAGTGTGGTGGCCAGCACCTGTAATCCCAGCTTCTCAGGAAGCTGAGACATGAGAATCGCTTGAACCCAAGCGGCAGAGGTTGCAATGAGTCAAGACTGCACCACTGCACTCCAGCCAGGGCAACAAGAGCAAGACTCCATCTTAAATAAATAAATAAATATAAATCCCATCTACTCCAAGACTTCTCTGAAATGATGTCTATGAACTTGACATTAACATATACACTTCAAAGGCAATAGTTTGATTTGCACCTTCTACTTGGTTTCAATATCACCATAGGATACACAGCATAGTATAGTTACTAAAACAATCATCTAAATAAGGGGGTGGGGGAGGGAAGAGAGTGCAGAGCAGAGGAAAAAGTTACTACTTTTTCAGAAGAAATTCCCATTCCTAACTCCTAAATCTTGGGATTTCTATACCAAAGAAATACCATTGTGAAAGGAAAAAAAAAAAAAAAAAAAAAGAAGACAACTCCAGATCCCTCTCCCTTTATTGACTTGAAATACTAGCTGAGATCCCAAAGATATTTATAAGAGGAGCACCAGCTCAAGTGAGCGATATCTCAGTTCCCACCCTGGCTCCACCTCCTGTAGGTTACTTAACTATTTTGTTCTTTAAGTTTCCTCATCTACAAGTAACACAGCCTTTCCCACAAGGATGCCATCATGATGAAATAAAATACTTTCAATTACTTGGCCATGTACCGGGTGCAACCACCCAGTATTATTTGCACCGTTATTACACTGGAAACAAAAAGCTAACATAGAAGGAATAAATTTCCATGGCTTTTTAATGCACAGGAAAAATGCACCTAGTTTGCAATTAGCTACAATTGCCATAAACCACTACCTAAGTTTAGTACTTTACTCTTTTCCCTGTTATGTCTAGACTTACTTTTAATATTTCATAATGTTGTTTATAATAAAAAGAAAACTGAACACCAAAAACTCAGTTAAATTATTAAATATCCATACAATGGAATACTGTGCAACCATAAGTGTTGCAGAGCTATATTTACTAACATGGAAAAGTGCTTGCTTCATTATTAAATGAAAAAAGTTATAAAACAAAACACAGTATCATCTCAATTTTGCTTTAAAAAGTCATTGGTAAGATTCTTGTCTTTTGTTTCTTGGCTTATGTAAAGTCTCCACCATAAACATGTATTAACTTGTACAATAAAATGGAGAGAAACAAAAAGAAAATAATGGAAATGCTTAAAGAGCTAAAAATTCCAAGTAAAACAAAATCACAGTAACATTTTTTTTTTTTTTGAGACGGAGTCTTGCTCTGTCACCCAGGCTGTAGTGCAGTGGCACAATCTCAGCTCACTGCCAAGCTCCACCTCCCGGGTTCACACCATTCTCCTGCCTCAGCCTCCTGAGTAGCTGGAACTACAGGTGCCCGCCACCATGCCCGGCTAATTTTTTGTATTTTTAGTAGAGACAGGGTTTCACTGTGTTAGCCAGGATGGTCTCGATCTCCTCACCTCCTGATCTGCCCACCTTGGCCTCCCAAAGTGCTGGGATTACAGGCATGAGCCACCGCGCCCAGCCCATAGTAACATTCTTAAATTTAATATACAGAGCAAAACAATAATTTCTATCCCACTTGACCCCTACAAAATCCAAAAAGCTTCAATCATCGACAATGTAAAGCAGGTAAAGACTGTCAAATTTAAGCAGTTCTTACAGAAGCAAGTTCAGGGCTAAAGGAAAAAAAACACACACACAAACACCAAAAAAAAGGAAGCAGTTCTACACAAACAGCACAACAGCCTATTTGATAAATCACCTTTCTCCAAAGAATACAAAGCATTAAAAGCTATAATTAACTGATTAATCCTCATAACGACCTGGGCAGTAGAACTAGGGCTGAGATTGTAATTTCTAATTTACCAGTGGGGATAAAGTCAGACTGTACATTCAGAATAAAATTTCAAGCCCCAAATATCCCAATTTTTAGTTCATTCAGTAAGTAAACTATAATCTGACAAATACAGATGGAGCTGCTACACCTGCTGTCACTCACACAAATTGAGATTCTGCAGTAAGCTTGTACAGATAAAAGAAAAGGCTACCTATTCAAGGTCATTTAGCCAAAAAAGGTTGGGCTAGATAATCAATAGTTTCTCTCACTTTCAATGAAGTATTTTAGGGTCTGGAAGATGTTAAATGCACTCAGCAAGCAAACACATTTCAGAAAAACTTCCCAGATGGACACTCACAATGTACTGCATCATACTGAATATGCAAATGTTTACCTTTACCAAACTTATTTAACAAGCACTTTTTCCCATTACATCTATTAATATCATGCAAAACATCATTGTGGGCCGGGCGCGGTGGCTCAAGCCTGTAATCCCAGCACTTTGGGAGGCCGAGACGGGCGGATCACGAGGTCAGGAGATCGAGGCCATCCTGGCTAACACGGTGAAACTCCGTCTCTACTAAAAAATACAAAAAACTAGCCGGGCGAGGTGGCAGGCGCCTGTAGTCCCAGCTACTCGGGAGGCTGAGGCAGGAGAATGGCGTAAACCCGGGAGGCGGAGCTTGCAGTGAGCCGAGATCGCGCCACTGCACTCCAGCCTGGGTGACAGAGCCAGACTCCGTCTCAAAAAAAAAAAAAAAAAAAAAAAAATCATTGTGAGAAATACAAGTTGGGATAAAGTTCAAATATGTGACCTCTAGGATCCCTTCCTATGTTAATTTTATTATTCTAAATTGCACTATCGGTCCAAGGACAAACTTCTACCTAACACAAGTGGCACTTGTGAAGCAAAAACATTCTTCTAGGATAGAGTTTCTCAACCTCAGCACTACTGACATCTCACGACAAGTAATCTATTACGGGGGCTATCCTGGCAGTAGCATGTTTAGCAACATCTCTGGTTTCCACCTGCTAGATGCTAGTAGTACCCTTCTAAAAATTATGACAATTAAAAATGTCTCCAGACATGTCAAATACGGGAGTTGGGGGGCTCAACATCACACCTCCCAATAGAGAACCATATCCTAGGGATAAAGATCATACACACACATCTATATACTCTTTCAAAAGCAAAACGTATCCAGCTGCTTCAAATACTGTAAGTCAGAACTAACTCCACACCCACAAATGAAAACCTCATTTATTCCTGGTAAATTCCCAAGACAAGACTCCAGATACACAAGAATAACCTGGAAGCATCCACCTTGCAAAAATATTAAGCTGCAGAGAACAAAGGGGAAGAGATAGGTCATCTGGGTGGCCAAAAAGACAAGTGTTACAACCGCACGTGCACTGAAAACAAAAGCAAAAATCAGACGGGGAAGAAAAGTGTGCCCATAATGTGGCTTCTACTAACCTCCTCCTTCACCATTACCTCATTACTCTACACAAAGGAAGGAAAGAAACAGGAGGAAGGATGATTAGGGAAGTGTCCATGAAGTTGCCACAATTTTAGCTGAGACTTGAAAATTAGCTAAAATGTCATTATGTAATAGGCTAGGACAGGAGAATGGTAATGTGGTATTCTAGGGAAAGGAAATGGCATAAGAAAAGGCAAGGCTGTGTGGGAAAAGGCAACATTCTGAAGGTTAAAAGAACAATTTGGGCCAGGCGCAGCGGCTCATGCCTGTAATCCCAGGACTTCGGGAGGCCGAGGCAGGTAGATTACCTGAGATCAGGAGACCAGCCTGGCCAACATGGCGAAACCCCGTCTCTACTAAAATTACCAAAAATTAGCCAAGTGTGGTGGTGGGCACCTGTACTCCCAGCTACTTGGAAGGCTGAGGCAGGAGAATTGCTTGAACCCAGGAGGCGGAGGTTGCAGTGAGCCGAGATCGCGCCACTGCACTCCAGCCTGGGTAACAAGAGTGAGACTCCATCTCAAAAAATAAAAATAAAAAAATTAACAATTTGCTTAAAATATAAAGCATATTTTAATAGAGGAAGCAGTAGAAAGAAGGTGGAAAGGCAGTTTGAAGCCAGATCCTTAATGGACAGCCTTAAATAGCCTTAATTCAGACTTAAAGACAGTAGAGGGGCCAGGTGCAGTGGCTCACACCTGCAATCCCAGCACTTTGGGAGGTCGAGGCAGGTGGATCCCCTGAGGTCAGAAGGTCGAAACCAGACTGGCCAACATGGTGAAACCCTGTCTCTACTAAAAATACAAAAAAATTAACTGGGTGTGGTGGTGGGCACCTGTAATCCCAGCTGCTCGGGAGGCTGTGGTAGGAGAATCGCTTGAACCCAGGAGGCGGAGGTTGCAGTAAGCCAAGATCGCGCTATGGCACTCCAGCCTGGGTGACAAAAGTGAGACTCCATCTCAAAAAAATAAACAATAAAAATAAAAATAAAATAAATTAGCCGGGCATGGTGGCAGGTGCCTGTAGTCCCAGCTACTAGGGAGGCTAAGGCACGAGAACCACCTGAACCCGGGAGGGGGAGGCTGCAATGAGCTGAAACTGAACCTCTGCACTTCAGCCAGGGCGACAAAGAGAGGCTCTGTCTCAAAAACAAACAAACAAAAAAGGACAGCAGAGGCCAGGTGCAGTGGCTCAGGTATGTAATCCCAGCACTCTGGGAGGCCAAGTCAAGAGGATTGCTTGAGGCCAGGAGTTTGAGATGAGCCTGGTCAACATAGCAAGATCGAGTCTCTGAAAAATAAAAATTACATATATATACACACACATATACATATATATGTGTGTGTGTGTATATATATAATGACAGCAGAACATCATTAAACATTTTTTTAAATGGGAGTGAAACGTCAGACTGTGCTTTAGAGAGACCAGTTGGGTAGGATGGATTAAAAGTAAAAAAGCATCTACAGACGGCAAAGACCAATAAAGAAGCTACCACAATAATCCAGATAAGATGCAATGAGAACTTCAACCAGAACATAATAGTCAAATTCTCTACCAAAGCTTAAATCCAGAAATGTGAAGGGGCCAAAGTCTAACAAAAAGGCCAAATACATGACAAACAAAAATGTGATGGCTTATAAAGAACGGAAAGAAACCTCTCTTTTCCTTCATAACTTCATCTCCTTTGTGATGAAATCCTTCGTTTTTCACTTCTTCATTTCCCACAAAGCTTTTCAGGTTTGGTATATCATCTTCGTATTTCTAACATTATCAATCCAATCCATCAGCTCCTGTCTAGATTATCACAACAGCTTCCTGACTAGTGCCTCAGTGCCCCAAACTTTCCTTTACCTTTTTATCATCTCACTTTCCTACTCTGAATGAGTTCCTCACACTTTTTTTTTTTTGGAGACGAAGTCCCTCTCTTGTCCCCCAGGCTGGAGTGCCATGGCACGACCTCAGCTCACTGCAACCTCTGCCTCCCAGGTTCAAGCGATTCTCCTACCCCAGCCTCCTAAGCAGCTGGGATTATACAGGTGCCCGCCACCACATTCAGCTAACTTTTTTGTATTTTTAGTAGAGACGGAGTTTCACCACATTGGCCAGGCTGGTTTCCAACTCCTGACCTCAGGTGATCCACCTGCCTCAGCCTCCCAAAGTGCTGGGATTACAGGCGTGAGCCACCATACCCAGCCCCTCACACCTTTTTAATGAGTTCACATTCTTCAAGATGAGACTTATAATAACGTCAGAGCAAGTACATCAATTGATACAGACCCAGAACTCCCCACAGATTCCCAACTCCATATCTTTGCTTATGTTGCTACCTCTACCTGGAAGCTCCTTCTTCTATTTTTTTTTTTTTGTCCCCAAACTAATTTTTCAATACATAGCATCTCCACAAACTTCTTAGACTCTTTCAATTCATATCACTTTCTTCCTGCTTGAATTGTATAATGCACTTAAAGTCACTATCATTCAGTTCAAATTATCTGAATTTTCCCTAATTGTTAACTAATTCTATTTCCAAGACAAAGTTCCTTAACAGCACCCTTCTTTAGCATGCTAACTTTATCTAGAGCTTGGTACATAGTAAGCACTGTAAGCCCTAAATGACTGGACTAGAGAAGTCAAAAAGGCCTCGTGGGGGTTTCCCTCAAGTGTAAAATTTTACTAAGAAGAGAAAGAGGAGGAAACACGAATCAAAAAATTGACACAATCAAAATAATGGGAAAGACGTGAGGCATGATCCATAGAACAACTTGTATGAATCGGGTGGTATACGTACAGCTTCTGAAGAGAAAGAGAGGAAAAGAACAGCTACACACTGATCTGTGATGAAGTACTGCAAGCTACATTATGGAATGTACTACAAAGTATTTATTTTACACATAAAGAAAAGTAGATTTGTTGTGGAATACAAAGGGGAAGGAGAGACAAAAATTTTACTATAAAACAAAGAGATAATGTGTGTCACCCCACAAGACCATCATCAATCTCATTGGCCAATAGGACTTCTTAACTGAAAACGCTTTATATTACTAAAGGAGTAATTCCTGAGTGCAGGATACGTTATTACAAATGTTGTTCACCAACATTAATTAGCCTTTTACTATGTCAACTACTATGCTAATACCTTACATATACTCTCTTATTTAATCTTCACAATAACAATGTAAGGTAAGTACTACTGTCCTCATTTTATAGATGCTCAAAGAAGTTAAGTAATTTGACCATGATCACACAACTACGAAGTTGCAGGGGCAGGATCCATAATGCTAAAGTAGTTAACGCTTTTAACTACTACACTAGATAGTTTAAGGCTTAAACTGAAAGGGTCCCAACTGCCTGAGAGTAAATTCTGAATTTTAGTCTTTAGAGGAAAGTCAAAGAACACCAACTACCTACTGAGTATCTCCAATAAATATTAAAATGCCTAGAGTATTCAAAGCACCACAGTAAGTACATACAAGGATGACAAGCAGAAGTAAAGACAGACACTACTGTGTGATTTGGGGGCGGGGGGACAATCCTCATACAGGCTGAGAAGTAGGCGGAGTCAGAAAAGGCTTTTCAGAAAAAAGAACATCTAGGCTGAAACCTAAAGAATGAGTAGGAGTTGGGTGCAGTGGCAGGCGCCTGTATTCCCAGTTACTCAGGAGGCAGGAGGATGGCTTCAGCCAAGGAGTTCAAGGCCAGCCTAGGCAACATAGCCCCCATCAAAAAAGCCACCCAAACAAAAACACTTCTTTTTTTAAAGTAAATGATGGCCAAGCATGGTGGCTCACACTTGGGAGGCCAAGGCAGGAGGATTGCCTGAGCCCAGGAGGAGTAGTCTGAGACCAGCCTAGACAACACACTGAGACCCAGTCTCTAACAAAATAATAATTAGCTGGGCATAGTGAGAGGGTCACTTGAGCCTGGCAGGTGGAAGTTGCAGTGAGCTGTGATTACACCACCGCACTCCAGCCTGGGTTACAGAGCGAGATTCTGTCTCAAAAGAAGGAAAAGAGGAGATGGGAGGGGAGAGAAGAGGAGAGAGGGGAGGGGGAGAGAGGAGGGGAGAGGAGAGGAGGGGAGAGAAGAAAAGGAGGGAAAGGAAGAGGGAGGGAGGGAGGGAAGGAGTATAGGAATGGAGGGAGTAGGGCCGGGAAAGGTGGCTCACGCCTGTAATTCCAGCACTTTGGGAGGCCAAGGCAGGCAGATTACTTGAGATCAGGAGTTCGAGAACAGCCAGGCCAACACAGCGAAACCCCATCTCTACTATAATAAAAATAGAAACAATTAGTCGGGTGTGGTAGTGCATGCCTGTAATCCCAGCTATTCAGAAGGCTGAGGTACGAGAATCACTTGAATCCGGGAGGCAGAGGCTGCAGTGAGCTGAGATCACACCACTGCACTCCAGCTTGGGTGACAGAATGAGACTGTCTCCAAAAAAAAAAAAAAAGAAAGAAATGAGTAGAACTCAGCATTGCCTATACAACTACTTCAAGCATACCATATTCAAAACCCATTCCCCGCCCCAACACCAAATCTAAAACTTCCTCCTGCTCCTCAACATTGTCTATGTGAGTGAATCATGACCTCAATCACCAACTTACTTTTTACCATAAATATTTAATTTAAACATCTACTAAATGCCAGATACAAGATAGTAAAATATAAATTAGGTGTGAAGGTAGCCTTGATTGATACAGTACTGTATTTCACCTGAAGGGGTCAAGGAAGGCTTCTAGAAAAGATAACATACTAACTGAATTTTGAAGGGTGAGTTGGTGCACAGAGGGTGAGAGTTGGCAACACACAGAATGATAGGCACATTCATTCCATCCTTAGTGCCACTGCCCTAGTGCAGAGCCTCATTGTGTACTACAGTAATTCAGGCAGTAATAATCTCCCAACTATTCTTCCTTCTTCCTGTCTCAGCAAGCCTATCTAATCTAGCGTACACTACCCAAAATGATTATTAGAAAGGGAAGAAAAAATGAAAGGAGGGGGTAAACCTAAATCTAACCGTTTAAAATCGTTCACTGACTCTAGAGTAAGGATGAGGCCAAATTCCCCACACACCATTATCTGCCCCCTTTTACAATCGACCTCATCTCCAGCCTGTCCTCATTACAGCCACGTGAAACGTACTTTCCCTGGCTCTTCTATGCCCCTGCACCTTTACTCATGCTACTCTTTCAAGGTTCAGCTCAAGGTTACATACATGCTCTTTCAAGTATTCCCCATTACTCCCAGGTTGAGGTGGGGTCCCTCCCTCTAGGCTCTTACTGCACTCCCATGACACCCTGGCTATTGCTCATGGTACAATATAAACTCACAAATTTGCCATCTCTTTCTTCCCTAGACTATGTACTTTTTTTTTTTTTTTTTTTTTGAGACACAGCCTCTCATTGTCACCACGGCTGGAGTGCAGTGGCACAATCTCGGCTCACTGCAACCTCCGCCTCCTGAGTTTAAGCAATTCTTCTGCCTCAGCCTCCCGAGTAGCTAGGATTACAGGCACCCACCACCACATCCAGCTAATTTTTTGTATTTTTCAGTAGAAACAGGGTTTCACCATGTTGGCCGGGCTGGTCTCAAAGTCCTGACCTCGTGATTCGCCAGCCTCGGCCTCCCAAAGTGCTGGGATTACAGGCATGAGCCACCGTGCCTGTCCGACTATGTACTTCTTAAAAAGGAGGGTTATAGCTTGTTTTATCTCTGTCCCCTACATGCAGCACAATGCCTGGCAAACAGCAGACCAACACACACTAAGCAACCTGAGCATTCTATGCTAAACCCATCAGATGAAGATCCATTAGGATGTTAATGGGGATGTCTGAAGTGATCAACCACCTAACAAGAACGGGCATCAGCTGAACCTAGGATAGACTTCACCCACCACAAGTTCCAGTTATTTACTTGACCAAGCACCTGTACTCAGACTGGGAAACCTTTTAATTACACTTTTTAAGCTATTACTAAATTTGGTTACATAGTATTATAAAGGTAATAGCCATCAAAATCACAAATGTAAATGCTCAAACTTTTACCCAGCAACTGCACTTCTAGAAATCTATCCAACAGAAATATTCTCATAGGTACTCAAAGATGTATACACAATGCTTTCACTCAAGAACTGTAATACAAAAAAAAAAAAACTAATTAAAAAGATCAAGCCATATAACAACTATGATCCCATTAAATATATATACATGGATAGGCTGGGCACCATGGCTCATGCCTGTAATACCAGCTACTCTAGAAGCCAAGGTGGGAGGACTGCCTGGGTCCAGGAGTTCAAGACCAGCCTGGGCAACACAGCAAGATACTATCTCAAGAAAACATTTTTTTCTGAAGGATGTCTATATATCAAACTATTAATGGTGTTTATCCTATTTTTGTGCTATGACTGAATTCCAATTTCCTACCAGTCTTTAGCTCACAAAAGATAAAGAGAAAAAAAATTATACTTTTTATCATATCTCTTTCCAACAAGCCCTAATAGTTGGTGTAAGTGCTCCTGAACAATCCTAAAATCAGCGACTTCTTGAAGATTTTAAGAATTCTAAAGGAGGCCAGGCACGGTGGCTGATGCCTGTAATCCCAGCACTTTGGGAGGCCGAGGCGGGCGGATCACAAGGTCAGGAGATCGAGACCATCCTGGCTAACACGGTGAAACCTCGTCTCTACTAAAAATACAAAAAAAAAAAAATTAGCTGGGTGTGGTGGCAGACGCCTGTACTCCCAGCTACTCAGGAGGCTGAGGCAGGAAAATGGCGTGAACCTGGAAGGCAGAGCTTGTAGTGAGCTGAGATGGCACCACTGCACTCCAGCCTGGGGGACAGAGCGAGACTCCGTCTCAAAAAAAAAAAAAAAAAAGAATTCTAAAGGTCCATGGCCAAATTCCTGAGTTCCCACTGAAACCTACTTTATCCCTTTAGAGAAAAGTCAATTAATGACTTTTAAAAGTACATTTTTCCGATGCCAATAAAATGTTAAGTCTTATATGTTAATGTTAATACTTATATCCATTTTTCATTCTCTTGGGAGGCAAGGGGTAAGGAGTAAATCACTAAGTGCAAAAAAAATACAGTCCAATTTTTTGGAGACATGCTTAAGGTCTTCAAAGAGCTTCAGTTCTCCATGGTAACAAATGGAGAGTTTAATGAAACTTTCCTGACAGTTCAACTTATTAGGCTAGTATTTATTTTCTTTTTTTTTTGAGACGGAGTCTCTCTCTGTTGCCCAGGCTGGAGTGCAGTGATGTGATCTCAGCTCACTACAACCTCCACCTCCCAGGTTCAAGCAATTCTCCTGCCTCAGCCTCTTGAGTAGCTGGGACTACGGGCATGCACCACCATGTCCAGCTAATTTTTTCTGTAATTTTTTTTTTTTTTTTAAAGTAGAGACAGGGTTTCACCATGTTAGCCAGGCTGGTCTCAAACTCCTGACCTCAGGGGATCCGCCTCGGCCTCCCAAGGTGCTGGAATTACAGGCGTGAGCCACCGCGCCCAGCCCAGACTGGTATTTCTATGAAGTGTCTCTCCTAGACTAGCAAACCAGAAACTAGCTACAGTAAAGAGGCATTGAGCCTCTTTCCCTTCACACCCTCTGGTGGAGGTGCTAACAAACAGTCACAAAGGCCAAATAACAAGTAGCAAGAGGAAAGTCTGGATATGAGTTGTTAGCAATTTTTGGTTTAACGTCCTAACAACAAAATTGTTATTCATCTTTTTTATTCCCTAATACTTTAACCAAGTCAAACCTTAAGCTGTTCCCTTTTTAAAAAGGAATTAAAAGGTGAGGGACTCCATTAAGTTTGATGTCACTCAAGCAACTTTTTCCAAATAAGAGCAGAATCTGCTGTAATTAAAATTCAGAGTAAGATCTCATTTTGGATTCCTGGTTCAAGTTACAAGAACCAGAGTTTTTAAAATAACATTTAGATAAAACTGCATTCAATCTACCTCCACTTTACATTTCCTGACTCTCAAAATCTTGGAAAGAAACTTTAATTGTAAAAAAATTACAGCCAGGAAAATAAAAAAAGGGCAAGTTCACAGTCAACAACGATAAAATACATAACTAAATAATTTCCTAGTAAAGGGCTTTCAAATGTTAACACTCTGTGGAAGCGGCTTAAAATCTTGGAAAAGCAAGGCTTGCAGAAAGTAACAATTATTAAACAACTATTTTGCCACACTGTGCTACTAAATGGGGAAACAAGTATTTAAAAGGTCTCCTCCACCTTAAAGGGACTCTTTGCATAAAGGTTTAAAATCTTTATATAAAATGTCTGATTTCTTTCTTTCAGACTGCCCAAACTCATTTGTTTTTCATTCATAAACATGAGCTGTGTTTTCTACTTTGGTCAAGTCAGTTTCCGCACTCTATTTTAGCTTTACCTTTATTCTACCAAAGACAAGAAAATGCTTAATAAAGAAAAATATATATTGCAGCTCTTTTTGGAGCCCAGGTATTTTGGCAAATCACACCTTTTGGCTTACTTTCTCCTAGGTATTTTGTTCTACATCCTAAAAGGCACAAGGCTTAGCAAAGAAACAAATAACAGTTACCCCCTGCCATACTAGTCCTCTCCTATGACCCACAATTCTCCCCTCAACCTGCAAGTGACACCCAAGGATATCACTTACCTCCTATATCTTCTGATAGCCTTCAAACGCTGGTGAATGCTAGTACAGTGGATATTTCTCTTTTCTAATTCACACTGTCTTCTACAGCCATAGTGTGGTTCAACTGAGTTTTGATCTCACATTTCAGGGAATGGGAAGTACTGATGAGGGAATCTTGTGTTATAAACTATTGTTCTGCACAACTTTTAGCATGCCCAGAGGCTTATCAGCATAAAAACTATAATTTAAACATACATCTTCAGAAGCAACATGAGAACTAAAAAAAGTCTTAAAACAGACTTCCAAGAAACAGTTATAAAGTCCAATTTTAGGAAAAAGACATGGTCCAAGTGTTCTTTGCACTAACACAGTAGGCAAGCCAGGTTGTTTGGGGCCATTTTACTTAAGAACCTGCCCTGTACTCCTTTCTTAAGGTAAGTAAATAAAGAGGCACTAAGGTTAAATATGCTTCCCAAGACGTAGAATAATCAAATCAATCAAGTAGAAACATTTAAAATGAAGAGTACGAACGAAAAGCTGCTTTAAAACTCTAAGTAAGACAAGCAAGGGGCCGGGCCGGATGGCTCCTGCATGTAATCCTAGCACTTTGGGAGGCTGAGGCAGGTGGATCACCTGAGGTCAGGAGTTCAAGACCAGCCTGGCCAACATGGTGAAACCCCATCTCTACTAAAAATAGAAAAAAATTAGCCAGGCATGGTGGTGGGCACCTGTAATGCCAGCTACTCGGGAGGCTGAGGTAGAAGAATTGCTAGAACCCTAGGGGCGGAGGTTGCAGTGAGCCCAGAACGTGCCATTGCACTCCAGCCTGGGCAACAGAGCAAAGATTCTGTTTCAAAAAAAAAGACAAGATTGAATGCTCCTGTTGCTCAGGAGGCTAAAGCAGGAGGATCACTTGAGCCCTGGAGTTCAGGCACTCTAAACTGTAGCGCACATGATTACATCTATGCATGCCAGCCTGGGAATCACAGCCAGACCCGGAGACCTCATCTCTAAAATGAAAAAGAAACAATCTCTAAACCACTCAGTAAGATTTACTCTGGGGCAATTAACAGACAACCACATACTTAGTTTGCCCTAGTCCCTCCCCTCTAAACTCAAGGGATGAAACGGAGAGGTCTTTGTTGGGGGGTGGAGAGGGACAATAAAACGTAAAACTATATACATCTATCTAGAAAGAAAGTCGCTTATCTCTGTCTTAATGGACTCGCCAAGAATAAAAAAATAGCCCCTACCTATCTCCCCACCAGCTGAAAAAATATAAAAGGAATAAGCATTACTCTTTAAACATGGCGTTTACTATTACTATTGTTCAGAAAATCCAGTGTGGATTAGTTTGGTGTTTTTAAGCACACTTTAAAAATTGCTTGTCTAGGCTAGGCGTGGTGGTCCATGCCTGTAATTCCAGCACTTTTGGGAGGCCGAGGCAGGTGGATCATTTGAGGTCAGGAGTTCGAGACCAGCCCGGTCAACATGGTGAAACCCCCATCTCTACTAAAAACACAAAACGTAGCTGGGCGTGGTGGCACACGCCTGTAGTCCCTGTTACTCAGGAGGCTGAGGCACAAGAATCGCTTGGACCTGGGAGGCGGAGGCTGCAATGCGTTGAGATGGCACCACTGCACTCCAGCATGGGCAACAGAACGAGACCCTGTCTCCAAAAAAAAAAAATTGCTTGTCTGATATAACAAGGAGCTAAGCTTTAATCACAGAGGGGCCTAATTAGAACCACTCAATACTAAAATGCCTTCTCAAACAACCACAACACCCCTACGTTTAGAGACTACACAAATCAGGTCGTAACAAACAGAAGGAACCTAAAACTTACTCACTTTAAAATGCAATTAAAATCTGCGGTCCACTCAATACTCTTCAGAAGATGCAGAGACAATGGTTACAATGTAGCGTTACTAGAGATGGAAGAGCAGCCTTAGTGGCAGTGAAGAAAAAAGTTTAGTACAGTTATTTCACTTTCTTCTTACCTTGATATAAGTTCACAAGTGAACTAAAGGCCTACTCATTTTTTAACTTCCAGAATTTTCCTCACCAGGAAACACTCACCTAACAAAGAGTGCTCTGCAGGTTTAACCAGAGAAATAACATGTGTAGGCAGAAGGAAAGAAAATCAGACAAAAATTTAACATCTCACGCTGGTAAAGCACCAAAGTCAAATACGAATGTTCTGAATGTGACTTTCAGAAATGATGCAAGAAAACTTCTAAAATACTTCACTTCAGTAGATTCATATAGATGGAAAGACCGAAAATCCCACCCTACCACAAAGCTCTAATAATTAACTGATCATTCTTTTAACTAGTCACAATCACAATCACAGACACTTGTATATACTCAAATGAGGTGGTCATCAGAGACAACCATCTTCATCATAATACAGACATTAAGAACCTTTGTAACATTTAATGTTTCCCTCCAAGTAGTTCAAAAAATAAAGTCAATCACCTCAAATTATGAGGTACTAACAAATACACCAAATATGCTAAAGGTCAAAAGTACGGCACACTTTGTTGCATAAACCTAGTGGAAACCCAATTCAGAATTTCACGACTGAAGGTAGTTATTCCACATTTATAATACATTTTTTAAATTCCCAAGGGATGAGCATTTTTACCTTGCCTTATTTTTAGAACTACACATCACACTGCACATATCACATGACATGATGTAACTGTTAGCAAAGAAAATGGTCCAAACCATTGACAATGTACACGGTAAATCAGGATTAATGCATACTCAAGAATCACATTTCATATTTACTTTTTAAAAAAAATAAGTTTCTTAATTCACAATAGATTTTTTTAATTGGAAAAAATGTCTACTAAACTATGTAGAAAAAACAGAAACGTACTTTGTATTTTATAAAGTAGGAATTTACCCAATTATGGGAAAAACTGATATAAAGAAACAGATAAAGGAATAATATACTTCTAAAACTACAGGATTAAAAGTAAAAATTTTCTAGATCAAAACCGAAATGCTAATAAATACACTTAGTATTAGGCAGAAAACAATTACTACTCAAAAGTATTCACTGTTGATAGAAGGTTTAAAAAACAGTTTTAACTGACAACGCCTGTAGACAATTGAAATTTTCTAAATTGGTCAGACGGTATGCTAGAAAAGGAACCAAGTAGAGCGTATAGAAAAGAGGAAAGGGAAAACACACCCACTTAAGCCTTTGTAAATAGTGGTCCTTTAACTGACCCAAAAAGCAGAGAAAATAGAAATTACAGACCACCCTGACAAACGGAAAACATATTCTAACGTACTAGTTTCCATACTTCAAAGGACTTTCAAGACGAAGTTCAGTAGCAATCTATAACTATATCATGATTATGCAAGGCAAAGATTATGTAATTTTATCGTTTATTTTAAAACGTTCTACGACTCTAAAACTAAAACAAGTAAAACGTTTTGATCTCTCCAAAGCGAAAAGGAAAGGTTCCTCTGAGCTGCAATTTAAAAATATAAATACACACCTCAAAACAAACAAAAAAACACAATGATTGCTAGCCACGTGACAAAGGAGATGGCAACACCAGGATTGTGAATGGAGGGGAGGGAGGCGAGGCTGGAGGAAAAGAGATTTCTCGGAACTTTGGAGACCGCGGGAGTTGGTCTGTCGACCCTAGGGGCACTAAACTCCAGCCCCTACGAGTTGTGCTTCTAACACCCTCAAGTACAATTTTATTAATAGGTCACAGAAAATGCTCCAGTGACCTCCAGGATAAAGGGGGGTGGGGGGGACCGAGGAAGAGGAAAGAGCAATTTAAAGTGGCGCCATCATGTCACTCACTCCTTCTCCCCTAAAGCAATCAATAAGCAATAGTTAAGTAACACGTTTCTCTACAAATCCACTTTGGGATTCCAATAGTGGAAAACAAGAGGATTTTTAAGTAAAACACGGGAGTAGGGTTGTTTATCGTATGGAAAAAAATCAAACTATTTGCTAAGAATCAAAAGACCGTCAGCCGGAAAACAGGCCCCCCAAAAGGCAGAAAGATTCTAACTCACTTAAAAGCAAATAAATGCCTCTTCCTCTTTAGTTAAAAAAAAAAAAAAAAAAAAAAAGTCCGCCTGAGGGAGACTACATCTGAAAACGTAAGTGACCTGAATTTACAGGCAACAAAAATAATAAATGAAACAATCAGAGTTTTGATACAAACCGTGCAACGCGCCAAGACGTGTGTTTCGAGCAGAGAAAGGCCTTTTGCAGTCAAGAGAAGTTCAAAGCGAGAGCCAGAGTTTGTTTGGGGGGTTCTTTTACGGGAATAAATCATGTTCTCCAGGCCGCCTTTTTAAATAGAACGCCAAAGGAAAAGCTGGCGAACGAGGCGGCAGCTGCTGGGGAAGGGCCCCCGCACACCCCCGCCCTTGGGGCGACTCCCAGCCCGGACCCGCAGCGGGGAAGCCCGGAGAGGCCATTTAAAGTTCCGGGGGTTTTTTCTACCCTGCCCTGCCTTTCTAGTTACAACTAACAAAGAGAGAGAGAAATGGGAGCCACAGGGAGAGCGAGGAGAAGGAGAAAGGGCAGCAGGAGGAGGAGGAGAGGAGCAGCAGCAGCACCTACCACGTGATGGAGGAGCGTAGCCCGGGCGGATTCAGCCCCACAAAATGGGCGCAGTTTGCAAACAGCCCCCCGGCCTGGGCGCCGAGGGCCAGCGGCGGGCGGGGGCGCGCGGCGGCGGCTCCGGCCCGGGCCCGCCGCTCTCCTCCCCCCGGCGCCCGGAGCCGCCCTGACTTTCCGGGCGGGGGGGCGAGGCGGAGGGGGAGGGGAAGGCGGCGGCGGGGAGCGGCTGCTTTTTCTTCTCTTTCGGGCCCTTTCTCGGCCTTCCTCCGCACCGACAGGGCCCGAGCACGGCCGGGGACCGCAGCCCGGCCGGGAGGGCTGGCGGGCGGGCGGGGGCAGAGGGTGAAGCCGCCCCCCCGCCCCGCACAAACAAGCACCGCCGTCTGCAGCCCGAACCCGCACCCAGGCCGCCACCCTCGGCCGCCTCTTTCCAGCCGGGGAGCGCGCTTCAGCCGCCCCCCGCGCCGCCGCGGCGAGACGAGTCGGCTTCGCTACGGTGCTCGGTTCTCCCGCCGGCTCCGCGAGCGGTGGCGGCGGTGGTGGCGGCACTGGGAAAATGGCGGCCGAGCTCCTTTTCCCTCCCCCCCTTTAATCTGAAGCGGAGGGAGAATGGAGCGAGCGAGCGAGCGGGCGAGCGCCGGGGACACGGGGAGGAGGGACAGCAGCGCCTCCGCCGGCTGCGGCTGCGGCGGCGAAGGGCCGCTCCACCCCGGCGCGCCGCCAGGGGGCGCCCGCCGCGCCGCCCCCGCGGGCCGCCAGGAGGCGCGGCCGCCGCCGCCTCAGTCATGGCTCCTCGCCGTGGCCGATGTTTTTGTACCTCCATCTGCGGAGGCCGCGGCGCCCGGCCCCAGCTGCCCCGGACGTGCGGCGACGGCACGCAGCACTGCGGCAGGGGGAAGCCAGCCCTCGCTGCGGCCGAGGTGAGTCTAACCTGAGGCACTGACGCCGTCACATTCCCTCCGTGCTGGGGCCGGCGGTGCGGCTCGCCGGTTGAGGGGCAGGGCGGGCCGGCGCCGCGGAGCGAGAGGACGTGAGCGAGGAACTGTTTGCACTGTGTAGTAAAGAGGCTAAGGCCGTCGGCGCCACACTATTCCAAGGGCTAACCCTGCAGAAAGCTCCCTGACCAGTGAAGCGGCTGCCGCCGCCCGCCCTTTGTCCCTAGCAGCCAGCCTCCGTACACTGCAGCACGGCTGGGCACTAGCCCCAGCACCGCGCTCCGCAGCCACCAGAGTTGGGCGGGGTGGAGCGGGCTTGGGGGGGCGCACGTAGTCACTGCGCAGGCCCAAGCCAGGGCCCGCGCCGGGCCAGCCCGGGAAGGGGCAGCCGGGAGCCAGAGGGGAAGTGATGGCCCCGCCGGCGCCGGGCCCGCTGGGAACTGTAGTTTTCGTGAAGAAACAAGCGTCTTGTTTTGGGTGTCATGGCTTGGCAGATCCGCCAAAACAGGCAAATGGCATTACACAATGAGTATTTATGCTTCCTGCCGCCACCAAAAGGAAGTTCACTGCCATGCTAAAAGTTTAACAAAGAACTCCATAGAGAAACACAAATCTCACAACAAAAAGCTAACTTCCCACCTCGTTACCAGAGTTGATTTAAAGTGGTGGCACCTTATCATTTCTCATGACCAGTTTATCAGTACAGAACTTTATATTGTCCCCAAAATAGGGCCTTAAAATAATGGAACCTTTCCTAGACTTAAAGAATTCAGAAACATAATGTAATACAAAGTGTAATTCTACCACCCTTTAAAGAAAAAGTTGCCAAAAGATGAGTGCAGTATCTTGAGATTTAAAAGACTAATCTAGGATTCATCAAAACTAGCTTAAATGACTGAAGAAAAAAAATCGTTCGAATCATTAAATCATCAAATTCGGCAGATAAGAAGGGTATGTATGCTCTACTACCAAAAAGGAAGACTTTTGTGGCTTACCAGAACCAATATCCGGCATTATACATCACTTCTGCTTATCAAAAAACACCCTCACAGTCGTTATAGAACGGTTTTAGTCTTCCCACAAAGTTACACTAACTCACCTGCCCCTGCAACATCTGCAGCTAGGTTTCTGCGAGTTTCCATTTGTACTCTTAAAATCACACTCTCAAGCATAGTCATGGTTCTCAAATATCAAAAGCAGGCAGTTTAGAGTCATAGGGTCAAATTTATACAAACAATAAACTAATATATGTAAACATATTTGTATACACATCCAAAAGAGGTCTTTAGTCTTGGATTTTTAACTTACAACCCTGGGGAAAAACTTTAATTGACTTTTTTAATGTACACACATACACATACACATATAAATAGTAATTCCACAAAATACAGCAGAAGGGTATTGGACCAATAGATGGCGAACTAGAGCCCCAATCTGAGGCTTCTGAAATCTAAATTAGCAGAATGAAAAACACCAAATAAGGCAAAGCCCTTTGCAGCGTATACTTAAATATTAAATTCAGACACACCATAACAAAATAATCCTACTAGTGCACCAAATTTTTAAGACTCAAGTGTCAGATTTAATTAGGCAACCAAATAAGCAAGATTATATGAAATACATTTTTCTAATGTAGTTGAAAAGTGGAAATGCTCATTTTTAAAACCATGCATTTGGGGGAAATATCAATTCCAGCTTCCCCTTTCTCTCATTGCTTAGTGCAAAAGTCAAGAGTTCACAGGGTTTACGGCACTTAAATCAGTCAACCTGTTGTATATTCTTATCTAAAATCAGACATCTTTCTTCCTAGGCACAAACTTTTACTTTTCTTTTTCTGACAGGATCCTGCTCTATCGCCCAGGCTGGAGTGCAGTGGTGCAATCACAACTCACTGCAGCCTCCCAGGCTCAGGCAATCCTACCTCAGCCTCTTGAGTAGCTGGCACCACAGGCATATGCCACTATGCCCAGCTATTTTTTTTTCCATCTCTCTTTTTTTTTTTTTGGTAGATACAGAGTCTCCCTATGTTTGCCCAGGCTGGTCTCGAACTCCTGGACTCCAGTGCTGGCATTACAGGCATGAGCCACTACACAAAAATCTTATGAAGAGAAATAAATTTTCTTAAATTTCCCCCCAAAAAATAGTGGATGTCCAAAAGGCTGATTGAAAACACCTACACACAACATAAAACAAAAAAAGATTTAAAGAAAAAGGCCTGGTGCAGTAGCTCACTCCTGTAATCCCAGCACTTTGGGAGGGTGAGGTGGGAGGATCACTTGAGCTCAGGAGTTGGAGACCAGCCTAGGCAACATAGTGAGACCCTATCTCTACAAAAAAATTTTTTAATTATCCAAGTGTGGTAGCATGTGCCTACAGTCCCAGCTACTCCAGAGGCTGAGAGGACTGCTTGAGCCTGGGAGGTTAAGGCTGCAATGAGTCATGATCATGCCATTGTAGTCCAGCTTGGGCAACAGAGCAAGACCTCGTCTCAAAATGAAAAGTGATTTAAAAAAAAAAAACCCAACACATTTCAAATCACTCTTGGAATAGTCATGTTGACTCTCCAATATCCACTCTATTCTGATTAGTTTTAACCCATTCTCTTTGCCAATGATTGGTTAGGAATGGCCATAAGATATGAGAAGAAGTCCCCTGGACAGCCTCCAAAAGAGAACTGTGAGAAAAGGTTCTTCAATCCTAAAAATGATGAAGGAAAAAGTCCCTCTTCCTCAGACAGTGACACCTCAAAACTGCTACAGTCACCTTTGCAGCAAGCCTGAAGATGCCACCAACATCAAAGGGAATAGAGAGTTGGCAAGAAACTTGGTCCGTTGTGATAGCATTAAGCCACTGTATCAACCAATCCTGACAATCTGCATGACTTCTGGATTTCCAGCCACATTAGAACAATGTAACAATAAACATTTATTAATTGTTTAAGCCAATTTGAGTTAGGTTCCTTATAAATGAAGTCAAAAAACAATGATTAAGTTCCAATGTTTTTTAGTATTTGTATGTTACTTTATGATTACAGTATTTTATATAACTAATCTTATTATTTCTTCCTCAGAAAAGACATTCCATGGCCAGGCACGGTGGCTCACACCTATAATCCCAGCACTTTGAGCCAATGTGAGAGTATTGCTTGAGCCCAGGAGTTTGAGAACAGCCCGGGCAAAACAGCAAGACCTCACTCATCTCTTCAAAAAAAAAAAAAAAAAAAAAATGTGGCCGGGGGTGGTGGCGTACGCCTGTAGTCCAAGCTACTCAGAGGCTGAGGCAGGAGGATCACTTGAGCCCAGGAGGTCAAGGCTGCAGTGAACCATGATCACGCCACTGCACTCCAGCCTGGGCAACAGAGCAACACCCTGTCTCAAAAAAAGAAAAGAAAAAGGAAGGGAGAAAGGAAAGAAAGAAAAAAGAAAAGGTATTCCCTCTTATACACAACTCTGTACCCATCCATCTTTGTCTGTGTTTTCTCTACCTAGAAAAAGAGGACCATCCCTTGTTACCACCATTCCTTGTTCATTCCTCTCTCCAATCCACCTACAACTCATATTATCCTCTTATATTCCACCACACCACTGTTATCATCTACTTATTTCACTTGACAATAATGTAGGCCAGGCGCGGTGGCTCACGCCTGTAATCCCAGCACTCCGGAAGGCCAAGGTGGGCAGATCACCTGAGGCCAGGAATTCGAAACCAGCCTAGCCAACATGGTGAAACCCCATCTCTACTAAAAATATAAAAATCAGCCAAGCATGGTGGTCCACACTTGTAGTTCCAGCTACTCGGGAGGCTGAGACACGAGAATCACTTGAGCCCGGAAGGCAGAGGTTGCAGTGAGCCAAGACCATATCACTGCACTCCAGCCTAGGCGACAGAAGGAGACTCTGTCTCAAAAAAAGAACCAATAATGTACAGAGTTGGCACTACATTACCCTTGGTTAAATGCTCTCTGTAATTCCTCTGAGGTTGTTTTCATATACCAGTCTTGCCACCTCAAGCCATCCTGAAAGCCCTTGCAGGCAGGAACTGTGGTTGTTCTAATTTAAGATCTATAACTCTCATCTATAGATAATAAATGTATTCCAAAAAGGCACTTTCTACCTTCCCTACCACAGGCCTTCTAAACAAGGCAGAAATTCCTAAACAGAATAATCTCTCACAAATTCAGTACCTCGTATGTCCAAACTAATCTCAAAAGAACAATGAATAACTTTTTTTGTACTTAAAAAAAAAGCAATTATTATATATTAACTCGGGACAAGTCCTAAAGCCTAGACCATTTGGTTTCAAAAGCACAGGGACCCATTTTTTTTTTTTGTTACTTACCTAGGACCTAGCCCAGGACCTGGCACAAAAGAGACACATCATAAGAACTGACTGAATAAATGAAAAAGGTAGAGTGTAGTACTTAAGCACACAGGACCCAGGGTAGCCCCAGATTCTAATCCTGTCTCCCTCACTTGTTATTTGTGTTACTTTGGGCAAAGTACTTATTCTGCTCTGTAAAATGGAGATAGTAATACCACCTACCTCTTAAGTTTAACTATTTTTATTAGTGAAAGAAGCTGTTTTCCACAGTTCTAAACTTTAAAGGTTAAAATCTGAGTTAAGCAAAAATCAGCACCTCTTTCCTAATTCAAACTTCAAATACCTATCTTCTTAGGACTTGGACCTAATTAAAAAAAAAAAGAAGAAAAAAAGCTTGGACGTGGTGACTCGTGCCTGTAATTCAGGAGACCAAAGCAAGTGGATCACCTGAGGCCTGGAGTCTGAGACCAGCCTGGGCAACATGGCGAAACCCCGTCTCAACTAAAAATACAAAAATTAGCCCGGCATTGTGGCACATGCCTATAGTCCTAGCTACTTGGGAGGCTGAGACAGGAGAATTGCTTAACCCAGGAGGTGGAGGATACAGTGAGCCAAGATCACGCCACTGCACTCCAACCTGAGTGACAGAGCGGGACTCTGTTTCAAAAAAAAGAAAAAAAAAATCCCGGTCTAGAGTCTAGCAAACAATGTTTTCATTCATGAACTTAGATAACACTATACATAAAAATACTTTTAGCTCCCTAAAAACATATTCTAATTCTGAGAACAATTACTTACAATCATAAATCTAATTAATGCCACATTAAATACTTAAAATACATTTAATTCAACAAAAATCTAGTGAGTACCTATTAAGCTCAAGAATTTATTCTAGATATCACAGAAATGAACATATAAGCCTACGTAAAAACCAATATTAAAATTATGAAAGAAACATCTTTAAGCTGAAACTGAGGCATGTTCTCACATTAATATTTAACCAGCTAAATATTAAATAGAAAACCAGAGTAAACTGAACCAAAGTGAAGAAATTTAAGTCAAAAAATTTAGGATGTAGAAGGAATATGTTCAGCCACCACATTTTATTAGTGTGAAAATGAGGCCAACAGAAGCCAGTTAAGAGACTGCCAAAGCCTCAAAGCTGGGATCAGGGTCTCTCAGTCTTCAATTCTCACTTTTCCCACTTCTAATTCACCAGTGCTACTCACTTGGTGAACTGGAAGTGCAAACATGCTAAAGACATTAAACCTAAACAATACTACCTATTTCACAGTTTCACAAGTATAAAGATTTGGCCAAATCCAAGTAGAAGAAAATCCTCATACTGATTATAATGACTACAAAGCTCAGAAATCAAGATTTTTTTTTCATTAAATGGAGGCCATAACTGATTCAAAATATCATACAGTATTTTTATGTACTGAATCCAGTAGAAACAAACTTTCAGTAAGATTAAACAAAAGCATTTCATAAATGGCAAAGTATTACAAAAATGCATAGCATTCTTTCATTTCAATCCAACCTAACAAGATCTTTTCCTCCTCATACTACTGATATAAATTGCAAGATTTACATAAAGATATTATTTTACCATCTCACCACAGAACTGACCCAATAATTCATACAAAAGAAAAACTAATTATTAGGCAGCCTCCTGATTTAACTGTGTTAGTAATGAGAACACTACTGTTATAGGTTAAACCTAAATGTACTAGTAAATCTAGAAATAATTTATTTTGGGATAATTCGGAAGAGCATTAAAGCTCAACTGAATACAATTATATCACTAAAAGAAACAAGTCAGGTTCTCTCAGGCCATCAGCTATTGTTAAAATCTAACACCCAAGGTTGTTGGTCTTCTCCACAGTGGTGGATTTAATAGCAGCTACCAGCACTCATTTCTAGTGCAAGAAGTTTAACCAGGATTTTATACGAACATTTTAATAAAGTTCCTCAATGAGTTTACACACACACACATACACACACACACACCCTGATTATTTTGGTGAATTTTAGTTAATTCTAATGCTTCTAACTTTAGTTTAGAATATTTTAAAATTCTCAAATAACTACAATGTGTGGTTAACCCTGAAAGTTCAATGACCAAACATAGAAGGAGCATTCTAATATACTGATTTTGCAGATGAAGCAATCTACGCAGGACCCAAATGTTTTATCAGGTAATGAAGTTGAATGTCAGAATTTGCCCAAAACGTGCCAAGAAACTACCTGAGTTCTTTTCCAAAGGAAACATAAAGGTAAATATGCAGAACTTCAAGGCAGCTGTGAGCAGCCAAGCTGTGGAGGGCCTGATAAAAGTGAGTCCGAAGGAAAAATATTCAAAGAGAAAAGGAGACAGCAGGTGTACAAGGCAAAACACACCTTAAATAATGTTTTTACAGGCCAGGTGCAATGGCTCACACCTGTAATCCCAGCACTTTGGGAGGCTGAGGCAGGTGGATCACAAGGTCAGGAAATTGAGACCATGGTGAAACCCCATCTCTACTAAAAACACAAAAAATTAGCCGGGCATGGTGGGGGGCACTTGTAGTCCCAGCTACTTGGGAGGCTGAGGCAGCAGAATGGCATGAACCATGTGTGTGTATATATATATATATAACGTCAGTTACTGATTCTAAGTTATGATGCAACATGTAAAATCTTGTTCTAACGGCATGGCAAACCTAGGGATTTTGGAAGATGGCAGACCTGTTTCCTCCAATGAAGCAGCATACCATTCTCAGAAAGGGAATTACTTTTTTTTTTTTTTTTTTTTTTGTGAGACAGTCTCGCTCTGTTGCCCAGGCTGCCAGGCTGGTGTGCACTGCACAATCTGGGCTCACTGCAACCTCCGCCTCCCGGGTTCAAGCGATTCTCCTACTTCAGCCACCCAAGTAGGTGGGACTACAGGCGCATACCACCATGTCCGGATAATTTTTGTATTTTTAGTAGAGATGGAGTTTTGCCATGTTGGCCAGACTGGTCTCAAAATCCTGACCTCAGGTGATCCACCCACCTCAGCCTCCCAAAGTGCTGGGATTACAGGTGTGAGCCACCACATCCGGCTTAGAACATTACTTTTAACCCACTAATTCTTGGATTCCTGAACTTGGTTCTATGTACACTCATGAACATACACCTACAAACAAGGGAGTAACCAAAGCCACTGAATATATACAGGAGCAACATTTTTGGAGTATCAATTTAATCAATGATTGTAGTAAAATCAGATGTACTTTTGTTAAAATAAACACAAATATATTACAGGTTGAGCATCCCTAATCTGAAAATCCAAAATCTGAAACTCTTTGAGTGCCAACATGACACCTCAAATAGAAAATTCCACACGTGACACCTTTGCTTCTGATGGTTCTCATCAGAAACATTGTTTATTTCATGAACAAAATTATTTAAAATAGTGTATAAAACTGTTCGGTTGTGGTAGCTCATGCCTGTAATCCTAACAATTTGGGAGACCGAGATGGGAGGATCACTTGAGCCCTGGAGTTCAAGACCGGCCTGGGCAACATAGTAAGACCCTATCTCTGAAAAAAAAAAAAAAATTAAGGCCAGGTGCAGTGACTCAGGCCTGTAATCCCAACACTTTGGAAGGCCATGGCAGGTGAATCGCTTGAGCTCTAGAGTTCAAGACCAGCCTAGGCAATGTGGCAAAACCTCTCTCTACCAAAAATACAAAAAATTAGCCAGGTGTGGTGGCATGCGCCTGTGGTCCTAGCTACACAGGAAGCCAAGATGGGAGAATCACTTGAGCCTGGAAGGTGGAGGCTACAGCGAGCAGAGATGGCGCTACTGCACTCCAACCTGGGTAACAGAATCAGACCCTGTCTCAAACAACAACAAAAAAAATTGGCTGGGCTTGGCACCGTGCATCTCTACCAGCTAGCACCAGCTACCTGGGAGGCTGAGTTAGGAGAATGACTTGAGCCCAGGAGTTCTAGGCTGCTGTGAGCTAGGATCACACCACTGCACTCCAGCCTAGGCAACAGTATGAGACATCATCTCTTAAAGAAAAAGGTAAAAAAAAGAAATTATCTTCAAGCTATGTGCATAATGTATACATGAAACATAAAATTTCATGTTTAGATTTGGGTCCCATCTCCAAGATAGTACATTATGTAAATGCAGATATCCCAAAATCTCAAAAATCTGAAATCCAAAAAACTTCTGGTCCCAAGAATTTCGGATAAGGGATATTCAACGTATACAGGGCAAAATGCAAAATTCTCACTGTTTCAAGATAGAAAAGGAGTCTTCAGAGAGATACGTCCTGCTTATAACAAACTGCTCCAAACAGCCCTAGACCCTGAAAAGTACTTTAAGGAAAGATAAAGAGGCACTGGTTTAGACCATTTATAGATAAATAAGCATGGCCAAAACCCCTGAATGTAATCCTTCCATGCAGAAGATAAAACCTGAAATCTAACGCATAAATTGTCATGGGTACAATACTATAAAAGAGACCATAAGCTACCGAGAACATGATAGGAATTCAGGAAATGCTAAAGGTCCTGTCTTATCTCTGTAATTCATTTACTAAGAAATCATGTATGATTTTCTCAACCACAATCTTTTTTGTTTCTGAATTAGACTGACAAAAATTATAGAATCTAATATTTAATATTTTCCACCATATTCCATATTCTCACAATCACATTTAGACACAAATTTATCTAATGAAATGTATCCCAAATGAACCAATTTTAACCAGCAGCAGAAAAAATAAAATAAAATAGTTAAATGAAACTTCTTTGGTATAGGAAGTCCTTCAGGCCAGATGTGGTGGCTCACACCTCTAATACTAGCATTTTGGGAGGTTGAGGCCAGTGGATTGCCTGAGTTCAGGAGTTCGAGAACAGCCTGGGCAACATGGTGAAAACCTGTCTCAACTAAAATACAAAAAATTAGCCAGGTGTGGCGGCATGCACCTGTAGTCCCAGTTACTCAGGAGGCTGAACCAGGAGAATTGCTTGAACCTGGCGGGAGGTAGAGGTTGCAGTGTCAGTGAGCTGAGATCGCGCCACCATACTCCAGCCTGAACGGAAGAGCAAGACTCCGTCTCAAAAAAAGAGAAAGAAATCCTTCAGCACAGAGGGTAGAAAAAAACAACTACTCACACTTCCCAGAATACCTACCATGGCAATACCAAAATATGACCATGCTTGTTAATATTTAGGCCAGGGCATTAAATATTTATAACATAATACAAACACTTGTAATCCAAATGTGAATGATTATCTTCAATTTTCAGTAAGACCCTATTAAACCCTATCATTAATATATATTCATTCATAAACATGGTGAGTACCTAATGAATTTAGTTAAACACTGTAGAATCTCTAAGGAAAGAATACTCGGTCACTTTATAAGCTATGTGGTAGTCAAGAGAAATCCTTTCTACTCCTTGATATGTTAAATGATCAAAAAATCCAAAGCTAAAAAATCATCAGAGAACAATGAAAAAATTTTAGTGGCTTTATGCTTCCAATTCCATTTTCTTCTGGCCTCTTTTCTGAAGCTTGCCTAAATCATCCCAGGAATGCTAAAATTGGGTGTTATTTATGGCATAACCAAAATGAAATAACAAAGTAAGTACCCCAAATAAAACTAGGAGAAAAAATCCAGGGAACCAAGCAGGCAGTAAGGATCTAAAGTTCTATACTTGGAACCTATACCCTGAATGTTAAATAATAGATGGTTTTTAAACAGTTGACTGCCAAGTGTGGTGGCCTGTGCCTGTAATCCTAGCTACTTGGGAGGCTGAGGTGGAGAGACTGCTTGAGCCTAGGAGTTCTAGACTAGTCTGAACAAATAGCAAGACCCTGTCTCACAGGTGGGGGCGGGCAGGGGGAAGGCAACCAAGCTGGGTGTGCCATGTGCCTCTAGTCCTAACTACTTGGGAGGCTGAGGTAGGAGGAGTGCTTGAAACCATAGGCCACTGTACTCCAGCCTAGGCAACATAGGAAGACCCTATCTCTAAAACAAACAAACATAAACAAACAAAAAGGCCGGGCATGGTGGCTCACACCTGTAATCCCAGCACTTGAGGCAGCTGAGGTGGGAGGATCACTTGAGCTCAGGAGCTCAAGACCAGCCTGGCCAACATGATAAAATTTTTGTATTTTTAGTCTCTACTAAAAACAAAAATTAGCTGAGTGTGGTGGCAGGCCTATAATCCTAGCTACTTGGGAGGCTGAGGCATGAGAATCATTTGAACCTGGGAAGCGGAGGTTGCAGTGAGCAGAGATCACACCACTGCACTCCCATCTGGGCAACAGAGCAACACTCCATCTCAAAAAAAAAAAAAAAAGTTATACCTTTAATTGTTATCCTCCTTCAGTAGTTAGGCAATTAGAATTTACTATTGCTAAATGAATGTTCAAAGTTAAACCAAAATTAGTTCAAGATGAAGCCAAGAACACATCTCAACTCATTCAATAAAGCCATTATTACTCTGATGTCAAAACCAGACACGGATATCACAAGACAACTACAGACCAATATATCTTATGAATACAGATGTAAAAGTCCTCAACAAAGCAAAATGAATCCAGCAACATATAAAGGCTTATACACCATTGCTAAGTATGATTTAATCCCAGGGATTCAAGGTTGGTTTAACACTGAAAATCAATTAATGTAATACATGGTATTAATAAAGGATACAAACCACATGATCATTTGAATAGATGCAGAAAAAGCACTTGACAAAATCCAACATGCTTACATGATCAAAACACTCAACAAAGTAGGAACTGAAGAAAACATCTTCAACCTGATAAAGAATACCTATGTGGGGAATAAAAAGAACGCCTACAAAAACCCCACAGCTAAAATCATACTTCATGGAGAGAGCCTGAACGCTTTCTCCCTAAGATCAAGAACAAAACGAGGATATCCACTCTCACCACTCTGTTCAATACTGCACTGAAGGTTCTAGCCAAGGCAGATAGGCAAGAAAAAGAAATAAAAATCACTCAGGCTAAAAAAAAGAAGTGAAACTACCTTTATTTGTAGATGATATAATCTTGTATATAGAAAATCCAAAGAAAATCTCACAAACTATTAGAGCCAATAAACACATCCAACACAGTTACAGGATATAAGCTCAATACTTAAGTAGTAATTGTATTTCTATACACAAGCAATAAGCAATCTGAACATTAAAAGTTTTTTAAAATTCCAATTACAATAGCACCCAAAAAAAAAAAAAAGACTTAGAAAGCCGGGCATGATGGCTCACACCTGTCACCTGTAATCCCAGCACTTTGGGAGGCCGAGGTGGGCGGATCACTTGGGGTCAGGAGTTCAAGACTAGCCTAGCCAACATCGTGAAACCCCATCTCTACTAAAATACAAAAATTAGCTGGGTGTGGTGGCGGGTGCCTGTAATCCCAGCTACTCAGGAGGCTGAGGCAGCAGAATCGCTTGAACCCAGGCGGCGGAGGTTGTGGTGAGCCAAGATTGCACCACTGCACTCTAGCCTGGGTGACAGAATGAGAATCTGTCTTAAAAAAAAAAAAAAAGACTTAGAAATAAATCTAACAAAAGCAGCGACAATCTTATACTCTGAGATATATAAAAATTGCCAAAAGAAGTTAAAGAAATCCTAACTAAACAGAAAGGCCAGGTGTGATGGCTCACACCTGTAATCCCAGCACTTTGGTAGACTGAAGTGGGTGGACTGCTTGAGCCCAGAAGTTCAAGATCAGACTAGGCAATACGGCAAAACCTCATCTCTACAAAAATACAAAAATGAGCTAGGTGTGGTGGCATGCACCTGTAGTCCCAGCTGCTTGGAGGGCTGAGGAGGGAAGATCACTTGAGCCTAGTAGGTTAAGGCTGCAGTGAGCCATGATTGCACTACTGTACTTCATTCCAGCCTGGATGACAGAGCAAGACTGCGTCTCCAAAGAAAAAAAAAAAAGGAAAGACATCCCATGTTCATAGATGAGAATGGATCAGAAGATATAACACTGTTAAAATGGCAATATTCCCTAAATTGATCTACAGAATCAATGCAATCCCAGTATACCCAAAATAAATTTGAATAGGAAAAACAAAGTTGTAGGACTCACACTTCCTGATTTGAAAACATAATTCAAAGCTACAGAAATCAAGACAGTGTGGTAGTGGCATAAGGATAAACATACAGATCTATGGAATATAATTGTGGGTTCAGAAATAAACCCTTACACTGACAGTCAATTGACTTTTTGACAAGAATGCCAAGACAATTCAGTGGAGGAAAGAATGGTCTTTTTAAGCCAAGTGCTGTGGTTGACACCTGTAATCCCAGGACTTTGGGAAGCCGAGGCAGGAGGATAGCTTCAGGCCAGGAGTTCGAGACTAGCCTGGGCAACAAAGCCAGACCCCATTTCTACAAGAAACAAACAATGGTCTTTTCAACAAACCATACTGGGACAACTGAATATGGACATGCAGTAGAATGCAGTTGGACCACTGTATCTCATACCATACACAAAAATTAATTCTAATTAAATTTAAACATGGATTACAGACCTAAATGTAAAAGCTAAAACAATACAATTCCTAGAAGAAAACAAAAGCTAATCTTCATTTCATTTGGTGACTTGACATCAAAACCACATGCAACAAAGGAAAAAACAAGTAAATTGGACTTCACCAAAATTATAACATTTTGTACATTAAAGGACATCATCAAGAAATTGAAAACACAACCCACAGATGGGAGAAGATACTTGCAAATCATGTATCTCACAAGGTATTTGTATCTCGTATATTTAAAGAACACTTACAACTCAACAATAAAAAAAGAATCCAATTTTAAAACGGGCAAAGGCTAAGCACGGTGGCTTACACCAGAAGGAGAGGATCAGCTGAGGCAAGGATTTTGAGACCTGCCAGAGCAATATAGCAAGACCCTATCTCTACAAAATAAATTTAAAAAAAAAAAAAAAAAAGGCCGGGCGCGATGGCTCAAGCCTGTAATCCCAGCACTTTGGGAGGCCGAGACGGGCGGATCACGAGGTCGGGAGATCGAGACCATCCTGGCTAACACGGTGAAACCCCGTCTCTACTAAAAAATACAAAAAACTAGCCGGGCGAGGTGGCGGGCGCCTGTAGTCCCAGCTACTCGGGAGGCTGAGGCAGGAGAATGGTGTGAACCTGGGAGGCAGAGCTTGTAGTGAGCTGAGATCCGGCCACTGCACTCCAGCCTGGGTGACAGAGCAAGACTCTGTCTCAAAAAAAAAAAAAAAAAAAAAAAATTAGCCAGGCATGGTGGCACACACCTGTAGTCCTAGCTACTCAGGAGCTGGAGGTAGAAGGAAACCTTGAGTCCAGGAGTTTGAGGTTATAGAAAACTATGATTGGGCTGGGTGAGGTGGCTCACAACTATAATCCCAGCACTTTGGGAGTCCAAGGCGGGTGGATCATGAAGTCAGGAGTTCAAGACCAACCTGGCCAAGATGGTGAAACCCTGTCTCTACTAAAAATACAAAAATTAGCCGGGCGTGGTGGCGGGTGCCTGTAATCTCAGCTACTCGGGAGGCTGAGGCAGAGAATCACTTGAACCTGGGAGGCGGAGCTTGCAGTGAGCAGAGATGGCGCCACTGAACTCCAGCCTGGGTGACAGAGTGAGAGACTCCATCTCAAAAAAAAAAAAAAAAAGAAAACGACGATTGGCCACTGCACTCTAGCCACAGTGACAGAGCAAGACCTTGTCTAAAAAACAATAGATGTATAAAAATAAAATTAAAATGTGCAGAGAATTTAAATAGACATTTCTCCAAAGATATATGAATGGCCAATAAGCACATGAAAAGATCTCATCAGGTTCAGCAACGGTTCAGGCCTGTAACCCCAACACTTTGGGAGGCCAAGGTGGGGGGACAGCTTGAGCTCACGAGTTTGAGACCAGCCTGGGCAACATGGCAAAACCCCATCTCTACAAAAAATACAAAAAAGGTCAGGTACAGTGGTTCATGCCTTTAATCCCAGCACTTTGGCAGGCTGAGGTGGGCAGATCACCTGATGTCTAGAGTTTGAGACCAGCCTGGCCAAAATGGTGAAACCCCGTCTCTACTAAAAATACAAAAATTAGCTAGGTGTGGTGGCAGGCGCCTGTAATCCCAGCTACTGGGGAAGCTGAGACAGGAGAATCGCTTGAACTCAGGAGGCGGAGATCGCACCACTGCACTCCAACCTGGGTGAAAGAGCAAGACTCCATCTCAAAAGAAAAAAAAAGTTTCAAAGATAAAACAAAAATCTTGTTAAAGATAAATACATGAGATGCTAAAGAAATAATCTATTTCTTTAAGTCATGCTATCAATTTGCATCGAAATTTTCATTTCCTATGTGTAGGTGTCGAGGGTCTTGTAGCCATTATAAATGATATACACCTGTTCTGTGCTAACTTTTGTTCCCCAAAAGAGATATGTAGTACTCCAGGGGGCTGGGCACAGTGGCACCAGCACTTTGGGAGGCCAAGGCCACAGGATCGCTTGAGCTCAGGAGTTCAAGATCAGCCTGGGCAACATGACAAGACCCCGTCTCTACTAAAAATATTAAAAAATAGCCAGGTGTGGTAGTGCACAACTGTAGTCCCGGCTACTCGGGAAGCTGAGGTAGGAGATTGCTTGAGTCCGGGGGTGAAGGGGCTGGAGGTTGCAGTGATCCAAGTGCCACTATACTCCAGCCTGGATGACAGAGGGAGGCCCTGCCTCAAAAAAAAAAAAAAGACAGACATGTAGTACTCCTAACATTCAGTACCTCAGAATGTGATCTTAGAGATGGGATCTTCAGGCCAGGCAGCTTCCCTTCCTCTCTGTGTCAGTCTGTCCCACCTCGGCTCGGCCCACCGGAGGCAGAGGGTGCAGGAACCTGGAGGTGGAGGGTGCAGGAAGCCAAGATCCTGCGACTGCACTCCAGCCTGGGCGATACAGCAAGACTCCATCTCAAAAAAAAAAAAAAACCTTACAAGAAAATGATGCAGGCTGGCCACAGTGGCTCACGCCTGTAATCCCAGCATTTTGGGAGGCCGAGTGGGGTGGATCATTGAAGGTCAGGAGTTCAATCCCAGCCTGGCCAACATGGTGAAATCCTATCTCTACTTAAAAAAAAAAAAATACAGAAATTAGCCAGGCACGATGGCACATGCCTGCAGTCTCAGCTGCTTAGGAAGCTGAGGCAGGAGAATCACTTGAACCCGGGAGTCGGGGGTTGCAGTGAGCCAAGATTGCGCCATCGCACTCCAGCCTGAGCGACAAGAGCAAAACTCCATCTCAAAAAAAAGAAAATGCAAAGCCACCTAAGAGACAGTTTAAATATATAAAAAGCTAGATGCCAAATAAAACTAGATGGGTAACTTGATAAACAGGATTGATAAAAAGCAAGACAGCTGACATTATATAATTCTTATTTGCTTCAATATTTACTGGGGAAGATAGAGGGGAAAAGCTATCTAAATTACTCTTTAAAGCATACAAATCTCTAATAGTGAATCAAATGCATCATTAAATTCCTCAAACTGGTATGTCAGATGTCAGGTAGTCATGAAGACCCAAAATAGTCTCTACGGGTTTTTGTTTTTTTTTTTTTTTGAGATGGAGTCTCGCTCTGTCGCCCAGGCTGGAGTGCAGTGGTGTGATCTCAGCTCACTGCAAGCTCCGCCTCCCGGGTTCACGCCATTCTCCTACCTCAGCCTCCCGAGTAGCTGGAACTACAGGTGCCCGCCACCTCGCCCGGCTAGATTTTTGTATTTTTTTTTTTAGTAGAGACGGGGTTTCACCGTGTTAGCCAGGATGGTCTTGATCTCCTGACCTCGTGATCCGCCCATCTCGGCCTCCCAAAGTGCTGGGATTACAGACTTGAGCCACCGCACCCAGCCTCTATGGGTTTTTTGTTGTTGTTTTTTTGAGACAGAGTCTCGCTCTGTTGCCCAGGCTGGAGTGCAGTGGCACCATCTCAGCTCACTGCAACCTCTGTCTCCCAGGTTCAAGCCATTCTCCCACCTCAGCCTCCCAAGTATCTGGGATTACAGGCGTGCGCCACCACATCTGGCTAATTTTTGTATTTTCAGTAGAGACAGGGTTTCACTATGTTACCCAGGCTGTTCTCAAACTCCTGACCTCAAGTGATCCGCCCAACTCGGCCTCCCAAAGTGCTGGGATTTCAGGTGTGAGCCACCACAACCAGCCCCTTCACTGTGTTTTAAAGGCATTTAAGTATAAATTATTGAACTGCAGGACAGAACATATTAGTTGACGGTCATATGAGTGACCTTCTCTAAATGCCAAAAGGATAGAATCCACTTTTCCTTTATCAATATTTTCCTTGCTCAACTTCTGGCATATTAGGTACTCAATAAGTATGTGCTGAACCAAAATGAACAAAAAAATGCTGTCATCAAAGTAACTCCCATCTACTCAAGTAGGCTGCAATTTCAAACTGCCCAAACGCAAATCTCTAATAGAAGATGGGATCAGAAGACATATCAGCATGAATAACCTTCTGAGGAAAAGACAACATGGATTCTAAAAGTGGAACTCACACCACACCAGTTCACCCAAATTCTCTGAGAAAATAAATATGTGCGGCCGGGCACGGTGGCTCATGCCTGTAATCCCAGTACTTTGGGAGGCCGAGGCGGGTGGATCATGAAGTCAGGAGATCGAGACCATCCTAGCCAACATGATGAAACCCTGTCTCTATTAAAAATACAAAAATTAGCCGGGTGTGGTGGTGTGCGCCTGTAGTCCCAGCTACTCAGGAGGCTGAGGCAAGAGAATCGCTTGAACCCGGGAGGCGGAGGTTGTAGTGAGCCGAGATCACACCACTGTACTCCAGCCTGGGCGACAGAGCAAGACTCTGTCTCAAAAAAAAAAAAAGAAAAGAAATATGTGAATATAATTTATGTGAGCTTTCACAAACTCTTGATAAGATTCTAAATTAAAGATTATTTTTTTAAAGACCTGAGTGGCCACAGGATGAGAACATTTACTGTAGACTAGACATAACTGAGACACAGAAAATTATAGGTAGATGCTGAGGTACTTCCCCAAATGAAGGTATAAACAGAAGATTGAAATTTTTTTCTAAATTTTTTTTAGAAATGCTGTATTTAACATTTTAATATATTGTACAAAAGTATACAGAGAATTCCCCATTTTGCAGATGGGATGATGAGATTCCTAATAATGAAATACCACACGAGTTGGAAAAATAAGGGAACGGAGAGATGGAAAGGGTTTCTAAATGTATTAAATGAGAAACATTTGCAAAAACTAAGATTTATATTCAGCTGAGAGAATGCTTTGGCAAGTATAAAAGCTGTCTAAATGTGAAGGGTTATCTAGCAGAAGACAAACCAGACTTGCTCTAAGCAGTTCCTATGTAGACAAAATTCTAAGTGGTAATTCCAGAAAGGCACGCTTCAGCTCAAGCTTTCTAACCATCAGACCTAACTAAAAGGTGGTTCTTACCTTGGATTACCTCCAAGAGCCCACTGAGATATGAGAGTTAAAACATTACATGCGGCCGGGCGCGGTGGCTCAAGCCTGTAATCCCAGCACTTTGGGAGGCCGAGACGGGCGGATCACGAGGTCAGGAGATCGAGACCATCCTGGTTAACACGGTGAAAACCCCGTCTCTACTAAAAAAAAAAAATACAAAAAACTAGCCGGGCGAGGTGGCGGGCGCCTGTAGTCCCAGCTACTCGGGAGGCTGAGGCAGGAGAATGGCGTGAACCCGGGAGGCGGAGCTTGCAGTGAACTGAGATCCGGCCACTGCACTCCAGCCTGGGTGACAGAGCGAGACTCCGTCTCAAAAAAAAAAAAAAAAAAAAAAAAAAAAAAAAAAAAAAAATAAAACATTACATGCAAGGAAATGGCAGGTATGCTACAGCATGGACAAATGAAAAGTAAGGCATTTACAGGAAAAAAATCTAAGCTATACTTAAAAGACTTCATGCCTTCCAGTCAAAAAAGTAATTTTTGAATAATTATAGAATATTCCCTAAAGACAATGTGATGTTCTATGCAAAAGAGAAAAAAAAAAAAAAAAAAAGGAAAGAAAAAGAAAAGGGAGGGAGGCAGGGAGGACCAAATCCTATTAGGAAAAAACTGTAAATCAAGGGTGTCCTATCTTTTGGCTTCCCTGAGACACACTGGAAGAAGAGCTGTCTTGGGCCACACATAAAATACACTAAACTAACAATAGCTGATGAGCTAAAAAACAAAATCACAAAAAAAATCTCATAATGTTTTAAGGAAGTTTACGGATTTGTGTTGGGCCACATTCAAAGCTGTCCTGGGCCACATGCAGCCTGCGGGCCATGGGTTGGACAAGTTTGCTGTAAATAGAACATATTTTCTTATCCTTCTACCAAATCACAGTGTAGTTATAACTAAAATGCAATTTTGAGTAGTTATCATAAATCCAGAAAGGGAAAGCAATACTGACAAAGATCCAGGAAGGAGGTTTCACTAGAGATTCAGTTAAAAAGTCAAGCATCTTCAATTGAGAAACATGAAAGCAAAGGGGCAATGTGATCAAAATCAGAAAACGTATCAATATGGTAAATACTAACTTATTCATCAAATCTCAATATAGTAAGCTTTTATGCTTGAAAAGTATTTCTTTCTATAACAGATAAAAGAACCTTGTGGATTGTGTTATCACATTCTACAAGTTAAAAATAGATTCAAGTGCTTGGATAAATGTATGTACATGTATATTATTAGGTCCATTCGGGTCCTGTAGGATAGAAGTGCTATCAGATGTGAGGCCCTCAATTTCTGAGGTTAACATCTTAATAGATAACAATGCTTCACCTGAAAACATCAGTTGGTGCCAATTTAGACAGAACAATTGGTTGGATGGACCCCTGAGAGACAGACTCAAGGAGGCTGGTTGGTATAAACTTCCTTCCATTCTTTTACCTCGGTATGTATGTGTGTATAATATATACATACATATTATACAAGAATATATATACATTCCTTATCTTTTATACACTTAGAATGTTCCTTACATAGCTCTGCACCCTGAATTTTTCATTTATCATTTACTCAACATCCTAAGACATTAAAAATTCTTTTTTTTTTTTTTAAGACGGAGACTTGCTCTGTCACCAGGCTGGAGTGTAGTGGCACCATCTCAGCTCACTGCAACCTCCAACTTCCTGGTTCAAGCAGTTCTCCTGCCTCAGCCTCCTGAGTAGCTGGGATTTCAGGCACGTGCCACCATGCCCAGCTAATTTTTGTATTTTCAGTAGAGACGGGGTTTCACCATGTTGGCCAGGATGGTCTCGATCTCCTGACCTCATAATCCGCCTGCCTCGGCCTCCCAAAGTGCTGGGATTACAGGCATGAGCCACCACACCCAGCAGGAAAAATTCTTTTAAATACTATTTCATAGTTGTAAATATGCATCCTTAAATATACCATAATTTATTTTCTTATAAATCTTGCTGCTCATTTAGCTTTATTCTCAATTCTCACTAGTATGAATAATGCTACAATGAATACCATTGTTCACAAATCTTTCTATATAAATTTTTCCCCCTTAGGATAAATTCAGTGCAATTACTGAATTAAAGAACGTTTTTAATTTTGCCAATATACGTTGCCAAAATATCTTCCAAAAAACTAGGCCCAATGCACACTCCACTAGCAGTTTCAGAGATTGTCCCCTTACCACCTTTGACAGCACAGTCAACTGCAAATCTGATAGGTTAAAAAAATAGTATGTCATTTAATCTGCATTCCTTTGATTCCTTATCAGAAAAAAAAATGTTTCTCATATGCTTCTTGGTCATTTGTATTTTTTCCTTATGAACTCTGATCATGTTCTTTGCCAGCAAAACTTTTCTTTCTCTTGGCCGACAAACTTTATGTGGAAAACCAGTTAAGATGGAATCATCTAAGTATCAGCAACTGCAGCTCCCCCTGCTGACCAGTAAATTACCACCACCACCAAGTGCCCAGTAAAAATAAACTGTGCGCTGTAACTATGCACTTGCCCATCTTCTGGGCGGCTGCTACAAATACAAATTATACACGGTAATAAAAAAGAAAATACTGTGTATCTAAAGTCATACTTAACAGAGCTGTGATGGAGAAGGCAAGGGCGACAAACGTCTACTTTTCTTTTTTTTTTTTTTGAGACAGAGTCTCGCTCTGTCGCCCAGGCTGGAGTGCAGTGGCGGGATCTCAGCTCACTGCAAGCTCCGCCTCCTGGGTTTACGCCATTCTCCTGCCTCAGCCTCCCGAGTAGCTGGGACTAGGGGCGCCCGCCACCTCGCCCAGCTAGTTGTTTTTTTTTTTTTTTTTTTTGTATTTTTTAGTAGAGACGGGGTTTCACCATGTTAGCTTTTTTTTTTTTTTTTTTTTTGATACGGAGTCTCGCTCTGTCGCCCAGGCTGGAGTGCAGCGGCGCATCTCGACTCACTGCAAGCTCCGCCTCCTGGGTTCACGCCATTCTCCTGCCTCAGCCTCCCGAGTAGCTGGGACTACAGGTGCCGGCCACCACGCCCAGCTAATGTTTTTTGGGGTTGGTTTTTTTTTTTTTGTATTTTTAGTAGAGACGGGGTTTCACCGTGTTAGCCAGGATGGTCTCGATCTCCTGACCTCGTGATCAGCCCACCTCGCCCTCCCAAAGTGCTGGAATTACAGGCGTGGGCCACAGCGTCCGGCCCAAATGTTTTCTAATGTGCAGGAACTAGGCAAGGCGCAGCGGCTCACACCTGTAATCCCAGCACTTTGTGGAGGCCGAGGCGGTTGGATCACCTGAGGTCAGAAGTTCAAGACCAGCCTGGCCAACAAGCGTCTCTACTAAAAATATAAAAATTAGCCAGGTGTGGTGGCACTTGCCTGTAATCCCAGCTACTCAGGAGGCTGAGGAAGGAGGATTGCTTGAACCTGGGAGGTGGAGGTTGTGGTGAGCCGCGATTGCGCCACTGCACCCCAGCCTGGCCAATAGAGTGAGACTCCATCTAAAAAAAAAAAACTAATAAGCAAGAACTAATGTCACAATTCTAAAAATCAATTCCCTGCCAAATATACTACCTGGCATATGATAAACATCACAGGCCTAAATATATAAACACCACAGACCTAAATATTCATTTCCCTATACTGCAACTATGTGAAAACATTCTAGTTACCAAACGACACTGAGTGGTCAGCAAACTAGTTCTCTTTTTCCAAAAGCAAAAACAACAAAAACACTTCTGCCCTTTAGCATTCAAAGGAAGACTATTAAAAATCGTAATTCTTGGCAATCCTTATTCCAAAGCTCCTCGCACTTATTAGACTGGGACCAATAGAGCCAAAGGGTAAGGCCAAGATTGGCAAATGCATGTGACTCTCAGCTTTTCCACTGATACTCTCCTAAAGAGGCACATCCCAAGGCCAGCAATGCAGTCTTTAATATGCATTTACTAAGTGCCATCAAGAGCAAACAATGATGGCTGGGCATGGTGGCTCACGCCTGTAATCCTAGCACTTTGGGAAGCCGATGGGAGGTGGATCACCTGAGGTCGGGAGTTCGCGACCAGCCTGACCAACATGGTGAAACTCCATCTCTACTAAAAATACAAAGCATAGCAGGGCGTGGTGGCAGGTGCCTATAATCCCAGCTACTTGGGAGGCTGAGGCGGGAGAATCGCTTGAACCCGGGAGGCGGAGGTTGCAGTGAGCCGAGATCATGCCATTGTGCTCCAGGCAGAGGTTGCAGTGAGCTGAGATCATGCCAGTGTGCTCCAGCCTGGGCAACAAAGAGCGAAACTTCGTCTCAAAAAAAACAAAAATAAAAACAGCACGCAGTGAGGATAAAAGACAAGAGCCAGCCCTCACTCTCAAAGAACCTAGAGACTAGCTGGGATCAAAGTGGAGCAAACCGGCAATCAGTACAATAGAAGTGCCAGGTCTGCATATGCACACACACATGCACACACACTAGCAGTTTCAGAGATTGTCCCCTCACCACCTTTGACAGCACAGTCAACTGCAAATCTGATAGGTAAAAAACAGTATGTCATTTAATCTGCATTCCTGTGATAACTTATCAGAATAAAAATGTTTCTCATATGCTTCTTGGTCATTTGTATTTCTTCTTTATGAACTCTGATCATAAAGTGATAATACCTGGGTCCAGAGGAAGCACTCAGTGTCGGCTACTATTATTACTATTATCACTGCTGTTATTAATATTATCACTACTTTTTTTTTTTTTTTTAAGGCTAATCAAGTGAAGCAGTGGGAGTGGAGAAGGAACAAAGAAATCTGTAACTGGTTGTGATCAACTAATAGTAAACACCACTATACTTCGACCAGTCACTACTGTTATTAAAGACTAGGGGAAGTAAGTTTCCAGAACAGGGTAGAGTCCTTCTTAAGCAGAGGTAACTGCTTGTGTGAAGACCCAGAGGCAAGGAACAACAGGGTATACAGCAGGCACTGGGCACAAGCAGTCTGTACTACTGCATACAGGATGCTCAGGAAGAAGTGAAGAGATGATCTGGCAAAACATTTCAACTCTACCTTCAAAGCTAGGAGAGTTATGGTGGAAGAGGGATATGATCACACACTTGGACGTGCAGTTTACAAGGATCGTGTTGGCAGTGACTTGGAAGAGAGAAAGCAGTCAAGGAGAATGATTACAAGGCAAGAGAAGGTCAGGCAGCCAAAAGGGCGATGAAGGTCTGGACTCAAAAAGGAGAAGTAGGATGACTAGGAAAACATTATGAGCTAGGATCTCAAGAATGTGGTGACTAGAATGGCATAAGAAGGAACCCAGAGGCCTCTCAAATCCCTGATTTGAGTGACTGGCTGGATGACACTACCACTCACCAGGATAAGAAGATAGGAAGAGGTTGGACTTGGGGAAGTGGATAAGATCATTTTAAAATGCCCATAGGATGGCCGGACATGGTGGCTCATTCCTGTAATCCCAGTACTTTGGGAGGCTGAGGCAGGTGGATCACCTGAGGTCAGGAATTCAAGACCAGCCTGGCCAACATGGTGAAACCCCGTCTCTACTAAAAATACAAAAATTGGCCGGACGTGGTGGCGCACACCTGTAATCCCAGCTACCCCAGAGGCTGAAGCAGGAGAATCACTGGAACCTGGGAGGCAGAGGCTGCCATGAGCCGAGACCGTGCCACTGCACTCTAGCCTGGATGATAGAGCGAGACTCCGTCTCAATAATAATAATGATAAAATAAAATAAAATGCCCACAGGACATCCAAGTAGAGATGTCCAGGAAGCAACTGTGTATATGGGATTGGAGATCAGAAAACTAGTTAGAGCTGGAAAAAAACACATTTGCAAATCATCAGCATATGGATGGCAAGTGAGGCACAAGTTTATCTAAGGCATTCCTCAGAAACCGCACAGGGTGAGAGGAGAAAGGGTAAAGGGAAGGCAAATACGAATGTTTTTAGGAGCAAAAGAAGAAAAACATCTGCAAAGAAAACCAAGCGTATGGGCCAGGCTCGGTGACTCACGCACTTCGGGAGGCCAAGGCGGGTGGATCACCTTGAGGTCAGGAGTTCCAGACCAGCCTGGCCAACATGGTGAAGCCCGTCTCTACTAAAACTACAAAAATTAGCCAGATACGGTAGCAGGCACCTGTAATCCCAGCTACTGGGGAAACTGAGGCAGGAGAATAGCTTAAACCCAGGAGATGGAGGTTGCAGTGAGCCAAGATCGTGCCACTGCACTCCAGTCTGGGCAAAAGAACAAGACTCCGTCTCAAAAAAAAAAAATAGTTTCAAAGATAAAACAAAAATCTTGTTAAAGATAAATAATGACAAGCTAAAGAAATAATCTACTTCTTTAAGTCATGCTATCAATTTGCACCAAAATTTTCATTTCCTATGTGTAGGTGTCGAGAGTCTAGTACCCATGTTAAATGATATACACCTGTTCTGGGCTGAACTGGGTTCCCTAAAAGAGATATGTAGTACTCCAGGGGGCTGGGCACAGTGGCGCATGCCTATAATCCCAGTACTTTGGGAGGTCAAGGCCACAGGATCGCTTGAGCTCAGGAGTTCGAGATCAGCCTGGGCAACGTGGCAAGACCCCGTCTCTACTAAAAATATTAAAAAATAGCCAGGCGTGGTGGTGTGCACCTGTAGTCCCAGCTACTCAGGAAGCTGAGGTGGGAGGATTGCTTGAGCCTGCGGGTGAGGGGGCTGGAGGTTAAAGTGATCCAAGTGCCACTGCACTCCAGCCTGAATGACAAAGGGGGACAAAGTGCTGTAATCTCAGCACTTTAAGAGGCCGAGGTGGGTTGATCACTTGAGGTCAAGAGTTCGAGATCAGCCAGACCAATGTGGTGAAACTCTGTCTCTACCAAAAATGTAAAAATTAGCTAGGCGTGCTGGTGAGCACCTGTAACTCCAGCTACTTGGGAGGCTGAGGCAGAAGAATCACTTGAACCTAGGAGGAGGAGGTTGCAGTGAGCTAACACCACTGCACTCCAGCCTGGGCAACAAAGAGAGACTCTGGAAAAAAAAAAAAAAGAGATAGGATCTTCAAAGAGGTCATAAAGTTAAAATGAGGTCATCAGGGAGGACTCTAATCCCAATATGACTGTTGTCCTTATAAAAAAGGGGAAATTGTGGACACAAAGAAACACACACAGAGAGGCTGGGCGCAGTGGCTGACACCTGTAATCCCAGCACTTTGGGAGGCTGAGGCGGGCAGATCACTTAAGGTCAGGAGTTTGAGACCAGCCTGGGCAACAAGGTCCAGCCCTGTCTCTACAAAAAATACAAAATTTAGGCTGAGTGGTGTGGTTCATGCCTGTAATCCCAGCACTTTGGGAGGCCAAGGCAGGCAGATCACCTGAGGTCACGAGTTCTAGACCGGCCTGGGCAACATGGTGAAACCCTGTCTCTACATAAAATACAAAAAATTAGCCAGGCGTGGTGACACGTGCCTGTAATTCCAGCTAACCAGGAGGCTGAGAAAGGAGAATCACCTGAACCTGAGAGGCAGAGGTTGCAGTGAACCGCTAGTATGCCACTGCACTCCAGCCTGGGCAACAGGGCAAGACTCTTGTCTAAAAAAGAAAAAAGAAATACACACAGGGAGAACTCTACATAAGGACTGGAGTTATACTGCCACCAGAAGCTGGAAGAGAGGCTTGAAACAGATCCTGCCCCAGTTGCTTCAGAGGAAGTATGCCTCTGCCCTTAGATTTCTAGCCTCCAGAACAGTGAGACAATAAATTTCTGTTCTTTAAGCCACTCAGCCTATGTCACTCTGTGGCAGCAGCCTGAGCAAACAGATGTCATGAAGAAAATTCACAGCTCAGGTTTACTGATTACCTACCAGGTGCTGTTCTAAACACTCTACATCAATAAACTCATTTAATCCTTATAAAGTCCCCTCCAGGATCTAGGTACTATCATTACACCCTTTTCTTTTTTTTCTGGAGACAGAGTCTCGCCCTGTCACCCAGGCTGGAGCGCAGTGGCGCGATCTCGGCTCACTGCAAGCTCCACTTCCCGGGTTCACACCATTCTCCTGCCTCAGCCTCCGGAGTAGCTGGGACTACAGGCGCCCGCCACCCTGCCCAGCTAATTTTTTGTATTTTTAGTAGAGACGGGGTTTCACCGTGTTAGCCAGGATGGTCTTGATCTCCTGAACTCGTGATCTGCCCGCCTCGGCCTCCCAAAGTGCTGGGATTACAGGCGTGAGCTACCGCGCCCAGCCCATTACCCTTTAACAACCCTTTTAACAGTGTTAACGCCGAGGTTCTAAAACGTTAATGAACTTACCCAATATCACATAGCCAGAGCCCTCTCTCTCACCACTAGGCTATGAGGAGCTATTATTAATAGTAATTATAATAAGTGCTGGCACAGTGGCTCACGCCTGTAATCCCAGCACTTGGGGAGGCCAAGGTGGGTGGATCACTTGAGGCCAGGAGTTCAAGACTAGCCTGGCCAATATAGTGAAACCCCGTCTCTACTAAAAATACAAAAATTAACCAGGCATGCTGGCATGCGCCTGTAATCCCAGCTACTCAGGAGGCTGAGGCAGGAGAATTGCTTGAACTCGGGAGACAGAGGTTGCAGTGAGCTGAGATTGTACCACTGCACTCCAGCCAGGGCAACAGAGCAAGACTCCGTCTCAAAAAAAAAAAAAAATTAGTAATTACAATAAGAACAGTAGTAATTCACTAAGCCAAACACTGCCCTATGTCATTTACAGATATAATACAAAAGTCCTCTGAAGTAAGTGTTATTATTTCCAGTATGAAGGAGGAACCTGAATCTCAGAGAGATGAAGAAAATCGCCCAAAGTCACACAGTTAAGAGTGCTGAGATTAGGCCAGGCATGGTGGCTCATGCCTGTAATCCCAGCACTTTGGGAGGCCGAGGCGGGTGGATCACCTGAGGTCAGGAGTTCAAGACCAGCCTGGCCAAGCTGGTGAAACCCCATCTCTACTAAAAAGTAAAACAAACAAAAATTAGCTGGCCATGGTGACAGGCACCTGTAATCCCAGCTACTTGGGAGGCTGAAGCAGAAGAATCACTTGAACCCAGGAAGTGGAGGTTGCAGTGAGCCAAGATCACCCGACAACAAAGTTTAAGACTGTCTCAAAAAAAAAAAAAAAAAGGAAGAATGCTGAGATTATATCTATTTGCTAACTTAAGGGGATATACAATGAAAACATTTTTTACTAAAACTTTAAAAGCAAGTGTGTGTGTGTGTGTGTGTGTGTGTGTGCGCGCTTTTTTCTTTAATGAGACAAGAGACAAGGTCTGGCTCTATCGCCCAGGCTGGACTGCAGGGGCGCAATTGCAGCTCACTGCAACCTCCACCTCCCAGGCCTCCCACCTCAGCCTCTCAAGTAGTTGTGACTACAGGTGCACACCACCATGCCTGGCTAATTTTCTTTTGCATTTTTAGTAGAGATGGGGTTTTGCCATGTTGCCCAGGCTGGTCTCAAACTTGTGTGCTCCAGCGATCTGCCTATTCAGCCTCCCAAAGTGCTAGGATTACAGGCATGAGCCATTGTGCCTGGCCAAGTTAAATTTTTTAATGCTCGACTTTGCAGTTCAGTACTAGAAATATACATCTCCAAATTCAAAATTCTTGAAGATCTCAAGAGAACACGTGTCCTAGATTATGGGACCTTTTGCATGTGTATCCTCTCAACCACTATTCAAGAACTATTCTCTCTCAGTTAGAACCCTTGCCATTTCTCTGACTTCCAGACACAGAAAGAGAAGAAAAGGAAGGACTGAGAGGCTGTTCTTTAAAATTTTTTTCAATTTTCTATTTAATTTTTAAAATCTGATACAAACATCAGAAAGTGTAAAAAGATATAATGCAATGAGAAGTCTCCTTCCCACTCTCTCCTCTACCTGCACAATTCCTAGACCTAACAGGTAACCAATGCCACGATTTTCTTATTTATTCTTCTAAAGGTTTGTGTTGTTGTTGTTGTTGTTGTTGCTTTTTGAGACAGAGTCTTGCTTGGTCGGTCAGGCTGGAGTGCAGTGGCATGATCTTGGCTCATGACAACCTCTGTCTCCTGGGCTCAAGCAATTCTCCTGCCTCAGCCCTCCGAGAAGCTGGGATTACAGGCGTGTGCCACTATACCCAGGCTAGTTTTTGTATTTTTAGTAGAGACGGGGTTTCACCATATTGGCCAGGCTGGTCTCAAACTCCTGACCTCAGGCAATCCTCCCGCCTTGGCCTCCCAAAGTCCTGGGATTACACTTGTGAGCCACCACGCCCAGCCCTAAAGATTTTTTTTTTTTTTTTTTGCATATATACACCAATGCAAATTATCTTTTTCTCCTGTTTTTTTTTTTCCTAAAAAACACAAAGTGTATCAAATCATACATACTGTTCTGCATCTTGCTTTTATCACTTAACTGTCTGCCTTGCAGATCTTTCCATATATTATGTCTTAATTCTCTCGTTTTGCTTGTCAAGAACAGTTTTTACGTAATTTCACCATAGTTCAGTCTAGCACACAAGGCACCCAGCAGCCCCTAAGAACTACCTGAGACAACTGATGATGGCTCCATGCCACACACTAAAGACCCTGTATCTTTTCTCTCCTCCTCATTTTCATTTCACTTTTTTCTCCAACTCACTCAATTCTCCTTCCTTTCCCTATACCTCTCCCATCTCACCCACTCCTTAGCCCCTAACCCTGACAACTAGACCTAGCAACATCACTGACATTGCTTAGTCGTGGCTAGAAATATTCAGGCTTTAAAAAGGTACAGACCCCCAACATAGAGAAAAAGGGATAAATAATAATTTCCATGAGAACTTCTAATTAACGAGAGTGCCTTAAATTGAAGAGTTTTGGTCTGGAGTTATTCTTCCTTGTTACTTGCCTCCTCTCGCATTTTGGTTTGTGAAGAGTAAGTATGACACTACTTTCTATATGCATGGAAACAAGCACATACTCAGTCTAACATTTAAGCAATGCCTGACAGAACGACAGAGTTCATTTTACAATAAGATAATTGGAAACAAAATATAAGAGCTATATAAAATTAACATTTGGGCTCCAAAATATGCACTTTAATTAACCTATCATTTCTTTTTACTTAAGTAGCTCCAATCTGAAACTACATCTTAGAAATGTTTTAAGGCTATTCACCAAAAGAGTAAAGTTCTCTCTCCCTGTTTTTATTTTCCAGCCCACAAACTCAATGCTATCCTCCCCGCAAAAAGTACCTTTTTTTCTGACCAGACGAACACTGTAAATTTTAAGGTTTCTAAATAATAAAAATAAGAAAACATTACCCCCAAAAAATTGGTTTACACTTAGATGTTTCGCACTGAGCAAAGGATTGGTAAGGAACACAAAACTAAGGCAGCCACGTAATTACATTCTCAAGTAGTAACAGGTGGTAACTCACAGTATGGAGCTGATTTCCTTTCTCTATTCCTGCCATGCCAGAGACCTCTGGTAGAACTTCTGAGGTTACTGTATGGTAACCCAGGTTCAGAGACATTTAGAGGTAAAACCTTAAACATTGGAAATATCTTTAAAAGTAGGGCTTTCTGTACCAAATACATTCGTTAAAACCTAGGAAACTATAAAACGAAATCCAATATATTCATCTCAATCTCCTTGCCTGCTTCCTAAAAAGGACAGAGGCCAGCAGGTCCTGGTGCTCAACACTTGCTAAGTCGAAACACTCTTACACGGGTCCTCCGATTCTTGACGGGTTCAGAACTTCTGGTTGCATTCCCCATGCAACCCCTCCAACTCTACAGGGAGAATGCTGGAAAAACTGTGTCACTTTGGCTTCCTGTATATTAATATAAGCACTCATTATCCAGCAATAGCAGCTGAAACGTAAATGAAGATGAGAACTCAGTCTACATGACCTAAGATTTCCCACAAGTCCAGATATTTAGGTTACGCAGACTGCATTATTGTCCGATTTCTCCTCTGCATTAATCTGGAAGTCTACAGAACAGATTAGCACACAACAATCTTAACTAAGCTAGTATCCAACTCTGAAGGAAGGCGAAGCTGGTGGAGGGTTTCCAAGACTGCTTATCCTTCTCTGTCCTTCCTCCCATACCCTCCTTATGTCTTTTTTGGTTTTTGTTTGTAAAATTTAAAAATATTTAATTTTTTTAAATGTATTTTTAGTCACAAGAAAATCAAAGAAGCCACCCATTTCAGTCTTAAGCTCTGCCCTTTGCCTAGTCCTAATGGAGGGTTCTTTGGCCATCTATGTATAAAAGATGAGAGAAGCCAAAGAGACTGGAGAACCACCACATCAATGGGAGCTTTTTCATCTAAAGGTCATCTGTCCACACTGTCCAAATGAGGTTTACCCTGTGAAATAAACTTGGCATAAGTGCTACCTGTTGAGAAAAACAGTGTGAAATGTCACGCAAAGGACTGGGGTGCAGCAGGAGGACTCTGAAAAAGTCATACGTGTAAACCAGCAGGTCTTAGAATGTTCTAATATACTATATGCAGTTTCAGAGTAAACAAATGGTTAATGACACATCTTTTGTAACACATGAATCAGCTACTGATTTGCAAGAGTGGGACACACCCTAGTACCTATGACTCTAAAGTACCTGTTTGAAAAGTGGACCTAGATGTCTGAATTGCCAACCTATCCTAAAATTGGAACAGAATTTTATAACTATGTAAGTTGCCATAATTTAAAGTTAAAAAGATCACTGCCTTTCATTATAATGGAAGTTAATTTGAGAACTTCATTAAAACGTTCACACCGATAATCAAAGAACAGTAGCAATGCAAAGTAAGGTACAGCCAATCAATCCTAGGAAGCAAACACAAGAGGCAAGAGAAATGGCAGGTAAAGGAACTGAAGAATAGCAAATTCAAGAATTACAAGCATTACAAAGTTCTAAAGAAAAATGAATAAAATGAGGCTGGTAATGAAAAAATAACACATCTTACCTTAAGAGGCATCCAAATAGCATTCATAGTGTCAGGATATAAAGACAATACTCAGAAATGAGCAAGAAGTCTTAGTAATTCCCTCGGTTACCAAGTATGAGCAGATAGGAAAATCTTTTGTTTCGATAAGGTATCTGAAAGAGAGGATTTTCATTTAGACTAAAAAATAATCAAGAAAATGCAAATAGTTTAAGCTACATGGGCAGAGATTTTGAAGTACTATTTGCCTCATCGCACTAAAAAAGTATAGAAAATACAGTCCCCTTTAGAAAACGGCAAATGTGTGTGTGTCTCCGTACATATGTGTAGAAACATACGTTATATAAAAAGAGAAATAAATATGTAACACTTACTTTAGATAATGTAAAATTGCTTATCAAACAGCCAAAATCCCAGAGAGAATAAAGTTTCCAGGGTACCTCATAAACACTAAACGTGATTTGTTAACTAACCATCTAAAAAAAGACCCTTGCTACATTTAATTATATTTAGTAAAGTAAAACCTCTCTAATCATCCCGACTGTCCCAAGATTATGCTTAAGTTTCAGAGTCAATTCCACATGAAAAGTAAAACCTATTCTTGACTGAAGTACTAGAAACAAATAAAATACCCTTCTTCCCCAGAGATCGTTAAAAGCAGACCGAGCAACTTAATTTTGAGGGTAGGAGGAAGGTAAATTTGCCTGGAGGCTGGAGGATGGACTAAATGACCTCTAGTAGGATCCTCGTTCAAGTCCTGGGCCTGAATACAATTCCAGCTTAACCAGTTACTGCTTCGCTTAAAATGGAGGCTTGCCCGCGTAGGGACAAAAATAACAGCACCCACTTCGTTAAAAACAAATGTCGAAAAGTACCCTTATTTAAATAAAAATAAAAAATAAACACCTCTGGAGTGGATGTGTTCTTGCTATGCGTTTGTCACTGAGGCTTCGAAGACTTGGCATCACTTTCCTTACCGCTCACCGGATTTTGGGGGAGGAGCGGGGGGCGGCAGTTTGACTCCTGACCCAAGTCTCAGGCAGGCTTCAAAGCCCCACCAGGGCCCCCAACTCCAGAGCCAGAGGGAGCGGAGAGGCGAGAGCCCGAGATCGCACCTCCCCCCACCGCGGACCCCAGTCCCAAACCTACCCCTCACCCCTCCGCAGTGGGGCGCCTCCTTCTGCCCCATTCCCATTGTTAGGGAGGGGAGAGCGCGGGGTGGGCTCAGGGCAGGGGCGCCCGCGGCCGTTGCCCGGCTCGCTTCAGGAGGGGCGGCCCGCGGGATGCGGCTTCCCTTCCTCTCCGCGTCGGTCCGTCCCACCTCGGCTCGGCCTGGCGCCCCGAGCTCCGCTCCGCGCCCCCGGCCGCGGCCCCGGCCCGCCCCCGGGGCAGCCAGGCCCCCCGGCCACTCGGTCGGCAGCCTGCGGCCCAGGCCTACGAGTGGGCGCTGGGCGGGGGTCCCCGTGCCCCACACACGCGTCCCTCTCCCCGAGCCCCGCCGCTTCCAGGGCCCTCGGCGGCGCCCGCTCCCCGGGCCCCGCCGCCCCCCGCCTCCCAGCCGGGCCGCTCCCTCGAGCTCGTCGTGTCGGGGCCGCCGCCTCTACCTCACCATCACCCCTGTCCACTCGTGCCCCCACCCCCAGGGGCACCAGTGCCAAAGACAGCTCCCCCAGCCCCGGACCTACCTGCACGGTTCAACCAAGCCTAGAAGTGGGGGCGGGGAATCTTCCGCCCTCCTCTGGCGTTCATTGGCCCTTCAGGGGCATATCGTGAGCACCATTGGCTGAGCGATAGTGTCCGTCAGAGAGATGGGGCGGGACCGAAGGGGGAGAGGGATGCTGGTGCCTCGGCGTCTCTGTCTCTGTGTATCTCGCTGTCTCTGTCTCTGTCTCGGCCCTTGGAAACGAGAGGCTTTTGGATGAGAGGACTAGAAGCGGGCCTGAGGTGGGAGGAATAGGAATAGGAATCCTGCCAGAGCGTCACGCCAGTTGGCCACTCTGAACCCCCTACCTAAGTCCCCTTTAGGTTCTCTTCTCCATCACCCCCAACCCCTGCCCCTCACCCCTCGAGGTTCCTTCATCCAGGAAGCGACGTGATGAAAACTCCAGGCCGGAAGGCCATAGGGAGAGATGTTATATATGTATAGAAAATATACACATATAAATATTTATATATAAATTCAACCAGATATCAGTTCACTAGGGCCTGGAAAGGAAAGGGCACACATCTCACAGACAGGGAAGGACTTGAGATAGAGCCGGCAGAAGAAGGAATCAAAAATCACTCTTACGAGCTGGCAACAGTGGTTACCTCCTGGGAGGGGAACTGAGTGCCTAGGGAACCAGTGGGCGGAAGACTTACATATCTCGGCGTATCCTTTGTATCCATTGATTTTTGCACCATTCATCAAGATTCCAATTTTTTAAAAATTGATTTAAAGGTTTAAATAAGGTCCCAAAACCAGGGGACAGATAAGATAGTTGGCCAGGAAAATTGGCACAACATGCAGATTTGGGGAGGAATCTTAGCTTTTAATATATTCAGTTCCAGGTAACAGGGTTTTGTAAAACCCAGTGAAGGTGTCCTAGAGGCAACTGAAGTTACAGAACTTGAGAGAGGGTAGACAATCAGGAGGACTAGAGACTATGTGGGGTCCTCTGCCTGAAGATAGTGGTCTGTGACATGCTAAACTCCCTAAGCAGGGTAATAAGACACCCACGGTAAAAGGTAGGAGAACGAAAAAGAAGGTCAGTGAGGTAAAAGAAACAGAATATTAAAGAGGCATGAAAATTAAGGAAGGAAGGGTCTGTGGAAAATAGAACAATAAAACTATGAGAGAGGACGGGCGCGGTGGCTCATGTTTGTAATCACAGCACTTTGGGAGGCCAAGGCAGGTGGATCACCTGAGGTCAGGAGTTCCAGACCAGCCTGGGCAGCATGGTGAAACCCCATCTCTAATAGAAATGCAAAAAAAATTAGCCAAGTGTAGTGGCACACCTCTGTAATCCCAGCTACTGGGAAGGCTGAAGTGGGAGAATTGCTTGAACTGGGAGGTGGAGGCTGCAGTGAGCCAAGATCACGCCACTGCACTCCAGCCTGGACAACAGAGCAAGACCCTGTTTCAAAAAAATAAAAAATAAAAACTATGAGAGCCTCATAGGTCTTACCTCTTTAGGCTCTGGTAACCATGGGACAACAAAAATGAAAGCCAAGGCCGGGCATGGTGGCTCACGCCTGTAATCCCAGCATTTTGGGAGGCCAAGGCAGGCAGATCACAAGGTCAGGAGATCAAGACCATCCTGGCCAACATGGTGAAACCACAGGCATGGTGGTGCATGTCTGTAATCCCAGCTACTCGGGAGGCTGAAGCAAGAGAATTGCTTGAACGAGGGAGTCAGAGGTTCCAGTGAGCTGAGATCAGGCCACTGCACTCCAGCCTGGAGCACAGAGCGAGACTCCGACTCAAAAAAAAAAAAGAAAGAAAAAAAGAAATATAACAAACATACACAGAAATTGAAAGAAAACCAACTATACTAAAATATGGTTTTCAAAATATTTTTATAAGTGTAATATAGCGATATATATACTTTTTATTAATGTATTAGATAATCTAATAGCAGGCCTAATGACCACCATAATTCTGAGGTCATAAATAAGCATAAGTATTATTTTATGATGCCTGCAACAACTATAATGTGCATTGATCTTAGACAATAGGCTGAGAAGTGATCAACTGTAGTATATGAAAATACCTGGCCGGGCGCGGTGGCTCAAGCCTGTAATCCCAGCACTTTGGGAGGCCGAGACGGGCGGATCACGAGGTCAGGAGATCGAGACCATCCTGGCTAACACGGTGAAACCCTGTCTCTACTAAAAAATACAAAAAAACTAGCCGGGCGAGGTGGCGGGCGCCTGTAGTCCCAGCTACACAGGAGGCTGAGGCAGGAGAATGGCATAAACCCGGGAGGCGGAGCTTGCAGTGAGCTGAGATCGGGCCACTGCACTCCAGCCTGGGCGGCAGAGCGAGACTCCGTCTCAAAAAAAAAAAAAAAAAAAAAAAAAAAAAAAGAAAATACCTGTGATGGGCTGGGCACGGTGGCTCACTCCTGTAATCCCAGCACTTTGGGAGGCCGAGGAGGGTGGATCACGAGGTCACGAGATGGAGACCATCCTGGCTAACACGGTGAAACCCCGTCTCTACTAAAAATACAAAAAATTAGCCAGGTGTGTTGGTGGGCGCCTGTAGTCCCAGCTACCCGAGGAGGCTGGGGCAGGAGAATGGCGTGAACCCGGGAGGCGGAGCTTGCAATGAGCCGAGATGGCACCACTGCACTCCAGCCTGGGGGACAGATCGAGACTCCATCTCAAAAAAAGAAAAACAAAAACAAAATACCTGTGATTTCTGTTCATGACAATGTCACAGGTACTGCTGTTGCTACTGTGGTTTGTTGTTTCCATTCATAAATGAAGGAAATGTCAATTTCCTGTTGAACTTTCACAAAAATAAAGGCAGGTTATTTTTTCTATTCCAAGTTCACAGGAGTCTGTGGACCACAGGTTAAGGAACCCTATCCTAGGCTGCGGCAGGAAGATGGTTTGAGCCTCGGAATTCGAGGCTGTAGTGAGCTATGATTGCAGCACTGCGCTCCAGTGTGGGTGATAGGTGGAGACCTAAATAAACAACAACAACAATAAAAACCGGGGAAGGAGAGAATTTTAAAAATTAAAGAAAAAAAAGAAGAAAGAAAAAAGAAACTCTGCCCTGAAGAAATCATCCTTCCCATCCTCCGCACATGGGCTGTGACTCTGCCTTTACCCCTCATCCCTATCTCTCTCTTCCCTTCAGCAAACTCCAAACACTCCACTTCTCAATCCTGCCTACACGTGTCTGACATCCCTGGGACACAAAAAACAAGGGAACATGAGTGAGAATTGGAAGGAAGATACGTACATCTTGTCTTTCTTCAAAGAAAAAAAGAGAAAAGGACGGGCTTATGCCTGTAATCCCACCACTTTGGCAGGCTGAGGCAGGCGGATCACTTGAGGCCAGGAGTTCGAGACCAGCCTGCGCAACATGGCAAAACTCCGTCTCTACAACAAAATTAAAAATTAGCCAGGCCTGGGGGCTGGCTACTGTAATCTCAGCTACCAGGGAGGCTGAGGCACAAGAATCGCTTGAGCCTGGGAGGTGAAGGTTGCAGTGTGTCGAGACTGCACCACTGCCCTCCAGCCTGGGTGATGGAGTGAGACTGTCTCAAAAAAAAAAAAAGAAAAAGAAAAAAAGAGAAAGGTTGAGGTATATTGAAGATCTAGGCCGGGCGCGGTGGCTCACGCCTGTAATCCCAGCACTTTGGGAGGCCGAGGCGGGCGGATCACAAGGTCAGGAGATCGAGACCACGGTGAAACCCCGTCTCTACTAAAAATTACAAAAAATTAGCCGGGCGCGGTTGTGGGCGCCTGTAGTCCCAGCTACTCGGGAGGCTGAGGCAGGAGAATGGCGTGAACCCGGGAGGCGGAGCTTGCAGTGAGCCGAGAACGCGCCACTGCACTCCAGCCTGGGCTGGGCGACAGAGCCAGACTCCGTCTCAAAAAAAAAAAAAGAAGATCTAAGATGATGAGGAAAAGAAGCCCAGGATGGAGTATCATTGATTCCCAAGAAGGGAAACAAATTATAAAAAGAAAACCTTTGGCCGGGCACGATGGCTCACTCCTATAATCCTAGCACTTTGAGAGGCCAAGGCGGGTGGATCACGAGGTCAGGAGTTCAAGACCAGCATGACCAACACGGAGAAACCCCGTCTCTACTAAAAAATTAGCCAGGCGTGGTGGGGCACACCTATAATCCCAGCTGCTCAGGAGGCTGAGGCAGAAGAATCGCTTGAACCCGGGAGGCGGAGGTTGCAGTGAGTGGAGAACCTGCCATTGCACTCCAGCCTGGGCGACAGAGCAAGACTCTGTCTCAAAAAAAAAAAAAAAAAAGAAAAGAAAACCTTTATCAATTAAGGATCTTTTTTCTCGCCAGGCGCAGTGGCTCAAGCCTGTAATCCCAGCACTTTGGAAGGCCGAGACGGGCGGATCACGAGGTCAGGAGATCGAGACCATCTTGGCTAACACGGTGAAACCCCATCTCTACTAAAAAAAAAAATCCAAAAAATTAGCCGGGCGCGGTGGTGGGCGCCTGTAGTCCCAGCTACTTGGGAGGCTGAGGCAGGAGAATGGCGTAAACCCGGGGGCGGAGCTTGCAGTGAGCTGAGATCCGGTCACTGCACTCCAGCCTGGGCGAAAGAGCGAGACTCCGTCTCAAAAAAAAAAAAAAAAGAATCTTTTTTCTGAGTGTATTAATTCCATTTAAATCAACCCCAGAAAACACCTTCAACACAGTGCCGTATTTCATATCTGTAAAATGGGGCAAAAAAAATAGTTCCTACCCCTTAGTGTTGTTGCAAAGATTAATTTTTTTTTTTTTTTTTTTTTTGGTGACACAACCCCAGGAGAACCTGTGAACATGTGTCCCTTGACCAGGTGAATTTCAGGAGCTTGCACTAGTCCCAGGAGCTAGCCCCAGGTTGGCCCTAGTTTGAGTGCCTTCCACATACCAGGTACTGTGCTGGAGAATTAACATCAAAAAGGAAAATCAAATTTCATCTTCAACAAGTAATTACAATACACTGTGATGAGAGTTAGGGTGATGGAGGTTCAGGTTACCATGGGCTTATATTAGGAGGGCAAATTCTGTCTTCAAGTTTTCTTGCTTCAACAGTAGCATTTAGATTTTGTGGGCTGGGCACGGTGGCTCAAGCCTGAAATCCCAGCACTTTGGGAGGGTGAAGTGGGCAGACTGCTTGAGCCTAGGAGTTGCAGATCAACCTGGCAACATGGCGAAACCCCATCTCTACAAAAAAATACAAAAATCAGCCAGGCATGGTGGTGCATGCCTGTAGTTTCAGCTACTTGGGAGGCTGAGGTAGGAGGATCGCTTGACCCCAGGAGTTCAAGACTGCAGTGAGCCACCATAGAGTCACTTTACTTCAGCCTGGGCCACAGAATAAGACCCTGTCTCAACAACAACAACAACAAAAAATCTTGTCATATAATAACAGCTTGTGCACTCTTCGATAGCTCGCTGGTAGAGCAGAGGGCTGTAAACTGCATAGATAATAATAACAGTTTGTGTTTTTGAGTCAAAGATGATACCCCAGAATCATTATCAAAAATAATAGTTGATCCATTCACCTGTGCCTATGACTATGAGCCACATTGTGACCAATCTATGAGCAGCAGGGGTGGGGATGCAGTTTGCAGCCATGGAACTCACTTAACAGGAAATTCCAATAGCAGTGGATTTACCATGTTGCAGCTGTAGGATCTTGGACAAATATTTAATGACTCTGTCTCTCAGTTCTCTCAATAATAATACCTCCCTCCCAGGGTTGCTGTAAAGGTTAACATAGGGGGAGTCTTGCATATAGTACGTGCCCAGTAAACATTGGCTAATGGTGTCATTGTTCAGCCTTTAGGATTCTGCCCTTCTGGATTAAAATGTAAGAGGCAGGGCATGGCGGCTCATGCCTGTAATCCCAGCACTTTGGGAGGCTGAGGCAGGCAGATCACTTGAGGTCAGCAGTTCGAGACCAACCTGACCAACATGGTGAAACCCCATCTCTACTAAAAATACAAAAATTAGCCAGGCGTGGTGGCACGTGCCTGTAGTTCCAGCTATTTGACAGGCTGAGGTGGGGGGATCACTTGAACCTGGGAGATAGAGGTTGCAGTGAGATGAGATTATGCCACTGCACTCCACCCTGGGTGACAAAGTAAGATCCTCTCTTGAAAAAAAAATCTATATATATAAAAATATATATATTACATAATATATATATGAAGAGATGAGATCTTGAATTGTACAGACTGTCCCCATACCCATTCATTTGCATTTCTTTTCCTTTACAATAATACGTATCTATGATTTCCTTTCATTGCCACTGTCATCAATTTAGTTAGATTACTGGACAGAGATCACCAGTGGGGCTGGAGTAAAATGAAAATAAATGTGCATTGACTCTAGGTATTCCTAAGTAATCGCACAGGTTACTGTGTTCTCCCTCATAAATCCTGGTAGCTGAATGTTGCCTGCTTTTAGCAGTTAGGTTTCTGCTCATCTTAACCTCAGTGTTCATTAAGAAAATAGCTATTGGGCCGGGCGCGGTGGCTCAAGCCTGTAATCCCAGCACTTTAGGAGGCCGAGACAGGCGGATCACGAGGTCAGGAGATCGAGACCATCCTGACTAACACGGTGAAACCCCGTCTCTACTAAAAAATACAAAAAACTAGCCGGGCGAGGTGGCGGGCGCCTGTAGTCCCAGCTACTCGGGAGGCTGAGGCAGGAGAATGGCGTAAACCCGGGAGGCGGAGCTTGCAGTGAGCCGAGATCGCGCCACTGCACTCCAGCCTGGGTGACAGAGCCAGACTCCGTCTCAAAAAAAAAAAAAAGAAAATAGCTATTGAATGTCCAGGCTCACTGGCTCATGCCTGTAATCCCAGCACTTTGGGAGGTTGAGGTGGAAGGATCACTTAAGGCCAATATTTGGAGACCAGCTGGGACAACATAACAAGACCCCATCTCTACAAAAAATTAAAAATTAGCTGGCCATGATGGCGAGTGCCTGTAGTCTCAGCTACTTGGTAGGCTGAGGCAGGAGGATTGCTTGAGCCCAGGAGGTTGAAGGGGAAGTGAGCCATGATTGAGCCACTGCACTCCAGCCTGGGTGACAGACTGAGACCCTGTCTCTAAAAAAAAAAAAAAGAGAGAGAGAGAAATAAAATAGTTATTGAGCACCTACTGTATGTCAGGTCCAAGACCCTAAAGTTGTAAAAATGATTAAGGTGGTGCCCCTGCCTTCCAGTTTCCACAGAGATGGGGAATATGGATAAAAGCAGACAAAGCCATTGCCATGGGATAAGGACAGAGAATAGCATGTACAAATTCTAGAAGGTGAGGGATAATATACCACTTTCCAGAAACTAATGGTTCAATGAGGCTAAAGCATGGAGTTCAAGAAAGGAAACCAGATGAGATTAACTGCAACGTGGTTCTCAAACTTAAGTGTGCATAAAAACTGGCCTTGTTGGCTGGGCATGGTGGCTCACGCCTGTAATCCAAGCACTTTGGGAGGCCGAGGCGGGTGGATCACTTGAGGTCAGGAGTTCGAAACTAGCCTGGCCAATGTGGTGAAACCCCATTTCTACTAAAAATGCAAAAATTAGCTGGGTGTGGTGGCACACACCTATAGTCCCAGCTGCTCAAGAGGCTGAGGCGGGAGAATCACTTGAACCTGGAAGGTAGAGATTGAGTAAGCCAAGATCAAGCCACTGCGCTCCAGCCTGGGTGACACAGCAAGACTCTGTCTCAAAAATAAAAATAAAAAAATCAACTGGCCTTGTTTACACAGTCTCGAAAGCTCCATGCCTAGAGATCTTGATGTAGCAGGTCAGACTGCTGCTGCTCAGAGGGCCACACACTGAGAACCACTGATGGAGAAGAAGGGCGGGGTCAACTTGCAGAGCTGTGCTGGGAGGTGTGTGCTGCACCCTTGAGTGGGTGAAGAACCTTCGAGGGGTTTTAAGCCTGCAAGAGATATGGTCACATTTACATTTTAGAAAAATCACCCTGTGTGCAGTATGAAAAATGGAACAGAGAGGGTAAGACTGGAGTCAGGAGAGCAGTTAGGAGGCTGCTGCAGAAACCCAGGCAAGAAACCATAAAGTCCTGAAATGAAACAATGCCAGTGGGGAACGGGGAGGAGAGGCCAAATCCAAGGGGTATTTAGGAGCCAGAATTGAGAGGCCGTGATGACTGCTGATGGGATACAGGACAGGATCCTGAGATGACTTGCAGGTCTTCAGCTTTGAGTGACCCATGGAAGCAAAGGAAGATGGGAAGGAGGGTGCCTATCACACCGAGAGAATGAAGGTTTGAGAGGCAAGTGTAGTTTTTGACATTTTGCTTTTGAAATGTCTATGGGATATCAGAAATAATCTCAAAAGATGACCACGAGTCAGGCTGGGTGCAGTGGCTCACGCTTGTAATGCCAGCACTTTGGGAGGCCGAGGTGGGCGGATCACGAGGTCAGGAGTTTGAGACCAGCCTGACCAACATGGTGAAACCCTGTCTCTACTAAAAATACAAAAATTAGCTGGGCATGGTAGCGGGTGCCTGTAATCCCAGCTACTTGGGAGGCTGAGGCAGGAGAATCATTTAACCCTGAGAGGCGGAGGTTGCAATGAGCCGAGATCAAGCCATTGCACTCCAGCCTGGGCAATGAGAGTAAAACTCTGTCTAAAAGAAAAAAGACCACGAGTCACTGATTAACAGCCTGAGCAGCAGAAATCTCACAGATCTGAGTCTGAATCCTAGCCTGGCTCTCAAACTCACAATCTGGAGCTGGGGCTTGGTGCAGTGGCTCAGGCCTGTAATCTCAGCACTGTGGGAGGCTGAGGCAGGTGGATCGCTTGAGGCCCGAAGTTTGAGAGGAGCCTGGCCAACATGGTGAAACCCCATCTCTACTAAAAATACAATTAGCCAGGCATGATGGTGTGCACCTGTAATCCCAGCTACTTGGGGGGTTGAGGCACGACAATCACTGGAACCCAGGAGGCAGAGGTTGCAGTGAGCCGAGATTGTGCCACTGTACTCCAGCCTGGGCAACACAGCAACACTGTCTCAAAAAAAAAAAAAAAAAAAAAAGGCTGGGCACAGCAGCTCACATCTGTAATCCCACTTTGGGAGGCTGAGGCGGGCAGATCACCTGAAGCCAGGAGTTCAACACCAGCCTGGCCAACATTGTGAAACCTGCTGCCCCCTCCCTGCCATGCCCCATCTCCCCCAACACCCCCCAACTCTGTCTCCACTAAAAATACAAAAATTAGGCCAGGCATGGTGGCTCACGCCTGTAATCCCAGCACTTTGGGAGGCCAGGGCGGGTGGATCACGAGGTCAGGAGATCGAGACCATCCTGGCTAACCCGGTGAAACCCTGTCTCTACTAAAAATACAAAAAAATTACCCAGGCGTGGTGGCGGGCGCCTGTAGTCCCAGCTACTTGGGAGGCTGAGGCAGGAGAATGGTGTGAACCCGGGAGGTAGAGCTTGCAGTGAGTCGAGATCGTGCCACTGCACTCCAGTATGGGAGACACAGCAAGACTCTGTCTCAAAAAAAAAAAAATACAAAAAAAATACAAAAATTAGCCAGGTGTGGTGGCACACACCTATAATCTCAGCTACATGGGAGGCTGAGGCAAGAGAATTGCTTGAACCCGGGAGGTGGAGGTTGCAATGAGCCAAGATCATGCCACTGCACTCCAACCTGGGTGACAGAGCAAGACTCTCTGTTGAAAAAAAATTTTTTTTTTTTTTTTTGGTAGAGATGGAGTTTCTGTGTTTCCCAGACTATACTCAAGCTCCCGGGCTCAAGCTATTCTCCTGCCTCTGCCTTCAACCAGCCTCAATCCTCCAATTTTCTTATTTTTTCTATTTTTCAACACCTTTTAAATTCTACATTCTGGCCAGCTGCAGTGGCTCATGCCTGTAATCCAGCACTTTGGGAGGCTGAGATATGAGAATTGCTGGAGGCTAGGAGTTTGAGGCTTGCAGTGAGCTAGAATGGTGCCACGGCACGGTGGCTTGGGAGACAGAGCAAGACCTTGTCTCAAAAGAAAAAGAAATAATTTAAATACTACATTCTAGGAGATTTCTTCAACCTTCAAATTTTCTATTGAATTTTAAATTTTGGCTTTTTTTTTTTTTTTTTTTTTTTAGACAGGTTCTCACTGTCACCCAGGTTGGAATGCAGTGGCTTGATCTCAGCTCACCACAACCTCCGCCTCCTGGGTTCAAGTAATTCTCCTGCTTCAGCCTCCTGAGTAGCTGGGATTACAGGCATGGGCCACCATACACGGCTTATTTTTGTATTTTAAGTAGAGACAGGGTTTCACCATATTGGCCAGGCTGGTCTCGAACTCCTGGCCTCAAATGATCCACACGTCTCAGCCTCCGAAGGTGCTGAGATTACAGGTGTGAGCCACCACACCCAGCCTTGGCTATCATATTTCTAATTTATGATAGTTTTTCTTGTTTTCTTATTGTTCATTTTTCATAGCATCCTATTCTTCTTCTTTTTTTTTTTTTTAGGTGGAGTTTCAATCTTGTTGCCCAGACTGGAGTGCAATGGCGGGGATTACAGGCATGCGCCCGGCTAATGTTGTATTTTTAGTAGAGACAGGGTTTCTCCATGTTGGTCAGGCTGGTCTCAAACTCCTGACCTCAGGTGATCCACCTGCCTCAGCCTCCCAAAGTGCTGGGATTACAGGCATGAACCACCGAGACCGGCCCATCCTGTTCTCAAATTATGGATATATATCTTCAGGTCTCACTGAAGAAATAAAGAGGTGTATGTGTATATGTGTGTGTGTATTATTTTTAGTTTCAGTTTTTGATACGGAGTCTCACTCTGTCGCCCGGGCTGGAGTGCAGTGGCGCGATCCCGGCTCGCTGCAACCTCTGCTTCCCAGGTTCAACTGATCCTCCCACCTCAATCTCCCGAGTAGCTGGGATTACAGGCGCCTGTCACCATGCCCAGCTAATTTTTCTTTCTTTCCTTTTTTTTTTTTTTTTTTTTTTTTTGAGATAGAGTCTCTGTTGCCCAGGCTGGAGTGCAGTGGTGTGATCTCGGCTCACCGCAAGCTCCACCTCCTGGGTTCAAGAGATTCTCCCGCCTCAGCCTCCCGAGTAGCTGGGATTACAGGCATGCGCCACCACACCCAGCTAATTTTTGTATTTTTAGTAGAGATGGGGTTTCACCATGTTATCCAGGCTGATCTCAAACTCCTGACCTCAAATGATCCACCTTCCTCAGTCTGTAGCTGGGATTACAGGCATGCTACTCCGGAGGCTGAGGCAGGGGAATGACTTGAACCCGGGAGGTAGAGGTTGCAGTGAGCTGAGATCATGCCACTGCGCTCCAGCCTGGTGACAGAGTAACAGAGCAAGACTCCATCTTAAAAAAAAGAATTTTCTACTTTTCAGTCTAACAAATGTTTTATGAACAAGGGCTCTGTTATGTTTTGAGTTAATTTTTGTAGGTAATATGAGGTGAGGGTTCAACTTCATTCTGTTGTGTGTGGGTATCTAGTTGTCCCAGGACCATTGTTTGAAAAGATTTTTTTCTACACTTTCCCTCACTGAATTGTCTTGGCATATTTATTAAAAATCAGATGACTTTGGCTGGGCACCGTGGTTCACGCCTCTAATCCCAGTACTTTGGGAGCCCAAGGCAAGAGGATCATTTGAGCCCAGAAGTTCAAAACCAGACTGGGCAATACAGGGAGACTCTATTTCTAAAATAATAATTAAAAAGATTAGCTGGGCGGGCCAGGCGCGGTGGGTCACGCCTGTAACCCAGCACTTTGGGAGGCTGAGGCGGGCAGATCACCTGAGGTCGGGAGTTTGAGACCAGCCTGACCAACATGGAGAAACCCTCTTTCTACTAAAAATACAAAATAAGCCTGGTGTGGTGATGCATGCCTGTAATCCCAGCTACTAGGGATGCTGAGGCAGAAGAATTGCTTGAACCCAGGAGGCGGAGGTTGTGGTGAGCCAAGATTGTTCCTTTGCACTCCAGCCTGGGCAACAAGAGCAGAGACTCTGTCTTAAAAAAAAAAAAAAAATAGCTGGGCGTGGTGACACATGCCTGTGGTCACAGTGACTTGGGAGGCTGAGGCAGGGGGATCAGGAGGCGGAGGCTGCAGTGAGCCTTGATCACTGCACTACAGCCTGGGTGACAGAGTGAGACCCTGTCTCAAAAAGAAAAAAAAAAATCAGTTGACCATAATGTGAGACTCATTTCTGGACTTTCAGTTCTATTCCATTGATCTATGTGTCAATCCTTACGCCAGTGCCCAGGGGCTCAATGACTGGTACTTTGAATTAGATTTTGAATCAGGAAGTGTGAGTCTTCCAATTTTGTTCTTATTTTTCAAAGATTGTTTTGTCTATTTGACGTTCCTTACAATTTAATGTGAATTTTAGAATTGGCTTGTCCATTTTTGCAAAAAAGGTGGTTGGGATTTTGATAGAGATTGTGTTGAGTCTGTAGATCAATTTGGGAAGCATTGCTATGTGAAGAGTAGTAAGTCTTTCAATCCATGAACACACAATGTATTTTCATGTATTTAAGTTTGTTTTAATTTCTTTCAATAATGTTTTGTAGTTTGCACTTCCTTGATTAAATTTATTCCTAAGATTTTTGGGGGGCTATTACAAATGGAATTGTTTTACTAATTTCATTTTTGGATTGTTCATTTCTAGTGTATAGAACTTGAACTGAGCCAGGTGTAGTGGTGCACCACCTGCAGTCTCAGCTACTTGGGAGCCTGAGTCAGGAGGATTGCTTGAGGCCATAAGTTTGAGGCTATAGTGCATTGTAACTGTGCCTGTAAATGATCACTGCATTCTAGCCTCAGCAACATAGTGCGGCCTTGTCTCTTAAAGAATAAATAAGTAAACAACTGATTTTTGTACGTTGATCTTGTATCCTCCAACTTTGCAAAATTAATTTATTACTATTAAGATTTTGCTTTATTTTGTTTTTGGTGTGAGTCTTTAGGAACCAAAAGATAAATAAATAAGAAAAAGATCTAGCACTTTGATCAAATTTATTCCTAAATGTACGTTTGTAAATGATATTGTAAAAGAATTTTCTTAGTTTCATTTTCAGCTTCCTAATTGTTACTGTATAGAAATAAAATTTATTTTATTTTTTATTTATTTTATTTTTTTGAGACAGAGTCTCTCTCCGTCACCCAGGCTGGAGTGCAGTGGTGCGATCTTGGCTCACTGCAACCTCCACCTCCCAGGTTCAAACAATTCTTTTGCCCCAGTCTCCCGAATAGCTGTGATTACAGGTGCGTGCCACCACACCCAGCTAATTTTTGTATTTTTAGTAGAGATGGGGGTTTCACCATGTTGGTCAGGCTGGTCTCGAACTCCTGACCTCGTGATCTGCCCACCTCGACCTCCCAAAGTGTTGGGATTACAGGCGTGAGCCACTGCGCCAGGCCAATTTTTTTTTTTTTTTTTTTTTTTTTTTTTTTTTTTTTTTTTTTTGAGACGGAGTCTCACGCTGTTGCCCAGGCTGGAGTGCAGTGGCGCGATCTTGGCTCACTGCAAGCTCCGCCTCCCGGGTTCCCGCCATTCTCCTGCCTCAGCCTCCTGAGTAGCTGGGACTACAGGCGCCCGCCACCGCGCCCGGCTAATTTTTTGTATTTTTAGTAGAGACGGGGTTTCACAGTGGTCTCGATCTCCTGACCTTGTGATCCGCCCGCCTCGGCCTCCCAAAGTGCTGGGATTACAGGCTTAAGCCACCGCGCCCGGCCTAATTTTTTTTATATCACTCTTACACCTGCAACTTTCCCGAATTTGTTTACTTGTTCTGACGGTTTTGTGGATTCCTTAGAATTTCCTACAAACAAGATCTTGTCATATGCAAATACAGATGGTTTTATTTCTTCCTTTCCAATGTGTATGGCTTTTATTTCTTTTTCTTGCTAATTTCCTGGCTAGAAATTTAAGTATAATGTTGAATAGAGGTGGCAATAGTAAATATCCTTGTCTTCTTCCTGATCTTAGGAGAAAAACTTATAGTCTTTCATCATTAAGTATTAGCTGTGGGGCCAGGTGTGATGGCTCAAGCCTGTAATCCCAGAACTTTGGGAGGCAAAGGCGGATGGATCATTTGAGGTCAGGAGGTCAAGACCAGCCTGGACAACATGGTGAAACCCCATCTCTGCTAAAAACATTTCTTCTAAAAATATAAAAATTAGGCCAGGCACAGTGGCTTACGCCTGTAATCCCAGCACTTTGAGAGGCCAAGGCAGGCAGATCACGAGGTCAGGAGATCAAGACCATCCTGGTTAACACAGTGAAACCCCATCTCTACTAAAAATACAAAAAAAAAAAAAAAAAAAAATCAGCCAGGTGTGGTGGCACATGCCTGTAGTCCCAGGTACTTGGGAGGCTGAGGCAGGAGAATCACTTGAACCTGGGAGGCAAGGTTGCAGTGAGCTGAGATCACACCACTGCACTACAGCCTGGGCGACAGAGCGAGACTCCATCTCAAAACAAACAAACAAAATACAATAATAATTAGCTGGTGCTAGTGGCGTGAGCCTATAATCCCAGGTACTTTGGAGACTGAGGCAGAAGAATCACTTAAGCCTGGGGAGCAGAGATTGTGGTGAGTAGACATTATACCACTGCACTCCAATCTGGGCAACAGAGTGAGACCCTGTCTCATAAAAAAGAACTATTAGCCGTGAGTTGTAAATAGATGCTCTTTATTTAGGTTGAGGAAGCTTCTTTCTGTTCCTAATTTGTTGAGTATACATCCTTTATTTTATTCATTTAAAATGTTTTTTCAAGAATAAATTAGGTCTGGGCGTGGTGGCTCATGCCTGTAATCCCAGCACTTTGGGAGGCAGATCATCTGAGGTCAGGAGTTCGAGACCAGACTGACCAATATGGTAAAACCCTATCTCTACTAAAAATACAAAAATTAGCAGAGTGTGGAGGTGTACGCCTGTAATCCCAACTACTCGGGAGGCTGAGGCAGAAGAATTGCTTGAACCCGGGAGACGGAGTTTGCAGTGAGCCAAGATTGCACCACTGCACTCCAGCCTGGGCGACAGAGCAAGACTCCATCTCAAAAAAATAAACAAACGAAAATTAGCCAGGCATGGTGGTGTGTACCTGTAGTCCCAGCTACTCAAGAGGCTGAGGAAGGAGAATTGCTTGAACCTGGGAGGCGAAGGTTGCAGTAAGTCGAGATCATGCCACTGCACTCCAGCCAGGGTGACAGAGTAAACTCTGTTTCAAAAAAAAAAAAAAAAAAGAGAGAGATTAAAAAAAAAGGGGGGGATTTATGGGAAGTAATTAAGGTCAAATGAGGTCATAAATCTGGGCCCTGATCTAATAGAATTAGTGTCTTTATGAGACGAGAACCCAGAGAGCTCTCTAGCTTTCTCTCTGCCATATGAGGCCACTTCAAGAAGGCAAGTCGGGTAATAAAGCCCACGCTGAGGTAGGAGGTGGACTGGACTCCAGAGTGGGGCTTGGACACCAGACTAAATTGACGACTAGCTGAAACAGGGACAGGGTGAAAGCAGCTTTCCATAAGACACACTCACCAGTGCACCATGTCAGTTTACTATTTCCTTGGCAGCACCCAGAGTTACCACCCCCCCTTATTTTATTTTATTTTATTTTTTTTTTTTTTTTGAGATAGAGTCTCACTCTGTCATCCAGGCTGCAGTGCAGTGGCACGATCTTGGCTCACTGCAAACTCTGCCCCCTGGGTTCGAGTGATTCTCCTGCCTCAGCCTCCTGAGTAGCTGGGATTACAGGCGCCTGCCAACACGCCAAACTAATTTTCGTATTTTTAGCAGAGACAGTGTTTCACCATCTTGGCCAGGCTGGTCTTGAACTCTTGACCTCATGATCCACCTGCCTCAGCCTCCCAAAGTGCTGGGATTACAGGCGTGAGCCACCGTGCCCAGCTTACCACCCCTTTCAATGGCAAGAACTTGGCAACTCAGAAGTTATCAGCCTTTTTCTAGGAACATCTGTATAGTCCGCTCCTTAATTTGCATATAATTAAAGGTCAATGTAAATATAACTGCAGAACTGCCCTGAGCTGCTACTCTGGTCACACTGCCTATAGGGTAGCCCTGCTCTGCAAGGAGCAATCCCTCTGCTGTTGCTGTAGGCCACTGCTTACAATAAAAGTTGGCATCTAGGCCAGGTGTGGTGGCTCATGCCTATAATTCTAGCACTCTGGGAGGCTGAGGTGGGCAGATCACTTGAGACCAAGAGTTCGAGACCAGCCTGGCCACCATGGTGAAAACCCACCTCTACTAAAAATACAAAAAAATTAGCTGGGTGTTTTGACACACACCTGTACTCCCAGCTACTCAGGAAGTTGAGGTAGGAGAACCACTTGAACCCAGGAGGCAGAGTCTGCAGTAAGCCACTGCACTCCAGCCTAGGTGACAGAGTGAGACCCTGTCTCGAAAAAAAAAAAAGCTGGCCTCTAACACCTTCGGTTTGCCCTTGAATTATTTCCTAGGTGAAGCCAAGGACCTGCTTAGGCTAAGCCTGTTTTGGGGCTTGCCTGCCCTGCATCAACACCAGAAACTTAACCCTTTGGGAACCTTGATCTTGGACTTTCTAGCCTCTAGAACCATGAGAAAATCATCTGTATTATTAGGATACCCAGTCTATGGTATTCTGTTGTAGCCTGAGGCGACTAAGACATTGAGCCTGTATCACTCGAATTTTGTTACCTGCTTGGCCCCTTCATGGTATTTCAGTTTGTAACTCTTGGTGTATGTGATCATGAAGCCAAAACCATTTAGGAAGGAAGCAAACTCAAGACAGATTAAAAAAAAAAAAAAAAATGTTGAGCACCGTGGCTCATGCCTATAATCCCAGCACTTTGGGAGGCCAAGGTGGGCAGATCACCTGAGGTCAGGAGTTCAAGACCAGCCTGGCCAACATGGTGAAACCACATCTCTACTAAAACTACAAAAATTAGCCAGGCGTGGTGGTGGGCGCCTGTAATCCCAGCTACTCAGGAGGCTGAGGCAGGAGAATCGCTTGAACCTGGGAGGTGGAGGTTGCAGTGAGCCAAGATCATACCACCGCACTCCAGCCGGGGCAACAGAGCAAGAATCTCCCTCAAAAAATAAAATAAAATAGAATAAAATAAGATAAAATAAAATAAATAAAAGACCCGAGCATGCTGGCTCACACCTGTAATCCCACACTTCTAGAGAAAGAGGCAACAGGATTGCTTGAGCACAGGAGTTTGAGACCTGCCTAGGTAACATGGCAAGATCACATCTCAGTAAAAAAAAATATTTTAAAAACAGAATAATAGGGCTGGGCATGATGGCTCATGCCTGTAATCCCAGCACTTTTCAGCACTTTGGGAGGCTGAGGCGGTGTATCACTTGAGGCCGGGAGTTCGAGATCAGCCTGACCAATATGGAGAAACCCCATCTCTCCTAAAAATACAAAAAATTAGCTGGGCATGGTGGTGGTGCCTGTAATCCCAACTACTCGGGAGGCCGAGGCAGGAGAATCGCTTGAACCCAGAAGGCGGAGGTTGCAGTGAGCCAAGATTGTGCCATTGCACTCCAGCCTGGGCAACAAGGGTGAAACTCTGTCTAAAAAAAAAAAAAACCAAAAAAAAAAAGATCTTGCCTCTGAAGATGAAAGAACAGAGGAAATTGGAGTAAGGAAGCAAGAAAGTTGAGAGGTGCTAAGGCTAAGGTTATAGGTCAGAGAGTTGAAGCCTGGGAGCTAGGATTTCAGTCATGCAACTGGTCCAGGGTCTGGGAAGCTCCTTTGCATGGTCATGGGTGGAGGCTGCTATAGACGGAAAGGTCACTGGAGTTGAAGAGATTGAAGGAAGATGCAGCTTAGATGTTAACTGCTAGCCAGGATGATGGAAAGGAAGATACAAACCTAGGTGCCCAAACCATAAATGAACATGGAGGAATGGATGGAAAGTTGGGGGATGATGGAGTTGAGGTGGACAATGGGGTCTCACAGCTTGATGACATGGGCCTCAAAAGAAAAAGATTGTGTATAAGGTTGGAGGAGCACAAATGTGGGAGCAGCGTGGGAGCTGTGAGAACTCCACCCTCCTTTTTTCAGCACTGTAACCACCCAAACCTCCTAATTCAGTGACCCTCTTCCCTAGAGATAGTGTCCCCTAAGGCAAGGACAATTCTGTTCTGTTCTTTTTTGTGCATTTTTAACTACATTGCTAATCACAAAGTCTTCATCTAACAATATGTTTCATTTCTTTTATTGTTCTTTAATTTGCACACAAGGGGAAAGGAATGAGGCAGGGAATAAATGTGACTTTTTACAACTGTGACAATCAAATATCCCAGATATTTAAGAACAGTCCGTATTTCAGGCATTCAGTACCTTTATTAAAACTTTGGGCGGGGCGCAATGGTTCACACCTATAATCCCAGCACTTAGGAAGGTAAAGGCAGGAGGATTGCTTGAGGCCAGGAGTTTGAGATCAGCCTGGGCAACAGAGCGACACTCCATCTCTACCAAAAATAAATTAGCGGCCGGGCGCAGTGGCTCAAGCCTGTAATCCCAGCACTTTGGGAGGCCGAGGCGGGTGGATCACGAGGTCAGGAGATCGAGACTATCCTGGCTAACATGGTGAAACCCCGTCTCTACTAAAAATACAAAAAACTAGCCGGGCGTGGTGGCAGGCGCCTGTAGTCTCAGCTACTTGGGAGGCTGAGGCAGGAGAATGGCGTGAACCCGGGAGGCGGAGCTTGCAGTGAGCCGAGATCACGCCACTGCACTCCAGCCTGGGAGACACAGCGAGACTCCGTCTCAAAAAAAATAAAAAAATAAAAAATAAAAAATAAATTAGCCAGGTGTGGTGGTGCACACCTGTAATCCCAGTTACTCAGGAAGCTTAGGCAAGAGGATCACTTGAGCCCAGGTGGTGAAGGCTGCAGTGAGCTATGATTACACCATTGCACTCCAGCCTGGATGAGAGAGGGAGAACTTATTTCAAAAAAAAAAAATGGACAGGTGCGGTGGGTCATGCCTGTAATCCTAACACTTTGGGAGGCTGAGGAGGGCAGATCATGAGGTCAGGAGTTCGATATCAGCCTAACCAACATGGTGAAACTCCATCTTTACTAAAAATACAAAAATTAGCCAGGCGCGGTGGCGCACACCTGTAATCCCAGCTACTCAGGAGATTGAGCTGGGAGGGGGAGGTTGCAGTGAGCTGAGATCACACCACTGCACTCCAGCCTGGGAGACAGAGCAAGACTCCATCTGAAACAAATACAAATTTTAAAAATAAATAAATAAAATTTAAAAAATAAGCTGGGGTGGTGAGTCATGCTTATAATCCCTGCACGTTGGGAGGCAGAGGTGGAAGGATCACTTGAGCCCAGGAGTTGGAGACCAGCCTGGGGAACATGGTGAGGCCTGTCTCTACAAAAATTATTAATATAATTAAAATTTAAAAATGCATATTAGGTAATATGTCCTGGATTTTTGGTTTGCAATATATGGTTTTGTTTGTTTGTTTGTTTTGAGACAGAGTCTCACTCTGTCACCCAGGCTGGAGTACAGTGGCAGAAACTCAGCTCACTGCAACCTCTGCCTTCTGGGTTCAAGTGATTCTCCTGCCACAGCCTCCCGAATAGCTGGGATTACAGGCATGCACCACCACACTCAGCTAATTTTTGTACTTTTAGTAGAGACGGGATTTCTCCATGTTGGTCTGGCTGGTCTTGACCTCCTGACCACAGGTGGCCCACCCACCTCGGCCTCCCAAAGTGCTGAGATTACAGGCATGAGCCACCACGCCTGGCCTGGTTATTATTTTCATAACAGCTCCAAGGAGTGACCCACTGGGGATGGATATTATGTTTTTAAACTTTGAATTAGAATCTCTAGAGTTCCCAAAGAGCAATCCGGTATGCCTTTCCCAATCGAACGTTTCTATCACTCATAAGTGGCTAAGCGGGGCCTCAGGCAGGCTGAGACGTGCTTAAGATGGGAGCAGCAAGGAGCAGAACCCTGTGGGGGAAAAAAAGGTTGGGGCTGTGCATCAGCCCATCGTCTTTTAACTTTTTTTTTTTTTTTGAGACGGAGTCTTGCTCTGTCGCCCAGGCTGGAGTGCAGTGGCCGGATCTCAGCTCACTGCAAGCTCCGCCTCCCGGGTTCACGCCATTCTCCTGCCTCAGCCTCCCGAGTAGCTGGGACTACAGGCACCCGCCACCTCGCCCGGCTAGTTTTTTGTATTTTTTTAGTAGAGACGGGGTTTCACTGTGTCAGCCAGGATGGTCTCGATCTCCTGACCTCGTGATCCACCTGTTTGGGCCTCCCAAAGTGCTGGGATTACAGGCTTGAGCCACCGTGCCCGGCCGACTTTTTTTTTTTTTTTTTTTTTTTTTTGAGGTGAAGTCTTGCTCTGTTGGCTAGGCTGGAGTGCAAAGGCACGATCTCGGCTCACTGTGACCTTTGCCTCTCAGGTTCAAGCAATTCTCCTGCCTCAGCCTCCCAAGTAGCTGAGATTACAGGTATGCACCACCAAGCCCTGCTAATTTTTGTATTTTTAGTAGAGGAGGGGTTTCGCCATGCTGGCCAGGTTGGTCTCAAACGCCTGACCTCAGGTGATCCACCCACCTGGGTTTCCCAAAGTGCTGGGGTTGCAGATGGGAACCACCATACCCGGTCCCAAGATAGCTCATTCTTAAAGAGAGTTCGTCAGCATTAAACATGTAGTTATTCAAAATGAAGTCAGAAAATAAAGACTAATAGCCAGAATGAATGAGTCTACCCGCAGAGCAGGTTGGATTTTCAGGGGAGTTAAAAGAGTCAGGCCAGGCCAGGTGCAGTGGCTCACTTGTATAATCCCATCACTTCGGGAGGCTGAGGGGGAGAATCACTTTAACTCAGGAGTTTGAGACCAGCCTGGGAAATATGGCAAAAACCCCATCTTTACAAAAAATACAAAAATTAGCCAAGTGTGGTGGCATGCACCTTGTTCCTATCTACATGGGAGGCTGAGGCAGGAGGATCTCTTGAACCCAGGAAGTCGAGGCTGCAGTGAGCCATGTTCACAGCCCTGTACTCCAACCTGGGTGACAGAGCAAGATACTGCCTAAAAAAATAAAAATAAAAAGAGGCCAGAGCTAGCCTGGCCACCATGGTGAAAACCCATCTCTACAAAAAACACAAAAATCAGCTGGATGTGGTGATGCGCACCTGTGGTCCCAGGTACTTGGGAGGCTGAGGCACAAGAATCGCTCGAACCCGGGAATCAGAGGTTGCAGTGAGCCAAGATTGTGTCACTGCACTCCAGCCTTGGTGACAGAGCTGGACCTCGTCTCCAAAACAAGAAGCCAGAGATAAAGGAAGGAAGTTGTTCATGGAATAGGAACCAGGTAGAGTAGGTATAGTTTCAGAGATCTGGAGTATACAAGGAGGTACAGGTTCTGTAGAACTCAGCAGTGTCAGGCAAGAGGGTCTTGTTTCAGCTGTCCTTTACCCAGGTTTACTCTTTAGGCCCCTTCCTCATAAAGGTAAAGAATGCCTTTAACACACAATTGCCCTTCCACTTTGGTCTTCTGGATAGCCATGACTTTTATCCCCACTCAGGCCTGGTTCCAGGTTAACTCTCTCGACGAGCAATGAGCTGACTTATCAATTAACCAAGTCATCAATTCACCAACATCTTTTTATTAACAACTTACAAAGTTTAAAGCACTTCATGTTTTGCTGAGGCTGCCAAATGTTCAAAGTATTTTGAAACAGAAAAATTTTGGGGACAGGAAAAGTATATTATGATTTTCCCCCCAAGGTTATTCCCTTCTTTAATTTATTTGAAATATATATTCAGAAAAGTATTATTATACATACAGTTTAGCAAATGGTTATGAAGCAAACATCTGTTCCATTAGCATTAGTACTCACACTAAGTCCTTTGACTCTCTTCTTTCTAGATCATAACACCCTTTCCACTCCTTGGATAACATTTTTTTTTTTTTTTGAGACAGTGTCTGGTTCTGGCACCCATGCTGGAGGGCTGTGGCATGACCATGGCTCACTGCAACCTCAACCTCCTGGGCTCAAGTGATCCTCCCACCTCAGCCTCCTGAGTAGCTGGGACTACAGGCATGCACCACCACTGCCCAGAAAATTGTTTTTTTTTTTTTTTTTTTTTTTTTTTTTGAGATGGAGTCTCGCTCTGTCACCCAGGCTAGAGTGCAGTGGCCGGATCTCAGCTCACTGCAAGCTCCGCCTCCCGAGTTTAGGACATTCTCCTGCCTCAGCCTCCCGAGTAGCTGGGACTACAGGCGCCCGCCACCTCGCCCGGCTAGTTTTTTTGTATTTTTTAGTAGAGACGGGGTTTCACCGTGTTAGCCAGGATGGTCTCGATCTCCTGACCTCGTGATCCGCCCGTTTCGGCCTCCCAAAGTGCTGGGATTACAGGCTTGAGCCACTGCGCGCAGCCGAAGAAAAAATTTTTTAAATTTCTGTCTCAAGATCTAATTCAGCATCACACATTGCATTTACTTGTCAATGTAGTCACCTTTAATATGCAATAGTTTTTTGGTCTGTCTGATTTTCATAACCTTGATGACACTTTTGAAGGTTACAGGCCACTTATTATGTACAATGTCCCTCAGTATGAGTTTGCATAGTATTTCCTCAAAATTAGATTCAGGTCATGCATTTTTGCCAGGAATATCCAGAAGTGATGCTGTGTACTTCTCCATATATATTACCAGGAAAAATAATAACCATTTTGTGGGGAGGTACTTTTTTTTTTTTTTTTTTTTGAGACGGAGTCTAGCTCTGTCGCCCAGGCTGGAGTGCAGTGGCCAGATCTCAGCTCACTGCAAGCTCCGCCTCCCAGGTTTACGCCATTCTCCTGGCTCAGCCTCTCGAGTAGCTGGGACTACAGGCGCCTGCCACCTCGCCCGGCTAGTTTTTTGTATTTTTTAGTAGAGACAGGGTTTCACCGTGTTAACCAGGATGGTCTCGATCTGCTGACCTTGTGATCCGCCCGTCTCGGCCTCCCAAAGTGCTAGGATTACAGGCTTGAGCCACCGTGCCCGGCCGTGGGGAGGTACTTTTGAGACTAGATACAACTCCTGTTTTTAATCAAATTTTTGCTTATTAATTTTAGTAACAATTGATTATTCCGGCCTGAAACAATTATAACTTTGGCGGTTGACAAATAGTGATATATATTGTTTTTTGTTTTTTGGTTTTTTTTTTTTTTTTTTTTTTTTGAGACTGAGTCTGGCTCTGTCGCCCAGGCTGGAGTGCAGTGGCCGGATCTCAGCTCACTGCAAGCTCCGCCTCCCGGGTTTACGCCATTCTCCTGCCTCAGCCTCCCGAGTAGCTGGGACTACAGGCGCCCGCCACCTCGCCCGGCTAGTTTTTTGTATTTTTTAGTAGAGACGGGGTTTCACCGTGTTAGCCAGGATGGTCTCGATATCCTGACCTTGTGATCCGCCCGTCTCAGCCTCCCAAAGTGCTGGGATTACAGGCTTGAGCCACCGTGCCCGGCTTGTTTTTTGTTTTTATTTGACATGGAGTCCTGCTTTGTTGCCCAGGTTAGAGTGCAACAGTGCGACTTTGACTCACTGCAACCTCTACCTCCCAGGTTCAAGAGAGCTGTAAAACTTGTTTAATTTATTTTTAAAAAATGTTTCTAAAAGATAAAAAATGTTTTTACCTGGAAATTGAGTAAACAAGTTATTTGTATTTGTAAGAAAGTCTATGGAATGTCTTATAAAAATCTATGGTGGCAGGACACAGTGGCTCACACCTGTAATCCCAGCACCTCGGGAGGCTGAGGTGGGTGGATCACCTGAGGTCAGGAGTTCGAGACCAGCTTGGCCAACGTGGCAAAAACCCATCTCTACTAGAAATACAAAAATTCTCCAAGTGTGGTGTTGGGCGCCTGTGATCTCTACTATTCAGGAGGCTGAAGCAGGAGAATCGCTTGAAGAGGCGAAGGTTGCGGTTGCAGTGAGCCAAAATCGCGCCACTGCACTTCAGAGTGAGACTGTCTTAAAAAAAGAAAGAAAAGAAAAGAAAAAGAAAACAACAGAAAAAAAGGCTATGCTAAGACCTTGGTTTCTGAAGTCCCACAGTTCCCCTAGTAAATGTTCTGGCTGTGTAGTAACCACACGCATGCGTTTACCACAGTCTATCCAACCAATCTCCTTTGCTTGGACATTTGAGTCGTTTACAAGATTTTGCAATTACAGATAATCAGTAATGAATCAACCTACACATATGTATTCTCCTGTTGTTGAGGTATATGTATGTTCAGGGTCAATTCCTAGAAGTAGGATTGCTCAATAGAAGAGTAGATATATATGTGGGGTTTTTTTTGTTTGGTTGTTTTGTTGTTTTGCTTCTGAGATGGAGTCTCATTCTGTTGCCCAGGCTGCAGTGCAGTGGCACAGTCTCGGTTCACTGCAACATCCACCTCCTGAGCTCAAGCCATCCTTCCACCTCAGCCTCCTGAGTAGCTGAGATTACAGGCGCACACTACCTTGCCTGGCTAATTTTTCTACTTTCAGTAGAGACAGGGTTTTGCCATGTTGGCCAGGCTGGTCTCGAACTCCTGGGCTTCGGCGATCTTCCTGCCTCCCAAAGTGCTAAGATTACAAGGCGTGAGTCACTAGGTCCAGCCTCATTTAGCCATTCTGTTTTTTTTTTTTTTTTGAGACGGAGTCTCGCTCTGTCGCCCAGGCTGGAGTGCAGTGGCGCGATCTCGGCTCACTGCAAGCTCCGCCTCCCGGGTTCACGCCATTCTCCTGCCTCAGCCTCCCAAGTAGCTGGGACTACAGGCGCCCACAACCGCGCCCGGCTAATTTTTTGTAATTTTTAGTAGAGACGGGGTTTCACCGTGGTCTCGATCTCCTGACCTTGTGATCCGCCCGCCTCGGCATCCCAAAGTGCTGGGATTACAGGCGTGAGCCACCGCGCCTGGCTTGTTTTTTTTCTAATTTAAGGTGACTTTTCACTTTCTCACATGCTTTTTGAAAGATATTTTCTTTTCCTTTAGCTTTGTAGGTTTTTGGGGAGACTTTTCAATAGCAGAAAACCTTTAATTTCCTGACTTTTGCAATTTTGTATGGATGTTGGCTACTTTATTCCAAATCATTCAATTCATAAAATTCTTAATTTGAGTGGCCTTGTCAGTTGTGCCCTCTTTTGTGCAATTTAAAGATCTTTGTTGATGGGGTGAGGGAAAATCTTGGCGTTTTCTCGTTTCTCTTTTTTTTCAATCCTCCTTTTCCTTTCACCACCCCTCCTTATAACTATTTCTCTCCCAGAAACACTTTCTATGAGGCTGCCACTCTTGGTACCACGCTTTTTTTTTTTTTTTTTTTTTTTTGAGACAGAGTCTCACTCTGTCACCCAGGCTGGAGTTCAATGGCATGATGCCAGCTTACTGCAACCTCCGCCTCCCGGGTTCAAGCAATTCTCCGCCTCAGCCTCCCAAGCAGCTGGGATTACAGCTGTTCTTGGCTAATTTTTGTATTTTTAGTAGAGATGGGGGTGAAACCATGTTGCAGGCTGGTTTCGAACCCCTGACCTCAGGTGATCTGCTTGCATTGGCCTCCCAAAGTGCTAGGATTACAGGCATGAGCCACCATGTCTGGCCTATATGCTTTTCTTAATACACAGATACGTTTCAGTATCTAGTCATGATGAAAACCATTGAAAACTAGCAATAGAAAGGACATTGGAGTTGAGTGTTGAGAATGGCCACAAGATTAGCAAAGGTAATGTATTGGGTCAGGTGTGGTGGTTCATGCCTGTAATTCCTGCACTTTGGGAGGCTGAGGCAGGAGGATCCGTTGAGCCCAGAAATTCGAGACCAGCCTGGGCAACAAAGTGTGACTTTGTCTCACAAAAAATAAACAACATTAGCCAGGCAGGATGGTGCGCACCTGTGGTCCCAGTTACTCGGGAGGCTGAGGTGGGAAGGTTGCTTGAGTCGGAGAGATAGAGGCTGCAGTGAGCCAAGATTACGCCACTGCACTCCAGCCTGGGTGACAGAGTAACATACTGTACATTAGTGGCTTTAGATTGTGTCATCAAGTTGAAAGTTAATGTCAAATTTGAGAAAATTGAGAAGCATCTTTTTAAGGATGGAGAGTAAGACAATAAATACTAGTTTTTATGCTGCTACTGCTCAATATAGTATTGGTGATCCTGGCATGGCAATAAAGAAGTAAGAAATAAAGTATTTGACCAGGCGCTGTGGCTCACACCTGTAATCCCAGCTCTTTGGGAGGTCGGAGTGGACGGATCAGCTGAGGCTGGGAGTTTGCAACCAGCCTGACTAACATGGAGAAACCCCGTCTCTACTAAAAATACAATATTAGCAGGTCATGGTGGCGCCTACCTGTAATACCAGCTACTTGGGAGGCTGAGGCAGGAGAATTGCTTGAACCTGGGAGGTGGAGGTTGTGGTGAGCCGAGATTATACCATTGCACTCCAGCCTGGGCAACAAGAGCGAACCTCCATCTCAAAAAAAAAAAAAAAAAGAAAAGAAAAGAAAGAAAGAAATAAGGTATTTTACATAAGGATTGGAATGAAATTAAAACCATTATTTGAAGATAATGGCTTAAACAGAAACTCTGCAAATCCTTAGAATAAGGAAGTTCAGGCCAGGTGTAGTGGCTTGTGCCTGTAATCCCAGTGCTTTGGGAGGCTAAGGTCGGAGGATTGCTTGAGCCCAGGAGTTTGAGACAAGCTGAGGCAACATAATGAGATCCCATCTCTACAAAAAATTTAAAAATGAGCCGGATGTGGTGGTGCATGCCTGTAGTCCTAGCTATTTGGGAGGCTGAGGTGGGAAGGTCACTTGAGCCTGAAGAATTCAAGGCTACAGTGTTATGATCATGCCACTGCATTGCACTCCAGCCTGGGAGACAGAGCAAGACCCTGAGATCCTGTCTCAAAAAACAAAATAAAAAATCCTCACTAAATTGAACATGACATCAACAGTCAATAGCCATTCCCCTTCTCCTTTGCTAATAAAATTCCAGTTTCTTTGTGTTCCATCCCAGGACCATGATTTATCTAAACTGGTCATTCTGGGTCAGTAAGTTTGGCTAAAAATAAATAATATCGAAATTGGTCACAGCAAACCTATTCTTTTTTTTTACTCTTTTTTTTTTTTTTTTGAGACGAAGTGTCTCTCTGTCGCCCAGGTTGGAGTGCAGCGGCATGATCTTGGCTCACTGCAACTTCTGTCGCCCGGGTTCAAGCAATTCTCTGCCTCAGCCTCCCGAGTAGCTGGGATTACAGGTGCCTGCCACCAAGCCTGGCTAATTTTTGTATTTTTAGTAGAGATAGGGTTTCACCATCTTGGCCAGGCTGATCTTGAACTCCTGACCTCGCATTCTACCCGCCTTGGCCTCCTAAAGTGCTGGATCTGTCACTCAGGCTGGAGTGCAATGGTGCAATCACAGCTCACTGCAGCCTCAACCTCCCCAGGCTCAAATGATTCTCCCACCTTAGCCTCCCAATTAGCTGGTATTAAAGGCACGTGCCACCATGCCCAGCTAATTTTTCTATATTTTTTGTAGAGACGGGGCACCCCTTATCGCTTCTCAGCCTTTTGGCTAAGATCAAGTGAGACAGGGCACCCCTACCTTGCCCAGGCTGGTCTTGAACTCCTGGCTTCAAAGGATCCTCCTGCTTCAGCCTCCCAAAGCACTGGGTCTATTATTCCCTTTTGTATTCAAACTTAATTCTGCATTTTCAAGGCCTTGAATTTTCAAGTACAGTTTTTTCTTTCCCTGAACTTAATCTTCAGCTCCTCTCACCTCTTGGGAGGGTAGGGGGTGGGGAAGAAAAGTCCCAACCCTCTAATCCTGCCTTGCTCTTGGGCTGCCAGCCTGCATCCTGAAGCTACCTAGGGAATGCTGGCTACCAGTCAATTTGTTTGCATACAAAAATATATCACTTTGGAATTTCTGAGTGTATATGAAGAAATGAGGTCAAAGACCAAATGTATATATTTCACTGTATCACACTTACACACTTTTGTTTACTGTTTCCCTTCTCCTACTGGATTATAAACCTTTGAGGGTGGGGACTGTGAGTTATTTATCTTTATATTCCCAGTGTCAAGGGTGTGTAGCTATAATGGGAATGAATCTCAAAGTTTCTTGACTAAATGACAAGAAGAATCATAGTTGCATGAACTAAATTCATTATTCTCAGTCCTTAAGGTAAATGAATATATTGATATTATGTATTTGCTTACTCTTTTTTGCAAGAGGAGAGGGAGAAAGAGGAGGGAGGGAGGGAGGGAGGGAGGGAAGGAAGGAAGGAAGGAAGGAAGGAAGGAAGGAAGGAGAAAAGAGAGAAAGGAAAGACAGAAAAGAAAGAAAAAGAGAGAGAAAGAAGGAAGGGAGAGGGAAGGAAGGAAAAGAGGAAGGGAGGAAGGGAAGGGAAGAAAAGAAAGAAGAAAGAAGGAAGGAAGGAAAGAAAGAAAGAGAAGAGAAGAAAAGAAAAGGAGGGAGGAAGGAGGGAGGGAAGGAGGGAAGAAAGGGAAAGAAGGAGGGAGGGAGGGAAATGAAGGGAAGAAAGAAAGAAGAAAAGGAGGGAGGAAAGGAGGGAGGGAAGGAAGGAAGAAAGGGAAAAGGGGAGGGAGGGACATGAAAGAAGGAAGGAAGGAAGGAAAGAAAGAAAGAAAAGAGAGGGAGGGAGGGAGGAAGGAAGAAAGGAATGAAGAAGAAAGAAGAAAGAAAAGAAAGGAAGAAAGAAGGAAGAAAAGAAAAGAAAAGAGAGGGAGGGAGGGAGGCAGGCAAGCAGGCAGGAAAGAAGGAAGAGAGGGAGGGAGGCAAGGGAGGAAGAAAGGGAAAGAAGGAGGGAGGGAGGGAAATGAAAGAAAGAAAGAAAATAAAGAAAATAAAAATTTAAAAACCGTAAGGTTAAAGTAAACCCTTTTTCTTCATACAGATTAAACACATGACTTCAAATTACAGCTTTGCTTCTTAATAGCTTGGTGATGTAGGACAAGTTGTGTAACCTCTCTGTGCCTCAGTTTCCTCATTTATAAAATAGGGCAATAATAATATCTACCACATAAGGTTATTGTGAGGATTAAATGTGAAATGCTGATCACAAATACCTAGCAGCCCAATAGATACTCACTGTAATAATTATTATTTTTATAATTTCTGCAAAAGTAGGGTGATGATTATTGAGTTAACCTAAGGCAGATTTTCTTTTATTTACTTTTATTTCTTCCTGTTTCCTTTCTTTTTCTTGTTCACTTTAAAGAATTAAAAAGAAAATCAAGTCCAACATTTTGGAATAAAAATTTCCATCAAAATGAATTTATTCATTTTATTGACATACAAATAAAATGTCATTTATTAAATGTCTAGTAAATTTCAAACATCATGCCAGGCACAGGGATGACAATGACAATAAGATGTGGTCTCTGCCCTCAAGGAGCTGATAGTCCAGGAGACTGACAATAGACAGGTGATTACATGCAGTGTAACAAAGGCTGTGATGTCATATAAGAAGACAAGTGGGAGTATGTGATGGGAGTATGGTTTTGACTAGTTCCTCTTCTTAGATTTAACCCTTTTTCTTTGGCTATAAAGCAAAAGAATTGGTCCTGTTTTTTTCTTAACTGTGCAAATTAAACCATAAATTCTAACAACTTTATAAAGATAAAAGGCAAGCGGTCAGATGCAGTGGCTCACGCCTATAATCCTAACACTTTGGGGGGCCAAGGCGGGTGGATAACCTGAGGTCAGGAGTTCGAGACCAGCCTGGCCAACATCACGAAACCCCGTCTCTACTAAAAATACAAAAATTAGCTGGGTGTGGTGGTGGGCACCTGTAATCCCAGCTACTCAGGAGGCTGAGGCAGGAGAATCACTTGAACCTGGGAGGCGGAGGTTGCATTGAGCTGAGATGGAGCCATTACTCTCCAGCCTGGGCTACAGAGTAAGACTGTCTCAAAACAAAAACAAAAACAAAAACAAAAACAAAAACAAAAACAAAAAAAAAGATGAGGAACTTGAATTGTGGACGAGCAACTTGAATTATGGCGGACACTAGAAATAGTGTTTCCTACACAGTCAGGGCTTCCTACCAACATAGTCACTTCTAGGGTTTTTGACCTGAAAAGTTCTGTGGCATATTTTTTCTTTGCTATCCACTTTTTTTTTTTTTTCTATTTTTTCACCTCTTTCTCTCCTCTACTTTATCTTCTAGAGACCTAGGTAGTTCCCAAAGAAATAATGCTTTACAGAGTCTAATGGTGATTTATTAGGTAAAAACAGAAAATGATTTTTTTTTTAACCTACAAGTTGCATACCAAAAAATGAATATAAACTTTTTATGCAGTTTCACACATTGAAAATGCAGGTTATTTTAATTCCATTGCATTTTTCAGAATTCTCAATCGCAATCCTCTGACAACTGTTGAAGATCCGTATCTCTTTAAATTGCCGGCATTAAAATATCTGTAAGTACTATAGTACTTTCTTTTTTTTTTTTTTTTTTTTTTTTTGAGACGGAGTCTCGCTGTGTCGCCCGGGCTGGAGTGCAGTGGCCGGATCTCAGCTCACTGCAAGCTCCGCCTCCGGGGTTTACACCATTCTCCTGCCTCAGCCTCCCGAGTAGCTGGGACTACAGGCGCCCGCCATCTCGCCCGGCTAGTTTTTTGTATTTTTTAGTAGAGACGGGGTTTCACCGTGTTAGCCAGGATGGTCTCGATCTCCTGACCTCGTGATCCACCCGTCTCGGCCTCCCAAAAGTGCTGGGATTACAGGCTTGAGCCACCGCGCCCGGCCAGTACTATAGTACTTTCATGAGTCATGAGATGATTTATACTCTTTTAAAATTTTTCATCAAAGATTAAGTATTTTGCATTTAGGCTAAAATGTCATAATGTAAATTTTAACTGAGTTATTGAAAAATGTTATTGGCAAAGAAAAGTATTAAGAAAGGATGTGTAATGGTCAAGACAGCCAGTAGGGGAAGAGAACAGTGTTGAAGAACCTGTATAGATTTGGAACATGTAGACACATGGAGGAATATTACTTAACCAAGAAAGTAAAGAGGAATAGGTGTTCATTATTCTAAAAAGGAAGAAAAGAGTAAATAATCAAGATGAGTGAGTGCAATATGAAAATGAGAATTAAGATAATAGTAAAAAAAAAACCAGTGTAAGATCTACTCTTGAATATCATTAATTTGATGATGGAAATCAACTTAAATTTCTTTAATAAGAGCTCTCTGAAATTTTGCAGCAAATAAACTGTTGAACTGGCTTGTTTTATAGGGAAGCCAAAATTGAAGTAATCACATGTCCTTGAAATATCTTCTTAAGTACAGAATTTTTTACTGGAGTTTATATCATGAATGTTTCGGCTTTCTTCTTCAGAGACATGGGAGCAACACAAATTCCACTTACAACACTTAAGAACGTTCTCAGCCGGGCGCGGTGGCTCACGCCTGTAATCCCAGCACTTTGGGAGGCCGAGGCGGGCGGATCACAAGGTCAGGAGATCGAGACCACGGTGAAACCCCGTCTCTACTAAAAATACAAAAAATGAGCCGGGCGCAGTGGCGGGCGCCTGTAGTCCCAGCTACTCGGGAGGCTGGGGCAGGAGAATGGCGTGAACCCAGGAGGCGGAGCTTGCAGTGAGCCAGGATCGCGCCACTGCACTCCAGCTTGGGCGACAGAGCAAGACTCCGTCTCAAAAAAAAAAAAAAAAAAAAAAGAACGTTCTCATGATGACTATTGAACTGGAAAAACTGTAAGTTATTTTTTTCTTAGATTCATTTTCATGTAGTTGCATCTTTAGGTTTGTTTTATTATTTTCTTAAGTCAGGTTTATTGAGATTTAATTTTCATATACTAACATTCACCCTTTTTAAGTGTACAGTTTGATGAAATGTATAGTTACATAACCACCACCACATTCCCAATATAAAGCATTTCTGTCACCTCAAAAAGGCTCCTCGTGTCCCTTTGTAGTCAATCTCCTCCCCTCACCATCAGCCCCTGTTAGCTACTAATCTGATTTCTGTTCCTATACTTTTGCCTTTTACAGAATGTCTTATAAATGAAATCATACAGCATGTCGCCTCTTGTGTTTAGCTTATTTCACTTAGCTTTTTTTTTTTTTTTTTGAGATGGAGTCTCACTCTGTCACCCAGGCTGCAGTGCAGCGGCACGACCTAGGCTCACTGCAACCTCCGCCTCCCAGGTTCAAGTGATTCTCCTGCCTCAGCCTCCCGAGTAGCTGGGATTACAGGCGCATGCCACCACGCCCAGCTAATTTTTGTACTTTTAGTAGAGACGAGATTTCACCATGTTGGCCAGGCTGGTTTCGAACTCCTGACCTCAAGTGATCTGCCCGCCTCGGCCTCCCAAAGTGGTACGATTACTGATGTGATCCACCTCGCCTGGCCTTGCTCAGCAAATTAATTTTTGAAATTCTGCTACCATCCATGTTGTTGCACCTATCACTACAGCTGGCCCTCCATATCTGCAGGTTCCTCATCTATGGATTCAACTAACCATGGATGGAGAATATTTGGAAAAAAATAAAATATATAAAATAATAATATGACAATAAAAACAGTAGAAAATTTAAAATACAGTATAACTATTTACATACCATTTACGCTGTATTACGTATTTAAAGTTTACCTGAGGCTATATACAAACATTATGTCATTTCATATAAAAGACTTCAGCATCTGTGGACTTTGGTATCTGCAGGGGTTCCTGGAGCCAATCCCCTGCAGACACCGAGGGACAGCTGTTCACTCCTTTTTATTGCTGAGTAGTGTTCCAGTTGTGTGGAAATCCCATCTCTACTAAAAATACGCAAATTAGCCAGGTGTGGTGGCCCACGCCTATAATCCTAGCTTCTCTGGAGGCTGAGACACGAGACGTGCTTGAATCTGGGAGGTGAAGGTTGCAGAGTCTCCTCTACACTTGCTGTCCTCCCTCCACTGCCACCTGGCACACTCCTTCCTAGCACTGGCCTCTTCATAGGCAAATTTAAGGAGCACCTTTCAGTCCTTGTCTTGCTTGACTTGGCCCTGATGTTTGAAATTCTTGATGAATCCTTCTTCTGGAAATGCACTCTTTCTATGCTTCCAGGAAATCTTTTTCTTGGTTCTCCAGACAACTTCTTAGACTCCTTGACCAATTCCTTCTTATTGCCAACAATGGAAACAAACCAGCCCTACCTAACCAAAGCACATTAAAACTCATTGGAAAGATACAGGGGAGGAGGCGCCCACTAAACCACTAGAGACAGGAGGTGGGGAGCTGTAGGACCAGGTTTGGGAATCTGCAAGAATCAAGACCAGAGCCCCTGAAATAGCAAGAAGCTGGAAGCACAGCAAGTGTCAGCGCCTCTGATTGCTTGTTTGTTTGTTTGTTTGAGATGGACTCTTATTCTGTTGCCCAGGCTGGAGTGCAGTGGCACGATCTCGGCTCACTGCAACCTCTACCTCCCGGGTTCAAGCAATTCTCCTGCCTCAGCCTCCCGAGTAACTGGGACTACAGGCGCCCGCCACCATACCTGACTAGTTCTTTATATTTTTAATAGAGATGTGGTTTCACCATGTTGGTCAGGGTGGTCTTGAACTTCTGACCCTAGGTGATCCACTTGCCTTGGCCTCCCAAAGTGCTGGGATTACAGGCGTGAGCCACCATGCCTGGCCAGTTTTTGTATATTTAGTAGAGACTGGTTTTGCCATGTTGGCCAGGCTGGTCTCAAACTCCTGACCTCAAGTGACCCATCCACCTCCGCCTCCCAAAGTGCTGGGATTACAGGCGTGAACCACTGTGCCCAGCCACCTGTGTTAGTTTTCATCGTCCTCGGGCCACTTGCTCCCAAATCAAGGTTTCAGGCAAAAGCTTACAGTTAGTCCAGCTTTGGCCAGGTTCAGTGTGATGGCTAACACTGAGTGTCAACTTGATTGGATTGAAGGATACAAAGTATTGATCTTGGGTGTATCTGTGAGGGTGTTCCCAAATGAGATTAACATTTGAGTCAGTGGGTGGGAAAGGCAGACCCACCCTTAATCTGGGTGGGCACAAGCTAATCAGCTTCCAGCAAGAAAGCTTCCAGGCAGAAAAATGTGAGAGACTGGCCTTGCCTTCCAGCCAACATCTTTCTCCGGTGCTGGATGCTTCCTACCCTCCAACATCGGACTCCAAGTTCTTCAGTTTTGGAACTCAGACTGGCTATCCTTGCTCCTCAGCCTGCAGACGGCCTATTGTGGGACCTTGTGATCCTGTGTATTTATTAAGTATTTAATACTTAATAAACTCCTATATATATATTCCATTAATTCTGTCCCTCCAGAGAACCCTGACTAATACCCTCAGTGACTCACACCTGTAATCCCAGTACTTTGGGAGGCTCAGGCAGGAGGATGGCTTGAGCCCCAGAGTCTTCTCCTTCTCCTTGTCTTTCCCCTTCCTCCTCTTCCTCTTCCTTCTCTGCCTCTTCCTCCTCTTCCTCTTCTTCCTCTTGTTTGTTTGAGACAGGTTCTCACTCTGTTGCCAAGGCTGGACTGTAGTGGCACAATCGTGACTCACTGTTTCTCAGCCTTCTGAGAATCCAGGAGTTTGAAGCTGCAGTGAGCTATAATCACACCACCACACTCCTGCCTGGGTGACAGAGCAAGACCCTGTCTCAAAAAACAAACTAACTAACAAAAAATTCTGGTATGGTAGAAGTGAATTGTCTGTTTTATCCTGATAATTCTGCTTACTTTAGTCCCGTGGTTCTCAACTGGGCCGATTTTGCTCCCCAAGCGACATTTGGCAATATCTGGAGATTTGTAATTGTCACAATGGAATTGGAGGGGGTTGCTATTAACATCTAGTGGGCAGAGGTCAAGAATGCTGCTTAACATCTTTTTTTGTTTTTGAGACAGAGTTTTGCTCTTGTTGCCCAGGCTGGAATGCAATGGCATGATCTCGGCTCACTGCAACCTCTGTCTGCCGGGTTCAAGCGATTCTCCTGCCTCAGCCTCCTGAGTAGCTGGGATTACAGGCATGCGCCACCATGCCTGGCTAATTTTGTATTTTTAGTAGAGACAGGTTTCTCAACGTTGGTCAGGCTGGTCTCGAACTCCCAACCTCAGTTGATCAGCCTGCCTCGGCCTCCCAAAGTGCTGGGATTACAGGTATGAGCCACCTCGCCCAGCTTGCTTAACATCTTAAAACACACAGTTCCCCCACAAAAAAATGATGATCCAGCCCCAAATGTCAACAGGGTCAAAGTGAAGAAACTGCCGTAAAGCAGGGATGGCATGACGACATTATTGATAGGCCACATTAAAATACTGAGGGCCATATCCATTATCCCTGTTTTTATGATTTCTTCTTTGGCCCCATGCAGTTTCAGGGGCAAAATAAGGGAGTAAGTCAAAGGTGGTTCCAAATAGACATCTGGGAATCTTAGGGTGTAATATGGCCCTCATGGAGGCCCTTGCTGAGCTTAGGGCCTGATTCTGGAACCCTAGCATTGCCAAAAGAGGCAGGCTGGCAGGTGAGAAGACAAATAATGGGAGAGCCCACATATGTTGGAATTCGTTTGATGGTATCTAAACTGGGGTGATTGTCCCCATTAGCATTACATGACTATGGATCCGGTTATTTGGAGAAATCCATTTCCTCCTCAGGGAATATATATTATACTAGAACCAAAGATGGAATCCTTAGTAAATGGAATCATTTGCCAAAATTCAGCTGTCTGAAACTTTTGCATAAAATTCTCTTTTTTATTTTCATTGAGCCAAATAAATAAAGTATCAGGTGTTTACTAGGGTCACCATTCACTGATTGATTGATTTTTTCTTTTTTTTTTTTCCAGACAGGATCTTGCTCTGTCACCCACATTGGAGTGCAGTGGTGTAATCTCAGTTCACTGCAACCTCCACTTCCTGGGCTTAAGTGATTCTCTCACCTCAGCCTCCCAAGTAGCTGGAACTACATGTGTGTGCCACGATGCTCGGCTAATTTTTGTATTTTTTGTAGAGATGGGATTTCATCATGTTTCCCAGGCTGGGTTTTTTTTTTTTCCCCCAAATTTCTTAGGGTTTCTAATTTATTATTTCCTTGATATCCACAGCAGAAGTTCAGAGGTAGAACTTCAATATTAACAGGTGAAAAGTTCTACAATGACTTGTTGCTCTCCATCACATTAGAATAATTGAACTATAATTTCCATACAACATAAGAAAACTACAGTATTTGCTGACAACTGAAAGATACCTGATAAATAAATATATCAACTTTCTATTCATGAAAAGAATGGAGCTGGTTATTTCAGCTATAAAAGGGCAAAGCAAAAAGACCATTTTCTAGCCATTTAAAAGTTATTCAAAAAATTGATACAATGGAGTGGAAAGGAAAACAAAAAAGATTGTAAGCACCTTTAACAATGTTCTTGCATTCTACTGATATACTAACCTCTAGGGTTTCCGTTGGCACAATCAAGTTCAACTTGTACTGACAGAAAATATTAAAAACCTTCCTATTTAGTTTTTAATATCAAACAGGGAGGTTAGTAAATTGTTTTCTGATTCTTCTACAAAAAAAAGTATAGAAGAGAGACAAGGAATGTAGTGTGCACCCCTTATTATCATTCTAAGTAATAATTTTTACTTACAAGGTCATAACGAGTGCAAAGGGCTTAGTGATGCATCTTATTCTTTATTTTTGGACAGTAACACCCTCAGATGGTGTTTTTTTTGTTTTGTTTTGTTTTTTGTTTTTTTTTTTTTTGAGACGGAGTCTTGCTCTGTCACCCAGGCTGGAGTGCAGTGGCCGGATCTCAGCTCACTGCAAGCTCCGCCTCCCGGGTTTAGGCCATTCTCCTGCCTCAGCCTCCCGAGTAGCTGGGACTACAGGCGCCCGCCACCTCGCCCGGCTAGTTTTTTGTATTTTTAGTAGAGACAGGGTTTCACCGTGTTAGCCAGGACCTCGTGATCCGCCCGTCTCGGCCTCCCAAAGTGCTGGGATTACAGGCTTGAGCCACCGCGCCCGGCCCAGATGGTGTTTTTATTGGTTTATATCCCCCTTTTCCATTTGCCCTTCTGTTTTGAAGCGCTTTTTCTTAAAACTTAAGATCTTTGCCTCCATTTTCTTATAAATCCAATTTCCTCTTTAGGTGAAACTTTACTATTTGAAAGGAACATTTCTATTGTAATTTACAAGCTGTGAATAACTGCTATGTCATTCTTCCAAGTATTAATAAACTGAGAAATGATTAGAACCAACAGAGGTAGGGGAGGATTAAAAGGGGGATGCAAGTGGCCACAGATCTTAGAGGTGGCCAGCAGAGGGCGCCGCTCTAAGGTGAAGGTGGCACCCTGCGAGGCCATTCTTTTTTGCAGTGACCAGACTGGGGTGTGGGGACAGTGCCTCACCCTCACAACGACAGACTCGTGGTTTGGGTGTGGATTTTCCTCCCTTGCCTGCGGGACTTCTGCTAGCACTGCCGTTCCTAGACTTAGACAATGCTAGAATGAGTCCAGGAACCGAGGAGAGGAGGTGGGAGTGGCTCCTCCCACTGTGGCCCCTAATAATCCACATGAAGAATTTTTGCTTTCCTTGCCAGGGACCCTGGATTCAGTGGGTCCAGAGGTCCCAGTGCCAAAGGAAGGAATGTGTAGACCAGGAAATACTATTATGGTTTTATTCAACTGGAAGCCGAGGCTGGCCATTTATTTTATTGTATTTTTATGTATTTATTTACTTATTTTGAGACAGAATCTCACTCTTGTTTCCCAGGCTCGAGTGATCCTCCTACCTTAGCCTCCTGAGTAGCTGGTACTACAGGTTCATGCCACCTTGCCCAGCTAATTTTTTTTTTTTTTTTTGAGACGGAGTCTCACTTTGTTGCCCAGACTAGAGTGCAGTGGCACGGTCTTAGCTCACTGCAACCTCCGCCTCCTGGGTTGAAGCGATGCTCCCGCCTCAGCCTCCGGAGTAGCTGGGATTACAGGCATGTGCCACCACGCTTGGCAAATTTTTTGTATTTTTAGTAGAGACGGGGTTTCACCATGTTGGCCAGGCTGGTCTCAACTCCTGACCGTCTCGGCCTCCCAAAGCGCTGGGATTGCAGACATGAGCCACCTCGCCCGGTCTTCTTTTTTTTTGAGATGGAGTCTCGCTCTGTCACCCAGGCTGGAGTGCAGTGGTGTGATCTCGACTCACTGCAACCTCTGCCTCCTGGGTTCAAGCGATTCTCCTGCCTCAGCCTTCCAAGTAGCTGGATTATAGGCGCACGCCACTATGCCCAGCTATTTTTTGTATTTTTAGTAGAGATGGGGTTTCACCATGTTGGCCAGGCTGGTCTCAAACTCCTGACCTCAGGAGATCCGCCCACCTCGGCCTCCCAAAGTGCTGGGATTATAGGTGTGAACCATCATGCCCAGCCCTGCCCAGGTAATTTTTATACTATGGGCAAGTATGTTGCCCAAGGGTGCTCTGGAACTCCTGGGCTCAAGTGATGTTCCTCGGCCTCCCAATGTGCTTGGTTTACAAGCATGAGCCACCTTGCCCAGCTGAGGCTGGCCATTTAAAGTTCCTCATGCTGCTGAATCAATAAGGATTGAAGGCAGCCACCATTATGGGCTAAGTGTTTGCATCCTCCATTTTTTTTTTTTTTTTTTTTTGAGACGGAGTTTTGCTCTTATTGCCCAGGCTAGAGTGCAGTGGCGCAATCTCTGCTCATGCAACCTCCGCCTCCCTGGTTCAAGTGATTCTCCCGCCTCAAACTCCCGAGTAGCTGGAATTACAAGCATGCGCCACTACGCCCGGCTAATTTTGTATTTTTAGTAGAGATGGGGTTTCTCCATGTTGGTCAGGCTGGTCTCAAACTCCCGACCTCAGGTGATCTGCCGGCCTCGGCCTCCCAAAGTGCTGGGATTACAGACGTGAGCCACCGCGCCCGGCCTCGGCCCCCAGATTCTTATGTTGAAGCCCTCACCCCCGTGTGATGGTATTAGAAGGTGGGGCCTTTGGGACGTAATTAGGCTTAGAGAAGATCGTGCAGACAGTGCCCCACAATGGGATGAGTGTCTTGAAAAGAAGAGATGAAGTGATTGGGCTAGTGGTTCACGCTTATAATCTCAGCACTTTGGAAGACCAAGGCGGGTGGATCACTTGAAGTCAGGAGTTTGAGACCAGCCTGGGCAATATAGTGAAACGCCATCTCTATTAAAAATACAAAAATTAGCTGGGTGTCGTGGCGCAAATCTGTAATCCCAGCTACTTGGGAGGCTGAGGTGGGAGAATCGCTTGAACCCAGGAGGTGGAAGTTGCAGTGAGCCCAGATCATGCCATTGCACTCCCACCTCCAGCCTGGACAGAGAGAGAGCATCTGAGAGTCTCCGTCTCAAAAAAAAAAAAAAAAAAAAAATAGACGAGATCAGAGATCCTCAGAGATCCTTTCTTCTCTTTGTCCACCAAGTGAGGATATAGCAAGAAGGCAGCCATCTGCAAGCTAGGAAAAGAGCCCTTGCCAGCACCCAATCATGCTATCACCCCAATATGGGACTTCCTAGCCTCCAGAACTGCGAGAAATCAATGTCTGTTGTTTAAACCACCCAGTATGTAACAGCAGCCTGAGCTGACTAAAACCATCACTGAACTAGTGTCTGTATATACAACTAGCAAGAGGAAAATGGCTCTGTTACTTAATAGAGGAAGGAGGCTATGTCTGAAAGCCAAAAATTCACTGGGGACACATCTTAGCAGGCCCTTGACCCTAAGACCTGGTTAATGGAAAAGTAGAGCAACCCAATAAAAACAAGACCACCAAGAAGTCAGGTCCTATGGGAATAAAGTATTCAGTGTCCCTATAAGGCACAGAACCCTTAAAAAAGGGGATTGGAAGAAGTGGTGGAAGAAGGCAGCTATGATTATCAACTTAGACTTCCTGGCCATTTGTAGCTATGTTTTATGTTAATTGGCTCTTGTCTTGCCGGGTGCGGTGGCTCAAGCCTGTAATCCCAGCACTTTGGGAGGCTGAGATGGGCGGATCATGAGGTCAGGAGATCGAGACCATCCTGGCTAACACGTGAAACCCCGTCTCTACTAAAAAATACAAAAAAACTAGCCGGGCGAGGTGGCGGGTGCCTGTAGTCCCAGCTACACGGGAGGCTGAGGCAAGAGAATGGCGTAAACCCAGGAGGCGGAGCTTGCAGTGAGCTGAGATCTGGCCACTGCACTCCAGCCTGGGCGACAGACAGAGACTCCGTCTCAAAAAAAAAAAAAAAAAAAAAAAGAAATCAGTGATAATGTATAAATTCCAGAATGTCTCCTAGAGTAAGAAGGAAATCTGGGTGTGGTAGTTTATGCCTATAATCCCAGCACTTTGGGAGGCCGAGGAGGTTAGTTAGCTTGAGCCCAGGAGTTGGAGACCAGTCTGGCCAACATGGTGAAACCCCATCTCTACAAAAGATACAAAAGTTAGCTGGGTTTGGTGGCGGGTACCTGTAGTCCCAGCTACTCTGGAGGCGAAGGTGGGAGGATCACCTGAGTCCCGGGAAATCAAGGCCACAGTGAGTCTTGATCGAGTTTTGCCACTGCACTCCACCCTAAGCAACAGTGAGACCCTATCTCAATAAACAAACAAACAAACAAACAAATAAATAATGGTAGAGATAGAAGATAAAATGGGGCTGGGTGTGGTGGCTCATTCCTGTAATCCCAGAACTTTGGGAGGCCGAGGTGGGCAGATTACTTTTGCCCAGGAGTTTGAGACCAGCATGTCCAACAGGGTGAAACCCCATCTCTACTAAAAGTACAAAAATTAGCCAGGTGTGGTGGTGTGTGCCTATAATCCCAGCTACTCGAGAGGCTGAGACAGGAGAATCTATTGAACCCAGGAGGTGGAGGTTGCAATGAGCTGAGATCACACTACTGCACTCCAGCCTGGGTGACAGAGCCAGACTCTGTCTTAAAACAAAACAAAACAAAACAAAACAAAAAAAACCCGACTGAGTACAGTGGCTCACACCTGTAACCCCAGCACTTTGGGAGGTTGAGCTGGGCAGATCACCTGAGGTCGGGAGTTCAAGACCAGCCTGACCAACGTGGAGAAACCCCATCTCTACTAAAAATACAATATTAGAAGGTTGTGGTGGTGCATGCCAGTAATCCCAGCTATTGGGAGGCTGAGGCAGGAGAATTGCTTGAACCTGGGAGGTGGAGGTTGCAGTGAGCCGAGATTGTGCCATTGCACTCCAGACTGGGCAACAAGAGTGAGACTCTGTCTCAAACAAACAAACACACACACACACACACACACACACACACACACAAAAGAGACAGGTTTTCACCAGGTTGGCCAGGCTGGTCTTGGACTCCTGACCTCAAGTGATCTGCCTGCCTCAGTTGCCCAAAGTGCTGGGATTACTGGTGTGAGCCACTGCATCTGACTCCCCCCATCTCTATTAAAATAAGATAAACATAAAATAATGAACCAACAAAAGAATAATACAACTCATTGTAGGTAAAATGCTATCCTGAGTTCTGTGAGTCATTCTAGATAATTCAAATTCTCTAGAATTACCACCTCAGCTGGCTATTTTTTTTTGTAGAGACCAGGCTGGTCTTGAATTATTGAGTTCAAGTGATCCGCTCGCCTCAGCCTCCCAAAGTGCCAGGATTACATGTGTGAACCACTGCACCTGGCCTTCAAATTCTTTATTATACAACACACAGTAGATGCTCAATAAATATTTGCTAAGCAGAAACATACACTCAGAATACCAGAAATTATCAAGGAAGTTGCCAGTTGGTCTGTTGGGTTCTTCCTCCTGACAGGTGTACACACCTATTGTAAAGAACACATTAGGCTGTGAGAAACCAATACTGTTAAACATTCCAGTCGGGTGACAAACTCCCTGAGCTCTGGTTTATATTACCAAGTACCCTGAGGATAACTTGGCTTCCTGTGTGGATTGTTTATAGAAAGAGAATGCTACCCAGGCTGACATGAGTTTGCATTTCTGAGTTGACTTCTCATTGTAAATTAATAAACTGGCATTCTGGCTACATAGATCAGTCTCTTTGAACTCTTTATACCTTCCACCATTAGTGTGATTTCTCAGGCTGCCAGCCAGACACTGCCCAAGACCCAGCACTGGACTCTGGTGAGTTCTTCCAGCTGGTGCCACCCCCAGAGCCTCTGGGAACCCCTGGGAGCCATCCAGCCTGCTCCCTGCCTCTACATTTCAGGGTGTGGGTGTCAGGGCATTCTCAACATTCCTGCAACAGAAGAGTTTTGGGAACACCCCTAGTAGGATCTGGGTGATTTGAACGTAATCTTAAGAAGGTATGTCAGAGATGTGGTTGTAACTGAGAAATCTTAAGCCTAGTGAATTTCATTCCACTTGACTTAAAGAAAGAGCATGTGAAAGAAGGGGATCTGAGGACATCTATAAACAGGGCCCGAGGGCATGAACTTACTAGTGTTTATCTGACTCTGGTGTACTCAAGCTTTGCAGTGGCTGCAGAGGTTTACTCTTTTTTTTTTTTTTGAGATGGAGTCTGGCTCTGTCGCCCAGGCTGGAGTGCAGTGGCCGGATCTCAGCTCACTGCAAGCTCCGCCTCCCGGGTTTACGCCATTCTCCTGCCTCAGCCTCCCGATAGCTGGGACTACAGGCGCCCGCCACCTCGCCCGGCTAGTTTTTTTGTATTTTTTAGTAGAGACGGGGTTTCACCGTGTTCACCCGGATGATCTCGATCTCCTGACCTCGTGATCCGCCCGTCTCAGCCTCCCAAAGTGCTGGGATTACAGGCGTGAGCCACCGCGCCCGGCCAGGTTTACTCTTTTGGAGGGAGAAGATAATTCACTCCTCCAACACCTGAATGAGGGAAGCTTAGCCCACCTCCTTCAGCCGCAATTTGATACTTAACAGCAAATTTCTCTTATTTGATTTAATGCTCAACAGACAAACTTCTTTTCTTCTTTTTCTTCTCCTCCTTCTCCTCTTCCTCATCCTCCTTCTTTTTGTTTGTTTGTTTGTTTGTTTTTGAGCCAGAGTCTCTGTCACCCAGGCTGGTGTACAGTGGCACAATCTCAGCTCATTGCAACCTCCACCTACTAGGCTCAAGCCATCCTCCCACCTCAGCCTCCAAGTGGCTGGAACCACAGGCGTGAGCCACCATGCCTGGCTAATTTTTGTATTTTTTTGTAGAGACCCGGTCTCTCCTTGTTGCTCAGGCTGGTCTTGAACTCCTGAGCTCAAGAGATCCTCCTGTCTCTGGCTCCCAAAGTACTGGGATTACAGGCATGAGCCACCATGCCCAACCTCAACAGGCAACCTTCTGATTATTAATTAGACCTCTGGGCCGGCCATGGTGGCTCATGCCTGTAATCCCGGCACTTTGGAAGGCCAAGGCGGGTGGATCACTTGAGGTCAGGAGTTTGAGACCAGCCTGGCCAACACGGTGAAACCCCATCTCTGCTAAAAATACAAAAATTAGCCTGGCATGGTGGTGTATGCCTGTAATCCCAGCTACCTGGGAGGCTGAGGCACGAGAATTGCTTGAACCTGGGAGGCGGAGGTTACAGTGAGCTGTCATATATAATGAAACAGTTTTACTAACTTAGGAAGCAGTGACTTGGTTTCTCTAGAAACTGCCTAACACACACATTCCAGGATACATTCTCTGTCATCTGGAATCTCCTCCCTTCCACAAACCCACGCTGCCTTAAGCACGATTTTCCTATTTGTTGTTGACCTAATCTAGAAAAAAGCTTCCGTCACTCGTTCTCCCTGACTCAGTCCCTCAGTTCCCAAACACCCTTATTCTCCGCACTTGTCACCCCACCCTCTGCTGCCCCGACAGCAGAGCGCAAACGCACACAGGTTTAAAGTTTAGTCTGTGATGTTATCCTCGCCCGCAGATCACAGGACAGACATTCTCGGGGGCACCTTTGCGAGACCCTGTGCTCGTCCCCCTCAGGAAGAAAGAGGGAGAAATCCCTGCGGCTCGGTTTTGTTCCAATGGTCTGCTCAGCGAGTGATTCCCATTTCCCCAAAGGCTGCCCCTCATTAGCCTGAACGGGGGTGGGGTGTGGAGAAGGGGTTGGGGGAGAGAAAGCAAGCAAAAGCCCAGGCTCACTTTTAGAGCCTGGGAACTCTGCAAAAATGACAACTAGAGTTTTCTGGCTCCTCTGTTTGATCGTCGAAGCCCCGGTGGAGAGAAAAAGTAAGATGGGTGTAGTGCGGAGCCCTGGGAGCAGCGGAGCAGGGATCTGAGGGGGAGCTGGGGAGGGGGCGCAGTGAAACGCAGGATAGGGGGCGGGGAGGGCCGGTGTCAGAGTTCGCAAGAGAGGACACCCCGGGTCTGCGTGTGTCTTAGGAAGGAGCAAAGTGTGTCCCCAAGATTTTGTGTGTCTTGGCAGCCTTTTCGGAAAGAAGCCAATTCAGCTACTGAAATGATCCCCAGCGAGCCAGGCAGGCTGGGGCAAACTTTGCATGTTAAGTAGTTGCTCCATCACAGAGGAGGGAAAGTGTCAAAAGGGGTCGTGGCGCGCCTTTCGGGAGCCGTGCCCTGTCCGGGCTCGCAGGACGCTGCAGGGTCCGCCAGGCTCGGCTGGGTGAACAGGGGCTGAGGGGGGCGCTGGGGAGGGCTTGGGGGAAGTCGGGCCGAAATCCGGCAGCCCCGGGCACTTCTCTGCTCTCCCCGCAGCCCCAGTGCACAGCCTTGGAACACCTGAGCCGGGGTTTAACACGCACACACTTTTTTTTTCTTTTTGAAACGGAGTCTTGCTCTGTCGCCCAGGCTGGAGTGCAGTGGCGCCATCTCGGCTCACTGCAAGCTCCGCCTCCCAGGTTCACGCCATTCTCCTGCCACAGCCACCCGAGTAACTGGGACTACAGGCGCCCCCTACCACGCCAGGCTAATCTTTTGTAGTTTTAGTAGAGACGGGGTTTCACTGTGTTAGCCAGGATGGTCTCGATCTCCTGACCTCGTGATCCGCCCGCCTCAGCCTCCCAAAGTGCTGGGATTACAGGCGTGAGCCACTGCGCCCGGCACACGCACACACTTATACTTCATGCACGAAATGAAATTAAGTTACTCCGCCCATGAAGAAATGAGAGGTTGTCTGGGGGATCGTGTTTTTGTTTTGCTTTTATTTGGATGTTCTGTCGGCTTCGCTATCTCTGGGAAAAACAGCTTCTGTACCTCACAGGGCAATTTACTCTGGGTTATTTTGCCATATGGAAATTGAATGACTTCAGTGGCATTTAACCCAAATATCAGACAATCTTTCCCATGACAACAGATAGTGAGATCAATGGGGAAGCAGTTGTGAGGTCAACAGTTGACAGTCAGGAATTGGATATCCAACAGAACTTTATTCAGCTGTGGATGGCACAACCGTTTAACAACATAATGAGTCACAATCAACCTCTTTGCAAAAACATGAACTCTAACCAGCTATTATTGCTGGGTGAAAGCTGATTTTAAAGCAGATTATCGATTTGGCAAGACCAGTCACTTTAAGTGAAGTGTTGCCAGAGCTGCAAAGGGGCAGATCCAGCTCTTTAATGCAAGGGGAGAGAAAAATAAAGTCGAGTTCTTGCGGTTCTTGCCTGTTTGGAGGGCACTGGGAGCCAGGCAAGCAAGGAGGTGATATTGTGTAACCTGCAATGGAAAGTTGCCCAGCTTCCAAGCTGGCTGAAGTTTCCCCACCAACCTGTCTGCAGAACTAGGGAAAATCATCAATAATTTTAAAAATTTGTTTTCATGCCATACCATTTAGGAGTCTTTCCTCCACCATCTAAGGGGGAAAAAAATGTAAGCGATATGTGCTTTTATACTTAACCAGGGGCCTCTGTCTCCCAGCCAAGCTTTTAAAACCTTGCTTAGCTATGGTTTACCAGTAAGTGGTGTCCAAGAAGCCCGATAAAAATCCACTCACAAATGTGTGATTCTGCAGGGACTGAGATGATGGTGTAAGCATGGATGGGAAAACCACATAGTTCTGTTGTCAGGGGTGCTTAAACAATTAGAAGAACCTGTCATATGAGACCTCTCCCCCTGGGGTTTGCTCTTGGTTCTTTCTCTACAAACTATAAACAGCAAAGAGGTGGATGTTTATATATATATTATATATATATACACACACATGCACACATACACACATATACGTACATATTAAAGGAAGGGTAAACAAGTTTGTAACAAGGGTAAACAGTGTTGTCAGACACGTTTAGTGGCAGGGGGTTGTAATTTTAAAAGCTATAATCTTAAGACGGCAAGACCCTCATATCCTTCTTCCTTTGGGGCCTGGGAAGCCCGTGCTGCTTGCTGCGAGGCTGCGTCCGGGTTCTCACTCCTTCACTTCCAGGCCTCTGGGCCTCCCTCCCATCTCTCCGCTTGCAGGTGCCTGTGAAGCCTCCGTTGTCCCCTATCTCCTCTCCCCCTCCCAGAGCCCTTCTTCTGCAGCGCCCCTGCCCCACTACTGACCTCCCCGCCTCCCGTCTCAGACTCCCCTTCCCTCTTCTCCCTTTTCGGCCTCCTCAGCTTACCCTGATGGTCTTCCCTCACTGCTTCCCCTCTCCCACCAGCCTGATCAACATGGAGAAACCCTGTCTCCACTAAAAATACAAAAATTCATCGGGTGTGGTGGCACATGCCTGTAATCCCAGCTGAGGGAGGCTGAGGCAGGAGAATCGCTTGAACCCAGGAGGCAGAGGTTGAGGTGAGCTGAGGTCTCACCAGCCTGGGCAACAAGAGCAAAACTCCGTCTCAAAAACAAACAAACAAAGAGTACTAAACGGCCAGTGTGCAGATGGGTGGCTTAAAAATATAAATTAAAAAAAAGTACTAAAGGGCTTACTTCAGGCAAAAGTGTTCCTGATGTACCCAAAAGTAAGATATAGTTTATTTTCATGCCTGCTCCTAATAATGTATGTTCTGTGCTGAATTGGCAGCTATCCCAATGTGAAATGTATTCTGGGTGTATCTGATGTCATTTTTCTTTTTCTTTTTTTTTTTTTTTCTTGAGACAGAGTCTCGCTCTGTCGCCCAGGCTGGAGTGCAGTGGCCGGATCTCAGCTCACTGCAAGCTCCGCCTTCCGGGTTCACGCCATTCTCCTGCCTCAGCCTCCCGAGTAGCTGGGACTACAGGCGCCCGCCACCTCGCCCGGCTAGTTTTTTTTTTTGTATTTTTTAGTAGAGCCGGGGTTTCACCGGGTTAGCCAGGATGGTCTCGATCTCCTGACCTCGTGATCCGCCCGTCTCGGCCTCCCAAAGTGCTGGGATTACAGGCTTGAGCCACCGCGCCCGGCCCTGATGTCATTTTTCTATTAAGACCAAGTATAATGTTTGCTTGTAAAGCGATAAATCTTGCCTTGAAATCAGATCTTGGATGCACCTGTTTGTTTTTGTCTTGTTTTTTAGCCTTTGAGTCCTAAAGGTTTGAGAAAAAGCCTTTCTCAAATTCATTCCTCAAACCTTGGAACCAATATTAACCAATGACAGCTCACAAGCAAGTGAATTTTCAACATTTTTCAGTTGGTTTTAAAAAGGTTTAATCACTAGCTAAATTAAATATTGATTTTATACTTGAGTCCACAAAGACATGAGAGTATTTTTTCCGAAGACCAGGCTGTACTTCAGTTTATAAGAAGCACGGTGAACAGAGACACCACTAACGCATAGATGAAGATGACTGCCTAAAGCGAGACAGGAAGGAATTTCACTGGAGAGAGAGCAACCTATTGGCCTCACGGTGATGCACCCAGGAAGGTCAGAATGTGTCCTGACACTGTCTATGGCACCCAGTAGTAGCACTGTACACATAAAGGACATCCAGGGTGGGACGCTAGGGAATCACAGGAGCCAAGAAGCAACAGCCTAACATTACAATATCTGATACTATTATTTGTTCCAGTGATGGGGCAGACAGGTAATACAGAGTTGAGAGGTTCTGAGTGTTCTATGGTAAAGCACTACTGAGGGATTTCTAGACTATTTTCCAAAAATGAGTTTTGTCCAAACTTATTATAAATTTTACTAGAATTGCTTTTTGGGAGTCAGATGCATTATTACATGATAGAGTATATAGCTAATGAAGAGCTTCTGAGCTAGTTTTAAGATAAAAAACATTAACTCAGGCATAACTCAGGCCAGTCAAATCAAATTTGAATTTTTAAATGTCAAAAGGCTAGGCTGGGAGCTGTGGCTCACGCCTGTAATCCCAGCACTTTGGGAGACTGAGGCAGGTGGATCACAAGGTCAGAAGTTCGAGAGCAGCCTGGCTAACATGGTGAAACTCTGTCTCTACTAAAAATACAAAAATTAGCCAGATGTAGGGGCAGATGCCTGTAATCCCAGCTGCTCAGGAGTGGGGCAGGAGAATCGCTTGAACCTGGGAGGCAGAGGTTGCAGTGAGCTGAGATTGCACCATTGCACTCCAGCCTGGGAAATGAGTGAAACTCCATCTCAATAAATAAATAAATAAATAAGTCTGGTTTATTTATTTTTTGAGATGGAGTCCTGCTCTGTCGCCCAGGCTGTAGTGCAGTGGTGTGATCTCGTCTCACTGCAACCTCCACCTCCTGGGTTCAAGAGAGTTTTCTGCCTCAGCCTCCCTAGTAGCTGGGGATTAACATGCCCAGCTAATTTTGTATTTTTAGTGGAGACAGAATTTCACCATGTTGGCCAGGCTGGTCTTGAACTACTGACCTCGAGTGATCCACTGGCCTCGGCCTCTCTAAGTGCTGGAATTAGAGGCGTGAACCACTGTGCCAGCCTAATGTCTTTTTTTTTTTTTTTTGAGACGGAGTTTCATTCCTATTGCCCAGGCTGGAATACAATGGCACGATCTCAGCTCACCGCAACTTCTGCCTCCCGGGTTCAAGCGATTCTCCTGCCTCAGCCTCCAGAGTAGGTGGGATTACAAGCATGAGCCACCACTCCCGCCTAACTTTGTATTTTTAGTAGAGATGGGGTTTCTCCATGTTGGTCAGGCTGGTTTCGAACTCCCGACCTCAGGTGATACACCCACCTTGGCCTCCCAAGGTGCTGGGATTACAGTGCTGGGATTACAGGAGAATGGCTTGTGCCCGGGAGGTCAAGGCTGCTGTGAGCTGTGCCACTGCCTGGGGAACACAGCGAGACCCAGTTTCAAAAAAATAATAATAACAAATAAAAGAAAAATAAAAGAAAAAAATCACTTTTACATAATCCTGAGGCTTAGGCTTAGGGTTTGACTTGGATTGATTAGATAATAGTCCGTTTCTGGGAAATTCTGGAAACAAAGCAAAAAAAGGCCAGAACTGTGATACCTGTGATATTGGAGGTCACGTAGTTAACATGCACAATTTGGCAAACACATGCAGGCCAGGTTCTTAGAAACCTTCTGGATAAACATTAAGGTCTTCATTCAATACCAGGTCTATAAGGAAAGACTAATGAGGCTTGAATGCAGTAGAACAGCAGTGAGTGTAGAGGTACACGTGGGAGGCAGTAGAGGACAGGTAATGCCAGGTGAGGCAAAAAGTCAAGAAGAATCACCTTTCTTTTTTTTTTTCTCGAGGATGAGTCTAGCTCTGTCGCCCAGGCTGGAATGCAGTGGCATGATCTCGGTTCACTGCAAACTCCACCTCCTGGGTTCAAGTGATTCTTGTGCCTCAGCCTCCTGAATAGCTGGGGGGTTACCAGGCGCCTGCCACCATGCCCAGCTAATTTTTGTATTTTTAGTAGAGACGGGATTTCACTGTGTTGGCCAGGCTGGTCTTGAACTCCTGGCCTATAATCCCAGCCCTTTGGGAGGTGGAGGCAGGCAGATCACGAGGTCAGGAGATCGAGACCATCCTGGCTAACACGGTGAGCCGAGATCGCGCCACTGCACTCCAGTCTGGGCGACAGAGTGAGACTCCGTCTCAAAAAAAAAAAAAAAAGAAAAGAAAGAAAGGGAAAAATTATGCCAAAACAAAATAAAAAGCAATCTTAAAATCACACATTTTTCTATTAAAGTCCAGAAGGTCTCCCTTCTAGTTTCACAGTTTTAGTCACACTTTCTTTCTTTTTTTTTTTCTTTTTTTTGACGGAGTCTCGCTCTTGTCCCTAGGGTGGAGTGCAGTGGTGTGATCTCGGCTCACTGCAAGCTCCGCCTCCCGGGTTCAAGGGATTCTCCTGCCTCAGCCTCCCGAGTAGCTGGGATTACAGGTGCCTGCCACCATACCCGGATAATTTTTGTACTTTTAGTAGAGACGAGGTTTCACCATGTTGGCTAGGCTGGTCTCAAACTCCTGACCTCAGTTGATCCGCCCACCTCGGCCTCCCAAAGTGCTGGGATTACAGGTGTGAGCCATCGCACCTGGCTGAGTCCAAGTTTTATTTCCCTATAATTTAAAAATTATATCATTCCATGCTTTGTCTGTAGGCTGATTCTAAAAGTTGAAAATCAACTTTCTGTTTTTAGTAGCGTTTCTAATTGCCTTTCATTTTTATCCCTGACATTCTTTGGCTTAATCATAGCCTTATCTTTTTCTGTCTTAAACAAATTATCTAATGTATGAGTCCTTTTCTTGCTCTATTGACTGGGGAGTGCTCCATTCTCCTGCCAGGAATTGGACTGCTTACCACACAGCCTGCTGTACAAATGTCACCTTGGGTCAGAGTAATTCTCATTGCTTTCCTGAACCTCTTGTTTTCTGAATGCAAATAAATAAAAATTTCTGGCCAGGTGCGGTGGCTCACATCTGTAATCCCAGCACTTTGGGAGGCCGGGGCAGGAGGATCACCTGAGAGATCAGCAGCTTGAGACCAGCTTGGCCAACATGGCAAAACCCCATCCCTAATAAAAATACAAAAATTAGCCAGGCATGATGGTGGGTGTCTGTAATCCCAGCTACTTGGGAGACCGAGGCAGGAGAATTGCTTGAAACAGGGAGGCAGAGGTTGCAGTGAGGCGAGATCACACCACTGCACTCCAGCCTGGGCAACAGAGTGAGACTCTGTCTCAAAAAAACAAAACAACAAAAAAATTTCTAGCCCAGTGCAGTGGCTCACGGCTGTAATCCCAGCACTTTGGGAGGCCAAGGCTGGCAGGAGGATCACTTGAGCTCAGGAGTTCAAGATTAGCTTGGGTCATACAGCAAGACTCCGTCCCTAATTAAAAATATATATTATTAAAAAGGAAAAAATTTGTTTCCTTATTTTTTATAGCTCACTTTTTTTTTTTTTTTTTTTTTTTCTGAGCAGAGTCTCACTCTGACACCCAGGGTAGTGTGTAGTGGTGGGATCTCGGCTCACTGCAGCCTCTGCCTCCCGGTTTCAAGCGATTCTCATACCTTAGCCTCCTGTGTAGCTGGGACTACAGGCCTGCGCCACCATGCCCGTCTAATTTTTGTGTTTTTAGTAGAGACAAGGTTTTGCCATGTTGACCAGGATGGTCTCGAAATGCTGACCTCAAGTGATCCACCCGTCTTTGCCTCCCAAAGTGCTTAGGATTACAGGCATAAGCCACTTCATGCCTGGCCAATAGCACATGCTTTTAAAAAATACCAGCCAAGAAAGGATGCCCTGAGTCCTTACATGACTGAAAATGTATTTATTCTGACTCTACACTTCACCGTTTGGCTGCACATAGACTTCTAGGTTGAAAATAATTTTTTCTTAAACTTTTAGATGTATTCTTCCATAATCTTCTAGCACTAAATGTTGTAGCAGAAAAATCTGACACCAATCTAATTCTTGTTTTATAGATTGTCTGTTTTATCTAAAAGTTTATTTTATTCTTAGTGTTTGGAAATTTTACAGTGATGTATGTAGGAATGAGGCTTTTTCCATTCGTCCACCTGGTTTATAATGTTTATCAACTGACCCTTGCTCCGCCCACCCCTCATAGAGTGCAGGGGCTTTAATTTATTCACTGCTAAAATCCCTGTATCTGGCGCACATCAGGTTCTCAATAGTCGTGTGCTGAGTGAATGAATTTACTCTGCAAGAATTTAAAGTCTTGTGACTCACATCAGCTCAGAACATTTTTATTTTATTCTTGTCTTTTTTTTTTTTGAGACAGGGTCTCACTCTGTCACTCAGGCTGGAGAGCAGTGGTGTAATCACAGCTCACTGCAGCCTTGAACTCCTGGGCACAAGTGATCTTCCTGTCATAGCCTCCTGAGCAGCTAGGACTATGGGTGCACGCCGCTATGCCTGGTTAATTTTTAAAATTTTCGTAGAGACACGGTCTCATTATGTTGATAAGGTTGGGATTTTTTTTTTCTTCTTCTATGAGAGTCTCACTGTCACCCAGGCTGGAGTGCAGTGGTGTGATCTTGGCACATTGCAACCTCCACCTCCCAAGTTCAAGCAATTCTCGTGCCTCAGCCTCCTGAATAGCTGAGATTACAGGTGTGCATCACCACACCTGGCTAATTTTTATATTTTTAGTAGAGATGGGGTTTTGCCACGTTGGCCAGGCTGGTCTCAAACTCCTGACCTCAGGTGATCCACACGTCTCAGCCTCCCAAAGTGCTAGGATTACAGGCATGAGCCATTACGCCTGGCCCAGTTTTACAGATTTTGTAGTTTTTTGGTTTTTGGTCTATACCCTGCTGCCTACTTTTCTTGCTTCCATGCCTATATATATATATATATATTTATATATTCATTTATTTTTTAATTCCTTTGCTGAGAATAAAAATTGGATACTTTAGCTGGGCTTGTCCTTCAGCTGTTGTTTTTTGTTTTGTTTTGTTTTGTTTTTGAGACGGAGTCTCTCTTTGTCGCCCAGGCTGGGGTACAGTGGCATGTTCTCAGTTCACTGCAAGCTCCACTTCCTAGGTTCACTCCATTCCCCTGCCTCAGCCTCCCAAGTAGCTGGGACTACAGGTGCCCGCCACCACGCTCGGCTAATTTTTTGTATTTTTTAGTAGAGATGGGGTTTCACCATGTTAGCCAGGATGGTTTTGATCTCCTGACCTTTTGATCCGCCCTCCTCGGTCTCCCAAAGTGCTGGGATTACAGGCGTGAGCCACCGTGTCCGGCCTCAGTTTTTTTTGTTTTTTTTTTTTTTTTGAGACGGAGTCTCGCTCTGTCGCCCAGGCTGGAGTGCAGTGGCCAGATCTCGGCTCACTGCAAGCTCCGCCTCCCGGGTTCCCGCCATTCTCCTGCCTCAGCCTCCCGAGTAGCTGGGACCACAGGCGCCGCCACCTCGCCCGGCTAATTTTTTGTGTTTTTAGTAGAGACGGGGTTTCGCCGTGTTAGCCAGGATGGTCTCGATCTCCTGACCTTGTGATCCGCCCGTCTCAGCCTCCCAAAGTGCTGGGATTACAGGCTTGAGCCACCGCGCCCGGCCAAGTTTTTTTTTTTTTTTAAAGAGGCAAGGTCTTGCTGTGTCACCCAGGCTGGGGTGGAGTGGCTCAATCATAGTTCACTGCAGCCTCAAACTCCTATACTCAAGTGATTCTCCTGCCTCAGCCCCCCAAGTAGCTGAAACTATAGGTACTCATCACCTAACCTGGTTAATTTTTTTTTTTTTTGTAGTACAGACAAGGTCTCATATTGTGGCCCAGGCTGGTCTTGAACTCCTGGCTTCAAGCGATTTTCCCCACTTGGCTTCCCAAAGTACTGGGATTACAGGCATGAGTCAGCTTGCCTGGCCTTTCCCTTTTATTTTAGATAAACTTCCTTTAAAATACCCTGTTAGTAACCATCTTCCTTGCTACAGAAGAGAGAAAGCACCCCATGGCTTTTCCTCAAAGAAAGATCACTGCGGGGCCAGGTGCGGTGGCTCATGCCTATAATCCCAGCACTTTGGGAGGCGGAGGCAGCCAGATCACCTGAGGTCAGCAGTTTGACACCAGTCTGGCTAACATGGTGAAACCCTGTCTTTACTAAAAATACAAAAATTAGTCGGATGTGTTGGCATGTGCCTGTAGTCTCAACCACTCGGGAGGCTGAGGCAGGAGAATCACTTGAACCTGGGAGGTGGAGGTTGTATTGAGGTGAGATCGCGCCACTGCACTCCAGCCTGGGCAACAGGGTGAGATTCCATATCAAAAACAAACAAACAAACAAACAAACGAGTATGCACAATTCAACTGTAATGGATACTACCAATTTACTCTCCAAAGTGACCATACTAATTTATACCCCCACCAGCCTTGCTAAAAATATTTAAGATATTCATTTTACGGATAATAAAATATCCACTGAGACTTCTGAAAAAAACTTCAAATTCAACTCATGTGTACCCATAGGTTCCTTAATAACACCACAATAATCTGGTGCATCATTAGGATCTGCTGGTTCAAGGGAAGGCCAGGCCGTCTTATGGGCCTATAATGAAAAAGTAGGCATTCTTACTGTCAGTGAAAATGCTAATTCCATTTAAGTTTGCCAGTTGAGTTACTACATCAATGAACCCAAAAGTCAGTTTTAAATGTGATACATGAAATACTTTATATTGGGTGATTTCTGCTCTAGTAATAAATTACCTAAGATAAGCTTCCTTTACAATAATGGTACTTAAAAGCTGGTCAGAAGACCTTGGTGTGGGGGGTGGAACACAAGCTTAGAAGTCTCAAAATCAGTATTCTGGGCCCTACATGATGAGCTGTCACTGAGTGGTGCTGGCATTGCAATCGCTTCTGTAAACGGGTGGGATGGGTCCAAAGTGTGGAGTCATTACCACAGCTGGTTAATGATGAGGTGGCAGAGATGTGATGTTAAATAACATTCAACCACACATTAAGACTATGATTCCCTTTTTAGTTACTTCAATTCTTGTGATTGTGATAACAATAGGAGAAAGTTTCAATCCAATGCACTATATCCTTTTATTTCCCCCCATTTTTTTGAGACAGGGTCCTGCTCTGTCACCCAGGCTGGAGTGGAGTGGCATGATCATAGCTCACTGTAGCCTCCTGTGCTCAAGTGATCCTCTCACCTCAGCCTCCTGAGTAGCTGGATAAACAAGTGTGTGCCAACATGCCCAGCTAATTTTTTATTTTTATTTTTTGTAGAGGTGGGGTCTCACTTTGTTGCCCAGATTGGTCTCTAACTAATTGATTCAAGTGATCCTCCTGCCTTGGCCTCCCAAAGTGCTGGGATTATAGGTGTGAGCAGCCACACTGGCCTTCTATGTCTTCAGTATATCGGTATCACTTGCTAATCCTGCAAACCATCCCTATCCTGTTTTTCTTTTTTTCTTTTTTTTGAGATGGAGTCTTGCACTGTCACCCGAGCTAGAGTGCTGTGGCTCAATCTTGGCTCACTGCAACCTCTGCCTCCCGGGTTCAAGTGATTCTCCTGCCTCAGCCTCCCTCGTAGCTGGGATTACAGGCTCACACCACCACACCTGGCTAATTTTTTGTATTTTTAGTAGAGATGGGGTTTCACCATGTTAGCCAGTCTGGTCTCAAACTCCTGACCTCATGATCTGCCTGCCTCAGCCTCCCAAAATGCTGGGATTACAGGCGTGAGCCCCCACGCCCAGCCCCCTTTCTGTCTTTCATAAGGAAAATAATAACTATTATCTAATCATACTGTTTCTCAATCCATGGGAGTGAGAGGAAGTTTCTTTAAAAATAAAATGTATAAAAAAGTGAGTCATGTTAGATTATCTGAGTGTTGGATAAGCTGAGGTGGTGTGGGGATATGGTAAAGCTCATGACACTGGTACGTGAAGGACTGAAGTTTGTCAAGCACTTCACTAGACTAGCTGAGAGTCAGTAAATAATCACTCTAAGATTGGAAACTTGAAATCCTAGAAATGCTTCCAAAATTCTGCTGGCTGATTTCATTTTCAAATGCTGCACACAGAGGGGCTCTCACCTGTAAGGACAGAGAACCCTCTTCAACCCCTCATAATCCTTCTCTGTTAGTGGTGTGAGCACTCTCATGGCATCCTCTGTTGACTGGCACTGTGGACAGACATACTTATCAATGAGCTCGGCCTCACTTTGCAAGATGCCAGCGCAGCACCCATGGTACCAATTCTGACACTGATCATGGCCAATAAAAAATCTGCAAGATCCGAAACAGAAATGTGAGTTCAAAACAGATGGGATGATGTTACTTATAATAAATCATGCACCTGAAAATTTGCTAAACCCTGGGATATAAAATAGTTTTAGTTTTATGGTTTTAATACTTTCTAGATTGACATTCCAGTACATTAATTTAGTATTTTTTGATGTTAAGAACAAGCAGTGGAAAAAAATGTGTAAGAACACTGTAATATTGGAGAGCCAATTTAAAGATAAATATGAAACATTTAATTGATTTTAAAGCTGAAAACAAAGTCAAAAATCTTTCAACTAGTACTGTACCATATGGGAGTTCAAAACCCTGTAAGCTAATAACAGAGTCCCAGAGCTTGTACCCAAATTAGTGTTTTTCTAACCTATAATAAATCACCATTTTAAACACTGATAAAATCCAAACAAGTCAGGCTATTTTAACCTCATTAATTTCTATGTTACATGTTGAAGAATCAAATCTACCATTAAACCACATTTTCCCCAATGTGTCTCAAACATTCACCATGAAGCAAGATAAAATTTGAAGGGTAGGTAAAAAGAGAAAAAGAGAAAAATGAAAAGGAATTTGTAATATGAATTTGTAAATGAAAAGGAAGTGTATATCAAACATATAAAAAAATCTGCTTTTTATTTTAAAATAAATAAGTAACCAGTCAGAGCAATTTGGCTTCGTAAATTATTAAATATGATGCTCTTATCAGAACTCACTGTGACTCATCATAAGGTGTTCTGCAGATACAGTACAATTCCTCACTGCTGCCCTCTTGTGCCCATTTACAATCATTACAGATGTACACAACCATTTTCTTAGCCTCCTTTTCTGAGATGCCAACACATTCTCCATGATACCAGTTAGTACAAAGATCATAGCCAATATAGAACCTGAAAGTATTCACAATGAAAATAACAATGTAATTGTCATTTTAAGCTGCCTGGTACTTAAATCTGTCTTCCCTGTCTTGCTTCACTTTTTTTTTTACAGGATAACTTCCTGCAATGAATCAGCTAAACATTCCTGAATCCAACCATTCTACCCCTGGCAGACTCCAGTATCTGATGCTCTATCATGTGTGGAAAGAAAGTCACTCACATCGGTTTCAACAAGTACACTGCTTAGTGAAATATGGGTCTTTAAAACATACTGGAATTTGAAAAATAAACCACACACTGATGGTAATGTCTTCATGTGAATGAATGTGTGTAAAACTGTAACAGGCACAAAAACCAAAGCCAAAAAATCAAAGACTTACATCTGTCAAACCTATTCTACAGAAGCCATTTCAATATCAGGGCTATTTCTTAGATAGGTTTGAAAATGTATCTCACCATTTAAATTTGAAAACAAAGCAACGTGCAAACACCAGGTAGAAGTTACACTACAAGGAACATGCAGGTCAGCCAGGTGTAGAAGATAAATGGTCAAAATATGAGATGAAGAAGAAAACTAAGAAAAGTACATAGAGCAATTCAATCTCTACCAGGTTATCTGAATAAACATTGGAATTTAATCAAATTAAAAATAACCTCTCATAATAGAATAAGGCATGGGCCAGTTTTTCGGTTAATATAATGTTTGTGACAATGTGGACAGTGGCCTGGCTAATGGGCAGGGAAAGTGGAAGGAGCTGCTTCAGTTCAACACCGGGGACATGGAGTGGGGAACGATGCAAGGATAGTTATCCCAAATCTGTGAGGGTCTACACTGCTTGGCAAGGCGGAGCTGTATAAGTGTGTGATTGTGGAGTGCAGAGTGGCCTCTGTAATAAAAGACCTAATGACAAAAGGAAAAGTAAATGTAAGAAACGCTTACACAGTGTGTCTACAAGTGTTGATAGGCACTGTGTAGGAACACCATGGCAAAGTCATAGTCATAATCTACCAAGGCATTTCTTGGTAGATTTACCTAGAGGAATGGAAGTCGTCCTCAAGCTTCAAATTGACCTGCTTCATGAATGTGAAGGAATAATATATGGTTATATAGTTTATCCTGTTACCACTAACTTTTTTCTTTTGTCTTGCTGCATAGCCCAGGCTGCAGGGCAGGGGCAGGATCACGGCCTCCTGCAGCCTGGACCTCCCAGGCTCACATGATCCTCCCACCTCAGCCTCCCGAGTAGCTGGGACTACAGGCGTGCACCACCATGCCCAGTTTTTTATTTATTTATTTATTATTATTATTTTTTAATGGAGCCTTGCTCTGTCTCCCAGGCTGGAGTACAGTGGTATGATCTCGGCTCAGTGCAACCTCTGTCTCCTGGCTTCAAGCAATTCTCCTGCCTTGGACTCCCAAGTAGCAGGGATTACAGGTGTGTGCCACCACATCTGGCTAATTTTTGCATTTTTGATATCGCCATATTGGCCAGGCTGGTCTTGAAATCCTGACCTCAGGTGATCTGTCCACCTCGGCCTCGTGAAGTGCTGGAATTATAGGAGTGAGCCACCGTGTCTGGCCAATTTTTTGTAGAGACAGGGTCTCCCTATGTTGCCCAGACTGGTCTCAAACACCTGGGCTCAGGTGATTTTCCTGCCTCAGCCTCCCAAAGTACTGAGATTACAGGCATGAGCCACGGTGCCCAGCACTTTTTTCTTTTGAATTATGACTCTAACATGATTTTCACTGCCACAGGTGGGGGTCCTCTGAGGTAGTTTGTGTGTTATCTCCACAAGGTGATAGGCTGTGTTCTGGAAGGATGTTCAGGACTTGAATTTCAATTTTTAGTCACTGTCACTGGATTATCAAACCAGCCTAATTTGGGACAAGAGATTACAAAACACTCCTTAGAGACACTAACTCATCTCAACTAAAATAGGGAGTGAATGAACCTAGCATACTAAAGTGTTAATAATGACAAACTGAAGAATATAAAATAACCACAAAATAATGAGGCAATCTTGATGGAATGGGCACATGTACCTGTGTGCCTCATTTTATGCAATGTAGGTATTTCAAAGAAGTGTGTGAAATGAATTTCTGTGAGCTGAATATTCTAAACAGGCCAAAGAAGACTTGTTATTTAAAGAAATTCTGTAGGCAAATCTTTTTAACTGAAAAAGTAAGGAAACTCCTGTTTCAGAAATCATTTAGTATATTTTGCTTAAAGTGAGGCACACTGGTATTAAACTAAGGAAAAAAATCAGTGAATTGGGTTCTACTGTTTACATTATGTATAATTTCCAAAGAGATAAGATAATGAAAAGTGAAGATGCCTAAACTGATTTGTGTTTAATTCAACACACAGCTCGATCTACCAACAAAGAGTTTTCATTTGGCATTTGCAAACAGATGATCACTTAGATAGCACCACCAAATCAGCTTCAGTGTTGCAACCTGAACATCACTAAGGAGACCACAATTTTATTTCAGGAATCAATTAGGTATCCACTTAAGGTATTCCATTAAGCATTCCTAATTCTAATTAATTGATTCTAAATGATCATTTTTTAAAGCACAATCAAACTTTTTGGTTTTGTAAAAAATGTGGTTAATTGTGGCTTTAAAAAGCTGGCCTACATTTTTTTTTTTTTTTTTTTTTTGAGACAGAGTCTTGCTCTCTCGCCCAGGCTGGGGTGCAGTGGCCGGATCTCAGCTCACTGCAGGCTCCGCCTCCCGGGTTTAGACCATTCTCCTGCCTCAGCCTCCCGAGTAGCTGGGACTACAGGCGCCCGCCACCTCGCCTGGCTAGTTTTTTGTATTTTTTAGTAGAGACGGGGTTTCACCGTGTTAGCCAGGATGGTCTCGATCTCCTGACCTCGTGATCCGCCCGTCTCGGCCTCCCAAAGTGCTGGGATTACAGGCTTGAGCCACCGCGCCTGGCCGCTGGCCTACATTTTAATGTTCAAAGTAGAAGTTAAATATTTCGTAAAATGATAGTAATGACCCCTCCCCCCCCCAAAAAAAGAAACTACATTTATGGTTTAGTGCCTCTATAATCTTGTTTATATCACCAAATACAAGTAACAACTGTCAAAAACAGCTTCCAGCTGCCAAATTGTTGGATGTTATGCTTGAGGAATGGGGAAAAGGAACACCTTTTGTATTTTTCTGGTTTTTGTCTCTGGTAAGAAAGTGGAAACTTTGACAAAATATTGAGTTTCAGTATTTTAATACAAAAAACAGAACTGCTTAAAATAATTAAGAAACCGAACCACTCAAATTCAAAACCTCTGACCATTCATGTTCAGATGGTTTCCAGGATTTCATGTATTCACAGGGCTTTGAACAGATCTCAGAAAGGATGCTCCCCATTTTGGGCAACAGTAACACATCTCCTTCTCCAGACATCAATTAGTCGTTGATTTGGAGTTAATTCAGAGGGAAGAGGAGAAAGCAAAGGAGCAACAGAAAGCTTGTTTTTGACAGAAAAGAAGATAACAAAGGACAATCACAAACACATGAAATAGCAAATTTTACTTCACTAGTGTCAAGGGTAAGAATATCGCATGCAAGACCATAGATGAAACATTACTCTTAAATTTAATATTTTCATTTATATCACTCCCAAAATATTCATTTTCTTCAAAACTTTCAATTTCATAGCTAAACTTTCAAGACAAAAAACTAGCGCTCAAAAAGATCTACCCACGTAGATTCATCATAAGGCACTTTACAGATACAGTAAAGCTTTGTGTCCTTAGCAGAGATCATTTTCTCCTTGTTGGACTTTGAGCTTGAGTCTTTTTCCTCTTCCCCCTTCCTCTTCTGGGAAGCAGCAGGTACGGTCGGTGTGGACAGGACAGGGTGTTGCACAGCAGGTGGAGCGGGAGGTGAAGGTGGAGGGGCTGGAGGAGCTGCCGTCACTGGTGGGGCAAGGTGCAGCTACTGCTGTGGCCTGAGCCACCTGCATCAGGTCTTTTTTGTCCTTAATTTTCAGGTCTCTCTTCAGCTCTTCCTGTTGTCAATTAAAGACAATACAAGACTATCATTAGAGTCATGTAAATGCATGATCTGGCCAGAAGATGGTACATTACCCACTCTTGTCGAAGTAGCTCCACAGTTCAGCCTAATGTGAGAGAGTTTTAGTTGCAAACAACATTAGGCTGAACTGTCAAAGTAGCTCCACAGTTCAGCCTAATGTGAGAGAGTTTTCCTATATCTTAAGACAATTAGAAACAGAAAACGAAGATTACATAAAAACAACTAGAAAGCTGCTAGTTATCTTCAAAGGAGAGCTGACTGAAAGATGAGCCAAGTGGCTAGGAAGAGCATCGCTCCTGGCTTGCCCCTGTCCCATCTGGGCTCTTTCTGTGGTGGCTCAGAAGGTGATTTCAAGTGTCCTCATCCACTAGCTGCTTTCTTCTAGTTGCTTTTGCTCTCTGTCCTTACAGTGAGGCTGGACATGAACTGACCTGGAGACTCAAAATGTGGTCTGATCAGCAGAAAGCAGAAAAGAGGCAGATTTGCCTTGTTTATGATGATGCTCCTATGTCTAGAATTTCAGACTGCAGGGAGAGTTGGGCAACATAACACACTATTTTCTTTTTTGAAAAGATAATTTCTTTTTTTTTTTTTTTTTTTTTGAGACGGAGTCTCGCTCTGTCGCCCAGGCTGGAGTGCAGTGGCGTGATCTCGGCTCACTGCAAGCTCCGCCTCCCGGGTTCACGCCATTCTCCTGCCTCAGCCTCCCTAGTAGCTGGGATTACAGGCTTGTGCTACCAGCCCTGGTTAATTTTTCTATTTTTAGTAGAGACGGGGTTTTGCCATGTTGGTCAGGCTGGTAACTGTATACTTCTTTCAACCTTTCTGTACATTTGAAATTTTTCATAAAATATTGAGGAAAAATGGAGAAGAAAAATTTAACTATCAAAAATAGAATTAAACTCTCCTAAAGTAGACATGCACGTATATAAAAACCAGAGAGCTATACATTAGAAATGAAGTATTTTGTTTGAGGTTAACATCAAGTCAAAGTCATCAGGACAGGCTATGATTCTGAAATTCTTATTATCATGCTGCAAATTATTCTTGGCTATTATCAGAACCCCAGTAGTTTCCATTGTTTTCACTTCATAAAACTCCAAGTTACAGAACACTATTAGATATTATTTTGTGTATTTACCTGGACTGGGTGGTCCTAAACTGACTATCATAGCCAAGATTTTGGTTACCAGAGAGAACAAATAAAGGTAACAGTGGGGGACTGGTGTTTTAATGGGGGATTCTTCTATCTGAATGTTCAATTCACTGACAATACACCCCTTAAAAAGATGCTGAGGGGATTAAAGAATTGTAAAATACCTCGCTGAGCACCTGGCCCACAGTAGGCACTCAAAAATGTTAGTTACCCCTTCTCTTCCCCATCAATTTTCAATTCTTGTGAATCTCTCCTCTTCTAGTACCACGTTGACGTTGTGCCTTAACCAAAAAAAAAAAAAAAAGGAAAGAAAGAAAAAAATATTTATGTCATTTTTGGGGTCCAGATCTCACCATTAAATCCAAGGTGCAACTCATCTTACTTCCATGTACTCCGTGTAATACTAAGAGGATAACTGCAGGTTGCAAGGCAATCTCACAGCACACAAATTTTAGTCATCTAACTTTCTAAGAACATATTGTGGCCTAAAGCTCAATGTGCTTTGTTGTTCTTGATTACTACAAAAGGTTTAACTACTTTTTAAAAGTACATTACATGCTGAATTATACTGAAATAGAACATGCTCATTGTAGGAAATGCAAAACATATGAAAAGGAAACCAACTACAATTCTACTATGCTGACTGGTCATTTGACAATGATAAAAGCTGATCCAGTTGGTTATTTAGAGGAAGAGAATTTAAGTATCCCAATGACCCAGGCACAGTTTTTGCATGGTACTTTACTTAATTCTCCAGTATGTAGTGTTCTATCACATAATTCATAATGACATTTACCAATTGCCCTATATGAACATTTTTAGTTTTTTACATTCCCCCAAATCAGACCACTTAACACTTTTGATTATCCATTCCTGTTTTGATTTTGTTCTTTATTTAATTAGGATTACACTGTATATATAATTTTATACACAGACAAGCTCACCCTGGAAAATATCTTTTTTGTTTTTGTTTTTCTATTTTTATTTTTTATTCCGGGAAATATTTCTAATTCAACATACTTTATAAAAAATCATATCTCACATTGCCTTTTAGGGGTCTGAAGATTGTTCTCTGTTATTGTACTAAAACACAGGAGAGCAAAAAGGGATTTATCTGTTTTAACGCCACGATTCATAAAAGGAAATTAAGGGGGGAAGTAAGCTGGCTGAAATTAATAAAATTTCCTCTGATTTGATCTATAGGGAGGGGAGAGTAAGACAGAGATTGTGTTATTGCAATTACTGATCCCCCAGAGACTTCTGAATACTGAAACTTTTCTAATAAAAAAATTACACATTTTTCTAAACAGATCTAAAAGAGGAATACTTCTAACAGATATGAATAAATATAATTCATGATAACTAAGAATGCTTTTTTCTGAAGACAAAGTATATTTGTGCCCAACAGTATTTATATATGAGAGCCTATCATTCTCCAAAAATATGCATGAATTCACAGGAATATTGATGTAGAACATGTGAGAACAAGCTTGGATATGGCTATCTGGGTATCTTTATTAAATATAAACATATTTTTAAGCAAATGGAGAATGGGGAAAATTAATAGGATTATACGTATAGCAGATAATGTATGCAGAAGAGCAGAACTCAGAACCAGGCACTTGAAAGTGTACTTGCAGAATCTTACCTAATCATTTTATCCAAGTTAAAACTGAAAAGGCACTACAGTCGGCCCTCCGTGGCCAAAGGGTCTGCATCCTTGGATTCAACCAACCTCAAATTGAAAATACAGTATTCTCAGGATGCAGAACCCTTGGATATGGAATGTCACCTTTTCATATCAGCAGGTTCCACAGGGCCGACTGCAGGACTTGAGCATCCACATATTTTGCTATCGCAGAGGGTTCTGGAAGCAACCCCTGAGAATACTGAGGGACGGCTATATTAGAAAACACAGGGGCTGGGCTCGTTGGCTCATGCCTGTAATCCCAGCACTTTGGGAGGCCGAGGTGGGCAGATCACGAGGTCAGGAGATCGAGACCATCCTGGCTAACACGGCGAAACCCTGTCTCTACTAAAAATACAAAAAATTAGCTGGGCATGGTGGTGGATGCCTGTAGTCCCAGCTACTGGGGAGGCTGAGGCAGGAGAATTGCGTGAACTTGGGAGGCAGAGCTTGCGGTGAGCCCAGATCGCACTACTGCACTCCAGCCTGGGCAACAGGGTGAGACTCTGCCTCAAAAAAAAAAAAAAAAAAAAAAAAGGAAAAAGAAAAGAAAGCACAGGTGGTATTTATTAAACATGCAAGAATACATCTGGCAGGATAAAAAAATATAGCAATAATGATTGCCTCTGGAGAAAGGAAGGTCCGATTGGAGCTTATGAAGGAAAGAGATTCATTTTTCACAGCATACCCTTTTATACTATTTAAACTTTTAAGATATATAGTATTTATAACTTAAAAAAATAAAAAGAAGGCCGGGTGCGGTGGCTCACTCCTGTAATCCCAGCACTTTGGGAGGCCAAGGTGGGCGTATCACGAGGTTTAGGTGTTCAAGACCAGTCTGGCCAATATGGTGACACGCTGCCTCTACTAAAAATACAAAAATTAGCTGGGTGTGGTAGCTGATACCTGCAGTCCCAGTTACTTGGGAGGCTGAGACAGAAGAATCGCTTGAACCCAGAAGGCAGAGGTTGCGGTGAGCCAAGATGGTGTCACTGTACTCCAACCTCGGTGACAGAGCAAGACTCCGTCTCAAAAAAAAAAAAAAAAAAGAAAAAAAAAGAAAAGCAGAGTTGCGTAATAAAATAAATAAGGTAACATTGTATTATAACCTAATAAATATCCAATTATAACCCAATAAGTATAAAATAGATACCCATGATTAGCAAACACCTGCTAATCCATTCAAATAAAAGTTTTTTTTTTTTTTGGGGGGGGGATCTGTTTTGTTTTGTTTAATCTTTCTCTTTTTTTGGTGGGGATGGTGATGACGGAGTCTCATTCTGTTGCCCAGGCTGGAGTGCAGTGGTGCAATCTTGGCTCACCATAACCTCCACCTCCCAGGTTCAAGCGATTCTCCTGCCTCAGCCTCCTGAGTAGCTAGGACGACAGGCACAGGCCACCATGCCCAGCTAATTTTTGTGTTTTTAGTAGAGATGGGGTTTCACTATGTTGGCCAGGTAATCTCGAACTTCTGGGCTCAAGTGATCCACCCATCTGGCTTCCTAAAGTGCTGGTATTATAGGCCTGAGCCACGAGCCTGCCTACCCTTTTCAAACAAAATATGGGCATTTCCATTGCCTAGGTCTTCACCTTGTCTACTTTACTGACTTGCATTACTTACCTAGTCCCTGGAGACATATACACGTTTGCCACCCTTGGAGCTCAATAATTCAATATTGTATTGAATGTATTTATTTGACAATTAGTGCTTGTAGTTTAATTTTCATTTCACATATGTGTTCCATTTTCCTAACTAGATTGAAATAAGCCATTTTTCTTTCTTTATTTTTTAAAAATTTTGAGACAGGGTCTTGCTCTGTCACTCAGGTTGGAGTGCAGTGCTGCAACCACAGCTCAGTGCAACACCCACCTCCCAGGCTCAAGCGATCCTCCTCCCTCCCCTTTTCGCGTAGCTGGGACCACAGATGCGCACCACTATGCCCGGCTAATTTTTCAATTTTTTTCTAGAGACAAGGTCCTGCTATATTGCCCAGGCTGGTCTCGAACTCGTGACCTCAACCCATCATCCAGCCTTGGCCTCTCAAAGGGCTGGGACTGCAGGTGTGAGCTATCGCGCCCGGCCAACTATTTTTCTTTAAATTACTTTTTGGTTGTCAGTTATCTCAATAACTATTAATATATGTTTATAAAACCTTTCTCTTATCTGAAGAGCTGACCTCAACCACTCAGGGTTGAGTCCCTGTGATAAGGTTTCAGAGTGCCTGAAATATCATGATTCGTCCCCTGGGCTAAGCTGAGACCTAGTGACTTGTCGGGTCAATGAATTAAGGTTATTTCCCGATAATACAAACATGTAACACCGTGAAGTAGGCTTTAGGCAAGATTCCGTCTTTTCCACAGCAAAGGAGAGGTAAGTTCTTATTGAGGTGGTCGAGATCCTACCTGAGACACTGGGAAGGTGGCGGGAGATTGGAACATGCAGTAGTTGCGTTCTGGAGTTTACTGAGGTTTTCCCAGTGGGGATTCCGCGCAACAGGTGTTAGGGCCCCCCTCCCTCCGGGCGAGCAGCCCGGGGCGTGGCTCCTGGCACAGATTCGGAGCAGTTGTCATCTGAGTCAATTTCAGGACTCCAAGCTCCAAGCTTCGGAGTCTCCCAAATTCTGGGGGCTTGTCTCTTTGTCCCCTCAACCCAACCAATTTCCCTCCGTCGCTGGCGTTGCCCGGTCCCTTAGGTCGCTCGGGCCGCCCCCCTCCGCGACTTTTTTTTTCTTTCTCTGGCTGGCTCTTTCAGCCACAGTTTCCCTAGGGGGCGAGAGGGGAATGATATCTGGGGGTTCTCCTGCCTTCCTCTCCGAGCCGCGGAAGGGGAGACGCGGGAGGAGGTCCGGCCGGCTTTGGGCTCCAGCCAGGGGTCCGCGGAGACTGTGGTCTCCGAAGGTCTTAGACGCCGAACATTTCGTGAGCTGTGCGTCTCTCTAAGCCGCGCCAGTGCGCCGGGAGTCCAGCTGCACCAAGCGCTGCGCCGAGCCCAGGCGCCGCGGGCTCTCAGCTACGGACTCAATGCTCCCGTGCTCCCCCTAGCGGCCGCCGCGCCACCTCGCCACGTCCCAGGCTCGTCGGCGGCGCAGCTCACGTGACCGTGCTCCAGTAGACGGAAGAAACAGGATGGCGGTTGAAGGCTATCCGGACTGGGGCCCCAGCCGCTCGGATTGAGCCTTCTCCCTCCAACCACCGGTCGGGACCCTAGTGCCCGGCCCCTTGGGCTCCCCCATCCGGCCCCGGCGCTCCCCACCGCCCCCACTGCGCCGGGCCCTCCCGGCCCGCTTTCCCTTCTCCCTCGGCCTCGGCTCCAACGTGAGGGGCCGGAGGGGCAGGCTGACCAAGCAGCCCGCGGCTCCCGCTGCGGAGCGCTGAGCCCCGGCCCGTCGCCGCCGCCGCCCAGGTCCGGACCCATCCGGGGGCTCCGCTCGCGGCAACGCGGTAGCAACCGGGGCAGGTGGGTCGCCGCCAGGCTGAAGTGGCGCCCAAGATGCGGCTGATCTCGCCCAGGGTGGGCTGCAGTAGCCAAAGGAAGCCGCCGCTGCCGGCCCGGCCCAGCACCAGCGCCCGGGGCTGGCGAGGAGGCGGGGGCAGCCACCTGGCCCGGACCACCGCGGCCCAGAGGGCGGTCAACAAAGTCGTTTAGGATGACCACGAGAGCGAGGAGGAGGCAGAGGAGAAGGACGGCGACGCCGAGGAGACCCAGGAGTCTGAGGACAACTAGGAGGAGGGGATGGAGGAGGACGACGATGACCGATTATACGGAGGAGCTGGAAGACAACCACGAGGACGCCAGTTACTCCACGGAAAGCAGCTTCAGGAACCATAGAACCTACAGCAGCACTCCAGGTACCCACCCAGCCCAGTTGCTGCAGACTCCTTCCTCACCTCCTCTGCCCTCCACCCTTGCTCACTCCTGTGCTGTGCATCCTGCTCCGATCTCTCCCCCCAACCCGGCCGACCCCAGAGGGGTAGTGCGAGGGCACATCAAGTGGCAAAAAACTAGATTTATAAGAGGAAAGAGGCGCATTGTTCAAAATAGAGATTACATTGTTGCGGTTTGCAGGCCACACTTGCTTGCTCTCTCTCCACTTCCCCCGCCAGCCCCCTCTTTTTCCTCCTTAGACTTTGTGCCGGTGCAGTGTCTCCACCAGGCAAGATTGAAACTTTGGCAAACACATATCCATTGCTTTCATTTTTCTCCCCTTGTTTTGCTGTGATTTTCTGGAATGAAAGAAGCCTCTTGTTTTGCAAACTTCTTTGCATTTCTAATATGGCTCCTTTCGGATTTTTATTATCTGTTCCTTAAAAGGGAATTAAGGATTTGGACAGATTGTGGCACACAAACACACACAAAAACATGCCTGTTTTCACACCCCTAGCTGTGGTTTCAAAATTGTGTTAAGGAAACGGATCATTTGGGTTAATAGGGGAACCTCATCTGGTCCTGTGTGCTTGTTTTTATTCTTCGAGTGCTAATGGGCCCGTGCTACAGTTGCTGGTAAATGGCTGATTAAAAAGCAAAGCAGAAAGCCAAACAAGACCCAACCAAATTTGGTAATTCATCCGATTCTAAATTGTTTTGGTTAAATAAAAAATAAAAGCACAAGACCGCAGGAACGCGCGTCTTAACTCATTTGATCGCTTTGCCTTGCTTGGGAATGCGGTTTCGTGTAACCTATTGTAGAAGATGTGTAGTTGATCATCTGGACATAATTGCTGAAGATGAACTTTTGGACCAACTTCTGAGTCACACAGCGTCAGTATCAGATTTCTTACACAACGACTTTTTCTTTTCACTCTATTTCTGAGGAAAAAGCCCTCCCGAAATCCGCAATGAATTTCTCCATGGTAACCCCTCTTCTGTTTTCACACAGAAAAGTTTCTTTAGGCTGGTAGTGAGATACATTTTGTTAAACACACCCCGCCCCCCAAAGGCTGCTTTGTATTAAATACGTAGTTGCAATGTGCTAAATTGTGAAATTAACATAACCGAAGCAACAACCGGCAAGACTTTTCCTTTATAATTTTGGAAATCTAGATTAATTAAATTAGAATCTGTTTTTCTTTTCTTTTTTTTTTTGACTCGGAGTCTCACACTGGCGCCCAGGCCGGAGTGCAGTGGCAGGATCTCGGCTTACTGCAAGCTACTCCTCCTGGGTTCACCCTGTTCTCCTGTCTCAGCCTCTCGAGTAGCTGGGACTATAGGCGACCGCCACCACGCCTGGCTGATTTTTTGTATTTTTAGTAGAGACGGGGTTTCTCCATGTTGGTCAAGATGGTCTCAAACTCCTGACTTCAGGTGATCCAGCTGCCTTGGCCTCCCAAAGTGCTGGGATTACAGGCGTGAGCCACGGTACCCGGCGTAGAATCTGGTTTTATTTTTATTATATATATATATTTTTTCGAGACGGAGTCTCGTTCTGTCGCCCAGGCTGGAGTGCAGTGGCCGGATCTCAGCTCACTGCAAGCTCTGCCTCCCGGGTTCACGCCATTCTCCTGCCTCAGCCTCCCGAGTAGCTGGGGCTATAGGCGCCCGCCACCTCGCCCGGCTAGTTTTTTGCATTTTTTAGTAGAGACAGGGTTTCACCGTGTTAGCCAGGATGGTCTCGATCTCCTGACCTCGTGATCCGCCGTCTCGGCCTCCCAAAGTGCTGGGATTACAGGCTTGACCCACCGCACCCGGCCAAAATCTGGTTTTAAAAGCATTTAAAATATAAAGTTTATGAGGAAATATTTGTGAGGAAAAAGGACCCTTTTTCCTTGAAGTGAGGTGTGTCATGGCTTTCTCAGAGAGGCTAGGGTAGTAGAAGTGGTTAAATTGAAAACTTTCTGTTTTTTTATAAATGCTTACTTATTGGAGAAGTAGGGTAGTATTATATTAAGCCAAATGTAAACCCATGTAGGTTGTCCTAACATAAACTGAAAAAGGTAATTACTTTTGCCCGATGGTCAGAATCGTTGCCAGACTTGTCCTGGGAGGCTGGCTGAAGAATGAAGGGAATGAATCAAGTGTCAGGTATTTATGTCTTATAGAAAAGTAGAAAAGAGTACATGTAAATTCTTGCCAACTTAATTTTAGTACTTTTTTTTTTTTTTTTGAGACGGAGTCTTGCTGTGTCACCTTGGCCGGAGTGCAATGGCGCAGTCTTGGCTCACCGCAACCTCCACCTCCCGGGCTCAAGTGATTCTCCTGCCTCAGCCTCCTAAGCAGCTGGGATTGCAGGCGCTCACCAGCACACCTGGCTAATGTTTGTATTTTTAGTAGAGATGGGGTTTCACCATGTTGGCCAGGCTGGTCTCGAACTCCTGACTTCGTGATCCGCCCACCTGGGCCTCCCAAAGTGCTGGGACTATAGGCGCAAGCCACCTTACCAGGCCTAGTACGTGTTTTATAGTAACAATTTTTACCTTAAGAAATCACATGTTGGTCTTTGTACCCAGAGCCGGTAATTGAAACATGGAGACTGGATTGCATACACCCCTGGAGGAAGTTTTTTCTGGTTAGAGCTGAGACATTTTGGCAGGGCAGTTCAGCTAATTTTAAGTCCTACTTAAAGGCCTAGCAAATAATATTTAGGATTGATGGCTCTGCATATGCTGACTTAAATTACAATTTATAGCTAGGTGTCCTTTAAAAAAAAGTGTTTACTTTTGATACTTTTGTGACATTTTGTTTTTCTTTTTTTGAGGAGGAGTTTTGCTCTTGGTGCCCAAGCTGGAGTGCAATGGTAAGATCTCAGCTCACTGCAGCCTCTCCGAAGTTCAAGCAGTTCTCCTGCCTCAGCCTCCCGAGTAGCTGGGATTACAGGCATGCACCACCATGCCTGGCTAATTTGGCATTTTTAGTAGAGACGTGGTTTCTCCACGTTGGTCAGGCTGGTCTCGAACTCCTGACCTCAGGTGATTCGTCTGCTTCAGCCTCCCAAAGTGCTGGGATTACAGGCGTGAGCCACCATGCCTGGCCTGACATTTTGTTTTTCTTAATGACACTTGGAGCCTACTGTGTGTCTACTTGTCCTATCCGTATATGAAATGATTAACTCTGTAGAGACAGTATTGAGCTTATTCCCCTGCAGCTCCTGTAACAGTGTTTCGCACATAGCCCGTGCTCATCAAAAGTTGGTTGGATAAATTATTGTTAGTAGATGAGAACTTGGAATAGATGAAGTTTTGATAATTCTACAGCGGGTGTCATAACCCCTAAATATTTTGGATTTAGGAAACTAAAAATTGTCCTAATTGTTTTTTTTTTTTGTTGTTGTTCTTTTCTAATTGGGTTTTGATGGACAATTTGATCACTGAATGTTTTTATTTTTATTTTTTATTTATTTTTTTGAGACAGAGTCTCGCTCTGTCGCCCAGGGTGGAGTGCAATGGCACACATGATCTTGGCTCACTGCAACCTCCGCCTCCTGGGTTCAAGCAGTTCTCCTGCCTCCTCCCGAGTAGTTGGGACTACAGGTGCACGCCACGACGCCCAGCTAATTTTTTGTATTTTAGTAGAGGCGGGGTTTCACCATGTTGTCCAGACTGTTCTCGAACTCCTGAGCTCAGGCAATCTGCCCTCCTCGGCCTCCCAAAGTGCTAGGATTACAGGCGTGAGCCGCCTCACCTGGCCCAGTGAATGTTTTTCATTGCAAGAGTTACTTTGTTTTTGAATTGCTATTTCATATTGCTTGCCAGGCATTTTCGTTTATTGGCTGCGATGTTAATTTGAATGTTTTACCTTTTGCAACACATTATTTCTTAAGATTATGGTAAAATGGATGTGACTTTTTTTTTCCTTATTTCTTCTAAAAACAAAACGGGGTACATGTGCAGAACGTTCACGTTTGTTGCATAGGTATACGTGTGCCATGGTGGATTGCTGCACCTATTACCTATTGACCCGCCTTCTTAAGTTGCCTCCCCTCAACCCCCGGCCCCCGCGGATATGAGTGACATTTTGAGTTCTAAACTTTTAGAACATGCCTGCTTGCCTCGAATGAGTAACAGCACATGACAGTGAGTTGTTTAGGCTCAGTACTAGTTTCATTGGTTTTATAGTCTGTACTTCCTGGGTGGAGGGCTATCAGGTAAATGTGTAGATGGAAGAAAAAAATTTTAGAACTGGTTTAAGATATCCGAATAACACATAAAAAAGTATGACTGATGAATTTGAATCCTGTTGTACTGCTAAGGCTGAAAGAGGAATTTACTTTATTGGTAATTTAGAGTAATTTGATTAATTTTTATAGTTTACAGTGTTGGCTAAATTACTGACATGTGACATTCCTAACAAGAAAAATAACTCACTCCTAATATAAGAAATAACTCAGTATTTTGTAGCTAATATAACTTAATGCAAAGACATTAGTTGATATTACTAAAGTCATGAAAGGTTTATTTATTGAAGATAAATATGGAAAAAATTCAAGGATGACAACTTTTTAGTATAAAATTGAAATCACCTAGTTTTGCTTAAGCTGAAGGCATATGGCTGAATAATGCTTTGATTAATTTATTTTGACTTTTTAAATTTAGGATTATTTCAGCCTGTAGGTTTTATGACGTTGCCAATATAATGAGAAGGATTGTATAGGAAGTGTTTTCAATAGCCATTTGGTAAAGTTCTGACAGCACTTTGAAATTAAGCATTTGCTAATTTTAAGAAATTATGTGTAAAACAGAATTGTTCTTGTGTTTCAGTCTCAGTCTTGTGTGATACTTCTGAGAATACTTACCTGGAATTTTAAAACTTGGAACCTCTGATGACTTCATAAAACAAAAGCCCTGGTGTTATCCTGGGAGAGTTAGTGATTTATGTCCTCTAAGGATTGTGACAGTGGAGATCAGTGGCAGAGATGCCATGCGTGAACCATAGATTTACCTCAAACAGAATTTGTCACTGGTTTGATAATATTATTCCCACCAGTGTCAACTTAATATCTTTTCAGTATAATTTCTGATTGCTACAGGCGTGGTACAAAGTGCAGTGGGCATTTAAAGGAGGGTGAGATTATATACCCTGTTTAAGGGGATTGGTGTGGGTGTAGGCTTCCTGGATGGGCTTGTGGAGAGTAAGGACAGGCAGATTGAAGGAGGGAGGGGGAAGGAGCAGGAAGAGTGGCAGGCACTTGTTGTAAAGTGTGGGCAGTCTCAAGTAATTCGGTTTAACAAGAGCCTCAGTGTGTGAATAGGAAATAAACCAAAGCTCCCTTGTATGCTGTGTTGGGCAGTACCTAGAGGATCAGGCTATAGCAACTGTACTTTCCCCCTCATCTGTAGAATAAGGATGGGGCTAGACTGTGATCCTCAAGACCTTTTTCACTCCTGAACACCCCGAGGGGATATGCTGTATTCCCAGCAGCACCATGCACAAACATGAAACATAACCACATCACATCACAGAGATGCTGTTGAACCACTGGTGTAGCCCTTTCTCCAAAATTGAGAGAATTACTGGGGAAGTGGCCTGAAGCTCTCTCTCAAATCTATTTCAAATCTTTAATTTTGGGTATGGGATGATGGGAAGATCTTGAAAGAGTGGGGTGTGATTTCAGAGGGATGCCACGAAGTTTAGCATAGCTTCTGTTCTGCAGGATGGATTGACAAGGATGAGATAGCTGATGGGTTTTGTAGTCCTGAATGGAAGATCAGTCCAGGAGGTACTTTAGAGTTCTTCAGGCCTTGACACATAGAGTGTAGAGGGAGGAATGCATCACCTGTTCCTCCCTAAGAATGATAGTACTTTCAGGAACAATAGGGAGGTCAAGATTATAAGGGAAATTAATGACATCTGTTTTCAGGTATCAGTACAAGAGGTTAAACATGGGAATTAAAATGAGAGCCAAAAGGGTTTTGAAAAAGCTGGACAGCATGATTTGTGAGTAGTCGAGAGGCATGTCCTAGTTATGCAGTAATAAATAGTCTTGCATACAGTTCGTGCTTTTTTTTTTTTTTTTTTGAGATGGAGTTTCGCCCTGTGGTGGAGGCTGGAGTGTAGTGGCACGATCTCGGCTCACTGCAAGCTCCGCCTCCCGGGTTCATGCCATTCTCCTGCCTCAGCCTCCAGAGTAGTTGGGATTACAGGCATGTGCCACCACGCCTGGCTAATTTGTATTTCTAGTAGAGACGGGGGTTTCTCCATGTTGGTCAGGCTGGTCTCGAACTTCGGACCTCAGGTGATTCGCCTGCCTTGGCCTCCCAAAGTGCTGGGATTACAGGTGTGAGCTGCTGCGCCCGGCCAGTTTGTGCTTTTCTATTCTGCTCACCCATGGGCGTGTTTGGAAGTTTGTATTGAAACATGCATATAAAAGGACTGGGCATGTTAAGACCAGGAGCTCTGGTCTCTTCTGTTAGGTCCTCCTCTCCTCAGCCCTCAAGACCCCGTGTCTTCCCTTTGACTAAAGATCCGTAATGGTGGAGACATGGGGGTGAGAGAGTGGTAGTCATGGTGGGCAAGTGGTAATCTGGGTGATGCAGGAGCAAATCCTAGCTGATGCCCTTTTCCCTTCCTGCTCCTTAGCCGGGCTCGAATCCCGCTTCCTGGGAGATCTTCCCTGAGTCCTGTTGCGCACCTTGTTCTTCCTTCTCTCTGGGATTACAGGTGTGAGCTACCGCACCTGGTAGAAAATAATTCAGCAGTTAGAATGAATCCTTAATGATAGATTGGTTAGGCTGGGATGTGGTGAGGGGGAGACAAGGAGTCAAGCATGAACTGACTTCTGAATCTCCTGTTTGAAATGCTTGTTCTCCGGTTCCATAAATAAATAGCACTTGAACATAAATGTAATTTATTTAGTAAGGCCATTTTTACTTCCTGCAGAAAGGGTACACTCGCCAGCAGTTTTGCCACGAGAGTACACCGAACAAAGAAGACAGGGTCATTTTTAACCTGATGCGTCTATCCTACTGCTGTGTCCTGTTTCCATTGGCTGGAACGGGACCTCACATTCTGTATTTGTCCTGATTGGCTAGTAACTTAGAACTTTTTTAAAGAGGCAAAGGTAGAGGGGAACAAAGGAAGGAAGAAGTAACTTGTGGAATGTTGAGAAAGGTAAAAACACTTTTAAATAAGGAAGAGGAACAGGCTATGACCTAATGCTTGCTTGGACCACTAAAAGCATGCCAGGGCAAATATTTAGGCTACATTGTGGGAGCTAAGAACATAAAGCACATTTATTTCTTTATTACAGCTAGCAGATATTTAAGAATGTTAGCACAGGTCTTTGAATAAATTTTGCTTCTAAGAGAAGTTACTATTTATTCCTAATTAGGGAGGAAAGTCTTTGGAGAGGAACCTCTACTTTACTTTTTACATCTCTCTTATTTCTCTTTTCCTTATTCACTCCTTATTTCTTCTCTTCATCTCAAATTGATGTAGTAATATTGATTTCTTTGTAGTTCCCACACACCTAACTCCTAGTCACCCATCCATCACCTTCTCCAGCCTGCCTTCTCTGATCACCATTCCCTGTACCCCCAGGTGGGGCTGAGTTCCTTTGGTTCCCACCCCCTTAACCTCCAGGACCATGTGTATTAATTGTTTTAGTTTCCAAATATTTGGGGATTTTTTTAGGTATCTTTCTGTTACTGATTTCTAATTTCATTTCATTTTGTTCAGAGAGCATACTTTGTATGACTTTAATTTTGCAAAACATTTTTAGAGGTTTGTTTTGCACCCCAAAATTTTATCAGTCTAAGGAATGTTCCATATGTAGTTGAAAAGAATTTTGTATTCTGCTTTTGTTAGGTGGAGTATTGCATGAATATCAATTAGGTCAAGTTTGTTGATAGTGTTATTAAGATCTGTCTTTCTACTTGTTCTGTTGATCACTGAGAGAAGTGTTGAAGTCGACAGCTATTGTGAAGGATTTGTCTGTTTCTCCTTGAAGTTCTCGCAATCTTCATGTATTTTGAGGCTCTGTATTCATGTATTTTGAGGCTCCTTCCTAAAGTCCATACACCTTTAGGAAGAATTGTTTTATCCTCTTACTTATTTAACCCCTTTATATCTTTATCTGTTAAGACTTGGAACTGAAATGGCCTGTTAATGATCTGGCCCTTCCTTCATTACACCCTACTTTGGGCAGGGAATGTCCCATTCAGTCTCTGTAGTGCCTGGTTAAATCTCTTGAATGCAGTAGCCAGGACAGGTAATTGTGGAACTGAATGTTGAGTCAAAGCCTGTGGATTGTTTTCACCCTCTGTACTGTCCAGTATGGTAGCTACTAGCCACATGTGGAGAGTTAAATTAATTGAAACTAGGCCAGGCGTGGTGGCTCACACCTGTAGTCTCAATACTTTGGGAGGCTGAGGTGGGAAATCACTTGAGGCAACAGTTCAAGACCAGCCTGAGGATTGCTTGAGGCCAGGAGTTTGAGGCTCTAGTCAGCTGTGGACTGTGCCACCACTCTCCAGCCTGGGTGACAGAGTGAGAACCCATCTCTTAAAAAAAAATTAAGTAAAATGAAAACTTCAGTTTCTCCAGTGGCACCAGCTATTATACGTTCATTTCAAGTGCTCTGTATTCACGTGTATTGCACCACACAAATGTAGAGCATTTGGGGCATTTCCTATCATTGCAGAAAGTTCGCCTGGACTCATTGTAGGCAGTCTGCCTCTGTTAGACCAGTGAGAATTTACCTAACATCTCTTTTTTTTCTGGCCTTGTATTTGCCCTAAATCCTGCACAGCTTGGGTAGCCCCAGCGATCTGGCTGAGTGAGGTCCTCCTTTGTGGAGACTCTGGGCCCCGCGGTATTTGTGTATGTGATGGTACCGCATTTCTGCAGTAAGATTTGGGGTCATGCGTGAGATGACTTTCCATTATTTGTTGTTCTTTGTGGTAGGGTGAAGAGGCAGTCAGTTAACACATAATTAGAAAATCTGCCACAGTCCTGCTAAAATTAAGCTAAGAGTCATATATATAGGCCAGAAGGGAAGGAAGGATTAGGATTCAGAGACTTTTGGTTGAGAAATTAAATTTGATAACTCAGAGAATTTCAGTGTTATAAAAGTGTAAATGTTGATACGCAAACTGAATTGTGAGATGTTAGTATGTCCTAGTGTGTCTGGATTCTCTTATATAAAACCTCTTTCTCAGGAGTCACTGGCCAAATTATTTATCTATGGAACCCCCTGAGATTTGCTAAGAAAGTTATGCTTAGACTCCTCTCTACTCATGGATATGTTCTGTAATTCACACACTTGGGAAACGGCATGGCCATGTGATTCATACCCAATGGCAACATTCAGTAGGTGCAGTTTATATATTTTACTAGAAATATGGCTTCCTGCTCGATTTCAGAATGTTCATAGTGCCTCTTTTGAGGTCTTTGTGTATATCCTATTTGTGGGAGTTAAAAAGTATTTCAGAGGCCGGGCGTGGTGGCTCAAGCCTGTAATCCCAGCACTTTGGGAGGCCCAGGCGGGCGGATCACGAGGTCAGGAGATCGAGACCATCCTGGCTAACACGGTGAAACCCCGTCTCTACTAAAAAATACAAAAAAACTAGCCGGGCGATGTAGCGGGCGCCTGTAGTCCCAGCTACTCGGGAGGCTGAGGCAGGAGAATGACGTAAACCTGGGAGGCAGAGCTTGCAGTAAGCCGAGAGATCCGGCCACTGCACTCCAGCCTGGGCAACAGAGTGAGACTCCGTCTCAAAAAAAAAAAAAAGTATTTCAGAAATGCGTATATTAATCTGTGTGGAATTTCTCTTGTCCTTGGACCAAGAAGTGGTTACAGTGTGTGCCATTTAGAAGACTGAACCAGATTATACTCTCAGCATCTGTTTTTTTTTTTTTTTTCCTTTCAAACGAGTTGGTTTAATTTCAGATGATACAAAGTTTAGGGGAGAACAAGGACCAAACAACAGACTCTGGCAAGATTCTGAGCTGGTTTTACTTTAAATTCACAGTTTTGGTAGGAATGACTTAGTGAAAACAACTAAAGAGATGATGAGTCACTCTAAGTTTGTTTTTTTTGTTTTTTTTTTTTTTTTTTACGAAAGTTTATTCATAAATGTACAACAGCTCCAAGACAACACTTAATTCCAGCTATAGGTGGCAAAAGAAGTTATGGCAGGGAATACAGATGTTTAAATACGGATGAAATAAAGGGTCACCATCTCCTCAGGCACAAGGAACAGCTTACTTTTTTCCAGATTTTTAAATTCCACCTGTGGCCAAGGGCTCCTTCCTTTGTTTTTTTTTTTTTTTTTTTTTTTTGAGACGGAGTCTTACTCTGTCGAGCCCAGGCTGGAGTGCAGTGGCCGGATCTCAGCTCACTGCAAGCTCCGCCTCCCGGGTTTACGCCATTCTCCTGCCTCAGCCTCCCGAACTAGCTGGGACTACAGGCGCCCGCCACCTCGCCCGGCTAGTTTTTTGTATTTTTTAGTAGAGACGGGGTTTCACTGTGTTAGCCAGGATGGTCTCGATCTCCTGACCTCGTGATCCGCCCGTCTCGGCCTCCCAAAGTGCTGGGATTACAGGCTTGAGCCACCGCGCCCGGCCCCCTTCCTTTGTTTTTAAACCTCCCCTAGTCTGTGCTTATGGTTTGTTTTTTTTTTTTTTTTTTTTTTGAGACGGAGTCTCGCTCTGTCGCCCAGGCTGGAGTGCAGTGGCCAGATCTCAGCTCACTGCAAGCTCCGCCTCCCGGGTTCACACCATTCTCCTGCCTCAGCCTCCCGAGTAGCTGGGACCACAGGCGCCGCCACCTCGCCCGGCTAATTTTTTGTGTTTTTAGAAGAGACGGGGTTTCGCCGTGTTAGCCAGGATGGTCTCGATCTCCTGACCTTGTGATCCGCCCGTCTCGGCCTCCCAAAATGCTGGGATTACAGGCTTGAGCCACCGCGCCCAGCTGTTTTTTTTTTTTTTTGATGGAGTCTCACTCTGTCACCCAGGCTGGAATACAGTGGTGTGGTCTCGGCTCACTGCAACCTCCACCTCCCTGGTTCAAGCAGTTCTCCTGCCTCAGCTTCCTGAGTAACTTGGATTACAGGTGCATGCCACCATGCCCGGCTTATTTTTTTGTATTTTTAGTAGAGTCGAGGTTTCACCATGTTGACCAGACTGGTCTCAAACTCCTAACCTCAGGCAGTCCGCCCGCCTGGGCCTCCCAAAGTGCTGGGATTACAGGCATGAGCCACTGTGCCCCGCCTATGTGGTTTTTAAATTAACTTTTTCTAGAATGTACTAAGGTTTACTCAGACCTTTAGCAGGTGTTCTTGGATACTGACTAGGCCCAAGGTCCTCTTCTCATCAATTTATTGGTAAATATACTCACTTGCGATGTGATAGGAGACGCTGAGGTTTACCTCCCAAACAGCAGGATGTCTGTTTTGAGAGTTTCTTGGTCAGGTGGTGGAAGGTACCATGGAAATGGAGTCTTCATTGCTTCTTTCTTAACTTGACTTTGGACCATAGAGAAGTCATTCTTCTGTAGACCTCAGTTTACTCACCTGTGCAGTATAGATGGACTAGATGATCTAATGATCAGGGAATTGGCAAACTTGTTCTTAGGGCACCAATTGGTAAATATTTTAGGTTTTGTAGGCCACCTGGCTCTGTCACAGCTGCTCAGCTCTGCCCTTGTAGAATGAAAGCAGCCATAGACAATAAGTAAACAAATGAGTGTGGCTGTGTTCTAATAAAGCTGTATTTACAGAAGCAGGTTGTGGCTGGCCATAGTTTTTTCACCCCATTTTTGAGCTCTTGACATTGATTTATTCATTAGTCTGTGATTTTGATAATTAGTTTAGTAAAAGAGCTTTGACTTTCATAAATAATGCTTCTGGAAATCTAGTAAAACCTTTAAATTTTATTTTTGCTTTTTCTCTTTATCAGGAAAGTAATGTAGAAAATTTAGAAAACCGGCCGGGCGCGGTGGCTCACGCCTGTAATCCCAGCACTTTGGGAGGCCGAGGCGGGCGGATCACAAGGTCAGGAGATCGAGACCACGGTGAAACCCCGTCTCTACTAAAAAAAATACAAAAAATTAGCCGGGCGCGGTTGTGGGCGCCTGTAGTCCCAGCTACTCGGGAGGCTGAGGCAGGAGAATGGCGTGAACCCGGGAGGCGGAGCTTGCAGTGAGCCGAGATCGCGCCACTGCACTCCAGCCTGGGCGACAGAGGGAGACTCCGTCTCAAAAAAAAAAGAAAATTTAGAAAACCCAGAACATTAATATTTTGGTTCCTCTCGTTAGGTAACCATCTTTAGGTGAACATGTATACGTACATTACGTATATACTTTTTTTTTCTTTTGAGCAAAAAAGTACATACTTCTTCTTTTTTTTTTTCTTCTGTCATCCAGGCTGGAGTACAGTGGCACGATCTCGGCTCACTGCAACCTCCACCTCCCGGGTTCAAGCGATTCTCCTGCCTCAGCCTCCCAAGTAGCTGGAACTATAGTGCTCACTGCCACGCCCAGCTAATTTTTGTATTTTTTAGTAGAGATGGGGTTTCACCATGTTGTTCAGGCGATGTCGAACTCCTGAGCTCAGGCGATCTGCCCGCCTCAGCCTCCCAAAATGTTGGGATTACGGGCGTGAGCCACTGCACCTGGCACATGTGTATGTACATACTTTTTACAAAATTGGATGAACTATAATTTATTTGCTAAATATTTTCACTTATGCCATGAAATCTTATTTTATCTATAATTTGTCTATAAAAATACCTGCTCTCCTAGGGGGATTCTAGTTGAAAACTCATTAACTTAAAAATTTTGAATTCAGCCACCTATTCTTTTTTCTAATTGTTTCTTGTAGCTTTTCCTTTGATCAGAATAACTTTATCTAGGAATAAAGTTGTATCATCTGCAAACATGAATAATGTACACATCTGATTTTCTTATATCTCCTTTTTCTCTTCAAATTACACTGCCTCTACCATTGATGGGAACCTGGGTAATAAAAAAAGAAAAAAAAAATTACATTCCCTACCACCACCTCCACCACAGTGTCACATGTTAGTTATAATGATGGGCATCTAGTATATTCAGTGGAGCTGATGCAGATGTATAATGGTTAGCTGTTGGTTTGAGGCCTTTAATGTTTGAGTGTATTTGCCTGTTTCAATTGTTTTTCTGTTGAAGTTTTTTTTTTAAATCAGATACGGCTATTATATTTTGTCAAATGTCACCTTAGCATCTTTTAAGATGATCATATAGTTTTCCTCCTGCTTGCTACATATTACAGTAGTGTATATTCATAGAATCATATTAGTAGATCTTATATTGATTCACCCTAACATTCTTGCAGCGAACCTCTCTTGATCACATAATTTATTCATGTACTATTTGACTTTTATTTATTTATTTATTTATTTATTTTTGAGACGGAGTTTTGCTCTTGTTGCCCGTGGTGGAGCGCAATGGCGCGATCTCAGCTCACCACAACCTCTGCCTCCTGGGTTCAAGCGATTCTTCTGTCTCAGCCTCCTGAGTGGCTGGGATTACAGGCGCCCGCCACTACTCCTGGCTCACTTTTGATATTTTTAGTAGAGACAGGGTTTCACCATGTTGGCCAGGCTGGTCTTGAACTCCTGACCTCAGGTAATCTGCTGGCCTCGGCCTCCCAAAGTGCTGGGATTACAGGTGTGAGCCACCACACCTGGCCTGTTTGATTTTTAAAAAGGTATTTTAATTTTTTAAATAGTTTATGCATGTACAGTGCATAATGTATTTGTGATTCATCTATGTTGTTGTGTCAGTAGTTTCTTTATTGCTGAGTAGCAGTCCCTTACATGAGTGTATCACAGTGCATTTATGTGCTCAATAGTTGAATATTTCAGTTATTTCTAGTTTTTGGGAGCTATGAATAAAGCTGCCCTAAACATTTCCATAATGTTTTTTGTATGAACGCAATACTCGTTTCTTTTGAGTAAATACCTAGGAGTATGATTTCTGGGTCGTATGTTTATAAGAAACTGCCAAAACTGTCTTCCAAAGTAGCTGTACCATTTTGCATTTTTACCTGCAAATGTGTGAAGAGTTCTAGTTGCCCTGTGTCCTCCCTGGCACTTGACATTGTCAGTTTTGTAGTTTTTTTTTTTTTTTTGAGACGGAGTCTCGCTCTGTCGCCCAGGCTGGAGTGCAGTGGCCTGATCTCAGCTCACTGCAAGCTCCGTCTCCCGGGTTCACGCCATTCTCCTGCCTCAGCCTCCCGAGTAGCTGGGACCACAGGCGCCCGCCAGCTCGCCCGGCTAGTTTTTTGTATTTTTTTTAGTAGAGACGGGGTTTCACTGTGTTAGCCAGGATGGTCTCGATCTCCTGACCTTGTGATCCACCCGTCTCGGCCTCCCAAAGTGCTGGGATTACAGGCTTGAGCCACCGCGCCCGGCCCAAAAATATACACTAAGTTATTGCTGACCATAGTCACCCTACTGTGCAAACAAAAACTAAAACTTATTCCTTCTATCTGACCGAGTTTTTATGCCCATGAATCAACTTGTCTTCATTTCTACCCGCTTCCCAGCCTCTGGTAACCATCATTCTACTGCCTATCTTCATGAGATCAACTTCTTAATATCTCATATATGAATGAGAATATGTGATACTTGTCTATCTGTCCTTGGCCTATTTCACTTAACATAATGTCCTCCAGTTCTATCTGTGTTGCTACAAACAGGTTTTATTTTCCAAACCTCAAACTTTATAGATTTCACTTTTTAAATGGCTGAATAATATCCTATTGTGCATATATACCTCATTTTCTTTGATTTTTCTTTCTTTCTTTTTAAATAGAGACAAGATCTCACTATATTGCCCAGGCTGGTCTTGAACTTTTGGGCTTAAGCAATCCTCCTGCCTTGGCCTCCCAAAGTGCTGGGATTCCAGGCTAAACCACTGTCCTCCTTTATGCTTTTTTTTTTTTTTTTTTTAAAGACAAAATCTTGCTCTGTTGCCCAGGCTGGAGTGCAGTGGTGCAATCTTGGCTCACTGCAGCCTCCACCTCCCAGGTTGAAATTATTCTTGTGCCTCAGCCTCCCAAGTAGCTGGGATTACAGGTGCCCACCACCATACCTAGCTAATTTTTGTATTTTTGGTAGAGATGGGGATTCACCATGTTGGCCAGGCTGGTCTCGAATTCCTGACCTCAGGTGATTCACCTGCCTCAGCCTCCCAAAGTGCTGGGATTACAGGCATGAGCCACTGCACCCAGCCACTTTGTGCACTTTTAAAAACATATCTTAGAATTTGTGATATGTGTTTTATTTTCATTTTCATTTGGTTCACAATATTATAAAATTTCTGTTATGACTTACTCTTTGACCCATGATTTATTTTAAAACATATTGTTTAATTTTCAAATATTTAGGGATTTCCCAGACATCTTTGTTGTTGGTTTCTAATTTAATTCCATTATGGTTAGAGAACATACTTGGTATGATGAATTAAAAAAAAAAATTTAGAGGTTTGTGTATGGCCTGAAACATGGTTTGTTTAGGTAAATGTTCAGTTTGTAATAGGAAAGACGCTGCTATTAGGTAAAGTGTTTCATAAATAATAATTAGGTCAAGTTGGTTGATCGTGTTAAGGTCTTCTGTATCCTTGCTGATTTCCTGTCTGCTTGTTCTAGTGATTACTGAGAAAGGAATGTTGAATTCTACAATGATTGTTACGGGTTTGTTCTCTTTCTCCTTGAAATTCTGTTTATGAGTCCTGTATTTTGAGGCCCTGTTATTAGATGCAGGAACATTTAAAGTTTTGTCCTCTTGATTATTTGACCCCTTTATCATTCTGAAATAACCTTTATTTCAGGTAATAATCATTATATTAAAAACCATTATTTGGCCAGGCATGGTGGCTCACGCCTGTAATCCCAGCACTTTGGGAGGCCGAGGCGGGTGGATCACCTGAGGTTAGGAGTTCGAGTCCAGACTGAACAACATGGTGAAACCCCATCTCTACTAAAAAAAGAAAAATAGCCTGGCGTGGTGGCGCACGTCTGTAGTCCCAGCTACTCAGAAGGTTGAGGCAAGAGAATCACTTGAATCCAGGAGTTGGATACTGCAGTGAGCCGAGATCATGCCACTGCACCCCAGCCTGGGAAACAGAGCAAGACTCAATCTCAAAATAAAGAAATAAATAAAATGAATAAATAAACAAAAAGGAACAGGCCAGGTGCAGTGGCTCACGTCTATAATCCCAGCATTTTGGGAGGCTGAAGTGGGCAAGTGGCTTGAGCCCAGGAATTCAAGACCGGCCTGGGCAACATGGAGAAACCCCATCTCTATTTTTACAAATTAAAAAATAAATGAATATCATGATATATAGATTAAAAGCAAAAGGGTAAAGATATGTCATTCTAACACTAGTCAAAAACAGTATTATATTACTAATATAAAACACTAATTTTATATTAGTATTAAATGGTTTTTTAAAAATTTAATTAATTAATTAATTTTTTTTTGAGACGGAGTCTTGCTCTGTCGCCCAGGCTGGAGTGCAGTGGTGCGATCTCGGCTCACTGCAGGCCCCGCCTCCCAGGTTCACGCCGTTCTCCTGCCTCAGCCTCCCGAGTAGTTGGGACTATAGGCGCCCGCCACCATGCCCGGCTAATTTTTTTGTATTTTTAGTAGAGACGGGGTTTCACCGTGTTAGCCAGGATGGTCTCGATCTACTGACCTCGTGATCTGCCTGCCTCAGCCTCCCAAAGTGCTTGGATTACAGGCATGAGCCACCGCGCCTGGCCTATTTTTTTAATTTTTAATTTTTTTCGAGACGGAGTCTTGCTCTGTTACCAAGGTTAGAGTGCGGTGGCACAATCTCCCCTCACTGCGACCTCTGCCTCCGGGCTTCAAGCAGTTCTCCTGCCTCAGCCTCCCAGGTAGTTGGGATTACAGGCGCCTGCCACCACGCCTGGCTTATTTTTGTATTTTTAGTAGAGATGGGGTTTCACCATCTTAGCCAGGCTGATCTCGAACTCCTGACCTCAGGTGATTTATCTGCCTCGGCCTTCCAAAGGCTATATCATTATATTTTCAAATGGTTTATTGTTTTTTTGTTTTTCTTTTAAATGTAAACTGACAGCATCTTTTAATTAATGTGTTTTGGACCATTTATATTTAATATGATTGATAATGATTGGATCTAGGTTTCCTATTTATTTTCTGATTATCTCTTTTTTGGGGGGCTGCTTCTGTTTCTTTTTTCTGCCTACTTTTGGATTAATTGAATATTTTTCAGTGTTATGTTTTATTAATTGGCTTTTGGTCATATCTGTGCTATGTTTTTGCTGTAGGAATTACAAAATATATACCTAACCTGCCTACTTAGAGTTAGGATTTTACCTCTAAATAAAACATAAAAGTATTGCAACCCATATAGGTTTCTTTATTCTAGCCCCCCTCCCTTGTAATTGTATATATGTGTGTGTGTATGTGTATATATATCTGTATACACTTTCAATGTATGTAGATATATAGATATGTATTTATACTTTCAATGTATGTTATATCTACATGCATACATTGTATATATATGTAGACATATATCTACATTGAAATATATATATCTACATACATATACAATGCCTATATGATACCTTTGGCCACTACATCCTTCCTAAATTTCCTGTTGCCACTCATGACCCAATTTCCTTGAACAGTTATTCCTCCTTCAAACATCCCTCTTCCATATGATAGTCCTCAGCATTTAGTTTCCCCAACTTTCCCCTAATTATCAGTTGACTCAGTTACCACCAAAATATCAATGACTTCTAGATCCATTTTCCTACCTAGACTTCTCTTCTAAACTCCAGTTATATATTTCCAATTGCCTATGCTGTCCCCGATAAACTCCACATTGTAGGAAATAAAAAGGAGTTACAAAAGTTTAGGTTCGAAGCAAAATTTAAAAACTCATAAATGAGACAAAGATTTAGTGATGATAAAGGCTATGGTCCACAATGAAGATATAAAAGTAATGAACCTTTCTGTAAAACATGTATGTGATAGAACCGGTCCCCAACTTTAAGCCTTTCAGTGATTCAAGTAATTGCAGAACATCTTTAAAGTACTGAGAGAAATGTCCATCCAGAATTCTATATCCAGCAAAAATATCCTTCAGCAATTAAGGCAAAAAGAAAAAAGAGACATTTCAGATGAAGAGGATCTAAGAGAATGTGTTGTCAGAAGTTCTGCTCTAAAATAAATATATAAGAAGGTCTTTAGGCCAAAGGAAAATTATACCAGTGGTAATACTAGAACTTCAGAGATAAATAAAAAGGAGCTGAAATGGTATCTGGGAAAATTTAAAAACACAAACGGTTGTTTCTCCTCTTAAGCTCTTTAAAATATGTATAGTGGTTGAAGGAAAAAGTTAAAACACTGGTAAGACTTTCAATGTATGTGTGTGTATATATATGTATATATATACACACACACGTATATCTATATACATGTAGAGGTAATAATGGTAGCTATTTTATGGAGCCAATCTGAGGATAAAATGAGATAATGTGCTTTAAAGTGCTTAGCACAATGTCTGGCAAATAGAAAGCACTGTATAGGCCAGGCATGGTGGCTCACGCCTGTAATCCCAGCACTTTGAGAGGCCTAGGCAAGTGGATCACTTGAGGTCAGGAATTTGAGACCAGCCTGGCCAACATGGTGAGACCCCATCTCTACTAAAAATATAAAAATTAGCCGGGGGTGGTGGTGGGCTCTTGTAATCCCAGCTACTTGGGAGTGAGGCAGGCGAGTGGCTTGAACTTGGGAGGTAGAGGTTGCAGTGAGCCAAGATTGCGCCACTGCACTCCAGCCTGGGCGACAGAGCGAGACTCGGTCTCAAAAAAAAAAGAAGGCACCTATAAAAGCCAGCTGGTGATTTTTATATTATTACTGACACAGAAGATAGGGATTGGGGGCAAATGGAATGTACTCGAAGAGCATAGCCTTGTTCACTAATAACGTTAATGCTAGACTGGGACACTATTCTACATCAGAAGGTGAATCCTTGTTACATTTGACAAATACGTTTCATCATTTTAAAAAGCTTTAAATGTGTCACAGATTATTTCTTCTTGATATGCCATTCATGGTTTATAGGTATATAATAGCAGATTAAATAATTAGATTTTATTAGTTCTGGAGTATTAACTTCTGCTGGAAATGAACTTCCCCCTTCCCTATACCAATACTGAGTGAGGCCTCTTTTTCTCAGATACCAGTTAGAAATAAGGGGACAATGGGGCTGGGTGTGGTGGCTCATGCCTGTAATCCCAGCACGTTGGGAGGCTGAGGCGGGTGGATCACGAGGTCAGGAGATCGAGACCATCCTGGCTAACACGGTGAAACCCTGTCTCCACTAAAAATACAAAAAATTAGCTGGGCGTGGTGACAGGCACCTGTAGTCCTAGCTACTCCGGAGGCTGAGGCAGGAGAATGGCCTGAACCCGGGAGGCGGAGCTTGCAGTGGTCCGATATCGCGCTACTGCACTGCAGCCTGGGTGACAGAGCGAGACTCCGTCTCAAAAAAAAAAAAAAAAAGAAATAAGGGAATAAGGGGACAGTGTTACATTTTTTCCTTCTAGAAACACACATTATATGGAGAGTTGTCTTTTGAAGTCTAGAAGTCTGAAAACATTGTAAACATTTTTTTTAGAATTAATACAATAAATGCATTGGTCAACTCTGAAAAATCTACAGTGGTTTCTGAGATTTAATCTTGGCATGACTTTACCCCTGCATCTCTGCCCTCGGCAGGTAGTTTTGTTTATGGGTGTCATTGGTTGAACAAATATTGTTTTAGTTGCTACAATAAATAAAACATGATCTGTGCTCTAAAGAAGTCAACAAATGAGCCAGGGGGGCATGAGTAATTGCCTGTAATATAATCATGCTCACACTGTCATGGAGGACCGTACAGAGTATCAGAAGCACAGTGCCAGGAGGCACAGCAAAGGGTAGTAGAGGTGACATTTGAGCCCGGCCTTGAAAACTGTCTACGATTTCTCAGAATTTCAGCACAGTAAGGTAATTTCTGTCTAAAATATACAGGCAAACTTTTTATTAAAAATATGAGAAATTAATTAAATAACAGATTATGACCACAGTGCAGATTTTGGCATGATGAGTGCCGTTGACCAGTTCATCCAAACAGTTCAGAGAAGAGAACATCCATGTAGATCCTTCTTGTATTACAGGATACAAAGGAGCAGAAAATTTTGCCTCAGTAACTGCCAGGTCATTCTAATTAAAGTACCTGTACATTGTAATATAATTCCTCCATTAAGGTAATAACTGATCAGGTGGTCCAGAGTCTGTGTCATTCAGTCAAGAAAGTCACTCCCTTAACCTAGACTGTGCTGGAAATTCATTGACAAATTTTGTTCTTTGTTTCTCCATTTGTCTTCAGAATTCATGCAGACCACTTGACTTCTAGGCATATATTAATTTTTTCTTTTGTAGGCATATATTAATGTCTTTGGTTAAACTTCGGCTTCCTTTGGCATCAATCCTGCTGTATTCATGCCTCCTGAGGCATCTTTTTGCTTCCCTTGCATGAGTTTCCAAAACCCTACTTTCTGCTTGGTAAGGGGAGTATCCATTTAAAGCAGTGGTTTTCAAACTTGCCTGCACATCAGAATTATTTGGCGAGAAGGATAAAAATACAGATTACTGAGCCTCACCTGGGATTCTGTAAATTTGAGTTGCATTTGAGATAACCTTTAAGAATTTACCAGATGATTTTTGCTTCTCCTCCACTTCAGTTTTAGGAAGGACTGTTTCAAGGCAGCTTTTCAAACTTTGATGACCATATAAATCACCTGAAGATTGTGAGAAACTGCAGATCCTAATTTAGCAGCCCTGGGTTCAGGCCTGAGATTCTGAAGTGCTCTCAAATGTGATAATACCAAATCCCTTGTTGAGTTGCAAGGTTGTTTTTTGTTTTTTTTCTTTTTTTTTCCCACTATCTTCATGACATTCAGTGAGTAGCAAAGTTTGAAGGTAACTTCTGGAATTTCATCGAATGTGTATGAATTTTTACTCCTTTGGGTCTTAGGGGAAATAACCTATCAGGTTATAGGGAGATGTTTCTTAAAATAGGGTTCCCCAGACAGCACAACCTGGGAATTGTTAGAAATGCAAGTTATTGGCTGGGCACAGTGGCTCACACCTATAATCCCAGCACTTTGGGAGGCTGAGGCGGGTGGATCACCTGAGGTGAGGAGTTTGAGACCAGCCTGGCTAACATGGTGAGACCCCATCTCTACTAAAAATACAAAAAATATTAGCCGGGCATAGTGGTGGTACTTTAAAAATTTTTTTAGAGACAGAGTATCCCTGTGTTGCCCAGGCTGGTCTCTAAATCCTGACCTCAAGCAATCCTCCTGCCTCAGCCTCTTAAGTAGCTAGGTATAAGCTACCATGTCCAGCTACATTTACTTATTTTTGAGACGGAGTCTCTGTGGCCTAGGCTGGAGTGCAGTGGTGCAATCTTGGCTCACTGCAATCTCCATCTCCCGGGTTCAAGCTGTTCTCCTGCCTCAGCCTCCTGAGTAGCTGGGACTACAGTCATGTACCACCATGCCTGGCTAATTTTTGTGTTTTAGTAGAGATGGAGTTTCACCATGTTGGCCAGACTGGTCTCGAACTCCTGACCTCAAATTATCCACCCGCCTTGACCTCCCAAAGTGCTGAGACTACAGGTATGAGCCTGCACGCCCAGCCATATATTTACCTTTATGTAAAATGTGTGGGTGTGACCAACTCTTCTGCCGGCTGTTATATAAACATGCTCATCATGCTCATCATCAGTCACAAACTGCCTATTTGGAACTCCCTTCAGTTCTCAGAGGATGGGAACATTCTTTAAGCAGCCTTGTAGAAACCCTATTCCATATTAACACGCCAACCAATTTTACTTTCCCAGAGCCACAGAATGATATCTCACTGTATGCCTCAATTCAATCACCTTTCCATTTTCAAGGACCACTTGAATTCCTGATTGGCTACTTGATCTGACTGCTTCCTGCTAATCTTGCTGCCTATTCTTGTCTATATTCCATTCCCCACTGAATTAACCTTGATCAAATCTGAGAACTCTGCTTAGTAATGACTACAGGTATACTATATCCACTTCTGTAGCTTGTTCAACACCCTCTTCAATCCTGGTTCCACTTCCTGTGACTGAAATGATTACCTGTGAGATATTATTTAACTTTTGGACTATGATCTGTTTCTAACCTGTGACTATTTCACATAGCCACTCAAATATTGTAAAGGTGCAGTAAAGATGATGAAACAGTTACTTGGTATCATTTTGTAGGTAATGAGTTCTTAGTGCTCTTTGGACATTGAGACCATTTCATAAGCTTTAGGTTTTGAGAATTTCACAGCATAAAGCTCATCGCTGATGCAGCAATGAAGGAAATGTTCTCCAAGTCAATAGATTGTTGAGAGGAGAGGGCATTCATGTTAGATTTATTTCCTTACTGAACTCAGAGCCTTGGGGTTACTACCTGACCCTCCACTGTTATCTAGTTTAAGTGTCCTTTTCTTTTTCTTTTTTGTTTTTATGAGATGGAGTTTCACTCTTGTTCCCCAGGCTGGAGTGCAACGTCCTGGTCTCCGCTCACTGCAATCTCCTCCTCCCGGATTCTCCTGTCTCAGCCTCCCAAGTAGCTGGGATTACAGGCACCCACCACCATGCCCGGCTAGTTTTTGTATTTTTAGTAGAGACAGGGTTTCACCATACTGGTCAGGCTGGTCTTGAACTCCCGACCTCAGGCAGTCTGCCTGCCTCAGCCTCCCAAAGTGCTGGGATTACAGGTGTGAGCCACCACGCCTGGCCTTAAGTGTTCTTTTCTACTTTAGCACATACACCTAGTTCCTGTCTTTTTTGCTTTTTATAAATATAGAAAAGAGAATAATGTTTTAAAATCAAGAAAAGGCCTGAGGCACCTGAGAGGGTTTTTTGTTTTTGTTTTTGTTTTTGTTTTTGTTTAAGTGAATTGAAGGGAAATGGTTGCCAGCAAGAAGTGTGGCAACGTTATCCAGGGTGACAACTGTCTGTACCACCCAGGGTCTCAGAGTCCCTCTGAAGTTTCCTAGTTGTCCTGAAAGGCTCCACTGTTACTCATGATACAGGCTGGTCTCCCTGGTAGCACTCAACATTTAAAAATTAGTCTTCATTGCCAGGCGCGGTGGCTCACGCCTGTAATCCCAGCAGTTTGGGAGGCTGAAGCGGGCGGATCCCGAGGTTGGGAGATCGAGACCATCCTGGCTAACATGGTGATACCCCGTCTCTACTAAAAATACAAAAAACTAGCCAGGCGTGGTGGCGGGCGCCTATAATCCCAGCTACTCAGGAGGCTGAGGCAGGAGAATGGCATGAACCCGGGAGGTGGAGCTTGCAGTGAGCGGATATCACGCCATTGCACTCCAGCCTGGACGACAGAGTGAGACTCCATCTCAAAAAAAAAAAAAAAAATTAGTTTTAATTTCTCCTTTCCAATAAGCATTTCTCTTTCTCTTCAGTTGGAAAAAGTAATTTCATTTTTTACTTGCTCATTGTTTTATTCACTCACTGAATCAACAGATCATCCATCCTGTATTATATGCCAAGAACTGTGCTTGGCCCTGGGAATGATAAAAGAATAAGATATGGTTTCCTCTGGCACTTTTGGAGCTTAGAAACCAGTGACAGAGGAAGGTGCGTAAACAAATCAACAAAGAATTAACTTTACTGTAAAGTTAATTCTTATTAATTGCTAATACAATAAATTTGACTTTATTTATATCATTTGAATTTCATGAATATAATCATATTCTACACTTAATGAAATAGACATATAAGAAATAACTGGTGGTAAGAAATTCACAGAAATGTGTAAAATATTTCAAGAATTAATACTCAGTAGATATTTGCATTCTAAAGCTTATAAATGCAGATGAACCTCTAGTTGTTTTAGTTGCTGGTAAAATTTATAGAGGTATGTGTATTTCCTCTTTAAACGGGTGTTAGTGACTTGGGGCGGGGGATGGGTGGGTTCATATCTTTTCTTCAGGTCGTGTTCTCAAGAAGGAGCTACTGAATGGGAAGACAGAAATAATTTCTTTTCTTTGCACAGCTGGTATTGATAAATCTCAGGTGTATCTAAATAAAATCTCTGGCAGGCTGTGATATTTATGGCACTATCTCTTGTGACTTTAGGTTCATCTTGGCACCAGACATAAGGCAGTTCCACATCAGGCCCTTGCCTTAAACAGCTCCTGATGCCAAGAACTGGTGAATTACTCCTTTGGTTTCAATGGATGGTCAGAAAGGATCATCAGGATAAACTGTAGATTTTCTCTCACTAATCATGCTCTCTTTTCAACACTGAAATTCTAGACTTTAGACAGAAGTATTGAACTGGGTTATAGGGAGATGTGAGAAGCCTCCTGCCATCGAGGATAAGTGGACATATCTAAATTGGCCTGCTACCTAAAATTAATAACCTCAATCACTTGGATGGTGGTATCCACAATTTTCTCTGCTGTTTGTGTGGCATATAATAAAACATTGTCATATCTAGCAATTCATTTGCAAATCTTACTTGATTTTGAAGCCATAGGATACCTCAACTGTCAGCTTGAATGACTGGAGTTTAGTTTTTATTTCTCAGAATAAAACAGTTTGAAGCCTAATTAATATCCTCGGAAGGAACTTACAGTAAACCTCCTAACAGCTTCAGTTTTCTGACCTTGAAGAAAGGGAAAATGAAGAGACCATGGCGCCACTTCCAAAGCAAAGCCTGAAGTTCTGTGCTTTAGAGGTGGTGTTGCCATCCTATGATTGCAGGATTCTGGCGTTGGCTTGGTGGGGGACCCTGTGGATAAGGTGGAGGAAAGGTCTGTTTTCATTGGGGGTGGAGGAGGGTAAGGAGTTGAAGTGGGAGGGATCTCTTTTTCTTGCTTTCTAAAACTCATCTTTTCAGACACGTATCAAGCCCTTCCCTCTTTGAGCTACTGAAGTCTTGGGCAGAGTTTTTCTGTCTTAAAATATAGATTTTTACCCTAGGCAATACCTGACAGAACCTTTCAATAAATAAATTTATTTATTTATTTATTTATTTAGAGACAGAGTCTTGCTCTTTCACCAGGCTGGAGTGCAGTGGCATGATCTTGGCTCATTGCAACCTCCGCCTCCTGGGTTCAAGCCATTCTCCGGCCTCAACCTCCTGAGTAACTGGAATTACAGGTGCCCACCACCACACCCAGCTAATTCTTACATTTTTAGTAGAGCTGGGGTTTCACCATGTTGGGCAGGATGGTCTCGATCTCCTGACCTCGTGATCTGCCTGCCTTGGCCTCCCAAAGTGCTAGGATTACAGGTGTGAGCCACCGTGCCCGGCTAGAACCTTTAAATTTAAAATTGTATAGTGTACTTCCTGACAAGAAGCTTAGGAGGAAGAAGGAAGTAATGTTTTTCCAGTTTTTGATTAAGAACTTGCTTTGTACTAAAATAGTCCTTCAAATATGTATCTCTTACAGCCTTAGTTATCCCAACAAAATTATCTAAAGATTTATTTATCTATTTATTATTATATTTTAGAGACAGGGTCTGGCTCTGTTGCCCAGGCTAGAGTGCAGTAGCATGATCATAGCTCACTGTAACCTCAAACTCCTGGGCTCAAGGGATCCTCCCACCTCAGCCTCCTGAGTAGCCAGGACTACAGGCATGCACCACCACATGTGGCTAATTATCTTTTCTAGGGATGGGGTCTTGCTGTGTTGTCCTGCCTGGGCTCAACCTCCTGGCCTCAAGCGATCCTCTTGCTTCAGGATCCCAAGGTGCTGGAATTATAGGCATGAGCCACCCCCATGCCAAGTCATCATCTAAAGATTTACAGAGTCTCACCCTGTCGCCCAGGCTGGAGTGCAGTGGTGTGACCTCAGCTCACTGCAACCTCCACCTCCTAGGTTCAAGTGATTCTCCTGCCTGAGACTCCTGGGTAGCTGGGATTACAGGCACATGCCACCATGCCTGGCTAATTTTTGTATTTTTAGTAGAGATTGGGTTTCACTGTGTTGGTCAGGCTGGTCTCAAACTCCTGACCTCATGATCCACCCCCCTCGGCCTCTGTAAGTGGTGGGATTACGGGTGTGAGCGACCGCGCCCGGCCCATTCAGTCTTTTTTTAACTCATAGAAGGGCTTCTGCAGAAAAAGAGTCTACTATAGATACCTAGAAAGGGTACCCAATTGATACTGACATTGAGATTTTTTTCAGGTATTCATGACCCTCAGGCTTAGGGTTTGAAGTCAGAGGCAGGGCTGTAGGCTTTCATGGATGATGCCCAGGGAGGAGCCAGATTGTCTGTACCAAACCTTTTTTGTTGTTTTGAGATGGAGTCTCGCTCTGTCGCCCAGGCTGCAGTGCACTGGTGTGATTGCAGCTCACTGCAACCTCCACCTTCCAGGTTCAAGCAGTTCACCTGCCTCCTGCCCACCACCACACCCAGCCAATTTTTTTTTTTTTTAATTTTTTAAAAAATGTTTAGTAGAGACAGGGTTTCACCACGTTGCCCAGGCTGGTCTCAAACTCCTGTCCTCAAGTGATCTGCCCATCTTGGCCTCTCAAAGTACTGGGATTACATATGTGAGCCACTGCGCCCGGTCTCTTTTTGAGAATAGTCTTACTCGGTCGCCCAGGCTGGCGTGCAGTGGAATGATCGCAGCTCACTGCAACCTCCGTCTCCCGGTTCAAGCTATTCTTGTGCCTCAGACTCCCAAGTAGCTGGGATCACAGGTGCATGCCACCACACTTGGCTAATTTTTGTATTTTTAGTAGAGATGGGGTTTCACCATATTGGCCAGGCTGTTCTTGAACCCCTGGCCTCCACCGGCCTTGGCCTTCTAAAGTGCTGGGATTACAGGCATGGGCCATCGCGTCTAGCCAATAAAACTTTTCGGTGAGTGATTCCAGCCCTTGATGCATAGGAGGGTAGGGTCTGTAGGAGTGTAGCCTTAACTGATGAATCTGAAAGCTCTGGGTGATGTGAGACATGTGCCAGGTTCTTGGCTTGTATCTGCCTCTAGTACTTCAGGAACTTCCCAACTAGATGGAGGCAGTAAAAATGGGCCCTGCCAGGATGTACCTGTAACAGAGCCATTCAACCATACCCTTGTGCTGTCTGCCTTTAATCATGAAGATTATGAGCTAAGAATGTGGATGCATTTTTATTTTTTAAACATGTAGCAATGATCACTTAGCCATCTTAAATCCATTTGTTTTGGTTGGATTTAAGACCAAGCAAAACAAAATTAAGACTAATTTGTTTTGGTTGGATTTATGAAAGGAAAGATAGTCCAGATTGCTATTCAGAAGGCTTTGTCAGATGCATTCCAGAAACTGTTGATTGTGGTTCTAGGTAAAACTTTCTCAATCATCATTGAAGTACTTCAGTTTCAATGAGCACATAAACGCATTTTGAAAAGTTAATTGGATAAAAATATAGATGGATAAAAATATTGATGGATAAAACACTCCCTAGTATGCTTTCATTTGCTAAATTATTTCACAGCAACAGACTCAAATTTGTTTTTTGTGACATTTGTAGAAAAAATGACAGCAAATATTGTCCCTAGTTTATAGATGTGAAAGGACTTGCCTCAGTTCATACAGAAAATGTTTGAGGCAGGTCTTCTTTAATTGCATACCCATCATACAGAATAGTGATTATAAGCCTCGGACACATGGATTTGAGTCCTAACTCTGTCTCTTAGATTTTTTAATGCAATTTTAGATCTTATGGCCAGAGAGATTTGAAGATATTTAATATCTCTAAGCTGCAATCTTTATCTGCAAACTGGGGTTAGTAAGCCAGTCAAGCTTCTGGGGGATATTGTAAGACAAAATGAGACGACAAATGTCAAAACTCAGAACTGTACTTACAAGGTAAGCAGATAGAATATGCTGTTATTGTCATTGCTGTTTTCTCTCTGAATAAATACACTCTCAGCTGAAGAGTTTATTAGATTATATTTTCTGAATCGAGAATTCTCTTCCCGCTTTCATTTCTGGCACTGACATATTGGCCAAATATGATTCTCATACAATAATCAGCTGCTTTGCTGTGAGCCTTGGAAGTGGTCATGCTGTTGTATGGCATTGCTTGTATTCCCTGTTCAGTTCTACAGTGGTGCAGATGTCATAGCCTGTGCCCGAAGGAAACATGGTGTTTAGCAAAGAGTCCCTGAACGGAGTTGCTCTTCTGCTTCACAGCCCTGAAGGATTAGAGACTGAGAGATCCTAATTAAGTTACTACAGACTTTTATTTGCTTGTAAGAGGTGGCCATGATTGCTCTCAGCTTTCCAACCTGGGCAGCCCTTCTAGTGGAAGTCTTACTTCCTTGGTCATCAACTGTCAAGTCTGAGTAACAACCTTTAATAACGAAGCTAAATGTGTGGGTTGTCCCCCTCTCCCTAGTATGCAGAGGTATCCTTTGCACACACTCAAAACTTCTTAGACCAAAAGCCCTTATAGCTGTAGTTTTCCTTGAAGGAAATTGTATTGTCTATAGAGTACGTGGGCCATTTTCTTCCCATAAAATGTTCGAATGTTCTATCTCTGAGGGTTTGTTCATTGTATCTGGTGGCATTTTGGTTCTCAGGGAGTAGACACCTAGCTGTGCTTCTAACGTGAAGTGTCTACTAGCCCCGTGGTCTCTGTTTTGGATTTGAACTTACTTCAGCCCCCCACCTGATGCCTTACCATTTAATCATATTGTGATTCAACATTTTTGTTTCCACATTTCTTATTTCCTATGTTATTATTCCTTAGTTCCTATCTGTAACATCGTAAAGTACTTTGACCCAAACACAGTTAATATTTCACACATATGTTAAAAACTGAGGTGTGAGACCGGACATGGTGACTCACACCTGAAATCTCAGCACTCTGGGAGGCCAAGACAGAAGGATCACTTCAAGCCAGGAGTTCGAGACCAGCCTGGAAAACAAAGTGGGATCATGTCTCTAAAAAAGAGAATTAGCTGGGCAAAGTGGTGTAGTCCCTGATATTCTGGAGGATGAAGCAGGAGGATGACTTGAGCCCAGGAATTCCAGGCTACAGTGAGCTACAATAGTGCCACTGTACTCCAGCCTGGGTGACAGAATGAGACCCTGTCTCCAAAAAAAAAAAAAAGAAAAAAAGAAAAAAAAATCGAAGTGTATGATGAGGAGATGAGGAAACTTCCAGGAAAATGCTCTTATTTTCTGCTTTTAGAAACCAAAAGAATGTCTCATTGTGGGCTGCTACCATTATATGCAGGAAGTTTTAGAATGAAAAAGATTCTGAATTGATCCTTGCTAACTTTATTTCAGAAAGTGGTAAAATAGTTGTGGCATACAGACCCAGTGAAGAGATTGTAGATGTCAGATGGGAAGAAGAACTACACGGTTTAATTCAAGTGTGTTGGAGATAAAAACTCAGGAGTAACAGGGCCAGGTGCAGTGGCTCACACCTGTAATGCCAGTGCTTTGGGAGGCCGAGGCGGGAGGATCACCTGAGGTTGAGAGTTCAAGACCAGCCTGACCAACGTGGAGAAACGGTGGCGCATGCCTGTAATCCCAGCTACTCGGGAAGCTGAGGCAGGAGAATCGCTTGAACCCGGGAGGTGGAGGTTGCAGTGAGTCGAGATCATGCCATTGCACTCCAGCCTGGGCAACAAGAGTGAAACTCCATCTCAAAAAACAAACAGGCCGGGTGCGATGGCTCACACTTGTAATCCTAGCACTTTGGGAGGTGGAGGTGGGCGGTTCATGAAGTGAAGAGTTCAAGACCAGCCTGGCCAACATAGTGAAACCCTGTCTCTACTAAAAATACAAAAATTAGCTGGATGTGGTGGTGGGCGCCTATAATCCCCGCTACTTGGGAAGCTGAGGCAGGAAAATCTCTTGAACCCAGGAGGCAGAGGTTGCAGTGAGCCGAGATCATTCCACTGCACACCTCTCTGGGTGACAGAGCAGGACTCCATCTCGAGAGAAAAACAAAACAAAACAAACAAAAAAAAACAACTCAAGGGTCAGATAACATAGCCAGTATAACCATAATTCAAAATAAGCAGCAGAATTTGGAGGATAATTTGCTTCATTCTCAGGAAAATGTGAAACTCCGAAACTGCTTTTTGAGTGCAGGGTATTTCTGGGGCTTTTCCTAAAGTCTTGACCCTTGGCTCTTTCCCCTTATTTGGAGTTTGGAGACAGAACTGAGGACTGTGCTACTACAGCTGTGGACACAGGAGAGGGGTTAGTCTCCTCCGGCCCCAGGAGTAAGGGAAGCTGGGCTGCTTGAACACAGGCCTTTTTAGAGCTCCCTTCAAACAGGATCCCAGAGATGTGGGGAGAATGTCAGTGGCCTTAAGACTGATTGTGCTACAGCTTTCGAAAACGATAATGCCTTCCAAATATGGCTTATTACTTGGATCTCAGTATCTCCCATGTACCTTGGGTGGAATATTTTGCTGAAGATCTTTCTGTCGATCATTTACAATCATGTGCTGCAAAACGAAGTTTAGGTCAACAATAGACCACATATATGATGGTGGTTCTATAAGAGTATAATGGAGCTATCCCTATACAGGTATACTATTTTTATCTTTTTTTTTTTTTGAGATGGAGTCACTCTGTTGCCCAGGCTGGAGTGAGTGCAGTGGTGCGATCTCAGCTCACTGCAATCTCCACCTTCTGGGTTCAAGTGATTCTCCTACCTCAGCCTCCTGAGAAGCTGGGATTATAAGCACAGGCCACCACACTCAGCTAATTTTTGTATTTTTAGTAGAGACTGATTTTGTTGGCCAGGCTGGTCTCAAACTCCTGAACTCAGGTGACCACCCACCTTGGCGTCCCAAAGTGCTGGGATTACAGGCCTGAGCCACTGCATCCGGGCCCATTTTTATATTTTATACAGTATTTTAACTGTACCTTTTCCATGTATATGTACACAAATACCTGCCATGGTGTGACAGTTGCCTTTAGTATTCAGTACAGTAACATACAGTACAGGTTTGTAGCCTAGGAGTGCTAGGCCATACCATATAGCCTAGGTGTGCTGTAGGTTACACCACCTAGGTTTGTGTAAGTATACGCCATGATGTTAGCACAATGGTGAAATCACCTAGTGACACATTTCTCAAGCTCCTCACATGGCAAGCAACGCATGACTGCGTATGAAAGCTCTTAAATAGGGAATAAGTTTCTAAATTAATCTCAAAACAGTCATTATTTACTACATATGGAATTTTTTTTTTTTTTTTTTAATGGAGCAAAAGTATCATTTCAGTGGGAACTTAACTTGGGGCTGCAGTGTTTTATTTAACTTTCACCCCAAAGTTGGAAAGTGTTTTGAAGTTTTTCCCTGTAAAATAATTATTTTAATTCAATTTAAATAAAACCCACCAAGGATACCTCAAGCTTTAAGAAGTCTAGCTTCCTGTGAAATGTGAGAGGAAGTCAGCACTGATTTCAGGAATCTGATTATAACAATAGATCCATGCCTAAATGAGGCGAATCTTGGAATCTCTTCAATTTTAGTTTAGTTTTTTGAGACAGAGTTTCTCTCCTGTTGCCCAGGCTGGAATGCAATGTTGCGATCTTGGCTCACTGCAACCTCTGCCTCCCAGGTTCAAGCAATTGTCCTGCTTCAGCCTCCTGAGTAGCTGAGATTACAGGTATGCACCACCACACTTGGCTAATTTTGTATTTTTAGTACAGATGGAGTTTCACCATGTTGGTCAGGCTGGTCTCGAACTTCTGACCTCAGTGATCCACTCACCTCGGCCTCCCAGAGTTCTAGGATTACGGGTGTGAGCCACCGCACCTGGCTCCCCTTCCATTTTAAAACCATCACTATGCACCCTGTGCCTCTGCTAGGCACTGGAATAAGATGAAGCACCTTCTTGGAGTTTACATGCTGATAATTGTGCCAGACAGTAATAAAATAGGTAAGAATGGCTGTGGGGGAAGTCAGCTGGGTCCTAGTTATAGTCGAATTTCAGGAAATTATTTAACATGCTGACTTCAACAGCCTAAGCCTCTCCTCCATGTGTGCACACAGGGTAGATCTCTGAAGGGTGGCGCTGTAACTTCTAGGGTAATGGCTGTGTTGAGTCAAGGCAGGATGACAGTTCAGCCTCCTCCCAGGCTAGTGCAAAGGGCTCTTCACTGGGATTAAAGCCTTCTCTCCCAGATGAATTGCCCACCCCCAACACCCCTCCTACAGAAAATGTGGAGTCCTGGCTTGTTCCCTGGCAGCCCCTACCTAGTAGGGTGGTGAATTAATTATCAAACATGCAAAACATGAAACAAAAGATACCGAAAGTTTAGCGAAAATGGCAAATTTTGGAATAAATGACTGTAATGTGCCTCGTGTCTGCCACCCGAACTGGCCCCCATTTTGCAGCTCAGTTGCTCTCCCTGGAAGGAAGAGTACGCTCGGATTTCGCCTTGGAGGAGGAAGAGTTCAGGCTGCCAGAACTGGACTAGCACTTCTGAAGATCCTGAGGCGAGGTCCTGTGACTTCCTTGGGAAGCTCTGCCGCGCCCCCACCCCACCCCACCACAGCAGGCCGCTGGAGTCGTGGGACCACCTGGGTCTATGGACCAAATCCTTCCTCACTAAGGGAAGGGGAGGGGTGTTCCGGCCAGGCAGGGTGGGAAGAGGTGCCTGGGCAGGATTGTGACATAAGAATGCTCTGGTGACATGGAACAGATCTGTGGCATAAATAAAGGTGTCATAAACACAGGGCGGGGCGCACGCTTATAAGAGGCATGAGTGTCTCAGGGCTGCCAGAATGGCTCCCGCTCAGTGCGCGGTGCCAGCGTGCCTCATGTCCCGGCTGCGTTTCTGGGGCCTATGGCCCCTCCTCACGTGGCAACTATTGTGTCTACTAGTCAAGGAGGCTCAGCCTCTGGAGTGGGTCAAGGACCCGCTCCAGCTGACCTCTAACCCCCTGGGGCCGCCTGAGCCCCGGTCTTCCCGCTCCTCCCATCTCCCATGGGAATCTCCCCATGCGCCCACTCCCCCAGCAGACCTGGGGGACTTTGATTACCTGGGGCCCTCTGCTTCCTCGCAGATGTCAGCCCCACCCCAGGAATCGACTGAAAATTTGGTTCCATTCCTGGACACGGATTCAGCTGAAGAGCTGCCCCTGGGGCCAGAGCAGTTCTCCGCTGCACACCAGGATTTAAATGACAAGCTGACTCCGGAAGAAAGGCTCCCAGAGGTGGTCCCACTGCTGGACGGGGATCAGAACCAGACCCTAGTTCAGCTTCCTCGCCTCAAAAGTAAGGTTCCAACTGCAGATCTAGATCGGGCTGCAGGTCATCAGGCAGATGAAATACTTGTTCCGCTAGACAGTAAGATTTCAAAACCAACCACATTTATTGTTTCGCCCAAGAACCTGAAGAGAGATCTAGCTGAGCGTTGGAGCCTTGCTGAGATTGTTGGAATTCCACACCGATTATCCAAACCTCAGCGTGAGAAACAGACTTTGCAGGATGAATATTCGAGTATGGACACACTGTATCCCGGCAGCCTGCCTCCAGAACTCCGGGTGAACTCAGATGAGCCTCCAGGGCCCCCTGAGCGAGTTGGACTTTCTCAATTCCATCTAGAGCCGGAAACTCAAAATCCAGAGACCCTTGAAGGCATCCAGTCCTCTTCATTCCGGCAAGAAGCCCCAGGGCAGTTTCCACAGCTCCCTGAGGAGGAAGAACCTTCTTCCACCCAGCAGGAGGCCCCAGCTCTGCCTCCAGCATCCTCTATGGAGAGTCTAACTCTACCGAATCGTGAGGTGACAGTTCAGCCTCCAGGTGAGGATCAAGCTCATTATAACTTGCCCAACATTACAGTTAAACCTGCAGATGTGGAGGTTACCATAACTTCAGAGCCTACCAAGGAGACAGAATCTTCCCAAGCCCAGCAGGAGGCCCCGATTCAGTTTCCAGAGGAGGCGGAACCTTCTGCAACCCAACAGGAGGCCCCAACTGAGCCTCCAGGTCCTCCTATGGAGCATGAACTTTCCCCCAGTGAGCAGGAGCAGCCAGCTCAGCCTTCTGAGTCTTCTGGGGAGGTTGAATCTTCTCTAGCCCAGCAGGAGGCCCCAGCTCAGCCTCCAGAACATCATGAAGTCACAGTTTCACCTCCTGGTCACCATCAGACTCAGCATTCAGATTTGCCCAGTGTCTCTGTTAAGCCTCCAGATGTGCAGCTCACCATAGCAACAGAGCCTAGTGCAGAGGTGGGAACTTCGCCAGTCCTCCAGGAGGCTACAGCTCACCTCTCAGGGCCAGGTAATGATGTAGAACCTCCTGCCATCCAGCACGGGGGCCCATCTCTGCCTCCAGAGTCACTGGAAGAGGCTGGACCTTCAGCAATTCAACAGACTTCAGTTCAATCTCCGGAACCTGTTAATAATGAGAACCCCTCTCCAACCCAGCAGGAGGCTGCAGCTGAGCATCCACAGACCGCTGAGGAGGGTGAGTCTTCTCTAACCCAGCAGGAGGCCCCAGCTCAGACTCCAGAGCTCCCTAATGTAGTTGTAGCTCAACCTCCAGAGCATCATGAGGTAACAGTTTCCCCTCTAAGTCATGATCAAGTTCAGCTTCCAGCATTGCACAATGTCACTGTTAATCCTGTGGATCACATGGTTACCATGACTCCAGATTTCACTAATCAGGTTGAACTGTTAACTCAACAGGGGGCCCCAGCTCAGCCTTTAATGTCCCCTGAGCAGTTTCAACATTTGAAAGACCAGCAGCTAAATAGACCTGAAAATTATGAACTTCCTCCAGTCCATAAAGAGCCCACAACTCAGCCTCCAACTCAGCTCTCCTCAGAGTTTGAAAGTTCACTGAATGATGAAGCAATAGGTTCACCTCTATATATGTCATATACAGATGTAGATATGGGGTTTACCAGACCTACAGCAGTCACTATGCGGGTACAACCTTCTCCAGTCCAGCAGGACAGCCCTCCTGTTCCCACTGAGCAGGCTGACTTTTCTCTAGCCCAGCCTGATCTCCCTTCCCCACTTCTGCATCCTCCTGAAAAGACTGAATCTCCAGTCCAGCAAGAGGCCACAGCTCAGATTCCAGATTCCCCTAAGGAGGCAGAACCTTCTCCAGTCCAGCAAGAGTTCCCAGCTGAGCCACCAAAGCCCCCTAAGGAGGTTGACCCATCTGCAACCCAGCAGGAAGCCTCAGGTCCTCCTCTGAAGTCCACTGAAGAGATCAGTCCTCCACTGCAGCAGGAGATACCAGTTCAGCCATCAGAGCCACCTGAGATGGTCGAGCTATCTCCAGTCCTACAGCAGGCCCCAACTCAACTTTTAGAGCGACCTAAAGAGGTAGAATCCTCTCCAGTACAGCAGGCAGTCCCTGCTCAGTCTTCAGACCCCCCTATGGTGATAGAACCCTCTCTGACCCAGCAGATGGCCCCGTCTTTATCTCCAGAGTTCCCTCAGGAGGTGGAACCATCTCTAACTCAGCAGGAGGTTCCAGCTCAGATTCCAGAGCCCCCTATGGAGGCAGAACCTTCTCTGACCCAGCAGGAGGCCACAGTTCAGGCTCCAGAGCCCCCTAAGGAGGTAGAAACTTCAAGGCAGCAGATGATCCCGGTGCACCTTTCAGAGCCACCTAAGGAGGTTGCAGCTCAACCTCCAGCTCATGATGAGGTGACAGGCCCAACACCAGGTCAGGATCAAGCTCAGCATTCAACATTGCCCAGTGTCGTAGTTCAACCTTCGGACCTGGGACTTACCATCATTCCAGAACCCACTATGGAGGTTGAATATTCTACACCCCTGAAGAAGACTATCATTCCTGCAAAGCACCTTAAGGTGACACTTCCACATCCAGACCAGGTTCAGACTCAGCATTCACACCTGACTCAAGCCACAGTTCAACCTTTGGACCTAGGGTTTACCATCACTCCAGAATCCACGACAGAGGTTGAACTTTCTCCAACTGTGCAGGAGACCCCAACTCAGCCTCCTAAGAAAGTTGTACCCCAACTTCTAGTATATCAAGAGGTAGCAATTCTAACACCAGGTCAGGATGAAGCTCAGCATCCAATGTCACCCAGCGTCACAATTCAACCTTTGGACCTGGGACTTACCATCACTCCAGAACCTACTACAGAGGTTGTACCTTCTACAGCCCTGACAACTACAGCTCCTCCTCCAAAACACCCTGAGGTGACACTTCTACCTTCAGACAAGGGTCAGGCTCAGCATTCACACCTGACTCAAGTCACAATTCAACCTTTATACCTGGAACTTACCGTAACTACAGAACCCACTACAGAGGTTAAACCGTCTCCAACCATGGAGGAGACCTCAACTCAGCCTCCAGACGCAGGACTTACCGTAACTCTAGAACCCACTACAGAGATTGGACATTCCACAGCCCTGGAGAAGACTATAGCTGCTCATCCAGACCAGGTTCAGACTCTGCATCAAAAACTGACTGAAGTCACAGTTCCACGTACTGAACTAGAACCTACTCGAAATTCATCGGTGCAGCCTGAAAGTTACGCCCAAAGTAAGGCTTTAACTGCATCAGAGGAACAGAAGGCCTCCACAAGCACCAACATATGTGAACTCTGTACCTGCGGAGATGAGACACTGTCATGTATTGATCTCAGCCCAAAACAGAGGCTCCACCAAGTGCCTGTGCCAGAGCCCAACACCTACAATGGCACCTTCACCATCTTGTAAGGATCACCTTTCCCCAATTGTCCTCTGTGTCCTGCCTGACGTGGCAGTCTTTTCCTGGAGGCCTTCCTGGGCTTTCTTTATCTCCCCAAGCCATCCTGACAACTGACTTTCTGCTTTCACCTTTGCTTGTCAGCTCTTCCTTCTCCTTATTCTCCTTTAATGTTAGACCCATTCTCCTCTTTTACTTTTACTCCAGTCTTTTACTCTTACTCGTTTTCTTACCCATTTTTATTTAGCCACATCACACCATTGCTTAACTGCTGCTCTCCTCCCATTTTCGCTTCACCTTCTTTACAGCAGCCTGTCCCTCTCCCAATCTCAGTGATGAGGCTCTAAGTGGTTAAGAGTTGATTCCAGAGCCAGGCTGCCTGGGGTTGAACCCAGTTCTGTTTATTAGCTTGGTGACCCAGAGCAAGTTATTCCGCTCTGTGACTCAATTTCCTCACCTTTCAACTGGGGGTTATGCCAGTTCCCATTTCATAGGATTGTTGTGAAATTTAGGTGAGTGAATATATGAAACACTTCATCAGTGCCTAGCATCAGTGCCTAGGATTGTTGGCTGTTAACATGATTACTCAGTCCTTTAGTTATGTCCACAACTCATCTTTGTCCCTGACTTTCTATATGTAACACTCGTTCCAAGTATGCTACTGTCTCCAGAACATGAAAATGATAGGAGGGAAGAAAGAGAATAGGCATAAAAAGGGAGGTATATATAATTAATGACTAAAAGATATTGCAGACCATTGGTGCTAGAATTTACCAGAATCTGTGATCCTTGAGGTGTGGAGATCAAGGAAAGCTACATGGATAAACTAAAACTTTATTTGGGTCTTAAAGAGTAACTATAATTTGTTAAATAGAAAAAAAATGGGGCTGGGCACGGTGGCTCAAGCCTGTAATCCCAGCACTTTGGGAGGCTGAGACGGGCGGATCACGAAGTCAGGAGATCGAAACCATCCTGGCTAACATGGTGAAACCCCGTCTCTACTAAAAATACAAAAAACTAGCCGGGCGAGGTGGTGGGCGCCTGTAGTCCCAGCTGCTCAGGAGGCTGAGGCAGGAGAATGGCGTGAACCCGGGAGGTGGAGCTTGCAGTGAGCTGAGATCCGGCCACTGCACTCCAGCCTGGGCGACAGAGTGACACTCCGTCTCAAAAAAAAAAAAAGAAAAAAAATGGGAGTACAGTCTAGGCAAAGGCATGGCTACAGGTATGGTTGGAATTTAGTAGATCAATCTGGCTGCAAAGAATTAGGTGAGGGAGCAGTGAAGATATGATTATGTAAAACCTTGACTGTCAGCTATAGGAGTTTGAAAGTTACACAGTGAGGTATGGAAAGCCATTGAAAGTTTCCAAGCAAGAGAGATTAAATGATTAAAACAGGAGGATTATTTTATTTTATTTTGTTTTTTGCTTTATGTTCAAATGTAGACATGCAAAGGATTATTTTAGAATCCGTATGTAGAGCGCCCAAAAGGAAAAGCTTATTTCCAGGGAGACAACATAGAAAGGTCTCGCAAAACGTAGGAGTAAAGTGTGAAGGGGCCAAATCAGATGGTTGTAATAAGAGTGGAAAGAAAAAGCCTAGGATGTTTCAGCAGAGGGCAAAGCTTTGGTGCTACCTGGCATAGGGTTTCTTTCTGCTTATTTATTGATAGTGATAGGCTTTTGCCTATTTTTCTGTTGAATTATTTACCATTTTTGTGTTGATTTGTAGGAGTTTGTTTAAACACATAAGTGCTTTTGGATAAAATACTTACATTCAAAATAATTAACTGGCACTGTCTGTCCAAGAGATGGGATGCATAGGAAGTTAAGCTTCCGGGAGATGCCTCATCATTTGTGCCAGTGGCCCCGCATTGTTTCTTGATGAATTGTGCAAACTGGGAAGCTGATTGCTCTGGAAATGAGAAAGCAGGTGTTATTTTCTGTTTCTGAATATCCTCGACAAGGTTGCCATGATTCCTTTATTTATCCTGTTCATTCTTTTCCTACCTATTCAAGGATATAAACTGTGTTTCTTCACAGAAATTTCCAAGGAAACTATATTTCGTACATTGATGGAAATGTATGGAAAGCATACATTTGGACCGAGAAACTGTGAGTATATTCTCTCCAAATATGACAAAAAACTAACTGCATTGTAAGATCCTTCTCGGTCCAGAATTTTGAGGTCGGTACCTCTGAGAAAAGATACTTCCCCTCATACCCCAAATCAACCTCTGTTGATGGCAATTCTATGGTTATTTTAAAATTAAATGTGGTACGCTCTCTTTAAGAGGCAATTTAAATTTATTTTTTATCATAAAAATAATACATGGTTATGTTCTTTTTTGTCCTCTTTTTTTTTTTCAGAGATAGGGTCTTACTTTGTCCCCTGGGCTGGAGTGTAGTGGCACAATCACATCTCACTTCCCAGGCACAAGCAATCCTCCCACCTCAGCCTCCAAAGTAGCTGGGACCACAGGTGCACGCCACCACGCCCACCTAATTTTGTATTTCTTGTAGAGACAGGGTCTTCCTATGTTGCTTAGGCTGGTCTTGAACTCATGGACGCAAGTGATCCTCCCACCTTGGCCTCTTAAAGTGCTAATATTACAGGCATGAGCCACCATCCCCAGCCCATGATTCTATTTTTAATGTGTAAAAATGCAATAACAGATATAACAAAAACGCCCCTTGTGCCCTACTCCCGCATCCCTGAGGTAATGCTACTCTGCATTTAGTGTACATGCTTCCAGACTTTTTCCCATTTGCCTACATACATATTTACATAAAGCAAAATAGATTTGTTGTGTGGTCTTTAAATTTTTTTCTTTACATAAGTGGTAACATCTTGCAACTTGATTCTTTGACTTCATGACATGCCTTAGATTTGTTTCCTTCCCAGTACTCAGAGGGTCACCCCATTCATTTAAACTCCTGCATCATCCATAGTCTGGATGCATCATAGTTTATTTAATTATTCCCCCATTGATGAATGTTTAGATTATGCTTAGTTTTATTGTTACATACATTGCTGCAATGAAATCCCTGTACATGCTTCTTTGTGAACATGTATACTATGGGCAAGTATTCCTGTAGAATAGATATCTAGAAATGGAATTGTTAGGGTGAAGATTATGTAGATGTAAAATTTTAATGGCCCTCAAAAATGTCCCAACTTACTCTATTGTCAGCAGAAGAGGACAGCATTCATATCCCCACACCTTTCACCACTGGGTATTCTCCAACTTTTTGTTGAAGTTATGGATGAATAAAAGGGATTCCATCTAAAGTTGAATTTTTCTGATTACTCATGAATTTAACTAAATGTCTTTATATGTTTATTGAACATTTGTGTTTCTTCTCTGAGTTTTCTGGCCTTTGTTCATTTTCCTATTGAATTGTTTTATCATTTTCTTACTGATTTATAGAAGGAATTGGTTTAGACACATAAATGATTTTGGAAAAAATGCTTATATTCGAAGTAACGGACATTTTTCATAACAGTTTGTGTGTCACATCATTAGTTCAACATATATAGACAAGTCATGCATGAGTTCTAAATTAAAAATAAAACACATGCTAGGCGCAGTGGCTCATGCCTGTAATCCCAACATGTTGGGAGGCCAAGGTGGGCGGATCACCTGAAGTCAGGAGTTTGAGACCAGCCTGGCCGATAGGGCGAAACTCCATCTCTACTAAAAATATGAAAATTAGTCAGGTGTGGTGGTGGATGCCTTTAATCCCATCTTGGGAAGCTGAGGCAGGAGAATTGCTTTATTTTTTCAGATGGAATTTTGTTCTTGTTGCCCAGGATGGAGTATAATGGCTTACTCTTGGCTCACTGCAAGTTCCACCTCCCGGGATCAAGCAATTCTCCTGCCTCAGCCTCCCGAGTAGCTGGAATTACAGGTGCCCGCCATCATGCCCAGCTAATTTTTATATTTTTAGTAGAGACAGGGTTTCACTATGTTGGCCAGGCTAGTCTCAAACTCATGACCTCAGGTGATTCACCCGCCTTGGCTTTCCAGAGTGCTGGGATTACAGGTGTGAGCTGCCAGGCCAGAACTACATTTTAAAAACAAGAAAATTATTACAAAGGTCAGGATAGTGGTTACCTATTAGGGTTAGAGAGAGGGATATGATGGGAAGGGGCACACTGGGGCTTCTGGGATGCTAGCAATGATCTTTGGTAACAATGTTTACATGGGTATCTGCTTTATAATTATTAAACTGAATATTTGGCCAGGTGAGGTGGCTCATGTCTGCAATGACAACACTTTGGGAGGCAGAGACAGGAGGATCACTTGAGCCAGGAGTTTGAGACCAGTCTGGGCAACAGAGTGAGACCCTGTCTCAGAAATTAAATTAAATTAAATATAAGGAACATTGATCTCCTGTGTACTTTATGCACATTGTAGTTCTCACATATTTTTGATGGGGAAAAAGGTTGAATGGCTTCACTTGCAGCCCCGACATGGTTCCATGTGGGGCTTTCATAATAAGGTTTAGGGAAAGAGGAGGAAATGGAGGTTCTGCTGATCTTGGTGCCACCCAGAGGTGGATTCTGAAAGGGATTTTGTGATCTAGAGAGGAGGCATGAAATATACAATTTGGTGGGAAGAGTGGCTAGGGGTGTCGTGTGTGTGTGTGTGTGTGTGTGGTGGTGGTGGTGGTGGTGGTGGTGGAGAGAGATGGACACAAAAAGGAAAATGTAAGAAAAGGTTTGAATGAAAGCAGAGCAGATACCACCGTCTTGAAACGACCATGACCCAGCTTTCCCCCACATGCAGGACATAGTCCTGTGCGGCAAATAGTTGTACTTTGCATTTTAATCTAGAAATAACTTGTTCATTTTCCAGAATTCTCAATGAAAATTATTTGACTGAATTACATAAGGATTCATTTGAAGGCCTGCTATCCCTCCAGTATTTGTAAGTTAGTTAATCACATTTATGAGTTTTTAGTCATATAATCTGTAAAACGAATAAGGGGTTCAAATTAGATAATCTCTAAGATTTCTTCCAGCAACAAAATTCTGCAATTCTGTAAGTTTGTATAGGTTTGCCCATCTCTAGTATTAGCTACCTCCTATGCATTTTTAGTTTTTTAATTCCATAGACGAAATACAGACAGAAAAAAATTTCACATGGTAAGAAGATCTGAGCAGTGACTGACACCCGTATGAACCTTGTTTTATAAGTGTTCACACACCATCTTCTTCTATTCAGTCTACAACTAATAGATAAATAGCACATTAAGATTTTTGCATTTTTAAAGGACTGTGAAAGAAAAAGAAAAGAAACAAAGACAAATATGTGAGAGAGATCACATGTGGCCCACAAAGCCTAAAGTATTTACTGTCTGACTTCACAAAAAAAAGATTTGAAAAAGTTGGTTGAGTAGGATGAAAGGAATTAAAGTTAACTTCAGATTGTTGCCTAAAGGAGAAGATATAGACCATCTACATTCATTTGAACGTCATTAATCCAGAATGTTTTGGTAATTTAATGGAAATTAAATTAACATTTATTAAAAATCAGCTGAATTGGCTGGGCGCAGTGGCTCATGCCTGTAATCCCAGCACTCTGGGAGGCCGAGGCTGGCGGATCACGAGGTCAGGAGATCAAGAGCATCCTGGTTAACACGGTGAAACCCCGTCTCTACTAAAAAATACAAAAAATTAGCCAGGTGTGGTGGCAGGCGTCTATAGTCCCAGCTACTCGGGAGGCTGAGGTAGGAGAATGGCGTGAACCTGGGAGGCGGAGCTTGCAGTGAGCTGAGATCTGGCCACCGCACTCCAGCCTGGGCGACAGAGCGAGGCTCTGTCTCAAAAAAAAAAAAAAAAAAAAAAATCAGCTGAATTATATAAATAATATTATCAAGAATATTAAGCTCCCAGGAGAATAGACTGGTATTAAAGATTTCAGTTCAGGAATTGTTATATGAAAAGAGATGTTTAAAATGATGGTTAAGTGGCAGAGCTAGAAATGTTTACACTAAGAAGCATATCAGAAATGCCCCTAACTCTTCACCAATTACAAAATACTATCTCCCCAAATCTGTTACCAAGAAAGTGATACCTGCATAGTATTTCTGTCTGTTTAGAGACAAGAAGATACTATGTTCATTGTTATGAAAGTTTGATTCTTATCCTTTGTCCATAGAGGTGTGTATGTCATTAATCCTTACTAAGCTCATTAGTGACGCTGTTTTGCAAACAGATTCTTTCAAATATAGAGGAATTAAGGAAAGTGGGTGTAAAGACCCTCAAGTGGATGCCAAAGTGCCACAGTGGCCATGAAGTAATAAAACTACGTTTCCTTTAAAATAGTCATTTTCCTTCTACTCACTCCCCCAGCTATTCATTTATTTTACAAATATTTGAATTTACTTTTTTTCCATGTGTCAGTTTTAAACATGGTGGGCAATGCAGATGAGCAAGACCTAGTCCATGCTTGCAAGGAATTTATGCTCAGAAGAAATTGGATGGAAAATAACTACATTAAAAAGAATAAATGGATGTGGGCACTAGGAGGGATACATTGTTTCTGCAGCATAGGAGGGATAAATTATTTCTGGAGCACAGAAAAGGAGAAAATGTCTTCAATTTGGACCCAGGAGGATGTTACTAGAACAATGCCGTTTGAATAGGACTTTGAAGGGCCATCGTGTAACATCGGACAGACATCTTGGGGAATATATTCTAAACTTGCAAAAGGAAAATGGGAGAAGGGCAAAGCGCAGGAAAGTGTTCGAGGAATACCATGAGTACCTGTAGAGTACAAGGAGGAAGAGTAGGAAATTGGAGCCAGATCTTCTAGGGCTTTGAATGCCAAGCTGAGGAGCCATCATGGGGAACCGTGTTACTGCAGCAGTGCTGTAGATAGATCTGCATCACAATCACTGAGAGGGCGCGTTAGAACTCAGTTCCAGACTCCGCCCTCGTGGTTACTGATTCAGTTGGTCTAGAGTGGAACCAAGAATTTGCATCTTCAATAATTTCCCAGGAAATGCTGGTCTTTGCAAACCACTTATGGAGAGTTTATCTGATGACTGTGTGCAGGATAGTTTAGGAAGGGAGAGACTAGAGATGGAGACATCAGCCAGACAGCATTATTCCATCCAGGTAAAGAGGGAGGGAGAAGCCCCATCGTTGTATAACTGAAGAAATTGCTTTCATAAAATATTAAAGCAATATAAAACCAAAAATGAATTTCTAATAATATGATAGAAATTCTATTAATATGATTTAATTCAAATCATATTTGAATTCAGTTCAAAGTTATGTGTTAGGTAAAGGGGTAATTTCCTTTCAGATGATGTGAAAGGATGTCTTTTATTTCTTCTGATATTGAACTGGCTTAGGAAAACAGACCTAAACTAGGAAGTTGTATAAATATGAGGAAATTTTTTTTTTTTTTAATGGAGTCTCGCTCTGTTGCCCAGGCTGGAGTGCAGTGGTGCAGTCTCAGCTAACTGCAAGCTCCACCTCCCAGGTTCACGCCATTCTTCTGCCTCAGCTTCCCAAGCAGCTGGTACTACAGGCGCCCGCCAACACGCCCAGCTAATTTTTTGTATTTTTTAGTAGAGACGGGGTTTCACCGTGTTAGCCAGGATGGTCTCGATATCCTTAACTCAGGATCTGCCAGCCTCGGCCTCCCAAAGTGCTGTGATTACAAGCGTGAGCCACCACGCATGGCCCGACTATTTATTTTTTTTTTTTTTGAGACGGAGTCTCGCTCTGCCGCCCAGGCTGGAGTGCAGTGGCCAGATCTTGGCTCACTGCAAGCTCCACATCCCGGGTTCACGCCATTCTCCTGCCTCAGCCTCCCGAGTATCTGGGACTACAGGCGCCCGCCACCTCGCCCGGCTAGTTTTTTGTATTTTTTAGTAGAGACGGGGTTTCACCGTGTCAGCCAGGATGGTCTCGATCTCCTGACCTCATGATCCGCCCGTCTCGGCCTCCCAAAGTGCTGGGATTACAGGCTTGAGCCACCACGCCCGGCCAGCCCGACTATTTTTTAATATTAGAAATTATATATAGAGAGAAAAACTTTGAGCTCATAATCTACAATTTGGTGAGACTACTAAAGGGCATCTAATCAAGTCTACTCCTCTCAGGAGAAATTGATTCCAAAGTTTGTTAAGTTGTATATTTATTAAAAACACGAAGGTGAGACTCTAGGAGAGGTATGGGCAGGGTTAGGGGCTCTGGAAAGTTCAAATACAAGTCCAAACGTTTAGAGTTGAGGTGAAAAATGTGTATTCAATATTATTCTAAACTCTTGCTATTATTCATACTAATCGACATTTAATAACTAACCAAGGCGATATTTTCCTTTTGCTTTTTCTAGAGATTTATCCTGCAATAAAATACAGTCTATTGAAAGACGTACATTTGAACCACTACCATTTTTGCAGTTTATGTAAGTTACACATATAACTATATTGTATTTGGCATTTTTATAAAACTTAATTATAAACTTCTTTGCTATTCATTTTGAAATATGATTAAAGTTTTACCAGTAGAAAGCTACTAAAATTATAGAGCAAATCCTTTTTGTCTCTAGCAAGGATTAGTGTGAGAATTATGACACAGATCATAGTGAATCATCAGAGAGCAGTGGTTCTCAGCTGGTGTGATTTTCTACTCAGGTGGCATTTGGTAATGTCTGGATACAGTATTGATTGACAAAACTGTGGGTGTGCTCCTGGCATCTGGTGGGCAAAGGCCAGAGATGCTGCTAAACATCCTCCAAGGTACAAGACAAATGCCCACAGCAAACAATTATAGAGTCCAAAATGTCGATGGCACTGAAGTTGTGAAATCCTGTTCTAGGGAAATAAAGATCACTTCACACTTCACACAGGTATTTACTGAGCGTTCACTGTTTTGTAGCTAATACACCACATGTGCAATGTTAAAGTATAAATCATAAGCCAGTATCTTCCACAGTGAGATTTCCTTAGTGCATACAGGAAGGATTGAGGTTATATTCCATCCTATATAAATTAGAATCATGGCAAATGATGAATGTTCTGAAACAATTTTTTTTTCCTTTGGCTTGTGTCTTTTTTTTTTTTGTAGAAATCTTGGTTGCAATTTACTCACAGAACTGAGCTTTGGAACATTTCAGGCCTGGCACGGAATGCAGTTTTTATACAAGTTGTAAGTGAAATAGAAGATGAATACATGTAAAGAACTATTTATGTATAAAAACTCATACAATTATTAGTTAGCTGGGTATAAGCCCTTTATGAATTCTGAAAAGTATATCTTAAGATCCATTCGTTTTTCTCAAATGGGGAAACTAAGGTACAAAGAGGCCAAGAGACGTACATAGCTTATATATGACCTGCTCTGCTTGTGCTAGTTCTGACCTATGCATCGGCAAGAAAAGGTATCAAAGAAGTGACCCTCAACTTAGCCTTGTTGCTGGTCTGGGTGGCTTAGGCCTGTAATCCCAGAACTTTGGGAGCCGAGGTAGGCGGATCACCTGAGGTCAGGAATTCAACACCAGCCTGGGCAACATAGTGAAACCCCGTCTCTACTAAAAATACAAAAAAACTGGCTGGGCTTAGTGGTGCAGTTTTTTTGCCCCTGCAGGAATCTGTGTTAAGCTCTTCCTTACTTGCAGCTAAATGTTGCAGACATTTAAGCAGTTAGAAACTCTGCATATCAGCAGGAATCAAAGTTAAATCCAAAGTACAGGGCCGGGCATGGCAGCTCACACCTGTAATCCCAGTACCTTGGGAGGCCGAGGTGGGAGAATCACTTGAGGTCAGGAATTTGAGACCAGCCTGGCCAACATGGCGAAACCCCGTCTCTAGTAAAAATACAACAATTAGTAGGTCGTGGTAGCAGGTGCCTGTGATCCCAGCTGTCAGGAGGCTGAGGCATGAGAATGGCTGGAACCCGGGAAGTGGATAATCATCATCATCATCATCATCATCATCATCTAGCCAGCTTCACTACAATTATGTAGGAAACGCCAGGAAAACACTGGAATCACGGTTGATAAAAATTGATGAATTCACTCAAAAACATTCACTGAGTGCCATGTCCGTTTGTGCCAGGTACTCTACTAAGCGCCAGGGGTAAAAAAATCCATCTCAAAGACACACCAAGATGAGGACTTTGTCCCCAAGGGACTTTCATTCCTCAAGGAGGAAGCGGCTGCTGAAGGGAAACATACGAGAGCCATGTGGGGATCTGTACAGCAGGGTGACCAGGAGAGGACAAAGCAGGAATGGGTGGTGGGTAAGAAAGACTTGAGGAGACACTAACTTGCTTATCTCGAGTTTCTGTGTTCGTCTTAACAGAAAAGGGCATTTGCTTCATGGTGATGAAAAAATCAGAGCCAGCAGATACTGGAAATTAATACTCATTTCATATAAACAGAATAGAGCTGAACCCTTCAAACTAAGTCACAGTTACTTTCAGAGATTGGCACAAGGGTCTCAACACACCAAGTGTGTTAGGGGCTGGGCTCCTTTGTTTGGGTCAAATCTTTCTGGTAAACAAAGCTACACTGCAGAGTCATATTTGGCACATGTGACCTATAGGCCCATTGCATTTCTTTCCAAAGGCAAGTTGCCAAGGGAAGGTGCCAGTAATTTTATGACACCATTTTGTGGTGTTTGTAAGTTGAAACAATATATTTCCTGGCATTACATAAGTTTGTAAAAAACAAACAACAAAAAGAGGCCCCAGCTGTGGTTGCTGGATGATGAATTGAATAGAGCCTAAGCTTCAGGGCTTCTCACTTGCACAGGCCCTTCCAAGGTCCTGGGAGGGCCCCTGGAAATTTTTGTATTCATACTTTTTTAAAAATGTTTTTACTAGATAAGGTTCAGGCCCCACAAAATCCTGAAATCACCCCTGGGTTCCAATAGTTACAACCCAGTGCATCTCTTGAATAAAGCCTCTATGTTATTGACAAATACTGACTGGCCAAGTTAGCAGTGTGATAAGGTCAGTCTATTTTGAATCTGAAATCCATCTCAAAGACAAACCAAGAGCTTATTAGTGGACTTAACTGGGTTCTGCTGGCCCAAGCGCAGTAAAGCCAAACAACCATATCAAGGTTTTGCATTGGGGAAAGGAGGACATTTATTTGCAGGGCATCCAAGCAAGAAGGACCAGGCAGCTAACTATCAAAGTCCCCCTTTGAATGGGGGCAATAATCTTATCTCTTACAGATGAAATGATGAATGAAATGGTTTATGGAAAAGTAGCAGTGGTTGATAATCCTAAATGTTAAGTAAGTTTATATTTTTTCCCTGACTTTAAAGTGCTTCTTCATTCCCATGCACAGGTCCAGACTGATGGCTTATTTTTTAAAATTCTCTTAGTCACTTCATTGGTTCTAACAATAATTTTAGAAACTGGATGACTTTGCAGTGTAGAACGGCTGTACTTTATTCCGATAGAGCACGGCGCATCAGTATCATGCCAAGAATGTAAGCCCTAAGAGAGAATCAGAGCAAAATCCAGGCTTTATCCCTATTGAATTATTTATCCCACTATTAGAATATTAGTGAGGTAGGTGTGGCCACCCCGTGATGGCAAATTGAGCTTCGTTCACAAACATGCCTTGTTGTGCCCCCCAGTCTACTGACATCAGCTTCCTTTACACGGCGGTAGATGCACAGAAGTGTGCGCAGTTGAGGATGTTGTCATCATGCTTTGGTATGTATTGGAACCCTGGCAGCTGCTTCTCGGATTCAGAGAGGCGTAAACATTACAGATGAAAAGAACAACTGGGGTCTGTCCTTGGGGTGATTTAGGGTGGCTGTTTAAATTTGTAATGGTTGAAAAGTCTTGAGATTGTCACACGTAGCAAGTTACACTTTTCTTCTCAGCTGCAGCTTATTCTTCTCACCTGTGTAACAAGCTGTCTTCTCTTCTCACAGAAGCTCAGCATTTCTTCCTCTGCCCCATAGCATTTTTTCAGTACTTACATTTACTAGGTCCTGTTTAGGTTGTAGGCACCTAAGTACTTATACAAGTGAGATAACATGTCCGAAGTTCTTAGAACAGAACTTGCCATATGGTAAATGCTCTATACATGTTACCTCCTATGATATCTCATTTTCGTTTTTCCAGCAACTCTTGCGATGCGGTTATTATTATCATTTCTATTTTGCAGATGAGGAAGCTGAAACTCAGAGACGCTAGGTAATTTGCTTAGGTTCACATGGCTAATAAGTGGCAGAACCACTTACCAGCTTTGCAAGTAATTTTCGATGCAGCTCTTAGTTCCCCTGTAATAGGAGCTGAATGATGTCAGTTTGGCTTTGTGTGCATTGTATCTTATTTTTGAACTTGAATAGGACTTTTAGAGCAGTGAGCTCCGTTTCCCTCTGAGAATCCCATGCTTCCGGAGCTCCTGGCCGTACCAGCTCTGGGCATCCCCAAGGTTTATGCTCACTGGTCAGTGCTGGTGTGACATGACGGCTGAGCACCGGCACTGTGTCCAGCGCATTGCTAGGCACTATACACATGCTCTTTCATTGCTTCCTCAAACTGCCTTGTGCTGTAAATGCTACCCAGAAAGGCTCATGTTCATTACTCGAGTCACTTCACCAGAAAGTGACAGAGCCAGAATTCCAACCCAGGTCTGCAGATTCCAGGTCCCTTGCTTCTCCTGTTGTTCCTCATTTTCAGGGAGTCTTCTTCAAGGTTATTCTCAGGACTTTGATTAAGATATAGGCTCACAGCTCGGCATGGTGGCTCATGCCTGTAATCCCAGCACTTTGAGAGGCCTAGATGGGTGGATCACTTGAGCTCAGGAGTTCAAGACCAGCCTGGCCAACATGGTGAAACCCCGTCTCTACTAAAAATAGAAAAATTAACCAGGCATGGAGATGGGCACCTATAATCCCAGCTACTCTGAAAGCTGAGGGAGGAGAATCAGTCACCCCATTGCTATCTTCCCTCAGCCCCAGGTAACTGCTAATCTACTTTGAGTCCCTGTGGATTTGCCTATTCTAGATCTTTCATATAAATGAATCATACAGTATGTGGCCTTCTGTGTCTGGTTTCTTTTCACAAAGCATGTTGTTTCTAAGGTCCTCCCATGCTGCAGCATGTGTCATTCCTTTTCAAGGCTGAGTGATATTCCATTGTATGGAGCCATCACTGTATCAGTTCATCCATTCATCACTTAGTGGACATTTGGGTTGTTTCTACTTTATTCTGGCATTTATGAATAATGCTGCTGTGGACATGCATGTACTCGTTTTTGTGTGGACATGTTTTTAATTCTAGGATACATCCCTAGCAGAATTGCTAGATCATAGGGCAACTCTTACGTTTAACTTTTTGAGGACCTGTCAAACTGTTTTCCACAGTGGCTGCTCCATTTTACACTTCCACCTGCAATGTTTGAGGGTTTCAATTTCTCCATGTCTTTGTCAACACTGTCGTCTATCTCTTCTCATTGTAGCCATTCCAGTTAGTGTAAAGTAGTATCTAGTATCTCGCTGTGGTTTTTGATGGACATTTCCCTAATGATTTAAGACATTGAACATTTTTATGTGCATATGGGCCATTTATATGGCTTCTTTAAAGAAATATTTATTCAAATCCTCTCCCCATTTAAAAAATTGATTTGTCTTTTTATTGAATTACAAGTATTCGGTATATCTTCTGGATACTCTGGATATTAGACCTTAACAGATAATTTGCCTGTATTTTCTCTCATCCTGTGAATTCTGTGACTTTCTTGACAGTGTCCTTTGATGCACAAAAGTTTTTAATTTTCATAAAATCTAATTTATCTATTTTTCCTTTGGTTGTTTGTACTTTTGGTGTCATGTTTGTGTATAAAATGTCTTATTCTTCTTTAAGAAGGTTCAGGGTTTGGTTTTAAATCAGGCTGTGTACCTTTCATTAGTCTGACGTTCCTTTCACCATGTCAGGCTGCCTTCAGCTAGTAATAGTTCATTAAATTCAAAAGACAAAAATTGATTTAAAAGAAAAAAATCCAGTTTGGAGAAGAAAAAAACTCTTGTCTAATTTAAGGTCACGAGATTTACTCCCATGCTTTCTTCTAAGAGTCTTATCATTTTGGCTCTTACATTTAGGTATTTGATGTATTTTGCATTAATTTTTATAATCGTGTGAGGTGTAGGGGTTCCACCTTCATTATTTTGCACAAAGATATTCAGTTGTTCCACCACCATTTAAAAAAAACAAAAACCATTTTTTCCACACTGAACTGTTTTAGCACCCTTGTCAAAAATCAATTTGCCGTAAATACGAGGGTTTATTTCTGGGTTGTCAATTCTATTCTGTTGATTTATTTGTCTGTCCACATTCCAGTATCACACTGTGATTGCTGTAGATTTGATTTGGGTTTTGAAATTGGGACATTTGAGTCTTCCCACTTTGTTATTTTGCAAGATTATTTTGCTATTTTGGGTGCCTTAAATTGCCATAGAATTTTAGAACTAGCTTGTCACTTTCTGGAAAGAAGCCAGCTGGGATTTTGATAAGAATTGTGCTGACAATAGCAGACACGTAATCAACCTAAATGCCCAACCTAAATGCTATGTTATTCCTATTCCTATACTTTGCAATATATGCAGCTTTTTAGAAAGAGGATATGTTAGCAGGGTGCAGTGGTTCACGCCTGTAATACCAGCACTTTGAGGGGCTGAGGCAGGCGGATGGCCTGAGGTCGGGAGTTAGAGACCAGCCTGGCCAACACGGTGAAATGCGTGTCTACTAAAAGTACAAAAATAAGCAGGGCGTGGTGGCGGGCGCCTGTAATCCTAGCTACTTGGGAGGCTGAGGCAGGAGAATCACTTGAACCTGGGAGGCGGAGGTTGCAGTAAGCCCAGGTCACACCACTGCACTCAAGCCTGGGCGACAGTGAGACTCCAATGGAGACGGGGTTTCAGCATGTTGATCAGGCTGGTCTCGAACTCCTGACCTCAGATCATCTGCCTGCTTCAGCCTCCCAAAGTGCTGGGATTACAGGCATGAACCACCATGCCCGGCCAATAAATGAAAATTTTACTTAAAAAAAAATTGTAGTGAAACCATAGCTCAATTTGGAGAATCGCGCTATTATTATCTGATCCATGTTTACAGAATGCTCTGTTGAATTTGTTTTGCCAGATTTTGTTAAGCAGTTTTCCATCTGCATTCGTGAGAAATACTGGTCTGTAATTTTTTGTGTGTGATGTGTTTAATTTGGATACCAGGGTAATATCACCCTCATAGAATAAGTTAGGAAATGTTCTCTTCTCATCTATATTTTGAAAGACTTTATGAAGGATCCGTGTTAATTCTTCTTTAAGTATTTGGTAGATTCACCAGTGAAGCTTCCTGCTGGTCTTCAGCTTTTCTTTGTGGAAGGTTTTTTGATTACTACCTCAATCTCTTTACTTGATGTAGGTCTGTCTATTCAGATTTTCTGTTTTTTCTAAAGTCAGTTTCAGTAGTTTATATCTTTATGGTAATGTGTCTGTTTCATCCAGGTTATCTAATTATTAGCATATATTCTTTATATATACAATCCTTTTTATTCATATTATAATCCTTGTTATGTCTCTAAGAACAATAGTAGGCCGGGCGCGGTGGCTCAAGCCTGTAATCCCAGCACTTTGGGAGGCCGAGACGGGCGGATGACGAGGTCAGGAGATCGAGACCATCCTGGCTAACACGGTGAAACCCCGACTCTACTAAAAAAATACAAAAAACTAGCCGGGCGAGGTGGCGGGTGCCTGTAGTCGCAGCTACGCGGGAGGCTGAGGCAGGAGAATGACGTAAACCCGGGAGGCGGAGCTTGCAGTGAGCTGAGATCCGGCCACTGCACTCCAGCCCGGGCAACAGAGCCAGACTCCGTCTCAAAAAAAAAAAAAAAAAAAAAAAAAGAACAATAGTAATGTTCCCTCTTTCATTCCTAATTTTAATAATTTGGTCTTCTGTATTTGTGCAGTGCAGTGGCTCACGCTTGTCATCCTAGCACTTTGGGAGGCTGTGGTGGGAGGATTGCTTCAGCCTAGGTTGAAGGCCAGCCGGGGCAACATACTGAGACCTCATCTCTACAAAAAAATTTAAAAATTAGCGAGTGTGGTGGCACACGCCTGTAGTTACAGCTACTCAGGTGGCTAAGGCAGGAGGATCACTTGAGGCCGGGAGGTCGGGGCTGCAGTGAGCCATGATTGTGCCACTGCACTCCAGCCTGGGAAACAGAGTGAAACCCTGTCTTGAAAAATGCAAAATAAAAAAACAAAATGTTTGTGGCCAGATGCAGTGGTGCGTACCTATAATCCCAGTACTTTGATAGGCCAAGGAAGGAGGATTGCTTGAGACCAGGAGTTTGAGACCAGCCTGGGCAACATAGTGAGACCCTATCTCTAAAATTTTTTTTACAATTAGCCGAGTGTGGAGGTGCGCACCTGTGGTCTCAGCTACATCTTAATTTTATAACATTGTAGTTCAGATTAATACCAACTTTGTTTCAATAGTATATAAAAACTTTGCTTCTCTAAGGCTCCACTCTCACCCCTTCTTTTATCCTGTTATTGTCACACATTACATCTTTATATTCTTTATATTCATCAGCTAGATTTATAATTATTGCATTGTGTAAGTGTCTTTTTCTTAGTGTTTTTCTTTATTTTGGGACACAGTCTCGCTCTGTGGCCCAGGCTGGAGTGCAGTGGCACAGTCTTGACCCGCTGCAACCTCTGCCTCCCAGATTCAAGCAATGCTAGTGCCTCAGTCTCTTGAGTAGCTGGGACTGCAGGCACACACCACCATGCCTGGCTAATTTTTGTATTTTTAGTAGAGACAGGGTTTCACCATGTTCCCCAGGCTGGTCTCAAACTCGACCTCAAGTGATCCTCCAGCCTCAGCCTCCCAAAGTGCTGGGATTACAGGCTGAGCCACTGCACCTGGCCAGTGCTTTTTATTTCTTTGTGCAGATTCACATTAGTACTTCTTATAGGGCAGGTCTTTTAGCATCAAAGTCTGCCAGTTTTTATTTATCTAGAATATCTTAATTTCTCTTTTATTTCAAAGGTAGTTTTGCCGGGTATAGAATTATTGGTTGACAGTTTCTTCAGCACTTTGAATATGCCATTTCATTGCCTTTTGGCCTTCACTATTGTGTGTGGTTGTTTTGTTTTGTTTTCAGACAGGGTCTTCCTCTGTTACCCAGGCTGGAGTGCAGTGGTGCAGCCACTCACCGCTTCCACCTCCCAGCTTCCACCTCCCAGGCTCAAGCAATCCTGTCACCTCAGCCTCCTGGGTAGCTGGGACTACAGGCATGCGCCACCACGGCCAGCTTTTTAAAAATTTTTTGTAGAGACAGGATTTTACTACATTGCCCGTGCTGTATCCAACTCCTGACTCCAAGCAATTCTTGAGCCTTCAGCCTCCCAAAGTACTGGGATTACAGGTGTGAGCAACCATGCCCAGCACTTCCATTGTTTTTGAAGAGAAATCATCTATTAATCTTACTGAGGATCCCTTGTATATGACGAGTTGCTTTTCTCTTGCTGCTTTCAAGATATTCTGTCTTTGGCTTCTGTCAGTTTGATTATAGTATGTTAAGATGTGGATCCCTGAGTTCTTCCTACTTGTACTTTCTTGAGCTTCCTGAATATGCAGATTGTTTTTCATCACGTTTGGGAAGTTTGGGGCCATTATTTCTTCAAATGTTCTTTCTCCTTTTTTCTGTTCTTCTTCTCCTTCTGGGACTCTCATTATGTATATGTTTGTTAGCTTGATGCTGTGTTCCACAAACAGGTCTCTGAGATTCCATTCACTTTCATTCATTTTTGTTTCTGTTCCTCAGAGTAAATAATCTAAATTGACCTTCAAGTTCCCAATTCTTTCTTCTGCCTGATGTAACGTGCCATTGAGAACCTCTGGTAATTTTTCCATCTCAGTTACCATACTTTTCAACTCTAGAATTTCTATTTGGCTTCTTTTTATGGTTTCTATCTCTTTATTGATATTCTCTATTTGATGAGACATTGCTTTCATACTTGCTTTAGTTCTCTAGTCTACAGAACTGAATGGTTTATCTCTTTGAACATATTTTAAATAGCTGAATTAAATCTTTCTCTAGGGAAGGCGTAGTGGCTTGTGCCTATAATCCCAGCACTTTGGGAGGCTGAGGTTGAGGCCAGGAGTGCAAGACCAGCCTGGGCAACTTAGAAAGTCCCCACTTCTACAAAAAAAAAAATTTTTTTTGTCTAGTAAGTCTAACATCTGGTCTTTCTCAGGAACAATTTCTGCTTATTTCTCGCCCCCACCACATGTATGGACCATACTTTGTTTTCTTGCATCTTTCATAAATTTTTGTTGAAAATTGAGTATTTTAAATAATATAATGTAGCAATTCTGAAAATCAGATCCATGCTCCCAGGGTTTGGTGTTACTGCTGCTTGTGTTAGTAGTTGCTATTTATTTAGTGACTTTTCTGAACTTCTTCGGTAAAGTCTTGCGTTATATATCATGTGTGGCCACTGAAGTCTCTCCTTGGTTAGCTTACCGATCAGCTAATAATTAAATGGAGATTTACTTAAATTCTTGAAACTGATAAATGTAGTTTTTGCCAAGGGGCTCTGTGTACATGTTGGGGCATACCTTCAGCACTCAGCCAGACAGTTTACAGCCATGCCTTAGCTTTCACTTCTTGCTTGTGCAGAACCTCAAGATCAGCCAGGGGTGAGAGTTTGTGAACTTAGTAGTAGGTCACAAGTAGTAGAAGGAACTTAGTAGGTCTTTCCTGACCATGCTGACAGCCCGCCCTATGCATGTGCACGACATTCCAAATTGCCAGGAATACGTCTTATGGACTTCTAGTTTCCCAAGGATATATCAGACTGGTTCAAAATTCCCGTGGACATCTCTCCTCAGCTCTTCCTATTAAGCTTTTTGATTAGGCTTTTTTCCCCCAAACTGTTATTCGTTGCCTAATATAGTTGCCATGTTAAAACACTGTAATTGTTTTCCAAAAACACCCTCTATGGAGAGGCTTTAGCACTAGACATCTTTTATTCTGGTCAAATAAAGACAAATCTTTCAAATGAGGTCTTCCAGGGAACCACCAGACAGATGACATCATGACAGTTAACTGAGAATAAGGCTTTGAAGCAGCTCCAGTTCCATTCTGCTCCCTCTGGTTGGGGATGTGGGCTGTTTTTCAAGGCGACTACTGAGCTAGAGAGTGAGGAATGGTCTAAGGCAAGTTAACACAAATCTCACTTTTCTTACAGACATTTTTCTTGCATAAATGCTCCTGGGGTCACTGCAAGACTTTGGTTAAATTTCTAGAGTTCTGAAAAAGTTTATTCTGGTCAAGTTTATTTTTGTACAATTTTTTTGGTAGTGGTTGTTTTTATGAAAGGACGAATTTTCGGATGTCTTTATTCCACCATTTTCACTGATGTCACTTACAGCATGGTTTTAAATCTCTAAAGGCTCACCAGGCACATGCCTGTATTCCCAGACGCTCGGGAGGCAAAGGAAGAAGGATCCTTTGAGTCCAGGAATTCTGGGCTGTAGCGTGCTATGCCGATTGAGTGTCCTCACTAAGTTCAGCATCAGTATGGTGACCTCCCGGGAACAGGAGACCACCGGGTTGCCTAAAAAGGGGTGTACCAGCCCCGTTCGGGAATGGAGCAGGTCGGAACTCCCATGCTGATCACTAGTGGGATCGTGCCTGTGAATAGCCACTGCTCTCCAGCCTGGCCAACACAGTGACTGAGAATGTGTCCCTTAAAAAAAAAGTCTAATTGACCATAGACTAATTAACTATTTAATCATGGGAAATGATTAGGGGAAAGACATAAAAAGAGAAACTGTAATCCTCTGTATTTTGCTCTATCACCCAGGCTGGAGTGCAGTGGCTTGATCTCGGCTCACTGCAACCTCCGCCTCCTGGGTTCAAGCAATTCTCCTGCCTCAGCCTCCTGAACAGCTGGAACTTTAGGCAAGCGTGGCGGTGAACTGCTAATGAGAAATTGTAATTCTCATAGAGGCCCTCCCAGAGGAGTAGAAGAAGGTTGAAAGGCATTTCTGTATTTAGTCTTCTCAACATTAAGGCTGGCTTTGGGAGGCCAAGGCAGGCAGATCACTTGAGCTCAGGAGTTCAAGACCAGCCTGGCCAACATGATGAAACTCCCATCTCTACTAAAAACACAAAAATTAGCCAGGCGTGGTGGTGCGTGCCTATAGTCCAGCTACATGGGAGACTGAGGAAGGAGGATTACCTGAGCTTGGGAAGCAGAGGTTGCAGTGAGCAAAGATCATGCCACTGCACTCCAGCCTGGTCAATGCAGCGAGACCCTGTTGGGGTGGGGAGGGAAGGGGAGGGGAGGGAAGGGGAGGGGAAGGGAGGGGAGGGGAGAGGAGAAAGGAAGGGAATAAAATAGAAAGAAGGAAGGGGTAGGGAAGGAAAGAAGGAAAAAGAAAAAGAATGAACAAAAATAAAAATTAAAAAAAAAAAGTAAGGTTAAATTAAACCCTTTTTCTTCATACAGATTAAACACGAGTTCAAATTACAGCTTTACTGTTTAATAGCTTAGTGGCCTAGGACAAGGTATATAACCTCTCTGTGCCCCAGTTTCCTCATTTAAAAATAGGGCAATAATAAAAAAATAAAAAAATAAAATAGGGCAATAATATCTACCACATAAGGTTATTGTGAGGATTAAAGGTGAAATTCTAATCACAAATACGTTGCAAACCAGTAGATACTCACTATGATAATTATTATTTGTATAATTTCTGCAGAAGTACAATGATGATTCTTTGGTTAACCTAAAAGCAGATTTTCTTTTACTTCTTCATGTTTCTTTTCTTTTTCTTGTTCGCTTTAAAGGATTAAAAAGAAAATGGATTCCAACATTTTGGAATAAAAATTTGCATCAAAACCAATTTATTCATTTTATTGACATATAAACAAAATGCCGTTTGTTTATTCAATAAACATTTGTTAAATGCCTAATACATTTCAGACATCATGCCAGGCACAGGGAAGACAGGGCATGGTGGCGGGCACCTGTAATCCCAGCTACTCGGGAGGCTGAGGCAGGAGAATTGCTTGAACCCGGGAGGCGGAGACTGCAGTGAGCCGAGATTGTGCCACTGCACTCTAACCTGGGTGACACAGTGAGACTCCGTCTCAAAAAGAAAAAAAAAATGTGATCTCTACCCTCAAGGAGCTCCTAGTCCAGGAGACTGACAGGTGGACAGGTGATTACATGCAGTGTAAGAAAGGCTGTGATGTCATACAAGAAGAAAGTGAGAGTATGGTTTTGACCAGTTCCTCCTCTTAGATTTATTCCTTTTTCTTTGGCTATAAAGCAAAGTAATTGGTCCTATTTTTTTTTAACTGTGCAAATTAAATCATAAATTTTAAAAGCTTTATAAAGATAAAAGACAAGCAGCTAGCTGCAGTGGCTCACGCCTGTAATCCTAACAGTTTGGGAGGCTGAGGCAGGTAGATCACCTGAGGTCAGGAGTTCAGAACCAGCCTGGCCAACATGGTGAAACCCTGTCTCTATTAAATATACAAAAATTAACTGGGCGTGATGGTGGGTGCCTGTAATCCCAGCTACTTGGAAGGCTGAGGCAGGACAGGAGAATCAGTTGAACCTGGCAGGTGGAGGTTGCAGTGAGCCGAGATTGAGCCGTTGCACTCCAGCCTGGGCAACAAGAGTGAGACTCCATCTCAAACCAAAAAATACAAAAAACAAAAAACACAACTTGAATTGTGATGAGCAACTTGAATTATGGAGGACGCTAGAAATAGTGTTTGCTACACAGTCAGCACTTCCTACCAACATAGTCACTTGTAGGGTTTTTGACCTGAAAAGTTCTGTGGCGTATTTTTTCTTTGCTATCCACTTTTTTTCCCTGGTAGTTCTTCCCCTTGTTCTCTCCTCTACTTTATCTTCTAGAGACCTGGGTAATTCCCAGAGGAATAGTGCTTTACAGAGTCTAATGGTGATTGATTAGGTAAAAACAGAAAACATTTTTTTCTTTTTTACCTACAAGTTCTGTACCAAAAAATGAATATAAATTTTAGTTGCAGTTTCATATACTGAAAATTCAGGTTAATTCCATTCCATTTTTCAGAATTCTCAATCGCAATCCTCTGACAACTGTTGAAGATCCGTATCTCTTTAAATTGCCAGCATTAAAATATCTGTAAGTACTATAGTACTCTCACGAGTCATGAGATGATTTATGCTTTTTAAATTTTTCATCAAACTTAAGTATTTTGTATTTAGGCTAAAATTTCATAATTTAAATTTTAACTGGGTTATTGACAAAGAAAAAAATTAAAGAGGATGTATAATGGTCAAGACAGCCAGCAGAGGAAGAGAACAGTGTTGAAGAACCTATATAGATTTGGAACATGTAGACACATGGAAGAATATTATTTAACTAAGAAAGCAAAGGGGCAAAGGTATTCATTATTGTAAAAATGAAGAAAAGAGTAAATAAGATGGTAAATGCAATATGAAAATGAGAAGATAATGGTTAAAAAAAAAGGTGTAAGTTCTGCTCTTGAATATCATGAATTTGATGATGCAAATCAACTTAAATTTCTCTAATAAGAGCTCCCCGGAATTCTACAGCAAATAAACTCTTGAGCTGGCTTGTTTTATAGAGAAGCCAAAATTGAAGTAATCACATGTCCTTGAAATATCTTTTTAAGTACAGAATTTTTTATTGGGGTTCATATCATGAATGTTTCGACTTTCTTCTTCAGAGACATGGGAAAAACGCAAGTTCCACTTACAACACTTAAGAACATTCTCACGATGACTGTTGAACTGGAAAAACTGTAAGTTATTCTCTTCTTAGATTTATTTTCACTTAGTTGGTTCTTTAGATTTGTTTTATTATTTTCTTATATCAGGTTTATTGAGGTGTAATTTTCATATACTAACATTCACCCTTTTTAAGGGTACAGTTTGATGAGTTTTGACAAATGTATAGTTACATAACCACCACCACATTCCCAATATAAAGCATTTCTGACACCTCAAAAAGGCCCTCCATGTCCCTTTGTAGTCAATCCCCTCCTCCCAGCATCAGCCCCTATTAACTACTAATCTGATTTCTGTTCCTATACTTTTGCCTTTTCCAGAATGTCTTATAAATGAAATCATACAGCATGTTGCCTCTTGTGTTTGGCTTCTTTCACTTCACTTTTTTTTTTTTTTTTGAGACATAAAGTCTCACTCTGTCACCCAGGCTGCATGACCTAGGCTCACTGCAACCTCCGCCTCCCAGGTTCAAGTGATTCTCCTGCCTCAGCCTCCCGAGTAGCTGGGATTACAGGCGCATGCCACCACGCCCGGCTAATTTTTGTATTTTTTGTAGAGACGAGATTTCACCATGTTGGCCAGGCTGGTTTCGAACTCCTGACCTCAAGTGATCCGCCCACCTCGGCCTCCCAAAGTGGTAGGATTACAGATGTGATCCACTCGCCTGGCCTCGCTCAGCATAATTTGTTTTGAGATTCTGCTACCATCCACGTTGTTGCACCCATCACTACAGCTGGCCCTCTGTATCTGCAGGTTCCTCATTCATGGATTCAACTAACCATGAATGGAGAATATTTGGAAAAAATAAAATGCATAAAACAACAATAAAAACAGTAGAAGTTAAAATACAGTATAATTATTTACATATCCTTTACCCTGTATTAGGTATTTAAAGTATACCTGAGGCTATATACAAACATTATGTCATTTCATATAAAAGACTTCAGCATCTATGGACTTTGGTATCTGCAGGGGGTCCTGGAGCCAATCCCCTGCAGACACCGAGGGACAGCTAGCTGTTCACTTCTTTTTATTGCTGAGTAGTGTTCCAGTTGTGTGGAAACCCCATCTCTACTAAAAATACACAAATTAGCCAGGTGTGGTGGCCCACGCCTGTAATCCCAGCTACTCTGGAGGCTGAGGCACGAGAAGTGCTTGAACCTGGGAGGTGGAGGTTGCAATGAGCCGAGATTGCACCACTGCACTCCAGCCTGGGCGACAGAGTGGGACTCTGTCTCAAAAAATAAAAAATAAAAATGTTTTTTGAAGAGCAGAAGTTTTTAATTTTGATCAGCTTTAAGTTACCAATTTTTTCTTAAATGGCTTGTGATTTTTTGTTTCTTACCTAAGAAATCTTTTAAGAAACTGTTGTCTAATCCAATGTTGAAAAGATTTCTCCTATGTCTTCTCCCAGAAATTGTATCCATTTAGGTCTATGATCCATTTTGAGTTAATTTGCATACATGATGTGAGGTATCTTCTTTTTTGCAATTTTATTTTTGTTTTTATTTTTTTTCTGTAGAAACGAGGTCTCATTGTTGCCCAGGCTGGTCTCGAACTCCTGGTATCAAGTGAACTTCCTGCCTCACCCTCCCAGAGAGCTGAGATTACAGGCATGGGGCACCGTGCCTGGCCTTCTTTGCAGGATATGTGTGTGTGTGTATATATATATGTATGCCTGCAGGGCCCTATTGTGAGTTTGTTACACATTTTACTGCAACTTAAATAGTGCCACCACCCCACCATATAGCAAGCTAAATAGAAACTCTTTTGTGCTAAGGCTGGTTGAGGGCAGTATGCAAGATTAGCATGGAAAGGGCCCTTCATTTAGCACTGCTCCATTCATTTTTGTCAGGTCACTTTCTTATCTTCTCCAGGCTGTCAGATCTGTTTTACTGCTCTAGCCGCACTTCCCTCAGCCTCTTGCAGCATCTTCCCTGTCAGCTAGATCCCTTCCTCTCTGGATGAAGTCCTCTTCATTGACCAGCTTTCTCACTTGGTTCTCTAAGACAGTGAGGATCTGTCTGCTTTTTTCTTGACCATTAGTGGATAGGAAAAAAGCTCTCATTCTCTGTAACCATTTGTCACTGAGGCCATAAAGACATTGAACTAACTGCCTTATGGGAGTTCATTATTGGAAGTCTTCAGGAGTTTACACATTGATATACAAAGTAAGTAGGCCAGCGCATTTGAGTCTTGGCTCATGTGTAATGATCTTTAATGCATATTGAAAAATTATTCTCAAGTAAGGATAACATATACCTCAGGTCATTTACAGTCTCAAAGGTTTGTCAATATACTTAAAACATTCCTGGGAACAGTTCTAGATTGAAGGAGACTAAAGAATCATGCACTAAGTGCAATGTCTGATGTTTGACTGGATTCTGAATTTGTTTAAGCCATGTTATGACTGGGACATTGTGAAAATGTGTATATGGGCTACATAGTAGACAATGATAATATTAAGTTCCATTGGGTGATAATAGTATTCTGGTTATGTAGGAGAATGCCTTGGTTCTTAGGGGCTGCACACTGAAGTATTTAATGGTGAAGGGTCATTATGTCTGGAACTGACTCTCAAATGGCTTGTCCAGAAAATGTATAGAGATACACACATGGAAAACAAATGTGGCAAAGTATTAGCAACTGTTGATTCTAGATGAAAGTTATACAGGTGTTCATTATACCATTCAAAAAGGCTTCCCAGCCATCCTAAGGCTTAAAGGAAAAAAACAAAATGTTTAAAATAAAAAGTTGGGGGCAGGAAAATAACACAAAACCTTTGGGCTCGTGCCTATAATCCCAGCACTTTGGGAGGCCAAGGAGAGAGGGTTGCTTGAGCTCAGGAGTTCCAGACCAGGCTGGACTACATGGTGAAACCCCATCTCTACAAAATATACAAAAATGAGCCAGGCGTGGTGGCACACACCTGTAGTTCTAGCTACTCAGGAGGCTGAGGTGGGAGGATCACTTGAGCACAGGAGGCAGGGGCTGCAGTGAGCCGAGATTGCACCGCTGCACTCAGCCTGTGTAACAGAGCGAGACCCGGCCTCAAAACAAACAAAAGAAACACCTTTGTGTCAGAGTTAAGGTTGCTGTATAATAAAATGCTGGGGTACGGTTCTGGGTCCATTCCACATGAAGATCAAAGGCTTCCACTGGACCCAAAGGAATAATACCAGTCCCTTGTGATTATTCCTCTGTAGGTTTGAAAGATGTGTCAGGCCAACTTATTGGATGCATTTTTAATCTAAAACTCTATATACATTTTACCCCCAACTCATAGACTTCATGTATCCATGAAACACTCTTCTGTCTCCACAGTCTTAATGTGGCCCTAATAAAGCCATCCTTTTGGAGGACTCAGAAAAGGCCCCCCACAACCTCTGCAACATAATAATTATAGTAGTTAACTGCTATTGAGCACTCACTGTGTGCCAGGCATTTTTCAGGTATTGATTCATTTAATCCTCAAAACTCATTAGAGGTAGGTACTATTATAATGACAAGGTCGAGGAACAGAGATTAAGCAATTTGCCCAAATTCACATTATTAGCGGAGCTGGGATTTAAGCCTAGTCTGGCTGTGAAATCTGTATTCTTAATGACCATGCTATACTCCCTGAGATTAACCTTTTACTTCAGTTACAGGGATTGTCTTTATCTCTCTGAAACTGCCCCCAATAAGCCATAGCAATAAATTAATCAATTGTCTTGGTTATCTCTTCTTCCCAAATTTACATTTTGAAGAAAATTCAAACATGCCAGAAAGATGAAAGAATAGTACAGAATCCAATTGAAGATCAGGCACTGCATGTCATGTCTTCGTTTCCTTTCATCTAAAACATTCCTCTACTTTCTTTGATCTTTCATGACATTGGCATTTTTTAAGAGTCAAAGATCGTTGTCCTGTAAATTGTCCCACTATCTGGATTTGTCGGTTTCCTCATGATGAGATTCAAGTTCAGCATTTTTGGGAAAAATACTGCATATGTATCCTTCCTGCCTCGTAACCGCAGGTGGCCTGTAATACTAAGTTTGATCACTTGATTAAGGTGATCTTCCAGATCTCTCCATTGTAATTATTTTGCTGGCTGCAGTGGCTCACACTTGTAATCCTAGCACTGCGGAAGGCCAAGGTGGGAGGATTGCTTGAGTCCAGGAGTTCTACACCAGCCTGAGCAACATGGTGAAACCCTGTCACTACTAAAACTACAAAAAAAAAAAAAAAAAAAAAAATTAGCTGTGCATGGTGGTGCAAGCCTATACTCCCAGCTACTGAGGGGGCTGAATTTGGAGGATGACTTGAGCCCAAGTCAAGGGGGATTGAGGTTTCAATGAGTTATAATTTTGCCACTGTATTTTAGCCTGGGCAAAAGAGTGAGACCTTGTCTCATTAAAAAAAAAAAATAATACTCATTTCCCCCTTGGTAATAAATAATCTGTGGGTTGGTACTTTGAGTTCAGTGAAGATCCTGTTCTCAAATGTCTTTTCACCCAAATGTGCATCAAGGATAATCCTTGTCTGAAAGAATTTTTATTAGATTGGTGGTTGCAAAGTGACACTTTGTAAAATTCTGTCATTCCTTCTACATATACTAGCTGGCATTATTTCATTGAAGAACTCCCCCTTTTTCTTTTTGAATATCACCCTTCATGGATTCTTCTTTATATTAACGATGTTGTAACTTTCTAATGTTGTTATTCTTTTGAATGGTCAGATTGTCCAGATTTGGCCAGTGCTATCTCTGTTATTTTTTAACCCCACAATCCAGGTTAAACTAAGCTATTTTTAATGCCCAGAGTAATTTCTAGTATTTCCCACTCCCAACAGGAATTGAGAAAGGGCCTCCAGAAGTTGGGGACTTACTCAGACTCTTCTTAGAAGTCTACCTTCTTCCTGTGTACTTTCAGCCCAAAGTGAGACTTTTGAGTTGGGAAGAGATACTTCTGAATTAAACTGCTGATCAGTGTCACCCAATTCTAATCCCAACCACCTTTATTCTAGGCATACTATACTCACTGCCATGGTTACTGTTCGGCTGGGCACCTTTGCCCTCCTTCCTATTGGCCTTCTGGTTCCTACCCAACTGTCCAGTCCATAGGCTTCAGTAACACCTTTTTGCCCACCCCTGTGGTAGTGTTGGCCTGCCTCCTCTACCTACTCAAGTAACTGCTTTACCACTAATTTTTTGTTCTCTGTTTTCATCTATAGGATCTTACCTAGCCATATGGCCTGCTGCCTCTGCCAATTTAAAAACAGCATTGAGGCTGTCAAGACAGTCAAGCTGCATTGCAACAGTGCATGTCTGACAAACACCATACGTTGTTGTGAGTCCAAATTGCCTGGTGATCAATTGTTACATTATTTTAAGTATTTGTTTTTAAACTTTTTATGTTTAATGATGATAAAATTTTATGATATTATTGCTTTTTTATTTACTCATTCAGAGTTAAACTCCCTCAATTTCTGAACTATTCCCTTGCTGAGAGTCAGGTTCTCAGTTATTATTACAAAATTTAATAACAGAACTGTTCCATATGCACAAAGGACCAAAACAAAGGAATGGGAAGACTAGGGAGTAACAGTAACATCCACACACTGTGTACTGTGCTGTCTGCTTGGTGCTTTGCCCCCAGTGATAATTTCTTCATACAGTGCAATGTAGTTTGTAAGCTGGTTTTATATCCATGAGGTCTCGAGTACTCTCGGCCTTGTAGGACAGATGTAGATCCGGTTTTGGTTTTTTGTTTTTACAATTTCATAAGAGTACAAGTGATGCTGTTTTATTTGAAGCCTGAGAGTTTCTGGTTCCATAACCAGAAATTGCTGCCTAGCTCTTCTAATGGAATGGAGGGCTTTTCCATGCTTAGACCATCCAACGCTGAACTTGCTCTGAATCTCAAACCTTTCCATTCACAGAACAAATGCGCAAGTGCTTTCAGGAGTGTTTCTGTAGATTAGGTTTATTAGCACCAACTTCATGACTTCTAAAATGTGACTGCTTTCATGTCCAGATAGCTTGAATATAGGTATCTACCAGTGATGTGAGGTGGATGATTAATAACGCTTGGCTACATAAAGTCAGTGTTGCTTATTTTTCAAAACTTTTTTTTTTTTAAACAATTATATTATTCCCTTCTCCTGAAGAGATGGGCAGAAAAGCATTGGTAATCTCCTTTTACAGCTGAGGAAAAACAAGATCAGAGGTGCTGAGTGCTGTAGCCTAGTGCCAGGTCTTCTGTCCCCAATTCTGGGTTCTCCCCCCAATTCTGGGTTCTCCTCAAGCCCGTTTCTCCTTTCTCACAATCGTCTTCCTCTGACCGTCACCACCCAAAATACTTTTAATTCTGGAAAAGAAAGCCAGCTGCACACGGGCACACTTGACCTTCATGCAGTCAGAAGCTTTGGATGGTTCCCCATCCAGAATATTAGAGATGAAATGAAATCAAGTAGGCATCTGATAACAGTTTCTTTTTCCCTTCTGCATTATAGGACCTCAAGTAATGTTTATCCAGAAACTGCTGTCATACCATAGATTCATTGTACATTCAACAACATAGGCATATAATCTGGCAAATTAAAAAAACTCTTAACCTACCCCCTGAATCCGTGTCCAAATTTAAGAACTAGGGTGGACACAGTGTTTTTTCCATGCCGCGTCTTCTGTGATGGGGCTGCGATATGTGGGAGCAGAGAATGGGGTGGGTGAGTGGAGCACGTGCCAGATGAGGATCTATCAGCAATGGGAGGGATCCTCCGCTTTAGCATCTCCACCCTGCTCCTCTCAGAGGACCGCCTTTCACTGCATTCAGCTGTGATGGTAGCAAGAACACAGGCACACTGAGCACGAGGAGAGAGGGAGCCTTGTACTCTCTCTGCATGTGAGGCAGGACAGCACAGGGTACGGAGCAGTCTGCAGAGAGGCCAACTCATCAGGGAAGCACTTGTCTTCCACCTTGGGCTTTGACTGAGCACAGGGCAACTGGCCCCTGGGGATCAACGGAATAATCCTAAGCAGACTTACTCTGTGTCACACTATGGAATGTTCCAAGTAGGTGGCCATGTTTTCAAAAGATGTCTTTTCTCCTTTTGTTGTTGCCATTTCATAGGTTTAGGATTGGGTGTGTGTTTCTCCTCTCTGAATGGCACTCGAATGTTTGCTGACTCCTACTCCGTGTGACTGGGGACATACAGCTGTGGACTGATGCATGCCGTCCCATCATCTTTCATGATCAAAACAGTCTCTTCTTTTTTCACAGCTGAAGAACTGTCTGTAGGGAATCCAGAAGGAGCGTTCATGAAGGTGTTACAAGCCCGGTGGAAGCACACGAGCACTGAGCTGACTATTGAGCCGGAGGTGCCCTCAGACAGGAGTGGCATCAACTTCTCCGGCTTTGGGAGTGAGCAGCTAGACACCAATGACGAGAATGAAGTTATCAGTGCACTAAGTTACATCTTGCCTTATTTCTCAGCGGTGAATCTAGATGTGAAATCAATGTTGTTACCGTTCATTAAACAGCTTTCTTCAAATGTGCAAGATGGAGATAGGCCCCTGGGTATTTTGAAAAACAATATAAAGAGCCCCTTTCTTCAACCTGCATCGGACAACTCAACTTACGAAATTTATGAAAATAAATTGAGAAAGCTGTACTTACTGGAAAATATGTTAGATGCAGAAATACAGGAAAAAATCAATGAAGTTAAAAGGGAAGAAAAAACTGCCATGCTTATGCAGTCCAGCCTTCTAGGTAACAAATTTAAACGCCAAATATTTGAAAAGAAATTAGAAACTGTCCAACCACAGGAAAACAGCCTGGCAAAGATTCAAAGTGTAGGCAACAACCTGCAGAGAGTGAACAGAGTCCTCACGGGCCCAAGGAGCATCCAGAAAAGGCACTTCAAAGAGGTGGGAAAGCAGAGCACCAGGAGGGAAGAGGGTGCGCAGGCATTTGTGGAGAGCGCTGCCCAAGAAAAAAGGCTCGGGAGCCCGGTCTCAAGGGAGCTGGAACAGCCTCACACAGAGCAGGGGCGTGAGAAGTTAGTGGGAAACACCGTCTACACCAAGCCTTCGTTCACCCAAGAGCTTAACGCAGCAGTGTCTTCTGTGCTGAATCCCTTCTCCATGGGCGAGCCTTCTGCCTCCACCCCTGCAAAAGCCCTACCTGAGGTCAGAGACAGATCGAAAGACTTAACCCACGCCATTTTCATTTTAGAAAACGCAAAGGCTAGAGTTAAGAATACGAAGGCTGCTAAACCAATCGTACATTCCCGAAAAAAATACCGCTATCATAAAACTCGCTCCCGCGTGGCCCACAGAACACTCAAGGCCAAAAAGAGTCAAAAGTTCAGAAAGAAAAGTTACCTCGATGGACTGATGCTCGCAAACAGGCCGCCATTCTCTGCAGCGAAGAGCCTCATAAATTCCCCTTCACACGGGGCTTTTTCATCATTAGGAGACCCAAGTCCTCAGGAAAATCCTTTTCTGGAAGGATTTGCTCCTTCAGAACGTTTTACAGAAAACACTAATGTAAAAGACACAACTGCAAGAAATGCCTTTGAAGAAAACATTTCTATGGAAAACACTACTATGCCGGAAGGCACCATCTCTGAAAACACAACCTACAATCCTCCTCCTGAGGCAGATTCCGCTGGGACTGCGTTCAACTTAGGGCCAGCTGTTAAACGAACTAATCAGACACAATGGGAATACAACAACATGGGCACTGACCTGTCCCCCGAGCCCGAAAGCTTCAATTACCCGTTGCTCTCGTCTCCAGGTGATCAGTTTGAATATCAGCTAACCGAGCAGCTACGTTCCCTCATCCCCAACAACAATGTGAGAAAACTCATTTCTCATGTTATCCGGACCCTGAAAATGGACTGCTCTGACACCCGTGTGCAAGTGACCTGTGCCAAGCTCATCTCCAGGACAGGCCTCCTGATGAAGCTTCTCAGTGAGCAGCAGGATGTAAAGGCATCCAAGGCAGAATGGGATACGGAACAGTGGAAAACTGAGAACTATATCAATGAGAGCACGGAAGCCCAGAATGAGCAGAAAGAGCAGAGGTTGAGTGAGGTGAGGACCACACAGAAACATGAGACCCAGATTTGCCATCATTTAGTGTATGCCAGTAAAGTGCCCACACAGGAGAACCTGGGACTCCCAGGCCATAGCTTGTCCTGGTCATGTAACTTCGGCCATGACGGTGATCTCCTACTTTGCTCATGTAGAGGGTGAAATAGATTAGTGCACAAGATGAATTGTAGGTGAGGTGGGGTGGCTCACGCCTGTAATCCCAGCACTTTGGGAGGCCAAGGTGGGTGGATCACTTGAGGTCAGGAGTTTGAGACCAGGTTGGCCAACACAGTGAAACCCTGTCTCCACAAAAATTAAAAAATTAGCTGGGGTGATGACAAGTGCCTGTAGTCCCAGCTACTCGGGAGGTTGAGGTGGGAGGATCACCTGAGCCCAGGGAGGTCGAGTCTAGTGAACTGTGTTCGCACCACTGTACTCCAGACTAGGTGACAGAGTGAGACTCTCAAAAAAATAAAAAAAGAAACTAAGCTACTCACCTGGAATACTGGGGTTTTGAATAGTTAGCTCTCATTCTGTTTTGTTTTGTTTTTTGTTTTTTAATTGTTTTCTTTTTTTTTTTTTAGCTCACAAAAGAAGTTCCAGGATATGGCTATAACAACAAACTCATCTTGGCATTATTTGTGACCGAAATACTCACGACTTTGATTATAATTTTCTGCCTCATTGAGGTGAGGACAACAATTAATTCAGGTTTTCAGAATGCAGTCTTGTCTTTGTGTGGATTCAGAGCCCACAAACTCAAAACCAAAGCCACTTTCCCACCTGCTGCTACTTGACATTCTCTTCAGTCAGTTAAGGCTGAGGTACGCTTTGTTCTTTTTTTTTTTTTTGAGACGGAGTCTCGCTCAGTTGCCCAGGCTGGAGTGCAGTGGCGCGATCTCGGCTCACTGCAAGCTCCGCCTCCCGGGTTCATGCCATTCTCCTGCCTCAGCCTCCCGAGTAGCTGGGACTACAGGTGCCCGCCACCTCGCCCGGCTAATTTTTTTTTGCATTTTTAGTAGAGACGGGGTTTCACCGTGTTAGCCCGGATGGTGTCGATCTCCTGACCTCGTGATCCGCCCGCCTCGGCCTCCCAAAGTGTTGGGATTACAGGCGTGATCCACCACGCCCGGCCTGCTTTGTTCTTTTACTGTAGTGTATATTCCAGGATTTTAAAGGATCCTCGCTTCCAGGAGATCTCTGTGAATTGAAACCAAGTTAATCCCACTAGACTATTTTAAGAAGTTCGTATGGCCTGGCGCGGTGGCTCAAGCCTGTAATCCCAGCACTTTGGGAGGCCGAGACGGGCGGATGAGGTCAGAAGATCGAGACCAGCCTGGCTAACAGGGTGAAACCCCGTCTCTATCAAAAAAATACAAAAAACTAGCCGGGCGAGGTGGTGGGCGCCTGTAGTCCCAGCTAGGCAGGAAGCTGAGGCAGGAGAATGGCGTAGACCCGGGAGGCGGAGCTTGCAGTGAGCTGAGATCGTGCCACTGCACTCCAGCCTGGGCGACAGAGCAAGACTCCGTCTCAAAAAAAAAAAAGAAGTTGGTATAATAGCAAAATTTCTCCCACCCAAAACGATGTCTCACCAAGTCACCCTTACTCTGCCACTAATTTATTTCCTTGTTGCTGAAATGATGAGAGACGTATAATCTCCATCCTCACGGAGTTGTCATCACCCTGGAGAGGAAGGAGACAGCCAAAAGAGAGAAGTATTGTCTTGTAGACTTATTAGGTTCACACAGTATCATCCTTTTCCAGTGTGTAACGTGTTGTCTAAATAGGTCCAGTTAAAGCACTACAGGGTAGCCATCTTTTAAAAAAATTGTTGGCCACATTTTTAAGTTCACAGGGGAGGGGGAATGTCTCATACTCGAGCCCTCCTGAGCCTAGGCCCTCTGTGAGATGTGTCACCATTTCTTGGAGACCATGTGAGACATTCCCCCTTGGATCAGAGATGCTCAACCTGCATCAACGTATCTAAAGCCTACATCTGGCTACTCTGGGGCGAGTCCTGTTCACAGTGCCCATTCCTGGAGCTTGCCTCTGTTTGCCTTTTGTTCGATTACGTGATGTATTACTTTTCCCAACAGGCCAGTGCTAGCATATTGGAAGTGATTTAATAAACTGGCAACCTTGACACTATGCTACCAATCCAACCTTACTTGCCTCATTTACCATTTCCATTATTGTGGCAGCCCTCCATTCCAGCCAGAGCAGCCCCTCACCATACCCCAGTGACACCATCCGCATTTCTGCTTTTGTGCGTTTGTCCATCTAAAATGCCCTTATTTCACTCTGCCTGTGGGAATCCTATGAATCTCTCAAAAGCCAACTCAGGTTCATTTTCTTGACACCTTCCCTGAATATTCCAGCCCTCCTGAGCCTAGTCCCTTTGTGAGATTTGTCACCATTTCTTGGACACCACATGAGAGACTTCAGAGGCTGAAGTGGGAGGATTGCTTGAGCCTGGGAGGTTGAGGATGCAGTGATCTGTGGTCATACCACTGCACTCTAGCCTGGGCAACAGCGAGACCCTGTCTCACAAACAGCTGCCACCAAAAACTATCTTGGGATTTGAATAGGATTACATTAAATTTGTAGATTAATTTGAGAATTGACAACTGTACGACATTCTAGGAACATGCTATCTCATGTCTTGTATTCATTTCTTGTTAATGTCTTTCAGAAGAGCTTTAGTGTTTCCATATACAGATCTTACACATCTTTTGTGTTTTTGTTCCTAAATACTTCAGACATTTGTATTGCCATTGTAAGTGGGATCTTTCTTCCATTTTCTAATTAGTTATTGGTGGTATATGGGAAAAGTGTTTGAGGTTTGTGTGCTGCTCTCTTGATTTTGTATTTAGCCACTGTACTGAATTCTCACTACTTCCAGTAAAATCTTAGTTCATTCTCTTAGGCTTCTTTGGCTAATATTTATCATTTAATATGCAAATAATTATGATAGTGTTGTCTCTTCCTTTCCAATGCTTCTACTCTCTCCTTCCTTTCCCCTTTCCTTTTTCTTTTCCTTTTTTTTTTCTTTTTTTCCTTCTCAGGACCTTGTTGTCACCCAGGGTGGAAAGCGGTGGTGGGATCCAGCTCACTGTAACCTCAAACTCCAGGACTTAAGGAATCCTTGTCCTCTGAGTGGCTGGGACTACAGTCAGGCAGCTAATTTAAAAAATGTGTCTGTAGAGACAAGGTCTTGCTGTGTTGCCCAGGCTAGTTTTCCTGCCACTTCAGAGAGAGAAAGGACTCAGGTTTCCTTTTTCTCCTACTTTTAAGAGTTTTTATTAGGAATTATCTGTTGAATGTTATCTAAAACAGTCAATAAAATGTATTAAGTGTCAGCTGAATGCAAGACCCTAAGTTAGATACAGTCAGCTGTCTTCATCAGCAGGTCCACAGTCTTCAGATTCAACTAGATGAGGCTGAATATTTGAAGAAGAAAAAAAACAAAAACAAATACAAATAGAAACTACAATATAACAACTGTCACCACTGTACAGTATCTATACATTTTATTAGTGATGACTTAAAGTACGTGGGGCAAGGCATGGTGGATCACACTTGTAATCCCAACACTTTGGGAGGCCAACCTGGGAAGCATAGTGAGACCTTGTCTTTATTAAAAATAAAAAATAAATAAAAAAAAAACCAGGTGTGGTGGTATGCATCTGTAGTCCCAGCTACTCAAGTGGCTGAGGTGTGCGGATCACTGGAGCCTAGGAGATTGAGGCTGCAGTGAGCTGCGGTTGTGACACTGCACTCCAGCCTGAGCAACAGAGGGCAATCCTGTTGCTAAGTAAATAAAGTATATGTGGGGATGTGTGTTGGTTACATGCAAATACTGCACCATTATAAGGGATTGAGCATGCACAGATTCTGGTATGGTGTGGCGGCGGTATCCTAGAACCAGTCCACCGCAAGATAGCAAGGATGACTGAACTGTGGAAGAATCAAAGCTCTGTTAAACAGCATACGATTCCTGTCTTCAAACAAGTTATCTCCTCAGGCAGATGAGACTTAAAATGAATAAAAGGAATGAATACAGATTTGGAGATGATGGTTGTTGTGATAGATAATCTTTATTGCGTTTTCTTCCAAAACAGATTTATTCTCACCGAAAGTCATCACAAGAAGATGAAGAAGGAGTCTCAAGGTAAATATTAGTTAGGTGATTTTTTTTTTCTTTTGAGACAGAGTTTCCCTCTTGTTGCCAGGCTGGAGTGCAGTGGTGCAATCTCAGCTCACCACAACCTCCACTTCCCAGGTTCAAGCGATTCTCCTGCCTCAGCCTCCCGAGTAGCTGGGATTACAGGCATGCGCCGTCACTAGTCTCACGACGTTTTAATTAGAATTTTAGAATTAGAGGAGAGCTTAGAACTCTGCCCTCATTTTTCAGTGAGGAAACTGCCCAAGACAGGACAAATACTTAGTTACCCTCATGCTTAGCCTGGCTCCAGTGAAATTAGCTCCCCAGCCAAAAGCTGAGCTGGATGGAACTAACAAGGACACATCTGTTGTCCCCAGCCCTGTGGGGAGGGACAGGAAGGGGAAAGGTTTTGGTGCCTGTTCCTGCTGACGGTGGGCATCAGGCCAGGCCAGGGTCTTCTTGGAGGCTCTGGGGAAGGGGTAAGGAAGGCCACCGGGTGTGGGAGTGAGGGCACTCGTCTCCTTCAAAGCTGATGGAAGGTAGAATATGTGAGTCCTTCCTCGAAAGTGGCAGGAAACACTACTTTCTCTTTTTTATTTCTTTTTTTTTTTTTGCCTGGATCCTAGAAGTGAGGAAACACTATTTTCTCATCTTACTGATTTTTGGGCCCCACTCTATTCCTTTTATGCAAACCTCACAGAATTTTAACTAGAAAGGCCAGGCAGGATGGCTCACACCTGTAATCCCAGCAGTTTGGGAGGCCGAGGTGGATCACTTGAGGTTAGGAGTTCGAGACCAGCCTCATCAACATGGTGAAACCCCATCTCTACTAATCTCCACTGAAAATACAAATTAGCTGGGTGTGGTGGCGCAGACCTGTAATCCCAGCTACTCAGGAGGCTTAGGCAGGAGAATTGCTTGAACCCAGGAGGCGGAGGTTGCAGTGAGCCAAGATCGCACCATTGCACCCAGCCTGGGGAACAAGAGCAAAACTGTCTCAAGCAAAAAAACAAAAAAAAGGAATTTTAACTACGAGAGACCTTAGACAGTATTTCGTCATATTATGACAGGAAAACTGAGAAAGAAAAAGGGAGAGTTGCCCCATGGTCACACAATGCACTCTGGCTTTTCCTATTTTATTCAGATTCAAAAAGAATATGTTGTCCTTTAAACTGATTTCACAGCTCACTCACTCACCAGCGACAGCCAGCCATATGAAGACTGTGAGATAGATAACTTGGCTACCTGCACTCAGGCATTTGCTTGAGGTGATCAACTTATAGAATAAAGTATCTAGAAAGAAAAGAACCACTTCATCTCCCACCCCCCATCAAACGATGCCTGTGAGACTAAGTCTGAAGGGGACTGATATAAAATGCTTCTGCCCAGCATGGCTGTGCAGTTTATTCACTGCACAAGGGCACTTGGCCAAGGGGGTGACTGGGACTGAACATCCTGCCGATGCTCCATGCTGAGCCGCATACAAAGTCCTCCCAGTATATTGTGGGGCCCTTCTGAACAGACATGGAGAGTTTCTGAAAGTCCCACATACATGGGATTATTTTCAGGACCCCAGGTATGTGGTCTGCGGTGGTTCTTCTCACTGTGATTATGGACTGAGGTACTCATTTAGTCCTAATAAGACCAGAGAAGTACATTGTGAGAGACGTGGGAAATGGCAGCATCACTCACTATCTTGTGCATGTGTCTCCCCAGGGGCATTTTCAGATTTCTGCCATGTAGGAGATGCTGTTCGCCAAGTGAGACTCAGGTACTTTGGAGGATTCATTGCTGTGGCCAGGGAAAGCCCAGGACATGCAAAATTAATACTTCCCTTTCTATCTTCTAGGATGGATCTTTCTCATTCAGACAGCCGCTGTGGCTTAAAGATATGTGCAAACCTCTCAGTGCCACAAGAGTAAATAACCAGGCAGAGAAGCTGCACAAGAAGTCATCTAATGAGGAGGAGATCCTCAGCAGGGAACCTGGGTAAATGAGGGGCCCTCACAGTTCCCAACTAAAATGAGGAGGGGGTGAGAAGCTTAATTGCTCCTTTCAAGAATCAAAACCTTGGCATTGTTACTCTTACCACAGGGACAGCGAAGCCCCAACAGAGATGGGGGAGGAGAGTGAAGCCCAGTCATAGGAGAAGAAAGAGTGACCCCAGCCCGCCTCAGGCCTCCTGCAAAAATACGTAGCATAAACAACAAGGGCCATCAGAAAGAAAAGCAGGACTGAAGCCAGCGGTCCACGCATCCACAGAGGCAGCGGGCAGAGGAAGCACAGCGCCGTCGTTCCCTCCCTTGTTTCCCAGTCTTACTAGTCACCCAGACCTGAAAACATATCCTCAGGGGTGGAGATTTTACCATTAAATACTGTTGTTCTCTTGTTCTCGGTGCCCTCTCCCTTGGTTCATCAAGCACCAGTCATAAAATACCACATACTTGACCTCCTGCCCACAGGCAACCTCCCACCTTCTGGCCTCTCTCATGGGATCACCGGGCCTGCCTGCACTGTGGGGCCAAGCCCCGTCTTTTTCCCAAGCCCTCAAGCCCACGCATGAATGTTCATCCAGACTTGGTGGGAGCTTTTCACCCTTACAAGATGGCAAAAGATTCACTTGGTTTTTTAAAAATTTGTTTTTCTTTTTAAAAATCCCAACCCTTGGATAGCAGGGAGATGCTGGAGGGGTAGGGTCAGGAAGAGTATGTGAGAGCAGTAATTTCCCAAGACTGCCCTCTGCGGGACTGTATTTCAGAAAACACACTGGGTGGGGCTACCTCTCCATTCACATGTACTGCCCCAGCCTCTCCCCATCCCCCGCTGATGCACATCCATAGCCGCACTGTTTCACAATGGCAGTAGAATGCTGCAGAAGGCGCAAGGATTCCTCCAGTCCACCTTCAAAGAAAAAGTCACCAATCACATTTGGTAGGTTAGGGAACATTAAACACATTAGTGAGCAGAAGAAAATCTGAATGAACAGGAATTGGTAATCTACCTAACTGAACACAGATGAACTCAGGCGGTTGGTAACAGGAGGTAAAGAACGGCGCTAACTGCAGAACAGCTGCCCCCCACCTTCCCAGGAGCAGTGTGACTGGGAAGCAGCCCCGTGTGCGTGCTGGTAGGGGCTCTAAGCAAAGTGAGCCACCCATCAGTTCCAATGAGTTTGCTGATGCTGGACAAAAGACACCTGTTGTCTAGCTGCCTGCCCCAGTTATCTCCCAAAGTTCGTTACTGAGAATGAAAAGCATCTTTCTCTGTGTAGTGACTTCAGTGGGCCAACAAATATTTGAGTTTAAAGCACAAGACTAAATAGTCATAGGCAGAGCAGCAGCTAACAGTTACAATTTGCTTACTTGATGCTAAACCCTGGGTTAGGCATTTTACAGTCATATCAATTAGCCCAGCAATTCATGGAAGAATAGTTTTTAAATCACCTGACACTTGGGGAGGCCGAGGTGGTCGGTCGGATCACAAGGTCAGGAGATGGAGACCATCCTGGCTAACACGGTGAAACCCTGTCTCTACTAAAAATACAAAAAAAAACTTAGCCGGGCATGGTGGCGGGAGCCTATAGTCCCAGCTACTCGGGAGGCTGAGGCAGGAGAATGGCGTGAACCCGGGAGGTAGAGCTTGCAGTGAGCCAAGATCACGCCACTGCACTCCAGCCTGGGCAACACAGCGAGACTGTCTCCAAAAAAAAAAAAAAAAAAAAACATCATCTGACAGGCCGGGTGCAGTGGCTCATGCCTGTAATCCCAGCACTTTGGGAGGCTGAGGCAGGTGAACCGCCTGAGGTCAGGGGTTCAACACCACCCTGGACAACATGGAAAAACCCTGTCTCTACTAAAAAAATACAAAAATTAGCTGGAGGTGGTGATGCACGCCTGTAATCCCAGTTACTCAGGAAGCTGAGGGAGGGAGAATTGCTTGAATCTGGGAGGCAGAGGTTGCAGTGAGCTCAGATTGGGCCACTGCACACCAGCCTGGGTAACAGAATGAGAGTTCATCTCAAAAAAAAAAAAAAAAAAAAAAGCCAAGACTAGAGATCCTTGCAGTGCTGGGCTCCCGAAGTCTAGATTCCAAGCACTTCCAGGTTCCTATTTTGGCATATTTACATAATTTCACACTTTGATGCTTATAATTTTTTTATATAACCAAAAAAATTTATGAATCTCAAATGTATTTTTTTTTTTTTTCAGAGAGGGTCTTGATCTGTCACCCAGGCTGGACTGTAGTGGTACATTCATAGCTCACTGCAGCCTCAAGTTCTTGGGCTCAAAAGATCCTACCTCAGCTTCCAGAGTAGCTGGGGGTCTACAGGCGTGTACCACCATGCCAGCTACAATTCTTATTATTCCCAAATGCTACCCCACCATATTTCTAAAAACTCCCAAAATAAGATTCTACTTTACCCAGTTTTTACTCTATTGAGCAGTTTTGTCTAAGTCCAGAGTTTTCTGCTGGACCAAACTGTGCATAAACTGTCTCTCCCAGGCTGGTGCCCATCCCTGCCTGTAGCCTGGGAGGGGGAGGGGCGCCGGGGTTGAAGAAAACATGACTGCCTGGGCTAACTCAGTCTCCATCTCACTGATGGCAAATCACAGCTCAGTGGGCCAGCTCTTAAATGAGACCTGAGTGCCAGAGAGGTAGACACAAGGCCAACAGCTACTAAATGAATGAAAATTCAGATTCCAATGAAACCTACTAGAAAAATAAAATATTTTTTAAAAGATGATGAAATAAGGCGATATCTGATTAGAGCAAACATGATGCAGACAGGAAGTGCAGCGGTTCAGAGAAGGGAAGGTCAGGCCACCTGGGGAGAGTCCATGAAAAAGATGGAACGTGCCAGACGCTGTGCCTGGTGCTGGGAAAGAGTTGACTAGGACAGCATCCCTTTCCTCAAAGGGCTCCTAGACTCGGGGGAGGGCCGGACATCTGAATACATCCTGAGGAGACAGTGTGGGACGGCACGGTGGCAGTGGAGCCAGCCCTGGTTCTGTTCTTGGTCGGCTGGAAAGGAGTAGATGTAAGGGATGGCTTAGAAGAAGGGAAGTGGAAGAAAAGTTTTCTGAGCTGACAAGAGGAAGGAAAGGCCTTCTAGACAGGACGCTACCAAGGCAGAGAAGCCCTAAGCAGAGTGAACACCAGACTCCACAGGTTAAGGGCTCAGTCACACAGGACCGCCCCCACATCAGACACCAGGTGCAAGGCCAAGCATCACCTATGCATCTGACCAGCTGGCTATAAACGAGGTCCCAACAGCTCCCTCCTCAGGTTTGAACATTTGCTAGAACAGCTCATGGAACCCAGGAAAACAGTTTTCTTACTATTGCTGATTTATTACAAAGGATATTTTAAAGGACACAAATGAACAGCCCGATGAAGAGATACACAGGGTGAGGTCTGGAAAGGTCCTTGTGGAGTTGGGGTGCACCACCCTCCCGGCACATGGATGCGTTCGCCAACCCGGAAGCTCTCCAAGGCCTGCCTTTCAAAGAATTTTCTGGAGACTTTATCACATAGTCATGATTGAGCTCCAGCTCCATTCCCTACTCCAGAGGCTGGGGAATGGGGCTGAAAGCACAAAGCTTCCACCCATAGTTAGATCTTTCTGGTGACCAGACCCAAATAAAGAGCCCACCAAGAGTCACCTCATGAGAACAAAGGATGCTTCTATCACCCAGAATATTCCAAGGGATTTAGGAGCTCTGTGTCAGGAACCAGGTTCAAGGACCAAATGTTAGAATAAAAGATGTGCAACCATAAAAAACAGCAAGATCATGTCTTTCACAGGAACACGGATGGAGCTGGAGGCCATTATCCTCAGCAAACTAAGACAGGAACAGAAAACCAAACACTGCATGTTCTTACAAGTGGGAACAAAATGATGAGAACTCAAATACAAAGAAGGGACCAACACACACTAGGCCGTACCTGAGGGGGGAGGGTGGGAGGAGGGAGAGGAGCAGAGAAAACTACTGGGTACTAGTCTTAGTACCTGGGTAACGAAATAATCTGTATAACAAACTGCTGTGACACAAGTTTACCTATATAACGAACGTGCACATGTATCCCATAACCGAAAATAAAAGTTAAAAAAAAAAAAGAAAAACACCTGGGAGAAAAGAAAAATGATAAATTAAAAAAAAAAAAAAAAGACAATGCTCCTAGCACCCCCATCATTCAGGAATTTCCAAGGGTTTTAGGAGCTTTGTGTTAGGAACTGGGGGCAGAGACCATATATATATTTCTTCTTATGTTACACTACCCCAGATAGGAAAACAGAAATTACCCTAGCTATTTCAAACAAAAAAGGGTTGTATATAGGCAATTAGTGCTTATCACTGGAGGGGTTAGAGGTGGTGAAGGTTGGGGAGGAGGAGGTTGCACCACTGGCTTTCAGGCTGCTTGATCACAGCTGATTTCCAGAGGATGGAAGAAGTCAGGAAACTTGGGAAACCGCTGCTGAGGTCCTCGCAGCCCCACGGTCCCCAGGCTGGTGACTGGTGGGGGAGTATGGAGTCCAGCTGACTACCAGAGCCTGCACGCCTGCTGCTATGAGGGAGGAAATGATGACTTCTACCTCCTTTACACATACCAAATTTTTTTTTTTTAGATCTGTGGTCTTGCTATGTTGACCAGGCTGGTCTCGAACTCCGAACCTCAAGTGATCAGCCGACCTTGGCCTCCCAAAGTGATAGGATTACAGGCGTGAGCCACTGTGTCTACCAGGTCTGGTTTTTTTTAACTTTTATTTTCAAATAATTTTAGACTCACTCTTCCGCAAATAACATCTGACACAACCATAGTATATCATCATATCCAGAAAACTGAAATTAGTACGATATTATCAACTAAAGACCTTATATGGATTTCATCGGTTTTTATATAAATCCGTGTGTGTATGCGCATAGTTGTATAAAATTTTATCACGTGAATGGATCTGTGTAATCAGCCACCACAATCACTGTTGTACCACCACAACGAAATTCTTTTGTGCCATGATTTAATAGTAACATCCTCCCTAGAGGCCTAACTCCTAATAACCACTGATCTGTTGTCCATTACTATAATTTTGCCATTTCAAGATTATTCCTATGTCATTTTTAACTTGAGAAAAAAAATTTAATTAGAAAAGAATATTATATAATATTTACTAAAGGACTAATTAACTTCACAAAAATAGATGGCCCTTTAAATGAAAACATTTTAAATTCAAAATAGTCTCTTTATTAACTTATTAGGAATGGAGTCATCAATGAACAGAAATTTTAGCAGGGGAAGCATTAAGAAAACGTGACATACAGAAGTCTTTACCTTGGTTGTGGAGCTGTCACTAGTAAAGAGTCGTGAACTTCTTCGAGGCAGTGCGCTTGGGGGAGATGTAATAGTGGGGCTCAATACCTGAGGTGGTGTACTAAAAAAAACTATAAAGGAAGACATTAATATTTTACTTGATTTATGACCATTAACCATTGTCTCAATTTGGGTATATTTTTAAAACATACATTAATTATGTAAGTACTCTACATCAGTTCTTTTCGTGGTTTCTCCATGAAAACACAGTATTTAAAAATGAGGAACTCAGACTGGCTTTCCTGCTTCTCAGCTTGCAGACGGCCTCTTGTGGGACTTCAGCTTATGATCATAAGTCAGTACTCCTTAATAAACTTTCCTTCATATAAAAAATAAAAATAAAATGACTTGTTACTACAAAATAGTAAAGAATATAACACAGATCTTCACTCTCTCTGAAATTGTTAATTTGAACTAAAAATAATCCTCATAAAATTCTGGATCAATAAATGATAAACACATCTATAAATCAATTATTTTTACCCTTCATTTGCAACTATAACAGATTGGAGAAAAATGAAAAGACAGTTGGGCAAAGACAGTCTAAATGTGGGGTATTTGTCAACAAATAAATACCACTAGAACAATTGATACTTGAGAAGTTATCTCCCTGTAAATTCAAATAGCTACATCAAAGGTTTATTCTGTTCAGAGCAAAAGGAGCCTCTGTACATTTTCACTTTAAAGGCAAACCCCGAGATATAAAGCAGTCTTAGGAGCAAGCAAACCTAAAATCTGAAACAATCGAGAATTGACAGTGGGTAAACTTATGGACTAAAGTATCTAAACTTTATAATTTATGGGAAATCCTACTAGCTACCTGAGTCTGGGTCAAAGAATTTCAGAAAATAAAAAGATATATATTTTCATCTTTTATGATATGTACATATATAATATGCATATATACCTCTATATATGCATGTGTGTCTATGTCTCACATACACAAGAATCCTTTTAATCTGCATCTGATAAGCTAGGAGTTTGATAATGAAAGGCTTCCAAAGTTCAAAATTAGATTTCCCTTTATATGGAGAAAATGACACACAAGCTTTCTTGGATGATTTAGCTAAAAGTACTACGCCATTCTAATCATCTCTAAAAAAACTTTCTAAACAGAAAGAACAGACTTCTGCCAGTCATGACAGAGTAACATGGAATACATTTATTCTCCCATTTCAGATAACTACAAACTGAACCAAATATATGGAACAATGGTTTTCAGACACTGGACAATAGGCAAAACATTTCTGAGGACGGCTCTAGGGCCACCGTGCAGGAAAAAAGAATGCAAATAGAGCTCGGTGGTCCCACTGTGTTGAAAAGAAAATGTTGAGGATTTGAGAAAAGTCAAAGCAGCCAGAATTTGAAGGCAGAGCACCAGAGAGAAGAACGGGCTACAAAGAGGGGACCTACAAAGATCTGCAGAGGGCTTCCCTGGACTCTTCAGTTGAAACTGCTCAGTGTAGGTGTTTGAGTGTTATATAATAAAGAATCTGTCTGGTCCACGCCCCAGGCTCCTGAGATCTACTAAGTTCTTGGAATTCCTCAAGTGACAGGGAAGTCTTTGTTATTCATTGCGAGCTCCTGGGACCCTGCCTGAATTTATGCTAATGAAGTAACTCCTAGGTAGTTTCTGGACGGGGGCTGGCCATGCTGTAAAGGTCAGTCATGTGGCCGGGCGTGGTGGCTCACACATGTAATCCCAGCACTTTGGCAGGCCGGGGCAGGCGGATCACGAGGTCAAGAGATCGAGATCATCCTGGCCAACATGGTGAAACCCCGTCTCTACCAAAAATACAAAATTTAGCTGGGCATGATGGCCAGTGCCTGTAATCCCAGCCACTTGGGAGGCTAAATTCAATCTGTTTAATTCCTGAAACAGAAAATTTCTACCAAGTCATTCACGATATATTATTTAGTTCAGATCATTCTTTGTAGTTTTCATAACATTTTGAACACTAGAATATAAGACACTTACAATTGTGTCCTGGGGTGTTTCCGTAAGAACTGTCTCAGGCTGTCTGTGAGATAAACTATGATTAGGTACTTGTGTTGTGCAAGAGTTGGGCAGACAGTTGCTAAAGTTCTGTAAAGATGTGAATTTAAATGTTTGGTCAAGATCTGGCTTTTCACCTGTGAAGACAAAAAAAAAAAGTTTGTCTCTGAAGAAGTGAGGATTACATTTTTTTCAGGTATGCATAAGTCAGGAAATAGGCCTTATCCAAAATTTTAAATTCTCCTGTCCACTTCTGCTAATCAAATTTACTCCCTAAAAGCCCATCTATCAATGTATCATAAAAGTTTACTAGTAAGATAAAGCTGTAAATTTAGAAAATAAACTACAAGAACCCTAATTTTAAACATAACAAATCACAGAAAAATGCAGATTTCTGTGTTTGTTTTAAAGCTGAAAATAAGTAGATCTCATTTTTCTCAAAGTAGGAGATGAAGTTGAAGAATTAAAACCCATTACATTTTACAGTGAAGGTTGAAGCCCTTCTCTCTCTCTATATATATAAATATAAATACAACAATGTTGAAAAATGGTCCTTCATGTATCTCAAATGTACTGAGAAATTCTCTCCCTATACTGTTCAGGTCTTGTAAGTTTCTGCTCCAGGCATTCTATTAATTGCATTAGAAATTCTATTAATTATCTTATTCAGAAAGCTATTTTTGCTAGTGTTAAACACACAATATAACCCATTCTAGAGGACACCAGATACTTGAAAGTAGATGGGCTAAACAGAAAATCTACTGCATTTAATCTTTGTGTAATTTTCAGCTATATGATTCTTGAAACATACCTATGATTCTAACTTATTTTTTATTTTCAATTTTAACTTGGAAAAATATTTTTCTTGGGGGTAGATGATCTGTATTGCTCTCCAAAAATTAAGTAGCGGGAAAAAACCCCACCCACCTACCTATTTCACATAATGATTCAAAAGGAGACCAGAGGAAAGGATTTAAACTAAGGCTCTTTTGATAACATTCTGATCCTTTGGCAAGCCGATCTGTCTTGCTGTGGAGAGAAACAAGTAGATTAAATAAGCTACAAACCTCAAAACTTTTATCATAAACTTTTAGTATAAAAAATTAGGTAAAAGTTACAGAAGTTCGGAGAGCACTCTTCGTGATGCTTCTCTAAATTACCAATTTCTCCTATCTACTAATCTCCAAATCAAGTGAAAGCAAATAGAACATGAATCAAAAGAAATGCTTACAAAATAAACTATCGTTGCCTTCTTGAATATTACTATTACTTTAAACTTCCTGTCAGATATTAGAGTTATTAAGGGAGATATGAAAAACATTCAAATTCTTCAGTATTATTATTATTTTCTCTTTTTGGAACAAGGTCTGGCTGTATCATACAGGCTGGCTTACTGCAACCCGTATTTCCCAGGCTAAAGCCATCCTCCGACTTCAGCCTCCTGAGCAGCTGGGACTACATGTGTATACTACCACATCCAGCTAATTTTTGCTTTTAGAGACCAGGTTTTGCCATGATGCCCAGGTGGGTCTTGAACTCATGAGCTCAGGTGATTTACCTGTCTTGGCCTTCCAAAATGCTGGGATTACAGGTGTGAGCCACCACACCTGGCCTTTTTGTATTTTTTGTAGAGATGGGGTTTTGCCATGTTGCCCAGGCAGGTCTCGAACTCATAAGCTCAAGTGATCTGCCCACCACAGCCTCCCAAAATGCTGGAATTACAGACGTGACCCGCCGCACTTGGCCTTAATTTTTAACGTAACATTCCCAGTGGTAATTCTGAAAGTGATTTAAATGCTTTAAATATAGCATAAATGATCAGTTGTTTTTTTTTCAGGCTTAATTCACTTTATTTTTCTTGTATAAATACGCTATGTTGTAGCCACAGCCGGAGCCTGGATCCTCTGCACAGAGACTCTGGTGTGGGTCTTGAGGAGGTCGTTAGTGAATTCCTGACAGGGAGACTTGGTGAATAGTCTCCTTCCAGAGGTCCGGGGTCAGGTAGTTGTAGGTCTTAGAGATGGCATCAAAGGTGGCCTTGGCGAAGTTGCCCAGGGTGGCAGTGCAGCCCCTGGCTGGGGTATAACCGTCATTGATAGCAGCCATCATGAGCAGCTTCTTGGGCACTGGTGCCGAGAAGATGCCATTGCCCGTGGGGGCAGGGATGAGGCGCACCAGCACAGAGCTGCAGTGGCCTGTCACCTTGCAAGTGACGGTGTGGGGCTTGCCAATCTCATTCCCCAGTAACCTCTCCGCATGGGGACAATGGAGAGCTTGGCCAGGATGATGATGGCCCCACAGATGGCAGTGGCCACCTCCTCCGAGCATTTAACACCCAGACCGATGTGGCCATTGTAGTCCTCGATGGCAACAAACGCCTCGAACCTGGTGCCCTGGCCGGCGCGGGTCTGCTTCTGCATAATCTTCAAAACCTTGTCCTTGAGAGAGGCCCCCAGGAAAAAGTCAACGATCTCAGATTCCTTGATGGGCGGGGAGAAGAGACAGATCTCTTCCAGGGACTTGATCTTCATGTCCTCGACCAGGCAGTCCAGCTTGGTGATGGGAATCTACTCCTTATCCTCAGCCTTGCCTCCATGAGCTCCATGGCCTCAATCCCGGCCCCATCCACGGCTGCGACCCCGGCCCCGGATGCCACTGCTGAAACCTCTGCGGAAGCCACTGTGGTTCCCCATCCCAGGGTCCCCGGGCCCCCCACCCCCGGCTACACTGGCATCATTCACCATTTGGTGTGTTCTCAGATAAGAGTTTTTTCTTTTTTTAAAAACAAAGTAGAGGTGGTAGGTCTTTTTCCTCCCCTCCCCACTCAAGATCTGTTTGTGGAGGATCTGTTTCCTTAATGAAAAGGAAATTTTATGTTTCTTTGTAAATCAGGTGTGTAAACGCTTACATATGGAATCTGGACAATATTCCTGGGAAAATTTATACTTGGAAAAATCTGGGGATTATCAGAACAGTATTGCTGCCTCTTTAGATTTTTTTTTTTTTTTTTAAGAATCTGGCTCTGTTGCCCAGGCTGGACAACAATCTCAACTCACTGCAACCTCCACCTCCTGGGTTCAAGTGATTCTCATGCCTCAGCCTCCCGAGTAGGTGGGATTACAGGTGCACACCACCATGCTGGCTAATTTTTATATTTTAGTGGAGACAGGATTTCACCATGTTGGCCAGGCTGTTCTCGAAGTCCTGGACTCAAGTGATCCGCCCGCCACAGCCTCCCAAAGTGTTGGGATTACAGGTGTGAGCCACAGCACATGGTCGCTAATTATTCAATAGAGAGATGAAAGGGGACAAAGATGTAAGAAAAGTAAACTGCTGGGGTACTCGAAATTTAGATCAAAGTTTTTATTAAAATTGAATGATACACACAAAACCTAGCCAGAAGTTTCCTAAAGAACTGGCGTAAAAAATATTATTTAAGTGGTATTGGGAAGAAACAGGTTAATTTAGGAATCAGACTTAGTATCAGTTGTATCCTAAACATAGAAGTCTCATGTGCTATAATAGACAAAAAGACTAAAAAATGTTTATCCTGGAGATAGAAAAGAAAACCTAACACACCTTAGCTACAAAACCACATATATATGTATAGATTACTAGGTGCAATTCTGGTATATAATGGCTAACATGAAAAGCCAGGATTGGGGTAGGGTTGTTCCACTTTTGATACTCAATCTTTAAATCTTGATGATGAATAAAAATAACCCTTGGCCGGGTGTTGTGGCTCATGCCTGTAATCCCAGCGTTTTGGGAGGCTGAGGTGCTAGGACTGCTTGAGCCCAGGAGCTTAAGACCAGCCTGGGCAACACAGGGAGACCCCATATCTACCAAAATCAGAAAAATATAAAAGAACCCATCCATAGTCCTCTGAAGAAGAAGAAAAAAAAACTTCCTTCTTTACATATATGTATACATACACACACATACCTTTCTGAGGAACTGATTTAACTGCAACTTTAAAAAAAAACTTTATTAATGATTTTATCTTAAAATAATAATACACATATAGTTCAGTGCCACATGACATTCTGTTCAAGGACAGATCACATGTATGACAATAGTCCCATAAGATTACTTGTTTTGTTTTGAGATGGGGTTTCACTCTGGTTGCCCAGGCTGGAGTGCAATGGCATGATCTCAGCTCACTGCAACCTCTACTTCCCGAGTTCAAGTGATTCTCCTGTTTCAGCCTCCCCAGTAGCTGGGATTACAGGCTTATGCCACCAGGCCCAGCTAATTTTTGCATTTTTAGTTGAGGTGGGGTTTCACCATGTTGGCCAGGCTGGTCTCAAACTCCTGACCTCAAGGGATCCAACCATCTCAAAGTGCAAGGATTACACGTGTGAGCCACCATGTCCAGCTGTCTTTCAAACATAGCTATATCCTATAGCTTTTCTCAACCAAATCATTGTATATCCTCCCTACTTTCCCAACACCATTTAATGAAAATCAAACAAAAAAATTTTTTTAATTGCCTACTAAGTTTAGACCATTTAAATTGTTTGAAAAGCACAGGTTGGATGACCATAGTTCTCTGATTTTCTATGAAGATTCTAATTTCAAAGAGTCTATCTTGCTAAACTCTCTTATATATATGTGTATATGTATATACACACATACACATATATATACACACATTCATACCGGTTTTAGGTCCAAAAAACTATGGCAATCATAGCCATAAGGAAAACAGACCAAAAATATGACCCAGGCACAATGGCTGACACCTGTAATCCCAGCACTTCACGAGGCCGAGGCAGGTGAATCACTTGAGGCTAGAAGTTTGAGACCAGCCTGGCCAACGTGGTGAAACCTCATCTCCACCAATAATACAAAAATTAGCCAGGCATGATGGTGCACGCCTATAATCCCAGCTACTTGGGAGGCTGAGACATGAGAATTGCTTGAACCCGGGAGGCGGAGGCTGCAGTGAGCTGAGATCATGCCACTCCAGCATGGGTGACAGAGCGAGACTCTGTTTCAAGAAACAAAAACAAAACAAACAACAACAACAAAAACAAGAAAAATAGACCCAAAGTGTTCAGCAGAGAGAAAAACATTAAAGAGTGAAAACTTATTATGTATCTGATCTATACTAAATATGCATATTCTATAAACACGTATATTCTACACTTTGCATGAATATTTCAAAACTAAACAAAGAATTAACCTACCAGGTTTTAGAAACCATCTCTACTTAGAAAAATTTCTTCTAAAAATAAACTTCTGGCCGGGCGCGGTGGCTCAAGCCTGTAATCCCAGCACTTTGGGAGGCCGAGACCGGCAGATCACGAGGTCAGGAGATCGAGACCATCCTGGCTAACACAGTGAAACCCCGTCTCTACTAAAAAATACAAAAAACTAGCCGGGCGCGGTGGCGGGCGCCTGTAGTCCCAGCTGCTCGGGAGGCTGAGGCAGAATGGTGTAAACCCGGGAGGCGGAGCTTGCAGTGAGCTGAGATCCGGCCACTGCACTCCAGCCTGGGCGACAGAGCAAGACTCCGTCTCAAAAAATAAATAAATAAATAAATAAATAAATAAATAAACTTCTTTCAAATAAGCAAAATAAAGCATTATAAAACTTAATTACCATACAGGCATAGGATATAGTGAGCTGTATAGTTACAAATATATAGTAAAGTACAGATCTAGATAATGAATATATGAGTATTTACTGTATAATTCATTCTTTTTTTTTTCTTTTGAGACAAACTCTTGCTCTGTTGCCCAGGCTGGAGTGCAGTTCACGATCTGGGCTCACTGCAACCTCTGCCTCCCAGGTTCAAGCAATTCTCCTGCCTCAGCCTCCCAAGTAGCTGGGATTACAGGCCTGCAATACCATGCCTGGCTAATTTTTATATTTTTACTAGATACGGTGTTTCACCATGTTGGTCAGGCTGGTAACTGTATACTTCTTTCAACCTTTCTGTACATTTGAAATTTTTTATAAAATATTGAGGAAAAATGGAGAAAAAAATTTAACTATCAAAAATAGAATTAAACTCTCCTAGACATGCATGTATATAAAAACCAGAGAGCTATACATTAGAAATGAAGTATTTTGTTTGAGAGGTTAACATCAAGTCCAAGTTATCAGGACAGGCTACGATTCTGAAATTCTTATTATCATGCTGCAAATTATTCTTGGCTATTATCAGAACACCCGTAGATTCCATTGTTTTCATCTGACAAAACTCCAAATTAGCTGGGCGCAGTGGATCACGCCTGTAATCCCAGCACTTTGGGAGGCTGTAGGTGGAAAAATCATGAGGTCAAGAGATCAAGACCATCCTGGCCAACATGGTGAAACCCCTTCTCTACTAAAAATACAAAAATTAGCTGGGTGTGGTGGTGCATGCCTATAGTCTCAGCTATTCGAGAGGCTGAGGCAGAATCGCTTGAACCAGGAAGGCAGAGGCTGCAGTGAGCCAAGATCATGCCACTGTACTCCAGCCTGGCGGCAGAGCCAGACTCCATCTCACGAAAAAAAAAAAAAAAAAGAACCTCCAAGTTACAGAACACTATTAGATATTATTTTGGGTATTTACCTGGACTGGGTGGTCCTAAACTATCATAGCCAAGATTTTGGTTACCAGAGAGAACAAATAAAGATAACGGTGGGGGACTGGTGTTTTAATGGGGGATTCGTCTATCTGAATGTTCAATTCACTGACAATACACTCCTTAAAAAGATGCTGAGGGGATTAAAGAATTGTAAAATACCTCGCTGAGCACCTGGCCCACAGTAGGCACTCAAAAATGTTAGTTACCCCTTCTCTTCCCCATCAATTTTCAATTCTTGTGAATCCCTCCTCTTCTAGTACCACGTTGACGTTATGCCTTAACAAAAAAAAAAAAAAAAAAAAAAAAGGAAAGAAAGAAAAATATATTTATGTCATTTTTGGGGTCCAGATCTCACCATTAAATCCAAGGTGCAACTCATCTTACTTCCATGTACTCCGTGTAATACTAAGAGGATAACTGCAGGTTGCAAGGCAATCTCACAGCACACAAATTTTAGTCATCTAACTTTCTAAGAACATATTGTGGCCTAAAGCTCAATGCTCTCTTTGTTGTTCTCGATTACTACAAAAGGTTTAACTACTTTTTAAAAGTACATTACATGAATTATACTGAGATAGAACATGCTCATTGTAGGAAATGCAAAAAATATGAAAAGGAAACCAACTACAATTCTACTATGCTGACTGGTCATTTGTCAATGATAAAAGCTGATCCAGTTGGTTATTTAGAGGAAGAGAATTTAAGTATCCCAACGACCCAGGCACAGTTTTTGCATGGTACTTTACTTAATTCTCCATGATGACAATTACCAATTGCCCTATATGAACATTTTTAGTTTTTTACATTCCCCCAAATCAGACCACTTAACACTTTTGATTATCCATTCCTGTTTTGATTTTCTTCTTTAATTAGGATTACACTGCATATATAATTTTATACACAGACAAGCTCACCCTGGAAAATATCTTTTTTGTTTTTGTTTGTTTTTGTTTTTATTTTTTATTCCGGGAAATATTTCTAATTCAACATACTTTATAAAATCATATCTCACATTGTCTTTTAGGGGTCTGAAGATTGTTCTCTGTTATTGTACTAAAACACAGGAGAGCAAAAAGGGATTTATCTATTTTAATGTCATGACTCATACAAGGAAATTAAGGGGGAAAGTAAGCTGGCTGAAATTAATACAATATCCTATGATTTGATCTATAGGGAGGGGAGAGTAAGATGGAGATTGTGTTATTGCAATTACTGATCCCCCAGAGACTTCTGAACACTGAAACTTTTCTAATAAAAAAATTACACATTTTTCTAAACAGATCTAAAAGAGGAATACTTCTAACTAACAAATATGAATAAACATAATTCACAGTAACTAAAAATGCTTTTTTCTGAAGACAAAATATATTTGTGCCCAACAGTATTTATATATGAGAGCCTATCATTCTCCAAAAATATGCATGAATTCACAGGAATATTGATGTAGAACATGTGAGAACAAGCTTGGATATAGCTATCTGGGTATCTTTATTAAATATAAACATTCCATTTTTAAGCAAATGGAGAATGGGGAAAATTAATAGGATTATAAGTATAGCAGATAATGTATGCAGAAGAGCAGAACTCAGAACCGGGCACTTGAAAGTGTACTTGCAGAATCTTACCTAATCATTTTATCCAAGTTAAAACTGAAAAGGCACTACAGTCGGCCCTCCGTGGCCAAAGGGTCTGCATCCTTGGATTCAACCAACCTCAAATTGAAAATACAGTATTCTCAGGATGCAGAACCCTTGGATATGGAATGTCACCTTTTCATATCAGCAGGTTCCACAGGGCTGACTGCAGGACTTGAGCATCCACGGATTTTGCTATTTGCAGAGGGTTCTGGAAGCAATCCCTGAGAATACTGAGGGATAGCTATATTAGAAAACACAGGGGCCAGGCTCGGTGGCTCACACCTGTAATCCCAGCACTTTGGGAGGGAGGCCGAGGCGGGCAGATCACGAGGTCAGGAGATCGAGACCATCCTGGCTAACACGGTGAAACCCCATCTTTACTAAAAATACAAAAAATTAGCCGGGCGAGGTGGCGGGCGCCTGTAGTCCCAGCTACTGGGGAGGCTGAGGCAGGAGAATGGCATGAACTTGGGAGGCAGAGTTTGCGGAGCCAAGACTACGCCACTGCACTCCAGCTTGGGAGACAGAGCAAGACTCAATCTCAAAAAAAAAAAAAAAAAGGAAAAAAGGAAAGCACAGGTAGTATTTATTAAACATGCACAGAATACATCTGGCAGGATAAAAAAAAATATAGCAATAACGATTGCCTCTGGGGCAAGGAAGGTCAGATTGGAGATTATGAAGGAGAAAGATTCATTTTTCACAGCATACCCTTTTATACTATTTAAACTTTTAAGATATATATGTATTTATAACTTAGAAAAATAAAAAGAGGAGTTGAGTAACAAAATAAATAAGGTGACATTGTATTATAACCTAATAAATATCCAATTATAACCCAATAAGTGTAAATATCCATGAATCTATACTCATAGAAATAAATGTCTGAAAAAAATAAATCTTCTGTGTAGAAAAATCCCAAATAATTGATGTAGATATTGCCCCTTCAAGAAGGTAGAACGTAACTCCCCACCCACCAAGTGTGGCTGTTTACAGTGACTTACAGTATTGGGGGTTTGAGGAGATGGGGGAGGATGTGGGGAAACCTGACAAACACTGCCTCACCCACAGGACCAAGGTTAACATCATCAGTGATAAGTCACGAGGACAGCATGCACTCTTGATAAGAAGATGAGAACTGCACTTCACCTCTGTGGTCTTCCTCCCCAAAATGCAAAAACCTAGGCTGACCATGAGAAAAACCCATAATGATGGCTTTCTACAAAATACCTAACCAGTACTCCTCCAAACTGTCAAGGCCATCAAAAACAAGGAACGTCTGAGAAACCGACAATCCAGAGGAAAACATGATGACTAAATATCATGTGGTATAGGATGATGAGGCAGAAAAAGGGCATCAGGTCAAAACTAAGGAAATCTGAATGAAGTATGGACTTGAGTTAATAACAGTGTATCAATACTGGTCCATTAGTTGTAACAAATATCCCACACTAAACTAAGACGTTAATAACAGGGGCAACCAAGTACAGGATATATGGAAACCCTCTATTATCTCTGGAACTTTTGCATAAATCTAATTTACTCTAAATTTAAAATTTTTATTTTTTGCAAAAGGCAAAACGTTCAAAAAGAATATTATTTCTTAAAATTAAAAGTTGGAGGCTGGGCGTGGTGGCTCACGCCTGTAATCCCAGCACTTTGGGAGGCCGAGGTGAGAGGATGACGAAGTCAGGAGATCGACACCATCTTGGCTAACACAATGAAACCCCGTATCTACTAAAAATACAAAAAATTAGCCGGGTGTGGTGGTGGGCGCCTGTAGTCCCAGCTACTCAGGAGGCTGAGGCAGGAGAATGGCTTGAATCCGGGAGGCGGAGCTTGCAGTGAGTTGAGATCATGCCACTCCAGCCTAGGCGAGAGTCAGAGACTCTGTCTCAAAAACAACAACAAAAAAATTAAAAGCTGGAATGCCAAAAAAGTTTAAAAAGATACTTGAATTAAAGAAACAAACTAACATATTGGGGAATATTAGTGATGACCCAAGGCAGAAATAAAACACTAAAATGTATAGCATCCCTAATTTACGTGGGAATGAACAAAGTTCTCTTGGGAAAATGAAATACGGAGAACCAAAGTAAAATATACACACAGCCACGCACTGCACAATGTTTTGGTCAACCATGAACCATGTACATGATGGTGATCCCGTAAGATTTTATGTATTACCTTTTTAAACGTTTAGATATGGTTAGATACACAAATACTTACTGTTGTGCTACAACTGCTTATGGGATTCAGTACAGTCACATGACGTACAGGTTTGCAGCCTAGCAGCAATAGGCTATGCCGTATAACCTAGGTGTACAGGAAACCCTACCATCTAGGTTTGTATAAGTGTACTCTATGATGTTCACACAATCATGACATTGCCAAATGACACATTTTTCAGAATGTATCCCCATCATTAAGCAATGCAAGACTGTACTTGAAAATTTTAATCTATTTTCAAATTTTGCAGTGATTTCATACAACAGTTTAGCTCAGACTTAACAAAAATAAAATGAGAAAATGCCCTCTCACCATTAGCTGCCGCCAGAAAGGATTTGTTACTGCCCCGAGCCTTATCGGTCAGGCCTTCGGTTATATCCATGTGTCGGTGGATTTCTTCACGCATTTCTTCCAGAATTTTGCAGATCTCTGCTTCCCAATAATCTTTGTTCAGACAGTCAATTAATTCTGCAAGCTGGACCTTTGTGCTGTAGTACCAAATTTTCTTTTCATTTTCATTTCTGTATCTTCTTCTCTATTTAAAAATGGGGGGAAATACTTTATATGGTTGACATAATGCCGCTTATCTGACAGTTTCATCTACCCAGTGAAAAGTTAAAACAAAGCTTATGCACTAAAACTCAATATATGTGCTCACAAGAGATCCCTGCAGGTCTTACTCAAACTAGATTGACTCTGAGAAAGGACATCTAAAAAACATGACACAAAGAAAGATGACCTCAAAATTCAGAACCACGTGAGAGTACTCTGTGGAAGCCAGTTTCAGCTACATCTCAATCAACTTTAAGATCATCAATGTAACAATGAGCAGAATGTATTTAGAATTATTTTATTTTATTTATTTATTGAGACAGAATTTTGCTCGTTGTCCAGGCTGGAGTGCAGCGGCGCGATCTCAGCTCACTGCAACCTCTGCCTCCCGGGTTCAAGCGATTCTCCTGCCTCAGCCTCCAGAATAGCTGGGACTGCAGGCATGTGCCACCACGCCCGGCTAATTTTTGTACTTTTAGTAGAGATGGAGTTTCATCATGTTGGCCAATATGTTCTACCTTTCCTGACTTTGTTATCCGCCCACCTTGGCCTACCAAAGTGCTGGGATTACAGGCATGAGTCACCGCACCCTGCCTAGAATTATTTTAGAATAAAACAAATTTATTTTAGAGACAGAGTCTCACTTTGTCACCCAGGCACCATCATGGCTCACTGCGTACTCAGACTCCTAGGTTCAAGCAATTCTCCTGACTCAGCCTCCCAAGTAGCTAGGACTACAGACATGTGCCGCCATACCCCGCTAACTTTATAATATAGTTTAGAAATATTTCCATCAAAATGGTGTAAATGTTTGCTAAGTTCTGGTTCTTGAAGGAGTTTTCTCAAATAATATCTCATCCCTCTTCTTTACTTCTGGACAATCGAAGCCCAAACTGGAGAGAAGAGGAGCTTCCTCTCCTGCCTAAAACTCTCCTAAGGTTTCATTCACTTTTAATGGATTTAAAGACTTCAACAGAGATGGTCACTAACTTAAAAGAAACAAGGCAAATTAATGTCTAAGACTAGACATAAAGGAATACATATAATGGTATTTCTGTTCCCACTCAAAAGGAATTCTAGAGTATGTGTGAGGCAATTGATGAGAGTGAGTCTGATTTTCCCGTTTCCTCAATGGCAAACTGAGGGAACTGCAAGAACTGGGCTTTAGGAGAGATCTGGCTTTAAATAGGCTCATTTGCTTATAAGATATGTGGACATGGAGAAAACACAAGCTCTCTGAGTCTCTAAGACATTTTATTTACCTCACATGTAAAATGAGGATATAATAAAACCTGCCTGCAGGCCACTATAAGACTTACAGGCATAATGATAAGGCATCTACTATAGTGCCTGGGCACATCAGTGATCAATAAATGTTAAATATTATTATTAAGGTAATAAATGAATAAAAATTTAGCAGCATACCAGGAATGAGTCACTCAGTAATTCTGAAGAAAGAAGTGCTATATTAAATCATAGATAAATAAAAGGATACTGGTGGAGTACCCTGATTCTGAAAATCTGAAATCCAAAATGCTCCAAGATCTAAAAGTTTTTGAGTGCCAACATCTGTTCAAAGGAAATGCTCATTGGAGCATTTCAGATTTTCAGATTAGGAATGATCAACTGGTAAGTATAATACAAATATTTGAAAGCCCATAACACTTCTCATCCAAAGCATCTTAGATAAGGGATGCTCAATCTACACAGTATTCACTGACTTATCATTTTTCTTCTTGAAGCCACGGAAAGATAAATTCATTAAAGCATAAAGCAGCAAAACAGCAAACACCACGCTAGTCCATTCAAAGAAAAGTTTTTTTTTTTGGGGGGGGTGGGGGATCTGTTTTGTTTTGTTTAATCTTTCTCTTTTTTTGGTGGGGGTGGTGGTGACGGAGTCTCACTCTGTTGCCCAGGCTGGAGTGCAGTGGTGCAATCTTGGCTCACCGTAACCTCTGCCTCCCAGGTTCAAGCGATTCTCCTGCCTCAGCCTCCTGAGTAGCTAGGACGACAGGCACATGCCACCATGCCCAGCTAATTTTTGTGTTTTTAGTGGAGATGGGGTTTCACTATGTTGGCCAGGCTAATCTCGAACTTCTGGGCTCAAGTGATCCGCCCATCTGGCTTCCTAAAAAGTGCTGGGATTACAGGCCTGAGCCACCCCGCCTGGCTACCCTCTTCAAACAAAATATGGGCATTTCCATTGCCTAGGTCTTCACCTTGTCTACTTTATTGACACATTACTTACCTAGTCCCTGGAGACATATACACATTTGCCACCCTTAGGGCTCAATCAAATTGTATTGAATGCATTTATTTGGCAATTAGTCCTTGTAGTTTAATTTTCATTTCATGTATGTGTTCCATTTTCCTAACTAGATTGAAATAAGCCCTTTGATGTACAGAATCCTGTTAAGTATTTTTCTTTCTTTTTTTTTTTTTTAATTTTGAGACACGGTCTTGCTCTGTCACTCAGGCTGGAGTGCAGTGGTGCAATCATGGCTCTGTGCAACACCCACCTCCCAGGCTCAAGCAATCCTTCCCCCTACCCCTCTCGCATAGCTGGGACCACAGGTGCACACCACCATGCCCGGCTACTTTTTCAAATTTCTTCTAGAGGCAAAGTCCTGCTATGTTGCCCAGGCTGGTCTCGAACTCGTGACCTCAACCTATCGTCCAGCCTTGGCCTCTCAAAGGGCTGGGACTGCAGGTGTGAGCTATCGCGCCCAGCCAACCATTTTTCTTTAAATTACTTTTTGGTTGTCACTTATCTCAATAAATATATGTTTATAAAACCTTTCTCTTATCTGAAGGGCTGACCTCAACCACTCAGGGTTGAGTCCCTGTGATAAGGTTTCAGGGCGCCTGAAATGTCATCATGATTCGTTCCCTGGGCTAAGCTGAAACCTAGTGACTTGTCGGGTCAATAAATTAAGGTTATTTCCCGATAATACAAACATGTAACACCGTGAAGTAGGTTTTAGGCAAGATTCCGTCTTTTCCACTGCAAAGGAGAGGTAAGTTCTTGCTGAAGTGGCCGAGATCCTACCTGAGACACTGGGAAGGTGGCGGGAGATTGGAACATGCAGTAGTTGCGTTCTGGAGTTTACTGAGGCTTTCCGAGTGGGGATTCCGCGCAACAGGTTTTAGGGCCCCCCTCCCTCCGGGCAGGGCATCCGGGGGCGTGGCTCAGACACAGATCTGGAGCAGCTGTCATCTGAGTAAATTTCAGGACTCCAGCTGCAAGCTTTGGAGTTTCCTAAATTCTGGAGGCTTGTCTCCCTGTCCCCCGAACCCGACTAATTTCTCTCGGTCGCTGGCGCCGCTCCTCTCCCCGACTTTTTTTTTTTTTTCCTATCTCTCGCTGGCTCTTTCAGCCTCAGTTTCCCTAGGGGGCGGGAGGGGAATGATATTTGGGGGCTTTCCTACCTTCCTCTCCGAGCCGCGGAAGGTGAGACGCGGAGAGGTAGTTCGGTCGGCTTTGGGCTCCAGTCAGCGCTCCGCGGAGACTGGTCTCCGAAGGCCTTAGACCCCGGGCATTTCGCGAGCTGCGCGTCTCTCTCAGCCGCGCCACCGCGCAGGGCTGCGCCGAGCCCAAGCGCCGCGGGCTCTCCGCTCACGACTCAGTGCTCTCGTGCTCCCCCTAGAGGCCGCCGCGCCACCTCGGTCCTCCCAGGCTCGTGGGAGGTGCAGCTCACGTGACCACGCTCCGGTAAACTGAAGAAACAAAATGGCGGCTGAGGGCGGTTCGCAGTGTGGCCCCAGACATTCGGATTGAGCCTTCTCCCTCTAACCGCTTCTGCCAGCCGGGCCCCTCCGGCCTCCCCCCTGGGCCCGGCGCTCCCCACCTCCCGCACTGCGCTCGCCCCTCCCTATCCGCTTTCCCTTCTACCTAACGCCTCGGCTCCAACTAGAGGACGGCGGGGCAGGCTGACCAAGCAGCCCGCGGCTCCCGCTGCAGAGCGCTACGCCCCGGCCCCGCCGCCGCCGCCGCCGCCGCCGTCCATGTCCGGACGCGGGGACTCAGCTCGCGGCAACGCGTTAGCAGCCGGGCCAGGCTGAGGTGGCGCCCAAGACGCGACGTAGCTCGCCCAGGGTAGGCAGCAGTAGCCAGAGGCAACCGCAGCCACCGGCAACCCCCAGCACCAGCGGCCCGGGCCAGTGGGGGGCGGGGACGAGGAGGCGGGGGCAGCCCGGATCATTTGGCCGGGACCACCGCGGCCCGGAGGGTCGGCGACAAAGTGGTGTACAATGACCACGACAGCAAGGACGAGGAGGAAGAGGAGGAGGAAGAGGAGGACGAAGGCGACGCCGAGGAGACCCGGGAGTCTGAAGACAACTAGGAGGATGACATGGAGAAGGAGGACGATGACCGATTATCCGGAGGAGCCGGAAGCCAGCAAGGAGGACGTCAGTTACTCCACGGAAAGCAGATTCGGGAGCCATAGAACCTGCAGCAGCACTCCAGGTACCCACCCAGCGCAGTTGCTGCAGACTCCTTCCCCACCTCCTCTGCCCTACCCCCCTTGCTCCCTCTTGTGCTGTGCATCCTGTTCCGATCTCCCCCCAACCCCGCCGACCCCCAGAGGGGAAACGTGAGGGCACATCAAAGTGGCAAAAAACTAGATTTGTAAGAGGAAAGAGACGCATTGTTAAAAGTGGAGATTGCATTGTTGTAGTTTGCAAGCCACACTCGCTCGCTCTTTGTCTCCTCCGCCAACCTCCTCTTTTTTTCTTTTTTCTCCTCAGAATTTGTGCCCGTGTAGTGTCTCCACCGGGCAAGATTGAAACTTTGGCAAACACATATCCGTTGCTTTCATTTTTCTCCTCTTGTTTTGGTGTGGTTTTCCGGAATGAAAGAAGCCTCTTGTTTTGCAAACCTCTTTGCATTTCTAATGTCGTTCCTTTCGGATTTTTATTATATATCTGTTCCTTAAAAGGGAGTTAAGGATTTGGACAGATTGTGGCACACAAACACACACAAAAACATGCCTGTTTTCACACCCCTAGCTGTGGTTTTAAAATTGTGTTAAGGAAACGGATCCTTTGGGTTAGTAGGGGAACCTTATCTGGTCCTGTGTGTTTGTTTTTATTCTTCGAGTGCTAATGGGCCCGTGCAACAGTTGCTGGTAAATGATTAAAAAGCAAAGCAGAAAACCAAACAAGACCCAACCAAATTTGGTAATTCATCCGATTCAAAATTGTTTTGGTTAAATCGAATATAAAAGCACAAGAGCGCAGGAACGCGCGTCATAACTCGTTTGATCGCTTTGCCTTGCTTGGGAAATGCAGTTTCGTGTCACCTGTTGCAAAAGATGTGTAGTTGATCATCTAGACATAATTGCCGAAGATGAACTTTTGGACCAACTTCTGTCACACAGCGTCAGTATCAGATTTCTTACACAGCGACTTCTTCTTTTCACTCTATTTCTGAGGAAAAAGCCCTCCTGAAATGCGTAATGAATTTCTCCTTGGTAACCCCTCTTCTGTTTTCACATAGAAAAGTTTCTCTAGGCTGGTGCTGAGATGCATTTTGTTAAACACGCCCCGCCCCCCAAAGGCTGCTTTGCATTTAATACCTAGTTGCAGTGTAATAAATTGTGAAATTAACGTAACCGAAGCAACAACTGGCAAGACTTTTCCTTTATAATTTTGCAAATCTAGATTAGTTAAATTAGAATCTGGTTTAAAAGCATTTAAAAAATAAACTTTATGAGGAAATATTTGTGAGGAAAAAGGACGCTTTTTTCCTTGAAGTGAGGTGTGTCATGTCTTTCTCAGACTAGGGTAGTACAAGTGGTTACATTGAAAAGTTTCCGTTTTTCTATGAATGCTTACTTATTGGAGAAGTAGGGTAGTATTATATTAAGCCAAATGTAAACCCACGTAGGCTGCCCTAACATAAACTGAAAAAGGTAATTACTTTTGCCCGATGGTCAGAATCGTTGCCAGACTTGTCCTGGGAGGCTGGCTGAAGAATGAAGGGAATGAATCAAGTGTCAGGTATTTATGTCTTATATGTAGAAAGGAATACACATCAATTCTTGCCAACTTAATTTTAGTACTTTTTTTTTTTTTTTTTTTTTTTGAGACAGATTCTTGCTCTGTCACCTAGGCTGGAGTGCAATGGTGCAATCTTGTCTCACTGCAACCTCCACCTCCCGGGCTCAAGTGATTCTCCTGCCTCAGCCTCCCAAGCAGCTGGGATTACAGGCGCTCACCAGCACGCCTGGCTAATGTTTGTATTTTTAGTCGAGATGGCGTTTCACCATGTTGGCCAGGCTGGTCTTGAACTCCTGACCTCGTGATCCGCCCACCTCGGCCTTCCAAAGTGCTGGGACTACAGGCGTGAGCCACCGCACCAGGCCTAGTACGTGTTTTATAGTAATAATTTTTACCTTAAGAAATCACATGTTGGTCTTTGTACCCAGAGCCGGTAATTGAAACATGGAGACTGGATTGCATACACCCCTGGAGGAAGTTTTTTCTGGTTAGACAGAGCTGAGACATTTTGGCAGGGCAGTTCAGCTAACTTTAAGTCCTATTTGAAGGCCTCGCAAGTAATATTTAGGATTGATGGTTGTGCCTATGCTGACTTAAATTACAATTTGTAGCTAGGGGTCCTTTAAAAAAATGTGTTTACTTTTGATACTTTTTTTTTTTTTTTTGAGACGGAGTCTCGCTCTGTCGCCCAGGCTGGAGTGCAGTGGCGCGATCTCGGCTCACTGCAAGCTCCGCCTCCTGGGTTTACGCCATTCTCCTGCCTCAGCCTCCTGAGTAGCTGGGACTACAGGCGCCCGCCACCGCGCCCGGCTAATTTTTTGTATTTTTAGTAGAGACGGGGTTTCACCGTGGTCTCGATCTCCTGACCTTGTGATCCACCTGCCTCGGCCTCCCAAAGTGCTGGGATTACAGGCGTGAGCCACCGCGCCCGGCCACTTTTGATACTTTTGTGACATTTTGTTTTTCTTTTTTTGGAGGAGTTTTGCTCTTGGTGCCCAGGCTGGAGTGCAATGGTACGATCTCAGCTCACTGCAACCTCCGCCTCCCAAGTTCAAGCAGTTCTCCTGCCTCACCCTCCCGAGTAGCTGGGATTATAGGCATGCGTCACCACGCCTGGCTAATTTTGTGTTTTTAGTAGAGACCTGGTTTCTCCACATTGGTCAGGCTGGTCTCGAACTCCCGACCTCAGGTGGATTGATCTGTCTACCTTGGCCACCCAAAGTGCTGGGATTACAGGCTTGAGCCACTGTGCCCGGCCCTATTTTGTTTTTTTTTAATGACACTTGGAGCCTACTGTGTGTCTACTTGTCCTATCCGTATTTGAAATGATTAACTCTGTAGAGACAGTATTGAGCTTATTCCCCTGCAGCTCCTGTAACAGTGTTTCGCTCATAGCCGCTGCTCATCAAAGGTTGGTTGGATAAATTATTGTTAGTAGATGAGAACTTGTAATAGATGAAGTTTTGATAATTCTACAGCGGGTGTCATAACCCCTAAATATTTTGGATTTAGGAAACTAAAAATTGTCCTAATTGTTTGTTGTTGTTGTTGTTGTTGTTCTTTTCTAATTGGGTTTTGATGGACAATTTGATCAGTGAATGTTTTTATTTTATTATTTATTTATTTTTTTGAGACAGAGTCTTGCTCTGTCGCCCAGGTTGGAGTACAATGGCTCGCATGATCTTGGCTCACTGCAACCTCTGCCTCCTGGATTCAAGCAGTTCTCCTGCCTCCTCCCGAGTAGCTGGGACTACAGGTGCACGCTGCCACACCCAGCTTATTTTTTGTATTTTAGTAGAGACAGAGTTTCACCATGTTGCCCAGGCTGTTCTCGAACTCCTGAACTCAGGCAATCTGCCTGCCTCGGTCTCCCAAAGTGCTAGGATTACAGGCGTGAGTCACCTCGCCCAGCCCAGTGCATGTTTTTCATTGCAAGAGTTACTTTGTTTTTGAGTTGCTATTTCATATTGCTTGCCAGGCATTGTCGTTTGTTGGCTGTGATATTAATTCAGATGTTTTTACCTTTTGCAGCACATTATTTGTTAAGATTATGGTAAAATGGATGTGACCTTTTTTTTCCTTATTTCTTCTAAAAACAAAAGGGGGTACATGTGCAGAACGTTCAGGTTTGTTCCATAGGTGTACGTGTCCCATGGTGGATTGCTGCACCTATTGACCCGCCCTCTAAGTTGCCTCCCCTCGACCCCTCCTCCCCCGGATATGAATGTCATTTTGAGTTCTAAACTTTTAGAACATGCCCACTTGTCTCGAATGAGTAACAGCGCGTGACAGTGAGTTGTTTAGGCTCAGTACTAGTTTCATTGGTTTTATAGTCTGTACTTCCTGGGTGGAGGGCTATCAGGTAAATGTGTAGATGGAAGAAAAAAATTTTAGAAAAAATTTTAACACATTAAAAAGTATGACTGATGAATTTGAATCCTGTTGTACTGCGAAGGCTGAAAGAGGAATTTACTTTATTGGCAATTTAGAGTAATTTGATTAATTTTTATAGTTTACAGCCTTGGCTAAATTACTGACATGTGACATTCCTAACATGAGAAATAACTCACTCCTAATATAAGAAATAACTCAGTATTTTGTGGTTAATATAACTTACTACAAAGACATTAGTTGATATTACTAAAGTCATGAAAGGTTTATTTATTGAAGATTGTTTTCCTTTTATGGAAAAAATTCAAGGATGACAACTTTTTAGTATAAAATTGAAATCACCTAGTTTTGCTTAAGCTGAAGGCATATGGCTGAATAATGCTTTGATTAATTTATTTTGACTTTTTAAATTTAGGATTATTTCAGCCTGTAGGTTTTATGACGTTGCCAATATGATGAGAAGGATTGTATAGAAGTGTTTTCAATAGCCATTTGGTAAAGTTCTGACAGCACTTTGAAATTAAGCATTTGCTAACTTTAAGAAATTATATGTAAAACAGAATTGTTCTTGTGTTTCAGTCTCAGTCTTGTGTGAGACTTCTGAGAATACTTACCTGGAATTTTAAAACTTGGAACCTCTAATGACTTCATAAAACAAAAGCCCTGGTGTTATCCTGGGAGAGTTAGTGATTTATGTCCTCTAAGGATTGTGACAGTGGAGATCAGTGGCAGAGATGCCATGAGTGAACCATAGATTTACCTCAAATAGAATTTGTCACTGGTTTGACAATATTTTTCCACCAGTGTCAACTTAATATCTTTTCAGTATAATTTCTGATTGCTACAGGCGTGGTACAAAGTACAGTGGGCATTTAAAGGAAGGCGAGATTATATACCCTGTTTAAGGGGATTGGTGTGGGTATAGGCTTCCTGGATGGGCTTGTGGAGAGTAAGGACAGGCAGATGGAGGGAGGGAGCGGGAGGGAGTGGCAGGCACTGATAATAAAGTGTGGACAGTCTCAAGTAACTCGGTTTAACAAGAGCCTGAGTATGTGAATAGGAAATAAACGAATGCTTCCTTGTATGCTGTGTTGGGCAGTACCTAGAGGATCAGGCTATAGCAACTGTACTTTCCCCCTCATCTGTAGAATAAGGATGGGGCTAGACTGTGATCCTCAGACCTTTTCCCTCCTGAACACCCCGAGGGGATATGCTGTATTCCCAGCAGCACCATACGCAAACATGAAACAGAACCACATCAAATCACAGAGTTGCCGTTGAACCACTGGTGTAGCCCTTTCTCCCAAATTGAGAGAATTACTGGGGCAGTGGCCTGAAGCTCTCTCTCAAATCTATTTCATATCTGTTTAATTTTGGGTATGGGATGATCGGAAGATCTTGAAAGAGTGGGGTGTGATTTCAGAGGGATGCCACGAAGTTTAGCATAGCTTCTGTTCTGCAGGATGGATTGACAAGGACAAGATAGCTGGTGGGTTTTGTAGTTCTGAATGGAAGATCAGTCCAGGAGGTACTTTAGAGTTCTTCAGGCCTTGACACATAGAGTGTAGAGAGAGGAATGCATCACCTGTTTCTCCCTAAGAATGATAGTACTTTCAGGAACAATAGGGAGGTCAAGATTATAAGGGAAATTAATGACATCTGTTTTCAGGTATCAGTACCTCAAGAGGTTAAACATGAGAATTAAAATGAGAGCCAAAAGGGTTTTGAAAAAGTTGGGCAACATGATTTGTGAGTAGTCGAGAGGCGTGTCCTAGTTATGCAGTAATAAATAGTCTTGCATACAGTTCGTGCTTTGCTTTTCTTTCTTTCTTTTTTTTTTTTTAAGACGGAGTCTCGCCCTGTGGTGGAGGCTGGAGTACAGTGGCAGGATCTCGGCTCACTGCAAGCTCCGCCTTTCGGGTTCACGCCATTCTTCTGCCTCAGCCTCCCGAGTAGCTGGGACTATAGGACCTGCCACCATGCCTGGCTAATATTTTTTTTTTTGTATTTTTAGTAGAGATGGGGTTTCACCATGTTAGCCCGGATGGTCTTGATCTCCTGACCATGTTATCTGCCCACCTCAGCCTCCCAGAGTGCTGGGATTACAGGCGTGAGCCACCGTGCCTGGCCTTTTTTCTTTTTCTTTTTTTTTTCCGAGGCGGAGTTTCGCTCTTGTTGCCCAGGCTGGAGTGCAATGGCGAGATCTCGGCTCACCGCAACCTCCGCCTCCCGGGTTCAAGCCATTCTTCTGCCTCAGCCTCCGGAGTAGCTGGGATGACAGGCATGTGCCACCATGCCCGACTAATTTTGTATTTCTAGTAGAGACGGGGTTTCTCCATGTTGGTCAGGCTGGTCTCAAACTTCGGACCTCACCTGATCCGCCCACCTTGGCCTCCCTAAGTGCTGGGATTACAGGCCTGAGCCACCGTGCCCGGCCAGTTTGTGCTTTTCTATTGTGCTCACCCAGGGGCATGTTTGGAAGTTTGTATTGAAACGTGTATAACAGGACTGGGGATGTTAAGACCAGGAGCTCTGGTCTCTTCTGTTAGGTCCTCCTCTCCTCAGTCCTCAAGACCCCGTGTCTTCCCTTTGACTAAAGACCCGTAATGGTGGAGACATGGGGGTGAGAGAGTGGTAGTCATGGTGGGCAAGTGGTAATCTGGGTGACCCAGGAGCAAATCCTAGCTGATGCCCTTTTCTCTTCCTGCTCCTTAGCCAGGCTTGAATCCCTCCTCCTGGGAGATCTTCCCTGAGTCCTGTTGCGCACCTTGTTCTTCCTTTTCTTTGAGTGCCTGTTGACAGTGGCTATGATCTCAGCACGAGCTTAACACTGACACTAATTATTCTAATTTTTTTTTTTCTTTTGAGATGGAGTCTCACTCTGTCGCCAAGGCTGGAGTGTAGTGACACAATCTCAGCTCACTGCAACCTCTGCCTCCCGGGTTCAAGTGATTCTCCTGCCTCAGCCCCCTGAGTGGCTGGTACTACAGGTGCCCACCACCACACCTGGCTAATTTTTGTACTTTTTAACAGAGACAGGGTTTTACCATATTGACCAGGTGGCTCTTGAACTCCTGACCTAGTGATCCACCTGCCTCGGCTTCCCGAAGTGCTGGGATTATAGGCAGGAGCCACCGCGCCCAGCCTCTAATTTTTTTCATGCTTTTGGTTCTTTAACAAGATAAGCATGGGAGGCAGCATGTTTCTTAACTTAAAAAAAAATTTACACATTAAAATGCACTTTAAAAGATTGAAAGTGACCATATAGAAAGAATTAAAATGCACATAATTAAATATAATTATAATGTTTTAATTGTTTTGTCTGCTGGTATATATCTAAATTTTTTATATTTTTCTAGATATATTCAAATATTATTTTGCTATTGTCACATTTTAAAAACATTGACAGTAATAGTTAACATTTATTGAACATCTTTTAAATTGCTGAATGATTTTCAAGCAATATTTATGAAAATTCAATTTTTAAAAGGTAACAGCTTCATGGAGATGTAATTTACATATTGTAAAATGTACCCTTGTAAAGTATATACTTTAGTGTTTTTTTTAGCTTATTGACAGAGTTGTGCATCCATTAACACTACCTAATTCCAGCAAGTTTTTATGCCCCCGCAAAAGAAGCCCATACCTATAGCAGTCACTCCCTGTTCTTCACCTCCCTCCTGCTCACCCCCTGGCAGCCACTAATCTACTTTCATTCTCTGTTGATTTGCCTCTTATGGACATTTCTTATTAAGTGGAACCATATAATGTATGGCTTCTGTCATTTAGCCTAATGTTTTCAAGGTTTATGCATATCGTAGCATGTTTCAGTACTATATTTGAATAACACTTCATTGTATGGCTATACCACTTTTTTTTTTTTTTTTTTTTCCTCATGGAGACAGGGTCTTGCAATGCTCAAACTCCTGGGCTCAGGCTTCCTGCCTCAGCCTTCCAGCCTCCAGAGTAGCTAGGGTTACAGGCACACACCTCTGTGCCCAGAGACCATGTTTTGCTTATCCATTTCATAAGTTCATGAACATCTGAACTGTTTCTACTTTCTGGCTATTATGAATAATGCTGCTGAGTACATTTGTGTGCATGTTTTTATCTATACATATGTTTTCATTTCTCTTAGGTATATAACTAGGATTATTTGCTGGATTATTGCAAATTCAATTTTAATTTTTTTTTTTTTTTGACACAGTCTCACTCTGTCACCCAGGCCAGAGTACAGTGGCATGACCATGGCTCACTGCAACCTCTGCCTCCTGGGTTCAAGCGATTCTCCTGCCTCAGTCTCCTGAATAGCTGGGACTACAGGTGTGTGCCACCATGCTTGGCTAATTTTTGTATTTTTAGTAGAAGGGGGTTTCACCGTGTTGGCCAGGCTGGTCTCGAACTTCTGACCTCAAGTGATCCACCTGCCTTGGCCTCCCAAAGTGCTGGGATTACAGGTGTGAGCCACTGCACCTGGCAGAAAATAATTCAGCAGTTAGAATGAATCCTTAATGATAGATTGGTTAGGCTGGGATGTGGTGAGGGGGAGACAAGGAGTCAAGGATGAACGGACTTCTGAATCTCCTGTTTGAAATGTTTGTTCCCCGGTGCCGTAAAGAAATAGCACTTGAACATTAATTTATTTAGTAAGGCCATTTTTACTTCCTGCAGAAAGGGTACACTCGCCAGCAGTTTTGCCATGAGAGTACACTGAACAAAGAAGACAGGGTCATTTATAACCTGACACGTCTACCCTACTGCTGTGTCCCGTTTCCATTGGCTGGAACGGGACCTCACATTCTGTATTTGTCCCGATCGGCTAGTAACTTAGAACTTTTTAAAAGAGGCAAAGGTAACTTAGTAACTTAGAACTTTTTAAAAGAGGCAAAGGTAGAGGGAAACAAAGGAAGGAGGAAGTAACTTGTGGAATGATGAGAAAGGTAAAAACACTTTTAAATAAGGAAGAGGAACAGGCTATGACCTAATGCTTGCTTGGACCAGTATAAGCAAGCCAGGGCAAATATTTAGGCTACATTGTGGGAGCTAAGAACATAAAGCACATTTATTTCTTTATTATGGCTAGCAGATATTTAAGAATGTTAGCACAGGTCTTTGAATAAATTTTGCTTCTAAGAGAAGTTACTATTTATTCCTAATTAGACAAGGAGAAAAGTATTTGAAGAGGAACCTTTACTTTTTACATCTCTCTTATTTCTCTTTTCCTTATTCACTCCTTATTTCTTCTCTTCATCTCAAATTGATCTAGATTTCTTTGTAGTTCTCACACACCTAACTCCTAGTCACCCATCCATCACCTTCTCCAGCCTGCCGTCTCTGATCACCATTCCCTGTACCCGCAGGTGGGGCTGAGTTCCTTTGGTTCCCACCCCCTTAACCTCCAGGACCATGTGCATTAATTATTTCAGTTTCCAAATATTTGGGGATTTTTTAGATATCTTTCTGTTACTGATTTCTAATTTCATTTCATTTTGTTCAGAGAGCATACTTTGTATGACTTTAATTTTGCAAAACATTTTTAGAGGTTTTGTACCCCAAAATTTTATCAGTCTAAGGAATGTTCCATATGTAGTTGAAAAGAATTTTGTATTCTGCTTTTGTTAGGTGGAGTATTGCATGAATATCAGTTAGGTCAAGTTTGTTGATAGTGTTATTAAGATCTGTCTTTCTACTTGTTCTGTTGATCACTGAGAGAAGTGTTGAAGTCGACAGCTATTATGAAGGATTTGTCTGTTTCTCCTTGAAGTTCTCGCAATCTTCATGTATTTTGAGGCTCTGTATTCATGTATTTTGAGGCTTCTTCCTAAAGTCCATATACCTTTAGGAAGGATTGTTTTATCCTCTTACTTATTTAACCTCTGTATCTATATCTTTATCTGTTAAGACGTGGAACTGAAATGGCCTGTTAATGATCTGGCCCTTCCTTCATTACACCCTACTTTGGGCAGGGAATGTCCCATTCAGTCTCTGTAGTGCCTGGTTAAATCTCTTGAATGCAGTAGGCAGCACAGGTAATTGTGGAACTGAATGTTGAGTCAAAGCCTGAGGATTGTTTTCACCCTCTCTACTGTCCAGTATGGTAGCTACTAGCCACATGTGGAGAGTTAAATTAATTGAAACTAGGCCAGGCGTGGTGGCTCACACCTGTAGTCTCAATACTTTGGGAGGCTGAGGTGGGAAATCACTTGAGGCAGCAGTTCAAGGTGAGCCTGAGCAACAAGGTTTTGTAAAAACCCTGTTTTCACAAAAGAATTAAAATAGTTGGGCATAGGATGGCGTGCCTGTAGTCCTACCTATTTGGGAGGCTGAGGTGGGAGGATTGCTTGAGGCCAGGAGTTTGAGGCTCTAGTCATCTATGAACTGTGACACCACACTCCAGCCTGGATGACAGGGTTAGAACCCATCTCTTAAAAAAAAAAATTAAGTAAAATGAAAACTTCAGTTTCTCCAGTGGCACTAGCTATTATACGTTCATTTCAAGTGCTCTGTATTCACGTGTATTGCACCACACAAATGTAGAGCATTTGGGGCATTTCACATCATTGCAGAAAGTTCCCCTGGACTCATTGTAGGCAGTCTGCCTCTGTTAGACTAGTGAGAATTTACCTAACATCTCTTTTTTTTCTAGCCTTGTATTTGCCCTAAATCCTGCACAGCTTGGGTAGCCCCAGCGATCTGGCTGAGTGAGGTCCTCCTTTGTGGAGACTCTGGGCCCTGCATTATTTGTGTATGTGATGGTACCGCATTTCTGCAATAAGATTTGGGGTCATGCGTGAGATGACTTTCCATTATTTGTTGTTCTTTGTGGTAGGGTGAAGAGGCAGTCAGTTAACACATAATTAGAAAATCTGCCACAGTCCTGGTAAAATTAAGCTAAGAGTCATATATATAGGCCAGAAGGGAAGGAAGGATTAGGATTCAGAGACTTTTGGTTGAGAAATTAAATTTGATAACTCAGAGAATTTCAGTGTTATAAAAGTGTAAATGTTGATACACAAACTGAATTGTGAGATGTTAGTATGTCCTAGTGTGTCTGGATTCTCCTATATAAAACCTCTTTCTCAGGAGTCTCGGCCAAATTATCTATGGAACGCTAAGAAAGAGATTTGCTAAGAAAGTTATGCTTAGACTCCTCTCTACTCATGGATATGTTCTGTAATTCACACACTTGGGAAACGGCATGGCCATGTGATTCATACCCAATGGCAACATTCAGTAGGTGCAGTTTATGTATTTTACTAGAAATATGGCTTCCTGCTCGATTTCAGAATGTTCATAGTGCCTCTTTTGAGGTCTGTGTGTATATTTTATTTATAGACGTTAAAAAGTATTTCAGAAATGCATATATTAATCTGTGTGGAATTTATTTTGTCCTTGGACCAAGAAGTGGTCCAACACTTAAAACAGTGAATAACATCTTAGCCCATCCTAAAACAATCCTTCCTAAAGGTTTATGAACTTAATAACAGAGCCTCAAAATACATGAGGACTCAGAACTCCAAGGAGAACCAGACACATCCTTAACAATATTGTAGACTTCAACACTCTTCTCACAGTAATCAAGAGAACAAGTAGACAGAAAGAAAGTGCACTTTTCCGTGTTTTTGTAGACATCAAAATTATTTCACACACTTCTGAAAGTCTCATTCAGTAAGTTACTCATGTCTCCACCTTATGACTGTACTGTGCTTTCAAAGTGCTGTGCAAAGAATAAAAAGTTTTAAAGTGGCTTTGCTGTAATTTCAGATACATATTTGAACTTTTGAGTCTGAATTATCCAGGTGAAATGCATTGGATCTCTGATCCTCTGTAAACTGGGAAGATTACCTTCCTCCAGGTATGCTGGTTGTCCTTAACTGCCTTAATGGCATGAATTGTGAATCTTCTCTGTGTCGGAAGAAACCTAACAGTGGAGATTGTTTATGGCAAGGGTCACAAATTTACATGCTCAGAAGGTTAGGACCCTCTGTAAGGTAAAGACATGAAGTGCCCCCTTCTTTATTAACACATAACTGCATTTGCTGATATCTATTTGCCTAGAATTCAGGCCCTTTTTGCTGTTACAGACAGCGCTGTCCTAAATGTGCTAGAGAAGTATCTTTAGTCACTTAAGCTGGTGTTTCTGTGGAGTAGGTTCCTAGGAGTGGGACTGGATTGTTGGGTTACAGTCTGTGCCATTTAGAAGACTGAACCAGATTATACTCTCAGCATCTGTTTGTTTTTAAACCTTCCCTAGTCTGTGCTTATGTGTTTTTCTTCTTTTGTTTTTTATTTATTTATTTTTTTTGAGATGGAGTCTCACTCTGTCACCCAGGATGGAGTGCACCGGTATGATCTTGGCTCACTGCAACCTCCACCTCTGAGGTTCAAGCAGTTCGCCTGCCTCCTGCCTACCACCACACACAGCCAATTTTTAGTTGTTGTTTTTTTTTTAATTTTTAAAAAAATTTTTAGTAGAGACAGGGTTTCACCATGTTGCCCAGGCTGGTCTCAAACTCCTGACCTCAAGTGATCTGCCCATCTTGGCCTCTCAAAGTACTGGGATTACAGATGTGAGCCACTGTGCCCGGCCTCTTTTTGAGAATAGTCTTACTTTGTCGCCCAGGCTGGAGTGCAGTAGAATGATCTTGGCTCACTGCAACCTCCGCCTCCTAGTTCAAGCTATTCTTGTGCCTGAGACTCCCAAGTAGCTGGGATCACAGGTGTGTGCCACCACACTTGGCTAATTTTGTATTTTTAGTAGAGATGGGGTTTCACCACATTGGCCAGGCTGTTCTTGAACCCCTGGCCTCCACCTGCCTTGGCCTCCTAAAGTGCTGGGATTACAGGCATGGGCCATCGTGTCTAGCCAATAAAACTTTTTTCGGTGAGTGATTCCAGCCCTTGATGCATAGGAGGGTAGGGTCTGTAGGAGTGTAGCCTTAACTGATGAATCTGAAAGCTCTGGGTGATGTGAGCATGTGCCAGGTTCCTGGCTTGTATCTGCCTCTAGTACTTCAGGAACTTCCCAACTAGATGGAGGCAGTAAAAATGGGCTCTGCCAGGATGTACCTGTAACAGAGCCATTCAACCATACCCTTGTGCTGTCTGCCTTTAATCACGAAGATTATGAGCTAAGAATGTGGATGCATTTTTATTTTTTAAACATGTAGCAATTATCACTCAGATAGGCATCTTAAATCTATTTGTTTTGGTTGGATTTAAGACCGTTGTCATTCTTTATGAAAAGGAAGATAGTCCAGATTGCTATTCAGAAGGCTGTGTCAGATGCATTCCAGAGACTGTTGATTATGGTTCTAGGTAAAACTTTCTCAATCGTCGTTGAAGTACTTCAGTTTCAATGAGCACATAAATGCATTTTGAAAAGTTAATTGGATAAAAATATCAATGGATAAAAATATTGATGGATAAAACACTCCCTAGTATGCTTTCATTTGCTAAATTATTTCACAGCAACAGGCTCAAATTTGTTCTTTGTGACATTTGTAGGAAAAATGACAGCAAATATTGTCCCTAGTTTATAGATGTGAAAGGACTTGCCTCAGTTCATACAGAAAATGTTTGAGGCAGGTCTTCTTTAATTGCATGCCCATCATACAGAATAGTGATTATAAGCCTCGGACACATGGATTTGAGTCCTAACTCTGTCTCTTAGATTTTTTAATGCAATTTTAGATCTTATGGCCAGAGAGATTTGAAGATATTTAATATCTCTAAGCTGCAATCTTTATCTGCAAACTGGGGTTAGTAAGCCAGTCAAGCTTCTGGGGGATATTGTAAGACAAAATGAGACGACAAATGTCAAAACTCAGAACTGTACTTACAAGGTAAGCAGATAGAATATGCTGTTATTGTCATTGCTGTTTTCTCTCTGAATAAATACACTCTCAGCTGAAGAGTTTATTAGATTATGTTTTCCGAATCGAGAATTCTCTTCCCGCTTTCATTTCTGGCACTGACATATTGGCCAAATATGATTCTCATACAATAATCAGCTGCTTTGCTGTGAGCCTTGGAAGTGGTCGTGCTGTTGTATGGCATTGCTTGTATTCCCTGTTCCGTTCTACAGTGGTGCAGATGTCATAGCCTGTGCCCGAAGGAAACATGGTGTTTAGCAAAGAGTCCCTGAACGGAGTTGCTCTTCTGCTTCACAGCCCTGAAGGATTAGAGATTGAGAGATCCTAATTAAGTTACTACGGATTTTTATTTGCTTGTAAGAGGTGGCCATGATTGCTCTCAGCTTTCCAACCTGGGCAGCCCTTCTAGTGGAAGTCTTACTTCCTTGGTCATCAACTGTCAAGTCTGAGTAACAACCTTTAATAACGAAGCTAAATGTGTGGGTTGTCCCCCTCTCCCTAGTATGCAGAGGTATCCTTTGCACACACTCAAAACTTCTTAGACCAAAAGCCCTTATAGCTGTAGTTTTCCTTGAAGGAAATTGTATTGTCTATAGAGTACGTGGGCCATTTTCTTCCCATAAAATGTTCGAATGTTCTATCTCTGAGGGTTTGTTCATTGTATCTGGTGGCATTTTGGTTCTCAGGGAGTAGACACCTAGCTGTGCTTCTAACGTGAAGTGTCTACTAGCCCCGTGGTCTCTGTTTTGGATTTGAACTTACTTCAGCCCCCCACCTGATGCCTTACCATTTAATCATATTGTGATTCAACATTTTTGTTTCCACATTTCTTATTTCCTATGTTATTATTCCTTAGTTCCTATCTGTAACATCGTAAAGTACTTTGACCCAAACACAGTTAATATTTCACACATATGTTAAAAACTGAGGTGTGAGACTGGACATGGTGACTCACACCTGAAATCTCAGTACTCTGGGAGGCCAAGACAGAAGGATCACTTCAAGCCAGGAGTTCGAGACCAGCCTGGAAAACAAAGTGGGATCATGTCTCTAAAAAAGAGAATTAGCTGGGCACAGTGGTGTAGTCCCTGATATTCTGGAGGATGAAGCAGGAGGATGACTTGAGCCCAGGAATTCCAGGCTACAGTGAGCTACAATAGTGCCACTGTACTCCAGCCTGGGTGACAGAGTGAGACCCTGTCTCCAAAAAAAGAAAAAAAAAAAAGAAAGAAAAAAAAATCGAAGTGCATGATGAGGAGATGAGGAAACCCAGGAAAATGCTCTTATTTTCTGCTTTTAGAAACCAAAAGAATGTCTCATTGTGGGCTGCTACCATTATATGCAGGACATTTTAGAATGAAAAAGATTCTGAATTGATCTTTGCTAACTTTATTTCAGAAAGTAGTAAAATAGTTGTGGCATACAGACCCAGTGAAGAGATTGTAAATGTCAGATGGGAAGAAGAACTACACGGTTTAATTCAAGTATGTGGAGATAAAAACTCAGGAGTAACAGGGCCGGGTGCAGTGGCTCACACCTGTAATGTCAGTGCTTTGGGAGGCCAAGGCGGGAGGATCACCTGAGGTCGGGAGTTCAAGACCAGCCTAACCAACATGGAGAAATGGTGGCGCATGCATATAATCCCAGCTACTCAGGAGGCTGAGGCAGGAGAATCGCTTGAACCCGGGAGGCGGAGGTTGCAGTGAGTCGAGATCACGCCATTGCACTCCAGCCTGGGCAACAAGAGTGAAACTCTATCTCAAAAAACAAACAGGCTGGGCGCGGTGGCTCAAACCTGTAATCCTGGCACTTTGGGAGGCAGAGGTGGGCGGATCATGAGGTCAGGAGTTCAAGACCAGCCCGGCCAACATGGTGAAACCCTGTCTCTACTAAAAATACAAAAATTTGCCAGGTGTGGTGGCAGGCCCCTGTAATCACCGCTACTTGGGAAGCTGAGGCAGGAAAATCACTTGAACCCAGGAGGCAGAGGTTGCAGTGAGCCGAGATCATTCCACTGCACTCCTATCTGGGTGACAGAGCAAGACTCCGTTTTGAGAAAGAAAATAAATAAATAAATAAAAACAACTCAAGGGTCAGATAACATGTCCAGTATAACCATAATTCAAAATAAGCAGCAGAATTTGGAGGATAATTTCCTTCATTCTCAGGAAAATGTGAAACTCCGAAACTGCTTTTTGAGTGCAGGGTATTTCTGGGGCTTTTCCTAAAGTTTTGACCCTTGGCTCTTTCCCCTTATTTGGAGTTTGGAGACAGAACTGAGGACTGTGTTACTACAGCTGTGGACATAGGAGAGGGGTTAGTCTCCCCCGGCCCCAGGAGTAAGGGAAGCTGGGCTGCTTGAACACAGGCCTTTTTAGAACTCCCTTCAAACAGAATCCCAGAGATGTGGGGAGTTGTAAGTGGCCTTAAGACTGATTGTACTACAGCTTTTGAAAACGATAATGCCTTTCAAATATGGCTTATTACCTGGATCTCAGTATCTCCCATGTACCTTGGGTGGAATATTTTGCTGAAGATCTTTCTGTGAATCATTTACAGTCGTGTGCTGCAAAGCGAAGTTTAGGTCAACAATAGACCACATATATGATGGTGGTTCTATAAGAGGTATACCATTTTTATCCTTTTTTATTTTATTATTATTATTATTATTTTTTGAGATGGAGTCTCACTCTGTTGCCCAGGCTGGAGTGCAGTGGTGCAATCTCAGCTCACTGCAACCTCCACTTCCCGGGTTCAAATAATTCTCCTACCTCAGCCTCCTGAGTAGCTAGGATTATAGGCACGCACCACCACACTCAGCTAATTTTTGTATTTTTAGTAGAGACTGTTTTTTGCCATGTTGGCCAGGCTGGTCTCAAACTTCTGACCTCAGGTGATCCACCTACCTCAGTGTCCCAAACTGCTGGGATTACAGGCATGAGCCACTGCACCGGCCCCCATTTTTATCTTTTATACAGTATTTTAACTATACCTTTTCTAGGTTTACATACACAAATACCTGCCATTGTGTGACAGTTGCCTTTAGTATTCAGTACAGTAACATACAGTACAGGTTTGTAGCCTAGGAGTCATAGGCCATACCACATAGCCTAGGTGTGCTGTGGGTTACACCACCTAGGTTTGTATAAGTATACGCCATGATGTTAGCACAATGGTGAAATCACCCAATGACACATTTCTCAAGCTCCTCACATGGCAAGCAACGCATGACTGCATATGAAAGCTCTTAAATAGGGATTGTCTAAATCTCAAAACACTAATTTACTACATATGGAATGTTTTTTTATTAAAAAAAAAAAGTATCATTTCAGTGGGAACTTAACTTGAGGCTACAGTGTTTTATTTAACTTTCACCCCAAAGTTGTGAAGTGTTTTGAAGTTTTTCCCTGTAAAATAATTATTTTAATTCAATTTAAATAAAACCCACCAAGGAAGCTTTAAGCTTTAAGAAGTCTAGCTTCCTGTGAAATATTAGAGGAAGTCAGCACTGATTTCAGGAATCTGATTATAACAATAGATCCATGCCTAAATGAGGCGAATCTTGGAATCTCTTCAATTTTAGTTTAGTTTTTTGAGACGGAGTTTCTCTCCTGTTGCCAAGGCTGGAATGCAATGTTGTGATCTCGGCTCACTGCAACCTCTGCCTCCCAGGTTCAAGCGATTGTCCTGCTTCAGCCTCCCGAGTAGCTGAGATTACAGGTATGCACCACCACACCTGGCTAATTTTGTATTTTTAGTACAGATGGAGTTTCACCATGTTAGTCAGTCTGGTCTCGAACTTCTGACCTCAGTGATCCACTCACCTTGGCCTCCCAGAGTTCTGGGATTATGGGTGTGAGCCACTGTGCACGGCCCCCCTTCAATTTAAAAACCATCACTATGCACCCTATGCCTCTGCTAGGCACTGGAATAAGATGAAACATCTTGGAGTTTACATGCTGATAATTGTGCCAGACAGTAATAAAATAGGTAAGAATGGCTGTGGGGGAAGTCAGCTGGGTCCTAGTTATAGTCGAATTTCAGGAAATTATTTAACATGTTGACTTTAACAACCTAAGCCTCTTCTCCATGTGTGCACACAGGGTAGATCTCTGAAAGGTGGCGCTGTAACTTCTAGGGTAATGGCTGTGTTGAGTCAAGGCAGGATGACAGTTCAGCCTAAATGACTGTCATGTGCGTGGTGCCTGCCACCCTAACTGGCACCCATTTTGCAGGTCAGTTGCTCTCCCTGGAAGGAAGAGTATTCTCGAATTTCACCTTGAAGGAGGAAGAATTCAGGCTACCAGAACTGGACTAGCACTTCTTCCTTGGGAAGCTCTGCCGCGCCCCCATCCCACACCACCCCACCCCACAACACCACAGCAGGCCGCTGGAGTCGTGGGACCACCTGGGTCTATGGACCAAATCCTTCCTCACTAAGGGGAGGGGAGGGGTGTTCCGGCCAGGCAGGGTGGGAAGGCTGCTTGTGACATAAGAGTGCCCTGGTGACATGGAACAGATCTGTGGCATAAATAAAGGTGTCATAAACACAGGGCGGGGCTCACGCTTATAAGGGGCAGGAGCCTCTCAGGGCTGCCAGAATGGCTCCCGCTCAATGCGCGGCGCCAGCCTGTATCATGTCCCAGCTGCGTTTCTGGGGCCCATGGCCCCTCCTCACGTGGCAATTATTGTGTCTACTAGTCAAGGAGGCTCAGCCTCTGGAGTGGGTCAAGGACCCGCTCCAGCTGACCTCTAACCCCCTGGGGCCGCCTGAGCCCCAGTCTTCCCGCTCCTCCCATCTCCCATGGGAATCTCCCCATGCGCCCACTCCCCCGGCAGACCCCGGGGACTTTGATTACCTGGGGCCCTCTGCTTCCTCGCAGATGTCAGCCCCACCCCGGGAATCGACTGAAAATTTGGTTCCATTCCTGGACACAGATTCAGCTGAAGAGCTGCCCCTGGGGCCAGAGCAGTTCTCCGCTGCACACCAGGATTTAAATGACAAGCTGACTCCGGAAGAAAGGCTCCCAGAGGTGGTCCCACTGCTGGACGGGGATCAGAACCAGACCCTAGTTCAGCTTCCTCGCCTCAAAAGTAAGGTTCCAACTGCAGATCTAGATCGGGCTGCAGGCCATCAGGCAGATGAAATACTTGTTCCGCTAGACAGTAAGATTTCAAAACCAACCACATTTATTGTTTCGCCCAAGAACCTGAAGAAAGATCTAGCTGAGCGTTGGAGCCTTGCTGAGATTGTTGGAATTCCACACCGATTATCCAAACCTCAGCGTGAGAAACAGACTTTGCAGGATGAATATTCGAGTATGGACACACTGTATCCCGGCAGCCTGCCTCCAGAACTCCGGGTGAACTCAGATGAGCCTCCAGGGCCCCCTGAGCGAGTTGGACTTTCTCAATTCCATCTAGAGCCGGAAACTCAAAATCCAGAGACCCTTGAAGACATCCAGTCCTCTTCATTCCGGCAAGAAGCCCCAGGGCAGTTTCCACAGCTCCCTGAGGAGGAAGAACCTTCTTCCACCCAGCAGGAGGCCCCAGCTCTGCCTCCAGCATCCTCTATGGAGAGTCTAACTCTACCGAATCGTGAGGTGACAGTTCAGCCTCTAGGTGAGGATCAAGCTCATTATAACTTGCCCAACATTACAGTTAAACCTGCAGATGTGGAGGTTACCATAACTTCAGAGGCTGAAAACGAGACAGAATCTTCCCAAGCCCAGCAGGAGGCCCCAGTTCAGTTTCCAGAGGAGGCGGAACCTTCTGCAACCCAACAGGAGCCCCCAACTGAGCCTCCAGGTCCTCCTATAGAGGCTGAACTTTCCCCCAGTGAGCAGGAGCAGCCAGCTCAGCCTTCTGAGTCTTCTGGGGAGGTTGAATCTTCTCCAGCCCAGCAGGAGGCCCCAGCTCAGCCTCCAGAACATCATGAAGTCACAGTTTCACCTCCTGGTCACCATCAGACTCAGCATTCAGATTTGTCCAGTGTCTCTGTTAAGCCTCCAGATGTGCAGCTCACCATAGCAACAGAGCCTAGTGCAGAGGTGGGAACTTCTCCAATCCCCCAGGAGGCTACAGCTCAGCTCTCAGGGCCAGGTAATGATGTAGAACCTCTCGCCATCCAGCACGGGGGCCCACCTCTGCCTCCAGAGTCACTGGAAGAGGCTGGACCTTTAGCAATTCAACAGGAGACTTCAGTTCAATCTCCGGAACCTGTTAATAATGAGAACCCCTCTCCAACCCAGCAGGAGGCTGCAGCTGAGCATCCACAGACCGCTGAGGAGGGTGAGTCTTCTCTAACCCAGCAGGAGGCCCCAGCTCAGACTCCAGAGCTCCCTAATGTAGTTGTAGCTCAACCTCCAGAGCATTCAAACCTGACTCAAGCCACAGTTCAACCTTTGGACCTGGGGCTTACCATCACTCCAGAACCCACTACAGAGGTTGGACATTCTACACCTCTGAAGATGACTTTCGTTCCTCCAAAGCAACTTAAGGTGACACTTCCACATCCAGACCAGGTTCAGACTCAGTATTCACACCTGACTCAAGCCACAGTTCAACCTTTGGACCTGGAGTTTACCAGCACTCCAGAATCCACGACAGAGGTTGAACTTTCTCCAACCATGCAGGAGACCCCAACTCAGCCTCCTAAGAAAGTTGTACCCCAACTTCGAGTATATCAAGAGGTAGCAATTCCAACAGTAGGTCTGGATGAAGCTCAGCATCCAATGTCACCCAGCGTCACAGTTCAACCTTTGGACCTGAGACTTACCATCACTCCAGAACCCACTACGGAGGTTGTACCTTCTACAGCCCTGAAGAAGACTCTAGTTCCTCCAGAGCATCCTAAGGTGACACTTCCACATCCAGACCAGGTTCAGACTCAGTATTCACACCTGACTCAAGCCACAGTTCCACCCTTGGATCTGGGGTTTACCAGCACTCCAGAATCCACGACAGAGGTTGAACCTTCTACAGCCCTGATGACTACAGCTCCTCCTCCAGAACACCCTGAGGTGACACTTTCACCTTCAGGCAAAGGTCAGGCTCAGCATTCACACCTGACTCAAGCCACAGTTCAACCTTTGGACCTAGGGTTTACCAGCACTCCAGAATCCACGACAGAGGTTGAACCCTCAACAACCCTGACGACTACAGCTCCTCCTCCAGAACACCCTGAGGTGACACTTTCACCTTCAGACAAGGGTCAGGCTCAGCATTCACACCTGACTCAAGTCACAGTTCAACCTCTGGCCCTGGAGCTTACCATAACTACAGAACCTACTACAGAGGTTAAACCATCTCCAACCACAGAGGAGACCTCAACTCAGCCTCCAGACCCGGGGCTTGCTGTAACTCCAGAGCCCACTACAGAGACTGGACATTCTACAGCCCTGGAGACGACTACAGCTCCTCGTCCAGACCAGGTTCAGACTCTGCATCGAAAACTGACTGAAGTCACAGTTCCACGTACTGAACTAGAACCTACTCAAAATTCATTGGTGCAGTCTGTAAGTTATGCCCAAAATAAGACTTTAACTGCACCAGAGGGACAGAAGGCCTCCACAAGCACCAACATATGTGAGCTCTGTACCTGCGGAGATGAGACACTGTCATGTATTGATCTCAGCCCAAAGCAGAGGCTCCGCCAAGTACCTGTGCCAGAGCCCAACGCCTACAATGGCACCTTCACCATCTTGTAAGGATCACCTTTCCCCAATTGTCCTCTGTGTCCTGCCTGACGTGGCAGCCTTTTCCTGGAGGCCTTCCTGGGCTTTCTTTATCTCCCCAAGCCATCCTGACAACTGACTTTCTGCTTTCACCTATGCTTGTCAATTCTCCTTTCTCCTCATTCTCCTTTAATGTTAGGCCCCTTCTCCAGTCTTTAACTTTTACTCTAGCCTTTTACTCGTTTTCTCATCCATGTTTATTTAGCTCCATCACATCATTGCTTAACCGCCGCGCTCCTCCCATTTTTGCTTCACCCTCTTTACAGCAGCCTGTCCCTCTCCCGATCTCAGTGATGAGGCTCTAAGTGGTTAAGAGTTGATTCCGGAGCCAGGCTGCCTGGGGTTGAACCCAGGTCTATTTATTAGGTTGGTGACCCAGAGCAAGTTATTCTGCTCTGTGACTCAATTTCCTCACCTTTCAACTGGGGGTTATGCCAGTTCCCATTTCATAGGATTGTTGTGAAATGTAGGTGAGTGAATATATGAAACACTTCATCAGTGCCTAGCATATGTAGGAGTGTTGGCTGTTAACATGATTACTTGAGAGTCCTTTAGTTTTGTGCAGAACTCATCGTTGTCCCTAGGTTTCTATATGTAGCACTCGTTGTGTGTCAAACCCAGGGTCAAGTATGCTACTGTCTCCAGAACATGAAAATGATAGGAGGGAAGAAAGAGAATAGGCATAAAAAGGGAGGTATATATAATTAAGTACTAAAAGATAATGCAGACCATGGGTGCTAGAATTTGCCAGAATCTGTGATCCTGTGTGGAGATCAGGGAAAGCTACATGGATAAGCTAAAATTTTACTTGGGTCTTAAAGAGTAACTATAATTTGTTAAATAGAAAAAAAATAGGAGTACAGTCTAGGCAAAGGCATGGCTACAGGTATGGTTGGAATTTAGTAGACCATTCTGGCTGCAAAGAATTAGGTGAGGGAACAGTGAAGATGTGATTATGTAAAACCTTGACTATCAGCTATAGGCGTTTGAAAGTTACACAGTGAGGTATGGAAAGCCATTGAAAGTTTCCAAGCAAGAGAGATTAAATGATTAAAATAGGAGGATTATTTTATTTTATTATATATTTTTTGCTTTACGTTCAAGTGTAGACATGCAAAGGATTATTTTAGAATCCATATGTAGAGTGCCCAAAAGGAAAAGCTTATTTCAGGGAGACAGAATAGAAAGGTCTCGCAAAACGTAGGAGTAAAGTGTGAAGGGGCCAAATGAGGTCGGTTGTAATAAGAGTGGAAAGAAAAAGCCTAGGATGTTTCAGCAGAGGGCAAAGCTTTGGTGCTACCTGGCATAGGGTTTCTTTCTGCTTATTTATTGATAGTGATAAGCTTTTGCCCATTTTTCTGTTGAATTATTTACCATTTTTGTGTTGATTTGTAGGAGTTTGTTTAAACACATAAGTGCTTTTGGATAAAATACTTACATTCAAAGTAATTAACTGGCACTGTTTGTCCAAGAGATGGGACGGATAGGAAGTTAAGCTTCCAGGAGATGCCTCATCATTTGTGCCAGTGGCCCCGCATTGTTTCTTGGTGAATTGTGCAAACTGGGAAGCTGATAGCTCTGGAAATAAGAAAGCAGGTGTTATTTTCTGTAACTGAATATCCCCAACAAGGTTGCCATGATTCTTTTATTTATCCTGTTCATTTTTGTCCTACCTATTCAAGGATATAAACTGTGTTTCTTCACAGAAATTTCCAAGGAAACTATATTTCGTACATTGATGGAAATGTATGGAAAGCATACATTTGGACCGAGAAACTGTGAGTATATTCTCTCCAAATTTGACAAAAAACTAACTGCATTGTAAGATCCTTCTTGGTCCAGAATTTTGAGGTCTGAGAAATTTCTCCTTCATACCCGAAATCAGCCACTGTTGATGGCAATCCTATGATTATTTAAAAATTAAATTTGGTAGGCTCTCTTTAAAATAAGAGGCAATTTAAATTTATTTTCTATCACACAAATAATACATGGTTATATTCCTTTTTGTCCTCTTTTTTTTTTTTTTTTTTTTTTTTCAGAGACAGGGTTTTAATTTGTCCCCGGGCTGGAGTGCAGTGGCACAATCACATCTCACTGCAGCCTTCACCTCCCAGGCTCAAGTGATCCTCCCACCTCAGCCTCCCAAGTAGCTGGGACCACAGGTGCATGCCACCACGCCCACCTAATTTTGTATTTTTTTTGTAGAGACAGGGTCTTCCTATGTTGCTTAGTCTGATCTTGAACTCCTTGGCTCAAGTGATCCTCCCACTTGACCTCTTAAAGTGCTCATATTACAGGCGTGAGCCACCACCCCTGGTCCATGATTCTATTTTTAATGTATAAAAATGTAGTAACAGGTATAACAAAAACCCTCCTTGTGCCCTACTCCCTCATCCCTGAGGCAGTGCTACTCTGCATTTAGTGTACATCCTTCCAGACTTTTTCCCATTTGCCTACATACATATTTACAGAAAGCAAAATAGATTTGTTGTGTGGTTTTAAAATTTTTTTTTATTTACATAAATGGTAACATCTTGCAACTTGATTCTTTCACTTCATAATATGCCTTAGATTTGTTTCCTTCCCAGTACTCAGAGGGTGACCCCATTCATTTAAACTCCTGCATCATCCATAGTCTGGATGCATCCTAGTTTATTTAATAATTCCCCCATTGATGAATGCTTAGTTTAGTTTTATTGTTACATACATTGCTGAAATGAAATCCCTGTACATGCTTCTTTGTCAACATGGGCAAGTATTCCTGTAGAATAGATATCTAGAAATGGAATTGTTGGGGTGAAGACTATGTAGATATAAAATTTTAATTGCCCTCAAAAATGTCCCAACTTACTCTATTGTCAGGAGAAGATGACAGCATTCATATCCCCACACCTTTCACCACTGGGTATTCTCCAACTTTTTGTTGAAGTTATGCATGAATAAAAGGGATTCCATCTAAATTTGAATTTTTCTGATTACTCATGAATTTAATTAAATGTCTTTATATGTTTATAGAGCATTTGTGTTTCTTCTCTGAGTTTTCTGGCCTTTGTTCATTCTCCTTTTGAATCGTTTTATAATTTTCTTACTGATTTGTAGAAAGAACTGGTTTAGACACAAATAATTTTGGAAAAAATGCTTACATTCGAAGTAACTGGCATTTTTCACAACAGTTTGTGTGTCACATCATTAGTTCAACGTATATAGACAAGTCATGCATGAGTTCTTTTTTTTTTTTTTTTTTTTTTTTTGAGGCGGAGTCTTCACTCTGTCGCCCAGGCTGGAGTGCAGTGGCACCATCTCGGCTCACTGCAAGCTCCGCCTCCCGGGTTCGCGCCATTCTCCTGCCTCAGCCTCCCGAGTAGCTGGGACTGCAGGCGCCTGCCACTGCGCCCGGCTAATTTTTTGTATTTTTTAGTAGAGACGGGGTTTCACCGTGTTAGCCAGGCTGGTCTCGATCTCCTGACCTCGTGATCCGCCCGCCTCAGCCTCCCAAAGTGCGGGGATTACAGGCGTGAGCCACCACGCCCGGCCTGCATGAGTTCTAAATTAAAAATAAAACACATGCTAGGCGCGGTGGGTCATGCCTGTAATCCCAGCACCTTGGGAGGCCGAGGTCGGCGGATCACCTTAGGTCAGGAGTTTGAGACCAGCCTGGCCTATGGGGCAAAAACCCGTCTCTACTAAAAATACAAAAATTAGCCAAGCTTGGTGGTGGGTGCCTGTGATCCCATCTACTTGGGAAGCTGAGGCAGGAGAATTGCTTTATTTAGTTTTGAAATGAAAATGAAATGAAATGAAATGAAAGCAGAGCAGATACCACCGTCTTAAAATGATCATGACCCAGCTTTCCCCCACATGCAGGACATAGTCCTGTGCGGCAAATAGTTGTACTTTGCATTTTAATCTAGAAATAACTTGTTCATTTTCCAGAATTCTCAATGAAAATTATTTGACTGAATTACATAAGGATTCATTTGAAGGCCTGCTATCCCTCCAGTATTTGTAAGTTAGTTAATCACATTTATGAGTTTTTAGTCATATAATCTGTAAAATGAATAAGGGGTTCAAATTAGATAATCTCTAAGATTTCTTCCAGCAACAAAATTCTGCAATTCTGTAAGTTTGTATAGAGTCTCAGCCCATCTCTAGCATTAGTTACCTCCTATGCATTTTTAGTTTTTTAATTCCATAGACAAAATACAGACAGAAAAAAATGTCACATGGTAAGAAGATCTGAGCAGTGACTGACACCCGTATGAACCTTGTTTTATAAGTGTTCACACACCATCTTCTTCTATTCAGTCTACAACCAATAGATAAAATCTAATGTATGGTCTATTTTTAAATAGCCCATTAAGTTAAGATTTTTGCATTTTTAAAGGACTGTGAAAGAAAAAGAAAAGAACCAAAGAGAAATATGTGAGAGAGATCACATGTGGCCCAGAAAGCCTAAAATATTTACTGTCTGACCTTCACAAAAAAGAGATTTGAAAAAGTTGGTTGAGTAGGATGAAAGGAATTAAAGTTAACTTCAGATTGTTGCCTAAAGGAGAAGATACAGACCATCTACATTCATTTGTACATCATTAATCCAGAATTTTTTGGTAATTTAAGGGGAATTAAATTAATATTTAAATATTAAAAATCAGCTGAATTATATAGATAATATTATCAAGAATATTAAGCCCCCAAGAGAATAGACTGGTATTAAGGATTTCATTTCAGGAATTGTTATATGAAAACAGATGTTTAAAATGGTGGTTAAGTGGTAGAGCTAGAAATGTTTACACTCAGAAGTATACCAGAAATGCCCCTAACTCTTCACTAATTACAAAATAACTATCTCCCCAGCCCTGTTACCAAGAAAGGGATACCCGCATAGTATTTCTGTCTGTTTAGAGACAAGAAGATACTATGTTCATTGCTATGAAAGCTTGATTCCTATCCTTTGTCTCCCTTCCTAAACTATCCTGCACACAGTCAGAGAAGTGTGTATGTCATTAATCCTTGTTAAGCTCATTAGTGATGCTCTTTGTGCAAACAGATTCTTTCAATGTAGAAGGATTAAGGAAAGTGAGTGTAAAGACCCTCAAGTGGATGCCAAAGTGCTACAGAGGCCATGAAATGATAAAACTACATTTCCTTTAAAATAGTCATTTTCCTTCTACTCACTCCCCCAGCTATTCATTTATTTTACAAATATTTGAATTTGCTTTATTTCCAAGTGTCAGTTTTAAACATGGTGGGTGATGCAGATGAGCAAGACCTAGTCCATGCTTGCAAGGAGTTTATGCTCAGAAGAAATGGGATAAAAAAATAACTACATTAAAAAGAACAAATGGGTGTGGGCACTAGGAGGGATATATTGTTTCTGCAGCATAGGAGGGATAAATTATTTCTGGAGCACAGAAGAGGGGAAAATGCCTTCAATCTGGACCCAGGAGGATGTTACTAGAACAATGCCATTTGAAATAGGACTTTGAAGGGCCATTGTGTAATATCAGACAGACATCTTGGGGAAAATAATCTCAACTTGCAAAAGGAAAAGGGAAGAAGGGCAAAACACAGGAAAGTATTCCAGGAATACCATGAGTACCTGTAGAGTACAAGGAGGGAGAGTAGGAAATTGGAGCCAGATCTTCTAGGGCTTTGAATGCCCTGCTGAGGAGCCATCATGGGGAACCGTGTTACCGCAGCAGTGCTGTAGATAGATCTGCATCACAATCCCTGAGAGGGCGCGTTAGAACTCAGTTCCAGACTCCGCCCTCGTGGTTACTGATTCAGTTGGTCTAGAGTGGGACCAAGAATTTGCATCTTCAATAATTTCCCAGGAAATGCTGGTCTTTGCAAACCACTTGTGGAGAGTTTATCTGATGACTGTGTGCAGGATAGTTTAGGAAGGGAGAGACTAGAGATGGAGACATCAGCCAGACAGCGTTACACCATCCAGGTAAAGAGGGAGGGACCAGTCCCATCACTGTGTAACTGAAGAAATTGCTTTCATGAAATATAAAGCAATATAAAACCAAAAATGAATTTCTATTATGATAGAAATTCTATTAATATGATTTGAATTAGTTCAAAGTTATGTATTAGGTAAAGGGGTAATTTCCTTTCAAATGATGTGAAAGGATGTCCTTTATTTCTTCTGATATTGAACTGGCTTAGGAAAACAGACCTAAACTAGGAAGGTGTATAAATGTGAGGCTATTTTTTTTTTGATATGGAGTCTCGCTCTGCTGCCCAGGCTGGAGTGCAGTGGTGCAGTCTCGGCTCACTGCAAGCTCCAACTCCCGGGTTTATGCCTTTTTCCTGCCTCAACCTCCCAAGCAGCTGGTACTACAGGTGCCTGCCATCAGACCCAGCTAATTTTTTGTATTTTTTAGTAGGGACGGGGTTTCACCATGTTAGCCAGGATGGTTTCAATCTCCTGACCTCAGGATCCGCCAGCCTTGGCCTCCCAAAGTGCTGGGATTACAGACGTGAGCCACCATGCCCGGCCCGACTATTTTTTTTAATATTAGAAATTATATATAGAGATAAAAACTTTGAGCTCATAATCTAGGATTTGATGAGACTACTAAAGGGCATCTAATCAAGTCTACTGCTCTCAGGAAAAATTAGTTCCAAAATCTATTAAGTTGTATATTTATTAAAACCATGAATGTGAGACTCTAGGAGAGGTATGGGCAGGGTTAGGGGCTCTGGAAAGTTCAAATAGAAGTCCAAACGTTTAGAGTTGAGATGAAAAATGTGTATTCAATGTTATTCTACACTATTGCTATTATTCATACTAGTCGACATTTAATAACTAATCAAGGCGATATTTTCCTTTTGCTTTTCCTAGAGATTTATCCTGCAATAAAATACAGTCTATTGAAAGACGTACATTTGAACCACTACCATTTTTGCAGTTTATGTAAGTTACAAATATAACTTTATTACATTTGGAATTTTTATAAAACTTAATTATAAACCTCTTTGCTATTCATTTTGAAATATGATTAAAGTTTTACCAGTAGAAAGCTACTAAAATTATAGAGCAAATCCTTTTTGTCTCTAGCAAGGATTAGTGTGAGAATTATGACACAGATCATAGTGAATCATCAGAGAGCAGTGGTTCTCAGCTGGTGTGATTTTGTACTCAGGTGGCATTTGGTAATGTCCAGAGACAGTTTTGGTTGACAAAACTGTGGGTGTGCTCCTGGCATCTGGTGGGCAAAGGCCAGAGATGCTGCTCAACATCCTCCAAGGTATAAAACAAACCCCCACGGCAAAGAGTTATAGAGTCCAAAATGTCGATGGCACTGAAGTTGTGAAATCCTGTTCTAGAGAAATAAAGATCACTTCACACAGGTATTTACTGAGCATTCACTGTTTTGTAGCTAATGCACCACATGTGCAATATTAAAGTATAAATCATAAGCCAGAATCTTCCACAGTGAGATTTCCTTAGTGCGTACAGGAAGTATTGAGGTTATGTTCCATCCTATGTAAATTAGAATCATGGCAAATGATAAATGTTCTGAAATAATTTTTTTTTTCCTTTGGCTTGTGTGTGTTTTTGTTTGTTTGTTTTTTTTTTTTTTTTTTAGAAATCTTGGTTGCAATTTACTCACAGAACTGAGCTTTGGAACATTTCAGGCCTGGCATGGAATGCAGTTTTTATACAAGTTGTAAGTGAAATAGAAGATGAATACATGTAAAGAACTATTTATGTATAAAAACTCATACAATTATTGGTTAGCTCTGTATAAGCACATTATGAACTCTGAAAAGTATGTCTTAAGATCCATTCATTTTTCTCAAATGGGGAAACTAAGGTACAAAGAGGCCAAGAGACGTACATAGCTTATATATGACCTGCTCTGCTTGTCCTAGTTCTGACCTATGCATGGGCAAGAAAAGGCTTCAAAGAAGTGACCCTCAACTTAGTCTTTTTGCTGGGCTCAGGCCTGTAATCCTAGAACTTTGGGAGCCAAGGCAGGCAGATCACCTGAGGTCAGGAATTCAACACCAGCCTGGCCAACATAGTGAAACCCTGTAACTACTAAAAATACAAGAAAATTAGCCGGGTGTGGTGGTGCAGTTTTTTGCTCCCTGGAGGACTTTGTGTTAAGCTTCCTTCCTTGCAGCTAAATGTTGCAGACATTTAAGCAGTTAGAAACTCTGCATATGAGCAGGAATCAAAGTTAAATCCAAAGTGTAGGGCCGGGCGTGGCAGCTCACACCTGTAATCCCAGTACCTTCGGAGGCCAAGGTGGGAGGATCACTTGAGGTCAGGAGTTTGAGACCAGCCTGGCCAACATGGCAAAACCCCGTCTCTACTAAAAATACAAAAATTAGCAGGTCTTGGTGGCAGGCGCCTGTGATCCCAGCTATCGGGAGTCCAAGGCACAAGAATGACTTGAACCTGGGAGGTGAAAGTTGCAGTGAGCCGAGATTGTGCCACCGCACTCCAACCTGCCCACCAGGCTGGTCTTGAACTCCAGTGATCTCAGGTGATCCGCCCACCTCAGCCTCCCAAAGTGCTGGGGTTACAGGTGTGAGCCACCATGTCTGGCCAAGATGCTTTTTATGTTAAGCTATCGTGCAAAAAAAATTTTTTTGTAAAGAAAATACATCACTTTATCTTAATCCCATATACGTTCTTGACTACTCTTCTACCATAAGTGCAAAAATTCTATGATTTCTCTGTAGAACATACCCAGCAAATCAGAGTGGGTATATTCAATGGCCTGAAGGGGACTTTAGACTCAAGGTGAAGATTCTCCTCGACATCTGACTTTAGAAAAGACTTTCCACCTCTCTTGTGGTTCAGAAATCTAGTTTCACACAGTTCATTTTGAGGTAGAGGGAGGCATTCAGGATGTATCTAAACTAGAGCAGCAGTTTCTGCAGATGCTCCTCTCTGTCCTCATTAATTTGCTGATGCCTGACTTAGGAAAAGGACACTGAGGGTCTCTTTCTCTTTTGCCCTCACACCAGAGAACAGGCTCATTAGGTCCCTCCACCAACAGGTTTAGGGAGCATCAATACAAATGGCTTAAACTCACCACCTTTACTAAGCACTTTATAACACTGGGAGTCCCTCATAAAAATCTGGTGGCCAGGAGCGGTGGCTCATGCCTGTAATTCCAGCACTTTGGAAGGCTGAGGTGGGTGGATCACCTGAGGTCAGGGGTTCAAGACCAGCCTGACCAACATGGTGAAACCCCGTCTCTACTAAAAATACAAAAATTAGCTGTGCATGTTGTTGGGCACCTGTAATCCCAGCTACTCAGGAGGCTGAGGCAGGAGAATCACTTGAACCCAGGAGGCAGAGGTTGCAGTAGCCGAGATCGCACTATTGCACTGCAGCCGGGGCGACAGAGTGAGACTCTGTCTCAAATCATCATCATCATCATCATCATCATCATCATCATCATCATCATCTAGCCAGCTTCACTACAATTATGTAGGAAACGCCAGGAAAACACTGGAATCACAGTTGATAAAAATTAATGAATTCACTCAAAAGCATTCACTGAGTGCCATGTCCGTTTGTGCCAGGTACTCTACTAAGCGCCAGGGGTAAAAAATCCATCTCAAAGACACACCAAGATGAGGACTTTGTCCCCAAGGGACTTTCATTCCTCGAGGAGGAAGCGGCTGCTGATGGGAAACATACGAGAGCCATGTGGGGATCTGTACAGCAGGGTGACCAGGAGAGGACAAAGCAGGAATGGGTGGTGGGTAAGAAAGACTTGAGGAGACACTAACTTGCTTATCTCGAGTTTCTGTGTTCGTCTTAACAGAAAAGGGCATTTGCTTCATGGTGATGAAAAAATCAGAGCCAGCTGATACTGGAAATTAATACTCATTTCATATAAACAGAATAGAGCTGAACCCTTCAAACTAAGTCACAGTTACTTTCAGAGATTGGCACAAGGGTCTCAACACACCAAGTGTGTTAGGGGCTGGGCTCCTTTGTTTGGGTCAAATCTTTCTGGTAAACAAAGCTACACTGCAGAGTCATATTTGGCACATGTGACCTATAGGCCCATTGCATTTCTTTCCAAAGGCAAGTTGCCAAGGGAAGGTGCCAGTAATTTTATGACCAGTATGACACCATTTTGTGGTGTTTGTAAGTTGAAACAATATATTTCCCGGCATTACATAAGTTTGTAAAAAACAAACAACAAAAAGAGGCCCCAGCTGTGGTTGCTGGATGATGAATTGAATAGAGCCTAAGCTTCAGAGCTTCTCACTTGCACAGGCCCTTCCAAGGTCCTGGGAGGGCCCCTGGAAATTTTTGTATTCATAATTTATGTTTTGACTAGATAAGGTTCAGGCCCCACAAAATCCTGAAATCATCCCTGGGTTCCAATAGTTACAGCATAGTAAATCTCTTGAATAAAGCCTCTATGTTATTGATACTGACTGGCCAGGTTAGCAGTGTGATAGGGTCAGTCCATTTTGAATCTGAAATCCATCTCAAAGACAAACCAAGAGCTTATTAGTGGACTTAACTGGGTTCTGCTGGCCCAAGCGCAGTAAAGCCAAACACCCATATCGAGGTTCTGCATTGGGGAAAGGAGGACATTTATTTGCAGGGCATCCAAGCAAGAAGGACCAGGCAGCTATCAAAGTCCCCCTCTGAATGGGGGCAGTAATCTTATCTCTTACAGATGAAATCATGAATGAAATGGTTTATGGAAAAGCAGCAATGGTTGATAATTCTAAATGTTAAGTAAGTTTATATTTTTTCCCTGAGTTTAAAGTGCTTCTCCTTCATTCCCATACACAGGTCCAGACTGATGGCTTATTTTTTAAAATTCTCTTAGTCACTTCATTGGTTCTAACAATAATTTTAGAAACTGGATGACTTTGCAGTGTAGAAAGGCTATACTTTATTCCGATAGAGCACACTCACATATTGGCTTGTCTGTGGCTCATCAATATCATGCCAAGAATGTAAGCCCTAAGAGAGAATCAGAGCAAAATCCAGGCTTTATCCCTATTGAATTATTTATCCCACTATTAGAATATTAGTGAGGTAGGTGTGGCCACCCCGTGATGGCAAATTGAGCTTCGTTCACAAACATGGCTTGTTGTGCCCCCCAGTCTACTGACATCAGCTTCCTTTACACAGCGGTAGATGCACAGAAGTGTGCGCAGTTGAGGATGTTGTCATCATGCTTTGGTATGTATTGGAACCCTGGCAGCTGCTTCTCGGATTCAGAGAGGCGTAAACATTACAGATGAAAAGAACAACTGGCGTCTGTCCTTTGGGGTGATTTAGGGTGGCTGTTTAAATTTGTAATGGTTTAAAAGTCTTGAGATTGTCACACGTAGCAACTTATACTTTTCTTCTCAGCTGCAGCTTATTCTTCTCACCTGTGTAACAAGCTGTCTTCTCTTCTCACAAAAGCTCAGCATTTCTTCCTCTGCCCCATAGCATTTTTTCAGTACTTACATTTACTAGGTCCTGTTTAGGTTGTAGGCACCTAAGTACTTATACAAGTGAGATAACATGTCCGAAGTTCTTAGAACAGTGCTTGGCATATGGTAAATGCTCCATACGTGTTACCTCCTATGATATCTCACTTTCATTTTTCCAACAACTCTTGCAATGCAGTTATTATCATCATTTCTATTTTGCAGATGAGGAAGTTGAAACTCAGAGACGCTAGGTAATTTGCTTAGGTTCACATGGCTAATAAATGGCAGAACCACTTACAAACTTTGCAAGTAATTTTCGATGCAGCTCTTAGTTCCCCTGTAATAGGAGCTGAATGATGTCAGTTTGGCTTTGTGTGCATTGTATCTTACTTTCGAACTTGAATAGGATTTTTAGAGCAGTGAGCTCCGTTTCCCTCTGAGAATCCCATGCTTCCGGAGCTCCTGGCCGTACCAGCTCTGGGCATCCCCAGGGTTCATGCTCACTAGTCAGTGCTGGTGTGACATGACGGCTGAGCACCGGCACTGTGTCCAGCGCATTGCTAGGCACTATACACATGCTCTTTCATTGCTTCCTCAAACTGCCTTGTGCTGTAAATGCTACCCAGAAAGGCTCATGTTCATTACTCGAGTCACTTCACCAGAAAGTGACAGAGCCAGAATTCCAACCCAGGTCTGCAGATTCCAGGTCCCTTGCTTCTCCTGTTGTTCCTCATTTTCAGGGAGTCTTCTTCAAGGTTATTTTCAGGACTTTGATTAAGATATAGGCTCACAGCTCGGCATGGTGGCTCATGCCTGTAATCCCAGCACTTTGGGAGGCCGAGGTGGGTGGATCACTTGAGCTCAGGAGTTCAAGACCAGCCTGGCCAACATGGTAAAACCCCGTCTCTACTAAAAATACAAAAACTAACTGGGCATGGGGACGGGCAACTATAATCCCAGCTACTCTGAAGGCTGAGGCAGGAGAATCACTTGAATCCAGGAGGTGGAGGTGGCAGTGAGCCAAGATCACACCATTGCACTCCAGCCTGGGCAACAGAGTGAGACTTCGTCTCAAAAAAAAAAAAAAAAGCTCACCATTTCAGATTCTCTAGACTTTGCTCCTGAGAAAGGGTTTACGTGATGCAGTTCGAGGTCTTGTATTGACCAGCTTGGTGTGGGGACATGTGTTTTCATGACCCATGAACCTATATAGATGAGTAAAGAGGTTACTTTCTCCCCAAGTACATCACACATATTGGATGAGGGTCTAGGTCATCTGCTTATTTCTTTGACTACCTTCCTCCATGGAACCAGTTTTCCCTGACTGCCTTGGGATTCTAGCATAGATCATTTTGGAGTTTGTCATTTAAATTTGGTTTCATGGCCGCTTTGGACATTTTTTCAGCTAACGCTGTTAGGATTTCAGTACATTTAAGACAGTGATGACATGCTCCAGTCCTTTCATCTCTGTCTCCTCAGTTAATAGAAAGGAAACGTAGCCCATCTGTCTGGACCTGAACAGAAGAATTTGGAGAAAAAAATAAAAATAGAAAACAGGCAAGAAATGTTCCCTTATTTTGTGAGCTACCTTTATTCTGTCCCATTGTTCTACAGTAAAAGGCTTGTACAAAAATATTTCAGTTTTCCTAATCTAATAAGGCATATTTAAAAAAATTATTTAGAGCAATACTTCTTAAACTTTGACTCTGAGACTGTCTTTGAGACCAAAAAAAGCTTGCCACATTTTACTCCCATAAAGATACCAAAAAGGCGATGGACTGGGAGTCAGTGCACCTTAGTTTAATGTGTAAAATGAAAGACTTGAACCGGAAATGGAAATGATCATCTACTGTGAATCTAAAAACAGTTAAGGCGCTGTGGCTCACGCTGGTAATCCCAGCATTTTAGGAGGCCAAGATGGGCGGATTGCTTGAGCCCCAGGAGTTCAAGATCAGCCTGGGTAACAAAGTGAGACCCCGATCTCTACTAAAGACTTTTTAAAAGTGGAAACATAAATATAAATAAATAAAAACATTCATATCATTTGGTTTGTGGAAAAGAGTTGCTGTAGAGTCCTCAAACTTCAGCCATTGAGCAAGTTCCCACTCAGTCTCTCCATGGCCCAGGCACCACCTTAGTCAAGAAAAGAATGCCTTAGAACAGGAGAAATATAGGAGAATATCGAGTGGCCCTATATTTTAATTTCATTAGGGACAAATGCAAACATCCTAAGGTCAGTTGGAGAAGAGCTTCCTACTTCAGAGGTAATGCTGAGCTTAAGGCTATGGATGAGCTGTCAAGAAAGATGGAAGGTTGGAGAGTGAGATAATTTTGGTGGAAAGATAACAAACTTGGCTAAGTTGTTTTGGCTACATATTGCTTTGTAGTCATTATTATTTTTTTTTGTTTTTTTGTTTTTTTGTTTTTTTTTTTTTTGAGACGGAGTCTCGCTCTGTAGCCCAGGCTGGAGTGCAGTGGCCGGATCTCAGCTCACTGCAAGCTCCGCCTCCCGGGTTCACGCCATTCTCCGGCCTCAGCCTCCCGAGTAGCTGGGACTACAGGCGCTGCCACCTCGCCCGGCTATTTTTTGTATTTCTTAGTAGAGACGGGGTTTCACCGTGTTAGCCAGGATGGTCTCGATCTTCTGACCTCGTGATCTGCCCATCTCGGCCTCCCAAAGTGCTGGGATTACAGGCTTGAGCCACCGCGCCCGGCCTATTATTATTATTTTTTAATAGAAACAGGGTCTCACTATGTTATTCAGGCTAGTCTCAAACTCCTGGGCTCAAGCTGTCCTTCTACTTCGGCCTCCCAAAGTGCTGAGATACAGGCTTGAGTTGCTGTGCCCAGCCTACATTCATTTTTAATAGCTGGGAGGAAAGTGGGCAGGGGAAGATAGAGAAAGAGGGGGTAGCCGACTTGAACAAAGCCCACCATTGGTCTTACAGGTTTTCATGCCAAAAAAAAGTACGAAGGGTATTTAAAGCCCTAGTTTGAGAATCCATACTTAACCAGTCATGTGGCACTCACATTCTTTCTTTCTCTTTGTAACATCATCTTATTGAATATTAGTGTTACAGAACAAGTTAATGGCACTGAAAAACCATCTGGAATAGGAAGAGAAGGGGGATCACAAGGCAGGACGACTGTGTGGCTCCCGGCCTCGCCACTGACTCACTCTGACCGTGGTCAAGGGAGAGTGAGTCTTCACTCCTCTTTTTTCATCTGCCAGCATGTTTGTTCTCCTGGCACCTGGTGTTCTATACGATACAACATGCTTCTTTGTGTTAAATTGAGACATGATCCACATACCATCAACGCAGTATTAGAAAGTGGACAATTCAGTGGTGGTTAGTACATTCACAAGGTTGTATGGCAAACAACCACCATTATCTAACCCCAGAACATTTTCATCTTTCTGAAAAGAAACATGGTACCCATTAGCCATCACTCCCCATTGCTGTCTTCCCTCAGGTCCAGGTAAGTACTAATCTACTTTGAGTCCCTGTGGATTTGCCTATTCTAGATCTTTCATATAAATGAATCATACAGTATGTGGCCTTCTGTGTCTGGTTTCTTTTCACAAAGCATGTTGTTTCTAAGGTCCTCCCATGCTGCAGCATGTATCATTCCTTTGCAAGGCTGAGTGATATTCCATTGTATGGAGCCATCACTGTATCAGTTCATCCATTCATCACTTAGTGGACATTTGGGTTGTTTCTACTTTATTCTGGCATTTATGAATAATGCTGCTGTGGACATGCGTGTACTCGTTTTTGTGTGGACATGTTTTTAATTCTAGGGTGCATCCCTAGCAGAATTGCTAGATCATAGGGCAGCTCCTACGTTTAACTTTTTGAGGACCTGTCAAACTGTTTTCCACAGTGGCTGCTCAGTTTTACACTTCCACATGCAATGTTTGAGGGTTTCAGTTTCTCCATGTCTTTGTCAACACTGTCATTTTCTATCTCTTCAAATTATAGCCATCCCAGTGAGTGTAAAGTAGTATCTAGTATCTCGCTGTGGTTTTTGATGGATATTTCCCTAATGATTTAAGACATTGAACATTTTTTATGTGCATATGGGCCATTTATGTATCTTCTTTGAAGAAATATTCAAATCCTCTCCCTGTTTGTCTTTTTATTGAATTACAGGAATTCGGTATATCTTCGGGACACTCTGGATATTAGACCTTAACAGATAATTTGCCTGTATTTTCTCTCATCCTGTGAGTTCTGTGACTTTCTTGACAGTGTCCTTTGATGCACAAAAGTTTTTAATTTTCATAAAATCTAATTTATTTTTCTTTTGGTTGTTTGTACTTTTGGTGTCATGTTTGTGTATAAAATGTCTTATTCTTCTTTAAGAAGGTTCAGGGTTTGGTTTTAAATCAGGCTGTGTACCTTTCATCAGTCTGACATTCCTTTCACCATGTCAGGCTGCCTTCAGCTAGTAATAGTTCATTAAATTCAAAAGACAAAATTGTTTTAAAAGAAAAATAATCAGTTTGGAGAAGAAAAAACTGTTGTCTAATTTAGGGTCATGAGATTTACTAACCATGTTTTCGTCTAAGAGTCTTATCATTTTGGCTCTTACATTTAGGTATTTGACATATTTTGCATTAATTTTTATAATCGTGTGAGGTGTAGGGGGTCTACCTTCATTATTTTGCCACATAGATGTTCAGTTGTTCCACCACCATTTAAAAAAAAAATTATCCACATTGAATTGTTTTAGCACCCTTGTCAAAAATCAATTTGCCATAAATGCGAGGGTTTATTTCTGGGTTGTCAATTCTATTCTGTTGATTTATTTGTCTGTCCACATTCCAGTATCACACTGTGATTGCTGTAGATTTGATTTGGGTTTTGAAATTGGGACATTTGAGTCTTCCCACTTTGTTATTTTGCAAGATTATTTTGCTATTTTGGGTGCCTTAAATTGCCATAGAATTTTAGAACTAGCTTGTCACTTTCTGGAAAGAAGCCAGCTAGGATTTTGATAAGAATTGTGCTGACAATAGCAAAGACATGTAATCAACCTAAATGTCCAACCTAAATGCTATGTTATTCCTATTCCAATACTTTGCAATATATGCAGCTTTTTAGAAAGAGGATGTGTTAGCAGGGCGCAGTGGTTCACGCCTGTAATACCAGCACTTTGGGAGGCCGAGGCAGGCGGATGGCCTGAGGTCAGGAGTTAGAGACCAGCCTGGCCAACATGGTGAAACCCTGTGTCTACTAAAAGTACAAAAATTAGCGGGTCTGGTGGTGGGTGCCCATAATCCCAGCTACTCGGGAGGCTGAGGCAGGAGAATCACTTGAACCCGGGAGGTGGAGGTTGCAGTAAGCCAAGGTCACGCCACTGCACTCAAGCCTGGGCGATAGAGCGAGACTCCAATGGAGACGGGTTTCAGCATGTTGATCAGGCTGGTCTCAAACTCTTGACCTCAGATGATCTGCTTGCTTCAGCCTCCCAAAGTGCTGGGATTACGGGTGTGAGTCAGCATGCCTGGCCAATAAATGAAAACTTTAAGTAAAAAAAAAATTGTAGTGAAACCATAGGTCAATTTGGAGAATTGCGGTATTATTATGTGATCCATGAATACAGAATACTCTGTTGAATTTGGTTTGCCAGATTTTGTCAAGCATTTTTCCATCTATATTCATAAGAAATACTGGTCTGTAATTTTTTGTGTGTGATGTCTTTAGTTTAGATACCAGGGTACTATCACCCTCATAGAATAAGTTAGGAAATGTTCTCTTCTCATCTATATTTTGAAAGACTTTATGAAGGATCCGTGTTAATTCTTCTTTAAGTATTTGGTAGATTCACCAGTGAAGCTGCCTGCTGGTCTTCAGCTTTTCTTTGTGGAAGGTTTTTTGATTACTACCTCAATCTCTTTACTTGACGTAGGTCTGTCTATTCAGATTTTCTGTTTTTTCTAAAGTCAGTTTCAGTAGTTTATATCTTTATGGTAATGTGTCTATTTCATCCAGATTATCTAATTATTAGCATATATTATTTATATATATAATCCTTTTTATTCATATTATAATCCTTGTTATGTCTCTAAGAACAATAGTAATGTTCCCTCTTTCATTCCTAATTTTAATAATTTGGTCTTCTGTATTTGTGCAGTACAGTGGCTCACGCCTGTCATCCTAGCACTTTGGGAGGCTGTGGTGGGAGGATGGCTTCAGCCTAGGTTGAAGGCCAGCCGGGGCAACATACTGAGACCTCATCTCTACAAAAAAATTTAAAAATTAGCTGAGTGTGGTGGCACACGCCTGTAGTCACAACTACTCAGGTAGCTAAGGCAGGAGGATCACTTGAGGCCGTGAGGTCGGGGCTGCAGTGAGCCATGATTGTGCCACTGCACTCCAGCCTGGGAAACAGAGTGAAACCCTGTCTTGAAAAATGCAAAATAAAAAAACAAAATGTTTGTGGCCAGATGCAGTGGTGCATACCTATAATCCCAGTACTTTGGAAGGCCAAGGAAGGAGGATTGCTTGAGGCCAGGAGTTTGAGACCAGCCTGGGCAACATAGTGAGACCCTATCTCTAAAATTTTTTTTACAATTAGCCGAGTGTGGTAGTGCACACCTGTGGTCTCAGCTACATCTTAATTTTATAACATTGTAGTTCAGATTAATACCAACTTTGTTTCAATAGTATATAAAAACTTTGCTTCTCTAAGGCTCCACTCTCACCCCCTCCTTTATCCTGTTATTGTCACACATTACATCTTTATACACTTTATGTTCATCAACTAGATTTATAATTATTGCATTATGTAAGTATCTTTTTCTTATTTTTTTTCTTTATTTTGGGACAGAGTCTTGCTCTGTTGCCCAGGCTGGAGTGCAGTGGCACAGTTTTGACCCACTGCAACCTCTGCCTCCCAGGTTCAAGCGATTCTAGTGCCTCAGCCTCCTGAGTAGCTGGGACTGCAGGCACGTAACACCATGCCTGGCTAATTTTTGTATTTTCAGTAGAGACAGGGTTTCACCATGTTTCCCAGGCTGGTCTCAAACTCTTGACCTCAAGTGATCCTCCAGCCTCAGCCTCCCAAAGTGCTGGGATTACAGGCTGAGCCACTGCGCCCGGCCAGTGCTTTTTATTTCTTTTTCACGTTAGTACTTCTTATAGGGCAGGTCTTTTGGCAACAAAGTCTCTCACTTTTTATTTATCTAGAATATCTTAATTTCTCTTTTATTTCAAAGGTAGTTTTGCCGGGTATAGAATTATTGGTTGACAGTTTCTTCAGCACTTTGAATATGCCATTTCATTGCCTTTTGTCCTCCACTGTTGTGTGTGGTTGTTTTGTTTTGTTTTCAGACAGGGTCTTCCTCTGTTACCCAGGCTGGAGTGCAGTGGTGCAGCCACTCACCGCTTCCACCTCCCAGGCTCAAGCAATCCTGTCACCTCAGCCTCCTGGGTAGCTGAGACTACAGGCATGCGCCACCACGGCCAGCTTTTTAAAAATTTTTTGTAGAGACAGGGTTTTACTATATTGCCTGTGCTGGTATCCAACTCCTGACTTCAAGCAATTCTTGAGCCTTCAGCCTCCCAAAGTACTGGGATTACAGGTGTGAGCAACCATGCCCAGCACCTCCATTGTTTTTGAAGAGAAATCATCTACTAATCTTACTGAGGATCCCTTGTATGTGATGAGTTGCTTTTCTCTTGCTGCTTTCAAGATATTCTGTCTTTGGCTTCTGTCAGTTTGATTATAGTATGTTAAGATGTGGATCCCTGAGTTCTTCCTACTTGTACTTTCTTGAGCTTCTTGAATACGCAGATTGTCTTTCATACCGTTTGGGAAGTTTGGGGCCATTATTTCTTCAAATGTTCTTTCTCCTTTTTTCTGTTTTTCTTCTCCTTGTGGGATTCTCATTATGTGTATGTTAGTTAGCTTGATGCTGTGTTCCACAAATAGGTCTCTGAGATTCCATTCACTTTCATTCATTTTTGTTTCTGTTCCTCAGAGTAAATAATCTAAATTGACCTTCAAGTTCCCAATTCTTTCTTCTGCCTGCTGTAACGTGCCATTGAGAACCTCTGGTAATTTTTCCATCTCAGTTACCATACTTTCCAACTCTAGAATTTCTATTTGGCTTCTTTTTATGGTTTCTATCTCTTTATTGATATTCTGTATTTGATGAGACATTGCTTTCATACTTTCCTTTAGTTCTCTAGTCTACAGAACTGAATGGTTTCTCTTATCTCTTTGAACATATTTTAAATAGCTGAATTAAATCTTTCTCTAGGCCAGGCATGGTGGCTTGTGCCTATAATCCCAGCACTTTGGGAGGCTGAGGTTGAGGCCAGGAGTGCAAGACCAGCCTGGGCAACTTAGCAAGTCCCCACCTCTACAAAAAAAAATTTTTTTCTGTCTAGTAAGTCTAACATCTGGTCTTTCTTAGGGACAATTTCTGCTTATTTCTCGCCCCCACCACATGTGTGGACCATACTTTGTTTTCTTGCATCTTTCATAAATTTTTGTTGAAAATTGAGTATTTTAAATAATATAATATAGCAATTCTGAAAATCAGATCCATGCTCCCAGGGTTTGGTGTTACTGCTGCTTGTGTTAGTAGTTGCTATTTATTTAGTGACTTTTCTGAACTTCTTCAGTAAAGTCTTGCGTTATATATCATGTGTGGCCACTGAAGTCTCTTCTTGGTTAGCTTACCGATCAGCTAATGATTAAATGGAGGTTTACTTAAATTCTTGGAACTGATAAGTCTCCTAGTTTTTGCCAAGGGGCTCTGTGTACATGTTGGGGCATACCTTCAGCACTCAGCCAGATAGTTTACAGCCATGCCTTAGCTTTCACTTCTTGCTTTTGCAGAACCTCAAGATCAGCCAGGGGTGAGAGTTGATGAACTTAGTAGGTCTTCCCCGACCTGTCAGTTACAGCACGGTTTTAAATCTCTAAAGGCTCACAGGGCACGTGCCTGTATTCCCAGATCTCAGGAGGCAAAGGAAGAAGGATCCTTTGAGTCCAGGAATTCTGGGCTGTAGCGTGCTATGCTGATTGAGTGTCCTCACTAAGTTCAGCATCAGTATGGTGACCTCCCGGGAACAGGAGACCACCGGGTTGCCTAAAAAGGGGTGTACCAGCCCCGTTCGGGAATGGAGCAGGTCGGAACTCCCATGCTGATCACTAGTGGGATCGTGCCTGTGAATAACCACTGCTCTCCAGCCTGGGTAACACAGTGAGTGAGAATGTGTCCCTTAAAAAAAAGTCTCATTGACCATAGACTAATTAACTATTTAATCATGGGAAATGATTAGGGGAAAGACATAAAAAGAGAAACTGTAATTCTCTTTTTTTTGCTCTATCACGCAGGCTGGAGTGCAGTGGCTTGATCTCGGCTCACTGCAACTTCCGCCTCCCGGGTTCAAGCAATTCTCCTGCCTCAGCCTCCCGAACAGCTGGAACTACAGGCAAGCGTGGCGGTGAACTGCTAATGAGAAATTGTAATTCTCATAGAGGTCCTCCCAGAGGAGTAGAAGAAGGTTGAAAGGCATTTCTGTATTTAGTCTTCTCAACATTAAGGCTGGGCCAGTGGCTCACACCAGCACTTTGGGAGGCCAAGGCAGGCGGATCACTTGAGAGCAGGAGTTCAAGACCAGCCTGGCCAACATGATGAAACTCCCATCTCTACTAAAAACACAAAAATTGGTCAGGCATGGTGGTGCATGCCTATAGTCCCAGCTGTTTGGGAGACTGAGGAAGGAGGATTACCTGAGCTTGGGAAGTGGAGGTTGCAGTGAGCCAAGATCATGCCGCTGCACTCCAGCCTGGTCAATGGAGTGAGACCCTGTTTGGGTGAGGAGGGGAGGGGAGAGGAGAAAGGAAGGAAAGAAAATAGAAATAATTAAGGAGGAGGGAAGGAAAAAGAGAGAGAACGAAAAAGAAAAAATGAAGAACGAAAATAAAAATTAGAAAAAAAGTAAGGTTAAAGTAAACCCTTTTCTCATACAGATTAAACACATGAGTTCAAATTACAGCTTTGCTGCTTAATAGCTGGGTGACCTAGGACAAGTTATATAACCTCTCTGTGCCTCAGTTTCCTCATTTAAAAATAGGGCAATAATAATGTCTACCACATAAGGTTATCGTGAGGATTAAATGTGAAATGCTGATCCCAAATACCTGGCAACCCAGTAGATACTCACTGTAATAATTATTATCTGTATAATTTCTGCAGAAGTACAATGATGATTCTTAAAGGCAGATTTTCTTTTATTCCTGTTTCTTTTCTTTTTCTTGTTCACTTTAAAGAATTAAACAGAAAATCGATTCCAGCATTTTGGAATAATAATTTGCATCAAAATCAATTTATTCATTTTATTGACATATAAACAAAATGTCATTTGTTTATTCAATAAACATTTGTTAAATGCCTAATACATTTCAGACATCATGCCAGGCACAGGGATGAGAGGGCATGGTGGCGGGCACCTGTAATCCCAGCTACTCGGGAGGCTGAGGCAGGAGAATTGCTTGAACCCGGGAGGTGGAGATTGCAGTAAGCCGAGATTGCGCCACTGCACTCCAGCCTGAGCGACATAGTGAGACTCCGTATCAAAAAAAAAAAAAAAAAAAAAGTGGTCTCTGTCCTCAAGGAGCTCATAGTCCGGGAGACCGACAAGTGGACAGGTGATTACACGCAATGTAAGAAAGGCTGTGATGTCATAAAAGAAGAAAGTGGGAGTAGGGTTTTGACCAGTTCCTCCTGTTAGATTTGTTCCTTTTTCTTTGGCTATAAAGCAAAAGAATTGGTCCTATGTTTTTTTAACTGTGCAAATTAAACCATAAATTTAAAAAACTTTATAAAGATAAAAGACAAGCAGCCAGCTGCAGTGACTCATGCCTGTAATCCTAACAGTTTGGGAGGCTGAGGCAGGTAGATCACCTGAGGTCAGGAGTTCAAAACCAGCCTGGCCAATATGGTGAAACCCCGTCTCTATTAAAAATACAAAAATTAGCTGGGCGTGGTGGCGGGCACCTGTAATCCCAGCTACTCGGAAGGCTGAGGCAGGACAGGAGAATCGCTTGAACCTCGGAGGCGGAGGTTGCAGCGAGCTGAGATGGAACCATTGCACTCCAGCCTGGGCAACAAGAGCTTGACTCCATCCCCCCCCCCAAAAAAAAAAAAAAAAAAAAGATGAACAACTTGAATTATGGAGGACACTAGAAATACTGTTTTCTACACAGTCAGGGCTTCCTACTAACATAGTCACTTGTAGGTTTTTTGACCTGAAAAGTTCTGTGGCATAGTTTTTCTTTGCTATCCACTTTTTTTCCCTTGTAGTTCTTCCCCTCGTTCTCTCCTCTACTTCTAGAGACCTGGGTAGTTCCCTGAGGAGTAGTGCTTTACAGAGTCTAATGGTGATTTATTAGGTATAAACAGAAAACATTTTTTTCTTTTTTACCTACAAGTTCTATAGCAAAAAATGAATATAAACTTTTCATGCAGTTTCTTTCACATTGAATATTCAGGTTATTTTAATTCCATTCCATTTTTCAGAATTCTCAATCGCAATCCTCTGACAACTGTTGAAGATCCGTATCTCTTTAAATTGCCAGCATTAAAATATCTGTAAGTACTATAGTGCTCTCACGAGTCATGAGATGATTTATGCTTTTTAAATTTTTATCAAAGCTTAAGTATTTTGCATTTAGGCTAAAATGTCATAATTATTGGCAAAGAAAAAAATTAAAGAGGATGTATAATTGTTAAGCCAGCAAGGGAAAAGAACAGTGTTGAAGAACCCATATAGATTTGGAACATGTAGACACATGGAAGAATATTAATTTACCAAGAAAGCAAAGGGGAAAAGGTGTTCATTATTCTAAAAATGAAAAAAAGAGTAAATAAAATGGTGAATGCAATTTGAAAATGAGAAGATAATGGTTAAAAAAGAAAAAGGTGTAAGTTCTGCTCTTGAATATCATGAATTTGATGATGCAAATCAACTTAAATTTCTCTAATAAGAGCTCCCTGGAATTCTACAGCAAATAAACTCTTGAGCTGGCTTGTTTTATAGAGAAACTAAAATTGAAGTAATCACATGTCCTTGAAATGCCTTTTTAAGTACAGAATTTTTTATTGGGGTTCATATCATGAATGTTTCGACTTTCTTCTTCAGAGACATGGGAAAAACGCAAGTTCCACTTACAACACTTAAGAACATTCTCACGATGACTGTTGAACTGGAAAAACTGTAAGTTATTCTCTTCTTAGATTTATTTTCACTTAGTTGGTTCTTTAGGTTTGTTTTATTATTTTCTTAAGTCAGGTTTATTGAGTTGTAATTTTCATATACTAACATTCACCCTTTTTAAGGGTACAGTTTGATGAGTTTTGACAAATGTATAGTTATATAACCACCACCACATTCCCAATATAAAGCATTTCTGATGCCTCAAAAAGGCCCCTCCTCCCACCATTAGCCCCTGTTAGCTACTAATCTGATTTCTGTTCCTATACTTTTGCCTTTTCCAGAATGTCTTATAAATGAAATCATACAGCATGTTGCCTCTTGTGTTTGGCTTCTTTCACATAGCATTTTTTTTTTTTTTTTTTTGAGACATAGAGTCTCACTCTGTCACCCAGGCTGCAGTGCAGCGGCACGACCTAGACTCACTGCAACCTCCGCCTCCCAGGTTCAAGTGATTCTCCTGCCTCAGCCTCCTAAGTAGCTGGGATTACAGGCGCATGCCACCACGCCCGGCTAATTTTTGTATTTTTAGTAGAGACAAGGTTTCACCATGTTGGCCAGGTTGGTTTCGAACTCCTGACCTCAAGTGATCCGCCCGCCTCAGCCTCCCAAAGTGGTAGGATTACAGATGTGATCCACCTCGCCTGGTCTCACTCATCATAAGTTTTTTTGAGATTCTGCTACCATCCACGTTGTTGCACTCATCACTACAGCTGGCCCTCCATATCTGCAGGTTGCTCATCCATGGATTCTACTAACCATGGATGGAGAATATTTGGAAAAAATAAAATATATAAAACAACAATACAACAATAAAAACAGTAGAAAAGTTAAAATACAGTATAATTATTTACATACCATTTACCCTGTATTAGGTATTTAAAGTATACTTGAGGCTATATACAAACATTACATCATTTCATATAAAAGACTTCAGCATCTGTGGACTTTGGTATCTGCAGGGGGTCTGGAGCCAATCCCCTACAGACACCGAGGGACAGCTGTTCACTCCTTTTTATTGCTGAGTAGTGTTCCAGTTGTGTGGAAACCCCATCTCTACTAAAAATACACAAATTAGCCAGGTGTGGTGGCCCACGCCTGTAATCCCAGCTACTCTGGAGGCTGAGGCACGAGAAGTGCTTGAACCTGGGAGGTGGAGGTTGCAATGAGCCAAGATTGCACCACTGCACTCCAGCCTGGGCGACAGAGTGGGACTCTGTCTCAAAAAAAAAGTAAAAAATAAAAATGTTTTCTGAAGAGAAGTTTTTAATTTTGATCAGCTTTAAGTTACCAATTTTTTCTTAAATGGCTTGTAATTTTTTGGTTTTTACCTAAGAAATCTTTAAGAACCTGTTGTTTAATCCAACAACGAAATGATTTTCTCCTATGTCTTCTCCCAGAAATTGTATACATTTAAGTCTATGATCCATTTTGAGTTAATTTGCATATATGATGTGAGGTATCTTTTTTCTTGCAATTTTATTTTTATTTTTTATTTTTTTTGTAGAAACGAGGTCTCACTAATGTTGCCCAGGCTGGTCTCGAACTCCTGGTATCAAGTGATCCTCCTGCCTCACCCTCCCAGAGTGCTGAGATTACAGGCATGAGGCACTGTGCCTGGCCTTCTCTGCAGTTTATATATATATATATATATATATATATATATATATATATATATATATATATATATGTCAGCCAGGTGTGGTGGCACACGCCTGTAGTCCCAGCTACTAGGGAACCTGAGTCAGGAGGATCACTTGAACCAGGAGGTGGAGGTTGCAGTGAGCCAAGATGGCACCACTGCACTCCAGCCTGGGTGACAAAGCGAGACCCTGTTTTTTTTTAAAAAAAGTGTGTGTGTGTGTGTGTGTGTGTGTGTGTGTGTGTGTGTGTGTGTGTGTGTATGCCTGCAGGGCCCTATTGTGAATTTGTTACACAATTACTGCAACTTAAATAGTGCCACCACCCCACCATATGGCAAGCTAAATAGAAACTCATTTATGCTAAGGCTGGTTGAGGGCATTATAGAAGATTAGCATGGAAAGGGCCCTTCATTTCGCACTCTGCTCCATTCATTTTTGTCAGGTCACTTTCTTATCTTCACCAGATTGTCAGATCTGTTTTACTGCTCTAGCCTCACTTCCCTCAGCCTCCTGCAGCATCTTCCCTGTCAGCTAGATCCCTTCCTCTCTGGATGAAGTCCTCTTCATCGACCAGCTTTCTCACTTGGTTCTCTAAGACAGTGAGGATATGTCCGCTTTTTTCTTGACCATTAGTGGATAGGAAAAAGCTCTCATTCTCTGTAACCATTTGTCACCAAGGCCATAAAGACATTGAACTAACTGCCTTATGGGAGTTCATTATTGGAAGTCTTCAGTTTACACATTGATATACAAAGTAAGTAGGCCAGTGCATTTGAGTCTTGGCTCATGTGTAATGATCTTTAATGCGTATTGAAAAATTATTCTCAAGTAAGGATAACATACACCTCAGGTCATTTACAGTCTCAAAGGTTTGTCAGTATACTTTAAAACAATCCTGGGAACAGTTCTAGATTGAAGGAGACTAAAGAATCATGCACTAAGTGCAATGTCTGATGTTTGATTGGATTCTGAATTTGTTTAAGCCATGTTATGACTGGGACATTGTAAAAATGTGTATATGGACTACATAGTAAACAATGATAATATTAAGTTCCATTGGGTGATGATAGTATTCTGGTTATGTAGGAGAATGCCTTGGTTCTTAGGGGCTGCACACTGAAGTATTTAATGAAGGGTCATTATGTCTGCAACTGACTCTCAAATGGCTTGTCCAGAACACGTGGAAAGCAAATGTGGCAAAGTATTAGCAACTGTTGATTCTAGATGAAAGTTATACAGGTGTTCATTATACCATTCAAAAATGCTTTCCAGCCATCCTAAGGCTTAAAGGAAAAAAACAAAATGTTTAAAATAAAAAGTTGGGGGCAGGAAAATAACACAAAACCTCTGGGCTCGTGCCTGTAATCCCAGCACTTTGGGAGGCTAAGGAGAGAGGGTTGCTTGAGCTCAGGAGTTCAAGACCAGCCTGGACTACATGGTGAAACCCCATCTCTACAAAATATACAAAAATGAGCCGGGCGTGGTGGCACACACCTGTAGTTCTAGCTACTCAGGAGGCTGAGGTGGGAGGATCACTTGAGCACAGGAGGCAGGGGCTGCAGTGAGCCGAAATTGCACCGCTGCACTCAGCCTGTGTAACAGAGCGAGACCCGGCCTCAAAACAAACAAAAGAAACACCTTTGTGTCAGAGTTAAGGTTGCTGTATAATAAAATGCTGGGGTACGGTTCTGGGTCCATTCCACATGAAGATCAGAGGCTTCCACTGGACCCAAAGGAATAATACTAGTCACTTGTGATTATTCCTCTGTAGGTTTGAAAGATGTGTCAGGCCAACTTATTGGATGCAGTTTTAATCTAAAACTCTATATACATTGTACCCCCAACTCATAGACTTCATGTATCCATGAAACACTCTTCTGTCTCCACAGTCTTAATGTGGCCCTAATAAAGCCATCCTTTTGGAGGACTCAGAAAAGGCCCCCCACAACCTCTGCAACATAATAATATAGTAGTTGGCCAGGCATAGTGGCTCATGCCTGTAATCCCAGCACTTTGGGAGGCCAAGGCGGGTGGGTCACGAGGTCGAGACCATCCTGGCTAACACAGTGAAACCCTGTCTCTACTAAAAATACAAAAAAAAATTAGCCGGGTGTGGTGGCGGGCGCCTGTAGTCCCAGCTACTCGGGAGGCTGAGGCAGGAGAATGGCGTGAACCTGGGAGGTGGAGCTTGCAGTGAGCCGAGATTGCGCCACTGCACTCCAGTCTGGGAGACACAGCGAGACTCCGTCTCAAAAAAAAAAAAAATAATAATTATAGTAGTTAACTGCTATTGAGCACTCACTGTGTGCCAGGCATTTTTCAGGTATTGATTTATTTAATCCTCAAAATTCATTAGAGGTAGGTACTGTTATAATGACAAGGCCGAGAAACAGAGATTAAGCAATTTGCTCAAATTTACATTATTAGCAGAGCTGGGATTTAAGCCTGGTCTGGCTGTGGAATCTGTATTCTTAATGACCATGCTATACTCCCTGAGATTAACCTTTTACTCCAGTTACAGGGATTGTCTTTATCTCTCTGAAACTGCCCCCAATAAGCCATAGCAATAAATTAATCAATTGTCTTGGTTATCTCTTCTTCCCAAATTTACATTTTGAATAAAAATTCAAACATGCCAGAAAGATGAAAGAATAGTACAGAAACTAATCGAAGATCAGGCACTGCATGTCATGTCTTCGTTTCCTTTCATCTAAAACATTCCTCTACTTTCTTTGATCTTTCATGACATTGGGATTTTTTAAGAGTCAAAGATAGTTGTCTTGTAAATTGTCCCACAATGTATATTTGTCGGTTTCCTCATGATGAGATTCAAGTTCAGGTTTTTTGGAAAAATACTGCATAGGTGATGTATCCTTCCTGCCTCATAACCGCAGGTGGCCTGTAATACTACGTTTGATCACTTGATTAAGGTGATCTTCCAGATCTCTCCATTGTAATTATTTTGCCGGGTGCAGTGGCTCACACTTGTAATCCCAGCACTTCGGAAGGCCTAGATGGGAGGATTGCTTGAGTCCAGGAGTTCTACACCAGCCTGAGCAACATGGTGAAACCCTGTCACTACTAAAAATACAAAAATGAAAAAAAAAAAAAATTAGCTGGTCATGCTGGTGCAAGCCTATACTCCCAACTACTCAGGGGGCTGAATTTGGAGGATCACTTGAACCCAGTGGGGGTGAGGTTTCAATGAGCTATAATTTTGCCACTGTATTTCAGCCTGGGCGACAGAGTGAGACCTTGTCTCATAAAAAATACTAATTTTCTCCTTGGTAATAAATAATCTGTGGGTTGGTACTTTGAGTTCAGTGAAGATCCTGTTCTCAAATGTCTTTTCACCCAAATGTGCATCAGTGATAATCCTTGTCTGAACGAATTTTTATTACATTGGTGGTTGCAAAGTGACACTTTTAAAAATTCTGTCATTCCTTCTACATTTACTAGCTGGCACTATTTTGTTAAAGAAAAACTCCCCCTCTTTCTTTTTGAATATCACTCTTCATGGATTCTTCTTTATATTAACTATGTTGTAACTTATTGTTATTATTCTTTTGAATGATGGAATTGTCCAGATTTGACCAATGCTATCTGTTATTTTTTAACCCCACAATCCAGGTTAAACTATTTTTAATGCCCAGAGTAATTTATATTTCCCACTCCCAACAGGAATTGAGAAAGGGCCTCCAGAAGTTGGGGACTTACTCAGACTCTTCTTAGAAGTCTACCTTCTTCCTGTGTACTTTCAGCCCAAAGTGAGACTTTTGAGTTGGGAAGAGATACTTCTGAATTAAACTACTGATCAGTGTCACCCAATTCTAATCCCAACCACCTTTATTCTAGGCATACCATACTCACTGCCATGCTTACCCTTCGGTTGGGCACCTTTGTCCTCCTTCCTATTGGCCTTCTGGTTCCTACCCAACTGTCCATCCATAAGCTTCAATAACACCTTTTTGCCCACCCCTGTGGTAGTGTTGGCCTGCCTCCTCTACCTACTCAAGTAACCTTTTTACCACTAATTTATTGTTCTTTGTTTTCATCTATAGGATCTTACCTAGCCATATGGCCTGCTGCCTCTGCCAATTTAAAAACAGCATTGAGGCTGTCTGCAAGACAGTCAAGCTGCATTGCAACAGTGCATGTCTGACAAACACCATACATTGTCGTGAGTCCAAATTGCCTGGAGATCAATTATTACATTATTTTAAGTATTTTTTTTTAAACTTTTTATTTATAATGATAAAATTTTAAGCTAATGATATAATTGCTTTATTTTTATTTACTCATTCAGAGTTAAACTCCCTCAATTTCTGAACTATTCCCTTGCTGAGAGTCAGGTTCTCAGTTATGATTACAAAATTTAATAACAGAACTAACTGTTCCATATGCACAAAGGACCAAAACAAAGGAATGGGAAGGCTAGGGAGTAACATTAACATCCACACACTGGGTACTGTGCTGTCTGCTTGGTGCTTTGCCCCCAGTGATAATTTCTTCATACAGTGCAATGTAGTTTGTAAGCTGGTTTTTTTTTTTTTTGAGACGGAGTCTCGCTTTGTCACCCAGGCTGGAGTGCAGTGGCTGGATCTCAGCTCGCTGCAGCTCCGCCTCCCAGGTCCACGCCATTCTCCTGCCTCAGCCTCCCGAGTAGCTGGGACTACAGGCGCCCGCCACCACGCCCGGCTAGTTTTTTGTATCCTTTAGTAGAAACGGGGTTTCACCCGGTTAGCCAGAATGGTCTCAATCTCCCAACCTCGTGATCCGCCCGTCTTGGCTTCTCAAAGTGCTGGGATTACAGGCTTGAGCCACCGCGCCCGGCCCTGTAAGGTGGTTTTATATCCATGAGGTCTCGAGTACTCTCGGCCTTGTAGGACAGATGTAGGTCCGGTTTTGGTTTTTGTTTTTATAGTTTTATAAGAATACAAGTGATGCTGTTTTATTTGAAGCCTGAGAGCTTCTGGTTCCATAACCAGAAATTGCTGCCTGGCTCTTCTAATGGAATGGAGGGCTTTTCCATGCTTAGACCATCCAACGCTGAACTTGCTCTGAATTCAAACCTTTCTCTTCACAGAACAAATGCTCAAGTGCTTTCAGGAGTTTTTCTGTAGATTAGGTTTATTAGCACCAAATTCATGACTTCTAAAATGTGACGGCTTTCATGTCCAGATAGCTTGAATACAGGTATCTACCAGTGATACGGGGTGGATAATTAATAATGCTTGGCTACACAAAGTCAGTGGTGCTTATAAAAAACTTTTTTTTTTTAAACCAATTATTCCCTTCTCCTGAAGAGGTGGGCAGAAAAGCATTGGTAATCTCCTTTTACAGATGAGGAAAAACAAGATCAGAGGTGCTAAGTGCTGTAGCCTAGTGCCAGGTCTTCTGTCCCCAATTCTGGGTTCTCCCCAAGCCCATGTTTCTCCTTTCTTACAATCTTTACTTCTTCCTCTGACCCTCAGCACCACCCAAAATACTTTTAATTCTGGAAAAGAAAGCCAGCTGCACACGGGCACACTTGACCTTCATGCAGTCAGAAGCTTTGGATGGTTCCCCATCCAGAATATTAGAGATGAAATGAAAGCAAAGTAGGCAACTGATAAAAGTTGCTTTTTCCCTTCTGCATTATAGGATCTCAAGTAATGTTTATCCAGAAACTGCTGTCATACCATAGATTCATTGTACATTCAACAACATAGGCATATAATCTGGCAAATTAAAAATCCCTTAACCTACCCCCTGAATCACTGCCCAAATTTAAGAACTAGGGTGGACACAGTTTTTTTTCCCATGTCCCATTTTCTGTGATGGGGCTACAGTGTGTGGGAGCAAAGAATGGGGTGGGTGGGTGGAGCACGTGCCAGATGAGGATCTATCAGCAGTGGGAGGGGCTCTCCACTTTAGCATCTCCACCCTGCTCCTCTCAGAGGACCGCCTTTCACTGCATTCAGCTGTGATGGTAGCAAGAACACAGGCACACCGAGGACAAGGAGAGAGGGAGCCTTGTACTCTCTCTGCATGTGAGGCAGGACAGCACAGGGTATGGAGCAGTCTGCAGAGAGGCCAGCTCATCAGGGAAGGAGTTGTCTTCCATCTTGGGCTTAGACTGAGCATTTTTAACTGGCCCTTGTGGATCAATGGAATAATCCTAAGCAGACTTACTCTATGTCACACAATGGAATGTTCCAAGTAGGTGGCCATGTTTTCAAAAGATGTCTTTTCTCCTTTTGTTGTTGCCATTTTGTAGGTTTAGGATTGGGTGTGTGTTTCTCCTCTCTGAATGGCACTCGAATGTTTGCTGACTCCTACTCTGTGTGACTGGGGACATACAGCTGTGGACTGATGCATGCCGTCCCGTCATCTTTCATGATCAAAACAGTCTCTTCTTTTTTCACAGCTGAAGAAGCATCTGTAGGGAATCCAGAAGGAGCGTTCATGAAGGTGTTACAGGCCCGGAAGAAGCACACGAGCACTGAGCTGACTATTGAGCCGGAGGTGCCCTCAGACAGCAGTGACATCAACTTGTCAGGCTTTGGGAGTGAGCAGCTAGACACCAATGACGAGAGTGAAGTTATCAGTGCACTAAGTTACATCTTGCCTTATTTCTCAGTGGTAAATCTAGATGTGAAATCAATGTTGTTACCGTTCATTAAACAGCTTTCTTCAAATGTGCAAGATGGAGATAGGCCCCTGGGTATTTTGAAAAACAATATAAAGAGCCCCTCTCTTCAACCTGCATCGGACAACTCAACTTACGAAATTTATGAAAATAAATTGAGAAAGCTGTACTTGCTGGAAAATATGTTAGATGCAGAAATACAGGAAAAAATCGATGAAGTTAAAAGGGAAGAAAAAACTGCCATGCTTATGCAGACCAGCCTTCTAGGTAACAAATTTAAACGCCAAATATTTGAAAAGAAATTAGAAACTGTCCAACCACAGGAAAACAGCCTGGCAAAGATTCAAAGTGTAGGCAACAACCTGCAGAGAGTGAACAGAGTCCTCACGGGCCCAAGGAGCATCCAGAAAAGGCACTTCAAAGAGGTGGGAAAGCAGAGCACCAGGAGGGAAGAGGGTGCGCAGGCATTTGTGGAGAGCGCTGCCCAAGAAAAAAGGCTCGGGAGCCCGGTCTCAAGGGAGCTGGAACAGCCTCACACAGAGCAGGGGCGTGAGAAGTTAGTGGGAAACACCGTCTACACCAAGCCTTCGTTCACCCAAGAGCTTAACGCAGCAGTGTCTTCTGTGCTGAAACCCTTCTCCATGGGCGAGCCTTCTGCCTCCACCCCTGCAAAAGCCCTACCTGAGGTCAGAGACAGATCGAAAGACTTAACCCACGCCATTTTCATTTTAGAAAACGCAAAGGCTAGAGTTAAAAGTATGAAGGCTGCCAAACCAATCGTACATTCCCGAAAAAAATACCGCTATCATAAAACTCGCTCCCGCGTGGCCCACAGAACACTCAAGGCCAAAAAGAGTCAAAAGTTCAGAAAGAAAAGTTACCTCGATAGACTGATGCTCGCAAACAGGCCGCCATTCTCTGCAGCGAAGAGCCTCATAAATTCCCCTTCACAAGGGGCTTTTTCATCATTAGGAGACCCAAGTCCTCAGGAAAATCCTTTTCTGGAAGGATTTGCTCCTTCAGAACGTTTTACAGAAAACACTAATGTAAAAGACACAACTGCAAGAAATGCCTTTGAAGAAAACATTTCTATGGAAAACACTACTATGCCAGAAGGCACCATCTCTGAAAACACAACCTACAATCCTCCTCCTGAGGCAGATTCCGCTGGGACTGCGTTCAACTTAGGGCCAGCTGTTAAACGAACTAATCAGACACAATGGGAATACAACAACATGGGCACTGACCTGTCCTCCGAGCCCAAAAGCTTCAATTACCCTTTGCTCTCATCTGCAGGTGATCAGTTTGAAAATCAGCTAACCGAGCAGCTACGTTCCCTCATCCCCAACAACAATGTGAGAAAACTCATTTCTCATGTTATCCGGACCTTGAAGACAGACTGCTCTGACACCCGTGTGCAAGTGACCTGTGCCAAGCTCATCTCCAGGACAGGCCTCCTGATGAAGCTTCTCAGTGAGCAGCAGGAAGTAAAGGCGTCCAAGGCTGAATGGGATACGGAACAATGGAAAACTGAGAACTATATCAATGAGAGCACGGAAGCCCAGAGTGAACAGAAAGAGCAGAGGTTGAGTGAGGTGAGGACCACACAGAAACATGAGACCCAGATTTGTCATCATTTAGTGTATGCCAGGAAAGTGCCCACACAGGAGAACCTGGGACTCCCAGGCCATAGCTTGTCCTGGTCATGTAACTTCGGCCATGACGGTGATCTCCCACTTTGCTCATGTAGAGGGTGAAATAGATTAGTGCACAAGATGAATTGTAGGTGAGGTGGGGTGGCTCACGCCTGTAATCCCAGCACTTTGGGAGGCCAGGGTGGGTGGATCACTTGAGGTCAGGAGTTTGAGAGCAGCTTGGCCAACACAGTGAAACCCTGTCTCCACAAAAATTAAAAAATTAGCTGGGGTGATGACAAGTGCCTGTAGTCCCAGCTACTCGGGAGGTTGAGGTGGGAGGATCACCTGAGCCCAGGGAGGTCGAGTCTAGTGAACTGTGTTCACACCACTGTACTCCAGACTAGGTGACAGAGTGAGACTCTGTCTCAAAAAAATAAAAAAAGAACCTGTAAGCTACTCACCTGAAATACTGGGGTTTTGAATAGTTAGCTCTCTCTTTTTTTTTTTTAATTGTTCTTTTCTTTTCTTTTTTTTTTTTTTTAGCTCACAAAAGAAGTTCCAGGATATGGCTATAACAACAAACTCATCTTGGCATTATTTGTGACCGAAATACTAACGACTTTGATTATAATTTTCTGCCTCATTCAGGTAAGGACAACAATTAATTCAGGTTTTCAGAATGCAGTCCTGTCTTTGTGTGGATTCAGAGCCCACAAACTCAAAACCAAAGCTGCTTTCCCACCTGCTGCTACTTGACATTCTTCAGTCGGTTAAGGCTGACGTACGCTTTGTTCTTTTACTGCAGTGTATATTCCAGGATTTTAAAGGATCCTCGCTTCCAGGAGGTCTCTGTGAATTGAAACCAAGTTAATCCCACTAGACTATTTTAAGAAGTTGATATAATAGCAAAATTTTCCCACCCAAAACGATGTCAACAATTGGATATACTCACCAAGTCACCCCTTACTCTGCCACTAATTTATTTCCTTGTTGCTGAAAGGATGAGAGACGTATAATCTCCACCTCACAGAGTTGTCGTCACCCTGGAGAGGAAGGAGACAGCCAATAGAGAGAAGTATTGTCTTGTAGACTTATTAGGTTCACACAGTATCATCCTTTTCCAGTGTGTAAGGCATTGTCTAAATAGGTCCAGTTAAAGCACTACAGAGTAGCCATCTTTTAAAAAAGTTGATGGCCACATTTTTAAGTTCACAGGGGACGGGGAGCATTTCATGCTCCAGGCCTCCTGAGCCTAGGCCCTCTGTGAGATGTGTCACCATTTCTTGGAGACCATGTGAGACATTCCCCCTCGGATCAGAGATGCTCAACCTGCATTAAAATGTCTAAAGCCTACATCTGGCTACTCTGGGGCGAGTCCTGTTCACAGTGCCCATTCCTGGAGCTTGCCTCTGTTTGCCTTTTGTTCGATTACATGATCCCCAAGAGGCCACTGCTAGCATATTGGAAGAGTGATTTAATAAACTGGCAACCTTGACACTATGCTCCCAATCCAACCTTACTTGCCTCATTTACCATTTCCATTATTGTGGCAGCCCTCCATTCCAGCCAGAGCAGCCCCTCACCATACCCCAGTCACACCATCCGCATTTCTGCTTTTGTGCATTTGTCCATCTAAAATGCCCTTATTTCACTCTGCCTGTGGGAATCCTATGAATCTCTCCAAAGCCAACTCAGGTTCATCTTCTTGACACCTTCCCTGAATATTCCAGCCCTCCTGAGCCTAGTCCCTTTGTGAGATTTGTCACCATTTCTTGGACACCACATGAGAGACTTCAGAGGCTGAAGTGGGAGGATTGCTTGAGCCTGGGAGGTTGAGGATGCAGTGAACTGTGGTCATACCACTGCACTCTAGCCTGGGCAACAGCGAGACCCTGTCTCACAAACAGCTGCCACCAAAAACTATCTTGGGATTTGAACAGGATTACATTAAATTTGTAGATTAATTTGAGAATTGACATCTGTACGACATTCTAGGAACGTGCTATCTCACGTCCTGTATTCATTTCTTGTTAATGTCTTTCAGAAGAACTTTAGTGTTTCCATATATAGATCTTACACATCTTTTGTTAGATAAAAGATCTTTGCAATTTTGTTTCTAAATACTTCATACATTTGTATTGCCATTGTAAATGGGATCTTTCCTATTGAATTCTTATTACTTCCAGTAAAATCTTAGTTGATTCTCTTAGGCTTCTTTAGCTAATAACATTTATCATCTAATATGCAAATAATGATAGTTTTGTCTGTTCCTTTCCAATACTTCTACTCTTTCCTTCCTTTCCCCTTTCCTTTTTTTTTTTTTTTCCCCCTTCTTAGGGCCTTGTTGTCACCCTGGCTGGACAGCAATGGTGTGCTCTATCTCACTGTAACCTCAATCTCCTGTGCTTAAGGGATCCTCCTGCCTCAGCTTCCTGAGTGGCTAGGACTACAGGCAGGCAGCTAATTTAAACAATTTGTTTGTAGAGAGAAGGTCTTGCTATGTTGCCCAGGCTGGTTTTCCTGCCACTTCAGAGGAAGGACTGAAGTTTTCTTTTTCTCCTACTTTTAAGAGTTTTTATTAGGAATTATCTGTTGAATGTTATCTAAAACAGTCAATAAAATGTATTAAGTGCTAGCTGCCTGCAAGACCCTAAGTTAGATACAGTCAGCCTCTTCATCAGCATGTCCACATCTTCACATTCAACTAGATGAGGCTGAATATCTGAAGGGAAAAAAAAAATACAAATAGAAACTACAATATAACAGCTGTCACCGCTGTCCAATATCTACACATTTTATTAGTGATGACTTAAAGTACATGGGGCAAGGCATGGTGGATCACACTTATAATCCCAGCACATTGGGAGGCCAACCTGGGCAGCATAGTGAGACCTTGTCTTTACTAAAAAAAAAAAAAAAAAAAATAGGTTTGGTGATATACATCTGTAGTCCCAGCCACTCAAGAGGCTGAGGTGGGCAGATCACTGGAGCCCAGGAGGTTGAGGCTGCAGCGAGCTGTGATTGTGACACTGCACTCCAGCCTGAGCAACAGAGGGCAATCCTGTCGCTAAGTAAATATGGGGGGATGTGTGTTGGTTATATGCAAATACTGCACCATTATATGTAAGGGATTGAGCATCCACAGATTCTGGTATGGTGTGGGGGCGGTATCCTAGAACCAGTCCCCCGCAAGATAGCAAGGATGACTGAACTGTGGAAGAATCAAAGCTCTGTTAAACAGCATACAATTCCTGTCTTCAAACAAGTTATCTCCTCAGGTAGATGAGATTTATAATGAATAAAAGGAATGAATACAGATTTGGAGATGGTTGTTGTGATGGATAATCTTAATTGCATTTTCTTCCAAAACAGATTTATTCTCACCGAAGGTCATCACAAGAAGATGAAGAAGGAGTCTCAAGGTAAATATTAGTCTGGTAATTTTTTTTTTTTTCTTTTGAGACGGAGTTTCCCTCTTGTTGCCAGGCTGGAGTGCAGTGGCGCGATCTCAGCTCACCACAACCTCCACTTCCCAGGTTCAAGCGATTCTCCTGCCTCAGCCTCCCGAGTAGCTGGGATTACAGGCATGCGCCGTCACTAGTCTTGTGATTTTAATTAGAATTTTAGAATTAGAGGAGAGCTTAGAACTCTGCCCTCATTTTTCAGTGAGGAAACTGCCCAAGACAGGACAAATACTTAGTTACCCTCATGCTTAGCCTGGCTCCAGTGAAATTAGCTCCCCAGCCAAAAGCTGAGCTGGATGGAACTAACAAGGACACATCTGTTGTCCCCAGCCCTGTGGGGAGGGACAGGAAGGGGAAAGGTTTTGGTGCCTGTTCCTGCTGACGGTGGGCATCAGGCCAGGCCAGGGTCTTCTTGGAGGCTCTGGGGAAGGGGTAAGGAAGGCCACCGGGTGTGGGAGTGAGGGCACTCGTCTCCTTCAAAGCTGATGGAAGGTAGAATATGTGAGTCCTTCCTCGAAAGTGACAGGAAACACTACTTTCTCTTTTTTATTTATTTCTTTTTTTTTTTTTGCCTGGATCCTAGAAGTGAGGAAACACTATTTTCTCATCTTACTGATTTTTGGGCCCCACTCTATTCCTTTTATGCAAACCTCACAGAATTTTAACTAGAAAGGCCAGGCAGGATGGCTCACACCTGTAATCCCAGCACTTTGGGAGGCCGAGGTGGATCACTTGAGGTTAGGAGTTCGAGACCAGCCTCATCAACATGGTGAAACCCCATCTCTACTAATCTCCACTGAAAATACAAAATTAGCTGGGCGTGGTGGCGCAGACCTGTAATCCCAGCTACTCAGGAGGCTGAGGCAGGAGAATTGCTTGAACCCAGGAGGCGGAGGTTGCAGTGAGCCAAGATCGCACCATTGCACCCAGCCTGGGGAACAAGAGCAAAACTGTCTCAAATAAAAAAACAACAAACCAAAGAATTTTAACTACGAGAGACCTTAGACAGTATTTCATCGTTTTATGACAGGAAAACTGAGAAAGAGAAAGGGAGAATTGCCCCATGGTCACACAATGCACTCTGGCTTTTTCTATTTTATTCAAATTCAAAAAGAATATGTTGTCCTTTAAACTGATTTCACAGCTCACTCACTCACCAGCGACAGCCAGCCATATGAAGACTGTGAGATAGATAACTTGGCTACCTGCACTCAGGCATTTGCTTGAGGTGATGCAACTTATAGAATAAAGTATCTAGAAAGAAAAGAACCACTTCATCTCCCACCCCCCATCAAACGATGCCTGTGAGACTAAGTCTGAAGGGGACTGATATAAAATGCTTCTGCCCAGCATGGCTGTGCAGTTTATTCACTGCACAAGGGCACTTGGCCAAGGGGGTGACTGGGACTGAACATCCTGCCAATGCTCCATGCTGAGCCGCATACAAAGTCCCCCCGGTATATTGTGGGGCCCTTCTGAACAGACATGGAGAGTTTCTGAAAGTCCCACATGTATGGGATTATTTTCAGGACCCCAGGTATGTGGTCTGCGGTGGTTCTTCTCACTGTGATTATGGACTGAGGTACTCATTTAGTCCTAATAAGACCAGAGAAGTACATTGTGAGAGACGTGGGAAATGGCAGCATCACTCACTATCTTGTGCATGTGTCTCCCCAGGGGCATTTTCAGATTTCTGCCATGTAGGAGATGCTGTTCGCCAAGTGAGACTCAGGTACTTTGGAGGATTCATTGCTGTGGCCAGGGAAAGCCCAGGACATGCAAAATTAATACTTCCCTTTCTATCTTCTAGGATGGAGCTTTCTCATTCAGACAGCCGCTGTGGCTTAAAGATATGTACAAACCTCTCAGTGCCACAAGAGTAAATAACCAGGCAGAGAAGCTGCACAAGAAGTCATCTAATGAGGAGGAGATCCTCAGCAGGGAACCTGGGTAAATGAGGGGCCCTCACAGTTCCCAACTAAAATGAGGAGGGGGTGAGAAGCTTAATTGCTCCTTTCAAGAATCAAAACCTTGGCATTGTTATTCTTACCCCAGGGACAGCGAAGCCCCAACAGAGATGGGGGAGGAGAGTGAAGCCCAGTCATAGGAGGAGAAAGAGTGACCCCAGCCCGCCTCAGGCCTCCTGCAAAAATACATAGCATAAACAACAAGGGCCATCAGAAAGAAAAGCAGGACTGAAGCCAGCGGTCCACGCATCCACAGAGGCAGCGGGCAGAGGAAGCACAGCGCCGTCGTTCCCTCCCTTGTTTCCCAGTCTTATTAGTCACCCAGACCTGAAAACATATCCTCAGGGGTGGAGATTTTACAATTAAATACTGTTGTTCTCTTGTTCTCGGTGCCCTCTCCCTTGGTTCATCAAGCACCAGTCATAAAATACCACGTACTTGACCTCCTGCCCACAGGCGACCTCCCACCTCCTGGCCTCTCTCATAGGATCACTGGGCCTGCCTGCACTGTGGGGCCAAGCCCCATCTTTTTCCCAAGCCCTCAAGCCCACGCATGAATGTTCATCCAGACTTGGTGGGAGCTTTTCACCCTTACAAGATGGCAAAAGGTTCACTTGGTTTTTTAAAAATTTGTTTTTCTTTTTAAAAATCCCAACCCTTGGATAGCAGGGAGATGCTGGAGGGGTAAGGTCAGGAAGAGTATGTGAGAGCAGTAATTTCCCAAGACTGCCCTCCGCGGGACTGTATTTCAGAAAACACACTGGGTGGGGCTACCTCTCCATTCGCATGTACTGCCCCAGCCTCTCCCCATCCCCCGCTGATGCACATCCATAGCCGCACTGTTTCACAATGGCAGTAGAATGCTGCAGAAGGCGCAAGGATTCCTCCAGTCCACCTTCAAAGAAAAAGTCACCAATCACCTTTGGTAGGTTAGGGAACATTAAACACATTAGTGAGCAGAAGAAAATCTGAATGAACAGGAATTGGTAATCTACCTAACTGAACACAGATGAACTCAGGCGGTTGGTAACAGGAGGTAAAGAACGGCGCTAACTGCAGAACAGCTGCCCCCCACCTTCCCAGGAGCAGTGTGACTGGGAAGCAGCCCCGTGTGCGTGCTGGTAGGGGTTCTAAGCAAAGTGAGCCACCCATCAGTTCCAATGAGTTTGCTGATGCTGGACAAAAGACACCTGTTGTCTAGCTGCCTGCCCCAGTTATCTCCCAAAGTTCGTTACTGAGAATGAAAAGCATCTTTCTCTGTGTAGTGACTTCAGTGGGCCAACAAATATTTGAGTTTAAAGCACAAGACTAAATAGTCATAGGCAGAGCAGCAGCTAACAGTTACAATTTGCTTACTTGATGCTAAACCCTGGGTTAGGCATTTTACAGTCATATCAATTAGCCCAGCAATTCATGGAAGAATAGTTTTTAAATCACCTGACACTTGGGGAGGCCGAGGTGGTCGGTCGGATCACAAGGTCAGGAGATGGAGACCATCCTGGCTAACACGGTGAAACCCCGTCTCTACTAAAAATACAAAAAAAACTTAGCCGGGCATGGTGGCGGGAGCCTGTAGTCCCAGCTACTCGGGAGGCTGAGGCAGGAGAATGGCGTGAACCCGGGAGGTAGAGCTTGCAGTGAGCCAAGATCACGCCACTGCACTTCCAGCCTGGGCAACACAGCGAGACTGTCTCAAAAAAAAAAAAAAAAAAATTCATCATCTGACAGGCCGGGTGCAGTGGCTCATGCCTGTAATCCCAGCACTTTGGGAGGCTGAGGCAGGTGAACCGCCTGAGGTCAGGGGTTCAACACCACCCTGGACAACATGGAAAAACCCTGTCTCTACTAAAAAAATACAAAAATTAGCTGGAGGTGGTGATGCACGCCTGTAATCCCAGTTACTCAGGAAGCTGAGGGAGGGAGAATTGCTTGAATCTGGGAGGCAGAGGTTGCAGTGAGCTCAGATTGGGCCACTGCACACCAGCCTGGGTAACAGAGCGAGAGTCCATCTCAAGAAAAAAAAAAAGCCAAGACTAGAGATCCTTGAAGTGCTGGGCTCCCGAAGTCTAGATTCCAAGCACTTCCAGGTTCCTATTTTGGCATATTTACATAATTTCACACTTTGATGCTTATAATTTTTTTATATAACCAAAAAAATTTATGAATCTCAAATGTATTTTTTTTTTTTTTCAGAGAGGGTCTTGATCTGTCACCCAGGCTGGACTGTAGTGGTGCATTCATAGCTCACTGCAGCCTCAAGCTCTTGGGCTCAAAAGATCCTACCTCAGCCTCCAGAGTAGCTGGGGGTCTACAGGCGTGTACCACCATGCCAGCTACAATTCTTATTATTCCCAAATGCTACCCCACCATATTTCTAAAGACTCCCAAAATAAGATTCTACCTTGCCCGCAGTTTGTCCTCAATTGAGCAGTTTTGTGTAAGTCCAGAGTTTCTGCTGGGCCAGCCTGTGCATAAACTGTCTCTCCCAGGCTGGTGCCCATCCCTGCCTGTAGCCTGGGAGGGGGAGGGGCGCCCAGGGTCTCGTGGAACAAAACATGACTGCCTGGGCTACCTCTGTCTCCATCTCACTGATGGCAAATCACAGCTCAGTCAGCCAGGTCTTAAGTGAGACCTGAGTGCAAGAGAGAGGTAGACACAAGGCCAGCAGCTACTAAATGAACTAAAATTCTGATTCCAATGAAACCTGCCAGAGAAATAAAGCATTTTTAAAAGAGGATGAAATAAGGCGATATCTGATTAGAGCAAACATGATGCAGACAGGAAATGCAGCGGTTCAGAGGAGGGAAGGTCAGGCCACCTGGGGAGAGTCCATGAAAAAGATGGAACGTGCCAGACGCTGTGCCTGGTGCTGGGAAAGAGTTGACTAGGACAGCATCCCTTTCCTCAAAGGGCTCCTAGACTCGGGGGAGGGCCGGACATCTGAATACATCCTGAGGAGACAGTGTGGGACGGCACGGTGGCAGTGGAGCCAGCCCTGGTTCTGTTCTTGGTCGGCTGGAAAGGAGTAGATGTAAGGGATGGCTTAGAAGAAGGGAAGTGGAAGAAAAGTTTTCTGAGCTGACAAGAGGAAGGAAAGGCCTTCTGACAGGACGCTACCAAGGCAGAGAAGCCCTAAGCAGAGTGAACACCAGACTCCACAGGTTAAGGGCTCAGTCACACAGGACCGCCCCCACATCAGACCCCAGGTGCAAAGCCAAGCATCACCTATGCATCTGACCAGCTGGCTATAAACGAGGTCCCAACAGCTCCCTCCTCAGGTTTGAACATTTGCTAGAACAGCTCACGGAACCCAGGAAAACAGTTTTCTTACTATTGCTGATTTATTACAAAGGATATTTTAAAGGACACGAATGAACAGCCCGATGAAGAGATACACAGGGTGAGGTCTGGAAAGGTCCTTGTGGAGTTGGGGTGCACCACCCTCCCGGCACATGGATGCGTTCGCCAACCCGGAAGCTCTCCAAGGCCTGTCTTTTAAGGATTATTCTGGAGGCTTTGTCACGCAGGTGTGATTGAGCTCCAGCTCCATTCCCTACCCCAGAGGCTGGGGAATTGGGCTGAAAGCACAAAGCTTCCACCCATAGTTAGATCTTTCTGGTGACCAGACCCAAATAAAGAGCCCACCAAGAGTCACCTCATGAGAACAAAGGACGCTCCCATCACTCAGAAAATTCCAAGGGATTTAGGAGCTCTGTGTCAGGAACCAGGTTCAAGGACCAAATGTTAGAATAAAAGATGTGCAACCATAAAAAACAGCGAGATCATGTCTTTCACAGGAACACGGATGGAGCTGGAGGCCATTATCCTCAGCAAATTAAGACAGGAACAGAAAACCAAACACTGCATGTTCTTACAAGTAGGAGCAAAATGATGAGAACTCAAATACAAAGAAGGGACCAACACACACTAGGCCGTACCTGAGGGTGGAGGGTGGGAGGAGGGAGAGGAGCAGAAAAAACTATTGGGGACTAGGCTTAGTAGCTGGGTGACGAAATAACGTGTACAATAAACTGCTGTGACACAATTTTACCTATATAACGAACGTGCACATGTGTCCCCATAACCTAAAAGTTTTTTTTTTTTTAAAGAAAAAAAACCCTGGGAGAAAAGAAAAATGATACATTTTTTTAAAAAAAGAAGACAATGCTCCTAGCACCCCCATCATTCAGGAATTTCCAAGGGTCTTAGGAGCTTTGTGTTAGGAACTGGGGGCAGAGACCATATATATATTTCTTCTTATGTTACACTACCCCAGATAGGAAAACAGAAATTACCCTAGCTATTTCAAACAAAAAAGGGTTGTATATAGGCAATTAGTGCTTATCACTGGAGGGGCTAGAGGTGGTGAAGGTTGGGGAGGAGGAGGTTGCACCCCTGGCTTTCAGGCTGCTTGATCACAGCTGATTTCCAGAGGATGGAAAATGTCAGGAAACTCGGGAAACCGCTGCTGAGGTCCTTGCAGCCCCACGGTCCCCAGGCTGGTGACTAGTGGGGGAGTATGGAGTCCAGCTGACCAGAGCCTGCACGCCTGCTGCTATGAGGGAGGAAATGATGACTTCTACCTCCTTTCCACATTCCAAATCCCACGTGACTCCATTTTATTGGCAGCACCCCGCTGGCAAGGGAGCCTTGATGTGTGCTTCCTGGGCTTCCAGCAGCTGCACACAAAGGGGTGAGATTGTCACGAGCAGCCACCAGTCTGCATCACACCTCCACATCCAGGCATGTCGGGGAGCCCCACTTATGCTTGGAGGTGTCCTGGCGCCCTACCCACTTTTGGTAGGCATTTGGGTGTCTGAGGCTTTGCAAAAGAAGAAGGCGGGGAGTCTACAGTGGAGTCACATGGTGGAGTCCTGTCACTCTAGCTGGGCAGCAGGTGACACACAATCATGCCCTGAGTTGATTGGAGAAAGACCTGGGATTGATCCAGAGCTTGTTCTGGAATGTTTTCACTGGAATGAAAGCTGAGCAGTCTGCAGGCCATATAGTATTGGAGGAAACATAGCCCTCATTGAAAAAGGCTGCCAGAGAAAAGGTGTCCACAGGGAAATTCAGGGGTTTTGGTGGTTTGAGTTTTTTTTTTTCTTTTTGTTTTGAGATGGAATTTCGCTCGTGTTGCCCAGTCTGGAATGCAATGGCATGATCTCAGCTCACTGCATCCTCTGCCTCCTGGGTTCAAGCAATTCTCCTGCCTCAGTTTCCCTAGTAGCTGCGATTATAAGGCATGCACCACCATGCCTGGCTAATTTTTGTATTTTTTTTTTTTGTAAAAACAGAGTTTCACCTTGTTGGCCAGGCTGTTCTTGAACTCCTGACCTCAAGTGTTCCACGCTCACCTTGGCCTCCCAAAGTGCTGGGATTACAGGCATGAGCCACTGAGCACCGACAGGAAATTCAGTTTCTGAAAATATACCTGTGGGTCTCTAGCCTTGAACATCCTTGGATGCTGCTTTAAATGGCTGATCCTCAATGCTTCCCTTCTAACTCACAGGCCCGCTCCCCTACACCAATCTCGCAGAAAAAGGAACCTTTATTATTCATTTTTTTGTTTTGTAGAGACGGGATTACTTTGTTGCCCAGGCTGGGTTTGAATTCCTGGCCTTAAGTGATCCTCCCACTTTGGTCTCCCAAAGCACTGGGATTACAGGCGGGAGTCCCTGCGCCCAGCGAAGCCTATATTAAAGCCTTTTATGTTCACTCTGCGGTACTGCAGAGAGGGCAGGGAGGGAGCAGAGGTGACCTGGGGACTTCAGTGGAGGCGTCAGTAACCTAGGGTTGTTTTGATGTGCCTTGGTTATGGTATATGTGGAAGATTTTAGAGCTTGTTATAAAAAGTGATGACCCATGGCTCTCCAGGCTGGGTCTGGGATTGCCTTTGTGGATTACAAGAGGATATTATGCAGCAGTTTTTTAAAAATGAGGCAGACTGGGACAATCTATCTCCAAGATACATAGGCGCTGTTAAGGGGGCAAAGCAAGATGTAGTAGGGCATGTATAGTATGCACTGTGTGCTGTGTGCTATCTGCATAGAACTGTGAGGTCTGATACAGTAGCCACTAGCCACATATGGCAATTAACATAGAAATTTAGGTTGGGCCTGGTGGCTCACGCCTGTAATCCCAGCACTTTGGGAGGCCAAGTGGGAGGAGAGCTTGAGGCCAATAGTTCGAGACCAGCCTGGGCAACATAGTGAAACCCCTTCTCTACAAAAAACGTATTTATTTTTAATTTATTTTTGTTTTTTTGACATGGGTCTCACTGTCACCCAGGCTAGAGTGCAGTGGCGCAGTCTCAGCTTATTACAACCTCTGCCTCCTGGGTTCAAGCGATTCGCATGCCTCAGCCTCCTGAGTAGCTGGGACTACAGGCGCGCACCACTATACCCAGCAAATCCAGGAAATGATCTCAAGAGATCAGTAAGAACCTAGGGGATCATTCTTGAACAAGAAAAATGCCCCCTACCCACAAAGAGACAAAACTAGTTAACCCTCGTATTTTTTTCCCACCTTTCCTTACTCTTCAAGGCTTACCACCTTTCTATCCTGCAAAATCTTTTGGTTTTATAGATTCCTTTCATTCCTAAAGCTATCACCACACCAGGTCCCTATCTATCACCACTGGGCAACGCCGACAGCCTCCTTAGCTGCTCTTCCCAACACCGGTCAATCATACTACTTTTCCTCAATAAACTCCCCTCAAACCTTTTTCATCCTGGCATTCTAATGTTTAAGGAACCACGTGGCTCCTTTGTTTGAAAATGCAAAAGGAAAAGAAAATTACTTAAAACATTTTAGTTCACAAGAACTTTGATAAATACTCTTTTTCTTGGATATTAAAGTCTTACGTCCCCTACACAGGTATTTACCTAAATAACACTACAAAGTGAGCCTCCTGATAATATGTTTTGGAAAATATGGTTAATAAACTAATTAAAGAAAGGCAAGGCAGCACTAAGGAATACTAACAATTCCCAATTTATGAACAAGTTTCATTTTACAAGTGTATCTGTTATATGATGGCTTAGAACTGGAAGTGATTTCCAGGAGAAAGTTGTTACAATGTTGTTTTTCCATAATGCTGCTCAAATTCTGATCACCTCCAATGAAAAATGGAAAACCTCAACTCAAGTGTCCAAAAAGTATCCTGTGTTCAAAATACCAGCAATATGAGCAGAAAGCTAAGCTGTCATTAAACGTGAGAGGTGGACAGCTAACAAGTCTGGAGTAAGCTAGTTATCGTACTCCAGTGGCAGAGCAGAGCACCACAAAACAGTAACACAAGAATAAGAGCTTCACATCTTGTGTTCCTAACAAAAACAAGCCATACAAACTCAGCTTATCAGAGGTAAAGATAGACCTCCTCCTCAACATTCAAAGTGTAAATTTTTCACTCTGACAATTTACAGCTTAAAACAAGGGACACTCATTGAATATCAGGGACATGTTTAATGTTATACCGTACAGACTGCAGGAAAGAACACAAGACTAAGGCTGTAGAATGATAACTTTCAATACAATGAGGACTTGGTTTCTAATACAGTCACTATCAATAATGAAGAAAATCAAGTGGATTCTAACATTGATGAGTCAGTTTATTCCTGTTGCTTGTTTCTGTGCTATTAGTGAAGTAACTGTTTTAACTATGTGTCTGAGTAGGCCACTAGAATGCTTAGAACATTTGACTTTCCTGTGTGCTTTATCCCAGTCCACACAAAAATATGCACTGTATGTACTGTAGTTATCACCTGCGTGGGAATTCTTTTCAACTCATATTTTGCTCCTTGCCTCACAAGTACTCACTACCTAGCTCAAAAGCAGTGTGAAACAAACAGGAAAGATCAGGAGACAGTTCTCACTTTTACTTACTTTATATGATCCTAAACATATAAATTGATCTCTAGAAATAAGAACAATATCTGCTTCACAAAGTTGTGATAGCCATGCAATGATGTAATCCTAACTGCAACCTAACGTGTATATTAGATAAGAATAACAATCTATTTAGTCATTTTAACCATGGATTTAAATTCCATACCAAAAAGGTATGAAAAAGGAAGAAAAATAGAATAACAAGATTCAAGAAAAACCTCTCAGAGACAAATTCAGAAAACAGAAGTGTTTTCAGTTACCAACAAGCCATATTCTGAGAGTTTCTTGAGCTTCGAACTTTATAGTCATCTAAAAGTTCCACTCTAAACAGAAAAATCAATGTAGTCTATTAGAATAGACATTGCGTTATCAGTGACATTACCTCCAAATTTAAAAAGATGGAGGTAATAAAGCACAAGGAGGAAAAAAGAAGAGAACCGAATTGTCCAGAGTTAAATATCCCACAATTTAGTTGTAACGTAAAACCTAGGAAAAAACTTGGATACACGCTTTGTCTTCACCCACTTTCATCTGTCACATGAAGTAGGTTGTGTCAGCTTTCTACAGATATCTGTAGTAATGTGGAACAAATGTACCAGAGCCAATACTTTTTTTTTTTTTTTTTTTTTCTGAGATGGAATCTCGCTCTGTCACCCAGGCTGGATGCAGTGGCAGGATCTCGGCTCACTGCAACCTCCAAATCTCGGGTTCAAGTGATTCTCCTGCCTCAGCCTCCTGAGTAGCTGGAAATACAGGTACCTGTCACCACAACTGGCTAATTTTTGTATTTTTAGTAGAGACAGGGTTTTGCCACATTGGCCAGACTGGTCTGGAACTCCTGACCTCAAGTGATCTGCCCGCATCAGCCTCTTAAAGTGCTGCAGTTACAGGTGTGAGGCACAGCACCCAGCCCCAGAGCCAATTCAATCTAGACTGCCAATTCATCCTGACAGACCCTTGAAATTGAACATAGCACTTTTACTGCTTAAACCAGGTTACCTCTAATACTGAAATGAAATTTGTGTATTTTTGGTAGTTTATTTCAGCCAAGCATTTAGCCCACCATGAACTCACTCCATCCTCCTTCCTTCCATTTAACCAATATTTAAACAACTATTAGTTACCAAGAATTAGACAAGGTTAAGGATGCAAAAACAAGAACTGTGGCTCAAGTTCACAATTTAATGTGGAAGATAGATGTTAATAATCAAATAACCATATAAAATGTAAGATAAGAGATCCTAACTATATCAGATTTGGACTGGGGGATCTAGAAAGACTTGTGATATAAACATTTAAACAGACCTCCAAAGCATAAATTAGGACTTGGATGCACAAACTGATAGGGGTTGGGGATGTGGAGCAGAAGATATTAGGTGGAACTGTGGGGTGTCACAAAGAAGAAACGACATGTATACAATGGTTACGTGGTGAGAACTCCAACAATGAACAAGGAAAAGAATGTATTCAACTTGACAATGGATACAGGTAGGCAGGGCCAGGTCACACAGAACCTGGCAATCCATGTTAATCATAAAACAATATAAGTAATCCTCATCTTCCTTCATGCTCTTTTATTTATCTCAGACTCTGTTTAAATGAGAATTTACAAATACAAGCTAAAAGATAATAAACTCCCACATAACCATCAACTAATTTCAACTATCAACTTTTGGCGAATCCCACCTCACCTATAACATCTATCTCCCACCTCTATGAATTATTTTTAGGCCAATTCCCAACATCACATCATTACCTCTAAATATTTCAGTATGTGTTTCTAAAATGTAAGGTCTTTAAAAATATGTACAGATACATTTCATAATTTAAAAAACAATAATTCCTTAATGTTAAATATCCAGTTACTGGTTAAATTTCCCGGACTGTCTCAGTTGTTTTCTCCAAATCAGAGTCAAATAAGATCCACACAATTCATTTGGTTAATACATCTCAAGCTTGTAACACGCTCCTCCTCCTCATTTTCCTTCCTCACAATTTGTGGAAGAGACAGCACTATCTGTCCTCTGGAATTTCCTACATTGTGCATTTTGCTGACTGTGCCTTTAACACAAAGCCCATACTTTTGAACTTGATAAACTGACACTTCTTGGCTGGGTGTGGTGACTCACGCCTATAATCTCAGCACTGTGGGAGGCTGAGGCAGGCAGATCATCTAGCCTGGGTGACAGAGCAAGACTCTGTCTCAAAAATAAATAAACAAACAAACTACCTTTAGTAGTTTGATATATTTCATTTCCTGTAGGTCAACTCATAAATTATTCTTTTTGTACATGACATTTTTACATGTTTAACATGCTAACATGTTTAACATGAGGGATGTCCCCAATGACAGTGAAATACTTGGGAATAAACTTGATAAGACAGTTATAAATCTATATGCTGATAATTTTAAAATACTGATGAAAAAATCAAAGAAGACCTAAATAAGTGGAGAGACGTACATAAATTGGAAGACAATATAGTCAAGATGTCAATTTTCCCAAATCAGTCTTCGTTGTAATTCTTACTAAAATACCTGTAATGATTTTTGTCAAATTGACAAAATAAAGTGAGAGGAGTCACTGTACATGGTACTAAGTCTTCCTATGTATCTACAGTAATCAAGGCATGTGGTATTGGTGGAGAAACAGATCAATGGATCAGAATAGAGTACCAAAAAATAGGCCCACACAAACATGCCTGATTATTGAAATGTGAAAAACCAACACAATAGAGTAAGGATAGCTTTTTAAATAAATGATGCTGGGTTAATCTATAGGCAATTAATGAACCTTGACCTAAACTCAAAAGGAATGATGGGCATAAATGTGAATTTTAAAATTATAAAAATTTTTTCATATATAAGAAAAATCTTTAAAATCTAGGGCTAGACAAGGAATTTTTAGACTTGACAGCAAAAGCACAATAAAAGGAAAAATTAATAAAAATATATATCATCAAAATGATAATTTTTTTCTGTTAAAGTTTATGTGAATTGTATAAAAATACAAGCTATAGACTTGGAGAAAATATTTGCAGACCATATATCTGACAAATAGCCGGTATCTAGAATACATAAAGAACTATCAAAACTCAATAGTAATAAGATACACAATCTAGTTCGACAATGGGCAAAAGACATGAACAGATAATTCAACGAAGAGGTTACACTGATGGCAAATAAGCAGTAGGGGGCGGGGGGGAAAGACTTGATGTCATCAGTCTTTAGGTAAGTGCAGATTAAAACTACAGTGAGATATCAGTATTCACCTATCAGTATGGCTAAGAAGAAAAATAGTAACAACACCAAACGCTGGTGAGGATGCAGAGAAACTGGATCTCACATATATTGCTGATGGGAATGTAAAATGGTACAACCTCTCTGTGAAACAGTCTGGCAGTTTCTTATAAAACTAAGTATGTAATTACCACATGAGCCAATGGTTGCACTTTTGGGCATTCATACCAGAGACATACAAACTTATGTTCAGACAAAAACCTATACAGGAATGTTTAAAGCAGCTTTATTCATAATAGCCCAAACTGAAAAGAATCCAAATGTCCTTCAACAAGTTAATGATTAAACTGTGGTGTATTATACTATGAAAAATGTCTCAGCAATAAAAGGAAAATTCCATCGATACACCCACTATTCCTGATGAATCTCCAGAGAATTATGCTATAATAATTATTCTTACATTATAACATAATAATTATACCTATTAGAAGGATACATACTCTATGATTCCATTTCTATAACCTTCTTGAAATGACAAAATGATAGAAATGGAGAACATACTCGTGGTTGCCAGAGTTAAGGAGAGTTGGTGTGACTGTAAAAGGGCAGCATGAGGGATCCTTGCGGTGATGGAAATATTGTTTACTTTGTCTGTATCAATGTCAGTATCCTTGTTGTAATTACAATCTATAGTTTTAGAAGATGTCATCATTGGAGGAAACAGGATAAATTGTACAGGGGATCGTTCTGTAGCATTTTTTACAAGTGTTGTGAATCTACAATAAGCTCAAAACTTCAAGTTTAAAAATAAAGGAACAAAGTTTATGATCTGCATATTTCAGACTATTTGAAGTTATATCAAGTGTAAAACAATAACAAGAACAAAACTGTAAAAATATTTTAAAAATACTTGAAGATATATCAACTTCAGACAAAAAATATGGAGTAAAATTAAACTCTCAAGGATAGAAAATTCAGGATATTTTAAAAAAGTGATAAACTCTGAAATCAGTGAAACAAATACACCAGTCTAAATAAATTCTACACATCTGGTTACAAAATTGATATGTAAATATTATAAGTTACCTTTACAAAGAAGGAATATAAATAAAAATAATTTTAATGAAAGTAACTTATTTTTAAAACAACAAATGTCCTTTTAAAAGTCAAAATACTAAAGAAGGGACACTTCAATAGCTTCTGCTCCACGTTTAATTTTAAAAATAAGAGAAATGTGTATTTTACAAATTGTGGTGTTATCATAACAACTTTTAAGCCTAGGATATTTATTTTTCTTTCTTAGCCTTCTCACAATTTCTCTAAATAAGCAGCAAGCTCAGATAAAAACCAAATTACGTATCTATGTTTACTTCATTAAGTATCTGCTTAAAGTTAAAAAGAATGTTTGCAATATTTCGTTTAACTTCTGCATCCAAATATTAATCACAAGTTCATCTAGGTGACTAAGCTCAAGAAAGCATCACCTTCAATACACAACATTTATTTATGGTTGGCCCTATGTACTATTGTTTGATTCTCTTATTTGTTTATGGTTTTGCATTAGGTGCTGTGTAAAAAGTGATACATAACTCAGGTGGCATGGTGCTATGACGAGCACATAAAAGCAGAGTAGTTAATTTCTCAGTTCTTCATTGTAATGCTTGCTTAAATTAAAGTGTTTATACATTATATAATAATATATAAAATTATTGTGACTTTGGCACTTGATATATTACAAGCACACTTTTAAAAAACTGGTAGGTGTTTTTAAATCATTTGAAGATTTTTATCAAATAATTTTTTTAAATCCCACTATTGAAAAAATAAATATCCACAATTAAAAAAAATGCTTAGGTTTCAGGCCCTAGGTGTCTGAATACCACACCGAAGTCATAGCTGTAAAAAATGTCTTTAATTTAAAGAGAAAGAGAAAGAGATGAAATGGAAAAATTCAAGCCATATGTACTGTATTTGGATATTGAGGGAAACGTTGAAATACAGCTCTGAGGTAAAGTCTAAATCCCACAACACCGTTACCAGCATTAATTGTCTCAACTATTCATGCTTTGGTAGATGTCCCTTAGTTTATATACAGCCTTTCTTTGGATTTTTAACATTCACAGTCAGAATAATCTTTTTCTTACAGCAAAGTTTCCATAATTAATTTTCAGAGCTGAAAATAAGCCTATGAATTGACCTAAAGAAAATCTTGATTTTGTCCATTTTCTACTATGCATTTTCTATGCTGTCTTTATTTTAAAAGCTGCTCTTAGGAATGTTATACTATATCCCACAGTGTTTCCTTAGCAACTTCTATAGTGCCCTTGGGCTACAGATCTTAATTCCACCACACGTCGTAAGTACTTTTTAAAAGTATAACATGTTTAAAGCTTAAGCTTTCATATATACAAAATTCAGCTCATTTTCGGGTTTTCCTGTGGGTGTTTATAATAGCATCTGTTAGTGGCTGTCCACAGAAGTGAGCCAAGCTCCAAAAAAGACAATGAATGGCATGATTTCATAAGAATAACTGAATTACGGTTCTTCAGAATTTAACATCTGAAATCCTCGTAAAAAGATCCACTATGTTGGATCCACATTTAAATCTTGTTTCTGTGCTTGGTCCAAATGAAGAATTACTGTTATCTGAACAGCTTTGAGTACACTGCCTATAGATAACCCAAGGATATTGCTTTCTGAGCCCCTTAATCACAAACCATATGAACGGTTTTGTATTTAAAGTGAGTCCAAATGTTTTCAAGCTTTAATGCGTACAGTTATGTAACAATGATTTTGCGCCATTTTTGTTTAATTCAATTTCTATTCATTGCATTTCAAAAAGAAAGTGGAAAAATGCACAGAACTTTCCACTATATTATTAATGTATCATTTTGTTTATATTAATGTTATCACCTATTTTCTCCATAAAAGCAAAAGGTGTTTTATCATATTAGCGACTCAGTAGGAGTAACTGTGATAACAATAATACATTTATGTTGACCTTCTAGTTCTTATATTAAATATTTTTATTCTATATAAACAGAATCATTTTTAATTCTGTATAGGAGATGCTAGATGATGAAATAGAAAAATCACAGGCTGGACACTCCAAAAAAAGTGAATTCAAATTCCAATGTCAGGCTTTACCAACCTTCTTTTTTTGGTAAATTATTTAATCTCTCATCATCTAATGTTTCAATAGTATAACTGAGTAGTGTAAATATGTAAATATGGAGTATGTGAAATATATCTACTTCAAAAGACTAGGGGTTTTTTTTTAAAGAATTTTTTTTACATGTTATCTACAAAGATCAAGCATTGTTATTATTGGAGTAGATGTCTAGGATAATCTATTCAAGGAACACCAATTAGTCCAAATTGATGAAGCCTGTATCTCCTGCAAAGGAAGCACTAATTCCACAACTATGCAATAATCAGCAGTAATTATTGAGGCTGTATTTCCAGATCAGAATATTCCATGTAAGCAGATGTAAAAAGAACATTTGCCACAATGTGGATGAACCTAAGGATGTTTATGCTAAGTCTGGCCAGGTATAGAAAAAAAAAACTATATGATTTCACTTATGTGTAGAATCTGAAAACATTGACAGAGAGGCATACAGTGGAATGGTGCTTGCCAGGGGCTGTGGTAGCCAGAGAGACAGAGAATGGAGGGATGTTGGACAAAGGGTACAAAATTTCAGTAAACAGTCTTGGAGATCTATTGTACAACATGATAACTATAGGTAATAATGATATATTCTTAAAACAATCTTGGCATGGTATGGTGCCAATCAAAAAAAGAATATATATATATTCTTGAAAATTGCTGAGAGTAGATTTTAAGTGTTCTCATCACACACACAAAAATATGTCGGGTGATAGATATGTTAATTTAATCATTCCACAATGTACACATATATAAAAAAATCACACTGTATACCATGTACATATATACATACACAATTTTTCAAAAAATCATGTTGTACACCATATATGTGTATATATACAATTATATATAAATATTGTGCATATATATATATGAACCAAGGCTGAATTTTCATGGAGGTGATAGTGACCAGTGGAGCAAATTGTGACCCATCTTGATCTCAAGGACATAAAAAGGGAAGGGATCAAGCACTGTTTTGAGAGTTAAATGAAAGAATATAATTTTTATAAGTAGCACTATCTATAACATAGAATAGATACTTAGAATGTTAGTTATCCTTTGCTTTGCCGCTTGAATTTTCAAATAACATCCTCTGAAAAAAATAATATTGCAAATGGGAATATTTTCTAAATTGTACCAAATATTATATACACATTTAAATAGATAGAAATAGAGACAATAAGTAGGTAATCAGATAGCTAGTAGTAGATGTTCATTCAGCACCTACCCCTGTGAAGAAATCTTTACATTAATCCTCAAAATAACCTTATTAGTGGGTACTATTACCTCACTTTACAGATGAGTAAACTAATTTCTTTTTGTATGTGGCTACAAAAGGTGAAACCAGGACTAGATACCAGCTGTCTCCAGAGCCCATTGCCTAGCAAATACCAGTAACAAACCACAGAACTATGACAACAAATTGTTTGTTTGTTTGTTTGTTTGTTTTTTGAGATGGAGTCTCGGTCTGTCACCCAGACTGGAGTGCAGTGGTGCAATCTCGGCTCACTGCAACCTCCACCTCCCGGGTTCAAACAATTCTCCTGCTTCAGCCTCCAGTGTAGCTGCGATTACAGGCACCCGCCACCATGCCCAGCTAATTTTTGTATTTTTGGTAGAGACATTTCACCATGTTGGCCAGACTGGTCTCGACCTCCTGACATCAGGTGATCCACCCACCTCGGCCTCCCAAAGTGCTGTGATTACAAAACAGTTGTTTTTAAATATATACAGATTAAACACATATGACTCTTCAACATCTAATTTTAAATTTATTTCACAATCCTAGTGCTGATTACATAGCTGTCATAAAATTCAGGTCATACTTTTAATGAAACAGAAAATATTCTGATTCAAATCCCATTTCTTTTCCTCACAGATTTTTAGTTGGAATTTACAGATTTTGTCAGGCAATAAATTGATAGGATCACAGACTACAAATATGAAAAAAAAATCTGCTTAAAAAACTTCTGGAATTATCAAATACCTACTATTAATCCCACCTCCAGATATTAAACACTGACTTTTTAAAAAGTTGTACACTAGATTCTCAGAAAGATTAGGTCTCTATTGGGAAAGACAGCCTGTCTTAGAAGTCAACCCCAAACTATCTAACTCTACAGGAGATAAATGGAGATTTGCCTGGAGAGGGAAGTAAAATATTGCCATGAATCACCTTCCTCACAGCAGTTCTGAAGCTTTTAATTTTCAGCATTGCTGGTCTCCAGGTATGTGCAGTCGATTAACAGTCAACAGAAATTGAACCACCTCCATGCGGAGTCCTGGATATTAGTGTGCAACACTCTTTTAAACAACTTCTTTCTTTCTCCTCTTTTCCTAAATCCATGCTTATTTTTCTTGTTTCATTTTCTTTAAAAGAAAATACGTGCACTATTTTTCTGTCACATGGGTATCACAAATGTATTCCAGACAAATTAAGAAATTACTATATGTCAGAGTTATTGTTTAAACCCTCTTTTTCTTCTTCTTCCACTGTCACGGTCCTCTTTCCTGGACCTTATAAGGAAACTGATCAGATCTCTGAGAAACGACTCATGATAATACATGCATGCCACTGATGAGAATATTCTCCATTTTCTCTTCCTCTCCTTTGTTTCTTGTTCAGTTTTTACTCATCATTCTAGTTCCTCTTATATCAATTATCCTATCCTGTATCTGCTTCTGGTATTTGGCTTTGATAGCATTCAACAAATACTGAATGCTCAGATTTTCCAGAATTTACACTTACAGGATTTTCCCCCAAAATTGTCTTGTTTGTGTTTGTAGACAGCATAAAATGTATTAATTTTCTCTCTCTCTTTTATTTTAATTCAACTGTACAGATTTTATGAAATGCTTCTCATATATGTGGAGATCATTGCATAAATATGTTTAATTAATTCATCAGCAACTCAAAAATAGTAGTAACAAGGATTATCTCTTAGGTGTCAGTCTTATCTCAGTCCAGAAATTTCTTGGATAGTAAGTCTTCTGAGCAGTCTAATACCTATTATGCTATTAACATTTATACAGTGAGAAAGAAAAATATTATTCAGAAGACAGCACCAGCACCAAATTAGGAAAACAACTACTGGAAGTAAAAGTATTATATAATAATCATTTCTCAATTGGCTGGGTGCGGTGGCTCATGCCTGTAATTTCAGCACTTTGGGAGGCCAAGATGGGTGGATCACCTGAAGTCAGGAGTTTGAGACCAGCCTGGCCAACATGGCGAAACCCCGTCTCTACGAAAAATACAAAAATTAACCAGGCGTGTGGTTGGCGTCTGTAATCCCAGCTACTCGGAAGGCTGAGGCACGAGAATTGCTTAAACCCAGGAGGTGGATGTTGCAGTGAGCTGAGATTGTGCCACTGCATTCCAGCCTGGGTGACAGAGTGAGACTCTATCTCAAAAAAATATAATGATAATAATAATAATAATAACAATAATTTCTCAGTATCAATGATAAGCTGTAGGGAGAATAAAACAACATGTACATAGAGTGAGTACCTGTTCTTTGTATTCTGAATACCATACTAAACACAGGCACCGAATCTCTGTTCTCAGCCCAGACTTCCACTGTGAACCTGTTTCTGTGCCCTGCTATCTCTGTAATTCGGCTTCCTCATTGGTGGCTGTGTTGGTGATTTCTAAAGCACTGTCACCTGCTCCCATGTCTTCTTTACAGGTTGTCAATTTTTGTGTCCTTTCTTCTTTTTCATCTCTAAGGGTTGGTCATGGCCATTCCACAGAGACCAATGCTGCCTCCATTTCTCCTTGGTGGAAAGCTAAGAACTGGTCCCTCTACCTTCTGCAATAAGTTTAGCTCTTACACCAAACAACCAAAACCTAGAAAGAAGATGGGAAAATATCCAGGAGCTGTTCTGTTTTTATACATACCCTCTCTTTGCTACATACCCCATTTACCTAATCTTTCCCAAGCCACTGTCACTCCTCTCACAGCATTTCCTTACTTACCCCTGAAGTGGGCAAAACTTGACCATCATAATGAGTCCCTTTTAACTCCCTTCAGCACAACTAGAGTTGACGCTCAAATGTTTGGTACTAGTTTATATAGCTGGAAGATAAATTCCCTTCCTCCAATATCTCAAACTATTTTATATTTGCAGCCCAATGTACAAATTCTTAAGTTAATGCATGTTAAAACCAGTGAACAAAAGGCTAAATTGTATGTACATTGGCAATGTTTTAAAACCCAGTATTATTCATTACTAACGCTTTTTTTGTTAAATTTCAATTATGTGCTTTTATATGCCTAAACATTCTCTCTAATATTAATTTCTTAAGAAGGTGATTTGGAGTTAATTGCATGGCAAATGAATTTTGGTGTTGCATAATTAAGAAACCTAGCCATTTTCTTCCTGGGATCAATAGATATTTGACATATAATAGCTACATTTTGTAATCTAATTAAAGGATTATTTGACATATTATAGCTTTGGCATATGGAGTCAAGTCTTTCTGACAGAGAGCACTGATGTTGATTGTTTATTTTGTCAGGAAATCCTTACTTATTACACTGAGGACTTGCTTCATAATAAAAGACCTCATGTGTAACATAAGCAATAATTTGTATCTTGAAGTGTATTAAATAATTTCTAGATTGCTCAATATTATGAATGTGGTAGAGATTGTTCATATCATATGAAAAAGGAGAATCAACAATTCCACTTAAATCTGAAGATTTAAAAACCTTTTGAGGAAAAAAGGAAGTAATAGAAAAAAATTGCTTTAAGATTGCAATTTAAGTCACTTCCAGCTCTTCCAGTTAGTGTTTGATTTTGTACAACCAAACTTTATGTCCTATTTCTCATTAGCCATAATCTTTTTGATATGATTGGCTCAAATTAGAATAATAGTTATATTATTTTCAGGCTTGTTATTATTTTCATGTCTTTTATTTGCATGTTGTTTTATAGAATACAAAGTTTAATAGTATACTTACTACTTATGATGTATATTGGATGAATCTACTTTTACAAATAGTGAAATCAAGGTTCAGATAGCTTCTCTTAGGTTACATAGCAAATAAGTGTTAGAGTTGGGACAGGAATAAAATCTTCTGACTTCAATGCAAATATTCATGACATCTCATATCCTCCTATTGTACTCTCAAAGGAAGCTTAACAGCACTAAGAGGATGAAAGACCAGTAAGAAAATATGATCATGAAGAGTTATCAACTCTTCCAGTGCTCCATTTCTTGGACATTCTTTGCAAATTGTTTTGGAGTGTTCTGAATTAAATCCTGAGGGCACTCCCAGAGACCAGAAATAGATGAATACAATTTTGAAAATACTAAGTTTTTTGACTTTGAGAATTTTTTTACTTGCCAGTCATATAACTCAATCAATCACCAAATTCCTTCATTTATAATTATTAATAAGCACAGTGAGAGTAGCTACTATTTACTATCCATTCATTCATTTATTCATTCAGCAAATATGATATTCAGAGGGAACCTACAATGTGTCAAATACTTCTCCAAGAAGGTAATGCACAGCAGTGATAAAAACAGGGCACTATAGTCATTTACATTGAATTATCTCAATCTATCAGAGATGAGATTGAGATAATTGAAAAAACCAAAGCTCAGAGTTGTTACTCCCTGAAGGTCACATATGCTTCTGTAAGGAAAGAATGTAAATCCAAATAATATGCCTCACCTAAAACAAAACTCTCTCTTTTCCTTCCTTCATGACTGTCACATCTTTGATCTCATCTTTTGACCACTGATACCAGCCATATTTAGTTCTCACTATGTCACAAATTGATTATTCATCAATTTTCCATCTGACCAGTTGGCTTCCAGCTTCCTTCTATATGAATCTTTTTAACCCACCATAGTCAGATCAATCTTCTTAGGACAGCAGTTTCAGCATTTTACTCATCCAGTCAACACCCAACATTCTCTTCAGCAGGTGAAATCCAAACTGCTTAGTCAAGTATTCTAGATCCTATGCATTCAGTTACAGCATACCTACCTAAACTATTCTCTTTTGCTACTTCTTATTACAAACCATACCTTCTACCCTCTCTCTATACTACTCCTGTCCTTCAACCATATGACACTCATTGTTGGCTTCTAGAATTTACTATGTATTTTCTCCCACATACAGTTTGCTTCCCCTCACTTTTAGTTTTCCATAATTTATTTCAAAGGTCATCAGAAATCCCAGTTTATTTGCTTTGGTTTTTTTCACCATTTTTAGTGCATAGTGGTGTCCCTCTTCTAAAATCTTAATGCACTTGTTTTTATCAATCTTTTTTATTGTATTCTGCCTACATATTTACTTACTTGCATCATGTCTCTATTGACTATGTTACTAAATTGTAACTCCTGGAAATCAGAAACCCTGTCTTAACATTGGATTTTAACTGCTCCTCAGTACTATATACTTAATATACATTATTAACTTAATCTATTAATATATTAGCTACAGTTCATATGCTATTGACTAGTATCTTTCTCATTAAACTAAGAATTAAAAACACACTCTATAATTTGGATAGGAGATTTTCTCTGTTATCATGCATGACATCATGCTAGTATTGAATTTGATTGAAAAGAAAATGATACTATCATTTTACCCATATCTTTGCTTTCTAGTCCATTAGGTTACTGGATATTTCCTTTAAATTACCACATTTTTAATATTTTCATTTGCAATATATTTTGTATTATCTTTCCATTCACATAATTATCGCTCTAGTCTGATCCCTCTTCGTTTTATTTCTGAACTATATTTACAAATATCTGTGAGACAATGGTCTCCCTTATTAACAAAAGGAAACAATTGATAAAAGCAATAGAAAACTCTCCAAAGTTCAAACAATTAAGGGATGCGAAGTATTCCAAGAGCTTACTACAATTATTAAAAATAGTCAAATAAAATAAGCATATAATTACAATACAGGTATAATAACATATCTATAGAAGAAACATCAAAGTCAAAGTGTAGTGGGTAAAGAGAGTTAGAAAGTGAGATAGAAGTTTCAGAAAAGTGTAAGAGCAGAATTATTGGAGGAAGAGATGCTCAGGCTGAGTCTAGAAGGATTGCTAGGCTAATAATGGGATTGTGAAAAGGTGCAGGGGAAGCATTCTGGGAAGAAATAATAGTACAAATATTCTTCTATTGTATTTAGGTTGTTTTCAGAGCCTATCTAAGGTTACACCAGGTCATTACTGAGCCATTCAGGGTCCTGGCAGAGCACAGCATGCTCAAAGATGATAGGTGACTATTTACAAAGCCATGGTCAGGATTAAAAGAAACCAACAAGGAATAGTGCATTCCAGGACTAACAACAGTGGAAACTGTCACAGTCCTAAGCCTGAAGGAACAAGGCAAGGGAACAGCTACAGAAATTTACTCTGCAGAGAGTGTCGTCTGAAAGGAACTCTGGCCTTCTGCAGGGAAATGCAGACAGCCTGTTGCACCCAAGCACAGAAGCAGCCAGAGTTATACAAATCTTGGTATTAATTTATTCTCAATTTTTTATTTTCTCATGATATCCACCATGGCTGTATCCAAATGGAAGTCAACAAGCAAGAATTGCTGCCATTCATAGGTCTGCTTCCTGGAGCAGACAACAGAGAGGAATAATGGCAAAGTAGATCTAGAGGGGCAAAAAGTAAATACCCAATTCAGTTCTTTAATTTCTCACATCACAGAAAAAAACAAGCTATAACATTTTATATATTTTACAAAGCACTTGAGGATCTCAGCAACAACAATAAAAATCCTCAGAATTTTTTACAACTGTGTCACAGAAACATTTTTCCTGCAGCTAAAAGATATTGATCATCTTCAAGGACTGCTTAGACAGCTGTCTTTCTAACTTAGAAAGTGTTCTTTCCCTACCTTGTTCCCAACTTGTTTTCCTGTAACAGAGGTACGCTGTATTTCCCTAGCGCCCAGGAAGACTCCAGCACATCTAGACCCTCCAGAGTCCAGCCCTAAAAGAAGAAGACCTGTGTCCCTGAGGCTTATTTACTCTCATGGGACCGCTCTTTCCACCCTGACTAAAGTTAAAAATATGCACTTACTTTAGCAGATGTTTTCCCTTCTGTCTGTTACTTGAGCCTACGGTCCTTGCAAAATAACAATGTATCAGTGAAATCGCCCAATTTCGTTACAAAGGTTAAAGTAGCCAAAGGGTAATTTCATCACAATTAACATTTTTGAATTATCAAAAGAAGGTGTAACTTTTTCTGCTTTTATATTCCTCGATGTTTGAGTTATTCAACTTCAATTAACTTTGGATGTGTCCTCATTAATACCGCCATTTTGAGTTTCACAAAGCAAAACAGTTGGTGGTTCCGCCCTCAAAATAAGATAAGTAACATAAAGGACATGACTAATTCCTTCCTCCAGTTAGTAGGTCTCACTTTCAGGCTCTTCCAAGCTGCCTCTTAACCAAAATTATGTATCTCCAAAAACAAGCAACAATTTGCAATCACACTCTAATTAAAATCTATTTTTAAGATAGTTTTCACAGAGGAAACATTATATAGAGATGCAATTCTGCTTACATCACAAAAACGTTATACATTGTTATTCAGGGTAATTTACCTTACGGATACAGCTTCCTACACATCTCCATTTCTGCTTGTGATGGGGGTCCCCAAGATCACCCTCAGATTTGATGATACACGCAGATTCACAGAACTCAGAAAAGTTATTATGTTGAAGATTACAGTTTATTACAAAGATAAAATACAATTTAAAATGAGCAAAGAAAAAAAGGTTTGTAACATGAAGTAAAGGAGAAATCAGGCACAAACTTCCATTTGTCCTTTCTCGATGGAACTGTAGAGACAGAACTTAATTCTTCCAGCATGATGTACGACACAACATTAAAAGTGTTGCCAACTAGAGAGGCTCACTAAGGCTTGGTGTCCAAGGTTTTTATTAAGGCTCAACCATCTCTTCATGGAGCACCCACATGACTGACCTTGCTACTCTCAGTTTCCAGTGCCCCCGGAGGTCAAACCATAATAGCACATAGCAGGACCCTAAACAAACAAAAATACACATCTGTCCTATCACACTGTTAACCTAAACTGTGTGGTCCAAGGTGCCACACAGTTTACAAAGATACTTTTATTAGGCTGAATATTCCAAGAGCTCTGAGGTTGTCTTTCAAGATTCAGCCAATGCCCAATCCTGAAGGCTTTTGGAATGTGTAGGGTTTGGACAACTTAGGCCTGCTGTTTATTTCAGTGGTGGTATAGCAAAACATAATAGCATTGTATACTTTAAAAAGCAAAACTTAAGGATCACATGTAAGCACTTGGACAAAAGTAACTTATGTATGAATCTCACAAGTGCTTCAACTATCAGGTTTAGCCAGACACTGCTAGAACTGGAAATTGGCCAATAAAAGTATAAATTCAATTACATTACTTTGAAGCAATTAAACTTGCCTGATCACTTTGACTGTGATAGAGAAAACATTAGCTGTAGTAATATTAGATCAGTGAGAGGCAAGACAGTGCAGCATGAGGTAAAAGACCGATTTAAATTTTGCCTCGAGGTCTAGAGGGACTTGCTTTCATTTGCTAGAAATAAGCAAAACACAAGACGGTTTAGTGTCACATATAAACAGTTATCAATCAAGATCTCTAGCTAATGCCAATAGACCTTAGGGGCAAGTTAAATGGCTTGTATGCAACACAATGCTTACTGAACATCAGAAGAAAACCACAGCATGATAGAAAAAATAATATTTCATTTTTATTGAACCATTTATTGTAAATGATAAAATAATAGCAAAGATTTAATAGGAAAAAAAGTCTGTTGTTGAATTAAAGAATTTATCTTTCTTCTTTCAAGAAAACATAAGAAGTGTACATTTATCCTGACGTTCTGAGCTCCAAAAAAGCATGTGGTCAAGTGTTTTTGGTTGAATGTCTTGGCCTGAGCTATTAGGAAATTAATTTGATAATTTATTTTTAATGATGCTTCACTAACCTGAATGCCTTTGTGCTTGGATGAACCAACATATTTCTACAAATTGAACACAGCATGATTGATTTCCTTTTCAGATTTCCCTATATAATAACTATTTGAAAAGGTTTTTAACTCTCAATGCTTTAGCCAATGTAATGTGTAAATTATTTGACTAATTTTTCATTTTAGCATTATTATAGGTTCCTCCTCTTCTGTGAAACAGTTTATTCTCCCAGTTCACTAATATCTTCACAATTGCAGCATTGACACTAAGCAAAACTGATCCCCTTGAAACAAAATCCTTCCTTCTCTGGGCTTTCACAGGAGTACTTTTGTCAAGTATTCTCCTCTTACTTAACATATTCCTTTTTACCTCTTATCCTACTTCTCTCTCTCGTCACCTTATAAAACAGTATTCTCCGCATTCTAAGACCATTCTTCTACTCTTTATTTCTCTTAGTAATGTCACAATTTTCATTTTGTGAGAATGAAAGTCAATGCCCCTATCCCACTTGCCTCCCTCATGCTTCCACGTTCCCTCTCCCAATGCCTGAGAGACATTTGTCAGGAGATGGTCCTCTGGAACCTCAACTAACTAAATCATAAGCAAATTCCATTCCTAGTCCATAGCTTTTCCCTTCATTACTTCATTACTGAAGTTTGACCCCACGCCATAGGTGCTCAGTCCTGAGGCATGGTGCATTCCTTGACGTCCATCTCTCTTGCTCACACCTGGTCAGCCTCACCTTTGCAGTATGTCTAGACTCTGACCACTTCCCCCACCCCTACTGCTGTGCCTCTTCCCAGCCACTGCCATCTCCCACCCCCTCACTGGGTGGATAAAGACTCCGGTATCTCTGTCCTGTAGCCTCACAGGGGGCACTTTTTTTTTTAAGTGTTTGTATTGTTTTTATTTTGCACAGTTCTTTTTATCCTTAAGTTATATGTCATTAAGGATATAATATCTAATGACTATTTTAAAAATTTGATTGTGGCAAAATACATGTAATATTTTTCATCTTAACCATTGTTATATTTGGTAGCGTTAAGTACATAAACATTGTTGTGCAACCAAACTCCAGAATTCTTTTCTTTTGAGACAGAGTCTTACTCTGTGACACGCAGGCCGAAGTGCAGTGGCATGATCTCTGCTCATTACAGCCTCTGCCTCCCCAGTTCAAGCAATTCTCCCACCTCAGCCTCCCAAGAAGCTGGAATTACAGGTGTGCACCACCATGCTTGGCTAATTTTTGTGTTTTTTGGTAGAGACAGGGTTTCACCATGTTGGTCAGGCTTGAACTCCAAGTCTAAATGCAAAATGTATTTATGTTTCATATATACCTCATATCATGGCCTAAAGGTAACTTTACACAATATTTTAAATAATTTTGTGCATGAAATAAAGTGTGTGTATCTTGAACCATCAGAAAGCAAAAGTGTTACTATCTCAGTCACCCATGTGAACAATTGGTGTGGTATTTTTGGTATCACCATCATTCCTGACTCTCATTTTATATGCTACCGAGAAGCAATTATTTTTCTCACCCTTATCTAAACATAAGCACTTAACAATAAAAAATATTGACCAGGCGCGGTGGCTCATGCCTGTAATCCCAGCACTCTGGGAGGCCGAGGCAGGTGGACAAGGTAGTATAGACATGGGTCTCTCTAGACAGACAGGGTAGTATAGACACATGTCTCTCTAGATGTACACAGTAGTATAGATACAGGTCTGTCTAGAAATACATGGTCATATAGACACAGGTCTCTCTAGACATACACAGTAATATAGACATGGGTCTCTCCAAAAATACATGATAGTATAGACAGAGGTCTCTACAGACATACACGGTAGTACAGACATGGGCCTCTCGTTAGTTGTACACAGTGACCTCTCCATCAGCCATCTGACTGTTAACTTTCTTCTGGGTCTTTTGATGACACGGAATCAGCCCTTAATGGTGATGTCTATATATTCATCCATATTTTCAACTTATAATTTGTGCTTTTGGAATGTGTCTAAGAAGCTGTCCCCTAGCATTGAGTCATGACAATATGCACCTAGATGACTTTGGATTTAGAGATTTGGGGATAACTGACACCTTTTTAATGTTAAGTGATCCTATCCATTCCTGAAGTCCAGAAAAAGAAAAACAATGTTTTTAGTTGAGGGTAAGGAAGTGATAAATGATCCTATAGCTGCCTCATGTGAGAGCACAGCCCCCATCTGTGCCCTGCCCTGGACAGCTCAGCTCAGGTCAGGAAGCCACAGCCCTGTCCCCAAGTATCTCCTCCTACCATTGCCGAGATAGTATTTCCTATGAGCCTGCCTTGGGGAAAGCCAGGCGCGGGGCCCACAAGGTGATGGGGACGTGGTGGGGACACAGGGCTAGCTCCATCATTAACAGGGAGACAGATAATGTATAAAAACAACAGACAAAGAAAATATAATCACAAGTTGCATTGCCCTTCTGAACCTGGGCATATATGGGAGTCTACACACATAAAAATTCCCAGAGCCGTACACTTAAAATTGTATACTTTTCTATATGTGTATAGTACCTCAATAAAAAAGATGAGCAATAAAAGTGAATCCTCTTTCTCCTCTTCCACCCCGTCTTCTCCCCCTCTTCTCTCCCTTCTCCCTCCTCCTTTCTCTCCCTTTTCCCAGCTCTGTTGCATGTTGAGTGGTAAGGAGGGAGGTGGAGAGGGACATTAATGGATGACTACCAATAGCCGGGGGAGAGACAGAGGTAGATTTTGAAGGGGTGATGGTGAAGAGTGGGGTGGACAGGCTGAACCCACACTGGGTCTCCTGTGGGATTTGGAGGTATCTGAAATGCCATGTGTGGTGGCATGGGGGCCCTGGCTGAGAAGGAGCCCCTGAGAGATCTTTTCAAAACAACCACCAGACCCTGTCACTCTGCTTGAAGCTCTGCACTCCCACGCCCTCCTCTCACCGCCGGGCCCCTCTCTGATCTGCCGGGCTGAGCTGCACCTGTGCTCTGGCCAGAGTGCCTCCCCACTGGCCCCCGCCCCCACGTGCATTCCTCCATCCACAGCCTGGGGCCCCCTCCCTGCACCCCCTGCTCCCCCGGCCTTTGGAGGCTCAGCTGAAACATCAGCTTCTCCTAGGGCCCCCAGGCCAGGCCCCCTCCCAGCACCACGCTTCATTTCTTCACAGCCCTTATGCTCTCAGGTGGCTTCTGGTGTACTGTCTTTCCAGGAGGCTGTCTGTCTGCTTCCTGAGGGCTTTACTTCCTGCCCCTAGAACAGGGGCCAGTGCATGACAGGTGCTTAATCATTGTTTGTGGCATTTGTGAATGGACTCAACCCACTGTGGTTCAGCCCACAGGACTCACTGGCACCCCCAGCTCTGGGCTGCAGAGCTGGGACCCAGCTTCAGTGTACCTTGCATAGGTGAAAGCACTGAAGTCCAAAGATGGGTGACTTCCCAAGGCCCTGGCTCACCAGGCTGTCAGCAAACACATGCAGCTGTCACATTGGCGTGACTCTGAGCATGGGCTCTGGACTGAACTCCTGGGTCCACAGCCCAGCTCTGCTTCTCTCTGGTTCCTGGACATTTGGGGATCTGCTCAGTTCCCCTGCCTGGCACGAACCTCAGGGATGGTGCGTGGGTTGGATGGTTTGAAGTATCTGAAATGCATGGCCCCACCTGGTGTGCAGACACACGACTGTGCAGGGCCAGGTAGGGTCTGGGGGCAGTACTGGAACCTGGATGGGTTAGCTCCAATCCAGGGACTTCCTCTTCTCCTTTGCCTGCCAGCAAGGACCTGGTCTGGAGATGTGCTCCGCGGGGCAAAACCTCTTATTGTTAATGAGCAAAGCAGCCAAAGGTGCAGCCGGGTCTGGTCTCAGAGGGCTGGCCTTTATCCTGGAGACAGGTGGTGGTGGTAGGCACTACCAGAGGATTTAAGCCAGAGATCAGGTGTGTGCTTTTCCGAGATTCCTTGGTGGGGGGAGGGGGACTACAGGAGAGGGAGGACACCAGAGCAGGGCTGCAGTCAGATGTCCAGGCTGGCTCTGCAGCTCCCATGAAGCCCTCTCCCCAGGAAGGCTCTCTGACATTATGAGAGTGCTCTTCTTCTCCTGGCAGGGACCAGCCTGCACCCTGTCCCTCCTGTCTTCCCACCAGAGCTGGGACGGACATAACACAGGAATCAGGAGGACGTTGAGGAGCCCCAGGAATGGACACCTGTTCTTTCTAGCAGCCCCCATCTCCCCTGGAGAGCCCCTTTCCACTCGCAGCCTGGTGGCTCAGGTCAAGCTTCTTCTGTTCCCTTGGTCACAAGTCTTGGTTCAAGGGTGAGTACATGACCCACACTCATCCCCATAAATGTTTCTCAATCGCTGCATAGGGGAGGCTCTCCTCCTGCTCTCATGTGCTCCTGGAGCTGCCAACACCAACTCAGCAGTGACATGGGAGAGGAGGGGCAGAGCTGAACCATGGGGGAGACGCGTGGTCAGCAGCATCTGTTCAGCACCAGAACGTCTTTGCAGCCTGCAATCTGACAAGATCTACCCTTAGATTGCAAAAAACTCAAACCAATATGAAATAACTCTCTTTCTTTTTTAATAGCTTTGAGGTGGGTTTCTTTCTGTCTTGCTGAAAGCTAACCCTAGAGTGTGGTATTGTCTTGCCACCAACTCCATCTGACTGATAATGTTCCAAAGTGCTTGTCCTGGAACAAGCTCCTGAAACCTGAATTCCAGAATACCAGAATAAGCCCCTGTGCTCCTGAAGATACACCCATCTTCCCAGATCACCTATAAAAAGAGAAGAGATGCCTGAGCCACCATCGACAGCCAAAGCTTTGGGTGCGGACTTCTCTGCATCCCAGGGGCTCCATGGGAGACTGGCTATCAGCCACCTGGGAGCACATTTCCAGGACCAGGCCACAGGGGAGGAGCAGGAGGGGACAACAGAGAAGGGCAGGGGGTGTGCATGGGCTCTGGACCAACAAGACACCTCCAGCCCTGAGTGGGGCAGGACCTTGGGACACAGGACACCTGTATCTGCAGGTGCCCTCTAGCGTGTGCTGCCTGGGCCTCCTGAGCTGGCCCAGGCATCTCATCCCAGTCCTCTCTCATCCCAGTCCTCATTGTTGTTTGATGGGAAAAATTTGGCTCCAATAGAAGACAGAACTTCCCAAGTCACACAGCAAGTTCGCGTCCAACCTGTGGCAAAAAACCCTTTCCAACCACCCCACACTCTGGTCCAGCTTCCCAACCCTGCTCCTCCATGGCAGAGCAGAGGCCCCTCACACGTTTCTCTGCAGACACCTCCACACCCATCCTCTGGTCCCTGAAGCTGCAGGACTTGCCTTCCCACTGTGGTGGCTCAGCAGCTCACACTGCAGCTCTGCACACAACCCCTCTGATAGCCAGGACCATCCTGCATACAGGTGGCCAATGTCACACCTGACCCGAGTGCTTCCTGCCACTCACCCAAGGTTGGGCATCCAGGGCCCAGACAAGGTATGGGATACAAGAGGCCACAGACTGCAAACTGAGACACAGCGATGGGCAGGAAAGGATGCTTTTGCTACACAATAAGCCACTTCCAAAATTAGTAGCTTAAGACATTAACTGTTTAGCTCATGACTTTGTGAGACAGCAATCAGGGAGGGGCTCACCAGTTTGTCCTTGGGTTTGGGTGGGGCTCTGTTGGCCAGACCAGACCAAAACGGACCAGACCGGATCAGACCGGATCAAACCGGATCAGACCGGATCAAACCGGATCAGCCCAGACCGGACCAGATAAAACCGGTTCAGACCGGATAAAACCAGATAGAACCGGATCAAACCGGATCGAGCCAGATCAAACCGGATAAAACTGGATCGACCCAGATCAGGCTGGATCAAACCGGATCAGCCCGGATCGGACCGGAAAAAACCGGTTTAGACCGGATCGAACTTGATCAAACTGGATCAAACCGGATCGAACCAGATCAAATCGGATCGAGCGAGATCAAACCGGATCAAACCGGATCCAAACGGTTCAAACCGGACAAAACCGGTTCAGACCGCATAAAACCGGACAGAACAGGATCAAACCGATTCGATCCGGTTTCAGCCGGTTCGATCCAGTTTGATCCGGCTTGAACCAGTTTGAGGTGGTTTGATCCGGTTCCATCCAGTTTGATCCGGTTTGAGCCGGTTCCATCCGGTTTCAATCGGTTTGATCCGGTCCCATCCGGTTTGATCCTGTGTGAACCGGTTTCATCCTGTGTGAACGGGTGTGAACCGGTTTCATCCGGTCTCATCCGGTTTGAACCGGTTTGATCCGGCTGGAACCGGTTTGAACAGGTTTGAGCCGGTTTTATCCGGTCTGATCCGGTTCGATCTGGTCTGATCCGGTTTGAACCGGTTTGAGCCAGTCTGATCCGGTCTGAAACGGTTTCAGCCGGTTTGATAGGGTTTAATCCGGTCTCATCCGGCTGGAACTGGTTGGAGCCGGTTATGTCCGGGTTGATCCGGTCCCATCCGGTTTGATCCTGTGTAAACCGGTTTCATCCTGTGTGAACGGGCTTGAACCGGTTTCATCCGGTCTGATCCGGTTTGAGCCGGTTTAATCCGGCTTGAACCGGTTTGAGCCGGTTTGATCCGGTTTCAACCGGTTTGATCCGGTTCCAGCCGGTTTCATCCGGTCTGAACTGGTTTCATCCGGTCTGATCCGGTTTGATCCGGATGGAACCGGTTTGATTCGGTTTGAACCGATTTGAGCCGGTTTTATCCAGTCTGATCCGGTTCGATCCGGTCTGATCCGGTTTGATCCGGTTTGAACCGGTTTGAGCCAGTCTGATCCGGTTTCATCCGGTCTGAACCGGTTTGATCTGGTTTGAACCAGTTTGAGCTGGTTTGAACCGGTTCCATCCGGTTTGATCTGGTCTGAAACGGTTCCATCCGGTTTGATCCGGTCTGAGCCGGTTTGATCCGGTTTGAACCCGTTTGAGCCGGTTTGATCTGGTTCCATCCGGTTTGATCCGCTCTGAACCGGTTTCATCCGGTCTGAACCGGTTTGATCCGGTTTGAACCAGTTTGAGCCGGTTTGATCAGGTTCCATCCGGTTTCATCCGGTCTGAACCGGTTTGATCCGGTTTGAACCAGTTTGAGCTGGTTCGAACCGGTTACATACGGTTTTATCTGGTCTGAACCCGTTTCATCCAGTCTGATCCGGTTTGATCCGGTTTGAACCGGTTTCCACTGGTTTGATCCGGTTCCATCCGGTTTCATCCAGTCTGAACCGGATGTATCCGGCTTGAACCAGTTTGAGCCGGTTTGATCCGGTTGCATCCGGTTTAATCCGGTCTGAACCGTTTTCATCCCGTCTGATCCGGTCTGAACCGGTCTCATCCGGTTTGAACCAGTTAGAGCCGGTTTGCTCCGGTTTGAACCGGTTTGAGCCGGTTTGAACCGGTTTCAGCTGGTTTGATCCGGTTCCATCCGGTTTGATCCGGTCTGAGCCGGTTTGATTCGGTTTGAACCCGTTTGAGCCCGTATGATCCGGTTCCATCCGGTTTGATCCGGTCTGAACCGGTTTCATCCGGTCTGAACCGGTTTGATCCGGTATGAACCTGTTTGAGCCGGTTTGATCCGGTTCCATATGGTTTGATACGGTTTCATCCGGTTTGAACCAGTTAGAGCCAGTTTGATCCGGTTTGAACCGGTTTGAGCCGTTTGGGTCCGGTCTGAACCGGTTTGATCCGGTATGAACCAGTTTGAGCCGGTTTGATCCGGTCCCATCCGGTTTGATCCGGTTTGAACCGGTTTCAGGTGGTTTGATCCGGTTCCATCCGGTTTGATCCGGTCTGAACGGGTTTCATCCGGTTTGAACCAGTTATACCCGGTTTGATCCGGTTTGAACCGGTTTGAGCCGGTTTGAACCGGTTCCACCTGGTTTGATCCGGTTCCATCCGGTTTGATCCGGTCTGAGCCGGTTTGATTCGGTTTGAACCCGTTTGAGCCGGTTTGATCCGGTTCCATCCGGTTTGATCCGGTCTGAACCGGTTTCATCCGGGGTCAACCGGTTTGATCCGGTTTGAACCAGTTTGAGCCGGTTTGATCAGGCTCCATCCGGTTTCATCCGGTCTGAACCGGTTTGATCCGGTGTGAACCAGTTTGAGCTGGTTCGAACCGGTTCCATCCGGTTTTACCCGGTCTGAACCCGTTTCATCCAGTCTGATCCGGTTTGATCCGGTTTGAACCGGTTTCAGCTGGTTTGATCCGGTGGTCTGAGCCGGTTTGATACGGTTTGAACCCGTTTGAGCCGGTTTGATCCGGTTCCATCCGGTTTGATCCGGTCTGAACCGGTTTCATCCGGGGTCAACCGGTTTGATCCGGTTTGAACCAGTTTGAGCCGGTTTGATCAGGTTCCATCCGGTTTCATCCGGTCTGAACCGGTTTGATCCGGTTTGAACCAGTTTGAGCTGGTTCGAACCGGTTCCATCCGGTTTTATCCGGTCTGAACCCGTTTCATCCAGTCTGATACGGTTTGATCCGGTTTGAACCGGTTTCAGCTGGTTTGATCCGGTTCCATCCGGTTTCATCCAGTCTGAACCGGATGTATCCGGTTTGAACCAGTTTGAGCCGGTTTGATCCGGTTGCATCCGGTTTAATCCGGTCTGAACCGTTTTCATCCCGTCTCATCCGGTCTGAACCGGTCTCATCCGGTTTGAACCAGTTAGAGCCGGTTTGATCCGGTTTGAACCGGTTTGAGCCGGTTTGAACCGGTTTCAGCTGGTTTGATCCGGTTCCATCCGGTTTGATCCGGTCTGAGCCGGTTTGATTCGGTTTGAGCCCGTTTGAGCCGGTTTGATCCGGTTCCATCCGGTTTGATCCGGTCTGAACCGGTGTGATCCGGTTTGAACCAGTTTGAGCCGGTTTGATCCGGTTCCATCCGGTTTCATCCGGTCTGAACCGGTTTGATCCGGTTTGAACCAGTTTGAGCTGGTTCGAACCGGTCCCATCCGGTTTTATTCGGTCTGAACCCGTTTCATCCAGTCTGATCCGGTTTGATCCGGTTTGAACCGGTTTCAGCTGGTTTGATCCGGTTCCATCCGGTTTCATCCAGTCTGAGCCGGATGTATCCGGTTTGCAGCTGGTTTGATCCGGTTCCATCCGGTTTCATCCAGTCTGAGCCGGATGTATCCGGTTTGAACCAGTTTGAGCCGGTTTGATCCGGTTGCATCCGGTTTAATCCGGGCTGAACCGTTTTCATCCCGTCTGATCCGGTCTGAACCGGTCTCATCCGGTTTGAACCAGTTAGAGCCGGTTTGATCCGGTTTGAACCGGTTTGAGCCGGTTTGAAACGGTTTCAGCTGGTTTTATCCGGTTCCATCCGGTTTGATCCGGTCTGAGCCGGTTTGATCCGGTTTGAACCCGTTTGAGCCGGTTTGATCCGGTTCCATCCGGTTTGATCCGGTCTGAACCGGTTTCATCCGGTCTGAACCGGTTTGATCCGGTATGAACCTGTTTGAGCCGGTTTGATCCGGTTCCATCCGGTTCCATCCGGTTTGAACCAGTTAGAGCCAGTTTGATCCAGTTTGAACCGGTTTGAGCCGGTTCGAACCGGTTTCATCTGGTCTGAACCGGTTTGATCCGGTATGAACCAGTTTGAGCCGGCTTGATCCGGTCCCATCCGGTTTGATCCGGCTGGAACCGGTTTCAGCTGGTTTGATCCGGTTCCTTCCGGTTTGATCCTGTCTGAACCGGTTTCATCCGGTTTGAACCAGTTAGAGCCAGTTTGATCCGGTTTGAACCGGTTTGAGCCGGTTTGAACCGGTTTCAGCTGGTTTTATCCGGTTCCATCCGGTTTGATCCGGTCTGAGCCGGTTTGATCCGGTTTGAACCCGTTTGAGCCGGTTTGATCCGGTTCCATCCGGTTTGATCTGGTCTGAACCGGTTTCATCCGGTCTGAACCGGTTTGATCCGGTTTGAACCAGTTTGAGCTGGTTCGAACCGGTTCCATCCGGTTTTATCTGGTCTGAACCCGTTTCATCCAGTCTGATCCGGTTTGATCCGGTTTGAACAGGTTTCAGCTGGTTTGATCCGGTTCCATCCGGTTTCATCCAGTTTGAACCGGATGTATCCGGTTTGAACCAGTTTGAGCCGGTTTGATCCGGTTGCACCCGGTTTAATCCGGTCTAAACCGTTTTCATCCCGTCTGATCCGGTCTGAACCGGTCTCATCCTGTTTGAACCAGTTAGAGCCGGTTTGATCCGGTCTGATCCGGTTGGAGCCGGTTTGAACCGGTTTCAGCTGGTTTGATCCGGTTCCATCCGGTTTGATCCGGTTATATCCGGTTTGATCTGGTCGGAACCGGTTTCATCCAGTCTGAACCGGTTTGATCCGGTATGAACCAGTTTGAGCCGGTTTGATCCGGTTCCATACGGTTTGATACGGTTTCATCCGGTTTGAACCAGTTAGAGCCAGTTTGATTCGGTTTGAACCGGTTTGAGCCGTTTTGGTCCGGTCTGAACCGGTTTGATCCGGTATGAACCAGTTTGAGCCGGTTTGATCCGGTCCCATCCGGTTTGATCCTGTTTGAACCGGTTTCAGCTAGTTTGATCCGGTTCCATCCGGTTTGATCCGGTCTGAACCGGTTCCATCCGGTTTGATCCGGTTTGAACCGGTTTCAGCTGGTTTGATCCGGTGGTCTGAGCCGGTTTGATACGGTTTGAACCCGTTTGAGCCGGTTTGATCCGGTTCCATCCGGTTTGATCCGGTCTGAACCGGTTTCATCCGGGGTCAACCGGTTTGATCCGGTTTGAACCAGTTTGAGCCGGTTTGATCAGGTTCCATCCGGTTTCATCCGGTCTGAACCGGTTTGATCCGGTTTGAACCAGTTTGAGCTGGTTCGAACCGGTTCCATCCGGTTTTATCCGGTCTGAACCCGTTTCATCCAGTCTGATACGGTTTGATCCGGTTTGAACCGGTTTCAGCTGGTTTGATCCGGTTCCATCCGGTTTCATCCAGTCTGAACCGGATGTATCCGGTTTGAACCAGTTTGAGCCGGTTTGATCCGGTTGCATCCGGTTTAATCCGGTCTGAACCGTTTTCATCCCGTCTCATCCGGTCTGAACCGGTCTCATCCGGTTTGAACCAGTTAGAGCCGGTTTGATCCGGTTTGAACCGGTTTGAGCCGGTTTGAACCGGTTTCAGCTGGTTTGATCCGGTTCCATCCGGTTTGATCCGGTCTGAGCCGGTTTGATTCGGTTTGAGCCCGTTTGAGCCGGTTTGATCCGGTTCCATCCGGTTTGATCCGGTCTGAACCGGTTTCATCCGGGGTCAACCGGTTTGATCCGGTTTGAACCAGTTTGAGCCGGTTTGATCAGGTTCCATCCGGTTTCATCCGGTCTGAACCGGTTTGATCCGGTTTGAACCAGTTTGAGCTGGTTCGAACCGGTTCCATCCGGTTTCACCCGGTCTGAACCCGTTTCATCCAGTCTGATCCGGTTTGATCCGGTTTGAACCGGTTTCAGCTGGTTTGATCCGGTGGTCTGAGCCGGTTTGATACGGTTTGAACCCGTTTGAGCCGGTTTGATCCGGTTCCATCCGGTTTGATCCGGTCTGAACCGGTTTCATCCGGTCTGAATCGGTTTGATCCGGTTTGAACCAGTTTGAGCCGGTTTGATCAGGTTCCATCCGGTTTCATCCGGTCTGAACCGCTGTGAACCGGTTTGAACCACTTTGAGCCGGTTTGATCAGGTTCCATCCGGTTTCATCCGGTCTGAACCGGTTTGAACCGGTTTCAGCTGGTTTGATCCGGTTCCATCCGGTTTGATCTGGTCTGAGGCGGTTTGATACGGTTTGAACCCGTTTGAGCCGGTTTGATCCGGTTCCATCCGGTTTGATCCGGTCTGAACCGGTTTCATCCGGGGTCAACCGGTTTGATCCGGTTTGAACCAGTTTGAGCCGGTTTGATCAGGTTCCATCCGGTCTGAACCGGTTTGATCTGGTTTGAACTAGTTTGAGCTGGTTCGAACCGGTTCCATCCGGTTTTATCCGGTCTGAACCCGTTTCATCCAGTCTGGTACGGTTTGATCCGGTTTGAACCGTTTTCATCCCGTCTGATCCGGTCTGAACCGGTCTCATCCGGTTTGAACCAGTTAGAGCCGGTTTGATCCGGTTTGAACCGGTTTGAGCCGGTTTGAACCGGTTTCAGCTTGTTTGATCCGGCTCCATCCGGTTTGATCCGGTCTGAGCCGGTTTGATTCGGTTTGAACCCGTTTGAGCCGGTTTGATCCAGTTCCATCCGGTTTGATCCGGTCTGAACCGGTTTCATCCTGTCTGAACCGGTTTGATCCGGTTTGAACCTGTTTGAGCCGGTTTGATCCGGTTCCATCCGGTTTGATCCGGTTTGAACCGGTTTCAGCTGGTTTGATCCGGTTCCATCCGGTTTCATCCAGTCTGAACCGGATGTATCCGGTTTGAACCAGTTTGAGCCGGTTTGATCCGGTTGCATCCGGTCTGAACCGTTTTCATCCCGTCTGATCCGGTCTGAACCGGTCTCATCCGGTTTGAACCAGTTAGAGCCGGTTTGATCCGGTTTGAACCGGTTTGAGCCGGTTTGAACCGGTTTCAGCTGGTTTGATCGGGCTCCATCCGGTTTGATCCGGTCTGAGCCGGTTTGATTCGGTTTGAACCCGTTTGAGCCGGTTTGATCTGGTTCCATCCGGTTTGATCCGGTCTGAACCGGTTTCATCCGGTCTGAACCGGTTTGATCCGGTATGAACCTGTTTGAGCCGGTTTGATCCGGCTCCATCCGGTTTGATCCGGTTTCATCCGGTTTGAACCAGTTAGAGCCAGTTTGATCCGGTTTGAACCGGTTTGAGCCGGTTTGAACCGGTTTCATCTGGTCTGAACCGGTTTGATCCGGTATGAACCAGTTTGAGCCGGTTTGATCCGGTCCCATCCGGTTTGATCCGGTTTGAACCGGATTCAGCTGGTTTGATCCGGTTCCATCCGGTTTGATCCGGTCTGACCCGGTTTGAGCCGGTTTGAACCGGTTTCAGCTGGTTTTATCCGGTTCCATCCGGTTTGATCCGGTCTGAGCCGGTTTGATCCGGTTTGAACCCGTTTGAGCAGGTTTGATCCGGTTCATCCGGTTTGATCCGGTCTGAACCGGTTTCATCCGGTTTGAACCAGTTTGAGCCGGTTTGATCAGGTTCCATCCGGTTTCATCCGGTCTGAACCGGTTTGATCCGGTTTGAACCAGTTTGAGCTGGTTCGAACCGGTTTCATCTGGTCTGAACCGGTTTGATCCGGTATGAACCAGTTTGAGCCGGTTTGATCCGGTTTCATCCGGTTTGATCCGGTCTGAACCGGTTTCATCCGGTCTCAACCGGTTTGATCCGGTTTCAACCAGTTTGAGCCGGTTTGATCAGGTTCCATCCGGTTTCATCCGGTCTGAACCGGTTTGATCCGGTTTGAACCAGTTTGAGCTGGTTCGAACCGGTTTCATCTGGTCTGAACCGGTTTGATCCGGTATGAACCAGTTTGAGCCGGTTTGATCCGGTTTCATCCGGTTTGATCCGGTCTGAACCGGTTTCATCCGGTCTTAACCGGTTTGATCCGGTTTCAACCAGTTTGAGCCGGTTTGATCAGGTTCCATCCGGTTTCATCCGGTCTGAACCGGTTTGATCCGGTTTGAACCAGTTTGAGCTGGTTCGAACCGGTCCCATCCGGTTTTATTCGGTCTGAACCCGTTTCATCCAGTCTGATCCGGTTTGATCCGGTTTGAACCGGTTTCAGCTGGTTTGATCCGGTTCCATCCGGTTTCATCCAGTCTGAGCCGGATGTATCCGGTTTGAACCAGTTTGAGCCGGTTTGATCCGGTTGCATCCGGTTTAATCCGGGCTGAACCGTTTTCATCCCGTCTGATCCGGTCTGAACCGGTCTCATCCTGTTTGAACCAGTTAGAGCCGGTTTGATCCGGTTTGAACCGGTTTGAGCCGGTTTGAAACGGTTTCAGCTGGTTTTATCCGGTTCCATCCGGTTTGATCCGGTCTGAGCCGGTTTGATCCGGTTTGAACCCGTTTGAGCCGGTTTGATCCGGTTCCATCCGGTTTGAGCCGGTTTGAACCGGTTTCAGCTGGTTTGATCCGGTTCCTTCCGGTTTGATCCGGTCTGAACCGGTTTCATCCGGTTTGAACCAGTTAGAGCCAGTTTGATCCGGTTTGAAGCGGTTTGAGCCTGTTTGAGCCGGTTTGATCCGGTTCCATCCGGTTTGATCCGGTCTGAACCGGTTTGATCCGGTTTGAACCAGTTTGAGCTGGTTCGAACCGGTTCCATCCGGTTTTACCCGGTCTGAACCCGTTTCATCCAGTCTGATCCGGTTTGATCCGGTTTGAACCGGTTTCAGCTGGTTTGATCCGGTGGTCTGAGCCGGTTTGATACGGTTTGAACCCGTTTGAGCCGGTTTGATCCGGTTCCATCCGGTTTGATCCGGTCTGAACCGGTTTCATCCGGTCTAAACCGGTTTGATCCGGTTTGAACCAGTTTGAGCCGGTTTGATCAGGTTCCATCCGGTTTCATCCGGTCTGAACCGCTGTGAACCGGTTTGAACCACTTTGAGCCGGTTTGATCAGGTTCCATCCGGTTTCATCCGGTCTGAACCGGTTTGAACCGGTTTCAGCTGGTTTGATCCGGTTCCATCCGGTTTGATCTGGTCTGAGGCGGTTTGATACGGTTTGAACCCGTTTGAGCCGGTTTGATCCGGTTCCATCCGGTTTGATCCGGTCTGAACCGGTTTCATCCGGGGTCAACCGGTTTGATCCGGTTTGAACCAGTTTGAGCCGGTTTGATCAGGTTCCATCCGGTTTCATCCGGTCTGAACCGGTTTGATCCGGTTTGAACTAGTTTGAGCTGGTTCGAACCGGTTCCATCCGGTTTTATCCGGTCTGAACCCGTTTCATCCAGTCTGGTACGGTTTGATCCGGTTTGAACCGTTTTCATCCCGTCTGATCCGGTCTGAACCGGTCTCATCCGGTTTGAACCAGTTAGAGCCGGTTTGATCCGGTTTGAACCGGTTTGAGCCGGTTTGAACCGGTTTCAGCTTGTTTGATCCGGCTCCATCCGGTTTGATCCGGTCTGAGCCGGTTTGATTCGGTTTGAACCCGTTTGAGCCGGTTTGATCCGGTTCCATCCGGTTTGATCCGGTCTGAACCGGTTTCATCCGGTCTGAACCGGTTTGATCCGGTATGAACCTGTTTGAGCCGGTTTGATCCGGTTCCATCTGGTTTGATCCGGTATGAACCTGTTTGAGCCGGTTTGATCCGGTGCCATCCGGTTTGATCCGGTTTCATCCGGTTTGAACCAGTTAGAGCCAGTTTGATCCGGTTTGAAGCGGTTTGAGCCGGTTTGAACCGGTTTCATCTGGTCTGAACCGGTTTGATCCGGTATGAACCAGTTTGAGCCGGTTTGATCCGGTTTCATCCGGTTTGATCCGGTCTGAACCGGTTTCATCCGGTCTCAACCGGTTTGATCCGGTTTCAACCAGTTTGAGCCGGTTTGATCAGGTTCCATCCGGTTTCATCCGGTCTGAACCGGTTTGATCCGGTTTGAACCAGTTTGAGCTGGTTCGAACCGGTCCCATCCGGTTTTATTCGGTCTGAACCCGTTTCATCCAGTCTGATCCGGTTTGATCCGGTTTGAACCGGTTTCAGCTGGTTTGATCCCGTTCCATCCGGTTTGATCTGGTCTGAGGCGGTTTGATACGGTTTGAACCCGTTTGAGCCGGTTTGATCAGGTTCCATCCGGTTTCATCCGGTCTGAACCGGTTTGATCCGGTTTGAACCAGTTTGAGCTGGTTCGAACCGGTCCCATCCGGTTTTATTCGGTCTGAACGCGTTTCATCCAGTCTGATCCGGTTTGATCCGGTTTGAACCGGTTTCAGCTGGTTTGATCCGGTTCCATCCGGTTTCATCCAGTCTGAGCCGGATGTATCCGGTTTGAACCAGTTTGAGCCGGTTTGATCCGGTTGCATCCGGTTTAATCCGGGCTGAACCGTTTTCATCCCGTCTGATGCGGTCTGAACCGGTCTCATCCGGTTTGAACCAGTTAGAGCCGGTTTGATCCGGTTTGAACCGGTTTGAGCCGGTTTGAAACGGTTTCAGCTGGTTTGATCCGGTTCCTTCCGGTTTGATCCGGTCTGAACCGGTTTCATCCGGTTTGAACCAGTTAGAGCCGGTTTGATCCGGTTTGTACCGGTTTGAGCCGGTTTGAACCGGTTTCAGCTGGTTTTATCCGGTTCCATCCGGTTTGATCCGGTCTGAGCCGGTTTGATCCGGTTTGAACCCGTTTGAGCCGGTTTGATCCGGTTCCATCCGGTTTGATCCGGTCTGAACCGGTTTGATCCGGTATGAACCTGTTTGAGCCGGTTTGATCCGGTTCCATCCGGTTCGATCCGGTTTCATCCGGTTTGAACCAGTTAGAGCCAGTTTGATCCAGTTTGTACCGGTTTGAGCCGGTTCGAACCGGTTTCATCTGGTCTGAACCGGTTTGATCCGGTATGAACCAGTTTGAGCCGGCTTGATCCGGTCCCATCCGGTTTGATCCGGTTGGAACCGGTTTCAGCTGGTTTGATCCGGTTCCTTCCGGTTTGATCCTTTCTGAACCGGTTTCATCCGGTTTGAACCAGTTAGAGCCAGTTTGATCCGGTTTGAACCGGTTTGAGCCGGTTTGAACCGTTTTCAGCTGGTTTTATCCGGTTCCATCCGGTTTGATCCGGTCTGAGCCGGTTTGATCCGGTTTGAACCCGTTTGAGCCGGTTTGATCCGGTTCCATCCGGTTTGATCCGGTCTGAACCGGTTTCATCCGGTCTGAACCGGTTTGATCCGGTTTGAACCAGTTTGAGCTGGTTTGATCCGGTTGCACCCGGTTTAATCCGGTCTAAACCGTTTTCATCCCGTCTGATCCGGTCTGAACCGGTCTCATCCTGTTTGAACCAGTTAGAGCCGGTTTGATCCGGTCTGATCCGGTTGGAGCCGGTTTGAACCGGTTTCAGCTGGTTTGATCCGGTTCCATCCGGTTTGATCCGGTTATATCCGGTTTGATCTGGTCGGAACCGGTTTCATCCGGTCTGAACCGGTTTGATCCGGTATGAACCAGTTTGAGCCGGTTTGATCCGGTCCCATCCGGTTTGATCCTGTTTGAACCGGTTTCAGCTAGTTTGATCCGGTTCCATCCGGTTTGATGCGGTCTGAACCGGTTCCATCCGGTTTGATCCGGTCTGAGCCGGTTTGATCCGGTTTGAACCCGTTTGAGCCGGTTTGATCCGGTTCCATCCGGTTTGATCCGGTGTGAATCGGTTTCATCCGGTCTGAACCGGTTTGATCCGGTTTGAACCAGTTTGAGCCGGTTTGATCAGGTTCCATCCGGTTTCATCCGGTCTGAACCGGTTTGATCCGGTATGAACCTGTGTGAGCCGGTTTGATCCGGTTTCATCCGGTTTGAACCAGTTAGAGCCATTTTGATCCGCTTTGAACCGGTTTGAGCCGGTTCGAACCGGTTTCATCTGGTCTGAACCGGTTTGATCCGGTATGAACCAGTTTGAGCCGGTTTGATCCGGTCCCATCCGGTTTGATCCGGTCTGAACCGGTTTCATCCGGGGTCAACCGGTTTGATCCGGTTTGAACCAGTTTGAGCCGGTTTGATCAGGCTCCATCCGGTTTCATCCGGTCTGAACCGGTTTGATCCGGTTTGAACCAGTTTGAGCTGGTTCGAACCGGTTCCATCCGGTTTTATCCGGTCTGAACCCGTTTCATCCAGTCTGATCCGGTTTGATCCGGTTTGAACCGGTTTCAGCTGGTTTGATCCGGTGGTCTGAGCCGGTTTGATACGGTTTGAACCCGTTTGAGCCGGTTTGATCCGGTTCCATCCGGTTTGATCCGGTCTGAACCGGTTTCATCCGGGGTCAACCGGTTTGATCCGGTTTGAACCCGTTTGAGCCGGTTTGATCCGGTTCCATCCGGTTTGATCTGGTCTGAACCGGTTTCATCCGGTCTGAACCGGTTTGATCCGGTTTGAACCAGTTTGAGCTGGTTCGAACCGGTTCCATCCGGTTTTATCTGGTCTGAACCCGTTTCATCCAGTCTGATCCGGTTTGATCCGGTTTGAACAGGTTTCAGCTGGTTTGATCCGGTTCCATCCGGTTTCATCCAGTCTGAACCGGATGTATCCGGTTTGAACCAGTTTGAGCCGGTTTGATCCGGTTGCACCCGGTTTAATCCGGTCTAAACCGTTTTCATCCCGTCTGATCCGGTCTGAACCGGTCTCATCCTGTTTGAACCAGTTAGAGCCGGTTTGATCCGGTCTGATCCGGTTGGAGCCGGTTTGAACCGGTTTCAGCTGGTTTGATCCGGTTCCATCCGGTTTGATCCGGTTATATCCGGTTTGATCTGGTCGGAACCGGTTTCATCCGGTCTGAACCGGTTTGATCCGGTATGAACCAGTTTGAGCCGGTTTGATCCGGTTCCATACGGTTTGATACGGTTTCATCCGGTTTGAACCAGTTAGAGCCAGTTTGATCCGGTTTGAACCGGTTTGAGCCGTTTTGGTCCGGTCTGAACCGGTTTGATCCGGTATGAACCAGTTTGAGCCGGTTTGATCCGGCCCCATCCGGTTTGATCCGGTTTGAACCGGTTTCAGGTGGTTTGATCCGGTTCCATCCGGTTTGATCCGGTCTGAACGGGTTTCATCCGGTTTGAAACAGTTATAGCCGGTTTGATCCGGTTTGAACCGGTTTGAGCCGGTTTGAACCGGTTCCACCTGGTTTGATCCGGTTCCATCCGGTTTGATCCGGTCTGAGCCGGTTTGATTCGGTTTGAACCCGTTTGAGCCGGTTTGATCCGGTTCCATCCGGTTTGATCCGGTCTGAACCGGTTTCATCCGGGGTCAACCGGTTTGATCCGGTTTGAACCAGTTTGAGCCGGTTTGATCAGGTTCCATCCGGTTTCATCCGGTCTGAACCGGTTTGATCCGGTTTGAACCAGTTTGAGCTGGTTCGAACCGGTTCCATCCGGTTTTATCCGGTCTGAACCCGTTTCATCCAGTCTGATACGGTTTGATCCGGTTTGAACCGGTTTCAGCTGGTTTGATCCGGTTCCATCCGGTTTCATCCAGTCTGAACCGGATGTATCCGGTTTGAACCAGTTTGAGCCGGTTTGATCCGGTTGCATCCGGTTTAATCCGGTCTGAACCGTTTTCATCCCGTCTCATCCGGTCTGAACCGGTCTCATCCGGTTTGAACCAGTTAGAGCCGGTTTGATCCGGTTTGAACCGGTTTGAGCCGGTTTGAACCGGTTTCAGCTGGTTTGATCCGGTTCCATCCGGTTTGATCCGGTCTGAGCCGGTTTGATTCGGTTTGAGCCCGTTTGAGCCGGTTTGATCCGGTTCCATCCGGTTTGATCCGGTCTGAACCGGTTTCATCCGGGGTCAACCGGTTTGATCCGGTTTGAACCAGTTTGAGCCGGTTTGATCAGGTTCCATCCGGTTTCATCCGGTCTGAACCGGTTTGATCCGGTTTGAACTAGTTTGAGCTGGTTCGAACCGGTTCCATCCGGTTTTATCCGGTCTGAACCCGTTTCATCCAGTCTGATCCGGTTTGATCCGGTTTGAACCGGTTTCAGCTGGTTTGATCCGGTGGTCTGAGCCGGTTTGATACGGTTTGAACCCGTTTGAGCCGGTTTGATCCGGTTCCATCCGGTTTGATCCGGTCTGAACCGGTTTCATCCGGTCTGAACCGGTTTGATCCGGTTTGAACCAGTTTGAGCCGGTTTGATCAGGTTCCATCCGGTTTCATCAGGTCTGAACCGCTGTGAACCGGTTTGAACCAGTTTGAGCCGGTTTGATCAGGTTCCATCCGGTTTCATCCGGTCTGAACCGGTTTGAACCGGTTTCAGCTGGTTTGATCCGGTTCCATCCGGTTTGATCTGGTCTGAGGCGGTTTGATACGGTTTGAACCCGTTTGAGCCGGTTTGATCCGGTTCCATCCGGTTTGATCCGGTCTGAACCGGTTTCATCCGGGGTCAACCGGTTTGATCCGGTTTGAACCAGTTTGAGCCGGTTTGATCAGGTTCCATCCGGTTTCATCCGGTCTGAACCGGTTTGATCCGGTTTGAACTAGTTTGAGCTGGTTCGAACCGGTTCCATCCGGTTTTATCCGGTCTGAACCCGTTTCATCCAGTCTGGTACGGTTTGATCCGGTTTGAACCGTTTTCATCCCGTCTGATCCGGTCTGAACCGGTCTCATCCGGTTTGAACCAGTTAGAGCCGGTTTGATCCGGTTTGAACCGGTTTGAGCCGGTTTGTACCGGTTTCAGCTTGTTTGATCCGGCTCCATCCGGTTTGATCCGGTCTGAGCCGGTTTGATTCGGTTTGAACCCGTTTGAGCCGGTTTGATCCGGTTCCATCCGGTTTGATCCGGTCTGAACCGGTTTCATCCTGTCTGAACCGGTTTGATCCGGTTTGAACCTGTTTGAGCCGGTTTGATCCGGTTCCATCCGGTTTGATCCGGTTTCATCCGGTTTGAACCAGTTAGAGCCAGTTTGATCCGGTTTGAACCGGTTTGAGCCGGTTCGAACCGGTTTCATCTGGTCTGAACCGGTTTGATCCGGTTTGAGCCGGTTTGATCCGGTCCCATCCGGTTTGATCCGGTTTGAACCGGTTTCAGCTGGTTTGATCCGGTTCCATCCGGTTTCATCCAGTCTGAACCGGATGTATCCGGTTTGAACCAGTTTGAGCCGGTTTGATCCGGTTGCATCCGGTCTGAACCGTTTTCATCCCGTCTGATCCGGTCTGAACCGGTCTCATCCGGTTTGAACCAGTTAGAGCCGGTTTGATCCGGTTTGAACCGGTTTGAGCCGGTTTGAACCGGTTTCAGCTGGTTTGATCGGGCTCCATCCGGTTTGATCCGGTCTGAGCCGGTTTGATTCGGTTTGAACCCGTTTGAGCCGGTTTGATCTGGTTCCATCCGGTTTGATCCGGTCTGAACCGGTTTCATCCGGTCTGAACCGGTTTGATCCGGTATGAACCTGTTTGAGCCGGTTTGATCCGGTTCCATCCGGTCTGATCCGGTTTGAGCCGGCTTCATCCGGCTTGAACCGGTATGAACCGGTTTCATCCGGTTTGATCTGGTTCCAATGGTCTCAACAGGTTTCATCCGTTCAGATCTGGTCGGAACCGGTTTGAGCCGGTTTGATCCGGTTCCAACCGGTTTGATCCGGTTTAATCCGGTCCCATCCGGTCTGATCCGGTCTGAACCGGTTTCATACGGTCTGATCCGGTTTGAACCGGTTTGATCCGGCTGGAACCGGTTTGATTCGGTTTGAGCCGGTTTTATCCGGTCTGATCCGGTTCGATCTCGTCTGAGCCGGTTTGATCCAGTTTGAACCAGTTTGAGCCAGTCTGATCCGGTCTGAACCGGTTTCATCCGGTCTGATCCGGTTTGAGTCAGGATAATCCGGCTTGAACCGGTTTGAGCCGTTTTGATCCGGTTTCAACCGGTTTGATCCGGTTCCATCCGGTTTCATCCGGTCTGAACCGGTTTCATACGGTCTGATCCCGTTTGAACCGGTTTGATCCGGGTGGGACCGGTTTCATTCAGTTTGAACCGGTTTGAACCGGTATTATCCGGTCTATCCGGTTCGATCTGGTCTGATCCGGTTTCATCCGGGTTGAACCGGTTTGAGCCAGTCTGATCTGGTCTGAACCGGTTTCAGCCGGTTTGATCCGGTTTGATCCGGTCTCATCCGGCTGGAACTGCTTGGAGCCGGTTATGTCCGGGTTGATCCGGTCCCATCCGTTTCGATCCTGTGTGAACTGGTTTCATCCTGTGTGAACGGGTTTGAACCGGTTTCATCCGGTCAGATCCGGTTTGAGCCTGTTTAATCCGGTTTGATCTGGTTCCCTTTGGTCTCAACATGTTTCATCCGTTCTGATCCGGTCTGAACCGGTTTGAGCCGGTTTGATCCGGTTCCAACCGGTTTGATCCGGTTTAATCCGGTCCCATCCGGTTTGATCCGGTCTGAATCCGTTTCATCCTTTCTGAACCGGTTTGAGACGGTTTGATCCGGTTTCAACCGGTTTGATCCTGTCCCATCCGGTCTGATCCGGTCTGATCCAGTTTGAACCGGTTTGATCCGGCTGGAACCGGTTTGATTCAGTTTGAAACGGTTTGAGCCGGTTTTATCCAATTCGATGTGGTCTGATCCGGTTTGATCCGGTTTGAACCGGTTTGAGCCAGTCTGATCCGGTTCCAACCGCTTTGATCCGGTTTAATCCGGTCCCATCCGGTCTGATCCGGTCTGAACCGGTTTCATCCGGTCTGATCCGGTTTGAACCTTTTTGAGCCAGTCTGATCCGGTCTGAACCGGTTTCAGCCGGTTTGATCCGGTTTGATCCGCTCTCATCCGGCTGGAACTGGTTGGAGCCGGTTATGTCCGGGTTGATCCGGTCCCATCCGGTTTGATCCTGTGTGAACCGGTTTCATCCTGTGTGAACGGGCTTGAACCGGTTTCATTCGGTCTGATCCGGTTTGAGCCGGTTCAAGCCGGCTTGAACCGGTTTGAGCCGGTTTGATCCAGTTTCAACCGGTTTAATCCGGTCCCATGCGGTTTGATCCGGTCTGAACCGGTTTCATCTGGTCTGATCCGGTTTTAACCGGTTTGATCTGGTTTTATCCGGTTTGAACCGGTTTGAGCCGGCTTGATCCCGTTTCAAACGGTTTGATCCTGTTTGATCCGGTCCTAACCGGTTTCATCCGGTCTGATGCAGTTTGAGCCGGTTTTATCCGGTTTGAACCGGTTTGAGTCGGTTTGATCCGGTTCCATCCGGTTTGATCCGGTTCCATCCGGTTTGATCCGGTTCCATCCGGTTTGATCCGGTCTGAACCGGTTTCATCCGGTCTGATCCGATTTGAACCGCTTTGAGCCTGTTTTATCCGGTTTGAACCAGTTTGATCTGGTTTAATCCGGTTCCATCCGGTTTGATCCGGTCTGAACTGATTCCATCTGGTTTGATCCGGTTTGAAAAGGTTTGAGCCGGTTGAAACCAGTTTGAGCCGATTTTATCCGGCATGATCCGGTTTGATCTGGTCTGATCTGGTTTGAGCTGGTTCGATCCGGTCGGAACCGGTTTGAACCGGTTTCATCCGGTTTGATCTGGTTCCATCCGGTCTGAACCGGTTTCTTCCGGTCTGATCCAGTCTGAAACTGTTTGAGCCAGTCTGATCCGGTTTGAACCAGTTTGAGCTGGTTTGATCCGGTTTGAACCAGCTGGAGCCGGCTGGAACCGGTTTTATCCGGTTTGATCCGGTGTGAACCTGTTTCATCCGGTTTGATCCGGTTTCATCCGGTCTGAACCGGTTTCAGTCGGTTTTATCCGGTTTTATCCGGTTTGAACCAGTTTGAGCTGGTTTAATCCGATTTCATAGGGTTTGATCCGGTTGGAGCCGGTTCCATCCGGTTTGATCCGGTGAACCGGTTCCATCGGGTCTGATCCGGTTTGAAACGGTTTGAGCCGGTTTTATCCCGCTGAAACCGGTTTGAGCCGGTTTTATCCGGTTTGAACCAGTTTGAGCTGGTTTCATCCGGTTCAAGCAAGATCCGGTTGGATCCAAACGGTTCATGCCGGATCGAACCGGATCAAACCGGATCGAGCTGGATGAAACCGGATCAAACCGGATCGAGCCAGTTCGAACCGGATGAAACCGGATCGAACCTGGTCAAAGCAGATAAAACCGGTTCAGACCGCATATAACCGGATCGAACTGGATCAAAGTGGATCAGACCGGATTAAACTGGTTCAGACCAGATAAAACCGGATAGAACTGGATCAAAGCGGATCGAGTCAGATCAAACCGGATCAAACCGGATCAAGCTGGATCAAACCGTATCAGACCGGATAAAGCTGGTTCGGACCGGATAAAACCGGATCGAAACGGATCAAAGCGGATCGAGCCAGATCAAACCGGATAAAACCCGGTTGAACCGGATCAAACCGGATCAAGCTGGATCAAACCGGATCAGCCCGATTCGAACTGGACCAAACCGGATCGAGCCAGATCAAACCGGATAAAACCGAATCGAATCGGATCAAACCGTATCGAACTGGATGAGACCGGATCGAACTGGATCAAACCGGATCGAGCCAGATGAAACCCGATCAAACCGGATCAAGCTGGATGAAACTGGATCGGACCGGATCAAACCAGATAAAACCGGACCAGACCGGATTGAGCCGGATCAAACCGGATCGAATCGTATCAAGCTGGATCGAACCGTATCGGATCGGATCTAACCGGACCGTTACTCAGCAATAACCAGCTTGTGTCTTTTCCTCTTTTATATATCATATGATGAGCCAGACATAGAGAAAGAAATGCACCCGGGGAAGTTACCCTGAGCTGCGGTGAGATTCTACAGTGACGGGAGAGTGGTTTAACCTGTGCTGCACTTGTTCTTGATCCGGTGTCTGTTTGGACAGCCTGGCCCCTTTGAACAGGCAAAGACAGGCACACCCAAGCCAGCCTCTTGTGGGGCTAAAGGCAGGCAGCTCACACTCCCATGAAGATGCCACTCTCGGAGCCACCAAGGTGTCTAACGCAGCCTCCGCCTGGGCCAGCTACCCTGGTGCTGAGGGCACTAGGGCCAAGGGGAGGCCACAGCCCACCTGCAGGTCCCCACCCTGGCTGTGCAGGTGAGGCTCCACCTCAGTATGGCCCTCATCCTGATGGAATTCCCTGAGAACCGGGAAGACAGATGGCACTATGAAGACCTATCGCAAGGCCATTTCTCACCCTCTTCCTGGTTCCAGCCATGCCAGGGTCTTCCTTGGTCCCCCTCCTCCAGGTGCAGCAGCAAACGACAGGACTGCTTGCCTGTAGTTAGGAACCCACCACTGTGCCGTCTGGCCCAGTGTCGTGCTGGAGGACTGGGGCTGCAGGGGCTGACACCAGGCTGATCTCGCCTTTGCCATCTGTGTAAGTGACAGACTGAATCATGTGGGCTTGCTGTGTCCTTGCTGGCTGAGCCTACGGAAGTGGACAGGCTCCCCTTGCAGCTGCCGCTGCTGAGCTCAGGAACTGCATGACTGCTTAGTGCTCACACTGCTGCCACAATCTGACCTTGCAGGGCTGGCCCTGCTGCTCCAGGGGCATCTGGTCTGTGCCTCTGCACATGCTGAGACCCTTGCTTGGAGTACTCATCTTCTGATTGCATTTGCAGGTCAAGTGCATACATTCTTGGCTACCCTGGGAGCCCTCCCACAGCCACCGGCTGGTCAGGGATTCCCTTCCACACACACCCCATTTGTGACCTCTCACTCTGATGTGGAGAAGTGTGTGTACCAAATCCATCTGGAATTGTCAGCTGTGAAAAGGGAACAGTAGCCCATCCAGCTAGCACAGAAGGAGCCTACTGGGGGAAGCTTGCAGCAGCAAATGTGGGCCCCATCTATCTACCTCCTGCTTATGGAGAACGTTGAGCCCAGACCAGGGCTGGGTCCTGCGGGTGGGAGACAGGGAGCGATGGGCAAGGCTGGAACAGCAGTGTGTTCAGGGTTGGCGGATGACAGCTTCTGCTGCTGACAGTCACAGTAGAGAGCATGGTTCTTTGAGCTTCTGAGCCTTCCCCAAACCCTGCTTGCCTGCAGAGAGGGCATGCCTGGTGTCTATGTCTAGCTGGGCCTGCAGTGTCCCCCCTCTGAGAAAGATGGGTCACCTCTTGCAGATGCAACAGTGCCTTGAGGGTAGGCACACGATCCAGTTCCTGTGCACCACTACAGAAACAGTACAGTGGTTCCTCAAAAAATAGAACTACTATTTGACCCAGAAACTCCATTCAGGGTGTGTGATCAAAAGAATTGAAAACAGGGATTCAGGCCGGGCATGGTGGCTCATGCCTGTAATCCCAGCACTTTGGGAGGCCAAGGTGGCTGGATTATTTGAAGTCAGGAGTTTGAGACCAGCCTGGTAAACATGGTGAAGCCCCGTCTCTACTAAAAATATAAAAATTAGCCACACAGTAGTGGTGCACACCTCTAATTCCAGCTACTTGGGAAGCTGCCGTCAGCTGAGATCATGCCACTGAACTCCAGCCTGGGCAACAGAGTGAGACCCTGTCTCAAAAAAGAAAGAAGAAAGAAAGAAAGAAAGAAAGAAAGAAAGAAAGAAAGAGAGAGAGAGAGAAAGAAGGGAGGGAGGGAGGGAGGGAGAGAGGGAGGGATGGAGGAAGGGAGGCAGGGAGGGAGGGAGGGAGGGAAAGAAAGAAAGAGAAAGAAAAGAAAACAGGGATTCAATTGGATATTTGTACACAATCCAAAAGCAGTATTTTTCATAATCATATTTTCACAATGGCCAAAAATGTTGATGGATGACTGAACTAAGTGTTGATGGATGAGTGATTTTTCCAAATGTGGTCTATACATACAATAAACTGATTCAGCCTTATAAAGAAAGGAAATCCTGACCCCTGCTACAGCATGGGTGAACCTTGAGGACATTATGCTGGGTGAAATTAGACAGCCACAGGAGGACCAACACTGTATGATGTCACTTATACAGGGTACTAGAGTGGTCAAATTCATAGAGACACAAAGTAGATTGGGGGTGTCAGGGGCTAGGGCAGGGGGATGGAAAATTGTTTAATGGGAACAGAGGTTCAGTTTTATAAGATAAAAAGAATTGTGGGCCAGGTACAGTGGCTCGCACCAGTAATCCCAACACTTTGGGAGGCCAGGGTGGGCAGATCACTTGAGGCCAGGAGTTCAAACCTGACCAACATGGTGAAACCCTGTCTCTACCAAAAAACACAAAAAGTAGCCAAGCGTGGTGGTGCACGCCTGTAATTCCAGCTTCTTGGGAGGCTGAGGTGGGAGAATTGCTTGAACTGGGGAGGCAGAGGCTGTAATGAGCAGAGATCATGCCACTGCACTTCGGCCTGCGTGTCACAGAGTAAGACTCTGTCTCAAAAGAAAAGAATTCTGGAGTTTGGTTGCACAACAATGTTTATGTACTTAACACTACCAAATATAACAATGGTTAAGATGAAAAATATTACATGTATTTTGCCACAATCAAATTTTTAAAATAGTCATTAGATATTATATCCTTAATGACATATAACTTAAGGATAAAAAGAACTGTGCAAAATAAAAACAATACAAACACTTTAAAAAAAAAAGTGCCCCCTGTGAGGCTACAGGACAGAGATACCGGAGTCTTTATCCACCAGCTCTGTTCTTCATGGGCTGAGGACTGTTCCCAGGGCATTCCATCCACGAACTTCCAGGCTACCCTGTCCCCAGGCTGCTGAGCCCCTCTGGCAGGCACTCGAAGAGGTGAGCAGTCTGGGTGCACGTGTACAGGACATGTACCCCAGCCTGGGGCCTCGCAGAAGTGGCTGAGGACCCACAGTGGGCATTCACAGGGCCTACTCACCCCCTTGGCACTCTGCCCACTCATTCAGTCCTCACAAGAGGTGACTGTGGATCTCTCCAATGTACAGATGAAGATCCTCACTCAGAGAGGTTGAGTGACTTGCCCAAGGTTGCACAGTTAGGAAGTCACAGAAGCGCAACCAGGTGATGGCTCCAAGTCTGTTCTCTTAGCTTCCATGCTGTGCTGCTCCCATGGATGAAGAGGTTAGGAGTTCAAGACAAGCCTGACCAACATGGAGAAACCTCGTCTCTTCCAAAAATACAAAATTAGCCAGGCATGGGGGCAGGAGCCTGTAATCCCAGCTACTCGGGAGGCTGAGGCAGGAGAATCACCTGAATCTGGGAAGTGGAGGTTGCAGTGAGCCGAGATCGTGCCATTGCACTCCAGCCTGAGCAACAAGAGAGAGACTCCTTCTCAAAAAAAAAAAAAAAAAAAAAAAAGACAGATCATCTACACAGGAAAAAGTAATAATATGCTCAGGGAAAATAAGCAGCACAGTAGCATCATCAGAATACCTGCATCAGCTGTTAAACAATAGCAACAATAAACGATGGCAGACTTTCAGTCTCCACCTACAATGCCATGTTTTCATTGCAAGGTTACTGTACACTGCATTTTGTTTTTAGGTGAGAAGAAACGTCAGAAACAGTTGTGGGACCAGGAAATGGACCCTCTAGGGATGAGGAGGCATTCTGATCAATGGCTTCTTAAATGCTTCATCCAAAGTCATTTGCCTCATTAACAATGGTTGTTGTCTTAGAAGTTCCTCTTTGAGTGCATAAACTTACATGATTTCTGGTCCTGTTATGAATGTGCACTGCTCTGATCTTTCCATAAGCCCATCACATATTTTCGCCATGTCGTCTATAGACCCTTTTCCTGCAATATTAGCAATATCATCTTCATTGTCACAATTATCACTATCACTGTAATCCAAAACCATTTTAGCTATTTCACCATCCATGAGTGACAACTAGAGCTTAATTAACAATGTTAAATGTTTTTCCTCTGGGTGCGGCAGCTCATGACTGCAACCCCAGTATTTAGGGAGGCCAAGGTGGACTTGAGCCTAGGTGTTTGAGATCAGCCTGAGTATCATGGAGAAACCCATCACTACAAAAAATAGAAAACCTAGAATAATTAGCTGGGTTTGGTGGTGCATACCTGTAGTCCCAGCTACTTGAGAGGCTGAGGGGAGAAAATCACTTGCCACTGCACTCCAGCCCCTGGGCGACAAAGCGAGTCTGTCTAAAAAAAAAAAAAGTTTTTCAATTATCCCCTTCAGCTTACTGAAGGACTCTGAAAGTATATATTAGGGCCCATTTCTATCATTTCTTCACCCTCCACCCCTCATTCAGGATTGGTCTGGGGTAGCAAGGCATAGCCCCTGCTCTGTAACTGACTCTTATCTCCTCAGGACAGAAGGTTCTTACTGCTACCCAGACTTACCTCACCTCTGATACTGAGTTCCTTTTTTCCACCTTTTTTCTCAGATTTATTGATGTGTAATTGGCAATAAAATTTGATTGTATATATTTATGTGTACAATGTAATAATTTGATATATCTATATATTGTGATATGATTTACCATAATCAGTCACCTCCCATAGCTACTATTTGTGTACGTGTGTTATGAGTGTGTGTATGTGTGGTGAGAACACTTAAGACCTACCCTTCTAGTAAATTTCAAGTGTGTAATATAGTAACATTAATTATAGTCACCATGATGTACATTAGATATATAGAAATTATTCCTCTAAAAAAGCTTTGAAACTTTTGACTAATACATCTCTATTTCCCTACCCCCACCCCTAAACACCATTCTACTCTCCACCTCTATGGGTTTGATTTTTCTAGATTCCATATGTAAGTGAGATCATGCATTATTTTTCTTTGTTTAACTTATTTTATTTAGCATAAAGTCCTCCATGTTCATTCATATTATGGCAAATGACAGGATTTCCTTTTGTTTAGCACTGAATAATAGTCCTAATAGTCCATTGTGCAACATATGTCACATTTTCTTTGTCTGTTCATCTGGTGATAGACATGTTGGTTGATTCTGTATCTTGACTATTGTGAATAAAGTTGCAACAAATATGGGAGTGCAAATATCTCAGTGACATACTGATTTCATTTACTTTAGATTATACCCAGAAGTGGAATTGCTGGATCACATGATAGTTTTATTTTTAATTCTATGAGGAAACGCCTTAGTGTTTTTCATAGGCTGTACCAATTTATATCCCCACCAAAACTATACGGGGGTTCTTTTCTCTACATCCTCTCCAAAACTAATTATCTCCTATTGTTTCAATAATTGCCATTTTAACATGTGCAAGGTGATATATCATTGTGATTTTGATTTGGAGTACCCCAATGATTAATGATGTTGAATTTTTTTCATATACCTTCTGACCATTTGTATTTCTTCTTTTGAGAAATGACTTTTCTGACACTTAGAAAATTTTTAATAGAGTTTTTTTGTTTTCTTGGTTATGAGTTGTTTGAGTTCCTTATATATGTTGGATATTACCCCTTATCAAATGTATGGTTTGCAAATATTTTTTATTATTCCTTCAGTTTTCTCTTCATTCTGTTATTTCCTTTGCTATGCAGAAGGTTTTAGTTTGATGCAACTCTGTTTACCTGTTTTTGCTTTTGTTGCCTGTACTTTTGGGGTCATATCCAAGAAATCATTGCCCAGACCAATGTGTCAACAAGCTTTTCCTCTATGTTTTCTTCTAGTAGTTTCATCGTTTCTTACATTTAAGTATGTAACCCATTTCGAGTTAATTTATGTACGTCGTGTAAGATAAGAGTCCAATTTCCCTCTTCTGCATACAGATATCCAGTTTTTCCAACATAACTTACTAAAGAGATTGTCTTTGCCCGTTGTGTGTTCTTTGTTAAATACCAACTGACTATAAGTGTGTGGACTTATTTCTGGGCTCTCTATTCTGTTCCATTGGTCTATACATCTATTTTTATGCCAGTACTATGCTGTTTTGATTGCTGTAGGTTTGCATTATATTTTGAGGTCAGGTAGTATGATACCTCCAGCTTTGTTCATTTTGCTCAAGAAAACTCTGGCCTTGCAAGGTCTTTTGTGGTTTCATATAAAATTTGATATTGTTTTTTCTATTTCTATAAAAATAAGTCTTTAGAATTTTGATAAGTATTATGCTAAACCTGTAGATTTCTTCAGATGATATAAATGTTTTAGCGTTATTAATTCTTCCATTTATTTTGACTTTTTCAACTTTTTTCAATGTTTTGTAGTTTTGAGCATACATATCTTTTACCTTCTTAAGTGTGTGTTTACATATTTTATTCTTTTTCATGCTGTTGTAAATGTAATTTTTTTCTCTATTTTTTTCTGATATTTGCTATTACTGCATAAAAACTCAACTTGATTATTGTATGCTAATATTTTATCCTGCAAGTTTCCTGAGTTTGTTTATTAGTTCTAGCAGTTGGTGTTGTGCTTTCTTCGTTGCTGTTGAGGCTTTAGGATTTCCTATGTGTAATATTGTATTGCTTGAGAACAGAAAATGTTACTTCTTTCTTTAACAAGTTATATGGCTTTATTTCTTTTTCTTACTGAATTCTTCTGGCTAGAAGTTCCAGTACTATCTTGAGTAGAAGTGGGTAGAGTGATCATTTTCGTCTTGGTCCTGATCTTGGAGAAAAAGTTTCAACATTTTACTGTTATGATGTTAGCTGTAGTCTTGTCATATATGGCCATTACTATGTTGAGGTATGGTTTAGTATTGTCCCTTGAAAGAGTTATATAAGTATATATGTGTGTGTGTGTGTGTGTGTGTGTATATATATATATATATATATATAGGCTGGGATTACAAGTGTGAGCCACCATGCCTGGTCAAGAGTTATATAAGTATACTTTATTATTTTAACATTTATTTTGAAATAATTTCAGAAAAGTTGCAAAATAATACAAAGAATCCATCTACTCTTCATTGAGATTCCTCAAATGTTAACATTTTACCAAGTTTGCTTTTAAATTTTTGTCTCTCCCCTCACTTCCCACACACATTTTTCCCCAAAACTATCATTGAATAAAGTGCATATACAATTCCTCTGTCACTCATTACTCGTACTTTCTTTCTTTCTTTTTCTTTTCTTTTTTTTTTTTTTGAGACAAAGTCTCACTGTGTTCCCCAAGCTGGAGTGCAGTGGCACACGATCTTGGCTCACTGCAACCTGCACTTCCCGGGTTCAAGCAATTCTCCTGCCTCAGCCTCCTGAGTAGCTGGGACTACAGGTATGTGCCACCATGCCCGGCTAATTTTTGTGTTTTTAGTAGAGACGGGATTTCACTATGTTGGCCAGGCTGGTCTTGAACTCCTGACCTCGTTATCCACCCAACTCAGCCTCCCAAAGTGCTGGGATTACAGGCATGAGTCACTGCGCCCAGCCCATTTCTCATACTTTCTAAAAGTAAGCCTATTTTCTTATATCACAGTACAGTTATCAAAATCAAGAAGTTAACTTTGACATAGTACTATTATTTAATCTAGACACTATGCAAATTTTGCCAGTGGTCTCACTAATGTCCTTTATAGGAGAAGAAAAAAATTAAAATAATTTCTGTCTCAAGATCCAATTCAGCGTCACACATTGCATTTACTTGTCAATGTAGTCACCTTTAATATGCAATAGTTTTTTGGTCTGTCTGATTTTCATAACCCTGATGACACTTTTGAAGGTTACAGGCCACTTATTAAGTACAATGTCCCTCAGTATGAGTTTGCATAGCATTTCCTCATAATTAGATTCAGGTTACACATTTTTGCCAGGAATATCCAGAAGTGATGCTGTGTACTTCTCCATATATATTACCAGGAAAAATAATAACCATTTTGTGGGGAGGCACTTTTTTGTTTGTTTGTTTGTTTTTTTTTGAGACAGAGTTTCGCTCTTGTTGCCCAGGCTAGAGTGTAATGACTTGATCTTAGCTCACTGCAACCTCTGCCTCCCCAGTTCAAGCGATTCTCCTGCCTCAGCCTCCCAAGTAGCTGGGATTACAGGCATGGGCCACCATGCCTGGCTAATTTTGTATTTTTAGTAGAGATGGGGTTTCTACATTTTGGTTAGGTTGGTCTCAAACTCCCAACCTCAGGTGATCCGCCCGCCTCCGCCTCCCAAAGCGCTGGGATTACAGGCGTGAGCTACCGCGCCCTGCCTGGGGAGGCACTTTTGAGACTAGATACAACTCCTGTTCTTAATCACATTTTTGCTTATTAATTTTAGTAATAATTGATTATTCTGACCTGAAACAATTATAACTTTGGTGGTTGACAAATAGTGATATATATTGTTTTTTGTTTTTATTTGATATGGAGTCCTGCTCTGTCGCCCAAGCTGGAGTGCAGTGGCACGATTTTGGCTCACTGCAACATCTATCTCCTGGGTTCAAGACAGCTGTAAAACTTTTTATTTTTTAAAAATGTTTCTAAAAGATAAAAAATGTTTTTACCTGGAAATTGAGTAAACAAGTTATTTGTATTTGTAAGAAAGGCTATTGGAATGTCTAAAAAGATCTATTCTGGCCAGACACGGTGGCTCACGCTTTGTAATCCCAGCACCCTGGGAGGCCGAGGTGGGTGGATCACCTGAGGTCAGGAGTTCGAGACCAGCTCGGCCATGGCAAAACCGTATCTCTACTAGAAATACAAAAATTAGCCAGGCGTGGTGTTGTGTGCCTATAATCCCCACTACTCAGGAGGCAGGAGAATCGCTTGAACCTGGGAGGCAAAGATTGCAGTTGCACTGAGCTGAGATCATACCACTGCACTTCAACCTGTGCAACAGAGTGAGACTCTGTCTAAAAAAAAAAAAAAAAAGAGAGAGAGAGAGAGAAAGAAAAGAAAAAGAAAAAACAGAAAAAAAGGCTATGCTAAGACCCTGGTTTCTGAAGTTCCACAGTTCCCCTAGTAAATGTTCTGGCTGTGTAGTAACCACACGCATGCGTTTACCACAATCTATCCAACCAATGTCCTCTGCTTGGACATTTGAGTCATTTACAAGATTTTGCAATTACAGATAATCAGTAATGAATAAACTTACACATATGTATTTTCCTGTTGTTGAGGTATATGTATGTTCAGGGTCAATCCCTAGAAGTAGGATTGCTCAAGAGAAGAGTAGATACATATGTGGGGTTTTTTTTTGTTTTGTTGTTTTGGTTTTTTTTGCTTCTGAGATGGAGTCTCATTCTGTTGCCCAGGCTGCAGAGCAGTGGCACAATCTCAGTTCAAGGCAACCTCCACCTCCTGAGATCAAGCCATCCTTCCACCTCAGCCTCCCGAGCAGCTGGGATGACAGGCGCACACTACCATGCCCGGCTAATTTTTCTACTTTCAGTAGAGACAGGGTTTTGCCATGTTGGCCAGGATGGTCTCGAGCTCCTGGGCTTCGGCGATCTTCCTGCCTCCCAAAGTGCTAAGATTACAAGGCGTGAGTCACTACGCCCGGCCTCATTTTTCCTTTCTATTTTTTTTTCTAATTTAAGGTGACTTTTCACTTTCTCACATGCTTTTTGAAAGATATTTTCTTTTCCTTTAGCTTTGTAGGTTTTTGGGAAGGCTTTTCAACAGCCTTTAATTTCCTGACGTTTGCAAAAATTTTGTATGGATGTTGGCTACTTTATTCCAAATCATTCAATTCATAAAATTCTTACTTTGAGTGGCCTTGTCAGTTCTGCCCTCTTTTCTGCAATTTAAAGATTTTTGTTGATGGGGTGGGGGAAAACTTGGCATTTTCTCTTCTCTTTTTTTTCAATTTCCCTTTTCCTTTCACCATCCCACCTTATAACTGATTCTCTCCCAGAAACACTTTCTATGAGGCTGCCACTCCTGGTACCACATGTTTAAGGCTTTTCCCCAAAGCTAGGGCTGTGATCTACCGAGTCCTAACCTGTGTTCAGTATTTTAGACTTGTTCTTTCACATTTCCCCCCTGGAAATTGTGTCTGCGCTTCCTCTCAGTCCTAAACTTCATTCTGCTTTGTCCATCTAATGCTTTAACCTCCCTTTCCTCATACTCCACACCCACAGGCTTATGGTGGTGGCGGGTTACAAACTTTTTCCTCTATTTACAGGTAATTTGAAGTTGCAGTATTCTGCCCTGTATAGTTTTTATTTGTCCTACTAGATTTTATGGTTGTTTTGGGAGAGTGAGGGACAGATTTACAATGAGGTTACCACTATTGTTCCCCAGCCCCAGAAATCTCTGCATGCTTTTCTTTTTTCCTTCCTTCCTTCCTTTTTTTTTTTTTTCGATGGAGTCTGTCACCCAGGCTAGAGTGCAGTGGCACAATCTTGGATCGCTGCAGCCTCTGCCTCCCAGGTTCCAGTGATTCTCCAGCTTCAGCCTCCCGAGTAGCTGGGATTACAGGCATACGCCACCATGCCGGGCTAATTTTTGTATTTTTAGTACAGACGGGGTTTCATCATGTTGACCAGGCTGGTCTTGAACTCCTGACCTCAGGTGATCCACCTGCCTCGGCCTCCCAAAGTGCTGGTATTACAGGTGTGAGCCACCATGTCTGGCCTGTATGCTTTTCTTAATACACAGACACATTTCGGTATCTAATCATGATGAAAATCATTGAAAACTAGCAATAGAAAGGACGTATCTTGGTTGGGTGCAGTGGCTCATGCCTGTAAACCAGCACTTTGGGAGGCTGAGGCTGGCAGATCGCCTGAGGTCAGGAGTTCATGACCAGCCTGGCCAACATGGTGAAACCCTGTCTCTACTAAAAATACAAAAATTAGCCAGGCATGGTAGCACATACCTGTAATCCCAGCTACTCAGGAGGCTGAGGCAGGAGAATTGCTTGAAACCTGGGAGGCGGAGGTTGCAGTAAGCCGAGATCGTGCCATTGCACTCCAGCCTGGGTGACAAGAATGAGACTTCGTCTAAAAAAACAACAAAACAAAACAAACAAACAAATAATAATAATTAGCTGGGCATGGTGGTGCCTGCCTGTAGTCCCAGCTACTTGGGAGGCTGAGGCAGAAGAATCACTTAAGCCCAGTAGGCAGAGGTTGCAGTGAGCTCAGATTGTGCCACTGCACTCCAGCCTGGGCCACAGAGCAAGACTCTCGTCTCAAAAAAAAAAAAAAAACAAAAAACAAAAAACAAAACAAACAAACAAAAAAAACGGAGGTATCTTGTGATCTTGTGGTATAATCAGTGGTTATAAATGATAGTTATAAGTGGAGTTGAGTGTTGAGAATGGTCACAAGATTAGCAAAGGTAACGTGTTGGGCTGGGTGCGGTGGCTCATGCCTGTAATTCCAGCACTTTGGGAGGCTGAGACAGGAGTTCAAGACCAGCCTGGGCAACAAAGTGTGACTTTGTCTTTACAAAAAATAAATGACATTAGCCAGGCATGATGGTGCGCACCTGTGGTCCCAGCTACTCGGAATGCTGAGGTGTGAAGGTTGATTGAGCTGGAGAGGTAGAGGCTGCAGTGAGCCAAGATCACGCCACTGCACTCCAGCCTGGGTGACGGAGTGTAATATACTGTACATTAGTGGCTTTAGATTGTGTCATCGATTTGAACATCAATGTCAAATTTGAGAAAATTGAGAAGCATCTTTTTAAAGATGGAGAGTAAGACAATAAATACTAGTTTTTATGCTGCTACTGCGCAATATAGTATTGGTGATCCTGGCATGGCAATAAAGAAAGAAGTAAGAAATAAGGTATTTGACCAGGCGCCGTGGCTCACGCCTGTAATCCCAGTACTTTGGGAGGCCGAGGTGGATGGATCACCTGAGGTTGGGAGTTCACGACCAGCCTGACCAACATGGAGAAACCCCGTCTCTACTAAAAATACAGTATTAGCAGGTCGTGGTGGTGCCTACCTGTAATCCCAGCTACTTGGGAGGCTGAGGCAGGAGAATCACTTGAACCTGGGAGGCAGAGGTTGTGGTGAGCCGAGATTGTGCCATTGCACTCCAGCCTGGGCAATAAGAGAGAAATTCCGTCAAGAAGGAAGGAAGGAAGGAAGGAAGGAAGGAAGGAAGGAAGGAAGGAAGGGAGGGAGGGAGGGAGGGAGGGAGGGAGGGAGGGAGAGAGGGAGGAAGAAAGAAAGAAAGAAGGAAAGAAAGAAGGTATTTTACATAAAGACTGAAAAGAAATTAAAACCATGTTTGAAGATAATGGCTTAAACAGAAACTCTGCAAATCCTTAGAATAAGGAAGTTCAGGCCAGGTGTAGTGGCTTGTGCCTGTAATCCCAGTGCTTTGGGAGGCTAAGGTCGGAGGATTGCTTGAGCCCAGGAGTTTGAGACAAGCTGGGGCAACATAATGAGATCCCATCTCTACAAAAAATTTAAAAATGAGCCGGGTGTGGTGGTGCATGCCTGTAGTCCTAGCTATTTGGGAGGCTGAGGTGGGAAGGTCACTTGAGCCTGAAGAATTCAAGGCTACAGTGTTATGATCATGCCACTGCATTGCACTCCAGCCTGGGAGACAGAGCAAGACCCTGAGACCCTGTCTCAAAAAACAAAATAAAAAATCCTCACTAAATTGAACACGACATCAACATTCAATAGCCATTCCCCATCTCCTTTGCTAATAAAATTCCAGTTTCTTTGTGTTCCATCCCAGGACCATGATTTATCTAAACTGGTCATTCTTGGTCAATAAGTTTGGCTAAGAATAAATATCGAAATTGGTCACAGCAAATCTATTCTTTTGTTTTTCTTGGCTCACTGCAAACTCTGCCTTCTGGGTTCAAGCAATTCTCTGCTTCAGCCTCCTGAGTAGCTGGGATTACAGGCACCTACCACCACACCCGGCTAATTTTTGTATTTTTAGTAGAGTGGGGTTTCACCATCTTGGCCAAGCTGGTCTTGAACTCCAGACCTACCAATCTACCCAGCTTGGCCTCCCGAAGTGCTGGCTCTGTCACCCAGGCTGGAGTGCAGTGGTGCAATCATGGCTCACTGCAGTCACAACCTCCCTGGGCTCAGATGATTCTCCCACTTTAGCCTCCCAAGTCACTGGGATTAAAGGCACATGCCACCATGCTCAGCTAATTTTTTTTTTTTTTTTTGTAGAGACAGGGTATCCCTACCTTGCCCAGGCTGGTCTTGAACTCCTGGCCTCAAAGGATTCTCCTGCTTCAGTCTCCCAAAGCACTGGGTCTATTATTCCCTTTCTTATTCAAACTTAATTCTGCATTTTCAAGGCCTTGAATTTTCAAATACAGCTTTTTCTTTCCCTGAATTTGTTTGGGATTCAAATACAGCTTTAACTCTCAATTGAAAATTCTATGTTGATGATGTTGAAAAGATTCTCTCCTTTGACCAAAACTTTAGGCAGGTCCCTCTGAGTCCTTTCTGATTAGGCCTGACCTTGGGCTTCCCTCTCTGTCCTTGTAGAATATAGTTTGAAAAAAAAAATCCTACTAAATCATTTTAGCAAAAATTCTCATCTTTGATATCTTATCAACGTAGTTAGCTTCCAGCAATAATCCTATCAAGTCAGTTTAGCCAGAAACCCCTTATCTTTGATGTTTTCTCTTAGTAATTTTCCATCAACTGACCCCATTCTGTTGCTTGGATATACACCTCTACTTGTCTCTGTTAAAATCAGAATCCTATCTCTCTCCCCTACTGCAAGACCCCATTGCAGTAGCTATTGCTGTAGGCCCTATATCTGTGTTCATGCCCTCCTATTGTGCCTTATGATCTTTAGAAAGTGTCATAAATACATTTTTCTTTTCTTTTGAGATGGAGTCTCACTTTGTTGCCCAGGTTGGAGTGCAGTGGCACGATCTGGGCTCACTGCAAGCTCTGCCTCCTGGATTCACACCATTCTCCTGCTTCAGCCCCCCGAGAAGATGGGACTACAGGTGCCCGCCACCACGCCCAGCTAATTTTTTTTTTTTTTTTTTAGTAGAGACGGGGTTTCACCGTGTTAGCCAGGATGGTCTTGATCTCCTGACCTCATGATCCGCCTGCCTCGGCCTCCCAAAGTGCTATGATTACAGGCGTGAGACACGCGCCCGAACATAAATACATTTTTATTTTTTCCTTTGAGACAGGGGCTCACTCTGCCACTCAGGCTGGGTACAGCAGTGCCATCACGGCTTACTGCAGCCTCAACCTCTGAGGCTCAAGCGATCCTTTCATCTCAGCCTCCTAAGTAGCTGGGACCAGAGGTGCACTCCTCCATGCCTGGCTAATTTTTACCCATTTTTTGTAGAGATGGGGTCTATGTTACCCAGGCTGGTCTCGAACTCCTTGGCTCAAGTGATCCATCACCCTCAGCCTCCGAAAATGTTAACATTACAGGTATGAGCCACGATGCCCAGCATACATTTCTCTTTCTTTTCTTTTCTTTTTTTTTTTTGAGACGGAGTCTTGCCCTGTCACGCGGGCTGGAGTGCAATGGTGTGATCTCGGCTCACTGCAACCTCCACCTCTCAGGTTCAAGTGATTCTCCTGCCTCAGCCTCCTGAGTAGCTGGGACTACAGATGCACGCCACCACGCCTGGCTAATTTTTGTATTTTTAGTAGAGACGGGGTTTCACCATATTGGCCAGGATGACCTCGATCTCCTGACCTCATGATCCACCCGCCTTGGCCTCCCAAAGTGCTGGGATTACAGGTGTAAGCTACCGCACCCGGCCCATTTTTTTTTTTTTTTAATTTAATACAGATGGGGTCTTGTTATGCTGCCCAGGCTGGTCTCTTATCTCAGGCTCAAGCAATCTGCCCATCTTGGCCACCCAAAGTGCTGGGATTAAAGGTGTGAGCCACAACGTCTGGCCTACAGTTTTCCTTAACAGTGTTGAATATTAAAAGGATGCTTGAGGCTGGGGCGGGCGAACTGCTTGAGCCCATGAGTTTGAGACCAGCCTGAGCAATACGGCAAAACCCTATCTCTACAAAAATACAACAATTAGCTGGGAGTGGTGGGGCATGCCTGTTGGTCCCAACTACTTGGGAGGCTAAGGCAGGAGGATCCCTTGAACCTGGGAAGTAGAGGTTGCAGTGAGCTGTGATCGTGCCACTGCATTCCAGCCTGAGTAACAGAGCAAAACCCTGTCTCCAAAAAAACAATGCTTGTGATAGAGGAAATTGTTAATAAAAATGCAAGAACTGAAGGAAAATTGAAGATTTATAACTTTCTACTTTAAAGCAAATCCTAGTCACTCAAAGAGGGAAAATATATTCCAATTTCAGTGGGAGAAGAGTAACGAAGCAGCACATAGATCAAAGCCCTAACAAAGGACTATACTACAACAGATCTGGATGATTAATAATCAAGTTTTTTCTGTAAAACCTGGACCTGGATGTTAGCCTACAGTAGAGTTTATATTTAAAAATGCTAGGCTGGGCACGGTGGCTCATGCCTGTAATCTCAACACTTTGGGAGGCCGAGGTGGGCGGATCATGAGGTGAAGAGATAGAGACCATCCTGGCTAACATGGTGAAACCCCGTCTCTACTAAAAATACAAAAAAAATTACCCGGGCGTCGTGGGGGGCGCCTGTAGTCGCAGCTACTCGTGAGGCTGAGGCAGGAGAATGGTGTGAACCCTGGGAGCTTGCAGTGAGCTGAGACTGTGCCACTGCACTCCAGCCTGGGTGACAGAGTGAGACTCCATCTCAAAAAAAGAAAAAAAAAATGCTAGAGAGGGCTGGCCATGGTGGCTCATGCCTATAATCCCAACACTGTGGGAGGCCGAAGTGGGCGGATCACCTGAGGTCGGGAGTTTGAGACCAGCCTGACCAACATGGAGAAACCTTGCCTCTACCAAAAATGCAAAAATCAGCCAGGCGCAGTGGTGCATGCCTGCCGTCCCAGCTACTTGGGAGGCTGAAGCAGGAGAAGCACTTGAAACTGGGAGGTGGAGGTTGTGGTGAGTGGATATCGCGCCATTGCACTCTAGTCTGGGCAACAAGAGTGAAACTCTGTCCCCCCCACAAAAAAAAAAAAAAAAAAAAAAAAAAAAGCTAGAGAGGGCTGGGTGAGGTGGCTCACGCTTATAATTCCAGTGCTTTGGGAGGCTGAGGTGGGAGGATTGCTTGAGGCCAGGAGTTTGAGATCAGCCTGGGCAACACAGCAATACCCTGACTCTACAAAAATAAAAAATAAAAAATGAGCCAGGTGTGGTGCTGCATGTGTGGTCCTGGCTTCTTGGGTGGCTGAGGTGGGAGGATTGCTTGAGTCCAGGAGTTCGAGGCTGCAGTGAGCTATGATCATACTACTGCACTCCAGGCTGGGGGTCAGAGCGAGACTGTCTTAAAAAAAAAATGCTAGAGAAGACAACTTACAGTTACCATTAAACATGACTTGAAACCTCCAGAGGAAGTCCAAAACTAAAATATAACATTCTGAACATACACTAATGCCAAAAGTGCCCAGTTGTATCATTTAATAGCTGAGCCTGTTTTCTCTTTTGTAAAATGAAGTAATACCTACCTTCTACTGTTGAGAATTGAAAATACCATCCACAAAGCAAGCAACACAATCCATAGAGCAGGATCTCAACAAACACAGCTTTTTAACAAAGTTTGCACTTACAGAGAAAAATAAAACCTGTACTGAACCTTTATGAACCGTGAGTTGTCAGCTAAACAAGCCAAAGAATAGTTCCATGTCTAAGCTGCTGTTTATCCTTGTTCAGCTGACATTAAATGGCAGGTCCTAGGGAAGGTTATGAGGTCTGTGTTGTTCCCCTTGGAACTGCCCAGCTCACCCCACCTTCATGTGTTTTTCCCTGTTACTGCCTTTTCTTCAAGTCTGAATAAAACCCTTCAGCTCTCTGTACTTTCTCCAAGATACCAAAAAAAAAAAAAAAAAAAAAAAAAAGATTTTCAAATTAGAGTAAAATTCAGTTTCTACATCTTCTTTCAGATCCTGACCTTTTTAAATAGATTCTAATTGGAACAAAAAACCTTTGTGTCCCTTTTGAAGAAATTTCAGAAATCATGTGATCAAAGGATAAGCAGTTGACTTGCAAATTCACAGCTGCTGGTTGGCAACAGGGCTTCTGTAGTTTGAAAAAAGGTATTCTAAAAATTACCATTGTTTTTGTCATAGTATTTATTTTGATATTCCAAATAATACTAAAAAAGAGTATGACCGTTTAAAAATATAAATATATTAAAAGAGTGTAAGTTTTAAAAAATTAGATAAACATTGCTCTAGATTTTTGTGAAACATAAAATTGTATCTCTATTTTTCTGTGCCTTCTTATGAAAATACAGATGGCACAGCTTTCATATAGCTTTAACAACTTGATTATAAATTGCTTTCAAAAGTAACTTATTTGGATTTTCCATATCCTTTAATGAATTGCAAATATATTAACAGAAAAGACTTTCCCCCTCAAGACTGTACAATTTCTGAAATAAGTCAGTTAAAGCAAAAAGAAGACACAAAATTACATTGTTTCAATGCAAACAGAACACACACTTCACACCCACACTTGCATTTTCCCAGGTTTTCACAAAGAAAATGGGTCACCATATTTCTCAGTGAAGACTCATACTATACTCTGGCTAATCAGAGACTTCCAAACTTTTTTCTTCAAAAAGAGCATTTTTAATAGACTAAATACTGGTTATCACTGAGTTTTTGTTTAAGGTACAACAGCAGCATGGTTCAAATGTTACTTGTAGTTCTTGGAAAAATCAAAAATTTTAAGTGATGAATACAGAAAATGTAGGGACCACCTTTCATTATTTTGAGTACCACTGTTCTCTTGAAAAAATATTCTAACCTTCTAAAATCCCAGAGTTAAGAACCATTTCCAAGGGGAAAAACAAATCCAAGGCCACAGCATAGCTTCTGAACAAGTGTGTGTGCATATATATGTATTAGGTTGGTGCAAAAGTAACTGCAGGTTTTGCCATAAAAGTCATGGCAAAAACCACAATTACTTATGCACCAACCTAATATATGTGTGAAACAGAGAAAAGGATGTCAAACTACTTAATTTAATTTCTGTAAAATAAACTTCTGATGTTTGAAACAAACATTTTGCTTGATCAAAATGTGTTCTTCTTCTGGTTGTTTGATCCCCATTCCATGCAAAAAACAAAACAAAAAAAGAAACTGTAAAAGCCAGAAAGTGTTACAAGGTGGGAAATAAGGCTTCAGATACCTAATGACTTTAAAAGTAGGTATGAGGAAAAATAAAATAGGCCAAGCTTGGGCGGAAACTGTTCCCCAGCCAGCCATTGCCATGGCGTGTCTTACAAAACGATCCTTTTATCCTTGGTCTCAAAAAATCAGTACCAGAAAGACTCTCACCTCTGGCACAGGACATAAATTCCTACTATAAAAAGATAATTATACTTCAGCAAATTATGTTCTAAGCTTAGCTTTCTCCAGGCTTTATAACGCAGAACTCAGGTTGAAGCTTTCTATAAAACTCTAAATGACACTGTTACACAGCACCTTGTGCTTTGCCAATTAAAAATATAAAAGAATCTAAAATTACATATTACAGAACTAATGGATAATACAATAGCATATGTGTTAGAATCCAAGTGCTAGCCTCTGGGAATTTTTCATTACATTTATTTTCTCCCAACTGTTCCTTTTTTTAAAAAAGTATTTTTTTAGACAGTACATATACATAAATTTAGGTAGGGAAATCTGTTAAATATTTCTCTGGCACCTGATACCTAAACACCCTGACTTGAATTAATTTATAATTGTACCTAATCCATATTCAAATGAGATTAACAGTAAATTATAGAAAATTACTGAGTCTACAGGCTAAAATTTTTTTCACATCTTTTGTAATCCACCTTATTTTCACAGCTTGACTAACAAATACAGGTAAGGTTGTCCTTCATCAAATAATCCAAAATAATAACTGTAGGCCTGTCATTCATAAGAAACTATAATTTGTTATATTCTGACATTGGCACTTAATAAAATGTTAACAACTAAAGTTTCTCTAAAATTTCAATACATTACAATAAAGGAGATAAACAATTTAAGACTGTTTAAATCTGTTATGGTGGAATTCCAATAATTATCAATTTATATGCATAATTAAATTCTTAAAATTGTGGCCATTTCCCAAAGACACCAACTGATATTATGACAAACTCAGAAGAGAACCTATCTCCTTCTTAAGAATGTTTCTTCCCCCAAGCTAAAAATTTCCAATATCCTAAACCCAATTCTTAGTAAATGTTTTGGTGACTCACACTACTGAAAAAATCTGAAGCAGAGAGTCAAAAAGAATGGAAAGGATCTCAACCAAAGATAACCGCACATTCTTACACTCTGCTTAAGCAAACACTTAGAAAAGTCAAAGGGATAATGTTTTGAACAAATATAGATTCCAGGTTATGGTACAATTCTGATTATATTAAGGCTTTCACTATCATGATCTCTTAAAGTCTCTACACTTTAGTGTTCTCATTCTGATTGATATGGTGAACTTAAGGGATTATTAAGGGCCTTGTTTTGGCTTCTCAGTGGGGAACCACTCTATCATCTCTGAATGTTAAAGGTGATCCCACAGAGCTCAAAGAGAAGAGGCAATATGGTATGAACCAATTTTAAAGTCTGCAATACCAAGACAACAATGATCAACACTTTGAAGCAAGATGAATAAATTAAAATTCTTGGTTAGACATTAAAGCATTCTTGCCAAGAATAAGTGTACACTGTATGGAGGGATATTTGATTCCTACATACGAATCCCAATATGCCCATTACATTTGTTTATGGGAGACACTGCAAGTTGAAGGTAATTTACATTCCTTGGCAATCAAGTTACTGTTATAGGCAACGTCTTTTATTGTTCCATCTGGCACTTGCAAACACCATTCTTGAAGAACCTAGAAATGACGGTCAGTTACTCTGTTTATCAGGAACAGAACCAAATAAAAACAAATTTTTGAGAAAGCAACCAAGAAATTCTGGTTCATCACTATTTTCCATATCTAATGGTTCCTTCAAGATAAAACATAACTCTTCCTTTCATGATACTTTCCAACAAAGGGAGATTAAAGAAAAACAGAAAAGAAAGTCCCCACCCTACCCCCCATAAATTGTCATTCATACTGGTAAAAGAGCCAGTCTTGTTAGCAGCTAAATATTGCACTGCCTTTCATTCCGTATACAGTCAGGGTCCAATGAAAGTGGCACACTCATGGTATAAGTGATGGATGATGACACCGCCGGCTCAAGAGTAAAGACTCAGTATATGGAGGGACAAGAAACATGTCAGCACTAGTCACACATCCAGTTGTAAAAGTCCGATTTCCAGAAGTTAAAATTCATCACTTTCAGCTGCATGAAGTTGTGTGTCATCCGCATCTGTCATGCTGCTCTCCTGGGATTCATCTGTTCCCACTTTAAAAATAAAACAAAAGTCTACAGTAAGGTTTCTGACAAACATATCCTGTTGGTTCACGAAAACAAGAAAAATTGTATTATATTCAGAGAGATAAAACCCTAAATAAAGGCCCTTAAAAATCCTCATATCCTTTAATAAAATGCAACTCAAGTTTCCTAACTTTGTAATAGGTCTGACATTAGCTTACTGCATTTTACTTTTAAGGTTTTAACTACCAAAACTGCCTCTCCCTAATGGGTTCCTTATTCCTGCCCTAGGAATTACAACTAGCTAGTTCTCTGAGACATTAAAAAAAAAAAAAAATTGACATTTCCCCAACCTCCAATCACTGACTCCACTTTAAGAATACTTCCTGCTAGTCCACAGAAACATAGACTATAACCTTCAGTTTCAAAAGGTTTATGGGGTCTATCTATCTATCTATCTATTAATCAATCAATCATCTATCTCGGTCTGTCACCTAGGCTGGAGTGAAGTGGCACAATCATAGCTCACTGCAGCCTCAAACTCCTGGGCTCAAGTGGTATGATTCTCCTGCCTCAGTCTCCCAAGTAGCTGGGACTATAGATGCATACCACCACATCCAGCTAATTTAAAAAATTTGTTTAGAAGCAGGGTCTCACTGGCTCGTCGTGAAATCCTAGGCTCAAGCAATCCTCCCACCTCAGCCTCCTGAGTAGCTGGGATTACATACACAAGCCATCATGCCTGGCTTATAATTTTTTTTTTTTTTGAGACAGAGTTTCATTCTTGTTATCCAGGTTGGAGTGCAATGGCATGACTTCAGCTCACTGCAACTTCAGCCTCCTGGGTTCAAGCGATTCTCCTGTCTCAGCCTCCCGAGTAGCTGGGATTACAGGTGCCTGCCACCATGCCCAGCTAACTTTTGTATTTTTAGTAGAGATGGGGTTTTACCATGTTGGTCAGCTGGTGTCGATCTCCTGACCTCAGGTGATACACCCACCTCCGCCTCCCAAAGTGCTGGAATTACAGGCCTGAGTCACTGTGCCTGGCCCCGTGGCTTATAATTTTAATTAAAGGTTTTCACCAAGTTTTCTGGAACAAAGGCATCTAATCAGAATTTACCTTGTCAGAAATTTCTCTATTCTCTTATTTAAAAGACTACATTCTTAGGAAGCAAATAAAACACTACTGGTTACATATTCAAACATAAATTGAGGCCCAGGTAAAAATTAGCAATGAATTTATCAAAGTCACACAGCAAACTAGATCCAGAACAGAGACTAATTATCTGACTTTATATGCATTTTGTTATTATATCACCCTGTTCAATTTCCCTAAAAGTTCATTTGGTAACACCACGGTTAGAAAAATAAAATAAAGGAGTAGCCTACAAATCCTTATGCAAAAGGTAACTTTCTAAATACTCAAAATCATATGTGTGATACTTACTGATCTGTTCTTCTTGGGTTATTGGCTCCTCATCATCTGGAAGATAGCGCTTATCAATTGCCTCTTTAATCTGGTTATTGGCTCCTTTAGGATCTAAATCCATAGCCCAAGAGAAATTCATCAGGGCGAGGTGCGTTTGACCTAACTTCTTGTAAACCTAAAAATAAACAGCAATACTACATTTTTCATTAAGTTGTGAGCTTCAACTATAAAATTCTAAATATTTATATATTTATTTATTTTTGAGATGGAGTCTTGCTCTATTGCCCAGGCTAGAGTGCAATGGCGCGATCTTGGCTCACTGCAACCTCTGCCTCCCAGGTTCAAGCAATTCTCCTGCTTTAGTCTCCTGAGTAATTGGGACTACAGGTGCCCGCCACTGCTCCTGGCTAATTTTTGTATTTATAAGTAGAGACAGGGTTTTGCCATGTTAGCCAGGCTAGTCTCAAACTCCTGACCTCAGGTGATCCACCTGCCTCAGCCTCCCAAAGAGTGCTGGGATTACAGGCGTGAGCCACAGTGCCCAGTCTCTACAGTTCTAAATATTTATAATTTAAACTAGGCTCCTGATTTATGTGATCTAAACTTATTCTAACGGTAGGACATTTTCTTCCTACAGATGAACTCATACCAGCTTTTGAGTTCCTTTTCATATAATCAGATATTATTTTCAGAATTCCTTGCTTCTATCTTTCAGGTAGTAAGTTTCCAATAAATATCACTCTGACTGGAACAATGATAATGGGATTAAATGGATTATAAATTGCTTAATTAACTTTCATTTACAGTGATTTTAAATTGAGTTATATCAACTCTTAACAACTGTCTACAGGCACCTTAACTAATTGGCATATGGGGGTCTAGTATGTAAAAAACTGACTAGTCTGGCCTTGGGACTCTCAGAAGCCATTTCTCTTAATCAAGACAACACAGTGCCATTCATGTTCTTCTTCTTCTTTCTCTTTTTTTTTTGTTTCTGAGACAGAATCTTGTTCTCTTGCCCAGGCTGGAGTGCAGCAGCGTGATCTTGGCTCACGGCAACCTCCGCTCCCGGGTTCAAGTGATTCTCGTGCCTCAGCCTCCGGAGTAGCTGTGATCACAGGCATGAGTCACTACGCCCAGCTAATTTTTGTATTTTTAGTAGAGGTCGGGTTTCACCATGTTGGTCAGGCTGGTCTTAAACTCCTGACTCAGGTAATCCACCTGCCTAGGCCTCCCAAAGTGCTGGGATTACAGGCGTGAGGCACCGTGCCCAGCTAGGATATCATTTTCTCAAGTGTTAGAACCAAATCTGTTATTCCCAGAGCACTCAGTTTGGAGCTTTAGTTGAATTTGCTCAATAGATATTGTACAGTAAGTATTAAATTTATTCTTATAAAATGTCAATATTTGCTGTGAAAGTCACTGTTTGGGACCACGGCCCCAGTCTTTACCTTTCCTATTAAGAAGTAAACGAGGGATTCTTTGGGAACAATTTGTTTCAATTCTTCAAGTTCTTGTAAAGCAGACTGAAAAAGGCAAAGAAAAACCTTAAAGTATCAAAAATTTTTAAAGTTTTGACCAAGCAATTTTTTTATTTGATTTCCCAAATCACCTTCATAAAAGCTAACTAAATCTTAATCAATATACTTCCTTATTGTATTAGTTCTTATTGTTGTGAAAATAAAACGCATACTTAAAGTAAGTACTAAGAAATAGCAGGCACTCTAGTACACTGAAAACACACACACACACAGACACACACACACACACACCCCTCTTTGTGAAATATGCAGGTGGTGACAATCCTTGCTTTTGGTCATCTATCTATCTATCTATTTATTTTTATTTATTGAGAAGGAGTCTCGCTGTCGCCCAGGCTGGAGTGCAGTGGTACAATCTCTGCTTACTGCAATCTCTGCTTCTCAGATTCATGCAATTCTCCTGCCTCAGCCTCCCGAGTAACTGGGATCACAGGCATGCACCACCACACCCAGCTAATTTGTGTATTTTCAGTAGAGACGGGGTTTCACCATGTCAGCCAGGCTGGTCTTGAACTCCTGACCCAAGTAATCTGCCCGCCTCAGCTTCCCAAAGTGCTGGGATTACAAGCGTGAGCCACCGTGCCTGGCCCAGTGATTTATTTTTTAATGAAAAATAACTATATAATTTTTCAGAACAACAAAAAGTCATTGAGAAGAGTGGCATTAACATTTCTGCAAGTCTCTGTTAGTAGAAGACAGCTAGATTCTCACATCTATCTCCTCCATTTAATCTGTTTTGATATCACATATTATGTAGCTTTTGGAAAATTCTACTGTCCATTTGGGACAGAATGAAGACTGAAAAAGGTAAATAATGTCAAGACATTATTGTAAAAATAGCTCTGACCTCTAAGACTCTTTAGAATAATTTTAGGGACCCCCAGAAGTTCCCAGACCACTTCTGAGAATCATTAAAGAAATCTTTTTCTTTTTCTGAGACAGACTGTCATTCTGTCACCCAGGCTGGAGTGCGGTGGTGCGATCTCTGCTCACTGCAACCTCTGCTTCCTGGGTTCAAGTGATTCTCCTGCCTCAGTCTCCTAAGTAGCTGGGATTACAGATGCTTACCTGTAATTCCTGGCTAATTTTGTCTTGTATTTTTTTTTTTTTTTTTTTTGAGACGGAGTCTCGCTCTGTCGCCCAGGCTGGAGTGCAGTGGCCAGATCTCAGCTCACTGCAAGCTCCGCCTCCCGGGTTTACGCCATTCTCCTGCCTCAGCCTCCCGAGTAGCTGGGACTACAGGCGCCCGCCACCTCGCCCGGCTAAGTTTTTGTATTTTTTAGTAGAGACGGGGTTTCACCGTGTCAGCCAGGATGGTCTCGATCTCCTGACCTCGTGATCCGCCCGTCTCGGCCTCCCAAAGTGCTGGGATTACAGGCTTGAGCCACCGCGCCCGGCCTTGTCTTGTATTTTTAGTAGAGATGGGGTTTCACTATGTTGCCCAGGCTAGTCTTGAACTCCTGACCTCAGGTGATCCACCTGCCTTGGCCTCCCAAAGTGCTAGGATTACAGGCGTAAGCCACTGCGCCTGGCCTTACTTTAAAGAAATCTTTTTTCTTTTTGAGATGGAGTTTTGCTCTGTCACCCAGGCTGGAGTACGGTGTCATGATCTTGGCTCACTGCAACCTCCGCCTCCCGGGTTCAAGCGATTCTCCTGCCTCAGCCTCCTAAGCAGCTGGAATACAGGTGCGTGCCACCACGTCCGGCTAATTTTTGTATTTTAGTTGACACAGGGTTTCACCATATTGGCAAGCTGGCCTCGAACTTCTGACCTCAAGTGATCCTCTCACCATGGCCTCCCAAAGTGCTGGGATTACAGGCGTGAGCCATCATGCCCAGCCTTTAAAGAAATCTTTTTTTCCCCCCCGAGATGGAGTTTTGCTCTATCGTCCAGGCTGGAGTGCAGTAGCTCACTGCAACTTCTGCCTCCCAGGTTGAAGCGATTCTCCTGCTTCAGCTTTCCAAATAGCTGTGATTACAGGTGCCCGCCACCATACCTGGCTAATTTTTGTATTTTTAGTAGAGATGGGGTTTCACCATGTTGGCCAGGCTGGTCTTGAACGCCTGACCTTGTGATCCACCCGCCTCAACCTCCCAAAGTGCTGGGATTACAGACGTGAGCCGCTGTGCCTGTCCTTTAACGAAATCTTAACCTTCAAGATGACAGACTCCAATCCTCCTTCACTGCTACAACACACCCAATTCAGAACTGATACGTTTTCTTGCTATGACTGCATATTATAATTGTTATCAACATTTCATGCAACTAGCATGCCTATCCCCACCCCCAATGATCTAATTACAAGGATTCATTGAGAAATAGTATCTAACACAGCATCGGAGTTCTTTTACCCTAAAGACTTAAGATTTAAATGATTAAATATCAGCACAACACATTAAATAAGGTGATGGCTAGCAATGTTTTAGAGATGTTGAAATGGTCCCCTTGATTTTCATTTTGGAGCCAGAAAATCTCAGAAGCAATCATTAACTTTTCTTTCTTGTTTTCAAGTGACTAATAAATGGCCCATGACACAGTCCCAGGAGATCCTGAGAACATGTACCCTTTAACTTTTCTTTATGCCCTTTTCATACAGTCACATATCTATATCTAGTCCATGCATCAAATTAGGCCTCATAATTCAGTGAAGCTCATACCCCAAAATGCCTGTAACTGGGAGTTTCTCTGAGTCTACTGTGGCTCAGGAGGCTGCCTGATATAATAATGATAATGACAATGATAATAATAATAATAATAATAATAATACTAATAATAACAAAAGAGGGAGTCTCTCTGGTCCTACTTTGGATTAGAAGGCTGCCTAATTAAACAAACAAAGAAAACCCCACAAAAATGGCTATAACTATATATATGTCATAGTCCAGACAACTGATGAGATTAGAACTTGGGCTTCTTGAAGCAAGTAAAGGCTGATTTATGTGGCCTATCTGGTAGGTATGTTGGTATTAAAATGGCTTTAAGAATAATGAATAAAGTCCTTCATATCTAAAGAAATACAATAAAGCAAGTACATAAAAACAAATACTGATTTGCAATTATAGTACTTCAAAGAGTAGTTAAAAGTTGAAAAGGGTTTATTAGATTTAAAATAAGCTTAAAAAAATTTTTTTTTTTTTTGAGACAGAGTCTCCCTCTATTGCCCAAGCTAGAATGCAGAGGTGTGATCTGGGCTCACAGCAACCTCCGCCTCATGGGTTCAACCAATTCTCATGCCTCAGCCACTCGAGTAGCTGGGATTACAGGCATGCACCACCAGGCGTGGCTAATTTTTGGATTTTTAGTAGAGATAGGGTTTCACCATGTTGGCCAGGCTGGTCTTGAACTCCTGGCCTCAAGTGATCTGGCTGCCTTGGCCTCCCAAAGTGCTGGGATTACAAGCATGAGCCATGGCACCTGGCCCTAAAAGAAGCTTTTTCAAGACTTGATTTCGACAAAAAAATTAGCTGGGCATGGTGGCTTATGCCTGTAGTCCTGCGTACTTGGGATTCAGCCTAGGAATTTGAGGCTTCAGTGAGCTATGACTGCACCACTGCACTCTAGCTTGGGCAACAGAGCAAGAAAAACAAAAACTAAAGAAAGAGAAGCTTTTTAAAAGGACAAAACCAGTAAAAATAGAAATCCATGTCTTCATAAAGAAGATAGAATAAAACTAAAGGAATTACTGGATAAATTATATATTTAATCCCTTTGTATATCTTTATTAGTCTATTTTTAATTTTTTTTTGGAGATGGATTTTCACTCTTGTTGCCCAGGCTCGAGTGCAGTGGTTTGATCTCGACTCACTGCAACCTCTGCCTTCCGGTGTCAAGCGATTCTCCTGCCTCAGCCTCCCAGGTAGTTGGGATTACAGGTGCCTGCCACCATGTCTTGCTAATTTTTGTATTTTTAGTAGAGACAGGGTTTCACCATGCTGGCCAGGTTGGCCTCGAACTCCTGACTTCATGATCTGCCTGCCTCGGCCTCCCAAAGTGCTGGGATTACAGTCGTGAGCCACTGTGCCTAGCCCTATTTTTTTTGTTTTTTTTAAGACAGGGTCTAGCTCTGTGGCCCAGGCTGAAGTGCAGTGGTGCGATCACAGCTCACTGCAACCTCCGCCTCCTGAGCTCAAGCCATTCTCCCATTTCAGCTTCCTAAGTAGCTGAGAGCACAGGCACACGTCACCACATCTGGCTAATTTTTGTATTTTCTTTTTGGTAGAGATGGGGTTTTGACATGTTGCCCAGGCTGGTCTCAAGTTCCGTGGGCTCATGTGATCTGCCCGCCTCTTCCTCCAAAGTGCTGGGATTATAGGGATTTTTATTAGTCTTAAAATAAGTTATCACTGGTTTGGTATATTTCTTTCTTTTTTCTTTTTTTGAGACAGAGTGTTGCTCTGTTGCCCAGGCTGGAGTGCAGTGGCATAATCTTGACTCACTGCAATTTTTGCCTCCTGGGTTCAAGTGTTTCTTGTGCCTCAGCCTCCTGAGTAGCTGGGACTACAGGTGTGCACCATCATGCCTGGCTAATTTTTGTATATTTGGTAGAGACGGGGTTTCATCATGTTGGCCAGGCTGGTCTCGAACTTCTGACCTCAAGTGATTTGCCCACCTTGGCTTCCCGAAGAGCTGGGATTACAGGTGTGAGCCACTGTGCCCAGCCCCAAATTTATTTTAAAAGATTTTGCTTCATGGTTTCTGACTGAATAAATGATAACAAAAATCTCATGTCTTTTTGCCTCTTTTCTCTTTCTCAGTCTCCTTATCTTCTTTTTTCAATATTTGTTTCAGGCTAAGCATACATTATTTGAAAAAGTGAGAAGTAAAGAGAAAGACACATCAGACTAGAATTAGTCTCCGTGTTATAAGCTCTCATAACTTACTACACTTTCCCTTTATGTATTCAACATTTATTATACTTTGTGATTATTTGGTTAATGTCTGTTTTCCTAGAGAAGTACTAGATAGTAGGCCCCTCAAAAGCAGGAAAGATGATTGCTTTACTTGCCACTATATTTCTGGTGCCTGACACATAATGGGTAATCAATAAATGCTGAATAATGCACACACATTCATTTTCTTCTTTTTTTTAATTTTAATTTTTTTTTTTTTTTTTTTGAGATGAAGTCTCACTCTGTTACCCAGGCTGGAGTGCAGTGGTGTGATCTTGGCTCACTGCAACCTCTGCCTCCTGGGTTCAAGCGATTCTCCTGCCTCAGCCTCCCAAGTAGCTGGGATTTACAGGCACCCGCCACCATGCCCAACTAAGTTTTTTGTATTTTTAGTAGAGATGGGGTTTCACCATGTGGCCTGGCTGGTCTTGAACTCCTGACCTCAGGTGATTCGCCCGCCTTGGTCTCCCAAAGTGCTGGGATTACAGGTGTAAGCCACTGCGCCTGGCCCATACATTCATTTTCATCTGTTCCCTTACTTTGGTCCTAAGAGGATGGTTCAGGTCTTACCTTTAAGATAACCACCTGATGAAAAAACTGCCTTTCTATATAAGGCATCTTTACAAGGGATAACCACATATTCCTAAATTTCCACACACCTATCCTTCCTATGAGTATTTCATGAAGAAATAAAAATCACAAAAAATGAAATCAACAGCTCTGAAAAAATGTCTCAGATCAAAACTAAACAAATAACTTTCAGTTTATTGAAAACAACGGATAACGTTGTTTTTAAGCAACACAACCCTGAAGACCCTTAAGATATTTATCTTACCTTATATTTTTCATTTGCAAATAAAACTGAGGCTCTGTGAAATTTGCATAGAGGGTTCTTGGGATCAATGACAATGGCTTTGTTTAGGGTATCCAAAGCCTTCTCTGATTTTTTCAGTGCATGTTGAACCTGTAAGAAATAAAGATCATGTTAATATTCCCTCTTGATATTTATGAAGAAAGGTGAGAATCAACGTGACTCAAAACCAACATAATCAAATTATTAGAGATAAGGCTGTAGGGTCTAACTGGATTATCCACTGCATTAAGTGGATTTAGTAATTGATTACCAAATGATTAATATATTATCTCTAAAATCACTTCTAATTCTAGTTCAACTGCTTCACTAAAGATGAGAATACTGAAGTCTAGATATCTTAAATAACTTGGTCTGAGATAAAAATCTAGGTCCTCTGGTACATATTTATGATGATAATCAATAGTCTATCTTTAGAGCAGATATTTGGTTACCTTTAAGTCTAAAAGGCAAGCAAAACCTTGGTGTTCTATTCAAAAAAAAGATCTGTACTATTTAGCCAGATAATATTCACATTTCATCAGGTTTATGCAGTCTTTCAAATATTAGACTTCTCAAAACTGTGTTAAAAAAAACTCCTGTTTACAAACCTTGTTTCACTCAGATTTTCATATTTTAGGTATTTAATTGAAAAATGATTTTAATGCTTTACATAATTGAAAATCACTGATCTCTACTACTGGGAAGCAAATAATTTATTTTAAATAACTTAAAATTTAAAAGATTTTAAAAAGTACCAAACCTCACTATTCATTCATATGTATATACTAATATTCTGCTATGTTCCTCCTCAGACAAATTATATGTTACAAATAAAGTGGGGTGGGCTGGGCCCGGTGGCTCACGCCTGTAATCCCAGCACTTTGGTGGATCGCCTGAGGTCAGGAGTTCGAGACCAGCCCGGACAAGATGATGAAACCCCATCTCTACTGAAAATACAAAAAATTAGCTGGGCGTGGTGTCGGGCGCCTGTAATCCCAGCTACTCGGGAGGCTGAGGCAGGAGAATCACTTGAACCTGGGAGGTGCAGGTTGCAGTAAGCTGAGATTGTGCCACTATACTCCAGCCTGGGCAACAAGAGTGAAACTCCGTCTCAAAAAAAACAAAAAACAAAAAAAACAACTGGGGTGAATGAATGTATGAATATGGCTGCAGAACTTTAACAAATATCATGGTCATAAGAATGTGAGAGTAGGTAGTGCCAACTTCCGCTTGCTGAACTCATCTATGCAATGATCTAATGGTGGCCAAATATTCTGCCCACAGGATTGAGACCCTAAATACTAGTTCCCTAAAGAGAAAAGCTTACTCTCTTACCTGACAATTTCTTCAAATAAACCACTCAAAAACTTAAAACCTGTTCTACAATAAGTTTCGAAGAATTCCTATTTTTAAAAAAGTGTTCAACTTCACCAAAAGGTGTCAAGAGATATTTAATTTTGAATTGAATAAATAAGGTGATGACAACACAAGATAATTTAAAGTAGACACATTATCTCTACATTTTTTGCATAGTAGCTAACTGTAAAAGAAGTTATTGTCAACTTTTTTTTCTAGCCCTGTCTTATGGTGCTGAACTATGTCCATTTTTAAGAAAATTATCATCATGGTCCATTTCATTATAGTCAAAAGAGAATTAGAATCCTACTCCCCACAAGATAGTGACATTTCAAATTAACATAATTTCCTGACATTGTATGACCATTCCCACAAAAGCTAAACTTGCTAGGGGGAAAAAAGAGAGAAGCTGAGGGGAGGGAGAGGGGGAAAGGGATGAGACGATGAGAACAAGAACTTAAGTTACCATACTTATACAGAAGCTAATAAATGAGATTTTAGAAAGCAAACAAACATAATGTACACATTTTTTCTCCTATTAAAGTACAATTTACTTATTTTCTTTTCTTTTAAGAGATGGAGTCTCATTCTGTTGCCCAGGCTGGAGTGCAATGTCACCTTCTTAGCTCATAGCAGCCTTGAACTCCTAGGCTCAAGTGATCCTTGTGCTTCAGCCTCCCAAGTAGCCAGGACCACAGGTGTGTGCCACCATGCCAGGCTCATTTTAAAATTTTTTTTTAGAGATTGGGTCTCGCTATGTTGTCCAGGCTGGTCTTCAACTCCCGGTCACAAGCAGTCCTCCTGCCTTGGCATCTCAAAGTGTTGGGATTACAAGTATGAGCCACTGTACCCAGCCAAAGTACAATTTGTTACCAGATATATTTAAAATATATGAATATAAAAATGATTGTGCATATTGCCTTATAAGAATTTTAATTAGTAACAACATGCCTATGTTACTCAGAGGCTTAAAAAACACAGGGAACCATTTGCCTTAAAATATTACCTGCTTAAGGACAGGCGTAGTGGCTCACACCTGTAATCCCAGCACGTTGGGAGGCCGAGGCAGGTGGATCATGAGGTCAGGAGATCCAGACCATCCTGGCTAACGTGGTGAAACCCCATCTCTACTAAAAATACAAAAAATTAGCCAAGCGTGGTGGTGGGCGCCTGTAGTCCCAGCTACTTGGGACGCTGAGGCAGGAGAATGGCGTGAACCTGGGAGGCAGAGCTTGCAGTGAGCCGAGATTGGGCCACTGCACTCCAGCCTGGGTGACAGATCTCAAAAAACAACAAAAAACAAAAAACAAACAACAACAACAAAAAACAACAAAAAAACTACTTAGGAGCTAAATATTAGCCCATGCTTTCAAAAATAGGAAGTATCTCTCTTTTTTGGGGGACAGATTCTTGCTTTGTTTCCAGGTTGTAGTGCAGTGGCACGATCTCAGCTCATGGCAACCTCCTCCTTCTGGGTTCAAGCAATTCTCCTGCCTCAGCTTCCCGAGTAGCTGGGACTACAGGCATGTGCCACCACATCTAGCTAATTTTCGTATTTTTAGTAAAGATGGGGTTTCACCATGTTTGCCAGGCTGGTCCCCAACTCCTGACCTCAGGTGATCCACCTGCCTCGGCCTCCTAAAGTGCTGGGATTACAGGCATGAGCCACTGCATTCGGCCAGGAGACATCTTACTTGAGTCACAGAACAACCCTATAAGGTAAGCAAGTAGTGCATGACATTCATAAAATAGAAGCTCAGAGCAATGAAGTGACTTGTGCAAGGTATAAGGGCAATTCTATGATTTTTTTTTTTTATGCTAAGCCAAATGGGTAGTATTTTTGGTTGTAATAGACTCCAGAATACTGTTTCAACACAAAAAAGGACCAATTTTTATCATAGCAATTAAATCAATAACAAACATATTTCAAAAGGGAGATTAATAAGAGTATTAATGTTTAGAAAGCTACTTACTACTCCAATGTGGCAAAGTAAAACTGAACTTTGAGGGTTGATATCAAGTGCTTTTTGGAAATGCATTTCTGCAAGGCTGAATTTTTCTTGCTTGTAATAAATCATTCCTAAACCATACCTGAAAATATAAAACAAAGTATAATTTTTAAAAATATAAAGTTTAGGTTGCTAATTTAGTTCAATTAGTAAAAGAACAAGTATAGAATCTGGCATTTTAATAAACCAGTGGAACAATACTGGTGGTCTTAGAGAGGAGGCAAAAAATATCAGTTATGATAAAAATCATTAAAGCATTTTATTTACTTATTTTTAATTAAAAAAATTTTTTTTTTGAATTGGGGTCTCACTCTGTCACCCAGGCTGGAGTGAAGTGGGCTAATTATAGCTCACTGCATCCTTGAACTTCGGGGTTCAAGGAATCCTCCAGCCTCAGCCTCCAGAGTAGCTGAGACTACAGGCATGAACCACAATGCCTAGCCATTAAAGCAGTTTATTATTATTACATTTTAAAGACAGTGTCTCACTCTGTTGCCCAGGCTGGAGTGCAGTGGCTCAATAACAGCTCACTGCAGCCTCGACCTCCCAGGCTTAAGTGATCAATCCTCCCACCTCAGCATCCTGAGTAGCTGGAACTACAGGTGCACGCCATCAGGCACAGCTAATTTTTTAATTTTTTGTAGAGATGGGGTTTTGCCATGTTGCCCAGGCACGCATATATATATACATACACATACACACCCCCAAACACACACACACACATATAATATTGTTATATATATATATTTTGAGACAGAGTTTCGCTCTTGTTGCCCAGGCTGGAGCATAATGGCGCAATCTCGGCTCACCACAACCTCCACTCACAGGTTCAAGGGTTCAAGCGATTCTCCTGCCTCAGCCTCCCGAGTGACTGGGATTACAGGCATGCACCACCACGCCCAGCTAATTTTGTATTTTTAGCAGAGACGGGGTTTCTCCATGTTGGTCAGGCTGGTCTTGAACTCCTGACCTTAGGTGATGCGCCGGCCTTGGCCTCTCAAAGTTCTGGGATTATAAGCGTGAGCCACGGCGACAAGCTGTTTTTTTTTTTAATTTTTATTTTTTTCAGATGGAGTTTTGCTTTTGTTGCCCAGGCTGGAGTACAATGACGCGGATCTCGCTTCAATACAACCTCCGCCTCCCAGGTTCAAGCATTTCTCCTGCCTCAGCTTTCCGAGTAGCTGGGATTACAGGCATGCTCCACCACACCCAGCTAATTTTGTATTTTTAGTAAAGACAGGGTTTCTCCATGTTTGTCAGGCTGGTCTCGAACTCCTGACCTCAGGTGATCCGCCCACCTCGGCCTCGGCCTCCCAAACTGTTGGGATTACAGGTGTGAGCCACCATGCCTGGCCTATATTTTTTCTTTTTTGAGACAGTCTTGCTTTGTCACCCAGGTTGGAGGGCAGTGGTGCAATCTCAGTTCACTGCAACCTCTGCCTCCTGGGTTCAAGTGATTTTGGTGCCTCAGCCTCCCAAGTAGCTGGGATTACAGGCATGTGTCACCATGCCCAGCTAGTTTTCTTGTATTTTTAGTAGACACCAGGTTTCACCATGTTGGCCAGACTGGTCTTAAACTCCTGGCCTTAAGTGATCTACTTGTCCCAGCCTACCAAAGTGCTGGGATTACAGGTGTGAGTTACCGCCCCCAGCCTTCTTATATTAACATATTTTTAATTTTTTGTGGAGACAAGGTCTCACTATGTTGACCAGGCTGGTTTCAAAGTCAGCCTCAAACAGCCCTCTCACCTTGACCTCCCAAACGCTAGGATTACAGGCATGAACCACCATGCCCAGACCATTAAAACAGTTTAAAGAGTCACTTTTACAAGCAAAAACAATCAAATCAAATCAAATCAAACTATGATAATAAGGAAAAAAGAAACCACACCCCTAAACCCATACAGTTTTTTTTTGTTTTTAATTCAGCATCTTGCTCTGTCGCCCAGGCTGGAGTGCAATGGCGTGATCATAGCTCACTGTAGGTAACCTTGAACTCAGGCTCATGCAATCCTCCCATCTCAGCCTCCTGAGTAGTTAGGACTACAGGCATACACCACCATGTCTGACTGTTTTTTTTTTTTTTTGAGATGGAGTCTTACTCTGTCACCATACTGGAGTGCAGTGGCACAATCTCGGCTCACTGCAACCTCTACCTCCCAGGTTCAAGCAGTTCTCTTGCCTCAGCCTCCTGAGCAGCTGGGACTACAGGCATGTACCATCACACCCAGCTAATTTTTGTATTTTTAGTAGAGGCGGGGTTTCACCATGTTGGCCAGGATGGTCTTGATCTCTTGAACTCATGATTCACCTGACTCGGCCTCCCAAAGTGCTGGGATTAAAAGCATGAGCCACCACGCCCAGCCTTAATTTTTTTTTTGTTGTTGTTGTTATTAGGGAAGGGGTCTTGCTATGTTGACGAGGCTGGTCTCGAACTCCTGGTCTCAAGTAATCTTCCCGCTTCAGCTTCCCAAAGTGCTGGGCTTACAGGTATGAGCCACCATACCTGCCATATTCTAGATTTAACAGCTAATTTTTACTGAGTAGTTATTACATGTGTGACAAGACCATTACTAAATTATCTCATTTAATCCCTGGAGGAATCATAGGTACCATTATCATCCTTATTTCGAATAAGGAAACTGAAACTTAGAGAAGTTAAATAACTTCCTTAAAGTTATACAGCTAATAAAGATTCTAACCAGGTTCTTCCTTAATGATTCTAAAGGCTGAACTCCTAACAATGCTATTTCCACATTCTGTTTTATATTATTATAATTACAGCATACATAGTGTCATGTTTGGCTTCCTTCTCCCCCACTTACTGTTATCAAAAGCATGCTCCTATACTTATAGACCTCGAAATTACAATTTTTAAAGGCTATGTAATAGTGTATTAGGTTAATACGCAGGTATTTCTCCTGAATTTTCAAAATGTCAAATGAACATAGCGTGGATGGTTTGTTACAGAGACTTCTCACGGCCATAACTAGATGATGATGATGATGATGAAGGGGAATAAGCACCAAATGAATAAGAAAAAAGCACAACATATCTGCTTTATTTGAGTGGCTTTATATATCATTATAATTGTGTTATAGATGAAGAAAAGGTATTAAACACTATGCTAATGATAGTGAAAGTGAAAACAAAAGAAAGGCTATTTTGTAGTTAGAATAAAGTTGCTCAGTATTTAGAGTTACCTAAATATGTCAGCATTTAAACTCCTCCCAGTAAAAGCTTGCGAATCTGAATAATCCTCCTTTAAACACAATTTTTGATATGATTAAGTTTTTTAAGAATGTGACTAACTGCAAAACAGCTGAACAGACCATACACATTTAAAAAAACAACACAAGAATCAACCAGACATGGGAAAAAATAAAAAACAACACAAGTCTTATTAAGAACTGAGTTCTTAAAATATTACAGAGAACGTATCTATTGGAAGAGAAGGCAGTATTGGCAAGTTGATTGTTACATTGGTCAGCAAAAGCTAGCACTATTTTTTTGGTCATCTTTCAGGCAATGTAACTACTACTGTAAAATGAGATATAACCCATTAAACAACATATTCACAAATCAAAAAATGTTTTAGTAATATAATGCTTCAGATTTAGAAGCAAATCGAATGATAAAACTCAACTGCTATAATTAACTCCAAAGATAACCATATATGACAAAAAAAGACCAAAAATTATGACTTCAGAATTATACTTTCTCTTGATATTTAAACTATTCAGTCAGTCCAGAAAAATACAATAAATGCCAACAGTAAGTATGGTGTTGAGGCAGAAATAGGACCAAACTTTTCCATATCTTATTCAGCTGATAATAATATGACCTAGGTAGTAATTTCCTATGTGTCTACTTATACACAAGCACAAAAAAGTAAAATAGAGACACTGCTAAATAAAAGGGTACACTAAGTTCTTAATAGTAACTCAATAAACTGGAACACTGTCAGAAAGCAGCAACTAGTGAATGTTTTCAATGTTTTTTTCTATTATCCAATAAGTGAATTATGCTATTCCTTTCCAATTTCCCAAGCACTTTTTGTCCCAATCACCATTTTGGTGTTATAAGAGTAACAAATCAAGTAACAAAATTAAACAAACAAACAAACAAAAAACAACTACAGTATCTGCAAAAGTTTGGTAGAAGGCTGAAACTGTTGAGTATAAGGATCTGGTATTCTATTATCATTAGTTAATTTAAGAGTTTGATAAAGACATACATTTCACAAGAAAACATTTTAGTGAGAAGTTATTGACCAGTATGCCCCATCCCTAAGTATTAGTAACCAAATTCACGACAATAAAGCGCTATCTAAAAAGAAAAATTAGTGAGTGCCAGCACCATCAGTAAGACTTTGTCTTTGCACTTCATTAGCACTTACCATGCATTATAATGTCTAGGATTGACTCTGATAGCATTTCGAAAACAAGCTAATGCTTTGTCCAATTCTTCAGTTAAGACAAACTCATGCCCTAACAGAGTATAGGCATAAGCATAATTTGGATCAACTTGGATAGCTCTCTGGAAGAATTTAATTGCAATATCATGTTCCCGTTGCAGACTGAAACAGTTCCCTGCAGCACACCAGGCCTTAAAAAAATGGGAACAAAAACCAAACAGAATTAAAATTTTATTTTTTTCTAAAACCAAATCTATGACTAAAATCATGCCTCAACTTAGAACAGAAAGATAAAAATAGAGCTTCAGTAGATAGTCAATTCTAATCATTCACAGATTCCATATTTGTGAATTTGTCTGATTGCCAAAATTTATTTATAAAACCAAAATCGATACTCGTAGTGCTTTCATGGTCATCAAAAGGTATGTTCTCATTTGAGGTTGAACAATGTGACTCTACCTTCTTGTTTTAGCTCTCATGCAGAGATGACCAGGGGACAGAAACTCTGTGGGGTAGTTTAGTGTAGTGCAAGAAGCTTTGGCTCTGGTGACAGCTGGACAGAATTTGAATCCCAATGCTGGCACTTTTAAGTAGGGTGGCTTCAGGCAAGTCACCTCTGAACCTCATTCTCTCTCTCTCTTTTTTTTTTTTTTTTTTTTGAGATCTGGTCTTGTTCTGTTGCCCAGGCTGAAGGGCAGTGGTGTGATCGTGGCTCAATGCAACCTCCGCCACCTAGGCTCAACTGATCCTCCTGTCTCAGCCTCCCGAGCAGCTGGGACCACAGGCGCCAGCCACCACACCTGGCTAATTTTTGTATTTTTTCTGGAGAAGGGTTTTGCCATGTTGCCCAGGCTGGTCTTGGAACTCCTGACCTCAAAGAGTCCGCCTGCCTCAGCCTCCCGAAGTGCTGGGATTATAGGTGTCAGCCACCACGCCCAGCAGCATTCTCTCTTTTGTAAAGAAAATAGGATCTACCAGGATGAGTTGTTTTTAGGGTTCAAGATTATAATCCACAATCTATCTCTGTTTCAAACCCTCCATCACTCCTAGGAACATTGGTTCAGTAGCACTAACTCGGTGTTCATGTTGACTACAGAATTACTGCAAATAATGAGAATTGACTGTATTTAATTCTAAGCTTAGATATGTTACAAAAGTATTATTAAATATTTTTGAAATGCAATGAAATACAATCTTACAAGATTAGAGCATGGAAATTAATTGCACCTATGTCTTACAATGACAATACTAATTTATTTTAATTTAAAATTATTAAGTTTTTCAATCTATGTAACTTCTGCTCGATGAACTCTAATCTTGGTGACAACAGCTAACTTAACGTAGTCAAATCTTGATAAATCCTGAATGAAACTTCTGCTTTGTGATTTTTCTATTTGTGAATCTGCACCGCACATTCTAGGACTGTCTCTTCCTCTCTGAGTCCCTGACTAGATAGAGAGAAAAAAAAGAAATACTTGTAGGTGACACTGAATGGTGTTTGAATTGTTTGGTTCATCTCTATCTGTTGAGGGTGATCAAAAAGGTAACTATATAAGCAAAGTATTTTGGTTAACATACCTCTGGCGAATTTTTATCCATGTCTGTTAAGTCTTTTGACAGAACTGAAAGAGCAACATCTTTTTGAAGATGCCAAAGTGTTGTAGAGTAGATTTCCATGCCTTCAACTCTGTAATTCTCAATCCTTCTAACCTCTGAGAATATTCTTTCAGCCTGAAATAAAAAAAAAATAGTAAAAGAAAATAAGTTGATATAATTTATATATATATACACAGGGAAAGCCCTTGTCATTATCTTCACAGGATCTAAATGCTGCCTTGTATTGTGGTTTTTATGTGAATGAGTATTAACACAAGGACAAATTGAGCAATCTACTATGGCAGGTCAAATACTGATGTAACCATATTGACAGTCAACCTAGTATTTATACACAAGTCATGGTAAAAACATGAACTTTGAAAGGGAAATTTGAGTTTCCACCAAAAAGACAGAAGAGAAATCTATACAAAGCTACAATTCAAAAGAAAAGTCAACATTTCCTTCTCAAAAACCACATTTCCAAGTGATTTTTTTGAACTATTTTTTATTGAGAGGTTGTGCTAGAAAATTTAGAGGGAAAAAACAGGTTAAGATGGCTATCAATCCTATGGTTATCAATCCTATTGAGGCCTGAATACACACACCAATATTGTGTCTGCTAGGAATTATAGGCCCTACCTATTAATTACCCTTTCCTTTGCAGCACTCTCTTGACTTCAGGGTCTCTCCTCAGCTGCCTGATCATTTTTTTTCCTCATCACATTCACAGCTCCCAGAACTGTGTTTCTCTCCCTCTAAAGTTTGAGGATTTAGGTTATATAAAATCAGTTTCCTAGTTTATCAATTTACCAAGTTCAAAATTCTCAGCTGCCAGAAAAGGTCTACGTACTAAAAAAAAAGAAAGGAAAATAAATTCTCACAGTTTAGTTTAGAATAAGGAATATCTGGACTGTTCTTAATGAAATGAATATGACAGAAAATAAGAGCATTTTAAAACTGAGTGCTTAATGCCAAGAAGTGGCCATATGATATCTGAGAATAGCTTAATGATTTGTAACTTCCTTGCAATCTCTTAAAAGTTGTAAAGGTAAGTGTGCAGCCTTGACCTGCAGGGCTCAAGTGATCCTCCCACTTCAGCCTCCCAAGTAGCTGGGACCACAGGTAAGTGCTACCACACCCAGATAATTTTTTCATTTTTTGTAGAGACAGGGTCTCACTATATTGGCCAGGCTGGTCTCCAATTCCTGAGCTCAAGTGATCCCCCTTCCTTGGCCACCCAAAGTGCTGGTATTATAGGCCTGAGCCATCACCTCTGGCCAAGATTTTCATGTAGGCATGGTAACAAGATAAAAGACCTATCAGCCAAATATACGGTTTCAAAGTTTTCAGAATCTGTTGCTTCCTTTGAAAAATGATTATGGCATTGACAAAAAGAAAAATGGGAAAAAACTCATGAAATTAAGTTGAAACACAGGTTTTCTTTAGTTAAATATTTAGGTCACCACTGTAACTAGGGGAAACAATAAAATTCATTTATGTTAAAGTAGCTGTGAAACAATAAATTAGAAATAATTTTTTAAAGGGCTTTTCCAAACACAGCTCTTGTCTGTCTGTGTATATGCTACATACCAATAAAGGACCATAGGGTTTTCTAGTAATGAATAAGACTTTCTGTCTTCAACTCTCTTTTCTGTACTATTCAAAATTAAGTTATATGAATAGGTATCCTCTGTATGTATTCTCTGTGGCAAAGAACACCTTTCCTCTAGATCTTTGCATGGATCATGAAGGGAAGAGTAACCTTCCCTCTGAGGGCATAAAAACAAAAACAAAGCAAAACAAAAACACCATATTTCATTGTCCCCCAGTTTCCTCACCATGCTTCATTTTTCTTCATGACTTATTGCTACTTGTTCTTATACATTTATTGGCTTACAATTTGTCTGTTGCTAGAATGTAAGCTCCACAGAGGCAAGAAATTGTCTGACTAGCTGTAATACAGAGTCTAGAAGAGAGTCCAGGATATCTTATGCACAGAAATATATACTGAATAAATGAACTGAAAGCAAATTAAGCAAAAAACGAATCATATGAACTTTAATCCATATTAGAAATATTTTATTAATATATAGGTTTCTAAAAGGTTTCTTTTTTTAAGTTGGGGGTGGAGAAAATGCTTTGGGAAGAACTGAGGGGTAATTTAAATTGGGAATTAGAATTTTCTTTGACTTTAGGTTAATCATTCTCTCCTTTTCTGGTATAGACAGATAACTTAAGCAACAAATTTAATTAAAATCCAAAGAGTAAAAGCCTTGTAATAAGGACATTGTGTCCTCAAACACAATTTTCTTCATAGCATTCTTCAAGTTTATAAAACATATTTAATGTCAAAAATTCATCCCAGTAATTAACTCTGTATATTGTAGAAAAAATATAAATCCTATTACATGGTAAATATGTATTTTCAGATACAACTGAATAGGATACAGTCTACGTCTACGTAAGAATGTCTAGATGACAAACCTATTCCGAGAAGTTGCAAAGAATTTAAATTACTCCTTAACACAAGTAACACAAGAAAGAACTGTATCTATACATTATAAATACTGACAAAATAAATATATAGACATTATATAATAAATACTGATCTTTTAGATCTAGCCTTCTCAAGCATGGGAATTTATTTTAATGAAATTGAAATTATCCCTAGAAAGGCACATATAACCATTTTTATACTTACTTGCATGTACTCTGAAAGTTCAAAATAGGCCCTTCCAATCTGGCACAGTACCCAACCAGTATTGTAGTGGTGAGAAGGTAGATGGCTCAAAATATTTATAGCTTCTTTGCAGTTGTATGAACACAAAGCTAAATAACCTTTCCCCATTTCACGAAGAAGGCTCATCAAACCTTCTAGGAGAAAATAATATAGTAAACAAAGGAAAAAATGCAATAAAACAGTTTGGTTCTCTAGAAAAGGTAATTACAAACTAATCTATTAAAAATTCTAACATCTATGTAGAAAACAATGAAGGTACTGTAATGAACATAAAGAAATTTACTTAAAATAAGTACATAATAAAATATAAAGATAATATTAAGCATTTAAAACAGACCTGCTGCTGCTTTTTGTAGATTAAAAGCCTGAATCTGAGGTGTGATTGTGGATATTTTCCCTTCTGAAATGATGGAAGAGTCTAATTTTGTAATTTCCAGGCTATCATTTATGTTAGGTTGAGTTATTCCTCCTTTGTTAGTTTTACTTTTTGTTTTTCTGTTTGGGATTTTAGGTGGAAACTTCATTTTTAATTTTTTGCTATTCTCCTGTAAAAGGGGGGAAATTTCACACTTGTTATACTCATGTATTTTAGAATTCTCCTCAGCCCTTTCTCCAGTATTAGATATAAAATAAATGTACAATCTTGATTAATTCTATATTTTTTTCAGAAGAGTTTATAAAAACAAAGGTCTTCAAAGTCATTTAATTTTAAACACAGTAATTCTGAACATAAATTACATTAACTGATAGTGATTAAGGTGTGTCAGCATTAAGTGTAGCCCTCTTGTGAAAGTATATCAAACTCTCATTTATTATTTAAAAGTAAGAAAATAAGTAGATGTAATTCTTGGCTCACTGCAACCCAACCTCTGCCTCCCGGGTTCAAGTGATTTTACTGCTTCAGCCTCCCAAGTAACTGGGATTATAGGCATAAGCCACCACACCTGGCCTTTGTTTTGTTTTTTGAGACAGGGTCTTATTCTGTTGCCCAGGCTGGAGTGTAATGATGTAATCAGAGCTCACCACAGCCTTGACTTCCCCAGACTCAAGCGATCCTCCCACCACAGCCTCCCAAGCAGCTGGGATCAAAGAGTACCACCATCCCAGCTCATTTTTTTTTTTAGAGATGGGGTCTTGCTATGTTGACCAGGCTGGTCTCGAAGTCCTAACCTCAATTGATCGGCCCACTTTGGTCTCCCACAGTGATAAGAATACAGGCATGAGCCACTGCATCTGCCAGGTCTCCAGTTTTTTTTAACTTTTATTTTCAAATAATTTTAGACTCACTCTTCCGCAAATAATAATATCTGACATAACCATAGTATATCATCATATCCAGGAAACTGAAATTAGTACAATACTATCAACTAAAGACCTTATATGGATTTCATCAGTTTTTACATAAAACTGTGTGTTTGTGTGCATAGTTCTATAAAATTTTATCATGTGAATGGATCTGTGTAATCAACCACCACAATCAGGATACAGCACAGTTGTACCACCACAACAAAATTCTTTTGTGCCCTGATTTAATAGTAACATCCCTCCTAGAGGCTTAACTCTTAATAACCACTGATCTGTTGTCCACTACTATAATTTTGCCATTTCAAGATTATTCCTGTCATTTTTAACTTGAGAAAAAAAATTTTTTAATTGAAAAAGAATATTATATAATATTTACCAAAGGACTAATTAACTTCACAAAAATTATAGATGTCCCTCTAACTTAAAACATTCTTAAACTTGAAATAGTCTCTTTATTAACTTTTTAGGAATGGAGTCATCAATGAACAGAAATTTCAGCAGGGGAAGCATTAAGTAAACGTGACATACAGAAATCTTTAAATTACCTTGGTTGTGGAGCTGTCACTAGTAAAGAGTCGTGAACTTCTTCGAGGCAGTGCGTTTGGGGGAGATGCAATTGTGGGGCTCAATACCTGAGGTGTTGTACTAAAAAAAAATTATAAAGGAAGACATTAATATTTTACTTGATTTATGACCATTAACCGTTGTTTCAATTCAGGTATATTTAAAAAATACACATTAATTATGTAAGTACTCTAAAGTTGACGAATTTGATCAGTTCTTTTCGTGGTTTCTCTATGAAAACACAGTATTTAAAAATGAGGAACTCAGACTGGCTTTCCTGCTTCTCAGCTTGCAGACGGCCTCTTGTGGGACTTCAGCTTATGATCATAAGTCAGTACTCCTTAATAAACTTTCCTTCATATAAAAAATAAATAAAAATAAAATGACTCGTTACTACAAAATAGTAAAGATTACAGCACAGATCTTCACTCTCTCTGAAATTGTTAATTTGAACTAAAAATAATCCTCATAAAATTCTGGATCAATAAATGATAAGCACATCTATAACTCAATTATTTTTACCCTTCATTTGCAACTACAACAAATTAGAGAAAAAAGAAAAGACAGTTGGGCAAACAGTCTAATTGTGGGGTATCTGTCAACAAATACCACTAGAAAAAATGATATTTGAGAAGTCATCTCCCTGTAAATTCAAACAACTACATCAAAGGTTTATTCTGTCTAAAGCAAAAGGAGCCTCTGTACATTTTCACTTTAAAGGCAAACCCTGAGATATGAGAATTTCAATCCTAGGAGCAAGCAAACCTAAAATCTGAAACAATCGAGAATTGACAGTGGGTAAACTTATGGACTAAAGTATCTAAACTTTATAATTTATGGGAAATCCTACTAGCTACCTGAGTCTGGGTCAAAGAATTTCAGAAAATAAAAAGAGATATATATTTTCATCTTTTACGATATGTACATATGTAATATGTATACATACCTCTATATATGCATGTGTGTCTATGTCTCACACACACACATGAATCCTTTTAATCTGCATCTCATAAGCTAGGAGTTTGATAATGAAAGGCTTCCAAAGTTCAAAATCAGACTTCACTTTATGTGGAGCAAATGACACACAACCTTTTTTGGATGACTTAGCTAAAAGTACTACGCCATTCTAACAATCTCTAAAAGAACTTTCTAAATAGAAAGAACAGATTTCTGCCAGTCATGACAGAGTAATATGGAATACATTTATTCTCCCATTTCAGATAACTACAAACTGAACCAAATATATGGAACAATGGTTTTCAGACACTGGACAATAGGCAAAACATTTCTGAGGACAGCTCTAGGGCCACCGTGCAGGCAAAAAGAATGCAAATAGAGCTCAGTGGTCCCAGTGTGTTGAAAAGAAAATGTTGAGGATTTGAGAAAAGTCAAAGCAGCCAGAATTTGAAGGCAGAGCACCAGAGAGAAGAACAGGCTACGAAGAGGGGACCTACAAAGATCTGCAGAGGGCTTCCCTGGACTCTTCAGTTGAAACTGCTCAGTGTAGGTGTTTGAGTGTTATATAATAAAGAATCTGTCTGGTCCACGCCCCAGGCTCCTGAGATCTACTAAGTTCTTGGAATTCCTCAAGTGACAGGGAAGTCTTTGTTATTCATTGCGAGCTCCTGGGACCCTGCCTGAATTTATGCTAATGAAGTAACTCCTAGGTAGTTTCTGGACGGGGGCTGGCCATGCTGTAAAGGTCAGTCATGTGGCCGGCCATGTGGCCGGCACTGTGGCTCCCGCATGTAATCCCAGCATTTTGGCAGGCCGAGGCAGGCGGATCATGAGGTCAAGAGATCGAGATCATCCTGGCCAACATGGTGAAACCCCGTCTCTACCAAAAATACAAAAATCAGCTGGGCATGATGGCGGGGGCCTGTAATCCCAGTCACTCAGGAGGCTGAGGCAGGAGAATCACTTGAAACCGGGAGGTGGAGGTTGCAGTGAGCCAAGATCGTGCCTCTGCATTCCAGCCTGGGCGACAAGAGTGAAACTCTGTCTCAAAAAAGAAAGTCAACTATGTGATTAGAGGGCTGGGGCTTTGAGCCAGCAACACCAGCCTGACCCTGTCCGGGAAGGAAATTGAGTTCAATCATGTGGCCAATGATTCCATCAATCATGCCTACATAATGTAAAAACCCTAATACAAATTTTGAACACCAAAACTTGGCTAAAATTCTTGGTTTGTAAACATACTGATGTACTGGGAGGGCAAGTCCACAAAGAAGACATGAAAGCTCTGTATCAAGACCCTCCCATATCTAATCCTACGGATCTCCTAATTGTGTCATCTATAATAAAACTGTAATCCTAAGTATAGCACTTCCCTGGACTCTGTGAGGTGCTCTAGCAAATTACTGAATGTAAGAGGGTAGTAGGAATTCTTAAATTTGTAACCAGTTGGTCAGAAATGTGGGCGGCCTGGGGAACCCAGAACCTGCAACTCGGCAGTTCAGACAGTTCTTGTTGGGGTCAGTGATCTTAACCTGTGGTGTCTGTGCTAAGTCTGGGTAGTTAGCATCAGAATTATATTATAGTACTATAGTGAAGAAACTACCCAAAGCTGGGGGAAGTATTACTGAAAAGAAGTAGACAGAATAATTACTGGATCTCACTCCAAGCTGAGAATAGCTCATACTTTCAAAAGGCAGAGTGAAGAAACTCATACTAAACAGGTTTTTGAGGAGAGTACTCAAAGGGCATTTCCTCAATGGTTGGACAAGGTTAGTCCAGACTAAGGCTACTTTTGTCTGAACAAAGTTTAAAAGGTAAGACCTGAAGGGATCAAGCTGTTTCCAAGCAACTTTACTGCATCTCAGAGTAAAACTTTAAAATACCTAAAGGAATGCAAAAATATCCAGTAATCAACAATGTAAAACTTATAGCCAGGCACGGTGGCTCACACCTGTAATCCCAACAACTCGGGTGGCTGAGGTGGGAGGAATGCTTGAGGCCAGGAGTTTGAGAACAGCCTGAGCAACACAGCAAAATCCCACCTCTGCAAAACTAAAAAAAAATTAGCCACATGTGGCATGTGCCTATAGTACCAGCTACTCGGAAAGCAGAAGTGGGAGGACCTCTTGGGCCCAGGGGTTTGAGGCTGCACTAAGCTATGATCACACCACTGTACACTAGCCTGGGCGTCAGAGTAAAAGACCCCGTCTCAAAGAAAAAAAGTAAAATTTATAATAACTGACATCCAATTAAAAAATACTAGGCATACAAAGTAGCAGGAAAATAAAATCTACAATGAAGAGGAAAAGTAATGTAAGAAACACTTAGAAATAACAAAGTAACAGAATTAGTAGACAAAAACATTAAAAAAATACAAATATATCCTATACGTTCAAAAACATAGAGGAGGCTGGATGAGGTGGCTCATGCCTGTCAGCCCAGCACTTTGGGAGGCCAAGCCAGGACTGTTTCAGGCCAGGAGGTCAAGATCAGCCTGGACAGCATAGCAAGACCTTGTCTCATAGAGAGCTTATCCTTGTCTCTACAAAAAAGTAAAAATAAAAATAATTAGCCACATGTGGTGGCATGTGTCTGTAGTCCCAGCTACTCAGGAGGCTAACGCAAGAGAATCACTTGAGCCAAGGAGTTTGAGGCTACAGTGAGCTATAGTAGTGTCACTGCACTCCAGCCTGGGTGACAGTGAGACCCTGTCTCAAAAAAAAAAAAAAAAAAAGGCTGGGCGCGGTGGCTCACACCTGTAATCCCAGCACTTTGGGAGGCTAAGGTGGGTGTATCACGATGTCAGGAGTTTGAGATCAGCCTGACCAACATGGTGAAACCTCGTCTCTACTAAAAATACAAAAATTAGCAGGGCATGGTGGCACATGCCTGTAATCCCAGCTACTCAGGAGGCTGAGGCAGGAGAATCGCTTGAATCCGGGAGGCAGAGGGTGCAGTGAGCCAGACTATGTATGCCATTGCACTCCAGCCTGGGCAACAGAGCAAGACTTCTTCTCAAAGAAAAAAGAAAACCAAATCAATCTAGAGATGAAAGAAGAATGTCTGAAACAAAAACAAAAACAAAAAACCCAACAACATTGGATGTGGTTAACAACAGGTCTGACACTGCTGAAGAAAGATTAATTTGAAGACACAGCAATAAACACTATCCAAAATGAAACACGGAGAGGAGAAAGACTGGAAACAAAAATGAAGAGAGTATTAGTGAGCTGTGGGACAACTTCAAGCAATCTAATATACAAGTACTTGGAGTCCCAGAGGGAGAGATAAGACATGGACATAATATTTGAAGAAATAATGCCCCCAATTTAGCCAACTGTTATGAAAACTATAAACCCACAGATCTAAGAAGCTCAATGAATCCAAAGGCCGAGAAACAAGAAAACTACACTAGAGCACATCATAATCAAATTGCTTAAAATCAGCGATTAAAAACAAAACCTTGAGGCCAGGCGCGGTGGCTCAAGCCTGTTATTCCAGCACTTTGGGAGGCCGAGACGGGTGGATCACGAGGTCAGGAGATCGAGACCATCCTGGCTAACACGGTGAAACCCCGTCTCTACTAAAAAAAAAAATACAAAAAGCTAGCCGGGCGAGGTGGCGGGCACCTGTGGTCCTAGCTACTCGGGAGGCTGAGGCAGGAGAATGGCGTGAACCCGGGAGGCGGAGCTTGCAGTGAGCTGAGATCTGGCCACTGCACTCTAGCCTGGGCGATAGAGCAAGACTTCGTCTCAAAAAAACAAACAAACAAAAAAAAACCACCTTGAAACAGAGAAAAGACATATTACTACATATAGAGGAACAAAAATGAGATTGACAGCAGATTTCTTGTCAGAAACAATATAAGCCAAAAAACCAGTAAAGTAACATCCCTAAAAAAATCGTCAATTAGAAATTCTTGGCCAGGTGTGGCAGCTGACGCCTGTAATTTCAGCACTTTGGGAGGCCGAGATGGGTGGATCACCTGAGGTCAGGAATTCAAGACTAGCCTGGCCAACATGGTGAAACCTGATCTCTACTAAAAATACAAAAATTAGCTGAGCATGATAGTGCATGCCTGTAATCCCAGCTATTCGGGAGGCCATGGCAGGAGAATCACTTGAACTCGGTGAGCAGAGGTTGCAGTGAGCCAAGATTGCGCCACAGAACTCCAGCCGAGGCAACAAGCAAGACTCTGTTTCAAAAAAAAAAAGTAACTCTTACCTGGTAAAAATATTGTTCAAAAACAAAGATGAAATCAGAACTTTTTTTCTTATCCACAAAAGCTGAAGAAATTCATTACCGGCTGACTCGTACTATAAGAAATGGTAAAAAGGCCAGGTGCAATGGCTCATGACTGTAAATTCCAGCACTTGGGGAGGCCAACGCAGGAGGATCACGAGGTCAAGAGATCGGGACCATCCTGGCCAACATGGTGAAACCTTGTCTCTACTAAAAATACAAAAATTAGCTGGGCATGATGGCGTGCACCTGTAGTCCCAGCTACTTGGGAGGCTGAGGCAGAAGAATTGCTTTAATCCGGGAGGCAGAAGTTGCAGTGAGCTGAGACTGTGCCACTGCACTCCAGCCTGGTGACAGAGTGAGACTCCATCTTAAAAAAAAAAAAAAAAAAAAAAAAGAAATGTTAAAAAGAAGTCCTTCAACATGAAGGAAAATGGTTTCAGATCGAAATCTGGATCTATAGAAGTAAAGGGCACCAGAAATATTAGTTATGTTTGTAAATATAAAATAGACTTCTTTTTCTCATTTAAAAAAATTTCAGCCGGGCATGGTGGCTCACACCTGTAATCTCAGTACTTTGGGAGGCCGAGGCGGGTGGATCACTTGAGGTCAGGAGTTCGAGGCCAGCCTGGCCAATATGGTGAAACCTTGTCTCTACTAAAAATACAAAATTAGCTGGGCATGGTGGCACATGCCTGTAATCCCAGCTACATGGGAGGCTGAGGCAGTAGAGTTGCTTGAACCGGGGGGGTGGAGGTTGCAGTGAGCCAAGATTGCACCATTGTGCTACAGGCTGGGTGACAGAGCGAAACTCCGTCTAAAAAACAAAAACAAAACAAAAAAAAACTCTATAAAAGATAACTGACTGTTTAAGGCAGAAACCACAACCACAATAAGGCACTGGGGGTTTATAACATACACAGAAATTAAATATATTACAACTATCCCTCTCATAAAGACTAAGAGAGGAGCATGAAAGAATACTATTTTAAGATTCTATACTATACATGAAATGGTCTATTACCTGAAGGCAAACCTTGATAAGTTAAAATGTATACTACAAACTCCAAACAACCTCTAAAATGGCAAAATAAAGAGCAATTGCTAATAAGGGCAATATTGAATTGTACCTCCCCAAAAGATATGTTGAAGCCCTAAGCCCCAGTACATGTCAATGTGATTTTATTTGGAAATCTGGTTTTTGCAGATGTCATTAAGCTGTGGATATCTGGGTTGACCCTAATCCAATATAACTGTTGTCTTTACAAGAAGAGGGAAATTTACATAGAGAAACACACATGTGAGATGACCATGTGAAGACAGAGGTAGATACTGAGTTATACTGTCACATACTAAAGAACACCTGGGGTTATCAGAAGCTGGACGAGGCAAGGAAAATCCTTGTCTAGAGATTTTGGAAGGGGTACAACTCTGCCAACACCTTGACTTTAGACTTATGGCTTTACAACTGTAAGATAATAAGTATCTGTTGTTTTAAGACACTAAGTTGTGGTACTTTATTATGGCAGCCCTAGAAAACTAATATAGGCAATTAAGGAGATAAAATGGAATCAACAATACAAAGAATACAAAATTATTAAGAATGGATGTTGGTCAGGCGTGGTGGCTCATGTCTGTAATCCCAGCACTTTGGGAGGCTGAGGCGGGGGGATCACCTGAGTTGGGAGTTTGAGACCAGCCTGACCAACATGGAGAAACCCTGTCTTTACTAAAAATACAAAATTAGCTGGGTGTGGTGACGCATGCTTGTAATCCCAGCTACTCAGGAGGCTGAGGCAGGAGAATCGCTTGAACCCGGGAGGCGGAGGTTGTGGTGGGCCAAGATCACACCATTGCACTCCAGCCTGGGCAACAAGAGTGAAACTCCATCTCCGAAAATAAATAAATAAATAAATAAATAAATAAATAAATAGCTGATGTTTATTAGTGTTAGTCTATTTGTTTGACTCTACGTGAAATGTACAAATCAGAAATTATTTTTACATATAATGTTGTTTTGCAGGAGGCTTCAAGTTCCTTCTCACGACAGAGTCTCAGGCAATCACTGCAAGCCGGCACTCAAGGGAATTAGACTTACCACTCTGGGAGCATTACAGGAACACAGGGGTCTTTTAGATAGTCAAGGAGGCATATGCAAACCTGTGTCTGTTTTAAAATTTAGGTACATGTTCACAATTTTAGAAAGGAGAAAGAAAATTGTATCTTTCTTTTAAAATGTTAGCTATAATCTACTGAGTCCTTGAATAAGGAAAAGAAAATCCTATCTCACACCATTTCTGTGTGGAAACGGATTTATTATTTAAAGGTTTATTTGTCTGTTATTTTTATAATCTGTTTATAGACATGCGTAATGTGGGAACGGGAGTATGAAACCTATCTGTATCTAAACTATAGAGAGGGTCATATGCATAAGAAAATTACAGGCCGGGCGCGGTGGCTCAAGCCTGTAATCCCAGCACTTTGGGAGGCCGAGACGGGTGGATCACGAGGTCAGGAGATCGAGACCATCCTGGCTAACACAGTGAAACCCCGTCTCTACTAAAAAAATACAAAAAACTAGCCGGGAGAGGTGGCGGGCGCCTGTAGTCCCAGCTACTCGGGAGGCTGAGGCAGGAGAATGGCGGGAACCCGGGAGGCGGAGCTTACAGTGAGCTGAGATCCAGCCACTGCACTCCAGCCTGGGCAACAGAGCGAGACTCCGTCTCAAAAAAAAAAAAAAAAAGAAAATTACAAATCCATGAGGCAATCAGAGTAGACTAAAACGCTGCTTTAGTTAAGCATTGTCTTCTGTGCATTACAAAACTCAACTCAAAATTACACTAGTGTTGTAAGTGAGAGGTTTCAAATTTTACATATTCAAAATTTACAGTAGTTATTCTAGAATCCATGAGAGTCACTATCTGCCTAAATTGAAGAAATATAAAGAATCAAGTTTTATGGCAAGAAAAGTTGAATAATTACAGTGATAAATACCTTGTTTGTGGACCAGAACTTTGTGTTTGTGCAAGAATTGGAGTTACCTCTCGGCTATTTCCACTCTGTGAGAAGACAGACTTTGTTCCAGTTTGGCCGATTCTGGCAACAGACTGTAAAACACAAAAAGTCTAAGGTTTGTGAATTATGGGCTGCACTGTAAATGATAAGACACCACAACGCTCCCATCTACATTTTCTCAATACACGCAGCCATAATATACTGTCACCTTAAAGATAAACTATTTATATCATTATTGTTGATTATTGTTACATTAGTATGAACATTAGTCTATTTCCTTATTTTAACCTCAGAGTATTTTTACCTCTATAATATCTTTTTATCTTTTGCTTTTAGTTTCAAAGGCTAAAAATCCCCAGAAGCTATTTTTTTCATCTCATTGTGACCATCCTCCATTTATTACATACCTTCTCTATTTGGGGTTAAGTACTAAAAAATTTTAAGAGAGCTAAATTCTCAAGATTTATGATTTATCTCATTATACACAGAAAAAATAATGATACAATAATCTTTTATACTCCTTTGGCACTTGGTAGCAGTTCTAGAGGAGTTCAGAGGAGTAGATTTTAAAAAACAACCATCCGATTACTTTCCAAAATCTAAGGATATTGTTCTTTAGACTTAATATTGCTTAGTTTTTCTAATCTTTCATTAATTGGTCTCTGTTCCCTTGGATAAAAAAAATCTTTGCTTGGCTCTTCAGTCTTCTCTAATTTATTCCCTTATTTCTATTCATTTCCACCGTCTAGCTTCTTTAAATGATCTATGACTATTATATCAGTGCACTGCTTCTCTCCTTTGGCTACCAGAGAATTTTTTTCAAAACTTACTGTTACCCTGATCTCCTGTACACAATCCTCAAACTGCATATTATAAATAATCACTAATAATCACTGTCTCATCAGATATGAAAACCTTATTTTAGCCTTTCCCGCATTCAACATCACTGATCATGCCCTACTTTTTGAAACTTGGCATTACTTCCAAAACATTACATTATTTGTCCTGCCACTTCATTTGCTGGCCCTTTATCCTTCTACTATTTTTAAATTGGGTTTACGCTGTTCTCTTTAGCTACTCTCTCTTTCCCTAGGAGAGCCTGGTCATTTTAATAGCTTCAATTATTATTTCTATCAGCAGCTCACATTTTTTCCTTTATGACTAACTTTCTACTGAATATTTTCATCTAATGTACCACCACTTCAAAATAAAATTTCATAAGCCTTTCTCCACCTTTTCCAAATTGGAATCACTACATTCATCCAAGGGACAAAACTTAAGTCAATTCTTGTCCTTCCTTATTTATCAAAGAACTATGTACACTGCACTCACTACCTGGTTTGATATTTGCAGTTGACACCGTATGCAGACCTACATGCGTGACTTTTCTGGGAATGTCTTATAATACGGTAAGAGGAGAACAGAGGCAGAAGAGGATGAGACAGCAATCTTATTTGGGCACTAAAATCATGTGCCTACCTACTGCCTTAACTTGCTTTGGTTATTATGGTTATTATGGCTCTTCTAGTCTTGGCCTACTTCACCTGGCATGCTAACTACCATTTTTCTTTGCCTTCTTCATAACTGTATGTTTAAAACAATACATACACAAACTATTTTGCAGTCCCTTTTAAGTATTCTTGGAGTTCCTATTATCACTCACTAAGGAGTTATTATAGAAAAATCTTTTGCAGATTCTAAGGATGTTCAGGAGTAAAATAATAAAAAACAACTATAAGAAGAAACATGTTTCTATTAAGGTAAAGAGGCTATAATTGTTATTCACATATTAGTATGACTTGTAGCTTCCATTTCTTGAATATCTGTGAAGCATGGCAATAGGTATTTTATATAGAGAGCCTAATTTAAATCTCACAGAAGTTACCTTATGCCACAGATACGCTTTTAAAAAATGGTACTTCGGCCTCTATTTCCATATACCTATATAAGGGAACATTATAAAACAAGAGCCTCAGCTGGGCAGTGACTCATGTTTATAATCCCAGCACTCTGAAAGGTCAAGGCAGAAGGACTGCTTGAGCTCAGGAGTTTGAGACTATCCCTGGCAACACAGTGAGATTCTGTCTCTCCAAAAATAAAAGTTAAAAAAATTAGCTGGGTGTGGTGGTGCACACCTATAGTCCTAGGTACTTGGGAGGCTAAGGTGGAAGGATCATTTGAGCCTGGGAGGTTGAGGTTACAGTGAGTCATGGTCGCACCACTGCACTCCAGCCTGGGCAGCAGAGTGAGACCCTGTCTCAAAAAAAAAAAAAAAAAAAAAAAAAAAAAGGCCTCATGATGTTTGCTGCAATATTTACTATAAGTATACTACCAAATATTTTTCATTTTCATTTTAAAACTATACATCCATGATCTACCACAAAAATCTTACTATCAAATATCTGGCTTTACCTGAGCAATTTGTTTTCATATAATTATTAGTGTTATTAAAAAAACATATACAGTGGTGGGGACAAATAAAAACTATGGCAGACACAATTTCTGTTATTTATATTCAAGTAATATAAACAATCTTAATTTTGTTTTTTTAAAAAGGAAATTAAAAAGTAAAAATATGAATATGTTTATTTAACTATATGCTGAAATAAACTAAAATTGTGAGATACAGTCTTACTTGGCCAAAAGAGTAAGAAGTCTGCCTCCTACTATAACCAAGAGGCTACAACAATGACATTCTTTTATATTTAGATCAACAAATCTAAGGCAAAAGCAATTATATAAAGTTAGATTTTCCCTGAAATTACCTTTAAAATATTAAAATAAACAAGTTGCTTTAATCAATACCCAAACTGCATTTTACATGGAAAATACCTTTTTTGAAGGGGCTCCGGTGGATGGCACGTCAATTACAGAAGGTGTATTAGTGTAGTTTTGTAAATAGGATCCATCTCCAGGACTTGGGGTTTCTAATGGCAAAATCCCAAAACTGAGAAGAGGTTGAAATCAAGGTGTCAAAAAGTCATCAAGGCATATATAAAGCAGCAGTATACTTAAATTAGAAGGTCTAAAAGGAAGAGAATGGCAAATCAGTCTTAGGGACAGTGAGGATCTGAGGGGCAGATTAAAAATAAGCTGTGAATATAGACTATTCCACCCACCATAACTAAAACTAAAAAAAGCTATCAAACAAGGAACTACAGTGAGCAACAATTACTGATCTCAGGAGATTTATTAGAAATAAAGAAGAGTAGCTTTATAAATCTAAGATCCAAATGATCAGATTACTTCAAATTCTTGGAATTTATGGGATTTAGACACAACTAGAGAAAATGTCTCTAGAGACCATTAGATAACTATAACTCTCCAGAGTGGTAATCTCATGGTCACACTATTTTAGTAGTTCCCTGGCCTCAGGACCCGATTCATAGAATTTCTTCTAGTATATATATATATATATATATATATATATATTTTTTTTTTTTTTTGAGACAGAGTCTTGCTCTGTTGCCCAGGCTGGAGTGCAGTGGCATGATCTCAGCTCACTGTAACCTCCATCTGCTGGGTTCAAACGATTCTTGTGCCTCAGCCTCCCAACTACCTGGGATTACACGTATCTGTCACCATACCTGGCTAATTTTTGTAATTTTAGTAGAGATAGGGTTTTACCATGTGGGCCAGACTGGTCTTGAGCTCCTGGTCTCAAGTGATCTGCTCACCTCAGCCTCCCAAAGTGCTGGGATTACAGGCATGAGCCACCAAGCCCAACCCGTTCTAGCACATCATTTTTCATTTTGATACTTTTGGATATGTATCCTCTGGGCTGAGTTCCTGTATTTATACATACATATACTACTATTAATTTTGATAAAATATTTTTTTTTTTTTTTTTTTTTTTGAGACGGAGTCTCCCTGTGTCTCCCAGGCTGGAGTGCAGTGGCGTGATCTCGGCTCACTGCAAGCTCCGCCTCCCGGGTTCACGCCATTCTCCCGCCTCAGCCTCCCAAGTAGCTGAGACTACAGGCGCCCGCCACCACGCCCGGCTAGTTTTTTGTATTTTTAGTAGAGACGGGGTTTCACCATGTTAGCCAGGATAGTCTCGATCTCCTGACCTCGTGATCCACCCGCCTCGGCCTCCCAAAGTGCTGGGATTACAGGCTTGAGCCACCGCGCCCGGCCGATAAAATATTTTATATTAATAGGTGTGACAGCTAGGTTCAGTGGCTCATTGTAATCCTAGCACTTTGGGAGGCCATGGCAGGAGGATCACTAGAGGTCAGGAGTTCCAGATCAGCTTGAGCAACACAGCAAGACCCCATCTCTACAAAAAAACTTAAAAAATTAGCCAGGTGTGTTGGCATGTGCCTGCAGTCCTAGCTACTCAGGAGTCTGAGGCGGGAGGATCGCTTGAGCCCAGGAATTTGAGGCTGCAGTGAGCTATGATTGTGCCATTGCACTCTAACCTGGGTGACAGAGTGAGATGCTGTCTCAAACAAAAAACGGTAGGTGTCAAATTTCCATCATGTTTTGGAAAAGAACATTTTAATAGCAACCAATGGTGCTCTGATTGTAACATTTCATGAGGCTCACTGCTATCCAATAATGCACAGCCATAGATAGTATTTCTTAATGTGTTTACTACCTAATTTAAGAGTTTTACATTTTTCTCCAATTTTTTTTTTGAGACGGAGCCTTGTCCTGTCTCCTAGGCTGGAGTGCAGTGGCGCCATCTCAGCTCACTGCAACCTCTGCCTCCTGGGTTCAAGTGATTCTCTTGCCTCAGCCTCCCGAGTAGCTGGATCTATAGAAGCATGCCACCATGCCCAACTAATTTTTTGTATTTTTAGTAGAGATGGGGTTTCGCCATGTTGGCCAGGATGGTCTTGATCTCCTGACCTCGTGATCCGCCCACCTCGGTCTCCCAAAGTGCTGGGATTACAGGTGTGAGCCACCGCGCCCGGCCAATCCAATACTTAGTATCAATTTTTTTTGAGTCAGAGTCTTGCTCTGTTACCCAGGCTGGAGTGTAGTGGCTCCATCTCGGCTCACTGCAACCTCCGCCTCCTGGGTTCAAGCAATTCTCCTGTCTCAGCCTCCCGAGTAGCTGGGATTACAGGCGCCCACCACCACGCCCAGCTAATTTTTATATTTTTAGTAGAGACAGGGTTTCACCATGTTGGCCAGGCTGGTCTCGAACTCCTGACCTCAGGTGATCTGCCTGCCTTGGCCTCCCAAAGTGCTGGGATTACAGGCGTGAGCCACCGCGCCTGTCAACATCATCATGTGCTGTTTTTTACTTCATTTTCTGAAAACAGAATGCCCCTGTTCCCATACTGATTTAGAAGTTGCCATTGTAATAATCTGCATTACAAACAATATGAGTTATTATAAGATCATTTAGTACTATAGCACATTTGAAAGTATCTTGTTTGACTTACCTTGGGGTTAATGGGCTAAGAGCTGCTGGTCCTCCTAATAAACTTCGACCAGTTTTTGGTTTATTTTGAACCTGTTTAGATAATATGGAAGTTCCTGTTCCCAGTGGGACAGTATCAGGTGAAATTACAGCTGAATCAATATAAGACACTGAGGAATCTGTATTCAAGGAGTACTTTGAATTGGAAGATTCTAAATTCAATCTGTTTAATTCCTGAAACAGAAAATTTCTACCAAGTCATTCACAATATATTATTTAGTTCAGATCATTCTTTGTAGTTTCATAATATTTTGAACACTAGAATATAAGACACTTACAATTGTGTCCTGGGGTGTTTCCGTAAGAACTGTCTCAGGCTGTCTGTGAGATAAACTATGATTAGGTACTTGTGTTGTGCAAGAGTTGGGCAGACAGTTGCTAAAGTTCTGTAAAGATGTGAATTTAAATGTTTGGTCAGGATCTGGCTTTTCACCTGTGAAGACAAAAAAAAAAAAAAAGTTTGTCTCCGAGGAAGTGAGGATTACATTTTTTTCAAGTATGCATAAGTTAGTGGAAACAGGAAATAGGCCTTATCCAAAATTTTAAATTCTCCTGTCCACTTCTGTTAATCAAATTTACCCCCTAAAAGCCCATCTATCAATGTATCATAAAAGTGTACCAGTAAGACAAAGCTGTAAATTTAGAAAATAAACTACAAGAACACTAATTTTAAATATAACAAATCACAGAAAAATGCAGATTTCTGTGTTTGCTTTAAAGCTGAAAATAACTAGGTCTCATTTTTCTCAAAGTAGGAGATGAGGTTGAAGAGTTAAAACCCATCATACTTTACATCATACTTTACAGTAAAGGTTGAAGCCCTTCTATATATACATAGATGCAACAATGCTGAAAAATGGTCCTTTATGTATCCTAGGCCAAATGTACTGAGATACTCTCTCCCTATACTGTTCAGAAACTGTAAGTTTCTGCTCCAGGCATTCTATTAATTGCATTAGAAATTCTATTAATTTTCTTATTCAGAAAGCAATTTTAGCTAGTGTTAAACACACAATATAACTCATTCTAGAGGACACTAGATACTTGAAAGTAGATGGGCTAAACAGAAGAATCTACTGGATTTAATCTTTGTGTAATTTTCAGTTATATGATTCTTGAAACATACCTATGATTCTAACTTATTTTTTATTTTCAATTTTAACTTGGAAAAATATTTTTCTTGGGGGTAGATGATCTGTATTGCTCTCCAAAAATTAAGTAGCAGGAAAAAAGAAGAGGAGATGGGAACCCACCCACCTCTCAACCCCACCCACCTACCTATTTCACATAATGATTCAAAAGGAGACCAGAGGAAAGGATTTAAACTAAGGCTCTTTTGGTAACATTCTGATCCTTTGGCAAGCCGATCTGTCTTGCTGTGGAGAGAAACAAGTAGATTAAATAAGCTACAAACCTCAAAACTTTTATCATAAACTTTTAGTACAAAAAATTAGGTAAAAGTTACAGAAGTTCGGAGAGCACTCTTCGTGATGCTTCTCTAAATTACCAATTTCTCCTATCTGCTAATCTCCAAATCAAGTGAAAGTAAACAGAACACAAATCAAAAGAAATGCTTACAAAATAAACTATCATTGCCTTCTTGAATATTACTACTACTTTAAACTTCCTGTCAGATACTAGAGTTACTGAGGAAGATGTGAAAAACACCGAAATTCTTCAGTATTCTTTTTTTTTTTTTAAACTGTATTACTTTTTATCGACACATAAATAATTGTACACATTTATGGGTACAATGTGATGTTTTGATACATGTATACATTATGTAATTATTCAAATTAGGGTAATTTAAAAAAAATTATACTTTAAGTTCTAGGGTACATGTGCACAACGTGCAAGTTTGTTACCTATGTATACATGGGCCATGTTGCTGTACTGCACCCATTAACTCGTCATCAACATTAGGTATATTTCCTAATGCTATCCCTCCCCCTACCCCCTCCCCACAATAGGACCCGGTATGTGATGCTCCCCTTCCTGTGTCCAAGTGATCTCATTGTTCAGTTCCCACCTATGAGTGAGAACATGTGGTATTTGGTTTTCTGTTCTTGCAATAGTTTGCTCAGAATGATGGTTTCCAGCTGCATCCATGTCCCTACAAAGGACACAAACTCATCCTTTTTTATGGCTGCATAGTATTCCATGGTGTGTATGTGCCACATTTTCTTAATCCAGTCTGTCACTGATGGACATTTTGGTTGATTCCAAGTCTTTGCTATTGTGAATAGTGCCACAATAAACATACGTGTGCATGTGTCTTTATAGCAGCATGACTTATAATCCTTTGGGTATATCCCCAGTAATGGGATGGCTGGGTCAAATGGTATTTCTCGTTCTAGATCCTGGAGGAATCGCCACACGGTTTTCCACAATGGTTGAACTAGTTTACAGTCCCACCAACAGTGTAAAAGTGTTCCTATTTCTCCACATCCTCTCCAGCACCTGTTGTTTTCCTGATTTTTTGATTGCCATTCTAACTGGTGCGAGATGGTATCTCATTGTGGTTTTGATTTGCATTTCTCTGATGGCGAGTGATGATGAGCACTTTTTCATGTGTCTGTTGGCTGTATGAATGTCTTCTTTTGAGAAGTGTCTGTTCATATCCTTTGCCCACTTTTTGATGGGGTTGTTTGTTTTTTTCTTGTAAATTGGATTGAGTTCTTTATAGGTTCTGGATATTAGCCCTTTGTCAGATGAGTAGATGCAAAAATTTTCTCCCATTATGTAGGTTGCCTGTTCACTCTGCTGGTAGTTTCTTTTGCTGTGCAGAAGCTCTTTAGTTTAATTAGATCCCATTTGTCAATTTTGGCTTTTGTTGCTGTTGCTTTTGGTGTTTTAGACATGAAGTCCTTGCCCATGCCTATGTCCTGAATGGTATTACCTAGGTTTTCTTCTAGGGTTTTTATGGTTTTAGGTCTAACATTTAAGTCTCTAATCCATCTTGAATTAATTTTCGTATAAGGAGTAAAGAAAGGATCCAGTTTCAGCTTTCTACTTACGGCTAGCCAATTTTCCCAGCACCATTTATTAAACAGGGAATCCTTTCCCCATTTCTTGTTTTTGTCAGGTTTGTCAAAGATCAGATGGCTGTAGATGTGTGGTATTATTTCTGAGGACTCTGTTCTGTTCCATTGGTCTATATCTCTGTTTTAGTAGCAGTACCATGCTGTTTTGGTTACTGTAGCCTTGTAGGATAGTTTGAAGTCAGGTAGCATGATGCCTCCAGCTTTGTTCTTTTGGCTTAGGATTGTCGTGTTGGCAATGCGGGGTCTTTTTTGGTTCCATATGAACTTTAAAGCAGTCTTTTCCAATTCTGTGAAGAAAGTCATTGGTAGCTTAATGGGGATGGCATTGAATCTATAAATTACCTTGGGCAGTATGGCCATTTTCACAATATTGATTCTTCCTATCCATGAGCATGGTATGTTCTTCCATTTGTTTGTGTCCTCTTTTATTTCACTGAGCAGTAGTTTGTAGTTCTCCTTGAAGAGGTCCTTTACATCCCTTGTAAGTTGGATTCCTAGGTATTTTATTCTCTTTGAAGCTACTGTGAATGGGAGTTCATTCATGATTTGGCTCTCTGTTTGTCTGTTACTGGTGTATAAGAATGCTTGTGATTTTTGTACATTGATTTTGTATCCTGAGACTTTGCTGAAGTTGCTTATCAGCTTGAGGAGATTTTGAGCTGAGACGATAGGGTTTTCTAAATATACAATCATGTCATCTGCAAAAAGGGACAATTTGACTTCTTCTTTTCCTAACTGAACACCTTTATTTCTTTCTCTTGCTTGAATGCCCTAGCCAGAACTTCCAAACTATGTTAAACAGGAGTGATGAGAGAGGGTATCCCTGTCTCGTGCCAGTTTTCAAAGGGAATGCTTCCACTTTTTGCCCATTCAGTATGATATTGGCTGTGGGTTTGTCATAAATAGCTCTTATTATTTTGAGATACGTTCCATCAATACCGAATTTATTGAGAGTTTTTAGCATGAAGGGCTGTTGAATTTTGTCAAAGGCCTTTTCTGCATCTATTGAGATAATAGTGTGGTTTTTGTCTTTGGTTCTGTTGATATGCTGGATTATGTTTATTGATTTGCATACGTTGAACCAGCCTTGCATCCCAGGGATGAAGCCCACTTGATCATGGTGGATAAGCTTTTTGATGTGCTGCTGGATTCAGTTTGCCAGTATTTTATTGCATCAATGTTCATCAGGGATATCGGTTTTATTTGCATCGATGTTCATCAGGGATATCGGTCTAAAATTCTCTTTTTTAGTTGTATCTCTGTCAGGTTTTGGTATCATGATGTTGGCCTCGTAAAATGAGTTAGGGAGGATTCCCTCTTTTTCTATTGATTGGAATAGTTTCAGAAGGAATGGTACCAACTCCTTGTACCTTTGGTAGAATTCGGCTATGAATCCATCCGGTCCTCGACTTTTTTTGGTTGCTAGGCTATTAATTATTGCCTCAATTTCAGAGCCTGCTATTGGTCTATTCAGGGATTCAACTTCTTCCTGGTTTAGCCTTGGGAGAGTGTAAGTGTCCAGGAAATTATCCATTTCTTCTAGGTTTTCTAGTTTATTTGCGTAGAGGTTAATCATTCTTAATTTTTTTTTTTTGGTGGGGGACAAGGTCTGGCTCTATCATACAGGCTGAAGTGCAGTGGCATGATCTTGGTTCACTGCCACCTTTACTTCCTAGGCTAAAGCCATCCTCCTACCTCAGCCTCCTGAGCAGCTGGAACTATAGGTGCGCACCACCATATCTGGCTAATTTTTGCATATTTTGTAGAGACCAGGTTTCGCCATGATGCCCAGGCGGGTCTTGAACTCATGGGCTCAGGTGATTTACCTGTCTTGAACTTCCAAAATGCTGGGATTACAGGTGGGAGCCACCGCACCTGGCCTTTTTGTATTTTTGTAGTGATGGGGTTTTGCCATGTTGCCCAGGCAGGTCTCCAACTCATGAGCTCAAGTGATCTGCCCACCACAGCCTCCCAAAATGCTGGAATTACAGGCGTGACCCACCACACTTGTCCTTAATTTTTAATATAACACTCCCAGTGGTAATTCTGAAAGTGATTTAAATGCTTTAAATATAGCATAAATGATCAGGTTTTTTGTTTTGTTTTGTTTTGAGGCTTAATTCACTTTATTTTTCTTGTATAAAAGTCCTATGTTGTAGCCACAGCCGGAGCCTGGGTCCTCTGCATAGACACTCTGGTGTGGGTCTTGATGAGGTGGTTTAATTTCCAAATGTTTTGAGATTTTCTTATCCATGTGTGACTTTTTATCATCTAATGCAACTCTTTTAAACAGAGTAATATTTATAATACTTCATTTTAGTTAATTTTCTAAAAATAAAAATATGATGTTCTTTAGGATTATTTCTCCAACATTCCTTATTAAAATTTTGACAACTTCTTTCATAAATTGTCTACCCTCCTGTTTTTGTACATCACTCCTCTCAAATAATTTGTAGTCTTCAAACATCTATTTTCCTCTGAAGTCACTGTATAGATATGAGATGTCAAACTTTTTCTATCAAGTCTTTCCTAGTTACCATAACCCCCTTCTTAATCAGGCAGGACTAATTATTCTCTCATTTGAACAATATACTGCTCAAATTTTATGACAGAACTTTTAATGTGATAATAAAAACTAACTCTGAGTGTGGAAAAAGCAACATTTTGTTTTTTCCTGTTCTCTCTCAACAATAACAATCATCAACACAGAACACTTCTGTGACCAAATGTCTGGGTTTTTTTTCCCCCCAAACACACCAAGCACCAAACACCAGCTGAATGTCCGCTAATTCAATTCTGACACCATCTACCTGTAGACAGCCTCAGGTCCCACAGGTTAAGGCCTCAGTCTTCAAGACTGCCCTGCCTCACCTTCAGAAACCAGTCACGAGTCTGGGCCTAAGGAACTTCTGATCAACTAGCTATAAATTGGGATTCCCACAACGCTCTACTCAGGTTTGATGAACTTGCTAGAGCAGTTGACTTATAAAAGATATTACAAAGGATAGAGATGAAGAGTGCGTAGGGTGAGGCATGGGGAAAGGGGGGTGTGGACCTTCCATGGCCTCTCCAGGCAAGCCACCTGCCAGGAACCTCCATGTGTTCAGCTTTCTGGAAGCTTTCTGAATCCTGTCCTTTTGAGTTTTTATGGAGGCTTCATTACATAGGCATTACTGATTAAACCATTAGCTGTTGGTGATAATCTTATTATCAATTTACTGGTGAAATTTAATCTTCAGCTCCTCTCACCTCCTGGGAGGTTAGGGGGTGGGGATGAAAAGTCCCAACCCTCTAATCCTGCCTTGATCTTTTGCTGCCAGCCCCTATCCTGAAGCTACCCAGGGAATGCCAGCTACCAGTCAATTTGTTTGCATACAAAAAGATATCACTTTGGAGTTTCTAAGTGTATAAGAGGAAATGAGGTCAAAGACCAAATATATACATTTCACTATATCACACTTACAAACTTTTGTTTACTGTTTCTCTTCTCCTACTCTACTATAAACCTTTGAGAGTGGGGACTGTGAGTTATTTATCTTTATATTCCCAGTGCCAAGTGTGTTTAGCTATAATGGGAATGAATCTCAAAGTTTCTTGACTAAATGACAAGAAGAATCATAGTTGCATGAACTAAATTCATTATTCTCAGTCCTGAAGGTAAATGAATATATTGATATTATGTCTTTGGTTACTCCTGTTTGAAAGAGTGGTATTAATGGCTAAACATACCACTGTTACACCTGAAAATGGGCCCCCAAACTTAGTCAAATAATGTATTCCGTTCAGAAACACATTTTCAAGGTTTTGAAAAACAACCACTATTCAAACTAGCCTCAATTTATCTTAAAACAGATGCTATCCTAGTTCTTTAGACAAGCAGTCCCCAGTCCCCACAGGGAAGAAGTGACAACAGAAAACATTTACACATGGGAAGCATTCCCATGGGCAGATGGGCAGAGTTACTTGTTGTTCTTCTTTTTTTTTTTTGAAACAGGGTCTTGCTCTGTTACCCAGGCTGGAGTGCAGTGGCACAATCACAGCTCACCGCAACTTCAACCTCCTGGGCTCAAGAGATCCTCCACCTCAGTCTCCTGAGTAGCTGGGAATACAGGCATGTGCCAACACACCCAGCTAATTTTTTATTTTTTTGTAGAGATGGGGTCTTGGTACCCTGCCCAGGCTAGTCTTGAACTCCTGGCCTCAAGTGATCCTCCTATCTCCACCTCCCAAAGTGTTGAGATTACAGGCATGAGACAATGCACCTGGCTATCTTTTCTTCTATTTCCTCAGTAGATCATACAAAAACACTCTTTTCACCCAAGGTAAAAAAACTAACACGGGGCTGGGCACAGTGGCTCACACCTGTAATCCCAGCACTTTGGGAGGCTGAGGCAGGTGGATCACCTCAGGTCAGGAGTTCAAAACCAGCCTGGCCAATATGGTAAAACCCTGTCTACCAAAACTACAAAAATTAGCTGGGCGTGGTGTCGGGCACCTGTAACCCCAGCTACTTGGGAGGCTGAGGCAGGAGAATCACTTGAACCCGGGAGGTGGAGGTTGCAGTGAACTGAGATTGTGCCATTGCACCCCAGCCTGGATGATAAGAGTAAAACTCCATCTCAAACAAACAAACAAACAAACAAAAAAACCTAACATGTATGATCAATTGTTAGGCAGGGCTGCTATAGCTATTATCAGTAAGGCTAAGTGGAGAATCTAAAATTAGATTAACATCTCTGCTATTTTAATAAGGTCGTAAAATAAGATTATATACTACTCAGCCAAGTAATATTTGATAAACACCGATCAACATAGGTTTTTTAAACTATAAAACATTCTTGTGCGGAAATGCTTTTCTGACAGTTTGAATCTTTCTTACTTACCAATATACATGTCCCAACAACGAAAGAGTAAAGCAAGCTGAATCACCAAACTCAGTAACAATATCGTCATGGCTTTTCTGCTTATTAAACACTCCACCAGATAAGATTTGTTCCCCTTCTGCAAGCCTTTAAAATACAAATTTAAAGATTTTTAAAAACTAATATAAAAAGCAGTTCATATAAACATATTCTTCATTACCAAAGTGCATTTAATTATGGAGACACAAATTTTCTTTCTCTCTCTCTCTCTTTTCCTTCCTTCCTTCATCTCTCCCTCTCTCTCTCTCTCCTTTTCTTTCTTTCTTTAAAGAGATGGGTTCTCACTTTGTTACCCAGGCTAGAGTGCAGTAGTACAATCATAGTTCGCTATGGCCTCAAATTCCTGGACTTGGGTGATCCTCCTGCATCAGTGAGTAGCTGGGACTACAGGTGCACACCACTACACCCAGCTAATTTTTAAATTTTTTGTAGAGACAGGGTCTCACTATGTTGACCAGGCTGGTTTCAAACTCCTGGGCTCATGCAATCCTCTCATCTCATGGGATCACAAGCATGAGACACTGCACCTGGAAAATTTGTTTATTGTAAAAAAAAATTTTTTTTTAAATTAGGATAGTGGCAAACACGTACTTAGAATTATTTGAGAGGCTGGAAATTTATGATCTTAAAATTTCACTTTTACCGTTAAAAACAGAATCAGTTACATTTAGTCTCTGTATGTACAAATCCAGTCTGAGCAACATATTCATTACTCATGTCAGAAGGCACAGAAGATGCTTATTATACTGGGGGAGAAAATATAAATGTTCTTCATTAACAAACATGGTGGTCCTTTTTACTTCCTTAAAATAGAAATGTATATGCAAATTAAACAAGACTAACATATTTTAATTAAAAATTGCACACTTAGGCCAGGCACAGTGGCTCATGCCTATAACCCCAGTACTGCGGGAGGCCAAGGTGGGAGGATAGCTTGAACCCAAGAGTTCGAAACCAGCTTGAGCAACATAGTGAGACCACATCTATACAAAAAATAAGAAAATTAGCCAGGTGTAGTGACACGTGTCTGCAGCTCCAGCTACGTGGGAGGCTGAGATGGGAGGATCGCTTAGGCCCAGATGGGGGACTGCAGTGAGCCATGATCACCCCACTGCACTCCAGCCTGAGCAACAGAGCAGGACCCTTTCTCTAAAAAAAAGAAAAAAAAGAAGGAACTGGCAAATTACATAAGAAAGATTTTTAAGAATTCAACATTAGGATCTTTGAAATTTAAAAATAATTCAATAACAAATGTCTCAGAAATTTCAGATATTTGAGCTAGCTTTAATTAAAAAGTCATCAATTAGTCACTGGACAGATAATATAGTTATTGATCAATCTATGGTGAGACTTACTTGTATCTCCCCCCTTGTAAACCTACAAGCCAATTATACATACAGGCTTTTACAAATATCTAACACCGTTTACACATGTGACCGTTTAGTCCCTTTTACCATTATTCCATCTCTTACAGTACAGAAAATAATTTAACAGAACCTAACTATCTGTATCTCTAAATGCCTCCAAATTTGGTATAGGGACAGCTGACTTGGTTTAACTATAATGTACAAAAGAAGTACTCAACAAAATGATCTTAAAAAGGAAACTACAATCACCTAAACACAAGGGTGTTAATCTCAAGTGAACTGGTGGGTTTTTAGGCTTATTCAAATTGGTCTAACACTGAAAGCAAAGAAAACGAAATATTTGTGATCATTTAAGAAACCAATAAGAATCAGTTGTAACTTAAGTTTCTCCAGAGTTAAACTCTATTTATTACCATAACAACAAAATCTCCATAATATAAATAATAGCATAGGCAGCAGTGCAAACATTTCAAATGTTACTGAAATAGATGAAAAAGAGGGAAGAAAGGGAATCAGAGTTTAATCTGAAAAGAATTTTATCCAAAATTCAACAGTGTAAGTAAAACAAAATAGCTAGAAAATATTTTAAAACTTACTTGCTGAGATCAACACAACATTTTGCAAGCAGGTATTTGCATTGTGGTGTAGTACAACTGTGTCCTTTCAACAGTCTATAAGCTTTATATGCCTTTCCTGAGCGGTAATAACAGGTTGCCAGTAAAAACAAGGCTTCTTCTGAGTGTACTAAAAACAGACATTTTTAAAAAAGGCTATTGTTCAGTATCTTGAATGATAATCAGTTTATCATGCAATAAACAAGTTTAGCAAAAAAAAAAAAAAAAAAATTAGGCTTGCTATTTTAACACAAAACAATCACTTATTAATTCAAATTTGAATTATGGAGAAACAGTTTGTTTATAGCAAAGTTAGTTCCTTCGCTCTTGATTACTTTTCTCTATAAGAAACCAAGGAAATAATACAATGAAGACAATCATGGTATTCTCTGTAAATATTTAAGAAAAGCAAACACACACAAATACCCCTGCCTTTAAAAACAGACTGCCAGTAAAGGATCTTGTTTTTAGGTAATATTTTTCTAATAAATCTTTTGGGAGGATAGAAGTCAAATTTCATTAGCAAGAGAAACCTGAGTGTAAATAAATCTAACTACCAATATGAAGTAATTTCTACATTTAAAAAAGACCAGATTGAAAAAAAAACACTTGTTTTGCTTTAACATCAAATATACATTAAATTATATTTAAGATAAAAATTATAAATTGTGATTGCTCACAGCATTTTAACATTCAGTTGACAGACTTGTATAGTATCAATAATTAAATTACATTATAATGGGAAGAGCTGAGTTGTCTATCAATCTGTCCCCTCTTTTTACATTAGGAAATGACCCCTGCCTTCTTAATGCAATGTGGCATTTTTCACCCTTATTTAGTCTGTCTCTACCAAATTGATCATCACTTCACTTCTATCCCCACAATCCAGATGAGGGTCTACAGAGGCAACAACAAAGAGGATGGAAAGAGAGGGACAACCACAAAACTGTGCTTCTAAAAATGGGTTGTGTAACAATACCAGTGAGCTGAAGGATCTTCTAAGCCAGTGGCTCTCAAAGTGTGGTCTTGTACCAGTATCAGCATGACTTGGAAACTTTCTAGAAATGAAAATTTTTGTGTCCCATCTCATACCCACTAAATTAGTAATTCTGGGAGTAGGAACCAGTAATCTACATGGCTAACAAACTCTTCAAGTGATTCAGTGGCATTCTCAAGTTTGAGAACCACTGTTGTAAAGTACAAGACAAACTTGCCACATCTTTCTAAACAGTTAACATCATTCTAAGATTTTGGATAAAAAAGTAATTTGAAATTTTATTTCTAAGTTTTTTGTCACAGATATGCACAAGCAAAAACCAACAGACCCTTTTTCTCTGGTCCATCTTCTGGTTTTTCATGAAACCACAGTGTAAAAAATAATAAATAGTAAATGATAAGAAATTTTGGCAGATGTGTTTTAATGAGATGTACAGTAGTGTTAGTGCTGCAGGTGCAGAAAGAAAAAAGAATGGGTCGCTCACTGCAATAGGAATAAACTATTAATTTTACTGAGCTACAACTTCTAATTTACGTTAAGTTAGAAAATTGGATTTCCTCTAGATTTTACAATGGTCTGGTTTCTTTTCACCTTGTAAGTTTTTAAAAACTATTGATTATACCAATAAACAATGGCTCCCACAAACTAGTTTAACTCCCAGTCATAGTAAGGCTGTCTCAATTGTTTACAAATATTTGATTATGTGTAGGTCCACTTTCATGGCAATAAAATTCCCTAATAACATAAAATACCAACTATTCTTTTTGTGTGTATGTGTGCGTGTGTAATTTTAGTGTAATACTGCAATTAGCTTTATGAAGCATAATAACTTAAAAATTATATGTTCAAATGGGAATATGGATTGGTGATTTAGGCAAAACTTAAAAATAATGAAACTGGCCAGGAGTGGTGGCTCATGCCTGTAATCCTAGCACTTTGGGAGGCTGAGGCAGGCAGATCACCTGAGGTCAGGAATTCAAGACCAGCCTGGCCAACATGGCGAAACCCGTCTTCTACTAAAAATACAAAAATTAGCCAGGCGTGGTGGCACATGCCTGTAATCCCAGCTACTCTGGAGGCTGAGGCAGGAGAATCGCCTGAACCCAGGAGGCAGAGACTGCAGTGAGCTGAGATCGTGCCACTGCACTCCAGCCTGGGTGACAGAGTGAGACTGTTTAAAAAATAAATAAATAAATAAATAAATAAATAAATAAAAGTAATGAAACTGTCAGATAATGAAGTAAATCCAGAGCAATCTGAAGTGTTATGACATGGGTGGTTTCTTAGGCTCCTCACAAGTAACTTGGCAGCAGAAAAAGACAACAGTACCCCAAACACAATTAATGAACCAGTGGTAAGCAGCCATAAATCTAAAAAGCACAGAACATATTTACTGGATAGGATCGACAAAGATTTCTTTTTTTTTTTTTTTGAGACGGAGTCTCGCTCTGTAGCCCAGGCTGGAGTGCAGTGGCGGGATCTCAGCTCACTGCAAGCTCCGCCTCCCCGGTCCACGCCTTTCTCCTGCCTCAGCCTCCCGAGTAGCTGGGACTACAGGCGTCCGCCACCTCGCCCGGCTAGTTTTTTTTTTTTTGTATTTTTTAGTAGAGACGGGGTTTCACCGTGTTAGCCAGGATGGTCTCGATCTCCTGATCTCATGATCCACACGTCTCGGCCTCCCAAAGTGCTGGGATTACAGGCTTGAGCCACCGCGCCTGGCCAAAGATTTCATCTGGAACAGTAACTCCAACTAATGGATAATGACTGTCTGAAATGCCACGTTCAGAAAAATTCTTGAGGCTGATCATGGCCTAGCTACTAAGTGTAGGGATCAAAATAACAGGGTCCAGAAACAGTTATTGGCATGCCACTTATTTACCATCCTTTCTCTACAGACTTAATTAAAATATGGGATTAGAATTATAAGGTCCATAATATGTTTCATAATCATGAATGAAGTTAGCATTGACTCCATTAAGTCACTCTTAAAGTAATATTGAGAAATCAATCATGTACTAGTTAAATTATGCTATGTCCATGTGATGAAAAATACAGACACAGAAAGATTTCCAGAATGTACTGTTAAAGTGAAAAAACAAACAAATTAAGCCTGTAATCCCAGCACTTTGGGAGGCCGAGGTGGGAGGATCACCTGAGGTCAAGAGTTCAAGGCCAGCCTGGCCAACATGGTGAAACCCCATCTCTACTAAAAATACAAAAGTCAGCCAGGTGTGGTGGCGTGCACCTGTGATCCCAGCTACTCGGGGCGCTGAGGCAGAGGAATCACTCGAACCCGGGCGACAGAGGTTGCAGTGAGCCGAGATCGCGCCACTGCACTCCAGCCTGGGCAACAGCGAAACTCTGTCTCAATAAATAAATAAATACATAAAGAAGTTGTAGCAACACTACTGAAGTTCGTCTTCTTACAAACAGGTTTGGCTTCAAAATTGGAAAGGTCTTTTGAATATAAGTCCAAAACAATTAAGAGGGGTTTAACCTTGCATCCTCCAGATACATTTACATCAAATAGAAAGGCAAATTAGTCCTTCGATGCTTTTAAACCAGATAGACACCTCTTCTTCATACTGATGTATAATCTAAATAAGCAGCTTTTCTAAAATGGACCAGTTTTGACAAAGTTACAATTTGTTGAGGTAAGTGTTCTCTACCTAGCCTTGATAAACTACACAAATATCAGAGAAGCCCTCAGAGGTTAGAGTACTCTGCTGGCTACCCTATCATGAACTCTGATGCTGTGTGTATTTAATGGCAGAGAACCTATAGAACCTTCTATGATTAGTGACATATGTTTTAAATTGATTATCTGGGCCAGGCTCAGTGGCTCACGCCTGTAATCTCAGCACTCTGGGAGGCCAAGGTGGACGGATCACTTGAGTCCACGAGTTGGAGACCAGCCTGGCCAACATGGCAAAACCCCGTCTCTACTAAAAATACAAAAATTAGCCAGGCATGGTGGTGCATGTCTGTAATTTCAGCTTCTTGGGAGGTAGAGGTACAAGAATCGCTTGAACCCAGGAGGCAGAGGTTGCAGTGAGCCGAGATCGTGCCACGGCACTCCAGCCTGGGCAACAGAGCGAGATTCTGTCTCAGAAGAAAAAAAATAATAAAACAAATTGATTATCTGTTAAGTTTTAAAATCAACTATAAGCAGTATGGCACGTGTATTAAAGTACCAAATGTGAAGCTAGACTGCTTGGGTTCAGATTCCGGCACTTTAACTTACTAACTATGACTTAGGGTGGAGCTACTTAACTTCTCTGACCTTCATTTTTTTTTCATCTGTAAAATAAGGACTATGATACTACCTTTAAAGGTTGCTGTTAGGATTAAATGACTTAATACATGTACAGCAATTAGGATAGCATCTGACACATAGTGAAGGCTGTATGTGCTATTATTTTAATTATTGGCCTTCTCTTAAATTTACAATACCTGAGTAGATATTTGATATTAATGCAGGGGGTACATAAGTGTCACTGAGCCACATGCTCAAGTAATTCTATTTCATCATTAACTTTTTTTTTTTTTTTGCTGTTTTCATTTGTATGGAGGCTGTACGTTTCTTTTATTACATTATTCATTCTGTTGTTCAGAGTCATTTCTACTGTTGAACATTTCATCCACATATGCAACTTTAGCATATTAACACTATTCTCAATGTTTATCTTTTCTATATTTATTTACATCCTGCATTTCAATACTAACTGGTTTTATACAAAACTGTTGTTAATGATGGGGTTAATAGTACTGTGAAGTATTTTAAAACCATGCTTAGAGTAAAAAGACCACAAATAAAAGACGGCTGGAAGAAGTTTTAAAAGGTTCCTTAGTGTTTGAGGCAGAAAATGGCAATATATGAGGAGAAAAAAGATGGCCAAATTGTGCAGGGCTTTGTAAACTGTGTAAAGATTTAGCAACAGATCCTTACAACAATTAGATACCTCTGAAGGGTTTTAAGAAGGAACATAGATTTGGGAGGGGAAAAGGAATAGGCAGGGAAGGGGAGATAAGGAAAATTCAGTTAGTGGTATCTTAGGTTAGATTTGAATATATTGAGTTTGATGTGTCTGTGAAACATCCATGTTAATTCAATGAAAATAGTTGAGTCTTGGATCAATAAAGGCCTAAAAATGATACATTATTCCACATCTTTAGTAGAATTCTGGATATTCTTTAATATTGATCTTAACACAATCTGGTAAATAGTTTTTTTGTATGTTGCCATTTGTACGCATATATTTCTGTGAGTTTGGGCTCTCAGTATCCTGGTTAATAGAAAAGAAACAGATGCTGAACGTTTTACTCTGGTTCAGTTCTCTCCCACTGAGCCTAATTTACTAAAATTGATACACCCAATGCAATCTATACATCTTATCCACTAATCACTAAGACAGGCAGAAAATTGGTGAACAATTTTACGGTCATTTAAAATGTACTCAAGCAGGGCGCAGTGGCATGTGCCTGTATTCCTAGCTACTTGGGAGAGTCGCTTGAGCCCAAGTGTTTGAGGCCAGCATGGGCAACATAGGGAGATCCTGACTTTAAAAAAAATGTTTAAAAAGTACTGATATTAAAAAATAAAGGCCAGACACGGTGGCTCACGCCTGTATTCCCAGCACTTTGGGAGGCCGAGGAGGGCGGATCACTTGACACCAGGAGTTTGAGATCAGCCTGGCCAACATGGTGAAACCCTGTCTCTACTAAAAATACAAAAATCAGCTGGGCATGGCCGCGGGCACCTATAATCCTAGCTACTCAGGAGGCTGAGGCAGGAGAATTGCTTGAACCTGGGAGGCAGTGAGCCGAGATTGGGCCACTGCACTCCAGGCTGGGTGACAGAGGGAGACCCTGTCTGAAACAAACAAACAAACAAACAAACAAACAAAAACATTTTGCAGTGTGGGATGTAAAACCCACATTAATTTAAGATAAAACACTAGATCTTAAGCAATTTTGAACTTTGGGCTAGAACCCTCAAAATAACCTAGGAATACATGTTGACACAAGGTTTTCAGCTGTTTCTCTTTCTTTTCCTTTCACTAGTTACAATCCTCTTAGTCTCATAGAGTTCCATAGATAGCTATTACTTATGAAAAAAATGCACACACAACTTATGTCTGGTTGATTTTCTGAACATAACTCTTTTACACACAAACACACACACACATATATATCTCCAAAGATCTATCATAGTAGCTGCATTAATGTATTTTTTTCCTCATAGTCTAACACTATTTCTATTTGTTCTATAGCACTTATTTCTATTCATTCTTAACAGTTAATTAACAAAGGAGAAAAACCTTGGTCAAGGGGATCAGGTACTGGTGGTGGGAAGGAAAAATACATGCTTACAATGGGGGAAGGGAATTTACTGGAGGGAGATGGTAAAATTAGGACAGAGTTTTTCCAAAACAGCAAATCTCAACTCAATAGTGGACTGTGAAGTCAATTTAGTGATTATCAGCCTACATTAAAACAATAACAAAACCACTCAATGGAAAATATTAGACTGTATCATATCTAACAAGGGTAAAAAAATCTGGCCAGGCACAGTGGGTCATGTCTATAATCCCAGCACTTTGGGAGGCAGAGGTGGGAGGATTGCTTGAGATCAGGAGTTTAAGACTGCACTGGGCAACATGGTGAGATCTCATGTCCTCAAAAATACAAAAATTAGCCGGGTATGGTGGCATGTGTCTGTAATCTCAGCTACTAGGGAGGTTGAGGTGGGAGGATTGTCTGAGCCTGGGAGGTCAAGGCTGAAGTGAGACGAGATCACATCACTGCACTCCAGCCTGGGTGACAGGCTATCTCAGAAATAAATAAATAAATAAAAATAAAAATAAGAAAAAAAGGCCGGGCACGGTGGCTCAAGCCTGTAATCCCAGCACTTTGGGAGGCCGAGATGGGCGGATCACGAGGTCAGGAGATCGAGACCATCCTGGCTAACACAGTGAAACCCCGTCTCTACTAAAAAATACAAAAAAATAGCCGGGCGAGGTGGCGGGCGCCTGTAGTCCCAGCTACTCGGGAGGCTGAGGCAGGAGAATGGCGTAAACCCGGGAGGCGGAGCTTGCTGTGAGCTGAGATCCGGCCACTGCACTCCAGCCTGGGCCACAAAGCGAGACTCCGTCTCAAAAAAAAAAAAAAAGAAAAAAAAGAAAAAAAAACACCACAAAACCCTGAAAAGTCACTGTATTAGGATATGTTAGGGGAGACAGGGAACCTGTAAAGGACTTTCTATGTGCCAGAAACTACAGCAGACTCTTTATATATTTTACTGTATTTAGTCCTTAAAACTAACAGACATTTCTCTTCTATTTTAAAGATAAGGAAAATAAGGCTCAGAATGACTTTTGATTAAGATGAAATGGCAAATGAGTATCTGAGTTCAGATTCGCTTTTCTTTTCTTCTTTTTTTTTTGAGACGGAGTCTTGCTTTGTTGCCCAGGCTGAAGTGCAGTGGCGCGATCTCAGCTCACCACAACCTCCGCCTCCCAGGTTTAAGCAATTCTCCTGCTTCAGCCTCAAGAGTGGCTGGGATTACAGGCATGCACCACTACGCTGGCTAATTTTGCATTTTTTAGTAGAGATGGGGTTTCTCCATGTTGGTCAGGCTGGTCTTGAATTCCTGACCTCAGGTGATGCACCCACCTCTGTATCCCATATTCTCTCTTATATCATTCTGCTGTTGTTTCTTTCTGATCCCACAGTCTCAGGCCAACTATAAATCTTGAGAGAAAGACAAATGTGCAACAAAGAACCAGTGAAACTGAGAAATTATTTCAAGAATTTGACTTACAGAAGATCCTACCATCAACTGCTTTAGCCTCATGCCTTGCTGGATGTCTTTCTCCAAATATAGAAACTGCTACTAGTGACATAGGAGGCCCTTGAGCAAACAGGTAACATCTAGCATATCAACTGATATTGTCCAGCCAAGAAAACAATGTTGCCAAGAATTCTGAGGTTGGTTCAGTGGGAATGAATACTATAATGGATTAGTGATGGCTACTATGGTTGCAAATCAGAGAAGTGGTAAGTATTTGCTACCCTTGGTAAAGGGGAATCAGACAGATCTACTAGTTACTGCCTGTGGACATTAGTCTCAGTTCTCCATCCGGAAAATGGCAATAGCAATGTCTATTTGACAGGATTATTGAAGATTAAATTAGTAACTAATATTAAATACTTAGAGTACCTAGTATACAGTAGGAAATCAATAAATGATAAAATTATTGTTATTATTGAGCCAGGACAGTATCTGCTCTTAACTACAATTAATTCTAAAATCTTTCCTCATATAAATATGGTTAAACAGAGGCTGGGCGTGGTGGCTCAAGCCGTAATCCCAGCACTCCGGGAGGCTGAGGCGGGTGGATCACTAGGTCAGGAGTTTCAGACCAGCCTGGCCAGCATGGTGAAACCCTGTCTCTACTAAAAACACAAAAGTAGCCGGGCGTGGTGGCAGATGCCTGTAATCTCAGCTACTTGGGAGGCTGAGGCAGGAGAATTGCTTGAACCTGGGAGGCAGAGATTGTATTGAGCCAGAGATTGTACCATTGTACTCTAATCTGGGCGACAGAGTGAGACTCCAACTCAAAAAAAACAATATGGTTAAACAGAATGGTTAGGTTCTATACTGAAAGAAACTAACATTTACTGAGCAACTTTCCAAGTGCCAAGCATTGTATCAGGCACATAAATAATGTGGATTAAACAGCTTTATGTGGACTAATCTGGGAATCTTGCCACCAATTCTATGGGAAAATCTAATTGAATTCTAAACCATGAATTTACAATTTTTAAAAGCCTAACTATAATAAACTAGAAACTGCCTATTCTTTAACAATAAACAAATACAAAAAGGAAATACTAGAAATAGAAGACAGTGGTCGAGTACAATGGCTCACATCTGTTACTCCAGCTCTTTGGGAGGCTGAGGCAGGAGGATCACTTCAGTCCAGGAGTTCAAGGCTGCAGTGAGCTATGATTGTGCCACTGTACTCTAGCCTGGGCGACAGAGTGAGATTCTGACTCAACAAAAAGTTTTAAAATACAGCAAAATATGAGGCCTGCCTAGGTATCAATGAAAATATATTTAAATAGATTATTCACAGTAAGTATCACTTTTGCATAAGTGAATGGAGTAGATTAATCTATTGTATAATCTTCTTTCTCAGTCTTTCATTCCTTCTGATCTAATCTTTTCATTGGGACCTTAAATTCCTGCTGCCCAGATCTTCCTCACTTTTCTCATTGAATTCCCATTCTCCACCCAGGACCTGACAGCTCTCTCACACGAACAGTAATCACCTTACACCCCACTATCTCAGAGACAAGGTAAGACTGGTTTTCACTTAACTTCTCAAAACTACTTCCAAGCATTGATCTTCGTCCTTTTGTAAAATTTCCTGCCCCTGAGGTTTAGGCCTTGTTCTCCCAACTCTCGGCTACTAAACGCATACTGTTTGACTTGTAAATTCCATTTAAAAGTATATAACCCAAGGAAATGACTCAAAAGGAAAAAAAAAAAAAAGCTGTATACAATGATCTACATCAGTATCTTAGAAAGGGAATTATAATAATGACAGAAACAAAACATACATTATCAGTGGTGTTTATTAAGCATTTATTACCAAGCCAGATGGCTAAGGGCTTTAAATATACCATCTCATCGAATTTTTCAATTCTAAGGGGCAATGATTATTTTATAGACGAAATACCTGAATTTTCAGATATTAAAGTAACTCGTCCAAGGTTATAAAACTGTACATTTAAGTGACAGGTCAGGATTTGTTCCAAGGCTACAGGGTCTAAATCCATGTTCTTCACCATAGAATACAGGCTATTTTCTTAAAAAAAACAAAAAAAACAAAACTATGTGGCATAGTGGCTCATGAGTATAATCCCAGCACTTTGGGAAGCCAAGGCAGGTGGATCGCCTAGCTCAGAAGTTTGAGACCAGCCTGAGCAACATAGCAAAATCCTATCTCTACCAAAAAAAAAAAAAAATTAGCTGGACGTGGTGGTTTGTGCCTGTGGTTCCAGCTACTTGGGAGGCTGATGTGGGAGGATCGCTTGAGCCTGGGAGGTAGAGGTTGCAGTGAGCTGAGATGGTCCCACTGTACTCCAACATGGGTGACAGAGGGAGACCCTGTTTCAAACAAACAAACAAACAAATAAAAAACCCCAAAACAACAAAAACCCTGGGGAAAAAAAAAACCCTACAGATTGAAAAATGATTAAGTAAATCATAGCATATAAACCTGAATCAACTCTACATAGCTATTAAAAGTAGTATGTAAGGAAACTACACAAATAAAAAGATTTTATGAACTAGTGTCAATCAGAAAGAAAAAACAAGAGAATGATATCTAGAATCTTGTTACAGTGATAAAAAGTTATGGAATTTCATATATGTTATTCATATATCATTCTACAGCAATGAATAGATTTCAAACCTTCTGCATAAAGGCGTTCTGCGAGGAAAACCGCATCTCGGTAAGCATAGTGGTTTAGTGCTTGCCATATAGCAGCCTGCAAATGGAGGAAAAAAGAACATAAATATACATACAGACAGACTTTCAAGGTAACTACTAGCACAGAGCCTTATATCGAATACTGAAATTAATACTCCTAATTTAAGTGATAAAACCCCAGTGCCCACAGAGCAGAGTGTGCTGGGTAAGGCTCTTCACAGGGTGGCTCCTAATACATCTGAATTTCCTCACTTAACTCTCTGTGGACTTGTAGGCTTCCGTGCCTTTGTACATCCTTTTCCTCCACTGGGCAATGTGGGCTCCCCTCACCAATCTCCCCTTATAAATTGCTCGTCCCTAAAGATTCAGCTTAAATAACATCTGCCCCCATAAAGCTTTCCTGGCTGATGTCAAGCCATTTCTTTTTTAAGATACCTCTTCTAGTAAAGCACTCACAACATGGTTACTTGTTAACAGGACTGCCAACCCTACTAAACTACAGACCCTTAGCAGCAGTGGTTCTCAACCACTTTATGTGATATACATGACAGAGATATTAAAATGTATGTCATCCTCCCACAAAAACTTCGCTATCTATTACCTTTAATGCCACTCAATTCTCATCCACTCCAGGAAGCATATTGGAATGCAAATGAGTAAAGTTATCATAGGAATAACCTTTAATTTTTTGAATATATGTTTTCTCTTTTAGAATTATGAAACATATAACCTAAAGCATATATGAGATAGAAGGACATTTTAAGTAACAATAATCAAAAACATTTAGGCCCATGTACTCACCACCCAGCTTCAGAAATAAAGTATCTCTGAAACTTCCTGTGCACTCCTTGTTGATAACAAAACCTCTCCCTGCCCCAAAGAGGAAACCACCACACTGAATTTTCTTGACCTTTCTCTTGGTTTTCTTCACAATTTTATACATTTGTACATATCATCTCTAAGCAGTATAACATTTACTTCTCCCTGTTTTTGAACTTTAAATAAATACAATCATATTGTATACATTCTGCTATGATTTGCTTTTGAAATCCGATGTTTTGAAAATTCATTCTTGATGTGTGTAGCTAGAGTTCATTTGTTTTCATTGCTGAATAAATAATATTTCCACTGTATAAATATATCGAAGTCCTAAATGTATTTTATCTATTTCACAGCATGTGGACATCTGGGTTATTTCTAGGGCTGTTTTTTTGTTTTGTTTTTCCAATTATAACAATGCTGCAACTGTCTTAGATTCATCTCCTGGGGTACATGTTTAAGAATCTCTTCAGCCCATTTACTACTAAAGGTGTGAACCTTTAGTCCCAGTGACTCAGAAGGCTGAGCTGGGAAGACTGCTTGAGTTCAGGAGTTCAAGGCTATGATCATACCTAGGCTATGATCATAGCCGCGGGAGTGCAATAGGAGCAAGACTCACATCAAAAAACACAAAAAGAATCTCTCCAAATTAGAATATATATTTAGGAATAAAATTACTGGGTTGTTGAATATGCATATGTTCATCTTTACTAGGTAATGTCAAATCATTTTTAGTAATAAACTACTTTTGAGATATCTCACACCTGATCATGATACAAGTGTTATTTTTTACTTTTAGCACATACACCAGCTTATAATTTGTTGAATAATGTAATAAGGTTACAATGGAAACCAGTAAAATCTGGTTACTGATCACTAGCTAACATTGTACCAGTACATCTAAATTATATTAAGTGATTAATATGCCTTAGATACAGTAAAGACTCAATAAATTTTGTTGAACAAACAAGTAAATGTTTAATAATTCCGCAATGAGTATTATTAATTATAATTTAAAAAATAAAAGTAGTAAATGACTTAGCCTTTTCTATTTCCTCAAGAAAGAACAGAAATGAACTTGGTTTGGGGTCTCCAGAACCTCTTGTTTAACCTTTGTTTATATAGCTTAAATTTTAAAAAGTCTCAAAGATGTCTAATTTTACCATTCCTATCTAGATACAAGGAAAAAGATGAGATTGGGCTCCATTATTATACACTCTAATTGCACCAAGTACCTTTCCTTTGTAATACTTCCCACTGCTATAATTATGTATTAATTTAGGAGAGTATTTGAGTGATGTTTTCCTCACCATATTATAAACTCCACAAGGTAGGGGCTACGTCTGTTTTTGCTCACTATTATACTCCCAGCATCTATTATGTGCTTTTAAAGCAGGTGCTTAGTAAATACATGTTGAATGAATAAGCAAATCATCTTTAACTTCTGGGAGTCTTCCGCTGTTGACACTCTTATACGTTAGTCTTAGCATTAAGTTTCTTTGTATTCCTAGAAGCATATCTAATAATTAAGAATCTCTGGGAGTCTCTATTGAAAGAAACTCTGTGATAAATAGAAGAATTATTTTTTCATGCAAATAATTACCACCTAATTACTCCTTTATGAAATCTGGGATTTCCTAAGAACTTACATGTTTAATTTTGTTGTAAGTGAAAGAAAATGGTGAGCAGAACGAAGATACCAAAGATTTGATGTTTGGAGACATGCTCAAATTTGTGTACCAGCACTTCCAGTAGTGGGACTTTGTGGGAAATACTCAACTTTTCTCAGCCTCAATCTCTTCATCTGATAAATGGAGTTTATTTCTTGGAGTTGTTTTGTGGATGAAATGAAATGATCCATTAATAATGCTCCTAGTATACTGTCACACATTAAGCACTTGGAAAACCTTTTTCTTGCTAATCTCTTAATATAAAGAAATTCAATAAATATGTAGTTTCCGTTACATAACATCTCCCCAGCATACCTGCTACAACTGCTTATTTTGCAACATATAAGCCACAAAAGACTCAAATGATTTATCAGCTATTTTACTACTATGGACCACCAGGAAAATTTCACACATATATACTAAAGTCATAAAGTCCTAGAACTTCGAAATTTTTTCTGTCCTTTTAAAATTAAAGAAATGGGGGCAAGGGCTGGGTAAAAAAAGAAGGAAAAAAGGTATCATATTCAAGAGTTGTATCCATTTCTGACTTAAAATCAAGCTTTGCTCAGAACATCATTCCTTTAGCACCAATTCTTAAGAGCATCAGAAAAAACCTTCCATGTAGAGAATCTCACATACTGCTTCCATCCTGCTTTGCTCAATCAATTCTAAGATCCTGACTGACAGTGTCTCTTGTGCGGGGATTGAGGGGAGAACAGATTATTCTCTAACGCACTACAGATTAGTAGCTGATGATGAACAGGGCTAAAATCAGCACCTCTGCCCAACTGATGGTGTGGGCCTTCCCCTAAAAGAACAACACCCAGTGCATTACCGCTAGAGTTCTACAAATTAAAGCAAGACGGGTAAAATGCTGCTAAAAGAAAGTTATGAAGCCAAAAAGAACAACACTCCTCTCCATCTCCCCTAAAAAATGTTTCAGAGAAATCCGACTGGTTAATGAGTTAGTCCCCAGGTGCACTAATTTAAAAGATAAATAAACAACAGTTTAAAGTTGTAAAATTCCTTACCAGCTAGCTATTCTTAAATATAAAATATTATTTAAAATATAAACAAACCTCTATAAGTTGTACTCAGACTTAAATGTAATCACTATAAATTTTTCTTTTCTTTTTTTTTTTTTTTGAGACAGAGTCTCACTCTGTCGCTCAGGCTGCAGTGCAGTGGCCTGATCTCGGCTCACTGCAAGCTCCACCTCCCGAGTTCACGCCATTCTCCTACCTCAGCCTCCCAAGTAGCTGGGACTACAGGTGCCCGCCACCACGCCTGGCTAATTTGTTTTGTATTTTTAGTAGAGACGGGGTTTCACCGTGTTGGCCAGGATGGTCTTGATCTCCTGACCTTGTGATCCACCCGCCTCAGCCTCCCAAAGTGTTGGGATTACAGGCATGAGCCACTGCACCCAGCCTTTAATCACTATGAATTTTTTGTTAGAGAAAGCTTATTATAAAAAAATTTTATACTTGTTTTTGTTAAATATTTTATACATTTTGTGTTCTTGTGTTTATCAAAAAAGCTGTCTTTATTTATTTTTTTTTTAAAGAGATGGGGTCTCCCTATGTTGCCATGTTGGTCTTGAACTCCTTGGGTCAAGTGATCTGTCTGCCTCAGCCTCTAAAAATGCTGGGATTACAAGCGTGAGCCACTGTGCCCAGTCAGCTGCCTTTTTTTAAAGACCATAAAAGAAATGGATAATAAAGGCTTCAGACAATGCAAGAAAATATAAAGAAAAAAAAAAGTCACTGTTGAAATTTCATATTATACATTATAACTGAATTTCCAAGATACTGATTTAGTTTAGATGCACATCAGTGGTTCTTTCTCTGGGCAATTTTGCCTTCTTACTCCAAACTAATGCCCCAACATTTAGCAATGTCTAAAGGGTATTTTTGGTTGTCACAAATGGAGGGATCATCCAGTGGTTAGAAGCCAGGGATGCTACAAAACATTCTACAATGCACAGCTTCCAACAAAGTGTTAGCTTGTCCCAAATGTCAATAGTGCCCAGATTAAGCAGCCCTAGTCTACGTGATCATGCAGTTGGACTATTCTACTAGTCTGTATGTCTAACTCTTGTCTCGTCCTCCGTTTCCAACAGCACCAGATTAATATTCCCAAAGTGGTGCTTTTATTACATAATTCCTCTGCTCAAAAACTCTTCTGCTCATATAATGGTTATTCATTACCAATGTACATTAAATCTAAATTGCTCATTGAGTAGCGAAAATATGTTACTCTTTGAATCCATTAAAAAAAATTTTTTTTTTTTAATTATACTTTAAGTTCTAGGGTACATGTGGATAATGTGCAGGTTTGTTACATATGTATACCTGTGCCATGTTGGCGTGCTGCACCCATCAACTCGTCATTTACATCAGGTATAACTCCCAATGCAATCCCTCCCCACTCCCCCCTCCCCGTGAATCCATGTTAAATGCTGTCCCTGAACATTTTATCCCCAGCCAAAAGTACTTCTTCACCATCTAATGATCTCTAAAATAATATCATGTATATGGTACCCAATTGCTATATTGCTTATTAAATCAATTTTTGAAAGGCTTATTTACAACTTCATCCAACACTCCTGTGAAGTCTTGCTTCACCCGGGAATAATTGCTAAATCTATATAAAATCTCTTTGCTTCTTTTTAAAAAACCAATTTCATCAGATGACTTTTCCAAAAAGCTCTCACTGAAGTCACTTAGCCTAGTGTGTCTTTCCAAATAGTTACTATTAAAAATAAAGGAACTGACAGAACTTCTGCCTCATATTTGAGACTTTTATAAGGACTCAAATATAAAGTAATACTCTTCTGAGAAGTGGTAATTTGAGATGGAGTTTTAATTTAGGCATATATGGTATATCAGCCTGGCCATTCTACGTTAAAACTTTAAAGAAAAAAAAATGCAGAAAACAGTTGTTCATCTTTTCTGTGAACTTCTTCCTATGCCTAGTAATACCATCAACTCTGAGGCATTCCAAGAAAGAACAATTTTCCAACTTACTCTCACTGCTTTCCAAATACATGCAATCAGTCATCATAGTTTTTTGTTTTTGTTTTTTTTTAAATAAAGACAGTATCTTATGTGTCTGTCCTATTTTTATTCTCTTCCTAATTCTTTCCCATTTGCAGCACTATCCCTGATCATTGATCTTTATCATTGTAGTTAAAGTTGCTTGTTCTTCTCACTGCTCCAAATCCCTTCTTGAATGGCTTCTTCTTATACTATACAACCAAAATTTTTACCTAGTTATATCCTAAAACTTTCTACCACTATCTCAAAAATCTAATGGACAATGCTAGTATGAAAAAGAAGCAAATTTGACATTTAAGCCTTAAAAATATTGAAGTGTGTTACTGCTAAGAGTACTTTAAGGGCAAATAGGAAACCTAATGGGTACTATCTAGAAATAGGATACATATTCCTTTTCTTTTCCATGCTTTTATTATTTATTTATTTATTTATTTATTTTGAGACGGAGTCTCACTCTGTCACCCAGGCTGGAGAGAAGCGGGACCATGTCAGCTCACTGCAACCTCCATCTCCTGGGTTCAGGCAATTCTCCTGCCTCAGCCTGCCGAGTAGCTGGGATTACAGGCGCCCACCACCACGCCCGGCTCATTTTTTAATATTTTTAGTAGAGACGGGGTTTCCCCGTGTTGGCCAGGCAGGTCTTGAACTCCTGACCTCAGGTGATCCACCCACCTCGGCCTCCCAAAACGTTGGGATTACAGGTGTAAACCACCGCGCCCGGCCTTCCATGCTTTTATAAAGTCTGAAATTATTATTAAATGGTGGTTATCGTCTATCAGTGCAACTAGTTTATCACTTTAGAAGACTTCTGGGGCCAGAGAAGGCAAAAAAAAAAAAAAAAAAAAAAAAAAATCATTATTAAAACAAAATTACAAGAATATGCAACAGAAATTAAATAACTTGAGTAATCTGCTTATCTATTTAAGTTCATGTTAGGCCTTAAAAAATTATATAATTACCTCATCTACAGCCAGAATAAAAAAAAGCCTTAAAAGAAACTATGCTGGTAAAAAGAAATAGCTCTAGAAAAACCGATACAACTTACAGACAGGAAAATTTCATAAGATACAATCTTAACGTTTTATTAATTCAAACACTAATAGCTGCTATATGTAAACAGCTGGAGAAGAAGCCAAACTAGAAGAAATGAGTATTTCATGCTGTTTAGAAAAATGAAATAAATATGAAAGCAGTGACATAATAAAATATTTACTATTTGATACCTCAAGCCTTTTAAGGGCAATATGAAGGAATTTCTAAAAATCGGTTTGCTTTATAACTTCAAAATAAAGTCCAAGACTCAATGACAGTGGTTGATAGAAGTCAATTCTGATCAAGTCAAAGATCACATGGTGGGAGGAAGTCTCCCAGACCTGGTCCATTACCAAGGCACAAAAGATTCAGTTTCTCCAGATGTCAGAGGGGAAAATGACTTGGCACTGCATCACAGACTTAAAATCCAATAGGGTTCCTTTAATGCAACACAGCACTGTGCGTCAAAGCATACCTTGGTGTAAGGGCAGTGAAACAGACACAAACACCACTATTTGTCTTTCATTTCCTGAATGCCTTATAAACATGCACAACAAAATGCTCCTGATCCCCATCAGAGAGGATGAAAACAACCCAGATATGCCCTTTCCACCTCCTCCCCTGGTATTGGTGCTTGCACCTCAGCACTGAGGCTTGGAGTTGTCTTCTCAAACCATCATTGTCCGGTGGGAAATTCACCGAGAAAGGAAACGTGGGAGAGGAAGTCTGTTACCAAAATAGAAATTAGTATTAAAGATACCGATCCTACTCTCCCTCCACTCTCTCACATAAGACAAAAATAAAAAAACCTCCGCAAACTTGCCCTACCATCGCGAAGATCATACAAGCTCCGATCAAATGTGCTTCTCGATCATCTTTTAGGCAAGAGAGCGCCTGGGGTGCGTTTTCGGCCCCTCATCTCCCAACCCCAGTCAAGCCAGGCCCCTGGGCTGACAGGAAGGGCTGGCCGGACGTTGGCTCGGACGGGAAAGACGGTTATTCTCGCCGAAGCCGCTCACACTAAGGGTGAAGTAACGTAGGGCCAGAGGTAACACGGCTTAGGCTGCGGGCAAGGCCTCCGAACTGACGGAAGATAGGCAGGACTCGGCAGCAAGGGAGGCGGTAGAAGCAGCCGGGCCTAGGCCGCACCAGGCCGCGGAGTGGCCCTACGCTGCTTCCCGACTGAGGCTGCAAGCCAAGCCTCAGAGAAGAGGGTTATCATTACCTGAACGGGTTCCTGCAGCACCGTCATCCTCGAGGCTTAGGCCCACTTTCTGCAGTGCCTCAGGCCCCCCCGGTAGCGGCTCCGGCCCGGCCAGCCCCGGCTCATTTAAACTCACCAGCGACCGTTACCGGGGAATGGGGGAGGCCGAGCGATTGCCGAGTGCTTCCGAGCGGGACACGGAAATTCCCGAAGTGGAGAAAGCCGAGCGGGAGCCAGACGGAAAAGCCCGAAAGGGGTCGGAAATACCCGAGGTGGGTCGACGAGAGAGAAAAATCGTTGCCGGAAATTGTCGAAGATTCCCGGAAACTACCGAGTCTAACCCAAAGCGTAGGTTTTCTTCTCAGCCACGCCTTCAGTCACGCACACCACGCCCAATCGGCCGTCCCAGGGCTGGGCCACGCCCAATCGGCAACCAGCAGGCTGGGCGTGGCGTGACTGAGCGGCCCGGGAGCGTTACGTGGCGGGGCTGCAGGGTGGATTCGCCACTCAGCCCTTCTGGGTTAATTGATGTGCTGTAGATTATAAAGCAAAGGGTGAAACAGCAGAGTTTGGGGCAGACTTTAATGAATCAACAAGTATTTGTCTATTGAGTTTAGATCATTCGTCCTTTCCAGAAGTATCTACTCACGGCTCTGGGGAAAGCTAAAGAAATTTGGAAAGATTGCCACTCCAAAGATATTAGGATAGCTTCTGTCCTCAAGGAGGTTAAGGTCTATTTAAGGGAAAAGCAGTGTAACAGAGAACGCTATATTATGTGGTGCCTATTATAAGTAATATAAAAATTCAGAGAGGGAAATTGTGTTAAGATGAGGAAAGTTTTATGGAAGGAAAAAAAAGTTTAAACTGGAGTTTGAAGGATGGGTAGAATCAGAGGAAAAATAAGTATAGGAAAGTGAAGGAAGGAAAAATGAGATCAGCCTGCTGAGAAGGCATTAATTGGAAATAGTTACTTAGGTGAAGAGATCATGGAAAAACTCAATAGGCCGTTAGAAATTTTTATTTTTGACAGGCGAGGCATTCCACTGTGGTGGGAAGAGTAGGGGGTAGGAAATTCAGAGGCCTGATTTTGAATTGTATCTTTAGCACTAACTAGTCATAGGTCCTTGGCAAATTACAACCTCTCTGAACTTGTGTTTGCTTAGTTTGAAAAAAAAGGATTAAGGGAATTTGATGTATTACAAGTGTGGCTGTGTCTAGCACGCAATGTAGACTCTCTTGTATTTCCTTTCTGCTCTTCCTCTCCTCCGAAGGAGAGTGAACTAGGGAACTGTTTAAATTTTGTTTTTCAGCAGAAGAGAAAAACGGTTTTTGAAGGTTACTCTTCTAGTCAGGAGTTCTCTAGGCTAGATGTGAGACTCATGATATATTCCATTGCTTGGAAATTTCCCTTTGGGTGATGTTGGAGGGAGATATTTTTTCTTCCATTTTTAAAAACAAGGCTGACAGAGCTACACTGCATCTTTTTCCACCGCCTTCTCTTGTCACTGTATATGTACTTACAGCCCCTCAGAGGGCAGGTGCTAAGGTGATTTTTGGCTGCCCTGTACCCAGTTGCTTCAGTGGTATTATGCTGGATGATTTGAGTGGTAACAGCCTTTTATGCTGGCCTAGAAAGTAATCATTAGCAATTTAAAGTTTAAGTTAAAATAAAATGAAAAATGAAGTTCTTCAGATGCCTTAGCCACATTCCAAGGATTCAGTAGCCCTGTATGTGGCTAGTGACTGCCATACTGGACAGTCACACAGTTATAGAACATCACCAGCATTGGCTTGACTAGGGCTGAAAGACTCAAGATGGCTTCACTCACATGCCTAGGGAGTCAGTGCTAACTGTTGGCTGGGTCCTTCATTTCTCCTCCACATGACCTCTCTTTTCACATTGGCGTCTTATCAGTCAGTAGTCTGGCTCCAGCTTCTTGACTTGGTGGCTGACAACGAAGTGGGCAAAAATAGAAGCTGTGAGGCCCCTTAGGCCTAGGCCTGTGACCATCACTTCTTGTTGGGCAGAGTAAGACTCAGAGCCACCCTGGATTCACCAGGAGGAGAAATAGAGTCTACTTCTTAATGGGAAGAGTGGCAAAGTAACACCGCAAAAGGCATGTGCCATGGGAGGGGTTTTTGGGTGATCTTCGGAAACAATCTACCACGCTAGGCATGAGACAAGAGTATCTAAGATCGGGAATGGAAAGAAAGGGGTAAGTAAGAGCTATGACTCTTAAATAAATGTGACCCTTTTAACTGCACATGGTACTCCAGATTTATTCTGATTAATTCAGAATGCAGTTGGACTATTATTATCTGGACACATCTATTAAAGTGGACTACAGTTGTATTTACATTTTTTTTTTCTCTCCGAGACTGAGTTTTGCTCTGTTGCCCAGAACTGGAGTGCAATGGCGCGATCTTGGCTCACTGCAACCTCCGCCTCCTGGGTTCACGCAATTTTCCTGTCTCAGTTTCCCAAGTAGCTGGGATTGCAGGCACACGCCACCATGCCAGGTTAATTTTTGTATTTTTAGTAGAGACGGGGTTTCACTAAAACTGGCTAGTCTCAAACTTCTGACCTCGTGATCCGCCCATCTCAGCCTCCCAAAGTGCTGGGATTACAGGCGTGAGCCACTGCACCCAGCCTGTATTTACATTTTTTAGCAGTCACATAACACTGTTTGCTCATGCTAAACTTGTGTGGTCATTTACAAACTCAGCTGTTTTTCACACAACATGCTGCCAACCCAAGTCTTGTATGTGTGCAGCAGAGTTTTATAAACCTAAATATAGGACCTTACCACAGAGGATACATAAAGATGATACTTTGTGTGTGAAAATATGAATCTGCAGTCAGCATTTAAAGAGTCAGATGCTTGACACTCTGGCTCATAGGCTTAGAATTTGCCTAAAAGCTTTTTTTTTCTTTTTTTAACCTAAAAAAGAGCATTTCCTGGCTGGGCAAGGTGGCTCACACCTGTAATCCCAACACTTTGGAAGGCTGAGGCGGACGGATCACCTGAGGTCAGGCGTTCCAGACCAGCCTGACCAACATGGAGAAACCCCATCTCTATTGAAAAGACAAAATTAGCCGGGCGTGGTGGCGCACGCCTGTAATCCCAGGTACTCAGGAGGCTGAGGCAGGAGAATCACTTGAATCTGGGAGGTGGAGGTTGCAGTGAGCTGAGATTGCGCCATGGCACTCCAGCCTGGGCAACAAGCACAAAACTCCATCTCAAAAAAATAAAAAGGCCGGGTGTGGTGGCTCATGCTTGTAATCCCAGCACTTTTGGAGGCCGAGGCAGGTGGATCACTAGGTCAGGGAATCGAGACCATCCTGGCTAACATGGTGAAACCCTGTTTGTATTAAAAATACAAAAAATTAGCTGGGCGTGGTGGCGGGTGCCTGTAGTCCCCAGCTACTTGGGAAGCTGAGACAGGAGAATGGTGTGAACCCGGAAGGCGGAGCTTGCAGTGAGCCAAGATCGGGCCTGAACTCCAGCCTGGGTGACAGTTGACAATGTAAGACTCCGTCTCAAAAAAAAAAAGAAGCAGCATCTCTTTTCTGACTGTTGTTGACCAGGCTAATATACCTGTTGTGGTTTCTACTCATCCACAGCAAAGCCACATTGTTTGAAGTACTTTGATGGGGTATTTTGGAGCGTTTTTGCTTCCTTCTCTGCTCCTAATTGACCTACTTAAGCTCATTATTCATCAACCATTTGGGCATCCTGCTGTCATCCATTATCCAATATGTTTGTCTAGTGAGTGCAGTTGGGTTACAACAGCATTATTCCAAAAATGGAATTGGAAAATTATTTTTTCTCCTAAGTCTGCTTCTTGGTCTATTTCATATTCAGTCAAATTTGGAGGCTGGCATTTAGGGAACTATTCAAAAAGCTAGACTTGGTGTCATTAGCAAAACGTAGGTCCCGCTGAAACATAGCCCAGAGTAAGTGTACTCTCCTGAAGTCTTTCAGTCCTTCTTGTCTGTACCCTTCATTTTGTCCCTGTTGCATGTGGTCTCACGGCCTCCTTACCTGACCTTACACCCCACCACCCCCACCCCACCCTCACCATGTTTACTCCTCTTTGGTCAAATCATCCCCTTCTTTTGGCTTCTCTAATGACACCATCTCCTAGCTATCCTCCTACTGCTCTGTTTTTGTTTGTTTGTTTGAGAGAGTCTCGCTCTGTCACCCAGGCTATAGTGCAATGGTGCTGTCTCAGCTCACTGCAGCCTCCATCTCCTGGGTTCAAGCAATTCTCCTGCCTCAGCCCTCTGAGTAGCTGAATTTACAGGTGTGTGCCACCACACCCAGCTAATTTTTGTATTTTTAGTAGAGATGGGGTTTCGCCATGTTGGCCGGGCTGGTCCAAACTCCTGACCTCAAGTGATCAGCCTGCCTCGGCCTTCCAAAGTGCTGGGATTATAGGCATGAGCCACCACGCCTGGCCTACCGCTCTGTTTTTTTTTTTTTTTTTTTTTTTTTTTTTTGAGACGGAGTCTCGCTCTGTCGCCCAGGCTGGAGTGCAGTGGCCGGATCTCAGCTCACTGCAAGCTCCGCCTCCCGGGTTCACGCCATTCTCCTGCCTCAGCCTCCCAAGTAGCTGGGACTACAGGCGCCCGCCACCTCGCCCGGCTAGTTTTTTGTACTTTTTAGTAGAGACGGGGTTTCACCGTATTAACCAGGATGGTCTCGATCTCCTGACCTCGTGATCCGCCCGTCTCGGCCTCCCAAAGTGCTGGGATTACAGGCTTGAGCCACCGCGCCCGGCCCTGTTTTTTAATCGGTTTCCTGTGCAGCTCCTCTGCCAGCCCCTTTAATATTAAGCGTGCTTCAGGGACTTGTTCTAGGCCTTCTTCTTACCCACCCTACACATGCTTCTTAGGCAAAACCTTTCTTTCTTCCTTTCTTCCTTTCTTTCTTTTTGAGATAGAGTCTCGCTCTGTCACCCAGGCTGGAGTGCAGTGGCACAATCTCAGCTCGCTGCAACCTCCACCTCCCGGGTTCAAGTGATTCTCCTGCCTCAGCCTCCTGAGTAGCCGGGACTACAGGCACACGCTACCACGCTGGGCTAATTTTTGTATTTTTAGTAGAGATGGGGTTTCGCCATGTTGGCCAGGCTGGTCTCCTGACCTTAGGTAATCCACCAACCTTGGCCTCCCAAAGTGCTGGGATTACAGGGGTGAGCCACCATACCCCGCCCCTATCCATTTTTGTGGCCCCAGTTTCTCATCTACAAATGGTTCCAAAATTTGTATCCAGCTAGACTACTTCTTAGAGCTCCAGGCCCAAATGACTAACTGCCAAGAGGACATCTTCATCTGCATGTCTCATCGGTACTTTGTTCGGAATGGAACGCCTTATTCTCTTAAAATATTTCCTATCCCAGTTTAAGACATCACCATCTTTTCCTTTGCCCAGAGGATTAGATAAGGGTTAGTTTAACAAGGTTTGTACAGATTTCTTTCAGCCTCAACTCTGTCTCTGGTGATAAGAATGGCTTTCTCCTGGTATAAGGAGGGCACCTTTCACATGGGAGTTTTATCTCCTGGTTTCAGTAAGAAAAAGGAAGGCCAGAGTGCTCTTCTTGCATATGCTATTTTTCAAGTGTATATTATTCTCAAAATAATCCTTATGCCAAAGTGGCATATCTCAGTGTGGCATATTTTGACTCTACAACTCCAATATCTAGTCACGACGACCTGCCAATTTTACCTCCTAAATATATCTTCATGTTTCTCCCTGCCTGTATCTTACCTACCTCCAAAAATAAGTCTGATCATGTTAGGACTCCTCTCCCTGTCTTCCCCCAGCCCCCAAATTCAGGACTTACCTTCAGGTCTGGTACCTGCCTCTTTATTCAGCCTTATCTCACTCATCTCTCGTTTATAGTCCACCTTCCAACTACATAGAATTTTTTTTTTTTTTTTGAGACAGGGTCTCCCTCTGCCACCCAGGCTGAAAGCTTACTGTAGCCTTAACCTCCCAAGCTCAAGTGATCCTCTCACCTCAGCTTCCCCAGTAGCTAGGATTACAGGTGCATGCCACCACGCCTGGCTATTTTTTGTATCTTTGTGGAGATGGGGTTTTGCCATGTTGCTCAGGCTCTTCTTGAACTCCTGAGCTCAAGTAGTCCACCCGTCTCAGCCTCCCAAAGTGCTGGGATTACAGGCGTGAGCCACCGTGCCCAGCCCCTTCATGGAATTTTTTTTTTTTTTTTTTTTTTTGAGACAGAGTCTCACTCTTGTCACCCAGGCTGGAGTGCAATGGTGCAATCTCGGCTCACTGCAAACTCTGCCTCCCGGGTTCAAGCGATTCTCCTGCCTCAGGCTCCCAAGTAGCTGGGATTACAGGTGCACACCACCACGCCAGGCTAATTTTTTTTTTTTTTTTTTGAGACGGGGTTTTGCTCTTGTTGCCCAGGCTGGAGTGCAATGGCGTGATCTTGGCTCACCACAACCTCTGCCTCCCGGGTTCAAGCGATTCTCCTGCCTCAGCCTCCCAAGTAGCTGGGATTATAGGCAGAGACCACCATGCCTGGCTAATTTTGTATTTTTAGTAGAGATGGGGTTTCTCCATGTTGGTCAGGCTGGTCTCGAACTTCCAACCTTAGGTGATCTGCCCGCGTCAGCCTCCCAAAGTGTTGGGATTACAGGTGTGAGCCACTGTGCCCAGTCAGGTATTTTTAGTAGAGATGGGGTTTTACCATGTTGGCCAGGCTGGTCTCCAACTCCTGATCTCAGGTGATCCACCTGCCGTGGCCTCCCAAAGTCACCCACTCTGTTGCCTCACAGGCTTTGCAAGTACTACACTTTCTCCCCAGAACCCTCTAAATTCTACTCTTCATCTTAATTCTATTCTTCATCTGACTAGCTCTGCTTATCCTCCAAATATACTTCTTCCAGGCCTTTTCTGCTCCTCTGGGATAGGTTGGCTCTCCCTGCTGTTACTGTAGTGCTACCAGACTTGTCATTACTCCCATCACTCTTTGCTGTAATGACCTGTTTAATTGTCTACTTCCAGTCTAGCCTATAAGCTCCATGAGGGCAGAAGCCCTGTCTGCCTTGCTCCCTGTGTATTCTCCACTCTTAGTACAGTATCTGGCATATAATGGGAACTTAGTATTATTTGTTTAATGAATGAATAGAATAAACTCACTCTGTTCCTAGTGTTATTTTTGTTTGTTGATTGATGTTATAGACTGGTGGCATCTCCTCAAAATTCATATGTTGGAGCTAACCCCTAGTGTGGCTGTATTTGGACATGGGGTCTCTAAGGAAGTGATTAAAGTTAAATGATATCATAAAGATGGGGCCCTAAATCGACAGAATTAGTGTCCTTATAAAAAGACGCACCGGGAAGTTTGATCTCTCTGTGGGCCTTCACCAAAGAAGGGTCATAGGAGGACACAGGGAGAAGGCCAACATCTAGGAAGAAAGCCCTCACCAGAATCTGTTTTGCCAGCACTTCTAGCCTCCAGAACTGTGAGAAAATAAATCTCTATTGTTCAAGCCACCCAGTGTGTGGTAGGTATGTTGTTATAGCAAGCCCAGGTAGACTTATATAATTGATTATTCTGTTTATGTCTTGTCTCCCTAATGCAAGGGCTAAGTCTTATATTTCTCTATATTGTTCTTTGAAAAACACCACATATGTAGAAGATTCTTAAGAAATATTGACTGAGTGATTAAAGTGGAAGTATTTCTACATATTATTCTTTCTTCCTGAAATATAATTCCCTTACTCTTTGACCAGTGAAATTCTATTTATCCTTCAAGCCTCAGCTTCAGTATCATATCCTCAGAATATTCCTGGACCTACCTAATTTAAATTCTTAGCTCTACTCTGTTATTCTCTCTCATGACATTTTTGTTCTTTTCTTTCATAGTATGTATGGTAATTTTAATCATATTTGTTTAATATAAGCTGCATTGAAGGCAGGGACCTTGGCTTGAACATTGTGTCCCCATCACCTAGTTCAGTGCCCTGCACAAACATTATAAAATATATAAATATTTTTCGCTCTTGTTTCGCTAAAATACTCTATTTTGAACTTGTTCTTTCACTAAAATATTGTAAATATAGAAATATTTTTGAAATATCTGATGATTGAATGACTTGGTCACTTCATTTCATCTCACTGATCTGAACATGATGCCTTTTGTTTTTTGACTCCCCCTTTCTGGGCCCAGAGAACATGCTGGTCTTGCACATAAATCCTTAAGGGATTTTTTTTTTTTTTTTGAGACGGAGTCTCGCATAGTCACCCAGGCTGGAGTGCAGTGGCATGATCTCAGCTCACTGCAAGCTCTGCCTCCTGGGTCCACGCCATTCTCCTGCCTCAGCCTCCCGAGTAGCTGGGACTACAGGCGCCTGCCACCACTCCTGGCTAATTTTTGTATTTTTAGTAGAGACAGGGTTTCACTGTGTTAGCCAGGATGGTCTCGATCTCCTGACCTTGTGATCTGCCCGCCTCAGCCTCCCAAAGTGCTGGGATTACAGGCGTGAACCACAGTGCCTGGCTAAATCCTTAAGGGATTTAAAGTCAAGGCAGTATCTGAAGTATTGAGACTATTCAGAAAATGCATCTTGAATGAGATGAGCTCTGAGATGTGCTAAATGGCCTATGACTAGGGGGACTAGGGCTGACTCAAAAGCACAGGGAAATAAACTACAGACAGCCCCCAAGTTACGATTTTTTGACTTTACGATGGTGTAGAAGCAATATGCATTCAGTAGAAACTGTACTTCAAATACCTATACAACCATTCTGTGTCTCATTTTCAGTACAGTATTCAATACATGAGATATTCAGCACTTTATTATAAAATAGGATTTGTGTTAGATGGTTTTGCCCAACTGTCGGCTAAGGTGAGTGTTCTAAGCACGTTTAAGGTAGGCTTTGCTAAACTATGATGCTCGGTAGGTTAGGTGTATTAAATGCATTTTTGACTTGATATTGTCAACTGATGGTGGCGAGCATCTGTAATAAAGGCAGGAGACTGTAAGCAAATTAGCTTGTCTGGACTGGAGGCCTTATAAGCTTGGTTGAAATGATGGTGTTGCAGACAGCTGATAAAAACCTTTGGGTTCCTGGCTGATGACTTTAATTTTGATAAAATAGACCGAAGGAGCTGTTGATGATGATTGAGCTGGAGAGTGACCTCATGAGACCAGAATTTGAAAAAGATTATGCTAACAGCTGAGGATTATGTGCATCAGAGGAGAGAAAGACTAGGGGCTGGGAATGTAGCAGAGAGGCTGCCAGGGAGTCTGGGCAACTCTCAATATTCACTACTCTAGGATCCTAGATGGTTGAATCTGAAAAAAGATAGAAAATTTAAGCAGTTTCGAGTTACTAATTTAAAATGAGAAATACTCTTATCCAGTTCCTTGTCCTGAAGGCATTCAGTTTCTAATCAGAAGACTGCTTACTGAGTACAGACTTAGAACAAAAAGAGTAAATTTAATGATCTTAGTGGCTATTGTCTCTTTTTTTCTCAGAAGTGACGTATATACCTGACTATTAGATAAAAAATATCTATAGCATCTGGAGTAGATGCCCACTAAATAATAGATTATTTGCTTCTCTCTTTTCTAACTAGGCTCTAAGGAGCCTCATTTTTTTCTCTGGGTAAATTGCGGAGCGATGGATTAGACACAGATTGATTGTATTTTAGTATTAAGTATACACTGTAGTTGTCTTGAATAGACTTTAATTTTGTTACAGATACGTGATTTGGGAGATAGAGGCTGATGTACGTTTAAACCAGACTGAGTTTGGAGAGCCTCAAATGAGAAATATCCAAAGGTTAATTGAAAACGTGAAGCTTGGCCAGGTGCAGTAGCTCATGCCTATGATCCCAGCACTTTGGAAGTTCAAGTCAGGAGGATCACTCGAGGCCAGGAGTTCGAGAACAGCCTGGGCAACAAAGTGAGACCCTCATTTCTACAAAAAAAAAAAAAAAAAAAAAAAAAAAATTAGCCAGGCATGGTTGTGTATGCCTCTAGTCCTAGCTACTTGGGAGGCTGAGCTGGGAGGATCACTTAAGCCTAGGAGTTCGAAGTTGCAGTGAGTTAAAATTATACCACTCTATGGCCAGGCACAGGGGCTCACGTCTGTAATCCCAGCACTTTGGGAGGCCGAGGTGGGTGGATCATGAGGTCAGGAGATCGAGACCATCCTGGCTAACAAGGTGAAACCCTGTCTCTACTGAAAAAAAAAAAAAAAATACAAAAGTTAGTCGGGCGTGCTGGCAGGCACTTGTAGTCCCAGCTACTCGGGAGGCTGAGGCAGGAGAATGGCGTGAACCTGGGAGGCGGAGCTTGCAGTGAGCTGAGATTGTGCCACTGCACTCCAGCCTGGGCAACAGAACGAGACTCTGTCTCACACAAAAAAAAAAAAAAAAAAAAAAAAAAAAAAAAAAAAAAATTATACCACTGTATTCCAACTGGAGAGATAGAGCAAGACTTTGTCTCAAAACAAATAAACAAAACAAACCCACAAAAACAAACAAGGAAAGAATTTGGGACTGGAGAGAGAGTTTTCAGGCAGAACTAAAAGCATCTTTAGTTGTGCACCTTCTTTCTTTCAGTTGTATGATCCTCCCACCTTGGCCTCCCAAAGTACTGGGATTATGGGCATGAGCCACTGTGCCCAGCCTGCAGGTACTTTTACTAAGATGAATAAGAGACCATCCCTGGCCCCAAGAAGCTCACTGTCTGGTGTAGAGGATACAGACATACAAATACGTACCTTTAATATAATGATAAATAGTTTCACAAAGATTTTACAAGGCATTACATTAACAAATGTGTGCCTGTAATCCCAGCTTCTTGGGAGACCCTGTCTCAAAAAAAAAAAAAAAAAAAGTACCTGCATTCTGTAGGTGCTCAATACATGTTAGTTGTAGTAAACTCTTTTTTTTTTTTTTTTTTTTTTTGAGACAGGGTCTCTGTCACCCATGCTGTAAAGCAGTGGTACCATCTTGGTTCACTGCAACCTCCACTTCCTGGGTTCAAGGGATCCTCCCACCTCAGCCTCTGGAGTAGCTGGGACTACAGGCATGTGCCACCATACCCGGCTAATTTTTGTGTTTTTTGTAGAGACAGGATTTCACCATGTTACCCAGGCTAGTCTCGAACTCCTGGGCTCAAGCGATCCACCTGCCTTGGCCTCCCAAAGTGCTGGAATTATAGGTGTGAGCCACCACGCCTGGCCTCAATAAGTGTTAGTTGAATGAATGAATGAGAGTAATCTGAATCAGGGAGAGGAGAGTTGGTGGCAGAACTTTGGTGTTACAAGCATAGCAGAGAAGGCCCAAAACAAGCACACTAGATCTAGTCACAGGGAAGTCACTGGTGGTGTGCTAGAGAGGAAGTCAGAATTCAAGAAGTAAAAGAGGAAGTCGATGGAAAGGGAAACTGAAAAAAGAGAATAACCTTTAGCATTAAAAATATATCCCCAATTGCTGAGAAAGGATTTGGGCTCTTTTTGCTTACTGAGAGCTACTCATGCTGTGGGTTCCAGGGCCATCTCTTTCATTGATGTCTCCTTGCTTCCTTGCCCTGCTTGGGGGCTAGGCTTCTCCCTGAGAGAACCCGTGTCAGTTCTGCCAGTTGTCTTAGCAGCTGCATTCTAGTCTCAGGTCGGTCATCACTCAGTATGACATTGGGCAAGTCACCTCCTTCTCTCTGAACCTCTGAAGTTCCTTGTAGCTGTTAGCATATCTGGGATGATGCAGTTTGGATGACTGGTGAGGATTCCAACTTGCTCTCTGCTGCTTTGCAACTATAAATCTCTGCCAAACACCAGCTATCCTGCCCTCTGCTTTAGATCCCTAGGTAGACTCTAACCCACCTTAGGCAGGCCCCCTCCCAGTGTCCTTCTCACAGGATTCAGTTCACACATACATCACTAGGCAGCACTGCCTTGATTGCAGTACAGAAATGAGCTTCAACCATTTAAACAATTGAGCAATGAGGCCGAACATATAGCATTCTCCACCTACACTAAAGCAGTCAAGGAAATGAAGTTTGAGAGGATGATTTAAAGTGTTGGCCAGGTGCTGTGGCTCATGCCTGTAATCCCAGCACTTTGGGAGGACAAGGCAGGCGAATCACTTGAGGTCAGGAGTTTGAGACCAGCCTGGCCAACATGGTGAAACCCTGTCTCTACTAAAAATACGAAAATTAGCTGGGCATGGTGGTGGGCACCTGTAATCCCAGCTACTCAGGAGGAAGAATTGCTTGAACTAGGGAGGTGGAGTTTGCAGTGAACCGAGATCGAGCCATTGCACTCCAACCTGGGTGACAGAGTGAGACTCCGTCTCAAAAAATAAGTAAGTAACAAATAAAGTGTTGTGATAGCTACTTTTACTGTGGTCCTTGAACTTTGATATTAGACACCTTTCCCCTCCTTTTCTGCTTTCATTTTTGGTGTTCTGGGCCTTATGAGTTATTGAGCCTCCAGGTTATTCATTGCTTTTATTTTCTCCCTCCTTGGTGGGAAGGATTTTTATATACAGAGGATTGGGTTAATAATTCTCCTGATTTATGGCCTTCTTTCTTCAGTAGTCCATGCAAGACCTTTCTTGTTTAATTACTTATTTATTTTATTTTATTTTTATTTTTTGAGATGGAGTTTCGCACTTGTTGCCCAGGCTGCAGTGCAATGGCACGCTCTCTGCTCACTGCGACATCTGCCTCCCAGGTTCAAGCAATTCTCTTGCCTCAGTCTCCCAAGTAGCTGAGATTACAGGCATGCGCCACCACACCTGGCTAATTTTGTATTTTTAGTAGAGACGAGGTTTCTCCATGTGGTGAGGCTGGTCTTGAACTCCTGATGTGAGGTGATCCACCCGCCTCGGCCTCCCAAAGTGCCGGGATTACAGGCGTGAGCCACCGTGCCTAGCCAGATTACTTATTTCTTTTCTTTTTTTTTTTTTTTTTTGAGACAGAGTCTCGCTCTGTCGCCCAGGCTGGAGTGCAGTGGCCGGATCTCAGCTCACTGCAAGCTCCGCCTCCCAGGTTCACGCCATTCTCCTGCCTCAGCCTCCCGAGTAGCTGGGACTACAGGCACCCGTCACCTCGCCCGGCTAGTTTTTTGTATTCTTTTAGTAGAGACAGGGTTTCACCATGTTAGCCAGGATGGTCTTGATCTCCTGACCTCGTGATTCGCCTGTCTTGGCCTCCCAAAGTGCTGGGATTACAGGCTCGAGCCACTACGCCCGGCCTAAAATTTTTAATAATATTTAGCTCAATACACCCAAAATGTTATCATTTCAACATGTAATCAATATGAGATATGTTACATTCTTCTTTTTCTTCTTTTTTGAGATGGAGTCTCATTCTGTTGCCCAGGCTAGAGTGCAGTGGCTCGATCTCGGCTCACTGCAATCTCTGCCTCAGGCGTTCAATGATTCTCCTGCCTCAGCCTCCTGAGTAGCTGGGATTACAGGCATGCGTCACCACGCCCACTAATTTTTGTATTTTTAGTAGAGACAGGGTTTCACCACATTGGCCAGGCTGGTCTCAAACTCCTGACCTGAAGTGATCCACCTGCCTTGGCCTCCCAAAGTGTTAGGATTACAGACATGAACCACCATGCCCGGCCCACATTCTTTTTTTGTACTTCAAAATCCAGTATGTATTTTGCTGTTATAGCATGTTTCAGTTTGGATGGTAAATTTTCATTATAAACACTTAATCTGTATTTAGATTTCATAAAATGCACAGTTGAAAAAGTAGATTCATATACCTAAGTTGTTCCAAGCATACTTAAAAGTTTTCTAATAATCAGATATCAAAAAAGTATTTTTCTTTAATGTTTACATGCAAACTGACAAAACTACTTCATATTAGTCATATTTATTTTAGCAGAATTGACTTGACTTTGAAGCAAAAACATATCAGTTTTAAAACTACATCTGTCCAAGTTAAGTGAATTCACTAACTCTTGTGTCAACTCAGTATTATTAACATGAAATTCAAAGAGGTATTGTATAAATTGAAAAAGCAACTCTAAATTTATTAATATCAACAAAAAGCAACTCTAAATCTATTAATATCAACAAAGCATTCTTTAAACTTTTCTTGTTTATGTAGCCAATTTACATAATTCTGTTTATTACAATTAGAATCTTCTGCATACTTAGGTTGAAATAATGTGTATTGACTTGTATTGTGAAAGGTTTCAATTTGAGCATAAATTCTTTCACCTGTCTAGATAAGTCAGAGATGTTTTCTTTCCTTGAAGCTTAAATGTATTTATTTATTTACTTATAGACAGAGTCTCATTCTGTTGCCCAGGCTCTAGTGCAGTGGTGCAATCTCGGTTCACTGCAACCGCTGCCTCCCTAGTTCAAGCAATTCTCTTGTCTCAGCTTCCTGAGTATCTGGAATTACAGGCATGCACCACCACGCCCAGCTAATTTTTGTATTTTTAGTAGAGACGGGGTTTCACCATGTTGGCCAGGCTGGTCTTGAACTCTTGACCTCAAGTGATCCACCTGCCTCAGCCTCCCAAAGTGCTGGGAATACCAGGCTAAAACATTTTGACTTCTATCCTTCATATCTCTTTTTTAAAATTGTCAATTAAATATAAACGTACTCTCCTCCATATCTGTTAGCTTTTCTTTTATGTTTTCTATTTCTTTGCCCTCTTTTTTTTTCTGGGAGACATTCTTTCTTTTGTTTTTGAATTCTCTAATTTGTTTCCCAGCTATATCTATTCTGCCACTTTTCCAATCTATCGTGTGCTCTATTTTGGTGATTACTTTTTCATACATAAGATCTCTGCTTTTTTTTTTTTTTTTTTTTGAGACAGAGTCTCGCTGTGTCCCCGGGCTGGACTGCAGTGGCGCTATCTCGGCTCACAGCAAGTGCCGCCTCCTGGATTCACGCTATTCTCCAGCCTCAGCCTCCCGAGTAGTTGGTACTACAGGTGCCTGCCAACACTTGCCTGGCTAATTTTTTGTATTTTTAGTAGAAACAGGGTTTCACTGTTTTAGCCAGGATGGTTTGATCTCCTGACTTCGTGATCTGCCCACCTCGGCCTCCCAAAGTGCTAGGATTACAGGCGTGAGCCACCGCACCTGCCCTGCTTGTTCTTTAAAAATATTTTTTCTTATTTCATCTATTATACTTTTTATGTTGATATTCTGTTTGTTCTTTACATTTTCTTGTCCAGGTGTCATATTAGTAATCTTTTCCTTCATCTCTTTTAGCATGATTTTTGGGCTACTTTTAAAATCTTGGTCCATCTGTTGTCATATTTCCACTTAAGTTACACTGTGTAATCAAGTAAGTTGTATCCTTTTGGATTAGTTGTGCTATTCAGGTGTCTTGTTATTTTGTCCTTGGCCATATAGGTTGTTCTGTCCAACAATGCATACTAGTGCCATTGAGCTTAGAGGTTGAAGGCTGGGGTGAATGAGCCCTCCCTAAAACTGAGAACCCTTGGCCCCCAAACTCCCAAGTCCGTCAGGCCCAGCCTCATAAAATAACTCTTCATGTCAGAGCTTCGCCCTTTGCCCTCCCGCCTGGGAAAAGCAGCCTTCGGAGTATAGGTGTGAGCCACCGCGTCTGTGGCCGAAATGCTTCTTAGATTGTAGTTCACCTGCCCTGGATGTTTAGAGGGCTAAGGAGGGGGAACATCTGTCTAAAGTTGGGTTGCCCCCTTACTTGTTTTGATCACAAGCACAGTGCATCTCCAGTGCTTTGCTGTTACTCTTACCAACACCTGGACCACATGGCAAGTGAGAGAGTAGCACTGTTTGTTATAAGACAGTGGTGGAGGAAAAGAGAGATCAGAACCCTGAGAGCTCTTTTTCTTTTTTTAATCATTCCACAGCTGTGCCTGGTCACTTCCTGCCTCTAATCAAAGCCACCCTTCTACCACACCCACACCAATTTGAAACAAGGCCCTCTCCTTCACCCAAGGGGTTTCTCGAGGGTTTCTTCATTTCTTGGTATTTTCTCTTTGTAACTCTTGTGCGGGTGATCTTGGGATAGGGAGCCACAGTCACAGCAGTTCAATCAGGATCCAAGCTTAAAGATCTTGAGTAGCTGCTTTGTGCTAGACACTGTTCTCTGTGTGCCACTTGCATTAACTCATTTAATCCTCACAACTACATTGTCGTTGTAACAGCCACATTTTACAGATGAGAAAACTGAGGCATAAGGAAGTTTAAAAATAGCCAGGTGTGGTAGTGCACACCTGTAGTCCCAGCTACTTGGGAGATTAAGGCGGGAGAATCACTTGAACCAGGGAAATGGAGGCTGCAATGAACTATGTTTCACCACTGCACTCCAGCCTGGATTACAAAGTGAGACCCTGTCTCAAAAAAAAAAAAAAAAAGTTGACTAATTAAGCCAGGACTCTAAACCAGGCAGTCTGATTCATGAGTCAGCTTTCTTAACCTCTGCCTTGCAGTAAAACCCAAATTACCCAGTACTCTCTACGGGGACGATTGACATAGTGTTGGCCAGGGCATTACCCTGTGATGTCCAGACTTATGAGACATTGGTCAGAGGAGAGAGAGAGAGGGTGACAGGAAGAAGGCATTAACAGCCAGGCTAGCTGTCAGCAGCATTTCCCAGGCAGGAGACGCTAATGGATCTCTCTCTGAGCAGGACACAGGCAGGCTCTGTGTGGTTAGAGATGAAGGGAGGAGGAGGAGTGAGTGTTTGTGAGCTCAGCCCAAATGAGGGCTGATGTCACTTCTCCTTTGTGCATTTGTGTCTGAATTTGACATCTGATGTAAACCAGTAGGTGTTAAATTCTGTCTTGTGTTTTCAATCTGCTGAATTGGAAGTCCCACATGGGAGCATTTGGGTGAGCCTCAGCAACGCTGGCTCAGAAACCACCAGATGTTTCCCAGAGAAAGTTATTTGTCTGCCAGTACCCACTGCCATACTTGCCTCTTCACACTACTACATCTCCTTCTTTCCTTGGCTCTGATGGGTCAACAGATATTGTAGGGCAAGTCTGTGTCATAGGCCCTGGGAAGGATACTCTCTCGATTGGTAAGATTTGAAGGTGAAAGTCACTGGCCATGAAACAGAATGAAGACCATAAGAAGATGGAAACTCGGACTCCAGTTACTGGGCTCTCATGAAGCGCGGCGTCATGAATTTTAGTAAAAACAAGGCCAGGGGTTGATATGTTGCTTCTTCATGCATGGCTCTTTGCCTGAAACCACAGCTCTCCTCCAGTTGTTTCTGAAATGTCAGGCACTTTTTTCACTGGGGCTGCCGAAAACGAATCTGAAACTAATTTGAGGAGCGTCTTCTCCCCTGCTGGGGCACCTGTGCCTAAGGTTTCAGGTAGTTGGGCATGCCTTCTCTGAGTGTTCTCCGTCAGACAGGCCGCCTGGCCCTAGAGACCTGCCACATGCTTTCTGAGCCACAAATATTTTACACCATGAGTTCCCAGCGGCTGCCCTTCCCCCACTTCCATTCCTTTCCACCTCTTCATCGTTCCTAATCCCACACCTTAAAATCCCTTTAGCCACTGTCATCTTACCTTGTCCCTTTCTCATGTGGACCTCTCTCTGGAAGTTCCAAATCTGGGAAGCCTGAATGCAGCTCTAGCTTCAACCTGCTGGGCAAAGGAAAGTGAAATGAATCTCTTTGAATGTTTCCTACATGGCAGAGGTTGTTTGCAGTGCCCTACTCACATTATTTCATACAAATCTCATGACAATTTGAAAAGGAAATGTTTACCCTCAAAGGTCCTGAGGCCACTCAGGCCTAGATTAGAAAGTGGCAAAACCAGGCTTCAGACCCATCACTGCGTACCTCCAGAGTCCACAGTCCTTGCGTGATTTTGGATGCCTCTGGAGCCCCATTCGGCTTTCCCAGCTTTCTAACCTCATAGCTCTGTTCCCATGCAGACTTGACATTTTGCTTCTTAGACTTTAGAAAAGAAAGGTGGCGGTGGGGGGTGGGGGAAGAAAGGAAAGGAAGAAAAGAAAAGAACAACCTTCCAGCTTTTTCTTCTGAAGATCATACATCTTTGTAGAATAACTACGACAATAACATAATAACAACTTGTTGTGTGTGCGTGTTTTAACTGGAAGGGGGCATGTGCCATTCAGTGATTATTTTAAAAAAAATTAAGCCATGTAACCATTAGAAAATGATACTGTTTTACACACTGGGAGTTCCGGTATGTAAAACACAGGAGTGGTGGTGACTGAAGTGATGGTGGTGGAAGGAGCTCCAAGGCCTGGCCTTTCTATGTCCCTTGCAGCCAGAAGCATGTCATGTATAAAGCAAGATAGCAAGATTTCTAGTCTCAGGATTCTGTTGAACATGGTTTGAAAGCCTCCTGATTATTTTTCCTTTTAAAATAAGCAAGCTGAAGCCCAGAGAGGGGAAGTGGCTGGCAAAGTCAGGAGTAGTGCCTGGGTCTCCCAGCTTCTATCCTGCAGCTTTTTACAGAAATCCCAGTTTGTATATTTTTGCACAGACTCCGCAGGATGCAGTCCAGGAAGGGATGCAGGTGGAGGTGGAGAAGGAGGAGGGCCTGGGTTTCCACTTTTTCTCCTTCCCCATCACCAACAACCTGAACTCCCAACCCCCGTGGGGAATGGGGTAGGTCAGGGAGAGGACTGACAGGGATTATAGAAAGTGCGATCGAGGGTACAAGGGATCAAGTTTGGTAGCCGACAAGGAAGAGAGGTGAGGCAGAAGATGAGGGGAGGAGGTGAGGTAAACAGAGCAAAGGACCCGCCTTCCCAGCTCAGGACCAGGGCTGGGCTCGAGTCTGGGCCCTGGTCTCGTTCTAATATCCCCTTGAGCAAGTCCTGGCACTTTTTCCTGCCTGTTTCCTTTGAGGGCTTCTCTGTCACCACCAGTAAGCATGTACAGGCTACAGGAGGAGCAGTGAAGAGCAGTGTGCTACAGAGAGCACTGCACCCTGGGAAACAGAATTAGTTGGACCAGCTCTGCCTGTAAGTAGCTGAATGTCTTGAGGCAACTTAAACGTTTCCTTGGACCTTAGATTCCTTGCCTGTAAAACAGGATGGGGCCAGATGATCTCTAAGGGTCCTTCTGGCTCTGAAAGCAATGATTTGGGGCATGGAACCTGTGGTTAGAGAGCTGGGTAATGGGCAGATGTGGGTTCCAGGGCACCCAGAATTGCAGGCTTAGGAGCTAACAGCAACCAGGCGTTCTGTGGTCTAGCAATCTTGCTTTATAGGTGAGGAAACTGGGCCTAGAAAGGCAAGTGATTTTTTGCTTCTCTCACCTTTATTCCTCTTTTCCCCTGAACGGTAGAGTCTGAAGGTTCAGGGCAAAGCAGTTTTGTGTAGTGGATACATACGCTTTTTTGTTGTTATTTTTCTGAATTATTTTGTTGACTTTCTAAGTTTTTTTTACATAAACAGTAAATGCTCGTTATAAAAATTTCCATTAATACAGGAAGTGAAAAAAGTAAAGAACTGCAAATTGCTGTTATCCTCCCACCCTTACCCCTTAGGTCCCCAGAGGTGTCTCTGTTAATGGTTCAGTGTGTGTCCATCCTGATCTTTCCAATGAATGCGCAAACTTGTATGCCTTTCCCCCATAACTGGATTATCATATACATTATTCAAGCATAGACTTTAGAATCAGACATATCTAGAGTCTAATCCCAGCTTATAGCTAATTATTTGAGTGACCTTGGCCAAGTTATTCAACCAGTTTTAGTCTCAATCTCCCCAGGTGTAAAATGAAAATAATAATAGTATCTACCTGGACTGGCTTGGCGGCTCATGCCTGTAATCCTGGCGCTTTGGAAGGCCGAGCCTGGTGGATCCCTTGAGCTCAGGAGTTCAAGACTAACCTGGGCAATTTAGCAAGACCTCATCTCTAACTAAAACAAAACACAAAAAAACTCCCCCAAAATTAGCCAGGTGTGGTGGTACGCACCTATAGTACCAGCTACTGGGAAGGCTGAGGTGGGAGAATCGCTTGAGCCAGGAAAGACGAGGCTGCAGTGAAATGTGATTGCACCACTGCACTCCAACCTGAGCAACAGACCCATACCTTGTTTCTGTTAAAACAAACAAACAAAATAGTATCTACCTTATAGGACTGTGGTGAAGATTTAATGACATTTTATATGAATAGCACTTAACAGTTCCTGGTACTGATAGTAGTAAGCACTACACACACACACACACACACAGAGCACAGAATGAGTTAGGGGTAGAGTGAAAACTAGACCCCAAGTTTTCTGACCCTCAATCTCTTCGACTTTCTACCATGTCTGTCTGCTTCTCTCCTAGGTGCCTAGGCGTGGGTTAAGTGCTCACTAGTTGTTGAATGAATGATTGAGGTTGTGTGTAAGGGGGTAGATCCAGGGATCTGAGGTCTGTGGAGTTCCTGGGATGCCTGCTCTGGAAAATGGAGGCTTTCACTCTGTGAGTTGGGAGGGTGTGGGGCAGTGTGGGTTGGCTGGACCAGCTGTTACTTCGGAGCTCCACGCCTGGAGAGTTGGGCCTCTAGGCAGAGCTGAGGGCCCAGAGTGGCTCTCAGCTTAAAGGATCTTGGCTTAGAAGGAATGTGCAGTGGGCTGCCTCTGCTCAGGAGGGGCTAAAAAAAGCCTCACCCTCCCCTGGGCTTTGTGTGAGGGTTATCAACTGCTCAAGTCAGCTCATCTCTCCGGCTGCTCTGGCATATTTGAGAAGGTCTGTTTCCCTGGTCCTTGTGGGTTTCCACCAATTGGCAGGAAGGGATCAGCCTGTCCTAGAGGTGAAGAGAGAGGTGTGGCGTGAAGGGGAGGGGGCTAGTGGCCCCAAACCTGGTGACAATACACAGTTGTCAGCTGTACCCTGCTGGCGTTTCTTCCTTTTATAGTCAGCAGCAGTTGCTCTTGCTCTCACCCAGCCCCTCTGTGGGGGCTCCTGCCCAGGATAAAAGGGAAGGGAGGCGGCCCAGGCTCCTATCTCATCTCCCAGACGCCACGTCTCTTGGTTTCTTCTTAGATCACTCCTCTGCCGAAGATCCCAACAAGACAACATGGCTCCCAAGAAGCCTGAGCCTAAGAAGGAGGTGGCCAAGCCAGCTCCAGCTCCAGCCCCTGCACCAGCCCCTGCCCCAGTTCCTGAGGCTCCCAGGGAACCTGCCTTTGACCCCAAGAGTGTAAAGGTAAGTGAGGCTCAGCCATTGGGATAGAGGTGGGGATGACATGCAGAGTCCTTTTGCTCTGGAGCTTAGAGATCTACTTTATGTGGGGCGGACTGGGATGAGGACTAGGGTGTCCATGACCCAGACCGCAGTCCCATGGGGCAGTGGAGTGGGTGTTGGGGTTGATTGATGAGGGGGAGATAGGGTCATAAACCTTTTCCATCAAGAATGAGGTGCTGCTTTGAGGGAGCCCTGTCCTGCTACCCTAGATTTGTGCAGCTAGTTGGGAATGGAGAGAGATACAACCAACCATTCATCCACCCTTTTATAAGGCATTGTGAGGACCACCATAGCAAAGTAAAAGAGACTAGCCTTTTCCTAGGAGGTAGTGGGATATCTTTATGGAGAACAGACACAGGGGAGCTGCCAGTGTAACTTGGAGTAAGTGATATAAACAGTGAGGGAATATCCTCCCTGTTCACGGCAGTTTGGGAAAGGCTTCACTCACAAACACTCTTATGGCAGGTGAGGGCAGGGTGGGAAGGAGGTTGTGGTTAAGGTAAGAGGAGCTTGGATTCCTGTCTTCTCTTTCCTTACTCAGACAGGCCTTTCCTTCTGTGGCCTTAGCCTGGGTTCCTATCTGTAGCATGCAGAGGACTGGCCCAACCGGGGCTGAGACCCTCTCTCCGACTGGATCAGGAAGCTGGGCCTGGTTCCTTTGCCCCACCCTGCTCTCCTCACACAAAACATTCCTCTCCCTGGAGCTGGTGTGGGCCCTGCCTGCTGACTCAGTCATGTTAGACCTCCCAGCTCTCTGGCCCAGCTGCTGAAGGAATGGAACTGGTGGGAGAGGGGCGGGCTGAAGAGAGAGGGGGCCAGAGACCTCTGGAGAGGAGCAGTTTTAAGCCTTGGCACCAGAATGGAAGAGGTCAAGTGGCTACTGGTATGAAGAGCTATTTATAACAGGTTGGGAGTGCTGAGCCCCCAGGGATCTCAGCCTCAGGACAGGGCTGGGGGTGGTGAGGTATCAGGTCAAAATAAGAGCACAGGACCAGGTTCCGTGACAAGCAGGCAGGGAAATTAAAACCCAGAGCTCTAGTTGTATGACCTCCCTGCCCTCTGAGAATTCCTCTCATACCCACAGCCGGGATAACCCTACAATTATTATGCCAAAGACCCAGTCCCCACAAGGGGCAGGAGTTAAGGTGGAACTGCTTAGCCAAGAGATGGAGGCAATTGCCCCATTTCTGAACTTGGTTATGGCTCACTCTGGGGAAACTGAGGCTCCTGTAGGACCCTGAAAACACCTGCAGGTTTTCTAGGTCATACATCACTCCCTCTACAAGCTGAGCCTGGCAGGAAAAGCTATTTCCCCCTTCAAGATCCCTCCTCGCCTTCATTTCTGATTTGTTCCCATAAAGCACTGTGCCTTTGGGTGGGTTGCCAGGCCTGGTCCCTGGTGTCTGGGCAACAGCTGCCTAGTGGCATCCAACTGGTGTCCTTCCCTTGGCCTGTCACTTCTTTCATTCACTCTCCTCTCTCAATTTCTCACCCATGAGAAATTGCACCCCTGGTTGCAATCCTCTTTTCCATGTCTGCATCTTCGTGGGCGTTGTTGGGGGTTGTTGAAGTTGCTTTGAAGTAGAAAAAAAAAATAGGTATCTTTATGAGAGCCATTTTCCCTATTATTGTGTTACACTTACCCAGTTCCTTTGATTAGAAGGTTCTTTCCTCCAAGATAGAGCAGAAGCCAGGTGAGGTGACTCGTGTTCATAATCCCAACCCTTTGGGAGGCCGAGGCGGGAGGGTCATTTGAGGCCAGGCATTTGAGTCCAGCCCGGGCAACATGGCAAGATCCTCGTCTCTACAAATAAATAAATAAATTATAAAAAAGATTCGAAGATAGAACACAAGCAAACTTAAGCCCAATGTGTGTAGTTATGACCACATCTATTGAGATTTTATGTTTTTACATTAATTGCTCTTACATGTTTATTCCTGGTACTTAAAGCATTGCAAAGTAAGGCAAACTGTGCCTTTCCCCAGAGAGTGAATGCAGAGCATCCTTCAGCCCATCTAGGGGGTTCCTTTAACTTTCTGACCACCCCCCACTTTTGGCAAAGTCTATTCCTGGCCACAGCTAGTTTTTTTTCCAACCCGGTTAACTCTCCACCGCCCCAACCCATCCCCAGCTCATGGCTGCCACCTCTGGGTCCTCATGAATGGAGGTCAGTTCTTGGAGATGAGGAGATGGGATGGGCACAGCACAAGCAGCAGCAGAATTAGTACTAGGAATGATGGCACTTGAAGAAGAGGCTCCAGGATTGGAAGCACCACCAGTGGAGAGGGGATGGGATGGGATGGGGTGGGGTGGGTGGGGTGCATAAGGACCCAGAGGTAACATACAAGATCTTAAATCAAAATGATGACTTGGGCTGGGTGCGGTGGGTCATGCCTGTAATCTCAGCACTTTGGGAGGTGGAGGCAGGTGGATCACGTGAGGTCAGGAGTTCAAGGCCAGCCTGGCCAACGTGGTGAAACCCTGTCTCTACTAAAAATACAAAAATTAGCTGGGCGTTGTGGTGGGCGCCTGTAATCCCAGCTACTGAGGCAGGAGAATTGCTTGAACCTGGGAGGCAGAGGTGGCAGTGAGCCAGGATTGCACCATTGCACTCCAGCCTGGGTGACAAGTGTGAAACTCCATCTCAAAAAATAAGAATAAAAAATAAAATAAAATAAAATGATGACTTACGCTTGGCCATTGTCATTCACTCTCCTCTTCTGTACTCAGCATTAAATTATTATGCATTATGAGGGGGAAGTCCAAAATGTATTACTTCTTGCAACAAATACTTTTTCAGTGCCTACTATGTACTAAGCATTTCAGTGAACAATAACAAGAATCCTTGCCTGAGGGAACAGTGGCTTCAAGGAGACAGAGTGTACATAAAGGCATGACTGGAAACAATTAGGAAGCGTGGAGGGCCCATGCTAATTACTCTTGCTGTCCCAGAGTGCCTAAGAGTGTGTCAGAAGGCAAAATTACAACACATTTAGTTTTAAGATCTGAATTGGCTTTGATGTTTGAGTCTAGAATCTGGTAACAACGAGCCGAGCAGAGGAGGTGGTATTATAGACAGAGAAGGGCAGAGGCAAGCAGAAATGAAGAGCAAAATGCAGATTGGTCATTGCAAAGTTACTTTTCTTGTAAACGTTAAAGCAGATGGCACTTTCTTATCACGCTGGCTGAAACGGTCCTGTTTGGGGATCTGGCTATTATCTCTCACTTTCCTGATTTCTTGGAGAATCAGATCAACAACTTAGTTTCAGCTTGGTGATATGGAACTTCAGTATGAGTGAATCTATTTTGGTTTGGTCTATTGGGCCTAGTGTAGGAGCTCAGTACAAAACAATGGCCTCTTATAAATTGTACTTAACTAGGGACATGTGCGGAAGGAGGGGCTGGAGTGGGATGGGGTGTGGGAAGCCTTCATCGAAGGGAGTGGATTTAAAATCAGAATCAGATAGAAAGAGGAGTCAAAGGGTGGGGAGTGGTGGTGCCCAAAGAGGGCAGAAGTGCAGCTTGTCAGAGGACTATGGACTAGGAAGAGATTGAAGGGGCAACAGGGAGGGCAGTTTGTGGGTGGCTAGGATGGAGAATTTACCTTTGACCCAAAGGCATTGCAATAGGGAGTCCGTGTAGGTTCTACAATTATCTAGGGAATTTTTCTTTCCCTTTCCCTCTTACCTGGAACCATCACTTAATAAGTGGTATTGAGAGAACTTTGGAGTCTGCATTACAGTTGTCCTTCGTTCTCTGTAGGGGATTGGTTCCAGGACCCCCACGGATACCAAAATCTGAGGATGCTCAAGCCTCCTATGTAAAGTTTGCATCTAATCTACACACAGCCTCCTGTATAATTTAAATCCTCTCTAGGTTACTTATAATACTTAGTACAATGTAAATACTATGTGATCGTTATGTTATATATTTTTTGTACTATATTTTATTGTCATGTGATTATTTACTGTTTTCTGAATATTTTCAATCCGGAGTTGGTTGAAGCTGGGGAGGAGGGCTGACTGTATTTTATAGCCTGTCAGTTGTGTCTCATTCAGCAGGAGACTTGTGTTTTACCCTTAGCACAAGTCTCCTTCCTTGCTTATCAGTGGCCTGCTGGAGGTGGCCAGACTGTATTGGAAGCCACTTCTGCTTCTGCTTCCCTTTGGGGACCTTTACAATTGCTTTTAGCAATCCAAGCCCTCACTTCTATTTCCCTCCCTGCAGATAGACTTCACTGCTGACCAGATTGAAGGTAAGTGTGGACAACCCCACCTCTCCGTCTCTATTGCATTTTCCTGGAGGACGAGGAGAAGAGGGAGGAGGAGGAAGAAGAGGAGGAATAGTTGTTGTCCTCATGGTAATAGTAATCACTATCATCATCATAGCAAACCTGTATTGAGCATTTACCATGTGTCAGGCACAGTCCTAGGCACTTTATATGGATTCACTCCTTTAATTCTCATAACAACACCATGAGGTAGCAATTGTTACCTCCCCCATGTACAAGTGATAAAACGGAGACACATAGAGATGGGGTGACTTGCCCAGTCTCACATGGCGGTCAGCAGTAGAGCTCAGGTTCAAACTCAGGCAATCTGATTCCAGATCTGTTTTCTCAACTACCCCGCCAGACTGCTTGGAGCACAGCAGATGCTTAACAAAAGTTAGTGCCTTTTTTCCTCCACTCCAAAGATCTATCTAAGATATTTGGAAGCCCTCATTTCTGTTCCCATTATTGGAAAGCCCTCCTTAGTTTACCAGCTTCCTCTCCTGCCACCATGAAGTCTGCCAAGATGCTAACCCACTAATGGTGGCAGGGCCAATGAAATGTTTTATCACGTGATGCTCCATGTCCCCCAGCTGTAAAGCAGGACTCACTGTCATTGCAGTATATCCCCCACCGAATGCCTCCAGGACATAAAATTATAGGAATTGGAGGACCTTGAACAGTCACCTAATCCAGCCCCCTCATTTTAAGCACATACTCTCTTTTAAAAATCAAATGAATATTTGCACATGGTAAAACAAAAAAGCAAACACACACACACATATTACTTAAAAGTAAATAATAAAAAATAAAAATCCTTTTTTTCCATGCTGATTCCTCTCCCAAAGACAACCACTGTGGACAGGTGTTTATGTATCCTTTCAGAAAAATATATAATGATACACAAGCTTGTGTGTATGTATGATGAGTGTATACAGTTTATACAAATCAAGCCATGTGATACACACTGTCCACCTTTTATTAAATATATACTTGGATTTAGTAATATACAGTATTTGGATATCTTTTCACAATTAACACAAACAGTTCTTTTTTTTTTTTTTTTTTTTTTTTTTTTTTTTTTTTTTGACAGAGTCTCACTCTGTCGCCCAGGCTGGAACGCAGTGGCATGATCTCCGCTCACTGCAACCTCCACCTCCCAGGTTCATACCATTCTCCTGCCTCAGCCTCCCGAGGAGCTGGGACTACAGGCGCCCGCCACCACGCCCGGCTAATTTTTTTTGTATATTTAGTAGAGACGGGGTTTCACCGTGTTAGCCAGGATGGTCTCGATCTCCTCACCTCATGATCTGCCCGCCTTGGCCTCCCAAAAGTGCTGGGATTACAGGTGTGAGCCACCACGCCCAGCCACACGAACAGTTCTACTTCATTCTTTTAAACAAGTATAAAGACTCTCACACATAGGTGTAACCTTTTAATTTAATCAGGACTATATTGATAGGCTTTCAGATGTTTCCGGTTGGAGGATATCAGCTTTCTTTTCCCAGGTGGCCTTCCTAGTAGTGGTTTAAAGGATGGTGCATTTTAAATTATAATGGTTATTGCCAGGTTGCTCTCCAAAAAAGTGACACCGGTTTACCCACAAATACAGTGTAAGAGCTGGCATATGCCTTTTGAAACTAGTAAATTGAGCCTGACTCTGTTTTCATAATACTCAGTGGATACTCACTTGCAGTCAGTATTAATTTCAATGCATTTTAGTTAAATATATACTTACGTGGATATAGAAACATAAGGATACTAGTGAGGACTGGAAAATCAACTAATGATTTAAAATTTTAACTTCCCAAATGGCCAACTGGAACAGATGGTTGTGTCTTTTCAGGGCTGATGGGGAGGGGGTAACTCATTCTGATCTTTTATCCCTCCGACCTTGAAGACATTTTTCCTTCTCTTGAATCAGAATTGTTTTTCCTTTAATTTTATCCCAGCGATCTTTTCATTTGTTTTTTGGTGAAGATGATAATGGTTTTCTCATGTTATGGTGGAAAGAACATAATGTGGAATTAGGAGACTTTCGTATTAGCCCTAATTCTTCCACTATTGGCCATTTCACTTCTTTAAATCTTAATTTTCTTATCTACAAAGTGAGGGTATTTGGGTTTCAATTCAGACATTCTAGTCCATTCAGCATCCTCTAGATATCCTCCATCTATTTGGAGATAGTTTTCAAATCCCTCTTAAGATTTATATTCTCTAGGTGACATGCCCCAATTTATTTTATTTTATTTCATTTTATTTTATGCTATCATTTTATTTTATTTTGAGACAAGGTCTTGCTGTGTCACCTAGGCTGGAGTGCAATGGTGCTATCATAGCTCATTGTAACCTTGAATTCCTGGTTTTAAGCAATCTTTTCACCCCAGTCTCCTGAGTAGCTAGTACTACAGGCATGTACCATTGTTTTTATGTTTTGTAGAGATGGGGGTCTTGCTATGTTGCCCAGACTAGGCTCCAACGCCTGGCCTCAAGCAATCCTCTGGCGTCCCACAGTGCTGCGATTATAGGCATTAAGTCACTGTGCCTGGTCTCCCAGTTTCTTTTGTGCTTTTTTTTTTTTTTTTTGTTCTCATAGGAATTAGCTTCTAACCCTTGACTTCCTTCTCATCCCTCTCCAGATTTCTGTATTCTTTTAGAGAGGGGAGTCACTGCTGTAGTAAGCAGGTGACTACACTACTGCAGAGTATTGAGGAAAGGTCTCTTCTGGACCCTTGAACATCACCTCTAATACCTGAAAATCACACTGGCTTTTTTTTTTTTTTTTCTAGTTGTAGTCCTAAACATCAGTGTTTGATTTTTTTTATGTGCATACCAGACTTCCCAGCAGGCCAGGCGATAGGTTGGAGCATCAGCAGTTATAACAAGCAGGTGTCCTCCTCTTCCTCCTTCCTCCCCATCATTTCCTTGGTTTCCTTAATAGTTGATCATAAGTCATATCTACATTGGCTTTTAAATGAGGATAATAATACCGATAGCATAAGGTTTTCTCATAAAGATTAATAGAGTGTTCTATGCAAAATTATTTGCTCAGGGCCTGGTTCATGGTAAGTGCTCAAATCATAGGTCATTGTTCTTATTACCCTCCTCTTCAGGTTTCACCCTCTTATTAAGCATCATTACATCTTTTTTTTTTTTTTTTTTTTTTTGAGACAGAATTTTGCTCTTGTTGCCCAGGCTGGAGTGCAATGGTGTGATCTCTGCTCACTGCAAACTCTGCCTCCCGGCTTCAAGTGATGCTCCTGCTTCAGCCTCCCGAGTAGCTGGGATTACAGGTATGCATCACCAGGCCCAGCTAATTTTGTATTTTTAGTATAGATGGGGTTTCTCCGTGTTCATCAGGCTGGTCTCGAACTCCTAACCTCAGGTGATCCTCCCACTTCGGCCTCCCAAAGTACTGGGATTACAGGCGTGAACCATTGTGCCAGGCACATCATTACATTTTCTTTTGATGAGACTTCCTCTTTTGTTAAACTTGACCTCACTCTTCTGAATGAACTAGGAGATCAAAAAGTCTGACTTCAGATTCAACTAACAAATATGTATTTATTGAGCACTGAATTTGTGCCAGACACCATGCTAATTGTTTTAAAAGTAAAAAAGATTAAATCCTGGCCAGGTGCAGTGGCTCACACCTGTAATCTCAGCACTTTGGGAGGCTGAAGCAGGTGGATCACTTGAGGTCATGAGTTCGAGACCAGCCTGGCCAACATGGTGAAACCCCATCTCTACCAAGAGTATAAAAAATTAGTTGGGCGTGGTGGCACGCACCTGTAATCCCAGCTACTAGGGAGGCTGAGGCAGGAGAATTGCTTGAACCTGGGAGGTGGAGGTTGCAGTAAGCTGAGATTGTGCCACTGCACTCCAGCCCGGGTGACAGAGCAAGACTTTGTCTCCAAAAAAATAAAAATAAAAACAAAAAAATAAATAAAAATATTAAATCCTTATAACAAGGCTATGAGGTAGGTGTTATTTCCTTTTTACAAAGGAGGAAACCAAGGTTCAGTGAGGTTAAATGATTTGGCCAAGATCACACAGTTAAGTGATCCAAATTAGGATTAAACTCAGTAAGATAATACTAGACGCACTGTTTATGCATTTACTATGTGCTGGACATTGTGTTAAAATTTTTTATATATATTATTGTATTTATACACATAGTATATTTACATACATTATTATATTAATTTGAATGTAATTTAAGAAACCTATGATAGCCAGGCGTGGTGACTCACACCTGTAATCCCAGCACTTTGGGAGGCCGATGTGCATGGATCACCTGAGGTCGGGAGTTCGAGACCAACCTGACCAACATGGAGAAACCCCCATCTCTACTAAAAATACAAAATTAGCCTGGCGTGGTGGCGCATGCCTGTAATCCCAGCTACTTGGGAGGCTGAGGCAGGAGAATTGCTTGAATCTAGGAGGCAGAGGTTGTGGTAAGCCGAGATCATGCCATTGCACTCCAGCATGGGCAACAAGAGTGAAACTCCATCTCAAAAAAAAAAAAAAACTAACTAAAAAGAAACCTATGATGTAGGTACCATTTATATAAGAGGTTTTTAGAGGTTAAATATTTATTTGTCCAAAGTCAAGTAAGCAATGGGAATGAAATTTGAACTCAATTATTCAGTAATATGAAGGAAATGTGGTTTTATGTCTTTTAAATTCATATAAAGCCTAAGAAAGAGTTGAAAGTTAAGGTCCGGGGAATCTTCTGTGATATGTGGAATGATTTGTAAATAATCCATATGCAGCCTCTAGAGAAAGAAGTACTTGGAAAGGATTAAAACTGGCTTTTTTCCCTAAGTAGTTCATGAATTCTTTTTTGGCTTATACTGTTAATCTGCTTAGTAAACCACTTCTTTGTGGGTAGCATAAGGTAACTTCAATGCCCCTCCCAGGCCAAATTACCTCCACTAATGAACTGGTTGAATCCCAGTCAATGAAGAATTGGGCCTAGGTGTGGTGACTCACACCTATCATCCCAGCACTTGAGAGGCCAAGGCAGATGGATCACTTGAGGCCAGGAATTTGAGACCAGCCTGGCCAACATGGTGAAACCCAGTCTCTGCTAAAGTACAAAAATTAGCCAGGTGTGGTGGTGGTGGTGGGCGCCTGTAATCCCAGCTACTCAGGAGGCTGAGGCACAGGAATTGCTTGAATCTGGGAGGTGGAGGTTGCAGTTAACCGAGATCACACCACTGCACTCCAGCCTGGGTGACAGAGCGAGACTCTGTCTCAAACAAAAACAAAAACAAAACAAAAACAAATCAATGAAGAGTTAAGGTTCTTTGAAAAAGGGACCAGGAGTGCCTTCCTTTGGTCTTGCTGCAGGGATATTTGCCCTGCTGCCTTCAAGGAGTCCAGTCCCTATGGTTCTGGGCTGGTAAGTAGGAAACAGAACTGGGAAACAGTTGTAACCACCATTTGTCGATTCCCTTACCATATGCTGGACATTGCTCGGCGTGCTTTGTGATCCCACCTGCAACCCGCTCAAGTGATCACTGTATCTCCACTTGGAGCTAAGAAAACGAGGGCCCACAGAGGTTAATAGTTTGCCCCAGGCTGTATGCGAGTGGATGGCAGAGCTGGGGTGGTCTGACAACTGCCTCATCAGGCCTGGGAGCCGCCTTTCAGCCTGGAACAGGCAGTACTGATAATAGCTGACTTTCCAGCGGTCTTATCACTTTGTAAAATGCTTCCACACACTGCGACCTCCCTTCGCTCTCACAGTGACAGGCCCAGGGAGTGGGGTGGAGTTGTCACTCCCTTTGTGTGCACAGGAAGCTGAGACCCAGCCCAGCTTATCCTGCACTCTGAGGCAGAGCCAAGATGAGAATTTAGGAATCCTCAGTTCCGGGCCAGTGCTATTTTCACTTGTCTGTCATTTCAGCAGTCAGGAACCTCACCTACACCAGAGCAGGATGTGTGGGTGGGAGGGGTGGAAACCAGGGAGACATTTGAATTTTTTTTTTTTTTTTTTTTTTTTTTTGAGATGGAGTCTCACTCTGTCATCCAGGCTGGAGTGCAGTGGTGCTATCTCGGCTCACTGCAACCTCTGCCTCCCGAGCTCAAGCGATTCTTGTGCTGCAGCCTCCCAACATTCGAATTTTATAACAATGAAGCAATAGGAGAGACCCCAGGCCCAGCCCTAGAATGGGTCGTGGAGGCACCAGGCTGCCTCTTGGTTTGGCAGAAGATGAGATGGGGACGGGTTCGAGGGAGGGCCTAGGCTAATGGACAAAGAGAAATATTGGAATATTTTAACAACCACACGCACCTACTATTCAGCTTGGTGGAGGCTGATTGGCCACCAGCCACCACCTTCAATGGGGATTGGGGGGTATGGCTGGGTCTTCTCTTCACAGAGTTCAAAGAGGCCTTTTCATTGTTTGATCGGACCCCAACTGGAGAGATGAAGATCACCTACGGCCAGTGTGGGGATGTACTGCGGGCCCTGGGTCAGAACCCTACCAACGCCGAGGTGCTGCGCGTGCTGGGCAAGCCCAAGCCTGAAGGTCAGTGCGTCTGCATGGCAGACCTCTCCCAGGGTCCAACTTGCAGTCCCTGGGCTCCCTCCTTGTCCAGATTTTCTCTGCCATCTGGGCTCTCTCTTCTCCCGCTTTAGCCCCTCAGGACCAGCCTCCCCTATCCAGCTTACCCTAGTCCCACTTTGAGAATTTTTCTAGACGTCTCGTACTTAAGTGACCCTGGAGGAAGGTAGCCTGGGCTTGTTTCCCTCACGAGGTTGGGAGCTCCTGCGGGGCAGGAGTTGCCTCAGTGTCTGAGGAAGGCTGGGTGGGAATCTGGAAATCTGGTAACTGATGGTTCTCACTCCCCAGCCCAGGAGCTCTCAGGAGGGGCATCTGTCACAGCACCCAGTATCCTGTGGTGGCCATCGTGAGCTGTATTACAAATCATTTGTTTCTAATAATGGTTAGAGTACTGACTTTTACAAATTGTTTGATATGAATTAGAGCAGCTTCAAGATTCTTAGCTCTACATGCTGCCTCTTGCATTCATTTGCACTTCAATAGGTTTTGGTGAGTGAGTGTTTAGAAAGTGGTGCAAACGATTCTTTTGTAGCTCATAAGTGCGACCGTTGAGTGTTCATACTCATGTGTGAGCTGTGCCTCCGTCAGTCCTTGTTACGGCAGATGAAAAGAGGTGCAAGGGCGTGTGTCCCATTTGTAATGTCATCTGTCATGTGTGCTAGTCAAGTTAACAGCTGCTCTAAAACACACACACATGCTTCTCCTCAGTGGTGTTGGCATGGGATTTGGGGTGGGGTGAGCCTCTCAGCAAGGGCGGGCCATCTCTGGAGGCTTCCTGGGTCCCATATTGGTTCCCCCCTCCATCCCTTGGTTCTGGCCCTTTCCCCTTCTCCTCTGGCTGAAGATAACCGCGGGGGTGAAGGATGTGGGCAGGAAAGGACCAGAGGGCTAGGAGCTTGTGTCTCAGAAGTCAGAAGCAAGTCCTGGGCGCTTATAAAAGAAAGAAATGCCCACATTTGTGGTATTTAAAAATAGTTTGCCTCTATTAAATTAAAGCTTTTTAACACACTACCATGTGGGAGAAGTGCGCTGTTCACAAGAGAACTGCGAATTTATAAAACTTATTGATTCAGAGTAGCTTCAAGCAGTGTGCTCTAGTGATGGGACCCCATGCAGAGTGGTGCAAACATTTCTTTTTTCAGTCCTGTCTGTTTGCCCCTGTGATTATAGGTCTGTCGACAACACGTCAAGGGTCTAAACTGAGTGTGAGGCCCGGGCTGCGTGGCACTTCGGGTCCCTCACATCCTGCTGCTGCCACCCTCAGCTCCTTCACCTGGTTGGCCACCTGGTGCTCAGAGGTCTGGGTGGAGGGCTCCTTTTTCCTTCCACCCTACTCCTTTCACTGAGAAAAGGAGGCCCCTGAGACTGTCTCCCCAGCCCCCAGTCCCCTGCCTTGCTTGGATGGGCAGCTCTGTGTCCTCCAGGAGCACTAATGGGTGTGCCACCCAGAAGTAGCTGTAGCCCGAGCCCTGGGTGCTGCCAGACTTGGGGTGAGGCCCCCTCTTGACCCTCTGCTTCCCTGAGCACCAGCTCACGTTGCTTTCTCTTTCTCTACCCTGCCTGCCTAAAGAGATGAATGTCAAGATGCTGGACTTTGAGACGTTCTTGCCCATCCTGCAGCACATCTCCCGCAACAAGGAGCAGGGCACCTATGAGGACTTTGTGGAGGGCCTGCGTGTCTTTGACAAGGAGAGCAATGGCACGGTCATGGGTGCCGAGCTTCGGCACGTCCTTGCCACCCTGGGTATGCCAGCTGGGCAGAGATGGAGACCAAGTGGGAGGAATGGAGGGGTGGGAGGTGCCAAGGTGACATATACTGGTTGGGTTGGGGGGTGGTATACAAGGGTCTTTGCATCCTGAGGATAATGACCTGATCCAGGCCCTGCTTCCCTGGGCTCTGCAAGAACAACCATCCCCAGTTGGGTTTGCTCAGCAGGTACCAGGGTTTGGGAGAGGAGGGGAGAGCAGGTTGGCAGAGCAGGGGTTACTGCTGAGGCCTGAGAGGTGAGACTCAGGGCTTCTTTCCTTGTCTTTGCCTGAAACACTGAGGCCCTGGCAGCTGTAAGGCAAAGGGGGAGGCTTCAGAGACTGGGCAAGACCTTAAGACCCTTGACCCCACCCTTCAAAGCATTTGGGGGAGGCTTGGTTTGAACCACTTCCCAGATCCAGGCAGTCTTGAACCTTCAGACTTATGGGGGTATTTGGGTATTGCCAGTTCCTCCTTTGCCATCTGTAATTAAGAGCGCACCACCTCCCAAACCCATTGCAGGAGAGAAGATGACTGAGGCTGAAGTGGAGCAGCTGTTAGCTGGGCAAGAGGATGCCAATGGCTGCATCAATTATGAAGGTATTAAGCCACGCCTTGCTTCCCAGGGCAGCCAGGGATGGTAGCGTGGGAACAGCTTGGGTGGGGTAGGCCCAGGAACTGGGGAGTGTGTGTCTGATGTGGGCTTTGGTAGACCCCCTATTGGATGTTGTTCTTTTCCATCTTGTGAGTGAACCTCCTAGTGTAATGGTGGAAGCATGGATTTTGCAGCTAGCTCTGTGATATATTAGCTGGTGGACTCGATTAAGTCACTTATTTTCTCTGAGCCTCAGTTTTCCCGTCTGAGGGATAGGGGTGATGCTGGCACCTTTCTCAAGGCTGTGGGGATTCATAGCGATAATGTAGTTCATTCCATTTGTGTTGAGAATGAGCACAGAGAGTGGGCACAGAGCAGAGTTTAAATGTTTGCCCTTCTTCCACCTTCTCCCCACCAACCCCCAAATAAGAGCAGGAACTACACAGTCTGGAGAAAGGAGAGTGGGAGGGTTGGAAGTCAGGCAGTGTGGAGAAGGGACAAGTGGTTTATGGGCCTAGAGGTGCTGAGCCACACGGCAACTGATTTTCATTTCTTTCCTAGCCTTTGTCAAGCACATCATGTCGGGGTGAAGCAGAGTCTTCCAGGTGAGTGCAGCCTCCCCCCCGGTCCCTTCTGGGGTCACTTAGGGCCTTAAGAATACCACCACATGCCCTAGAAGGCGTCTGCCCCAGCCCTGACCCCGTAAGAGGAAACCACTTGGGATCAGGACGTGAGGACAGCCCTGCTCACTCACCATCTCCTGTCTCCTGCTTGCCTTTGCCTGTTCTCCCTGTCTTGACCCTGTCAGTCACATCCTCTTCCCTCTCCCAGGATCTCTCAAGGCAATGCCCTTCCCTCAGGCCTGAGGTCTCCTGTACAGGCTCCTGGGAGTGAGAAAACCAGATCCCAAGTGGAAGAGAGAGTCCCTGGCCTGTGCTCTTGACCCTGTTCTTCCTCACTTCTTTCCCTAGGTTCTCCCTGTGATCCCCCTGGGTGTGGTAAGGGGCTGGGTATAGGAGGCTGAAATGCCCTTTCCACCTAGCACTTTCTTTCAGGTGCCTGGCCCTTGGCCTTAGCCATACCAGGGTGAGTTAGAGAGAGGCCCCGGATGGTTGAGCTGAGATGGAGTCCTCGACTTATCACCACGCCGCTGCCCCAAGGACCTTACAGACCCTCCCTGTTAATAAACTGCTCCAATACGGTCAGGCTGGGCTCTGGGATTATGACCAGTCTCTGTTTTGTTTGTTTTTTAAAAAACTAATTAACAGATTGAGTTGGTTTGTGGTGTGTGTGTGATAATGTCACCTGCGGTCTCATGTGTGCTCAGAGAAATGAGTAGCATCTGGGAGCTAGGAGACAAGGACAAAAGCCTGTGGATCTAGAGATATTGGGGTCAGACTCAGGAGAGTAAGCTCTGGAAGGCCAGCAGCTTGAGGAGTTGTCACCTGGAGGAGTTTCATTCCCTTCTGGCTCACCCTCTACCTTATCACACCTCCAGGTGGCAGGCAGAGAGAGGCCAGGCTGAGGCAGGGACTCCTCCTGTGGTTCTTGCTGTTGCTGCTTTTAAACAAAAATTGTTGTAAAATACACATAATATAAAATTTACCTTCTTAACCATTTTTAAGCATACAATTCAGTCAAGTAAGCTATATTCACATTGTCATGTAGTGGTATTAGTCTCTCTTCATGCTGCTGATAAAGACATACCTGAAACTGGGAAGAAAAAGAGGTTTATTGGACTTACAGTTCCACATGGCTGGGGAGGCCTCACAATCATGGTGGAAGGCAAGGAGGAGCAAAGGCACACCTTACACGGATGGCGGCAGGCAAAGAGAGCTTGTGCAGGGAAATTCCTGTTTTAAAAACCATCAGATCTTGTAGACTTATACACTATCGTGAGAACAGCATGGGAAAAACCTGACCCCATGATTCAGTTACCTCCTACTGGGTCCCTCCCACAACACGTGGGAATTCAAGATGAGATTTAAGTGGGGACACAGCTAAACCATATCAGTAATCAATCTCCAGAACCTTTTCATTTCCACCAGCAGAAACTCCATACTCATTAAACTACTCCCCATTCCCTCCTTCCCCCAGCCCCTGGCAATCAGCATTCTACTTTCCATTTCTATGAATTTGACCTCTCTAGATAAGTGAAATCAGACAGTGTTTGTCTTTTGTGGCTGGCTTATTTCACTTAGCACAATGTCCCCATGTTCCTTTTTTAAGGCGGAATCATATCCCATTGTATAGATGGACCACGCTTTGGTTTGATCCTTGCTTTTTTAGGTGCCTCTTCCTCTGAGTGCAAAGTTCCCGGTACTTGGTTCAGTCCTGCCTGTTCTGGACATCTCATTGACTCCAGACACAGGATTCCAGCTCAATGCCTTGGAAAGAGTCAGGGTCAGAGGTCATGAACCTCAGGCTGAGAGGGAAAGGGAGTGGGTAGAGGCATGTGGGAAAAGGAGACACCTGAAAACCAGCAATTGGGAAGAAGCAGCAAGATGATGTGATGAAGTTAAAGACACACGTATATGAGTAGAAATATTTAAATGGTAGCACAGGGGTCCGGTCATCCAGTCATCCCAGAAAGGGAGTCCCTACATCCCCGAGAACTCCCCAAGGTGAAATAAATCCTTCACATGGCCTTTCTATTGCGTAACTGTCAAGCATCCAGCCACAGAACTCTGTGGAACATCTATGAATTCAGCCAAGGCTGCCTGCCTGTCATGGGAAGCTGAGCACCACAAGCCCAAGTTTGCCCTTCTTAGAATTTACAGTCTGGCTGGGGAGACAAGGCCAAGATCTATGTATATGCCCTTTGTTTCCCAGATTTTCTTTGAGGAAGGGTTTCAGCTTTGGGAGTGACTGGTTGAATCTCAAAATCAGGGATCTTCATACAGTTGAGGAGTTCATTGAATCCAGTGGTTCTCAAACTTCGGTTTAGCCCCAGAGCCTTTTGTTCAGACTAAATTTTATAAGGAAGTCAGTGCATGAAGCTGAAGAACACAGCTTCTTTGGCTGAGGAGGAGAGGGCTGGGTTCAGGCTTCTTGGAGCCTCTAATTGGGCTCCTTGGAGCAGAGCCTGTTCACTGATTAGTCAGACTTCCTAAGTGTCGAAATCAGGAAAACAGATCCTTAAAGGTGAAGTGACTTGATCAAGGTCACAGCTAATGTTGACAAGGTCCCTTGAATTCTACTTTTTCTCAATTTTCAACACACCATTTTCAACCTGCCTTTGAAATGTTTTCCAAGCTTGGCTCCTAGGACTCTCTTCCTTGTCCCTACCTCTCAGACTGCTCTTATTGACCTCACTTTCTGCTTCTTTTCTTTAAATCACACCCCCAACTTGAGATGCCAACATTCTCCTTAGCACTGGGACCTTGTCAGGTTTTCCTCCTTCCCTTCTTTTCCTTCTTTTTTTAACATTTATTTTAGGCTCAGGGGTACCTGTGCAGGTTTGTTACACAGGTAAATTGCATGTCTCAGGGGTTTGCTGTACAGATTATTTCACCACTCAGGTAAAACACATAGTACCTGATAGGTAGTTTTTTGATCCTCACCCTCCTCCCTGTCTTCTTTCTTTCTTCAGCAAGTATTTATTACCCACTGTATTCATTTGAGAAGAACTGGAGTTAAGGTTCCCAGTGATTTGAAAACTGAAAGTGGTTTCCTTGCCCAAAGTAGGTTACTGTTCACTTAAGCAAGCACATAAGTAACCAGGGATAAACAGAGAATGATCCCCAAATAGCATAGGGATAACTCCATCTATGTAACATATAGTGTAAGTTTTAAGGAACCAATAAAAGGAGGAACCGGAAGGAAGTGAAGCATTACAAGTATTTTCTCTGGGAGAAGGGCTTTCAGTGAGACCTTAAAGGAAAAGGTGCCCCAAGGTTGGTGCTTAGGCCCAGGGAGAAGAAGAGCATGAACAGAGGTCATGGCTCACTCACTAATTCAACAGATGCCCACTGGGTACCTGCTGTGCACATGGCACTGGCATGAGCCTTGGGAATATACTGAACCACACAGACATGGCCCTTATCCTCATGAAGCTTTCAGTCTAGTGAGAAGACAGACATTAGTTACAATCATGTGACAACATCAGCTGACATTTATTGAACACAGTATTAATTAAGATTATATTTGGCTGTGCGTATGGAGACCAAAACACAGCGGCTTAAGAGACATGGAAGTGCGTTTCTTCCTCCCATTGCAATCCGGAGATTGGCAGTCCATGGCTGGCACAGCTGGCATGCTCTACGTGGGTCCTCAGGGACCCAAGTTCTTTTATCGTATGGCGTCTCAGTGTGTGACCTCTACACATGGTCTAAGACGCTGCTCCGGCTCAGCCATCACTTCCACTGAGGGAATAATTCAGGAAGCATTTTCATTTCATTTCTTTTCTTTTTTCTCTTTTTTTGAAATGGAGTCTCACTCTGTGACCCAGGCTGGAGTGCAGTGGCACGATCTTGGCTCACTGCAACCTCCGCCTCCCAGTTCAAGCGGTTCTTCTGCCTCAGCCTCCGGAGTAGCTGGGATTACAGGCACGCGCCACCACACCTGGCTAATTTTTTGTATTTTTAGCGGAGATGGGGTTTCACCATGTTGGCCAGGCTGGTCTCAAACTCCTGACCTCAGGTGATCCACCCGCCTTGGCCTCCCCAAGTTCTGGGATTACAGGTGTGAGCCACCGCACCTGGCCAGAAAGCATTTTCTACTTGACAAACCTCCTTGGGAACCAACTTATTCGCTACCTCCATGGTGTTGGGCTTGTTTATCTGAAGACAGAAGAGACTCTTGTCCTAGTCATCCTTTCCCCAACCCCGTACTTTGCCCGGCCCATAACAAAGGTTCGGCACTTGCCCCTCCTGGGAAGAGGTATGCATAAAAAGTGACTAAATAAAGTTCACGATTTTCTTCAACTAGACTGACTTCCACTATTTCCTACCAGATCCAGACCATGTACAGTTGACCCTTGAACAGCATGGGCTTGAACTGTGTGGATCCATTTATATACAGATATTTTTCAATAAAATGTACACTGAGTGTGCCTGTCCTTTCTGCGTCTCCTTTCACCTTCACCTCGTCTTCCACCTCTGCCACCCTGGGACCGCAAGACCAACCCTTCCTCCTCCTCAGCCTACTCGACGTGAAGATGAGGAAGATGAAGGCCTTGAAAATTATCCACTTCTACTTAGTAGTAAATATATTTTCTTTTCCTTATGATTTTCTTAACATTTTCTTTTCTCCAACTTACTTTATTAAAGAATGCAGTCTATAATATATATATATGTACACACACACACACACACACAAAATATGTTAATTGACTGTTTATGTTTTTGGTAAGGCTTCCAGTCAGCAGTAGGCCATTCATAGTTAAGTTTTTGGGGAATCAAAAGTTATATGCACATTTTGGATTGCACGTGGGTTGGTGCCCCCCAACCTCCACGTTGTTCATGGGTCAACTGCAGTTTATGGAAATAGGACTGAGCCTCCTGGGGGCCCTTCCACCACCCTGAGGGGTTCCTGAATGAGGGCCTGAGAAGGCGGCATCTCAGGCAGGATGAGTGTGAGTAAGTGGGCCAGAAGGAGGAAGGGAAAGGTGTCCCAGCTTTGGGGGCTCTGGCCTGCAGCCAGCAACGGCACCATCCTGAGGGGATGATGACACACGAGGGGACACAGGGAAGCTCCTTCTCTGGAAAGAGAGTATGGCTGTGTGTTCCCTAAAGGCCAGGCTCTCTGCTCCCCGTGGACAGATGCTGGGGAGAAAGTTGCCCAGAAAGTTGTCAGAGAGAATGGATATCTTCATGGGAATTTCCCACTGTCAGAGGAACGAACAGCCAGTGACCTTCAGGAGGGAGGTGGGAAAGGAGCAGAGGGAGAGATGGTATTCAGGGGCCTTCTCTAAGTCTCCTCCCTATCCACTGCCACAGGCCCCTGACAGAGCCAGAGCCTCTACTACCCCGCAGAGAGAAAATGAACAAAGCAGTCACTAGAGCTAAGATGATCATCATATGCGGTCCCCTGATGTCAAAGGTGAATTTCAGAGAGATGATAATAAAGAGCATCATCAACTTACTGAGTACCTACTATGTGCTGGCACTGTGCTAAGCACTTCTATCATTCTCTCATAGCGGTTTAGGAGTTTATGTATTTGTTAATTAAAAATATTTATTAATTTAAATTTATTAATTTAAAAATATATAGGAAGAATAATAACAACAAACTCGACTCATGATTTTTCTAGTTTCCCCTCTCCAGTTAAAGATGGTAGCATGGGCCAGGCACAGTGGCTCACGCCTGTAATCCCAACACTTTGGGAGGCCAATGTGGGCAGATCACCGGAGGTCAGGAGTTCAAGACCAGCTTGGCCAACATGGTGAAACCCTGTTTCTACTAAAAATACAAAAATTAGCTGGGCGTGGTGTTGGATGCCTGTAATCCCAGCTACTCAGGAGGCTGAGGCAGGAGAATCACTTGAACCGGGGATGTAGAGTTTGCAGCGAACTGAGATCGCACCACTGGACTCCAGCCTGGACAACAGAGTGAGACTCCATCTTAAAAAAAAATAAGGCCGGGTGCGGTGGCCCAGCACTTTGGGAGGCCGAAGCAGGTGGATCACAAGGGTAGGAGTTCGACACCAGCCTGACAAACATGGTGAAACCCCGTCTCTACTAAAAATACACAGATTAGCCAGGTGCGGTGGTGGGTGCCTGTAATCCCAGCTACTTGGGAGGCTGAGGCAGGAGAATTGCTTAAACCTGGGAGGCAGAGGTTGCAGTGAGCTGAGATGGCACCACTGCACTCCAGCCTGTGTGACAGAGCAAGACTCTGTCTCAGGGGTGGGGCTGGTAGTGGGGGGGAGGGGGTGGCGAGAAAAAGAAACAAGAAAAAAAGATGGTAGCATGGCATATTAATTTTTCTAAAACACCATTTTAATCAAATTTCTTCCCCAATTAGGACTTAAAAGAGCGCCTATCCCCTACTGGGTCATTTCCAAACCTTTCTATCTAATTTCTAAGACCTTCCTTTATTTGCCCCAAATTTGCTAGAGGCACCACTGGCTGAAGCCAGTTGACCTTTCTTCCTGTTAGCTCCCCAATGCTGCTTCCCTCTCCTCCTCTCTCCTTACCCCACGACCTCTTGATTCATCTTGTTCCTCTCTCCTGATATGTGCCCCATTCTGCTCATCCACGTTATTCCCACCCTTGCAGATGCAAGTCAGGCTCACCCCTTCCCTAGAGATTTTCCCATCTATATTAATTAGTGACGGTCACAATTTAGTCTCCCTAACACAGTCGCCAGATTGGAACTGTAGAGCTTCAGGAGGCCCTGCAGACTTCTAGTAGAGTGTAATCACCTGAGGGCCACGGTTAGCAGAATGTCATCACGCGTTTGGCATCCTACACAAACTCCGTTGACCAGGGCTTTTAGGGAACACTGTGTTGGTGGAGGGGGCTGGAGGTGCAATACCTACCTTCCACCACTAGATGACAAACTTGCAACAGCGAGCTTCCAACAGGACGCCCACGTTTGGGAGACACACACGTTCCGGAGACGCAGAAGAAAACCGATTGCCATCCCGGGCTGAAAGCAAACTTAAGAAGTCACTTAGTCCGTCTCTTTGCCTTCAAACAAATGGAGTTTTTGTTTACTTTTAAAGACTCACAGCAATTCGTTCGCTCGCTTCAATACACCCACAAAGGTTTTGCAATGAGGGGTCATAGAGAGGACACTTGCGGACATGTGGGGACCTGGTCAAGTCACATCCCCACTCAGCCTCAGTCCACACGTTGCAAAATGACGGAGTCGATTAGACCATGATTCATGTCCCTTCCAGCTCTCTGATACTAATCATTTAGCATTCAACAACTCCCTCTCACTACAGTCAGCCTTAGTCCATTTGTTTTATTTTGAGCCTTATTGTATATGTGTGTTTAGAACCTTCAGAGGTGGGAAGCATTCATTCAAAATAAATTTTTGAGTGCACAGCAGTAGGTACTTCAGGATATAAAAACAAAGTCATCTGTGGTCTCTCCCTCTATGAGTTTATACTCTACTTGAGGGAAAAAATATGTAAGCGGAGTGAACTATACTAAAAGACAAAATAATCGAAATGACACTAGGCGGTATATGTCTAAGGAGCAAGGGAGAGGTGTGGGACCAGAACACTAGGAGCTCAGAGGAGGAGGGGTGGTCAGGGAGGGCTTCAAGGAAGAGGGGTGGCAAGCTCTGATGGGATATCAATAGACAAGAACTCAGGGAGCGGGGTTCCAGTAAGGAGGCACAGGGTGCCTTCATCTTTGCCAACATAACCACAGTTCCTGCCTTTTAGAATTTGGGTAAAAAGAAGTAAAGAAGAATAAAAGAAGAGTGAGAAAAAGAACTGGAGAATGGGATGGAGGCAAGGAAAAGGAAAAAAAGACACGGTGGAGCGGGGAGCACCCATTCACTGTGGAGTGATGTGTACCCTTTCAGAGGTAGAGAAGCCAAGGGAAACAATCTGAAGATAGGTCAGGCGTGGTGGCTCTTTCCTAATCCCAGCACTTTTGGAGGCTGAGCAGGGTCGATCCCTTGAGCCCAGGAGGTCGAGACCAGCCTGGGCAATGTGGCGAAACCCTGTCTCTACAAAAAATAGAAAAATTAGCCAGGCATGCTTGTCGTCCCAGCTACGTGGGAGACTGAGGTTGGGAAGATCACCTGTTTCCCCCCCGAAGGTTGAGGCTGCAGTGAGCTGTGATTGCGCCACACTCTGCTCCAGCCTGGGCAATGAAGTAAAACCCTGTCTTTAAAAAAAAAAAAAAAAAAAAAAATCTGAAGGTGAGTTGAGAGTCACTCATGGACATAAAGTTGTGGCATAGAGCTGTGAGAACAAAGCCAAAAAGACATAAGTCTAAAATGAAATGAAAATGTTTATATGTTAAAACCAACAAATATATGCTTTTACTTATGTTCAGAGCAAGAAGAACAGGAAGGGCATTGTCCTTTATGCTAGCAGTGTGACATTAGTAGAACTCAACCTCTATTTTGACCTCAGTTCCATCTTTTCTGTCAAGGAGATTAATCTTCTGACTCTAAAATACAAAAATACGTAGCTTAGAGGGAACTGAGGCCCAAGATAAAACAGGTTTCAGAGCAAATGGCCACATAATACGGATTCAAGAATCTTCACTTAGAACAAGCACCTGCTGGAAAGTACTTGGCTGAGAAATGGGGAAACAGCAACTTCTATCATGGGAAATTGCCTTTACATTTTTTCTGGGTCACTTTGGGGGCAAATCCAGGATGAGTGGATGAAAACCTCAGGAATATAGATGTCAGATCCCTACTAGGAAAAACTTAATGTCAATTAGAGGTTTTCCCAAATGGAATGGTCTACTTTGCGAAGTAGTGAGTCCCCTGTCGTGGTAGGTATCCAAGTGAACACTAGCAAATATTTCATGGGTTTTTATGGAAGAGTTTGAACTAATGGTCTCTTCCAACCCTGAAACCTATGATTCTGTAATTCTACAAGATTAGGGGAGAAAAGAATGAGTGCTTTCACAGCTCACCTTCAGAATTTTTTTTGTTTGTTTGTTTTAAACAGGGTTTCACTTCATTGCCCAGGCTGGAGCACAGCATGGTGCAATCATGGCTCACTGTAGCCTCAGCCTTCCTGCGGGGGAGCAGGTGATCTTCCCACCACAGTCTCCCACGTAGCTGGGACTAAAAAAAAAAATCTGAAGGTGAGCTGAGAGGCACTGATGGACATAAAGTTGTGGCATAGAACTGTGAGAACAAAGCCAAGAAGGCATAAGTCTAAAGTGAAATGAAAATGTTTATATGTTAAAACCAACAAATATATGCTTTTACTTATGTGCCTGGCTAATTTTTCTATTTTTTTGTAGAGACAAGGTTTTGCCACATTGCCCAGGCTGGTCTTGACCTCCTGGGCTCAAGGGATCGGCCCTGCTCAGCCTCCGAAAGTGCTGGGATTACAGGTATGAACCACCACGCCTGACCTATCTTCAGATTGTTTCCCTTGGCTTCTCTACCTCTGAACGGGTACACATCACTCCACAGTGAATTGGTGCTCCCCGCTCCACCGTGTCTTTCTTCCCTTTTCCTTGCCTCCATCCCATTCTCCAGTTCTCTTTCTCACTCTTCTTTTATTCTTCTTTACTTCTTTTTACCCAAATCCTAAAAGGTAGGAACTGTGGTTATGTTGGCAAAGAGGAAGGCACCCTGTGCCTCCTGACTGGAACCCTGCTCCCAGGCTGGAGTACAGTGGCACGATCATAGTTCACCGCACCCTCGAATTCCTGTGCTCAAGCCATCTTCCTGCCTCAGCCTCCTGAGTAGTGAGGACTATAAGCATATGCCACCATGCTTTGCTAATTAAACTTTTTTTTTTTTTTTTTTTTTTTTTTTTTTTTTTTTTTTAGTAGAGACAAGGTCTTGCTATGTGGCCCAGGCTGGGCTTCAACTCCTGGCCTCAGGTGATTTTCTTGCCTTGGCCTCCTAAAGTGCTGGGATTATAGGCATGAGCCACCATGCCCCGTCTAGAATTTCAATTTTGAGTACGATTCATTCTTTTTACAATAGAAACAGAGGTCTATTTTTTATTTTTTATTATACTTTAAGTTCTAGGGTACATGTGCACAACATGAAGGTTTGTTACATATGTATACATGTACCACGTTGGTGTGCTGCATGCATTAACTCGTCATTTACATTAGGTATATCTCCTAATGCTGTCCTTCCCCCCCACCCCACCCCACAACAGGCCCAGTGTGTGATGTTCCCCTTCCTGTGTCCAAGTGATCTCATTGTTCAGTTCTCACCTATGAGTGAGAACATGAGGTGTTTGGTTTTCTGTTCTTGCTATAGTTTGCTGAGAATGATGGTTTCCAGCTGCATCCATGTCCCTACAAAGGACAAGAACTCATCCTTTTTTATGGCTGCATAGTATTCCATGGTGTATATGTGCCACATAGAAACAGAGGTTCTTAATCATTGAAAACCATCATAGGCATATTTCTGCTCTTTTTCCAAGAGGAGGATTTGTCCTTTTTGTTATATTTTCAAAGGGGTCAGAGGTCTAAAAAAAAAAAAAAAGATTAAGAACTGCTGTTTCAGGGCCTTTGTGGGATTCTGTTTATCTTTTTCCTGAATGTTTTGACATTGCATCTGGTGTAGCCAGTCTTCCTCTCAGGCTACCATGAACTCCAAGACAGCTGATCTCTTTCTCCCAGGACTCTCTTCACTTTCAGCTCTGCTCCCCGCTATTCTTTGGGTCACACTTGGGTTTAAAGAGACAATTCCACTTACAACTTTTACTTCTTCTGTGGGGCCTCTTTGACCTGCATAAACACTCCCACCAAGCTCCTCTGAATCTTGTTCCAAACCCTGCTGGATCTGCATGGGGCACATATCCCCTAGTAGGAACTGAGGGCGCACAGGCTCGCACACCACTGAGGCCACCTCTTTTCCTCTCTTCTGTCATCAGGTTCTGATGGCCTCCACTGGGCGTCCTCCCTCAGATGGGCAGGTCCCCAGCAGATCTGAGTCTTCCTGATGATCAGCACTCACATGCCTCCATTCCTATCATTTTCTTCTTTCTTTCTTTCCTTCTTTCCTTCTTTCTTTCTTTCTTTCTTTCTTTCTTTCTTTCTTTCTTTCTTTCTTTCTTTCTTTCTTTCTCTCTCTCTCTCCTTCCTTCCTTCCTTCCTTCTCTCTGTCTTTCTCTCTTCCTCCCTCTTTCTTTCTTTCTTTCTTTCTTTCTTTCTTTCTTTCTTTCTTTCTTTCTTTCTTTCTTTCTTTCTTTCTCAGACAGCTGGCGCCCATGCTGGCACCTGGAGCTGCCCACCCTGTGGCAGCAGCCAGCATGTCCAACTGTGCACAGTGGCCAGACCCCACCTCCCTCTTCTGCATACGTCCCCTGTGCTAATGCTGTTTCAAGTGCTTTGTGTACATTGTTCATTTAACCTTCCCAGAGATGCCTCATGAGGTAGGTGTGATTATCCCCATTCTACAGATGAGAAAACTGAGACTTCTAGAGGTTAAGTAACTCTCACCAGGGCACTCAGTGAGTGGGTGGAAGCTTCGGGAATCAGGCCCACGTCAGCTCGCTGCCTGCATTCTTAGCACCATGCCTTATTGCCCTTTGCTTTCCTTGGCTCCACCCCAATTCTCTCTACTCAGTGCCGTGAAGCAGAAAACGAAAACTGCCTGGTTCTCCCTCACCACCAGTCAAACTTGTCACCTTATCAAGTTACTTTCTCCTTCTGGGCTTCAGGTTCCTTTTGCAGTATAGGAGACAAAGGTGCCCTGGGGTCCCATCCAGCTCTAAGAAGTCTGATTTCTTTTTCTCCCCTCTTCTCCAGCTTTGGTTACTTGGCCATCACATACCATTCTGGCCACCAAATAACATGACACTAGGAATATTCAAAGAAGTGTATAGCAAAGCATTCAGGCCCCTTGGTACAAACCTGCCAGCAGGTTAAAAAAAAAAAGTCCAACCTTTCAACCAGCATTTAACAAAATTAGGGCAGAAATACTGAAATGATTTAGAGTACAGAAATGATCACAGACTACAGGTGAGTTAGGGACACTTCCCAGGGAATAAGAGCCGAAGAGACCTTAAAGGAAATGAGGAATGCTGCTTGGGGCTCCGGCTGGGAAGATGGAATGGGGGGATGTGTCCTGGTGATCCTGTTCCTCTGGTCCTTTCTTTGCGGTGTCTGGTTGCAATGAGTCTTGTGGGTTGTGGGAGAAGAGACGGAGTGGATAGGGAGTAGCAGGAGAGACAGTAAGTCACTTGGGTCATGTGATTTGTAACTCAGGTGTACTTATTACTAAATTTCTTTTTTTTCTGTGGATGGGACTTAGATTATTTGGACTTGGTAGTGTTATTGGATCTTTGGGGTATTGCTTTTCTGGCTGGAAACCTCTGTGGTCGGTAGCGTCTTTGCCCAAGTTTTGCTCAGGCCTGCTGGGCTCTTTCCGCCCACTCGGCCTGGCAGGCCATACTCAGCTCACATTATTGGCCTGAATCCCATGCCTCCAAAGGAGGCTGCAAGTCAGGCATGGAGTGGCAAGGGGTGCATGAGCGAGCATGGGGTCCGGCCATTGTGCACAGTTGGACATGCTGGCTGCTGCCACAGGGTGGGCAGGTCCAGGTGCCAGCATGGGTGCCAGCTGTCTGTGAGGCTGCCGCTGGACTAGGCACACAAGCAGCTTCCCTGGCTGGCACTGGGGAATGCAGTGGCACCCATAAACTTGGAGATGCCAGGAACCACAGGGCCCCAAAGAGGGAGTCGCAGCCCTGGTTTGGGGAGTTCCCAGGTCTGAGATCCCTGAAGGGCCACAGCTTTTCTCTCCTCTTCGCCCTTGTTTGGGGCAAGCAAGGGACATGTTTCAGCCCTGTCTGTGTTACAGCTCTTTTAGCCTTGCCATTTGGTGGGTCCCAAGTTATTGCCCTGCAACCAGGAAGAATGAGTACATAGACAAGTGGAGGGTGAGCAAGATGAAGAGGAGCTTTATGGAGCAACAGAAAAGCTCAGCGGAGACCTGCAGTGAGCAGCTCCTCTCCATAGCCAGGGTGTCCCAGTGAGTGTTCAGCTCTCAGCAGACAGGGTAGCTCCCCTCTGCAGCTGGTCATCTCCTCAGCTCTTAGCAGAGAGGAGATCCTGGGGTGGGCAGCTCCTCTGGGGAGGGCAGCTCCTCTCTGCAGCTGGTTCTCACTTCCCTGTCTGTCATCTTTCCCTTCTCTGCTCAGTTTGGCTGAGTCCAGGGTTTTTATGGGCTTCAGAAGGGAGAAAGTGCATGCTGATTGGTCCATAGGTGGCTATGGGTGGGTCTCAGAGAAAAGCACTACAGGTCCCCTCTCTGGTCCTGGACTGGCAGCTGCCGTGCCACTCCCTTGAAAGCGGGGCTTCACTGGGGACCCTCCTTCTTCCACCCAGGAGCCTGTCTGCCTCCTGCAGGCTTCATGGTGCCCAGGCTGTTCAGTCTGCAGGCCAGCTCCGGTCGTCCTCAGCACCCGCCCTCAGCCTCCTTCCTGTGCTTGTTGGCACCCACAGTCCAGAGGGAGCCAAGGCGGCAGGGGCCAGGTGTGTCAACACTGTCCCAAGTGTGTGCATCCCAGGCAGGGCTAGGACAGTGCCCAGGCTAGGCCCTGGCCTTGCTCTGAGATCAGAGTGGGCTCCAACAGCGGGGAGAAGCCAGGCAGCAGGAGTGGGCACCCCCGAGCTTGCGGGGGGCAGAGAGAGCTTCCTGGGCTCCTAAGAGTGCAGAGATGCCTGATTCCACAGGGCAGGGTGGCCGCAGCAAACCTGGGGAGCTCCCACCCCGCCAACTTGGAAGGGGTGGGCATCCTTCTTGTCCCTGGCTCCTGTTGGCTCTGTGGAGCGAGTGGCCCTGGCGGTGCCTCTTCGCAGCCTGGAGTAAGGTCTTCAAGTTCTCACTGGGCCTGGGCCGGCATCTGGCGTAGGGGTGTCATTGTCATGAGTTACCGTGGTCCCAGTGCTCACAGGTGGCCCAGGGCTCCCCGTCGCCGGGCCCTGCCCAGGGGCACCTCCGGGAGTGACTTTGGGAGTGGATTGTAGGTCCTGAGGCCGGCCATCAGGAGTGTCAGGGTCGGTGGTCATCCTGATGCAGGGCAGATCCTGGCGATGCAGCCCCGGCAACCCTGCGCAGAGCCTCCTCTTGAGGCACAGGAACCCCGTGCTCTCAGTGGGTTGGGCACGGTGGCTGTACTGCTGGCTGGGTCTCTAAGCAGGCGCCACTTCCACTTTCCACCCCCGGGCCCGGAAGCGCTTCCCCAGCTCTGCACCCCAGGCCACTCTCTGCCCACCTCTCTGTGCCCAACTGCATTGTTCCCCTGCAGGCTGGTAACTGGGCTTGGCCCCATTGTGGTGGCCCTCAGGGCGGCGGGCTCTGGGGACTGCCGTCTCCTCTCCATGCCCTCCCCGCAGCCGCGGTGGGCGATAGTGGCGACGTGGGGCCAGGGTCAAAAGTGATGGAGGCTCCAGGCCTGGGGGCGGGTCCCACCCAGCCGTGCAATGGTGGGAGGGGTGCAGTCGGCTGCCTGGGGATGCAGGGCACATGGGACATGGGGCGCAGGGGTCCCACCGCCGCCACTGCTGCTCCCACAGCTGCTCCTGCCGCCACTGCTGGCGTCTCCCTGTTACAGCTGCTGTGATGGTAGCCGCTGCTTCGGATGGCCCGCTGCTGCCACCAGTAAGAATAGTCTTGCTACAAAATCACTCTCATATTTTTATGTTTTTTTTTTTAATGTTTAATTTTAAAGGCGAGGATTTGAACTTCTGGGTTCATGCCATCCTCCCATCTTCGCCTCCTGAGTAGAACATGCCACTGTGCCCGGCTAGCTCATAGTTTTAAGGTACTTTTTCTCCGTCTTGATGAAAAAAATACAACTTAAAAAGTTGTAACAGATAAACAGAGCTGGGGCTTATACTTATAACCCATGTAATTAATTTCATAGCCAAATCTTCATGTGCTTCCCTCCCATCCTCTGCCATGCTATAATTAGATTCTGAGGGACTTTGAGAGTTCTATCCCCCTACCTTGAAGGGCATCCATGGTTACCTTGCCCCAAATATCCATTATTAATTACTTTTTGAGGGTGTAGGCATTGAAGGCTTCTGGGCATGGCTTGATTATTGAGTGTTTGGCCTCTGAAGCCAGAAGGCCAGAGTTTAGAACTGGAGACTCCTTGGAAAAATGACCTTCCTTTCTGCACTTTGGCATCCTTCTCTGTAAAATGGGGATAAAAGCAACACCCACCTCATTAAGAGATGTTGTGAGGATGTTACAATATTATATGTTTGAGGCATTTAGAATAACACCTGGGCCATAATGAACCCTCAATAAATGTCAGATGTAAAGTTATCAACATACTTGTCCTCTTAGCTTAAATCTTATTCAGTGCATTGCCTAGTAGAGTTCTGAGGCACAAAATGTCCATTTTATGACCTGAGCAAAGGAAAGCATTAGGGAACAGGGTATTCATTAACTAGAACGGTCTTAGGCTGAAAGTTTTACCATGTACAGAGTCCTCTGAGCATTTAAGAGATGGGTGTGCAGGCAAAGAGGGAAGGACCAAAGAATCAGGGTGAGGCAGACAGAGGATGGCGGTTGAGAGTAACTGCCCAGGGATGGGGAACACAGCCCCTGGGGTAGGCACAGGTGTCTGAGTCCCTGAAGGGAGGAGAATGGAGCCAAAGGAGTGGAGAAAAGAGGGAGGAGGCAGGACCAGAGAAGCAGAGGAGCGCTCCTGCCAGGGGTCCCATGCAGTGAAGGAAGTGTGGCCTCACGGCTGCTTCCTCCGGCCTCATGGCTTCCAGGCAGGTCTTACTGGGTTGGAAACAGATAGGGCCATGGGGGAAGTGAGACATGTTGCTAATCATACTTCCAGCTCACAGTCATCTCTCTGTTTGTCATCCTTTCAAGGAAAAGCTGTATCCCAAGGGCCTTCTGTTTAGCTCAGACCTTGGCCCAATGCCCAGGTTTTTCCGGTGCCACTATCATATCTCAGGATTCAGCCAGGCATGGCTGGTAACTTCTTGTAATAGTCAAGACAGGAAGTGGTCAGGACCTGGAAATAGAACAGCCCTTGGGGGTGGGTAGGACTGACCCAGCTCCGGGTGCCTCCTCAGGCTGGTGGCACAGAATTCCTGGACTTGGCTTGGGTTGCAGGGATGCTAGAGATAATGTCTTTATGGATTTTCCAATTTTATCTGAGACAATGGGAAATCTAGCAGTGTTTTATGACAAACAGGAATTTCTCCCATTATCATAGCAATGCTGACATGAAACATTTGGGAGTGCCTGACATTCTCTACCCACACTTACAGTAAGGGAGACAGTAGGTTGTAGGGTGAGCACTGAAGTCAGGCTGAACTTTTCTGAACCCCATCTTTGCCACTAACTCACTGGTGCTCTTGAGCTAATTACCTCATCTCTCTGTGTCTCTGTTTTTTTACTTGTAAAATCAGGATTCCTCTGCGTATCTTGCCACAGACTAAAAAAATGTATGAAAGAATGCATAGCATAGTGTCTTGAACACAATAACCTCAAAATAAATGGCATCTAGTAAAATCATCATCATCATCATCACTGTCCCTTCACCCACCAAGCTTCAGTTTGCACCTCCGTAAAATGAGTTGTTGTGAGGATTGAGGGAAATAATCATTATTTGTATAGAAGGTAATATATGGTAGGTGCTCTCAAATTCTAGTTCCTGCCCATGGAAGAAAGCCAAATGCTGGGGATGAGGAACTGGGTCAGCAGCTCATGTTCTGAGGGGAAGTGGGGTTGGGAGAAGGGAGGCCAGTCCCTGGCTGGAGTAGACCTGTGGAGTTAACCCCCTCTGTTGAGTAGAAATTTCGGGAGCTGGAGAATGGACTGGCACTGAATTCAGGCAGATTTGGGAGAACTGACTAGGTCCTGCTACTCCAGAGAAGCTGGTAAGTGGCAGGCTGGAGTAGTAACAGGAGATGGCTGATAGTGTGGGTATTGGCTATAGCAAGGGCCTTCCTGAGTCCTCAGCGGCCCAAACTAGCCTCATAGGGTTCTAGATCCCAGGATTTCTCTGGAGCAATTCTTCTTTTTTTTTTTTCTTATTATGTATATGTTTTTTAAAATTTCAATAGCTTTTGGAGTACAAGTGGTTTTTGGTTATATGTATGAATTGTATAACGGTGAAGTCTGAGATTTTACTGCATCCATCACCTGAATGGTATATACTATACCCAATATGTGTTTCTTTTATCCCTAACTGCCCCAACCTTCCCCCTTCTGAGTCTCCAAAGTCCATTATACCACTCTGTATGCCTTTGCATACCCATAGCTTAGCTCCCAATTATAAGTGAGAACATACAGTATTTGGTTTTCCACTCCTGAGTTACTTCACTTAGAATGATGGCCTCCAACTCCATCCAAGTTACTGCAAAAGACATTATGTCATTCCTTTTTATGGCTGAGTAGTATTCCATGGTGTCTATATACCACATTTTCTTTTTTATTTTTGAGACAGAGTCTCACTCTGTCGCCCAGGCTGAAGTGCTATGGTGCAATCTTGGCTCACTGCAACCTCTGCCTCTCAGGTTCAAGTGATTCTTCTGCCTCAGCCTCCCGAGTAGTTGTGGTTACAGGTGTCCACCACCATCCCTGGCTAACTTTTGTATTTTTAGTAGAGACCACATTAGAGATAGATAAAAATAGAGATCTATTTTTAGTAGATTACAGGCGTGAGCCACCATGCCCAGCTACCACATTTTCTTCATCCACTCATCAGTTGATAGGTACTTAGGTTGGTTCCATATCTTTGCAGTTGTGAATTGTGCTGTGATAAACCTAGGCATGCAGGTGTCTTTTTGATACAATGACTTCTTTTCTTTTGGGTAGACACCCAGTAGTGAGATTGCTGGAAGGAGTGGTAGATCTATTTCTAGTTCTTTAAGAAGGTAGAACAATTGTTGTTAACCCTAGAGGTCATAGACCCATTTGAGAAGCTAGTGAAAACTAAGGACCATTTCTATAGAAAAATGTATACCACACAATACATCTGTGAGGGGGCTCACAGATCCCCAGGAACTTATCAAGGGACTTCAGGTGAAGAGCCCTGGTGAACTTGTCCCAGCAGCACTAATTAAGCCCAAGGACTAGACACTAGATCCACCCATAGGTTGGCACAGGGCAGAGGACCTGTTCCAGGAGCTGTCAGAGGATGCTCAGTTTGACTGGTAAAGACACTACCCAGCCAGTACCTACTATGCAACATCCTCCTGCCTCCATTCAGCCAACATTGGCCAGGGGGCTAGTGATGGGCAGCAACAATGAAAATCAGTGGGTATCTTGACTTGTAGGCAGAATATGGGGGTAGATTAAACCAGCATAGATGAGTTGATCCTAAGAGGAAAAAATAGCTCTTATTTATTTATTTATTTATTTAATTTTATTTTTTTTGAGACAGAGTCTCGCTCTGTCGCCCAGGCTGGAGTACAGTGGCGTGATCTCCACTCACTGCAAGCTCCGCCTCCCGGGTTCACGCCATTCTCCTGCCTCAGCCTCCCGTGTAGCTTGGACTACGGGAGCCCACCACCACACCCGGTTAATTTTTTGTATTTTTAGTAGAGACGGGGTTTCAGAGTGTTAGCCAGGATGGTCTCAATCTCCTGACCTCGTGATCCGACCGTCTCGGCCTCCCAAAGTGCTGGGATTACAGGTGTGAGCCACCGTGCCTGGCCTATTTTTTTTATTTATTTACTCACTTACTTTTGGAGATGGGGTTTCACCATGTTGTTCAGGCTGGTTTCAAACTCTTGGGCTGAAGGGATCCTCTCCTTGGCCTCCCACAATGGTCACACCTCAAATCTCCCACACAGGGATTATAGATGTGAGTCACCATGCCCGCCATTTATTGAATACTTATTACATGCCAATTACTGTGCTAAATGACTTACGTTAATTTTTTCATTTAACCTTATTTTAAAAATTTATTTATGTTTTATATTTTTTAAGAGGTTAGAGTGCAGTGGCATGATCATAGCTCACTGCAGCCTTGAACTTCTGGGCTCAAGCAGTCCTCCCACCTCACCTCCCAAGTAGCTAGGACTACAGGCGTGTGCCAGTGCACCCAGCTAATTTTTTAAACATTTCTGTAGAGATGAAGTCTTGCTTTGATACTCAGACTGGTCTTGAACTCCTGGGCTCAAGTGATCCTCCTGCCTCAGTCTCCCCAAGCACTGGGATTACAGGTATGAGCCATCATGTCCCTTCTAACTCTATTTCATAGATGAGGAAATAGAGGCTTAGGGCAGTCAAGTAACTTGCCAGGGTCCCTCAGCTAGGAAATGGAGGCTCTAGGATTCAAATCTGTCTTTTAAGAATACAAATAAGGAGGCCAGGGGCGGTGGCTCACACCTATAATCCCAGCACTTTGGGAGGCAGAGGCGGGTGGATCACTTGAGGTCAGGAGTTTGAGACCAGCCTGGCCAACATGGTGAAATCTTCTCTCTACTAAAAATACAAAAAAATTAGCTTGGTCTGGTGGTGGGCGCCTGTAATCCCAGCTACTCAGGAGGCTGAGGCCGAGAATCGCTTGAACCTGGGAGGCAGAGGTTACAGTGAGCCGAGATCGCACCATTGCACTCCAGCCTGGGTGATAAGAGCAAAACTCCATCTCAGAAAAACAAACAAACAAACAAACAAACAAAAAAACCAAACAAAAAAAACAAATAGGGAATGTCAGAGAGGGCTGAGAGAAGTGTCTGGAGCCCAGCTGCAAGTTTGAATTCACTGGAGCAGGGTCCCAAGGAGGGTGACTGGGGATTTAGAGAGATACTAGAACAGGAGCTTGGGGCCAGAAGCCAAGCAGTAGCTCCATTATTCTGGGGTTGGATGGGGAAGGTGCATGGATTGGTTTGAGATGGAGCATGGGCAGTGATGTCCTTTGTGGGCTCAGAGCTTGAATCGAGGCTTGGCCAGGCAGTACCTTGTTTGTTGAGCTGGGATGGAAAGTCCTTAGCTTCTTTTCTTCTCCTCTCCTCTCCTCTTTCTTTTCTTTTCTCTTTTCTCTTCTCTTCTTCTCCTCTTTTCTTTCTTTCTTTCTTTTTTCTTTCTTTCTTTCTTTCTTTCTTTTTTCTTTCTTTCTTTCTTTCTTTCTCTTTCTTTCTTTCTTTCTTTCTTTCTTTCTTTCTTTCTTTCTTTCTTTCTTTCTTTCTTTCTTTCTTTCTTTCTTTCCTCCCCTCCCTTCCTCCCTCCCTCCCTCCCTCCCTCCCTCCCTTCCTTCCTTCCTTCCTTCCTTCCTTCCTTCCTTCCTTCCTTCCTTCCTTCCTTCCTTCCTTCTTTCCTTCTTTCTAGATTCACATCTGTTTAATACGTATAAAAGCCAAGGAAAGGTCAGTCCTAGTTCAACAGAAATATTTTGTATAATTCATATGGTGCGGTTGAGAGGGAAGGGGAAGAGGTTACAGAATCCACACCCAAACATGTACAAAATTAATTTACATAACAACTCTCACCTGCAGGGATGATGCAGCTCTGCACAGCCCCCCAGGGTTGGGGCACATTACAGACACAGTACGTGGGAGCCAGCCAGTGTAGGCCCCAGGTGTAGGTGAGAGTGAGGAGGGCATCAGGCCGGAGGAGAGGGCGGAGGAGGAGGAGGCAGTTGACGGCCCAGCGCGAGCTCAGCAACTCCCTTCTAATCATGCCTAACCATCATGGTGTGGGCACAGCAGGGCTGGCTGCCCAGCTCCCTGTGGCTCAGGTGGTACGTGCGGAAGCCCTGCTTCTCCATGTGGTTCACGGCTGCCATCAGTGGGCACAGGATGAGTTTGCTATGGCCCTGAGCTTCTCACGTTTTCTCCTCAGTAGAGGAAGGGCTGGCTCACACGAGGTTGAGGAAGGAGTTGCACTCCAAGACAGAGCACCAGGCCCAACCAGGCTCAAGCACTAGGAGGGCCAGGCCTGCTGTTCTTTGCTATTGAGGCCTCAGCATCCAGAGAAGCACCTGGCATACTGCATATGCTTAGTACGTGCTTATGAATGAATATTGAATGCCAAGGCTGAGCTCATCCCTCCACAACTTCCTTGATAAAAACCTAGGGATACTTTCTCAAGTAGCTCCCCAGAGCCCAGAAAGTCCAGGTATGCCATTTTTAGTCAGTGTGGACTCTGAAAAGCCCGTTCTCCTGTAAGCCAAAAGAACAGCTGAGTCATCCGTTTCTCAATGGACAGAAGAGTCTCTGCCAAATGTGTAGGAGGAGAAGATTCTGAGCCACACTTAGTCTTCTCTGCAGTCTCTCTACAAATAACAACAACAATAACACATGCCTCTGTGCTTTTCAGATTACAAAGGGCTTTGGTATACCCATGGTCTAATGGAGCCTCATAACTATGTGTGTGTGTTGAGAGGGGGAAGGCTAAAACTGGGGGTGGGGAAAAGGCAGGAAACAGACAGCTTATTTTTTACAGATAAGGAAGATGAATGTAGAGAGGATTTGGAGACTTTTTCAAGGCCATCTAACTAGTAAAAGGTGGGGCAAGGATGTGAATCTAGACCTTTTGGCTCTTTGTACAAAGGGGAATTAAACATGGCCCTGAAGGTAAGAGGTTCGAGAAATGGCCACAAACCTGGCCACAAAATTTATAGTGGTGACAATAAGGAACTGAATAGAAGCAGGAGCTGCCCCGGGGTTGGAGTAGACTATTAATGAGAAATACAGGGAAATCCTACCTATTTTGGTGTCAGCCTGGCACAGTGGGGCAAGGGACCAGATAATGTGACTCTTGCCTTGTAAACGAATCTTGGGAAAGATCTTCCACCTGCCATGCATTGTATACCCCTCCCTGGTCCTATCCGCTAGGGAGCATGGCACTTGGGCAAATCAAAGAGTGGACACTCAGGTCTCCTAACATCTGTGCCGGATAGGTAGTCTGTTCAAATTAAAACAGTAGGCAAATAGGAAGATATTCTTTTATTTGTTGAGAGCTTAAGTCCCAGCACTCAAAACATCTTGCTGTCCAGTATTGGTACAAGAGGTGGAGGTAAGTAAATAAGTAATTACAGAACCTTTGCTTTTGGCAAAGTGACTGGTATAGGACTTGCTCTCCCACAGGAAACAACAAAACATTTTGAACAAATATTTGAAGAACTCCTTTTAGACATGGAGAGCAGAATTATAATCCCTGAAGGAAGAGAGAACACATGAAGTGAACCCTGTATCTGCCCAGCTTTCTGCATTGGGACATTTTCTGGATTGCACTGCAATCCAGAAGCCCGAGAAGTACATGTTGGTCTCATTGGGCAGAAGAGGCATAGATTAGAATTCAGGGCTGCTGAGGAAGATGTAATTTGCAAGGAAGGCTTTTAGAGAAGAAGGAACTGAACACAGAGGTGCCCCCAGAAATTTGCATGGGTGTTCTGCATGGTCTTTGGATGAAGGATGGGCTGATATACACAGGGTGAGACTCCTTAAGGTTTTTCAGAGAGCAGCTGAGAGCTGAACAGGTCACTAAAGGCTGTACATGGCTTGGAGATGTTTAAGTTTTGGCTTGGCCAGAGAGAATAAATCTCGTTGAGCAACTTGGGTACTTAGATTATACTCCAGAAAATCCATGCTTTAGGAGGAAGGGCCATGTTCAATAGTAAAAAACCACTGCTTGAAGGTATACAAGAAGCAAATAAGCATATGAAAGATGCTCTACATCATATGTCATCAGAGAAATACAAAGTAAAGCAATAATAAAATCCTACTACACACCTGTTAGAATGGCCTAAATCCAGAGCACTGGTGTCCACACAAAAATCTGCACATAGTGTTTAGAGCAGCTTTATTCATAATTGCCCAAACTTGGAAGCAACCAAGATGTCCTTTAGTAGGTGAATAGATAAACTGTAATACCTCCAGACAATGGGATATTACTCAATGCTAAAAAGAAATGAGCTATCAAGCCATGAAAAGACAGGGAGCAACCTTAACTACATATTACTAAGTGAAAGAAGCCAGCCTGAAAGGACTATACACTATATGATTCCAACTATATGACAATCTGGAAAAGGAAAACCATGGAGATGGTAGAAAGATCAGTCGTTTCCAGGATTGGAGGGAAGGAGGGATAAATATTTAGAGCACAGAGACATTTTAGGGCAGTGAAACGATTCTAGGGGAGTATAATACTATAATGGTAGATACGTGTATTTATAAATTTGTCCAGCTGGGTGCGGTGGCTCATGTCAGTAATCCCAGCACTTTGGGAGGCCAAGGTGGGCAGATCACCTGAGGTCAGGAGTTTGAGACTATCCTGGCCAACGTGGTGCAACCCTGTCTCTACTAAAAATACAAAAATTAGCTGGGGGTGGCAGCTGGTGCCTGTAATCCTACTTGGGAGGCTGAGGCAGGATGATTGCTTGAACCCGGGAGGCAGAGGTTGCAGTGAGCTGAGATCACGCCACTGCACTCCAGCCTGGGTGACAGAGCGAGACTCTGTCTCCAAAAAAAAAAAAAACTGTCCAAACCCATAAAATATATAACATCAAGAGTGAACTTCATGTAAACTGTGAATGTTGGGTGATAATGATGTGTCAATGTAGGTTCATCAGTTGCAGCAAATGTACCATTCTGGTGGGGGATGGATAACGGGGGTTGCTCTCCATGTGTGGGGCAGGGGGGTGTATGGGAACTCTGTACTTTCCACTAAATTTTGCTGTGAATCTAAAGCTGCTCTAAAAAAAAAAGTATATTAAAAGTTAGAGTTAACTTGAAATTACATTTGACGAAAGAAATAGATTCTGGATCCACACATTTTCTATGTAAGAATATTCTTTTGGCCAAAATTATAATTTAGAAACAAAAACAACAACGATAACAATAACAAGAAACCACACTTTAAGACCAAGGATAAAATTTAAAAAGGCCGTTTCTGATGAAGAATAAAACTCAGCCTGACTAGATCAAGACAATCTGGTACTAATTTAACAGATCATTTATTTATTCATTTATTTTTAGAGACAGGGTCCCACTCTGTCACCCAGGCCGGAGTGCAGTGGCGTGATCATAGCTCATTGCAACCTCAACCTCCTGGGCTCAAACGATTCTTCTTCCTCAGTCTCCCAAGCTGCTAGGATTGCAGGCATAAGCCACCATACTTATCCTAACCGCTTAATAGAACAAAACTCAATACTCTTCAAGAAAAGACAACGTAAACTCAAAATCAGTAGTCCACAATGTTTCATGGTAAAACCTAACATTACTAGACATGTCAGGAAGAAGGAAAAGGGGACCCAGAATTTTTTTTGTTACTTTTTTTTAAAGAGATGGCGCCTTGCTATGTTGTTCAGGCTGTTTAAGAGATGGGGTCTTGCTATGTTGTTCAAACTCCTGGCCTCAAGTGATCCTCCCACTTCAGCCTCCTGAGTCACTGGGATTATAGGTACATAGGGACCCATAATTTTTCCTGAAAAAGGAAATCAAGAGAAACAAACCTGAGATGAACTAGAATTAGCAAACTAGAATTTTAAAACAACTGCTGTAAACATGCTTATGGACTTAAAGGAAAATATAGGCATAATGGTTGAGGAGATGAGGGAATATCAGCAGATAAATTGCCAATATAGAAGAGAACTAATGGAAATTCTAGAACTTACAAATATAATGTCTGAAATGAAAATTCTCCTGGATAGGCATCACAGAATATTAGAGACTACAAAAGAAAGGATTGAGAAACTTAAGAAATATCAATAGACTATTTAATCTGAAAGACAGAAAAAATAATTAAAAAAAGACCTAAACCTCAGTGGTTTGTGGAATAATATCAGATAGTCTAAAATATGTGTAATTGGAGTTTCAGCAGGTAAGGAGAGAGAAAATGTGTAGAAAATAGTATTTTGAGAAATAATGGCTAAAAATTTCCTACATGTGGGGAAAAGTAAACCACTTATATATCCATAAATCACACCAAACTGTAAGCTAGATAAGTACAAAGAAAATAGCACCTAATCACCTTTTAGTTAAGCTGCTGAAAAATCAAAGATAAAGAAAGAGCTGGGCATGGTGGTGCATGCCTGTAATCTCAGCACTTTGGGAGGCCAAGGTGGGTGGGTCACTTGAGGTCAGGAGTTTGAAACCAGCCTGGCCAACATGGCGAAACCCCATCTCTACTAAAAATACAAAAATTAGCTGGGCGTGGCAGTGGGTGCCTGTAATCCCGACTACTTAGGAGGTTGAGACAGGAGAATTGCTTGAACCCGAGAGGCAGAGGTTGAAGTGAGCTGAGATTGCACTACTGTACTCCAGCCTGGGTGACAGAGCAAGACTCCATCTCAAAAAAAAAAAAAAAAAAAAAAAAAAAAAAGATAAAAAACTTAAAAGTTACTAGAGAAAGCTAGGCATAGTGTCTCGTGCCTATAATCCCAGAACTTTAGGAGGCCAAGGCAGGAGGATCTCTTGAGGCCAGGAGTTTGAGACAAGCCTGGGCAACATAAGAAGACTCTGTCTCTACAAAGAATTAAAAAATTATCTGGATGTGGTGGTGTGTGCCTATAATCCAAGATACTCAGGAGGCTGGAGTGGGAGGATTGCTTGAGCCCAGAAGTTCAAGGCTACAATCAGCTATGATCATGTCACTGCACTCTAGCCTGGGCAACAGAGCAAGATCCTGTCTCAAAAATGAAATGAAATGAAATAAAATAAAATAAATTGGGGCCATATCACCTGGAGAGCATAAATCTTAGAAAGGATTTGGAAACTGTCTCCAAATAGATGGAGGATATCTAGACGATGTTGAATAGAGTAGCTAGAGAAAAACCTGGGACAATTTGAGCAGCAAAATAATGATAGTACTGGATTATTAGTCCTGCAATAAAATAAATATCCATGAGTTTATACTGACATAAATAAACAAATTTTAAAGTGGAAGAGAAGGAACAGCTCTTCTTTACTGTTGAATGTTAATTGATAACTGTATAAGAAAAAAGAAAATAGAAAATCACTATGAATCAAATGCCACAGTAAGAATGGTTGCAGTTAAGAATAATCAATGGATGATAAAATTAGTGGGTGAAATTATGAAACCATTATGATATTTGCATAAAATTCAAGTATCCTCCCATTAAATATGTATTGATTACAAAGAGAAAAATGGTAGCTTTTTTTTTGTATCTTTTTACTTTTATTATCCATCTGCTAAGGCCCTGTCATTCACAGAAATGGCAGCTTTATAGTGAATAAACCTGGCAGACACCACCTTAACCATGTGATCAAAGTAATAAGTCATATCAACATCATATACTCCTTGATATGATGTACTCAGAAGGCACAGCATCATTTTCACAGTATTCTTGTCCAAAATGAGAAAACAGCAGACAAGTCCCAAATAAACATAATACTACAAAAAACTGGCCTAGACTTTTCTTTTCTTTTCTTTTCTTTTTTCTTTTTGAGATGGAGTCTTCCTTTGTTACCCAGGCTGGAGTGCAGTGGTGCAATCTCGGCTCACAGCAACCTCTGCCTCCCAGGGTCAAGTGATTCTCCTGCCTCAGCCTCCCAAGTATTTGGGACTAGAGGCACGTGCCACCATGCCCAGCTAATTTGTGTGAGAGTGTGTGTGTGTGTGTATGTGTGTGTGTGTGTGTGACGGAGTCTTGCTCTGTCGCTGAGGCTGGAGTGCAGTGGCGTTATCTTGGCTCACTGCAACTCCTCCTCCCAGGTTCAAGCGATTCTCCTGTCTCAGCCTCCCAAGTAGCTGGGATTACAAGTGCCCACCATGATGCCTGGCTAATTTTTTGTATTTTTGGCAGTGATAGGGTTTCACCATGTTGGCCAGGCTGGCCTCAAACTCCTGACTTCAGGTGATTTACCCCTCTTGGCCTCCCAAAGTGCTGGGATTATAGGTGTGAGCCATCACACCTGACCCTTTTTTTGTATTTTTAGTAGGGATGGGGTTTCGCCATCTTGGCCAGGCTGGTGTTAAACTCCTGACCTCAAGTAATCCACCTGCCTTGGCCTCCCAAATTGCTGGGATTATAGGTGTTAGCTACCGCACCTGGCTGGCCTAGACTTTTCAAAAGTGTCAAAGTGATGAATGAGAAAGACTGAGAAAATGTCACAGATTGAGACCAACTAAGGAGACATGATGACTAAATTCAATGGATTAGACCCTGGACCAGAAAAAGAACATTAGTGGGAAAAATGGTAAAATTCATATTCTGTAGCTAGATTAATAGTATTATATCAATGTTAATTTCCCATGTTTGATAATTATGATGTAGAAATATAAGATGTGAACATTAGGGGAAGCTGGGTGAAGGACATAAGAAAACTCTCTTTAGTATTTTGTAACTCTTCTGTAAGTATTAATGATTTCAAAATAAAAAGTTAGGGAAAAAATCCAGGGGGAGAAGACAGAGAAACAAGAATATAAAAGATGGCAGACTTCTCACCAGAGATGATGGAGACAGCAAACAGCAGACCATCTTTAATGTACGTGAAGAGACAAGTCTCAATCAATTTAGAAGTTTATTTTGCCAAGGTTAAGCACATGCCCATGACACAGCCTCAGGAGGTCCTGAAGACACATGCCCAAGGTGGTTGGGCTACCGGTTGGTTTTATACATTTTAGGGAGACAAAAAACATCAATCAATACATGTACATTGAACATTGGTTCAGTCCAGAAAGGCGGGACATCTGACACAGGGACATCCAGGTCAGAGACAGATTCAAAGATTTTTTGATTGGCAATTGGTTGTAAGAGTTATTATCTAAAGACCTAGAATCAATAGAAAGGAATGTCTGAGTTAGGATAAAGGGCTGTGGAGACCAAAGTTTTATCATGCAGATGAAGCCAAAGGCTTCAGAGAGACTAGATTGTTAATGTTTCTTGTCAGACTTAGAGAGTCTATTCTATCAGCCTTAAGGTCTTTGTGCTGATGCCAATGCTGGTCAGCTGTGAGGCATATTCAATGCCCCCCCACAAACCTTCCCCAAACCCGCTTCACATCATGGCCTGAATTAGCTTTTCAGATTAACTTTGAAATGCCTTTGGCTGAGAGGAAGGGTCAGTTCAGACAGTTGTGGAGGGGGCTTAGAATTTTATTTTTAGTTTACAGATTCTTACAATTTACATAGAATTGTTCAATATTAATTCAACATAGGAGATTGTATGATAAGTTAAGGAGGAATATTGTAATACCTAGAGCGCACACACACACACACACATCCTATAACTAGGAAGCCGGTAGAGAAAAAAAAATTATCCCTAAAGAAAGCAGAAAAAGAGAAACAGAGAAACCAGCCAAAAAGATGGAATGAATAACAAGATAGTAAATGTAAACACAACCATCAATTACCATACTAAATGTGAATGGACTACCTCCTTTGCCTTCCTTGGGGCTGGGAGTGCAGAATGGACTCACTTGCACAATTGCGTCATGTTTGCTAGGGCTTGGGCTTGGGTTGTGGACTTAGCATATTTGCTGAGGTCGTTGCCCACCCCAAGTGGTTGGTGCCAGTAGGGATAGGCTGAGGAGACACCTAAGTGGCTGGAGATTGGTTTTATATATATGGGAATGGAGCAGATAAGTAAATATTTTAGGCAGAGATGTAACCAGGCCATGTGACCTGAACTTTGCTCCAGGGCCTTGAAATTGCTGTTAAAACGCTTCTGGCCTAAAGGCCCTCTGAAGCCAGGGGAGGTAGATGGAGCTTCAACCTGAAAGCCCAGGTCGGAGGGCCCAACTACCCTTTCCAGAGCTGGCTCTTCCCCTTGCAAATTGCTAGTGACGCTTCTGCTGATGTGTGTTACTGTTAAGGTGTATCCTAGTGTTTGGGAGGGTGGGGCAGGAGGTGGAGGATTGTCAGAAAAAAATTACATGGAAAAGAGGGCATCGGAGATGTTTTGAAAGATAAGTGGAATTTTCCAAGTGGAAAAGGAAGGAAAATCAGTCAGACAGGAAGACATGGAGCATTTGGGAATGACATGTATCTTCTTGGACTTAGGGTGTGAGATGGGCTGGAGAGATGGGTCAGGGCCAGTTGTCTGGCATCTTGTGTGTCGCAGAAGAGGGTGGGGACTCTGCATAGGGAAGCCAAGGGCCACTCTGAGAGCCCTAAAAGGGAACTGATGCCTCAGGCCTTGTTTTTTTTTATCACCATCATGGCTACCCAATGAGGAGGGCTGCACTACCCCGGCTACTTCCTGGTGGCCTCTTGCTCATAGCCATAGTATTTTGCCTCTCTGAGCTTCCAGAGGTTTTAAGTCTGGGGAAGATCCAGGGACTCAAGGAAAGATTGGGGTGGGAGTTAAGGGGCCACAGTCTGGGGGAGTCAGACAGGAGGCCTTTGAGGAAAATAGATAAAGTCCCAAAGCCTGTTAGTGTGAATTTGGAGGCAATATGCTGACTGTGTTCTGAAACGTTTTCAGACACCGGCTAGGTGCAACCAAGTGTTTGTGGGGTGAGGCTCTTCATGGACTCATCACTGCTTACACAAGCTTGGGATGTGGTCTTGCCCTCAACAGGTAGGTAGTCTACCGGAAAACCAAACTAAGGCAGGAAAAAAATTAGTTAATAATAAAAGACTGAATCCGCTCAGAGAAGGCATTCAACAGATGTTTGTCAATCAAATTAATTAAAGTGTGAATGAATGAAACTCGAGGCAGTGGGTGAATGTGTCCCAAGAATCCAAATGAAACAGGGTATCCCGGGAGGCGGGACTGGAAGGGTCCAGAGAGGGGTCACAAGCTCCTGGCCTTTCTGAGCTTCCAAGTGCCCAGTCGCGGACCCCCGGGACCAGGATGCGCTGACAACCTGGCTGGCAGGCGGGTCCTCGTGGGCGAGGCGAGGGAGGCGGCGGGAGAGTAGCAGCAGTTTCCCACCGCTCCCTCTCAGGCACAGGGTCCAGAGAAGCCCGAAGGGAGGAAGCGCAAGTCCGTGGCCCGCCCCGTTGCGTCCCACCCACCGCGTCCCCTCCCCTCCCGCTGCGGGAAAAGCGGCCGCGGGCGGCGGCGCCCACTGTGGGGCGGGCGGAGCTCGGCGGGAGGCGGACGAGATGCGAGCGCAGCCCGGGCCCCGGCCGCTCTGGGCAACTGTGCTGGCGCTGGGGGCGCTGGCGGGCGTTGGCGTCGGAGGTGAGTGAGGCTCCGGCTTGGCAGCGACGCAGCTGCCCCAGGATCCGCGCCGCGGTCAAGTTGCGGACTTGGAGCCGGGAAAACCGGAGGGCTGGTTCAGCGCGTCTGCGCTGGGAATGCGCGGGTCCTGGCTGGGGCCGTCGGAGCCGGGAGCTGGGGACCTTCCTGGCCTGGCGGTGGCGAGGCTGAGAGGTGCCTGGTGCCTGGGGGCGGGTCCTCCGGGACGCCGAAGCCATCAGCCAGGCTGAGAGCCTTCCCGGCCGCCGCGGCGCTCACGGTGCGGTGGGCTCATCTCTGAGTCCCGCCATCAGCCCGGGCTGCACGCGTCGTTGGTGGTCCCGGTCGGGCCAAGGACTACTGGCCCAGGAGCCAAGGCGAGGTGGGGCTTCCGGGGATTGTTCCCGGGCCTTGGCAGAGGGATGCCGCCGTAGCTTCCTGGGTGAGAGCGAGCGCGCGCGCGGGTTAGCCAGTTTCCCCACGTTTCCAATTTCTCCTGCTACGCTTTCTCCAGGAAAAGGTTTTTTCTTTTTCTTTTTCTCTTTTTTCTTTTTTCCTTCAACTTGGCTTCCTGCGGGATTGTTTTGGAGCAGGATGAGGGCTTTGCCTCCTCCAGTGTCCCCGGGTGGCAGCGGTGCCTCTACTCCCGGGGCAGACCCTGCACCCGAAAAATCTCTAGTGTATTCGGGGAGCCATGAAAAGGCTCCCTTGGGCCAGTGAGATCCTTGGCTTTGTCTCTGGCTGCTGCGCACACCGTCAGCCGTCAAGGCAATCGGCATTCGGCTTCTTTGGTGCTGGGGACACAGGTGGAGGGATGGAGCTGGCATATCCCGGGGTTGCTGACCGTGGTCCTCTCGGAGTCCTTGGAGATTTTGCCTGGGGTGGGGAGAAACCCTGGCTCCTGGTCTGCTGGGGCCGCCTCTGCCTCAGAGGATGACACAAGAGTGCATATAAGTATTTTTAATAAAAACTGTAGTACTCGTAAAACAACCTACACCCTGCAGAAGGGATTTTTTATTTTATTTTATTTTATTTTTTTGAGACGGAGTCTTGCTCTGTCACCCAGGCTGGAGTGCAGTGGCCGGATCTCTGCTCACTGCAAGAGCCGTCCCCCGGATTTATGCCATTCTCCTGCCTCAGCCTCCCGAGTAGCTGGGACTACAGGCGCCCGCCACCTCGCCTGGCTAGTTTTTTCTTTTTTGTATTTTTTAGTAGAGACGGGGTTTCACCGTGTTAGCCAGGATGGTCTCGATCTCCTGACCTCGTCATCCACCCGTCTCGGCCTCCCAAAGTGCTGGGATTACAGGCTTGAGCCACCGCGCCCTATTTTGTTTTATTTATTTATTTTTTGAGACTGAGTCTCCCTCTGTTGCCCAGGCTGGAGTGCAGTGGTGGGTTCTCGGCTCACTGCAACTTCTGCCTCCTGGGTTTAAGCGATTCTCCTGACTCTGCCTCCCGAGTAGCTGGGATTACAGGCGCCTGCCACCACGCCGGGTAATTTTTGTATTTTTAGTAGAGACAGGGTTTCATCATGTTGGCCAAGCTGGTCTCTAACTCCTGGCCTCAAGTGATCCACTCACCTCGGCCTCTCAAAGTGCTAGGAATACAGGCGTGAGCCACCGCATCTGGCCAGGATTTATTTTAAAAAGGGAAGCTTTGTTGATAAGTTCACTTCAAAGATAAACTATTCGAAAATACTTTAGTGATTCCCTTAAGACTCTTCTGTGTATGTATAGACGTGTAATTCATCCTGGACAGGGCAAGGATATTATTATTATTATTATTATTATTATTATTATTTTTGAGATGGACTCTCGCTAGAGAGACGGAGTTTCTCCATGTTGGCCAGGATGGTCTCGATTTCTTGACCTTGTGATCCACCTGCCTCGGCCTCCCAAAGTGCTGGGATTACAGGCGGGAGCCACTGCGCCTGGCCAAGGATATCTTGAAGGAGGGATTACAGTTGATGCGAGGGGAATATTGCAGTGGTTATTGCTGAATTTCCTATGTGACAGATCAGCTGATAGTGTTCGAGTGCAGTGAGCAGTCTGATGACTATGACACAGAAATAGGAATCTCCAGCATTCTGCCCTCGTACATGTGGAGCCTTGGATCAGATGCGGGGAATGGAGAAATCTACCAGGGCAACTCAGTCAAAAAAAAAAAAAAAAAAAAAAGATATGCTTTCCCTGTCCAGGATGAGATGCTTGCCTCCATGCACTTACAACAATTTTTGCTGTCATTAAAAAATTTTCACATTCACAGTATTCCAAATTCACTTTGGAGTGTATTGGATTCCACTGCATTGACATACCTATGTTTGTGTTGAAAAATCCTTTAAGATATCTGGTCAGGCATGGTGGCTTATGCCTGTTATCCCAGCACTTTGGGAAGTGGAGGTAGGAGGATTGCTTGAGCCCAGGAGTTCGAGACCAGCTTGGGCAACATAGTGAGACCTAATCTCTACTAAAAATTTAAAAAAAAAAATCCTTAGGCAATCTGTTCACAGATTAATCTTGTGATTGGGACGATTCAAGAAGTGGTGATGGGTTGGGCTGGGCTAGCCCCGCACTCTCTGAGAAGCAGCGTACAGTAGTGTTTAAGGGCAGGGGCTCTAAAGTCAGACTTCCAGAGTAATACCCCGCCCCCAACTCTGCAAAGTAGTTTCTACTATATTTATATCTGCCATCCCAGTGTTGGTGGCAGGGTCATCAGATCCCTGGGGAAGCAGATGGTGGGATGAGAGTAGGACAGTTGGGTTGGGACTCCAAGTGTCGAAGGGGCACAGAAAGAGCTGAGTGGGTGTGGGAGTGGCACAGAGAGGTTGTCCCAGGGTAGTAGAGTCTGCTTTGGGGAGAACAGAGGTTGATTGAGGATAGCATCAAGTTTTTTATTTTATGTACGAAGGTGATCTTTTTAGCTTCACCCAGGAAGTATGGGTTTTGTGTCTTCCTCGTGTTTAGGTTTTTATTCTGACCTAATTAGGTCTAAGCTGGGGTGTTTATTTCTCTTTTGGAGTTTATATCCTAGAAACTCTCCAGTTGAGGCCCTCTGCAGGAATCCTCAGGTCCTGGAGAAACACAGGAGGAAGGCTTGTTGGCTTCGGAAAGGGAGAGCTATGGTTTAAAACCAGTAAGATGTGGGTTTGATTCTTGACTTTGTCTCCTGTAGGCTCTGTGGCCTTAAATAAGTTACCTAATCTCTTGAGTCCTCAGTTTCCTCATTTGTAAGGTGGAGGAAACAATGCCTATGATTATGCTGATTAAATGAAACAGAGGCACAAAATAAGTATTTAATAAATGACAACTACTATTGTCATTATTCTTCCTATCCATGCTATCTACCATGTATTGGAGGCAAAAGCTGTTACCGCTTCATGCATAAGCACTATGCAGGCTTTCAGAATGAAACTGATGGGGTCCCTTTCAACTTATTCCTCATTGCCGACTTGGCGTATCTCAGCTACTCTAACCCGGCAAGAATCCACAGAAGCAGCCAAGGAGGAAAAAGGCTTATACATTTGCTTTACCCATGAGAAAACCTCAAGCCCCGTATCTGAAAAAAGAGGAAGATAAAAGGATCTATAAGATTTCAAGTTCCATGAGGAGAGGGACATGTCTATTTTGTTCAATACTCTATGCCCACTGCCTGGCACATAGGCAGCAAGATAAATATCTATGGAATGCTATGAAAAGGCATCTATAGATGATGTGCCTCTCTTTAAGAAACCCAATGTTTGAATATTTGCACTCATTCATATAAGATCCTCAAGTGCTCTGTTTGGATAATCTGGAGGGTATTAAAACATAGCCAAGATTTTGAATTCTTTGGGCATTTGGGCTGCTGCACTGTTGCACCATTTAGACCTGTGATCTGAGAGTGTGAAAAACTCAAGGGATCCTCTGTAAAGTGTCTGTGTTTTTTTTTTTTCCTCCTGGGAGGAGCCAGTAGAAGGGCAACATTCTCCTTTCTCCCCCTTAGACGTGTGGGTGTGAGGGCAAAGGTGAGGAGTGACAGAGGTCTCCTGGGAAGACCATAAGATGGGGTAAGCACACCACAGTGAGGAGGGGGAGTCTGGCTATGACTCTAGAATTTCCTGATAGAAATTTCTCCTCTAAAGCTCCCCACCCTACTTGGGATCTCTGGTTATCATCCCCTCCCAGTCCCAAGAACCCTTCTTCCCTTGTTGGCAGAAATCTCCAGGAAGCATGCCCACAGGAACCACAACTCATGAATCAGCAGACAGATAATTAACCGAGGGAGTGACTGAGCAGCTTCAGGGATGAACCGCGTGGTTTTACCCAGCCCTCTCTGCTGCCCACAGAGTGGGCCTGCTGCTCCACCCCGTCGCCTCTGCTCCCTCTTCCTGAACCTTGGCCCTTCCTGAGTGGGATCTTCATTGTGCCTGATGGAGCTCAGGCCACTAGTGGAAATGAAGGTGGGAGCAGGGAAATGACTCTGTTTAGGGGAACTGCCTATTCCCCGTGTGGGAACTGCTGGCATTTATTGAAACGTGAAACTCTCCAGCAAAAAAGTGATAGCATCTGCCTTTCTGTCCATGCACACAGTCTCACCAGAAACACTCTTTTTTTTTTTTTTTTGGTTAGGTAATTCGGGTATAATTTTATGTGCAGTAAAATTCACCCTTTTTAGCACGTACAGTTCTATGAATTTTGACAAATGCATACAGTCAAGTAACCATTGCCATTATCAAGATACAGAATATTTCCATCATCCCCCAAAGTTCCCCCAAGCTTTTTTTTTTTTTCTTCTTTTTCTTTATAGAGGCAGGGTCTCACCATGTTGCTCAGGCTGGTCTCGAACTTTTGAGCTCAGGCAATCTGCCCACCTCGGCCTCCCAAACTGTTGGGATTACAGGCATGAGCTACTGTGCCAGGTACCCCCCAGCTCTTTTGTAATTGATACCCTACCCTCAACTCTCATCTGTTGCAACCACTGATCGGTTTCCTGTCCCTGCAGTTCTGTTTTGCAAAATGTCATATAAATGAAATCATGTGGTGTATAGACTTTCAGTCTGGCTTCTTTCACTTAGCATAATACATTTGGGGTTCATCTATGATGCTGCATCTATCAGTAACTCTAAGACATTGTCTGAGGCCACTCCATCTTCCTCAGTGTTGGAACAGTTACCCCTGAAAGCATTGGGACTGGATCCATTAAACCTTGAAGGTGCTACCCACTTTCGGTTTCTAAATTTTCTAATTGGATAGATGTATTTGGCTATATATAAGCCATTAGATTTTCCAGGTGCTAAGTAGTTAAAGACTTCAGGATATTAGAGAGGATTTTGTAGCAACCAACACTTATTATTCTTGCTCATAGGAGTAACAGATATTTTGTGGCCAAATATTGTATGTCATGCTGCTTGGAGCCAGAAGTTGTTGAGTAAACCTGCGGCTATTCTACCTTTTTACATTTTTGGTAGCATCTCTGAAAAAACAACCCACTTGACTTTTTTTTTTTTCCTCTTTTTTTGGGAGGGTGGGTGGCTTTTTGGCCAAACCAGAAAGCCTGCTAGACAAATTCTAACACTAGATGTAACACTAGATGTCTTTTGTTTTTCTGTCATGTTCCCATGAAAAGACTATTTACCCCACTCTCTCTGTTTTATAGTTGAGTTAGTTCAGTTTCTTAGTTCAGTTAGTGAAGATGTTTAAATATTCAAGGAGAGAAGGAGAAAGAATGAGGTGATACTCATCTTAAAAAAGTCAAAATAGCAAATATTGTTATTTCTCGGCCAGGCGCGGTGGCTCTTGCCTATAATCCCAGCACTTTGGGAGGCCCAGGCAGGCGGATCACCTGAGGTCAGGAGTTTGAGACCAACCTGACCAGCATGGAGAAACCCTATCTATACTAAAAATACAAAATTAGCTGGGCATGGTGATGCATGCCTGTAATCCCAGCTACTCGGGAGGCTGAGGCAGGAGAATCGCTTGAACCCAGGAGGCAGAGTTTGCAGTGAGCAGAGATCACACCATTGCACTCCAGCCTGGGCAACAAGAGCGAAACTCCGCCTCAAAAAACAGAACAAAACAAAACAAATATTGTTATTTCTCAAATAGGTTCATCCACATAGGATCATTGTCAGTCATTAAAATTGCTGGTTCCCTTCCAATTCTATTCCTCTATAATGTTCATATTAATCAGGTGGTGTGTTCTGTTTAGACATTTTCCCCTCACATTTATGATTCTTTGTGTGTGTGTGTGTATTCCTTTACTTAAACCCGTGATATATAGTACTTTCTTTCATATAGAAAAAACCTCAGTGCGGAAAGAACAATGTATCTGGAATTAAGAAACCTACATTTGATTCACAGTTCTGCAGGCTTTTTCATCAGCTTGTTGGGTGACTTTAAACAAGTCACCTTACCTTTAGGCTTCAGTCTCTTGCTGTCCCAGGGGCTGCAAAGTGGGACAGAGAAGATGAAGGGAGATACTTCAGTGTGCTCCTGCCCCTCCCCACCACCTTCAACTGGAACTCTTTTAACTAATTAACAATTTGGATTTCATGTAAGGATTTCTTTGGGAAAAAAAGAAGATCCTGCTGTTAAAATCAAGCTTGAAAAACTTTGCACTAGAAGAGAGCTCCAGAAGCTTGGCAAAAGACACATTCAGTAGCCACTTAAAAAGTCCCTGTAGTCAACCCTGCATCTCTTTGCTAATGGAATTTTTGGATAGAGAAACCTGGGTCTATGAGATCCACTGATGGCTCCAAACCCCAACTTTAGCCATTGCGCTTGTTAAACTCCAGATTGAACTTTTGCTGGAGCCGCCTGCAAGGAGCATATTTGACCAATCACCAGGGGAGGGGAGGGTGGTGTTTCCTTCCTGGGACTTCCACAAGTTGAGAACAGACCATACTGTCCTGGGCAGTTCTTGAAGGCTGTGAGAGTGGGCCTGACTTTCTCCATTCGCTTTCATTATTATTATTATTGTTTAAAATTAACAAATAAAAATTATATATATTTGTGATGTGCAACATGATGTCTTGAAATACGTACACATTGTGGAATGGTTAAATGAAGTTAAATAACATACGCATTACCTCACATACATACTTATCATTTATTTGTGGTGAGAACACTTAAAAATCTCCTCTCAGCAATTTTCAGGTAGATGACATATGGTTATTAACTTTAGTCACCATGTTGTACGGTGGATCTCTTGAACTTATTTCTCCTGTCTAACTGAAAATTCATATCCCTTGACCAGCATCTCCTCATGCAACTCATACCCCAAAGCTCATTCTTATGTTCCTGCTAAGTTTGCCATTCCAAGAGGTTTTGATGCTGAAGGTGCAGTTTGTAGAAAGCCCAGCAGACTCTGGGAAGCCTACATTTAAATCAATGAAAATGTCTACAGGGAGGCAGAACAGAGGACATTTCAAATTAGCTTTAATTTTCTTTTAGCTTATAAAAGTAATTAAGCTTATTATTTAAAAAAAAAGGCAGCTCAGAAATATAATGCAGAAAGTACAAGTACCAGTTCCTTGTAGTCTTGTCCTTAAAGATAACCACTGTTGATAGTTACTGCAGAGTTTTTTTCTATGTATTTGTCAACATGTATAATTATTTATCATTATTGTTATTTCTCAAATAGGATAATCAATAATAGGATTTTTTTTTTTTTGAGACAGAGTCTTACTCTGTTGCCCAGGCTGGAGTGCAGTTGCGCGATCCTGGCTCACTGCAACCTCTGCCTCCTGAGTTCAAGCCATTCTCCTGCCTCAGGTTCCCGAGTAGCTGGGATCACAGGCATTTGCCACCACGCTCAGCTAATTTGTGTGTTTTCAGTAGAGACAGGGTTTGGCCATGTTGGCCAGGCTGGTCTTGAACTCCTTACCTCAGGTGATCCACCCGCCTCGGCCTCCCAAAGTGCTGGGATTACACGCATAAGCCACCGCACCTGGCCCATTGTCTCTTAATAAAATACTCTAGGCATCTTATGATGTCAGTTTATGGCTTTCCATTATTTATCCCAAGAGCTATAATTCTAGCCATAAGGCATACTGTTTGTTATATGGATATATCAGAATTTACTTAACCAATTCCCTGTTGGCAGACATTGTGGTCATTCCCAATTATTTGCTACTACAAATAAAGCTGCAGGGGATATCCTTATTCATTTATTATGTACCTTTGTTTGAGTGTTTCTACAGACTTAATTTCTTGAACAAAAGTTGGCAGGTCGAAGGGCATGCATATATTAAATTTAAATTTTAATAAGTGTTGTCAATTTGTCCTCCAAAACGGTTGAACCAGTTTGCTTTCCTACCAAGACAGGCTGGCAGTAAGGACTGGTGGTAGCACCACGGCCTGCTGTCCACACCCATAACACATGAGCTGGGGGAGGAAGGCTGCAGAACTGGACAGCAGGATGCCAAGGAGTTTACCAATAGGGCACTCCTGGACTGAGCCTTGGACAGCTTGGTACAGACCTGCTTCTTCTGTATACTGAATGAGTCAGATGAGAGGTGGGGGTCGATGCTAATAAAATTTTCCAGAACTCTTGAGATGCAGTGTTTGAGTGAAACATCAGGCCATCAGGAAGAAATGGCCACTTGTGCACTGCTTCAGGGTTCTTATGTCTTGGGTTGCTAGGCTTCCTGGGGTATGAGTCCACCTGTCGATGCTTTCTGGCTGGAAGAGTGGATACTTCCAGGACTGGCAGCACCTTGAAGATCATCTAATTTGACCCCTGTTTGTTTTACCAAAAAGCAAAAAGGTTGTTTCTGAGAAGTGAAGTGACTTGTCCAAGATCATACAACTGGCTCAGTGGCATTGGTTGGGTCTCTCCCTGGGGGCTCTTGTCTCCTGCCCAGAGTGATTTCTTCACCATATCCTGTTAGAGACAAAGGGCCCTTTCACATCTGACCCTGAGGTGGAGGGGAGGGGATGGGGATTCCTGGCGTAGGAAGTGACTAGAGTGAAAGTAAGGGGGAAGGAAATGAACATTTATTGAGCATCCGCTATAGAGGGTTCTTTCATATGTGTTGTGTCATTTAATCCTAACAACTTGGGAGCACTGGGGAAAGGAAGCAGCTGTCTGTAGTCTCCAGTGCTTGGCTGATGTGGCTGGTTAGACCCGTTAAATACTACAGAGCAGTTATAATTTCTTGACTACGAATGTGACATAGACTCAAAGAGGCACTGGGCCTTAGAGAGAGCACCAGAGAGATGAAGGGATGTGTTTGAGGTCATATGGTCAGAGGAAGGGCAAAGATGGCTTTAGACATGAGGTTTCCTGCTGCTTTGCATGCTGTTTCTGCCATAGCCACCATGTCTGTTGTTTTACGGCCCATGCCTTACCACATTTCTCAGGAGCTGGGTGTTAATTTTAGACCACAACCTTAGAGAAGACAGGGCACTGTCCTGGGATGAGCTTTATGCAGTTTTCAGCACACTACAACCTAATTAACCTTATTGGAGATGATAACCAGACATAATCTGGCTTCATTTACAAGGACAGTACCTGCCCTAGATTTTCCCATTAGCATCATCTTGAAGTGTCAACTCCACAGAGAGACCTTTCCTGACCACATGCTCTAAAGGAGACTCTTTCCCTCATTGCTTGCTATTCCCCGCCCTTTTTTTTTCCCTTTGAGACAGAGTCTCACTCCATCACACAGGCTGGAGTGTAGTGGCACGATCTTGGCTCACTGCAAACTCCGCCTCTCAGGTTCAAGCAATTTTCCTGCCTTAGCCTCCCAGGTAGCTGGGATTACAGGCGTGCACCACTATGCCCAGCTAATTTTTGTAGTTTTAGTAAAGACAGGGTTTTGCCATGTTGGCCAGGGTGGTCTTGAACTCCTGACCTCAGGTGATCTGCCCGCCTCGACCTCCCAAAGTGCTGAGATTACAGTGTGAGCCACCATGCCCGGCCTATCCTGCTTTATTTTCTTACAGCATGAAGGGTCAATGAAAGGATATGGCCAGTGGTCAAGACATTTGAACTTTGTCTACAGGGAATCCACTTGGTCAGACAAAAATCCTTCCTGTCTTTTCCTTGTGAACAGAAGTTCTCTGAAAAGGAATTGGGAGGAAAGACTTTATTCCAATGAACAGTTTGCAAACTGGGGAAACTCAGTTGTTGGTGTCAGAATTGGGAGTTTATAATGTAAGTTCCTGCCCAGGTTCCTGATGAGGTCCACTTATGCAAATGAACAATTCCAACTTGCTTAGTTCTGTTTGGTTGAAACAACTGAGGCCTGACTGGTCAAGGCAGCAGAGCCCTGACTGGTTATTTTAGGTTAGCTCTGGGGGTTCCAAAGTTGAACAGAGGTGTTGATTTTCAGGGAACTCGGAGTAGGTTGTGACCTCTAGTCAGCAAATGGCAGCTTTGCTCTATTTAAAATTTAGGCCCACTTAGCCACTCCGGATCTATCTTGAAGGACTGGCTCTTTCAGGTTCACATTTGTTCACACCCTCAGGCCCTATGAACCATCCATCAGCAAGTCTTTAGATGGAACGTATCTAGAGTCTGACCACATCATTGACTCCGCTACCATCCAAATCTGCTGCCATCTGTTGCCTGGATTATTTTAGTACATTTCTAATTGAATAATAAGTCTCTTTCCTTTTTGCTTCCCTTCTTTCTGTCTTCCACTCAGCAGTCAGGATGATCTTTTTTCGCTCACCTCTGCTCAGATTCCTCAGTGGCTTCCCACTATGTGGAGAAAGAAGCCACACTGTCTACCATGGCCTATAGCTTCCTAGTGTTCTGGTCCCTAACTCCTCTAAGCTCCTCTGTGCTTCTCTCTTCCTCCTTTCTCTCTCTGCCTGCTATTTCTTTAACAGGCTGATGTCCATCCAGATCTTGTCTTGGATTCTTACTGGAATGTCTGTGCCTTAGATCTTCCCATGATTCACTCTTTAACGTCATTTGAAATGTCAGCTTCATAGAGAGACCTTCTCTCTATGCTCTAAAGGAGAGTCCTTCCCCTCATTGCTTGCTATTCCTTTATCCTGCTTTATTTTCTTACAGCATTTGCCACTGTTAGAAATTGTGCATTTTTGTTGTGTATTTTTTGTTATCATCTTTCTTACTAAAATGTAAGCTTCACGAGAGCAGGGACTCTGTTTAGTTAATCGGTGTGTCTCCAGTGCCTAGGAGAGTGCCTGGCACAGGTAGATGCTCAATGAGCATTTGTCGAGTAAATGAATGAATGAATCAATGACTACTGACACCACTGATATATACAGGTAGAAAACTGTACAGCTAAAGTAACTGCTTTTCAAACCTTATCCATACGTGGATTAAATGCACCAAAAATTTCATTTCATGCTGGCTTTTTTCAATCATGCAAAGTATTTCATGGCAATGTTCTTCAAAATCATGCCATATAAATGATGGAGATGCAAATCCATTTTGTATTAGTTTCTTAGGGCTGTTGTAACAAAGCACCACAAACTGGGTGGCATAAAACAACAGAAATTCATTCTTGTTGGAAGCTAAAAATCTGAAATTAAGGTGTCAGCAGGCCCGTGGTCCCTCTGAGACTCTGGGTAGAATCATTCCTCCTTCCTAGCTTCTGGTGTTGGCTGGTAATCTTTAATGTCCCTTAGTTTCTGGCTGCATCACTTCAATCTCTGCCTCACGTGGTATTCTCTCTCTGTGTCTCTGTCTTCATGTGGTGTTTTTCTCTTCTCATAAGGACATCAGTCATGTTGGATTAGGGCCCACCCTAATGATATGAATTGGTTACATCTGCAAAGACCTGATTTCTCTGTAAGGTCATGGTCATGGGCACTGGGGTAAGGACTTCAACATATCTTTTTTGGGGACATAAGCCAACTTATAACACGTTTTAATATTGGTGGAGGCAAATTATACACAAATATTTTCCAATGTTAAATACCATATTTAACTGGCTCTGATATACTTAAAAACAGTTTTAAATCTCTGAAATCAGGATATATACTATATCCACAGTGTTAGATTTGATGAAATATGGTTGCCTGGATTCCCTACAGCTTACTGGAGCTTTTTGCTCAGAGCACAGAGGTGTGCGTTACCTTAAACTCCACCTCTTTGTCTCCTCCTTCTTTGAGTTACTTAGCTGATGCTACATTTAAGGAAGGAACAAAATTAAAATAAACTTTCTTGGCCACTTGCTCTAGAGAAACCACTTGTGCCTATGTAGGACAGTAAGCATGAGATGTTTTGTTTTTTTATGAGTCACACGACCAGGTGACTACAATGAGGCACCATGTGAGTCACCCACTGTCCCCATGGACCTAATTGGGTAGTGACCAGTCAAAGGTCAGTGGCAGGGCTGGGGACCCAGATTAGAATTCCTTTCTGGCAGAGTGATAGATGTCCATAGTGTTTGCAGATCATCCTCCCTTCTCGATAAACACCTCTCACTCTGACTTAGCCCTCTCCTGTAGTCCCCTGTCCTCATTAGGGTGGCCTGTTCCTACAGTCCAACATCCTGTCTCATTGGACAACATGTCCTCAAAATAGTCCCCATTGACACATTATGACTTCCACTGGATCCAATTCCCTCCCTTGTTTCCTTTGTTCCTTCATTTTTCCCACCCTTTGTCTCACTTCTGGTTCTGTGATTCAAGCTGATATACCAAACCACAACCTTCTACTTCTACTTTCCAGGCAAACTTCTTGGCTGGTCTTGATTGGATTAAAATTTTTATTTTCAAAAAACTTTTTTGAGGCAGGGTCTCACTTTGTTGCCCAGGCTGGAGTGCAGTGGCACGATCACAGCTCGCTGCAGCCTCAACTTCCCAGGCCCAGCTGATTTTCCTGCCTCAGCCCCTGAGTAGCTGGGACTGCTGGTGCATGCTACCATGCCCAGCTAATTTTAAAAAAAATTTTCATAGAGATGGGGGTCTCACTATGTTGCCCAGACTAGTCGCCAACTCCTAGGTTCAAGCAGTCCTCCTGCTTTGGCCTCCCAGAATGCTGGGATTACAGGCATAAGCCTGGATTTTCGAAGACTAATATTCCTAACCCCATTTAGAAGCCACATCTAACAAACATTTTACCCTGGTGTGATACTTTCTGGCTGCACACTCCCACCACTCCTTCTGCTCAGGGCATACTAAACTTCATGTCTAGTATCCCCTAGAATGATGTCATCAAGGAAAAAAAAGTATTCACCTGCCCTAAACAACCTGAGACTCAGGATAAAAACAACAATAAAACCAATATAAATTATAGCAGCAGCAGCAGCAGCAGCATTTATTGAGTACTTTCTGTGTTCCAGCTGTTGTGCTAGAGTTTTACAGGGTTTGGTTTATTTCATCCTTACAACCACCCTGTGAAGACTGGGGTCAATCCACCTTGTCCCCGGCTCTGGCTAACCTGTCAGAGGAAAGGGGTGGTAGGAGGTACGAGTTGTTTGTTCTTTAAGTGACATTATGGTGAAGATTCCCACTTTAGCAGGACTGAGTCTGGGCCCCAGAGAATGAGCAGGAACATAGGCTTTATGAATGACTTGAAATAGAGGCCCAAACTTCTTCCACATGTTCAGGAGGGAGTAGTGGGCTCAGAGCAACAACTCATTGAATCAGCATGGGCCCAGTGCAGAGACTTCTGATGAGTCAGTCACTTTTAACCACTGAATTCCAGGGAACTGTCTGGGTAGCAGGACTTGGTTGGGGGTAATATGGGGGGTTCATTGGTTCTCATGAAATCAATCTGTGATTCATTAAAAAGAGTGGATAAAGGGACTGGGTAACCACGACTCTCCAGGCATGACTTCCTAAAGAACAAATCCTGGCACCTCATTTTATCCTCTGGGGTCAGAGACCACTGGTTCACTGGGAGGGACCTGCTGTTATTTATTTTGTATCTTGCAGAGCTTCCTATTGTGGCTCATAGAGACTCATAGGGAAATCAAGGACTCATAGGGAAATGCTAATTTGAGAATAAATGGATGGTTAATAGATAGACTGGGAAAAGTCCTAAAAAGTAATCTGACAGTGTCTGTATTAGTTCATTTTCATGCTGCTAATAAAAACATACCCAAGATTTGGTCATTTATAAAGGAAAGAGGTTTAATTGACTCACAGTTCAAGATGGCTGGGGAGGCCTCAGGAAACTTACAATCATGGTGCAAGGTGAAGCAAACACGTCTTTCTTCACATGGTGGCAGGAAGGATAAGTGCCAAGTAAAAGGGAGAAAAGCCCCTTATAAAACCATAAGATCTCATGAGAACTCACTCACTATTATGAGAACAGCAGCATGGAGGTAACTGCCCCCATGATTCAATTACCTCCCATCAGGTCCCTCCCACAACACCTGGGGATTATGGGAACTACAATTCAAGAGGAGATCGGGGGGGTGGGGCAGGGGCCACACTGCCAAACCATATCATTTCACCCCTAGCGCCTCCCAGATCTCATGTCCTCACATTTCAAAACACAATCATGACTTCCCAACAGTTCCCCCAAATCTTAACTCATTCCAGAATCAACCCGAATGTCCAAGTCCAAAGTCTCATCTGAGACAGGGCAAGTCCCTTCTGCCTATGAGACTGTGAAACTGAAAGCAAATTAGTTACTTCCTAGATACAATGGGAGTATAGGCATTGGGTAAATACAGCCATTCCAAATGGGAGAAATTGGCCAAAAAAAAGGGGCTACTGGCCCCATGCAAGTCTGAAATCCAGCAGGACAGTCAAATTGTAAAGCTGCAAAACGATCTCCTTTGACTCCATGTCTCACACCAAAGTCATATTGATGCCAGAGGTGGGCTCCCATGGCCTTGGGCAGCTCCACCCTTGTGGTTTTGCAGGGTACAGCCTCTCTACCAGCAACTGTCATGGGCTGGTGTTGAATGTCTGCAGCTTTTCCAGGCACATGGTGCAGGCTGTCAATGGATCTACCATTCTGGTCAGGAGGATGGTGGTCCTCTTCTCACAGCTCCACTAGGCAGTGCCCAAGGAGGGGGGCTCTATGTGGGGGCCTCGACCCATATTTCCCTTGTGCACTCCCCTAGCAGAGGCTCTCCATGAGGGCCTTGCCCTGTAGCAAACTTCTGCCTGGACATCCAGGGGTTTCCACATCCTCCGAAATCTAGGCAGAGATTCCTAAACATCAATTCTTGACTTCTGTGCACCTGCAGGCTCAACACTACATGGAAGCTGCCAAGGCTTGGGTCTTGCATCCTCTGAAACCATGGCCCAAGCTCTAAATTGGTCACTTTTAGCCATGGCTAGAGTGGCTGGGATGCAGGTCACCAAGTCCCTAGGCTGCACATAGCAGGGAGACCCTGGGCCTGGCCCAGGAAACCATTTTTTCCTCCTAGGCCTCTGGGCCTGTGATGAGAAGTGCTGCCATGAAGGTCTCTGACATGCCCTGGAGACATTTTCCCCATTGTCTTGGTAATTAACATTCAGCTCCTAGTTACTTATTTCTGTGGCTGACTTGAATTTCTCCACAGAAAATGGGTTTTTCTTTTCGATCACATTATCAGCCTGCAAATTTTCCAAACCTTTATGCTCTGCTTCCCCTTGAATGCTTTGCTGCTTAGAAATTTCTTCTGACAGACACCCTAAATCATCTCTCTCACGTTCAATATTCCACAGATCTCTAGGTCAGGGGCAGAATGCTGCCAGTCTCTTTGCTAAAGCATAGCAAACATGACCTTTACTCCAGTTCCCAATAAGTTCCTCATCTCCTCTGAGACCACCTCAGTGTGGACTTCATTGTCCATATCACTATCAGCATTTTGGTCAAAGTCATTCAACAAGTCTCTAGGAAGTTCCAAACTTTACCACATCTTCCTGTATTCTGAGCCCTCCAAGTTTCTAGGAAGCTCCAAACTTTCCCACATTTTCCTGTCTTCTTCTGAGCCCTCCAAACTGTTTCAATTTCTGCCTGTAACTCAGTTCCAAAGTCACTTTCACATTTTTGGTATCCTTACAGCAGCACTCCATTCTACCATTACCAATGTACTGTAATAGTCTGTTCTCACACTGCTAATAAAGATATATCCAAGACCAGGTAATTTATAAAAGAAAGAGGTTTAGTTGACTCACAGTTGAACATGACTGAGAAGGCCTCAGGAAACTTACAATCATGGTGGAAGGGGAAGCAAACACATCCTTCTTCACATGGTGGCAGGATGGAGAAGTGCTGAGCAAAAGGGGGAAAAGCCTTTTATTAAACCGTCAGATCTTGTGAGAACTTTCTATTAGAAGAACAGCAACATGTGGGTAACCATCCCCGTGATTCTGTTACCTCCCACTGGGTCCCTTTCATGACATGTAGAGATTATGGGTACTGCAATTCAGATGAGTTTTGGGTGGAGACACAGCCAAACCATATCAGTGCCCATACCTCCCATGGTCCTCTTCCCTCTTCTAACATTTCTTGATGTCCCTTGTGCTTCTCTCTCTTGTGAATATCAATGGCATTTATGTCCAGAATTACCCCTTTGCATGCCAATTCCCATGGAAACTCCAGAAAGGGAGGGAGATACCTAAAATAGTTCAGGCTGTGCTCCTCTCAGAAGTCTTCTGATAGGGGAAAAAGAGAGGCTATGTCCACATCTGCCTGGGAAGACAGCAATCAATCAAAGGAATGCTGAAATGAATTAGTGAATAGATTCAAAATTGGTTAATATTCTACAAGGCAATAAACCTTAACCTGTGGGGGATAACCTTTTCTATCAGACAGAAATCATTGGTATTGTTGTTGGATAAGAATAATATACATTGTTCTCTAATGAGATCACTTGGACTCAGGAAGGGGAACATCACACACCGGGGCCTATCATGGGAAGGGGGGAGGGGGGAGGAATTGCATTGGGAGTTATACCTGATGTAAATGATGAGTTGATGGGTGCTGACGAGTGGATGGGTGCAGCACGCCAACATGGCACAAGTATACATATGTAACAAACCTGCACGTTATGCACATGTACCCTAGAACTTAAAGTATAAAAAAAAAAAAAAAGAATATACTGGAAATGAGAGAGATGGATACTTGTAAAAAAAATATATATATACACATTGTTCTCTTATCTAAATAATTTACCTTGTACACCATAGTATGATTATGATTAGATTAAAATGTTATGTTAGCCAGTTCTAGCAGCTATAACAAAATGCCATAAACTGGGTGGCTTAAACAGCAAACACTTATTTGTTTATTTATTTTGAGACGGAGTCTCGCTCTTGTCACCCAGGTGGAGTGCAGTGGCGTGATCTCGGCTCACTGCAATCTCTGCTTCCTGGGTTCAAGTGATTCTCCTGCCCCTCCCAAGTAGCCTCCCAAGTAGCTGGGATTACAGGCGCCCACCCCAGTGCCCGGCTAATTTTTTGTATTTTTAATAGAGACGGGGTTTCACCATGTCGGTCAGGCTGGTCTTGAATTCCTGACCTCAGGTGATCTACGTGCCTCGGCCTCCCAAAGTGCTGGGATTACAGGCGTGAGCCACCTCACCTGGGCTATTTTTTCTTTTTTTTAGACGGAGTCTCACTCTCGCCCAGGCTGGAGTGCAGTGGTGCTATCTCGGCTCACTGTGAGCTCTGCCTCCTGGGTTCACACAATTCTCCTGCCTCAGCCTCCCGAGTAGCTGGGACTACAGGCGCCCGCCACCATGCCCAGCTAATTTTTTGTATTTTAATAGAGATGGGGTTTCACCGTGTTAGCCAGGATGGTCTTGATCTCCTGACCTCGTGATCTGCCCGCCTTGGCCTCCCGAAGTGCTGGGATTACAGGCGTGAGCCACTGCGCCCGGCCTATTTTTTTTTTTTTTAATTAAAGAATAATATACAATGTTCTCATCACGACTCATTTCCTTTTTTTTTTTTTTTGAGACAGAATCTCGCACTATTGCCTGGGGTTGGAGTGCAGCAGTGATCATTTCCATTTTTATGGTTTTCGATAGGTCAATATCTACTCTTACAGTATTGTAAAATATCCTGATTAATAGAAGCCAAACAATAGGTAAATACTCTTAGAAAATCAGATAATCCCTAAGCATGGTGGGTCAGCTAGTCAACGCTTTGCATTACATTGAAAGGACATTTGTATTTTCTTTGCCTGTTTCCAAATTTTATATTTTCTTTCTTTCTTTCTTTCTTTCTTTCTTTCTTTCTTTCTTTCTTTCTTTCTTTCTTTCTTTCTTTCTTTCTTTCTTTCTCTTTCTTTCTTTCTTTCTTTCTTTCTTTCTTTCTTTCTTTCTCTTTCTTTCTTTCTTTCTTTCTTTCTTTCTTTCTTTCTTTCTTTCTTTCTTTCTTTCTTTCTTTTTCTTTCTTTCTTTCTTCTTTCTTTTCTTTCCTTCTCTCTCTCTCTCTCTCTTTCTTTCCTCTCTTTCTCTCTTTCTTTCTTTCTTTTTTCTGAGATGGAGTCTCACTCTGTCACCCAGGCTGGAGTGCAGTGGCATGATCTCACCTAACTTCAGCCTCTGCCTCCCTGGTTCAAGTGATTCTCCTGCCTCAGCTTTCTGAGTAGCTGGGATTACAGGCACACACCACCATGCCCAGCTAATTTTTGTACTTTTTAGCAGAGACGAGGTTTCACCATGTTGGCCAGCTGGTCTCAAACTCCTGAACTCAAGTGATCTGCCTGCCTCGTCCTCCCAAAGTGCTGGAATTACAGGCATGAGCCATCACGCCCGGCCATAATTTTTCTTTACAATATTGTGTGTGTGTTTGTGTGTATACACTCATTTTCTGAGTATGTTTTTGTCCAGGCATTGGGAAGGAGGGAATTCAGTCATACTGTAATAAAATGAATGGAGACCGCTAAATAAGAAGTTTTGGGGACACTGGGAAAACATCTCAATGGTCAGGCTGATTTCTCCAAAATACGTTTGCTGGTCTTACCAGCTAGGTGCAAAGAGGTCCCTTTGGAAAACTGCATGAAGGAGCTGTCAGGGTAACTGGGTCATGGGGAGGAACAGATCCCTCACATTCTGCTGCTTATATTGGAAAAAACCTCCCTAAGGCACTGCAGGAGGCAGGGTTCACCTGGGGGAGCAGGAATGCTGAGCTAGGCAATTAGAGAGGACGGTGGCTTCTGTCTAAGCAGATGCCTGGGTTTGGCTTCCTGGCTGAGCTTCTCAAGGTGGTTTTGGTTTTCCTGGTTGTTCCTGCTCGTCCTCCTAGCCTTTGCTGTGTCCTTTGACAGTATGAGGACTGTTCACATTTGAAGCACCTTATAGTGTACCAAGTGCTTCCCTTACCTCACTGAATTTTTGTACAAATCCTGTGAGACAGATATTGTCATCCCATAGAGGCTAGTTGAGTTGCCCAAGGTCATGAAGTAGTTAGTAGAAGAACATTCAAAATTCAAGCACAAACCTTCCAACTCTAAAATTCCATGTTCTTTCAGTGTATATCGGTCAGCCTTTTCTAACATTTCTGCACTTCCTCCTAGAGCATTTTATGGTTGAATTCCAAGATATATGCATTGAGAAGCTTGAGAAGATTTCACGTTTGCTTTTCTTTTGCCAGCCAGTGGGAGACTGCCACCGAAGTCACCCTGCCCTCCACGGCCCCACTGTATTTAGGCTGTGTGTTAATGTCAGTACATCTGGGCCTTGGATCCCCTGTGTAGTGGCTGTGAATATCACTAGAATGACTGAAGAGGGAATACATTGCCATTTTTCTGGGCCTCAGAGATATTTTCATTTGCACAATGTAGGTGTCAAACAAGTTGTTAATTAAAGCCTTTCTATCAGTTACCATCTGAGACTTGGGTCCATGGCTGAGCCTTGCCCTATCACTTGTTACCACTGTGGCCTCATCAGTTGAGAGTGGTGATGAGTTTCTCCTGATTTTCCTCCTCCTCCTTCTTCCTTACCAATAATCTGTATTTGGTAGATGTCTGTGTCATGGTTAGGGTGTGTTTGTGTGCACCTGAGAGCTGTAAACCTGGACATTGGGAAAGTTGGGAAGGATGGGGCAGGTAAGTACCTTCACTGAGCCAAATCTGGTGCTAATGCCTTTGTCTGTCTGTTGCAGGGCCCAACATCTGTACCACACGAGGTGTGAGCTCCTGCCAGCAGTGCCTGGCTGTGAGCCCCATGTGTGCCTGGTGCTCTGATGAGGTAAGGAGCAGATACCAGACCTTGTTTCTTCTCCAGACTAAGCTGCTTTTGTGCACAAACAGACCCATGAAGTTATCACCTCCCTCTTGAATACATGTACCCCTTGTCCCTTCTAAGCAAAACTTTGATGAATTTTTCCCATTGATGGATGGTGAGGAGCTGTCATGGGGATGTTGCTAGGAATACTATCCCGAGTCTACCATACAGCCCCTTGCCCCTGCCAGTTTGGCTGGACCTCCTGTCCTCTCTGTAACTATTGCTGCCCTTTCTCACACTTTGCTTGCTTTTTTCCCTAAGAAAAATAGTTTATTTTTAATTTTTTGGTAGAGACAGGGTCTCACTATGTTGCCCAGGCTGGTCTCGAACTCCTAGACTCAAGAGATCCTCCCACCTTGGCTTCCCAGTGTGCTGGGATTTCATGTGTGAGCCACCATGCCCAGCCCATTGCTTGCATTTCTTGGGGTGGAATATCCCAGGGAAGCAGGTGTCAGGTCTCAAAAGGAGAGGCAGCAAGGGGTATAGGTACAGATGGGTTTGGGAGGGGTGCTGGCTTACTTCTTTTTCCTAGAGGTTAAAAAAGGCAAATAGAAGAGGAATCTTGTGCTTGTGTGTGTGGATGTTTAGTCAGAAGATCCTTTCTCTTCCCTTTTTGACGATTGGGCCTCATGGCTTTACATTTTTCTTTCTCTCCTTCTTTCCTTCCTTCCTTCTCACAGGTGTTGAGGAAAGGAGCCGGGCCCACTTGGTGAGGACGGAAGGGGGACAGGAAAGGGTTAGTTGTGTCTAGGCAGAGGGTTTGTTGTGTCTGGGGCCCTAGGGAATGAGTGTGTCTGAGGGAATGGCTGTGTTTGTGGCTGGGATGGAAATTTGGAGCTGGCAAAAGCTGATGGGGTGGGGGTGGGAGATGAATGTGGTTGGGGAGATTCGGTGATTATAGAGTCTGAGGCTGAGTCACTGGCACGGCCAGCAGGTGGTTACCTGAGTTCCTGGCCTGGCTGCGGCTCAGCTACCTGAGGCGTCCTCTCTGTCCCACAGCGAGTCCCAGCCCTGTCCAGTTTTATGACCACTCCAATCCAGCCCCTCAGTCTCTCTGCTTCTTTTCCAGATCCACTGAGTTTCCTAAAAAGGCAACCTCCCTGGCCGGCTGTGGGGAGGGGCGGGAGCTGGGAGGCTGTGTTTATCACCGGCCAGGAGGGCTGCCAGAGCAGCAGAGGCCAGCTCCGCACGTTGCTTTGGCCTCTTTGCCGTTCAGCATGGGAACTGCTTCCAGAGGCAGCTGCCCAACATCTGGGCCACACTGACTTCATTTAGCAAATGAAACCTTCCCTGGGGCTAGGGAAGGGGAGTAAGGGGGAATGGATGAGTCCTTCTCCTCCACCCCCGCAGGTTCTCCTCCCCTCTGGGCTAAGCTGGCTGCTCAGTGTGATGTAGCCTGCTCCCTCCTCATTTGCTATGTCCTCCTTCTTCCCATCGTGATATTACTAAAGCTTCTTTTACCAGGAAGTTGCAATTCTGCAACTGAATGCTGGAAGAAGGGAGAGCTGAATGGGGAGGGGGCCTTGGGTAGCCCAAAGCCTTCAGGAACAGAGGAACATCAGGACAGAAGCCCTAGTGTCACTCAAAGGGTGCTTCCACCTTTTCCTCCTTCCCTCCTTTCCAACCCAAAGCAAGAGAAAATGCAGGCATCTCTGGCCCAGAGAAGCTGGGGAAAAAGAAAACTTACTTGGAGGGTCTGTCCTGCTCCCTATCCCCTGTTTTTCATCCCTCTTGATCTGCATAGGGACTAGCCATGCAGCTGAGGTGGGCTGAGGCCCGAACAGACAAAGCCCTTAGGTCACGTAACCAGATTTCAAAGATGCAAATGTAGAATATTTATGGGTGACTGTTGTGCTCCTTGTCCCCTGGCAGGCCTGGGGAGGGCAGAGGGAAAGGTGCAGGGTAGATCAGAGCATGACGTAGGACCAGCCAAGAATGAGGGGTGCAGTCAGCCAGGAAATGCGCGCAGCTAGGACCAAAGAAAACAAATGGAGGGAGGTAGAAAGTCCAGTAAGATATTCCCTGGGAGAATGGCATATAAACATGAAAGGAGGCGGGGCCGAGGTTAGTGAAGGACTACAACTATCCCTGAGCAAGAGGGAGGAGGGAGAGAAGGAAGGGTGGGACAGAATGTGGCGACCAGGGAGGGATGGAAGGTGGGAATCCTGGACTGTAACCTGAACATAAAAGCTATTTTGTTCCTGAGAGGAGCAGGGCTTCCCCTGGATAGGCTAAGTTTAACTGCTGAAAATGCTTTGGACATTGATTTCAAAAAACCAAAGGTGAACTGTCTGGTTCATTTTGTAGGTAATTTGTCAGATAATCAAACCCTGGAGAGCCCTCTGTTCTTCTTCCTCCCCTGAGTTGGCTGTTCCAGGCAAGCTGGCAGTGCCTGGAAAAACAACTGGTTGGGCTCGGCTTTCCCCTTGGTCCTAGACGACTGGAGCTCTTGGGTGTGTATAGTGAGAGCTTGGCTGGGTAAGAGGAAAACATAGCCAACATGGATGAGCATGGAGTTTTGGGCCCATGTGCATAGGGTGTGTTCTTGGAGGGTTGGATACTGACACGAGTTGGGGTGGTGTGCTCTCTCTGGAGCCGGCTTCAACTCGTGGTCTTAGTCTCAGCAGTGCCATGCTGGAGTCTAGAACCTCCCAAACGCATTTGGTATTGAGAATTGCCTGGGGTGCTTGTTAAAAATAAAGGTTCCCAGGATGGACCCTGGGTTTATTACATCAGAATGGGTTGTTATGATAGCAAGTTTGACAAACATTGCTAATTGAAGGGCCACCGGGGTTGGGGTCAAGGTGGATGGAGGTGGAGTTAAGGTTGCCAGATAAATACAGAACATCCAGCCTGGTGCCTGTAGTCCCAGCCACTCAGGAGGCTGGGGTGGGAGGATTCTCTGAGCCTACGATTTTGAGGCTGTAGTGCACCATGATCATGTCTGTTTATAGACACTGCACTCTAGGCTGGGTAACATAGGGAGATCCTGTCTCTAAAAAATGAATCTAAAATACAGAACATCCATTTAAATTTGAATGAAACAAAAAATAACTTTTAGTATAAGTATGTCCCAAATATTTGCTAAATTTGGCAACCCTACAGTGGAGGGATATACTAGGAATTCTTATATAAGCCTGAGTACACCCTGGAAGATGGGCCAGCTTCCCACTTAGCCTGATAACCAAGGGTGACAGAGGAAGAAGGGGTTTGAGTCTAGCAAAGTAGAGGAAGACTCTAATAGGATTTCCTTCTCATTTTCTTCTCTGCAACTGCAGGACAAGATATAGGCCATGATTTACATTTCTTTGTAATCACAAACATAATTTTATTCTGACTTGTCTTCTTTCTATTTATTTTTAATCTGGAGGATAAATGTTCATCTTGAGAGTTTTGCTCCAACTTATCATTATAAAAGGAAGTATAATACTAAGAGTGCTCGTCTCCTTGTAAACAATGAAATGCGAATACCAACAACTATAAACAAAAATGCTTCATGTTCCTCCCCTCCTCCTTTCTGCCCTCTTTATTCTTTTCTCTTTACATGTTCAAGTGATTTCTTGTCCTCACCAGATGAGTTAATCAAGACAACAATGGATGGGAGTTGTTTTGGTGGCGCTTGGGGGTAAAAAATGTACTGGGGCATATCGACTCTCACTGTCCAAGAAAACAGTATGAAATAATAGTAGTTAACTGTAAAAAAGAGTTACCTGCTGGGTGCAGTGTCTCATTCCTGTAATCCCAGCACTTTGGGAGGCCAAGGTGGGCGGATCACTTGAGGTCAGGAGTTTGAAACCAGCCTGACCAACATGGTGAAACCCCGTCTCTACTAAAAATACAAAATTAGCTGGGCGTGGTGGCGTGTGCCCGTAATCCCAGCTACTAGGGAGGCTGAGGCAGGAGAATCGCTTGAACCTGGGAGGTGGAGGTTGCAGTGAGCCGAGATCGCGCCATTGCACTACTCCAGCCTGGACAACAAGAGTGAAACTCCATCTCAAAAAAAAAAAAAAAAAAAAAAAAGAGTCACCTTATATTTGCATTTATTTGTTTATACTATATCCTAAAGCAGGGACCCCAATTCCCGGTCCATGGCCTATTAGGAACCAGGCCGCACAGCAGGAGGTCAACAGCAAGGGAGTGCGCATTACCGCCTGAGCTCCGCCTTCTGTCAGATCTGCGGTGGCATTAGATTCTCATAGGAGCTCAAACCCTACTGTGAACTGCGCATGGGAGGGATCTAGGTGGTTCACTCCTTATGAGAATCAAACTAATGCCTGATGATCTGGGGTGGAACAGTTTCATTCTGAAACCATCCCCACCTCCCTGTCCATGGAAAAATTGTCTTCCATGAAACCAGTCCCTGGTGTCAAAAAGTTGGGGACCTCTGTCCTAATGGATTTCAGTATAGTTAACTTATATTGAGATTTTTCTATTTTGAAAGCATTTCACATTCACAGTCTTCTTTTACTTCCGGACCAACCCTGTGAAATAGGCAGGATAATGACAACTATTCATGTTGTACTTTCCCAGTTTCCAAAATGGAATTAATGGAGAATGGTACTAAGAGCATGTGTCACCCTCCCAGGAGAGGGAGGTAATTCAGCCAGCTTGCAGGGTGCTGGCTGGAACCTCCCACCTCTGTGCTCAGGCCCTTCCCCTGGGTCTTGGCTATTTTTGCCCTTTTTGTGTAACATCCGGTTTCCCTGGGAACTGGAACTTTAATATCCACTCCTCCCCCTTCTAGCTTTCTGCCTGCATAACCTGGTGATATTCCTTCTACCTTCTCAGCCTGGGTTACCAAGAAAGGGAATGTTGCCCAAGTATGTTGAGGTCACTGCCTTGGTGCTCTTCTGGAACAGGGCTCTCGTGGAGAACTTGGCTGACGAGCAGGCCTGTTATATTCCTGACCTCTGATGTCAGCAACCACAGAGGGAGGGAGGGAGGCAGTTTTGTTTTTCAGTGTTTAATTTTTCTAAGGAAACTCATAACAAACCATTAGGACTGTCAGCACATCTTAGCGCTTCAAACCCTCTTCTCATTAGGACGGCCACATTAGAAAATAGGAGTCAGGAAACTCCCGTCTAATGCATTCTCTTGCTCTGCTGATGGAGCCTGAAGATGCATGATGGCCTTGCTGCTCTCATCCCGTTTGCTGGGCTCCCATCCCTGCTGTCTTTTTCAGCATCTATCTTGGTCCTGGAAAGGATCCGCTCCTCACTGCATTCTGATTTCTCCACTGCCTTTTTGGGAAGGTTTTCTCCCTGGGGCTTTGTGGGCAGCTGGAATCAGAGATAAGATTGGGACGTTTTTTGAGCAAGAAAAAGACTGCTTCCGAGGAGGAAGGGGTAGGAGAGGTGGGCAGGGACAACAGGAGGAGTCTGGGCACAAAACCTGAAGTGCCCAAGCTCTCCCCATGTCATTCCATCCTCAGCCACAACTGGGTGCAGGGGAGATTTTCATCTTCCTCAGAGTTGTGGAAGGTCTATGATGTCCCTGTTGGAGTATTTGCCACCAGGAAGGTTAAGTCTCATTCAGTGATTTCCATTGCTGAGGCCAGCTCCCTGCCTGCACACCTGTGAAGCTGAGAGAGAAAGAAAGAAAGAAGCTGCTGGCTTCCAGAAACTCTACTTACTTCTTGCCTGGGCCAGGGTAGTCCTCATGCTGTTGGTGTTGCTCATGTCCCCATCCACGTGGGGAAGGCTTCAGCCCATGAAAGGGGGATCGGACTGGAGAGGGAGAGAGACTTTAAGCATTGGGAAGGGTTTTGGGTTACAGGGTTTTTTGTTTTTGTTTTGAGATGGGGTCTTACACTGTCACCTAGACTGGGGTGCAGTGGTGTGATCTTGGCTCACTGCAACCTCCGCCTCCCTGGCTCAAGTGATCCTCCCACTTCAGCCGCCTGAGTAGCTGAGATTCCAGGTGTGCACTACCATGCCCAGATGATCTTTGTATTTTTAGTAGAGACGGGGTTTCGCCCTGTGGCCCGGGGTGGTCCGGAACTCCTGAGCTCAAGTGATCCACCCGTGTCGGCCTCCCACAGCGCTGGGATTACAGGCATGAGTCACCGCACCCGGCTGGTTACAGGGCTTTTGAGTATGAATGGCTCCTTGTGGCCCAGTCCCTCTCCAGGCATTATGACTGCCAGGTTGTTTGAGGGGGCTGAGGAGGCAGATGTCATCCATCCTTCTCCATCCCTCGTACATGCCCATCTTGCATCCTGTTCTCTACCTGGGGCACTCTCTGTTGTGGCTCCTCCTAGGACCATTCCTTCCACACTTCTGTGCCTTGACTCTCACTCTATACGGAATGTAATGAAGCTTATTTTATGAGGATAATTACAGTCAGACAATCTAGCTGGCCTCTCAGTTCTGCCACTTCCTAGTTCTGCAACTTTGAGCAAATTCCTTAACTTCTCCAAGCCTCAGATTCCTTACCTGTAAGATTGGGTTCCTCATTTGTGAAGTCTCTAAACCTTAGGTTTCTCCCTTATAAAATAATAATAGTTCCGGCATCATGGAACTGTCAGGCAGGCAGATGGCAATAATCCATGTAAAGTGCTCACCACAGTGCGTGACATACAGTAAGTGCTCAATAAATGTCAACACTAATTGTTCTGGGATATTGGTGTGGGTTATCCAGCAGACATTTGGAAGTGCTTTTGGGGGATGTGGGTCGGGGTGGAGCTGGGGGAGCCTGAAGGCCTAGACGTTGTGAAATAGGTCCAGGGAGGGGTTTTCCAGCTTGCTGGCTGGTCCCCTCAACCTGGCAAGGAGCCCTCATAGACATGCACCCACACAGTGTTGACTAAATTGGCTGAATGTCAGAGCCGGAAGGGACTGAAAACACCATGTCATCTAACTACCTTGTTGAACAGGTGAGGACACAAAATGATATATCTGAGGTCACGTGACTAGTCACTGGCAGGCCTAGGATTGATCCTGTTTCCTGATTTTCAGTGTTTTTTCCAGTGTGGCCCCCACTCAATACTCAGGTGTAAGCACACAGAGCCCCAGGGGCCTGTGGGTTTTTGGAAGGGTACTCAATTTGTTCTTTGTCCAGGGTGAAGGAGGAAGCTGAAGTGATAGGATGGGCTCTGGTTAGGAGCCTGGCATCATGGTATTTTCCCATGTTCCCAAGTTTGTGGAGTTTATTCATAATTAACTTATCCAGGAAGTACTTGTCAAGCATCTCATAGTAATAGCTCACATTTGCTGAGCACTTCCTCTGTGCCAGGCGCTGTCCTATGCATTTTATGTAGATTGTCTTATTTAGCCTGTGTGACATGCCTATGAGGGAGGTGCCATAATTACTATTATTTTAAGTAACTTTTATTGTGGGAAAATAACATAGAATTTACCATCTTAACCATTTATTTGTTTTGTTTTGTGAGATCAAGTCTTGCTCTGTCGCCCAGGCTGGAGTGGAGTAGCATGATCTCGGCTTACTGCAACCTCCACCTCCCAGGTTCAAACGATTCTCCTGCCTCAGTCTCCCCAGTAGCTGGGACTACAGGTGCACGCTACCACACCTGGCTAATTTTTGTATTTTCAGTAGAGACGGGGTTTCACTAGGTTGGCCAGGCTGGTTTCGAACTCCTGACCTGAGGTGATCCGCCCACCTTGGCCTCCCAAAGTGCTGGGATTACAGGCATAAGCAACTGGGCCTGGCCCATCTTAACCATTTTTAAGCGTACAGTTCAGTGGCATGAAATACATTCATAATGTCATAAAACCCATCACCACTATCTATCTCCTTAACTCTTTTCATCTTATAAAACTGAAACTCTATACCCATTAAACAGTAATTCTCTATTCCTCCCAGTCGCTGGAAACTGCTATTCTACTTTTTGACTCTATGATTTTGATTACTCTTAAGCACTGAAGGAGGGACTGTTATTATGTTCATGTTACAGCTAAGGAAACTAGGCTTGGAGGAATTAGGTGACTTGCATTAGTAAGCAGTTGTAAGTGCAATGCTGAAATTTACTCCTGTGCTCTTAGCCCTGACTCTCTCCTGCCTCCTTACACTGCCTTTCCCTATCATGTTTGTGGTAAGTCCTAGATTGGATGCTGGGAATTGAGAGGGGCCAAGACACACATAGTCCCTGACTTCATGGATCTCATAGCCTAGCCCATGTCGAACACAGTAGCTTCCAAACTGTTTTGATTCTGACCTACAGAAAGAAACACATTGTACTGGGTATAGTTATTTATTATATGTGTTATTCCTCACTCTCCAACAATATGAGAGTTTCACAAAACAACACTTTGACTATTTGTACACTTTGATATTTTCTATTCTATTCTATTGTATTTTATTTAACAAAATGATGGTTGATACCTGCTAAATTGATTTTGGGACCCATAAGTGTGTTACATTCCACAGTTAAAAAAATGCTGGTCTACCAGGCATCTTACTGGACAGGCTCTCTTTCTAGCTACAACTCCATGAATAGACCTTTCTGATATCTCAATTTCTCTTTCCTTTTTCCTTTTTTTTTTTTTTTTTTTTGGTAGAGCCAGGGTCTAGCTATGTTGTCCAGGCTGGTCTTGAACTCTTGGCCTCAAGCAGTCCTCATGCCTTGGCCTCCCAAAGTATCAATTTCCCCTTTCTGTACAGCGTCCTAAGGGATTATCCCAGGAAAGTCCAAACCAATTTGTTTATGATCCAAGTATGAGGTAAACTCTTAGCTATTGGGAAGTGGTAGGGCCTGCAAGAGGCAGAGAGTCACCATAGCTCTGATTGCTGGACTTCTCTTTGGTCTCCTGTCTTATAGGCCCTGCCTCTGGGCTCACCTCGCTGTGACCTGAAGGAGAATCTGCTGAAGGATAACTGTGCCCCGGAATCCATCGAGTTCCCAGTCAGTGAGGCCCGAGTACTAGAGGACAGGCCCCTCAGCGACAAAGGCTCTGGAGACAGCTCCCAGGTCACTCAAGTCAGTCCCCAGAGGATTGCACTCCGGCTCCGGCCAGGTAGGGATGGGACCTTTTGCAAGGAGAGACCTGAGACAGGTGGGCATAGAGCACAAGTTGGAGGTCTGAGGAGGAAGTCTTGGGGAAGTAGCTCAGAATGGAAATGGGGTGGGAAGACAAGGATGTGGGGGGAGGTGTAGGCAAGAGAATGGAAGAAAATAAGAGACGTTAGGACTTGAGTCAAAAGATCTGAGTTGAATCTTGACTGTATCATATATTAGCTATTTGACCTTGGACAAGTTACTTAACCCTTCTGACAAAGTAGGTGCTCAAAAAACATTTGTTTCTTCTTTACCCAAGTGCCTGTTTTACCTCGCTTCGAGCTTTGTGTTGAGGTGCAAACGAGATATAGAATAAGAAAGCAACTTGTAAGCCCTCCTTTCACAGGGGATTGGGACAGGGGAATGGGGGCAGCAGGCACAATAGGTACACAAGACCTTTAGAGGGAGGAAAGGTTAGGCTAAGAGACAGAAATTTTGAAGCATTGATTTTGACTTTCCAACTAAGTCAAGAAGGATTTACCTACTATCAAGGCATGTGTTGGATGCAATGGGATTCAGAGAAGGGTAGGGTGCAATTTCTGTCTTTTACAGAGTCTGAAGTGTAGTAACTATCAAAACCTCTGTGACTCACAGTGATAGACCCTTGGAACTCACAGGATTGGAAATCCCCTGGGGATTTAGAGAAAGTGGAAAATTTTAGAATGGAAAAGAAGATGTTAAAAATAGGCGGGTCAAGAGATTAGAAGAGTAATAGAATTGCAAAGGAAGAGGAAAAGGGACCGGGGCTTTCTGGTTTGCTTTGATCATGCAATTTCTTAGTCCCAACTGTATCCAAATCTGCTTATTCAATCTTGGAAGGAGAAGAAGATAAAAACTAACGTCTTTCTGCCTTCCAGATGATTCGAAGAATTTCTCCATCCAAGTGCGGCAGGTGGAGGATTACCCTGTGGACATCTACTACTTGATGGACCTGTCTTACTCCATGAAGGACGATCTGTGGAGCATCCAGAACCTGGGTACCAAGCTGGCCACCCAGATGCGAAAGCTCACCAGTAACCTGCGGATTGGCTTCGGGGCATTTGTGGACAAGCCTGTGTCACCATACATGTATATCTCCCCACCAGAGGCCCTCGAAAACCCCTGCTATGAGTAAGTCCCTCCTCCAGATGCCAGGACAGCATCTTTTGCCCCAGGAAGGTCCAAGTCCTGGTTTCTATTTCTAGCTCTAGGGTCACTTTGTTGGCTGTCTTCTGGCCAAACTATAGCTCCTCTCTACCTTGGTCTCCCTGTCTGGCAAATGGGCTAGCTTGTGGATCTGGAGGGTTGTGTCAGTAGAACCTAAGGCTGTTTGGAGAACCTAGAAAGAAAATTCATCAGCTTCTTAGTCTTGGTAACAAATAAATAGGAGGCAGGAGAGAATGGAAGGGAGATGAGGTCGAAAGTAGAAAGAAACTTATGAATAAGTAAACTGAGAAATTGTGATTACAGAAGGATTGATTCCATTGTTGGTTTCATTGTCTTCATCAAGGCTGTGCATCCTGCAGGGTACAAACAGAAGCAATGAAGTGCTAAGGAATATAAAAGAGTGGAAATGACATTTGTTGAACACTTTTATAGTCTGTAAATGGATAACTTGTGCCTCTGTTTGAAACTTTGGCTTAAAACTTAATGGCTTACTTATTCAATCGGTGGAGACTGTGCAAATCCATGTATTAGAATAACTTACAATGCTGGTTGCTGAGCCTGAAAAGGTGTGATTTTACTTTTTAGTTTTCAAAGTTATGGCCAGGTGGGGTGGCTCACTTCTGTAATCTCAGCACTTTGGGAGACCAAGGTGGGAGGATCACTTGAGCCTAGGAGTTTGAGTTCAGCCTAGGCAACATAGTGAGACCCCCATCTCTACAAAAATTACAAAAAATTAGCATGTGTGATGGCGCATGCCTGCAGTCCCAGGGACTATAGGGAGGCTGAGGTGTGAGGACTGACTGAGCTTGGGAGGTTGAGGCTGCAGTGAGCCATGATTTTGCCACTGCACACCAACCTGGGCAATGGAGCACAACTGTCTCTAAAAAAAAAAAAAAATGTTTTGAAGTTATATGATGTGTCATTCAACCTTCTGTCTGGGTTGTAAGGTTCCCAGGCAAGACATCAGCTATTAATTAAACACACTATTTTGGCTGGGGGCGGAAATGCACCTATCTTGCATGATCTATCAATTTATTGATGGTTCAGGGACCTTAACTTACTGATGGACTTGTGCTTTATTGTTACTTTAGAAAAGTGTTAAGTATAAGGTGATAGTATCAGCAACTCAAGCCTCACTCTGGTCTAGGTGCTTTGTGTATATGAACTTACTTAAGTCTCACAACTCTTATGGGATATGTGCTATCATGGCCCCACTTTCACAGGCTGACTTGAGAGGCTTGCCGAAGGTGCCATGACTAGTAAAGAGGGCAGCTGGGATCTAAGCTCAGGGAGTCTTGTTTCCAGCTCAATCTCTTATCCTCTAGGCTAGCTGGATGGGGGTAAGGTTGATGGGGAGCCTCAGGTAATTTGAGGATTTTGGAGTCTGAACTGTCTGGGTAACTGTGGTTGTATGGAACTGGCCTGGGCATACCACTATCTATATTTGTCCCCTCTCTTTCCTCCCAATTCTCATGCTGCCTTTTCCATCAAGGTGTCTGCTTAAATTATCTCCCATCCTTTCCCAGTATGAAGACCACCTGCTTGCCCATGTTTGGCTACAAACACGTGCTGTCGCTAACTGACCAGGTGACCCGCTTCAATGAGGAAGTGAAGAAGCAGAGTGTGTCACGGAACCGAGATGCCCCAGAGGGTGGCTTTGATGCCATCATGCAGGCTACAGTCTGTGATGTGAGTTTGGAGGACTTAGAGTGCCAGGTGTGGTTGGCATAGATCAAAATGGGGAAGGAGGTGACTGAACTCTGGGGATTTCTGGTGTAAAATGAGATGAGAACTAAGCAGAGCTTCCTGCAGTTGTGAGTAGTAAGTTGCTCCTGATATTTAGCCTTGGCTTAGATCCACTCCCTGGCCTGAGCTGACATTTCTTTGAACCTCAGTGGTCTCAGATGTTCCCAGGGGAGAGCATCTTCCCACCTTCAGAGTTACTTCAGAGTTAAAGCTGGGTTAACCTAACCTCAGCAAAGTAGGCAGATGTTCAGATGAGATTTCTTCTAGCCCAGATCAGCTCTGTGGATGCCCATCAGTTTCTAGATGGGCACTGTGACTGTCATTAGAAGAGTTAAGAGGATCTCATTCAGCTGCTTGAACTAATCAGTTATGAGACTGTTTTCTGAAGAGAATGAAACCCCTGAACTGGAAAGCTTCAGCTTCGGTTCCAAGGACTGGGACTGAGACCCTTCTTTAAAACAAGCTGTCCAGCCCTTTAGCCAGGGAGCGCCTTGGGTCTCTGTTCTCTACCTGTGACATGGCTGAATTTGTTCTGTCGCCTCTGCCTTTGTTTTTTTGTTTTCTTTTAACAGGAAAAGATTGGCTGGAGGAATGATGCATCGCACTTGCTGGTGTTTACCACTGATGCCAAGACTCATATAGCACTGGACGGAAGGCTGGCAGGCATTGTCCAGCCCAATGATGGGCAGTGTCATGTTGGTAGTGACAATCATTACTCTGCCTCCACTACCATGGTGAGATCTCTGGCACCACCTATGGTTTCTATTCATGATGGTGAGGGGTGCCCTAGCCCAGGCAGAGTCTGTGTGAATATGAAAATGGCAGCCCCTCCTTCTGGGCAGGGTGCAGGGCTTGGTTTCAGCTTGCCCCTATCCCTTACCAACTGGACACCGTCATCCAGCGTACAACCTACATAACCATTAGAGATATCCCTGATTGTGGTGTTATCACTGCCTTTACTGTCAGCAGCATAGCAACAGCATCATGGGATCCAGAATGGACCCAAAGGATTTTTACAACCCAAATGGAAAGCAGGTCTTCCTTTCCACTTTGATTAGCCCTTTCTTGGAATACCATACTAACTTGTGGTTATTGGAAGAAGATAGAGGAAAAAAAGAGAACGATTGGCCAGGCATGTGATGGCTCATGCCTGTAATCTCGGCACTTTGGGAGGCTGGGGTGGAAGGATCACTTGAGTCAAGGAGTTTGAAACCAGCTTGGGAAATATAGTGAGACCCTGTCTCTGCAAAAAATGCAAAAATTCACTGAGTGTGGTGGCTTGTGCCTGTGGTCCCAGCTACTTGTGGGGCTGAGGCAGAAAGATCTCTTGAGCCCAGTAGTCTGAGGCTGCAGTGAGCTGTGATCTTGCCACCACACTCCCGCCTGAATTGCAGAGCAAGAACCACCACTGCTTTTTTTTTGTTTTATTTTGATACAGAGTCTTGCTGTGTTGCCCAGCTGGGGCGCAGTAGTGCAATCTTGGCTCACTGTAGCCTTCACCACCTCAGTCTCCTGAGTAGCTGGGACCACAGGCATGAACTACCATGCCCGGCTAATTTTTGAAAACAGGGTCTTGCTAGGTTGCCCAGGCTGGTCTCGAACTCCTTGGCTTAAGCAGTCTGCCCCCCTAAGCCTCCCAAAGTGCTGGGATTACAGGCGTGAGCCATTGCTCCTAGTGGGGACCCCTTCTCAGAGAGAGAGAGAGAGAGAAAGAGAGAAAGAGGGGAAAGATCATCAAAGACATGGTGAACAGGTCCTACGAGGAAAGATTAAAAGGCCAGAGTCATTCAGCTTGAAAGAAAGAAGGCTAAAGGATGATTTAGCTTATACATGAGAACACGTCTTATAAGTTGTTTTATATCACCACAGAAGGTTAAACAAGAGCAAAATATTTAAATTGAATCAGGAGAAATTACTATAAACCATAAGAGAAATGTGCTGTAATGCTCTAGGTATCTGGGGCAGGTGTGAACTCTTCATCTCCTAAGGACAATATAGCAACTTCCTTATCTAGGTGGCTTAAAGGTATACCTGTGTAAAGGCAGGAGACTGAGCTGAGGATCTAATGAGCTCCCTGCAAGGTCTAGGATCCCATGGACATGTTCACAATTCACCACCCCACCCACACAGTGTCCTGGAGTTCCTTGGTGTCAGCCATATCCAAGTCAAGCACTACCAGGCAATGAGTCAGCAACCTTTGACACCTAATCTATGCAAGGCACTGGGCCAGGGGCTGAGGGAGGTAACAAGACTATGTATGGTTCTATCCTTACAGAGTTTTTGGTCTAGTTGAGGAGAAAGGATATATATATATTTACAATAACACAAGATGCATGATTAGTGCTAAATGGGTGTGGCAAAGCCAAAGTGGGCTATACGTATCCACGGGAGGAAAGCTCATCATGAGCTGGGATGGCCAAGGAAGTCTCCTGAAGGAGGTGGGGCCTAAGCTGGGCCCTAAGAAAGGAGGAGGATTACCAACAAGAAGGCAACTCCAGGTGGGAGACAGTGGACCAGATCACTGCTGAGTGGAAGAGGGAGAGAGGTGAGTAATATTTGGAAAGAAAGACTGAGACCACACGGTGGAGGATCATGAGGGCCAGGCCAAGGCATCGGTCAGTAGTTCCAAAACAGAGGCCTAACCCAGTGCCTTGTGCAGGGAAGCAGCTCCATTGTATTAGTGCATTAAATTCAAGCAGGAAGAAAGAGGTGCTTAGTTTTGACACCACTGGCCTGCACCTCTTTGTCTATCCCTGGAGTTCACAAGTAGACTTCTGTGCTACTTACCCTTCTTGTCTCACTGTACCCCCCGCCCCCCACTCTTTTTTTAGTTTTAGAGACAGAGTCTTGCTCTGCTGCCTGGGCTGGAGTGCAGTGGTGCAGTCATAGCTCACTGTAACCTCCAACTCCTGGGCTGAAGCGATCCTCCTGCCTCAGCTTACCCAGTAGCTAGGACTGTAGGCACTTACCACCACATCTGGCAAATTAAATTTTTTTTTTTTTTTGTAGAGATGGGGCCTTGCTATGTTGCCCAGGCTCTTGTCTCACTTTCAGCATGAAGTGAAAAGGTTTAAGCACCACAACTCTCTGAGCCACAGCCCAAGCAAGATAAGTTCTAAGGTTTAGACCCTAGGGATGTACATGGCACTTCATTAACTTCTACATCCTTCATTTTTCTAGGATTATCCCTCTTTGGGGCTGATGACTGAGAAGCTCTCCCAGAAAAACATCAATTTGATCTTTGCAGTGACTGAAAATGTAGTCAATCTCTATCAGGTGACTGTGCCTTCGGGCTTCCTGGAGTGGGCCCTGTGATGGTGGGAGCCCCAGGTAGCCAGCCTGTGCTAGCGTTGGCCATAGTCCCCAACCAGGAAAGACTCTCCCCTAATCCACTGCCCAGGAGCTAAAGATTGCACTCTGGGCCTTTTTCCTGCAACCTTGAACTTACGAGGTGTGTGCTGGTGTTTGTGGTGATGGAGGGGAGGTGGCAAAGGGTATGAGAGGCTTCCTCTACTTTTGCTCAGGGCTGAAAAACTGCTAGATATATTCCTGGCAGTGACCACTGAAATATCCCATACCTTCCTCCAATCTTCATCTCAGGACTCTCAGTGGGATTTGAGGAGGGCTTTAGGAGACCACCACCTTCCTTCGGTAAGCTCTGGACATCTTTGTCGTCCTTTCTAGAACTATAGTGAGCTCATCCCAGGGACCACAGTCGGGGTTCTGTCCATGGATTCCAGCAATGTCCTCCAGCTCATTGTTGATGCTTATGGGGTAAGTGTCTTGTGCTGGGAATAGTCCTGCGGAGAGTCCACCTCATTTGGCTTACACAGCAGGGCTCAGGTTTGTGAGTCCCAGGTGCCAGTCTACCACACGATCTTACTGCCTTCTCCGTGTGCTCCCAGAGGCCAGGCAGTGGTCTGCTCTAGAAGGGATGCAGCCTTCTGAGAAGGAAGTAGCCCAGAAAGAAAGAAAGAAAGGGGATGGGGATGGGGATGGTGATTAGTTGGAGAAGGAGCAGAGCCCTGGAATTGGGGCAGAGTGAGGGAAAACTGGGCTCCAATAACAGGGAAAAGAGAGAGCTGAGACATGGGGAAGGTGAGGTTGATGAAACATTAGGTAGAAAATGCTGCTTTCCAAGGTGACCAGTACTCCCCTTTCGCAACATCTGTGAGGCGTGCGGGAGGGTGTAGCTGGTACATTTTACCCAGACTCACCTAGACGCAAGTGGAGATGGAAAGAGGGAGCAGGTTCCTGTGCAGGAAACAGAGGAGGAAACAGAGTCCTAGGGGTGCTCCGGCAGCTTCCAGGTCAAACCTTGGCCTCTGGCACTGCTGGGGTAAGTCCAGAGCTACTTGGCAGATTTGGTTTGGGATGGAACTGGCTCTTGCCATTTCCCATTTCCTTTCAGTTCATTTTCTTGTCTTCTTGTGCCCCTTTGTGCTCAGAAAATCCGCTCTAAAGTCGAGCTGGAAGTGCGTGACCTCCCTGAAGAATTGTCTCTATCCTTCAATGCCACCTGCCTCAACAATGAGGTCATCCCTGGCCTCAAGTCTTGTATGGGACTCAAGATTGGAGACACGGTGAGATGGGCTGGGCAGGGCCTTTGTACTGGAGCATCTGTGAGCACCCAACCCCCTTTCTTCTTTTTGTAATGACTAAAAATGGCCCCCTTCCGCCAGAAAAAATATGGGCAGGAAAAATACCTTTCCTGAAAGTCATTTCAAGTTAGATGTAATGGATCCACCAATCTTTTCCTCTGGGGCTTCTGTTGCATAAGCTATTTCTGTTACGTGAACTTAACTCTTAGGAATTTAAAAAACTTACAATTTGGTTACCTTTGTTTGTGTATGCACAGTTGATTGCAAAGGAAAATATTTCTTTACCTTCAGTCCCTCACCAGTCTCCAGCTTTCCCAAGGTAATTAATACCTTTCTTTTGTAAAATGACACAGGAAAGTAAAATCTAAAATGTAAAACGACGACATCATCTATAAATATTTATTGAGCACTGACATTGTGTCAGGCATTGTTCTAGTTGCCGAGAATTTAGCAGCAAATGGAAAAGGCAAGAGTACCTACCCTCATGGAATTTTTGAAGCCAGATGTTCATTTCACCATCCAGTCCCTCCACGACTTTCCTTATCGGTCGTTTCTCCTCTGCTTCTGCCTAAGGGGAGAGGAGTTGGTGGGAGGGGAGGAAGGAGGGGAAGAAAATAGATCTTTGGATGCAGTGATCCTTTCTCTTAATCTATCTATCTTTCAGGCACTTGTGCAAACATCCCATGTTAGAAATATTGTCCTGAAACATGCTTTATTGCATAAACTATAAAATGTGTGGAAATTGAAGTAGATCCTGAGCTTATGGTTGACCACTATGTGGGATTGTGTGGTGCAAAACAGTGCTTTGTGCATCTTGCTGATAATTATAATCAGTCCAGCTTGCTTAGCTGGCCAGAGCAGGGTGTTTATATGATCACAGGTTCTGTTCAGTTTCAGCTGGTCTATTTCACACGTGAAGTAAAAAAACAGCCTTTTATTATTTATTGACTGTAGACCATGTCTCTGCATCCAGCTACATATGTCACAATGATACTATTCCCGTGCTTGTGTTTTTGCTTTGCAGACCTTCACAGAGGTGGAGGTCTGTGGAACCTGTGGAAGGTTTGCTTTGCAGACCTTCCACAAAGCCTGAGGAACTCCATATTGCAAAAGCATAAGACACCCAATTTGGGTATTCCTTGGCAGGGCAGGGAACAACTTTTTTTTCCCTCCAGAGCTGGAGTGTTAACTGGGCCCAACTGTGTCTAAATACAATCTTGCTTTCCATCCAGGTGAGCTTCAGCATTGAGGCCAAGGTGCGAGGCTGCCCCCAGGAGAAGGAGAAGTCCTTTACCATCAAGCCCGTGGGCTTCAAGGACAGCCTGATCGTCCAGGTCACCTTTGATTGCGACTGTGCCTGCCAGGCCCAAGCTGAACCTAATAGCCGTCACTGCAACAATGGCAATGGGACCTTTGAGTGTGGGGTGTGCCGTTGTGGGCCTGGCTGGCTGGGATCCCAGTGTGAGTGCTCAGAGGAGGACTATCGCCCTTCCCAGCAGGACGAGTGCAGCCCCCGGGAGGGTCAGCCCGTCTGCAGCCAGCGGGGCGAGTGTCTCTGTGGTCAATGTGTCTGCCACAGCAGTGACTTTGGCAAGATCACGGGCAAGTACTGCGAGTGTGATGACTTCTCCTGTGTCCGCTACAAGGGGGAGATGTGCTCAGGTGAGGAGAACTGCATGGCCCCCTGTCCTGGAACCCACAACCCCTCATACATTTGCAACCCCTGGAAACATAGGCAAAGGCCTGAGATGGGTCTTTGCAGGCAGAGGTGTAACTCAGTGGTTCCCAATCTTTTTGAGTATAAGGACCAATCCACTTTTCAGGTTAAAAAAAAAAGTTACTGATAGATAGCAATTAAATTTTTACTATTTATAGACTTAGAAAACACATGTCAGAATATGTAGTAAGGTTAGTAATAATTTTACATGAGTTTATCTTTGTATCACAAGAGACCTGGAAAATAGTAGTATATATGCAAGGCATTGGAGCGTGCTTGAACAATGTCTGGAAAATGGTGTAATGCTCTTGTTAATGTTAGCACTATTTTGTTATCACTATTACTACTGTTGGTACTACTGTTATTTTTTGGATTCTAGATCTTTGCTATCCAATATGGTAGCCTTTAGACACATGTGGTTATTTAAATTAGCCAAAATCAAAAAATTAAAAATTCAGTTTTTCAGCTGATCAGTGGCCACATGTAGCTAGTGGCTGCTATATTGGACAGCATAGATCTAGAACATTTCAACGTGACAGAAAGTTCTCTTGGCTAGCACTGCCACAGAGAGTCCCTGCCGACAGATTGGGGATTATGATTTTGAGTCCTTCTACTCAGCAGGGTGCTGAGTTGTCATTCTCATTGCAAAATTCAGTAAAATATTGAGGCCCACTGATAACCTCAAACTAGTTTCTCCTTGCCCCAAGAACCACTCCTGGGGTACTTCTCCCGCTAGAAGTTGAACTAACGTTAATGTAGTCTTTATCTGCAGATATGTTGACAACACTCTCAGAGGGCAAATAGTCTGAGTTGTTCCTGGGGCACTGAGGATGGGTTTTTACTGGGCCATAATCACTGTGGTTTAATCCCTCTTGCGACAGACACTTGCAAGTTGGTTGGGACTGGGTTACGGGTGTATTGTGTGGCCAAACAGAGACATTATAATTGTTTTCTGGGGTGACCCTTGACTCAGATTGGCTTCATTGGCATTGGGTTCTTTTTTTTTTGAGAGAGAGTCTTGCTCTACTGCCAGGCTGGAGTGCAGTGGTGCGATCTCGGCTCACTGCAACCTCTGCCTCCCAGTTCAAGCAATTCTCCTGCCTCAGCCTCCCGAGTAGTTGGGACTATAGACGTGTACCACCACACCCAGCTAATTTTTGTATTTTTAGTAGAGATGAGGTTTCACCACGTTGGCCAGGGTGGTCTCGATTTCTTTACCTCGTGATCCTCCCGCCTGGGCCTCCCAAAGTGCTGGGATTACAGGTGTGAGCCACTGTGCCTGGCCGGCATTGGGGTTCTAATGAGTTGAGCTAATATGCAGATACTCACTTTAATACTGATATTAGCCTTTTAAAAAACTCACTTAGAAAGGTCGATCTGTGTCATTCTAAAGCATGACAGTAACATAAAAATGATTGCTTTTTTATTATCTACAACATTGTTTCCTTTACTTATGCTGATAAAATTTTAGAGAGAGTTTGAGAGGAAGTGTTATCAGAATGATTAGGGGAGAGCAAGAGATCAGATACACATAGATGAAAGCACACAAACAACAACCATTTGAATTAGGGGGTGAGGCAGGAGTTTCACTTCATTTTACTATTTAAAGTATTTACATCTAATTCAAAGTACCAAAGGAAATGGGTAAGTTTGAAGTGGGAGACCCCTGGGAAGAAGGTTGGGGACTGAGGGAGAGAGGGTGATCCTAGGAGAGGAGTATGGCTGGACCACGGGGGCACCCCCAGTCCTCCTCCATGGCCTGATGGTTCCTGGTCTGGTGTGAGGCACTGCGGCAGGATCCCAGCCAGAGCATGTTTCTTTTGGCTGCTGCCCCACTAAAGCCACAAAACAAAGCTGACTGGGTCAGAAGCCCTGGTTCCTGCCTCTCACTAGTGCAGGAACAGCTCCTCCTCAGTGCATTCCAGTCTAATCCATGAGGGAACCAGGGCAGCCATTGCAGCCTCCCTCCACCATGTCTTGCTAGGGTATCAGGTACCCACCCAGCCTCAGGTCTAGACTCTGTGGTGCCATCATCACATCCTCCAGTGACAGATACTCAGGGGCGCAAGTGACTGAGCACCTGCTCTGTGCCATCATTTGGTCCATATAAGTGAACAAAGGGTCATGCATGATCCCTGACCTCTCCAGGCTTACAGCCCTGCTCACCATTGCCTTTCACCAGAGCTTCTGGCTCTATGCTCCATTCTTTGCCACAAGCAGGGGCTCAGGAGGCAGGTGTGCTGTGACTTGGCCATTTCCCTAGCCCCTGGCCTGTAAGCATGGTGGCTGGTTCCCTGGCCCTCCCCCTTGTCCCCTCTCTACTTTGGGCCTGGTCTTCATGGTTGCCCATGATCAACATTCCTGCCTCAAACATCAAGAAGTGCATCATCCTCAAGGGGGTTTTCCACTGGCCACAACCACAGCCACAGATCAGTCAGGTACCCTGTGTGAGCCAGATTCCGTGCTGTTGTGGAGTAGGATAGAGAGGTGTGAATAAGACAGTTAACCAAGGATAATTCCCAACATGAGGTTGAATCTGACAGATCCCGGAAGTGTGGGGTGCTTAGGGAGTGTTATAGGAGTCCACTGGAGCGAGACTGACTGGGGACAGGGGAGGCCTGGGCGGCTTCACGGAGGAGGTGGGATGTCTGACGGATCTCAGAGGAAGGGCAGGCTCAGGACAGAGAGGAGTGGAGCGAGCATCAGCCCAGAAGGCCTAGCTGTGGGTTCGTGTTCCCAATGACCTCAAGCACCTGTTCCTCCCTCCCTCTTCTGGCATCCCTCCCTTTCTCTTCTTCCACTCTTAATTTCTTACTTTACTCCTCTGACTTTCCAATGAACCCAGGCTCAGCCTCCCTTTTGCTGGAGGGGCGCCAGTCCTGTGACATTACCACACTGTGGCTTCCATTTAAGGGCTGACCCTACCAAGGCTCTTGGGGTCAGCATGCTGGCTCTGACCTGTCACTTCCACTCCCAACCTCACTCCCTGGCTGGACCATCTTGTCAAAGATCACTTTGTTTAGCCTCACAAAGGAAACACTATGGGACAAGAGTTTCTGAGGAGGCGGAGGCCTCTGAGTGCTGCCAGGCCCCTGTGGTGTCGGTCTTTCCCATCCAGGAGCGGTGGCCAAATGCGGGGTGTAGTGAAAGGCTGAGGGGAGGGCAGGGGGGCAGCTCTGCTGGTTGGCGCACTCCTCCCCCAGCTGCCGTGAGGTTGGCCGATAGCAGCTCACAGCTGCCCGTTCTGTGGAGAACTGCCCTCGGCTGACAGGAGCTGCCTTGCCCCTAGATGTTGACCAATGACTGATGGACAAGGGGTTACTCTAAGGCTAGACTCTTTGTCTCAGGGTGGGCCTGGCTTTGTGGTACCATTCACGTAGGATCAGGCTGGAGGGCATCTGGCTGAAACCACATTCCTGCCAGCTCTGCCTCTTGCCCTGTCCTGTTTCGCTCCCTCCTCTCTACTTCCTCAGTGAGTCACTTAAATAAGATCCTTATCCAAACTGTATTTCTAGGGAACCTAGCCTCAGGACACAGCCTTTCTGCTTTCCCCACCCTTCTGGCAGCCCAACATCTCTACTTTCCAGATATACTTGGCAGCTGGGGCAGCTTGGGTGATGTTCCCCATCCTTCCTGGGAAGCAGACATTTCTTTCCATGCCCAGCCCATAGTGCAGTGGCATTATCATGGCTCACTGCAGCCTTGAATTCTGGGCTTAAGTGATCCTTCTGCCTTAGCCTCCCAAGTAGCCAGGACTACAGGCTCTTGCCATCATGCCCGGATAATTTTTTAAAAAATTGTAGAGATGGGATCTCGCTATGTTGCCCTGGCTGGTCTTGAACTCCTGGGCTCAACTGATCAACCTGCCTTGGCCTCCCAAAGTGTTGAGATTACAGGCATGAGCCACCACACTTGGCCTTTGAAGGTTTTTGAGTAGGTGAGTGGCATGATCAAGTTGACTGATATTTTAAAACAGTGGTTCTCAACTGGTGGGAAGGAGCTATTTTGTCTCCCAGGGAACATTTGGCAATGCCTGGTGATATTTTTGATTGTTACAACTGGAAAGGTGCTACTGATATCTAGTGGGTGGAGCTCAAGGATGCTGCTAAACATCCTAATGTACAGGACAGTCCTCCACCACAAAAAATTATCTGGTCCCAAATATTGAAAAGTACCAAGGTTGAGAAATCATGTTTTACAAAGAGAATCCTGGCCACAGAGGAATTGACAATCACCTGGAGAAGGGGAGGTGACTTAATTGTCTGGAGACAGGACCAGGCTGAGGACAGGGCATGGAAATGTCTACAATAAGGCCCATTCACCCTTTGCTTAAATAGTTCAGTACATTTGACTCCTAAAATGTTCCCTCCTTGAAATTTCTCATTGAGATCAAGCCCAGTTACTGGACTTTCCATAACTTCTTTCTTACTACTTTGGTCTCTTTTCTTCCTCCACTGGTCAATTTGAAGAATATTCCATTAAAACGGGCTCCATCTTCTACTGGTTAAGGCCATTTTCTCTGTAAGTTGGAGACATCTTCTGGAAAGACCGTATTAGTATAAATAGGGAAAAACATTGCTTATGACACTGCACAGAGGCTAAGCACTTGGGATCTGAAGTCGCAGTGACTTCTGTTTGAGTCCTAACCCTGCCATTTACAAGGCATATGGCCTTGGGAAAGTTACTTAACCTCTCTGACCTCAAAGGGTTGTTATCAGAAATAAAAAGGATAACATACTAAAGAACTTGCGGCCGGGTGCGGTGGACCAGCTGGCTGGGCCTATAATCACAGCTCTTTGGGACGGCAAGGCACATGGATCACCTGAGGTCAGGAGTTCAAGGCCAGGCTGGTCAACATGGTGAGACCCCATCTCTACTAAAAATACAAAAATTAGCCAGGCATGGTGGTGCATGCCTGTAGTCCTAGCTACTTGGGAGGCTGAGGCAGGAGAATCGCTTGAACACGGGAGGTGGAGGTTACAGTGAGTCAAGATGGCGCCACTGCACTCCAGCCTGGGTGACAGTGAGACTCCAAAAAATAAAAAAAATAAAAAAGAACTTGGCATAAGCCCACAAGCCTAGGCAATATAACAAGACTCCCATCTGTACAAAAACAAAAATAATTAGCCAGCTGCGGTGGCACATGCCTGTAGTCCCAGCTACTCAGGAGGCTAAGGTGGGAAGATCACTTGAATCCAGGAGTTTGAAGTTACAGTGAGCAATGATTGCACCACTGCACTGTAGCCTGGGTGATAGGGCGAGACTGTCTCAAAAAAAATAAGCAAATAAATAAAAAGAAAAAGAACTTGGCACAGTGCTTGACACACATTAAATGCCTCCTTGGTTGATTTGGAAAATAGATATACATTCTCTTCTCTAAATGCTTTCCAAGTCTGTTCCACTACACTCCCAGATATGATATGATGAGACTCCCAGATATGATATGATGAGGTCAGATTGAGAAGAGAACCAGGACAAGAAAGAAAAGTTGTGTTGGTAAACTTGAACTGCGCCTGTAGCTTTAAATAATTTAATTAATTAAAAAATGTTTAATTGTGGCAAACATTTCTCCAACTGTTGAGTGTAGAGGCAGGAACCAGGACTAGTCAGCAGGGGCATGGGGGAGGCCATCGGGCTACATGAGGTCATTACTAGCGATTGCCTCTACTGCTGTTCACCTTAGGAAAATCTTTCTTTCATTTAATTTCTCTTATTTTCTGACTTCTTTTCCCTATGGCATTCACGGGATTTGTTTAACTGACTGGCCCTTGGCAGTCTGGGAGGTAGGGGATATTTGTTCTCTCTGCTTACTTGGCTCCGTTGGCCAACTCCATGGGCTCTCAGTGCCGTCCCTCTGCCCCTCGGATGCCCCACCCCATCCACCCATACATTCAGGGTGCTCTGTGTGCACTTTCCCTCTCTGCATGTGGAATAATCCCATGCCCTGGATCTCTCCTTTTCTTCTTTCCTCGTGTTACAATTTTCCTGTCTTGTGCATGCGCCGTCAGAGCCCTGGTGCTCACCCTGCAAGGTGACATCTAGCTGATTTGAGAAACGGCATAATGGAAGTGGTGGCTGCTTTGTTAGTGGGACGGGACCAGCTCTTCCAAACTGGACCCTATGTTGTTGTCTAACCCAACTGGGTGGCCACGATGATGACAATGGTAGGCCTCTTAGATCAGGTAGGAGAGGCGAGCAGCCTTGTGTCAGGTCAAAGGGAGAGAGTTTTGGGTCCTGTGAGGCCTTTTACCAGCATCAGGTCACACCGTCAAGGCTACTGAGTGCCCTGTGTAGGTTCAGGGCTGTGGCTGTGTGCTGTGTCAGCCCTTAGGGCTAGAGAGCTTGCTTCTAGTTCTTAGACTAGAAGGAACTAAGTCTCCTAAGCCTGCTACCCTTTCTCTTGCCTTTCTCAGAAGGCAGAGATATTCAGAAAAGGGCAAGAGAGAGAGCAGAAGGCCCAGGAGACTTAGTTCCTGAGAATCTTTTGCTCTATAGTGACTCCGAGCAAGTCCTACCAATGCCTTGGGACACCTAGAAAACTGAGTTTGTCCCTGCTGGGTAGGACTCCCCCGGGTAGTGAGCCAATTCCCTGCCAACCTGGAGGATCATTATCTGTGTGGTTGGGAGAGCAGGGTGGTTGTGTGCAGCCTGCTGCCATGGGGGCAGAGCTCTCGCCAGCTGGTCCACCTTCCTGGGCTGTGTGTTTTCAGGCCATGGCCAGTGCAGCTGTGGGGACTGCCTGTGTGACTCCGACTGGACCGGCTACTACTGCAACTGCACCACACGTACTGACACCTGCATGTCCAGCAATGGGCTGCTGTGCAGCGGCCGCGGCAAGTGTGAATGTGGCAACTGTGTCTGTATCCAGCCGGGCTCCTATGGGGACACCTGTGAGAAGTGCCCTACCTGCCCAGATGCCTGCACCTTTAAGAAGTGAGTGTGCAGTTTGGAGAGAGCCGGGAGGCTGGGAGGTAGGAGAGGGTCCCCTGACTAGAATCTCCAGCTCTCCAGGTGTGTTTCTTGCTAACCAGAGCCTTAGGGAGAGGAGTCCACTCCAGCCAGATGGCTACCTCTCCTTTTGCCAAAGGCTTTGGGCAAGTTAGAATAGAACCAACTGAAGGGGCCAAATTTGAACGAGCTGGACTTTGATTGGAGAATGTCCTCTCCTAAGGTGACATCCTGACTCCCTCTGAGTTGGGAGGAAGGCTGAACCAGTCTGAAGAACGATCCAGTGCTGATGTTCTGATTCAGTGGGAGATGTGGGGCTGGAATTATGGAGGACACTGTGAAACTACTACAAACCTCCCACGTTAGTGGCCAGAGGAAGCCCTGTCAGCCCAAGTCCATGGCACTGCCATTCTGCTCACCACTTTCAGCAGGGCCAGATTTACGAGCATGCAACCTGTGCAGCTGTGCAGGGCCCTGTGCCTAGAAGGGCCTCATGCTTGTTTTAATGCTCTGCCATCACTGTCTTGACATTCTTAGTAATCTTTGAACAAGGGAGCTGACATTTTCATTTTGCACTGGGCCCCCAAATGACATGATTGGTTCTGACTTTATAGTTCTCAGAAGTGGCATAGGGTTCACCATCCTGGCACAGCCCTGGATGGGACGGGTTTAATGAAGGACCTGGGAGGCTTCTGGCTGCCAGGTGCTGCCTACAGGTGAGGGGGACACTCCCACCCCTGAACTGCACACTTGCCATTCAGGTCCCCAGGATTGTCTTACAGGCGTGTGTGTGTGTGTGTGTGTGTGTGTGTGTGTGTGTGTGTGTGTGTTTTAATGGAGGTGGAGCAGCTTTCTGAATGCATGGAGATCGGAGCTGGACTGGGATACACTTAGGTTTGCACCTTCTTTGCCTTAATCACTGTGTCCTCTCTCCTTCAGAGAATGCGTAGAGTGTAAGAAGTTTGACCGGGGAGCCCTACATGATGAAAATACCTGCAACCGTTACTGCCGCGATGAGATTGAGTCAGTGAAAGAGCTTAGTAAGTTTAGCACATCTTAGAGTTGCACACACCCAGGTTCTAAATGTTTCTAATTCAATCTTAGCACCTCTCCAACTCCCATCTGTAAAATGGAAGCGTGACTCCTACCTCAGGGAATGTTGTGCAGGCCTGATGAACAACAGATTCTTGATTTGAGCTGATGTCTCTGAGAGTCGTCCTCCTCTCTTACTAGTGTGTGCAGCCGTCCACCACTTCTGCTTCCCAGAGCCCACAGACTCAAAAAGAGCCTGCAAAACAAAGGGAGCAAGTGCCTCCCTAAGGAAGGGAAGAGAATGTATCCCATTTTGCAGACGAGAAAACTGAGGCACAGAGCTGGGAAGTGGTTGCCTGTGATAGTCATCATCTTAGTTCAGTAGGCCAGTAAGCGTTTACCAAGTTTACTTAACTAAAATTGTTATGCAGTGCCCAAGATTTTGCTTAAAGCTTTGCAGGTTTGGAGGGAAACCTTCAACCTTATGGATAGGTAACCAAAAGCTTTATCTGAAGTCCTTCTACCTCTCTGGAGCCCCTTTTGAAATAAGACAGAAATACAAACAATAGGGAGAAAAAAAATCTTGCCTGCAATTATTCTTGAAGTATTCTCTGTACTTCATCTTAACTTAAAAGGAGATGATCTTTGCTGCTGTCGTCACATCTGATATAGTTATGTGGGCCAGTGAGGCACTGGGTAGTACTAGAGAGATGGCAATCTCTCCACAGATAGCAATCTCCCATGAAGGCAGAAACACATTTCAGAGAGAGCCACAGTAAGACACAGCCAGCCAGTCAGCTTCCTGGTGGGGGTGTTATGCAAAAGAGTTAGATCTCTGGGCCTTTTGGCTAATATCAGAAGTAGGGCTGGGGTGAGGTTAGTGATTTGGGGATTGAGTTTGAAGAAATAGTTTTTCCTCTGGAAGAGATTAGGCTTGCTATGATTAGTTCAGAGAGGAGAAGTTGCTGAGATGTTGAGTTATTTTTATCATCTAGTCTAGGTGGGTATTACAAGTTAATTGATAAGTAGTTCCCTACCTCCACCTCCCTTCTACCGGTGGTATTATAGTACAGGGAAAAGAGTATGGAAATAAGCATATTAAAATAAATGCTTATTTGTAGGGAATTTTATAGCTTGTAAAAGTTATAAAGTATCTTTCATATACATTATCTTATTCTTCTGTCAATAGCCTAGTGAAGTAGAACTATAGTACTATTATTATCTTCATTTTGAGTCTCAGGAAAGTTAAGTAACTGGCCCAAGCAAGGGAATGGCAAATTAAGTTAAGAACTAGATCCTGAAATTCATACTCTTTTCCCTGTATTATAATACCACTGGTTTTCTGAAGGGTTGTTGAGTTCAAGTCTGCAGGATGTGCTTTTAGACTCCTGTTCTTGTTCTGCTTCATCACTCATTTGCTGTGTGACCTGAGTACATTTGCTTAATTTCATCATGTGTCAGTTTTACTCATCTGGTTTCATCAGTATGGGGCATAGTGCAGCTGGTGGAAGGTAACCTCTAGTATCATTGGCAGTATAACAGGCTTTAGAATTACAAGAGATGAAGTCTACAAAACATGGTGGGAGTCAGAGAAGAGAGGATAGCTCTGGGGAGGTACACCAGATCAGAAACATAAATGGAAGAAATAGAACAGCTGCATAAGCAAACTATTAAGAATCACTAAGCAAGCAGAGAAAGGAAAGAGAGGGAAGAGTACACCTACTATATGTTAGGCACTGTTTGTGCTGTTTAGTTCACTGACCTTGTGAAGTTGGGGTATCATTTTCTTTTTATAGATGAAGAAAGACTTGATGAGGTCAGGTGACTGACCCAAGATCACAAAACAGGTAGGGAGTGAAGCCAGGATTTGAATTAAATTGTGTAATACTGTTACATCATGTCCCTTTCAGAGGAAGGATTAGTAACCAAAAAGGGCCTGTGCAGTACAAAATACATCAGTGAGGGTCAGTGAGTGGCAACTGCCAGACACAATAGCCACTTTGAATCTAGGCATTGTGCACATGAGGCATAGGGTTTCCTGTCACGCACTTTCCCGGAAGTCCTGTGATAGGGGTTTGGAGTAGCTCCACCTTCCAGTAGTTGTCTCACTTTTTGTTCCTCCATTTTCCCTACTCCCAGAGGACACTGGCAAGGATGCAGTGAATTGTACCTATAAGAATGAGGATGACTGTGTCGTCAGATTCCAGTACTATGAAGACTCTAGTGGAAAGTCCATCCTGTATGTGGTAGAAGAGCCAGGTGAGTGAACCCTGAGGGCTCCCGGCCCTGCCCCAGGAGGGAGAGGGAGAACCATGTTAGGCAGGAATCTCTACTCATCTATGCTCTTAAGCAAAACAGGTTAATCCTGCAAGTAATAAGTTAGGGGCCAGGCATGGTGGCTCATGCCTGTAATCCCAGCAGTTTGGAAGGCTGAAGTGGGTGGATCACCTGAGGTTAGAAGTTCAATACCAGCCTGGCCAACATGGTGAAACCCTCTCTCTACTAAAAATACAAAAACATTAGCCGGGCATGGTGGCACATGCCTGTAATTCCGGCTCCTCGGGAGACTGAGGCAGGAGACTCACTTGAACCTGGGAGGCAGAGGTTGCAGTGAGCAGAGATTGCGCTGCTGTACTCCAGCCTGGGCAACATAGTGAGACTCTGTCTCAAACAAACAAACAAACAAACAACAACAACAAAAAAACCAAATGATAAGTTAGGGACCGTCATCTGGATGAAGGGTATTTATAAACACAAATATTACCAAGAAAGTGACTTGTTAATTGAGGAGACAGCAAAATCAGAAAGAGGGTAAGGAGAAGAAGATAGATATGGATCTCATTAATGGACAAAATATATCACTGCATTTTTTTGAGGCAATGATGTCAAGAAATAAAGAATTTAAATTTTAGGACTTTACAGCACATGGCATCTGCACTATTAAAATTGAGATGGTTGCCAAGAGCAACTTGACTGTGCTTCAGAGGAAGACCTGATGGTTAGAGGTATTACCTTTCCAAGTTTACTGCAGGATGGGGTAGGGATGGGTTTGAGACACTAAGGCAAGGTTGCCCTGAACACTGAAAGGACAGTGCCTTCTGGGAGCAGGAGGAATCCATCCCATCATACACAGACCAGCCACAGATTTGTCACCATCCAATGCTGTCTATTGCTTGCTTCCCTTTAACACCTTTATGGCCTTTGTTCTCCTTAAACAATGTATTAAGATGAATTATTAGAAAACACTTTTGAGTATTCACTGCCTGCAGACCCTTTCCTCCACATTAGGAGAACAGACCCCAGAGCCATAGACCCATGTTTCCTATCTTTTTTTTTGAGATAGGGTCTCATTTTGTTGCCCAGGTTGGAGTGCAGTGGTGTGACCTTGGCTTACTGTAGTCTCAACATCTTGGGCTTACACATTCCTCCCATTCCAGCCTCCCTGGGACTACAGGCATACACTACCACACCTGGCTACTTTTTAAGTTTTATTTTTTGTAGAGACAAAGTCTCACTATGTTGCCCTGGCTAATCTCAAACTCTGGGGCTCAAGTGATCACCCCGCCTCAGCCCCGCAAAGTGCTGGGATTACAGGCATGAGCCAATACACAGGGCCAACATTTCCTATGTTGTTGCTCTGGAATTCTAGGCTCTGCCTCCCTGCTTGTCTCCCAACTCCAGTCATTTCCTGTCTTTGAGTAGAATGTTGCAGGTGGGGTCTCAGACAATGGAGGAGATCATTCTCTTTCTCTTCCCCAACTCATGCTCTTGCAGATGCTCTCCTTGAAAGGCTAAGCCACTATAGGGCAGTAAAGACAACACTGCCAAAAGTTTTGGCATTGGCCAAATGGAATTTAACCTCATGGAATGGGCTTTTGAGCTGGGCTCTTATCACCCCCAGATGGGGTTGCCAAATAGAATATACTATGTCCCATGCAATATTTGGTACACACTGATAGTAAAAAATAATCATTTATCTGAAATTCAAATTTGTCTTGGCTTCCTGGTCTTTTCTTTTTTTTTTTTTTGAGACAGAGTATTTCTCTGTTGCCCAGGGTGGAGTACAGTGGCGTGATCTTGGTTCACTGCAATCTCTGCTTCCCGGGTTCAAGCAATTCTGCTGCCTCAGCCTCCCGAGTAGCTGGGATTACAGGCACCCACCAACACCACTAACTTTCGTATTTTTAGTAGAGGCAGGGTTTCACCATGTTGGCCAGGCTGGTCTTGAACTCCTGACTTCAAGTGATCTGGCTGCCTTGGTCGCCCGAAGTGCTGGGATTCCAGGTGTGAGCCACCACACGGGGCCAAGCATCCTGTGTTTTTGTTTGCTGAAACTGCCAACCCTACCCAGATTCCTCTGACCTTGGGTCATTTGCCATTGGTCCCCTGCTGTGGCTGGAAGAGCCCTCCAGAGGTCACCTGATCTTGCCCTCTGCTTCCAGGAAGCCCACCCCAAACTCCTTTCAGGACATATGGTTAACAGATTGTTTTCCTGTAAAGACCTTCTGGCACCCTACCTGTCTTGACCATACTAATGTGCAGAATTAAAGAGATTTTACTTTGATAATTGAAGGTCAGCCCTACCCAAGTCTTCCAAAGAATCCATAATTGTTTTTCCCAGCAGAACTGGGGCCCTTCGTTCCTGGGAACTTGAACACTGGAACCTCACAGCCTCTCTCCAGGCACACATTTGATTATAGACAGGTTGTAATTTGGTGGGTTGGGAGATAGCCAGCTTGGGTTATGGTGGTGGTTGTTTTTGTGTTGTGTGTGGTGAGCATTGGGTATATGTTTGGAGAAGAAGGTGGGAGACAGTGTGGAAAGTGGGTGTGACTTCCTCTCTAGGCTCATTAGTACCCTCATATATAAACACCTGGTTTCATAACACTTGAGGTTACTGGAATAAGATTAGATACCTGACATCTGTGGGAAGCAGAGCTCTGCGGAGTATACTCAGCCTGACCCCCAGAGGGGTGACATGCCTCTGTTTTAGTTGTTGCCTGGGGTTGAACAGGAAGTCAGCTTTCAATAGGGTTATGATTTTAGATGACTAAATATTTTGGGAAAGAACCCAATATATTGTATTGGCTGGCAGGTCCTGGTCTCTAAGAATGCAAAAAATGTCATTAGGTTCACAGCCCTCAGGAATGTAAGTATCTGAACCAGGGTAACAGACACAAATACTTACAGTGGCTAAGGAAGCAAGTAAGTTAGTGAAAACAGCTGGATATAAAAAGATCAGTTACAATGGTAGCTGATATTTACTGAGCACTTACTCTGTGCCAGGCATTGTTCTGAGTTTTTAAGATATATTTAATTTAATTATTCCTCATAACAAGTTTCTTTTAAAGTCAGTGCTATTACTATCTTCATTTTAAAGATGGAGAAACAGGAAACAGACATTCAGAAAGGTTAAGTAATTTTCCAAAGATCATGTGTCAAAGTTAAGCGATAAGTCAGGATTCAAACCCAGGGAGTCTGGCTCTAGCGTCCACAGGAGCACAGACACACCAACAAATCACACTGCCTTCCTCTAGGAGAGAGAAGGGAGAGTGGTGGGGATTCTGGTAAACTAGAAAATACGCATTCCAAGTAAAAGGAGCAGCTCCTCCTCAGCTGTAGCTAGCTGCTGCCCTGCAGGAATATAGGTGTCAGTGTTTCTAAATCTTTGGATTTCCTTCCTTCCCTCCCTTCCTTCCTTCCTTCCTTCCTTCCTTCCTTCCTTCCTTCCTTCCTTCCTTCCTTCCTTCCTTCCTTCCTTCCTTCCTCCCTCCCTCCCTCCCTCCCTCCCTCCCTCCCTCCTTCCTTCTCTTCCTCTCTTTCTCTCTTTCTTTCTTTTGAGATAGGCTCTCCCTCTGTCATCCAGGCTGGAGAGTGGTGGCATGATAATGGCTCACTATGGCCTTGACCTCCCAGGCTCAAATGATCCTCCCACCTTAGCCTCCTGAGTAGCTGGGACTACAGGCATATGCCACGATGCCTGGCTAATTAAAAAAACAATTTTGTAGAGGCAGGGCCTCACTATGTTGCCCAGGCTGATCTTGAACTTCTGGACTCAAGCTATCCTCCTGCCTCGGCCTCCCAAGTGCTGGCATTATAGGCATGAGCCACTGTGCCTGGCCTGGATTTTCTTTTTAAAGAGACTAATATGAAATTTTCGGGGGATAATCTCCTGATTATTCAATACTGCCAATAAAATCAATTTTTAATTTTTAATTTAATTTAATTTTATTTTTTGAGATGGAATTTTGTTCTGTTATCCAGGCTGGAGTGCACTGGTGTGATCTCGGTTCACTGTAACCTCCACCTCCCAGGTTCAAGTGATTCTTGTGCTTCACCATGCCAGGCTAATTTTTGTAGTTTTCATAGAGACGGGGTTTCACCATGTTGGCCAGGCTGGTCTCAAACTCCTGACCTCAGATGCTCTGCCCTCCTTGGCCTCCCAAAGTACTAGGATTACAGGTGTGAGCCACCACACCCAGCTTTTTATTTTTAAATTTTTTTAAAAAACTTTAATTTTAGCTTTAGGGGTACATGTGTGGGTTTGTTCTGTAGATAAATTGTGAGTCATGGGGGTCTGGTGTACCTATTATTTCATCACCCAGGTAATAAGCATAGTGACTCATAGATAGTTTTTTGATTCCCACCCTCCTCCCTGCCTCCACCCTCTAGTAGATCCCAGTGTCTGTTGTTCTCTTCTTTGTGTTTAATTTTTAAAATAAACACTTGGGTGAACCCCCACACAAAGGTGTGGCTGGGTTCCGTCTAGGGGTTACCAGGTCTAGACTTCTGATTTGAGTCACTCAGCACAGATTATTGCTGTCCTAATGATTGTCTCTGTAAAAAAATTAATTTTTGAAAACTGTCCTATTTCCTTCAAGGACCTTAATTACTTTGTCAAGAACACCTTATTCATAGCCAGTTCAAGTGATTCTTGCTTCATTCACAACCACCTGCTCTGTGCTTCTTCCTCACAGAGTGTCCCAAGGGCCCTGACATCCTGGTGGTCCTGCTGTCAGTGATGGGGGCCATTCTGCTCATTGGCCTTGCCACTCTGCTCATCTGGAAGCTCCTCATCACCATCCACGACCGAAAAGAGTTTGCTAAATTTGAGGAAGAACGCGCCAGAGCAAAATGGGACACAGTAAGAGATTGGGCTGGGCTTTTTCTAAAAAGTCATTGGTCTGAGGCCCTTACGTGGAAGCAACAGATGCTTTGGGTGGTCAGGTTCAGCCAGCACGATTGTCTTTCTGTTATCCTCTGTTCTGGAAACGGGGAGAGATGGTCTCACTGTCCCTTTGTCCTTCAGCTTCCTTTAGCCTCTTAGAAATAGTGGCAGGATGTCATTCCACCTCATTCTATTCTTTCTCCTCAATAAAATGGTTACTTCCAGGCTGGGCCTGGTGGCTCGTGCCTGGCGGCTCGTGCCTGTAATCCCAGCACTTTGGGAGGCCATAGTGGGCAGATCACTTGAGCTCAGGAGTTCGAGACCAGCCTGGGCAACATGGTGAAACCCCGTCTCTATTAATAATATAAAAATTAGCCGGATGTGGTGCTATTAATAATATAAAAATTAGCCGGATGTGGTGGTGCACACCTGTAATCCCAGCTATTCGGGAGGCTGAAGCAGGAGAATTGCTTGAACCATTAGGTGGAGGTCGTAGTGAGCGGAGATCGCACCCTTCTCTGGGTTACAGAGCAGGACTCTGTCTCAAAAAAAATAAATAAAATAAAATAAAATAAAAGGTTACTTCCAAATCAGACTTTACTCTTTTATCCTGGTTTATTGTATTTTTAGTAGAGACAGGGTTTCACCATGTTGGCCAGGCTGGTCTCGAACTCCTGACCTCATGATCACTTGCCTCAGCCTCCCAAAGTGCTAGGATTCCAGGCGTGAGCCACCGCGCCTGGCCAAGAATGTGTTTCTTGAAACCACCATTAAGGACTACTAGACCGTATAGGATTTGTTACTTTCTGTTGGAAAATAGTTTGGGAAACCTAGTGAGGGTCTTTTTCCTGATAACATGACAGTTTGTGGATAGTGCTTTCTCTTTCTCTCCTCTTCCCTCCCCTCCTCTCTCCTCCCCTTCCTTTTTCCTTTGCTTCCCTCCCCTTCCCTTCCTCCCCTCCCCTCCTTTTCTTTCCCTTCCCTTCCCTCCTTCCTTCTTTTTTTGAGACAGGGTCTCATTCTGTCATCCATGCTGGAATGCAATGGTGCCATCATGGCTCAGTACAGCTTCAATCTCCTGGGCTCAAGTGATCCCCCCACCTTACCCTCCTGAGTAGCCAGAACTATAGGCACACATCACCACAGCCAGCTAACTTTTGTATTTTTTTCCCTTGTAGAGACAGGGTCTCACTCTGTTACCCAGGCTGGTCTCGAACTCCTGGGCTCAAGTGATCTTCCTACTTTGGCCCCTAAAAGTGCTGGGATTATAGGCATAAACCACCATGCCTGGCCATGGTTAGTGCTTGGCCAGATTAGATGAAAACAAATTAATAATTATTTGAGCAAAAGCTTTCCTCTGTGTTCTGAATTCCACCTGCTACATTTCTGTCCTTGTCCACATCTCCCATCACTGTCACAGGGAATGGAAAATAGGAGAAGTGCAAAAGAGAGGGGGACACGGGGTGAAATAGGAGAAGTTCTATCCCTGAATGCTGTGGGATCACTGAAGAGTGATAGGCTGAATTTAGCTCCTTAGAAATAGTGTCAGGGAACAGGTGTGGTGGCTCACGCCTATAATTCCAGCACTTTGGAAGGCTGAGGCAGGTGGATCGCTTGAGCTCAGGAGTTTGAGACCAGCCTGGGCAACATGACGAAACCCCATCTCTACAAAAAAATGTAAAAAGTAGCCAGACATGGTGGTGTGTGCTTGTAGTCCCAGCTACTTGGGAGGCTGAGGTAGGAGGATATCTTAAGTCAGGGGAGGTGGAAGTTTCAGTAAGCCGAGATTGTGCCACTGCACTCCAGCCTGGGCAACAAAATGAGACCCTGTCTAAAACAATAATAATAATAATAAGAAGAAGAAATGGTGGCAGGATGGCATTCTATCTCATCTCCTCCTGTTATTTCCTATCGATTCCCATGCCAAGAACTAAAGTGGGAGTAAAATGAACATTATTCTGTTTCATCTATGGTGTATTCCAGAGAAGGGTACCTTGGGAAAACTTCTGAGATGAATTTTAAACATTCAGGGTAGGGAAGGACTGAGGAAGTCACTGTAAGATGCTCTTCTGTTTCCTTCACAGGCCAACAACCCACTGTATAAAGAGGCCACGTCTACCTTCACCAATATCACCTACCGGGGCACTTAATGATAAGCAGTCATCCTCAGATCATTATCAGCCTGTGCCACGATTGCAGGAGTCTCTGCCATCATGTTTACAGAGGACAGTATTTGTGGGGAGGGATTTGGGGCTCAGAGTGGGGTGGGTTGGGAGAATGTCAGTATGTGGAAGTGTGGGTCTGTGTGTGTGTGTGTGTGTCTGTGTGTGTGTGTGTGTTGTGTGTGGGAGTGTGTAATTTAAAATTGTGATGTGTCCTGATAAGCCGAGCTCCTTAGCCTTTGTCCCTAGAATGCCTCCTGCAGGGGATTCTTCCTGCTTAGCTTGAGGGTGACTATGGAGCTAAGCAGGTGTTCTTCATTACCTCAGTGAGAAGCCAGCTTTTCTCATCAGGCCATTGTCCCTGAAGAGAAGGGCAGGGCTGAGACCTCTCATTCCAGAGGAAGGGACGCCAAACCTTGGCTCTACCCTGAGTTCATAAGTTTATGGTTCTTGGGCCTGACTCTCAGCAGCTATAGTAGGAACTGCTGTGCTTGGCAGCCCAGGTCATCTGTACCTCTGCCTCCTTTCCCCTCCCTCAGGCTGAAGGAGGAGTCAGGGGGAGCTGAACTATCAGAGCTGCCTGTGCCTTTTGCCATCCCCTCAACCCAGCTATGTTTCTCTAGCAAGGGAAGTCCTTGCAACCTAATTCTTTGACCTGTTGGGAGTGAGGATGTCCGGGCCACTCAGGGTCATTCATGGCCTGGGGGATGTACCAGCATCTCCTAGTTCATAATCACAACCCTTCAGATTTGCCTTATTGGCAGCTCTACTCTGGAGGTTTGTTTAGAAGAAGTGTGTCACCCTTAGGCCAGCACCATCTCTTTACCTCTAATTCCACACCCTCACTGCTGTAGACATTTGCTATGAGCTGGGGATGTCTCTCATGACCAAATGCTTTTCCTCAAAGGGAGAGAGTGCTATTGTAGAGCCAGAGGTCTGGCACCCTTCCGGCCTTCTGTCCCTCGTTCATAGCACCTCCACATACCCAGCCCTGTGCCTTGGTGTGCTGTATCCACCCATGGGGCTGATTGTATTTACCTACTACCTCTTGGCTGCCTTGTGAAGGAATTATTCCCATGAGTTGGCTGGGAATAAGTGCCAGGATGGAATGATGGGTCAGTTGTACCAGCATGTGTGGCCTGTTCTTCTATGGGTTGGACAACCTCATTTTAACTCAGTCTTTAATCTGAGAGGCCACAGTGCAATTTTATTTTATTTTTCTCATGATGAGGTTTTCTTAACCTAAAGGAATATGTATATAAACATGCTTGCGTTATGTTTCTAAATTTATATGATGGCAAAGAAGGACAGCATAGGAAGCCACACAGACTTGGGCAGGGTACAGACACTCCCACTTGGCATCATTCACAGCAAGTCACTGTCCAGTGGCTGTATCTGTGAGGGGCTCTCTCATGATAGAAGGCTATAGGGATAGATGTATGGACACATTGGACCCTTCCTGAGGAGGAGGGACTGTTCTTTTGTCTCAGAAAAGCAGTGGCTCCATTGGTGTTGACATACATCCAACATTAAAAGCCACCCCCAGTCGCCCAAGAGAAAAAGAAAGCCTTATCAACAGTTGTTCCATGAGCAGAAAACAGGAGTTCTGATCTCAGTGTTGCAGCTAAATAATCTTTAACTCTAATTAAGGCAAGTCACTTTCTTCTTCTTAAGGCTGTTTTCTAGTTTGAGAAATGGGTTTTGAGCAGCCAGTCTTGAAGGTCTCTTTCAGTATCAACATTCTAAGATGCTGGGACTTACTGTGGCATCAAATGTGTGGTCAAGATTCTGTGGGATATTGATACTGTGTGTGTTTTCAGTTGGGAGATCTGAGAGACCTGGCTTTGGCAAGAGCAGATGTCATTCCATATCACCTTTCTCAATGAAAGTCTCATTCTATCCTCTCTCCAAACCCCTTTTCCAACATTTGTTAATAGTTATGTCTCTCCTGATGTAGCACTTAAGCTTCATTTAGCTATTATTTCTTTCTTCACTTTGCACACATTTGCATCCACATATTAGGGAAGAGGAATCCATAAGCAGCTGAAATATCTATTCTGTATTCTTGTGTTAACATTGAGAATAAGCCTTGGAATTGGATATGGGGCAATGGCTGAGCCTTGTCTCACCCATGGATTACTCCTTACTGTAGGGAATGGGAATGTGGTAGAGCATAAATAGGGGACGGGGAGGGATAGTCATGGATCCAAGAAGTCTAGAACCTAATTAGCACCTTCAGCTACTAAGACAGAGTCCATGAGAATGTTAATGGGACATTTTCTTTAGATAACATGATTTATATGAAGAAATTGTATCAAAGGGGGGAAGGAAATGTATTTAAAGGGTGAATCAAATCAGGAATCTTGCCTGAGCCACTGGAATGAAGTTCACAGGTCTTGAAGACCAGTACTATTTGTCAATATGTGGGGATAACCTGTAGCTGCATTCATGAGGTAGCAAATAGCAGTTTTGGCCTGTGGGGTGAACAGTTAAACAGTGTCCTGGCATCAGATAACACAGCACAAAGGGATTGTGTCTAGCTCTTTTGGAGAAAATTTATGTCTAGTCTCAGGAGCTGTGGACAATAATGGGAAACTTTGAATATTCCTGACAAGTTGCCGTATTAGGAGTCAGTTCTTCACTTCTCTGATATTCCTAGGTCATCCATGATTTTTTTTTTTTTTTTTTAATTTGAGACAAAGCCTTGCTCTTGTTGCCTAGGCTGGAATGCAATGGTACGATCTCAGCTCACTGCAACCTCTGCCTCTTGGGTTCAAGCGATTCTCCTGCCTCAGCCTCCCCAGTAGCTGGGATTACAGGCACCTGCCACCATGACTGGCTAATTTTTGTAGTTTTAGTAGAGACGGGGTTTCCCCACGTTGGCCAGTCTGGTCTCGAACTCCTAACCTCAGGCGATCTGCCCTCCTCGGCCTCCCAAAGTGCTGGGATTACAGGCATGTGCCACCGTGCCCAGCTGGTCATCCATGATTGTAACGTGTGGGTCTAAAGGCCTCTTTTTCTTTGTTAAGTATTCCTGGTTGAAATTTCTTAAGTGCCTTCCTGACTTCCTAACCTTACCTTCTCTGTTTGGGTTTGTACAACAGTGAATTAAATGTACTTTCCAAAAAGAATTAGCCTAAGGCTGCTCAGTGCTTCCTGTGTTGTTATTTCTGTTTCCTTTGGATGAAAAGAGTAAGTGTCATTGACTCAGAAATGATTATTTTAGAACAAGCATATTTCCAAATGTAACAGAATGATGACTACTATGAGTACTGAAGCTAGTTTCAGAATCCAGAGCTTCTCTTTATATATACTTTTTTTTTTTTTGAGATGGAGTCTGGCTCTGTCACCCAGGCTGGAGTGCAGTGGGCGCGATCTTGGCTCACTGCAACCTCTGCCTCCTGGGCTCAAGAGATTCTCCTGCCTCAGCCTCCCGAGTAGCTGGGATTACAGGTGCCTACCACCATGCCTGGCAAATTTTGTATTTTTATTTATTTGTTTTTGAGATGGAGTCTTGGTCTGTTGCCCAGGCTGGAGGGCAGTAGTGTGATCCCTGCTCACTGCAACATCTGCCTCTGGTGCTCAAGCGAGTCTCCCGCCTAAGCCTCCTGAGTAGCTGGGATTATAGGTGTGCACCACCACATCCGGCTAATGTTTGTATTTTTACTAGAGACGGGGTTTCACCAATTCATCATTGGCCAGGATGGTCACGAATTCCTGACCTCAACTGATCCGCCAGCCTGGGCTTCCCAAAGTGCTGGGATTATAGGTGTGAGCCACCAGGCCCAGCACTCTTTAGACTTAATATTTTTTAAATGAGTAGGTTATTACTGTTCTAACAGTTTGGGTTCTTTTTTTTTTAATTGGGTATTATTTAGGAACTTGTGCAACCTCAAAAGAACAGACTGCCAGTGTAGCCTAGATTTTGTTTGTAGGAAGCATAAATGGATAAAATAATAGCTTAATAGCAAATTATTTACAGGACCATTTAAATGCCTAAATTTTATCTAAGGCAGTGGTTGTCAAAGTGTGGTCCCAAGACCAGCAACATCATTATCAGCTAGAAACTTGTTAGAAATGAAAATTGACAGGCCCCACCCCACAGCTGCCGAATCAGAAAATCTGGGAATGGGGACCCATCATCTGGTTTAAGAAGCCTTCCAGGTGACTCTAATTCATGCTCAAGTTTAAGAACAACTGATTTAAGGAGTCACATATTTAGCCTTCTTGCCTAGAAAAAACTTTATAGTAAGGCAGCTCAGTTACTGTATACAGTTAATAGCAAACCTTGGCTGACATACTCAGAAGATGAAATATCCACCCACACAAAATGAAAATCTACTTTGACCCATTTTCCAGGTTAAATGATCTTGGGCGTCTTGGTTTCACTCATGACCACAAATTCCCATGAAAAACTGAAAGAATAGAATCCTGGGGAAAAACTAACAGGATACTTTTTATGTGTACCAAGACGCAAGCAAGGAAATATTCTTACAGAATTTATTCACAGCTGAGACGGGATCAAAATCTTAATTATTAACATTATCATCCTACAGGATGCTAGAATAATACTTAGAATTTGTTACTTTACTTTTGGCTATTTAAAATTTATTCAGCATCAACAGTGTGGGACTGAAGTACTTTATATAACACTGATAACATAATCTTTGCTTCGAGTCTTTTTTTAAAAATAAATTTATTTATTTATTTATTTATTTATTTATTTATTTATTTATTTTTTCAGACAGGGTCTCATTTTGTTGCCAGAGTGCAGTGGCACCATCATAGCCACTGCAGCCTTGACCTCCCAAGCTCAAGTGATTCTCCTGTCTTGGCCTCCCAAAGTGTTGGGACTACAGGCACATGCCACTATACTCGGCTAATTAAAAACATATTTTTTGTAAAGATGAGGTCTCACTATAGTGCCTGGGCTGGTCTCAAACTCCTGGGCTCAAGCAATCCTTCCACCTTGACCTCCCAAAGTACTGGAATTACAAGCATGAGCTACAGTGCCTGGCCTAAGTCTTAAATTCCTAACATAATGTACATTTTTTGAGCATAATACAATACATGACATCATTAAGAGATTACGTGAACATAGACTGAGACCTTTTATGGTGAAATTTTGTGAGATTCACTATGTTTTATTTATGTCTTGGTAATTGCTGACTAAATGTCTGGATGAAAATAGAGGATCTTATGTAAAATGAGATGAAAAGCTATATGTCAAGCCACATTTGTAATCCTTTAACTCTTGGCTTTGCTAGTCCAAACTCTATGTAACAGAGCCATCTAATGATCACTGGGACCAATTACAAGCAGATTGCCTGGGAATTACTCAATTTTCACAATGATATAATAGAACCATAACGTATGCTCTGCAAATAAGCCATTTAAAAATCATTTCTATTTGGTTTTATAAAACAATATGTTTATGGAAGTATATATTCCTAATTTGTTTTAGTTTGATTAAAACATGCAAGGAGGCAGTCTTAGAAGCTTGTGATTAGGGTTAAGTATATCATTACATAAAAATTAAAAAATCCAGTTAATGTGGCTACCTAAGAATGGTTTGCATGTGAAAAGAAAATGAAGAGGTCAGGAACATGACTGCCTTCCTTGAGGCTGCTAATGTTATAATAAAGCCCCTCCAACACCTTGCATAAAGGAAACACTTTCATTGGCCATATATTTTCTGACACACCAAAAATTGCTCACAGAAAGCACCGTTTAGAAAATTTTGCAGCCTTTAAACAAAATGTCCATTGTAAATTATTCTTTAGCAGTGTCCCCAATAAGAACTTGTGAGGAAAAAGTTTCACAATTGATTTCATTTTAGTATAGTAATTGGATTTTCCAATGACTCATACAGAATTGGCATGATTCTTTGGAGAGATCACAGTGATGATGTGTAACTATCACTTTGGTGGCCAATGGAAATACTTTGTTAAGAAATTGGAAAAAAATGTTGATGGGTGTGTGCTGGACTTTGCTTTTCCTGACCCTTACACTCACCATTGTGACAGAGATTGCTGATTGTGTCCAGTATGTTTTCTCCTTCTCACATAATATTAGAACTTCTGCTGTTTAGTTGGGCACATGGTTGCCCAGAATAAATATTATTCTCTTATTATTAATAAGAAAATTTAGTAAAGTTGCTGGATACAAAGTTAGCATGCAAAAATCTTGTAGCTACATGTGCCATGTCCATCTCATAGACAATGAGATGTAAATGAAAGAGGTGTATGCAACTTCCAATAAATGATGTTTAAGGGAAGGAACATACTTTCCTCCATTTCCTTCATCTTGTAGGCTGGAATGCAGAGTTAATACCTAGAAGTTAAGTAGCTCTCATAGCTCAGTATGTGACCTTGGGGATTGTATTATTTTATTTATTTTTATTTTGTTTTTAAGGCGGTGAGGTCTTGCTATGTTGCCCAGGTTGGACTTGAACTTCTGGGTTCAAGCAATGCTCCCACCTCAACCTCCCCAAGTAGCTGGGACTACAGGTGCATGCCACCACGCCCAGTGGGGATTGTATTAGTTATCTGTTGTTGCTTAAGAAATTACTCCACAATTTAGTAGCTTAAAACAACAAACATTATCTTGCTGTTTCTGTGGTCAGGAATTTAGGAATGGCTTAGCTGGGTGGTTCTGGCTCAGAGACTCTCATGAGGTTGGAGTCAAACTGTTGGCCAGGGCTGTAGTCGGCTGAAGGCTAAAAAGGGCTGGATAATCCTTTTCTAAGATGGCTTACTCACATGGCTGTTGGCAGGAGGCATCAATTCCATGCTGGCTATTGGCAATAGGCCTTAGTTCCTCACCACTTGGACATCGCTATAGGACTGCTTGAGTGTCCGCATGACTTGTCAACTAGTTTCTCCCAGAGGGAGTAATCCAAGAGAGAATAGGGAGGAAGCCACAATTTTTTTTTATGACTTAGTTTTGTAAGTGTCACACCATAATTTCTGTCATAAACTATTCAATAGAAGTAGCTCACTAAATCCAGCCAACATTCAAGAGGAGGGGAATAGATGCCACCTCTTGAAGGGAGGAGCATTGTGTACAGATCATTTCCCCCCCAAAGACAGCCACATCCCCATCTCCAGAACCTGTGAATATGTTACCTTACATGGAACAAACAACTTTGTTGACATAATTAATGATCTTTAGATGAGGCAATCATCCTGGATTATCTGGGGAGGCTCAATGTAATCTCAAGTGTCCTTACAAGAGGGGGTCAGGCTAGGCGTGGTCGCTCATGCCTGTAATCCCAGGACTTTGGGAGGCTGAGATGGTTGGATCACTTGAGGCCATGAGTTTGAGACCAGCCTGGCCAACATGGCGAAACCCTGTCTCTACTAAAAATACAAAAAAATTAGCTGGGTGTGGTGGCACGCACCTGTAATCCCAACTACTTGTGAGGTCCAGGCATGAGAATCGCTTGAACCCAGGAGGCAAAGGTTACAGTGAGCCAAGATTGCACCACAACACTCCAGCCTGGATGGCAGAGTAATACTCTGTCTCAAAACAAACAAACAAACAAATAAATTAATAAATAAATAAAAGAGGGAGTTAGGAGGGCCAGAGTGAGAGTGAATGGAAGTGGGTCAGACTGGTATGGCCGTAAGTCAAGGAATATATACAGCCCACAGAAGTTGGAAAAGGCAAAGAATGGATTCTCCTCCACAGCCTCAATAAGGAATGTAGCCTTTGATTTTAACGCTGTAAGGCTCATTTTACACTTCCGGCCTCCAGAAATTTGGGATAATAAATTTGTGCTATTTAAGCCACTAAGTTTGTGGTAATTTGTTACCACAGCATAGGAAATTAGTACAAATATCAAAGTGTTTGTGGACATATTTTAAGACCACCCCAGGCCACCCTCTGGTAACAAATTATTTATAGTTCTCCCACATGCAAAATAAACTTACCCCTTCTAAGGCCCCAGAGTGTTATCCCATTATAGCATCAATTCAAAGTTCAGAATCTTATCCTCTATATAAGTCCAGGGAAGATGAGACTTCTTGGTTGTAATTCCTTAAATATAGCTACTCAGGTACATGCCTTTCAATCTGAAGTTCTGCAAACAAAAAGAAAAAGGTCATATGCTCCTTTCCCCACAGCAACCAATGTAAAATGGCAGGGGCAGAGAGATAACTGCTATAGACACTCCTGTACCAACAGGTGGAAAACAAGGTGCACAGAAGTCACTGGTTCATAGCAATTCTGAAATCCATTTGAGTATAGGTTTGTAGTTCTACATTCAAAGTCTGGGAATAACTCCCTATGGCTTTTGGTTCTATCCTCTGGGCTGTTGGTTTCATCCTCTAAGTCATCCTTTTTTTGTGTGAAAGGGAGATGTGTTTGGACATAAATAGTTTTCTTAGCCTGCTTCCTGTTTGTAGAAATGTGTTTGTAGAAAGGGTCCAAAGACCCCTTTCTTTTTTTGTACTTTCTTTCAGGTCAAGCTGACAGTATTTCTGACAATACAATTCTCTTAAAACGATTTTTGAATCTACTGTGAATCTTACTGGGTTTTAGTCCAGGAGACAAAAGTCATGGCAGCAAATACCTTTGAGATACATCTTTTTCTACCTTGGGCTTCTGCTGAAGGACAAAGATCTTAAGTTTCTTAGAAGTCCTATTGTTTGAATGAGAGGACCTGTGAGCCATATTCTTAAAATATTTTTTTCTGAGACGGAGTCTTACTCTGTCACCCAGGCTGGAGTGCAGTGGCGAGATCTTGGGTCACCACAATCTCTGCCTTCCGGGTTCAAGCAATTCTCCTGCCTCAGCCTCCCGAGTAGCTGGTATTACAGGCACCTGCCACCACGCTCGGCTAATTTTTGTTTGTGTTTTTGTAGAGATGAGGTTTCACCATGTTGGCCAGGCTGGTCTCCAACTCTTGACCTCGGGTGATCCACCCGCCTTGGCCTCTCAAACTGTTGGGATTACAGGCGTGAGCCACCGCACCCAACCACTCTTAAAATCTTTAGAGGGTCTTTTGCCTGATTGAACAGTACTCTGAGGTACCACCCGTAAACACAACAGGCATGGGGAGTGGGAAAGTGGGGGATGGAGGGTGGATTGAGGGGTATTTACAAAAATAAAAGACATGGTCTCAGCACTCAGATGTTTCAGAATCTTTGGGGAGACAAACTATATACATTTAAAAAGCACTAAAGAATTACAGGTCATATCCCTAATGAGTATAGATACAAAAATCCTCAACAAAATACTAGCATACTGACTTCAACAATATATTCAAAGAATAATTCACCATGATCAAGTGGGATTTATCCCTGGGATGCAAAGATGGTTCAACATATGGGAATCTATAAATGTGATATACCACATACACAAAAATCATATGATCATTTCAATAGATACCTAAAAAGCATTTGACAAAATTAAACATCTTTTCATGATGAAAATTCTCAACAAATTAGGTACAGAAGAAACGTACCTCAACACAATAAAGGTCATATATGACAAGCCTACAGCTAACATTCTCAACAGTGAAATGTTGAAGGCATTTCCTTTAAGATCAGGAACAAGAAAAGGATGCCCACTCTCACTGCTTTTTTTTTTTTTTTCCAACATAGCACTGGAAGTTCTAGTCAGAATAATTAAGCAAGAGAAATAAAAGTCATCTTAATAGGAAAGGAAATGTTGGAATTTTCTCTTTGTCGACAATATGATCTTATATATAGAAAACCCAAAAGACTCAACCAAAAAAAAAAAAAAAAACTGTTAGAACTAATACATTCAGTAAATTGCTGTACACAGTCAACACACAAAAATCAGCAACATTTCAGCAACAACAAATCCAAAAAAGAAATGAAGAAAATAATTCTACTTACATGAGCAAAAACCAAAACTGAAACAAAAAAGGTATAAATTTAACCAAGAAAGTGAAAGATCTTTACACTAAAAACTAAAAAACACGGATGAAGGAAATTAGAAAAAACACAAATAAATGAAAAGACATCCCATGTTCTTGGATTGGAATAATTAATATAATTAAAATGCCCATGCTACTCAAAGTGATTGATAGATTCAATACAATTCCTATCAAAATTCCAGAGTTATTTTTCATGGAAATAAAAAAATCCTAAAATTCATATGGAACCGTAAAAGATCCCAAATAACCAAAGCAATCTTGAGCAAAAAGAACAAATCTGGGCCAGGCGCGGTGGCTCATGCCTGTAATCCCAGTACTTTGGGAGGCCGAGGCAGGCAGATCACGAGGTCAGGAGTTCAAGACCAGCCTGGCCAACATGGTAAAAAACCCTGTCTCTACTAATAATACAAAAAAATTAGCTAGGCATGGTGGTGCACACCTCTAGTCCCAGCTACTTGGGAGGCTGAGGCAGGAGAATCACTTGAACCCAGGAGGTGGAGGTTGCAGTGAGCTGAGATTGCACCACTGCATTCCAGCCTGAGAGACAGAGCCAGACTCCATCTCAAAAAAAAAAAAAAAAAAAAAAAGAACAAAGCTGAAGGCATCATAGTACCTGACTTTAAAATAAACAACAAAGTTACAGTAATCAAAACAGCATGGTATGCAATAAAAACAGATACATTGGCCAATATAACATACTAGAGAGTCCAGAATTTACAGACAATTGAATTTTGATAAGGAGCCAAGAACACTCAATGGGGAAAGGAATCTCTTTGATAAACACTGTTGGGAAACCATATATCCATGTGTAGAAAAATGAAATTGGACCCTTATCTCACACCATACACAAAAGTCAAAATGGATTAAAGACTTACATGTAAGACTGGAACTACTAGAAGAAAACATAGGGGGAAAGCTACTAGAAGAAAAAATAGAAGAAAGCCACTAGAAGAAAACATACGGGGAAAGCTCCACTACATTGGTCTGGGCATTTTTTTTGGACATGACCTCAAAAACACAGGTGAGAAAATAATAAATAAACACAGAGGATTACATGAAACTAAAAACTTCTGCACATCAAAGGAAACAGTTAACATAGTGAAGAGACAACCCACTGAATGGGAGAAAATATTTACAAATCATACATCTGACAAGGGGTTAATATCCAAGATATACAAGAAACTCAGTAGCAAGAAAGCAAATAACCTAATTTTAAAAATAGGCAAATAATCTGAACAGACTTTTTTTTTTAATTTTTATTTTTTTTTGTAGAGATGAGGCCTCACTATGTTGCCCAGGCTGGTCTCAGACTCTTGGGCTCGAGCAGTTCTCCTACCTTGGCCTCCCAAAGTGCTGAGATTATGGGTGTGAGCCACCATGCCAGCCTGACACAGCCATTCTTAAAAGAAGACATACAAATGGCCAACAGGTTTGTGAAAAAAAAAATCACTATTATTAGGGAAATGCAAAATAAAATTACAATATCACCTCACACCTGTTAGTATGGCTATTAAGCTGGGTGTGGTGGCTCACACCTATAATCTCAGTACTTCGGGAAGCTGAGGTGGGCAGATTACTTGAGGGTCAGGAGTTTGAGACCAGCCTGGCCAACATGGTGAAACCCCATCTCTACTAAAAATACAGAAATTAGCCAAGTGTGGTGTCACATGCTTGTAATCCAAGCTACTTGGGAGGCTGAGGCAGGAAGATCGCTTGAACCCAGGAACAGAGGTTGCAGTGATCTGAGATTGCGCCACTGCACTCCAGCCTGGGCAACAAAGTGACTCTTTAGAAAAAAAAATGGTTATTATCAAAATGATGAAAAATAATGTGTTGGTGAGGATGTGGAGAAAACTTTTACACTGTTGGTATTATTACAGCCATTATGGAAAACTATATGGAGGTTTCCCAAAAAATTAAAAATAGAACTATCATATGATCCAGCGACACTATTTCTGGACATATATTGAGTAACTGAAATCAGTATATCAAAGACTTATTTGCACTTCCATGTTCATTTCAGCATTATGCACAATCGCTGAGATAATGGAATCAACCTGTGTCCACCAATGGATGAATGGATAAAGAAAATGTGGTAAACATATACAATGGATACTATTCAGCCTTAAAAAAGAATTTCTGTCATTTGTGACAACATGAATGAACTTGGAGGACATACTAAGTGAAAAAAGCCAGGCACAGAAAGACACATACCACATGATCTCACTTATATGTGGAATCTTAAAACGTCAAACTCATATAAGTAGACAGTAGAATAGTGCTTAGAGGCTGGGAAGGGACGGGGCAGGTCGGAGATGGAGGATGGGGAGATGCTGTTCAAAGGGTACAAGGTTCAGTCAGACAAAAGCAGCAAGTTTCTGAGATCTATTGCATAGTGTGGTGACCATAGCTAATAATAATATATCGTATATCTCAAAACTGCTAAGAGTAAATTTCAAATGTCTCACCATAAAAAACGTTAAATGAGGTGATGGGTATGTTAAGCTTGACTTAGTCATTTCATATTACATACATATATTAAAATATCACATTGTACCCCATTAAATATTTACAATTATGATTTGTCTATATATTTAATAAATAAAAATCAAAACAAAATATTAAAGAATGCCTACAAAGCAAGGTTTAAGATATAAATGAACACAGTAGTATCACGGAAGGGATTAAATATTGTAATATTTATTGAGCACTACGTATATATTTTTGAACTCCCACAACCCTGGAAGAATGAGAAAATCGAAACTCAGCATAAATATTTTGCCCAACTGCATACAATAAATACATAGGAAAAACAAACACAGAATAAAACCAAACCCACCAAATTATCTCTTTCAAAAGGAAACGACAGTCTCCTAAAAGGCAACCCGAGACAAATTTCAGCAAAGCCGTGGGACACATGGCCTTCGAGCTGCTGTCCATTATTGAGTAGCAGAAGCCAGGAAGGATGGAACGTTTTAGAAGAAAGGGGTCGGGGGTCGGGGTGTTCAAAGGATGGACTGAAGATAAAATTGAACTGGGGGTCAGACCATGGCGGGATAGCGCACCGGAGAATGAACAGCAGTTAGGGAAGAGTGGCGAGCGGGTGGCAAGCACGGAGGGCGGAGTCGAGGCCCGGGCTGCGGGAGGAAAGCGCACGGACAGGAGCCCCCGCCGCTCGAGTGCAGCGCCCGGCGGCCAGCCTCGTGAGGTCACAGGCCCTTATGAGGTGGGGCAGGCGGGCGCGGCCGCAGCGCCTTTCAGTCGGCGAGGAGGCGGTGTTGAGTTCAGCCGCTCCCCCACGGCCCCGGAGCCCCTGGGCGGTAGCGGTGGCCGTGACAGCACCGGCTCCACGGCCGCTAGGGTCCTGTGCCAGCTCCGACCGGGGCGCTCGGTGGGCGGAGCGTCGGGCTCGGTCAGGTGACCGCGGGGGCGGGGCCGCGCTGCGCGGGAGCCTGAGAAGGCTGCGGAGCGAGAGCCGCGCCTCCGGAGGGGACCCAGGGGCTGACCGCAGAGAGCGCGGGGGCCTGGAGACAAGAGGGAGGGAGGGCAGCTTGGGCCGGTAGTGGGACCCTCGGGGGACAGAGGTGGGGAGGGGAGGCGAGACCCGCTGAGGAGTTGGGAGGGGAGCCTTCGAGGTGGAGAGTGGAGAATGCAGTAGGGTGCGAGGGAGGAAGGCGAACAGTGGTGGGGCTGGGTGAAGGAAGGTTCCCGAAAGGAACCGTGAGGGGACCGAGTGGGACAAAGGAGCAGAGTGAAGGGTGACTGGGACTGATCAGGTGGTTCCTCAGAAATGGTGGTCGTTGTAGAAGGCTGGCGGTCCCGGGTGTTGGTTCACTTCCCTGCTCCTTCAGCGTGAGGCAGAGACCTCTATTAGGGCACCCATTTCCATCCTGCGGGTCGTTCGCGCACTAGCTTACAGGTCCTCTTTCTTCCCGTAGAAGTCGTTGGCTTCATAAGGCCAGGGTCTATGGGAAGCCACCTCAGCGCGGGTTCTTGGAAGAGGTGGAGGTTCATTCAACGTTTGTTACACAAATACGAAAACAGGGTGATGAGTGTTTGAACGTTCGTGAATGGCAGTGGCTGCGATGGAGTTGTGTATGCAGTTGGTGTTAATGACGTTTTCAGTCCCTCTAGCGAGGGAAAAGCGAGCGAGTGGGGCGGCTTGTGAGGGAAATGTGGCATGAAAGAGGAAAGTATTTTGTGAAGGGATGTCATACAGAGTCACACTTCAGTGAAGCCGCCTTTGTTTTTCTCATCTTAAATCGTCACAGCCCCATTTTCCCCTCAGTTACTACCTTATTTCTCTTAATAGCATAACTCTCTCTCTCTATATATATATTTGTTGTTGTTGTTGTTCATTGCTGTATTCCTAGAGCCTGGGAGAGAACCTAGTTCATACTAAGCATGCAGACATATACGTTGAATTCATGGATAGAAAGGTGAATGGATAGATGACTGGAGAAGAGGGATACGACTTCCTCCATTTCTCTTGATTTGTTCCTGCAAATTCACAGATAGAAGATAGGATTGAAACAGCTGAGAAACAATTATATTGTCAGAGTTACAGGAAATAGACTTTCTAAGTTAATTTTTTCTTTTAAGTTTGGAGAGGCTTATGCGGTACCTGATTCATCCAGCAAATTAAGACCTGCCAACTTTTTTATAATCTGGTCAATAAATTACAGAACAATTGTTCCTTTCAAGATTTATTCAAAACGTATCAACTCTGCTTAATTAAGCACTCTGATGATTTAAGAACTCTTGGTGAGCGGCTGGGCGCAGTGGCTCACGCCTGTAATCCCAGCACTTTGGAAGGCTGAGACGGGCGGATCACGAGGTCAAGAGATCGAGACCATCCCGGCTAACACAGTGAAACCCCGTCTCTACTAAAAATATAAAAAAATTAGCCGGCTGTGGTGGCGGGTGCCTGTAGTCCCAGCTACTCGGGAGGCTGAGGCAGGAGGATGGCATGAACCCGGGAGGCAGAGCTTGCAGTGAGCCGAGATCAAGCCACTGCACTCCAGCCTGGGTGACAGAGCGAGACTCCGTCTCAAAAAAAACCCCAAAAAACAAAAAACAAGAACTCTTGATGAGTAGCTTAGTAGGAAGGGAATTAGTTCATTCATCCCTCTCTCCCTCTCTTTTCCCCTCCCTCCATCCCTTCCCTCCTTTCCTTTACTCTTTCCTTCATTGTATATATACCATTGTATTTGATACTATGAGAAATAATTTTAAGAATGATAAGTTACCAGTCCCAGTTCTTTATAAATTTGGCTATAGTTGGTATAGGAGCTATACATATGAAAATTAAATACAAATACAAGGCAAATGATTACTGTCAGTTAAATAGTGAAGACAAGAATAGTGAAGACATTAAGTGCTGTGCACAGTAGTTTAGGGGTAAAGATTCAACTGGTTGGAGAAGATCTAGAAGAGATTACATAGGATGGGTTACTGGGGAGACCTGCATGTTTTTCAGATATTTTCTGAGATGGGTAGTTTCAATGTGCTTCTATTTTATTTTAACATATTTTGAATTCCAGGAATGTTGGACATATCACATTGAAAAATAATGACTATTAACATACATCAGAAATAAATAAAAATGATTTTAAGTACTCTGTCTTCGTTAGAATATTAATACTTGCAGCTAAACTTTACAAGAAAAAGACATGATTATAACTAGCAGTGTAATATAATGTAATATGGCTGGCACTGTGATAAATTAGCTCATCCAATGTAACTCAGATGTGAGTTGAAAATGTGAAAATTTGAGGAATTTCTAAGTGTTGGTTATCACTTTTGCATAATGTGATAGTCTTTGGTTTGAAGTGAGGCTACACCATCTTTTCTTTCTTTTTGTTTTTGATTCAGTCTTGCACCCAGGTTGGAGTGCAGTGGTGTGATCTTGGCCCACTGCAATCTCTACCTCCCGGCTTCAAGCAGTTCTGTGCCTCAGCCTCCTGAGTAGCTGGGATTATAGGCGCGTGCCACCACACTCGGCTAATTTTTGTATTTTTAGTGGAGATGGGGTTTCATCATCTTGGCCAGGCTGGTCTTGAACTCCTGACCTCGTGATCCATCTCCCTTGGCCTCCCAAAGTGCTGGGATTACAGGTGTGAGTCACCATGCCTGGCTTTTTTTTTTTTTTTTTTTTTGAGATGGTCTTGCTGTATATCCCAGGCTGGAGTGCAGGGGGGCGATCTTGGCTCACTGCAATCTCCAGCTCCCGGATACAAGCGAGTCTCCTGCCTCAGCCTCCTGAGTAGCTGGGATTACAGGCGCATGTCACCACCCCCAACTAATTGATTTGTATTTTTATTAGTGACAGAGTTTCACCATGTTGGCCAGGATGGTCTCGATTTCTTGACCTCGTGATCCGCCCGCCTCAGCCTCCCAAAGTGCTGGGATTACAGACGTGAGCCACCGCACCTGGCCTACAACATCTTTTGTTTGCAGTAGCATTGTTTTGAGAGGCAATGTTCTATGGGACTGAAGACCACAGGCTTGGAGTTAAATTGTCTGAATTCAAATTCTGTCTCCACTATTTGCTGGCTGTGTGATCTTGGGAAACTTGATCTCTTCAAGTCTTTATCATATTTAGCACACAGTGAGCATGCAGTAACATGGGTGATTACTACTGTCTTAGCAGTTCTGCTTCTCAGGGTTTATTTAAATAAACAGATGTACTTGGATTTCTTTGCTTTGTATGCCATTTGAAACTGGATTTCTCCTCATACCACAAAAGATAAAGTTAAGGAACTGGATGATCTGTGATTTATAGTCTACTAACTGCTTTTTCTAGTGTTTGCCCACATATCTGTGTTGGTGAAATACTGTGTATCATACCCTAAGTCAGTGTTACATTGAAGAGATAACTTCAGGTAGGTAAATATAATTGCTTAAGTGTCCTAAACAAGCATATGATTTTTTCTTTCTCTTTTTTTTTTGGCAGGAAATCCTTTTGTACTATTGCTCATTCATACTTGTTCATCAAAGCCTGGATTCTTTAAGGACAGAATTTACCTCTAAACAGAAAGATGGAAACTAACATACATTTATTCTGCCAGGTATTTAAAACAGTTTCTAAAGATTTCTTCTTTTTAAAATTAGTTTATATTACCTCATATCTATGATCAGTAAGCAAATTCATAGAGTAATAGTTATAAGGAACTGGCTGAATAACTGAGATGACTTTTGAGTCATTTTAGTGAACATATATTGAACTCCCATCCCAACAACCCATATAATACTGAGAGATCTTCTGTGGTGTACAATGAGAGTATTTTGGTGGATAAGTTTTGTGGAGATCAAAAGGGTTAAACTTACATGAGAGGTTGTAGATAATGTAATTAATGATGTGAGAGTATAACCAAAAAATAATGTAGAGGACATCAAATTTCTTTAGCCATCTTATCTGTGCTTCAGATTTTTATGCCCTTCTGTCTTTTTAGATGCCTCTGCCTCTTTTTTTTTTTTTGCTAGTATTCTGTCAAATAAGACAAATTTTTTCAAATAAAAACAAATCTGGACTTAGTAAGCAGAGACTTTATTCAAAATAATTATTGCAAGGGAAGAAAGGGACTATTGAAATTGGAAGAGGAGGAGGACTATTGCAATGGGAAGAATGCTGTGACTCTAAGATCTGCAGGTGTCTCAAGGGTTGGGCAGGAGTTTTATAGAGAGAGGCTGGAAAGAACCAGGTGTGGGGAAACGGGATGAAACAGTAGAATGATTATATAAGTAAATTGGAGAGTATTTTATCATGAAGTCAGTCTATTTTGTTCTGATTATCAGTGGGGATAAAACAATTCAGCTAATAATTTATGATGCAAAGAAAGGGAATTTTGAGGGCGTGTGTCTTGCATTGTCATAAGTAAACAAGGGGGGCATTCCAGAGTCTTACCTAAGTCATATGGGGAGGGGTGGTTTACAGTAAGCCATTTTCCAGAACACAAAAGGGTGGGGGGATTCCTTTAACCCTCACTGTTTTCTGGGAGTTTAGGGCTCAAGTGAAATTCAGCATTGTCAATTGAGAGTCCTAATCTTTTAAATTTATCCTTGTAGAAGATCTGACGCTACTGTGTAAAACATATACCTATAATATAGTCTGAAAAATAATCTCAGAGACTTGAAAAGTGCTGAGATATGTACTTTATATCACATATATACACATATATACATTTAAAGTTTACCTTTTTATACTTACTACTTTGTTGATTTTGCCCTTATAAAATGATTTTGAAGATGAATTCTTAAAAATTAATATTAAAGTATCATACCAGTTTGTTTTCCTTAGACTGTGTAATTTATACTTCCCAGATGGCTTACCTTTTACTACAGTGTTTCCAAGATTCTTTTCTTCTTCTGTGTCAAAACCTTCTCCTCACTCTTCGTTTTCATTCACTTGGCCTTTGGTAACAGGTTTTTCTGTCTTTTTAGATTTCCTACCCCTTTTCCCCCTCTGCTTTCTATTTTGGGTCATTTTTTTCAATCTCTTTAGGAATCCGTTCATCATTTGTAATACACATCTCATCAAGGCAGCAAATCGAATTGCCTTTTTGAAACAATCTAAAGGTATGCCTTTGTTATAAGACAAATGATGCAGAGTCTAAAAGTCACTGAAATAGTTCTGCTAATTTCCATCCTGTGGAAATAGAGATTCTCTCTAAACTTTCTTGGTAATCTTTATAAATTGTCTGTGTGATCTTCAGGGTCAACTTTGGGTTCAGAGGCTCAGGACTAATACACCTTTGATCGACTGGATGCTGCCAGGTGTCTTAAGCAAACAGCCAAATTTCAGGAGAGAATATTTCCAACTGCATTCCTCTTTTTCTAAACATGTTTATTGTCACCAAGTGGTGAAGTCTGGGCTTTTAGTGTACCTGTTACCTGAATAGTATATGTTGTACCCAACAGGTAGTTTTTCATCCTTCACTTCCCTGCCCCCTCTCCACTTCTGAATCTCTATCACTCTATATGCCTTTTTGGATCCATAGCTTAGCTCCCATTTATAAATGAGAATATGTGGCATTTGTTTTTTTGTTCCTGAGTTACTTCACTTAGGATAATGGCCTCCAGTTTCATCCAAGTTGCTGCAAAAGACATTATTTTGTTCTTTTTTATGGATGAGTAGTATTCCATAGTATATATACCACATTTTCTTTAACCTCTCATCAGTTGATGGACACTTAGGTTGGTTCCATACCTTTGGTATTGTGAATTGTGCTGAGATAAACATATATGTTAGGTGTTTTTGTTTTTGTTTTTTTCTGATACAATGACTTTTTTTTTCCCTTTGGGTAGGTACCCAGTAGTGGGATTGCTGGATTGAATGATAGATCAACCTTTATTTATTTGAGAAATCTCCATATTGTTTTCTGTGGAAATTATGCTAATTTACATTCCCACTAGCAGCATATAAATTTTCCCTTTTCATTCCATCTGCACCAACATCTATTGTTTTTTGACTTGTTAATAATGGCCATTCTGGCTGGGGTAAGGTGATATCTCACTGTGGTTTTAATTTGCATTTCCCTGGTGATTGGTGATGTTGAGCATTTTTCATATATTTGTTGACTGTATATCTTCTTTTGAGAAATATCTGTTCAGGTTATTTTCCCATTTTTTAATGGGAGTACTTGTGGTTTTTCTGCTGATTTGTTTGAATTCCTTGTAAATTCTATATATTAGTCCTTTGTTGGATGTATAGTGTGCAAATATTTTCTCCCATTCTGTTGGTTGTCTGTTTACTGTGTTGATTATTATTTTTGCCCTAAAATCCTCTGTGCTTTAGCTATTTACTTCTCCTTCCCCCATCTCCTGGCAAACACTGGTTTTTTTACCATCTCCATAGTTTTGCCTTTTCCAGAATGTTGTATAGTTGGAGTTATACAATATGGAACCATTCAGGTCGGGCTTTTTTCACTTAATGTGCGTTTAAAGTTTTAAAATGTATTTTCAAGACCTGATAGATCGTTTCTTTTTAGCACTAAATAATATCCCATTCTCTACATTTAACACAGTTTACTTATTAATTACTGAAGGACATCTTGATTGCTTTCAAGTTTTGGTAATTATGAGTACAGCTGCTATAAACATCCAATTGTAGGTTTTTATGTGGAAATAAAGTTTCAACTTGTTTGAGTAAATACCAACAAGTACAATAGTTAAATTGTATGGTAAAAGCATGTTTAGTTTTGTAAGAAACTGCCAAACTGTCTTCCAAAGTGGTCGTACCATTTTGCATTCCCATCGGCAATGATGAGAGTTCTTGCTTCACATCCTTGCCAGCATTTGTTGTTGTCAGTGTTTTGGATTATTGCCATTCTTTTTCCTTAATTGAGTTTTTTATTATTATTTTAAATTGACAAATAATAATTGTGTGTATTTATGGGGCATAATGTAGTATTTTGATCTATGTATACATTATAGAAATAGTTGATCTAGCTATTAACATATTCATTACCAACTTATTTTTTTGTGGTAAGAACATAAACAATATTTTAGTGATTTGATTTTGAAGTATATATTATTTATTAACCATGTTCACCATACAATGCATTAGATCACTAAAAGTTGTTCCTCCAGTCTAACTGAAACTCTGTACCCTTTGATCAATGTCTTCCCATTCCCCATCCCTCTTCCTCCTTCAAACCTCTCCACCCCACAACCTCTGATAACCATCCTTCTACTCCCTGTTTCTATGAGAACAACATTTTTAGATTTCACATGTAAGTGAGATCATATAGTGTTTGTCTTTCTGTGCCTCTTATTTTGCTTAGCATAATGTCTTCCAGTTCTATCCATGTTATGGTAAATGACAGAGTTTCCTTCTTTTTAAAAGCTGTATAGTATTCATTTGTGTATATTCACCACATTTTCTTCATGTATCCATTTGTTGATGGACACTTAGGTTATTTTATATCTTGGCTATTGTGAATAATGCTGAAATGAATATGGGAGTTGAAATGAATAATTTCAATTCCTTTGGATATGTACCCAGAAATGGGATTGCTGGATCATGTGGTAATTCTGTTTTTAGGTTTTGAGGAACCTCCATACTGTTTTCTAGAATGGCTGTACTAACATTCATACCAACAGTGTGCAGATGTTCCCTTTTCTCCACATCCTTGCCAACACTTGTTTCCTTTGTCTTTTTGATAATAGCTATTCTAACAGAATATCTAACAGAATAGTGTGAGATGGTATCTCATTGTGGTTTTATTTTGCATTTCCCTAATAATTAGTGATATTGAGCATTTTTTCACAAACCTGTAGGCCATTTGTATGTCTTCTTTTGAGAATGTCTGTTCAGATCCTTCACACATTTTTTAATTGGATAGTTTGTTTTCTTGCTTGAATTGAGTTCCCTATGTAATCTGGGTATAAACCCCTTAACCCCTTAACAGATGTAGGGTTTGCAAATATTTTCTCCCCTTCTGTGGGTTGTTTCTCCCCTGTTGATTGTTTCCCTTGCTGTATAGAAGCTTTTTAGTTTCATATAATCCCATTTTCCATTTTTGCTTTTGTTGCCTGTGCTTATAGAGTCTTATCCAACAAATCATTCCCCAGACCAATGTGGTAGAGCTTTTCCCCCATCTTCTTGTAACTTTACAGTTTTAGGTCTTGTGTTTAAATATTTAATGCATTTTAAATTTATTTTTGTATATGGTGTGAGATGATGTCCCAATTTCATTTTTCTTCAGGGGATATCCAGTTTTCCCAATGCCATTTATTGAAGAGACTGTTCTTTCCCCATTGTATGTACTTGGCACCTTTGTTGAAAATCAGCTGAATGTAAATATTTGGAAAATTTCTAGGCTTTCTATCCTGTCCTATTGGTTGGTGTGTCTGTTTTTATGCCAGTAACATTCTGTTTTGATTACTATAGCTTTATAATTGTTTTGAAATTAGGAAGTGTGATGCCTCCAACTTTGTTCTTTTTGCTTAAAATTCCTTTGGCTGTATGGGGTATTTTCTGGTTCCATATGAATTTTGGAATTTTTTGATTTCTGTGAAAAATGACATTGGAATTTTGAGAGAAATTGCATTGAATCTGTGAAATGCATTGGATAGTATGGACATTTAAACAATATTAATTTTTTGAATCCATGAACTTGGGCTATTTTCTCATTTATTTGTGTCTTCTTCAGTTTCTTTTATCAAAGTTTTATGGTTTTTTTTGTTAAAATTTCATCATTCTAACAGGTCTATAATGGTGTTTCCTTTTAATTTGCAGTTCCCTAATCCCATTATAATTTTGAGCTTCTTTTCATGTCATTATTTACCATGTTTGTGTACATCTTCTTTGGTGAGGTATCTGTTCAAGTCTTTAGCTCATTTTAAAATTGAGTTCTTTTTTATTATGTTTTAAGAGTTCTTTGTATATTTTGGATAACAGTTATTTATCAGATATGTCTTTTGAAAACATTTTCTCCCAGTCTGTGACTTCTCCTTCCATTGTCTTGATATGGTGTCTTTCACAGAGCAGAAGCTTTTAATTTAAATGAAGTTTAACTTACTGATTATTTTTTTCATGGATCATGGCTTTGGTTTGTATCTAAAATCGAGTTAATTTTTATAATAAAAATACTACTTTGCAAAGAGTATGATAAACTTTTGTACCTTGCTTGGCAAAGAGTATGATAATCTTTTGTACCTTGATACCTTAAGAGCTGGATCCAGGCCGGGAGAGGTAGCTCATGCCTGTAGTCCTAGCACATTGGGAGGCTGAGGTGGGAGGACTGCTTGAGCTCAGAAGTTTGAGACCAGCCTTGGCAATGTAGAGAGACCTCATCTCTACAAATAATAAAAAAATTAGCCAGGCGTGATGGTGCATGTCTGTGGTCTCAGCTTCTCAGGAGGCTGAGGTGGGAGAATTGCTTGAGCCTGGGAGGTCAAGGCAGCAGTGAGCCATGATTGCACTACTGCACTCCACTCTAGGCAACAAAAAGAGACGCTGTCTCAAAAAAAGAAAAATTGCTAGATTAAATAACTGTTAGATATATTAATACATGATGTTCATTTTATAGCTGTATAGTGCACTATGGAAAATTGGAGTTATTTAGAGTATGTACTGAATCTGGAAAAATAATACACTAGTGAGTAAAACCTTTTTCATCAAAATTCTCTTCGGTAGCACTATTTGAGAAAGAATATCGATCTAAAATGAATGATTTGACCCAGAATTTCATATTTAATATGTATGTGCAAAGATGACATGCTTGATTGTAGCTCTTATATTCCCCAGGCAGAGGAAAATATTGACTTCTTAGATGATGGCTCTAATTCTTTTGCAACTGGCTTGCCATCAGGAACTATTAACCACAAGAAATACATCAAGTTTTCTAAAACAATAGAGAAGAAAATGTCACCGGAAGTTAGGAGTTTGAGCCCAGAATATAAAAAAATGTAAGTTAAAAACTCTGAACTTACTTTATTGAATTATTCTTTTGCAAGTTAAGAGTGCCAAAACGTAGCTTATGTGTTCTCATAATGTACCGTGTGTATAGGATCATACATATTTGTGGTCATTCTTTCAGTAGCATAATTTTAACTCCTAAATAGCTGTTCTTACATTTTTTCTGACTTCTCTCGCAACCATGTGGAAGTCTATAGGCTTCCATGTTGTCTAAGTCGGTTCTCACATTGTTTTAAAGAACTACTTGAGACTAGGTAATTTATAAAGAAAAGAGGTTTAATTGCTCATGGTTCTGCAGACATTACAGGAAGCAAGACTGGGGAAGCCTCAGGAAACTTAGAGTCATGGTGGAAGGGGACGGGGGAGCAAGCACACCTTCACAAGGCCAGCAGGAGAGAGAATGAAGGGGGAAGTGCCACATACTTTTAAACAAACAGATTTCATGAGAACTCACTCAGTATCATGAGAACAGCAAGTGGGAAATCTGCCTCCATGATCCAGTCACTTCCTACCAGGTCTCTCCCCCAACATTGGGGATTACAATTCAACTTGAGATTTGGGTAGGGACACAGAGTCAAACTGTATCACATGTGGAAGCCTATAAGGAAGCTATAAGCTAACTGGAATCATAGGATTCTAGTTAGAGGAGAACAATTATCCATATGTCTGTTAAGTTTGTCTTAAAGAGAATTTAAGAAGGAAACAGAAGGTTCTTTCCTCTTGGCTTGACTTTGTGCCTTCCATGAAATTAAGATATTTGAATCTTTTTTTTTTTTTTTAGATAGCGTCTCACTCTGTCACCCAGGCTGGAGTGCAGTGGTGCAACCATGGCTCACTGCAACCTTCACCTCCTGGGTTCAAGTGATTCTTCTGCCTCAGCCTCCTGAATAGCTGGGACTACAGGTGCACGCCATCACACTCGGCCTTTTTTTTTTTTTTTTGAGATGGAATCTCACTCTGTTGCCCAGGCTGGAGTGCAGTGGCACGATCTTGGCTCACCGAAAGCTCCACCTCCCGGGTTCAAGCCATTCTCCTGCCTCAGCCTCCCGAGTAGCTGGGATTACAGGCGATCACTACCATGTGTGGCTAATTTTTTGTATTTTTAGTAGAGACGGGTTTTCCCTGTATTAGCCATAATGGTCTCGATCTCCTGACCTTGTGATCCGCCTACCTCGGCCTCCCAAAGTGCTGGGATTACAGGCATTGAGCCACTGCGCCTGGCCAAGCTATTTGAATCTTTTAGCAGTTCTTTCTTGTATGCTGCATTGCCTGGTTGCCTTTTGTTAGTTATAGAAGTTCTAGCATTTTATATGCATGTAGGAGAAATGCTCAATCTGTATTTATTATTATTTATAAAATGACTGAAAAATAAAAAAAGTACAAAAGCCTCTGGGAAAACATTCAGAGCTTATGTCACTTTATCTTTAACTAAATGCTCATCTTACCTGTTGGTGAAACTGGAAATTACCTACACATTATGATTGGAGAGGCACCTAAATAAAAATCTCCTCTACCTTCCAGAAATCTGTATTTCACTTTTATTTAATCTAACGTTTTCACCACTACTTCTGTTTGGTAGATGGTAAAAGATGAAGCAATTATTTCTAGAAGACTACGATAAAACTTGTTACCTAGGAAGAAAAGGAAGGTCGTGGAAGCATCCCTTTATCTTCTTCCATTAGCATTGTTCAAGATAGGTTAGCACTGTGGAAAGCACATGCCTCAAAAGAATGGGGTACAGTGCGTGTTTTCCCTTGTAAGTGCGAGCGAAACAATGGGTACACATGGACATACAGAGTAGAATAATAGACATTGGGACTACAAAAGGGAGGAGGGGTGAGGGTTGAATTTTGTGCTGGGTACACTGAAAGCCTAAACTCACCACAATGCCTATGTGCATGTGAGAAATCTGCACTTGCGCCCTCTAAATATATAAAAATAAAAAAAAATTAAAAATGGGGTACGGGACAAATGTTTTTACTTATTCATTAGGTATACCAAATCATCCTTATTCTATGAAATGTGTGAAGCAGCTCATAATTAAAAAATACACTTATACTTTTGTTTACCTAAATAAGGAAACTGAGGCAAAATTAATATAAGTAGAGAGTTTATTTGGGTCCAGGTTGAGGACTGCAGCCTGGGAAACACTTGGGAGGTACTCTGGAGAACAAAGGAGAGGTTCAAGTTTTTAAGAAAAAAGGTACCAATCAGGAGATGGGTTGATTACAAAAGTTGTTTTTCAGGAATTCTCACTGGTTTACAGAAATAACATTGATTAGTGATTGGCTATACAGTGCTGAACTGTAATGTATGAATTATGGTATCCAGTGTATGGCATTGTTAGGTTAATTTGTGGCTACTTGGTGACAGTCTAGAGTCCACATAGCAGGCAACTTTGAAATAATTGCTTAGCTCAAGGGGATGTGAGACAGTGACTGCTATCTCATTTTAATGCCTCTTTGGGCCTGATAATTTAAAGAGGCCTTACATTCATCAGATTAAAATTTTATTTTCTTTATCATTTTTTGAAAAAAGGTGAAAGATCAAAAGTCATGTAATGGAGTGGAAGTCATGATTATACTAGAAATAAGAAGGCTCAACTTCAATAAGGATATATGGGGTATATAAAGCACCAGTAAACTGCAAGTTGCAATTCATTAATGGGTCATGAAATCAGTTTAGGAGGTCACTACTAGTTTTTTTTTTTTTTTTCTTTTTTGAGGAAGGAGTTTACTCTGTCACCCTGACTGGAGTGCAGTGGCATGATCATAGCTCATCACAGCCTGGACCTCCTGGGCTTAAGGGATTCTCCTGCCTCAGACTCCTGAGTAGCTAGGATTACAGGTGTGCACCACCACGCCTGGCTAATTTTTAAATTTTTTGGAGAGGTGGGGTCTCACTATATTGCCCAGGCTGGTCTTGAACTCCTGGCCTGAAGCAGTCCTCCCAGTTTGGCCTCCCAAAGTGCTGGGATTACAGGTGAGAGCCACTGCAGCTGGTTTACTACTAGTTTTTTTTTTTTTTTTTTCCCAATAAATAAGTTAGAATAGAATTGAAAACATTAGAGTGCTTTTCCCTCCTCCTCTCTCTCCCTTGCTTTCTACTGCACCTCTTCTCTCTGTGTATGTATATTGTACCTCAATAGAAAATGTACTTTTGACTGTAGGTCATAGGCAAAATAGTTGAAAGTCCTTGCTTTGAGACTAGAGGACTGCAGAGGGATCTAATCATTTGGCAGCTTCAGGGAAGTGAAGAGCAAAGTATGGAGGTTCACAGGGTATGAATTTGGGAGATTGGATTTAAAGGGATAGTGTGTCAAAAAAGCAAGATACTTTTTCTTGGAGAAATAAGTCAGAAAAAAAGGAGCAGGGTATGCCATAAATACATATAATTTTATTTGTCAATTAAAAAATAAATTTAAGAAACAGAATAAATACATGTAATTTTATCTATCAACTTAAAATAAATAAATAAAATTGGAAAAAAAGGCCAAGGTACTTGCTAAGAAAGCGGAGTGGCATGAATTATAATTTTTTTTTTTTATGTCACAATTTTGCTTAGGGCTGAGTTCACCTGAAGCTCTCACAGATATAGTCTAGTTAGTCTCTGTCCTGAGGAGTTGTTCTTGAAATTTAAGTCTACCCTGGATTACTTGAAGCACACATAAGAGTATGTGTCTTCTCTTCTAAAATTTAATTCAAATGTAATTCATAATTACATTTTATCTTATTGTTGTATAGTTTATGGCAGTGGTCTCCAGCCTTTTTGGCACTAGGGACTGGTTTCATGGAAGCTATTTTTTCCACAGACAAGGGGATGGGGAGGAGGCAGGGGTGGTTTCTGGATGAAACTGTTCTACCTCAGAAGATCATCAGGCATTAGATTCTCATAAGGAGGCACAACCTAGATCGCTTGCATGCACAGTTCACAATAGGGTTTGTGCCCCTATGAGAACCTAATGCTGCCGCTAATCTGACAGGAGGTGGAGCTCAGGTGGTAATGCTTCCTCTCCAGCCACTTACCTCCTACTGTGTGGACCAGTTTTGGTTCACGGCCCAGAGATTGGGGAACCCTGGTTTATGGAATGTTTGTGTTATGAAAGGTCTTGAGATCGCACCACTGTGCTTTTAGCCTGGGTGACAGAGCAAGACTCTGTCTCAAAAAAAAAAAAAAAAAAAAAAAAATTTTGACAGTCCAATAAGAGGAAAAAGGAGAAAGAAGAGAAACAATAAGAAAGAAGAATGTTGATTAAAAAGAAGTTCAGCTTCTAATGCCCAAACTTTAGTCTTGAAATACCATTTCTTATTAAAAGGCTCTTTAGAAAAATGCTGATTGCATGTCTGTGAAAGGAAATGTACAGTAAGCCTGGAACATCTTGTCTTCCGGAGATAAGGAAACTATTAATAAAAAAGACTGCTACCAGGGCATCATCAGAAGGACTCAAGAGCCTACTTGAAGAGGCTCCCACCTTTTCCTATAAAAGATGAGAAAATTGGAGCATCAATAAGTATAATAATTTCAGGGAATTAAACTGCATCAAATACATTTAAGTCTATGTGTTCAAAATGGTATAAAATTATTTTGTCATTTTTAGAGGTTACAAGTGAGCCAAGTCTTTGTTATGAAAAGTGGTAAATAAAGGAAAACAATAGAGCAATTATCTTGCCTGCCTTTCTTCTTTTTTTAAATCAGTTGAATCTCTCTATATCTTGCCATTCTATATGAAACTGTACCACTGGGCAACCAAATAGTACATGAGAGAAAGTTTCTATTTGTAGAAGTATTCTAGTAGCCAGGCATGGTGGTGTGTGCTTATAGTTCAGTACTCAGGAGGCTGAGGTGGGACAATCACTTGAGCCTGGGAGTTTGAAACTGTAGTGTGTGCTATAATCACACCTGTGGATAGTTACTGCACTCCAGTCTGGGCAACTTAGCAAGATCCCATCTCTACACACAGAAAAAAGAAATATTCTAACTAATGATTGAAGGAATGATGGATTTATAATATAACCATTTTGCAGTCTCTCATGATTTATTCTTTTTATTTTTATTTATTTATTTTTGAGACAGAGTCTTGCCCTGTCACCTAGGCTGGAGTGCAGTGGTGCAATCTTGGCTCACAACCTCTGCCTCCCAGGTTCAAGCAATTCTCCTGCCTCAGCCTCCTGAGTAGCTGGAACTACAGCCATGCACCACCACACCTGGCTAATTTTTGTATTATTATTATTATTTTTTTGTAGAGACAGGGTTTCACCATATTGTCCAGGCTAGTCTTGAACTCCTGACCTCAGGTGATTTGCCCACCTTGGCTTCCCAAAGTGCTGGGATTACAGGCGTGAGCCACCATGCCCAGCCAGTCCCTCATGATTTACTAGATCTAGTTATTATTTATAAGTAGCTGCTAATACCACAAGTAGCCAACTGGACATTATGTGCTTCCTGATGGAATAACATCACCATCACCACCTAGAGAGTGGTTTTGCATCTTCCTCGACTATTGAACTTTAATATGTTCAAGCGTGTAGAATCCTACAGCCATGGTGATACAATCAGCATAATCCTGACTGTGGAAAATCTACAAGACAAATGACCTAGTAATAATAATTATAATGATAGTAAAAGCTATAGAAGGAGAACTTATAGATGAAAAGAAGTTAAAAAGACATTTCAGTCAACTGTGATGCTGGGATTTTATTGAGTCCTGATGCAAAATGTTAAGAAGTTTTATGAAATTTATGAGACAACTGGAAATGTGAATGCTGCCTGTATATTTGATGGTATTAAGAAATTGTTAATTTTTAGCTGTCATATGGTGTTTTTTGTTTTGTTTTGTTTTGTTTTTGAGATGGAGTCATGCTGTGTCACCCAGGTTGGAGTACAGTGACTCGATCTCAGCTCACTTCCCAGGTTCAAGCGATTCTTGTGCCTCAGCCTCCTGAGTAGCTGGGACTACAGGCGTGTGTCACCATGTCTATTTTTTTTTTTTTTTTTTTGGTATTTTTAGTAGAGATGGGGTTTCATCATGTTGGCTAGGCTGGTCTTGAACTTCTGACCTCAAGAAATCTGTTCAGCTTGGCCTCCCAGAGTGCTGGGATTACAGGTATGCGCCACCACACCCAGCCCAATCTCTACAAAAAAAGACACCTTGTAGAGATTTCTATTAAAATCTTTACAGATGAAATAATATACTGTGATTTCTTTCAAAAATAATAAGGGATGGGAACAGGGATGGGATATAGATGGAATAGGATTGGCCACTGTTGAAACTGGGTGATGGGATTCTGTATATTTTTGTATATGTTAGAAAGTTTCCATAATTAAAATTTGAAAAGAATAAGAAAAAGCAAAAAGAAATTCAAGAGTGATTCCGATTTCTGTGTCATTTAGATTTGAAACGTCAGTATTCCTTTGTGGAGAAGAAAAGTCCTCTGATTTTTCAGTAGGAAAAAAAGGTGGGAGAAAGAGTTTACAAGTACAACAGCACAGTAAAAGAACTGAGGTAAATAAAGATTTGGAAATTTTTCTTTTACCTTCAAGTGTTTTCCTTAGCCCTCAAACATTCCCTTATATTTTTTAGTCCAAGTGTTGAAATGTCACAGTCTTAAATATTACTACCGCCTCTTGCTCCTTGTCTTCTCTTCTTCATTCTCCTTTTCCTTCTTCTTAAAAAAAAAAAAAAAAAAAAAATAGAACAAGGAATCTTTCAGGAGCTTATGAAAAATTTGCCTTTTTTTCTATTAAACTTATTTTTTTGTCTTTTTTACTGTGCTCTCTGCTAACATTTTTGCTTTTTTAACAGGAACACTAGGTGTTCTTTTTTTTTTTTTTTTTTTTTGAGACGGAGTCTCGCTCTGTCACCCAGGCTGGAGTGCAGTGGCGCGATATCCGCTCACTGCAAGCTCCACTGCCTCCCGGGTTCACACCATTCTCCTGCCTCAGCCTCCAGAGAAGCTGGGACTACAGGTGCCCACCACCACCCCCGGCTAATTTTTTATATTTTTAGTAGAGACGGGGTTTCACCGTGTTCGCCAGGATGGTCTCGATCTCCTGACCTCGTGATCTGCCCGCCTTGGCCTCCCAAAGTGCTGGGATTACAGGCGTGAGCCACTGTGCCCGGCCAACCCTAGGTGTTCTTTGGTTTGTGGCAACATAACTCCCATCTCTGCCTCCATCTTCCCATGAGTCTTCACATGGCTTTTTTTTCCTGTGTCTGTATCTCATCTCCTTCTTCCTTTCTCTTACAAGCATGCCTGTCATTGTATATTTCATTTCAAGATCTTAACTTTATTACATCTGCAAAGACATTTTCTCCAAATAAGGTGACATTCACAGTTTCAGATATTAGAACATGGAATATCTTTTTGTGTTGTCGCTCACTATGATATATTTAGAGGTATATTTCCTTTTCTCCCCTCTGTCTTAGTATTTGCTGTGCTTCTTAAATCTGAGAATGCGTGCCTTTCTTCAATTCTGGAAAATTCTAATATATTTATCTTTTAGAATATTTCCCCTCTTTCAATCTCTTTACTGTCCCTTTGTATCTTCTATTAGATGTGTATTAGATTTTGTCATCCTGTTCTCTATATTCTTTAACATTGCTTCATATTTTTCATCTATTCTGTCTCTCGATTTTGTTCTTGGTAATTTCTCCCCATCTTCTCTCTAGTTCACTTATTCTTTATCTAGCTGAATCTAATCCACAGTTTAACCTTTCCTTTGGGATTTTAATTTCAGTGATTCTATTTTTTACCTCCAGAAATTTTATTTGATGGTTCTTAAAATATGCCGTGTGTCATGTTTTTTGCTCATATTCTATAGTTATTTCAAGATTGGTATCTGATCAATTCACTATACAAAATTCTTGGGGGATCCAAATGTTGTGTTTGTTGTTTTGTCTGATTCTCACTCATGTTAACTTGTTCTTTGGGTGTTATATATATTTTGTACATTCTTTCATATATAGTTGATCTAAATCTGTGGGAATTTTCAATTTGCCCTTCTTCAAGAGAATTTTTAAAAAGATAATTTGCTTTTGCTTTTTCCTTTGCCATGCGCTTCAGAAGTGTTACAAATCAGAGGTCATTTTAAATGAAGTTTTTGGTTTCTGTTTCCCTGGCCCATATATTTGGTGTAGATTTGACTTCCAAACTCATATATGTAGAGTTATGATTATGACTAATCAGGAGGAATAGTCTTCCTTTTTTTCCAACCTGGAGCTGGGATGGAGACATGTTTTAATCATATTTTTTCATTAGGGGATAAGTTTTTTCCTTCCCCACTCTTGCTGAAAACATTGTCTTTTAAAGGTTTTGGTTCTGTGTGGCATCTCAGTACCAATTCCTGTCAATCTTGTGTAACGTGAGAGTCTTTTTTCCACATCTTGCATGGTCATTAAAACTCAGTGCTCAGGGTTCCATGTAAAATTGAAGACACCTATAATTAGAATTCTCATTTTTCTAAAGTGCTACTTTCCTCTCCACCTAGCTGCTTGCCTTTTTGGAATCGTGTTTATACATGCAATCTTAAGTGGATAATTTGCTCAATGATAGAGATAATCAAAAACAAAATTACCTGTGTCATTTGAATAACTGTGTTGATTCTCCACGTTGCACTTAAGTCAAAGCCTTTATATATAGCCTAGAGTCTGATGACTGAGTTTTCTTGTTCTCTCTATACCATAGGTTTTCCCTGCTTTGTAAAATCCATTACTATATATTGACCAACTATTAATGACATGATTAAGTGCATACTTAAGAAAACCATGGCTTTGCAAAAGAACATTGTATAGTTTATTTAAATTTTACTTTATATTAAATGTAATTTAATTACAAAAGGCAATTTTACACCAGAAGCATAATTAATGAGGAGCCAAGGTATGATTAATTATCTTTTAAGAGTTTTATCATCCAAGAATGCTGAATTACCAGTGTGACCTCAGGCACTAACATACTTGCATTTGGCTCTAGATTATCCCTCCTTTTCTGAAGCTGTCAAAGGAGAAGGTGACTAGGAAAGAAAACTCTTTATGCAAGTTGCCGAATCAGTACAGCCTTCACAAGACTTCATCACCTCTTTGTACATCTTCCTCAATTACTCGGTATTTAAATCCTTGTACTCTGTTTCTTGAAGGTTGGGTTCAGACTTGAGTGTTTCTTTCCAGAATCATTTATCCCTTCCACATAAAGAATATCAAGTAGTTTATGCTAACTATGCTCTTAGGATTGTGTAGAGATAAGAGCACTGTATATGGAATTGGAAGACTTAGATTTGAGTCCTGATTGACCTCACATGCTTAGACTTTTGTAAAATTTACATCTCTGGGCATCACTTTCCACATCTGTATAAGGATCTTCTACTAAATGGACTCTTAAGATGTCTTCCAACACTAACATTATATGATTTCAGTTATTTACATGTTACAGTATTAGATAAATCATCTTTTCCAGACATTTTACTGATAAGTGATGGAATCTGAGATTCTTTGGCTGTTTAAAGATGTTCTTGTTTGCTTTATTATAATAACTTCCTTAAAAATTTGCTGTGACTCGTATTGAGAATAGGAAAAATTGGACCACAGTCAAAGGATAGTGGGTCATGGGCACTATTTACAGACTAGGGTAAATTCTGCTTTATAGAAAAATATCTCAAAAAGAAATAAGGTGGGACTTCTGACGTGAAGAATACGGAATTTTCCTTAACTTGGACAGTTCTTCAAGAAAGGTGCTTATGAATCTCAGACTATTGGTAGGTTTGCTAATATTTTAAAATGGAATTTGCATATTTTCATTGCCACTTTCTAATATGACTGTTTCTTTGACAGGGAAAAGGAAATGCTATCTAACCTCTACATGACATTATATGATGAAGTAACCCATGGATATTTATACTCACAAGAATTAAGTGGTAATAAGAGGTTCTAAAATTTCTTGAATACATTTCCTTATTATGTGCTTTTTAGGAATTGTTTCAGCAGTTAGTGCCTCTTCATCTAATTCTAATGGCTTATGGTATCAACTAATAATACATGATATGCAAATGCTGCGGGCTGTGAGGAAGCAAAAGTGGATAGTTTAATCCATAAATATCTTTGGTTGTATTGGTTAAGATAGGTAAAATATAATATGTAGCTTATACTAGTTCAAGTGTATTTTTTGGAAAAATGTCTGCATATTACATCCCATGGATAAATTAGTAAGTGCTGGAGTCACTGGTATCACTGGAATTTATTCTTTGGTATCTTAAGGCTTATACTACCCTTCACGCTTTCATGACACTGACCTCTCCCATATCTTGGGCTTCTCCTTTATACCTGTGGAATAATTTCTCATAGTTTTCCTTTTACCTTAACTCTGGTTGTCATATTGTGTATCTTAGTGTCCAAATGGGTGACTCATACTGCTGTAGCTTCACACTTTCAAAACCAATTATTTTACCTTGATTCCCCTGACCAACACTGATGGCCACAAATTGCACATTGTCATTATGTGAAAATCTCAGACTTTAATGTCTTATTCTTCACTCACAATCTCTTATGCTTCCAGCTCTTTTTATTTAGAATTTTATTTCCTTGACCTCTCCATTTGGTGCCACTATGATTGTACGATTTCCAACCTCAGCTGCCCTTAGCACCAGTTGGTATTCACTTTAAGTTTTGGTGTGATCTCTCCTGTTTCCTGGTACCTATTCCAAACCTTCACTACTCTCCTCAAATACTCAATTATGTCACCTATCCAACTTTAAACATTTAAAAATGTTTTACTTAATTAAAGTTAAAACTTGCTAGTCTGAAATCTATGAAACTTAATCTTTTCTGCCCTGTTTCTTTTGAAAAAAATTTTATTTTGGTAAGAATATTTAACATGAGATCTACCCTCTTAACAGATTGTAAAAATGTAGGTTATTCTTATCTATAGGCATAATATTGTACAGTATTTCTACAGAACTTATTCATCTTATGTAACTGAAATTTTGTACTCACCCATTAGCAACTCACTATTTCCTCATACCCCCTGTTCCTGGCAACTGCAATTCTATTCTTTGTTCCATAAGTTTGACTATTTTCGATGCTTTATATAATTGGAATTCTGTAGTATTTGTCCTTCTTTAACTGGCTTATTTCACTTAGCATAATGTCCTTCAGATTCATTCATGTTATTACATATGACAGGATTTTCTTCTTTTTAAAGGCTGAATGATATTCTATTATATGTATATAACATACTTTTTCCCCCCTTATTTATCTGACATTTAGGTTGTTTCCATAAATATTTAGATTGTTTTCCATAGGCTGGCTATTGTGAATAGTACTGCAGTGAACAGGGGAGTACTACTGTCTCTTCAAAATCCTGATTTTAATTCTTTTGGCTAAATATCCAGAAGTGGGATTATTGGATCATGTGGCTTTGCTTTTTCGTAGAGAGTTAGTAAAGGCTATTGGGAAGCTTCCTAAACTCCTTGATATTCCTACCTACAAACAACATTCATGTCCTTTCATCTTGTCTCATTGGAAAAGGTGCCCTTTCACCAGACTAATCCTTTTGTTTCTTGATTTTCTTCTGCTTTCTCAAGGTCTATGCTTTGCTAATTTTATACTCAGTGCTTTTCAGAAAAGCTTTTTGAAGGAGTTGTTTTCATTAGTTGCTGAATTTTCTCACTTCCCATTTCATGGAAATCTGGCTTCCACCTCCAAAATTCTACTAAAACTTATTAAAGTCATTATTATCAACTCTTTAGTCATTATTTTGTGTTTATCACTGTCAGGGCTGGGTGAGGTGGCTCATGCCTGTATTCCCCGCACTTCGGAAGGCCAATGTGGGAGGATCATTTGAGACCAGGAGTTCAAGACCAGCCTGAGCAATATAGTGAGATTCCATCTCTACAAAAAATCATAAAAACAAAAAATTAGTTGGGCATGTTGGCACACAGCTGTAGTCCTAGCTACTGGAGAGGCTGAGGTGGGAGGATTGTTTAAGCCCAGGATTTCGAGACAGGAGTTTGAGACTGCAGTGAGCCATGATTGCACTACTGCATTCCAGCCTGGGCAGCAGAGAAACTCTGGCTCTAAAAAGACAAACAAAAACAGCACTATCATCGATTGCCTCTTTTCTGAAAATAAAGTATAGTATCCACTGAACCAAAAAATTCAGTTCAATAGACTTTTTTTGAGAATTTCTTCTTAATTAGGCACTGGAAACAGAAGAATGAAAAATCTTGCTTCGTAGAAGCTGACAGTTTAGTGAGGGATATTGACATGCAAGCAATCATAATACCAAGGGCTTTGACTGAGATACATAGTAAGTGCTATGGGAACACAGAGGAAAAATTTACTATTCCCAGGGCAAGTTGTGGAAGGCTTTGCCTGTGTGCCCTTGTGCGACTTTTCTGACAGTTTCTGAAAGTTCTTTAGGAAACAGATTGAAAGATTTGAATATTTAAAGATTGAAGAGGGTGGGGTAAAAAAGAAAGAAGTTTGAAAGGCTGAAAATACAGATTTGCTCCCCTTTCTTTTAGTGATTATTATTTTTTTGACAGATAGTTGGGGGAATAAGGATAATTATTCTTTTTGATTAATTAACTAACTGTTTTGTTATGTCTGTGCAGCACTTCATAAAGCCTGTAAAATTTTTAGTAAAATTCGAAGTGGTAAGATTTATGTGAATGATCTTCCAGTGATCCTCGGCATCTTGAGAATTTCTATAAGTGATTTAGAAATGCGACAGGCACTAAAGACTATTGATATTGATGGTAAGTTTTATCTTTTCAGTATTAGTTTAAGGGTCTGCAATCATAAATATGTTTGTCAGATTAATTACAAATGATAAGAAAGCTAAACCTTGAAATATATTATAAAAACATCATTTTTGGTCATATTATATATTATGAAACATTTTTATATGTTACAAAAACATTGCTTACAATAATGATATTGAAAATTGGCCTCAGGTTTATGTAATTGGATTGATTAATTACTAGACTGGATTATGACATATTCTCATTATTGTTCCATGCATGGTCTAATCTTATTTAGTTATGTAATTTAAATAATATAATAAGTACTTGACCTAACCACCCAAAATAAAAAGTAGGACCTTGTCAATAATTTACATCTAACCGTAAACTTTACTAAGCAACCTATTATTCTGTTTTCCCCAACCTGAGGTAAGAATTATCTTGAATCCTATATTCATTATTCTCTTATTTTTCTGTTCAAATAGTATTATTGTTATGGATAGGTATTTTTGTAAAATAGTTCAAAAATTTTAGTTGTTTAAAAAACTTTAGTAAAAAGTTTTTCATGCTGTATATAATCTTTTGTTTTCTTAGTATTATATGACTAAGATTTATTCATATTGTTGTAAATGTGACTAAGATTTATTCATATTGTTGTATACTGCTTTTTTTTTAATGCTCCTGCCATCCTTGAATTGATCAGCCTTTAAAAATTATGGTTGTTCTAATAGATATACGGTTATTATCTGATTGTGGTTTTAATTTGCATTTCCTGAATGATTAAATAATGTTGAATATCTTTTCATGTGCTCGTTTGCCATTTGTATATTTTTTGCCCATTGAAAAATTGTGTTCTTATTATTGTATTTTGAGATTATTTATATATTCTGAATATAAGTCTTTTACTGGATATGTGATTCGTAGATATTTTATTCCATTCTGTGGCTTGACTTTTTATTCTCTTAAGAATGTTTTTAGAAAAGGAAAAGTTCATACTTTTGATGAAGTCCTGTCTACAATTTTTCTTTTATGAATTGCTTTTGATATCTTATCTGAAAGATCTTTGCCAACCCAAAGTCACAACAATATCAGAAAACAAGTCAAAGTAGTTCATTAAAATTTGGACAGATGTTTCACTGTTTTTGAAAGAAAGGAGAACCCACTCTCAAGTTGTTACACTGAAGAAGTGGAGATAGACAACTTGACAGACTTTTCAGTGCTGGAGAAAGTGCTTCTGTGGTACGGAAGTGAGAACAACCAAGCCTTGTCATTTCCTCTGCAGACGATTGGAAGCCCTTAAGTATTCCTCTGTAGGCTATTTCTGCTCAGATGACATTAAATTGAAATATAGATTTATACTTGTTTTCTTCATAACATAGATAACATCACTGATGTAAATAAACCCTGTCAAAGTTGGGCTCATTTGCTTCATGACAGGAGAAAATGAATTCATAGTTATTTAACTTGAAGACTCTTGAAGAACTACAAATATAAAAATTAGTCGAGCAAAGAGCACTGCTGTATCTACAGTACTAGTCCCATAGCATTCTTATTACTGCTGGAACACTATTTACTACCTAATTATAATATGTAAATTTTTTTCTGGTAAATATTCTTTTTACATTCTATATATGTCTACTGCTCTGTGTATAGATAATAGTATTCTAATGTCATTAGTTAATTCTATTTACATTTTTAGTTGCCATTTTTATCTTATGTTCTTAGGGAGTTTGCTAATAATGTTTGCTGATGGAGTTTTTTTTCCCTTCTGTTTTGGAATCATTTTTATAGTTAATGGAATGCTGGATTTTTCAAATTTCCTTAAAGCTGTGGCTGATGTTTCTTATATGGTCTCTCAGAATCCAGGTAAAAAAGACTTCTTCAAAAGTATAGAAGATAATAATTTTGTAACTGATTTTGGGGTTGGGAGGGGTGGTATTTAATATATGAATTAATTTATATTTTACAGAATCTCCCACTAGCGTAGGCTGAGAAAAATTAGATATGAATTTTGTCATAAAAGGCATTACAAAACCTGGCTCAAACTGCCCCAATATTCTAACATTCTATCTCTAATCTCTAGTTTTTCCTGCACATTAACTGCTAGACTAATTCTCTTAAAATACTATTTTCACCATGTCATCTTCCTGCTCAAGAATTTGGATGCTCTTCCTATTATCAAATGAGTCTAGGCCAAACTCTCATGCTTAGCCTCTTCATCCCTTCATAATTTTGTTCACCACTCTTCCCTTTATCACAGTACCTTTCCCAGGCAAGAACCCCATACTCCGATTAGTCATAAATCTTCATACATGCCAAAATAATTCTTACTCCCATGACTTTGTTTGTGTGCGTGTTTTTTTTTTCTGTTGAAATCTCACATCTGTTTTCTTCTTCATCCTTAACAGCGCTTTCTTCTTTTTGCCAGAAATCTGTTTGTATCTATCCCTAAAAATTTTAGATACTTATGGGTCTCTTAATAACCTTTAGTTTACATTACTTATACATTATAAATAAAGTGGTTGGAAAGGGTATTCGTATTAATGGTAGAAACAGTACCTCCAAAAACACGAAATCTGTGGTGTTCATGACCTGATGTTAGCAATTCTTCTATTTCTCCATTAGGTGATATCAAGTTCTTATGCTTGGTCCTTGGAATTATATATTTTTTATTTTTTATTTGTATAAGTTCAAGGGGTGCAAATGCAGTTTCGTTACGTAGATACATTGCATCCTGGTAAAGTCTGGCTTTTAGTGTAACCATTATCTGAATAGTTATACATTGTACTTATTAAGTAATTTTTCATCCTTCACCCCCTTCCCACACTTCCAAGTCTCCAGTAACTATTATTTCATGCTCTATGTCCATGTGTACACATTTGGCTCCCACCTGTACATTTGGCTCCTACCTATAAATAGCTTTCATTATCTCAAGTGAAACAACTCAGAGACAGAAAGATAGATAATAGCTTCATCCATGTTGCTGTAAAATATATTATTTCATTCTTTTTTTATGGCTGACTAGTATTCCACTGTGTGTGTGTGTGTGTGTGTGTGTGTGTGTGTACCACATTTTCTTTATCCAGTCATCCATTTATGGACACTTAGGTTCATTTTGTATCTTTGCTATTGTGGATTGTGCTGTGATAAACATATGAGTGCAGGTATCTTTCTGAGATAATGGTTTCTTTTCCTTTGGGTGTATATACCTAGTAGTGGAATTGTTGGATCATACAGTACTATTTTTAGTTCTTTGAGAAATCTCCACACTACTTTCCATTTTTTCATAATACTCATTTGGCCATTTGTATGTCTTCTTTTGAAAAATGTCTATTCATGTCATTTGCCCACTTTTTAACGGGATTATTTGTTGTTTTTGTTGTCATTGATCTGTTTGAGTTCTTTGTAAATTCTGGATATCAGTCCCTTGTTGGATGCACAGTTTGCAAATATTTTCTCCTATTCTTCAAGTTGTCTGTTCATTCTGTTGATTATTTCTTTTGCTGTGCAGAAGCTTTTTAGTTTAGTTGTCTCATTTGCCTTTTTTTGTTGTTGTTGCTTGTGCTTTCGAATTCTTAGTCATGAATTCTTTGCCTAGACCAATGTCAGTAAGAGTTTTCCTTAGGTTTTCATCTAGTATTCTTTTTTTTTTTTTTTTTTTTTTTTTTTTTTTTTTCCCAGATGGACTGTCGCTCTGTCGCCTAGGCTGGAGTGCAGTGGCCTGATCTTGGCTCACTGCAAGCTCCACCTCCTGGGTTCACACCATTCTCTTGCCTCAGCTTCCCGAGTAGCTGGGACCACAGGCGCCCGCCACCACGCCTGGCTAATTTTTTTATATTTTTAGTAGAGACGGGGTTTCACCGTGTAAGCCAGGATGGTCTGATCTCCTGACCTTATGATCCGCCTGCCTCAGCCTCCCAAAGTGCTGGGATTACAGGCGTGAGCCACTGCACCCAGCCTCATCTAGTATTCTTAAAGGTTTGAGTATTACATTTAAGTTTAGATCCATCTTGAGTTGATTTTGTATATGGTGGGAGATAGGGGTCTAGTTTCATTCTTCTGCGAATGGCAGTCCAATTTTCCCTTTACCATTTATTGAAAAGAGTGTCCTTTCACCAGTGTATGTTTTTGTCAACTTTGTCAAAGATCAAGTGGTTATAGATATGAAACTTCATTTCTGAGTTCTCTTTTCTGTTCCACCAATTTATGTGTCTACTTTTATAGCAGTACCATGCTGTTTTGGTTACTGTTACGGTATAATTTGATATATTACCATATAATGTGATGTCTCCAGCTTTGTTCTTTTGCTTAGGATTACTTTGGCTATTTGGGCTCCTTTAGTTCCACGTAAAATTTAAGATTATTTTTTCTATTTCGTGAAAAATGACATTGGTATTTTGATGGAGATTGCACTGAATCTGTAGATTGCTTTGGGCAGTATGGTCATTTTAACGATATTAATTTTCTGATCCATGAGCATGGGATGTTTTCCCATTTGTTTGTGTTCTCTATAGTTTATTTCATCACTGTTTTGTAGTTTTCCTTGTAGAGATCTTTCACCTCTTTGGTTAAATGTATTCCTAGGTACTTTGGTTTTTGTAGCTAAGCTAAATGGTATTGCCTTCTTGATTGGTTCTCAGCTTGATACTAGGGTATAGAAATGCCACCGATTTTATCTACTTAAACATTATCAAATTTGTTTATCAAATCTAAGAGGTTTTTTTTTTGGGAGGAGTTTTTAGGGTTTTCTCAGTATAAGATTATATCATCAGCAAACAGACATAATTTGACTTCCTCTTTTCCAACTTGGATGCCTCTTATTTTTTTTTCTCTTGCCTGATTGCTCTGGGTAGGGCTTACAGTAATATATTGAATACAAGTGGTGAATAGTTTTGTTTCAGTTCTTAGGGGGAATGCTTTAAACATTTCCCCATTCAGAAGGATGTTGGCTGTGGGTTTGTCATATATGGCCATTATTATTTTGTGGTATGTTCCTTTTATAGTGAATCAGATGGTTTATTTATGTATGTATGTATTTTTTTTGAGGTGGAGTCTTGCTCTCTCACACAGGCAGGCTGGAGTGCAGTGGCACAATCTCGGCTCACTGCAGCCTCTGCCTCCCAGGTTCAAGTGATTCTCCTGCCTCAGCCTCCCAAGTAACTGGAACTACAGGCGTGCATCACTATGCCTGGCTAAATTTTTGTATTTTTAGTAGAGATGGGGTTTTACCATGTTGGCCAGGCTGGTTTTGAACTCCTGACCTCAAGTGATCTGCCTGCCTTGGCCTCCCAAAGTGTTGGAATTATAGGCGTGAGCCACTGCACCTGGCCCAGATTTTATTTTGTTAGAATCAAGGCTATGTGAATGTGATAGTCTTTATAGTCCTCGAGCAGCAAGTAAAAAGCAATAAAAACTCTTCAATGCTTATTTATTCATTTATGTAATAAACATTAATGCCTATATATGCAGCAGTGAACCATATAGATATGATGCTTGGCTTGCTTTTTCTTTTTGACATTTTGATAGACTCCATGGCATTAGGATTTGCCTAGTTCTCTTTTGTCTACTTGGTTTCTGACTTACATTTTTTTCTTGTTTCTGTTTCATTTAGTTCTCTGATCTTGCTTATTTCTTTTCTTCTGCTAGGTTTGGGTTTGGTTTGTTCTTGTTTCTCTAGTTCCTTGAGGTGTGACCTTAGATTGCCTATTTGTGTTCTTTCAGACTTTTTGATGTAGTCATTTTATGCTATTAACTTTTATCTTAATACTGCTTTTGCTGTATCCCAGAGGTTTTGATAGGTTGTGTCACTATTATTGTTCAGTTCAAAGAATTTTTAAATTTCTCTCTTGATTTCATTGTTGACTCAATGATTATTCAGGAGCAGATTATTTAATTTCCCTGCATTTGCATGGTTTTGAGGGTTCCTTTTGGAGTTGATTTCTAGTTTATTTCACTGTAGCAAGAGTACTTGCTGTAATTTTAATTTTCTTAAATTTGTTGAGTCTTGTTTTGTGGCCTACCGTACGGTCTATCTTGGAGGATGTTCCGTGTGCTGATGAATAGAATTCATATTCTGCATTTATTGGGTAGAATGTTCTATAAATTTCTGTTAGATCAATTTTTTTTAGCGTGTAGTTTAAGTCCATTGTTTCTTTGTTGACTTTCTGTCTTGATGACCTGTCTAATGCTGTCAGTGGAGTATTGAAGCCCTCTACTACTGTTGCTGTCTGTCTCATTTCTTAGGTCTAGTAGTAACTGTTTTATAAATTTGGGAGCTCCAATGTTAGGTGCATATATATTTAGGATTATGATATTTTCCTGTTGGACTAGTCCTATTATTATATAATGTCCTTCTTTGCCTTTTTAAACTGCTGTTGCTTTAAGTTTGTTTTGTCTGATATAAGAAAAGCTACTCCTGCTTGCTTTTGGTGTCCATTTGCATGGAATATCTTTTTCCACCCCTTTACCTTAGGTTTATGTGAGTGAGTCCTTAAGTGTCAGGTGAGTCTCTTGAAGACAGCAGATACTTGGTTGGTGAATTCTTATCCATTCTGCCATTCTCTATTAAGTGGAGCATTTAGACCATTTACATTCAATGTTAGTACTGAGATGTGAGGTACTATTCAATGTGCTAGTTGTTGACTGAATATCTTGCTTTTTTTTTTTTTTTTTCTTTTTTTTCCTGTGTTGTTGTTTCATAGGTCCTGTGAAATTGATGCTTTAATGAGATTCTATTTTGGTGTATTTTGAGGATTTGTTTCAAGATTTAGAGCTCCTTTTAGCAGTTCTTTTAGCAGTCAGTAGTGCTGGCTTGGTAATGGCAAATTCTCTCAGCATTTATTTGAAAAAAGACTGTATTTTTCCTTCATTTATGAAGCTTAGTTTCACTGGATACAAAATTCTTGGCTGATAATTGTTTTGTTTAAGGAGGCTAAAGATAGGATCCAATCTCTTCTAGCTTGTAGGGTTTCTGCTGAGAAGTCTGCTATTAATCTGATAGATTTTCCTTTATAGGTTACCTGATGCTTTTGCCTCACAGCTCTTAAGATTCTTTCCTTCATCTTGACTTTAGATAACCTGACGACTTTGTGCCAAGGTCATGATCTTTTTGAGATGAATTTCTCAGGTGTTCTTTGAGCTTTTTGTATTTGGATATCTAGATCTCTCACAAGGTTGGGGAAGTTTCTCTTGATTATTCCCTCAAATATGTTTCAACAAACATTTAGATTTCTCTTCTGCTTTGGAAACACCAATTATTCTTTTTTTAAATTATACTTTTAAGTTCTAGGGTACACGTGTACAATGTGCAGGTTTGTTACATATGTATACATATGCCATTTTGGTGTGCTGCACCCATTAACTCATCATTTACATTAGGTATATCTCCTAATGCTATCCCTCCCCCCTCACCCCACCCCATGACAGGCCCCAGTGTGTGATGTTCCCCTTCCTGTGTCCAAGTGTTCTTATTGTTCAATTCCCACCTATGAGTGAGAACATGCAGTGTTTGGTTTTGGTTTTTTGTCCTTGCATTAGTTTGCTGAAAATGATGGTTTCCAGCTTCATCCATGTCCCTACATTAACTCATCCTTTTTTATGGCTGCATAGTTGGAAACACCAATTATCCTTAGACTTGGTAATTTAAAGTAATCCCAAACTTCCTGGAGGCTTTGTTCTTTTTTTTTTTTTTTTTTTTTTGAGACAGAATCTTGCTCTGTTGCCAGGCTGGAGTGCAGTGATGCGATCTTGGCTTACTGCAACCTCTGCCTCCTAGGTTCAAATGATTCTCCTACCTCAGCCTCCCGAGTAGCTGGGACTACAGGTGCATGCCACCAAACCCAGCTAATTTTTGTATTTTTAGTAGAGACGGGGTTTCACCAGGTTGGCCAGGATGGCCTCGATCTCTTGACCTCATGATCCACCTGCCTCGGCCTCCCAAAGTTCTGGGACTGAGCCACCACACCCGGCCTGTTCATTTTAAAAAATTCTTTATTCTTTGTTTTTGTTGTATTGGGTTAATTAGAAAACCTTGCCTTCATGCTCTGAAGTTTTTTCTTTTACTTATTTGATTCTATTACTGAGACTTTTCAGCTCATTTTGCATTTCTCTAAGTGTGTCCTTCATTTCCAGAAGTTATGATTGTTTTTTATTTATATTATTTCACTGGAGATTTTCCCATACATATCCAGTATCTTTTTTTTTTTTCATTTCTTTAAGTTAGACTTCACCTTTCTCTGGTGCCTCCTGATTAGCCTAATAATTGACCTTCTGAATTATTTTTCTGGCAATTTAGAGATTTCATCTTGATTTGTATCCATTGCTGCTAAACTTTGGAGTGTGATCTTCTGCAGATGTAAAAGAACGTTATTTTGTCATATTACCAGAATTGTTTTTCTGGTTCCTTCTCATTTGGGTAGACTATGTCAGAGGGAAGCTCTGGGACTCAAGGGCTGCTATTCAGATTCTTTTGTCCCTCAGAGTGCTCCCTTGATTTGGTGCTCTTCCCCTTCCCTAGGGGCTTCCTGAGACATAGGGCTTCCTGAACAAGGGGCTTCCTGAGAGCCAAACTGCAGTGATTGTTATTTCTCTTTTGGATCTAGCCACCCAGTGGAGCTACCAGACTCCAGACTGGTATTGGAGAGTGTCTGCAAAGAGTCCTGTGATGTGTTCCATCTTCAGGTCTCTCAGCTGTGAATACCAGCACCTGCACCAATGGAGGAAGCATGGGAATGAAGTGGACTCTGTTAGGGTCCTTGGTTGTATTTTTGTTTAGTGTGCTGGTTTTGTGCTGGTTGGCCTCCAGCCAGGAGGTGGCACTTTCAAGAGCACATCAGCTGTAGTAGTACAGGGAGATTACAAGGTTGCCCTAGGGTCAGGTGGTGGGCAGGGCCATAGAGCTCTCAAGAGATATATTCTTTGTTTTCTGCTACCAGGATTGGTAGAGAAAGACCATCAGTTGGGGCAGGTTAGGCATGTCTGAGCTGAAACTCTCTTTGAGTGGGCCTTGCTGCAGCTGCTGTCGGGGTGAGGGTGTGGTTCCCAGGCCAATGGAGTTATGTTCCTGGGAGGATTATGGCTGCCTCTGCTGCCTGACAGGTCACCAGGGAAGTGGGGGAAAACCAGCAGTGATAGGCCTCACTCAGCTTCCACGCAGCCCACAGTCTGAAAGACTGGTGTCACTCCCACTGTGCTTCACCTATAGCACAGTTTATTTCCAGGCAGGCAGTGAGCAGGGATGAGAACTTGCCCCAGGCTACAAGCCTCCCCACTGAGAAAGCAAGCAGACTCACAATTACTTGGCTGTCTCACAGAGCCTGCAAGGGCATCCACCTCTTTCAAGGGGTCTGTGGATTCTCTTGGCTTTCCTGGTATGTTCCTGCAGTAGTTCTTGGCACAAAAGTTCACGATGTGAGTGTCTACTTACCACTTTTTGAATCACAACTTGGAATAGCTTATTTACTTTCCTATGTTTCTTGATTTTTCAAGTCCTGGTTTCCTATTTTGACCTTTTGATAATTCATTTTGCCTTGACAAAGCATAAATTACTATTATTTTTTTGGATGTAATATCACTCTTGTTGCCCAGGCTGGAGTGCAATGGCGCGATCTCGCTCACTGCAACCTCTGCCTACCTGGTTCAAGCAATTCTCCTGCCTCAGCCTCCCGAGTAGCTGGGATTACAAGCGCAAACCACCACGCCTGGCTAATTTTTATATTTTTCATAGAAGTGGGATTTCACCATGTTGGCCAGGCTGGTCTTGAACTCCTAACCTCAGGTGATCCACTGCCTCATCTCAGCCTCCCAAAGTGCTGGGATTACAGGCATGAGCCACCGTGCCCTGCTACAAAACATAAATTATATGTATGTATCTGTGGTCAGTACTTAGGAGTCCAAACACACATATAAATCTATAGTCAGAAAAAAATGTAAGTTGAGATCCAGACAATAGGGAAAAATGGTGGATAGGAGGCAGGACTAATTTGCAACTTCTACTTGGACAGACAGAGCAGCGCGTAGGGACCACTTTTTGAGTTACAACTTAGAATAGCTTATTTACTTCCCTATATTCCTTGATTTTTCAAGTCCTGGTTTCCTATTTTGACCTTATTTTCTGTTTATGGACATAGTGTTCTGAGACTAATCAAGAACTCTCAGGTTTCTTTTTTTTCTTTTAAAAGAACACACATAATTCTTGAATATATTGTTTTAATAAAATATCCAAGCAATATATGTGTATAAAGATGTGAAAGACCTTCTTTAACCCCTCTAAGATTGCTACAATTTAATACTGACCCGAGAATTCTTTTTATATGCACATACATACATATAATTTATGTTTTGTCAAGGCAAAATGAGTTATCAATCACTAGGCAGAGTGGAAGCAAAGGACCTAGGTCTCATAGAAACTAGTAAAAAGATCAGGCATACAGTTAGAAATCAAGAGACCCCCTAGAAAAAAATAAAAGGGAAAAATGCAAGTATCTTTTTCTTAAGAGAAAAAGAAATTTTGCCACCTTGATTTGCAGAAACTATCTTGTTTAATTGTATTTTTCAATTATGAAATTAGTAATCTTTTAATATAATTACTGGTCATTCATATATTTTTTGTATGAATTGCCTTTTCACATATACTTTTCATTTAAAAAACTAGATTGTTCATCTCATTGATTTGTAGGAGTTTTCATATTCTGGCTATTAATCCTTTGTTATGTATGTTACAAGTGTTTTCTTCTAGTCTATGGTTTCTCTTTTAATTTTGAAATGGTGTTCTTGTTTTTTGGAATGGGACTGTTACATTTTATCACAAAATTTATTATTTTTTCTTTATGTCTTCTGAGTTTTGAGTTGTGCTTAAAGAGGCCTTTCTCACCTCATTAGTGCACACACACATTTTCATCATGATTGTAGAGTACTGATTTTCAATGCTCCAGGGAACCTGGAGATGGGTAGACGGGAATAGGGCAAGTTAAAATGCCACAAAGCTCACTGTTCTTGTTGAGACTCAGTCATTTTTCTTGAAGAAATTCCTCGGATAACTGCAAGCCTTTGGCTTATTTTCAGAGTTTTGAAACAAGTTGGTTCTGATAATTTCTGCCAGAGTTCTCATTGCTTTTATGGAGGAGATGGTTTCTGGAGGTCCCTTCCTTTGCTATTTTTGTTAACTTGATCAATAATGAGTAGTTGAGGACAGGCATGGTGGCTCATGCCTGTAGTCCCAACACTTTGGGAGGCCAAGGCGGGTGGATCACTTAAGCCCAGGAGTTCGAGACCAGCCTGGGCAACATAGCAAAACCCCATCTCTACAAAAATACAAAAAAGTTAGCGGGGCATAGTAGTACGTGTCTGTAGTCCCAGCTACTCAACAGGCTGAGGTGGGAGAATCGTTTGAGCTGGGGAGGCAGAGGTTGCAGTAAGCTGAGATTGTGTGATTGCATTCCAGCCTGGGCTACAGAGAGATACCCTGTCTTAAAAAAATTAATTAATTAAAAAAAGACTAATTGAATGAATAATAATGCCCAGCTTTTTCTCCTTGATTGTACTTATCAAAGAACTTAGTAATCATTAGTTTATTATATGATGAATTTCAAGAAAATCTAGTCTGACTATAATGTGATTTTCTGTCTGAAATTGATCATGGGAATTGTGTTTTTTTTTTTTTTTTTGTCAAGGCTAATTAGTAGTGGTCAGGGAGAATTTAAATTTAGCAGTTGAACACGGCTTTCAATCTGTTTAATTCTTAAGGAAGTTTTTTTGTGGAAAATTATAATTTATCTGAATATTTTCTTTTTAAAATTAAAAATATACTGAGCTCTCTGATGTGACTACAAATTTTAGAAAATGATAAAGTGATTTGGTATTTAATTTATTTTAGTTAAATTGTTCTAAAATTATAGAATCTAAGATTCAGAAGTAGATGTCTTGGGGAGCCCCAGATTTGGTTTGCTAGTCAGGGTCACGCTGAATATTTCCTTCTGACCAGGTTCTTTTCAATTCATTTTATATGCTAAGGATTGTTAACATAAGAATATGAAATTCCTATGGAGAAAAAAAGACCAATGTTTTAGTCACTATTATAAAGTTATTTTATAACAGTGATTTGCTTGTTGATAAATATTTATAAAATCCCGTGCTTATATAAGGTTATTTTCCCTTAGTGGGCTATTGACACAAAGTCACCTCCTTTTCCAAGAAAAGCTATTGATTCTCATGGTATACTAATTTGTTTTTTGCAGCATTCTGGGATGCCTTGAAGATTTTCTGTAGGATAAAAGGTGGTCGAGTTTCAACTGATGAAATATTTGGTGTTTTGGATAGCATGGGTATCCCTATAAACCCTGAAATTTTAGAAGAAGTGATAAAGCATACCTATATTGACAGTGAGTTATTTGCATTGAAATATATATGTAAATATATATGTGCATGTATTTATACATTTTTTTTCTGGATATCAATTTTGCGATCTGTCCTTTGCTTCTCCTTTTTTCTCTTGATTCTTACCTTTTGCCATTGACACTGTTTACTGGTGTCTATAGTAAGAAATAGTCTAGAAAAATTAAGTGAGAAGTTTCTAAAATTGTTATAGTTTGGTATGTTTGGTAAAAGAGTAAAATGAATTTTAAAAGAATTCAGCCTTATATCTCTTTTCCAAGTCATTTCTGGTCTTTGTGGAGAAGTAGTTTCTTGTAGTGTCGAGGGCATTGACTCCACAAGTTAGAAGACCTAAATTTCTTGAATTCTCAACTTTATTATGTAGCTTTGATTAAACAATTTTGCTATGCCCTTCAGTTACTCTCTGTACAATGCGGATTGCTTTAAACATGATAAAAATATTTAGCAGGTGTTTTGTATTACATGTTTACTTGTAACCAGAGGATGTCCTATAATAATTAGTGATTAATTGATTGATTCATTTTATTATTTTATTATTTTTAGAGCCTCACTCTGTTGCCCAGGCTGTAGTGCAATGTTGTGATCATAGCTTGCTGTAATCTTGACCTCCTAGGCTCAGTAATCCTCCCACCTCATCTTCCTGAATAGCTAGGACTATAGGTGTGTGCCATCATGCCAGGCTAATTTTTATTTTGTAGAGATGAGGTCTTGCTATGTTTCCTAGGTTGGTCTCAAATTTCTGGCCACAAGTGATCCTCCTGCCTCAGCCTGCTGAGTAGCTGGAATTACAGGCATGAGCCACTGGGCCCAGCCTGATTCATTCACTTAATGAATCAGATAGTCATTTAATATCTACTATGCCTGGAACTGTGCTAGGTGATGCAAAGATGAATAAAACACACTTCTTCTTTTTTTTTTTTTTTTTTGAGGGAACTCACATTCAAGTGTGGAAAAAACTAAGCAAACCAAAAATTAAAATGCTCCATGGCAAATACTATAATAGAGTGTACATAGGCTGCTAATACATACTGGAAGCCTTGGGGAAAGATTATCAGAGGAACTGATGTCTGAGCTGAATTTTGAAGGATCAGTATGAATTAAGTAGTTGAAGGTGGTAGCGAAGAGTGAGAAAAACATCTTAAGCCAAAGGAACAGTTTGTGTAAATATGGCAGAAAAATACTCAGACATGACATCTTTCTGAGTGGGCTTCCACTAGTTTTTGTCATTTATTAATGGTGGTTTTGTAGTGGGCTTTTGGTTGCTGATATGTGGTCTGGAGATAGAATCCAGCCACATGGAGTTCTATTAAGAAGTCAGGTATGGTGGGCTCTGGGGTGAGGCATGAGTGGAAGGATATGATGGGGTATGAAAATGTAAAATGGGGATTTTAAAGCCTAATCTTAAGCCTTTAGGGCATGCCCTACCAGGAACAACAGAAATCATATATGAAACAGCTGCAGTACTTTGCTTTTTGCTTGTGGAGTTCTGGTCTCGGTCTCCAGGTCTCCTGCTTTATTTGGGGAGGTATATTGGACAAATGATACTAATTTTATAGACTTGTTATAGGAATTAAATATACACATCACAGTGCTTGGCACCTAGAATAGACACAAGAAGGGTGAGGTAGAAACCTGAGAGTCATCCTTGACAACTCTACCTCTCTATTCCTCATGCAATAGTTCCCTTATTTAAAGTCTTCGATATATCTTTTTAAGAACTTTTCCTCTTTTTTCTGTATATAAGATAGATATCTCTTAAGTCTTTCCATTTCTCTCTCTCCCCCTTTTTTTTTTTTTACTCCTCTCTGTTGCCAGACTTTAGTGCAGTGGTGTGATCTTGGCTGACTGCAACCTCCGACTCCCTGGTTCAAATGGTTCTCCTGCCTCAGCCTCCGAGTAGCTGGGATTACAGGCACGTGCTACCACGCCCAGCTAATTTTTGTATTTTTAGTAGAGACAGGGTTTCACCATGTTCCCAGGATGGTCTGGATCTCCTGACCTTGTGATCCACCTGCCTTGGCCTCCCAAAGTGCTGGGATTACAGATGTGATCTATTTCTCCTTTTTTTTTTTTTTTGAGACGGAGTCTTGCTCTGTCGCCCAGGCTGGAGTGCAGTGGTTGGATCTCAGCTCACTGCAAGCTCCGCCTCCTGGGTTTACGCCATTCTCCTGCCTCAGCCTCCCGAGTAACTGGGACTACAGGCACCCACCACCTCGCCCGGCTAGTTTTTTGTATTTTTTAGTAGAGATGGGGTTTCACCGTGTTAGCCAGGATGGTCTCGATCTCCTGACCTTGTGATCCGCCCGTCTCGGCCTCCCAAAGTGCTGGGATTACAGGCTTGAGCCACCACGCCCGGCCTGATTTATTTCTCTTTATCTTCCTATCTTAGTCCAAGTTCACATAACCTTTCCTCAGGACCATTGCAGTTCATCCTAACAAATATACCCCATCCACTCTTATATTCCTTTACAGTGCAGCCGTAATGATCTTCGTTCAAATACAGGTCTGATCATGTTATTCTCCTCACATGAAATCTAATACCTCTTGGGATAAATAACTCTTTTAGTGTGGTTTACAGGGCCTTGCATGTTCTGGCTTTTACCCAGATCTTCATCTTTATCTGAGACCATATTCTCCCTTGCTCTCTGTGCCTTCTTAGTTTCAACTACATACCATGCCCCTTCTTGCCAAATGGCTGTTGCATGTGTTCATTTCTCTTCCTTGAACCTTTCTCTCCCCTTAAAGTATAAGTTAATTCCTACTTATACTTTAGATCCAAACTCAACTGTCTTTTCCTCAGGGATGTTTTCCCAGACCTCTCTGAGTAGGTCAGATTCTCATGTTATACACTCTCATAGCACGATTCACAATTGAAATTTGTATTTTTGTTGGATTGACATTGGTGTTTCAAATAAGACTGAGCATCAGGTGAGCAGATATCATGTCTGCTTTAGCTTAATATTGTATCTTCAATACCTAGCATGGTGCTTATGGCACATATTAACCGCTCAACAAATATTTGTTGAATGAGTGGATAATTCTGATTCCTCATGCCACATCTTCCAATCAGAAAGAACAAAATATTCTTCATTTTATCATATAAACAAGCTGGCTGCAGTTTGAGGCAAAATTCCTCATAAGGAAAGTCCTTATCTTTTGACCAGGAAAATCATCTTAATAGATATATTAGATTATGAGAGTTAAAACATACTGGGAAACATCTAGATTGAGCAAAAAGATAAGGTAAAGTACTCTACATAAGAAAGCAACAGGAATTTGATTTGAAATATAGTGGTGGCTCAGTAGTGGAGGAAGAAGATGGATAGAACCTAAGAGTGAGTGAGGGTAGAGTAACCACAAAACTTTAGGACTATAGTATGTAGTTGCTTGCTGTGCTTCTTAAGAACTCCCTTACTCCCATCAATTGCAAATTACCAGTAAAAGTTGGTTATATACAATAAACTTGTATTAATATTGTTGGTGGGGAGATTTCAAGGATAAAGACCTATGGGTTCTATGTTGGATCTTCTTGGGGCAGAAAGAGGATTGCACCTGTAGAAGGCAATAATGTGAGTGAGATCAAGAGTCCATGGGAATAGAGAAACAAACCTAAAATAAACAAAAAGAGTACAAATGACTCAGGAATCCTCAAATTTTGGTCAAGGTATTGATTTATGTTAGTGTATGCTCTGGGGTCTGAGCTATTTTAATGTTAAAGGAAAAGTTAACCCCAGGATGCCAACAATTTTGGGTTACCCAGGTAGGAGATGTTAATTTTTCTGTAGCAGAATTTTGCAGTAAGAAATAATATAACACAGTTATCCTGCTAAAAGAAGACAGCACTGCAGGTACTGTTCTAGCATCTTATTTTTGTATTTGGTATATTGTTGAAGATGATAGGTAGATAATATGTTCATCTTTATAGGTGTTCACAATGAGGGAGAAGGAATTATGCCTCTGAAATTTTCAGGAAAGTCCAAGGAGGATTTGCTTTATTTAGATATGGCAAGAAGTGCCATATGGAAAATCAGCTGATGGCAGTTCTTAGAGGGTCAGGTATTTTGGTTTCTGAAATAGTGTATTGGTATAGCAGTTTTTTTTTCTCTCATGGAGGTTAGAGATCTGAAAAATTGAACTGGTTGGAAAGTTGTGACTAGTGCAGTTTTTACTAGAGGAGGCTTTTGATATTGTGGAGCTACCTGAAGATTACAGAAATGTAGTGTTAATGGTCACTTAGTACCTTCAGAGTAATGTTGCCTTGCATATATGACCTTAATAATTAGGATCATTTTTTTTCCCCTCTCACAGTAGGTAGTTGTGTTTTCCAGGATGAATTTCTTCCAGAATCATATACCTTAGAGTAGGAGGCTGTTTTGAGCTTCCCTTAGGAAATAAATGATACCTATGACCGTATTGATTGCCTTAGTTTCAACCAGGAATCATTCTTTAAGGTTTTGCTAAGTCAGATAGGGACCAAAATCGTCATTTCAGCTTCTGGAATGTGTCTTCGGCCACTAGGGACTATTTAAGTAGGTAATATTTGTTTGGGAGTTTCATGATAGGTGTTTATTATTGCATAGATGCAAGGAATAAATTTGAGCAAGAGCTAATGAATCTGTGAACATGGTTGACTACCACACTCTTATTAGTTGAGGCTGGACTTCTGTTCAGAGAAAGGAGTTTTCTAAATGAAGAGCAGGTAAAAGCAAGATGGCCTTTTCCACTGGATTAATACATGTATGGTCTAACAGAATACTTTTTAATGATCAGATTCAAGAGCTTGTGGGTTGAAGAAGCTTTGAGTTGTCTTAGGACTTAAGCTATGATCTAAGAACATGGGACATGCAATCAATCTACCATAAGTGCCAGTTACTGGGGGAGGTTATGGGAAGTGTTAGAACTATAATCAAAACTAGGATGAGGATAAATACCAAGGAAATAAGAAACCAGAATGTAGGAAGCAATCTCTAATCAGAAGGTACTTTAGCACCAATTTTGTCTAGCATTTCTTTGACTGGTTCAAACACATAGTACTTGCTTTGCAGTGATTTAAAGGCCTGCACCTGAAATACATAGTTTACCAATTTTCAGAGAATCAGAGTGAATCAGGTGGACCCAACACCAAAATGATACTATTCTTTGATTTAAATATTTGCTTCTCGTCGCGGCAAGAGGGGCAGGGTGGCTGGGCCACTCCCCTTGGCCCTGGTCCCGGCCTGCCCCACCCAGCTGCCATGGCCCAGGATGAGGGTATATATTGAGAGGGGACACAGGACGCCAGCGCAGAAGGAGCCGGGTGGAGCTGTGGTCGCACTGAGGAAGCTTTGTAGGTTCATGCATTGCATCCCTATTTTCACAAAGCTTGGCTATCAGAGCATTATGAACACTAATGACCTCAAACTCAGGTTGTCCAAAGCTGAGCAAGAACACCCACTACATGTCTGGAGTGAGCTTGAAGAAGCCCAACAGGTAGAACTTTATGCAGAGCTCTAGGCCTTCAACTTTGAGGAACTGAACTTCTTCTTCTAAAAGGCCATTGAAGGATTTAACCAGTCCTCTCATCAAGAAAAGGTGGATGCGTGAATGGAACTTGTCCCTCGAGAGGTACTGGGCAGTGCTACAGGGAAGCTAGATCAGCTCCAGGCCTGGGAAAGCAAAGAACTTTTCCAGATTTCTCAGAACAAAGTAACAGTTTTTCTAGTTGGTGGACAAGGGACTAGACTCATTGCATATCCAAAGGGGATGTATGATGTTGGTTTGCCATCCCATAAGACACTTTTTCAGATTCAAGCAGAGCATATCCTGAAGCTACAATAGTTAGCTGAAAAATATTATGGCAACAAATGCATGATTCCATATAATGATCAGTGGCAGAACAGCGGAATCTACAGGGAGTTCTTCACCAAGCACAAGTACTTTGGTTTAAAAAGAAAAGAAAATATAATCTTTTTTTCAGCAAGGAATGCTCCCTGCCATGAGTTTTGATGGGCAAATTATTTTGGAAGAGAAGAACAAAGTTTCTATTGCTCCACATGAAAATGGTGGTCTTTATTGGGCTCTTGCAGCCTGGCATATTGTGGAGGATATGGTGCAAAGAGGCATTTGGAGCATTCATGTCTATTGTGTTGACAACATATTAGTAAAAGTGGCAGGCCCACGGTTCATTGGATTTTGCATTCAGAAAGGAGCAGACTGTGGAGCAAAGGTGGTAGAGAAAACAAACCCTGCAGAACCAGTTGGAGTGGTTTGCCGAGTGGATGGAGTTTACCAGGTGGTAGAATATAGTGATGTTTCCCTGGCAACAGCTCAAAAACGAAGCTCAAATGGATGATTGCCGTTCAATGTGGAGAATATTGCCAACCATTTATTCACCGTACCATTTCTGAGGATGTTGTCAATGTTTATGAACCTCAGTTGCAGCATCATGTGGCTCAAAAGAAGATTCCTTATGTGGATACCCAACAGCACTTAATTAAGCCAGATAAGCCCAGTGGAATCAGTATGGAAAAATTTGTCTTTGACATCTTCTAGTTTGCAAAGAAGTTTGTGGTTTATGAAATATTATGGGAAGATGACTTTTCCACACTAAAAAATGCTGACAGTCAGAATGGGAAAGACAATTTTACTACCGCAAGGCACACTTTCATTATTGCTGGGTTCTCAATGCAGGGGTCACTTTATAGATGAAAATGGCTCTCATCTTCCAGCAATTTCCCACTTAAAGGATGCCAATGATGTACCAATCCAGTGTGAAATCTCTCCTCTTATCTCTAATGCTGAGGAAGGAATAGAAAGTTATGTACAGATGTAGAATTCCATGCATCTTTAATCATCGATGAGAATGGAGTTCATGAGCTGGTGAAAAATGGTATATGAACCTGATACCAAGTTCTACCACAATAGGAATAGCTTTTATTTTTGATAGACCAACTGTGAACCTATAGGACCTCCTGGATGACTGAAGTTTAAATATCCACAGGGTTTTATTTTGCTTGTTGAACTCTTATAGCTACTGCAAACTTCCTAAGATCTAGATGACTGAACTTCAGATAGCATTTTTATAATTCTCAACTCATTGAAGGTCTTATTTATATTTTTCAATTGTGTATTTTTTTCCAAGGCAAGGAAACCATTGGCAATCCAAGAAATTTCCTACAGCTGAACTATAGTCAGGATGTTCAACATCACTTTACTTGGAGCTGGAGGCATTTGTTTTTGAAGTTGTGCATAGTAATAATATGTCATTGTAGATGTTGAAAGGTTTCTATGATACCAAAAGTTTATCAAACATTAAACTTTTTAAGTGAAATAATTGGACAGTAAAATAAACTTATCTTCCTGTCTGTGGAAAACAATAAAAATTTGCTTCTTCCTCTCAGAGTTTTCACTTATGCATATTATTGAACAGTTGATTTTTTATGAATAGACTGAAGAAAAAAAATCACTATTATTGTTAGATAAGTAAATTTTCAGTCTTTTTCATCTTGGATGGCAGACAAAATCAAATATTTGGAGGCAAGAATTATTGAGCAAAGCGTTTTCTATCTCTGTGCACAATTGAAATGACATTATTCAAGGTCACTGCATCTGAACACATCCTCATTCATGCATTATCCAAGAAGAAAAATGGTCTTTGACGGGCAGGGGCAGGAATAGTGGGAAGTTATGAGAGTGCTGGACATGGAGAAGGTACAAAGTAAATCATTGTCTGCTATTCACTATGTAGAATTGCATTGTTTTTTATTGCCTTCTGTATATTTTGTTCAGTCAAAAATAATTTTTAGTGATAAGAAGTAGGTGCTTTGCGAGGCATTGGGGAAACAAATGAAAAACACATCCTCTGTTCTTGAGGAGTTCACAATCTAGAAATGAAGTCAAAAGAGTAAGTAAATACCTGTAATAAACTCTAAAAAACATGTAAAATGAGAAAATATCCTGATTAGCATGAGAGCTTAAAATATGACTATTTCTTTTGATGAAAAACTCTTTTATTAAGGAGAAAAGACCATGGCCTTACTCTTATGTTTTAGTGTGTACTGAGTTATCAATTCATGATTTCAGATTCTATTCAGAACTTGTAATAGTTGGCTCTTTGTTCCTACTTGCCACACATTCTGTGTTGTTTTCATGTTAGAATAGGATGGCAGATATATCTATGTTCAAAAGTAAATACAGTATTTGAACTTATTCTATTACAGGTAACCACATGGTGGATATTGGGGATATTATATTTATTTTGAATGAGCTACAGGAACAGTATGAGGATGTTCGTAAGTGACCTCTTGTTGCTATGACAAGTTTTGTTTATAATTAAAGTCTTTACATTAAATCTTAATTTATAAGCTTTATTTTATAAAGGATTTTGAAAACCTCTGAATAATTTACCCTCTTAAATCAGGGAGATAAAATATAATACTCAAAATGCTATTTACATGTCTTCTTTTTAGAAATGTCTATGCATGTTCTTTGCCCAGTTATTAATTAATTAATTAATTATTTATTTATTTTGAGATAGCGTTTTGCACTTGTTGCCCAGGCTGGAGTGCAGTGGCGCGATCTTGGCTCATTGCAACCTTTGCCTCCTGGGCTCAAGTGATTCTCCTGCCTCAGCCTCCGAAGTAACTGGGGTTACAGGCATATGCCACCATGCCCAGCTAGTTTTGTATTTTTAGTAGAGAGAGGGTTTCACCATGTTGGTCAGGCTGGTCTTGAACTCCTGACCTCAGGTGATCCACCTGCCTCAGCCTCCCAAAGTGCTGAGATTATAGGCGTGAGCCACCACGTCTGGCTCTTTGCCCAGTTTTTAAAGGTTTTTTTTTTTTTCCCCACTGTTGAGTTGTTTGAATTCCTTATAAATTCTGGATATTAATCCCTTCTCAGATGAATAGTTTGCAAATATTTTCTCCCATTCAAGAGGTTGTCTCTTCATTCTGTTATTTCTTTTGCTGTGCGAAGCTTTTTGGTTTAATATAGTCTCATTCGTCTATTTTTGTTTTTGTTGCTGGTGCTTTTGAGATCTTAGTCATAAAATCTTTGCCTAGACCAATGTCCTGTAGACTTCTCCCTATGTTATCATCAAACAGTTTTTTAGTTTCAGGACTTATGTTTAAGTTTTTAATCCAGCTTGAGTTGTTTTTTGTATATGATGAGAGGGGTTTAGTTTCATTCTTCTGCATATGGTTATCCACTTTTCCCAGCACCATTTATTGAAGAGGGTATCCTTTTCTCAGTGTACATTCTTGACTGCTTTGTTGGCTTTGTTGCTCTGTTGGGCATAAACCAACAGTTGATCAGTTGGGTGTAAATATGTGACTTTATTTCTGGGTCCTTTATTCTGTTCCATTGGTCTCTGTGTCCATTTTTTTTGAGATGGAGTCATGCTGTGTCACCTAGGCTGCAGAGCAGTGGTGTGATCTCAGCTCACTGCAACCTCTGCCTCCTGAGTTCAAGCGATTCTCCTGCTTCAGTCTCTTGAGTAGCTGAGATTACAGGCATGCATGGCCATGCCTGGCTAATTTTTGTATTTTTAGTATGGACGGGGTTTCAACATATTGGTCAGGCTGGTCTTGAACTTCTGACCTCAGGTGATCCACCTGCCTCGGCCTCCCAAAGTGCTGGGATTATAGGTGTGAACCACTGTGCCCGGCTTTTTTTTTTTTTTTTTTTTTTGATTTAGATTAATTTTATTGACAAGATTTATAAGAACAAATTAAATATTTAAAATCAAAGGCCAATTATTAGGTCTCATTTAGTTGCTTATTTTGTTCACTTCTATTTACCTTTCCCTAGTGTCTAAGTAACTATCAAACAAGTCAAACCTGTGAAAATGCCTGTTAACATTCAACATATATATTTCTGTTCTATGATGCAAAGATATTTTTCAACACTTAATTGGTACATCAAATGTGTCATTCTGTCATAAGCAGCATGTTTTAAAATTCAGATTTAATAAACTGATTTAAGACAGTAAATTGAAAGACAAAATTAGTCTCATTCAGGAGTCGTCCATTATGTTGATCATCTAGAATCAACACTGATTAGCCAAACTTTAAAAGCCAGAGCCCCAACTCCAGAGAAACATTAAATTTCTTTAATGTAAAAGTATATTATTTTTGAGACACACTCTGTCAGAGATATCCACGATTACTTGCACATTATATTCTGGCATTATAATCTGGTACTTTAATCGTAATCATGAAGGTGGCTAGGTTTCCGGTAAATATCAGCATTTTATATGGGCAAAAGCAGTTAATAAAAATTGGTTCATTTACTATAAGCCAAGTGTGCTTGTACTTAATCCCACCCTTTCCCAAAGTTTTTGAAGCTTTGATATGTTGATTTTTGGTCTGTCCTTAATATAAAACGTACCTACAGACACTTTTACAGAGTTAATACTAAAATTACAAATTGATGACACTTTCGAGCAAAGCAGGATAACTGTTCCTTCAGTGTTTCATCACTGAATTGACTTTCCCTGCTCCATCATACTGTCTGGCTGAACACTGACATTCCATAGTCTACAACTGTAAAGATACCTACCTATGTGAGTTTAAAAAGTGGTCTGCACAAAAGAAATAAAAAACTTTATATGCAACAAATTGTTTTTTAAAAATACAAAAATAACACCTATCACTTTTGTCATGCTAACAATCTGACATATATACACATGCAGGAGAAAAGTTCCAATTCAGTCATCTGGACAACTGTAGCTTGTATATTTTTAATATGATGGACACACTGCCACTGAATTTTCACACTGACAGAGATGTGTATTCAAAATATTTCATATACTAAATACTGCAATCTCTGTGTGTATAAATCCCAGTCATAATAGTTTTTGTTCTACTTGATTAAAAGTATGCCTTAAGCAAGCTAATATTAAGTGCACTAAAAACCACGACAGTTCAAGAATCTATGACCTTATATAAAGAAACCCAAAATGTACAAAATACAACTATAAAAGCAAGATTAATTAATGCCATGCAAGATTTTAACTAAAAATGGCATAGAAATGCAATTTAAAATAGCAAACTCAAATTCACATAACACTCAAGATAATGAGGTCAGCAGTAAGTTCTATCGTTGCTTAAAAAGGATTTAGAAAAGGAAATACATTCTCTTTGCTGGTATAATGGTATAAATCAGATCTTCGAATCTATGGGAACGAGTCATCTTCTCTGTCCTCTATCTCAAGAAATTAGCTCTTTTACATTAGCTGTTTTTATGAAATCTTTTCTTTCAGTTAAATCATAAGTAGGATAATTTTCATAGACCTTTTTGCAAATCTGTTTCATTGTGACTTCTTCCAAGTTAGCACTGGCCAGTAATTTATTGTTTCCTTTAATTCTTCATCTGTAGGGGGTTTCTTCAACTTTTTAATTAAAGGTTCATCATCTGAACTGTCCTCAGACTCACTTTCTTTTTTGGAACTGTTTTGATTCTTCTTGGTGGTGCTGCCATCTGCTTTCTTAACATTGACACTTTTCACATATTTTTTACTTTTAGAAGTAGCTTTCTGTTTAGGTTTTCCTCTTTTGGCTGTCTTTTTTTTGGTGGCTCCTCTTCACTTTCTTTATCTTCATCATCTGAAGACTCTTCCTTGTTTTTCTTTTCTTTTTTTTTTTTTTTTTTTTTTTTTTTTTTTTTTGAGACGGAGTCTTGCTCTGTAGCCCGGGCTGGAGTGCAGTGGCCGGATCTCAGCTCACTGCAAGCTCCGCCTCCCGGGTTTACGCCATTCTCCTGCCTCAGCCTCCGGAGTAGCTGGGACTACAGGCGCCCGCCACCTCGCCCGGCTAGTTTTTTGTATTTTTAGTAGAGACGGGGTTTCACGGTGTTAGCCAGGATGGTCTCGATCTCCTGACCTCGTGATCCGCCCGTCTCGGCCTCCCAAAGTGCTGGGATTACAGGCTTGAGCCACCGCGCCCGGCCTTCTTTTCATCTTCATCACTACTAGATACATCTGACAGAATTTCAGGATGTTTGGTTCGCTTAGCCTTTCTTGCCATTCCAGAACTGTTCCGTTCCTTTTTACTGCCTTTGCTAGAAGTTTTTTTAGATTTTGGCAATGGTTTGCCAGAAGGCTTTGGATGCATTAAGAAATTCAAGATCCTTTTCACTAGTTCACTGTTTACACCTGATCTCTCCAAATCAAGAACCTCACAGATGCTCTTTAACATGGCATTTCTAAATTTTTTCAACATTTGTTACTTCTTTTTGTATTGGACACTTCCTTTTTCAAACGGAAAGCCACTGAACTGACCCACATTCTTAGTGCCTGGCCTGTTATAAAGCAGTTTGTGTAGATTTCTAAGTTCATCGGTTTTCTTCTTACTTAGAAAAAAATTTATCCTCTCAGTTTCACAAAGTTTCTGCCCCTTTCCTTGTGCAATTGTAAATGGCTCTCTCTGTAAGGTAGAAACTTGCATTGTCAACCTCGCTACTTTCTTCTTTTCCCTCTTGCCTTCCATGATGAGACTCTTTTCTTTTTCCTCCTCCTCCTCATCGTTGTCCTCGTCCTCTTCTTCCTCGCTCTCCTCTCTGGTACCAGACATTTTGGGTGCTTTCTCGCATGCGGACTGGGCGGGGGTTCCCTCGCCCTCCGCAGCAGGGTCCGAGGTGGACATGCTGTGAACCGCGGATCCCGGCCGCCACGGGCCTGGCACGCGAGGGCACGAGGAGGTTCTGGGAGGTGGCGGTGGCCAATGCCGAGGAGAAGGCGTGCCGGGCGCTGTCTCGCTTGACGCTCGCGCTGCGCGCTGGCTACCCAGAATCAACAAGGTGTGCCCGGCTTCTATGTCTATTTTTATATATGTTTTGGTTGCTGTATTAGTCTTTTCTTATGCTGCTAATAAATACATACCGGAGACTGGGTAATTTATAAAGGAAAGACATTTAATTGACTCACAGTTCCACATGGCACTTTATGTCTTTTCTTTGGAGATTTTAATTCATTTACATTCAAGGTAATTATTGATATGGAAGGATTTTACTACTGCCATTTTGTTAATTGTTTTCTGCTTGTTTAATAGATCCTTTGTTTCCTTATTTTTCTCTTCTTTTATGATTGATTTTTCTCTATTGATTTTTTTCCTTTTTATCTTTTATTTACTGTAGGTTTTTGATTTGTGGCTACTCTGAAGCTTACAAAATATCTCGTAGTTATGACAGGCAATTTTAAGCTGATAGCAAGTTAGCTTTGCTTGTATAAACAAACTATGCTTTTACCTCGTCTCTCCTTCTGCATTTATAATTTTTGATATCACAATTTACAGATTTTTATATATTGTCTCCCTTAACAAATCATTGTAGATATTATTATTATTATTATTATTATTATTATTGTTGTTTTTTGAGACGGAGTCTCGCTCTGTCGCCCAGGCTGGAGTGCAGTGGCGTGATCTCTGCTCACTGCACGCTCAGCCTCCCAGGTTCACGCTGTTCTCCTGCCTCAGCCTGTGGAGTAGCTGGGACTACAGGCGCCCACCACCATGCCGAGCTAATTTTTTTGATTTTTAGTAGAGACGGGGTTTCACCGTGTTAGCCAGGATGGTCTCGATCTGTTGACCTCCTGATCCGCCCGTCTCGGCCTTCCAAAGTGCTGGGATTACAGGCGTGAGCCACAGCACCCAGCCAGCTTTTATTATTTTTAACCTTCATACTATGTAAGTGAAGTGCACACCACCATTACAGTATTAGTGTATTCTGACTTGGTGTACTTACCTTTACCAGTGAGTTTTACACATTTATATGTTTTTGTGTTACTAAACAGCATCTTTTTCTTTTGGCTTGAAGAACTCTTTTTGACATTTCATGTAAGACAAATCTAGAGGATGAATTCTTTCAGCTTTTGTCTGGGAAAGTCTTTATCATTTCTGAAGGACAGTTTTTCTAGGTACAGTATTATTGGTTGGCAGTTTATTTCCTTCAGTACTCTGAATATATTTTCCATTCTCTATGAACCCATAAGGTGTCTGCTGAGAAATTTGCTCTCCTTATTGGAATGTATATCTTATTTACTTTTCTCTTGCTATTTTCAGAATCTCCCTTTTGTTCTTGATATTTGACAGTTTGAATATAATATGTCTTGGTGTAGTCTTGTTTGAATTCATCTGATTGGAGGCATTTGGCCTTCCTGTACCTGGATATTTACATATTTGCCCAAATTTGGATTGTTTTCTGTTCTTGTTTATGTAAGTTTTCTACTCTTTTGTCTTTCTCTTCTCCTCCATAAACTCTTATACCTTGACCATTTTCTCTTTGGATGCTGTCCCATAAATCCTGTAAGCTTTCCCCATTATTTTTCATTATTTTTCTTTTATTCTCCTCAGACTATGTATTTTCAAATAATTTGTCTTCAGGTTCACAGATTCTTTCTTGTACTTGATCAGTTATGTTGCTGATGTTCTCTATTGTATTTTCCATTTCTTTCATTACACTTTTCAACTCTTGATTTTTGTTTGTTTATTTTCTTTTGTGTAATTTCAATGTCTCTGTAAAATTCTATTTTTGGTCATTTATTGTTTTCCTGATTTCATTGAATTTTTTTCTCTGTATGTCATTAATTTTATTCCCTGAACTTTCTCTAGACAATTAGTTTGAATTCTGTCAGGAAGTTTCTATATCTTCATTTATTTGGGGTCAGCTATCAGGAGATTATTGTGCTCTTTTGGTAGTATTATGTCTCCTGGATTTTTCATGTTTCTTGTTGCCTTATGTTAATGTCTCTGCATTTGAAGGACTGGGAAAGCCCTTAATCAGTCAGAATCAGAGATTCTGGGCAGGCTGTTTGGTGTGGTCCAAAAGCCTAAATCAGAAGTGTCAAAGATTATATTTTTACCTGCTCACTAACCTATTTATCTGTTAGATAGTGTACTTAGAGATACATATATAGCACCATCTTTAAGTATTTTCAGACTTTAATATTCGAATATTTTCATTTATTTATTTTCAATTGTTCATTCTCATAGAGTCTGAAATAAGAAACTTTTTTATTTCCTCTAGGCAAAATTTATTCATAGTTGAGATTATACTGCTGCTGCTTGACCGTCTCATAGAGTTGTTTTGAGGATCAAATATTATAACATTTGAAATGCTTTAAAATGTGTTATTCAAATGTAAGATAAGATTCTGAAACATCAGATAAATTTTGTAAATGAAGTCCCAGTTTGGGGCATTGTGTTAATATTTTTCTAAAGCTGTTGTGTTATATATGAAGTTATTTTTTCCTCCACAAATACCAAGAATATTTAGGAGAGTAATTACTTAAGTTCTAATTTTATAAATCAAATCTCCCCTTTCCTCATAGTTCTGTACTTTTATAAGTAAGGAATATCTGTCTGTATTAGCTTATTAGTCTATAACCTTTGTCAATTGGGAAAGAGTGGGGAATGAGAACCATATGCTTCATTAGGCTATCATTTTAGTTTCAGTGTAACTTTAAATAGCGTTGGATGGGAATATGTAAATATATTAAAGCAGCACATTATATTTGACCTAGTTAATGGTCCAATCTTTTGACTGTCAGTTCTTTAATTTTTTTGGTTTGTTTTATATGTTTAAGCAACTAATAATTTCTTGAATAGTTTTCATGAGGACTTAGTTGTTAGTTTTGAAATGTGTTGCAGATTATACAGGTAAATGAAATAATTGTATATTTCTCTTATTTAGCAATTACGGAAGAATCACCTTTGGATGAAATTACTTCAGACAGAAAGTTATCAAGTATAGCAGGATGCTATCTAAAATATAAGAAGAAAAACAGTTTATCTTCCAAACTCCCTGAACCTTCAATATCCAAAAAGTTAAATAACAAAAGCAACCAATATTATAGCAAAATTATGGAGAACGATGACCTTGAATCTAAAAGATCAAAAAATACTTGGCAAATAAGAAAATTTCTGGATGGGGTCAGCAGCAGTAATGTAGGAGTCCAAGAACCATATTCAAAGAATGGCATAAACTTTAAAAAACATTCAGAGAAGGGTGAAATTCATGACTCAAAGTCTAAACCACAAAGCTTGAAGAGTAGTACAAGCCTCAGTAAGTCGCTGGATGAAAGTGATATTTCTAGTATCCCAAAACTTCAGAAGCCAACTGTAAGAAAGCGTTCCAGCCTCCTAAAGCAGGTTTCGTCTACGGAAAAAACTGCAATTAATACTCTGGGTAAATATTAATCTAGCTTCTCGAGTTCTTCAGTCATCACAGAAATGAACAGAATGAGTCAATTATTAGATAGTTGTAAGCATTTCAATTGTTAACACCCTGGGTAACCACCACTTCTTTTTTTTTTTAATTTTAAAATTATTTATAGACACAGGGTTGCCCAGGTTGGTCTCAAACCCCTGGCCTCAAGCAATCCTCCTGCATTGGCCTCCCAAAGTGCTGGGATTCACAGGCGTGAACCACCATGCCTACGCAAAAATTCTGGAAACGTACAGTAGTGATGGTAGTACACCTTTGTAAATGTGATTAATGCCACTGAATTATATGTTTGTCTATTATTTATTTTTTGAGTCAGAATCTCACTCTGTCACCCAGGCTGGAGTATAGTGGCATGATCCTAGCTCACTGCAGCCTCGACCTTTTGTGTTCAAGTGATCCTCCCACCTCCTCAGCCTCCCGTGTAGCTGGGAGCATAGGCGCATGCCACCACACCCAGCTAGCTTTTTTTTTTTTCATAGAGTTGGGGTCCCACTATGCTCCCAAGGCTGGTCTTGAACTCCTGGCCCCAAGTAGTGCTCCCGTCTTGGCCTCCCAAGGATCTGCGATTACAGGCATGAGCCGCCAAGTCTGGCCTGCCACTTCTGACATATAGACCAATGGATATAATATTGTGATTTTGATGATAATTCCGTTTCAGATGTCCTCTTTAGGGAGGAGTTTAACTTTTCCTGAGAAACTTATTCAGTGATTAATTGGAGTCATTAATATTCCCTAGAAAGTAGAAGGCCTGGCTTCTTTTGGAAATGTTTATTTTGTAATTTATTAAATATTTAAACAAGTAGGAAATCTATGTGAAATTTTTGCTTAGAGTGCTGTAATTTAAATATATAATATAGTACTTCAGGTATTATCTCTTATGGAAGGAGAATATCAGGAAAAAAATAATACTATATATCTAGGTCTCCAAATCTTTATGATTTTTCTCAAAGATAAGCAATGGTTTCTCAATCAATATATTTTCTCTCTCTGTATTTCATCACAGAAGCAGTGTGTATGGAACCCAATTAAAGATTTCTTGTAGTCCTCTGCTGAAGTTGCTTAAGTCATATTTATTTATTCTCTTTTAAAAACTCACTGACTTTCATATCACATTTAGTATTTAATGTAATAGATAAAATGATTGTTTAGTGAAAAATTTGTGATTCATACCTTAGTGCAAATTCAAATAACTCAATGGAAAAAAGGAATATGATCTATTAAGGAGGCACAGTGATGATCATCCTGTTTCTGATTCCTTTACCAAGGCACTGCTGCTACTTTGTGCCACATTTGTATTTCTGAGAGTTATTTTTATTTCAATAAGAATTAAAACCTTGGGTTAAAGGAATAATGAAACAGCAGACAGACATGGGTAGAAGAGGCTGTCAGAAGAAAGTGGTATCTACCTTTCTCGTGTCACTAAAATAAAATGATGTCACCTACCACTGCCATATTTAATGTTCTGAATATAGAGAAGTATGTGATAGTTTATCTGGCATAACTTCCCAAAACAAATTGATGGTAATTGGAATTTTATGGAATATGACTGCCTGTATGATTTACATTAAAAATCCTAACTTTTCACTTTTAAATAATTTTACTTTCTTAAGAGTCACAAAAGTAGTACAAACATTTCCATCAGGACATGATCTAAACCAGGAAATTAACACTGATGCAATACTGCTTACTGATCTACAGACCTTATTCAAATTTTGTCGTTTTTCCATAAATGTTCTTTTTCAATTCCAGAATCTAATCCAGAATTACCCACTACATTTAGTTGTCACTTTTCCTTAGTCTCCTTCAATCTGGGATGCTTCTTCAATCTTTCATGACCTTGATACTTTTGAAGAGTATTGACTAGTTGTCTTGTATAATACCTTTCATTTTGGATTTTTCTTTTATTCCTTCATGAATAAATTCAGATTATGCATTTTTGGTCAGATTACCTCAGAAGTGATATTGTAACCATCTCAGTGCATCATAGTAAGAAGCACATGACGTCTACGTGTATTTGCTTCTAAGACTTTATTTTTTGAAGGTTATGAACTGAAAACATGGTAGAGTAAATTAATGGGAGGGTGAAGAACTCTACAGTTTTGCTTGGAATTCTTCAATTTAAACAAAACATTTTGGTGTTTTTATTTCTTGGACTCATTAATTTTACACACACACATATAAACACACATACACACACTCAGGCTGGAGTGCGATCTCAGTGCACTGCAACCTCTGCCTCCTGGGTTCAAGTGATCCTCCTGCCTCAGCCTCTTGAGTAGCTGGGGGTACACACATGCGCCATCACGCCCAGCTAATTGTTGTATTTTTAGTAGAGACAGGATTTCACCATGTTGGCCAGGCGGGTCTCGAACTCTTGACCTCGAGTGACCCACCTGCCTTGGCCTCCCGAGGTGCTGTGATTACAGGCAGGAGCCACCATACCTGGCCCCATTAATTTTATTTTAATCAGAAGCCAGCAGCATTGGCTGGGCCACTGGAACAGGCTGTTCCCCCAAACAAGTAGATTATATAGGTTTATAGAATGTTAAGACAGTTCTGTGTTTGAGCTATAAGAGAAAGATTAAATATAATGTTATACAACAGATATATGGAAAGAAAAGCAGTCCTATAAAATCTATAAGGTAATATAAAATAGATAAAACTTCTTTAATTTCTACAGATTTTGGGTATTAATTGCTTTTGACACATGAATTCTGTTGCCTAATTCTCTACATTTTGTATATTTAGAAAACTTCTGTGAAGCTATCAGTAAACTTCAAGAAAATTACATTTCAGCAGAAGGACTTCAGTCTATTTTGCCTTCAGTAGGAATTACTTTATTAGATAAAGAATTCCAGAAGATTGTGACAGACACTAGTAGAAATGGTGAGAGACTGATAACACTGAAGTTTCTGAGAAAGTTAGGTATTTTTATGGGATAGTATTAAATATTGGAGGAATTCCTCTCAATTAGAAATTAGGAATGGGTCATTCTAAAGAAAATTCAGATATAAAAATGGAAAATAGTAAAAAAAAAAAATCCTGTAAGTTCTGACCAAATGGATTGGTTTGGAGCATGTAGGCCTTTCATATTTCCAGATCATTTCAGTAAAGCTCTTCATCACTATCCCCTAGCTGTGCCTATTAATAGTAGGGTGGTACTGGGGAGACTGATCCAGTTGTAGCGAGGTTCAGACAGTAAGATCGAAATATCTAAGGGGTATGGAAATCTCTACGCAAATAACCCAAGGATCCAAAGATTAATAATTGGAGATTACAAAATATGGGGGAATTTAGAGCCAGGTATGCTTAGCAGTTAACATTTAGATGTTGAGTGGCGTATCCCAGTTGCCAGCCTAAGTTAAAAGCAGAGTTTAAGTTTCTAGGAAGGGTTTTTATACTAGAGAAGTTATTTTTATCAGTGACTAAGACTTTTCCACAACCGAAGTTCAATTGAGGAGAGGAAGGAGGTGACATTTTGGGGAAAGACTGATTTGAGAATAACATTAAAAGTGAATCCTCAGAATCAGGGCACAATTTCTTAGCTAAGGTAAATCAGAAAGAAGATTCACTTAAAAATTATATAAAGAGTGGGTGGCACTAAAACTATTGAGTCCTTTTTGCTGCTTGACATGATCACTGTGAGGGTTTATATCTAAACATAGGTAAAACTTTGGACCACATGGATACTAGGGAGATAGAGATGGGGATACTTGGTTTTGTTAGGGCTGGTTAGTATTGTTAAGGTGTCTTAATGGATAGCATATTGAGTGGGTTTTCAAGATGGTATGAAATAGACTCCTTAACTCTCTCGTGGTCTGTCTGTATGGATATGTTTCTTTTTTCCTAGATCTGTTAAGAAATTAGTATCTAACTCAGTCCTTTGCATGTAATAGATATTGAAAAATCAGGGACTGTGTCTTTCTTATTTTTGTATTCTTGGTGCCTAGCATGGTTCTTGGCACTAATATGCTCCCAATAATTGTCCAAATGAACTGACCTAATCTAGAAAGAATTATAAGAGACATGACATGAAGGAGAAATAGGATGATGAAATGAAGGATCAAGTAAATTTTAAAAATAGTTGTGTTAAAATGTAAATTTACCTGTATGCAAAAATACACCAGAATGTATAATCTAAACTCTTTTTTTAAAAACAGAGAATGGAATGGTGGAGTTAGATGACTTTATAAGTACTCTCGCCAACGAGCAAAGTTTTCCTGAATGCAATGGTAGGTAGGAAATTTGTTTTAAAATGATTTAGAGGGAAGAACAGTGCTGATTGAGAAGAATTAGGTTCAACAGAACTGGGCTTGCTTTTGGATGGATACTTAATAGTCCTGTGACTCTTAGGCAAGTCAGTTGCCAGTTTTTAAAAACTTGCTATATCAGAGTAATAATAGCTCAGGTGTTCACCTCACAGAGTTGTCATGTGAATTTTGCAAACTGAACAGTGATCCATAAATATATGGTAATAATGATCATGTGGAGATCAAATAGGTAATTAGTAACATTGATTAGGAATTGATGGGTGATATGTTTTTTTTTTTTCCCCCAATGGACTTCTTTGAATGAAATACTCGTTTGGTTCACCTTTGATTTAGAACTTTTAAAAACAACTTTATCAAGGTATAATTTATGTACATGAAATTCACTCATCCACTGATTTTTATTAAATTGATTGAGTTGTACCACAATACTCTTTTTTTGCTTGCAATATTTTTATACAAATGATTAAATATTTTTTAGCAAGATTAAAATGAGAAAGATATTAAAGCTTGCTGTTTTTATTTTGTTCTGTTTATGCATATGCTGAAAAAGAAACATAAGCTTTTTGTTTCTTTCCAAAAAATTCCCCAGATAAGGAAAGATTAGTCCAAAGCAAGAGATTTCCTTTTGTACTTACATGAAGAGACTTATGTTAAAAGCTACATTATCATTTGTCATTTCTGATGAATGTAAGTGGCGAAGTGTCTGGATTTATTGAAGACAATATTAGTAAATCGATTTCTTTTAAAAAGTGTTCCTTTATGTTCAGTTTGTAAGCAAATAGACTATTATTATTATACTTTAAGTTCTGGGATACATGTGCAGAATGTGCAGGTTTGTTACATAGGTATACACATGCTATGGTGGTTTGCTGCACCCTTCAACCTGTCATCTACATTAGGTATTTCTCCTAATGCTATCCCTCCACTAGCCCTCCACCCTCCAACAGGCCCCAGTGTACGAAGTTCCTCTCCCTGTGTCCACGTGTTCTCATTGTTCAACTCCCACTTATGAGTGAGAACATGTGGTGTTTGGTTTTCTGTTCCCACATTCATTTGCTGAGGATGATGGTTTCCAGCTTCATCCATGTCCCTGCAAAGGACAGGAACTCATTCTTTGTTATGGCTGTATAGTATTCCATGGTGTATATGTGCCACATTTTCTTTATCCAGTCTGTCATTGATGGGCATTTGGGTTGGTTCCAAGTCTTTGCTATTGTGAACAACACTGCAATAAACATACGTATGCATGTGTCTTTATAGTAGAATGATTTATAATCCTTTGGGTATATACCCAGTAATGGGATTACTGGGTCAAATGGTATTTCTGGTTCTAGATCCTTGAGGAATTGCCATACTATCTTCCACAATGGTTGAATTAATTTACATTCCCACCAACAGTGTAAAAGCGTTCCTATTTCTCCACATCCTCTCCAGCATCTGTTGTTTCCTGACTTTTTAATGATCACCATTCTAACTGGTGTGAGATGGTATCTCATTGTGGTTTTGATTTGTGTTTCTTTAATGACCAGTGATGAGCTTTCTTTTTCATGTTTGTTGGCTGCATAAATTTCTCCTTCTTTTTTTTTTTTTTTTTTGAGACAAAGTCTCACTCTGTCACCCAGGCTGGAGTGCAGTGGCGTGGTCTTGGCTCACTGCAGCCTTTGCCTCCTGGGTTCAAGTGATTCTCCTGCCTCAGCCTCCTGAGTAGCTGGGACCTCCTGAGTACAGGTGCATGCCACCATGCCCGGCTAATTTTTTATATTTTTAGTAGAGACAGGGTTTCACCGTGTTAGCCAGGATAGTCTTGATCTCCTGACCTTGTGATCCGCCCACCTCAGCCTCCCAAAGTGAAATCTCTTCTTTTGAGAAGCGTCTGTTCATATCCTTTACCCACTTTTTGATAGGTTTGTTTTTTTCTTGTAAATTTGTTTAAGTGCTTTGTAGATTCTGGATATTAGCCCTTTGTCAGATGGATAGGTTGCAATATTTTTCTCCCATTCTGTAGGTTTCCTGTTCACTCTGATGATAGTTTCTTTTGCTGTGCAGAAGTTCTTTAGTTTAATTAGATCCCATTTGTCAATTTTGGCTTTTCTTGCCGTTGCTTTTGGTGTTTTAATCATAAAGGCTTTGCCCATGCCTATATCCTGAATGGTATTGCCTAGGTTTTCTTCTAGGGTTTTTATGGTTTTAGATCTTACATTTAAGTCTTTAATACATCTTGAGTTATATTTTCTATTAGGTGTAAGGAAGGATTCCAATTTCAGTTTTCTGCATATGGCTAGTCAGTTTTCCAAACACCATTTATTAAATAGGGAATCATTTCCCATTGCTTGTTTCTGTTAGGTTTGCCGGAGATCAGATGGTTGTAAATGTGTGGTGCTATTTGAGGCCTCTGTTCTGTTCCACTGGTCTATATATCTGTTCTGGTACCAGTAACATGCTGTTTGCTGTTTTGATTACTGTAGCCTTTTAGTATAGTTTGAAGTCAGGTAGCACGATGCCTATAGCTTTCTTCTTTTTGCTTAGGATTGTCTTGGCTATACAGGCTCTATTTTGGTTCCATATGAAATTTAAAGTATATTTTTAATTTTGTGAAGAAAGTCAATGGTAGCTTGATGGGGATAGCATAGAATCTATAAATTACTTTGGGCAGGATGGCCATTTTCACGATATTGATCATTCCTATCCATGAGCATGGAATTTTTTTTTTCATTTGTTTGTGTCCTCTCTTATTTTCTTGAGCAGTGGTTTGTAGTTCTCCTTGAAGAGGTCCTTCACCTCCCTTGTAAGTTGTATTCCTAGGTATTTTATTCTCTTTGTAGCAGTTGTGAATGGGAGTTCACTCATGATTTGGTTGTCCACTTGCTGTTTTCGATGCATAGGAATGCTTGTGATATTTGCACATTGATTTTGTATCCTGAGACCTTGCTGAAGTTGTTTATCAGCTTGAGATTTTGTGCTGAGACGATGGGGTTTTCTAAATATACAATCATGTCATCTGCAAACAGAGACAATTGAACTTCCTCTCTTCCTATGTGAATACCCTTTCTTTCTTTCTCTTGCCTGATTGCTGTGGCCAGAACTTCCAATACTATGTTGAATAGGAGTGGTGAGAGAGGGCATCCTTGTCTTGTGCCGGTTGTCAAAGGGAATGCTTCCAGCTTTTGCCCATTCGGTATGATATTGGCTGTGGGTTTGTCATAAATAGCTCTTATTATTTTGAGATATGTTCCATCAATACCTAGTTTATTGAGAAGTTTATTGAGAGTTTTTAGCATGAAGGGGTGTTTAATTTTATTGAAGGCCTTTTCTGCATCTATTGAGGTAATCATGTGGTTTTTGTCATTGGTTCTGTTTATGTGATGGGTTACATTTATTGATTTGCATATGTTGAACCAGCCTTGCATCCCAGGGATGAAGTCGACTTAATCGTGGTGGATAAGCTTTTTGTGTGGCTGGATTCTGTTTGCCGGTATTTTATTGAGGATTTTCACATCAATGTTCATAAGAGATGTTGGCCTGAAATTTTCTTTTTTTGTTGTGTCTCTGCCTGGTTTTGGTATCAGGGTGATGCTGGCCTCATAAAATGAGTCAGAGTGGATTCCTTCTTTTTCTATTGTTTGGAATAGTTTCAGAAGGAATGCTATCAACCCCTCCTTGTACCTCTGGTAGAATTTAACTCTGAATCAATCTGGTCCTGGGCTTTTATTGGTTGGTGGGTTATTAATTACTGCCTCATTTTCAGAACTTGTTATTGGTCTGTTCAGGGATTCAACTTTTTCCTGGTTTAGTCTTGGAAGGGTATATGTGTCCAGGAATTTATCCATTTCTTCTAGAGTTTCTAGTTTATTTGTGTAGAGGTGTTTATAGTATTCTCTGATGGTAGTTTGTATTTCTGTGGGGCCAGTGCTGATATCCCCTTTATCATTTTTTATTGTGTCTATTTGATTCTTTTCTGTTTTCTTCTTTATTAGTCTTGCTAGCAGTCTATCTATTTTGTTAATCATTTCAAAAAAACAGCTTCTGGATTCATTGATTTTTTGAAGTATTCTTCATGTCTCTATCTCTTTCTGTTTTTCTCTGATCTTAGTTATTTCTTGTCTTCTGATAGCATTTGAATTTGCTTGCCCTTGCTTCTCTAGTTCTTTTAATTGTGATGTTAGGGTGTCGATGTTAGATCTTTCCTGCCTTCTCCTGTGGACATTTAGTGCTATGAATTTCCCTATAAACACTGCTTTAGCTGCGTCCCAGAGATTCTGGTACATTGTGTCTTTGTTCACATTTGTTTCAAGTAACTTATTTATTTCTGCTTTCATTTCGTTATTTACCCATTAGTCATTCAGGAGCAGGTTGTTCAGTTTCCATGTAGTTGTTTGGTTTTGAGTGAGTTTCTTAATCCTGAGTTCTAATTTGATTGCACTGTGGTCTGAGAGATTGTTATGATTTCCATTCTTTTACATTTGCTGAGGAGTATTTTACTTCCAATTATGTGGTTAATTTTAGAATAAGTGCGATGTAGTGCTGAGAAGAATGTATATTCTGTTGATTTGGGGTGGAGAGTTCTGTAGGTGTCTATTAGGTCTGCTTGATCTAGAGCTGAGTTCAAGTCCTGAATATCCTTATTAATTTTTTGTCTCCTTGAGCTGTCTAATATTGACAGTGGGGTGTTAAAGTCTGTCACTTTCACTGTGGGAGTCTAAGTATCTTTGTATGTCTCAAAGAACTTGTTTTATGAATCTGGGTGCTCCTGTATTGGGTGCATGTATGTTTAGGATTGTTAGCTCTTCTTGTTGCATTAATCCCTTCTTTGTCATTTTTGATCTTTGTTGGTTTAAAGGCTGTTTTATGACAGACTAGGATTGCAACCCCGGTTTTGTTTTGTTTTGTTTTTTTTTGCTTTCCATTTGCATGGTAAATATTTCCCCATTCCTTTATTTTGTGCCTATGTGTGTCTTTGCATGTGAGATGGGTCTCCTGAATACAGTACACTGATGGTTCTTGACTTAATTTGCCAGTCTGTGTCTTTTAATTGAGGAATTTAGCCTGTTTACAGTTAAGGTTAATATTGTTATATGTGAATTTCATCCTGTCATTATGATGCTAGCTGGTCATTTCGGACATTAGTTGATGCAGTTTCTTCATAGTGTGATTGGTCTTTATATACGAGTGGTTTTTTTTTTGCAGTGGCTGGTACCAGTTTTTGCTTTCTATATTTAGTGCTTCCTTCAGGAGCTCTTGCAAGGCAGGCCTGGTGTTGACAAAATCCCTCAGCATTTGCTTATATGTAAGGATTTTATTTCTCCTTCACTTATAAAACTTAGTTTGGCCGGATATGAAATTCCAGTTAGAAAATTCTTTTCTTTAAGAATGTTGAGTATTGGCTCCCACTGTCTTCTGGCTTGTAGGTTTTCTGCAGAGATATCCGCTCTTAGTCTGAAGGACTTCCCTTTGTAGGTAACCTGACCTTTCTCTCTGGCTGCCCTTAACTTTTATTTTATTTTATTTTTTTATTGAGACGGAGTCTCGCTCTGTCACCCAGGCTGGAGTGCAGTGGCACATCTCTACTCACTGCAAGCTCTGCCTCCTGGGTTCACACAATTCTCCTGCCTCAGCCTCCCACGTAGCTGGAACTACAGGTGCCTGCCACCACGCCCCGCCAGTTTTTTGTATTTTTTTTAGTATAGATGGGGTTTCACTGTGTTAGCCAGGATGGTCTTGATCTCCTGACCTCATGATCTGCCTGCCTCGGCCTCCCAGAGTGCTGGGATTACAGGCGTGAGACACTGTTCCCAGCCAACTTTTTTCCTTCATTTCAACCCTGGAGAATCTGACGATTTTGTGCCTTAGGGTTGCTCTTCTTGAGGAGTATCTTAGTGGTATTCTCTGTATTTCCTGAAGTTGAACATTGCCCTGTCTTGCCAGATCGGGGAAGTTCTCCCAGATAATATCCTGAAGTGTGTTTTCCAACTTGGTTCCATTCTCTCTGTCACTTTCAGGGTCCCTAATCAATTGTAGGTTTGGTCTTTTCACATGGTCCCATATTTTTTGAAGGCTTCATTCATTCCTTTTCAATCTTTTTTCTCTAATCTTGTCTTCACACCTTATTTCAGTAAGTTGATCTTCAATCTCTGATATCCGTTCTTCTGCTTGATTGATTCAGCTATTGATACTTGTGTATGCTTCATGAAGTTCTTGTGCTGTGTTTTTCAGCTCCATCAGGTCATTTATGTTCTTCTCTAAATTGGTTGTTCTATTAGCAGTTCCTGTAACCTTTTGTCAGGGCTCTTAGCTTCTTTGCATTGGGTTAGAACATGTTCCTTTAGCTCAGAGGAGTTTGTTGTTACCCACCTTTTGAAGACTACTTCTGTCAAATCGTCGAAATCATTCTCTGTCTAGTTTTGTGCCCTTGCTGGAGAGGAGTTGCAATCATTTGGAGGAGAAGAGGCATTCTGGTTTTTGGAATTTTCAGCGTTTTTGTGCTGGTTTTTCCTCATCTTTATGGATTTATCTACCTTTGATCTTTGGATGGGGTTTCTGTATGGGGGTTCCTTTTGTTGATGATGTTACTGCTTTCTGTTTGTTACTTTTTCTTCTAACAGTCATGCCTCTCTTCTGCAGGTCTGCTGCAGTTTGCTGGAGGTCCATTCCATACCGTATTTGCCTGGGTATTACCAGTGTAGGCTGCAGAACAGCAAAGATTGCTGCTGCTCCTTCTTCTGGAAGATTTGTCCCAGAGGGGCACTGGGCTGATGCCAGCCGGAGCTCTCCTGCATGTGGTGTCTGACAACCCCTGTTGGGAGGTCTCTCACCGTCAGGAGGTATGGGAGTCAGGGACCCAATTGAGGAGGCAGTCTGTCCCTTAGCAGAGCTCGAGTGCTGTGCTGGGAGAGCCCTCTCTGTTAGGATCCACTGCTGTCTTCAGAGCCAGCAGGCAGGAACGTTTAAGTCTGCTGAAGTTGTGCCCACAGCCGCCCCTTCCCCCAGGTGCTCTGTCTCAGTAAGATGGGAGTTTTATCTATAACCCCTTGACTGGGGCTGGTGCGTTTCTTTCAGAGATGCCCTTCCCAGTGAAGAGGAATCTAGAGAGGTAGTCTGGCTGCAGCCGCTTTGCCACACTGTGTTGAGTTCCACCCAGTCCGAACTTCCAGGCCTTTTTAGCACTGTCAGGGGAAAACCAAGGTACTCAAGCCTCAGTAACGGTGGACGCCCCTCCCCACACCAAGCTTGATCGTTCCAGTTGGACTTCAGACTGCTGTGCTGGCAGCGAGAATTTCAACCCAGCCTAGCTTGCTGGGCTCCATAGGAGTGGGTCCTGCTGAGCCAGACCACTTGGTTCCCTGGCTTCGGCCCCCTTTCCAGGGGAGTAAACGGTTCTGTCTCGCTGGGATTCCAGGTGCCTCTGGGGTACAAAAATAAACTCCTGCAGCTAGCTTGGTGTCAGCCCAAACAGCCGCCCAGTTTTATGCTTGAAACCCAGGGCCCTGGTGGTGTAGGCACGTGAAGGAATCTCCTGGTCTGTGGATTGCAAAAACCATGGGGAAAGCATAGTATCTGGGCCAAATAGCAGTCTTTCAAGGCTTCCCTTGGCTGGAGGACGGAGCTCCCCCCACTATCCCCCGCCGCCGCCGCCTGCTTCTTGCACTTCCTGAGTGAGGCGATGCTTCTGCTCACCCTCCATGGGCTGCACCCACTGCCTAACCAGTCCCAATGAGATGAGCAGGGTACCTCAGTTGGAAATGCAGGAATCACCCGCCTTCTGTGTTGGTCTTGCTGGGAGCTGCAGACTGGAGCTGTTCCTATTCCGCCATCTTGCCAGCAGTCTCAGTGTTTGCATAGTTCCTAAAATTCCTTAGTTATTGATTTTTAGTTTTATTATATTGGGATCAGAAAAATACTTCATATGATTTTGACTTTTAAAAATTTGTTGAGACTTCTTTTGTGGCCTGATATATGACCTATCCTGGAGAATGTTCGATGTGCTGATGAGAATAATGTGTATTTGCAGCAGTTGGATGAAATATTCTGCAAATGTCATGTTCATTTGGTCTAGAGTGTAGTTTAACTTTGATGTTTCTTCGTTGATTTTCTTTCTGGATCATCTGTCCGTTATTGCGAATGGTGTGTTGAAGTCCTCTAGTAGGATTGCATTGCAGTCTGTCTCTCCCTTTAGGTCTATTAATGTTTGCTTTATATATTTGGGTCCTCTGTTGTTGTGTACATATATATGTATAATTGTTATATCTTCTTACTGGGTCAGCCCCTTTATTATTATATGGTGACCTCCTTTGTCTCTTTCTACAGTCTTTAATGAGATTTCCTTGAAACCACTATTTTGGATTCTTGATCTGAGAGCTCACATATTGCTGTCTTATTAAGGTCAGTCACTAGCTCTTTTCTCTGTCCTTCTGAGGAGGTCATGGTTCCTAGTTTGCTGTTCTTCCTTGTGGATGTATGTCTATATCTTCACATTGAACCATTAGTTATTTATTCCAGTCTTTGCTGTCTAGCTTGTTTTGGTCTTCCCAGCCTATATATGCTTAGAGGATTTTTGTACTTTGCCTGTTGAGTCCCGTTAACCCTAGATCACTGCATCTTTTTGGCACTAGATTGTATTTTGAACCCAGATTTGCCTTGGCTTCACAAATGGTCAGAGTCCTACATCTCTCAAATGGAATACTCTAGCTGTGTGGGAAGGCTGTCTATAGGTTCATGATGAGTGGAGCTATGGCATGTGCCTTCCTACAGTGTGGTACTGCTGAACAGCCACTCTGATTTGGTATCTCCTTTGGCTGAGATAAAGAGCAGAATTTTGTGGCCTGGGGTTGCTGGTCCCACCTCCCTTTTAGTTCCTAGCTGCCCTCAGGGGTTTTATTGCCTATAGGCACTCATAATACTTCCTTTGGGTTGATTCAGGAATGGTTTTCCTGTAAAGGAACCCAAGATGGTGGGGAAGCTGGCTGACTGCCATGGTCTCACTTTTTCCACTGTAGAAATGAAGATTTCAGGGGGACTTTTCCTCATGGCACCTGGCAGGTTGGTGGAGAGGTGTTGTGGATATAGAAGTCTTTTTCTCTTACCATCTGCTTGGAGATTTTCACTTCTCTATGCCCCCAGGAGTCATTTCAGCTTCAGATATGAGTTCTGGGATATTACTGGTGTTAATCTTGGCACTGGATATTTGTTTTTGGTTTTCAGTAGGGGAGAATGAAGCCAGATTGCTTCTGCTCTGCCATTTTGGTGACATCACACTTCTGGTTTCTAAGGTTAATTTATGTAGTATGTATCGGTAGTTCATCCTCTTTTATGGCTAAATAAATCTATATTATATTGTATGGATATTCTTTACTTTGTTGGTGGCCCATTGGCTCATGGACATTTGATTGTTTCCAATTTGGGGCTGTTACAAATAATACTGAAATTACCATTTGTATACATGTTTCCCTCTGGACATACACTTTTATTTCTCTTGGGGAGATTCCTAAGAGAAGAATTGCTAGTCTATATGGTGAATTTATGTTTAACTCTTAAAGTGTCAAAATTGTTTTCCAAAGTGTCTATAACATTTTCATTTTTCACCAGCAATGTATGAGGATTCTAGTTTCTTCACATCTTGTCAACACTTGATATTATTTTATTATTATAACTTTATAATAGGTGTGAAATGGTATTTCACTGTGGTTTTAGTTTTGCATTTCCTTAATGAGTAATTTTGTCAAGCATATTTTCACATGCTTACTAGCCATTCATAATCTTTTTTATGAGACTGGGTCTTGCTCTATCGCCCAGGCTGGAGTGCAGTGGCTCAATCACTGCACGCTGCAGCCTAGACCTCCTGGGCTCAAATAATCCTTCCACCTCAGCTTCCCAAGTAGCTGGGATCACAGGCACATGCCACTCAGCCTGGCTAATAAAAAAAAATCTTTTGTAGAGATGTGGTCTCCCTGTGTTGAACTCCTGATATCAAGCAGTCCCCCGCGTTGGCCTCTGAAAATGCTGAGATGACAGGTGTGAGCCACTGTGCCTGGCCACCATTCATATGTGTTTATTGAAATATTTATCCAAATCTTTTGCCTATTTTTTGAATGTCATTTTGCTTTATCTATAGTGTTTTAGAGTGTATCTTTTTGTATAAGTTTCTTTAGTGGTTGCTTCAGGTATTACATTACATATTAATGACTTATTATACTATTGGTGTCATCATTTTACCAGTTCAAGTGAAGTATAGAAATTTTATCTTCTTTTATGCCCTTTACTCTCCCCCATTTATAATTGTCTTAAGTATTTCCTTTATATACAATTAAAACTACATCAGAAAGTGTTAACATTTTGGCTGCAAGCATTAAATATAATTTATGAAACTAAACAGAGGGACTAGGTGCAGTGGCTCACATCTGTAATCCCAGCACTTTGGGAGGCCAGAGTGAGTGAATTGCTCAAGTCCAAGAGTTCGAGACCAGTCTGGGCAACATGGTGAAACCCTGTCTCTACCAAAAGTACAAAAATTAGTTGGGCGCGGCGGCGCACTCCTGTAGTCCTAGTTACTCAAGAGACTGAGGTGGGAGGATCACCTGAGCCTGGGAAGTTAAGGCTGCAGTGAGCCATGACTTCACCACTGTATTGCAGCCTGGGTGATAGAGTGAGACCCTGTCTCAAAAAACAGACAAACAAACAAACAAGGAACAACTCAGTAAGAGAAAGAATGCCTATTATATTTCATATTTGGGCTTGCTATTTTCTTTGTTCCCTCTTGAGTTTCAAAGTTATTTTTTCCTTTTCTTTCTGAACTTCCTTTAGACATTAATAGGTTCACTGGCAACTAATTCTCTTAATTTTCTTTCACCTGAGAATATCTTTGTTTTACCTAGACTCCCAAAGAATACTTTTTCTGAGTATAAGATTTGGGGTTGACAGTCCTTTTACTTTCAGCATTTGGAAAATATTGTACCACTTCCTTCTGGCTTCCGTGATTTCTGATGAAAAACCCTATCATGCAGATTGGTTTATTCTTTCCCTTGTAGGCAATGTATTGTTTTTTTTGGCTATCAATATTTTTTTCTTTCTCTTTAGTTTTTACAACTTTAATTATGATGTGCCTTGACATGGATTTCTTTGGGTTTATCTTGTTTGAGGTTCAATAAGTTTCTTGAATTTGTAGGTTAATGTCTCTTGCTTAAATTTTGGGAAATGTTCACTCATTATTTATTTGAGTAATTCTTAGCTCTGTTTTTTTCTCTTCTCTTTCTAGAACTCTGATAATAAAAATGTTAGATATTTGTGTATGTTTCTATACAATCCTGAAACTCTGTTAATTTTTTGCAGTCTATTTTCTCAGTGTTGTTCATTGAGTAATTTTTATTACTCTATATTTCAGTTTATTGATTCTCCCCTGTTTCATACATTAAGCTTTGGAGTCTATACTCTGAGATTTTGTTATTTATTGTTTATTTATTTATAATAAATTTCTTTTCTCCAATGCCAGATCTACTAAGCCTTTTATTTTCAGCTATTGTATTTTCTAGTTCTAAAATCTCCTTTTGGTTCTTTATGTCTTCTAATTCCTTGCTGAAACTTTGTATTAATATTTCTTTGCTGAGGTACTCCAATTTTTTTATTTGTTTCAAGTGTGTTTATAATTGCTTATTGAACCATTTTTATGGCTGCTTTAAAAAATCTTTGTCAGATAATTTGCCCATCTCTGTCATCTTGATGTTAGCATCTATCAGTTGTCTTTTTCATTTAGTTTGAGATCTCCTTGGTCCTTGATATGATAAGTGATTTTAATTATAGCCTGGATACTTTTGTATTATGTTATGAGACTCTTGTTCGAACCTTTTGTTTTAGCTGTCTTTCTGTGACTCTGCTCTAGCAGAAAAAGAACAGACACAACCTCCTTACTTCCAGGTGGAGATAGAAATCCAGCTTTCCCACTCAGCTTTATCATTACTGCTGGGCAAGGATAAGAATTCTGGGTCCCTACATGGTCTCTGCTTATACCACAGGGATTAACCTTTTTATTCTTGGGTGGTATTGAAAGTTCTGTCTCTACTGGTCCTCCTCTGATACTGTCTTAGGGAGGAGGTGGAATAACACGTTGTTAATATTGAATGGGGGTAGAAATCTGGGTTCCTCACATGGTCTCCACTGATGCTGCTGGTTGGGAGGACTTTGTTATCAGGTCAGTGGGGATAAAAGTTCCCACCCTCTACTGGGTCTCCTGTCATCACCTGTCAGGGTGTTGGAGTGCCTTGTGAAGGTGAAAATCCAGGATTTACACTTGGCCCTTGCTGGTGTAGATGGCAGTGAAACCACAGTTTTTCTTGTGGTGTTTGGTTGGAGTAGAAAGGTTATTTAAGTTTTCTGTCCTGTTGGGCTGCCCTTTTCCTCACCCTTTGGTTACAGACAGCAGGCTTCTGTTAGGGCATTTTTTTGTTGGTGCCAATTGGTGTTTCTGGGTTACTGGATTCTTTAGCTCTAAGTCTGTAATGTATGAGGTAAAAAGAAAATACAGGAACCTCACCACCATGTCATGTCATTTCTTAGGTCCTGAGGTCTCTAGCTGGTCTGCCTTTTCTCCATGTTTCTGAGTCTTTAAAAAATCTTATGTATTTTTATTGTGGTAAGAACACTTAACATGAGATCTCTTAACACATTTGAAATACACAATACAGTATGGTTAACTATTGGCACAATATTGTACAGCAGAGCTCTAGTACTTACTCATCTTGCATAACTGAAACCCTCTGAAGAGAATATTATTTTTCCTCCCTGCTATCTCCTGACAACCACTATTCCACTTTTTCTAACATACTATTTTAGGTATCTCATATAATGGAATCATACAGTATTTGTCATTCTGTGACTGGCTTATTTTACTGAGCATAATATCATCCAGGCTCCTCCATGTTGTTACATATAGCAGGATTTCGTTCTTTTCTAAGGCTGAACAAAATTTCATTGTATGTATATACCACATTTTCTTTATCCATTTATCTGTTAATGGACATTTAGGTTGTTTCCATGTCTTGTTTATTGTGAATAATGCTGCAATGGATGCCATGTTTCAGAGTCTTATGTTTTTTAAAAAATATAGTGCACAGGGTTTTAGTTACATTTAGTGGGAGGAGCAGGGAAGAGCATATTTATTTCATCTACCTGGAAGCAGTAGTGTATATTTGCCTTTAAAAATTTTGGTTGCTTGTTTTCTTATTATTGAATTGTAAGAGTTATTTATAATACTGTCAGTAGGGTGTTGAACACTCCCACTATTATTGTGTGGTTATCTAAGTCTCATTGTAGGTCTCTAAGAACTTGTTTTATGAACCTGGGTGCTCCAGTGTTGGGTCCATATATATTTAAGAGAGTTAAGTCTTCTTGTTGAATTGAACCCTTTATCATTGTGTAATGACCTTCTTTGTCCTTTTTGATCATTGTTGGTTTAAAGTCTGTTTTGTCTGAAATACGAATATCAACCCCTGCTCCTTTTTGTTTTCCATTTGCTTTATAGTTCTTTCTCCATCCCTTTACTTTGAGTCTATGGGTGTCACTGCATGCAAGACAGGTCTCTTAAAGGCAGCATACAGCTGAGTCTTGCTTCTTTATCCAACTTGCCACTTTGTATCTTTTAAGTGGGGTGTTAATCTGATTACATTCAAAGGTAACCTTGATATGTGTGGTATTTGAGGTGTCATGTTATTAGCTGGTTGTTATGTAGGCTTGATTGTATAGTTGCTTTGTATTGTCAGTGGGCTATGTACTTAAGTGTGTTTTTGTGGTAGCAGGTAATGGCCTTTTTCCCCCATGTTTAGCACTCCCTTAAGAACCTCTTGTGATGCAGGTCCAGTGATAATGAATTCCCTTTGCATTTGCTTGTCTGAAAAGGATTTTATTTCTCCTTTGCTTATGAAACTTAGTTTGACTGGATATGAAATTCTTGGTTGGAATTTCTTAAGGATACTGAATATATGCCCCCAGTCTCTCTGGCTTATAAGGTTTCTGCTGAAGTGTCCACTGTTAGCCTGTTGGGGTTCCCTTTGTATGTGACATGCTCTAGTTGCCTTTAAGATATTTTCTTTCATATTCACTTTGGAGAATCTGATCACTATCTCTCTTGGGATAGTTGTCTTATATAGTATCTTGTATGGATTCTCTGAATTTCCCAAATTTGCCTGTTGACCTCTCTTGCAAGATTGCGGGAAGTTTTCATGGAGATTATCCTCAAATATATGATGATAAATGTAAGAGTTTAATTTCTGAAATTTCAATTCTATTCTGTTGATGTATATGCCTATTGCTGTGCTAATACCCCATAGCATTGATTGCTATAGTTTTATATTAAGTTTTCAAATTGAGTAATGTAAAGTCTAACTTTGTTTCAAAATTATTTTGGCTATTTTAGATCCTTAGCATTTCTGTATACATTTTAGGATTAACTTGCTAATTTCTAAAAAAAAAAATCTTGCTGGGATTTTGGTAGAAATTGAGCTTTCTCTTCCTGGTGATATTGAGTCTTCCAATACACAGACATGTATTTTTTTTATTCTTTTAGATCTCTAATTTCTCTCAGCAATGTTTTTAGTTTTCAAAGTACAAGTCTTACATTTCTTTGGTTAAATTAATCTAAGTATTTATTCTTTTTGATGTAATTATGAATGAAATTGTTTCCTTAATTTAATTTTCAGTTTGTTTGTTGCTAGTATATAAAAATATATCTGATTTTTGAATATTCATCAATATCCTGAGACCTTGCTAAACTTGTTTATTTGTGCTATTAAATTTTTGTTTGATTCTTCAGCATTTTCTACGTATCAGATAATTTCATCTGAGAATAAAAATAGGCTCATTTCTTTCTCTTTGATCATGGTGTCTTTCCTTTTTTTTGTCTTATTGTACTGGCTAAACCTCCAGTACACTGTTGAAGTTGAATAGAAATGATGAGTGGACATTTTTTCCTTATTCCCAATACAGGGAAAGCAGTCAGCCTTTCATTATTAAGTATAATGTTAGCTGTCAGTGTTTCATAGATGCGCTTCATCAGTTCAAGAAAGTTCTCTACTTTTCCTAGCTTATTGAGAGTTTTCATCATTAATTCCTGTTGGATTTTGTCAAATGCTGTTTCTGCATTTATTGAGATGATCATGTGGTTTTTGCTGGAACCTATTTTGGTGTTCAGTTGAAACCCAATAATCCTTTTGTTTTATTTTATGTTTTTAATTTTTGTGGATACATAGTATGTATATATATTTATGGGTTACATGAGATATTTTGATACAGGCGTGCAATGTATCATAATCACATTAGGGTAAATGGGATATCCATCACCTCAAGCATTTATCCTTTGTGTTACAAACAATCCAATTATACTTTTAGATATTTTTAAATGTACAACTTATTTTTAACTACAGTCACCCTATTGTGCTAGCAAATACTAGGTGTTATTCAGTCTTTTATTTTTTTTTGTACCCATTAAGCATCCCTACTTCCCCACCATGCCTCCACTACCCTTCCTGGCCTTTGGCAACCATCTTTCTACTCTCTATCTCCATGAGTTCAATTGTTTTAATTTTTAGCTCCCATAAAAAGTGAAAATATGTGAAGTTTGCCTTTCTGTGCCTAGCTTATTTCATTTAATGTAATGACATCCAGTTCCATCCATGTTGTTGCAAATGACAGGATTTCATTCTTTTGACACCCAGTTCCATCCATGTTGTTGCAAATGACAGGATATCATTTGTTTTTTATGGCTGAATAGTACTCCATTGTGTATATGTACCACATTTTCTTTATCCATTCATTTGTTGATGGACACAGGTTGCTTCCAAATCTTAGCTGTTGTGAATAGTGCTGCAATAAACATGGGAGTGCAGATACTTCTTTGATATACTGATTTCCCTTCTTTTGGAGATATAGCTACCAGTAGGAATACTGGTTTTTGTGGTAGTTTTATTTTTAGTTATTGAGGAACCTCCAAACTGCTTTCCATAGTGGCTGTACTCATTACATTTCCACCAAAAGTATATGAAGCTTCCCCTTTCTCCATATCCTCACCAGTATTCATTATTGACTGTCTTTTGCATAAAAACCATTTTAACTGAGGTGAGATTATATCTCATTGTACTTTGCACTTGCATTTCTGTGATGATTAATGATTTGAACATCTTTTTTTCATGTACCTGTTGACCATTTATGTGTCTTCTTTTGAGAAATGTCTATTCAGATCTTTTGCCCATATTAAAATCAGATTATTAGATTTTTTTCCTGTTGAGTTGTTTGAGCTCCTTCTATATTCTGGTTATTAGTCTCTTGTCTGATGGGTAGTTTGCAAATACTTTCTGTTATCTCTTCACTTTGTTGACTGTTTCATTCTGTGGGTTATCTCTTCACTTTGTTGACTGTTTCCTTTGCTGTTCAGAAGCTCTTTAACTTAATGTGATTCCATTTGTCCATTATTGTGTGTGTTGCCTGTGCTTTTGCATCATTACTCAAGAAATCTTTGCCCAAACCAATGTCTTGGCTAGTTTCCCCAATGTTTTATTTTAGTAATTTCATATTTTGAGGTTTTAGATTTAAGTCTTTCATCCATTTTGACTTGATTTTTATATGGTGAGAGATGGCACTTGGTTTCAGTCTTCTGCGTATGGATATCCAGTTTTTCCAGCACCATGTATTGAAGAGTCTGCCCTTTCCCCACTGTATGTTTGTGTTAGTCTGTTTTCACACTGCTGATAAAGACATACCCAAAACTGGGTAATTTATAAAGAAAAAGAGGTTTAACGGACTCACAGTTCCACTTCACAATCACAGTGGAAGGTGAAAGGGACTTCTTACATGGCAATGGCAAGAGAGAATGAGAGCCAAGTGAAAGGGGTTTCCCTTTATGAAGCCATGAGATCTTGTGAGACTTATTCACTACCATGAGAACAGTGTGGGGAAAACTGCTCCCATGATTCCATGGTTCAATTAACTCTGACCGGGTCCCTCCCACAACACGTGGGAATTATGGGAGCTACAATTCAAGATGATATTTGAGTGGGGACACAGCCAAATCATATAATTCCACCCCCAGCCACTCCCAAATCTCATGTCCTCACATTTCAAAACCAATCATGCCTTCCCAACAGTTCCCCAAAGTCTTAACTCATTTCAGCATTAACTCAAACGTCTATGGTCCAAAGTCTCATTTGAGACAAGGAAAGTCCCTTCCACCTATAAGCCTGTAAAATTAAAAGCAAGTTAGTTACTTCCTAGATGCAATGAGGGTATAGGCATTGGGAAAATACAGCCATTCCAAATTGGAGAAATTGGCCAAAACAAAGGGGCTACAGAGCCCATGCAAGTCTGAAATCCAGCAGGACAGACAGATCTTAAAGCTCCAAAATGATCTCCTTTGACTCTGTGTCTCACATGTAGATCACATTGATGTAAGAAGTGGGTTCCCATGGTCTTGGGCACATCTGCCCCTGTGGCTTTGCAGGGTACAGCCTTCCTCCTGGCTGCTTTCATGGGGTGGCATTCAGTGTCTACAGCTTATCCAGGCACGTGGTGCCAGCTGTCAGGAGATCTACCATTCTGGGGTCTGGAGGATGGTGGCCCTCTTCTCACAGCTCCAGTAGGCAGTGCCCCAGTGGGGACTGTGTGGGGGCTTCAATCCCACATTTCCCTTTTGTACTGTCCTAGCAGAGGTCCTCCATGAGGGCCCCATCCCTGCAGCAAACCTCTGCCTGGACATTCAGGCATTTCCATACATCCTTTGAAATCTAGGCAGAAGTTCCCAAACCTCAATTCTCAATTTCTGTGCACCTGCAGGCTCAACACCATATGGAAACTGCCAAGGCCTGGGGCTTGCACCCTCTGAAATCATGGCTCGAGTTGTACCTTGGCCCCTTTTAGCCATAGCTACAGTGGCTGGGATGCAGGGCACAAAGTACCTAGGCTGCACATAGCAGGGGGGCCTGGCCCTGGCCCAGGAAACCATATTTTCCTCCTAGGCCTCCAGGCCTGTGATGGGAGGGCCTGCCACAAAGGTCTCTGACATGCCCTGGAGACATTTTCCCTATTGTCTTGGTGATTAACATTTGTCTCCTCATTACTTATGCAAATTTCTGCAGCTGGCTTGAATTTCTTCTCAGAAAATGGGTTTTTCTTTTCTATTGCATTGTCAGGCTGCAAATTTTCTGAACTTTTATGCTCTGTTTCCCTTTTAAAACTGATGCTTTTAACAGTACCCAGGTAACCTCTGGAATGCTTTGCTGCTTAGAAATTTCTTTCACCAAATATCCTAAATCATCTCCTCAAGTTCAAAGTTCCACAAATCTCTAGGGCAGAGGCAAAATGCTACCAGTCTCTTTGCTAAAATGTACCAAAGTCACCTTTACTGCAATTCCCAACAAGTTCCTCATCTCTGTCTGTAGGTGGGCATCAGCTGAGTTCAGCCTGGTTTTGCTTTCTGCTGTGACAGGGCAGCAGATACAATGGAAAGTTTCACAATCACTGCTCTCTCTCTCCCAAACACACGGATTCTCTCTCTGTACCACGTGGCTGCTGCTGGGGGATGAGGGAGGGATGGCATTGATGATTCAAGATAGTTTTTCTTACCCTCTTCAGTGCCTCTTTCAGTGATATGAAGTTAAAACCAGGTACTTTGAGTGCTCACCACGTTGTTAGTTATGAATGTGCTGTTTTTGTGTAGATAATTGTTAAATTTGGTGCTCCTGCTGGGGGACAATTAGTGGAAACTTCTATTTGGCCATGTTGTTCCACCCCTTTCTCAGTAATTTTTTTTAAAGTTTCTAGATTAGATTCCTTTTTTTATATGATTTACTAAAAAGTTCATAAAAATATTTGCATTAATTCACTTAAAGTTGAGATTTGGATCTGATAATAGCAAACTGATAGCTTTCTTCCAGGTTTTGCTTTTATAGTTCCATTCTGTTGAAATTTATCATCTTTCTTAATGTGTTTTCTACCACCCCAGTTTATTAGTGTTGGTTGTATTACTTCAGTGTAATGCTCCTTTGCTTTTTCTAGCCTGTTAATGGTGATTCTTATTGGACATTCTTTTTTCTGTCCCTTTGTTGTCAATATATTGCTTTAGCCTTAAGTCACAGTGAACCTTGCTGTACCTGACCAAATAGACTAGCTGCTTTTGTTTCTTCTATACTTCTAATCAATTTAGTGTTACTGGAGTATCATAATTCACACTTTGGATGGGAATAATCCGTTGTGCCTCCTCTCATGCTAGGAATATTCTAAAATGCAATGTTTGCATCCCTGTATGGGCAGAATAGTAGGAAGCTCAATATGCTTCTCAACCCCTTCCTACCATGGTCTATACATTTCCTGTTGTTTTCTATATCTAATTAGCCAGTCTTTCTTGTACTTATGTCTGTCTCTCTGTGTATCTGAAGCCTGAATTCAGTTAACTTACATCTTGAAAGTGGGGACTGCTACAACCAATAGAGATTGGTTGCTTTGAAATGACAGACGCTTAGGCTGTTATTTGCCTAGACTAGGAAGTTGTTGTTGCAACTTTCATGAGGAAAGTCTGGAACTAGCTACTAGCTGAAACTGCTGATGCTGAGAGAATACATTAGATGTATGACTGGAGTTAAAACGTCCTCTTCTTCTGCTAATAATACTGGTGGTAGGGGAGATTCTTCTTCAGGCTGTATGCTAAGTGTTAATGCTTAGCCAGGAGAGCTTTGTAGTGAAACTGGCCTGTACTCCCAAGTGTATAGCTCTTTATATGGACCTGCATCAAGGAAACATTGTCTGAGTTCAAGCAAGAAAGCCCCATGACAAGCTAAACAAGATTCTCAAAGGTATGACTCTTTATGTTCACTCAGCAGCCACTTTATAGGAAACAATCCCAAGTCTTAGAGGGTTAGGTGAGAATAGAGTTCTTATCAGCCACCTTATGAATTTAGAACCATATTTTCCCCTTGCTGACTCAGTACAGTGACTAGGCCTCTCATTTCATCTTTTTTTTTTTTTTTTTTTTTTTAACCCTATCCCTCTCTGATAGATTATGCTAACTTTGAATCTCAAGAATAATAGTTGGAAACTCGTTCTCTTCTTTTTCCTGGGCTTTTTGTATAAATGGTCCACCCTTTCCCCAGATTTCTGCATTCCATGTGGTATTGGATGTATAGAAGCTGATGAAAGAAAAATGTTTCTGTTATTCTATCCCTATGGTGACTGCAAATGATTTTCCATTGTATCTCACATTTGCTTAAGGTGGCTTGCTGTTTCTACCTGTAAAATTAAAAAAGAGATTTTAACTTTTAAATGGGAATTTTGTTCACTTAAAAATTTCTTTCACAAGATAGGGACACGTATCTTGCTGTACTATTTACACATCTTCTTTAAAAGAATCATCTTTTAAAAAATCACTTTAAGAATCATCAAGTTCAGACATCAGTTTGATCATCACTTGTTTGTTTAGAAAGCCATAATGATTTCCAGTGACTACTTGAAGTTTGTATCTGGTAATGGCTTTAATGCCCTCTACTGCCCAGTTTCCTACTTTACCTGTCCTAATGAATTAGAGAAAACCTATTTGAGTTTAATTTGTTCTAGAGTTTTTGTGTGTATATGTGTGTATGTGTATATATTGTGTATGTTTGTATATTATAAAACTTATTGAGAGAGGGATGGAATATACAAACATGATATACACAAACAATATTCTCACACAATATACACACATACACACACAACTTCTGTTTTTTTATACACCCTCTCTCTCTCTCTCTGTTTTTTCATCATTTCCTTCAAGTGATTTAAGGTGCCACCTCTACTTTGAAATTTTCTGATTAAACCAGATGAATTCCAGTTAGCTAACCTTCTTAAGAGTTCAGTATATTTGTAAGTAATTTCCTTTAAGAATGCTTTAATTGCAGTAAAAATTTATCAGTTTAAATTTTATGGAGAAAATACTGACCAAATTTATGACGTGTAAATTCCAAGTTATTATAAGAAGAGATGTAGAATAGTTATTCCTAAGTAATAATATGTATATTTAGAAAGATTAACTAAGGTGAATTTACCAAAGACTGAGCCATGTATTGCCACAAAATTATCCAAGTTTATCATTTTGGATTGAAAATTTTCTGCTTCTATTTCTGCTACTGAGAAGCAGAGTACAAAGAATTTTAAATTGTTGAATTAAATGGAGAAATTAGGTAATATTTTGTTCCTATGTATTTTAGTTGTACTATCAGTGCAATTAAATTGGTGCTTCCTTAGGTTCAGAGACTATAGTAGAATAATATATATGTGTATGTGTATCTATCTATCATATTTTTTGAGATGGTCTTGCTCTGTTGCCCAAGTTGGAGCACAGTGGTACTATCATAGCTCACCTCACCCTCCGTCTTCTGGGCTCAAGCAATTCTCCCACCTCAGCCTCCCCAGTAGCTAGGAATAGACGCTCACACCACTATGCCCAGCTAATTTTTTAGTTTTTTGTGGAGACAGGGGTCTTGCTTTGTTGCCCAAGCTGCTTTCAAATCCCTGGCCTCAAGTGATTCTCCCGCTTTGGTCTCTCAAAGTGTTTGAATTACAGGTGTGAGCTACTGTGTGTGGCCTAGAAAAATATATTTTTGACTTTGATTTTGATACTTACTGGTTTTTTTATTAAAGATTCTAGATATGCTTTTAGTATGTAACATTGCTGAAGTGATTTATATTTTTGTTAATTTAGTGTTAGAACTAAAATTCATCTTATTAGTGGTGTTTTATTTTTGACTTACTTTTAATACTTATTAGCATACTCCTTTATTTTTAGCATTGCCTGGTGTCATTAAAGCCATTGATAAAATTAAAGATAAAAATGTGGATTATGAGGATCTAAATACTTGTCTTCAAGATTTTGGTATTTACCTTTCTAAGCCAGAATTTAAGAAGATCACAGAATTGACTGAAGCTGGTGGTGAGTGATATATTTTCGGGCAAACTGCATTGACACATCTGGAAGGAGGGTCAATTTGTTATTTTTTGCCTTAGAAAAATGACTAATATTTTTATTATAAAAAGTTAAATTTAAACTGATCCAGAAAGTATGGAAATACTCAAAAGTACAACAGAACACTCAAACGCCCATTATTTAGAATTAACCAGTATTAATAGTCTTTTTAATTAAAAAAAGTTTCTATTTATTTTTTAAATAGTCTTTTTTAGATTTTTTCCTAGGCTAAAATGTAAACAAAAAGAAAGCAGAATTTGTAGTATTGCTGTCTGACAAGGTAGAAGTCAGGACGAAAGGCATTAAATGGGGGCAAATAAGGATTCATTATTATGTCAAAGCCTACAATTCACAATAAAGGTATACCAGTTTTGAGTATCTGTGCCCATATAACCTAGCAGCAGCTCTTCTAAAGGGAATGGGTGAGAGTGGCTTGACAGGAAACTGGGGTGATAGGTGAAATAATATTGTCTATGAGTTGATCATTGTTGATGCTAGAGATCGTATATGAACATATTACACTATTATTTCTATTTTGTATATATTTAACATTTTCCATAATAAAAAGTAAAAAATGGAATATGTCTAAGTTGTATGACACCTATATAGAGAAAATAAGACTTTGTGAAGACATTAAAATCTAGATAAATAAGAATGTATCCCATGTCTGTAGATTCAGAGACCCAAAACTGTCAATTCTCTAATTAACCTATTTGTTCAAAGCAATTCTAATTAAACCCTGACTTTTTTGTAAGCTAATTCTAATATTTATATGAATGATTAAAGGCTAAGAATAGCTAAAGCACTCTTGAAGAAGAACATTTGTGGAGATGTGTGTGTGTTGGGGAGTGGGGGTTGGGAGGAACTTGCTCTCCTGGATATCAACACTCCTTGTAAAGCCATAGTCACTAAAAGAGTGTAAGAATGGCACAGGGATAGAGAAATTTACCAATAGGACAAGATAAGGAACTTCCAAACATATTCACAAACATACATGGCAACACATATGATAAAGTGGTGGATAACTGGGGAAAGAAGGACTATTTAATAAATGGTACTGAAATAATTACTTATTCAAATGGAAAGAATAGAGTTACATCCCTGTCTCACACCAGATTCAATAATATCCAGGTGTGAAAACTAAGTTTTGGAAAACAAATAGAAGAAAAATTTTCTGACATAGGATTTTTTAAGATGCGAAATAAGAAACTAGAAAAGATTGATAAATTTGAATACATTAAGAACTTCTCTTTGTTAAAGGATACAACAAAGAGAGTGAAATACAAGGCACAAACTGGTTATTTGCAACACTCACAACAGTGATGATTATCGTAGAGAATATATAGGCAACTTTTACAAACTAACAACTCAATAGAAATTATAAAAATTTTCCACATGAAGGCACAAGTTGCTAATAATCACATGAAAAGGTTCTCAACATCCTTAGTAATTAGGGAAGTGCAAAGTTTAGGTCATAATGAGGTACTTAAAAAAAAAAAGAGAGATCTTTTGGCCTCAAACTCCTGGGCTCAAACTCCTACCTCATCTTCCTGAGTAGCTGGGACTACAGGCACAAGCCACCATGCCTGGCTCATGAGATACATTTTTATATCCGCTAAAATTGGGAAAAATTAAGAAATATGTTATTCTAAGTACCGGTAAATATGGTGAAAGTGGTAAAACCACTTTGGAAAACAATATGCAGTATCTTGTAAAGTTTGCATACCCCATAGTTTAGAAATACTATTCTTAGCTATAAATCCTGGAACATCTCTTGGACTTAAGTACCAGGAAGCATGTTCAAGAATGTACATGGCAGCACTGATCTTAATGGCAAAAAAAGAGAAAGAAAGCAACATGATATTCATCCACAGAATGTATAAATAAATTGCAGTATACACCATTGTGTATTCATATAGTGGAAACTCCGTCTCTACTAAAAATACAAAAATTTTTAGTAGACGTGCCTGTAATCCCAGTCGCTTGGGAGGCTGAGGTGGGAGAATCGCTTGAACCTGGGAGGCAGAGGTTGCAGTGAGCTGAGATTGCATGGGCAACAGAGCGAGACTCTGTCTCAAAAATAAATAAATACATAAATAAAAGTTAAAAATATTATGTGTGCTTGAGAAGGACTGGAAGAATTTTCACCAGTTTTCTTGGTGTTTTTCAGTGTTTACTTCTCTACTGTAAATTGATTTGCTTTTCCCCTTTATACTCATGTATTTTTATTGGTTAGTATTACCTGATGGATATAATTATATATTTCTGAATATATAGCTTATTTTACATAATATTTTTCATAATAATTTAATACTTAAAAGATACTGAAGAAAATGTGTTTCTTTTTCCTGTAGAAACAAAAAAAGTGAATTTTAAAGAATTCATTGATACTATGATGAGCAACACGGAATGCTTCTCTGAAAAATTATGTATGTAAGAATATCACGTCTTCTGCTTTTTGTGGACCAAAGGGTTTGACAGATTTTAGAAGAGCGTAAACACTCTATTTTAGTCTCTTATAGAGCTGGGTATCCTGCAGATCATCCGACAAATAAATGCCTGGCTTCCTGCTGCTATATTTGGCTTTAATCCCCTGTAATGACCCCTAATTCTAGAACGTCTTCTACATGCAAGTGAATTAAGAGCTATCATAATTTTATTTTTCATTAGCACACTTATAGAGGGCTAGAACCATGTATAGCATTCCTTTTGGGGATTTAAAATGTCTTTCAACTTAGGAAAAATGATGCCATCTAGTGGCTGAGTACTAATATGAGAATTTCTGGTTACATCTGTTGCCATTTCTGTCTTCCAATTTATTCAGTAACATTTATGAACCTTTAATATGTACTAGGCTTTATGTTAAGCTGTAAGTATGGTAATATGGAAAAGATAGTTTTGCTGCTCAGAAGCTCACCATAAAGAAATGTAAGGTCACATATGTATATTTTTAATGGAGTGAAATTAGTATGCATTCTAAAAATTGGGACTGAAAGTAACATTGTGTTATTTTGTTCTTACATGTTAGGTAACAGTAGATTTTAAGTAGCAACTCTTTTTACTTTACAATATAAGATTTAATTTGTCTCCTATACAGGGGTACATCATACAGAGAAAGAGATAGCTTGTCAGTTACTTCATTTTTCCTAGGAATTTCAGTTTTATGGAGATTAAAATTTTATTAGCACAGAGTTATATAGTATATTACCTAATCTATCTCTGTCATTGTATTTTACATCTCATCGTTAATATTGCATGTTTGTGTTTACTTCTTTTTCTTTTTTCTTCATTAGACTGCTCAGAGCATGTCTTCTTTATTGGTTCCATATACCTCATTGGGACCTTACATCCCTTTACCCCTCCGCTTTCTCCTAATCTATCAGTCTCCTCCTGTTTTCACTTTTCCTCCTTATTTGGTTTAAATTATCTTGTCTATACATACCTAATACCCTAGACTATCTTGCGTCCGTGTACTTTTGTTGCACCTATCTGGCAAAACTCTCAACCCCGAATGAACCCAATTACCTTCCTTCTTGTGTCTGACAGCATTTCTGGAGAAAATCACACAGCTGAGAAGATCGTACAGGTTATAAATAAAATCTTGGTCACTAATGTCTGCTGGCTCTTCCTAACTGTCTAATCTTCCTGAGAATCAATTCTCTATATAGCAACACAGTGACTTTTTACAAATTTGTAGTAAGATAATTTCACTCCTTTGTTTAAGATGCTTCAATGATTTTGCATTGAAATAGTCTTTCTTTTTATTGTCTACAGTAATAGATTGAAGAGGAAGTAGGAGCCAGAGGAGAATTTTAGGGAGAGATATAGAACAAAAGCTACTTAATTGTATTATCAATTGAAAATGTTTCTGAATTCACACTTTTAAAAATCTAAATTCAATAAAAATTATTATTTATAATGTTTATTCAGGGTTGGGGCACTAAGTTCTTAAAATATTTCAAGATCCTCAAAAATACATTATATTTGAGGCTAAATATTTTATGTTTTCATATTTGAAAGTTGGCAGTTCATTTATGCTATATTTATTATTCTTTTAAACCATAAAAACCTTAATTTTTGTCTATTCCAGATGACAGTTTACTGTGTGAACTTCTTGGATAAGCATTCGTAAAACTTGTGTTTTATCTACCCTTTAGTATTGCCTGATGCTATTGAAACCCTCGACAATCTCAGAAAGGAGACGATGAGTGTTTCTGACCTGTGGAATATTCTGTCTAGTTTGAATAGTAATTTAAAAAAGGATGAATTTCTAGCTGCATTGAAACTAGTTACAGTTGATGGTGAGTGTTACAAATACTAAAATTAAAAAGTATACCAAGGTATTACTTTATTTTCTGTCAACTCTTATTCGTCATTGTATCTTGAACTTGGCAAGATGGAGTGTTCCAATATGATTAAAATGCCAATATATGCATTTAGGAAATACTGTATAAAGTTCAGCTTGTTTGGCTATTCAATATAAAAATATTATTATGTAATTTATTACTACTATAAATTGATCAAATATTCAAGTTGTGTGGTATGTTACTGGAAAATGGCATATCCCAATGAACACAGAGGACATGATTAGGAAATGTTAAGACATCTATTCAAATTTTATAATAACTACTTGGAATATTCATACTGTTTTGTTGAAATAGGCTTTTATTTAATTTGGCAGAAAAACACACCTGCTGATAGCTACCACCTCTATTTAGCAAGTTAAAAAAAAAAAGCAAACAAATAAAAACAAAGTTCAAAAAGGTATTGTATAATAAAGACTGTAGACTAAAAAATGTAAAGCAAATCTCCATCATTTACTGTTGATATTCTACATGCAGGAAGGAGAGTACATAGGCTACAGGTAGACATTTCTACTCTCTCATAGTCTTAGTGTCTAGAAGTTAAAAACGTGCCTAGTACGTTTATATTCTTTTATGTGAAATGTTTATACAGAATGAGATTAGTAACATAAGTATGCTGTCAGGGGTCTTTGTCAAAGAATTGTCTTTTTCGGTAATAATTTTTTATCCTTTTCATCCATTGAGCTTCTGTTTAGTTGAGGCTAGCAGTTTTGGGCTTTAAATGTATTGATTATTTTGTTTATTGGAAGATTTGAGGTGAAAAGGGTTGATGAAGAAAAGAAGGCTAATTTCTACCCAACAATATAGATTTTCTTCCCTTTTTCTCTGTGGCAGTGTTTCAGGTTCTTTTGTTAAAATTAGTGGAATTTATAGGCAGCATGTACCACAGAAAGTAATAGATAGCATTTATTTGAACCAGACCAACAAAGTATTATTTTATGAGATATGAAAATAACTAGAAAAGTATTTTTATTATAATAAAAACTCATATATTGTGTTTATTATTCTTTCTTTGGGGGGGACAAGGTCTTGCTTTGTTACCCAGGCTGGAGTGCAGTGGCGCACTCTCAGCTCACTGCAACCTCTGCCTCCCGGGTTCAAACAATTCTGCTGCCTCAGCTTCCCAAGTAGCTGGGAATACAGGTGCACAGCACTGTGCCTGGCTAATTTTTTGTAGAGACGGGGTTTTGCCATGTTGCCCAGGCTGGTCTCAAACTCCTGAGTTCAGGTGATCTTCTGACCTTGGCCTAGCTAAGTGCTGCGATTACGGGCATGAGCTGCTGCACCAGGCCTGTGTTTATTATTATGTACTTACGAAGCAAAAGACAGTATATTAAATGCAGATGATTTTACAATTTAAGCCTAAATATACACGTGATATTGAAAACTGTATCTGTATGCCTTTTTTCACATCATTTCTTCTTTTAACATTGTGCCCTTAGTACAAACGTATTTAGTTCTTATTTTAATGCAGTGGCTTGCAAAATTTTGAGATTTATTATTTTTGTTTATATTTGATATTGTTGAAGCAGAATGCTTTTTTTCCAAATTAAATCTTATACATTTTCCTAATATATAAAATATTAAAGTTGAGCTTCTCTGACCAAAGTGGGAGAAATGACCAAGTTAACTGCTGAAACAGCTCCATAAGACCTTAGAAACGTAAGAAAGAAATTAAAATTACTGATCTAGGGTATTCTTTTGACCAGGTTATGTTAAAAAGAAAAAACAAACCTGAAAAACAACTGATTCAGATTCTCTCTAGTGAAACTGAAGAGTGAGTTCTTGGTTATTGGCAGTATTCCATATTGACTCCTTAATATTTTAAAATATATTTAAAATTAAAAAATAATCTTATGATGATTACAAAAAAAAGCATTGAAAAATAGAAAAGGTAATTTATCATTTGGCAAATTCAGAAATGCTTCCCAAATATCTAGTTATATAGCTTATGAGCTCTCTTGTTTCTTCTGAAAGACCTGAGTGAAGAAAGTTGGTGTTGAGCAAAAATATGTAAGATGGTATGGAAAATGGTCAAGGTGAATGTGAGACATTGAATCCATAGGCTAAGAATTAAAGGAAATCATTAATAGGTGGTGTTAGGCATTTAAGGCCTGGGACAGTCTCTTCTCTGCTGGTGGTTTCTCTAGCTTCATTTGTTTTAGATTTTTAAACTTAAACTGATATTCTCTGTTTCTCCTGACTCTGATATCTGATGTGGTTGAAATTAGCTTAATAACTTTGTTTTCTTTTTGGCTTGGCAACAAGACTCTAAACTTATCTTCATGATTTTTTATGCAATATCCATTAAAGCCAGATCTGAGTCTTTGTTTCAGGCTCTAACTTTGCAACCTGGCATCAGCTGTGATTAACCCTGTTATGGTGGTTTAGCAAAGAATAATTGAGCTACAAATTCTTGACAGCAGCTCTATCCATTCACATCTCTTTTCTCAGGATTTATTTAAAGATACCCAGGAAATCTTTCCTAATATTGATAGTTGCTATTCTATTTCAGCAAGTTATATGAACCAAAGGATCAAATGAGATTGCAGGTCATGCTTATAGATTTGGGTCCCTTGGTAAATAGGTCCAAAGCTAACTGTAAATTTTGTTAGATCACCTGTAAATTTTGTTGGTGTTATCAGTACCTGTTGACCTCAGATGGCTCCCTGCTTCCTTTCTTCCTTTGCCTCCTTGCCTCTCTTCCTCCCTCCCCTTCCCTTCCCTTCCCACTCTCCTTCCTTTCCCTCCCTTCTCCTCCCATCCCTTCCCCGCTCCTTCCCTTCCCTTCCCTTCCTCCCAGAATTCTAAGTAGCTGTGATTTAGTTCTACTTGATTATACATACCAAGAACTAGATTCAGAGGGGACTCTATTTAGGTGACTGAGTTACCATACCTGTTGCCTACTTTAAGCTGATCTTTAAGCTACTGTAAATTGAAGACACTTAATTAAGAACGTCTTTATATAACATGGTCTTAGAATATTTGATTATGTAACCTTGTTGATTGATGTGAGGCTAGTGAAAGGCCATCCTGAATGGTATAAAAGTATAAAAGAAGCATGAGGAATGGAATGTATGAACACTTCTATCCTTCTCCCATCAGAGAGAGAACACAGATTCAGGGACAGAGCCTTTACAGTTAGTGATATATAGGACTCTACTAAATGACAGAAGCAGCAAAAATACTACAATAAAGACATGTGTTTTTACTGTAGAAAATAGTTCCTAAAAGTTCAAGTGTTAATTTAAAGCCAAGGTAGATAGAAGGTGAGACATTGTTAATTGTGGCTATATACTTAAGCCCTGTTCAGGCTTTTATCTGCTGGTGACACATTTTGCTTGTTGTATTTTGTTCTAGTCTATGATAATAAACTATAATATTTCTAAATCTTAAGCTTCCTTATTCCTGGCTGGGAAAACAAAGCTGCTTCTGTTTCCTGTGTTCGTCACTTTAACTTTGTTTTTTTTTTTTTTTTTTTTAATTAATTTATTATTATTATACTTTAAGCTGTAGGGTACATGTGCATAACGTGCAGGTTTGTTACATATGTATACTTGTGCCATGTTGGTGTGCTGCACCCATCAACTCCTCATTTACATCAGGTATAACTCCCAGTGCAATCCCTCCCCCCGCCCCCCTCCCCATGATAGGCCCCGGTGTGTGATGTTTCCCTTTCTGAGTCCAAGTGATCTCATTGTTCAGTTCCCACCTATGAGTGAGAACATGCGGTGTTTGGTTTTCTGTTCTTGTGATAGTTTGCTAAGAATGATGGTTTCCAGCTGCATCCATGTCTCTACAAAGGACAAGAACTCATCCTTTTTTATGGCTGCATAGTATTCCATGGTGTATATGTGCCACATTTTCTTAATCCAATCTGTCACTGATGGACATTTGGGTTGATTCCAAGTCTTTGCTATTGTGAAGAGTGCTGCAATAAACATACGTGTGCATGTGTCTTTTATAGCAGCATAATTTATAATCCTTTGGGTATATACCCAGTAATGGGATGGCTGGGTCATATGGTACATCTAGTTCTAGATCCTTGAGGAATCGCCATACTGTTTTCCATAATGGTTGAACTAGTTTACAATCCCACCAACAGTGTAAAAGTGTTCCTATTTCTCCACATCCTCTCCAGCACCTGTTGTTTCCTGACTTTTTAATGATCGCCATTCTAACTGGTGTGAGATGGTATCTCATTGTGGTTTTGATTTGCATTTCTCTGATGGCCAGTGATGATGAGCATTTTTTCATGTGTCTGTTGGCTGTATGAATGTCTTCTTTTGAGAAATGTCTGTTCATATCCTTTGCCCACTTTTTGATGGGGTGGTTTGTTTTTTTCTTGTAAATTTGTTTGAGTTCTTTGTAGGTTCTGGATATTAGCCTTTTGTCAGATGAGTAGATTGCAAAAATTTTCTCCCATTCTGTAGGTTGCCTGTTCACTCTGATGGTAGTTTCTTTTGCTGTGCAGAAGCTCTTTAGTTTAATGAGATCCCATTTGTGAATTTTGGCTTTTGCTGCTGTTGCTTTTGGTGTTTTAGACATGAAGTCTTTGCCCATGCCTATGTCCTGAATGGTACTACCTAGGTTTTCCTCTAGGATTTTTATGGTATTAGGTCTAACATTTAAGTCTCTAATCCATCTTGAATTAATTTTCGTATAAGGAGTAAGGAAAGGATCCAGTTTCAGCTTTCTACTTATGGCTAGCCAATTTTCCCAGCACCATTTATTAAATAGGGAATCCTTTCCCCATTTCTTGTTTCTCTCAGGTTTGTCAAAGATCAGATGGCTGTAGATGTGTGGTATTATCTCTGAGGACTCTGTTCTGTTCCATTGGTCTATATCTCTGTTTTGGTACCAGTACCATGCTGTTTTGGTTACTGTAGCCTTGTAGTATAGTTTGAAGTCAGGTAGCGTGATGCCTCCAGCTTTGTTCTTTTGACTTAGGATTGTCTTGGAGATGCGGGCTCTTTTTTGGTTCCATATGAACTTTAAAGCAGTTTTTTCCAATTCTGTGAAGAAACTCATTGGTAGCTTGATGGGGATGGCATTGAATCTATAAATTACCTTGGGCAGTATGGCCATTTTCACTATATTAATTCTTCCTATCCATGAGCATGGTATGTTCTTCCATTTGTTTGTGTCCTCTTTGATTTCACTGAGCAGTGGTTTGTAGTTTTCGTTGAAGAGGTCCTTTACATCCCTTGTAAGTTGGATTCCTAGGTATTTTATTCTCTTTGAAGCAATTGTGAATGGAAGTTCATTCCTGATTTGGCTCTCTGTTTGTCTGTTACTGGTGTATAAGAATGCTTGTGATTTTTGCACATTAATTTTGTATCCTGAGACTTTGCTGAAGTTGCTTATCAGCTTAAGGAGATTTTGGGCTGAGACAATGGGGTTTTCTAAATATACAATCATGTCATCTGCAAACAGGGACAATTTGACTTCTTCTTTTCCTAACTGAATACCCTTGATTTCTTTCTCTTGCCTAATTGCCCTAGCCAGAACTTCCAACACTATGTTGAATAGGAGTGGTGAGAGAGGGCATCCCTGTCTTGTGCCAGTTTTCAAAGGGAATTTTTCCAGTTTTTGCCCATTCAGTATGATATTGGCTGTGGGTTTGTCATAAATAGCTCTTATTATTTTGAGGTACGTTCCATCAATACCGAATTTATTGAGCGTTTTTAGCATGAAGGGCTGTTGAATTTTGTCAAAAGCCTTTTCTGCATCTATTGAGATAATCATGTGGTTCTTGTCTTTGGTTCTGTTTATATGCTGGATTATGTTTATTGATTTGCGAATGTTGAACCAGCCTTGCATCCCAGGGATGAAGCCCACTTGATCATGGTGGATAAGCTTTTTGATGTGTTGCTGAATCCGGTTTGCCAGTATTTTATTGAGGATTTTTGCATCGATGTTCATCAGGGATATTGGTCTAAAATTCTCTTTTTTTGTTGTGTCTCTGCCAGGCTTTGGTATCAGGATGATGTTGGCCTCATAAAATGAGTTAGGGAGGATTCCCTCTTTTTCTATTGATTGGAATAGTTTCAGAAGGAATGGTACCAACTCCTCCTTGTACCTCTGGTAGAATTCAGCTGTGAATCCATCTGGTCCTGGACTTTTTTTGGTTGGTAGGCTATTAATTATTGCCTCAATTTCAGAGCCTGCTATTGGTCTATTCAGGGATTCAACTTCTTCCTGGTTTAGTCTTGGAAGAGTGTAAGTGTCCAGGAAATTATCCATTTCTTCTAGATTTTCCAGTTTATTTGCGTAGAGGTGTTTATAGTATTCTCTGATGGTAGTTTGTATTTCTGTGGGGTCGGTGGTGATATCCCCTTTATCATTTTTAATTGCGTCGATTTGATTCTTCTCTCTTTTCTTCTTTATTAGTCTTGCTAGTGGTCTGTCAATTTTGTTGATCTTTTCAAAAAACCAACTCCTGGATTCATTGATTTTTTGGAGAGTTTTTTGTGTCTCTGTCTCCTTCAGTTCTGCTCTGATCTTAGTTATTTCTAGCCTTCTGCTAGCTTTCGAATGTGTTTGCTCTTGCTTCTCTAGTTCTTTTAATCGTGATGTTAGAGTGTCAATTTTAGATCTTTCCTGCTTTCTCTTGTGGGCATTTAGTGCTATAAATTTCCCTCTACACACTGCTTTAAATGTGTCCCAGAGATTCTGGTATGTTGTATCTTTGTTCTCATTGGTTTCAAAGAACATCTTTATTTCTGCCTTCATTTCGTTATGTACCCAGTAGTCATTCAGGAGCAGGTTGTTCAGTTTCCATGTAGTTGAGCGGTTTTGATTGAGTTTCTTAGTCCTGAGTTCTAGTTTGATTGCACTGTGGTCTGAGAGACAGTTTGTTATAATTTCTGTTCTTGTACATTTGCTGAGGAGTGCTTTACTTCCAATTACGTGGTCGATTTTGGAGTAAGTACGATGTGGTGCTGAGAAGAATGTATATTCTGTTGATTTGGGGTGGAGAGTTCTATAGATGTCTATTAGGTCTGCTTGCTGCAGAGATGAGTTCAATTCCTGGATATCCTTGTTAACTTTCTGTCTCGTTGATCTGTCTAATGTTGACAGTGGAGTGTTGAAGTCTCCCATTATTATTGTATGGGAGTCTAAGTCTCTTTGTAAGTCTCTAAGGACTTGCTTTATGAATCTGGGTGCTCCTGTATTGGGTGCATATATATTTAGGATAGTTAGCTCTTCCTGTTGAATTGATCCCTTTACCATTATGTAATGGCCTTCTTTGTCTCTTTTGATCTTTGATGGTTTAAAGTCTGTTTTATCAGAGACTAGTATTGCAACCCCCGCTTTTTTTTGTTCTCCATTTGCTTGGTAAATCTTCCTCCATCCCTTTATTTTGAGCCTATGTATGTCTCTGCGTGTGAGATGGGTCTCCTGAATACAGCAGACTGATGGGTCTTGACTCTTTATCCAGTTTGCCAGTCTGTGTCTTTTAATTGGAGCATTTAGTCCATTTACATTTAAGGTTAAGATTGTTATGTGTGAACTTGATCCTGCCATTATGATATTAACTGGTTATTTTGCTCATTAGTTGATGCAGTTTCTTCCTAGCCTCTATGGTCTTTACATTTTGGCATGTTTTTGCAATGGCTGGTACCGGTTGTTCCTTTCCATGTTGAGTGCTTCCTTCAGGGTCTCTTGTAAGGCAGGCCTAGTGGTGAGAAAATCTCTAAGCATTTGCTTATCTGTAAAGGATTTTATTTCTCCTTCACTTATGAAACTTAGTTTGGCTGGATATGAAATTCTGGGTTTAAAATTCTTTTCTTTAAGAATGTTGAATATTGGCCCCCACTCTCTTCTGGCTTGGAGAGTTTCTGCCGAGAGATCTGCTGTTAGTCTGATAGGCTTCCCTTTGTGGGTAACCCGACCTTTCTCTCTGGCTGCCCTTAAGATTTTTTCCTTCATTTCAACTTTGGTGAATCTGGCAATTATGTGTCTTGGAGTTGCTCTTCTCGAGGAGTATCTTTGTGGCGTTCTCTGTATTTCCTGGATTTGAATGTTGGCCTGCCCTACTAGGTTGGGGAAGTTCTCCTGGATGATATCCTGAAGAGTGTTTTCCAACTTGGTTCCATTTTCCCCCTCACTTTCAGGCACCCCAATCAGACGTAGATTTGGTCTTTTTACATAATCCCATACTTCTTGCAGGCTTTGTTCATTTCTTTTTCTTCTTTTTTCTTTTGGTTTCTCTTCTCGCTTCATTTCATTCATTTGATCCTCAATCGCAGATACTCTTTCTTCCAGTTGATCGAGTCGGTTACTGAAGCTTGTGCATTTGTCACGTATTTCTCGTGTCATGGTTTTCATCTCTTTCATTTCGTTTAGGACCTTCTCTGCATTAATTACTCTAGCCATCAATTCTTCCACTTTTTTTTCAAGATTTTTAGTTTCTTTGCGCTGGGTACGTAATTCCTCCTTTAGCTCTGAGAAATTTGATGGACTGAAGCCTTCTTCTCTCATCTCGTCAAAGTCATTCTCCGTCCAGCTTTGATCCGTTGCTGGCGATGAGCTGCGCTCCTTTGCCGGGGGAGATGCGCTCTTATTTTTTGAATTTCCAGCTTTTCTGCCCTGCTTTTTCCCCATCTTTGTGGTTTTATCTGCCTCTGGTGTTTGATGATGGTGATGTACTGATGGGGTTTTGGTGTAGGTGTCCTTCTTGTTTGATAGTTTTCCTTCTAACAGTCAGGACCCTCAGCTGTAGGTCTGTTGGAGATTGCTTGAGGTCCACTCCAGACCCTGTTTGCCTGGGTATCCCGCAGCAGAGGTTGCAGAAGATAGAATATTTCTGAACAGCGAGTGTACCTGTCTGATTCTTGCTTTGGAAGCTTCCTCTCAGGGGTGTACTCCACCCTGTGAGGTGTGGGGTGTCAGACTGCCCCTAGTGGGGGATGTCTCCCAGTTAGGCTACTCAGGGGTCAGGGACCCACTTGAGCAGGGAGTCCCTTCTCAGATCTCAACCTCCGTGTTGGGAGATCCACTGCTCTCTTCAAAGCTGTCAGACAGAGTCGTTTGCGTCTGCAGAGGTTTTGGCTGTGTTTGTTATTGCCCTGTCCCCAGAGGTGGAGTCTACAGAGACAGGCAGGTTTCCTTGTGCTGCTGTGAGCTCCACCCAGTTCGAGCTTCCCAGCAGCTTTGTTTACCTACTTAAGCCTCAGCAATGGTGGGCGCCCCTCCCCCAGCCTCGCTGCTGCCTTGCCGCGGGATCGCAGACTGCTGTGCTAGCAATGAGGAAGGCTCCGTGGGTGTGGGACCCTCCCGGCCAGGTGTGGGATATGATCTCCTGGTGTGCCTGTTTGCTTAAAGCGCAGTATTGGGGTGGGAGTTACCCGATTTTCCAGGTGTTGTGTGTCTCAGTTCCCCTGGCTAGGAAAAGGGATTCCCTTCCCCCTTGCGCTTCCCAGGTGAGGCAATGCCTCGCCCTGCTTCAGCTCTCGCTGGTCGGGCTGCAGCAGCTGACCAGCACCGATCGTCCGGCACTCCCCAGTGAGATGAACCCAGTACCTCAGTTGAAAATGCAGAAATCACCGGTCTTCTGTGTCGCTCGCGCTGGGAGTTGGAGACTGGAGCTGTTCCTATTCGGCCATCTTGCTCCGCCCTAACTTTGTAATCTAGTACTTGTGTACTGTGTAAGAAATGGGTGTAAACACATATCAGAAATTATAATCATAGGCCTATCAGGCACGAAAGAAACCTTTAAAGTTTTCTGGTATAGAATTTTTATCTTTAAACAATTGAAAGACAAAACTAAGACTGAGGTATGTCTCTTAATTTTGTCTAGAGTATATCTTGGTTTATCTTTTGGGAATATGGATTATATTGTTTCCATTGATTGAAATTGAAAACTCAGCCTGACTTTTTTTTTTTTTTTTTTTTTTTTTTTGAGATGGCGTCTTGCTCTGTCACCCAGGCTGGAGTGCAGTGGTGAGATCTTGGCTCACAGCAACCTCCACCTCCTCGGTTCAAACAATTCTGCTGCCTCAGCCTCCCAAGTAGCTGGAACTACAGGCACACGCCACCACACTCAGCTAATTTTTGTATTTTTTAGTAGAGATGGGGTTTCACCATATTGGTCAGGATGGTCTTGAGCTCCTGACCTTGTGATCCACCCACCTCAGCCTCCCAAAATGCTGGGATTACAGGCATGAGCCACCTTGCCCAGCCATCAGCCTGACTTCTGTAGTCTTAATATTTATTAATCCCATAAAATCAATCCTTTGGTTACTCAAAAATATGAAAAGGAAATATGATTCTTATGAGTGCGTCAAATGGTTTACATTTTTATAGGTTGCTTTGTTGGATCTGACTTTTGCTTAATGAGGCTGGTCTATTAAAAGTGTTTTTTCTCACAGAAGGTGACAAAGTACAATTTGAAGAATTTGCACAAGTAGTAAGGAATATGCGTGATGCTGCCAGGTTAGAAGGTAAGTACTGAATTATTTATAACGGTTAGGTTTACTTTTATTGAAAGGACTTATTTTTGTTTTTGTTTTTAATGCTGTGTGTTCACCTAATTTCTGGTTAACATGTTGGCATTGATATGTTTATACACAGATGAAACTTGGTTTTGATGAAACATTGACTGGCATATAGGAACTTGGCTTTCAGAATGTATCCTGCATTACTAACTGATAAAGCTGGTTTACTCTGTCTAGACTATTTGTTAAAGAACTTGGAGAAGCCAAGAGAATAGGCATAGTTTGAGGTTCTATGCCTTCTTTCTGTATCTACACATGTAATTTTAAGGGAATATGGTCAGTGTCTGACCTTGTAATTTAAGATTTTAGAGGTGGAATAGACAGTTCCAGGAAATGATAAGGATTAAGGGTAGCCGTTGGTGTGGATGACTTTGGAAAGGAAATAAAGGCCTTTTGAAGTTAAGAGGTCAAAGTGCTCTGAGGCCAGGCTCATCCTTATTGTCATTGGATGATATTGGGATGAGAGGTAGAAGGAGGATGATGATCAAAGTGCCAAAATCCTCAGAGAATGTGAAGGAGTGATGAGACAGTAATCAATACTGTTGTCAGGAGAGTGACATAGTTGAATAACAGGCCTGAGCCTCAAGGGAGAGGGATAAGGTTTGATTGAAGGTAGAATTAAAATGGCCTGACAGCAGCAGCAGAAAGACAGGAAAGTGCTATTCTGCTTCCTGGTCCTACAGTATGTGGAACATGGGAGCATGAGCAGACTCTACTCAAGGTGGTTGTGCAAAGAAACTGTTTTTAAAGGAAATCAAGTGCTAAGGCAAGAAAGCAGAGCTGATACAGGTTTTTTGGGTGTCAGCAAAGCTCAGATTGCCATCTGTAGTTGCCTCCCAGTGATGTTAGAGGAACAGAAAGTGAGGCAGGACGTAAGGCTTAAACTGTGATTACTATTTGCAGCTAGTTTCTGTTGACTTTAATAATAATAATAAAACTAATTTTATTCTATAAATATGACATTTATTGAGGCATTATTATATGTCTAATGCTGTCTTAAGTACTTTTTATACGTTATTATATTTACTCTCCACATCAACCTTGTGAGGTAGATATTAGTATTATCCCATTTTAGACGAAAGAGATGTTAAGTAGTAATAATTTGCTCACAGTTGCACAGTTCCAGGTTACAAATCCTGGAGCCAGAATTTGAATGTTGGTCTGACTTAACCAGTGCTGGAAATAAAGCAACATTCCAGATGCTAGGGTACAATTGAGTCCTGGTGGAATTGAAAAGAAAAACTGAATGAGCCCTTGTAAATCTTGTCCCATATTTTACATTTTTCATAATTCTGAAAGTTATTTCTCCTATATCTAAATAATTTTATTTGCTACCATTAGAGGTCCACAACAAAATAATTACTTTGTATAATTGCCATGAAAAGTTCAGCTATATGAGTGATTTTGGTTGTGCAAATTTTATAAACGCACCAGAGAAATGTGATAGATCAAGAGAACTCTTTGTACATTGGGCTGCTGGCCATAGAATGCTATAAGGGATAAATTTCTCTCTGAGATTTCTTATTCCTCAGTTCAGGATATAATAATAAACTATGGATTTCCACTAACAAATGTCTTGAGTGATGGCTACTGCTTTTTATCAATTAACTTTTTTTCTATTTATAGAGTTACAGGAAGTTGTCTTAGCTGCTGATTTGCTTGAAGGTGACATGATAGCTGAGGAGAACTTGGAAGACTTTCTAAGAAATATTGGGATTAAGTCACCTAAAGAAGAGGTAGAGAAAATTCTTCAATCAGATTTTGTTTCTGGTAAGCATTTTAAATATTACTCTCAGGTTTTTTTTTTTTTTTATGAGTAAAGAAGATGTGCAAGGTCTATAGGTATTTGCTTATCTTACTATAAATGTAATCTTGGAAATGGAGCCTTTCCTCTTAATTTCCTCTTTTGCAGTTATGAGAATACTTTTATACAAGCAGGTCTAGATTTTGTGGAAGTGGGCTTGTTAGAATCCTTTGTCCTCGTTGCTATCTTGATTTAGTGAATGAAGAACATCTTAGAAATTCAAGTTCTGTGAATAGAAATTCTAGCTTTGCCACATTTGATGGAATTACTGGTCAGAGTTACTGGGGCTTTGTTTGTACTTCAGTTCCCATTATAGGTAGAATCAGAACTAGTATACCTACAACATTGTAGGGTTATTGTGAGGCTTAATGTATGAAATTGAATCTAGAAGTACCTTGTAAATAAAATGTTCAAGAAATATATAAGCCATATGCTGATTTTGATACTAGCCTTTAAGCATTACTTTGTCCAGGGGTTCTTGTTTGTCATCTCTCTCTTTTCCTTGCAGAAGATAACATGGTGAACATTAAAGACTGTATGAGGGCTTTGAGGGACACCCAGAAATTTTCCAATTATATTGGTAAGAGCTTTATGGTAAAACTGTTAGAAGGCAACGATACAGAACTTATTCAAAGTTCATCTAGTAAAACACTAAATTTGGTGTTTAAATCTTCTTTATAGTATCTATGCCAAATGTTTGCTTCATGTGTACTTGAACACTTTCAGTTATGGGGAACTTCCTGCATTTTATTTTGAAATTTAAGAATTGTACATTTGTGATTGGAGATTGGACAAATAACAAGATTATGATCTTTTCCAATAGTTAAAATAAGACACCGTTATTATATATGAATGAATGGTTCTTTTTAATGTTGTAAAAATCTCAAATGACCAGGAATGTAAGAAGTATAAAGTGCAAGTCTCTTGTAACATTAATGTTACCCTCCAGAAATATCCATGTGAAGGTTTCATAAATATCCTTTTAGGCTTTCTTCTTTACATCTGTCCATAATATTGCACAACTTGAATGCAATATATGACAGTATATCTTAGATATAATTCTGTGTTCCACGATATTATGTAAACCTACCTCATTCTTTTAAAAGACTGCATAATGTTCTATTAGAGGAATGAACTATAATTTTGTCCACAATACTTTTAATGAATATTTGGGTTATTGCTATTTTTTACTATTACAAACATTTGGTGAGTATCCTTGTACATATATCTTTGTGCACGTTACACACCAATTTTTCTGTAGGGCAAATTCCTTAGAAGTGGAGTTGCTGGGCCAAAGTATTTTTAGATGTAAAATGTTAACAAGCTACTACCTAATTACCCTCCTAAAGGTTTGTGGAAATTCACACCTTTATCAACAGCGGGTATTATTTATTAAAAATTCTGATAGGAGCATTAATACTTTGTCTTACCCATTTCAGGTTTTTTTCTAGTTTATTTTTGATTTTTTGGCTTTGTTTTTGGTGGATTGCTTTTTGCCATCTTTTGTTTCATTTTGTCAGTTTGGTAATTTGATTCTTCTAGGAAATTTTAAATTTTATTGAGATTTAAAATGGCTTAGACTATTAGGACAGCCCTGTGCACTTCTAATTCTTCTCATTTTTTTGTATATATGGTTATTTTCTCATTCTTAAATATATATATGTATATATATAACTTTCTTCTTTGTTTGCTACTGAATGTTCTATTATCTCTGTTTTTAAAGTACTAGCTCTTGGGTTTATCTTTAGTGTTTCTATTTATAGTTTAAAAATTAATTTCTGGCTTTATCTTTAGTAAGTCCTTTATATTGTTCCCTTATGCTCATTTAATAGTTTTTCTAATTTCTTATTTAAATTATTTATTTACTTTATTTTTTTTTTTCTTACTGGGTAATAAACATGTTTAAGGCAGTCGATTTTCATTTTAGTGAAACTTTGGTGTATCTAACAGTCTTTGACTTGTTAGGCTATTATTATAGTTATTTTATAAATATTTCCAGTTACATTTTGATTTTATCCTTGATCTAAGAGTTATTTAGGAGGAAACTTTAAATTTCAAGGCAATTTATTTAATTTATTTATTGAGATGGAGTCTCATTCTGTCTCCTTGGCTGGAATGCAGTGACGCAATCTTGGCTCACTGCAACCTCCACCTCCCGGTTTCAAGGGATTCTCCTGCCTCAGCCTCCTGAGTAAATGGGATTACAGGTGCACACCACCATGCCTGGCTAATTTTTGTATTTTTAGTAGAGACGGTGTTTCACCATGTTGGTCAGGCTAGTCTCAAACTCCTGACCTCCCAAAGTGCTGGGATTACAGGCATGAGCCACCACGCCCGGCCAAATTTCAAAGCAATTTAAATGTCATTGTTGCCTTAAATTTGTTGTTTATATCTAGTTGTATTTTATTTTTGTCAGAGAATGAGGACTGTAATAGAGGGTTTGATAGTTCCCTAGTTTATTAGAGACAGAATTCCCTCAACTTTTGTATTTACTATTTAAAAATCAAAATCAAAATTAGTTGGTTGCAGGGATAGGCTAGGTAACGTACATTCACTCATTTCACTCTTGGAAGTCCTTATGACTTTTTGAAGTAGCTCATTCTATAATTTTTGACAGCTATAGAACTAGAAAATTATTCCACATATTTGGTGGAAATTTCCTGGAACCATATTTAACATTTGGACTCTTCCTCCCATTTATTGCCTTCCAGAAATGTCAAAATAACTCACATATTCTCTTTCCTTCCCACTAAATGAATCTTCTCTCTGGACTCAAATATCCCTTCAACTGTTCTTCACTGACCTGTTTTTGAAACTTCTTACCAATGACAATTGACTATATCATAGAACAAAATCCTGAGAGATGCCTTTTTAGAAATATACTTTGGAAATGTGAACTGTTAACATTTTTTAAATCAAGGGAGGTCAGCCATGGTCTTCTTAGTCCAAATGTTTGTTACTGTGCTAAACTTAAGAGGCTATGAGGATTCTCTAAAATGGGTGAAGTTAGCTGACAGAAACAAGGGATGCAGGGAAGGAAAGAGAAAAATTGGCATTTAGGAGGAGTTATGAGGAATAGGGGGACTTTACTGAAATGGTGCACTTATCAACAGAATAACTAGGGAAACTTTAGCATACTTTTGTCTGTAGCAGAGTAGCTCACCTCAAACCCAGACATTTAACAAATCAATTTTAAGAATAAAGAAAAGGATTATTTTTAGCTATTAGAGCTACAAATAGAAAGCTATTGGAGTGGAGAAAACTATTGAAGTAGGGTTATAGAAAATTATAAGAGTAGAGGATGGACCACTCTAAATATTTAAATGGCCACATGTGGCTGGTGACTGCCTTATTTGACAGTGTAGATCTCAAAGAGGCCATCAATTTTATTGTTATGCTCAAAAGATTTAGATCCATGGACTGAATTACATGTTGTATATATATTCTCTGTTTGTAGCATTGAATGAGACTATCAATACATTGGACTCCATGAAAGAAAATTGTCAGTTTGACAAAGACAAAAATCTAGATGTACTTGAAAACACTGATAGGCTTTCTTTTACTGATGACATACTTCAAGAAGTAATGGATGACTCCTTTGTTGAAGGTGAGTTGATTTGACAGATAACCAGCAGCTTGTATAAAAAATTTCTTCTGAATTTTATTTAGTTTTTTGTTGTTTTTTTGTTTGTTGTTGTTGTTTTTTAATTTAGGGAGGTCAGCCATGGGCTTTCTAGTCCAAATGTTTGATATTACTGTTCTTCTAAATTTTTATCCAAGGATTTCAAACTATTTTACCAAGTATTATTTAAGTCTTAATACTTGGTCCCTAAATCACATCATAAACTTGTTGGACACTTTACTGTAGACCATATTCAGGTCTATACGTTATATGTGCCCACAGAGATTTAGTCATTACAGTATCAAATTCCTGGGTGATCTGATGACCTGGGTTGTAGAATTGGTCTCAGAGTATTTATATATTTGTTGCATGGCTTTGAAGAATAATTTTGTTTCAAAGTTAATCCTTTTCCTTTCATGTGTTTTAGAGAAGTCTTAATGGTTTTGTAGCTTTCTGTTTTTGGATGAAAGGCCCTTTGAAAAGTACAAGGTATTGTTGAAAAACTAATGTTTATTTCTGTAGCCAATTGTAAGTGTTGAGTTGTTGTTTACTTTATTTACAAAGATTTACCTGATCCATCTATATACCCTCAGCTTGAATGTACTGAGATGGATTTTACCCCATATTTAGAAAGCCATTTCCTGCCTTTAAATTTAGCTTCAGCTAAAAAATGTAATCAGGCTGGGGGCAGTGGCTCATACCTATAATCCTAGCACTTTGGGAGGCCGAGGCGGGCAGATCACCTGAGGTCAGGAGTTTGAGAGCAATCTGACCAACATGGTGAAATCCCGTCTCTACTAAAAAAATACAAAAATTAGCCTGGCATGGTGGCCCGTGCCTGTAGTTACAGCTACTTGGGAGGATGAGGCACAAGAATGCTTGAACCCGGGAGGCTGAGGTTGTAGTGAGACAAGATAGCGTCACTGCACTCCAATCTGGGCAACAGAGCAAGACTCCATCTCAAATAAATAAATAAATAAATACAAAATAAAAAGTATAATCAAATCCCCCATTGCCCCCCTCTTCACACCAGGGAATATTTGGCAATATCTAGAGACAGTGTTGGTTATCACAACTGATGCGAGAGGACTATTGGCATCTAGTGAATAGAGGCAAGGGTTGCTGCTAAACATCCTATAATTTACAGGATAATACCCTTGTCCCCCCAATAATTATCTGGCCAAAAATATTAATAGTTCAGAAATCTTGGGAGCTATCATGTAAAATTGCCCAAACCTACTATTTTAAAAGTACTTTTTATAGGTTAGTTGTTTTGTTTATCCTGCTTAAAACAAATAAAAACACAAATTAAGGCAAATATAATTTATGTGTATTCTAACCTCTGTTTGTTTCAAGGTAATACCTGGGCTAGTTGTGAGTCATTCTAAACTGTTCTTTAATACAATAGAGTCCTTCTATGCAAATGGACAGATTTTATTTCTATCGTTTGTTCCTCAGATCTTTATACCAACTTGCATCTGTGTGGGAAGTATGTAGAGTGAATGGGTATAACTATAACTTGTTCTTAGGAAAAATTCTAGGACTAGATAGTAGATAGGTAGGTAAGAGATCAAGAAGGACAATTTAGACTAATAATTAAGGATTTTATTGAATAGATGGGCAGGGGATTAACTTGTCCCCTTAGGGAGAAAGGAAGCATCTGTGACATTAGAAACTGCCACATTTAAGGAGTTGGTGGAAGATAACCATGAAGGAGCCCAAGAAGTAAGCAAAGAATGAGGAGAGAATGGATATTTTGGGAGCCAGGGAACAACTTTTGAGAAGAAGGGAATGGTTATCAATGATAAATGTTAGTGGGAAAAGAAGTGTTCAATCTATCCATTGGTTTCCTTTCAAACGGGGTAAGATCAGGATGCCATTCCTCATTGTGTAATGTCTCTTTCTAAATTTGCAGATTTTAGGAAAGAGGCTTCAAATCTAAAATTACCAAAGGTAAACGGTGAGTAAGAACTTTGTATGTGAGAACATTTTCAATAATAAGAGGTATTTTATAGAATAATTGCCAAGTATCAATGTATTTCTAATCTTTCCTGCCCACTTCAGCCGGATTTTTCCACAAGCATGTTACCTCCCCCTATTTATAACTCTTTTAACATTTCCTGTTGTTATTAGGATAAAAATTAAAATCTTCCATGCCCTATCTTTCTAGTGTTATTTTGTACCATTATCCTTGCTTTCTGTACTTCAACTAAATTGACTTTACTTTAGTTCCTTAGATACTCCCCTTTCCTCCCACCACAAGACTTTTGCATATTCTATTCCCTGGAATATTCTTCCCTGATCCTCTTTGCCTACTGTTGTAATCCGTTTTGTGTTGCTGTAACAGAATACCACAGACTGGATAATTTGTAAAAAAAAAAAAAAAAAAAAAAGAGAGAGAGATTGAGAGAGAGAGAGAAAGATTCATTTCTTACGATTCTAGAGGCTGGGAAATCCAAGGTCAAGAGGCCCACATCTAGTGAGGGCCTTATTGCTGTGTCATACTATGGCAGAAGGCAGAAGGGCAAGAAAGTTTGAGAGAGCAAGAGAGCAAGAGGAGACTGAACTTACTTTTATAATAAGCCCATTCTTGCAATAACTGAATCACTGATATTAATCTATTCATGCGGGCAGAGCCTTTGTGACTTAATCACCTCTTATTAGGCCCGACTTGTCAACACTGTTGCATTGGGGATTAAGTTTTCGGCACATAAACTTTGGGGGACACAATCAAGCCATAGCATTCCACCCCTGGCCCTCAAAATTCATGCCCGTTTCACGTGCAAAATACATTCATTCCATCTTGGTAGCCCCAAAAGTCTTAACTTGTTTCTGTGTCAACTCAAAAGTCCAAATTCCAGAGTCTCATCTTTGTCAGATGGGTGAGACTCAAGGCACAATTCATCTTGAGGCAAATTCTCCTCCAGCTGTAAGCCTGTGAAATTAGCAAGTTGCATGCTTCCAAAACACAGGCATACGATAGACATATCCATTCCAGGAGGGAGAAATGAGTGAGAAGAAAGGGATAATTGGTCCCAAGTAAGTCCGAAACCAAAAAGGGAAAACAACATTAAGTCTTAAACCTGGAGAATAATCTCTTTTGACTCCATGAGTCAATTATAGAAAAGCCTATCATCAGTGGTCAGTATAGGTCAGATCTTTTTGTTTCCTTTGTTATATGCTCTTATTAAATTCTGTCCATTTCATAGCACTTATTTCATATTATAAATATCCATTTTTGTTTTTGATTATTTGATTGATATCTCTTCCTCCCACTTGCCTGGTATCATTGGGCCAAAGAATATGTCTCCACTTTGCTTACCATCGTATCTCCAGGACCTAGCACAGTCCTGGCTCTTATTAAACTCTTAAAGATAATTGATATTAACTCCTGATACTTATGTAATATTTACTATGCTGTTGTTCCAAATCTTTTGTTATTAACTCATAATCATGAATATTTATTGAATGAATGACTGAGTAGATCTGTCTTCTTATCTCTTCAGACGCACCCTTTATCACTTCTGTGTTTGTATTTATTCTGTAGTCATACTACTTAGCATAATTTAAATTGGCTTTATTTGTTTTTGCATTTATTTGCATATACTGTTTCCTTTGGATACATTCCCTGACAGACAAACTGACAATTCCCCCCCAAATTCAGCTCAAATGTCATTTCTCATGCCCTAAGACTTCCTTCCCAGAGTTCAGCACTTATTAAATCTAGGTTAGGTAAACCTTCTCAGTGCTTCCATAATTTTGTGTATTTTTCTCATATCACTTACTATATGACATATTATAATTTTGTTTATAGATATGACAGATTTAGTCTCCTTCATCAAGGAATTTACTTGAAACTCTTTGATACGAGGGACTGACTGAATATTTTATTGTTGATCTTAGAAGTTGTAAAATAACTGTTAGTAGAATGAATGTAGGTCTCAGATGATATTGTGATGTTCTTTCCAAGTGATCTCCATGAAGGTATAGATCTCCTGGTGTAATGCAACAATTTTCAGCATATGGAAACATAGACAACTTCATTTGGGGGTTGAGGGAAAAAAGGATTGAGAAATGGTACACATGAAAAACTAGGCTGGGTGTGGTGTCTCATGCTTGTAATCTCAGCACTTTGGGAGGCTGAGGCTGGTGGATCACTTGAGCTCAGGAGTTTGAGACCAGTCTGGCCAACATGGCAAAACCCCATCTCTACTAAGAATATAAAAAAATTAGCCATGTATGGTGGCATGCGCCTGTAATCCCAGCTACTCAGGAGGCTGAGTCAGGAGAATGGTGTGAACCAGGAAGCAGAGTTTGCAGTGAGCTGAGATAGCACCACTGCACTCCAGCCTGGGTGACAGAGTGAGACTCCATCTCAAAAACAAAAACAAACAAACAAAAAACAGAAAAATTAAAAACCACATAATGATTATGCTTTATATTTTAAATTGGTGTGAGATCAACAGGACTGCCCCATGTGGTTATACGGGTTGTGCTTTGCACAAAGGTGCCTGTTGAGAGAGCATAAATGGAGGCTGAAATGCAGTTCATACTCCAAGCCTTGAACCTCTGTGCTGGATTGCAGTTGCCTACTGAGAGGTACCCTTTTTTTGTAACTAATGCATAGAGAGGAGGTGCCTTTTCCCAATTCACACAAAAGCACAGTGTGAACTATCTGAGGCCCTGGGGATCAAGAGCTTCAATCTCAAATTTTAGCCTTTATTTACATCATCAAGTGGTAGAAATCTTTAGATCTACATGTACCGGGAGGCATGTAGCTCATTCAGTTTCTAATGGATGAATGAATGAAGATAAAGTCTTATTATAATACATGTCAGTAGCCCATCGTATTATTCTCTTTGTCGTAAAGTTTTTTCGTTTCAAGTGCTGCTTGAGGGAAGTGGGCCCTCAGTTACAAATGGAAAATATTGTGTTTCCTTTGGAGACATTTTGGTTCAGATAAATATTTAATTTGAGGTTTACCTATGGTAAATTTTGGACAAATTATTTTGAATGTTTTTTACACCATAATAGCTTGTATACATTTATCTTTGTAGAGATTAAAGAAGTTGCTAACATCTTGTCACATGTTGATAATGGCAAGATTGGTGTACCTGATTTGGAGCATGCCTTGAAATGTTTGAATGTTAATTTAACTGAGGAGGACTTCAATGGAGCCCTTAACTGTTGTAACGTCAGTGGTGAGCATTTTTTTGGCCTGAGATTCTTTTCATTTTTTTTTCTACTTATGAAAAATAGTCTTAGAGTATACCTATAAGGATAATATACTAATGGGAGTCATTTTTCTGTTGGAGGCTTAGGTTGATACAAATTGGAGCCAAACCACTCCACTAATTTAAATATTTATTGAACATATCTATTCATACTCATATGGATACTATACGTGCTTATTTAGAAATTTACCTTTCATTACTTATAAGCATGGGTGGAAAAATACCATAAATTGTATAATAAAATAAAAACATGACAATAGCAGCTTATTTTGATATGCAGTCTTTTTCAGAGGAGATCCGCTTTCATTTGTTTTTTTACAGTACTTGCTCCATTTTGATTTTTAACCAAATAAAATATCTGAGGGCTCACTACATTTAAAAATAAGTTATTTAGTTTTAGTGATTGTTTTCAAATAGTCCACATTTACCTTTGTTTTCTGTCTTTGACTGCATGTAATACGTACTTGATCTCCTTTCCTATACACATTTACTTTTAGGAAGTCAAATCATTTGGGAATACTTCTAGAAGCTGCTGAGTTCTGTTGGTTTTTGGTGAACTTTTATTTTGGGCTTATGTTAACCAATTTGTGTCTTTGGGAATCCTGTGAGTCCTAGGTTTAAGAATACCTCTCCAGTACAGTTTAGTTATTGATTTTGCCAGGTTCCCCAGATTGTTATTCACCTAGGTCAATTTTTATGTTTTGACCTCAGTTTTCTCACACCATCAGACTGGTATAAATTTAGACTTCACACCCACATGAGATGCATACTGGGCCTTCAGTTTATCACAAGAGATTGTTTTTTCCCCTGTCTCTCTGAATTGGGAAGATTTAGGCCTCCTTGTTTATTTGAGTCAATAAATATAATATTTTAATCTCTTTTTTAAAAAACCAGGATTGAAACCCTTTAAGCATTTCAGTTTTATTTGATATCTAAGTTCCTACTCTTATTTATGTGGGCTCGAATCTTTTTTTTAATGACTCTGTATGAGCATTTAAATCAAGCACCTAGCCATTTTTGGGTCTCATCTCTATCCCAAAGATAGTTTTAGTGTTAGTACTCAATGCTTAGCATTCTGGACCTCAGTTCCCAGTTAACTCTTTGTTGTTTCCTTCATATGACTCAGTCACACATTCATGGAATGTTACATGTTATAGAGTGTCTCTAGGGATTTGTAGTGGGATGGTTTCTGCACTACCCAGGTCTGCCATTTTGTTTAAACTCAGTCTCCTTAATATAATTACAGCCCTAGATTGTCTGCTGTGTCAGATTATTGCACGTTACTTCACGTGTGACTGTGTGTGTGTGTGTGTGCATGCGTGTGTGTGTGTGTACGTGTACATGTGCATGTATGTGTGTATTCTATCTAATAACATCGTCTCCTCTGGCCTTAGACTGCATAAATTCAAACACAACCTCTAACACTTCCTGACTTTGTGACCTGGACAAATTATTTAGTTTCCATTTGCTTTCATCTTTCAAAAATAGGCATGCAAAGAGTACCCACATCATAGAATTATTATGAAGATTACATGATTTAATATGTGTAAAACACCATAAAAGGGTGCCTAGTATATATAAGGAGCTAAAAAATGTTAGCTATTGTTTGCTAGTAATATTATTAACTGTTCACTGGGTGGTTTTAAAAAGTGTTAAAAGTTCTCTTGAAATAGTTTCAATCATTTGAGCTAGAGTGAAATTTTAGCTAACTATTGTAAATTGGTCTTTATTTCATGTGCCGACTCAGTATCAGGTTTTTAATGTCAGCATTTTTGACTTTGATCTTTCAGACAATATGGAGGTGGATTTAAAAGATTTCTTAATTAAAATGAAAGAAAGTCCACATTTCCAAAAGTCCAAAGGTAAGTGAATACTTCTTGTTCAAGAGAATGGCTAGAAAATAAATATTTAAAAATGACATTTAAAAATGACTATCTGGATTTCAAGTTTTTAGTTTTCAGTCTTTCTAGTTTTAAAAAGGATTTCAAGCCACTTATGATGTATAGTATGAATAATAATATAAAAATAAGTGAAGAAAATTGGGCAAAGATATAATGAGGGGGAAAACAAGGCAAGGTTAAAAAGATTAATATGTGCAAGGTCCTTTCTCAAAGGTAGTTAGGTTTTTCTTCAATGACTTCTGGATCTGTGAATTAAATCATGTATGGAATTGGATGAGGGACCACCAGTTTTTGTGAAATCTTAAGTCGTGCCGCTGGAGTTTTCAGATGTACACAACTGGACTGCCCATCTATTTCAGTTATAGAAATCCTAACTTCAGTTAATCAGTCCTTCTAAATCCCTGCAGTGTCAATCCCTGTATTATTCTTAATACCACACTATCTATGTTGTCCTTGACACATTGTCCTTGACAAAATGACACATCATTTTGTCCTTGCTATTTAAAGACTTCTACTTGGCCTCTGTCCCTGAGGTTCGTCTTATTCTTTCTGAAATTAGGGAGACCATTTCAACACCAACATATTTTCCTAACCCCCAAGTCTGCAGAGAACACCTACCAAAGAACTCTTCATGAATGCAGACACCCTTATCAATGGCATATTTCTAAATGCTTTGATGAAACAAATTTCTTTGTATCACATTTTTTACATTTTAATATCTCTAAAATTGGATGCCTTATAGTATTTTTAATTAGATGTAGTTTTTAAAATTTAGACATAATTCATATACCATAAATTTCACCCTTTTAAAGTGTACTGTTCAGTGATTTTTAGTATATTCAGAAAGTTGTGCAACCATCACTTTCTAATTCCAAAACATTTTCTTGACCCCAAAAGAAACTCTGTACCTGTGAGCAATTATTCTCCATTTCCATCTCTCTCTAACTACTGACGACTATGAATCTACTTTCTGTCTGTATGAATTTGCCTCTTTTGAACATTTCATATAAATGTAATCATATTGTATTTTTTTGTGTCTAACTTCTTTTATGTAGCATATGCTTTCTTTCTCTTTTTTTTTTAATTTTTATTTTAGATTCAGGGGGTACACGTGCAGGCTTGTTATCTGGGTATATTGTGTGGTGCTAAGGTTTGGGATATGAATGATCCCATCACCCAGGTACTGAGGATAGTATGCAATAGTTAGTTTTACAACCTTTTCCCCTCCTCCCTCTCCCCTCCTCTAGTAGTCCCCACTTTCAATTGTTGCCATCTTTCTGTTCACGAGTACCCAATATTTAGCTCACACTTGTAAGTAAGAGCATGCAGTATTTGGTTTTCTGTTTCTGTGTTAATGCACTTAGGATAATGGCCTCCAGCTATATCCATGCTGATAGTATATGTTTTCAAAGTTCATTTATATTGACTCTTGAACAATGTGGGGGTTAGGGGCACCTTCTAGATAATATGGAGGACAGACTGGATTAAGAAAATGTGGCACATATACCCCCATGGAATACTATACAGCCATAAAAAAGGATGAGTTCGTGTCCTTTGTAGGGACATGGATGCAGCTGGAAACCATCATTCTCAGCAAACTATCGCAAGAACAGAAAACCCAATACCACATGTTCTCACTCATAGGTGGGAATTGAACAATGAGATCATTTGGACACAGGAAGGGGAACATCACACGCCGGGTCCTATTGTGGGGAGCGGGGAGGGGAGAGAGATAGCATTAGGAGATATACCTAATGTAAATGATGAGTTAATGGGTGCAGCACACCAACATGGCACATGTATACATATGTAACAAACCTGCACGTTGTGCACATGTACCCTAGAACTTAAAGTATAATAATAATAAAAAAAGATTGCTTAATGAAAATGAAAGAAAGTCCACATTTGGATACTTTTGCTTCAAGAGACTGGCTGGAAAATGAGTGGCTGCACAGTCAAAAATTCATGTATAATTTCAGACTCCCCTGAAACTTAATTACTAATAGTCTACTGTTGACTGGAAGCTTTATCAATAACATAAATGATTAACATGTATCTTTATGGCGTATGTATATATATATATATAAAATACTGTTTCTTACAATAATGCAACTAGAGAAAAGAAAATATTATTAATAAAATAAGATAGAATATCTTGACTGTTCATTAAATGTAAGTGGATCATCATCCTCATCCTCATCATCTTCAAGTTGAGTAGGAAGAGGAGGAAGAGGAGTTGGGTTTGTTATCTCAGGAGTGGGAGAGATGGAAGAGGTGGAGGAGGTAGAAGAGGAGGCAGAAGAGGCAAGGACACTTGGTTTAACTTTATGGAAATACATCATAATTTCTTGTCTGACGTTATTGGCTTTTCATTTCTCTAAAAATGTTTCTGTCTGATACCAGTCTTTCACTGTTTGCTTTAGTTTCAGTGTCCATATCATAGAAGGGTCCATATCATAAAATAAGTCAAAGCAGTCTTGAATAATTGGAACCCTTCTACCAGATTGTCAATTTGTTTCCTTGCATTGCTGCTTCTATGTCTTCTTCCTTGTCATCTGGCACTGGTTTGGGAGTATTCATCTCTATCAAATCATCTTCAGTTAATTCTTCCCGTGTGGTGTATATTCTCTTGAATTTCTCCCAATAGCCACATCTTGAAACCTTTCACCCTTTGCCATTTTTTTTTTCTCACCATTTCCACAATCTCTCTCATGATCTTGTTTAGCTCTGTTATAAATCCTGTGCAGTCATGCACAACGTCTGGACACAGCTTTCTCCAGTAGTGTTTGGGGCTTGATGTGGCACTACTGAAGCCTTTCATATTCTCTCTGTCAGGATTTTCTTCCACAGTGTTGACAATTCTTTCCATAGAGTACCGTGTGTAATGAGTCTTTAAAGGTTCTTATGACCCCCTAATGTAGAGGCTAATATCATATTTGGAGGCAAGTGGACCACTTCAATGCCTTTGGTGTTGAATTCATAGAGTTTTGGGTGGCCAGAGGCATTGTCCAATATCAAAAGAACTTTAAAAGGCAGTCTCATCCTTGCTTCAGGGACAAAGCATTGATGGAACCAATCTAGAAAAAGCATTCTGGTTTTCCAAACCTTCTTGTTATACAATCAAAAGATGGGAGCAGGTGTGTATTTTTTCCCTTCAAGGCTTGAGGGTTAGCAGCTTTATGGATCAGGGCAGTCCTGATTTTAAACCTAACTGCATTTGCACAAAACATTAGAGCTAGCTTACCCTTCTTAAATCCTGGTGCTTGCTTCTCTTCTCTACTAATAAATGTCCTTTGTGGCATTATTTTCCAGAATAGAGTGCTTTTGTCTGCATTAGAAACCTGTTCTGGGATATATACTTTCTCCTCAATGATTTTCTGGAGACATGTGTATTCAAATCCTTTATCCATTTTAAAATCAGGCTTTTTATTGTTGAGTTGTGAGAGTTATTTATATGTTCTGGATATTAGACCTTTATCAGATAGATAATTGCAAATATTTTTTCACATTTTGTTAGTTGTCTTTTTTCTTTCCTGATGTCCTTTGAAGAATAAATGATTTTGAATTTGGTAAAGTTCAATTTATACTTTCTTTTGTTGCTTCTTTTGATGTCATAAAGATAATCCAAACTCCTGAAGGTTTACACCCAAGTTTTCTTCTAGTTTTAGCTCTTTTATTTGAATCCTTAATAAATTAGAGTTAATTTTTGTATGTGGTGTGAGATGACAGTCCATTTTTACCTTTTTTAGTCCAGATATTCAGTTGTCCTAGCATCAGTTGTTGAAAACATTGTTCTTTCTCCACTGAATGATTTTGGTACCCTTAGAGAAAATCAATTGATCATAAATGTATGGGTTTATTTCTGGACTCTCAATTCTATTCCTTTTATATTTATTCTATCCTTATATCAGTTTTTGATTGCTATAGCTTTGTTTAAAGTAATAACCTAAACAGTAATTTTTAACCAGAGCAGGGTAACTAGAATTATCTGTAAAGCTGGTTCACCTGGTTCTATCTGTATATGATGAAGTAGCTTGTATTTTATAGAATAACTATAAAATCTGGTAAAAAATAAGCAACATAAGCAATCAGCACAACTGTTTAAGGGCAATGGGCAGTAACCAAGCCTGTCAGGATTTGTGGGGCCATAGGATAAACACAAAGAAAACCGTATTTAAGAACATGAGCGTAAAATGGCTGAAAACCAACTACAAAGAGAAAATCCTAAAAGCCACCAGTGAAAAGTTATACATTATTTTCTAAGGAGCAAAAAAATTATTGATGGCTGGGTGTGGTGGCTTATGCCTATAAATCCCAGTACTTTGGGAGGCCATGGGGAGGATTGTTTGAGGCCAGGAGTTTGAGACCAGCCTGGGCAACATGGCAAGACCCTGTCCCTAAAAAAAATTTAAAAATAAGCCAGGTGTGATGGCACATGACTGTAGTCCCAGCTACTCAGGAAGATAAGACAGGAGGATCGCTTGAGCCCAGGAGTTCAAGGTTGCTGTGAGCTGTGATCACGCTGCTGCACTCCAGCCTGGGTGACAGAACGAGATCCCATCTCTAAATAATGATGATGATGATAATAATAATAATAAATATTTGTAGCTTCCTTTACATAAAATTTTTACAAAATTATCATTGGAGGAGCCTAGCTTAGTTCATGAGTCGATAGTTTATTGGTTATTACTGTTCAGGAGTTACAGTGCTGGTGAAATGCACCTGTCTTTCAGAATGCTGTGGTCCATCTCTGATGAATGCCATCGACAATGGAATAACATTGAAAACTAAACTTTTTTAAAGGCTGTGAACATCGTATTCTATATTAAAATATCTTTTAAAAATGAAATAATATCTTAAGAAAAAACAGAAAGTTCACTACCAAGAGATCTACATATAAGAAATGTTACCAATATCAGGAATGAAAAAAGGGATATAACTATGGAGTACACGGACATAAAAAGATACTAATTATACTTTTATACCAATGCATTTGAAAATTTTTATGAGAAGAACAAATTCCTTGAAAAACTCAACTTACCAAAAGTAGCTGAAGAATAATTATAAAATCTGAAGAGTAACTCCAGGTTCAGATGGCTTCATTGGTAAGTTATTTTAAAATTTAAAAAGGGCCAGGCGCGGTGGCTCAAGCCTGTAATCCCAGCACTTTGGGAGGCCGAGACGGGCGGATCACGAGGTCAGGAGATCGAGACCATCCTGGCTAACCCAGTGAAACCCCGTCTCTACTAAAAAAAAAAATACAAAAAAAAAAAAAAAAAACCAAAAAACTAGCCGGGCGAGGTGGCGGGCGCCTGTAGTCCCAGCTACTCGGGAGGCTGAGGCAGGAGAATGGCGTGAACCTGGGAGGCGGAGCTTGCAGTGAGCCGAGATCGCGCCACTGCACTCCAGCCTGGATGACAGAGTGAGACTCCGTCTCAAAAAAAAAAAAAAGAAAAAGAAAAAGAAAAAAAAAATTTAAAAAGGATATAGTACCATTCTTACATAAACTCCTTCAGAGTTTAGAAGCAGGAAGAATATGTCCAACCTCGTTTTATGAGGCCTATATAATCTTCATATAAAAACCTTACATGAGGACCAAATTATAATTCGGTCCCCATCATGACCACAAATGGGAAAAGCTTTAATAAAATAGGATCAAATGAAATCTAGTGATATATAAAAAGGAAAGATACATCGCAAGTTGAGTTATTTTTAGGAGGGCAGTATTGGTATTAATTAACAAAAATTAAAGTGTAATTCTCCATATTACAAAATAAAGGAGGAAGAAAAATTATCTTAACAGATGTAGAAAACATATTTGATCAAATTCAACACCCTTTCATATTAAGGGGTACTTACAGAAACCTACAACAATCATGTTTAAAGGAAAATTTTAAATTCTTGCCCACGGAGATTGGGAATGAGACAAGAATGTCTACTATCATCACTTCTGTTCAACAGTGTATGAAAGTCCTAGCCAGTACCACAGGCAAAACAGAATAAGAAAGATAAGAATTAAAAGAGAAGAAATAGAACTTCCATTATTCATTGGCAATATAATTAATAGGCAGAAAAACATGAAACTATACACTGGTTATTATATTATTGTATTTCAGTTAATGAACAAATTTACCAGAGCTGCTTGATACATGATCAATTTAAAATTATAATTCTATGTTCAAAAATTGTATTTCTGTAGTTTGCCACAAACAATTATAAAATGAAAATAAAGATATGATTTGCAATGGTACAAAAAAGTAAATATTTAGGAGTAACTAGTGAAACAAGTTTATAATTTTTAAACAGAAAACTACAAAACAATTTGACAAAATTTAAAGAAAAACCTAAATAAATGGAGAGATACATTATGTTTTGTAGTTTCAATATGCTTTCGGTTATCACCAATTTGAGCTATATATTCAATGCAATCCCAATCAAAAGTCTAGCATAATTTTATAGAAACTGACTATCTGATTTTAAATATGAGAATAAATGCAAAGGACCAAAATAGCCAGGGCAAAGTTCAAGAAGACAAAGTTGTAAAACTCACGTTGCTTTACATCAAGATTTATAACAAAGTTACTGTAATTAAGACAGTGTGGTATTGACACAGAAACCAATAGAGTAGAATACAGAGTCCAGAAAGAGATCTACACATAATATGCCCATCTCCTTTACAACAAAGGTACCACTGCAGTGGAGCAAGGAAAGGATGGCCTTTTAAATAAATGAGGTTATTTCAATTGAATGTTCATTTATAAAAAAGTTAATCCTGGTACCTTCTTTATAGCATTCACAAAATATGTATCATTTTGCTAAAAATGATATTACCAGGACAATTAGCAGAATGTGAATGGGTTTGAGAATTAGATGGCATTATTGTATCAATGTAATAATTTCCTAATTTTGATGATTGTATTTTTATTATGTAGGAGAATGTTCTCGTTGGAGAAAATACACAATAATATAGTTAATGGTGAGGGGGCATTTTGTTGGCTATTTACATTCAGATATTTCAGATAAAATTTTGTACTGTACTTACAACTTTTCTGAGGGTTTGAGATTGTTTAAAAATAAAAAAGTTAAAGAATTTTTTTAAAGGGTTGCCAATTGGTGATGCGTATACGGAAAATAACATTGTAGTCAAATTTTAGGTACCTGGATATTGTTAGGTAATTTCACTTCTTTGGATTTTAGATCATTTTCCACATGAGTGGTTTGGTCTCAAAAGTCTCTAAGTTCACTGATGTAAATTGCACTTTTCGCCTTAAATATTTCACATTTTAAAAAGTTGTATAGGTTTACTATCATAAGAACTTAATGGATAAATAACCTTATTATATAATGTGGATTACTATAGTAATTACTGGCCCTGAAAAATTAGATATATTCTCTTACTCTCAGTTTTCTTTTCCTCAAAATAAGGATAATAATGCCTATATCTTATGACAGTTGTAAGAATTAAGCAAAACCATTTCCCTGTAGTAGCTACTGATTAAAAAGTTACAAAGTCAAGAGATGCAAAATGTAAATATATCACATTTTTATTAAATCAATAGATTTCCTTTTCGAAAATTCAGTGCTATAAATTGAATTTTATGCCTCCTATATATTACATTTTGAAGAATTGAGTAGGTTCAGAATTAGAACACAATTGGCCAATAACTTTGTTATATGGCATAGGTTACCATAGTAATTACTGTCTGAGTGCTACTGGAAAAATAATGTAAGTTTTCTTATTATCCTTTTCTTCTTTAGAATATCAATGGAATTTGAAACACATTTTGCTTTTATATCCAGGCATTGGAATCCTTTTCATTCAAATGGTGTACGTAGTTGGGTCCATTTTGAGTGCTAGCTTCTTTAGGATCCAATCTTCACAGTGTTAATTCCTTTTTTTTTTTTTTTTTGAGACAGAGTCTCGCTCTGTCGCCCAGGCTGGAGTGCAGTGGCGCGATCTCGGCTCACTGCAAGCTCCGCCTCCCGGGTTCACGCCATTCTCCTGCCTCAGCCTCCCGAGTAGCTGGGACTACAGGCGCCTACAACCGCACCCGGCTAATTTTTTGTATTTTTAGTAGAGACGGGGTTTCACCGTGGTCTCGATCTCCTGGCCTTGTGATCCGCCCGCCTCGGCCTCCCAAAGTGCTGGGATTACAGGCGTGAGCCACCGCGCCCGGCCCGTTAATTCCTTTTTTTAAAGAAGAGAACCTTAATGCTCAAAAGGATAATAGGCTAATAATGCTTCTATAGATGTAAGAATTGAGACCATGCCTCTGTATTAGGTAGATTACAAAGTTATAGAGTCAAGTGTGTGAAAATGTAATTCTATCACAGTTTTTGGTTAAATCAGTAGTCAGTGTTTAATTAGTAGTATTATGACTGTTCAAAATAGCTCATTGATGAGTCAGTAGTCATCTCATTACCTCCATGCCTCTTTGCATGTGCAATCTCTTGCCTCCTCTTTCTCCTGGAGTTAACAATTATCTTTTAAAAAAACTTATGTATTTTCCTATAGACCTATTACTTTTTCCCATGTTTCAGACAAATAATTTTTGTACTGTACTTGCAACTTTTCTGAGAGTTTGAGATTGTTTAGAAATAAAAACAATGTTTAAAAGCTTTAAAAAAAGGGTTGCAAATTGGTGGTGTGTGCATGTGAAAAACAACATTGCAGTCATATTTTAAGTACTTGGATTTTTTTTTCCTACTGACCGGTTGTATGATGTTGCATAGGTAATTTCACTTCTTGGACTTTGAACATTTCTGGCACAATCATGTTTGAAATGTTAGTCAAACATTGACTATGATTTTTGAAATCATAATAAAAAATGTTTGAATATTGACATTTTCAAAATACTCAAACACAGTTTTATGTACTTTAGATGCTCTGATTTGAATTGTTTCTCCCCTACACCCACTAAACAGCTGTCATCCCAGAATTTCTCTTTAGTAGTATTCTATGGCTCACATGTTTCCTGAATCCCTGTCATGATTTACTCCTTTATTTTGCTGAAGCACATTTTGCGTTAGGTTCCAAAGTAAAACAACATGGGATATGTAATTTTTGAGTCTTTGAATGCTTCCCAATATCCATATTTTACCTTTATCTTCTTTGATTATTTGGCCAGGTATTAAATGTTAAGTCTCTAACATAGTGCTTATCATGTGGTAGTTGCCTTATAAATGGAAGGTAGTATTATTGTTGGATCACATTGGAGCATGGTTTGTGCTCTTACATCCAACCAGCTATACCTTCTATTTCACCTGTAAGTTATTTTATTTATACAATATTCTCAACTGGGGCCAGATTGACTAAGAAGTGGAAGAAGCAGCTACCCATGTCAACAAAGGACTGAAGTAGTTATTTTTCACAATATTAATATCTAGTTAATTTCTTAGAACAAAATTATGCTTATAGGTTATTTATCAGTTTAATCATTTTAAGGTAACATAACTTTAAGTTAAATAATGAAAGATAATTTTGATTTAAAGATTATTTGTAATGCTTTGCAATGATTTCAGGGCCACATATGAAGTAATATGTGGCTCAAGGGATAAAGGTTGACTACCTATATGTTTCTACTTGAAAGGCACAGTGGTTAAGAGGATGGGCTTTGGAACTATAGGGTCTGTACTTAAATCCTGTCCCTGCCACTTACTACCAATATATTATTTGGTAAGTCACTTAATTTTGCTAACCTCAGTGTTTTCATCTGAAAAGCAGGGATGAAAATGCCTATCTTGGGATTATTATAAGGACATTTGTAATTTGGTAAAGTGAAATTGCTTGGAACAGCAGCTAGCACTTAGTAAGTGCCCTGTGACTGTTAGCTATTATAATACACTCTAGTTTTTAAAACTATACAAATTGTTCCATGTAAAATTCTAGAATCAGATCTTCATATTTTATGCAACCTGAGTCTATTAAGTGATAACTAATAACATATGCTCTGTTTCTGCTGTTGAAACATTTGCTTTTGCTCTCTTTCTGCAGCTACACAGATACTCTTAGCTGCTACCCAAATTCTCCAGAATGATCTAATTGATGTCTCTGACCTCAAGACGTTATTGATGGACAAGGACCTTCATACAGCTAATGCTATACTTACTGTAATGTTAAGACATGTACCTGAACATGGTTAGTAGTTTCAATGCATCTATCTTATAAGGACCATCCTCTACCAGAGGGGTGGAAGGTCTATGGGTAGGACACACAGGGATGGAGGGTATCCAGTGGAAGCTGAAGTGGGATGACTGCTGGACACTGGTACTGCCCCTACAGGTGTGCCAACCCTGAGCTTCATTGAGCCAAACAAATGGGGAAGTCAGAGCTCATCTTATCCCTGTGTGAGTCCACTGATGGTACCTAGAGGGTGAGATTATTTTGTGAACTGACTGACATGGGCAGTGGTCAATCAGAATGCCACATGTAGAGTAAAACGGGGTCCTGGAGGCCCTTTTGGTTTTTGGAAGGTGAATTATGGTGATATCCAGGGATACCGTGGGGTGTTACACATAGTGGTGGCTCAGGGCAGCAGATATCTATAAATATAAAAAATAAATTTACTATTTTAATGACAGGTATAGCTGAATATTATCCATGATGGGTTCTTAAAATGAGTTGGGGAGTATTCTTTTTTTATGTTTTTTAGAAGAGACTTTTTCCTCCTTGAATGTTGAGTAGAATTCATGAAGCCATGTTGGCCAAGAGTTCTTTTTGTGAAAGGCTTTGGATTATTTATTTAATGTCTTTAAATGAATAGGATTAACAAGGTATTTTATTTTCTTGTTAGTTTTGGCAAGCTGTGCTTTTAGAGGAATTTGTTCATTAGATCTGCCTTTTCAAATGTATTGAATAAAGTTGTTCTCTTTTTGACATCTGACATAGCTGTAATGCTATCCTCATTTTAATTCTCAAAATTAATGGATTGTAGCTTCTTTTTTTACCCTCGATTGAACTTCACAGAGTTTTGAATCTTATTAATCTTGTAAAAAATTCAACCTTTATCTTGATTGACCCTTTTAAAAATTTATTTCCTCTTTATTATTTTTTGCTTTTATCTTTACTGTAATGTCTACACTTGATCTTAGCCAAAAGGCTGATAAGTGATTACTATATGCTAACTTATTACAATTCTTTTATTTCTAATTTTTATGGATACATAATTATTATACACATTTATGGGGTATGTGTGACATTTTGATACAAATATACAATATATAATGATCAAATCAGGATAGTTGGGTTATCTGTCACCTCAAGTATTATCAGTTCTTTGTATTAGAAGCATTCCAATTTCACTCTTTTAGTTATTTTGAAATGTAAAGTAAATTATTAACTATAGTCACTGTATTGTGCTACTGAACACCAGATCTTATTCCTTCTAACTGTATTTTGTACCCATTAACCAACCCCTTTTTTATCTCCTTCCCACTATATCCTAACATGTATTTTTTCTTTGTTTTTTGTTTTTTTTTCTTTAACTCTTTTTTTTCCTTTTTTCAGTCAACTTCCCTAGGGTGAATATATCCCGATTTCTAGTGATGAATATTTAGCTCAATTATTTTAAGGATTTTTTTTGTTTGTAATACATACCTCACAGCAAAATTTCCTCAAAACATTCATTTAACTACATCCTACAAGTTTTGATATATAGTATTTTAATTATTGTTCAGGTCAAAATTTTTCTGATTTCTGTTGTCATTTCTTCTTCAACTCATGATTGTAGAAGTATGTTTCTTAATTTCCAAAAATTTGAGGTTTTATAATCATTACATCATTAATTTCTAGTTTAATTGCATTGTGGTCAATGAACATACTCTAATTTTAGTCTTTTGAAGTTTGTTGAGAGTTGATTTATTGACTATGATAATTTTGGTAAATATTTTATGTGATTGAAAAGAATATATAGTCTGCAGTTGGGTTGGGTAGGAGTGTTCTATATATTAGATCAGATTTATTGTCAAATTCAAATTTTTTTATATTCTTACTGATGTTTTATTTCTTTGTTCAATAGTTACTGAAACAGTTGTTCTAAAATCTTCTACAATTTTATACAATGATTATGTATTTGTCTACTTCTCCTTTTAATTCTGTCAGTGTTTGCTGTCTATAGTTTTTAGCCCATGTTGTTAATATGCTGACTTACAATTAAGGCTGGGCATTGTGATTCATGCCTGTAATCCCAGCACTTTGGAAGGCTGAGGCAGGCGGATCACTTGAGCTCAGGAGTTCGAGACCAGCCTGGGAAAGATGGTGAAACCCTGTCTTTACAAAAAGTACAAAAATTAGCTAGGTGTGGGCCGGGTGCGGTGGCTCACACCTGTAATCCCAGCACTTTGGGAGGCCGAAGCGGGTGGATCACGAGGTCAGGAGATCAAGACCATCCTGGGTAACACAATGAAACCCTGCCTCTACTAAAAATACAAAAAATTAGCCAGGCGTGGTGGCGGGCGCCTGTAGTCCCAGCTACTTGGGAGGCTGAGGCAGGAGAATGGTATGAACCTGGGAGGTGGAGCTTGCAGTGAACTGAGATCGCACCAGTGCATTCCAGACTGGGCGACAGAGTGAGAATCCATCTCAAAAATAAAAAATAAATAAATAAATTAGCTTGGTGTGATAGCATGGGTCTGTAGTCTCAACTACTTGGGAGGTTGAGGCAATAATTCTTGAGCCCAGGAGGTTTAGGCTGCAGTAAGCTGTATTTGTACCACTTCATTCCAGCCTGGGTGACAAAGTGAGACCCTGTCTCAAAAAAACTGATCTATCATCCAAATTAATAGAACATTTCGTTATAAAGTATTCATATTTGTTTTTAATGATGCATTTTATCTTAACATCTACCTTGATATTAGTATAGCAACATTGGCTATTTTTTCTTTTAGGGATAACGTATCTTTTTTGTCATTTTACTTTCATTCTTTCTGTATCTTTATATTTTAGATATATCTCATGGATAGTACATGGCTTTGCCAGCCTGTTAGTGTCTTAAAAATTGTTTTATTTGAAATGTTTACATTTACACAAGAGTTTTAAAGATAGTACAGAGTTCCTGTGTACCCTACCCAGCTTCCCCTAATGTTAGCATCATACATAACCACGTAACATTTATTAAAACAAAGATATTAATATTGGGACAGTACTATTCATTGAACTACAGAATATATTTGGATTTCACTAATTTTCACTAATGTGCTTTAGTGTCTCAGGATCTAGTCTGGGATACCATGTTGCATTTAGTTGTCATGTCTTGTTAGCCTTCTCTAGTCTATGACAGTTTCTCAGCCTTCCTTCTATTTAGTGACCATGATACTTTGGAAGAGTATTGGTCAGATATTTTGTATAAAACCTCAGTTTGGGTTTATCTCATGACTAGCCTGGGGTTATGGGCTTTTGGGAAGAATACCCCAAAGGTAAAGTGCCCTTTTAATTGCAACATATAATACATTATATTAACATGATTTGTTACTGATGATATTAACCTTGATCACTTAAAGTGGTGTCTGCTATATTTTTTTTGTCATAAAGTTACTGTGTTTCCCTTTTTCACAGTTTTTGTTAAATGCAAGTCACAAAGTTTAGCCCCATCCTCAAGGAGAAGAAAATTAAGCTATTCTTCTGGAGGGAGGAGTATCAAAGAATTTGTGGACATGTGTTAAAATAACCACAGTAATTAATAAATATTTTGGAGGAGATAGTTTGAGACTGTGCAAGTGTTCTGTTTCTCCTCTAAGTTTCTCCCACTAATTTTAGCATTCATCGGCAGATGAATTGCTAGTCTGTAGCAATTATTACTGTGTTGTTCTAATGTTGATTTTCTACTTCCCTCATTCCTTCTACATTTTAAAATTATTTGAAATTCTTCGGCAGGGACGATTTATTCTTTCACTCCCATTAATTAATTAGTAATATGTCTTTTAATTAAACCATGTAGTTAACTTACACTTGTAGATTACTAAAGTATTTGGGTTTAAATCTACCATTTTACTAGTACTTTCTATTTCAGCCACCTGTTCCATATTTCCTTTTCTCTTTCCTTGTCTTTTGGATTTTTTACTTTAAAAATTACTCAATTTCTTAGACAATAGCAAAACAAATATGACAAAAATGATATAAAATCCTTTTGGGTGTGATAAGTATGTTTCTTATTTTATTGTGATTATTGTTTATTTGTGTTTACAAATATCAAAATTTTGTCAAATATCACAGAAATTGCTGTCTGGTGTGATCCAGAGCAATCAGACAAGAGAAAGAAATAAATGGCATCCAAATCAGTAAAGAGAAAGGCAAGCTGTCACTTTTCTTTTTTTCTTTTTTTTTTTTTGTTTTTGTTTTTTATTTTTATTTTATTTTATTTTTTTTAAATTTATTTATTATTATTATACTTTAAGTTGTAGGGTACATGTGCATAACATGCAGGTTTGTTACATATGTATACTTGTGCCATGTTGGTGTGCTGCACCCATCAACTTGTCATTTACATCAGAAAAAAGGATGAGTTTGTGTCCTTTGTAGGGACATGGATGCAGCTGGAAACCATCATTCTTAGCAATCTATCACAAGAACAGAAAACCAAACACCGCATGTTCTCACTCATAGGTAGGAACTGAACAATGAGATCACTTGGACTCAGGAAGCTGTCACTTTTCATTGATGATATGATCATATACCCTGAAAACCATCAAGCTTCATCCAGAATGCTCCTATATCTGATAAATGAATTCAGTAAAGTTTCAGGATACAAAATCAGTGTACACAAATTAGTAGCACTGCTATACACCAACAATGACCAAGCTGAGAATCAAATCAAGAACTCAATCCCCTTCATAACAGCTACAAAAATAATAATAATAATAAATACTTAGGAATATACTGAACTGAGGAGGTGAAAGACCTCTACAAGGAAAACTACAAAACACTGCTGAAAGAGATCATCAATGACACAAATGGTCATGGATGTGTGGAATCAGTGTTGTGAAAATTACAATACTGCCAAAAGCAATCTACAGATTCAATGCAATTCCCATCAAAGTACCATGATCATTCTTCACATAACTAGAAAAATGTCCTGAAATTCATATGGAACTAAAAAATAGCCTGCATGGCCAAAGAAAGACTAAACAAAAAGAACAAATCTGGAGCATCACATTACCTGACTTCAAACTATACTGCAAGGCAACAGTTATCAAAACAGCATGGTACAGGTATAAAAATAGGCATGTAGACCAATGGGACAGAATAGGGAACCCAGAATTAAAGCCAAATACAGCCAACTGATCTTTGACAAAACAAACAAAAACATGAAGTAGAGAAAGGACACCCTATTCAACAAATGGTGTGGGGATAATTGGCAAATCACTTGTAGAAAGATGAAACTGTATCCTCATCACTCATCTTATACAAAATCAGCTCAAGATGGATGAAAGACTTAAATCTAAGATTTGAAACCATAAAAATTATAGAATATAACATTAGAAAAACTCCTCTAGACATTGGCTTAGGCAAAGAGTTCATGACCAAGAACCCAAAAGCAAATGCAACCAAAACAAAAATAAATAGATGGGACTTAATTAAACTAAAAAGTTTCTGCAAAACATAAGAAATAATCAGCAAACAGACAACCCACAGAATGAGAGAAAATATTCACAAACTCTACATCTGACAAAGGACTAATATCAAGAATCTACAAAGAACTCAAGTCAGCAAGAAAAAAACAAAACCATCAAAAAGTGGGCAAAGGACATGAATAGACAGTTCTCCAAAGAAGAAATACATGGTCAACAAACATATGAAAAAAATGCACAACATCACTATTTGTCAGGGAAATGCAAATTAAAACCACAATAAGATACCACCTTACTCCTACAAGAATGGCCATAATTAAAAAATTAAAAAATAATAGATGTCGGCATGAATGTGGTTAAAAGGGAACACTTTTACGCTGCTGGCGGGAGTGTAAACTAATAAAACCACTATGGAAAACAACATGGAGATTCCTTAAAATCTAAAAGTAGGTCTTTTGACTCCTTGGTTCAGTATATTCCTAAGGTTTTTTTTTTTTTTTTTTTTTTTTTTTTTTTTTCAGCTATTGTAAAAGGGGTTGAGTTCTTGATTTGATTCTCCACTTGGTCACTGTTGGTGTATAGAAGAACTACTGATTTGTGTGCAGTAATCTTGTGTCTGGATGCTTTGCTGAATTATTTTATCAGTTCTAGGAGCCTTCAGGAGGAGTCCTTAGGGTTTTCGAGGTAAATAATCATATCATCTGCAAATAGTGACAGTTTGACTTCCTCTTTACCAGTTTGGATGCCTTTCTTTCTCTTGTCTTATTACTCTGGCTAGGACTTCCAGTACTATGTTGAAGAGGAGTGGTGAGAGTGGGCATCCTTGTCTTGTTCCAGTTCTCAGAGGGAATGCTTTCAACTTTTTGCCATTCAGTATTATGTTGGCTGTGGGTTTGTCATAGACGGCTTTTATTACAATAAGGTATGTCCCTCATATGCCTATTTTGCTGAGGGTTTTAATCATAAAGAGATGCTAGATTTGTCAAATGCTTTTTCTGCATGGTCATGTTATTTTTGTTTTTAATTCTGTTTATGTGGTGTATCACATTTATTGACTTGTGTATGTTAAACTATCCCTGCATCAGTGGTATGAAACCCACTTAATCATGGTGGATTATCTTTTTGTTATGTTGTTGGATTCTGTTAGCTAGTATTTTGTTAAGGATTTTAGCATCTATGTTGATCGAGGATATCAGTTTGTAGTTTTCTTTTTCAGTTATGTCCTGTCTTGGTTTTGGTATTAGAGTGATACTGGCTTCATAGAATGAATTAGGGAGGGTTCCTTCTTTCTCTGTCTTGTGGAATAGTGTCAAAAGGATTGGTATCAATTCTTCTTTGAATGTCTACTGCTGTGAATCCCTCTGGTCCTGGACTTTTTTTTGTTGATAATTTTTAATTACCATTTCAATCTTGCTGCTCGTTATTGGTCTGTTCAGGATACCTAATTATTCCTGATTTAAGCTAGGAGACTTGTATTTTTCCAGGAATTTATCCATGTCTTCTAGGTTTTCTGATTTATGTGCACAAGGGTGTTCATAGTAGCCTTGAATGATCTTTTGTATTTCAGTGGTGTCAGTTGTAATATCTCCTGTTTTGTTTCTTAGTGGTGTTATTTGGATTTTCTCTCTTCTTGTTTTGGTTAATCTCACCAGTGGTTTATCAATTTTATTTCTCTTTTTAAAGAATCAGCTTTTTGTTTCATTTATCTTTTATATTTTTTTTGTTTCCATTTCATTTAGCTCTGGTCTGATCTTGGTTATGTCCTTTCTTCTGCTGGGTTTGGGTTTGGTTTGTTCTTGCTTCTCTAGTTCCTTGAGGTGTGACCTTAGAGTGTCAGTTTGTGCTCTTTCAGTCTTTTTGATGTAGGCATTTAAGGCTATGAACTTTCCTCTTAGCACTGCCTTTGCTGTATCCCAGTGGTTTTGATAAGTTGTGTCATTATGGTCATTCAGTTCAAAGAATTTTAAAATTTCCATCTTGATTTCATTTCTGACCCAAGGTTCATTCAGGAGCAGGTTATTTAAATTTTCATGTATTTGCATGGTTTTGAAGGTCCCTTTTGGAGTTGATTTCCAGTTTTATTCCATTGTGGTGAGAGAGAGTGCTTGATTTAATTTCAATTTTCTTAAATTTATTGAAGCTCGCTTTATGGCCTATCATATTGTCTATCTTGGAGAAAGTTCCATGCGCTGTGAATAGAACATGTCTTCTGCAGTTGTTGGATGAAATGTTCTGCATACATCTGTTAAATCCATTTGTTCCAAGGTGTAGTTTAAGTCCATTGTTTCTTTGTTGACTTTTTGTCTTGATGAACTGTCTAGTGTTGTCAGTGGAGTATTGAAGTCTCCCACTGTTACTGTGTTGCTCTCTACCTTATTTCTTAGGTCGATTAGTAATTGTTTTGTAAACTACATATATGTGTAGAATTGTGATATTTTCCTGTTGGACAAGGCCTTTACCATTATGTAATGTCCTTCTTTGTCTCTTTTAACTGCTGTTGCTTTAAAGTTTGCTTTGTCTGATATAAGAATAGCTACCTCTGCTCACTTTTGGTGTCCATTTGCATGAAATGCCTTTTTCCACCCCTTTACTTTAAGTTTATTTGAGTCCTTATGTGCTAGGTGAGTCTTCTGAAGGCAGCAGATGGTTCATTGGTGAGTTCTTACCCATTCTGCGGTTCTGTATCTTTTAAGTGGAGCATTTAGGCCTTTGACATTCAATGTTAGTATTGAAATGTGAGGAACGGTTGCATTCATCATGTTCTTTGTTGTCTGTGTACTTTGGTTTTTTTGTTTTTTGTTTTTGCTTTTCTCATATTTTTGTTTCATAGGTCCTGTGTAATTTGTGCTCAAAGACATTCTGTTTTGATGTGTTTCCAGGATTTGTTTCAAGATTTAGAGCTCCTTTTAGCAGTTTTTGTAGTGGTAATGGCAAATTCTCTTAGCATTCATTTGTCTGAAAAAGACTGTATCTTTCCTTCATATATGATGCTTGGTTTTACTGGATATAAAATTCTTGGCTGATAATTGTTTTGTTTGAGGAGGCTGAAGAAGAGCCCTAATCCCTTCTACCTTGTAGGGTTTCTGCTGAGAAATCTGCTGTTAATTTGATAGGTTTTCATTTACAGGTTACCTGGTGCTTCTGTCTCACAGCTCTTGAGAGTCTTTCCTTCGTCTTAACTTTGGATAACCTGATGACAATGTGCCTAGGTGAAGATTGTTTTGCTATGAATTTCCCAGGTGTTCTTTGTGCTTCTTGTATTTGGATATCTAGGCCTCTAGCAAGGCCAGGGAAGTTTTCCTCGATTATTCCCCCAAATATGTTTTCCAGGCTTTTAGAATTCTCTTCTTCCTCAGGTACACTGATTATTCTTAGATTTGGTTGTTTAACATAATCACAGACTTCTTGGAGGCTTTCGTCATATTTTCTTTTTTTTTTTTTTTTTTTTGTCTTTGTTGGATTGAGTTAATTAGAAGACCTTATCTTCGAACTCTGAATTTCTTTCTTCTACTTGTTCAGTTCTATTACTGAGACTTTCCAGAACATTTTGCATTTCTAAAAGGGTGTCCAAAATTTCCTGAATTTTTGATGTTTTTTTTCTTTAAGCTATTTCGTTGACTATTTCTCCCTTCACTTCTTGTATCATATTTTGGATTTCCTTGCATTGGGCTTTGCCTTTCTCTGGTCCCTCCCTGATTAGCTTAATAACTAACTTCCTGAACTCTTTTTCAGGTAAATCAGGGATTTCTTCTTGGTTTGGATCCATTACTGGTGAACTAGTGCGATTTTTGTACCAAGCTTTATGAAATACTATTCACTTTCAGAATCTGTCCTGTACCCAGGTTCTAACACTAATTTTCTGCTTCCCTCATATACCATCTCAAGACTGCTATCTTTGGCCTCCTGTATTTCCAAGCTTCTTTTTTTTTATCTCCCCAGAGGTTAAGGCTTTCATCCATCAGCTCTCTGACTTGTTCTCAGTATTTCCCTACTCAGCAAGGGGACTCTCTTCTTAGGGGTGAACTCTCATTGATATTATCCATGTTCTGTATTACAAAGACATTTCTTTATTCTTTCTTCTATGAAATTGTCACTTGAGTTTCCTCGTTTTTTTTTTTTTTTTTTTTTTTTTTTAGATAGATTCTTGCTCTGTCACCCAGGCTGGAGTGCAGTGGCACATTCTCGGCTCACTGCAACCTCCACCTTGAAGGTGCAAGCAATTCTTCTGCCTCAGCCTCCCGAGTAGCTGGGATTACAGGTTCCTGCCACCACACCTGGCTAATTTTTGTATTTTCAGTAGAGATGAGGTTTCACCATGTTGGCCTGGCTGGTTTGGAACTCCTGACCTTAAGTGATCTGCCCGCCTCAGCCTCCCAAAGTGCTGGGATTACAGGCATGAGCCACCATGTCTGGCCTGAGTTTCCTCTTCGGCTTAGGCTCTGAAGCTGACTGCGCTGGTCCTGGATTTTTATTTCCTGACTTATATGCAAATACAAATGTTTAATATTCTGCCTCTTAGTTACACTGTAGGCATGGACTATAGGTTATTTTACTTGCCTTACTTGTTAATTTGCATGGATTTTTGGAGACTATGTGGATAGATTAAATTTAGGTGTCTATTGTCATACTAAAGCAGTGTTTCTAACTTTTATTTCCTCGCTCCCCTAAGAAGCCTTTATAGACATTTTAGTTCCTAATTATCCCCCACCACCCATGAAAATTTAACACCACAGATATGTCATATATCTGTTTAAGTACTATGGCCACAAACTATTGTAATATCTGATATATTTTTCTCCTAAGAACCAGTTTTACCCCCTTGAGAGCAGTATCACTGTCAATGAGAATGTATGTTCTGAAAGTATCTTGAATTTTATTTTCACTGTTGTACTGCCAAATCCTGCAAGTAGTATTTTACTTATACTTTAACACATGTATGAGTAATATTGGTCTATAATTTCCCTCCCTCACCTCCTCAGTATTATATTTATTCTATAGTTTTGTAGGCAAGTAGGAGCTACTGAAGGGTTTTATGCATAGGAATAATCAATTTTTTTTAAAGAGGAATACTTCCCTTTACATACTATGGAAAATAAATAGAAGATGAGACTGGTGGCATAGGTTTTTAAATATGCTGTTGTAATAACATAGGTATTAGTTAATGCAGCAGGAAATTCAAGAAGTATTTGGAAATAGAATGAGCAGAAATTGATAATCATATGCATGCAATAGGTAAGGGAGAAGAAATAGCCCAGCCTTACTCTCAAGCTTTTAACTTTTGTTATAATTTGACTATTAGCTTCAGCTATATTATTTAATTCTGAAACAGTAATTCTTTCATTTAATTAAATTATGCTTTGCCTTACAGAAAGTGGCAAGGTTACCATTCAAGAATTTATGACTAAATTCTCCGATATATTGACAATTCCTAAACCTGCAGGTAAGTTTTATTTAATATGTAATTATTGCCCAGATCTAGAAAGGCAAGCAGTGGTTTACATGTTAAAAACAATACAGGATTCAATAGTTAAAGCACAGGTAAGTAAGAAGGAATACAATATGAATATGAAACAACACAAGATTAGATTACATAACTTCTGTTTGAATTCTAAGGCAAATATTGCTAAACTTAACCCAAACTCAAAATTTTAGGTAGTCTTACTTGGTAGTGCTAGAAAATTACTAGATTATATATTATTCTTTGAGGTTATTCAGTATGCATATTTGACTTCTGAAATTACTAGAAAATAATTTTTAAAACTTTTGACAAATCCAGTAGAATTTTTATCACTATCTGTTATGTTCTTACATATCTTCAGCAACTCTCTTGATCTCATTTTTTAAACATCCATGCTTTTTGAGGTTTAATGTACATATAGCAAAATTCACCCTTTTTAGGCATACAGTTATTTGGATTCTTAAAAATAATATAATGTAACCCTTACTATATACAACATATAGACTATTTTACCCCCTAGAAGTCTCTTATGCCCTTTTGGTAATCCATTTCTTCCTCTACCCTGAGCCCCTGGCAACTACTGATTAATTCTTTGTCCCTATAGTTTTGCCTTTTGTGGAATATCATGTAAATGATTAAATATGAAGTGGTTTGAGTTGGGCAGTCATTGCATACATATACCTTGATTGTATATGTATGTATACATTCATATGAGAGTATAAACAAAGTATATACTCTCATTTGTACTCTCATTTATACTACCAACTCTTCCTAGAAAAAATGGATTCTGATTGGTTCTGGTTGCACTATTACAAATTTCAAATAAAGCTTTATTTGAGTACCCCCAAAGCTGAAGTACTGATCCCTTTGGCTGTTTGTTTCCCACTAAGTTGTGTGTGTGTGTGTGTGTGTGTGTGTAAACCAACATTTTGTTGAACCAACAATATACCATTAGTAAAGCTGCTATGCAAAATTATCCCTTAGGTCTGTTCTAAACTTACAGTTTAACTGATTTTATTGTCCTCACCTAAGGTTATTCAATGCATATATGGGAAGAAAATACTAAGACATTAAATCAAGATGGTTACTTTTGCTATTTTGCTGAAGATTCATCATAAATATAAATCAAGAAGTTAATCTACATGTTAGAAGTGTTTTTTAAAAATTTTTAAATTGACATATAATTGTACATATTTATGGGGTACAATGTGCTATTTCATTTATACATTGTATAATAATCAAATCAGTGTAATTAGCAACCCATTGTGAACCCCAAATATCAGAAACAGGATTCAATTAATTTAGAAAGTTTATTTTTGCTAAGGTTAAGGGCATGCCCATGACACAGACTCAAGAGGTCCTGACATATGTGCCCAAGGTGGTTGGGGCACAGCTTGGTTTTATACATTTTAGGGAGACATGAAATATCAATCAATACATGTAAGATGTACATTGGTTTGGTCCAGAAGGGCAGGGGGAAGACAACTTGAAGTGGAGAATTTCCTTATGGGCAAATTGTGAGGGAGTTATGTAGCTGCTGCTGCTTCTTTTTTTTAATCTCTGTTGCTATCTCCTTTAGGAATAGAATGGGAGGCAGGTTTGCCTGACAGTTCCCAGCTTGACTTTTCCCTTTGGCTTAGTGATTTTGGGATACCGAGATTTATTTTCCTTTCACACCATCAGCTCAAATGTTTATCATTTCTTTGTAGTGAGAACATTGAATACATTATTAACTATAGTTAACTATAGTTAATATTATGAATACATTATTAACTATAGTTTAATTTTTAAGTGGACAAATACAAATTGTATGTACTGTGTATTGCATTATTCAAAATATGTACATAAATTGTGGAATGGCTAAATTGAACTAATTAACATGTTTTACCTCATATACCTATTTTTGTGATGAGAACACTTAAAATCTTTTAGCAATCTTCAAAAATATTTTACGTTATTATTAACTGTAGTCACCATGTTATATGACAGAGCTCTTAACCTTATTGATTTTCTAATATTTTGTTAAAGATTTTTGAGTATATGTTTATGAGGGATATTGGTCTATAGTTTTTTTTTAGTGTCTTTTCCAGATTTTTTTGTTAGTGTTATACTGGCTTCATAAAATGAGTTAGGAAGTCTTCCCTCCCTCTTTTATTTCTGGTAGAGTTTGTGTATTAGTCTGCTCTAATGCTGCTAATAAAGAAATACCTGAGATTGGGTAACTTATAAAAGAAAGAGGTTTAACTGAGTCACAGTTCCACGTGGCTGGGGAGGCCTCACAATCATGGTGGAGGGCGAATGAGGAGCAAAGTTGCCTCTTACATGGCAGCAGGCAAGAGAGCTTGTGCAGGGGAACTCCCGTTTATAAAGCCATCAGATCTCATGAGACTTATTCACTTATGGGAACACTGCCCCCATGATTTGATTATCTCCACCGGGCCCTGCCCTTGACACGTGAGGATTATTACAATTCAAAGTGAGATTTGGGTGGGGACACAGCCAAACCATATCAGTTTATGATTATGATTATGATTATTGTTTTCATTAAATGTTTGGTAGAATTCACCGTCTATTCCTGAAAATTTAAAATATTGAGCTCTATTTATTCAATGGATATAAAGCTGTTTAGAGCCTCCCTGTTCTAAATCTTTCTGTAGTTGTCAATATATCTTTCTGTAAGTATCATAAAGAAGAAATGTACTTTCTATAAGTGGAACTGTGTCTTGTCAAAATTTGTTTATTTTATGTAATTTGTCAGGTTTATTGTCATAAAGTTGTTCATAATATCCCCTTATTATCCTTTTAATGTCTATAGTGTGATGTCTTATTTTTCATTCCTGATGTTTGTAATTTCTGTTTTCTCTTTTTTGTTTGTAACCAGTATTGCTAGGGGGTTATTAAATTTATTAATAATTTTACACAAATGGTGATTTTGTTAATTTTTGTTAATTTTTCTCTTTTGTTTTTCTTTTTCATTGGTTTATATTTTTATTTTTACTATCATATGGTCTTTGCTTACTTTGGGCTTCGTTTACCCTTCTTTGCTAGCTTGCTAAGATAGACGCTTAGATAACTGATTTTTATTCTTTTCTAACATTTAAAACTGCAGATTTTCCCCTAATATGTCTTTCATTGCATCTCACAAACATTGTTATGTTGTGCTTTGTCATTTACTAAAATATTTTCTAATTTACCTAATAATTTTTTCTTTGAAGTATAGGTTATTTAGAAATGTAGTCTTTAATTTCCAAATATTGGGACATTTTCTAGATATCTTAATTATTATTGATTTCTCCTTTATTTATTTGTTTTAGGGAAAGGGTCTTGCTTGTTGCTCAGGCTGGAGTGCAGGTGGCATGATCATGGCTTACTGCAGCCTCCAACTCTTGGGCTCAAGCAACCTCTTGCCTCAGCCTTGCAAGTAACTGGGACTACAGGCATACACCACTACGCTTGGCTAATTTTAAACATTTTTTCTCTAGAGATGGGGTCTCATTTTGTGTTCCAGGCTGGTCTTGAGCTCCTGGGCTCAAGCATTTCTCCTGCCTTGGCTTCCCCAAGTGTTGGGATTATAGGTATGAGCCACTGTGCCAAGACTGATTTCCAATTTAATACATTTGGCCAGAGAATACATTTTGCATGATTTAAATTCTTAAATTAATTAAGATTTATTTATAGCCCTGGTTATGGTCTATCTACGTGAATGTTCCGTGTGTATCTGAAAGAATGTGCATTCTGCACTTGTTAGGTCGCATTCTGTAAATATCAGTTAGGTTACAATGTTTGCTAAATTGGTCTGGTCTTCTAATTCTTGCTGTTTTTTTATTCTACTTGCTCAATTAGTTACTGATAGCAAGGTGTTAAAATCCCCACTTCTCACTGTAGAATCATTTATTCCTCCCTTTAATTTTGTCAGTTTTTGCTTTATTTACTTTGAAGGCTTTGTTCAGTGTATACAAATGTGGTATTGTTACAAAATTTGTGTATATGACCTTATGAAATATATTTTGTCTATTGCTCTTTTTTATCTTATTTTTATGGCTGTCTTCCTTTCCCCAAATTTTTTCACTTACATTTGTATTTTTTTGATATCTATTTCTTGTCAGTTAACTTATTTTGGCAACAGAGAAGGATATAAATAAATGCAAATAAATAATACTGTCATTTTTCTTAAGTGTAATTTCATATGTTGGGAAATTTTAACCACCTATCTTTAAAATATAAAGGAGAAACATGAAACTTTCTTTCTAACTGAAAGTGATTATCTCTCCCCAGAAGATAAATTTTACAACAACAACATTCACAAAAATGATGTTACAACCATTTCTGGTCTCCAGAAAAATTTAAATGCCATGGGAATCTATCTGACAGATGATAAAATACAGAAAACTTTGGATAATACTAATCCTAATGGTGAGTAATTATTTCACTTTAAATTAACAAAGTTGGAGTATGTCAGAAGAAACTTTAAATGCCCAAGGAAATTATCTATCTTTTAATTGATGAGTTTGTATTGAAGGAACTTATTTTCAAAGGTATATGTCTGGCCACTTTTATTTTGAATCTGATGTGCATATTGGATACAACACAAGATAATTCATTCCCCCACTTTATTTTCATGTTTTATAGCTCTGGTTTTATAACATCAAATCCATTTTAACAGCAGTATCTAAATTGTTACTTCTTTTCTTTTTAAAGATGAAGTGGTGCATTTTAAGGATTTTATCAGAGAATTGGCCAACACTGATGAATTTATTGAATGCCAAAGTAAGTATGAAATTTGACGGAATGTGAACAGAAACTTCATGTCTCTAGATTGGTATGTGTAGTTGTGTGTGTATACGTGTGTGTGTGTGTGTTTGTGTTTAACTTTTTTTTTTTTTTTTGAGACAGAGTTTTTCACCCAGGCTGGAGTGCAGTGGCATGACCTTGGCTCACTGCAACCTCCACCTCCCGGGTTCAAGCAGTTTTCCTGCCTCAGCCTCCCGAGTAGCCAGGATTACAGGTGTGTACCTGGCTAGTTTTTTATGTTTTTTAGTAGAGATGGGATTTCACCACATTGGTCAGGCTGGTCTCAAACTCCTGGCCTCAAGTGATCTGCCTGCCTCTGCCTCCCAAAGTGCTGGGATTACAGGCATTAGCCACTATGCTTGGCCATGTATTTAACTTTTAATAAAACTCTGCCAAGGCCCTTTTGTATTTTGTCATTTAAACAGTATAGAAATATATATATTTAAAACCCTAGGTTTTCAATTTGTGGATACATATTTTTCATAATATCATTAATTACTTAAAAAATTATGTGTGTTTCTTTCTCACTTTTCATTGATTCTGTTAAGTTGCATTTTTTTCTTTATCAGTTTTGTCCGAGGTTTATCTATCTTATGAAAGTAATCTGGTTTTGGTTTCTTTAATCACCTCTGGTGTCATTTTCTTTTATCTTTCTTCTTTATTTCTTCTTATATACTTGGGCTTACTCCTTTGCTCTTTGTCAAAAACTTTAGCTAAGGGCTTAACTCAGCTTTTTAAAGTCTATTTTGAAATTTCAGCACAATGAGACATTAAAACAACCTTGGAACACAAACATTGAAATTGTGAATTGAAATATTAAGACTGGCGTTTTGAATGGGTCTTAAGTGTATTATCTCTAAATTAGACTTTAATTTGTTTTTTTTTGTTGTTGTTTTTTTTTTTTTTTTTGAGACGGAGTCTCGCTCTGCCACCCAGGCTGGAGTGCAGTGGCCGGATCTCAGCTCACTGCAAGCTCCGCCTCCCGGGTTCACGCCATTCTCCTGCCTCAGCCTCCCGAGTAACTGGGACTACAGGCGCCCGCCACCTCGCCCGGCTAGTTTTTTGTAGTTTTTAGTAGAGACGGGGTTTCACAGTGTCAGCCAGGATGGTCTCGATCTCCTGACCTCGTGATCCGCCCGTCTCGGCCTCCCAAAGTGCTGGGATTACAGGCTTGAGCCACCGCGCCCGGCCATTAGACTTTAATTTGAATGCACTTTCAATCAATATTCCGGGAAAATTTTGGTGGGAACCAAATTTTAGATACATTGTAGATGTATTTACTTTGAGAAAATAATTCTGATATTTATTTGAAAGACGGACTCTTTGAAAAGCAATAATGATGGGGAAGTTGCCTTACCACACCAGATAGAAGGACATATTATAATACTTTCGTAGCAGTGTTACTAATAGACCAATGCATCACAATATAGTATCTGCAGAGACTCATGTATGTGAGAACTTGGCATACGATAGAGATATCATCAATTGATAGGGGAATAGATGTGTTATTTAATACCTTATTTGGGAAATTGCCACACTTTGTGGAGGAAAATAAAATTGAATTCATACTTTATGCCATACACAAAAATAATCTTCAAATAAGTTAAATAGATGTTAACGTGAATCTGAAAGTAAAACTACAAAACTGGTGGAGGAAATTATTGGAGAAAATATTGTGCCTTGTGGTTGCAAAGGATTTCTTAAATGGGACTCTAAAATCACAATCATAGGGTAGAAAAAGATGTGATTATATTAAAATTAAAGATTTCTGTTTAATGAAGCACTCTAAAGAAATGACCGGATATGTAACAGACTGGAAGAAGATAATTGCAACTTTTAGAGCTAACAAAAGATTAATATTTAAAATATATATAAAGAAATTCTACAAATAAGCAATAGATAAATAAAAACCCATTGGAAAAATGAGTTAAGGATATAAGAAGGCAGTATACAAAAGGAGAAACACAAATGGCTCGTATGTATGTGAAGAGAGCATTAGGAATACTCCTGAATAGCTGGTGGGTAGGTAAAACAGTGTTGCCACTCAGAATAGCAGTCTAGCAGTACTTAGCGAAATTAAAAACATGCGTTCCCATCACCCAGTAATTCAGTTCATAAGTAATTAGCCCAGAGAAAGTTTCTTGTTAGTGACATGTATAAGGATGCTCATTGCAACATTATTTGAGAGAGGGAAAGATGAATATAACTTAGTTGTCCATTACTAAGGGAATGGTTCAATAAAATGTGGTCTCTACGTACAGTAAATCAGAAACAATAAACTGGTTGTACCATAGATATATTTCAGTAATATATGGTTCAGTGAAGAAAGGGAAGAAATAGAATAAACTTATAGTTCAAAATGCTTTATGTAAACTGATTTATATGAGTGCACATTAGACAAACAACATTGTATTTTTTCAGCTAAACACATAAATCTAAGTAATTACATGAGATAGATTGAATAGAAATATATTAAATACACTGCAGTTGCTACTTATGAAGGAATAAAATTGGAGATAGTAGTTAAAGGAGAAAAATAGTAAAACAAGCAGAGGCCCTTTGAAGATGAGTGATGACAAAACACCATGAATCCAAGAGTATGATCAACTCAATTATGTACACTAGAACTCTTTACTAATATGAAAAAATTAAATTGACAAGTTAGATAAGATTAAACAATGTATATATTTATACACAGAGATAAAGATAGAAAGAATTTGAGATTTAAATGACAATAAGCCTGATTTAAGAAACATATAGCAGTTCATATTCCAAAAACATTGAATACACATTTTCTAATGCCTATTTTGTATTCACACAAATATATGATATATTTAAGTTACAAAGAAAAATGTCAATGAATTCTGAAAATCAGAAGTTATTCAGATCACGTATTCTGACCACCATGTAGTAATATATTAAAATCATTTATGAAGGAATGTGGAAAACATTTTGATCTGAAGATTAAAAGCAGTTTTTTAAAAAGCAAGAAAAGCAGATGCTCCACTAAATAATTATTTGGTTAAAGAATAAAGTCTGAAATTAAACATTATTTAGAAATGGATGAGAATGAAAGCACTATATGTCAAAACATGTAAAGTATGACCAAAACAGTCTTACAGGAAATCTTATAGCTTTAAATGCTTTTATTAGAAAATGAGAAACACTGAAAATTATCTCAGTTGTTCAACTCACGAAGCTAAACAGCAACGTAAACTACAACAGCAAAACAGTCCCTGCAAAAAGCAGTAGTTAGAAACTAATCAATTTGAAAGCAGGAGTAACTGAAATAGAACATATGCACAAAAACAAATTATTCATTTAACCAAAAACTGGGTCTTGAAAAAGACTAATAAAATAAAGAACTCTTTAGGAATTATGACGAAGGAAAATAAATAGAGATGGCATAAATAAGAAGATAGTGAAAAGTGTGGATACAGAGATTTAAAAGTATTTGAATAACACTTAAAATTAAGTTAATAAAACATCAGTTTATGGACATCTCATCAACAGCACTGTCATTCTTTCCAAACATGTAGATAAGAAGAGCAAGGGCTACTTTTTAAATTAAAAAATAATTTATGGCACCATCTTAATTGTGATCATTTTTCTGTTTTGTTGTTGTTTAGTTTTTTGAGTTGAACACTTTAAAAATATTTGTTTATTGTTTTCTCATATAAACATTTAACCTAAAAATTTTGTAGAGCTTTCCATTTAGAAGATATTTCAGAGGCAAAAAGGATTGGATATCCTACAAAGCAAATATACTTCACACAAATCAGGTTGCTATGTGCTTATATGGATAGAGTAAGTACTGTGACACTTTCTCATTAATATGTATATATACACACATAGAAATAGAAGATGCATGGAATATTATTAATAGTGTCTGCGATGGGAAAGTTGACATTGAAGACCTTTTATCCACTTTGAAGAGCCTGGAGAAACCTTTAGATGAAGAACAATTTAAGGTCTTATCAAACAGTGCAACAGATGGTGAGTACTTCCTTTACTTCTCAGCTCTCCTGTTTAGAGTACACATGTTCGCACAGGCTAAATTTTTAAAAAGTGGTAGTAATACTGTATACTTAAAAAGGTTATATGGAACTAGTATATACATATATTGCTCATTGTGAATTGTCACAACCCTTTTGGAAAGTGTATGGAAGTTCTTTATTTGGTTAAGACAGACATAATTTTGTTATTCATGTTTTAAAACCAGATGTTCATATATTGGAGTATAAAGGCCAAATAATACCTACGGTAGAGCCCTACTCTTCCTTTTCCCCAACCCGGTATTCTAGAGAGAAGATACTTCTTATATACACAGTTCCACGGACTTTTGGGTTCTCTGGTTAGGCTAAGAACATAAAATTAGACACCCTACTATTTATTGTTGGATTAGCATAAATTTTAGACTAGATGGAGTGTAAAGACAGCAGTAGATTCAGCAAATGATTTCCGGGATGTCTAGAAGGCATCCATTGCATGGTTCTAACCATGTCCTTGCTTTTTTTTCTATAGTTTACTATGTTCATATCCCTAAAAGATATATAGTGGAGTTTTCATTTTTGTACTTTATATAAATGGAATAATACAGCATATATTTTTTATAGTTTGCTTTTAGCTCAGTATTGTGAAATTTATCCAGACAGGTGCATTGTAGCTGTGGTTCATTCCCTTTTTTTTATTACCATGACTAGCTAATTTTTGTATTTTTGCTAGAGACGGGGTTTCACTATGTTGGCCAGGCTGGTCTCGAACTCCTGACCGCAAGTGATCTGCCCACATCGGCCTACCAAATTGATGGGATTACAGCAGTGAGCCACTGCGCCCAGCTAACTTTTAGATTTGAAGAGACAAAGAGAATAACTAAATGCAATGTGAACTTTTGACAGAAACAGCTGTAATAGATGTTTGGGGGACAATTAACAAAAATATTTTTAAATATGAACTGGATGTAACATGACACTAAGGGATTGTCGTTAATTCTCTTAGGTGTGAGCGTGCTGTGTATTTATCAACAATGTCGCATAAGAGAATATCCTTATTCTTAGAAGATTCATTGCATGCTGCAGTGTTTAGGGATAATAAGTTACGATGTCCACCATTTACAGTCAAAATACGTTGAGGAAAGAAAAACATATTTATGTATACACTCACACATACATATGGAAAGACAGTATGAGAGAGAAAAAGTAAACTAGGGCGAAATGTTAACTCTTATTTCATGTAAGTGGTGATGGTTCGTTGTGCTATTCTTTCAATGTTTCTGCATGTTTGGCACATTTTATTGTAAAATGTTGGGGAAAAAACACAGTGCTGAGTAGTATGAAATACCTTAAATGTGAGGGAAAGTAATAAGGAGATAGATGAATATAAGGCACTCATTTGGCCTTCCCATTATTCACTACTAATTTCATTGTGAATCCTGCAACCTCTCTAATACATAGATTCCATTAGATTTTTGAAAAACAGATTTATCGTTATTTAACCAGATAATCAACCATATTGTTGAGAAATGTATCCCATACTCTCTTAGAGTTTATAAACTTAGTGGGGAAGATGTAATTACATGCCAAAAAAGTCAAGGAAAAGATGAGCTATCTATATAAGGAATTTAGTCAACTGTTGTCTGATATCTGTCTGAGATTAAATGACAACATATAAATGAAATGTTTTGTATGATGCCTGGTACCAAAATAAAAGCTCTCCATAAACGTTAGCTATCATTATCATTATTAGGAATAATATTGAGAGATTACTTTTTAATCCTATGTATTGGTCAAAATATGTCAATGATTGACCCAAGTTTGCATCCACTAATCAGTTAATTGGTTTAAAGGAAAGGATCCTAATTTTAATTCCATGGTCAATTTCATTTATATATTTATTCAACGAATTTTTTCTCTTTATGTAGAAAAATATAATCATGAATGGGCTTTAGCACATCCTCCTAAATCCTAATGCGCAGTTTATGAAGATGCGTATGCGTACTCTGTGGAAATAAAAGATCCATAGCTTTTCTCAACTTCCCAATGTATATGCGTCTGAAAAAAAAAAATTAGAGATTTTGTTTTAGAGTCTCTACATTTTCCTCACAGCCTGTGTCTTTCTGATTAGGGAAGGCTGATATAAAAAACCTGAAGACCGTTCTAGACAACATGGGAATCAAGCTCACAGATAAAGAACTTGAAGATCTGACACAAAGCCTGCCAGTCGGTGGTAAGCATGCTAGATACTGGTTTCTGAGTTTTGTGTTTTATGTACTTTTAGCATTAGAAGGAAAAGGAAAAAAGAACTTTTCATAATGCAAATGGCAAGATTAAATAAGACAGTCAGTGTAACAAAGTAGGGAATGTAGTATTCTGAATACTAGCGGCATGGTCAATACAAGAGCCTTCCAAATTCTGAGGACAAGAAAGCTGACCCCTAGGAAAAAGCCACTTTTGAATTCCATCTTTCCATTATCAAATATAAGATTTGCTGTTTTATGGGTTATAACGTCAAATTCACATTTTCTAAATAAGTTTATTTTCAATATTTATAATTGTTTCTTCATCTTCGTAACATATTCTGAGTAAATATTTATCAAATGACTAAAGTGCTTAACAAAATGCCCAGTATACTTCCTAAGTGCTGCTACTAGGTGTTATAATCATAGGAGGGAGGAGAGTGTTCTTGTGATATAACATGTTATGAGCTTCAAATTATGCCTTTGTGTTATAGCTGATAATAAAGTGGCTCTGAAAGCATTGGAGGATGAAGTGAAAGCTTTTACTGGTAAGAATTTGTTACACATGATTTGCAATAAATGATGATTTACACTGAAATTTTTAATAGTATTTTTCTAATATTCTATTGGTGGCTTATAAATTCACATATTTTCAATATTTTGATAAAATATCTGCCTTTGCTAACAGATTAACATTATCTGCGTTTTATCAGTCAAAACAAAAGAACTATATCTTGATAATATCTTACATTCTTTAGTACTGTTTTCCAATAAAATGATTTCACCAGTATTTATAGACCCAAATAACTAGATGGACACAGTGAAAACAGGGTGAAGCATTAAAAGGATCAAAGTAATGAGTTCATTGCAAGCATCTAACCACCTAGTTTTACAAAAATGAAATATGTCATACTTGTTTTTTGACTTTTGCTTTCAATTACACTTTAAGTTGTGGGGTACATGTGCACAACGTGCAGGTTTGTTACATATGTATACATGTGCCGTGTTGGTTTGCTGCACCCATTAACTCGTCATTTCCATTAGGTATTTCTCCTAATGCTATCCCTCCCCCATTCCCCCACATCACGACTGGCCCCGGGGTGTGATGGGCCCCGGGGTGTGATGTTCCCCGCCCTGTGTCCAAGTGTTCTCATTGTTCAGTTCCCACCGATGAGTGAGAACACGCGGTGTTTGGTTTTCTGTCCTTGCCATAGTTTGCTCAGAATGATGGATTCCAGCTTCATCCGTGTTGCTGCAAAGGACACGAACTCATCCTTTTTTTATGGCTGCATAGTATTCCATGGTGTACATGTGCCACATTTTCTTAATCCAGTCTACCACTGATGGACGTTGGGGTTGGTTCCAAGTCTTTGCTATTGTGAATAGTGCCGCAATAAACATACGTGTGTGTGTGTCTTTATAGTAGCATGATATATAATCCTTTGGGTGTATACCCAGTGATGGGATTGCTGGGTCCAATGTTATTTCTCGTTCTGGATCCTTGAGGAATCGCCACACTGTCTTCCACAATGGTGGAACTAGTTTACACTCCCGCCAACAGCGTAAAAGCCTTCCTATTTCTCCACATCCTTGCCAGCAGCTGCCGTTTCCTGACTTTTTAATGATCGCCATTCTAACTGGTGTGAGATGCTATCTCCTTGTGCTTTTGCTTTGCATTTCTCTGATGACCAGTGGTGATGAGCACTTTTTCACGTGTCTGTTGGCTGCATTAATGTCTTCTTTTGAAAAGTGTCTGTTCATATCCTTTGCCCACTTTTTGATGGGGTTGTTTGATTTTTTCTTGTAAATTTGTTTAAGTTCTTTGTAGATTCTGGATATTAGCCCTCTGTCAGATGGGTAGATTGCAAAAATTGTCTCCCATTCTGTAGGTTGCCTGTTCACTCTGATGGTAGTTTCCTTTGCTGTGCAGAAACTCTTTAGTGTAATTAGACCCCGTTTGTCTATTTTGGCTTTTGTTGCCATTGCTTTTGGTGTTTTAGTCATGAAGTCCTTGCCAATGCCTATGTCCTGAATGATATTGGCTAGGTTTTCTTGTAGGGTTTTTATGCTTTTAGGTCTAACATTTAAGTCTGTAATCCACCTTGAATTAATTTTTGTATAAGGCATAAGGAAGGGATCCCGTTTCAGCTTTGTACATATGGCTAGCCAGTTTTCCCGGCACCATTTATTAAATAGGGAATCCTTTCCCCGTTTCTTGTTTTTGTCAGGTCTGTCAAAGATGAGATGGTTGTAGATGTGTGGTGTTTTTTCTGAGGCCTCTGTTCTGTTCCATTGGTCTATATCTCTGTTTTGGTACCAGTACCATGCTGTTTTGGTTACTGTAGCCTTGTAGTGTAGTTTGAAGTCAGGTAGCATGATGCCTCCCGCTTTGTTCTTTTTGCTTAGGATTGTCTTCGCAATGCACGCTCTTTTTTGGTTCCATGTGAACTTTAAGGTAGCTTTTCCCAATTCCGTGAAGAAAGTCATTGGTAGCTTGCTGGGATGGCACTGAATCTATAAATCACCTTGGGCAGTATGGCCATTTTCACGATATTGATTCTTCCTATCCGTGAGCATGGAATGTTCTTCCATTTGGTTGTGTCCTCTTTTACTTTGTTGAGCAGTGCTTTGTAGTTCTCCTTGAAGAGGTCCTTCACATCCCTGGTAAGTTGGATGCCTAGGTATTTTATTCTCTTTGAAGCAGTTGTGAATGGGAGTTCACTCATGATTTGGCTCTCTGTTTGTCTCTTATTGGCGTATAAGAATGCTTGTGATTTTTGCACATTGATTTTGTATCCTGAGACTTTGCTGAAGTTGTTTATCAGCTTAAGGAGATTTCGGGCCGAGACGATGGGGCTTTCTGTATATACAGTCATGTCATCTGCAAACAGGGACACTTTGACATCCTTTTTTCCTAATTGACACCCTTTATTTCTTTCTCCTGCCTGATTGCCCTGGCCAGAACTTCCAACAATATGTTGAATAGGAGACACTGTGTTGAATAGGAGTGGTGAGAGAGGGCAGCCCTGTCTTGTGCTGGTGTTGAAAGGGAATGCTTCCAGTTTTTGCCCATTTGGTATGATACTGGCCGTGGGTTTGTGATAAATAGCTCGTATTATTTTGAGATACGTTCTATCAATACCTAGTTTACTGAGAATTTTTAGCATGAAGGACTGTTGAATTTTGTTGAAGGCCTTTTCTCCGTCTGTTGAGATAATCATGTGTTTTTTGTCTTTGGTTCTGTTTATGTGATGGATTACGTTTATTGATTTGAATACGTTGAAGCAGCCTTGCATCCCAGGGATGAAGCCAGCTTGATCTTGGTGATTAAGCCTTTTGATGTGCTGCTGGATTCTGTTTGCCAGTATTTTATGGAGGATTTTTGCATCGATGTTCATCAGGGCTATTGGTCTAAAATTCTCTTTTCTTGTTGTGTCTCTGCCAGGCGTTGGTATCAGGATGATACTGGCCTCATAAAATGAGTTAGGGAGGATTCCCTCTTTTTCTATTGATTGGAATAGTTTCAGAAGAAATGGTACCAGCTCCTCCTTGTACCTCTGGTAGAATTTGGCTGTGAATCCGTCTGGTCCTGGACCCTTTTTGGTTGGTAGCCTATTAATGATTGCCTCAATTTCAGAGCCCGTTACTGGTCTATTCAGTGATTCAGCTTCTTCCTGGTTTAGCCTTGGGAGGGTATATGTGTCCAGGAATTGACCCATTTCTTGTAGATCTTCTAGTTTATTTGCATAGAGGTGTTTATAGTATTCTCTGATGGTAGTTTGTATTTCTGTGGGATCGGTGGTGATATCCCCTTTATCATGTGTTATTGCGTCTATTTGGTTCTTCTCTCTTTTCTTCTTTATTAGTCTTGCTAGCCAGCGTTCTATCAATTTTGTTGATCTCTTCAGAAAACCAGCTCCTGGATTCATTGATTTTTTTGAAGGGTTTTTTGTGTCTCTATCTCCTTCAGTTCTGCTCTGATCTTAATTATTTCTTGCCTTCTGCTAGCTTTTGAATGTGTTTGCTGTTGCTTCTCTAGTTCTTTTCATTGTGATGGTAGGGTGTCGATTTCAGATCTTTCCTGCTTTCTGTGGTGGGCATTTAGTGCTATAAATTTCCCTCTACACACTGCTTTAAATGTGTCCCAGAGATTCTGGTACGTTGCGTCTTTGTTCTCATTGGTTTCAAAGAACATCTTTATTTCTGCCTTCATTTCGTTATTTACCCAGTAGTCATCCAGGAGCAGTTGTTCAGTTTCCATGTAGTTTTGCGGTGTTGAGTGAGTTTCTTAATCCTGAGTTCTAATTTGATTGCACTGTGGTCTGAGGGACAGTTTATTGTGATTTCTATTCTTTTACATTTGCTGAGGAGTGCTTGACTTCCAACGATGTGGTCAGTTTTGGAATAAGTGCGATGAATGCTGCCGAGAAGAATGTAAGTTCTGTTGATTTGGTTTGGAGAGTTCTGTAGACGTCTATGAGGTCTGCTTGGTGCAGAGATGAGTTCAAGTCCCGGATATCCTTGTTACCCTTGTGTCTCCATATACTGGTATATATTACATAATATACCATTTAACAGGGGTGATTGTAGATGAATTTTTTCTGTTTTAAACATGTCTGGAGGCTGGGCGTGGTGACTGCTGTCTGTAATCCGAGGACTTTGGAAGTCCGAGGTAAGTGGATCACTTGAGGTCAGGAGTTTGAGACCAGCCTGCTCAAAAAGGTGAAACCCCATCTCTTCTAAAAATACAAAAATTAGCCAGGTGTGGTGATACGCATGTGTCATCCCTGCTATTCAAGAGGCTGAGGTAGGAGAATTGCTTGAACCCAGAAGATGGAGGTTGCAGTGGGCCGAGATCACGCCACTGCTCTCCACCCTGGGCAACAGAGCGAGACTGTCTGGAAAAATAAAAAAAAACATGTCAGGAGGCTGGATGCCCTGGCTCACGCCTGTAGTCCCTGCACTTTGGGAGGCCAGGAGTTGAACCATTTTGGGCAACATAGCAAGACCCCATCTTTACAAAAAGTAAAAGTAAAAAATAAACATGTTGGTATCTTGGGCCATGGAGTGGCAGTGGGCATCTTTAGCCTGTGATCAGTCACGTGATCCCAGCAGCACTCACGTCCTGTTCCCAGTACCCTCCTGTCATTGGTCCAAGGATGAGCATGTGACTCCTCACAGCCAGTCAGAGCCTCCCTGGGAGGGTAAGGGGGCCCTCTGGTGGTGTTTTCCAGCACAGCCGGCAGATCCTCCTTTGGGACTTAGGCGAGGGCATAGGACTCCTCCCCGCTTGTGCTTGCGGGCGAGGATCAGCCTCTGAGATTCTGCGGAGAGACTCTCAAGGGGCACCAGCTGGAGCTGGTTCTGTGTCTGCAGGGAACCGTCTGGTGCTCTCTCCATTCATAGCCCCCTACCGCGAGTTTTCTTCTCTGTGTCTTTGTGACTTAGCCCAGTGTTCACAGTAGGGATGGGGGTGGAGGGCTCAAACGCTGTCATCCACGTTTGCTTTTCAAAAAGCAACAGGACACAAAATTCTATAAACACGAACTGACGGTACCTGGTACGTGACCCGCATGCAACTCAGAAGGGTGCCAGTAAGTTAGGGGATTGGCCTTTGGAAGGCGTCCTTCTTTTGAGAAAGTGTAATATTTCAGGCCGGGCGCGGTGCCTCACGCCTGTAATCCCACCACTTTGGGAGGCCGAGGCGGGCGGATCACGAGGTCAGGAGATGGAGACCATCCTGGCTAAGTCGGTGAAACCCCGTCTCTACTAAAAATACAAAAAAAAAAAAGAAAAAAAGAAAAAGAAAAAATTAGCCAGGCACAGTGGTGGGTGCCTGTAGTCCCAGCTTCCTGGGAGGCTGAGGCAGGAGAATCATTTGTACCCAGGAGGCAGAGGTTGCAGTGAGCCGAGACCACAGAAGTGCACTCCAGCCTGGGTGACGTAGTGAGACTCCCTCTCTGGAGAAGAAAGAAAAGAAGGACGGAGGGAGGGGGAGAGAGAGAGAGAAATAAATGCCTGCAAGTTACTATAAATCATTGGAAAAAATTCCGCGACTCCATATGATTGTAGTTTATTTGAAATATGAGGAATAAAAAGCAGGTTAAATAATACCACAAGGAAAAAAATCATACAAATTCAGAATGAGGGATTCTACAGGAAAACTGGCCTACTCTTTTAAAAAAGTTGGTGTTCAATGTTAAAGAAAAACAAACAAACAAACAAACAAAAAAACAAGTGAGGAGACTTTTTTTTTCTTTTCTCTCTCGACAGAGTCTCGCTCTGTTGCCCTGGCTGGAGTGCGGTGGTGCAATCTCGGCTCACTGCTACCTCCGCCTCCCGGGTTCAGGTGCTTCTTCTGCCTCAGCCTCCCAAGTAGCTGAGATTACAGGTGTGCACCACCATGACTAGCTAATTTTCGTATTTTTACTAGAGACGGGGTTTCACTATGTTGGCCAGGCTGGTCTCGAACTCCTGACCGCAAGTGATCCGCCCACATCGGCCTACCAAATTGATGGGATTACAGCAGTGAGCCACTGCGCCCAGCTAACTTTTAGATTTGAAGAGACAAAGAGAATAACTAAATGCAATGTGAACTTTTGACAGAAACAGCTGTAATCGATGTTTGGGGGACAATTAACAAAAATATTTTTAAATATGAACTGGATGTAACATGACACTAAGGGATTGTCGTTAATTCTCTTAGGTGTGAGCGTGCTGTGTATTTATCAACAATGTCGCATAAGAGAATATCCTTATTCTTAGAAGATTCATTGCATGCTGCAGTGTTTAGGGATAATAAGTTACGATGTCCACCATTTACAGTCAAAATACGTTGAGGAAAGGAAAACATATTTATGTATACACTCACACATACATATGGAAAGACAGTATGAGAGAGAAAAAGTAAACTATGGCGAAATGTTAACTCTTATTTCATGTAAGTGGTGATGGTTCGTTGTGCTATTCTTTCAATGTTTCTGCATGTTTGGCACATTTTATTGTAAAATGTTGGGGAAAAAACATAGTGCTGAGTAGTATGAAATACCTTAAATGTGAGGGAAAGTAATAAGGAGATAGATGAATATAAGGCACTCATTTGGCCTTCCCATTATTCACTACTAATTTCATTGTGAATCCTGCAACCTCTCTAATACATAGATTCCATTAGATTTTTGAAAAACAGATTTATCGTTATTTAACCAGATAATCAACCATATTGTGGAGAAATGTATCCCATACTCTCTTAGAGTTTATAAACTTAGTGGGGAAGATGTAATTACATGCCAAAACAGTCAAGGAAAAGATGAGCTATCTATATAAGGAATTTAGTCAACTGTTGTCTGATATCTGTCTGAGATTAAATGACAACATATAAATGAAATGTTTTGTATGATGCCTGGTACCAAAATAAAAGTTCTTCATAAACGTTAGCTATCGTTATTATTATTAGGGATAATATTCAGAGGTTACTTTTTAATCCTATGTATTGGTCAAAATATGTCAATGATTGACCCAAGTTTGCATCCACTGATCAGTTAATTGGTTTAAAGGAAAGGATCCTAATTTTAATTCCATGGTCAATTTCATTTATATATTTATTCAACGAATTTTTTCTCTTTATGTAGAAAAATATAATCATGAATGGGCTTTAGCACATCCTCCTAAATCCTAATGCACAGTTTATGAAGATGCGTATGTGTACTCTGTGGAAATAAAAGATCCATAGCTTTTCTCAACTTCCCAATGTGTATGCGTCTGAAAAAAAAAATTAGAGATTTTGTTTTAGAGTCTCTACATTTTCCTCACAGCCTGTGTCTTTCTGATTAGGGAAGGCTGATATAAAAAACCTGAAGACCATTCTAGACAACATGGGAATCAAGCTCACAGATAAAGAACTTGAAGATCTGACACAAAGCCTGCCAGTCGGTGGTGAGCATGCTAGATATCACTGGTTTTTGGGTTTTGTGTTCTGTGTGCTTTTAGCATTAGAAGGAAAGGCAAAAAGAACTTTTCATAATGCAAATGGCAAGATTAAATAAGACAGTCAGAGTAACAAAGTAGGGAAGGTAGTATTCTGAATACTAGCGGCATGGTCAATACAAGAGCCTTCCAAATTCTGAGGACAAGAAAGCTGACCCCTAGGAAAAAGCCACTTTTGAATTCCATCTTTCCATTATCAAATATAAGATTTGCTGTTTTATGGGTTATAACGTCAAATTCACATTTTCTAAATAAGTTTATTTTCAATATTTATAATTGTTTCTTCATCTTCGTAACATATTCTGAGTAAATATTTATCAAATGACTAAAGTGCTTAACAAAATGCCCAGTATACTTCCTAAGTGCTGCTACTAGGTGTTATAATCATAGGAGGGAGGAGAGTGTTCTTGTGATATAACATGTTATGAGCTTCAAATTATGCCTTTGTGTTATAGCTGATAATAAAGTGGCTCTGAAAGCATTGGAGGATGAAGTGAAAGCTTTTACTGGTAAGAATTTGTTACACATGATTTGCAATAAATGATGATTTACACTGAAATTTTTAATAGTATTTTTCTAATATTCTATTGGTGGCTTATAAATTCACATATTTTCAATATTTTGATAAAATATCTGCCTTTGCTAACAGATTAACATTATCTGCGTTTTATCAGTCAAAACAAAAGAACTATATCTTGATAATATCTTACATTCTTTAGTACTGTTTTCCAATAAAATGATTTCACCAGTATTTATAGACCCAAATAACTAGATGGACACAGTGAAAACAGGGTGAAGCATTAAAAGGATCAAAGTAATGAGTTCATTGCAAGCATCTAACCACCTAGTTTTACAAAAATGAAATATGTCATACTTGTTTTTTGACTTTTGCTTTCAATTACACTTTAAGTTGTGGGGTACATGTGCACAACGTGCAGGTTTGTTACATATGTATACATGTGCCGTGTTGGTTTGCTGCACCCATTAACTCGTCATTTCCATTAGGTATTTCTCCTAATGCTATCCCTCCCCCATTCCCCCACATCACGACTGGCCCCGGGGTGTGATGGGCCCCGGGGTGTGATGTTCCCCGCCCTGTGTCCAAGTGTTCTCATTGTTCAGTTCCCACCGATGAGTGAGAACACGCGGTGTTTGGTTTTCTGTCCTTGCCATAGTTTGCTCAGAATGATGGATTCCAGCTTCATCCGTGTTGCTGCAAAGGACACGAACTCATCCTTTTTTTATGGCTGCATAGTATTCCATGGTGTACATGTGCCACATTTTCTTAATCCAGTCTACCACTGATGGACGTTGGGGTTGGTTCCAAGTCTTTGCTATTGTGAATAGTGCCGCAATAAACATACGTGTGTGTGTGTCTTTATAGTAGCATGATATATAATCCTTTGGGTGTATACCCAGTGATGGGATTGCTGGGTCCAATGTTATTTCTCGTTCTGGATCCTTGAGGAATCGCCACACTGTCTTCCACAATGGTGGAACTAGTTTACACTCCCGCCAACAGCGTAAAAGCCTTCCTATTTCTCCACATCCTTGCCAGCAGCTGCCGTTTCCTGACTTTTTAATGATCGCCATTCTAACTGGTGTGAGATGCTATCTCCTTGTGCTTTTGCTTTGCATTTCTCTGATGACCAGTGGTGATGAGCACTTTTTCACGTGTCTGTTGGCTGCATTAATGTCTTCTTTTGAAAAGTGTCTGTTCATATCCTTTGCCCACTTTTTGATGGGGTTGTTTGATTTTTTCTTGTAAATTTGTTTAAGTTCTTTGTAGATTCTGGATATTAGCCCTCTGTCAGATGGGTAGATTGCAAAAATTGTCTCCCATTCTGTAGGTTGCCTGTTCACTCTGATGGTAGTTTCCTTTGCTGTGCAGAAACTCTTTAGTGTAATTAGACCCCGTTTGTCTATTTTGGCTTTTGTTGCCATTGCTTTTGGTGTTTTAGTCATGAAGTCCTTGCCAATGCCTATGTCCTGAATGATATTGGCTAGGTTTTCTTGTAGGGTTTTTATGCTTTTAGGTCTAACATTTAAGTCTGTAATCCACCTTGAATTAATTTTTGTATAAGGCATAAGGAAGGGATCCCGTTTCAGCTTTGTACATATGGCTAGCCAGTTTTCCCGGCACCATTTATTAAATAGGGAATCCTTTCCCCGTTTCTTGTTTTTGTCAGGTCTGTCAAAGATGAGATGGTTGTAGATGTGTGGTGTTTTTTCTGAGGCCTCTGTTCTGTTCCATTGGTCTATATCTCTGTTTTGGTACCAGTACCATGCTGTTTTGGTTACTGTAGCCTTGTAGTGTAGTTTGAAGTCAGGTAGCATGATGCCTCCCGCTTTGTTCTTTTTGCTTAGGATTGTCTTCGCAATGCACGCTCTTTTTTGGTTCCATGTGAACTTTAAGGTAGCTTTTCCCAATTCCGTGAAGAAAGTCATTGGTAGCTTGCTGGGATGGCACTGAATCTATAAATCACCTTGGGCAGTATGGCCATTTTCACGATATTGATTCTTCCTATCCGTGAGCATGGAATGTTCTTCCATTTGGTTGTGTCCTCTTTTACTTTGTTGAGCAGTGCTTTGTAGTTCTCCTTGAAGAGGTCCTTCACATCCCTGGTAAGTTGGATGCCTAGGTATTTTATTCTCTTTGAAGCAGTTGTGAATGGGAGTTCACTCATGATTTGGCTCTCTGTTTGTCTCTTATTGGCGTATAAGAATGCTTGTGATTTTTGCACATTGATTTTGTATCCTGAGACTTTGCTGAAGTTGTTTATCAGCTTAAGGAGATTTCGGGCCGAGACGATGGGGCTTTCTGTATATACAGTCATGTCATCTGCAAACAGGGACACTTTGACATCCTTTTTTCCTAATTGACACCCTTTATTTCTTTCTCCTGCCTGATTGCCCTGGCCAGAACTTCCAACAATATGTTGAATAGGAGACACTGTGTTGAATAGGAGTGGTGAGAGAGGGCAGCCCTGTCTTGTGCTGGTGTTGAAAGGGAATGCTTCCAGTTTTTGCCCATTCGGTATGATACTGGCCGTGGGTTTGTGATAAATAGCTCGTATTATTTTGAGATACATTCTATCAATACCTAGTTTACTGAGAATTTTTAGCATGAAGGACTGTTGAATTTTGTTGAAGGCCTTTTCTCCGTCTGTTGAGATAATCATGTGTTTTTTGTCTTTGGTTCTGTTTATGTGATGGATTACGTTTATTGATTTGAATACGTTGAAGCAGCCTTGCATCCCAGGGATGAAGCCAGCTTGATCTTGGTGATTAAGCCTTTTGATGTGCTGCTGGATTCTGTTTGCCAGTATTTTATGGAGGATTTTTGCATCGATGTTCATCAGGGCTATTGGTCTAAAATTCTCTTTTCTTGTTGTGTCTCTGCCAGGCGTTGGTATCAGGATGATACTGGCCTCATAAAATGAGTTAGGGAGGATTCCCTCTTTTTCTATTGATTGGAATAGTTTCAGAAGAAATGGTACCAGCTCCTCCTTGTACCTCTGGTAGAATTTGGCTGTGAATCCGTCTGGTCCTGGACCCTTTTTGGTTGGTAGCCTATTAATGATTGCCTCAATTTCAGAGCCCGTTACTGGTCTATTCAGTGATTCAGCTTCTTCCTGGTTTAGCCTTGGGAGGGTATATGTGTCCAGGAATTGACCCATTTCTTGTAGATCTTCTAGTTTATTTGCATAGAGGTGTTTATAGTATTCTCTGATGGTAGTTTGTATTTCTGTGGGATCGGTGGTGATATCCCCTTTATCATGTGTTATTGCGTCTATTTGGTTCTTCTCTCTTTTCTTCTTTATTAGTCTTGCTAGCTAGCGTTCTATCAATTTTGTTGATCTCTTCAGAAAACCAGCTCCTGGATTCATTGATTTTTTTGAAGGGTTTTTTGTGTCTCTATCTCCTTCAGTTCTGCTCTGATCTTAATTATTTCTTGCCTTCTGCTAGCTTTTGAATGTGTTTGCTGTTGCTTCTCTAGTTCTTTTCATTGTGATGGTAGGGTGTCGATTTCAGATCTTTCCTGCTTTCTGTGGTGGGCATTTAGTGCTATAAATTTCCCTCTACACACTGCTTTAAATGTGTCCCAGAGATTCTGGTACGTTGCGTCTTTGTTCTCATTGGTTTCAAAGAACATCTTTATTTCTGCCTTCATTTCGTTATTTACCCAGTAGTCATCCAGGAGCAGTTGTTCAGTTTCCATGTAGTTTTGCGGTGTTGAGTGAGTTTCTTAATCCTGAGTTCTAATTTGATTGCACTGTGGTCTGAGGGACAGTTTATTGTGATTTCTATTCTTTTACATTTGCTGAGGAGTGCTTGACTTCCAACGATGTGGTCAGTTTTGGAATAAGTGCGATGAATGCTGCCGAGAAGAATGTAAGTTCTGTTGATTTGGTTTGGAGAGTTCTGTAGACGTCTATGAGGTCTGCTTGGTGCAGAGATGAGTTCAAGTCCCGGATATCCTTGTTACCCTTGTGTCTCCATATACTGGTATATATTACATAATATACCATTTAACAGGGGTGATTGTAGATGAATTTTTTCTGTTTTAAACATGTCTGGAGGCTGGGCGTGGTGACTGCTGTCTGTAATCCGAGGACTTTGGAAGTCCGAGGTAAGTGGATCACTTGAGGTCAGGAGTTTGAGACCAGCCTGCTCAAAAAGGTGAAACCCCATCTCTTCTAAAAATACAAAAATTAGCCAGGTGTGGTGATACGCATGTGTCATCCCTGCTATTCAAGAGGCTGAGGTAGGAGAATTGCTTGAACCCAGAAGATGGAGGTTGCAGTGGGCCGAGATCACGCCACTGCTCTCCACCCTGGGCAACAGAGCGAGACTGTCTGGAAAAATAAAAAAAAACATGTCAGGAGGCTGGATGCCCTGGCTCACGCCTGTAGTCCCTGCACTTTGGGAGGCCAGGAGTTGAACCATTTTGGGCAACATAGCAAGACCCCATCTTTACAAAAAGTAAAAGTAAAAAATAAACATGTTGGTATCTTGGGCCATGGAGTGGCAGTGGGCATCTTTAGCCTGTGATCAGTCACGTGATCCCAGCAGCACTCACGTCCTGTTCCCAGTACCCTCCTGTCATTGGTCCAAGGATGAGCATGTGACTCCTCACAGCCAGTCAGAGCCTCCCTGGGAGGGTAAGGGGGCCCTCTGGTGGTGTTTTCCAGCACAGCCGGCAGATCCTCCTTTGGGACTTAGGCGAGGGCATAGGACTCCTCCCCGCTTGTGCTTGCGGGCGAGGATCAGCCTCTGAGATTCTGCGGAGAGACTCTCAAGGGGCACCAGCTGGAGCTGGTTCTGTGTCTGCAGGGAACCGTCTGGTGCTCTCTCCATTCATAGCCCCCTACCGCGAGTTTTCTTCTCTGTGTCTTTGTGACTTAGCCCAGTGTTCACAGTAGGGATGGGGGTGGAGGGCTCAAACGCTGTCATCCACGTTTGCTTTTCAAAAAGCAACAGGACACAAAATTCTATAAACACGAACTGACGGTACCTGGTACGTGACCCGCATGCAACTCAGAAGGGTGCCAGTAAGTTAGGGGATTGGCCTTTGGAAGGCGTCCTTCTTTTGAGAAAGTGTAATATTTCAGGCCGGGCGCGGTGCCTCACGCCTGTAATCCCACCACTTTGGGAGGCCGAGGCGGGCGGATCACGAGGTCAGGAGATGGAGACCATCCTGGCTAAGTCGGTGAAACCCCGTCTCTACTAAAAATACAAAAAAAAAAAAAGAAAAAAAGAAAAAGAAAAAATTAGCCAGGCACAGTGGTGGGTGCCTGTAGTCCCAGCTTCCTGGGAGGCTGAGGCAGGAGAATCATTTGTACCCAGGAGGCAGAGGTTGCAGTGAGCCGAGATCACAGAAGTGCACTCCAGCCTGGGTGACGTAGTGAGACTCCCTCTCTGGAGAAGAAAGAAAAGAAGGACGGAGGGAGGGGGAGAGAGAGAGAGAAATAAATGCCTGCAAGTTACTATAAATCATTGGAAAAAATTCCGCGACTCCATATGATTGTAGTTTATTTGAAATATGAGGAGTAAAAAGCAGGTTAAATAATACCACAAGGAAAAAAATCATACAAATTCAGAATGAGGGATTCTACAGGAAAACTGGCCTACTCTTTTAAAAAAGTTGGTGTTCAATGTTAAAGAAAAACAAACAAACAAACAAACAAAAAAACAAGTGAGGAGACTTTTTTTTCTTTTCTCTCTCGACAGAGTCTCGCTCTGTTGCCCTGGCTGGAGTGCGGTGGTGCAATCTCGGCTCACTGCTACCTCCGCCTCCCGGGTTCAGGTGCTTCTTCTGCCTCAGCCTCCCAGGTAGCTGAGATTACAGGTGTGCACCACCATGACTAGCTAATTTTCGTATTTTTACTAGAGACGGGGTTTCACTATGTTGGCCAGGCTGGTCTCGAACTCCTGACCGCAAGTGATCCGCCCACATCGGCCTACCAAATTGATGGGATTACAGCAGTGAGCCACTGCGCCCAGCTAACTTTTAGATTTGAAGAGACAAAGAGAATAACTAAATGCAATGTGAACTTTTGACAGAAACAGCTGTAATCGATGTTTGGGGGACAATTAACAAAAATATTTTTAAATATGAACTGGATGTAACATGACACTAAGGGATTGTCGTTAATTCTCTTAGGTGTGAGCGTGCTGTGTATTTATCAACAATGTCGCATAAGAGAATATCCTTATTCTTAGAAGATTCATTGCATGCTGCAGTGTTTAGGGATAATAAGTTACGATGTCCACCATTTACAGTCAAAATACGTTGAGGAAAGGAAAACATATTTATGTATACACTCACACATACATATGGAAAGACAGTATGAGAGAGAAAAAGTAAACTATGGCGAAATGTTAACTCTTATTTCATGTAAGTGGTGATGGTTCGTTGTGCTATTCTTTCAATGTTTCTGCATGTTTGGCACATTTTATTGTAAAATGTTGGGGAAAAAACATAGTGCTGAGTAGTATGAAATACCTTAAATGTGAGGGAAAGTAATAAGGAGATAGATGAATATAAGGCACTCATTTGGCCTTCCCATTATTCACTACTAATTTCATTGTGAATCCTGCAACCTCTCTAATACATAGATTCCATTAGATTTTTGAAAAACAGATTTATCGTTATTTAACCAGATAATCAACCATATTGTGGAGAAATGTATCCCATACTCTCTTAGAGTTTATAAACTTAGTGGGGAAGATGTAATTACATGCCAAAACAGTCAAGGAAAAGATGAGCTATCTATATAAGGAATTTAGTCAACTGTTGTCTGATATCTGTCTGAGATTAAATGACAACATATAAATGAAATGTTTTGTATGATGCCTGGTACCAAAATAAAAGTTCTTCATAAACGTTAGCTATCGTTATTATTATTAGGGATAATATTCAGAGGTTACTTTTTAATCCTATGTATTGGTCAAAATATGTCAATGATTGACCCAAGTTTGCATCCACTGATCAGTTAATTGGTTTAAAGGAAAGGATCCTAATTTTAATTCCATGGTCAATTTCATTTATATATTTATTCAACGAATTTTTTCTCTTTATGTAGAAAAATATAGTCATGAATGGGCTTTAGCACATCCTCCTAAATCCTAATGCACAGTTTATGAAGATGCGTATGCGTACTCTGTGGAAATAAAAGATCCATAGCTTTTCTTAACTTCCCAATGTGTATGCGTCTGAAAAAAAAAATTAGAGATTTTGTTTTAGAGTCTCTACATTTTCCTCACAGCCTGTGTCTTTCTGATTAGGGAAGGCTGATATAAAAAACCTGAAGACCGTTCTAGACAACATGGGAATCAAGCTCACAGATAAAGAACTTGAAGATCTGACACAAAGCCTGCCAGTCGGTGGTGAGCATGCTAGATATCACTGGTTTTTGGGTTTTGTGTTCTGTGTGCTTTTAGCATTAGAAGGAAAGGCAAAAAGAACTTTTCATAATGCAAATGGCAAGATTAAATAAGACAGTCAGAGTAACAAAGTAGGGAAGGTAGTATTCTGAATACTAGCGGCATGGTCAATACAAGAGCCTTCCAAATTCTGAGGACAAGAAAGCTGACCCGTAGGAAAAAGCCACTTTTGAATTCCATCTTTCCATTATCAAATATAAGATTTGCTGTTTTATGGGTTATAAAGTCAAATTTACATTTTCTAAATAAGTTTATTTTCAATATTTATAATTGTTTCTTCATCTTCGTAACATATTCTGAGTAAATATTTATCAAATGACTAAAGTGCTTAATAAAATGCCCAGTATACTTCCTAAGTGCTGCTACTAGGTGTTATAATCATAGGAGGGAGGAGAGTGTTCTTTTGATATAACATGTTATGAGCTTCAAATTATGCCTTTGTGTTATAGCTGATAATAAAGTGGCTCTGAAAGCATTGGAGGATGAAGTGAAAGCTTTTACTGGTAAGAATTTGTTACACATGATTTGCAATAAATGATGATTTACACTGAAATTTTTAATAGTATTTTTCTAATATTCTATTGGTGGCTTATAAATTCACATATTTTCAATATTTTGATAAAATATCTGCCTTTGCTAACAGATTAACATTATCTGTGTTTTATCAGTCAAAACAAAAGAACTATATCTTGATCACATCTTACATTCATTAGTACTGTTTTCCAATAAAATGATTTCACCAGTATTTATAGACCCAAATAACTAGATGGACACAGTGAAAACAGGGTGAAGCATTAAAAGGATCAAAGCAATGTGTTCATTGCAAGCATCTAACCACATAGTTTTACAAAAATAAAATATGTCATACTTGTTTTTTGACTTTTGCTTTCAATTACACTTTAAGTTGTGGGGTACATGTGCACAACGTACAGGTTTGTTACATATGTATACATGTGCCGTGTTGGTTTGCTGCACCCATTAACTCGTCATTTCCATTAGGTATTTCTCCTAATGCTGTCCCTCCCCCATTCCCCCACATCACGACTGGCCCCGGGGTGTGATGTTCCCCACCCTGTGTCCAAGTGTTCTCATTGTTCAGTTCCCACCGATGAGTGAGAACACGCAGTGTTTGGTTTTCTGTCCTTGCCATAGTTTGCTCAGAATGATGGATTCCAGCTTCATCCGTGTTGCTACAAAGGACACCAACTCATCCTTTTTTTATGGCTGCATAGTATTCCATGGTGTACATGTGCCACATTTTCTTAATCCAGTCTACCACTGATGGACGTTGGGGTTGGTTCCAAGTCTTTGCTATTGTGAATAGTGCCGCAATAAACATACGTGTGTGTGTGTCTTTATAGTAGCATGATATATAATCCTTTGGGTGTATACCCAGTGATGGGATTGCTGGGTCCAATGTTATTTCTCGTTCTGGATCCTTGAGGAATCGCCACACTGTCTTCCACAATGGTGGAACTAGTTTACACTCCCGCCAACAGCGTAAAAGCCTTCCTATTTCTCCACATCCTTGCCAGCAGCTGCCGTTTCCTGACTTTTTAATGATCGCCATTCTAACTGGTGTGAGATGCTATCTCCTTGTGCTTTTGCTTTGCATTTCTCTGATGACCAGTGGTGATGAGCACTTTTTCACGTGTCTGTTGGCTGCATTAATGTCTTCTTTTGAAAAGTGTTTGTTCATATCCTTTGCCCCCTTTTTGATGGGGTTGTTTGATTTTTTCTTGTAAATTTGTTTAAGTTCTTTGTAGATTCTGGAATATTAGCCCTCTGTCAGATGGGTAGATTGCAAAAATTGTCTCCCATTCTGTAGGTTGCCTGTTCACTCTGGTGGTAGTTTCCTTTGCTGTGCAGAAACTCTTTAGTGTAATTAGACCCCATGTGTCTATTTTGGCTTTTGTTGCCATTGCTTTTGGTGTTTTAGTCATGAAGTCCTTGCCCATGCCTATGTCCTGAATGATATTGGCTAGGTTTTCTTGTAGGGTTTTTATGCTTTTAGGTCTAACATTTAAGTCTGTAATCCACCTTGAATTAATTTTTGTATAAGGCATAAGGAAGGGATCCCGTTTCAGCTTTGTACATATGGCTAGCCAGTTTTCCCGGCACCATTTATTAAATAGGGAATCCTTTCCCCGTTTCTTGTTTTTGTCAGGTCTGTCAAAGATGAGATGGTTGTAGATGTGTGGTGTTTTTTCTGAGGCCTCTGTTCTGTTCCATTGGTCTATATCTCTGTTTTGGTACCAGTACCATGCTGTTTTGGTTACTGTAGCCTTGTAGTGTAGTTTGAAGTCAGGTAGCATGATGCCTCCCGCTTTGTTCTTTTTGCTTAGGATTGTCTTCGCAATGCACGCTCTTTTTTGGTTCCATGTGAACTTTAAGGTAGCTTTTCCCAATTCCGTGAAGAAAGTCATTGGTAGCTTGCTGGGATGGCACTGAATCTATAAATCACCTTGGGCAGTATGGCCATTTTCACGATATTGATTCTTCCTATCCGTGAGCATGGAATGTTCTTCCATTTGGTTGTGTCCTCTTTTACTTTGTTGAGCAGTGCTTTGTAGTTCTCCTTGAAGAGGTCCTTCACATCCCTGGTAAGTTGGATGCCTAGGTATTTTATTCTCTTTGAAGCAGTTGTGAATGGGAGTTCACTCATGATTTGGCTCTCTGTTTGTCTCTTATTGGCGTATAAGAATGCTTGTGATTTTTGCACATTGATTTTGTATCCTGAGACTTTGCTGAAGTTGTTTATCAGCTTAAGGAGATTTCGGGCTGAGACGATGGGGCTTTCTGTATATACAGTCATGTCATCTGCAAACAGGGACACTTTGACATCCTTTTTTCCTAATTGACACCCTTTATTTCTTTCTCCTGCCTGATTGCCCTGGCCAGAACTTCCAACAATATGTTGAATAGGAGACACTGTGTTGAATAGGAGTGGTGAGAGAGGGCAGCCCTGTCTTGTGCTGGTGTTGAAAGGGAATGCTTCCAGTTTTTGCCCATTCGGTATGATACTGGCCGTGGGTTTGTGATAAATAACTCATATTATTTTGAGATACGTTCTATCAATACCTAGTTTACTGAGAATTTTTAGCATGAAGGACTGTTGAATTTTGTTGAAGGCCTTTTCTCCATCTGTTGAGATAATCATGTGTTTTTTGTCTTTGGTTCTGTTTATGTGATGGATTACGTTCATTGATTTGCGTACGTTGAAGCAGCCTTGCATCCCAGGGATGAAGCCAACTTGATCTTGGTGGTTAAGCCTTTTGATGTGCTGCTGGATTCGGTTTGCCAGTATTTTATGGAGGATTTTTGCATCGATGTTCATCAGGGCTATTGGTCTAAAATTCTCTTTTCTTGTTGTGTCTCTGCCAGGCGTTGGTATCAGGATGATACTGGCCTCATAAAATGAGTTAGGGAGGATTCTCTCTTTTTCTATTGATTGGAATAGTTTCAGAAGGAATGGTACCAGCTCCTCCTTGTATCTCTGGTAGAATTTGGCTGTGAATCCGTCTGGTCCTGGACCCTTTTTGGTTGGTAGCCTATTAATGGTTGCCTCAATTTCAGAGCCTGTTATTGGTCTATTCAGTGATTCAGCTTCTTCCTGGTTTAGCCTTGGGAGGGTGTATGTGTCCAGGAATTGACCCATTTCTTGTAGATCTTCTAGTTTATTTGCATAGAGGTGTTTATAGTATTCTCTGATGGTAGTTTGTATTTCTGTGGGATCGGTGGTGATATCCCCTTTATCATGTGTTATTGCGTCTATTTGGTTCTTCTCTCTTTTCTTCTTTATTAGTCTTGGTAGCTAGCATTCTATCAATTTTGTTGATCTCTTCAGAAAACCAGCTCCTGGATTCATAGATTTTTTTGTAGGGTTTTTGTGTCTCTATCTCCTTCAGTTCTGCTCTGATCTTAGTTATTTCTTGCCTTCTGCTAGCTTTTGAATGTGTTTGCTGTTGCTTCTCTACTTCTTTTCATTGTGATGGTAGGGTGTCGATTTCAGATCTTTCCTGCTTTCTGTGGTGGGCATTTAGTGCTATAAATTTCCCTCTACACACTGCTTTAAATGTGTCCCAGAGATTCTGGTACGTTGTGTCTTTGTTCTCATTGGTTTCAAAGAACATCTTTATTTCTGCCTTCATTTTATTATGTACCCAGTTGTCATTCAGGAGCAGGTTGTTCAATTTCCATGTATTTGAGTGGTTTTGGTTGAGTTTCTTCGTCTTGAGTTCTAGTTTGATTGCCCTGTTGTCTGAGAGACAGTTTGTTATAATTTCTGTTCTTGTACATTTTCTGAGGAGTGCTTTACTTCCAACTATGTCATCAATTTTGGAATAAGTGAGATGTGGTGCTGTAAAGAACGTATATTCTGTTAATTTGGGTTGGAGAGTTCTGTAGATGTGTATTAGGTCTGCTTGGTGCAGAGTTGAATTCAATTCCTGGATATCCTTGTTAACTTTCTGTCTCGTTGATCTGTCTAATGTTGACAGTGGTGTGTTAAAGTCTCCCATTATTATTTTATGGGAGTCGAAGTCTCTTCGTACGTCTCTGAGGACTTGCTTTATGAATCTGGGTTTTCCTGTAATGGGTGCATGTATATTTAGAATAGTTAGCTCTTCCTGATGAATTGATCCCTTTAACATTATGTAATGGCCTTCTTTGTCTCTTTTGATCTTTGATGGTTTAAAGTCTGTTTTATCAGAGACTAGGATTGCAACCGCTGCTTTTTTTTTTTATTTTCCATTTGCTTGGTAGATCTTCCTCCATCCCTTTATTTTGAGCCTATGTGTGTCTCTGCATGTGAGATGGGTCTCCTGAATACAGCAAACTGATGGGTCTTGACTCTTTATCCAATTTTTCAGTCTGTGTCTTTTAATTGGACCATTTAGTACATTTACATTTAAGGTTAATTGATACCAACAGCTGCGGTTCTGTTGGAGTTTTTTGAGGTCCACTCCAGACCCTGTTTGCCTGGGTATCACCAGCGGAAGCTGCAGAAGATAGCATATTACTGAACAGCGAGTGTTACTGTCTGAATCTTGCTCTGGAAGCTTCGTCTCAGAGGTGTACTCAGCCATGTGAGGTGTGAGTTGTTGGTGTGCACCTAGTGGAGGATGTCTTCCAGTTAGGCTACTCAGGGGTCAGGGACCCACTTCTACAGGCAGTCTGTCCGTTCTCAGATCTCAACCTCTGTGCTGGGAGAACCACTGCTCTCTTCAAAGCTGTTCAGACAGGAACATTTATATCTGCAGAGGTTTCTGCTGCTTTTTGTTTAGCTATGCCCTGTCCCCAGAGGTGGAGTCTACAGAGGCAGGCAGGCCTCCTTGAGCTCTGGTGGGCTCCCCCCAATTGGAGTTTACTGGCGAGTTTGTTTATCTACTCTAGCCTCAGCAATGGTGGGCGCCCCTCCCCCAGCCTCACTGCTACCTTGCAGTTAGATCTCAGACTGCTGTGCTAGCAATGAGGGAGGCTCCGTGGGCGTGCGACCATCTGTTCCAGGTGTGGGATATAATCTTCTGGTGTGCCGTTTGCTAAGACCCTTGGTAAAGTACAGTATTAGGGTGGGAGTTACCCAATTTTCCAGGTGTTGTGTGTCTCAGTTTCCCTTGGCTAGGTAAAGGAATTCCCTTCCCCCTTGCGCCATCCAGGTGAGGCGATGCCTCACCCTGCATCAGCTCTCACTGGTTCGGCTGCACCCGAGGACCAGCACCTACTGTCTTACATGCCCCAGTGAGATGAACCCAGTACCTCACTTGAAAATGCAGAAATCACCTGTGTTCTGTGTTGCTCAGGCTTGGAGCTGGAAGCTGGAGCTGTTCCTATTCAGCCATCTTGGGTGCTGCCTCGTTCATGCCTTTTTACTGTTGTGTAGTTTTCCATTTCATGAAGAAACCAGTTTTAAGACAAATCTGCCCTATTGTTGATGAACTTAGGCAGAGTTCAGTTTTTGCTATGCTGTTATGAAGAAGAGTGTCATATTTATCTCTTGATATGCATGTACAAGAGCTTCTTTGAATATATTTCCAGGAGAACTACTAGGTCTTAGAGTATTTTCATGTTTTACTTTACAAAGTAATGCCAAACATTTACAAAGTAGGTATAATGGTTTATACCCTTACCAATAATGGGAAAGAATTTCTGTGGTTGCATATATTAACCAACACTTGGTATTGTTAGATTTTTGTTTTACTTTTTTCAAATCTGGTGGGAAAGTAAAAATACATAATTTTAGTTTTTAGTTAAAATTCTTTGATTACTAATAAGATCGAGCACCTTTCAGATGTTTTCAGCTATTTCAATTTACTATCTAATAAATGCCCAGTTACTTCTCCTCATTTTTTTGGTGAGAGGGATTTCATTTTTAAAATGTTAATTTATAGAGGTTCTTTATATATATTCTGGATACTGGTCTTTAGCACTGTGCTTTGCCAATATTGTCTCTCAGTCTGTGGCTTGTTTTTTAACTTTTTATGGTATCTTTTGGTATACATTATTTCTTAATATGCATATACTCAAATGTATCAATATTTACCTTATGAGTAGTAAACTTTGTCATGTTTGAGAAATCCTGCCCCTGTCCTGAGACCGTGAAGAGATTCTTCTGTTATCTTCTAAAAGTGTTATAGTTTTGCATTTCATTTTTATGTATTTGATCTATCCAGATGTAATTTTTCTTATGTTGATAAACAGGGGCCCAATTTTATTATTTCTATATCATTTATTGAGAAAACTCTCCTTACTGACCAATAATATCAGTTTTGTCTTTATCAGGTGTCTAATTATACATAGTTCCTTCCATTGGCCTATATTTCTATCCTTGTATCAGTACCACATATTTAATATAGTTTTAAAATAAACCTTATATATGGTAGGTGAGGCCCCCAATTCCCCCATTTTGTTGTTCTTCAAGTATGTATTGACTGTTCTTTAAGCTTTCCTTTTCTATATAAATTTTGTGAACAGATTGTCAAAATCCTTTGGGAGTTTTGAATATATAGTTCAATTTGGGAGAACTTGTATATTTTCTATGTTAATTAAAACTGTTTTATTTTAATCGTTTTTGGGGTACAAGTGATTTTTGGTTATATGGATGAATTATATAGTGGTGAAGTCTGAGATTTTAGTGTAACTGTCACCTGAGTAGTGTACATTGTACCCAATATGTAATTTTCTATTCCTCACCTCTCTCACACCTCCCCTTTCTGAGTCTCTAAAGTCCATTATACCACTGTGTATGTCTTTGCATACCCATAGCTTAGCTGCCACTTATAAGTGCAAACATACTGTAGTTGGTTTTCCATTCCTGAGTTACTTCACTTAGAATAATGGCCTCCAACTCCGTCGTAGGTGTTGTAAAAGACATTATTTTATTCCTTTTTATGGCTGAGTAGTATTCCATGGTGTATATGTAGTACATTTTCTTTATTCACTCATTGGTTGATAGGCACTTAGGTTGGTTCCATATCTTTGCCATTATGAATTGTGCTGCAGTAAGTATACATGTGCAGGTGTCTTTTTGATATAATTACTTTTTTCCTTTGGGTACTCAGTAGTGAGATTGCTGGATCAAATGGTAGATCTACTTTTAGTTCTTTTTTTTTTTTTTTTTTTTGAGATGGAGTCTTGCTCTGTCGCCCAGGCTGGAGTGCAGTGGCCGGATCTCAGCTCACTGCAAGCTCCGCCTCTGGGGTTTACGCCATTCTCCTGCCTCAGCCTCCCGAGTAGCTGGGACTACAGGCATCCGCCACTTCGCCCGGCTAGGTTTTTTTTTTTGTATTTTTTAGTAGAGATGGGGTTTCACCGTGTTAGCCAGGCTGGTCTCGATCTCCTGACCTCGTGATCCGCCCGTCTCGGCCTCCCAAAGTGCTGGGATTACAGGCTTGAGCCACCGCACCTGGCCTACTTTTAGTTCTTTTAAGAAATCTTTATATTGTTTTCCATAAAGGTCGTACTAATTTATATTCCCACCCGCAATGTGTAAACCTTCCCTTTTCACCATAACCATGTCAACATCTATTGTTTTTGGACTTTTTAATAATGACTATTCTGACAGAGGTAACATGGTATCTCATCATGGTTTTAATTTGCATTTCCTTGGTTATTAGTAATGCTGAGCATTTTTTCATATGTATGTTGGTTATTCATGTATCCTCTTTTAAGAAATATCTGCTCATGTCACTTGCCCACTTTCTAATGGTATTGTGTGGTTTTTTTTTCCTGCTGACTTGTTTGAGTTCCTTGTAGATTCTGGATATTAGTCCTTTGTCAGATATATAGTTTGCAAATAATTCCTTCTATATTATTGGTTGTCTGTTTACCATAATAATTATGTCTTTTGCTGTGCAGAAGGTTTTTAGTTTAATTAGGTGCAACTCATTTATTCTTGTTTTTGTTGCATTTGTTGTTGGGGTCATAGTCATAAATTCTTTGCCAAGGCCAATGTCCAGAAGGGCTTTTCCTAGGTTTTCTTCTAGAATTGTAATGGTTTCAGATCTTAGATTTAAGTCTTTGATCCATCTTAAGTTGATTTTTGTACAAGGTGAGATATTTTTGTATAAGGTGATTTTTGTGTAAGGTGAGAAATAAGGAGAGAGATGTGGCTATCCAGTTTTCCTAGTACCATTTATTAAATAGGCTGCCCTTTCCCTAATTTATGTTTTTGTATGCTTTGTCAAAGATCAGATGGTTGCAAGTATTTGGCTTTATTTCTGGGTTCTTTATTCTGTTCCATTAGTCTATATATCTACTTTTTTTTTAATAGTACCATTCTCTTTTAGTAACTATAACCTTGGAGTATAATTTCAAGTCAGGTAATGTGATGCCTCAGATTTATTCTTTTTGTTTAGGATTGCTTTGGCTATTCAGGCTCTTTTTAGGTTCCATACGAATTTTAGACTTTATTTTTCTAGTTAGGTGAAAAATAATGTTGGTATTTTGATAGCAATTGCATGAAATCTGTAGATTGTTTTGGGCAGTATGGTCATTTTACAATATTGATTCTCCCAATCCATAAGCATGGGATATTTTTCCATTTGTTTGTGTTGTCTGTGATTTCTTTCAGCAGGGTTTTGGAGTTCTCCTTATAGACAACTTTCATTTTGTTGTGTAGGTATATTTCTAGGTATTTTATTTTATTTTGCAGCTATTAGAAATGGGATCATGTTCTTGATTTGATTCTCAGTTGATTGCTGTCAGTGTACAGCAATGCTACTGATTTATGTACACTGATTATGTCACCTATAACTTTACTAAATTTATTTATCAAAGTCGGAGTCTTTTTGAGGAGTCTTTATGGTTTTTGAGGCATATCATCATATTATTGGTGGACAGTGATAGTTTGACTTCCTTTTTTCTAATATGGATGCCGTTTATTCCTTTCTCTTGCCTGATTGCTCTGGCTAGGACTTCCAATACTATGCTGAACACAAGTGGTGAAAGTAGGCATCCTTATCTTGCTCCAGTTCTCAGGAGGAATGCTTTCAACTTTTCCCTATTCAATTTGATGTTGGCTGTGGGTTTGTCATACATGGCTTTTATTATTTTGAGGAATGTCCCTTCAATGCCTAGTTTTTTTGGATTGAATGTATGCCTAGTTTATGATAGCATTTCTATCAGGAAAGGAAGCTAGTTTTTGTTTTTTGTTTTTTTTTGGCAAAGTCTCGCTCTGTCAGCCAGGCTGGAGTGTGGCGGCACAATGTTGGCTCACTGAAACCTCCGCCTCCGGGGTTCAAGCAATTCTCCTGCCTCAGCTTCTTGAGTAGCTGGGACTACAGGCGTGTGCCACCATGCCTGGCTAATTTTTTTGTATTTTTAGTAGAGATGGCATTTCACCTTGTTAGCCAGGATGGTCTCTATCTCCTGACCTCCTGATCCACCCACCTAGGCCTCCCAAAGTGCTGGGATTACAGGTGTGAGCCACCATGCCCAGCCAGGGTGCTTTTTCTGCACCTATTGAGATAACCATATGATTTTTGTTTTTAATGCTGTTTATGTGATGTATCACATTTATTGACTTCTGTATGTTAAACTATCCCTGCATCCCTGGGATTAAATCAGCTTGATTGTGTGTATTATCTTTTTGATGTGCTGTTGGACTTGGTTTGCTAGTATTTTGTTGAGGATTTTTGTGTCTGTGTTCATCAGGGATATTGGTCTGTAGTATTCTTTTTGTTATGTCCTTTCCTGGTTTTGGTATTAGGGTGATACTGTCTTCATAGAATGAGTTTGGAAGTATTCCCTCTCTTAATTTTATGGAATAGTTTCAGTAAGATTGGTACCAATTCTTTGAGTGTCTGGTAGCATTCAGCTGTGAATCCCTGGACTTTTTTTGTTGGCAATTTTTGAATTACCAATTCAGTCTCACTGTGTGTTATTGGTCTGTCCAGGATTTCTATTTCTTTCTGATTTAATGTAGGAGTGTTGTATGTTTCCAGAAATTTATGCATTTCCTTTGGATTTTCTAGTTTGTATGCATAGAAGTGTTCATAGTAGTCTCGAATGATCTTTTGTATGTCTATGGTATTGATTGTAATGTCTCCGTTTTCATTTCTAATTGAGCTTGGTTGAATCTGCCTTCTTGGTTAATCTAGCTAATAGTCTATCAATTTTGTTTATCTTTCCAAAGAACCAACTTTTGTTTCATTGATCTTTTTTGTATTTTTTTTTTGTTTCAATGTCATTTAGTTCTGCTCTGATCTTTATGATTTCTTTTTGACTGCTAGCTTTGGGTTTGGTTTGTTCTTGTTTTTCTAATGCTTTGAAGTGTGATGTTAGGTGGTTCAATTTGTAATTTTTTTTCAGACTTTTCGATATAGTCATTTGGTGCTATAAACTTTCCTCTTAGCACTGCTTTTGCTATATCCCAGAGGCTTTGATAACTTGTATTGCTAATATCATTAATTTCAAAGAATTATTTAATTTCCATCTTGATTTCACTGCTAAACGCCAAATCATTCAAGAGGACATTGTTTAATTTCCATGTATTTGCATAGTTTTGAGGATTCCTTTTGGAATTGATTTCTAGTTTTATTCCACTGTGGCCTGAGAAGATACTGATATGAATTTGATTTTTAAAAATTTATTGAGTTTTGTTTTGTAGCCTATCATATGGTGTGTCTTGGAGAATGTTGCATATGCTGATGAGAAGAATGTATATTCTGTAGTTCTTGGGTAGAATGTTCTGTAAATATCTGTGAAGTCCATCTGCTCTAAAGTGCAGTTTAGGTCCAGTGTTTCTTGTTGACTTTCTGCCTTGATGATATGTCTAGTGCTGTCAGTGGAGTGTTGAAGTCCCCTATTCTGTTGCTGTTTATCTAATTTCTTAGGTCTAGTATTAATCATCTTATGAATCTGGGAGCTCCAGAGTTAAGTGGATGTATATTTAGGGTTGTAATCTCTTCTTGTTGGATTGATCCTTTTATCATTATATAATAACATTGTCCTTTTTTTTTTTTTTTTTTTTTTTTTTACTGTTGTTGCTTTAAAATCTGTTTTCTCTAATATAAGAAGAGCTACCTTTGCTCATGTTTGGTTTCCCTGTTTGCAAAATATCTTTTCCACATCTTTACCTTGAGTTTGTATGAATCCTTACATGTTGGGTGAGTCTCTGAAGACAGCAGATGTTTGGTTTGTGATTTTTAAATCCATTCTGCCAATCTGTCTTTTAAGTGGAACATTTAGGGCATTTATGTTCAATGATAATATTGAGATGTGAGGTACTGTTCCAGTCATCCTATTGATTGTTACCTAGATCATTTGTTTTATTTCATTGGATTATTTTTTTACAGGCCCCGTAAGTTCTGTGCTTTAAAGAAGTTCTATTCTGGTGCATATCAACCTTTGGTTTCAAGATTTAGAACTCCTTTTAGCATTTCCTGTAAGCCTGGTCTGATAGTGACAAATTCCCTCAGCATTTGTTTGTCTGAAAAATACTTTATTTCTGCTTCATTTATGAAACTTAGTTTTGCTGGATGCAAAATTCATGAATGACTATTATTCTGTTTAAGGAGGTTAAAGATAGGACCCCAATCACTTCTGGCTTATAAGGTTTCTGCTGAGAACATGTATCTTTATAGGACTGTGTTTTCTATTTCATGACCATATGATGTTTCTTAAAGTTAATTTTTTAAATGTGCACTTCTTTTATGTTTTTGTTTTTCTTTATCTTTCTGTACTGGGACTAGGACCTCCAAAATAATCTTAGCTAAAAATAGCAATAGTGGACATCTTTCTTTTATTCCTCATCTCAAAGGAATACTTTAAGCATTTCACTAAGGATGAAATGAAGTATTTCTTGTGGGTTTTTCATAAATACCATTCACCAGGTCAAGGAAATTGCCTTTTAATCCTGTTTTAAAAATGATTACATTTATATTTGTTTGTTTTATTTCATTCAACAATTTTTATGTATCTATTAAGATAGGTCATATGAGTTTTCTCTTTTATTGGTTAATGTGGTACATTAGTTGATTTTTTTATATAAATGCAACTGAATTTTTGGAATAAACTCATTTTAGTCATGATGTATTATCCTTTTTACATATTGGTGGGTTCATTTTTCTAATATTTTGTTAAGGATTTATACATCTCTATTTATCTGTGAGATTAACTTGTAATTTTCTTTGTTTTCATTAGCATTGTCAGGCTTTGATGTCACATTCTCTTCATAATTTGAAAAGTATTTTTTCTTTGTCTAAATCTTTGAATAGTTTCTTTTTAAATTACACTTTAAGTTTTGGGATACATATGCAGAACGTGCAGGTTTGTTACATAGGTATACATATGCCATGGTGGTTTGCTGCACCCATCAACCTGTCATCTACGTTTGGTATTTCTCCTAGTGCTATCCCTCCACTAGCCCCCCACACCCCGACAGGCCCCAGTGTGTGATGTTTCCCTCCCTGTGTCCATGTGCTCTCATTGTTCAACTCCCACTTATGAGTGAGAACATGCGGTGTTTGGTTTTCTGTTCCTATGCTGAGGATGATAGTTTCCAGGTTCATCCGTGTCCCTGCAAAGGACAGAAACTCAGTCTTTGTTGTGGCTGCATAGTATTCAATGGTATATATGTGCCACATTTTTTTTATCCAGTCTATCATTGATGGGCATTTGGGTTAGTTCCAAGTCTTTGCTATTGTGAATAGTGCTGCAATAAACATAAGTGTGCATGTGTTTTTGTGGTAAATGATTTATAATCCTCTGGGTATATACCCAGTAATGGGATTGCTGGGTCAAATGGTATTTCTGGTTCTAGATCCTTGAGGAATCACCACACTGTCTTCCACAATGGTGGAACTAATTTACATTCCCACCAGCAGTGTTGGTAAAAGTGTTCCTATTTCTCCGCATCCTTTCCAACATCTGTTCTTTCCTGACTTTTTAATGATCACCATTCTAACTGGCATGAGATGGTATCTCATTGTGGTTTTGATTTGTATTTCTCTAATGACCAGTGATGATGAGCTTTTTTTCATGTTTGTTGGCTGCGTAAATGTGCTCTTTTGAGAAGTGTCTGTTCATATCCTTCACCTACTTTTGATGGCATTGTTTTTTCCTTGTAAATTTGTTTACATTCCTTACAGACTCTGGATATTAGCTCTTTGTCAGATGGATAGATTACAAAATTTTTCTCCCATTCTGTAGGTTGCCTGTTCACTCTGATGATAGTTTCTTTTGCTGTGCAGAAGCTCTTTAGTTTAATTAGATCCCATTTGTCTATTTTGGACTTTGTTGCCACTGCTTTTGGTGTTTTAGTCATGAAGTCTTTGCCCATGTCTATATCCTGAATGGTAGTGCCTAAGTTTTCTTCTAGGGTTTTTATGGTTTTAGGTCTTACATTTAAGTCTTTAATCCATCTTGAGTTAGTTTTTGCATAAAGTGTAAGGAAGGGGTCCAGTTTCAGCTTTCTACATATGGCTAGCCAGTTTCGCCAACACCATTTATTAAATAGGGAATCTTTTCCCCATTGCTTGTTTTTGTCAGATTTATCAAAGATCAGATGGTTGTAGATGTGTGGTGTTTTTTCTGAGGCCTCTGTTCTGTTCCATTGGTCTATATCTCTGTTTTGGTACCAGTACCATGCTCTTTTGGTTCCTGTAGCCTTATAGTATAGTTTGAAGTCAGGTAGTGTGATGCCTCTAGCTTTGTTCATTTTGCTTAGGATTGTCTTGGCTATATGGGCTCTTTTTTGGTTCCATATGAAATGTAGTTTTTTCTAATTCTGTGAAGAAAGTCAGTGGTAGCTTGGTGGAGATAGCATTGAATCTGTAAATTACTTTGGGCAGTATGGCCATTTTCATGATATTGATTCTTTATGAGCATGGAATGTCTTTCCATTTGTTTGTGTCCTCTCCTATTTCCTTGAGCAGTGGTTTGTTGTTCTCCTTGAAGAGGTCCTTCACATCCCTTGTAAGTTGTATTCCTAGGTATTTTATTCTCTTTGTAGCAATTGTGAATGGGAGTTTACTCATGATTTGGCTCTCTGTTTGTGTATTACTGGTGTATAGAGGAATGCTTGTGATTTTTGCACATTGATTTTGTATCCTGAGACTTTGCTGAAGTTGTTTATCAGCTTAAGGAGATTTTGGGCTGAGACGATGGGGTTTTCTAAATATACAATCATGTCATCTGCAAACACGACAATTGGACTTCCTCTCTTCCTATTTGCATACCCTTTATTTCTTTCTCTTGCCTGATTGCTGTGGCCAGAACTTCCAATACTATGTTGAATAGGAGTGGTGAGAGAGGGCATCCTTGTCTTGTGCTGGTATTCAAAGGGAATGCTTCCAATTTTTGCCCATTCAGTATGATATTGGCTGTGGGTTTGTCATAAATAGCTCTTATTATTTTGAGATATGTTCCATCAATACCTAGTTTAATGAGAGTTTTTAGCATGCAGGGGTGTTGAATTTTGTCGAAGGCCTTTTCTGCATTTATTGAGACAATTGTGGTTTTTGTTATTGTTTCTGTTTATGTGATGGATTATATTTATCGATTTGTGTATGTTGAACCATCCTGGCATCCCAGGGATGAAGCCGACTTGATCATGATGGATAAGCTTTTTGATGTACTACTGGATTCAGTTTGCCAGTATTTTTTTTATTTTTAAATTTTTTTATTATACTTTATGTTCTAGGGTACATGTGCACAACTTATGGAGGATTTTTGCGTCGATGTTCATCAGGGATATTGGCCTGAAATTTTCTTTATTTGTTGTGTCTCTGCTGGGTTTTGGTATCAGGATGATGCTGGCCCCACAAAATGAGTTAGGGAGGAGTCCTTCTTTTTCTATTGTTTGGAATAGTTTCAGTGGCCATCTTGCCAGCCACCCCCAAACTCTGAATAGTTTCTATAGCATTGAGATTGCGTATTACATTTGAGTCTAGTGGAATTCACAGAACAAGCCAGTTGAGCCTTGACATTTTCTTTTGGGAAGGTTTTTGATTACTGATTAATCTTCTTTCATATTGTAAGATTATTTAGGTTTTCTGTTTATTCATGAGCCAATTTGGGTAAGCTGGTTTTTCCTAAGACTTTGACTTTTTCATCTGAAAAATTTATCACTCTAATACTATACTATTTTTTTTGTTTGTTTTTGAGACAGAGTTTTGCTCTGTTGCCTAGGCTGGAGTGCAGTGATATGATCTTGACCCATTGCAACCTCTGCCTCCCAGGCTCAAGTGATTCTCGTGCCTTAGCCTCCGAGTAGCTGGGATTACAGGCATGTGCCACCATGCCTGGCTAATTTTTTAATTTTTAGTAGAGAGAGAGTTTTGCCATGATGGCTAGGTTAGTCACTATATGATTTTTAATAATAAGATCTTAAATATTTTTGTAATATTTGTGGCATTTGCAGTAATATTCCCATCTCATTCCTTGTCTTGCTCATTTTTGTCTTTTTTCTGTTTTTAAGATAATTTATACTCATGGTTTGTACATTTCAATAACTAAGTCAACTTTTTGATCCTCTTTATTATATGTTTATTATTCATTTCATTTATGTTTTTGTCTTTATCATTTTCTTCGCTATACTTTTTTAGGTTTATTTTGTTACTCTTTTTCTAACTTCTTGAGATGGATGCTTAGCTCATGAAATTTTAGTCCTTTTTTCTTCTCTAATGTAAGGTTTTAAGCATATATATTTTCCCCTATGTATTGCTTTTTTAGCTACATGGCCCCAGGTATTGATATGTAGTTTTAAAATTATTGATTAGTTAAAATTATTTTTCTTACTTTTATAATGATTTCTGTCTTGATCCATGGGCAATTCTAGAAGTGTTTCTTCATTTCCAAGTTTGGGAGTGTTTTTTGTTTTTACTGTATTAATTATATTGCAGTAAGTGAATATATTTTCTGTAATTTCAGTTATTTTAAATGCATATTTTATATGTTTTTAGTTATTTAAAATATATTAAGACTTGCTTTATGGATCACAACATGATCACTTTTTGGAAAATGTTACGCGTTTGTAAAGAAATTCTACAATTGTTGAGTCAGTCTTTTATATTTGGTCATTTATTAATCATATTTTCAAATCTTCTATGTCCTTACTGATTTTTTGTCTATTTGTCCTGTCATTTATTGAAAGACGTGTTAAAAATCTTCAGTAATGATAGTTTGTTTATTTCTCCTTGTAGTTCTGTCAATTTTTTGCTCTATATATTTCAAGTCTTTGTTACTAGATATATTTCAATTTAAACTTGTTATAGATTCCTAAAGATATTAAAACTGTTTTTTCCCCTGTTGTAAATTGAATTTTCATTGTCAGTAAGGCTTTTGCCTTAAAGTATATTTTCTCTGATGCCAGTCTAGCCTGAAGTAATATTTTTTTCTGGTGTACATATCTTCCATTTTAAAAATTTCACTCTTTCTGTAGTCATATTCTTCTGTATTCTTCCAAAGAAATAAAAGAGAAACTTGAAAATATCTAAGGGAACCTAAAGCCTATAAAGAGCACACAGATATGAAAAAGAGACAACTTCTAGAAATTTAAAATATAATAATCAAAATTAATTAGTGGACAAGAATATCAGCAGATTAAACATAGGCATAGAGAGAAATATGAACTGCAAATTAGTTTGAAGAAGTTGTACACAATGCAGCCAGACAGATTATATAGGAAATAGGTTAAGAGGCGTAGAAGATAGAAGGAAGAGGTATAAAAAATATACATCAATACGGGGGAGAAGAGAGGATAGAGTGGTTGCAGAGAAAATATTTGAGGGGCGGTAGCTTAGAACTTTCCAGAATTGAGAGAGACCTTAACCTACCGATTCAAGAAGTCCAGTGAATTCCACATAGAATAAAAGGAAATCCATACAAAGATATATCAGGATGTATCTGCAGCATACCCCAAAAGAAAGAGAACCTTAAAGGTAGCCAGAGAGAAGAGTCAAATTACCTGTAAAGGAGGAACCTTTCTTTATTATTGATATTTTTTGCGAGTATTGAATGCTAGGTTAAGCAGTTTTATAAGTTAAAGGATATAAATGTGCAGTTTGGGAGGAACCTAGGTTTTGTCTGAGCCTTTGAAAATATAAACTAAAATTCATTCCATTTGTTTTTGTTTGTCTTTGGCAAACACTCTTTGCCTGAAAAAGTAGATACTGTGCTTTGAGTTAGAGCTCTTCATCAATTTTTTTTTGGCCTGGGAATTTCTTACTTTCTTGGCAGCAAATTGAAGCAGTTAAGATTTTTTATAAGTAATATTTTATTTAGATTTTTTTGTCATCTTCAGTAGGAGGGTTAATCCGGATGTCTAGCTGCTATAGTACCAGAAATTGCAGTTGCTTTATTTTCTTTTAATTGAATTAAATCTGACCCTGAGGGCTGACTGGTTATTTACTGGGACTCCCTCCCAATCCAGTGTCACACTACAATTTGGGAAAGGGCAATGGGCATGGAGGAAGAGCTTTTAAACTCCCTTTCCTTGTGTTTCTACTGACATTCAGTTGATAAAGACAATGGCAGTCCTGCATCTTGAGGGTGGGTGGGGTTGGGGAATGGATGCTCTCATAGAGAAATTCTCATTCTTTCTTATCAGATCTCTCTCTCTCTTTTCGGAAGAAATCCCTCAGTTGTCAAAATCTCTCTCTTTAGGCATTTGGTATATTTTCTTCAAGGGGTTTAGGCTTTTGCAAAAGCAGTTTCTACAAAAACATTAAGTTAACAAAAATCAGAGGAGTGAGGAAATACTACTTAAGGCCAAGGTAATTGCTTAGAATAGGAGGGAGGGGAAAGATGGGTCAAATTAGCCTGCCAATCCAAGAGGCACAGTGTTATAGCTCTAATAGTGACATTTTAAATAAATTACAGTAGGCTTCCAGAGAAGGATAATATTTGAACCAGGCCAAGAGCATCTAACTCAAATGTCTAGCAGTCAGGCATGAAATACAAATTAATAAAATAAGTTAGCATAAGACAAAGTGATGAGAATTATGGAGTAACTTGAGAGTATATATCCCATGTAAAGATAATGAAATTCAAATTTAAAAATAACTACTATTACACTCTCTAGGTCAATGAAAATCACTAAATTTCGTACTGTATTCAGTATGTGGGCTAACAGTTTATAATCTTTGAAGCAGTCTCCAGTTAAGTGTAGAGAAGAAATATTTTCCTTCTATCCTTCAGGTTTGTGGCTGAGGCTCTGTAACAAAAGACAGATTAACAAGATAAAAGCACACAAGTTTATTTGGTGTAAGTTTTATGTGACATGGGAACCCTCATAAGAAAATAAAAGCCTGAAAAAGTGATTAAATCTGGATGTTTTTACGCTAGGTTTGATGAAGAGTGGAAAGTCATGGAAAATGAAATAGAGGACAGAAGAGTGGCTATGAGCTAAGTATAGCTAAGGGTAGCATGGCCTGTTTGTTTTGATTCCTCTCAGCATCCCTCCATCTTCGGAGATAAGGATACTCTTTTTTTTTTCATAGGAAGAGCACCTCTCATATGAGGATATCAAGACCTGCTTCAGGGGAGACAAGGGAGATCACAGAGTTCTTCTTGCACCTGATATTTCTTAGATTCCTTCAGCTTAAATATCCAATTCTGTCACAATGTTATATTTCGGGGTAGCATATCCTTAAGCCTGTTATTCCAAAGAACAAGAAATATTTATGTGTAGTGTTATGGATAATTCAGAAGAAATTGACATTTGACTATTAGGTTTCCTAAGGATTTTTACTTGCTTGGAAAAGGGAGTCTTAGTTTTATATACTTACTTTTGTGTATAGTTTTTTGTTTGTTTGTTGTTTCAGTGTCAATTAGGAAGTAATGATAGTAAGAAAAAATTGAATTTTTCCTCGTCACCAGATTTTTTTTTTTTTTTTTTTTGCAAAGGAAAAGTATGTCTTTTCTTTCTTTTTCTGGTCTCTTCCTTTGCTGTTTTTGTTGGGTAAAAAACATCTCTTCAGGGGGTAGCCCTACACATTCTCTTATACTCTTTGTATTTATATGCTTTAATGAAAATTACTGTGTATATATATCTGTACTATATAACCTGTTTATCATTTTTAAAACTGTGTGTCAGTTGTGAAATAAATGTAATAGGTCTTGAATAGTATTTAAAAAATGAAATGGCATAACTTGAAATTTGTTAGAAGATATTAGAGTGTATCACCTATAATAAGGGTGAGTATTGCTTTATAAAACTTGTATTTTTGTTTGTGTGTGTGCTCACAATATAGAAGTATTTCTTTTTTTTTCTTTTTTTTATTATATTTTAAGTTCTCGGGTACGTGTGCACAAGGTGCAGGTTTGTTACATATGTATACGTGTGCCATGTTGGTGTGCTGCACCCATTAACTTGTCATTTACATTAGGTATATCTCCTAATGCTATCCCTCTCCCCCTCCCCCACTGGAGAGGATGTGGAGAAATAGGAACACTTTTGCACTGTTGGTGGGACTGTAAACTAGTTCAACGACTGTGGAAGACAGTGTAGCGATTCTTCAAGGATCTAGAACTAGAAATACCATTTGACCCAGCCATGCCATTACTGGGTGTATACCCAAAGGATTATAAATCGTGCTGCTATAAAGACACATGCACACGTATGTTTATTGTGGCACTATTCACAATAGCAAAGACTTGGAACCAACCCAAATGTCCATCAAAGAAGTATTTCTTACTATGCATTATGATCACTGGGGTTTGAAAGCTGGATGAAATATTAAAATAATACCAGATTCCTGCCTTAATGAATTTAAAATCTGCTTTATTTAAATCCTACTTTATTTCTTAACTTTTCAGAAAGAAAAGTGATCTTAAAAGATGTAATTGATGTTTTCACTAATTCACCTAAACCATCCACACCATTCAACAGTAAGTATAGTAAAATAATAAAAATTGAAAACCAGTTTCTTATGTCATTATACGATATCCTATATTTTCTAAAATATAGTTTGTTTCTCTCTGTATTTTCAACACTTTCCTGTTTGCTTTGCTTTATTTGAAATGTTGTAATCTGCTTTCTTATTCCTTATCATATTCAATTTATGCTTTTGTATAATGAATTATTTAGAATTACATACCTAGAATATGCTTCCTTAAAGCAAATAATTTGTCTCAGTATTATGCTTTATTGTAAAAGTATGCATCCTTCGCATTACTCTAGTACAGTTTTCTCGCACCTTTATTAATAGCCACATGCTTATTTTCCTCACCTATAGTGAAACATGTTAATTAAGGAAAGTACAAGAAAGATCTAGTGTTCTTAAAATTAGTTGGTAGACTGGTAAGAGATAAACACTCTCTGATGTTAAGATAGTATATGACTGTTTTTCAGTCTGTAGCAAATTTATATTTTTAGTGTTTTCCTTTCCCCAACTATTTGGCTTCTTGGCCTCATTCTAAGAGCTACCTCTTGCCTACCTGTTCTTGAAAAGCTTTGCAGTCTGTGAAAGACCAGAGCATGTAGCAGAAACACCTTTCAGGGATAACAGTTACTGAAAAAAATGGACTTTACAAAATAAATTGCAGAAACTCAACTTTTACCTGGCTAGGGGTATGTTGAACATTTTTTATTATTTAACTGACTTCTAAAAACAAAGCCCATAGGTATGTTTTAAAAGCCCTTTAACTCAGAATGTCTTCTACGGTAGGCTGTGGATGTTATATCTTAAAAGGGGCTTTGCCCCAACTTCTTTATCTGTTTTCTGTTCTTCCTGTATTTACAGATTTATTTAGAGAGATTAAAACTCTTGATAGTATCAGAAATGATACAATGCCTGTAAATGAACTGAGCTCCAAACTTTTGAGTGCCGGAATTCCAGTAAGCAACAAGACGTTCCAAGAGATCTTGAGACAAGCATCTGTTGATGGTGAATCCTTTTTGAAAGAGCAATCTATTTTGAGCTTAACGAAGTCCTAGTTTTAGTTTTACTATGTGCTTGGGATAGCTGTTGTGTATATGTATATTTTATTTTATTTTTTGATCCGTGAAAGTGTTTATTTTATTCGTTTTTAAATTTTGAGATAGGGTCTCGCTGTCTCCCAGGCTAGAGTGCAGTGGCATGATAATGGCTCACTGCAGCCTTGGCTTCCTGGGCTCAAGCCATCCTGCCTTAGCTCACCAAGTAGCCGCCACACCTGGCTAATGTGTATTTTTTGCAGAGACAGAGTTTCGCCATGTTGCCCAGGCTGGTCTGAACTTAAGCTATCCACCCACCTTAGTCTCCCAAAGTGATGGGATTGCAGGTGTGAGTCACCACGCTCAGTCCAAAAATGTTTAGTTTTTAATTGGCAAGTGAAAAATACATATTTATGGTATACAATGTAATGTTTTGAAATCTGTGTACACTGTGGATGATTAAATCAAGCTAATTAACGTATCTATCACCTTAAATCCTTATAATTTTTTGTGATAGCATTTGAAATGTAGTCTTTTATCTGTTTTCAAGTATACAATACATTATGAACCATAGTCACCTTGCACTAAAATAGGTCTCCAGAACTTACTCCTCTTATCTAACTGAAATTTTGTTTCTCTTAACCAATATCTCCCCTCAAATTCTGCAGTCCCTGGTAATCACCATTGTCTTCTCTGCTCCCATTACTTCAACTTTTTTAGATTCCACATATAAGTGAGATCATGCAGTATTTGTCTTTCTGTGCCTGCTTTGTTTCACCCAGCATAATGTCCTCCAGGTTCATCTATGTTGTTGCAAATGACAGGATTTCCTTCATTTTTAAAAGGCTGAATAGTATTCTATTGTGCATATATATTTATAACATATAGATAGATGTCATATTTTTAAAAATCTATTCATCTGTTGATGAATGGGCACTTAAGTTGATTCTTTGTCTTGGCTATTGTGAGTAGTGAGCTGCAATGAACATGGGAGTGCAGATATCTCTTTGACATGCTGATTTCACTTCCTTTGGATATATACTTGGAAGTGAAATTTCTGGATCACATGGGAGTTCTATTTTTAATTTTTTAAGGAACTTCCATACTGTTTTTCATAATGGTGGTACTAATTTGCATTCCCAGCATAACTGTACAAGAGTTCCCTTTTCACCACTTCCTTGCCTACACTTGTTAAATTTTGTCCTTTTGATAAAAGCCATTCTTACATGTGAGAGGTAAACTGGGTCTTAGAAATAAAATGAAAACATAGGCACGTGGAGAGCTAATTAAAATTCATAGGTTTTTCTACTGGAAATATTTTTAAGAGCCATCCTCCATTTAGCATCAAATCTATAAAATATATGCATCAAAATTTAATTATTTAAGCCAAGTAAATTCCTTTAGTTAGAATTTCTTGTTTTGATAAAATTGATTGTGGGTAAAACTATTTTAAATTAATTGACTTTTATCCTGCTAATTTCTAGAAATTACAAAAATTTCCCATCCCTACCCTTTGTCATGGTTATTTAATGGTTATTAGGATTGACACTTTGCCATTTCATAATCCTTGTACCTTACTTTTTAGAAAATAATAATGTAAGTCTCAAGAAAATTTTGGAGAATTTGAACACAAGTAAGCCAACTTCTGTATTTGAAGGTGGGTAAATCAATATTTTATTTAGATATTTAGATAGTTTTCATTGCCTCTTGTTATTTTTAAAACAGCTTTATGATATATAATTGATGTAAAACTGTATAATTTTATATTTAAAAGGACATATTTTGATTAAGTGTAGACATATGCACACACCTATGCAACCATCATCACAATCAAGATAATAAATATATACCTTACCCCTAAAACTTTCTCATACCCTTTATAATCTCTCTTGCCATTCTCCACCTTTCCCACATTCCCAGGCAACCACTGATATGCTTTCTTTCACTAGAAATTTGTTTTTGCATTTCCAATATTTTTTTGTAAATGAATGTGCTCTTTTTTGCTGGCTTCTTTCACTCAGCATAATTATTTTGAAATGTATCCATGGTATAGTGTGCATCAGTAGTTCATTATTTTTATTGCAGAATAGTATTCCACTTTATAGATATGCCACAGTTTATTTTCCTGCTGATATAGGTAAATTAGGTTGTTTCCAGGTTTTACCTATGACAAACACAGCTTCTGTAAACATTCACATACAAATTGTTGTTATGAACATAAGCTTTCATTTCTTTGGGCAATTACCAAGGGATATACTAACTGAATTTGGTAGATGCATGTTTTACTTTTTAAGAGTATGCCGAGCTGTTTTCTAAACTGGTTTTACCATTTTGCATTCCCAAGAGCAGTGTATGAGAGTTTCAGTTCCTCCAAACTCTTGCCAATACTTGGTATATTCAGTCTTTCAAATTTTAACCATTCTAAGAAGTATATAGTAGTATCTCATTGTGGTTCTACTTTGCATTTTCTTAATGACTAATGATGTTGAGCATTTTCTCATATACTTATTTGTCATGTGTATATTCTTTGGTGAGGTGTCTGTTATAACTTTGCTCATCTTTTTAAGTTGGCTTGTTTGTTTTCATATATATATATATACATATATACTTATAAATATATATACACACATATATTTTTTTAGAGATGGGGTTGGTCTCTGTTGCCTGTTTTCATATTTCTTCATGTATTCTGGATACAAGTCTTTTACCAGATACGCGCTTAGCAAATATTTTCTTCTAATCTTTTGTCTCTTCATTTTCTTTTCTTTTCTTTTTTTTTTTTTTTTTTTTTGAAACGGAGTCTTGTTCTGTCACCCAGGCTGGAGTGCAGTGGCCGGATCTCGGCTCACTGCAAGCTCTGCCTCCCGGGTTCACGCCATTCTCCTGCCTCAGCCTCCCGAGTAGCTGGGACTACAGGCGCCCGCCACCTGGCCCGGCTAATTTTTTGTATTTTTTAGTACAGACGGGGTTTCACCGTGTTAGCCAGGCTGGTCTTGATCTCCTGACCTCGTGATCCGCCCGTCTCGGCCTCCCAAAGTGCTGGGATTACAGGCTTGAGCCACCACGCCCAGCCGTCTCTTCATTTTCTTAAGTGCCTTTAAAAGAGGGTTAATTTTAATTTTGATGAAGTCTAGTTAACCAATTTTTTCTTTTATGGACCATGCTTTTGGTGTCATGTGTAAGATATCTTGTTCTTACCCAAGTTTGCAAGTTTTTAAAAATCATATGTTTTATTGTAAAAGTTTTATAGTTTTTGGTTTTACATTTTTGATGTATAATTCAAGTTAATTTTTGTATGTGGAGTAAAGTATGGAGTTTTTTTAACATGTGGTTATGTAATTGTTCTATTGTTGAGAACACTATACTTTCTCCTCTGAATTGCCTTTGTACTTTTACAGAATATTACGTGTATAGAATATTATATATAAGTGGAATGTTTATATATGTAGAATGTTTCATAAATGTGTATTTATGGGTTCTCTATTCTGTTCCATTTTTTTTGTCTATCTTTACACTAATATTATACTGTCTTGATTATTGTAGTTTCATAACAAACATTGAAATCAATCAGATAATGTCAGCCCTTCAACTTTGTTCTACCTTTTAAATGTTGTTTTGGGGCTGGGCATGGTGGTTCACGCCTATAATCCCAGCACTTTGGGAGGCTGAGGCAGGCGGATCACGAGGTCAGGAGATGGAGACCATCCTGGCCGACATGGTGAAACCCTGTCTCTACTACAAGTACAAAAATTAGCTGGACGTGGTGGCACATGCCTGTAATTCCAGTTACTTGGGAGGCTGAGGCAGGAGAATTGCTTGAACCAGGGTGTCAGAGGTTGCAGTAAGCCAAGATGGTGCCACCCCAGCCTGGCGACAAAGCGAGACTCTGCCTCAAAAAAAAAAGTTGTTTTGGCTATTTAGGTCTTTTACAGTGTCATATAAATTTTATATTCAATTTGTAAATTTCTGCAAGCCTGCTGGGGTTTATTGGAAAAATCAGTAGGCTCATGAATTAGGATTTTTTAAAAACTTGACAGCTTAGTTCTTTGCATTGATCCTGTTAAATTTATTCATTACTTAGAAGTAGCAGGGTATAATTTATTATTCATAAATGAAAAGTTAAAAAATTCTACCATGTTTGTTTTCTTTTAAAGACTTTGGTTGTAGAGATTGGCACAAATTATTTAAAAGGGTTGTATAGGTCATAAAAATTCATTACATTAAACCAACCTTATCCTAGAGATATGAGTCATCAAATTAATTTTGGTTTGAGCTGGAAAGTATTTTTCAGTTCATTGTTATATTCTGACATTAATAAAATAGTCAAACTTAACTATATTTGTTTTTATAAAGCACAAATGTATTATTTTTAATAGACATTTTGGAATATAGTTGTTTGAGTTTCACAAGTAATCCAGTGTTCCACTTTAGAAAGTATATATGTAGTCTTCAGAAATTTTTAGTAATACTTCACTGCAACAATTTAGAAGCAGTCATGGTAGGTAAATGTTGTGCTTTTAAATTTTACCTTTTTCTTTCTGTATTGTACACTGCCTTTTGAATTAATATCATAATTTAACTGTGCATATGTTTTTAGGGAAAATATTCTAGTTTTATTAGGTAGTTATAATCCTTAAATTCACTGATAGTTTTAAGACAACAGTATAACTATAAATGAAAGCAGTTTAATTCATTTTAAACCATTTTTAACCTTTGCTATTCTAAAAGATGAACAAATGTTGCTAACAAAGAGTTGTTGTTCTTGTTAACAAAGAATAATTATCTCCATATACATTTCAGTTGTAATCCTTTTTGATCAACATAAGGACCATTTTATATAGTTTTGATGCAAATGTGGAATGTTATGAGCGACGCAACAGAAGATTGGCCAAATAATAAAGATTAGATATGATATATATTTAAAGGCATTTCCTATGAGTAAAGGGCAGAGATGTGTGAATAAAGGGTATATAGCAATATAAGAGATAAAATTATATAGAAGATAATGGTATATATAGTAGATAAAGATATCAATGTATATAACAATATAGAAGATACGACTAAGTAATAGAACCAGGAAGGCAGAGAGAGGGTGATTAGCTGCGAGGGAAAAATATACAGAGGCCAAGATACGAGTTTATAAAAGTAGAAGTAGATTTACTACCCAAAGAAGTCTGTTGTTGAAGGACTTTTCCTTTCCTTTTCTCTCTTTATTTCAGTTAGGAATGAGAAAGTGACCTGGTGTGTCAGGACTCTTTGGGATGACTGGGAGGACTAGAGTAGTCTTAAACTGAATTTGTGGCATCAGTCTAAAACATTCTAAAAGGGCTTAGGTTTACTGAAGAATTACATGTGGAGATGGAGAGAACTATCTGGCTTGTTGGAAAAAATTAACTTACCTAATAAGTTAATTCTGTAACTTTTTGTGCACTTATACTCTGCCTCTTTTAAATTTAAAAAAGTTTTATAAACTAGAGATTTATGTTATGAACAGTAATCTTGAGTGTATGATGATTTGTATAACTAATATTTATTTGTTTTTAAATTTCAGCATTTATTTTAGATATAGGCAGTACATTTGCAGGTTTGTTACATGGGAATATTGTGTGATGCTGAGGTTTGAGGTATGGATCCTGTCACCCATGTAGTGAACAGAGTACCAGATAGGTAGTTTTTAACCCATCTACCCCCACCGCCTAGTAGTCTGCAATGTCTGTTGTTCCCATATTTATATCCATGTGTGCTTAATGTTTAGGTCTCACTTATATGTGAGAATGTGTGGTATTTGGTTTTCTATTCCTGTGTCAATTTGCTTAGGATTATGGCCTCCAGTTCCATCCATGTTGCTGTAAAGGATATGATTTCATTCTTTTTTATGGCTGCATAGTGTCCTATGGTATATATGTACCATGTTTTCTTAATCACTTCAGCATGGATGGGCACCCAGGTTGATTCCATGTCTTTGCTATTGTGAATAGGTCAGTGATGACTATAGGAGTGCATGTGTCTTTTGGTAGACTTTTTTTTCTTTGGGTATATACCCAGTAATGGGATTGCTGGGTGGAATGGTAGCTCTGTTTTTGGGGGAATTTTGTTTGTTTGTTTGTTTTTGAGATGGAGTCCCCCTCTTGTCACCCAGGCTGGAGTGCAATGCCATGATCTCAGCTCACTGCAACCTCTGCCTCCCAGGTTCAAGCGATTCTCCTGCCTCAGCCTCCTGAGTAGCTGGGATTACAGGCGTGCACCACCACGCCCGGCTAATTTTTGTGTTTTGAGTAGAGACAGGGTTTCACCATGTTGGCCAGGCTGGTTTCAAACTCCTGACCTCAGGTAATCCACCTGCCTCGGCCTCCCAGAGTGGTGGCATTGTAACAGGCTTGAGCCACTGTGCTTTAAGTTCTTTGAGAAATCTTCAGACTGCGTTCCACAGTTGCTGGACTAATTTACATTCCCACCAACGTTGTATAAACATTTCCTTTTCTCTGCAGCCTCGCTAGCATCTGTTGTTTTTTTGACTTTTTATAATAGCCATTCTGACTGGTGTGAGATGGTATCTCATTGTGGTTTTGATTTGCATTTATCTGATGATAAGTGATGCTGAGCAGTTTTTCATATGTTTGTTGACCACTTGTATGTCTCCTTTTGAGAAGTGTCTGTTCATATTCTTTGCCTATTTTTTAATGAGCCTTTTTTTTTTCTTGTTGGTTTCAGTTCCTTATAGATTTGGAATATTAGGCCTTTGTTGGATGCATAATTTGTGACGATTTTCTTCCATTCTGTGGGTTATCTGTTTGCTCTCAATAGTTTCCTTTGCTGTTCAGCAGGTCTTTAGTTTCATTAGGTCCCACTTGTCTATTTTTGTTTTTGTTGCAATTGCTTTTGAAGTCTCAGCCAAAAATTCTTTGCCAAGGCCTATGTCCAGAATGGTGTTACCTAGGTTATCTTCCAGGGTTTTTATAGTATGAGGTCTTACATTTAAATCTTTGATCTGTTTTATTTTTTGTATATTGTTAAAGGTAGGAGTCCAGATTCAATCTTCTGCATATGGCTTGCTATTATCCCAGCACTATTTATTGAACAGGGAGTCCTTTTCCCATTGCTTGTTTTTGTTGGCCTTGTTGAATACCAGACGGTTATAGGCATGCAACTTTATTTCTGAGTTTTCTGTTCTGTTCCAATGGTCTATGTATCTATCTATTACTGGTACCAAGATGTCTTGGTTACTGTGGCTTTGTAGTATAGTTTGAAGTCAGTCAATGTGATGCCTCCAGCTTTGTCCTTCTTGCTTAGTATTGCTTTGGCTATTTGGGCTCTTTCTTGGTTCGATATGAATTTTAGCATAGTTTATTTCTAGTTCTATGAAGAACAATATTGGTAGTTTGATAGGAATAATGCTGAATCTGTAAATTTCTTTGAGCAGTATGGCCATTTTTACACTATTGATTCTTCCAATCCGTAAGCATGGAATGTTTTTCCATATGTTTGTATACTCTCTTAGCAGTGTTTCATAGTTCTCTTGTGGAGATCTTTCACCTCCTTGGTTAGCTGTATTTCCTAGTATTTTACTTTCTTTCTGGCGGTTGTAAGTGGAATTGTGTTCTTGATTTTAATCTCAGTATGGATATTGTTGGTTCATAGAAATGCTACTGATGTTTGTACATTGATTTTGTATTCTGAAACTTTAGTAAAGTCATTTATCAGTTCTAGGATCCTTTTGGGAGTGTGGATATTCTAGAGATAGAAGCATATTGTCAGCAGAGAGATAGTTTGACTTCTTCATTTCTTATTTGGATGACTTTTATTTCTTTCTCTTGCCTAATTGCTCTGTCTAGGACTTCCAGTACTTTGTTGAATAGGAGCAATGAGAGTGGACATCTCTGCCTTGTTCCAGTTTACAAGGAGAATGGTCTGAGCTTTTGTACATTCAATATGATCTTGGCTGAGGGTTGTCATAGACAGTTCTTATTATTTTAAGATATATTCCTTGGATGCCTAGTCTGCTTAGGGTTTTCCTTTCTTTTTATCATAAAGGGATGTAGGATTTTATCAAAAGCTTTTTCTATATATATTGAGTTGATCATATGGCTTTTGGCTTTTAGTTCTGTTTATATGGTGAATCACAATTTTTGATTGTGAACCACCTTGTATCCCAAGAATAAAACCTACTTGATCATGGTGTATTAACTTTTTGATATACTGCTAGATTTGGTTTACTGATATTTTATTAAGGAATTTTGTTTCTGTGTTCATCAGGAATATTGTCCTGAAATTTTCTTTTTTCATTGTGTTTCTGCCAGATTTGGGGATCAGTCTAATGCTGTCTTCATAGAATGAGTTAGGGAGGAATCCTCCTCCATTTTTTTTGGAATAGTTTCAGTAGGGTCCTCCTCCTCCATTTTTTGGAATAGTTTTAGTAGGATTGGTATCAGTTCTTCTTTATATGTCTGGTAGAATTTGTCTATGAATCCATCTGGTCCAGAGCTTTTTTGTTGTTGTTGTTGGTAGGTTCTTTATTACTGATTCAATTTCAAAAGTTGATATTAATCTATTCAGGTTTCTAATCTCTTTCTAATTCAATCTTGGGAGATTGTGTTCTTCCAGGAATCTATCCATTTCTTCTAAGTTTTCCTTTTGTGGGCATAGAATTGTTCACAGTAGTCTCTGAGGATCTTTTGTATTTCTGTGGGATCAGTTGTAATATCACCTTTATCGCTTCTGATTGTGCTCATTTGGATCTTCTCTTTTTCTTTGTTAATCTAGCTAACAGTCTATCGATCTTATTTTTTTTGAAGAACCAACTCTTGGTTTCATCGATGTTTTGTATGGATTTTTACATCTCTATTTCATTAAGTTCTCTAATTTGAGTTATTTTGGTTTTTTCTGCTAGCTTTAGGATTATTTTTCTAGTTCCTTTAGGTGCAAAGTTGGGTGATTAATTTGAGATCTTTCTAACTTCTTGATGAAGGTATTTAGAGCTATAAACTTTCCTTTTAACACTGCTTTGGCTGCATCCCAGAGATTTTGATAAGTTGTGTCCCCGTTTTTGTTATTTTCCAAGAAGTTTTTGATTTCTGCCTTAATTTCACTGTTCATCCAGGAGTTATTTGGGAGTAAGTTTGTGTATAACTCCTTTTTAAAGTACTTGAAGCATGGCTATATTCCTAAAAAAGAGGAGAAAGCTCATAGTGTCTTAGATAAGACCAAGGAGGAATCCAGAGTGCTTGAGCTTGAAAAAACTTCTAACATTTCTATTGTCTTCACAGAAGAACTCTTACATCTATTTCCTGTAACCTTGAAACTCCTTAGATCACACTTTTTCTATATATTTTATGGCATTTGACTCTTGTAAATAGCTATCTTTTAGTTTAAAAAATAAATACTAGGTTTTAACATTTAGGGTAAAGATTTAGGCACAATATATTCCTAAAACCTTAATACACCCACACTTTTGGGAGGACTTTTAATAGGAGAGTAAAAGTTGTGAGGAAGAAGCAAAAAAATGAATGGGACATCAAAGTATGTAAGTAGAAGAAAATTTAGGACTAAGATTTTTACCCCCTGAAATTTGGGCAGTTCCATACAGGCAGAGATGAGCCCTAAAGTCCCTCTCACTGATATAACATTAAACATATCCCTCAGCGATACAATAATGGTGGTATTTTTATTTTTTAAAAAATGATAATTTTATTTAGTTAAATTTTTTAAAACTCAGTCAACTAAAGTTTTTGATATTAAGACAAAAGTAACTGATCATTTCAGCGAAATGCTTGGAATAAAGGAATTTGGGGCTAGTATTTATTAATTTGGGAATCATAGAGATAATATTATTTGAGAGATATGTTTGGACAGTAGTCTAAAATTTTAGGTACATTGTTGTTCAGAAGTTTAGAAAGTAAAAATATTATTTCCAAAGAGTGTTAAGTAACTTACAGAATCTCCGTTTGCTTTCAGATATAGACACTGCCCTCAGTACTGTCAGCTTGATGAACTGTGACAGAGTTCAAGTTAGTGACTTGAAAAATGCTTTTGAGGACCTCAATATTTCTTTAAAGCCTGAAGAACATCAGATGTTAGTGAAAACACTTGACGCTGATGGTATATATAATCACTATAAGTTTATTTTTCTAATAAAGTGACAGTAGTTTTTAAATTCCCGTTTCTTATTTTCCATTCATTACTCCTTAAAATTTTTTTTCTTTATTCTTTTAATGGAAAAGACATTCTGTAATTTATCTTGATAGAAAATATTTGAATAAGGTTAATAAGATTTTTTTAAAGCCCTTACTTTATAGTCCCATCAAGTATCCTGTGTTGATTCCATCAGGGTATGTTTGTTTTCAGCACTTACTATAGAAATCAGAAAAGGTGCAGTGCAGTAGGTACAGTAGTCCTCCTTTATCTACATGGGATATGCTTTAAGACGTCCACTGGATGCCTGAGACCATGGATAGCACCAAACCCTCTATATACCATATTTTTTCCTATATGCACATACCCATGATAAAGTTTAATTTATAGATTAAGCACAGTAAGAGATTAACAATAAAGGAGAACAATATAACAATATACTAGCGTCACTACTCTTGCACTTTGGAGCCATTATTAAGTAAAATAAGGGTTACTTGAATGCAAGCACTTCAGTACTGCAACACTTGATCTGATAACCAGGATGACTACTAAGCGACTAACGGGCAGGTAGTGTATACAATGTGGATACATTAGACAAAGGGATGATTCAGGTCCAGGGCTGGAGAGATTGGTATGGTGGAATGGTGTGGGATTTTATCATACTGCTCAGAAAAGTGTGCAATTTAAAAATTATAAATTGTTTATTTCTTAAATTTTCCATTTAATATTTCAGACTGTGCTTGACTGTGGGTAACTGAAACAGAGGAAAGTAAAACTGCAGATAAGTGGGGACTATTGTAATTCTCTGAGGTTGTGCTAGTGTGAAACGGCTATTAGACAGGAAAAGACTAAATAAGGACATTCCCTCCCTGTACCTGAGATAGTTATGACATGAAGTTGAGTGTAAATCTTCAGCGATTTCAGAGAAAAGAATGTATAATTTTCAAATTTTGTTAGTTATTGTGTGCACTTTTAAAAATTAATTTAAAATCACTCCTGAAACGTATTTTCTTTTTTACATTATTAAATGGATTTGGCATTGCTTAACCAGTTTATTGACTGGGGTCACTGCAGGGCATAACTTCAGAAGCACATTATCTCTGCGTGAACAATACCCCTTAGTGTTGTATAACCCAGCCTACATAGTTATATGTGACAGACCTGATCATGAGTGCCTGTTATTTGTCAGGAATTATATAATACATAATGGATTCAAAGAAATATAAAATATTCACACTTAGAAAACTTTCAGTCTAGTTAGTGAGACAAAGTATATATATAAAATATGAATAAAAATACAACAAAAAGGTGTGTAACATATAGGAGATGAAAGTTTAGCAAATTGTGCAGTGTTATGTGGAAGTTCTTGAATACTTGCCAGAGAAATAGTGATGATACTGAGTTGAATAAGAGTTTAGAGAAGAGCTGTTTCATTCATTCAAAGTTTATTTAGCACTTATTGCTTGCTAGGAATTAAATATGTAGAGAATTTCTCAAGAGTTTACAGACTACTGAGATAGAAACAATGAGGATACCAATAGTTAAATACTATGATAGAGGTAAACAGAGTGTTATGGAAACATATACAATATGCATGAACCTAACCCACCCAGAGTTGGATAAGGTAATAAGAAGAGGCTTCCTGGAGAAAATTATGTTGGAGTTGAGTTTTGAAATACAGGCATACCTCATTTTATTGCACTTTGCTTTATTGTACTTTGCAGATATTGTGTTTTTACAAATTGAAGGTTTATAGCAACCCTTTTTCAGCCAAGTCTATTGGCACCATTTTTCCAACAGTATGTGATCACTTCATGTTTCTGTGTCACGTTTTGGTAGTTCTCACAATTTTTAATTATTTATATATCTATTATGATGACTTGTGGTCAATGATATTTGATATTACTGTTGTAATTTTGGGGGGTACCATGAGCTGCACCCATATAAGATGGCAAACTTAGTTGATAAAGTGTGTATTCTGACTGTTACACTGACCAGCCATTTCCCTATTCTCTATCCCTCTCCTTTGGCCTCCCTATTCCTTGAGACACAGCAATATTGAAATCAAGTCAATTAATAACTCTTCAATGGCCTCTTAGTGTTCACATGAAAGGAAGAGTTGCACATTACTGACATATAAAAGCGAGCAATGATTAAGTAAGAAATGATTAAGCTTAGTGAGGAAGGCATGTTGAAAGCTGAGCTAGGCTGAAAATTACACCTCCTGTGCTGAATAGTTAGCCAACTTTTGAAGGCAAAGAAAAAGTTTATGAAGTAAATTAAAAGAGCTAAAAATGACAAGACAGAGAAACAGTCTTATTGCTGATATTGAAAAAGTTTTAGTGGTTTGGATAGAAGATCAAACCAGCCACAACATTTCTTGAAACCAAAACTTTGGTAAAGTTGAGAGAGGTGAGGAAGCTGCAGACTAAAAGTTTGAAACTAGCAGAGGTTTGTTCATGAGGTTTAGGGAAAAAAGCCATCTCTATAACATAAAAGTGCAAGCTGAAGCAGCAAGTGCTGCTAAAGAAGCTGCAGCAAGTTATCTACAAGACCTAGCTGAGATAATTGATGAAGGTGGCTCCACTAAACAACAAATTTTCAATGGAGATGAAATAGTCTTCTATTGAAAGAAGGTGCCATCTAGGACTTTCATAAATAGAGATGAGAAGGGGTCAAAGCTTCAAAGGCAGGCTGACTGTCTTGTTAGGGGCTAATATCTAGTGACTTAAGTTCAAGTTATTCATTAACTTCATTAACCATTCTGAAAATCCTAGGGCTCTTCAGATACTACTAGCACAGGCGAAATCTACTGTGCTTCTGCTCTATAAATGGAATTACAAAGCCTGGATGACAGCACATTGTTTGCAGCATGATTTACTGAAAATTTTAAGTCCACTGTTGGGACTTACTGCTAGGAAAAGGATTCCTTTCAAAGTATTGCTGCTCATTAACAGTGCATCTAGTCACCCAAGAGCTCTTGATGGAGATGTACAAGGAGATGAATGTTGTTTTCATGCCTGCCAACACAATATCCATTCTGCAGCCCATGAAACAAGGAGTAATTTTGACTTTCAAGTCTTGTTATTTAAGAAATACATTTGGTAAGGCTATAGCTGCCATAGATAATGATTCCTCTGATGGATCTGGGCAAAGTAAAATAAAAACTTTCTAGAAGGGACCCTTCATTCTAGAGCCATTAAGAACATTTGTGATTCATGGGAGGAAGTCAAAATGTCAACATTAACAGGAATTTGGAAGATGTTGACTCTAACCTTCATGATAACTTTAAGAATTCATTGGAGTAAGTACCTGCATATGTGGTAGAAACAGCAAGAAAACTAGATCTAGAAGTGGATCCTGAAGATGTGACTGAATTGCTGCAATCTCATGATAAAATTTTAAAGGATAAGGAGTTGCTTCTTACTGATGTGCAGAGAAAGTGGTTTCCTTAGATGGAATATACACCTGGTGAAGATGCTGGGAATATTGTTGAAATGACAACAAAGGATTTAGAAGATTGTGTAATCTTGGGAATCATCAACATACAGTTCATAGTTATAAGAGAGTTTAGGAAAAGTTTATAGAGTATATTGAGAAGAGGGCCAAGGGGGCAGTTCCAAGGTGGCTGAATGGGAACAGCTCCAGCCTCCAGCTCACAGCATGAGTGACACAGAAGACGGGTGATTTCTGCATTTCCAACTGAGCTTTGAAGAGAATAGCGGTTCTCCCAGCACAGAGTTTGAGATCTAAGAATGGACAGACTGCCTGCTCAAGTGGGTCCCTGAACCCCAAGTAGCCTAACTGGGAGATACCCCTCATTAGGGGCAGACTGACACCTCACAACTTACACGGCCAGGTACCCCTCTGAGGTGAAGCTTCCAGAGGAACGATCAGGAAGCAACATTTGCTGTTCAGCAATATTCTATCTTCTGCAGCCTCCACTGCTGATACCCAGGCAAACAGGGTCTGGAGTGGACCTCGAGCAAACTCCAACAGACCTGCAGCTGAGGGTCCTGACTGTTAGAAGGAAAACTAACAAACAGAAAGGACATCCACACCAAAACCCCATCTGTACATCACCATTATCAGAGAAGAGAGCCAAGGAGAGAGAAATGAGGCATGCTGATATTTAAGCAATGATGGAGAAACAGTAGTTTATAAAGGACAGTAAGAAGAAAGAGGCTGGGCATGGTAGCTCACGTCTGTAATCTCAGCACTTTGGGAGGCCGAGGTGAGTGGATCATTTGAGGTCATGAGTTTGAGACCAGCATGGCCAACAAGGTGAAACCCCGTCTCTACCAAAAATACAAAAATTAGCAGGGCATGGTGGCGTGCTCCTGTAATCCCAGCTACTCAGGAGTCTGAGGTGGGAGAATGGCTTGAACTCTGGAGGTGGAGGTTGCAGTGAGCTGAGAACACGTCAGTGCACTCCAGCCTGGGCAACAGAGCGAGACTCCATCTAAAAAAAAAAGGAGGAGAAGGAGGAGGAGAAGGAGAAGGAGAAGGAGGAGAAGGAGAAGGAGAAGGAGAAGGAGAAATAACCAGAATGATAGGAAGGAAACCAAGAGAAAGCTGTAGCAACAAAACAAAGGGAAGAAAGAGTTTGAAGAGTTAAAGACTAAAAGTTGAAAGTGCTCATTATTAGGCAATAAATAGTTAACTGGTGAACTTCTGAGAATGATCTTTGTGGAGGTGGAAGCCAGAATAGCACTAGTTTGAGATTGTGAGTGAGGATATGATCAATGGAAACATTTTTTTCCTCCAGAGATTAGGTTGTGAAGGAAAGGAAAGGGATAGAGCAATAGTTAGAAAGAAATGTAGGATCAAGGGAAGGCTTTTACTTATGAGCTAGTTTTGTTATGAATAGGATTTGGATAGGTAGAGAGTAGACAGCATTTTGGGCAAAAGTATACAGGGTAGAAAATCATTAAGATTATTTAAGGGGATAATAAGTGAACCAAGTTAGCTCACTAAGTAAGTCTTTTGTTTCTTGAATCTATTAATATATCTCTGTTCTGTTTTTTCTCTTTACAGAAAAGGGAGACACTTCCCTAAAGAGTGCCATTTTAGCATTGAAAAGCAATAGGCGTTTACAAGATTTTAGAGGTGAGAATAATTAGGAAGTTTTATACACGTTGAGAATATAGAAAATGTTTACCATAATTGTTGAAAGTGACGGGCCACTTCCATAAAAATGTAACTAATGTGCTATAAGATCAGATGAGTGGTACACATTTGGTATTTTAAGAGTTCACATGAAGGTGAGAATCCTATGTTCATTTAAGTCTAGTTTTTAACATTAGTTATTGGTTCATAATTGAAGAAAACAGTACATTTTCTAAAAAGGATGTCAAAAATATCTGCCTTTAAAACGTTTTAATAAGTTTCAAATATCTGATTTGATAATACATTTACACAGATCATAAATTAGGAAGTATGTAAATATCTACAGTTAAAATCTCCCTCTGATCTGGTCTCTAACTATCCAATTCCTACCTCTTTCTCCCAACAACTAACCATTGTAGTTAATTCTCCCAATAACTAACCATTGTAGTTAGTTCATAAACATTTGTTATGTAAGGAGCATTTGGAGATTTTTTTGGGGGGGTGGGTGGAGGGAATGGTCTTTCTCTGTCTTCCAGGCTGGAGTGCAGTGGTGCGATCATAGCTCACTGCAGTGTCAACCTCCTGCCCTCAAGTGATCCTCCTGCCTCAGCCTCCTGAGTAATTGTAACTATAAGTGCGCAGCACCATGCCCAGCACATTTTTTTATTTTTTGAAGAGATGGGGTTTTGCCATGTTGCCCAGGCTGGTCTTGAACTCCTGGGGGCTCAAACAATCTACCAGCCTCAGCCTCCCAAATTGCTGGGATTACAGGTGTGAGCCACTGCACCTGGCCGCATTTGGATATTTTTATGAACATTGAAGTAAATATGAATATGCATTTTTTCTCCATATTAATTTTATACAAATACAAGTATAATGTATACATATGTCTGTGTCTTTGATATTTTTTAATTAACAATATATTTTGAATATTTATTTAGATCAGGGCACAAAGAGGTTTCTTCATTTTTTAATAGTTGCATAGAGAATATGTGAATTTTTTTTTTCTTTTGTAGTTTACTTTGGGAGGCCAAGGTAGGTGGGTCATTTGAGGTCAGAAGTTCAAGACCAGCCTGGCCAACATGGTGAAACCCTGCCTCTACTAAAAATACAAAAATTAGCCTGGTGTGGTGGTGGGCGCCTGTAATCCCAGCTACTCGGGAGGCTGAGGCAGGATAATTGCTTGAACCCAGGAGGTGGAGGTTGCAGTGAGCTGAGATTGCACCACTGCACTCCAGCCTGGGTGACAGAGCAAGATTCTGTCTTAAAAAAAATTATTTGTATTTTAATTTCCATGGTACATGTGCAGGATGTGCAGGTTTGTTACATAGGTAAACCTGTGCCATGGTAGTTTGCTGCACCTATCAACTTCTCACCTAGGTGTTAAGCCCAGCATGCATTAGCTATTTTTCCTAATGTTCTCCCTCCCCCACACCTCACCCATAGGCAGGTGCCAGTTTGTAGTGGTGTTCTCCCTGTGTCCATGTGTTCTCATTGTTCAGCTACCACTTAAAAGTGAGAATGTGTGGTGGTTTTCTGTTCTTGTGTTGGTTTGATGACAATAATGGTCTCCAGATCCATCCATGTCCTTCAAACGACATGATCTTGTTCCTTTTTATGGCTGCATAGTATTCCATGGTGTATATGTACCACATCTTCTTTATCCAGTGTGTCATTGATGGGCATCTGGGTTGATTCCATGTCTTCACTATTGTGAATAGCACTGCGGTGAACATATGTATGCATGTATCTTTGTAATAGAATTATTTATATTCCTTTGGGTACATACCCAGTAATGGCATTGCTGGGTCAAATGGTATTTCTAGTTCTAGATCTTTGAGGAATCACCACATCATCTTCCACAATGGTTGAACTAATTTACATTCCCACTATCAGTGTAAAAGCATTCCTATTTCTCTGCAACCTTGCCAGCATGTTTTTTCTTTACATTTTAATAATCATCATTCTGACTGGTGTGAGATGGTATCTCAATGTGGTTTTGATTTGAATTTGTTATTGATCTATTCAGGGATTCAACTTCTTCCTGGTTCGGTCTTGGGAGGGTGTATGTGGATAAATTCCTGGGAATTTATCCATTTCTTATAGATTTTCTAGTTTATTTGCATAGGAGTGTTTATAGTATTCCCTGATGGTTGTTTGTATTTGTGTGGGGTCAGTGGTGATATTCCCTTTATCATTTTTTATTGTATCTATTTTATTCTTCTCTCTTTTCTTCTTGATTAGTCTAGCTAGAGATCTATTTATTTTATTATTTTTTTCAAAACATCAGCTCCTGGATTCACTGATTTTTTGAAGGGTTTTTTCACGTCTCTTTCTCCTTCAGTTCCACTCTGAGCTTGGTTTTTTCTTGTCTTCTGTTAACTTTGGAGTTTGTTTGCTCTTGGTTCTCTAGTTCTTTTGATTGTGATGTTTGGGTGTCGATTTGAGATCTTTCTAGCTTTTTTATGTGGGCATTTAGTGCTATAAATTTCCCTCCTAACAGTGCATTAGCTGCATCCCAGAGATTCTGGTACATTGTCTCTTTTTTCCTATTGGTTTCAAAGAACTTCTTGATTTCTGCCTTAATTTCATTATTTACCCAGGAGTCATTCAGGAGCAGGTTGTTCAATTTCCATGTAGTGGTGTGGTTTTGAGTGAGTTTCTTAATCTTGAGTTCTAATTTGATTGTGCTGTGGTCTGAGAGACTGTTTATTATGATTTCAATTCTTTTACATTTGCTGAGGAATTATTTACTTACAATTACGTGATCAATTTTAGAGTAAGTGCCAATTTTAGAGTAAGGTGCTGAGAAGAATGTATATTCTGTCGTTTTGTGTGGAGAGTTCTGTAGCTGTCTATCAGGTCCACTTGATCCAAAGCTGAATTCAAGTCCTGAATATCTTTGTTAATTTTCTGTCCCAACAATCTAATATTGACAGTGGGGTGTTAAAGTCTCCCACTGTTACTGTGTGGGAGTCTAAGTCTCTTTGTAAGTCTCTAAGAACTTGTTTTATGAATCTGGGTGCTCCTTTATTTGGTACATATATATTTAGGATAGTTAGCTCTTCTTGTTGAATTGAACCCTTTACCATCATGTACTACCCTTCTTTGTCTTTTTTCATCTTTGTTGGTTTAAAGTCTGTTTTGTCAGAAACTTAGATTGCAACTCTTTTTTCTGTTTTCCATTTGCTTGGTAATTTTTCCTCTATCCTTTTATTTTGAGTCTATTTGTGTCTTTGCATGTGAGATGGGGCTCTTGAATACAGCACACTGATGGATCTTGACTCTTTATCCAGCTTCCCATTCTGTGTCTTTTAATTGGGTCATTTAGTCCATTTGTATTTCAGGTTAATATTGTTAAATGTTAATTTGATTCTGTCATCATGATACTAGCTGGTTATTTTGCAGACTTGTTTATGTAATTGCTTCATAGTGTCATTCGTCTGTGTACTTTGGTGTGTTTTTGTAGTGGCTGGTAATGGTTTTCTCCTTTCCATATTTAGTGCGAGCTTCAGAGGCTTTTGCAAGGCAGGCCTTCTCTCAGCATTTGCTTGTCTGAAAAAGATTTTATTTTTCCTTCACTTATGAAGCTTACTTTAGTCAGATGTGAAATTCTATGCTGGAAATTCCTTTCTTTAAAAGAAGAAGTCAAATTGTCCGTGTTTGCAGATAACATGATTGTATATTTAGAAAACTCCATCATCTCAGCCCAAAATCTCCTTAAGCTGATAAACAACTTCAGCAAAGTCTCAGGATACAAAATCAATGTGCAAAAATCACAAGCATTCTTATATACCAGTAACAGACAGAGAGCCAAATCATGAATGAACTTCCATTCACAATTGCTTCAAAGAGAATAAAATACCTAGGAATCCAACTTACAAGGGTTGTAAAGGACCTCTTCAAGGAGAACTACAAACCACTGCTCAGTGAAATAAAGAGGACACAAACAAATGGAAGAACATACTATGCTCATGGATAGGAAGGATCAATATCATGAAAATAGCCATACTGCACAAGGTAATTTATAGATTCAGTGCCATCCCCATCAAACTACCAATGAGTTTCTTCACAGAATTGGAAAAAACTGCTTTAAAGTTCATATGGAACCAAAAAAGACCCCGCATTGCCAATACAATCCTAAGTCAAAAGAACAAAGCTGGAGGCATCACGCTACCTGACTTCAAACTATACTACAAGGCTACAGTAACCAAAACAGCATGGTACTGGTACCAAAACAGAGATATAGACCAATGGAACAGAACAGAGTCCTCAGAAATAATACCACACATCTACAGCCATCTGATCTTTGACAAACCTGAGAAAAACAAGAAATTGGGAAAAGATTCCCTATTTAATAAATGGTGCTGGGAAAATTGGCTAGCCATAAGTAGAACACTGAAACTGGATCCTTTCCTTACTCCTTATACGAAAATTAATTCAAGATGGATTAGAGACTTAAATGTTAGACCTAAAACCATAAAAACCCTAGAAGAAAACCTAGGTAATACCATTCAGGACATAGGCATGGGCAAGGACTTCATGTCTAAAACACCAAAAGCAATGGCAACAAAAGCCAAAATTGACAAATGGGATCTAATTAAACTAAAGAGCTTCTGCACAGCAAAAGAAGCTACCATCAGAGTGAACAGGCAACCTACAGAATGGGAGAAAATTTTTGCAATCTACTCATCTGACAAAGGGCTAATATCCAGAATCTGCAAAGAACTCAAACAAATTTACAAGAAAAAAACAAACAACCCCATCAAAAAGTGGGCAAGGGATATGAACAGACATTTCTCAAAAGAAGACATGAAGCCAACAGACACATGAAAAAATGCTCATCATCACTGGCCATCAGAGAGATGCACATCAAAACCACAGTGAGATACCATCTGACACCAGTTAGAATGGCAATCATTAAAAAGTCAGGAAACAACAGGTGCTGGAGAGGATGTGGAGAAATAGGAACACTTTTACACTGTTGGTGGGATTGTAAACTAGTTCAACCATTATGGAAAACAGTATGGCGATTCCTCAAGGATCTAGAACTAGAAGTACCATATGACCCAGCCATCCCATTACTAGGTATATACCCAAAGGATTATAAATCATGCTGCTATAAAGACACATGCACACGTATGTTTATTGCGGTACTATTCACAATAGCAAAGACTTGGAATCAACCCAAATGTCCATTAGTGACAGAATGGATTAGGAAAATGTGGCACATATACACCATGGAATACTATGCAGCCATAAAAAAGGATGAGTTCTTGTCCTTTGTAGGGACATGGATGCAGCCGGAAACCATCATTCTCAGCAAACTATCGCAAGAACAGAAAACCAAACACCGCATGTTCTCACTTATAGGTGGGAACTGAACCATGAGATCACTTGGACTCGGGAAGGGGAACATCACACACCGGGGCCTATTATGGGGAGGGGGAAGGAGGAGGGATTGCATTGGGAGTTATACCTGATGTAAATGACGAGTTGATGGGTGCTGACGAATTGATGGGTGCAGCACACCAACATGGCACAAGTATACATATGTAACAAACCTGCACGTTATGCACATGTACCCTAGAACTTAAAGTATAATAATAATAATTAAAAAAAGAATGTTGAATATTGTCTCCCAATCTCTTCTGGCTTACAGGGTTTCCAGTGAGAGGTCTTCTGTTAGTTTGATGGGCTTCCCTTTATAGGTGACCTGGCCTTTCCCTGTGACTGCCCTTAACATTTTTTCCTTCATTTCAACCTTGGAGAATCTGATGATTATGTGTGTTGGGGTTGATCTTCTCATGGAGTATCTTACTGGGGTTCTCTGGATTTCATAAAGTTGAATCTTGGCCTGTCTTGCTAGGTTGGGGATATTCTCCTGGATATAATCCTGAAGTGTGTTTTCCAAGTTTGTTCTGTTCTCCCCATCTCTTTCAGGTACTTCAATCAGTCATAGCTTCAGTCTTTTAACATAATCCCATAGTTCTTGGAGGTTTTGTTTACTCCTTTCTTTTTTCTCTAATCTTGTCTGCCCGCCCTATTTCAGCAAGATAGTCTTCAAGCTCTGCTATCTTTCTTCCACTTGGTCTATTTGGTTATTAATATTTGTGTTTGCATTGTGAAGTTCTTGTGTTATGTTTTTCAGCTTGATCAGGTCATTAATGTTTCTCTCTCAACTGGTTATTCTGGTTAACAGCTCCTATAGTGTTTTATCATGGTTCTTAGCTTCTTTGCAATGAGTTAGAACACACTCCTTTATCTCAGCAAAGTTTGTTATTACCCATCTTCTGAAGCCCACTTCTGTCAATTCATCCATCTCAGCCTCAGCCGAGTTCTGTGCCCTTGTTTTAGATGTGTTGTGGTCATTTGGAGAAGCAGCACTCTGACTTTTTGAGTTTTCAGCCTTTTTGAGTTGATTCTTTCTCATCTTGATGGAGTTATCTACCTTTGATCTTTGAGGTTGCTGACCTTTGGATGGGGTTTTTGTGGGGTCTTTTTCATTGATGTTGTTGTTGTTGTTGTTACTTTCTGTTTGTTTTTCTTTTAGCAGTCAGGTCCCTCTTCCATAGGGCTGCTGTGGTTTGCTGGGAGTCCACTTCAGACCCTATTTGCCCGGGTCCCTCCTGCCCCTGGAGGTATCACCAGTGGAGGTTGCAGAACAGCAATGATGGCAGCCTGCTTCTTCCTCTGGGAGCTCTGTCCCAGAGGGGCACCAAACCAATTCCAGCTGGAACTCTCCTATATGAGGTGTCTGGAGACTCCTGTTGGGAGGTCTCACCCAGCCAGGAGGAGTGGGATCAGGCACCTGCTTAAATAAGCAGTCTGGCTACCCCTTGGTGGAGTAGGTGTGCTGTACTGGGGGGAATCTCCCTTGTTCAGGCTGCCCTGACTCTCTAGAGCCAGTAGGCAGAAAAGACTAAGACCATTGATGCATAATACTGCAACTTCCCCTCCTCCTAGGGGCTCCTCTCATCCCCTGGCTGGGGATGCTGAAATTCCTACAGGGAGGCCCCGCCTGGTGAGGAGGAGTGGATTGGGGTCCCACATAAAGAAGCAGTCTGACCACGAATTGATCCAGCCACTGTGCTGCACGGTGGGGAATTGCTCCCATCCAAACTGCCCAGTCTCGCTGGCACCAGTGGCAGGGAAAAATGGCCAACTGGTGCTGCAGTGATGGTGGCCTCTCCTCCCCAACCCCAGAACTTGATGTTCTTAGGTGGTCTCCAGCCTGCTGTACTGGCTGGGGGGGATTCCAAGCCAGTGGGGTTTAGCTTGTGGGGTTCCATGGGAGTGGAGCCCACTAAGTGAGGCCATTTGACTCTCCAGCTTCAGCCCCCTTCCCATGGGAGTGGACAGATCTCCTACCTCACCAGAGTTCCCAGAGCTGGAGTATGCAAAAACACTTGTGTCTCAGTGCCTGCTGCCTGAGCAGCCACTGTGAGTCTGCACAGCTCTGTGCTTGGGACTGAAGTCTCTTGTGGCGTGGGCTCACGAGGGGACCTCCTGATTTGCAGTTGCAAGGATCTGTGGGAAAAGCATGGTTTTCAGGGAGGGATAGCACAATCCCTCACTTCCTTGGCTAGGGAAGGGAACTCCTTTTGCCCTGTGAAGCTCCCAGGTGGGCCTTCCCTCCACCTACTTTTCCTCACTCCCCATGGATTGCGCCGACCACCTAGTCAGTACCAATGACAGAACTTTGGTCCCTCAATTGAAGATGCAGAATTCACTCTTCTTTTTCGTCTTCTTAGTGGGAGCCACAGAGCAGAGCCACAGAGCAGAGCTATTCAGCCATTTTGGCAAAGCTGCCCCATGAATTTTTCATATGGAGATATATATGTTAACTTACTGGAATCAGTGATTCATCCAACTTGGTGTTGTCTTCTTGACTGTGGCACCAAGAAACATTTCATGGCATCATGTGATGGCTGCCCTCTGTGAAATATCTCCCTAACTTTTGAGTATACTTTTGAAAATCTCTAATTCACTTAACCATAAGTTAATAGCCTAATGATTTATAAAGTTACCAAAACTCTTCTCCAACTCTTATTTTAGTCTAAGAAGCATTTCAGGGCAAAAATGTCTATAGTATTACATTATATTTTGTTTGGTTTCAAATAATATCATATTAGTTTGTTGGCAAATAGTAATACATTTGTATAGTGTTTGGTGTTTTACCAAACACTTTCATATAATTTGTTTTACACAGTTTATTCATTTGACTACTGTGTTAAGTAGGTTTCTTATAATCAAGAATGAGAAAAGTGAAGCTTAGGGAGACTGAGGCGGGTGGATCACAAGGTCAGGAGATCGAGACCACCCTGGCTAACACAGTGAAACCCCGTCTCTACTAAAGGTACAAAATATTATCCAGGTGTGGTGGCATGCGCCTGTAGTCCTAGCTACTTGGGAGGCTGAGGCAGAAGAATCGTTTGAATCTGGGAGGCAGAGATTGCAGTGAGCAGAGATCATGCCACTGTACTCCTGCCTGGGCAACAGAGCAAGACTCTGTCTAAAAAAAATTAGACTCCAAGTTCAGGGATTATTATTTTTTTAACTATGTTATAGCTTATTAGTTTAGTTGAAAAATTGATCTTATACCATAATCACAAGTTAATATAATTAGTATACATATATTTAATACAAATATGCATGGTATAGAGGTAGACCACAAGGATATTAAAGTCTAGCTGGAAAAATAAGCCATTTATATAAAAGTGTAACTAATATACCAAAAGATCAAATGAGTGGTTACACGTTTATTATTTTAGGAGTTCAGGTGAAGGTGAGAGTTTTAGGGAAAAATGGAGGAAGGCTTTGAAGGAAGAGTTAGGTAGGGAACAGTTAGACATGTGAACTAAAATTTGGATGAGTTCAGTGATAGAAACATTTGAAAGTCATTGTCATAGAGCTGATAGCTGAAAAAGATGATTTGAATAAATGGAGAAATATTTTATTGATGGATTTCACATATTTTACTAAAGTCACTTCTCAAAATTAATTTATATGTGTAATTCAATTCCTAAAGGACTTTGTTTTTTGAGGGGGAGGAATTGGAGGGGAGGATTGGCATTATCATCTAGAAGCTCTTTCAGAAAAATAAGAAAGGAAGAAAGAAAGAATAAGTTGAAGTTAGAAAGGATGTGGTAAAATGACTATTTTCTTTCATTATTTGGCATTGTATCTCAAAGGCCTTGAAACCGTGCACCCCATTTAACTTTGGAAATTTATGTTAGGAAAAAACCATTAGTGAACAGATGCATGTTTAAGAAAATTTATCATCAGGATTCCACTTATGATAACAATTAAACTTTGATTTAGAAAGATAGGATATATTAATGCAGTGGAATATTATATAGTCATTTAAAATGGTGCTGGTAGAATAGTGTGTTGAAAGGGAAAATGGTCAGGATACCTTGCTAACTGAAACAAAGTTTGCCATTAAACAGTTTTAATTAAATACCACTAAAATATAAAAATGCTGTAAGGGCACATACCAAGAATGTTATCAAGGATTTTTTTGGATGATGAAGTTTGGAATGATCCCTCCCCTGAGTATTTAAGGTGAATTGCACTGTGCTATATCATCTTTAAATTAACGATGTCAGGTACCTATACTAATGTTTTGAACTGTAGTTTATTATTTACAATATGACTGTAGCTAAACTGAAAATATTTTCTATTTTATCTTGATAGAGGTTAACAAACTTGCAAAGGCCTTAGACAAAGTCACCAATGAAAAACTTGATGCTGATGATGTAAATTCTGTACTGAAAGGCCTGGGGATTTATTTTCCAGAGGAAGAATTACAGGAGGTGCTTGGATCCGTTTGTGTTGATAGTATGTATTCTTTATTTAAAGAAAATTTTTTGGCAAAAACCAGAAAGCCTGCTAGACAAATTCTAAAAGAGCTGTAACACTTCTGAGTCATTTATTAAACACAAAAAGCTTGTGTTTACTTTCACTCAGAATCCAAAGAGCTTAAGTGATGAGGAATCAAATGCAATGAGTTCGGCAACTCTAGATTTTCCCTTTTAGGGCTGAATGAGAATTTGTTCTGGATTATCTTAATATTGAGTATCCTAGGAAAATATAATCTTCCTCTCTCTATCCTATTTGTTTGTCAGAAGCTGTGAAGCTGTCTCAAGCCCATGAAACAAAGACCTAATCCTTAGTGTGCGATGCACACAACCAGTTGGGTTTCCCTAGAATTCTCAATGGGCTATGCTGGAGTTTTTAGAATCCTGCCAATGGAATGTTTAGTTTACATGCAGAGCCTTGGGTTGCTCTTTTTCATCTTAAGTCCCAAGCATATGCCTGATAGAAAGCCAAAGATTGCACACTTCCTTTACTAATATATCTTTGCTCATAAGCGTAGTCTTCTTTAGATATTATGGTTGAGTTTGGTTTATAAGACTTATTTTCTGGCAGATAAATTGTCTTCCTTGAAAATATAGGCACTTATAGGACTTGTGATACTGAAAAATTAAGATAACATAAAATGGGAGAGGAAACATACCAAAACAGTTGTCCCAATTGGTTAAGGTGTGTGTAAAATCCACAAAATGCTCATTGACACTACAACAAAAATGACCACAAGAGTCATCATAATCATATTCCTTTTCATAGTTATTCTGAGGTATGTATAGCAGAATCAGAGTTAGAAAACATTTTAGTCTTAAAGATTAAGTAGGCATGGATATCTTCTGATACCATTGCTTGGTATCTTTTGACCAAATGTTATTCATCCCTTTATGTTCCATTTTCAGAAGAGGGGAAAGTGAACTTAAAAGATTGCCTGAGTCAGTTGATGCAAACGCCGTATTTTACTAAAGCTTCAAGTGAGTGAGAATTTTTAACAATAAAAAGTTTGAATGCAATTGTTTGGTGTTAATTATATTCATTTATGCAGTTTTCTAATGCTGTAAAGAAAGACGTGTGTGTGTGTGTGTATGCCTAAATATGTAAATATGCACACACACATAAATAAATGTACATTGGATCAAGAATCAATAGGGGATTCTAGTCCTGGTGTTTTCTCAACTGATATTTTCTAGAATTGTAGTATATTTGTTCATCACTCAAAAAGAGTAAATAGACAAAATTTATCTAGATGATTCATCCTAGTGTCCAAGTTTGTGATCCAAGATGACTGCTATCAGTTGGAAATATCTGCTATTTTACCAAAATTCTGTGGGAATAAGATCAGTGTTACTTCTTTTTCTCTATCCTATTATATCTTTATTAAAATGAGATTTTGTCATGAGACAATTCACTGTTGAAACATTTAGAAACATATAGGAACATTTTGAAACATATACACTTCCTTTATGGTATTTTTCCACTACTCCACTACCAATCCATAAGGGATTGTATGTAATCTGTTTTTAATATATTTAATTAACCAGCATCCTCAACGTAAAAAAAGTCTGTGGAACTTCTGGGTCTCCTCAATGTTTAGGCTAATTTAATTAGTAAATTCACAACTATTTTGGATTCCCTGAGTCTTCTTGGAGAAGCCAGTATTTTTTAGAAGAGTTTAAACGCTTAATGTTTTCTAAACTCTTTCTAAATGTTTTCTAAATTGAAACCAAACTGAATTCAAAAGACCTAATTTAGGGAGCTACAAAATGAAATTATTTAGGATGGCAAAGTGGTAAGTATTTCAATAGATGAAATAGTTTTTCTTTAATCCTTGGTTTTGTAATTGACACCTATAAGACTCTCCTAGATAGGTCGTTCATAAGTTTAAACTCATACAGGGTAAATGTTTTTGATATAATGATGTTCATCATAATACAATACTTAACATTTTTTTTTTGCTTGGTAGAATAATTTATCCATGGTACTTTCCAAATTAAATATTACCTTTTTTGGTAGTTATATATTAGTACCAAGCTTTCCATTTTGGGGGGACATTTTTGTGTATATGTGTTGATGCATGCAAGTGATCTGCTAAATGAAAAAAATTCATTGATGACAGTCATATTAAAAGATGACCATTTATCCAATTTTAGGCAAAACAATTAATTTATGGTTAGTTGTCATATCTTTAATCGAATTCTCAGCCTCAAATATGATAGAGAAGAGACTAAGCAGATGTTCTGAGTTCTATGTAATCATTCTTAAATCTCAGATTTAAATATCTGCAATGACTTGGTTAACATCATGGTTAAACATTCTGCCTATAACATCAGTTATCCTGGATTTCAGACTTGATTTCACATCTAGTATCTATGGGTTCTTGGACAGAATAGCCTCTCTAAGGCTAGGTTTTCTTATCTCTTAAATAAGGGAAATATTGGTACTGACTCCACAGAGCTTTTGTGGGATTAAATGAGATGAGATACATGTAATCTCTGAGATGAGCTTGCTTGTGTCTAGCAAGCTCAGACAGTACTCAATGGGCAGTAGTAGCAGTAGTTATTACTATCATTCAGAATCTACTAATAATATTTGAGTGTTTAAAAAAATTTTTGTACTGTGTTTTTTTTTTCCAAATAGAAACAGAAGACTCCTTGAAAGTTCTGGCCTCCGTTAAGAAAAATGTGGCAAACCCTGATGACCTAGACTTCATGTTGAAAACTGTAGGAGTTCCATTACCCCAAGATGTGATTCAAAGAGCACTGAAGAATGTGGCTCCCAGGGGTGAGTATTTAATGTATTTCTAGGTATCCTTTATCTTAGTTAACATGAATCAGTTTGAATGTTTCAAGAATTCTTAAGAGGCTTTTCTGCTTCATAGATTATCCAAGGCTTAAAATACCTACTGTTCATCTGGGTTCTAGTAATTGTCATCTGTGTTCTAGTAATCCTCAGTAACAGCATAAAGTGGGAAATCTATAGAGGATAAGTATATGTGTGTGTGTCTGAATGATATGTATGCACCTGTGTTTTTGACTGAATATATATCTCAGTTTCAAAGCCATATCTATACATTATTTCTCAATATAGCAATTATACTTGTCTGTTTCTTATATTTGATTATTTACTTTTTCCATGTCCTTTGGCTTGCATTTTTCTTTCAGAGGATGGGACAGTGAATTTACAAGAGTTTATGAGCAATTTGGTCAATTCAGGATTTTCATCTCTTCCTGAAAGTAAGAATTTTCAGTTGAATGGAGATATATAATGACATGTGCTATAGATCTCTGGGAAAAACCCCAGATAGGCTTTTGAGATGGTTTTAAACTTATTTAACACTAGCATAATTTTCTAATGCCTTTACATGTCTAATGGGTAGCACAACTGGAAAAGACTATAATCTAGGCTGGGCGCGGTGGCTCACGCCTGTAATCCCAGCACTTTGGGAGGCTGAGGCATTTGAGACCAGCCTGGCCAATATGGTAGAAATTTGTCTGTACTGAAAAAAAAATACAAAAATTAGCCAGGCATGGTGGTGTGTGCATGTAGTCCCAGTTACTCTGGAGGCTGAGGCACAAGAATCACTTGAAACTGGGAGGTGGAGGTTGCAGTGAGCTGAAATCCATGCCACTGCACTCTCGCCTGGGTGACAGTGAGACCCTGTCTCAAAAAAAAAAAAAGAAGAAGAAGAAGAATACAAGGAAAAGAAAAGACTATAATCTTTAGGGAAAAATAGTTTTCTCTTCTGCCTAGTGTAAGAACCAAGAATCTTTTTTTAAATTTTTATTAATTTATTTATTTTGGTATTCACCATCTTTTTTTTAACTTTTATTTTAGGTTCAGGGGTACATATGCAGTTTTGCTATGTAGGTAAATTATGTGTCATAGGGGTTGGGGTTTGGTGTACAAATTATTTCATCTCCCATGTAATAAGCGTAGTGCCTGATAGATAGTTTTCAATCCTCAACCTCCTCCAATCCTCCACCCTCAAGTAGGCCCTGGTAACTGTCATTTCTTTCTTTGCATCCATATGTACTCAATGTTTAGCTTCCACTTGTAAGTAAGAATATATGTTCCCAGTCTACCACTGAGGGACATTTAGGCTGATTCCATGTCTTTGCTATTGTGAATAGCACTGTGATGAACACACACATGCATATGTCTTTATGGTAGAACAATTATATTTCTTTGGGTATCTACCCAATAATGAGATTGCTGGGTCAAATGGTAATTCTGCTTTAGGTTCTTTGAGAAATCCCCAAACTGCTTCCCACAGTGGTTAAGCTAGTTTACATTCCCATTGGCAGTGTATAAGTGTTCCCTTTTCTACACAACCTTGCCAGCATCTGCTATTTTTGACTTCTTAATAATAGTCATTCTGATTGGTGTGAGATAGTATCTCACTGTGGCTTTGATGTGCATTTCTCTAATGATTAGTGATATTGAGCATTTTTTCATATGCTTGTTGACTGCATAAATGTCTTGTTTTGAAAAGTATCTGTTCATGTCATTTTCCCACTTTTTATTTATTTTTAATTTTTAAATATTTTTTGTGGGTACATAGTAGGTATATATATTTATGAGATATATGAGATGTTTTGATATAGGCAGGCAATGTGAAATAATCACATCATGGAAAATGGGGTATCCTCAAGCATTTATCTTTGTGTTACAAACAATCCGATTCCACTTTTTTAGTTATTTAAAAATATATGCAATTAAGTTATTATTGACTTCAGTCACCCTGTTTTACTATCAAGTAGTAGCTCTTATTCATTTTTTGGTAGCCATTAGCCATCCCTACCCCCAACACTGCCACTACCCTGGTAACCATCTTTCTACTTTCTATGCCCATGAGTTCAATTGTTATAATTTTAGATAACACAAATAAGCAAGAATATGTGATGTTTGTCTTTATGTGCCTGGCTTATTTCACTTAACATAATGACCTCCGACTCCATCCATGTTATTGCAAATGACAGGATCTCATTCTTTTTAACAGCTGAATAATACTCCATGTGTATAACTACCACATTTTCTTTATCTATTCATCTGTTGATGGACACTTAGGTTACTTCCAAATGTCAGATATTGTGAGCAGTGCTGCAACAAACATGGGAGTGCAGATATCTCTTCAATATACTGATTTCCTTTCTTTTGGATATATACCCATTAGTGGGATTGCTAGATTGTATGGTAGCTCAATTTTTAGTTTTTTAAGGACTCTCCCAACTGTTCTCCATAGTGGTTGTACTAATTTACATTCCCACCAACAGTGTACAAGGGTTCTCTTTTTGCCAGCCTTTGTTATTTCTTGTCTTTTAGATATAAGCCATTTTAGCTGGGGTAAGATGATAACTCATTGTAGTTTTGATTTGCGTTTCTGTGATGATCAATGATGTAGAGCACTTTTTCATATGCCTGTTTGCATTTGTATGTCTTCTCTTGAGAAATGTCTATTCGAATCTTTTGTCCATTTTTTGATTGGATTATTTGTTGTTGTTTTTTTTCCTATAGAGTTGTTAGGAAACTCCTTATATATTCTGGTTATTAATCTCTTGTCAGAGGGATAGTTTGCAAATATTTTCTCCTGTTCTGTGGATTGTCTTTTCACTTTGTTGATTGTTTCATTTCTATGCAGAAGCTTTTAAACTTGATGTGATCCCGTTTGTCTATTTTTACTTTGATTTCCTGTGCTTGTGGGATTTGCTCAAGAACATTTTGCCCAGATTAATGTTCTGGAGATTTTTTCCCACTGTTTTCTTGTAGTAGCTTGATAGTTTGAAGTCTGAAATTTAAGTCTTTAATCCATTTTGATTTGATTTTTGTATATAGCAAGAGATAGGGGCCTAGTTTTATTCTTCTGTGTGTAGATATCTAATTTTCCCAGCACCATTTATTGAGGAGACTGTCTTTACCTCAGTGTATGTTCTTGGCACCTTTGTCAAAAATGAGTTCACTGTAGCTGTGAAGATTTGTTTCTAAGTTCTGTGTTCTGCTCCATTGGTCTATGTGTTCGTTTTCATGCCAATACCATTCTGTTTTGGTTACTATAGCTCTGTAGTATAATTCGAAATCAGGTAATGTGTTTCTTCCAGGTTTGCTCTTTTTGCTTAGATTAGCTCTTTGGCTATTCTGGGTGTTTGCGGTTCCATATAAATTTTAGATTTTTTTTTCTATTTCTGTGATGAATGTCGTCGGCATTTTGATAGGGATTGCATTGAATCTGTAGATTCCTTTGGGTAGCATAGACATTTTAACAATATTGATTCTTCTAATTCATGAACATGAAATATCTTTCCAGTCTTTGGTGTCCTCTTTAATTTTTTTCATCAATGTTTTATAGTTTTTATTATAGAGGTGTATCACATCTTTGGTTAATTCCTAAGTATTAAATTTTATGCATGGGTATTGTAAGTGGAATTACATGTTTTATTTCTTTTTCACATTGTTCGCTGTTGATATATAGAAATGCTGCTGAATTTTGTATGTTAGTTTTGTATCCTGTGACTTTACTGAATTTATCAATTCTAATAGTCTTTTGGTGGAGTCTTTAGGTTTTCCCAAATATAAGATCATATCTGAAAACAAGGATAATTTGACTTCTTCCCAGTTTGGATGTCGTTTATTTCTTTCTCTCATCTGATTGCTGTAGCTAAGACTTCTGGTACTATGCTGAATATAGTGATGACAATAGGCATCTTTGTCATGTACTAGATCTTAAAGGAAAAGCTTTCAGTTTTTCTCCATTCAGTATGATACTAACTATGGGTCTCTTGTATATGGCTTGTATTATGTTGAAATATGTTCCTTTTATACCAAGCTTTTTTAGGGTTTTTATCAAGAAGGAATGTTGAATTTTATCAAATGCTTTTTCAGCATCAGTTGAAATGATCAGATGGTTTTTATCCTTCATTCTGTTGATATGATGAATCACATTAATTGAATTGCATATGTTGGACCATTCTTGCATCCCAGGAATCAATCCCACTTGGTCATGATGAATGATCTTTCTTACGTATTGTTGAATTTGGTTTGCTAATATTTTGTCGAGGATTTTTGCATCAACAATCATCAGAGATACTGGCTTGTAGTTTTCTTTTCTTTTCTTTTTTTTTTTTTTCATGTGGTTTTGTCTGGTTTTGGTGTCAGGGTAATTCTGGCCTTGTAGAATGAGTTTGGAAGTATTCCCTCATCCTTATTTTTCAGAATAGTTTGAGTAGGATTGGCATTATTTCTTCTGTAAATGTTTGGTAGAATTAAGCAGTGAAGCCATCAGGTTCTGGGCTTTTCTTTGCTGGGAGACTTTTTGTTAGGTCTTCAGTCTTGTTACCTGTTAATGATCTCTTCAGATTTTGGAGTTCTTCCTGGTTCAATTTTGGTAGATATTATGTGCTTAGAAATTGTTCATTTCTTCTAGGCTTTCCAATTTATTGACATATAGTTGGTCATAGTAGCCTCTAATGATCCTTTGAATTTCTGCAGCATAAATTGTAATGTCTCCTCTTTCTTTTCTGATTTTGTTTGTATCTTCCATTTTTTTCTTAGTCTGGATAAAGGTTGTCAGTTTTGTTTAACTTTTCAAAATACCAGCTTTTTGTTTCATTGATCTTTTGTATTTTTTCTTTATTTTAATTTCATTTGTTTCTGCTCTGATCTTTATTATTTCTTTTCTACTATTTTTTGGGTTTTTCTCTGGCTTCTCCAGTCCTTTAAGATGCTTTGTTAGATTGTTTATTTGAAGTTTTTTTGTCTTTTCTCATGTAGGTACTTATGGCTATTCAATTCCATCTTAGGGCTGCTTTTGCTGTATCCCATAGGTTGTGGTATGTTGTGTTTCCTTTATCATTTGTTTCAAGAAATTTTTAAATTTTCTTCTTAATGCCTTCATTGACCCATTAGTCATGTAGGAGCATACTGTTTAATTTCCATGTATTTGTGTTGTTTCCAGAATTTCTCTTGTTATTAATTTCTAGTTGTATTCAATTGCTATCAGAGAAGCTGTTGGATATTATTTCAATTTTTTTCTTTTTTTTTTGAGCTGGAGTTTCACTCTGTTTCCCAGGGTGGAGTGCAATGGTGCGAGCTCAGCTCATTGCAACCTCCACCTCCCGGGTTCAAGTGATTCTCCTGCCTCAGCCTCCCAAGTAGCTGGGATTACAGGCACCTGCCACTATGCCCAGCTAATCTTTTGTATTTTTAGTAGAGATGGGGTTTTGCCATGTTGGTCAGGCTGGTCTTGAGCTCCTGACCTCAAGTGATCCACCTGCCTTGGCCTCCCAAAGTGCTGGGATTACAGATGTGAGCCACTGTACTCAGCCTTCAATTTTTTTTTTTTTAATGTTTTAAGATTTGTTTTGTGACCTAACATATGATCTAACCTTGAGAATGATACATATGCTGAGGAAAAGAATGTGTATTCTGCAGCCATTGGGTGAAATGTTCTGTAAATTTCTATTAGATTCTTTTGGTCTATAGTGCAGATTAAGGCTAATGTTTCTTTGTTAATTCTCTGTCTGAAAGACTTCTCCAGTGCTGAAAGTAGGGTATTGAAGTCTGCAACTACTATTGTATTGGAGTCCATTTATCTGTTTATATACCTGTGTGCTTTATACATCTGGGTGCTCCAGTGCTGGGTGCATATACATTTAAAATTGTTATATCTTCTTACTGACTTGACCCATTTATAATTATATAATGACCTACTTTGCCTGTTCTTATAGCTTTTGTCTTGATATCTGCTTATTCAGATGTAAGTCTGGCAAGTCCTGCTTTTTTTGGGTTTCCATTGATATGGAATATCTTTTTACCACTGCTTTATTTTGTCTATGTGTGTCTTTATTGGTGAAATGTATTTCTTGTAGGCAGCAGATCAGTAGGTCTTGTTTCTTCATCAATTTAGCCACTCTGTGTCTTGATTGAAGAGTTTAGTCTATTTACATTCAGTGTTGTTATTGATAAGTAAGGACTTACTCCTGCCATTTTGTTACTTGTTTTCTGGTTGTTTTGTATTTTTTATCTTCTTTCTTTTCTTCTTGTCTTCTTTTAGTGAAGGTGATTTTCTCTGGTGATATGATTTAGTTTCTTGCTTTTAATTTTTTGTATATGCATTGTATGTTTTTTGGTTTGAGGTTACCATGAGGCTTGCAAATACTATCTTATAGCACAGTGTTTTAAACTGAGAACAACACTGTTTGCCTACATAAACAAATAAGGAAAAAGAAAACTAATTTTAAAAAGTATTCCTTCACTTCATCCCCCTTTTTAATGTGTTGTTTTTTTCTATCTATATCTTATTGTACTGTTTATCTCTTGAAAAGTTACTGCTGTTCTTATTTTTGATTGACTCGTTGTTTTGTCTTTTTCCTTAAGATAAGAGTAGTTTACACAACACAGTTGCAGTGTTATAATATTCTGTGTTTTTCTGTGTATTTACTATTACCAGTGAGATTTTGTACCTTCATGTGATTACTTATTGCTCATTAATGCCCTTTTCTTTCTGATTGAAGCACTCCCTTTAGCATTTCATGTAGGACAGGTCTGGTATTGACAAAATCTCTCAGCTTTGTTTGTCTAGGAAAGTCTTTATTTTTAATTTGTGTTTGAAGAATATTTTCACTGGATATACTATTCTAGGGTATAACTTTTTTTCCTTCAGCACTGTAAATATGTCATGCCACTCTCTCCTGGCCTGTAAGGTTTCTACTGAAAAGTCTACTGCCAAACATATTGGAGTTCCATTGTATGTTATTTGTTTCTTTCTTTCTTGTGGCTTTAAGGATTCTTGCTTTATCCTTGACCTTTGGAAGTTTGATTAAGTGACTTGAAGTAGTGAAGTAATAGCCACAAGGGTTAAATCTGCTTGGTGTTCTAGAACATTCTGGTACTTGGATATTGATATCTTTCTTTATGTTTGGAAAGGTCTCTGTTATTATCCCTTTGAATAAACTTTCTACCACTATCTTTTTCTCTATTGCCTCTTTAAGGCCAATTACTTGTAGATTTGTCGTTTTGAAGCTATTATCTAGATCCTGTAGGCACATTTCATTGTTTTTTATTCTTTTTTCTTTTGTCTCCTCTGACTGTATGCTTTCAAATAGACCATCTTCAAGCTCACTAAATCTTTATTCTGTTTGATCAATTCAGCTATTAAAAAGACTCTGATGTATTCTTCTGTATGCCAATTGGATTTTTCAGCTCCAGAATTTCTGCCCAATTGTTTTTAATTATTTCAGTGTCTTTGTTAAATTTATCTAGTAGAATTCTGAATTCCTTCTCTGCATTATATTAAATTTCTTTCAGTTTCCTCAACACAGCTATTTTGAATTCTGTGTCTGAAAGGTCACATATCTCTGTTTCTCCATGATTGGTCCTTGATGGCATATTCATTTGGCAAGGTCATGTTATTTTGAATGTTGTTAATGCTAGTAGATGTTGTTTAGTGTCTGGGCATTGAAGAATTAGGTATTTACTGTAGTCTTCACTGTCTGGGCTTGTTTGTACCTGTCCTTCTTGGGAAAGCCTTCTAGGTATTTAAAAGGACTTGATTGTTGTGATCTAAGCTGTATCTGCTTTAGGGAGCATTGCAAGCCTAGTAATGGTGTGATTCTTGCAGACTGGTAGAGCCCTGATGGTCTTAAATAAGATTCAGGACAATTCTTTGGTTTACCAGGTAAACTCTTATTCTGTTCTCTTACTTTCTGCCAAACAAACAGAGTCTCTACCTTTGTTCTGAGCCACCTAAAGCTGGGGGTGGAGTGATACCAGCACCCCTGTGGCCGCTAGCATATGACTGTGCTGTGTCAGACCTAAAGCCAGTGTAGCACTGAGTCTCACCCAAGGCCTTCTGTAGCCTACTTCCTGGCTACTGCATATGTTCCCTCAAGGATGTGGGGCTTTGCAATCAGCAGGTGGCAAAGGCCTATATCTTTTCCTTCAGGCTGATGAGTTTCCTCAGGCCCCAGGTAGGTCCAGAGGTGCCATCTGCAAGTCAGGGACTATGTGGTGTTCTTTTGTACTGTGGCTGAGCTGGCACTCAAACCAAAAGAAGTCCTTCTGCCTCTTCCTTTGCCTTTTCAAAGGCTGAAGAGCCTTACCCTATAGCCACTGCCACCACAGGCTGTGAGAAGTACTGCCAGACTACTGCCAAGGGCTCTTCAGTCACTTTGTGTTGAATACTGCCTGGCCTGGGACTCATTCTTCAGAGCGGTGAGTTTTCTTCTGGCCCAGGGCAGGTCTAGAGATGCCATCTAAGAGTCAAATCCTGGAATTGGGACCCCAAGAGCCTGCTTGGTGCTCTGTTCCTCTGTGGCCGTCCTGGTACCTAAGATGCAAGCCAAAATTTCCTTTACTTTTCCTTCTGCTTTTCTCAAGCAGAAGGAGTTTCACCTGATAGCCACCACAACTGGTGATGTGCTGAGTCTCACCTGAATCCAGCAGTTCTCAGAGACTCATCCAAGTCCCTTGATGTAGTACCTGGGTTTTGCTGCTGGTTATTTGGGGTCCAAGGGCTCTTCACTTAGAAGGTAATGAATGCTGCCAGCACTGGTCTTTCCCTTCAAGGCTGCAGCTTCCCTTCTCATTGATGGTGTGTCAAGAAAAGTTGTGAGAGCTAGAGCCTGTAACAGAGGACTTAAAATTTTGACTGGTGCCCTATCCCACTGTGGCTCACCTCCTATCCAAGATGCAAAACAAAGTCCTGCTTCTCTTCCCTATCCTCTCTTCAAGTGGAAGGATGGAACCTGTTTTGGAGCCACAAACTGTGTGGCCTGGGGTTTGAGGAGAGGTGATGCAAGCAGTCCCTTAGCTACTCCAGCTGGTGTCTCAGTAGGTCATGTGCCCCGCGCCACCCCCCACCAGTCCACTGTCTCTGGACCCAGTACAGCACTGGGACTCACCTATGAGTTGCAGTCCGTATGGCCTAGACTGCCTTTCAGGCTTACTTAGAGTAAGTGTTACTTAGCGCTGAACACTTTAGCCCGCAGTGACAAGGCATGCAAGAACTCATTTTGACCACTGAGATCAGCGATTCCTCTCTGACCAGGACTACTTTAAATGCTCGCTCCTTGGGTGGGCATCAGCTGAGTTTGGTCTGGTTATCCTTTCTGCTGTAACAGAACAGTGCTGAGTTTAGTGATTCACAATTGCTATGTTCTATCCCTTTCGCTGTTGCTGGGGGTTGAGTAGGGGTGGCATCGGGGATTCAAGACTGTTTTTACTCTCTTCAGTGCCTCTTTCAGCAATGCAGAGTTAAAATTAGGTGCTGTGAGGACTCACCTGATTTTCAGTTCTTATGAAGGTGTTTTTTTCCTGTGTAGACAGTTAAATTGGTGTCCTTGCAGGGGGGTGATTGGTGGAGCCTTCTAGTACATCATTTTGCTATACCTTGAATATCCTTTTGCCCACTTTTTATTTATTATTATACTTTAAGTTCTAGGGTACATGTGCACAATGTGCAGGTTTGTTACCTATGTATACATGTGCCATGTTGGTGTGCTGCACCCATTAACTCGTCATTGACATTAGGTTTGTCTCCTAATGCTATCCCTCCCCTTTCCCCGCTCCCCAGAATAGGCCCCGGTGTGTGATGTTCTCCTCCCTGTGTCCAAGTGATCTCATTGTTCAGTTACCACCTATGAGTGAGAACATCGGTGTTTGGTCTTCTGTTCTTGCGATAGTTTGCTGAGAATGATGGTTTCTAGCTGCATCCATTCCCTATAAAGGACAAGAACTCATCCTTTTTTATGGCTGCATAGTATTCCATGGTGTATATGTGCCACATTTTCTTAATTCAGTCTGTCACTGATGGACATTTGGGTTGATTCCAAGTCTTTGCTATTGTGAATAGTACCACAATAAACATACGTGTGCATGTGTCTTTATAGCAGCATGATTTATAATCCTTTGGGTATATACCCAGTAATGGGATTGCTGGGTCAAATGATATTTCTAGTTCTAGATCCTTGAGGAATCACCACACTGTTTTCCACAATGGTTGAACTAGTTTACAGTCCCACCAACAGTGTAAAAGTGTTCCTATTTCTCCACATCCTCTCCAGCACATGTTGTTTCCTGATTTTTTAATGATCACCATTCTAACTGGTGTGAGATGGTATCTCATTGTGGTTTTGATTTGCATTTCCCTGATGGCGAGTGATGATGAGCATTTTTTCATGTGTCTGTTGGCTGAATGAATGTCTTCTTTTGAGAAGTGTCTGTTCATATCTGTTGCCCACTTTTTGATGGGGTTGTTTGTTTTTTTTTTGTAAATTTGTTTGAGTTCTTTGTAGGATCTGGATATTAGCCCTTTGTCAAATGAGTAGATTGCAAAAATGTTCTCCCATTCTGTAGGTTGCCTGTTCACTCTGATGGTAGTTCTTTTGCTGTGCAGAAGCTCTTTAGTTTAATTAGATCCCATTTGTCAATTTTGGCTTTTGTTGCCATTGCTTTTGGTGTTTTAGACATGAAGTCCTTGCCCATGCCTATGTCCTGAATGGTATTACCTAGGTTTTCTTCTAGGGTTTTTATGGTTTTAGGTCTAACATTTAAGTCTCTAATCCATCTTGAATTAATTTTCGTATAAGGAGTAAGGAAAGGATCCAGTTTCAGTGTTCTACTTATGGCTAGCCAATTTTTCCAGCACCATTAATTAAATAGAGAATCCTTTCCCCATTTCTTGTTTTTGTCAGGTTTGTCAATGATCAATTGGCTGTAGATCTGTGGTGGTATTTTGGAGGGCTCTGTCCTATTCCATTGGTCTATATCTCTGTTTTGGTACCAGTACCATGCTGTTTTGGTTACTGTAGCCTTGTTGTATAGTTTGAAGTCAGGTAGCGTGATGTCTACAGCTTTGTTCTTTTGACTTAGGATTGTATTGGCAATGCGGGGTCTTTTTTGGTTCCATATGAACTTTAAAGCAGTTTTTTTCCAATTCTGTGAAGAAAATCATTGATAGCTTAATGGGGATGGCACTGAATCTGTAAATTACCCTGGGCAGTATGGCCATTTTCACAGTATTGATTCTTCCTAACCGTGAGCATGGATATCCATGAGCATGGTATGTTCTTCCATTTGTTTGTGTCTTCTTGTATTTCACTGAGCAGTGGTTCGTAGTTCTCCTTGAAGAGGTCCTTTACATCCCTTATAAGTTGGATTCCTAGGTATTTTATTCCCTTTGAAGTTATTGTGAATGGGAGTTCATTCATGATTTGGCTCTCTGTTTGTCAGTTACTGGTGTATAAGAATGCTTGTGATTTTTGCACATTGATTTTGTATCCTGAGACTTTGCTGAAGTTGTTTATCAGCTTAAGGAGATTTTGGGCTGAGACGATGGGGTTTTCTAAATATACAATCATGTCATCTGCAAACAGGGACAATTTCACTCCCTCATTTCCTAATTGAATAGCCTTTATTTCTTTCTCTTACTTGATTGCCCTGGCCAGAACTTCCAACACTATGTTGAATAGGAGTGGTGAGAGAGAGCATCCCTCTCTTGTGCCGGTTTTCAAAGGGAATGCATCCAGTTTTTGCCCATTCAGTATGATATTGGCTGTGGGTTTCTCATAAATAGCTCTTATTATTTTGAGATACCTTCCATCAATACCGAATTTACTGAGAGTTTTTAGCATGAAGGACTGTTGAATTTTGTCAAAGGCCTTTTTTGCATCTATTGAGATAATCATGTGGTGTTTGTCTTTGGTTCTGTTTATGTGATGGATTACATTTATTGATTTGCATACGTTGAACCAGACTTGCATCCCAGGGATGAAGCCCACTTGATCATGGTGGATAAGCTTTTTGATGTACTGCTGGATTCGGTTTGCCAATATTTTATGGAGGATTTTTGCATCAATGTTCATCAGGGATATTGGTCTAAAATTCCTTTTTTGTTGTTGTGTCTCTGCCAGGCTTTGGTATCAGGATGATGTTGGCCTCATAAAATGAGTTAGGGAGGATTCCCTCTTTTTCTGTTTATTGGAATAGTTTCAGAAGGAATGGTACCAGTTCCTCTTTGTACCTCTGGTAGAATTCGGCCATGAATCCGTCTGGTCCTGGACTTTTTTTGGTTGGTAGGCTGTTAATCATTGTCTCAATTTCAGAGCCTACTATTGGTCTATTCAGGGATTCAACTTTTTCCTGGTTTAGTCTTGGGAGAGTGTAAGTGTCCAGGAAATTATCCATTTCTTGTAGATTTTCTAGTTTATTTGCGTAGAGGTGTTTATAGTATTCTCTGATGGTAGTTTGTATTTCTGTGGGGTCGGTAGTGATATCCCCTTTATCATTTTTATTGCATCTATTTGATTCTTCTCTCTTTTCTTCTTTATTAGTCTTGCTAGCAGTCTATCAATTTTGTTGGTCTTTTCAAAAAACCAGCTCCTGGATTCATTGATTTTTTGGAGGGTTTTTTGTGTCTCTGTCTCCTTCAGTTCTGCTCTGATCTTAGTTATTTCTTGCCTTCTGCTAGCTTTTGAATGTGTTTGCTCTTGCTTCTCTATTTCTTTTAACTGTGATGTTAGGGTGTCAATTTGAGATCTTTCCTGCTTTCTGTTGTGGGCATTTAGTGCTATGAATTTCCCTCTACACACTGCTTTAAATGTGTCCCAGAGATTCAGGTATGTTGTATCTTTGTTCTCAGTATTTTCAAAGAACATCTTTATTTCTGCCTTCATTTTGTTATGTACCAAGTAGTCATACAGTAGCAGGTTGTTTGGTTTCCATGTAGTTGAGCGGTTTTTATTGAGTTTCTTAGTCCTGAGTCCTAGTTTGATTACCCTGTGGTCTGAGAGACAGTTTTTTATAATTTCTGTTCTTGTACATTTGCTGAGGAGTGCTTTACTTCCAACTTTGTGGTCAATTTTGGAATAAGAGTGATGTAGTGCTGAGAAGAATGTATATTCTGTTGATTTGGGGTGGAGAGTTCTGTAGATGTCTATTAGGTCTGCTTGGTGCAAAGCTGAGTTCAGTTCCTGGATATCCTTGTTAACTTTCTGTCTTGTTGATCTGTCTGATGTTGACAGAGGGGTGTTAAAGTCTCCCATTATTATTGTTTGGGAGCCTAAGTCTCTTTGTAAGTCTCTAAGGACTTGCTTTATGAATCTGGGTGCTCCTGTATTGGGTGCATATATATTTAGGATAGTTAGCTCTTCCTGATGAATTGATCCCTTTACCATTATGTAATGGCCTTCTTTGTCTCTTTTGATCTTTGATGGCTTAAAGTCTGTTTTATCAGAGACTAGGATTGCAACCGCTGCTTTTTTTTCATTTTCCATTTGCTTGGTAGGTCTTCCTCCATCCCTTTATTTTGAGCCTATGTGTGTCTCTGCGTGTGAGATGGGTCTCCTGAATACAGCAAACTGATGGGTCTTGACTCTTTATCCAATTTGCCAGTCTGTGTCTTTTAATTGGACCATTTAGTCCATTTACATTTAAGGTTAGTATTGTTATATGTGAACCTGATCCTGTCATTATGATATTAGCTGGTTATTTTGCTCGTTAGTTGATGCGGTTTCTTCCTAGCATCGATGATCTTTACATTTTGGCATGTTTTTGCAATGGCTGGTATCGGTTGTTTCCTTTCCATGTTTAGTGCTTCCTTCAGGAGCTCTTGTATGGCAGGCTTGGTGGTGACAACAACTCTCAGCATTTGCTTGTCTGTAAAGGATTTTATTTCTCCTTCACTTATGAAACTTAGTTTGGCTGGATATGAAATTCTGCGTTGAAAATTCTTTTCTTTAAGAATGTTGAATATTGGCCCCCTACTCGCTTCTGGCTTGGAGAGTTTCTGCTGAGGGATCTGCTGTTAGTCTGATGGGCTTCTCTTTGTGGGTAACTCGACGTTTCTCTCTGGCTGCCCTTAACATTTTTTCCTTCATTTCCACTTTGGTGAATCTGACAATTATGTGTCTCGGAGTTGCTCTTTTCAAGGAGTATCTTTGTCGCATTCTCTGTATTCCTGAATTTGAATGTTGGCCTGCCTTACTAGGTTGAGGGAATTCTCCTGGATGATATACCGCGGAGTGTTTTCCAACTTTGTTCCATTTTCTCTGTCACTTTCAGGCACACCAATCAGACATAGATTTGGTCTTTTCACATAATACCATATTTCTTGGAGCCTTTGTTCATTTCATTTAACTCTTTTTTCTCTACACTTCTCGCTTCATTTCGTTCATTTGATCTTCAGTCACGATACTCTTTCTTCTGGTTGATCGAGTTGGTTACTGAAGCTTGTGCATTTGTCATGTAGTTCTCGTGTCATGGTTTTCATCTCTATCAGTCTTTTATGGTCTTCTCTGCATCGATTATTCTAGTTATCCATTCATCCATTCTTTTTTTAAGGTTTTTAGTTCCTTTGCACTGGGTACGTAGTTCCTCCTTTAATTCTGAGAAGTTTGATTGACTGAAGCCTTCTTCTCTCAACTCGTCCAAGTCATTCTCCGTCCAATTTTGTTCCGTTGCTGGCGATGAGCTGTGTTCCTTTGGAGGGGGAGATGCGCTCTGATTTTTTGAATTTCCAGCTTTTCTGCACTGCTTTTTCCCCATCTTTGTGGTTTTATCTGCCTTTGATCTTTGATGATGGTGACATACTGATGGGGTTTTGCTGTGGGTGTCCTTTCTGTTTGTTAGTTTTCCTTCTAATAGTCAGGACTCTCAGCTGCAGGTCTGTTGGAGTTTGCTTGAGGTCCACTCCAGACCCTATTTGCCTGGGTATCAGCAGCAGAGGTTGCAGAAGATTGAATATTGCTGAACGGCAAGTGTTGCTGTCAGATTCTTGCTCTGGAAGCTTCGTCTCAGAGGTGTACCCAGCCGTGTGAGGTGTCAGGTGTTGGTCTGCACCTAGTATGGGATGTCTCCCAGTTAAGCTACTCAGGGGTCAGGGACCCACTTGAGCAGGCAGTCTGTCCGTTCTCAGATCTCAACCTCTGTGCTGGGAGAACCACTGCTCTCTTCAAAGCTGTTCAGACAGGAACATTTACATCTGCAGAGGTTTCTGCTGCTTTTTGTTTAGCTATACCCTGTCCCCAGAGGTGGAGTCTACAGAGGCAGGCAGGCCTCCTTGAGCTGCAGTGGGCTCCCCCCAATTGGAGCTTTCTGGTGGCTTTGTTTACCTACTCAAGCCTCAGTAATGGTGGGCACCCCTCCCCCAGCCTCTCTGCCGCCTTGCAGTTAGATCTCAGACTGCTGTGCTAGCAATGAGGGAGGCTCTGTGGGCGTGGGACCATCTGGGCCAGGTGTGGGATATAATCTCCTGCTGTGCCGTTTGCTAAGACCCTTGGTAAAGTACAGTATTAGGGTGGGAGTTACCCAATTTTCCATTTGTTGTGTTCTCAGTTTCCCTTGGCTAGGAAAAGGAATTCCCTTCCCCCTTGCGCTTCCCAGGTGAGGCAGTGCCTCGCCCTGCTTCAGCTCTCACTGGTCGGGCTGCACCCACTGACCAGCACCGACTGTCTGACACGCCCCGGTGAGATGAACCCAGTACCTCAGTTGAAAATGCAGAAATCACCCGTCTTCTGTGTCACTCAGTCTGGGAGCTGGAGGCTGGAGCTGTTCCTATTTGGCCATCTTGGGCACCCCCTATGCCCACTTTTTAATGGGGTTGTTTGTTTTGAATCGTAAATTTAAGTTCCTTATAAGTTGTATGATTCTGGATGTTAGACCTTTGTCAGATGCATAGTTTGCAAAAATTTTCTCCCATTTTGTAGGTGGTCTGTTCACTCTGTTGATAGTTTCTTTTGCTGTGCAGAAGCTCTTTAGTTTTATTAGGTCCCATTTGTCAAGTTTTGCTTTTGTTGCAATTGCTTTGGTGTCTTTGTCATGAAGTTGATGCCGGGTTCTATGCCCAGACTAGTATTTCCTAGATTGCCTTCAGGGTTTTTATAGTTTTTGGCTTTAGATTTAAGTCTTTAATCCATCTTAAGTTGATTTTTGTATATGGTGTAAGAATGGGGTCCAGTTTCAATCTTCTGCTTATGACTAGCCAATTATCTCAGCACCATTTATTGAATAGGCAATTCTTTCCCCGTTGCTTGTTTTTGTGGATTTTGTTGAAGATCAGATTGTTGTAGGTGTGTGGTTTTATTTCTGGCTGTCTATTCTGTTCCATTGGTCTATGTGTCTGTTTTTGTACCAGTAAAAATAAAAATAAAAGACTATTTTTATTACTGTAGCCTCATGGTATAGTTTGAAGTCAGGTAATGTGATGCTTCTGGCCTTGTTCTTTTTATGTAGGATTGTCTTGAGTATTCAAGCTCTTTTTTGGTTCCATATGACTTTTAAAAAAGTGTTTTCTACTTCTATGAGGAACGTTGTTGGTAGTTTAATAGAAATAGTAAGGATATTGGCTTGAGCTTTTGTTGTTGTTGTTTTCTCTGCCAGGTTTTGGTATCAGGTTGATGCTTACTCCATAGAATAAGTTAGGAAGTAGTCTGTCCTCCTCAATTTTTGGGAATAGTTTCAGTAGGATTAGTACCAGCTCTTCCTTATGTATCTGATAAAATTCCACTGTGAATCTATCTGGTCCTGGACTTTTTCTAACTGGTAGGGTTTTTTTAAATTACTAATTCAATTTAGGAACTCATTATTTGTACGTTCAGGGACTCAATCTCTTCCTGGTTCAATCTTGGGAGGTTGTATGTTTTCAGGTATTTATCCATTTATTGTAGGTTTTCTAGGTGTTCATAATAGTCTCTGAGTGTTTTTTGTATTTCTGTGGCATTGGTGGTAACATCTCCTTTGTCATTACTTATTGTGTTTATTTGAATCTTCTCTTTTTCTTTAATAGTCCAGCTAGTGTTCTATCTTATTAATTATTTCAAAAAATCATCTCCTGCATTTATTGATATTTTGTATGGTTTTTCACATCTTAATTTTCTTCAGTTCAGCTCTGATTTTGGTTATTTCTTGCCTTCTAGTTTTGGAATTTGTTTGCTTTTGTTTCTCTAGTTCCTGTGGATGTGATGTCAGTTTATTAATCTGAGATTTTTTATTTAGGTGTTTAGTGCTATAAACTTCTCTCTTACCACTGCTGTAGCTGTATCCCAGAGATTCTGGTATGTTTTATATTTTTTATTAATTTCAAAGAATTTCTTGATTTCTGTCTTAATTTCATTATTTACCCACAAATCATTCAAGAGAAGATTGTTTAATTTCCATTTATTTTATGGTTTTGAGTGATTTTCTTAACTTTGATTTCTATTTGTATTGTACTGTGGTCTGCGAGTGTGGTTGTTATGATTTCTTTTTTTTTTTTTTTGTATTTAGTGAGGGTTGTTTTATGCCTAATTGTGTGGTTAATTTTAGAGTATGTGAGCCCCAGAATCTTGATTGCAATTGTCTTTCACCAAAGGATCTTATGAAGGTAAAAATAATAATAGTTAAAAAATAAGTGAACCAGCACTTAGAATTAGGCTATTTGCAAATTACTCTAATTTAACTAACTTGTTATTTGAGCAGTGTTTTGTAGTTCTCATTGTGGAGGTATTTCACCTCCTTGTTAGCTGTAGTCCTAGGTATTTTATTTTTTTGTGCCTATTGTAAATTGGATTGCATTCTTGATTTGGCCCTCAGTTTGGATGCTCTTGGTGTGTAGGAATGCTACTGACTTTTGCACATTGATTTTCTATCCTGGGTGGCTGGGATGGAGGGCACCAAGTCCTAGGCTGCACATAGCAGGGGGACTCTGGGCCCGGCATACAAAATCATTTTTTTCTCCTAGGCCTCTTGGCCCTGTGATGGAAGGGGCTTGCCATGAAGACCTATGACATGCCCTGGAGACATTTTCCCCATTGTCTTGGGGTTTAACATTCATCTCCTTGTTACATATGCAAATTTCTGCAGCCAGCTTGAATTTCTCCCCAGAAAATGGATTTTCTTTTCTATCACATTGTCAAGCTGCAAATTTTCCAAAGTTTTACACTCTGCTTTCCTTTTAAAACTGAATGCTTTTTTATGGCTGCATAGTATTCCATGGTGTATATGTGCCACATTTTCTTAATCCAGTCTGTCACTGATGGACATTTGGGTTGATTCCAAGTCTTTGCTATTGTGAATAGTACCACAATAAACATACGTGTGCATGTGTCTTTATAGCAGCATGATTTATAATCCTTTGGTTATATACCTAGTAATGGGATGGCTGGGTCATATGGTACTTCTAGTTCTAGATCCTTGAGGAATTGCCATACTGTTTTCCATAATGGTTGAACTAGTTTACAATCCCACCAACAGTGTAAAAGTGTTCCTATTTCTCCACATCCTTTCCAGCACCTGTTGTTTCCTGACTTTTTAATGATTGCCATTCTAACTGGTGTGAGATGATATCTCACTGTGGTTTTGATGTGCATTTCTCTGATGGCCAGTGATGATGAGCATTTTTTCATGTGTCTGTTGGCTGTATGGACATGGATGCAGCTGGAAACCATCGTTCTCAGCAAACTATCGCAAGAACAGAAAACCAAACACCGCATGTTCTCACTCATAGGTGGAAACTGAACAATGAGATCACTTGGACTCGGGAAGGGGAACATCACACACCGGGGCCTATCATGGGGAGGGGGGAGGGGGGAGGGGGAAGAGGGGAGGGATTGCATTGGGAGTTATACCTGATGTAAATGACGAGATGATGGATGCTGATGAGTTGATGGGTGCAGCACACCAACATGGCACAAGTATACATATGTAACAAACCTGCACGTTATGCACATGTACCCTAGAACTTAAAGTATAATAAAAAAAAAAGAATGTACCTTAAAATTATGGTTATTCCCTCCCCACACAAATACAGATATCATCTTCCCTTGGCACAATGAACACACTATAATTCCAAAAAGTTGAGGCATTTATTACAAGTAAAAGATATGGGTAAATGGTCACAAGTCACCTTTAAAATAATTACAAAGCATGTTTTGTGATATTTATGAATTTCCAGTAGAGCTATTCTAAAAGTAAGAACTTCCTCTGATTTAAGATATGTTGGACTTTTAGGTGCAAATAGTACTCAATAAAGATAATAAAAATTGTATGTAACAGTCATTGAGAACTTCTTTGTGTCAGATACATAAGCTATTTCATGTTAGATAAAAAATTATACTTAACTCTCACCATATCTCAATATTATATCTCCCATTTGGGAGATGATAAAGCTGATGCAGATACTGTGTAATATAATTGTTTTTGCTATTTCTTTTTATAGTCAGATAAAATAGTCACATTTTGGGAAATTTTTAAGCACAGTGTTTCCAGAAGAAAAAAAAAAAAAGATTTCTTTGCATTTGATTCAACAGGTGTTATTCATCTGCTCTGGCCTATCATAGGAGAAACGTGTTGAGCTTTAGCATCAGATCTATGTAGTATCTCAGCTCTATCCCTTACCATCTTTGTCATTTTCAACAAGTAACTAAATATCTCTGACCTGTTTTCTCAGTTACAAAGTGAGGTAATAATACCTGATGTATGAATTCTTTTGGGAGAAGTCAAAACATTATATAATGAAAGCAATGCTTGGGAAATGGAAGATGATATTATTTAGACCTACATTGGGGCTGGAAATAAAATAAATAAAGAACAACTTTATGCCCTGCTCTTTGTAGCTTGTGCAACCTCATGAGAAAAATGGATGCCCCAGGAATCCAGCTGTAATATACAACTGTCAGAGAAACACTTTTAACCAAAGTACAATGTGCTGTGAGAGTGCAGAAGAAAAATGATTAATTCTGACTTGATTAACATTTTTGCTTCATACATTTGTCATAGTAAATAAACTAATTTGTTTAGAAAACGACACCAGTCCTTGTTCAACACATTTCACAAAGAAATTCATCCATGGTTTTAATATGCACCCTTGGTTATTCTAAGGAGAGTTAAATAATAATTTTATAACTTTGGAGCTATTAAGAGGGGTGTTATATATCCATTCATTATTAGTTTCCTATGTATTCAGACAGAAAAACTGAGGACAAAGTAAAGCTTCTTGTAAAAGTTTGTCAAGCAAGTTATAGGTAACTTTACAACTTCTCAAACCCAGATTTGATAACATCTACTCAATTAAGGTTTTCAAGACAGACCAAGAGAATGATACATTAAGGCAAAATTGTCACGTCTGGTTTAAAACAACATAGCTCAAGGAAGGTTATGCAGAAAATTTAAGGCTTAAATATAAATTATTGCAACAATAAAAATAAGAGTTCATGTATCAAAGCTGAAATGCAACTATTGTAACAAGAGAATCAATAATTCCTCTTCAATAGCAATTTTCCTTACTTGATTCTACATTCCAGAAACAGTGAAAACATTTTTCTGTGATTCCATTAGCAATAAATTACATCTTGAGCAAGTGAAATCATGTAAAGTGGGGCTTTTGTGATCGTTGAAAAAGCTGATGCTTTATAGTTAAAGACCAAACAATAATCAAGAAGAAAACATCACCTTTCTCTCACTGCACTGCCAGTGGAGATCTAGTTTATCCGTGAGCAAGCCAGAGACAGAGTAAATCCCCTACCAAGTGGCAAACCTTAAAGACAATCCCAAATGGGCATTTCACACGTTGAAAATATACAACTCTGATAATGTGTATTTTACTTCCAAAATTCTTCCATGGTTCCATTTTGTTTTTACATTTATGTTAAATTTGTCATACAGACAAACAACATAAGGATTGATGTTTTGATCCTTTTTCAAGAAATTCATCTGCAGGGGTAAATACATACAGGTAATCTGCTGCCCTCTTTGAAAATCTTAAACTACTACATGGAAACACTGAAGTTGAAAATTTTTAACTGTTGGACTATTTGTTTTACTAAAAGAGAATTAATTTTTGTAAAATTAAATCACTCTTCATTTCACAAAAAAAAAAAAAAAAAAAAAAAAAACTAAATGCTTTTAACAGCACCCAAGTTACCTCTTGAATGCTTTGCTGCTTAGAAATTTCTTCTGCCAGATACCCTAAATCATCTCCCTCAAGTTCAAAGTTCCACAAATCTCTAGGGGAGGGGCAAAATGCTGCCAATCTCTTTGCTAAAATGTAGCAAGAGTCACCTTTACTCCAGTTCTCAACAAGTTCCTCATTTCCATCTGAGACCACCTCCGCCTGGATTTCATTGTCCATATCATTATCACCATTTTGGTCAAAGCCATTCAACAAGTCTCTAGGAAGTTCCAAACTTTCCTACATTTTCCTGTCTTCTTCTGAGCCCTCCAAACTGTTCCAACCTCTATTTGTTACCCAGTTCCAAAGTGCCTTCCACATTTTCAGGTATCTTTTCAGCAGTGCCCCACTCTACTGGTACCAATTTACCGTATTAGTTTGATTTCATGCTGTTGAAAAAGACATACTCAAGACTGGCCAGGTGCGGTGTAATCCTAGCACTTTGGGAGGGCGAGATGGGAAGATTACAAGGTCAGGAGTTCAAGACCAGCCTGGCCAATATAGTGAAACCCTGTCTCTACTAAAAATACAAAAATTACCCAGACGTGATGGTGTGTACCTATAGTCCCAGCTACTTGGGAAGCTGAGGCAAAAGAATTGCTTGAATCTGGGAGTTGGAGGTTGCAGTGAGCTGAGATCATGCCACTGCACTCCAGCCTGGGTGACAGAGCAAGACTCTGTCTCAGAAATAAATACATAAATAGAAAACAAAAATAAATAAAAGACATACCCAAGACTGAGCAATTTACAAAAGACACCGGTTTAATGAACTTACAATTCCACATGGCTGGGGAGGCCTCACAATCATGGCAGAAGGCAAGGAGGAGCAAGTCACAGCTTACGTGAATGGCAGCAGGCAAAGAGAGCTTGTGCAGGGAAACTCTCCCTTATAAAACTGTCAGATCTTATGAGACTTATTCACTATCACAAGAACAGCATGGGAAAGACCTGCCCCCATGATTCAGTTACCTCCCACTGGGTCCCTCCCTCAACATGTGGAAATTCAAGATGAGATTTGGGTGGGGACATAGCCAAACCATATCAGTAATATTGAGATTTTATTCATATTATTGCTGACCACATGTATCTTCTTTTGAAATGTGTTCATGTCCTTTGCCCACTTTTTAATGTTTTTTTCCCTTGTAAATTTGCTTGAGTTCCTTATAGATGCTGGATATTGGAACTTTTTCAGATGCATAGTTTGCAAAATTTTTTTTCCCATTCTTTAGGTTGCCTGTTTACTCTGTTGATAGTTTCTTTTGCTGTTCAGAAGCTGTTTAGTTTAATTAGATCCCATTTGTCAATGTTTACTTTTGTTGCAATTGCTTTTGGAGTCTTCATCATGAAATCTTTGCCCATTCCTATGTCCAGAATGGTTTCCTAGATTGTCTTCCAGGGTTGCTTATAGTTTTGGGTTTTAAATTTAATGTAAATTTTTAATCCGTCTTGAGTTGATTTTTGTAAATGGTGTAAGGAAGGGGTTCAGTTTCAATCTTTTGCATATTTCTAGCCAGTTATCCGAGCACCGTTTATTGAATAGGGAGTCATTTCCCATTGCTTGTTTTTGTGAGCTTTGTCAAAGATCAGATGGTTGTAGGTTTGTGGCCTTCTTTCTTAGCTCTCTATACTGTTCCATTGGTCTATGTGTCTGTTTTTGAACCGCTATCATCCTGTTTTGGTTACTTTAGCTCTGTAGTTTAGTTTGAAGTCAGGTAGTATGATGCTTCCTGCTTTGTTCTTTTTTTGCTTAGTATTGCATTGGCTACTCAGGCCCATTTTGGCTCCATATGAATTTTAGAATATTGTTTTCTAATTCTGTGAAGAATGTCATTGGTAGGTTGATAGGAATAGCATTGAATCTGTAAATTGCTTTGGGCAGTTTGGCCATTTTAACACTATTGATTCTTCTATGTATGAGCATGGAATGTTTTTTCATTTGTTTGTGTTATCTCTGATTTCTTTGAGCAGTGTTTTGTAGTTCTCTTCGTAAAGATCTTTCATGTCCCTGGGTACCTGTATTCCTAGGTATTTTATTGAAAGGCTGACTTTTTAACTCTGTTATTTTTTTTTTTTTTTTTTTTTTTTTTTTTTTTTGAGACGGAGTCTTGCTCTGCCGCCCAGGCTGGAGTGCAGTGGCCTGATCTCAGCTCACTGCAAGCTCCGCCTCCCGGGTTCACGCCATTCTCCTGCCTCAGCCTCCCGAGTAGCTGGGACTACAGGCACCCGCCACCTCGCCCGGCTAGTTTTTTGTATATTTTAGTAGAGACGGGGTTTCACCATGTTAGCCAGGATGGTCTCGATCTCCTGACCTCGTGATCCACCCGTCTCGGCCTCCCAAAGTGCTGGGATTACAGGCTTGAGCCACCGTGCCCGGCCAACTCTGTTATTTTTTTAATATTTATTAATTGGCATTCTACTTTAAGAGAAAGCTTTTTCCTTCTCAACCATATCAGTATAATGCAAGGAAAGACTTTCTATTCCTCATTTATTTATTCATTTGTTTATATCAGTATAGACTCACAGATTGAATTCAATGAGCTATAATTCATTACTCTCATTGTTTATTTTCGTGCTTAAGTTCTTTGTTCTCTATTTTTAATATAAAATGCTTTTTGTATTCATCATTATATCATCAACATGCTTCCATATCAGTATACAAAGATTACTGAAGAATTTTTAAGGATCCTGAGGTAATCAAATCTGTGCTTTACAAGTATACATATGTAACAAACCTGCACGTTATGCACATGTACCCTAGAACTTAAAGTATAATAATAATAAATAAATTTAAAAAAAAAATCTGTGCTTTAGTGTAATCACTCACTCTGGTAGCCATGTGGGAAATGAGCTGGAAAAGAATTAGACTGAAGACAGTGTTGAGTGAGGGTTGGGGTGGTGAGGACAGAGATTAGAAGAAGCAGTCCCGTTTTCTTTAAACCTGGGTAAAATAATTTAAAAAAATTATTATACTTTAAGTTCAAGGGTACATGTGCAAAACGTGCAGGTTTGTTACATAGGTATATATGTGCCGTGTTGGTTTGCTGCACCGGTTAACTCGTCATTTACATTAAGTATTTCTCCTAATGCTATCCCTCCCCCCTCATCCCCAACCCCACGACAGGCCCTGGGGTGTGATGTTCCCTGCCCTGTATCCAAGTGTTCTCATTGTTCAATTCCCACCTATGTGTGAGAACATGTGGTGTTTGGTTTTCTTTCCTTGTGATAGTTTGCTCAGAATGATGGTTTCCAGCTGCATCCATGTCCCTGCAAAGAACATGAACTCATCCTTTTTATGACTGCATAGTATTCCATGGTATATATGTGCCACGTTTTCTTAATGCAGTCTATCATTGATGGACATTTGGATTGGTTCCAAGTCTTGGCTATTGTGAATAGTGCCACAATAAACATACATGTGCATGTGTCTTTATAGTAGCATGATATATAATCCTTTGGGTATATACACCCAGTAATGGATTGCTGGGTCAAATGGTATTTCTAGTTCTAGATCCTTGAGGAATCGCCACACTGTCTTCCACAATGGTGGAACTAGTTTACACTCCCGCCAACAGTGTAAAAGTGTTCCTATTTCTCCACATCCTCTCCAGCACCTGTTGTTTCCTGACTTTTTAATGATCTCCATTCTAACTGGTATGAGATGGTATCTCATGGTGCTTTTGCTTTGCATTTCCCTGATGGCGAGTGATGATGAGCATTTTTTTCATGTGTCTGTTGGCTGCATAAATGTCTTGTTTTGAAAAGTGTCTGTTCATATCCTTTGCCCACTTTTTGATGGGGTTGTTTGATTTTTTCTTGTAAATTTGTTTAAGTTTTTTTGTAGATTCTGGGTATTAGCCCTTTGACAGATGGGTAGATTACAAAAATTTTCTCCCATTCTTTAGGTTGCCTGTTCACTCTGATGGTAGTTTATTTTGCTGTGCAGAAGCTCTTTAGTTTAATTAGATCCCATTTGTCTATTTTGGATTTTGTTGCCATTGCTTTTGGTGTTTCAATAATGAAGTCCTTGCCCATGCCTATGTCCTCAATGGTATTGCCTAGGTTTTCTTGTAGGGTTTTTTATGGATTAGGTCTAACGTTTAAGTCTTTAATCCATCTTGAATTAATTTTTGTGTAAGATGTAAGAAAGGGATCCAGTTTTAGCTTTCTACATATGGCTAGCCAGTTTTTCCAGCACCATTTGTTAAATAGGGAATCCTTTCCCCATTTCTTGTTTTTGTCAGGTTGGTCAAAGATCAGATGGTTGTAGATGTGTGGTGTTATTTCTGAGCCCTCTGTTCTGTTTCATTGGTCTATATACAGGTTTGGTACGAGTGCCATGCTGTTTTAGTTGCTGCATCCTTATAGTATAATTTGAAGTCAGGTAGTGTGATACCTCCTGCTTTGTTCTTTTTGCTTAGGATTGTCTTGGCAATGCGGGCTCTTTTTTGGTTCCATGTGAACTTTAATTTTTTCCAATTCTCTGAAGAAAGTCATTGTTAGCTTGATGGGGATGGCATTGATTCTATAAATTGCCTTGTGCAGTATAGCCATTTTCGTGATATTGATCCTTCCTATCCATGAGCATGGAATGTTCTTCCATTTGTTTGTGTCCTCTTTTATTTCGTTGAGCAGTAGTTTGCAGTTCTCCTTGAAGAGGTCCTTCACTTCCCTTGTAAGTTGGATTCCAATGTATTTTATTCTCTTTGTAGTAATTGTGAATGGGAGTTCACTCATTATTTGGCTCTCTGTTTGTCTGGTATTAGTATATAGGAATGCTTGTGATTTTTGCACATTGGTTTTGTATCCTGAGACTTTGCTGAAGTTGCTTGTCAGCTTAAGGAGATTTTTGGGCTGAGATGATAGGGTTTTCTAAATATACAGTCATGTCATCTGCAAACAGGGACAACTTGACACCCTCTTTTCCTAATTGAATACCCTTTATTTCTTTCTCTTGCCTGATTGTCCTGGCCAGAACTTCCAACACTATGTTGAATAGGAGTGGTGAGAGAGGGCATCCCTGTCTTGTGCCAGTGTTCAAAGGGAATACTTCCAGTTTTTGCCCATTTGGTATGATATTGGCTGTGGGTTTGTCATAAATAGCAGTTATGATTTTGAGATATGTTCCACAATGCCTAGTTTATTGAGAGTTTTTAGCATGAAGAGCTGTTTAATTTTGTTGAATGCCTTTTCTGCGTCTATTGAGATAATCATGTGGTTTTTATCTTTGGTTCTGTTTATGTGATGGATTATGTTTATTGATTTGCCTATGTTGAACAGCCTTGCATCCCAGGGATGAAGCTGACTTGATCATGGTGGATAAGCTTTCTGATGTGCTGCTGGTTTTGGTTTGCCAGCATTTTATTGAGGATTTTTGCATCGATGTTCATCAGGGATATTGGTCTAAAAATCTCTGTTTTTGTTGTGTCTCTGCCAGGCTTTGGTATCAGGATGATGTTGGCCTCATAAAATGAGTTAGGGAGGATTCCCTCTTTTTCTATTGATTGGAATAGTTTCAGAAGGAATGGTACCAGCTCCTCCTCGTACCTCTGGTAGAATTTGGCTGTGAATCTGTCTGGTCCTGGACTCTTTTTGGTTGGTAGCCTATTAAAGATTGCCTCAATTTCAGAGCCTGTTATTGGTCTATTCAGTGATTCAACTTCTTCCTGGTTTAGTCTTGGGAGGGTGTATGTGTCCAGGAATTGATCCATTTCTTGTAGATTTTCTAGTTTATTTGCGTAGAGGTGTTTATAGTATTCTCTGGTGGTAGTTTGTATGTCTGTGGGATTGGTGGTGATATCCCCTTAATCAATTTTTATTACATCTATTTGATTCTTCTCTCTCTTCTTTATTAGTCTTGCTAGTGATCTATCAATTTTGTTGATCTTTTCAAAAACCAGCCCCTGGATTCACTGATTTTTTGAATGTTTTGTGTGTGTGTGTGTGTGTGTGTGTGTGTGTGTGTCTATCTCCTTCAGTTCAGTCCTGATCTTAGTTATTTCTTGCCTTCTGCTAGCTTTTGAATGTGTTTGCTCTTGCTTCTCTAGTTCTTTTCATTGTAATGGTAGCGTGTTGATTTTAGATCTTTCCTGCTTTCTCATGTGGGCATTTAGTGCTATAAATTTCCCTCTGCACACAGCTTTAAATGTGTCCCACAGATTCTGATATGTTGTGTCTTTGTTCTCATTGGTTTCAAAGAACATCTTTATTTCTGCCTTCATTTCGTTATTTACTCAGTAGTCATTTAGGAGCAGGTTGTTCAGTTTCTATGTAGTTGTGTGGTTTTGAGTGAGTTTCTTAATCCTGAGTTCTAATTTGATTGCACTGTTATCTGAGAGACAGTTTGTTGTGATTTCTGTTCTTTTACATTTCCTGAGGAGTGCTTTATTTCCAACTATGTGGTCAATTTTGGAATAAGTGTGATGTGCTGAGAAGAATGTATATTCTGTTGATTTGGTTTGGAGAGTTCTGTAGATGTCTATTAGGTCTCTTGGTGCAGAGCTGAGTTCAAATCCTGAATATCTTTGTTAACTTTGTGTCTCATTGATCTGTCTAATACTGACAGTGGGGTGTTTAAGTCTCCCATTATTATTGTGTGGGGGTCTAAGTCTTTTTGCAGGTGTCTCAGGACTTGCTCTATGAATCTGGGTGCTTCTGTATTGGGTACATATATATTTAGGATAGTTAGCTGTTCTCGCTGAATTGATCCTATTACCATTATGTAATGGCCTTCTTTGTCTCTTTTGATCTTTGTTGGTTTAAAGTCTGTTGTATCAGAGACTAGGATTGCAACCCCTGCTTTTTTTTTTCTTTCCATTTGCTTGGTAGATCTTCCTCCATCCCTGTATTTTAAGCCTATATATGTCTCTGCACGTGAGATAGGTCTCCTGAATACAGCCCCTGATGGGTCTTGGCTCTTTATCCAATTTGCCAGTCTGTGTCTTTTAATTGGGGTATTTAGCCCATTTACATTTAAGGTTAATATTGTTATGTGTGAATTTGATCCCGTCATTATGATGTTAGCTGGTCATTTTGCCCTTTAGTTGATGCAGTTTCTTCCTAGTATCAATGGTCTTTACAATTTGGCATGTTTTTGCAGTGGCTGGTACTGGTTGTTCCTTTCCGTGTTTAGTGTTTCCTTCAGGAGCTCTTGTAAGGCAAGCCTGGTGGTGACAGAATCTCTCAGCATTTGCTTGTCTGTAAAGGATTTTATTTCTCCTTTACTTATGAAGCTTAGTTTGGCTGGATATGAAATTCTGGGTTGAAAATTCTTTTCTTTAAGAATGTTGAATATTGGCCCCCAGTCTCTTGTGGCTTGTAGAGTTTCTGCCGAGAGATATGCTGTTAGTCTCATGGACTTCCCTTTGTGGGTAACCCGACGTTTCTCTCTGGCCGCCCTTAACATTTTTCCTTCATTTTAACCTTGGTGAATCTGACAATTGTGTGTCTTGGAGCTGCTCTTCTTGAGGAGTATCTTTGTGGAGTTCTCTGTATTTCATGAATTTGAATGTTGGCCTGCCTTGCCAGGTTGGGGAAGTTCTCCTGGATCATATCCTGAAGGGTGTTTTCCAACTTGGTTCCATTCTCCCCACTACTTTCAGGTACACCAATGAAATGTAGATTTGGTCTTTTCACGTAGTCCCATATTTCTTGGAGGCTTTGTTCGTTGTTTTTTTGTTTTTTTTGTTTTTTTTTTACTTTTTTCTCTAAACTTCTCTTCTTGCTTTATTTAATTAACTTGATCTTCAATCACTGATACCCTTTCTTCCACTTGATTGAATTGGCAATTGAAGCTTGTGCATGTGTCACGTAGTTCTCGTGCCATGGTTTTCAGCTCCAGCAGGTCATTTAAGGTCTTCTCTACACTGTTTATTCTACTTAGTCTTTTGTCTAATCTTTTTTCAAGGTTTTTAGCTTTCTTGCAATGGGTTTGAACATCCTCCTTTAACTCGGAGTAGTTTGTTATTACTGACCTTCTGAAGCCTACTTCTGTCAGCTCATCAGAGTCATTCTCCATCCAGCTTTGTTCCATTGCTGGCGAGGAGCTCCAATCCTTTGGAGAAGAGGTGCTCGGTTTTTAGAATGTTAAGCTTTTCTGCTCTGGTTTCTCCCCATCCGTGTGGTTTTATCTACCTTTGGTCTTTGATGTTGGTGACCTACAGATGGGGTTTTGGTGTGGATGTCTTTTTGTTGATGTTGATGCTATTCCTTTCTGTTTGTTAGTTTTCCTTCTAATAGTCAGGTCCCTCAGCTGCAGGGTCTATTGGAGTTTGGAGTTTGCTGGAGGTCTCAGTTTGTCTCAGTATCACCAGCAGAGGCTGCAGAACAGCAAATATTGCAGAAGAGCAAATATTGCTGCCTGATCCTTCCTCTGGAAGGTTCATCTCAGAGGGGCACCAGGCTATATGAAGTGTCAGTCAGCCCCTACTGGGGGGTGTCTCTCAATTAGGCTACACAGAGGTCAGGGACCCACTTGAGGAGGCAGTCTGTCCATTCTATGCTCAAACACTTTGCTGGGAGAACCACTGCTCTCTTCAGAGCTGTTAGGGACTTTTAAGTCTGCAGAAGTTTCTGCTGCCTTTTGCTCAGCTATGCCCTGCCCCAAGAGGTGGAGACTACAGAGGCAGCCAGCCTTGCTGAGCTGCAGTGGGCTCTGCCCAGTTCAAGCTTCCTTGGCTGCTTTGTTTACCTACTCAAGCTTCAGCAATGGTTGACGCCTCTCCCTGTGCCTGGCTGCTGCACTAGCAGTAAGCAAGGTTTGATCTCAGACTACTGCACTAGCAGTAAGCAAGGCTCTGTGAGTGTGGGAGCCGCCAAGCAGACGCGGGATATAATCTCCTGGTGTGCCATTTCCTAAGACCATTGGAAAAGCACAGTATTTGAGTGGGAGTGTCCCTTTTCCAGGTACTGTATGTCATGGCTTCCCTTGGCTAGGTAAGGGAAATCCCCAAACCCTTGCACTTCCTGGGTGAGGCAATGCCCCACCCTGCTTCGGCTCACCGTCTGTGGGCTGCACCCACTGTCCAACCAGTCCCAATGAGATAAACCATGTACCTCAGTTGGAAATGCAGAAATCACCCGTCTTCTGTGTCAGTCATGCTGAGAGCTGCAGATCGGAGCTGTTCCTATTCGGTCACTTTGGAACGGAATCCTCCTATTATTATTCAATTAAAATTATTTCCCTCTGTGGGGATTTAAAGATAAGGAAATGATGTTTCCCCTCAAACAATGTCCAGTAGTTCATTGGATAGATAGATCTGTAGCTTAGAAGAGTTGTCTGACCTGAGATTTAGATTTACAAATATTTAACATTATGATGGTAGCCATCATATAGAATGTTTACTACTTCTAATCACTGTGAAAAGCATTTTACATATACTATCTTACCCATTTCTCACAATAATCATTTGAACTAGATTTCATTATTTCCATTTACCAATAAATAAATCAATAATCATACAGTTAGATGATTTGTAGCTATATGAGTATTAATTTATTAGCTGCTAAGTGGTAGAGCTGGAATTTAGTTAAGCCATGGATTAAATGAGATATCTCCAGGCAATTCAAGAGGTTTTTTTTACTCAATTTATAGTTATGTAGTTCATCAGAAGTATTGTTGTATTTTGTGCCTAGCTATGAAACCAAAACACTAGGTGCATGGCTTGTTAGATTATACAAAGACAAAAAAAATTAGATCAGGGTTTCTCAACCTTGGCATCATTGATATTTTGGATTAGATAATTCTTTGTTGTGGGGAGCTGTACTGTGCATTGCAGCATGTTCAGCGGCATCTCTGTTGTCTATCCATTAGATTCCAGTAGTGCTCCATAATTGTGACAACCAAAAATGTCTCCAGAAATTGTCAAATGTTTCCTAGGAGGCAAAATTGCCCAGTTAAGAACCACTGATGTAAACATTTGAGTTGGCATTCACACTGTATTTAATGTTGTTTATGAAAATGTATTCTCTATATAATGATCAGGGAATTTATAATGCTTATGAATACATATTTATTAAATATCTGGTATGTAAATTAATCAGTTTATTCATTCTTTCAGTCAATCAATAAAAATTTACTGTGTGTTTATTGTGGGCAGTCACTGTACTAGGCATTGGTAATACAAAGATAAACAAGACAGTTCCTGACTCAATAGAGCCTACAGTCTAGTGAGTATTACAATTATATAAATTTTGCAGCCTACAACTTTCTTAGGTCATAAACTCATGAGTACAAAATCTGGACTGTTTTTATTTTTCTATCTTATCTTGGTTGAATTAAAAATGTTAAAGTTTTTGCACATGTGAGTTTGTGTTCTGAGTGATCTTAGCTACTGGTATAAATTATGTTCCAATCAGCATTTTTGTAAGTTAAATCAAGATGTTCTCATTTTTCCCTTCTCCAGAGGGTTGCATCTATGTTCTGGGAGACTTATGTGGAGGTGCAGGGGAAAAGGAGGTGCCCGCTATTCAGATATTTTTATGATAATATGTCTGTTTTGATCCTCGTTTATCGTTGTCCTTTCATGTTGGCGCTAACTGAATAACCTGAATTTTAATCTGGCATTATATCTTGCATGCACTTGCACTGGTTACTTTGCACTCTTAGCTTGACTGCCAGGCTGCTTTGGGGCTTTTGACTCTTACCAGCCTCTGTTCCCTTCACTGTGTCATGGAAAATATTTTGCTATTCTTGCATGCCATGCTGGGGCTGTGGAAAATTTGGTGGCTATCAGAGACCTTTCTTCTTAGATATCAGTGCTTGCAATTCTTCTCTACTTTCTCCTTGCTATGGTTTCTCAAAAAAGTCTATGAGTCTTGCTGACTTCTAGGGCTCCTAATGGAATAAAAGCACATTTTTCTCGGTTGGTACACACAAATTAGAAGAGAAAGCTCACTAAAATGGATTACTTAAAAGTTTATTTTTGTTAGATAATAAGAGAAAAAAGTACCATATCCCTATCTCCTTACATTAGCAGAATGAATAGATGAGATGAACCATCTTCCCTCCATCATCTAAAAAGGAACTCATGTTGAGTTCTGAAAGATATTACAAAACTTGAATACTGTTTTTTGGTCTATTATGTATTTCAAAGGTGCCTTATTTTGTGATTGATTCATTAAATCTCAGAAACAAGAATCTTCATTAATGATTCTTGAAAGCCTTCTTTTTTCCTATGTCTTATACTTATTTTTAATTAAATGAGGTTATAGGTCAAAATATACAACATCCCAGAATTGCTATGTTTAACATTAATGATTTGATAAAACTTACTGTAATTGTGATATAATTAGTTCTTTATTTTGCAGCTGATAATAAAGTGAAGAAGAAGAAAGGAATAAAAGATAGTGCACCCATAGGTGAGTTAAAAGTTTGTTAATTAATTAAATATTTACTGAATAACTAGACAGTGCTAGACACTATGTTAAGAGCTAAAGATATGAATAAGTAAAATGAACTTCTAAAACTTATAGTATTATCTGTGGCAACATTCTTTTTGTATATTTTTAAAAATATAGTTCATTTGGTAAACATAGAGACAATACATTTATTTTAAAATACCCATTTTATTTCTTAGACAACTAGTTTAATCGTTTCCCTTCCATGTTATTTTGTTATTATATGCCCATTTCTTATTACCTGAGATTCCTTCTGGCTACATCTACATCTGAAAAAATATTTAGTAATACTATGCTTTTGCAACAACAGGCCATTTTATTATTTTTAGATTTTGTAATAATCTTGACAAGTATAAAAATCACAAAATTATAGATATTCATGAAAAGTCATACCTTGAAATATTGTTTTAATTTAATAAATAGAGACTGTAAAGTTGGTAATTCAAGTAAAATCAAGCCTTCCAACTCAACTTTTCAAGGCCTTTATTGATTATAATTACTCAGTTTGGTTTCTGCATTGCCATATTAATTAACTATTTGATCAAGATGTTTTATTCATTTTTATAAAGTTAAGGATTTGTGTCCTAAAGTACAATAAAGACCAAGGGATAATTTTCTTTCATTATTTCAAGCAGTAAGTAGGACTTATAACATGTGAACTTCATGCTGTTGTAGATTTGATATTTTCCTTATTCCCTTATTTCCTTATACTTGTTTCCTAAAGGAGGGAAGATTGATGTCAGTAATGTGGATGCTATTTTGAAAAACATGGATATAAAACTTACAGAAGAAGAACAACAATATCTACTAGACCACCTGTCAGCTACTGGTGAGGCTTTAAAATAGCTCATTGTGGGTGTCAGATACTATTAAGCTTATGGTTTTGGAGACTTTTCTGTGGGAGTTTCTGATTCTATAATTATTTGAATTGTCTAAGCTAAATATTTTTTAAAAATATTTTTATACCATTAGAAAAGTCCTGCTACTTATTATTTGACAGGCTAAGCAATAGTAAACTTCTTAGACATTAGTACCTGATTCACCCTGCTGCCAGATTATTTTCCCTAAAGCACAGTTTTTAATGTGCTACCCTGCTGTTCAAAAACCTTTAATGACTATACACACCTATATTTTTGCCCTGTTTTCATTTTTAAAAATTCAGGTATAATGTACATACAATAAAACCACAGATTAAGGTTACAATATGATGAGCTTTTTTTTCATTCAATAAATATGTAAGGAATATTATTTGCAACAACTGGGAGAAAGATAATTCTAAATACAGCAATAACACACCCCTGAGACACTTTGAAATTAACCAGTCTTTATTTTCCAATGCGATTGTGGAGAAGTGTTGTGAATAAGAGTAAATAACAGAATTGAATAATCTATCTAGTCAGGAATGGAGTCACCAAGTTTCTTTGCTTTTCTGTCATTTGAAAGTAAATCACAGCTACAGAATAAAGGAAAACAATATTCGTAGATATGGGTGTTGAGTTTTGACAATCATCAAAAACCCACACTGCAATTGGGATATATATATACACACACACGCACACATAACACACACACACACACACACACACACACACACCCACCCACCCGCCCCCCTTCCCAGAGAATTCCCTTATGCTCCTTGCCAGTTAGTTACTTATTCCTCCCCTGAGACAAACCATGCATTTCTACCACATTCTTATCACCAATGATTAGTTTTGCCTGATATAGAACTTTCTGTAAATGGAATTATACAGTATAATCTTACATATGTAATCTTTTGTGTATGGCTGCTTTACTCAATAAGGTTTTGAGATTCATCAGTGGTGTTGAATGTATCAGTTCCCTGCCCTTTTTGCTAAATAGTATTCCATTGTATGACTTTATCAACATTTGTTTATCCTTTTTCCTGATATTAGACATTTGAATTGCCCCAGTTTTTGGTGATTATAGTCCCTGCAAACATTGAAACTGTAAGTTTGAATTCAAACTATACCTTATAGTTTGAATGTTTGTAGTGACTAGTAAAAACTACCATTGTTTTATTTCAAAGTGGCTATACCGTCTCCGATATAAGCATTTCAGTTGCTGTGCAGACTTTCTAGCACTTGGTAGTGTCAGCTATTCTTTTTTTTTTTTTTTTTTTTTTTTTTTTACTATCATTATATGTGTGTATTGGTATTTCATTGTGGCTTTAACTTGTATTTCCCTATGGACAAGTAATGTTGAACAACAGGTTGTAAATTGCCATTAGCATGTTGTGTTTTCTGAAGCGTCAACTCAGATATTTTGCCTACTTTTTGATTGTTTTCTGATTATTGATTCTTGAGAACCCTTTATGTATTATAAATACAAGTTTTTATTTGATAGGCACTTTGTAAACATTTCTTCTCAGTCTGTTACTTATCTTTTCATTTTCTTACCAGTGTTTTTGGAAACTTTTTTTTGGAGATAGTGCTTTTGTGCTGTATCTAAGAAATCTTTACCTAACCCAAAGATGCAAAAATTTTCTACTATGTTTTCTTCTGGACCAGTGCTGTCCAATAGATATATAAGGCAATCCTCATATGTAATTTTAGGTTTTCTAATAGCCACATTAATAAAACTTGAAAGAGGTAAAAAAATTATTTAAAAATAGATTTTAAATAAAAATACCCTAAAGATTATCATTTAAACTTGCAATCAGTATAAAAACTTATTAATGAAATATCTTACTTTCCTTTTCTCATACTAAGTTTTTGAAGTCTAGTGGATATTTTACTATTATAATATGCCTAACTTCAGACAATACACATTTCAAATGTTCAACAACTGCATGTAGTTAGCAGCTACCGTATAGGGCAGCAGAGTTCTAGAAGTTTTATAGTTTAAAATTTTACATTTAGATCTGTGATCATTTTGACCTGGTTTTTGCATATGTTATAATACATGGGTTGAAGTTCTTTTTAAAAAACATATGGATATTCAGTTGAACCAGCACCATTTGTTGAATGGACTATTCTTTACCATTGAACTGCCTTTGCCCTTCTATATGTATGTGGCCTATATGTATGTGGCTTTATTTCTGGATGATCTATTCAGTTCCATTGATTTTTGTGTGTATCCTTTAATGTATTTTTATCATAAGTCTTGAAGTTATGTACTGCCAGTCTACCAACTTTGTTCTTTTTTTGCAAAATTGTTTTGACTATTGTATTTTTGAATTTTTTTTATTTTTTTCTTTTCCATATAAATTTTAGAATCAGCTTGTCAATTTCTACCCAAAATTTCTGCTAAGATTTTTATTAGCATTGCATTTAATCAATCAATTTGGGAAAATTGACAATTTAACAATATTGAATCTTCTAATCTGTGACAAGGTATATATCTTTATTTATTTATCTTTGATTTATCTCATCAGTGTTTTATAGTATTTAGCCCACAGAAATTTTTTTTTTTTTTTGAGATGGTGTCTCACTCTGTCACCAGGCTGAAGTACAGTGGCACGATCTCAGCTCACTGCAACCTCCGCCTCATGGGTTCAAGCAATTCTTCTGCCTCAGCCTCCTGAGTAGGTGGGACTACAGGCATACGTCACCACTCCCAGCTAATTTTTGTATTTTTAGTAGAGACAGGGTTTCATCAGATTGGCCAGGATGGTCTTGAACTCCTGACCTCATGATCCACCCGACTTGGCCTCCCAAAGTGCTGGGATTACAGGTGTGAGCCATTGCGCCCAGCCTTAGCACACAGATTTTTATGTATGTGTATGATTTTCTTACATTTCCTATGGTACTGATAGCACACAGATCTTATACATATTTTGCTTGATTTATACTTAAGTATTTCATGATTGTTGGTAGTATTGTAAATGACAATTCAAAAATCAGTTTCCAGTTATTTATTGCTAGTATATAAAAACATCATAGATTTTTATAGATTGGCCTGTAAATTCACCTGTTAGTTTTACCTTTTTTGGAAGAATCTTTAGAATTTTCTTTGAAAATATGTATGTCTCTATGAATAGAGGCTGGTTTATTTCTTTTTTTTCTCTAATCCACATCCACATGCCCTTTGTTTTCCTTGCCTTATTGTACTTTCTAGGACTTCCAGCACAATATTGAATAGGAGTGATGAAACTGGATATCCTTCCCTTGTTCCCACTTTTAGGGGGAAAGAAATCAGTCTTTCACCATTCAGTATGATGTTATGTGTTTGTCAATGCCCTTTATTGAAGGTTGAAGGAATTTTATTTAATTCCTAGTTTCCTGAGAGTTATCATGTATGGATACTCAATTATGTGAAATGCTTTATCTGCATCCATCAGGTTTTTTTTCCTTAATTAGTTAATATAGTAAATTACATTAATTCACTTTCTAATATTAAACCTATTTTGCACTCCTAGGATAACCCTTATTTGGTTATAATGTATTATCTCTTAAATATATTCCTTGATTCAATTTGAAAATATTTTTGAGGATATTTGTACCTAAGTTCATGATGAATTTTAGATTGTAGGGTTTTTGTTTTGGTTTGGTTTGCTTATTTGTTTTCTGTTTTTGAGACAGTTGCCCAGGCTGGAGTGCAGTAGCATGATCGTGACTCACTGCAGGCTCAACCTCCTAGACTCAAGTGATCCTCCTGCCTCAGTCTCATGAGTAGCTGGGACTACAGGCATAAGCCATTGAATTTGGTCAGATTGTACCTTTTTTTCTTATACTATCTTTGTGTGGTTACAGTGTTAGGGTAATATTGCTCTCATAGAAAGAATTGGAAAACATCCCTTCCTCTCCTGTTTTCTGGAAGAGCTTGTGTAGAGTTGGTGTTATTTTTTCCTTAAATGTTTGATTGAATTTGTCATTGAAACTTTCCTCTCCTGGAATTTTCTTGATTGGAGGTTTTAAGTATTCACTTAATTTCTTTAATAGATACATGAATATTTGGCCTATCTATTTCTTTTTTAGAGATCCTTGATACTTTGTGTTTCAAGAAATTTGTTCATTTTGTTTAGATAGGACCTTTATGGATATAAAGTTGCTCATAATACTTGCTTATTACCTATTTATTGCCTGCAGGATCGGTAGTTATTTTCCCCTCTTTTATTCCTGACTATTGATTGTTTGTGTATTCTCTGTTATTTTTTTATCATGTTACCAATTTTATTTATTAAAACCAGCTTTTAGTTTCATTGATTTATTCTGTCAGTTTTCTGTTTTCAATTTTAGCGACTTCTGTTCTTTATTTCCTTCCTTGTTCTTGCTTTAGGTTAATATTGTTCTTTTTCTAGTTTTGTCAAGTAGATTTGATCACTGTCTTGATAGCTTTCTTTCTAGTGTAACCATAAATACTACCCACTTTTTCTTTCAGTACTACTTAAATGTATCCTACAATTTTATTGTATTTTTATTATCATTCAATTCAAAATATTTTCTAATTATTCTTATGATTTCCTCCTTGACTTACGGGTTATTTAGTGTGTTATTGAATTTCCAAATGTTTGTGTAGTTTTGAGATATTTTTCTGTTTTGGATTTCTGGTTTAATTTTGTTCTGGTCAGAGATCATACTCTGTATAATTTGTGTTCTTTTGAATTTGTTGAAGTTTATTTTATGGCCTATTTTACCTATTTAATAAGTATTAATTACTTATTTGTATATAACAAATTACCCCCAACACTTAATGGCTTCAAATGAGAACCACTTATTTGCCCACAGCTTCAGTGGATCAAGAATATGGGAGTGGCATAAGGGTGGTTCTGGCTTAGGATCTGTGATGAGATTGCAGTTAAGATATAGGCTAGGGTTGCAGTCATCTGAAGGTTTCACTGAGGTTGGGGGATTCACTTCCAAGATTACTCACTTACATAGTTGTTGCTATTAGCAACTTAAGTCCCCCTGGGGATCCTTGCCATGCGGGTCTCTCCATAGGTTTGAAAGATATTTTTCCTTCATTTTGGAAGGTGTTTTCACTTCGTATAGAATTCTGGGTCAGCAACTTCTCCTCTCTCCTAGTATTCTAATAATTTAAAGATATAACTTCGTAATATTTTATCTTGCATAGCCTTTATTGAGAAGTATGCTGCAATACTTTTCCTCTATATGTAATACGTTCTTTTTCTTTAGCTGCCTTTAATTTTTCTTTTTATTGTATGCCTCCTCTCTGAGGCAGCCAAACGCTGCATTGCATTGTAGTGGGCCTTATGTGGGAGACAGCTTCTTTCCCTTTTCCAGTAGTTGGAAATCTTTACTTGGTATTGGCATAGGATCCTAGCCCAAGATGGTATCCTACTTCTCTCTCAGGGGGAGAGTTTTTTAATTAACCACTTCCCCCGTCACCACCCCCCAATTTGTTTCGTGATTTGTGCCCTGAGAGTGACAGAATTTGTTGCCCCTCCCCAGCAGCATACGGTTTTTGAGCCTTATGAAAAAAAGGCCCATGCAGACCTTATGTCTTTCACATGATGGCAGTTACTCCTCTCCTCCAGTCTGGCTTCAATGTGGAAAGCACTTTCTGATCCTCTGCCATGCCCCAATCTTTCTGCCATGAGCACCTGGAGGTGGTGCATGGAGAAAAATCTGCAAAGTTTCCTCTCAGATTTTATTTTCAAGTATTTTAAACCTGCAGAAAATTTGCAGAAATAATACAATGAACATCTGTTTACCCAACATCCATATTCACAAATGTTAGTTATTTGGCCACATTTTCTTTATTGCTGTCTGTGTATCTATACATGATAGATTATTTTCAAGACTGACTATAATAATTCTTCCCAATTCTTTATAATTTTATTTTGCCATTCTACTCATTAAGAGGTAAAATATCTCCCTGTCCTTTGAATCTGGGTTTTTACATTAAAAAAGTATTAACTTTCCTTAAAGCAACCTAAGTGCTCGTCAACAGGTGAATGGGTAATGGAAATGTGGTACTTATACACAATGGAGTACTGTTCAGCCATAAAAAAGAATGAGATCCTGTCATTTACAACAATATGAATGGAACTGGAGGTCATTATGCTAAGTGAAATAGGCCAGGCACAGGAAGACAAACATTGTATGTTCTCACTTATTTTGGGATCTAAAAAGCAAAATAATTGAACTCATGGAGATAGAGGGTAGAGGCTGGAAAGGGTAATGGGAGGGTGTTGGGGAGATGGGATTGGTTAATGGGTACAAAAAAAGTAGTTAGGAAGAGTGAATAAGACCTCGTATTTGATAGTACAACAGGGTGACTATAGTCAACAATAATTTAATTGTACATTTTAAAATAACTAAAAGATTATGATTGGATTGTTTGTAACACAAAAGATAAAAGTTTGAGGGAATGGATATCCCATGTTACATGATATGATTGTTATGCATTGCATACCTGTATCAAAACATCTCATGTAACTCATAAATATATGTACCTACTATGTACCCACAAAAATTTAAATAAAAAGTTTTAAAAATTATTTATTTTCCTTAATTCACAGAACAAAACTTTTTAAATCACAGTCAGCTAAGAAACTTGAAAAAAACCTCCTAGTCTTCTAGCAAATAATCAGAAATTGCATGACTTATTTGCAGCAGTCACATTACCTAGAGTCTGTTTGAGAGCATATTACCAAAGAGTCTTATCACTGATTCTTACTCTCTTGGTCTTATGAGACTAATTATAGTTTTGAAGATTGTGTGTATGTTCATGTAAGTTGTATTTACATATTCTTTTACTGTACAATTGGTATTTATTGTTTTCTTTCCACACAGATAATTATCTGACACATATATGGGGGCCAGAGGGTAGCATCAGGTCATGCTGCCATTATTTGTAACTGTTTGCTAATTAAAATCATATCTCCCCTAACTTCTTTTTATGGACCTTACCAAATGTGAAAGCAGAAACATTAATTATAGAGTTTCTTCTCTCCGTATATTTAGGAATATTTGATTGGCTACTCTCCATGAAAAACTATTCTCCAGGCCACTGTAACAAGCCCCCGGGTTATATATTACATGTAGAGATTAGATAGGAAATTTAATAAAATAGATTTTATACTTTTAAAAGATGTTATAAATATATCAGTATTATATTCAAATGAGAAAAGATATATGATATGACTTTTTTATATCAGAAGAATAGATGTAGACTCTACTTCTATTACTTTTAAAAATAAAAACACTAATGGCTATTTTTTTTTGCATATGCAATGTGCTAGGCATAAGTCTAAGTACTTCTTCTGTCTCTTTTAATGCTTACTCAAAGCCTGTGAGGTAAGTAGTATTATTTTCTTTGTTATAGAGATGAGGAAGTAAAAACAACAGGTGAGGAAATTCTAGAGGAAATGGTAAAAATTACCAAATATGAGTTATTTTTTGAGTATCAATGCTTATATATGTGAATTTATTTTACCTTATAGCTGATGAAGATATGGATATGAATACATTGACAGGGGTTGTGAAGATGCTTAAAGGTGAGCAAAAAATTGCCATGTGAAGACTGATAAAAGCAGTATGCTCCTTTCTGTATTTTTCTATATTTTTGTTTATCCTTGTATTTTATTAATAGGCTATTTTTACCATTTACTAAAAATGGTTAAAAATTAAAAGGTACAGAAAGGCTAAAAATAAAATGAAACACATCCTTATTTTATCTTTTCCCACCTCCAGTCACACTTCCCTTGAGAAAACCAATTCTGAATGCTTCTGGTTTTGGTTCTTTTAATCACTTCTATAGATTTAAATAATATGCTTATAGTACTATATACTGATTTATTTACAGTAGTGACTTTCAGATCTTTTGGTGTTCAGACTCTTTCATTCTTAAAAATTATTGAGGATCCCAAAGAGCTTTAGTTTATGTGAGTTGTATCTGTTGATATTTACCATACTAGAACTGAGAAAATTGTACAACATTTATTTAATGATTTGTTTAAAATAATATTAGTAAACCAATTACATGTTTACATAAATTTCATGCTTTCATTAAAAATATTTTTTTCAAAAAATTTAGTGATAGCAATGAGGGAGGCTCCGTGGGTGTGGGAGCCAACATGGCACAAGTATACATATGTAACAAACCTGCACGTTATGCACATGTACCCTACAACTTAAAGTATAACAATAATAAATAAATTTAAAAAAAATTTAGTGAGAAAAGGAGCATTATTTTACATTTTTGTCAATCACTTTAATGTCTAATTGGAATCTTATATCTGCTTCTGTGTTTAATCTATTATGATAGGTTGTTTTGGTTAGTATATGATGAAAATCTGGTCTTACATAAATATATAGTTGGAAAAGAGAGAAGAATTACCTTTTCAGATAATGGTGAATATTCTTCTTTGAGATTACACCAAAACTCCACTAGTGGCAGTTTCTTAAAGGTTAATTGCAATGTAGACTCCAAAAACCTATTAGTGAACTTTTTATACTTTATGTTAAAATCGACTTGGCTATTTTGCTCATTAACCAGATTTTTAAAAATACTTGTATAATTATTTTTTATAATTATTTTGTTATTTGGAAAATATAGTCATGCATTGCTTAATGATGGGGCTACATTCTGAAAAATGCATTGTTATGTAATTTTGTCATTGTGCAATTTTGTCATCATGAGAACATCACGAGTTTACTTACACAAATCTAGTATGATGTAACCTATTACTTGGAGACTATATTGCTCACAGGCCACAAACCCGTACAGCTTGCCACTGTACTGAATACTATAGGCCATTGTAACACACATGGATATTTGTGTATCTAAACATAAAAAGGTATAGTAAAAATACAGTATTATAATTATATGGGACTACTACAGAATATGCAGTTCATCATTGATCCAGACATCGTTTTGTGGTGCATAACTATACTGGATCATTGAGGTTTATAGAGCTTCCAAATGTTCACACATTTCACTACATATTTAAAGAGATCACATTCATCTGTATAACCACTAGTCTTTTAAGAAAGGTCTTTAACCTTTGGGAAGTTCTTAGGCTCATGATGGCAGATGCGAGTTCTCCAAAATTATTTTCATTTAAAAACTTGAATTTTATCATCGACAACAAACATTTTCAGTTGTTTTCCTTGAAGTCTGGTGGGTTTGCTTTACTCATTTTCAAGATATCTTCCATTACTTCCTTTACTCATTTTCAAGACATATCCATGTCTGAATAAGTATAGTTTTCCTGTCATTCAGATAAAAATGTTGTCCATGAAGAAAGCAGCTGGTTCAGCTCACAACTTAACACGGCATGCTTTTGCCCAAGAAAACTCTTTTTGTTCTGTATGTAGAAGTACTGTCTTTATTTCGTCATACAAAATACTCAAAAGACATATAATTATCAAGGTTTTCTTAAGTAAAATTGGTTTTTATTGTTTATTATTTTACCACAAATGCATGGCAGTGAAGAATATAATGACTACCAGCACTGCTTTGGTGCTTCTGCCTTGATTTGTAATCAGATGCCATCAGTTTTACACACTTTTGCTTTTGTATTATCAGTACAAATGTCAACACAATGAAAAAGGCAAATAATGTCTAATTACTGTTATGAAAATAGCTTTGACCTTGTGGGTCCCCTGAAAGGATCTTGGTAATTCCTGAGGGTCTGCAGACAACACTCTAAAATCTGCAGCTCTAGATGTTAGCTATTGACTCCCTGCTGCTGTTGATGATGATTTCACTCCTGACATAGCTTCCATATCCCTTCCCTTTCTCAAGTTGTTATACTTAAGAGATTAGTTTCACTTCGTCTGTTCACTGAATTTGTAACTTTAAATAATAAACACTAGCCTCTCTTTCTTCTTCCATATCCTTTTGACAGTATCTCTTGACTCTCTACCGTAGAATCAAAGGATATTAGTACCTTTAATCCTCATTAACTTCAATTTCCAGAAACCTGTTGGTTTTACTCTTTCATTGTTAAGGTTATATAATTATATGTATATATCTATGGATATATAATACATATATAATTTTTAAATGTACAGGTATTATTTTAAAGTATATCTACATAAAATTATGTCTCTATCTACAGATATGTGTATATGTACGTATATGTATATATCTACAGCTATGTATATATGTATATGTACTCATATGTATATATCTAAGATATATGTATATGTATACTTTTAAAGTTTCTAAGTTTATTAGTGGTTTAGTAATGTAGTCACTTCTTTTAGTGTTATGAAATCTGTGCTACCCAAAGGAGAATATCCTGATGTCCTGGGTTCTTCCTTTTATCGGTATCAATACCTCAGTGTTATGTCACATTTTTGTTCATATGTATACTATAAATTTTTTTCCTGGAATTTCTACTGGGGTTTCTTTTTCTTTTTTTCTTGTCAAATGATGGAACCAATGAGCTCTTGGCCACATTAATAACATCTTCCAGCTTCTTACTCATTCCATATAATGGATTCTATTCTATTATATTGTCTATAATGATAGTTTATTCGGGAATATAATTCTAAGTTCGATCTTATTTTCCTTCAGAATTTTAAAAAACGTGAACATTATTTATAAGAATCCAATGTAGCTGATGAGAAGTTTAATAACAACCTAAGATATGTTCCTTTTCTTTTTTCTTTTTTTTTCAAAACTGAGTTTTGCTCTTGTTGCCCACGCTGGAGTGCAGTGGTGGGATCTCGGCTCACTGCAACCTCTGCCTCCCGCGGTCAAGTGATTCTCCTGTCTCAGCCTTCCAAGTAGCTGGGATTACAGGTAGCCGCCACCACGCCAGGCTAATTTTTATATTTTTAGTAAAGTTGGGGTTTCACCATGTTGGCCAGGCTGGTCTCGAACTCCTGACCTCAGATAATCTGCCCACCTCATCCTCCCAAAGTGCTGGGATTACAGGTGTGAGCCACCACGCCTGGCCTAATTGTTATTTCTTTTCTCTTTGAGGCAAGACTTTTCTCCTTATCTTGGAAATCTGAAATTTTACAATGATGAGTTCAGTTGTGGATATTTTTCATACATTTTGCTTAGAACTCTGTGGGCTTTCTAAACTTGAAGGTGCTTGTGTCTCTCTGAAGACCTATTTTTTTTTAAGTTTGGCAATCTTACTTTTAATTTTTTTCCAGAATCTTGAAGTTCTTACTAATAATTTTTAACTTCTAAGGGTGCCTCCTTTTTATTCATTTCACATAGTCTCACATTCATGCATTATGAGTATACTATCTTCCAGAATCTCTTTTAGCATATTAGAGATCTTTGTTGGTTTATATTATCTTTCCTTTCCTTAATCATCTATTTATGTAGTTAAGAATGAGAGACTGAATAGATCATACCTGGTAGCCAGTAAGAGTTTGTCTTGTTTTTGTATTTGTGGATTGGTTGAGCTCTTAGGTTTCCAGCATGAATAAAAGCCCTGTGTATGAATGAAATGAATGAAATGTGTTCTCTGCCAAGCTTTGCTTCAGAGAGAGAAGGTAAAGAGGCAACAGTTAGTTCAGAGGCCCTTTAAATGGCAAAATTAGTTGGGCTTTATTCTCGGTCATGAAAATCCACCTTAACAGCTGTGGTTTTCATTCTGTTGCTGGAGAGTTCTCCAGTATTTCGGTTAGGGAGTAAATGCTAAACTGCCTGTTCTGTGACTCAGGGATTTTGGAGAAGCGGAGATTGAGACTGGCTGGTACAAATGTTCCATAGGCAGACTTTCATTTAATCTCTTTATTTTCATATTTTCCCTTCTTCCTGGCTTCTTAATTTTAAACTTAGTACCTGCCAAAACTGAGCATTGAGCTTTTCTGGTTTTTTTTTTTTTTTTTTTTTTTTTCTGGGCAAATTGGCTTCCTTCACATCTTTACTTCTATATACCTAGATCCTCCTCCTTTGAGTAGTCTAGACTGTGGTTTCCTCCACTCTGTTTTATCAATTTGTATTTACTTGTTTACTTCTTTGTTATATGTCTCCCCAAAGTAGTGTATAAACTACTTGAGACAGAGAATTTCTGTTTTGTTCGCTACCATATCCCTAGCACATAGGATAGTGCCTGGTACACAGAAGACATTAAACAATCAAATGTTTAATAAATGAAAAAATAAATGAACATACTTTGCTTTCGTAAAAACAAACTTCTTTTCTACTTATGCCCACATCTCCCCTTCCATATTTATTCTCTTTGAATTTATTATGAGCTTATCACCTTTTCCCCTTATTTTAATCATTTCAATTTTTTTAAAGGGATCTTGGCAAGAAAAGGAGAAAAGCATGTGTCTTCACTGCCAGCCTTTAGGGTTACTTATGAGAATATTTTTCATGGGAAGAAAAACTCCTATTCTTTCATGTGTTCATCTACATTATGGCAGAAATCTTTTTTGTTTGTTTGTTTTTGGTAAGACTACAGAATTTGAAGATACTGAAAATGAAAAAATTGTTTATATTGCTAATGCGAACTTGGTTACAACCTAAATATCTATGGAAAAATCAACATGTGAAATATTTATTGTGATCAGGTGAATATAGTCAACAATGGTAACTAATATATGAAGTTAGTCTCAAATTAAGCCACTGCTTTCAGGTAAAATTTATATGGACTGATTGTCTATGTTATCATATAATGCCCAATAATTTTTACTGTGTCTTCAGCCATTCATTTATCATCACACACTGAAGCATAATGAAGGGAATGATTTCTATTTTAATTCTCATTATTCTAATAAACAATTCGCACTGTTTGTTTTTCTTAATGATAGTAAAGCACCATGTTTTCATACTTCAGACTCATTAGAAAAAATCATAATTTCTTGTTATGTACTTTTCTGTGTCTTCAAAGAAAAAATTGAGATCTGTAACCTGGACAATTTCCTGAAAGATATGGGGATTGAGGTTACATATGAGGAATATACAGAGCTAGTAAATCATCTCCCAACCAGTGGTGAGTATTTCAATTACTTTGGTGCCTTTCAAAGAGGGCTTTGGGTTTAATTATAAGACATACTGATACTGCACTTTGAATTACTATAAAAGTAAACAGAAATATCCAGTACTAAAGGAGGGAATATGTTTGTGTATATATATTTATTATTACTGTTAGGATTTTTTTGAAATGAACATTCAGATTTTAAATAAATATTAAGATTGTTATACAGAAAGTATTGGGACCCTAAATGACACTGACTAAGCTGTATGGTCTCAGAAACATCATTAAGGTCATTGGAAGGCCAAAACATAGGCAGACAAAAGAAGAAATTTGGGGAATGGAGGTGAGGGAGGTTAAGATGAGGAATGAAAAGAGAAAAAATAAGTTTAAGTTCCATTTTACAAGTTATTAAGAACAACCTAAAGCAGTGTCATGAAATTCTAATTTACTTAGGTTCAACTGTCATAGTAATAAAGGTAGCTTTCATTTACACAATGCTTACTATCTAGTAGAGACTATGTTTACTTCACAATATTATTCCAAAAATACATGAAATAATATACATAATGTCTAAAAGAAATCTTATTTTTCTTCCTATATATTGAATTATCAATGTTAGAATATAGATGTAAAAAAAGTTGATGAGTTGTTTCTCCAATACAGTGGTGGAAGATTATAGCTATACACTAGTTTTTATATTAGTCCATTCTTGCATTGTTATAAAGAAATACCTGAGACTGGGTGATTTATAAAGAAAAGAGGTTTAATTGGTTTACAGTTCCATAGGAGGTACAGAAAGCATGACCTGCTCAACTTCTGGGGAGGCCTCAGGAAACTTATAATTATGGCAGAAGGTGAAGGAGAAGCAGGCATGTCACATGGCTGAAGCAGGAGCAAGAGGTTGGGGAGGTGCTATGCACTTTTAAACAACCAGATCTCCTGAAAACGAACTCACTATCATAAGAACAGCATGAAGGGGATGGTGGTAAACCATGCATGAATATCGACCCCCATGATCCAGTCACCTCCCACCAGGCCCCAGCTCCAACACTGGGGATTACAGTTCAACATGAGATTTGATTGGGGCCACATATCTCAGCTATATCAGTTTTTAATGAGAAAGAAATAGGTCTAAATCTATCTCATTTGCCCATTTACTCATTTAACAAATACTTATTGAGGACCTGATGAATCAGGCCTGTTCCTGCCATCAAGAAATTGTATAGTTCATTTGTGGTGAGGGGGAAGTATATAAAGACAATTGGAAAGTAAAGTGTTAAAAGTGCCACAATTATTGAGAGTAAATATACAATAAATATTTGAGGAATGATGGAAGGAGGGAAAGTAGAAGGAAGGAAATAATGGTTACTCTCAGGTAACTAAGTGGTTAAATCTGATGAGGTGGATTTTTTAAAAAAAGAGCTGCTGCTACAAAAGTGGGCAAGGCAGTATTATACAGGAATTTTATCCTACAAGTAATAGTGTTGAGGGAGCCATTGAAGATTTTCTTGTTTGGGAGTGACTTCATGTTTTGTCCTTTAGACTTTTTAGAGCCTTCAGGATAAATTTCATATACTTTTGCTCAGAAAAGTAACAAACAAAAACCTTATCGATCTTCTCTTAACTGTTATGTCCACCTCATTTCTCTCTCTCTCCTACCATACACTTCCAAGTCAGTGATGAAAATGAACTGGGCAGCTTGTTGAAAAAAATTTAAACATAGAAACACACACATACACACACACACACACACACACACATATGCACTTGAGATGATCATGTGATTTTTGTTTTAAAATTTTGTTTATGTGGTGTATCACATGTATTGACTTGCGTATGTTAAGCTATCATGGTGGATTATCTTTTGATATGTTGTTGGATTCAGTTAGCTAGTATTTTGTTAAGGATTTTAGCATCTATGTTGATCAAGGATATCGGTCTGTAGTTTTCTTTTTTGGTTATATTCTTTCCTGGTTTTAGTATTAGGGTGATGCTGGCTTCATAGAATGAATTAGTGAGGGTTCCTTCTTTCTCTATCTTGTGAAATAGTGTCAAAAGTATTGGTACCAATTCTTTCAGTGTCTGGTAGAATTCTGCTGTGAATTGTCTGGTCCTGGACTTTTTTTTGTTGGTAATTTTTAAATTACCATTTCAGTCTTGCAGCTTATTATTGGTGTGTTCAGGGTATTCAATTCTTCCTGATTGAAGCTAGGAGGGTTGTATTTTTCCAGGAATTTATCCATTGCCTCTTCTAGGTTTTCTAGTTTATGTGCATAAAGGTGTGCATATTAGCATTGAATTATCTTTTGTATTTCAGTGGTGTCAGTTTTAATATCTCCTGTTTCATTTCTTAGTGAGATTATTTGGATTTTCTCTCTCCTTTTCTTCGTTAATCTTGCCAATGGTCTATAAATTTTATTTATCTTTTCAAAGAACCAGCCTTGTGTTTCATTTATCTTTTATTTTTTCTTGTTTCAACTTCATTTAGTTCTGGTCTGATCTTGGTTATTTCCTTTCTTCTGTTGGGTTTGGGTTTGGTTTGTTCTTGCTTCTCTAGTTCCTTGAGGTGTGACCTTAGAGTGTCAGTTTGTGCTCTTTCAGTCTTTTTGATGTAGACATTTAGGGCTGTGAGCCTTCCTCTTAGCATCACATTTGCTGTATCCCAGAGGTTTTCATAGGTTGGGTCATTATTGTCATTCAGTTCTAAGAATTTTTAAATTTCCATCTCGATTTTATTTTTGACCCAATGGTCATTCAGGAGCAGGTTATTTAATTTCCATGTATTTTCATGGTTTTGAAGGTCCCTTTTGGAGTTGATTTCCAGTTTTATTCCACTGTGGTCTGAGAGAGTGCTTGATTTAATTTCAGTTTTCTTAAATTTATTGAGGCTCATTTTATGGCCTATCATATGATCTATCTTGGAGAAAGTTCCATATACTGTTGAATAGAATGTGTATTCTGTGGTTGTTGAAGTGTTCTTTATGTATCTGTTAAATCCATTTGTTCCAAGATATAGTGTCAATTTTTTGTTTATTTATTTATTTTCTGTCTTGACGACTTCTCTAGTGCTGTCAGTGGAGTATTGAAGTCCTCCACTATTATTGTGTTGCTGTCTATCTCATTTCTTAGGTCTATTAGTAATTTTATAACTTTGGGAGCTCCAGTGTTAGGTGCATATATGTTTAGGATTGTGATATTTTCCTGTTGGACAAGGCTTTTTACCATTGAATACTGTCCCTCTTTGTCTCTTTTAACCACTGTTGCTTTAAAGTTTGTTTTGTCTGATATAAAAATAGCTACCCCTGCTCGCATTTGGTGTCCATTTGCATGGAATGCCTTTTTCCACCCCTTTGCTTTTATGTGAGTCATTATGTGTTAGTAAGTCTCCTGAAGGCAGCAGATATTTGGTTGGTGAGTTCTTATCCATTCTGTGGTTCTGTATCTTTTAAGTGGAGCATTTAGGCCATTTACATTCGATGTTAGTATTGAAATATGAAGTACCATTGCTTTCATCATGCTCCTTGTTGCTTGTGTACTTTGTGTTTTTTGGTTTTTTTGTTTGTTTTTGCTTTTTAACTTGTATTTTTGTGTTATAGGTCCTGTGTGATTTGTGCTTTAAAGAGGTTCTGTTTTGATGATGATTTTTCAAGATTTGTTTTAAGATTTACAGCTCCTTTTAGCAGTTCTTGTAGTGGTGGTTTGGTAATGGCGAATTCTCTCAGCATTTGTTTGTCTGAAAATGGTTGTATCTTTCCTTCATATATGATGCTTAGTTTCACTGGATACAAAATTCTTGGCTGATAATTGTTTTGTTTGAAGAGACTGAAGATAGGTCCCCAATCCCTTCTGGTTTGTAGGGTTTCTGCTGAGAAGTCTGTTGTTAATCTGATAAGTTTTCCTTTACAGGTTACCTGATGCTTTTGTCTCATAGCTCTTAAGAGTCTATCCCTCATCTTAACTTTGGATAACCTGATGACAGTGTGCCTAGGCGAAGATCTTTTTGTGATGATTTTCCCCAGTGTTCTTTATGCTTCTTATATTTGGTTGTCTAGGTCTCTCGCAAGGCTGGGGAAGTTTTCCTCAATCTGGATTTGGATTTCCTTGCATTGGACTTCACCTTTCTGTGGTCCCTCCCTGGTTAGCCTAATAGCTAACCTCTTGAATTATTTTTCAGGTAAATCAGGGATTTCTTCTGGGTTTGGATCCATTGCTGGTGAAGTGTGATTTTTGAGGGGTGTTGAAGAGACTTGTTTTGTCATATTACCAGGGTTGTTGTTCTGGTTCCTTCTTATTTGGATAGGCTCTGTCAGAGGGAAGGTCTAGGGCTGAAGGCTGTTGTTCAGATTCTTCTGTCCCATGAGGTGTTCCCTTGATGTAGTACTCTCCCCCTTCTTTCCCTAATGTAGCAGGAAGAGTCGCGGACAAAACCCCTCAGACACCGAGTTAAAGAAGAAAGGGGTTTATTCAGCTGGGAGCATTGGCAAGACTCCTGTCTCAAGAGCCGAGCTCCCCGAGTGAGCAATTCCTGTCCTTTTTAAGGGTTCACAACTCTAAGGGGTTCTGTGTGAGAGGGTTGTGACCGATTGAACGAGCAGGGAGTATGTGACTGGGAGCTACATGCACCGGTAATCAGAACAGAACAGAACAGGACAGGGATTTTTACAATGCTTTTCCATACAATGTCTGTAATCTAGAGATAACATAACCAGTTAGGTCAGGGGTCGATCTTTAACTACCAGGCCCAGGGTGTGGTGCCGGGCTGTCTGCCTGTGGATTTCATTTCTACCTTTTAGTTTTTACTTCTCCTTTCTTTGGAGGCAGAAATTGGGCATAAGACAATATGAGGGGTGGTCTCCTCTCTTATTCCCTCCCTTTGAGACTCTCACTCATTTTATTAGTGGGAGTTCTTACCTTCATCCTTACTACCTATGTCCTCCTGCATGACAGATCAATGGTGATTCATGTAGTACACTTGCGCTGAAGCATTCTGGTGAACTAGAGTAGCAATGAAACCTTTTACCATTTGAATGAGTACAGGTAGTAAACAAGGGATCAGTAAGCAGGTTCCTGTTATTACTGTAATTTTTATTATAAGAGTTTGAAATCCTCCTAGCACTGGGAACCATTTTCAAACATGGCCTCAGGGTCAAATCCTTGCCACACTTGTACAGGCATATGTGCCAGTTTTGCCATGTCTTTAACTATATCTTCGACTACTTGCCCCTGATCATCTATGTGCAGGCAGCAATTGGTAGGGTTAAATTTTCCACAGACTTCTCCTTCAGCTGCTAGCAAGTAGTTGAGAGTTAATCTATTTTGATGGATAGCATTTCTCATCTGAGTTTCTTGCCAGATCAGAACAGGCTTTATCGGTTTTATTAGTGATGATCTCCAAGACAGCTTGCAACTGTATGATTTGGTTGAGCGTGTAAATGGGGGTCCAGTATCCCCATGAGCTGTCTTGTGCCTAAGTGGCAGGCCCACAGTATTGTATAGTTTTTTCAGGAGGCCATTCATCATCTTTTCAATTACCTATGGCTATGTTTCACTTTTTGCGGGAAGCATAGACAAGGAAGCCTAGGAGTTTGCCTGTTTTTGTGGGCAGTAGGAAGAAAGATGGTTTAATAGTGCCAGTAACACAACTACCTGTTGACTGGTCAGGCAGCTTAGTGTAGGCTCTATGTCCACATATCCAGTATAGCCCAGTGGGGGCCATCCAGTCCTGGTGGGATTCTGGGTGGGCCCAAACGGTCTGCAACTTTGGAAATTTACTGAATGAATTTTTCCCTGTGTGGTTTGAACTCCACCATGTAACTGTTTTTGTGGTACCATTATACAGTTTTTGTCCCAGGCAACTAAGTCATCCTACAGAATGAGTGAATTCTTTTTTTTATCTAGCTGTGCAATGTTGTCCAATAATTGAGACTTGTAGAACCCAGAAATGATCAGGGTGATTCTTTTGGGCCAGGAATTCATCAGGAACTGGGTCTATAGGCACCAATTCTCGGGCTTCCTGTGATCATTGATCTCCTATTATAGTTCCTCCACAAACATACCATGAAGTGACATTTAGAGACTGGGCTACATGCTCGGCTAATTGCAAAAACAAATTTCTGATTTTTCCTGGAGTCTCTGGTACTGGCACATTTAGTTCATCACAGAAAGTCTGAAATACTGGTTCTGGAGAGAGTTTACGAACCTCCCCTTTTACTAAGATATTTACTCTAGGATCTAGTCCTTTTCCATTGATGCCCAGAGATACCTGTTCTCCTTTTTCCCACCTTGGGTTTAAGGGATTTATAATTACTAATTTCAAGGGGTTGCAGCTTCCACTTGTACATGAGGGACTGCCTTCTCCTTTTTGGAGCTAAACAGGATCTTTTTCATTCTTTTTCTAAGTAGTCTAGATGGCACAAGACCAGTAATTACACACATTTGCACATGAACCTAATTCATGGCAGATATACTTATTTCCTGCCATGAAATCTTTTTTTTTCCAATTTGAAGAACCACATCCTATTCCATGCCAATTGCTATTGATAGTGGCACAAGCATTAAATTTTAGGGTTGTGTGCTTGGGGACCCATCTCTCTTCTGTCCTAGCTATTACTTTATTTGTATCACCTAGAAAAGGACCAGTCCTTAATTTTATTTTAAAAACTATGATCATGGGAGGCTTAAAATGGGTCATAACACACATCAGGTTGTTATTGGGTTACATACCTTGGATAGAATAGCATTATACAAACAAGTGTCTTTTAGAGTCCTGGTACACTTGTAATAACCATAAAATAATAGGACTGTAGCAATCTTTTGTCCTACCTCAGTGACTTGATGTATATACTGGGAACAGTCCTCAGTCTGAGGAAGGTCAGTTGAAGTCCTTAGTGTACAAGTCCAAATTTTAAGGAAAATGGGTCCCGTGATGAGTTTCCCCATGTGTCGACCATGTATCGATCAGTCAGCTTTCAGGTGTGACTGGAGCAGGGCTTGTTGTCTTCTTTAGAGTCACTTTGCAGGGGTTGGAGAAGCTGCTCCCGTCCATATACAGCTCCTAGTCTACTGATGTTTAAGGATGGTCTCAGAGACTGGGCCCACTAGAATAAACTGAGGCCAATACCTCTACACAGTTATGTTCAACTGGGCTCTCTGATACCAGGAGCAAGGTAGCAGGGTTTAGGGTGTTGCAAACGTCAATGGTTATGTGGGGATTTTCACAGAGCAAGCTTTGGTATCTAGTTAGTCTATCATTCGTTAGCTAATGATGTCCTTTGGTATTTATTAAAGTCACCACAGCATGGGGTGACTTTATGTTCAGGTTTTGCCCAAGAGTTAGCTTATCTGCTTCTTGTGCTAACAGTACCATTGCTTCCAGGTCCCTTAGACATGGGGGCCAACCTTTAGAAACCCTGTCTAGTTGTTTTGAGAGATAGGCCACTGGCCTTGGCCAGGGCCCCACAGTCTGGGTTAAAACTCCAACTGCCATTTTTTTTCTTTCTGAAACAGAGTATAAAAAGTTTTGTCAGGTCAGGTAGCCCCAGGGCTGGGGCCGACCTGAGTTTTTCTTTTAACTCATGAAAAGCTCATTGCTGTTGGTTGTAATAGATGTAGTTTATCCAATATACATTTTTATTAACTGTCACCTACTAAAATATTGACTTATATCCTGTAGCTATTTGATTTCAAGCTTTAAATTCATCTGGTATTCCTTGTGGGGCTCCAATTGCATCTAAATAGATGTAAGAGTCGAAAGATCCATAAGGGGCTTTTCTCGCTTTATGATGTCTTATTTTTTCTCCCTCTGGTTGATGAAATGCCAGGGTGAAAGGTATAGCCAAATGGACTAAAGCACAAGTACCACTCCAGTTATTTGGCAGAGTGCCCAGTAAAGGTCCACCACAATACCACCACACATACACTCAGGGATGAACAAGGACTGACTGATTGATAAGCTCTTGAAAATTCTTAAGCTCATCACATCCCTTCAGGTCTCCAAGGAATGCTAAGTTTCCTCCCTGTCATGAGAGACATGAAGTGAACTTAGTGTTGGGAGATGGAAGCTGAATGGACCTCAGGGGCTGACCCGCAGGGTGCCGGACTTCAGGATATAGCAGGGAGCTTGGCATGACTTATTACTTCAGGCTGTAGAATCCTGGAAAAGAGCTACCATGCAGCCTACACTTGGTCAACTGGAGGACCACCTTAGTGGAAGGGGGATAATCTGGGCCTCTGGCCTGCCATGTGCACAAGCATAACAATTGCTTTTGTTTAACATGCAGATGGAATATTTGATCCATTTTAACCAGGCATTTGCATCTTGCTAAAGTTTGTTTTAAGTCTTTAACTTCTATGATCCTTTAGTAAAATGAATGTATGGTTTTAGGAAATTACAAAAACTGGTTGGAGCAGTCCATCCTTGCTCTTTATTGGTCCACAGAACGTTGGACCAACTATGGCATGAAAGCTGTACATCGGGAGGCAAGACTCCTGGTTGGCACTGGGGTCTTTATTGAAATCTCCCTGGATTAAATGGTCCTAGTTTACTAATGCCCAGTCTGAGGAGAGTCAGGAGGGACAGAAGTACTTTTCTAAAGTAGAAAGCTGTCTTTGACTTGGCAAGTCTCCACAGAGTATAACAAGGCAACCATTAAATGCAATAGTTTGAGATGAAATTGACTTGGTTATGTTAATAACTAGATGGTCAGCAATAGAACAAGGAAAGAAGAAAGAGTAATAGAATAGATGAAAAGAGTTAAATTTTTCTTAGCTTTAGTTTGGTAGGATTTTCCCCTGGGACTATGGCCCATGACTCTGGAGGGGGTGGCACTTTCTTTACTTGGGTGTGATGAGTCCATCATTTTTTGCTGTATGAACAGCAGTCTTAGCGATTAGCAGCACAAGGTAGGGTCCTTCCCAGGCTGGCTTGAGTTTTTCTTCTTTCCACCCTTTGATGAGAATGTGATCTTCAGGCTGGTGCTGGTTTACTGGAAATTCTAGGGGTGGTACATGTGCTAAAAGACTTTTAGTTTTTGAGGGAAAGGAAAGTGGAAGATAAACCAAGTATATAATTTTTAAGAAATTGACATTTTGTTTTAAATGTGGAGACCTTGGCAATGGACTTTATAGTCCTTAGTGCCTTTTTACTGAGAAATTTCCTTTAGCACTTATTTTTATTAGTTTTTAAAACAAAGAAAGCCAAATACCATTTTACATTTAACAGTGCTTCCTGTATGATTTTTATACCAGATAAGCTAAATTTTACCTTTATATTAGTATGTTATTAGTGTTAAACCTAATTTTAATAAAACCTTGTAGACATATTTATCCAATTTTTAATGTTTAACCATAAGGTAAGATTTTGTAGACGCTTTTTAACCTTTTATAATTTTTGCTAAAGAGCAGGTTGGTGCATTAAGAAAAATCTGTTATGCTTTTATTTTAATGTCCAGTTTACAGAAAAGCTGGATGATACCTCTTTAGCCAATGTTTACACACAGAATTTTCTTTCCAATTAACATTTGAAAACTTGATTAAAACTTTAAAACAAAATATACATATTTTTAACCTCTTAATGTAGGTAAAACTTTACATTCTTATGCCTCCTTATAATTCTTCTACCAAAAGTATATTTTGCTCTCCTTGTATACTTTGCACATAAACTGTTTCTTTAAGAGTTTTACATTTAGGAGGCCTAAATTTACTTTTAAATTATACAACAATTTCTTGCATGAATTTCCTTTTATAACCTTTAAAAAAAACCAAACAATTAATTTACTTTAGGACAATTATTTACCATATAACATTCCTTTCCATATAAATTCTCCCCTATTTTAGGACAATAATTTATCATATAACATTCCTCTTTATATAAATTCTCCCTTTTTTTTTCATTCAGTTACCTGGGAGGAACCATCTATCATCCTGTCCTGAAGGGGGTTCCTCCTAGGTCTGCCCAGGCCTTTTTATGGTAATTAAGATTTAAATCCTTTGTTAGGAAACCTGCTGGGTTAAGGGAATTTCCTTATTTTTTTTTTCTGACAGAATAGCCCCATACTTTAAGATTTTTCAGTTAGTAAGCTACTTTTTTGCTTTTTTGATTTAGGATAGTTCTGAACTGAACTAGTGAGGTGTGCTCACAATGAGGTTTCCTGTTCTGTTAATGAAGCAGTTGCCACTGCAGGTTGAATATATTTGGGCAATCTGTGGATTACTGAGTTAAGGATTTTTGATAGAAGGCTACAGGTTGTCAGTGGCCTAATTTGGCCCCTCTGCCTCTGCGCTCCTCTTGGCCTCTCTCTCTCTCCTCTGTGCCTCTCTCTCTCTCCTTTCTGTCTCTCTGTCCTCTGTCTCTCTCTCTCTCTCTCTGTCTCTCTCTCCTCTCTGTCTCTCTCTCCTCACCTTTCTCTCTCTCCTCTCTGCCTCTCTCTCTCTCCTCTCTGTCTCTCTCTCTCTCTTTATCTGCCTCTGCCAGCTTCTTATACTGCAGTTCTCTCAACCACTGTGGAGGGATCTAAAACCAACTGTAACCAAGCATCTATGTATGGGAACTGGTCTGGGTGCCCTGGCTTTACAGGTTACTTTGTGCCATACCTTTGAAACAAGGGACCTCTCCGGGCTTCCTTCTGATTGCCAACCCACCTCTAATGCTGACCAGTCTATTTTACACAACTTTCTAAGTTTTCGTGGTGTCATGGTAACTCCATGGTCTCCCTTAAATCCCTTTTTAAAATTTTTCAACATAGTTCCTAGTGGGGTGGGCTTATTTTGTGCATCACCTCTGTTTCCTTGAGACAAAACACCATGCTCACACCACACACACACCACAGAACAAAGAACGAGTAAAAAGGGCACACACACACTTTTACAGTTTATGCCAAACCAGAATTAAAACCAAAATCAGAGTATCAAGAAATCCAAGCCAGGTCAAAACTAAAACCAAAGTATCAAGCAATCCACATCAAATCAAAAACAAAAACCAAAGTGCCGGTACAGGCATGTCATGGGTGATCAAACCATGCTTCCACTCAAATGGAGTAGGCAAGTTCTGAAGATCAGTCCTGTCAAGCAATTCAAACCAAGTCAAAACCAAAACCAAAGTGCTGATAAAGGCATGCCGTGGGTGATCAGGCCACGCTTCCACTCAAATGGAGTAGGCAAGTTCCCAAGACCAGTCCTGTCTAGCAATTCAAACCAAGTCAAATCTAAAATCAAAACCAATGTGTCAATAAAGGCATGCCATGGGTAATCAGGCCACACTTCCACTCAAACAGAGTGGACAAGTTCCAAAGACCAGTCTTTCCAAGTTTTAGATCTCCAGACTCCAAGTGCTAGTTCCTTCACGGTGTTCAGCCACTGGGTTGATCCTCCACGGGGGCCTGCCACACACTGCTCTGGTGAGGCATCCCACCGGGGCAAACGCCTACCCGGGAGCACTCTCAGGATCCAGTTGCTCAGGCTGGTCAGAGTCCCCCACAGGGATGTTCCACAGGGCAGGCTTAAGCTGCCTAAGGAGCTGCCTCGACCATCTGCCAATCACCTCGCTTCCCAGTCAGAGAACCAAGAAATGTAGCAGGAAGAGCCACAGACAAAACCCCTCAGACACTGAGTTAAAGAAGGAAGGGGTGTATTTGGCTGGGAGCACTGGCAAGACTCCTGTCTCAAGAACTGAGCTCCCTGAGTGAGCAATTCCTGTCCTTTTTAAGGGCTCACAACTCTAAGGGGGTCCATGTGAGAGGGTCATGATCAAATGAGCAAGCAAGCAGTATGTGACTGGGAGCTGCATGCACCGGTAATCAGAACAGAACAGAACTGGACAGGGATTTTTACAGTGCTTTTCCATACAATGTCTGTAATCTATAGATAACATAACTGGTTAGGTCAGGGGTTGCTCTTTAACTACCAGGCCCAGGGCACGGCGCCAGGCTGTCTGCCTGTGGATTTCATTTCTGCCTTTTAGTTTTTACTTCTCCTTTCTTTGGAGGCAGAAATTGGGCAAAAGACAATGTGAGGAGTGTCTCCTCCCTTACTATGGATGTGGCTTCCTGTGAGCCGAGCTGCAGTGATTGTTGTCTCTCTTCTGGGTCTAGTTACCCAGCAAGTCTACCCAGCTCTGGGCTGGTAATGGGGATTGTCTGCACAGAGTCCTGTGATGTGAACTGTCTATGAGTCTCTCAGCTATGAATACCAGTGCCTGTTCTGGTATACGTAGTGGAGGGTGCAGTGGACTCCATGAGGGTCCTTAGCTGTGGTCGTTTAATGTTCTATTTTTGTGCTGGTTGCCCTCCTGCCAGGAAGTGGTGCTTTCCAGGGAGCATAAGTTGTCATAGTATGGAGAGGTACCGGTGGTGGGCCGGGGCCCTAGAACTCCCAGGATTATATGCCTTTTGTCTTCCACTATTAGGGTGGTTAGGGAAGGGCCATCAGGTAGGGGTGGGGCTAGGCATGTCTGAGCTCAGACTCTCCTTGGGCAGGTCTTGCTGTGACTGCTGTAGGAGATGCAGGTGAGATTCCCAGGTCACTGGGGTTTTGTACCTAGGAGGATTATGACTGCCTTTGCTGAGTCATGCAGATTGTCAGGGAAGTGGGGGAAAACTGGCAGTCACAGGCCTCACCCAGCTCCCATGCAAACTAAAGTTCTGGTCTCACTCCCACTGTGCCTACCCTCCCCCGCAATAGCCCTGTCTGTCTCCAGGCGGAGGGCAAGACAGGTTTGAAAATTTGCCAAGGTAGGCCGGGCGCGGTGGCTCAAGCCTGTAATCCCAGCACTTTGGGAGGCCGAGACGGGCGGATCACGTGGTCAGGAGATCGAGACCATCCTGGCTAACACAGTGAAACCCCGTCTCTACTAAAAATACAAAAAATTAGCTGGGCGAGGTGGCGGGTGTCTGTAGTCCCAGCTACTCCGGAGGCTGAGGCAGGAGAATGGCGTAAACCTGGAAGGCAGAGCTTGCAGTGAGCTCAGATCCGGCCATTGCACTCCAGCCTGGGCGACAGAGCGAGACTCCGTCTCAAAAAAAAAAAAAAAAAAAAAGAAAGAAAGAAAATTTGCCAAGGCTTTCTGCCTCCCAGCTGCAAGAGAAAAGGGCTTTAGTTCTTCCCCCACCTGTGAAGTCTGCACACCTGATTCATGCCTTCTCCCGAGTTCTGGCCAGGAGGCGTCTTGCCCCCTCAAATTGTTACAAAGTTCAGCGAGATAATTCCTTCTCTCCATGTAGTTTTACCCTGTGGTTCTCTGGCCACCTTCCCAATGGATCCCTGTGATGCCAGGCAAGAATGGGCTGCTTGGGGACCCACCAAACTCCCAGAGCCTTTCTGCTGCTTCCTCTACCCCCATATTTCGCTCAGCTCTCCAACTTGACTCAGCTCCAGGTAAAGTCAGAAACTTCTCCCACAAACAGACCTTCAGTTTCTCCAGTGGGGGTGTGTGTTTGGGAGGAGAGGGTCTCCCTTTCTCACTTCCGCAGTTGGGGCACTCACAGTATTTGGGGTGTCTCCTGGGTCCTGCAGGAGGAGTCCACTTTCTCTCAGGATTGCTGGTTTGTTCTTGTAGTTGATGTGGAACTGAAATTCACAGTGCAAGCCTCTGCATGCTGCTATGTCCGAAGCTGCAATCTAAAACTGCCTCCCATCTACGATGATCCCCTGAATCTCCCCTTTATTCTTATAAATAAATATTCAGTTACACAGACAGACATCTACTGAGGTTGTCATCTGTGACAAGACATTGGGAGTACAAACCAAATAAGCATCACAGCATCTTCATCAGGAGTAGATTCCATCTCAGGAAACCACTTTCTTTGCACACCCATAAGAAGCAATTCCTCATCCATTGAAGTTATATCATGAATTTGCAGCAATTCAGTCACATTTTCAGGCTCCACTTCTATTTCTAGTTCTCTTGCTATTTCTACCATATATGCAGGTACTTCCTCCAAATGATTTCTTAAAGTTATCATGAAGGTTGGAGTCAACATCTTCCAAATTCCTGTTAATGTTGACATTTTGACCTCCACCCATGAATCACAAATGTTTGTAATGGCATCTGGAGTGGTGAGTCCTTTCCAGAAGCTTTTCAATTTACATTGCCCAGATCCATCAGAGGATCCATTTATGGCAGCTACAGCCTTACAACATGTATTTGTTAAAGAATAAGACTTGGAAAGTCAAAATTATTCCTTGGTCCATGGGCTGCAGAATGGATATTGTGTTAGCAGGCATGAAAACAGGATTCATCTCCTTGTACTTCATCAGAGCTCTTGGGTGACTGTCTGCATTGTCAGTGATCAGTAATATTTTGCAAAAAATTTTTTTTCTGAGCGCTAGGTCACAATAGTGGGCTTAAAATTTTCAGTAAATCATTGTGCCAACAGTATGCTATCATCCAGGCTTTGTTGTTCCATTTATTGAGCACAGGCAGAGTAGATTTATCCTGTGCTAGTAGTATCTTAAGGGTCCTAGGATTTTCAGCATGGTTAGTGAAATTAATAAATTACTTCAACTTAAAGTCGCTAGTTGCATTAGTCCCTAACAAGAGAGTCAGCTTGTTTTTGAAGCTTTGATCTCAGGCATTAACTTCACCTCTCTAGCTATGAAAGTCCTAGATGACACCTTCTTTCAATAGAAGGCTGTTTCATCTCTATTGAAAATCTGTTGTTTAGTGGAGCCACCTTCATCAGTTATCTCAGCCAGATTTTCTAGATAACTTGCTACAGCTTCTTTAGCACACTTGCTGCTTCACCTTGTACTTTTATGTTATGGAGATGGCTTCAGGTTTTGGTTTCAGGACATGTTGTGTTGCTTTGATCTTCTATCCAGACCACTAAAACTTTCTCCATATCAGTAATAAGGCTGTTTCTCTTTGTGTGTTCACTACAGTAGCTCTTTTCAATTCCTTAAGAATTTTTCCTTTGCATTTACAAGTTGGCTGTTTAGCATAAGGGTCATAGCTGTCAGTTTATTTTGGCTTTTGATATGCTTTCTTCATTAAGCTTAATCATTTCTAGCTTTTGATTTAAAGTGAGCAATGTGAGACTCTTCCTTTCACTTGAACATTTAGAGGCCATTTATAGGGGTATTGTCAATATTATTGCATATCAGAGAACAGAGTGTCCCAAGGAAAGGGATGGAGGTGGGGGAATGGCCTGTACGTCGAGCAGTCAGAAGCCACAGAAACATATTAAGTTCTCCATCTTGTATGCACATGCTTGATGGCACCCCAAAACAATTACAAGAGTAATATCAAAGATCACTGATGACAAATCACTATAACAAATATAATAATAATGAAAATGTTTGAAATATTGTGAGAATTATCAAAATGTGACACAGAAATGTGAAATGAGAGCATGGCTTTGGAAAAATGGCACCTGTAGACTTGCCTGACACAGGGTTGCTACAAACCTTCAATTTGTAAAAAAACAAGTATCTGCAAAGTACAATAAGATGAGCACAATAAAATGAGGCATCCTGTAGAAGGAAGAGAATAATAAAGATCAGAGCAGAAATAAATGAAATAGGACTAGAAAACAGTACAAAGAGTCAAAGAATCTAATAATTTGATTTTTTAAAATATAGACAAAGTTGAAAACCTCTTTAGCTAAACTAAGAAAAAAGAGAAGACCCAATAAATAAAATCGGAAATGAAAAAGGAGACATCACAACTGATAGCACAGAAATATAAAGGATCATAAGAGACTGCTACAAACATTTATACATCAACAAATTGGATGATGTAGAAGAAATGGATAAAGCTGTAGATGGATACAGCCTATAAGGACTGAATCACAAAGATACAGAAAATCTGAAAGGATCAATAATGGGTAAGAAGATTCAATCAGTAAAGTCTCCATCAAGGGAAAGCCCAGGATCTGATGATTTCACTCCTGAATTCTGCCAGACAATTAAGAAAGAATTAACACAAGTCCTTTTTGAACTCTTCCAAAAAATTACAGTGAAGTGAATACTTCCAAACATATTTAATGAGGCCAGGATTACCTTGATACCAAATCCGGTTAGAACTTTATAAGAAAAGAAAATTACAGCTCAATATCCCTGATGAGTACAGATACACAAATCCTCAACAAAATGCTAGTGAACTGAATTCAACAGCACATTAAAGGGATCATTTACCATGATCAAGTAGGATTTATCTCAGGGATTCAAGGATGGTTCCAAATATGCAAATCCATAAATGTGATAAACCACATTGACAGAATGAAGGACAGAAACCATATTATAATCACAATAGCAGCAGGAAAGGCATTCAACAAAATTCAACGTTCTTTTATAATAAAACTCTCAGCAAATTAGGTACAAAAGGAACGTACATCAACACAATAAAGACCATATATGACAAACCCATAGCTAACAACATATTTAACTGAAAAGTTGAAAGCTTTTCCTCTAACAGCAACAACCAGAAAAGAATGCTGACTCTTGCCACGTCTAGTCAGCATAGTACTAGAAGTCCTAGCCGAATCAGTTAGGCAATAGAAAGAAATAAAAAGCATCCAAATTGGAAAGAAAGAAGTTAAATAGTATCTGTTTGCAGATGACAGGATCTTACATATAGAAAATTCCAAACTTTCTACCAAAAAACTGTTAGAACTAAAAAATGAATTCAGTAAAGTCACACTGAACATAAAAAAATCAGTAGCATTTCTATACACTAACAATGAATTAGCTGGAAAAAAAAAAACAGTCAAGAAAATATTTAGGAATCAATTTAGCCAAGGAAGTATAAGATCCATGTACTGAAAAGTATAAAACATTGATGAAAGAAACTGAAGACACAAATAAGTGGAGTGATATCACATTCATGGATATTCCTTGTTCATGGATTAGAAGAATTGATAATGATAAAATGATAAAATGCCCATTCTACCCAAAGCAATGTGTTCTATGCAATGTATGCTAATCAATGTGTTCTAAGCAATGTGTTCAATGGAGTTACTATCCAAATTCCAGTTACCTTTTTACATAAATGGAAAAAACAATCCTAAATTTTATATGGAACTATAAGACTGAATAGTCAAGCAATCCTTAACAAAAAGAACAAAGCTGGAAGCATCACACTACCAAATTTGAAAATCTACCACAAAGCTATAGTAATCAAAACAGCATGGTATTGACCCCAAAACAAACACATAGAGCAATGGAACAGAATAGAGAGACAAGAAATAAATCCAAGAATTTTTGGTTATTTGATTTTGGACAGAGGCTAAGAACATATAATAGCGAAAACACAGTTTCTTCAATAAATAGTGTTGGAAAAGCTGAAATGAAATTAGACCTTTAAGGTAGTCTGTTTTCTGCTGCTATAACAGAATACCACAGACTGGGTAGTTTATATAAAGAGAAGATATTTATTTGTTTTGTGGTATGGTGGCTGGAAGGCTCAAGAGCATGGCACTGGCATCTGGAGAGGGTCATCCCATGTTGGAAGGCAGAAAGCAGAAGTGAGCACTCAAGACAGAGAGAGGAAATTGGGCCGAACTCATCTTTTTATCAGGAGCCCTCTCCTATGATAATTAATCCACTCCCTTAGTAAGGGCATTAATCTATTCATGAAGTTAGAGCCCTCATAACCTAATAACCTCTTAAAGGCTCCACCTCCCAATACTGTGAAATTGGTAATTACATTTCAGCATGAGTTTCAGAAGGAACATTCAAGCTATAGCAACCCTAATTCACACAACTTTAAAAAATCAACACAAAGTGGGTTAAAGCCTTAAACATAAGGCCTGAAACTGTAGAACTATCAGAAGAAACATAGGAGAAAAGCTCCATGATATTGGTTTGGGCAATGAGTTTTCATATATGAACCCAAAATACAGGCAACGAAAGTGAAAATAGATAAATAATATTACATCAAAGTGAAAAGCTTCTACACAGCAAAGAAAATAAGAAACAGAGTGAAGAGACAAACTTTGGAATTGACAAGTATACTTGTAAACCATACATCTGATAAGGGGTTAATATCCAAAATAAAAAGGAACTCAAACAACACAATAATAAGAATACAAAAAAAGATTAAAAATGGGCAAAGCAGCTAAGGACCTGATGGATAGATTTCTCAAAAGAAGACATACAAATGGGGAACAGATACATGAAAAAGTGCTCTTTTTCTTGTAAATTTGGTTGAGTTCTTTATAGGTTCTGGATATTAGCCCTTTGTCAGATGAGTAGATTGCAAAAATTTTCTCCCATTCTGTAGGTTGCCTGTTCACTCTGATGGTAGTTTCTTTTTCTGTGCAGAAATTCTTTAGTTTAATTAGATCCCATTTCCCCATCAAAAAGTGGGCAAAAGATATGAATAGACACTTCTCAAAAGAAGACATTCATACAGCCAACAGACACATGAAAAAATGCTCATCATCACTTGCCATCAGAGAAATGCAAATCAAAACCACAATGAGATACCATCTCACACCAGTTAGAATGGCAATCATTAAAAAATCAGGAAACAACAGATGCTGGAGAGGATGTGGAGAAATAGGAACACTTTTACACTGTTGGTGGGACTGTATACTAGTTCAACCATTGTGGAAAACAGTGTGGCGATTCCTCAAGGATCTAGAACTAGAAATACCATTTGACCCAGCCATCCCATTACTGGGATATACCCAAAGGATTATAAGTCATGCTGCTATAAAGACACATGCACACGTATGTTTATTGCAGCACTATTCACAATAGCAAAGACTTGGAATCAACCCAAATGTCCATCAGTGACAGACTGAATTAAGAAAATGTGGCACATATACACCATGGAATACTATGCAGCCATAAAAAAGGATGAGTTCTTGTCCTTTGTAGGGACATGGATGCAGCTGGAAACCATCATTCTCAGCAAACTATCGCAAGAACAGAAAACCAAACACCGCATGTTCTCACTTATAGGTGGGAATTGAACAATGAGATCACTTGGACACAGGAAGGGAAACATCACACACCGGGTCCTATTGTGGGGAGGGGGGAGGAGGGGAGGGATAGCATTAGGAGATACACCTAATGTAAATGACAAGTTAATGGGTGCAGCACACCAACATGGCACATGTATACATATGTAACAAACCTGCACTTTGTGCACATGTACCCTAGAACTTAAAGTATAATAAAAAAAAAAAAAGAGGGGAAAAAAATGCTCAACATCACTAATCATCAGGGAAATTAAAATTAAAATGACAATGCGGTATCACCTCACACCTGTTAGAATGACTATTACTAGAAAGACCAAGGGTAAGTATTGGCAAGGATGTGGATAAAGGGGAACTCTTACACACTGTTGGTGGGAATGTAAAATAATATAGCCATTAAGGCACACAGTATGGAGATTTCTCAAAAAATTAAAAATAGAACTACCATATGATCAAAAAATTCCACTCCTGGAGAGAGAGAGAGAGAGAGAGAGAGAGAGAGATGTAAATTAGTGATATATATGCACAGTGGAATGCTATTCAGCCTTTTAAAAGAAGGAAATTCTGTCATTTGCTACAATGTAGATGATCCTGGAGGACATTATATTAGTGAAATAATGTAGTCACAGAAAGACAGACACCACTTGATTGCACTTATATGTGGAATTTTAAAAAGTCAAACTCATAGAAACAGAGTAAAACAGTGATTATCAGAGGCTGGTGGGTGCAGGAAATAGGGGGTTCTTGGTCCAAAGATGCAAGATTTCAGTTAGACGCAAGGAATAAGTTCAAGACATCTATTGTTCATCATGGTGACTATAGTTAATAACCATGTATTATATGCTTGAAAATTGCTAAAAGAGTAGATTTTGTATTCACACTCCAAAAAATGATAAGTATGTGAGATAATTCATAAGTTAAATAGCTTGATTTAGCCATTCTACAATGTATGCTTATGTCAAACATGTTACACACCATAAATGTATATAATTTTATCGATTAAAAAATAAATTTTAAAAGATTTGCTATTTATACTAATTTTTGTAATTTTGAGTTATAGTGCTTTTTGACTTCCCATATTATTGTTGCTTTTGTTTAAAACCTTGTGTCTTTTCTCACAGCTGATGGGAAGGTAACTCAACTTCAATTGATGGATACCATAAAGACTCTTAAAGGTGAGTAATAAGACATAAAATTAAAATCTTTAGCCTTCACAATAGTATTTTAATAAAGCTATTAAATGTTTGTCCTTGATTATAAGAATACATGTTCATAATACACAAAGCTTGTAGAAAACAAAGGAAGCATAAAAAAGGCAAAAAATCACCCCTAGTTTACAACCAAAGACAAAGATTACCAACGTCTATATTTTGGTACATTTCTTTTAGTTCTTTTTTTATATTTTGCATTGAAATTCTTGGTTTTGATTTTTAGTGTTTGTATTATTTAATGAGTAAAAAAATGATAATCATATTTTATTGATTGATCATTTGTGTCCACTGATACTGAGTTTGTTTCATGGACAAAGAATCACTGTACTACTGTAACACTGAACAACTTCTGTGATCTCTTTATATATTTTTTCTAAGTAATGTAATTTATTCTGGCTTTCTTAAAGTGGTCATGTTTTTGACCTGCACGGAAGTATTGCTGTTATAAATTGGCAGTATTTAAGTTACTTTAGTAACTAAATACATAAGTAGAAATTTAGAAGGGTTGGATGAAGTAGAAGGGAAAAAATACTACTTCTGGTATAGATAGTAAGTAGTGGCCAAAATAATTGAATTATTATCTACTGGTGAAATTTAGTGGTAGACAATTACCAACTTCACATTAAAAAAATTTGGCTTAGGCTGGTCATCAGAGGTATAATTTTGATCCTTGAACAAGGATTAATGATATCAGGTTCTGTTGCTAATTTTGCTATTTATTTTATATGTATTTTAAAACAAACATAATCATGCAAGTTTGCTTGAAAGCACAACATGCACAGAATACTTTTATCTCAGATATTATGTTATGTATATGTGCACATAGATAAACAGATTTTTTTTCCTCTAATTTGTGTCATTTTTCTTAAGGAGACAAGGTTAATGCTAAAAAGCCTAACAATATTCAGGAGAAGTTGGGAGTGGAACTCACAAATAAGGAATCTTGGAATCTACAAGAACACTTACCAGTTGATGGTAAACATTTCTGGCATTGCTGATATTTTTAAAGGAGCATATCTTATCTATGAGAATTAGTTAAACAATACCTATTTTGCCATGTTGCAGCTTTGAAATGTATTCAGAAAGGTTAACTCTTAAATACATTAGAATATTGTCTTCTCTTACAATTCTTTGGTGTCATTGACAGGCTTAAGCAATATCTGAGAGTGACTCTACCATGAGTGACTTAGGAAAAGAAAAACAGATAAAGGAAAATAAGATGGTAAATGAGTAGACATAGAAGGAAAGAGAAGGCCTGAAAGTAAGATACTAAGAAATGGAGAAGAAGGCCAGGAGGAGGTTAGGCAATTAGAGTTTCAAAAGTTCTTGGACCAGAAATGGGGCAGGCTGAAGATCACTCATAGGTGTGATCTGATTCTTTTTTTTTTTTCTTCAACTTTTATTTTAAATCGCGGGTTACGTGATGTGCAGGATGTGCAGGTTTGTTGCATAAGTAAATGTGTGCCATGGTGGGTTGCTGCACAGCTCAACCCATCACCTAGGTATTAAGGCCAGCATCCATTAGCTACTCTTCCTGATGCTCTTCCCCTTACCCCCAGTGGCAGGTCCCAGTGTGTGTTGTTCCCCCAATGTTTCCATCTGTCTCATCGTTCAGCTACCACTTTTAAGTGAGAACATGCAGTGTTTGATTTTCTGTTCCTGCATTAGTTTGCTAAGGATAATGGCTTTCAGCTCTATCCATGGCCCTGCAAAGGACATGATCTCATTCCTTTCTGTGGCTGCATAATATTCCATGGTGTATATGTACCACATCTTCTTTATCCACTCTATCATTGATGGGCATTTGGGTTGATTCCATGTCTTTGCTATTGTGAATAGTGCTGCAGTGGACATACTCATGCATGTATCTTTGTAATAGAATTATTTCTGTTCCTTTGGGTACATACCCAGTAACTGGATTGCTGGGTCAAATGGTATTTCTGGTTCTAGATCTTTAAGGAATCACCACACCATCTTTCACAATGGTTGAACTAATTATATTCTCACCAACAGTAGGAAAGCATTCCTGTTTCTCTCAGGGAAATGCAATTTAAAACATAAATAGATCTCACTATTCATCCACTAAAATAACTAAAAATAAAAAGATCAACAGTACCCGTTGTTGGTAGTGATGTGGAGCAATTGAAACTCATAATTGCTAGAGGGTCTTCTAACCACTGTGGAGATCAGCATGGTAGTTTCTTAAGAAACTGAACATAAGGCTGGGCGCAGTGGCTCACGCCTGTAATCCCAGCACTTTGGGAGGCCGAGGTGGGCGGATCACGAGGTCAGGAGATGAAGACCACCCTGGTTAACACGGTGAAACCCTGTCTCTACTAAAAATACAAAAAACTTAGCTGGGTGTTGTGGCGGGCGCCTGTAGTCCCAGCTGCTGGGGAGGCTGAGGCAGGAGAATGGCCTGAACCCAGGAGGTGGAGTTTGCAGTGAGCCAAGATCGCACCACTGCACTCCAGCCTGGGCGATAGAGGGAGACCCTGCCTCAAAAAAAAAAAAAAAAAAAAGAAAGAAACTGAACATAAACTTACTGTAAAACTCAGCATTCTCACTCCTATATATTTTTCCAAGAGAAAGAAATGTAAATGTTCTCAAAAATATTTGTGCATGAATGCTCATAGCTTTATTCATAAGAGTTAAAAATTGGAAATAATCCTAATGTCCATTTACCCACAAAGGGATCAACAAAGTATAGTATTCATACAATGGAATATTACTCTGCAATATAAATGAATGATTTACAGATAACAGGTCACATTCTGGATGAATTTCAAAACATTATGCTGAGTAACAGAAGACAGACACAAAATAATACTAACTACATGATACTTTTTATGAAATTCAAGAACAAGCAAACGTAATACCAGAAAATACATCAGTGATTGTTTAGATTTATGTTTTAGAGGGACCAACAACATAGAAAGGGAACTTTTGGGAGATGATGGAAATGTTTTATATCATAATTTTAGTGTTGTTTACATGGGTGTATGTGTTTGTCAAAACTTATCACACTGAACACTTAAAATTGTGGTTTATTGTATGTAAATTATGACTCAACAAAGATTTAAAAAGAGAAATGGAAGTATCAGATATACAATTTTTAAATAGTTACTCTCAGGAGTGGGAAGGAACAAGGTGAATAAAACTGGAGAAGAGGATGCACTTAAAAAATGTATCTTTTTTTTTTTTTTTTTTTTTTTTGAGATGGAGTCTCCCTCTTATCACCAAGGCTGGAATGCAGTGGCATAATCTTGGCTCATTGCAACCTCCACCTCCTGGGTTCAAGCAACTCCCCTGCCTCAGCCTCCTGAGTAGCTGGGATTACAGGCGCCTGCCACCATGCCCAGCTAATTTTTGTATTTTTAGAGGGGAGCGGAGTCTCACCATGTTGGCCAGGCTCTCCACGAACTCCTGACCTCAAGTGATCTGCTCGCCATGGCCTCCCAAAGTGTTGGGGTTACAGGCGTGAGCCACCGTGCCCAGCCTCCTATTTTGAATAAATATTTAACTTTGGATTTTTGTAAATATTTTACATAATTATTTAGCAATTTTTTAAAAAACAGTTTCTAAAAATTGAAAGCAAAATCAGATGAACCTGACTTTATATTGATTTGATAGCTTAAAACATAGAAAGGAACTACTTCAAACAATTTTATAAAAAATATGAATTTGACTGTGCACCCCTGAATGGAATATCAAAGGACAAAAATATCTGCAAAGATGATAACAATAACCCTGAAAATATTTTCAACAATTAGCTTATTATTGTTAGTTTTTGTGGCATTATTCTGAGACTCTTGTGTATATTCTGTGGGATAAAGCATATGAGTCATTATGTTGGTATTGTTGAGAATGGTGACTTTTGGCTTAGGAGAAAGGAAATATTAATTTAGATAAATGAGATTTATTTTAAAACACCCTGGATTGTGAATATATAACTATGATTTCATGATGTAATTTATCTTAAAAATGCATATTTCCTAATTATGTCCATGGAAAAGGCCTGGAACCAATTACTAACTAGCCTTTTATTGAAGAGCACACCTGTCATTCCAATAACCAACTCTCTGACACTGAATGTCCTACAATTCAATTGAGTTCTGACACTGACTACCTAGAGTTAGTATGGGCCCCACAGTTTAAAATGCTTAATACCACAAGACTACTTTTACTTTAGATTCTAGCCATAAGTCAGTGGGCCATCCACACTGCTGACCAACCAGTTGTAAAAATTCAGAGATTCCTACATCCACCCCTGCTTGGGTTCACAAATTTACTAGAACAAGTCACAGAACTCAGGAAAAGACTATACTTAAGATTACTAGTTTATTATAAAGCATACACATGAACAGCTAGATGAAGATATATATATAGGGTGGCAAGGTGGGTGGGGACAGAGCTTCTGTGCCTTCTTTAAGCATGCCATCCTCCTAGCACATTAATATTATTTACCAACCTAGCAGTTCTCCAAGCCTGTTTCAGTTTTTTTTTTTTTTTTTTTTTTTTTTTTTGAGGCGGAGTCTCGCTCTGTCGCCCAGGCTGGAGTGCAGTGGCGCGATCTCGGCTCACTGCAAGCTCCGCCTCCTGGGTTCCCGCCATTCTCCTGCCTCAGCCTCCCGAGTAGCTGGGACTACAGGCGCCGCCACCACGCCCGGCTAATTTTTTTGTATTTTTAGTGGAGACGGGGTTTCATTGTGTTAGCCAGGATGGTCTCGATTTCCTGACCTGGTGATCCGCCCGTCTCAGCCTCCCAAAGTGCTGGGATTACAGGCTTGAGCCACCGCGCCCGGCCGCCTGTTTCAGTTTTTATCTCGGGTTTCATTATATAGGCATGACTCATTAAATCATTGGTCATATGATTGAACTCAATCTCTAGTCCCTTTCTCTTCTCCAGAGGTCAGGGAATGGGGGTGGTGCTGAAAGTTTAAACTCTCTAATCACGTGATTGGTTTTCTTATAACCAACCTCCTCTGCCGCAAGCTATACAGGGATCCATGCCATGAGTTGCTTCATTAGCATAACTCAAGTATGGTCTAAAGGGGCTCCTTATAAATAACAAAGACACTCTCATCACTCTGGGACAGGAACTGAGGACCAAGACAAAATATGTTTTTGTTACAACACAGCCCCTAAAACCCAGATTGTAGTCTCCAAATTCTGTATCTCCCTTCTTTAAAAGGAAGCATGGTGTTATCAGCAGAACGTATCCAAGACATGGCATCAAAGTATGTTAGCAACAGTGAACCAGTACAGGTCTGCAGCAACCTCAATTCTTGCCTCCTCAGAAGAAAGAATTTAATTTGACTAAAGGCCATAAGGCAGAAAGAGAGATTGAGGCAAGTTTTAGAGTAGGAGTGAAAGTTTATTAAAAAGCTTCACAGCAGGAACAAAAGAAAGGAACATACACTTGGAAGAGGGCAAAATGGGCAACTTGAAAGACAAGTGTGCACTTTGACCTTTTGACATGCGGTTTTATATGTTGACGTACTTTCAGAGTCTTACATCCCTTCTACCCTGATTTTTCCCTTGGGGTGTGCTGTGCACATGCACAATGGCCTGCTAGCACTTGCAAGGAGAGCATGCACAGTGTGTTTACTGGAGTTGTATGCCTTGTTCACTTGAGGTGTTCTTCCCTTACCAGCTGAATATCCCTAGAACGTCATATACCAGTTAAACTCTGTCATTTTGCTTCTTAATGTACATGCTTGAGCCCACTCACACAACTCTTGAGGTCGTATTGGGAAGCTTCTGATCACCAATTTTAGGTGTTTCTGTTTATTGAGAGGCTACCTTTTCCTGGTGCTGGCTGTGACAGATTATACTTTCAGAGAGAGAGTTAACAACCACCTGACCAGGACCTGATGGACACCTGACATTCCTGGTGTATAGGGGTGGGCGGAGCCAGAGTGTCTCCTGCTCTGTTCATGTCTGACTAGCTACCTCCTGTAAGAATGGCTTTTTGGAGAAATGGCTGATCCCAGGTATGCCAAAGAAAATGTACAAGAAGAGCCTGGAGTATTTTATAGTGTCAGAAAGCAATGAACCTATCCAGTACTACTAGGTTTATATCAAAAGGACTCAAACTCTGACTTGAATGGGTTCCCTCTGGCCAAAGATAGCACAATTTGATCATCAGTAAGAATAATTGCGGTAATTTGAAACAAATCTTTAAATCCATGAGTTTTTAAATGATACTCAAGTGAAACAACAAAACACACAACTAACAAAATCATCACAAATCATCACTGGAAGATTCTAGGAAACAAATTATTTTGAGACTGGTAAATAGAGGGAAATAAGCACTTTCTATACAAACTTTAATTTATAGTAACCAAATAACCGAAGAGGAAGTTTATCTTATGTATTGCAGCTTAGCAGGAAAAGGAATGATTGACATTGAATATGAGGATTTTGCAAACCCTAATAATTTAATGGGTCTAGCCTATAATTATCAGTGATCACTACTATCACTCAAAAATAAAGAAAATTAGACATTATTTTCTGATGAAAATGCAAAATACAGGTTACGGGAAACTCTAAGGGGCTAACAACGTAGTGTTTTCAACAACAAAAAAAAACTGCAGAGAAAAATGAGATAGAGTCAGGACCTATGAATTAAAAGGGACCTGAGTGGCATCTGGAGTAGCCACAGGGTTCTGGAAGCTCCAGATGGTCTTTCAGGTGCTAAGCCTTGGTCCAGCTTCCATCATCCCTTCATAATGGACAATATCCACTAGCTCCTCCTATGGACTATCTTGTGTCATGGGAAATGAAAATAGTTAACACCTTGCATGACCAAATGAACAAAGATGACCAGAGTACTCTTAACTCTGTTAGAACTGTTTTTCCTTTTGTATCTGTAATATGCGATGGCATTGTTTTCATGAACTTCTAGAAACTTCACCTGCAAGCTATGCTCCCTGTGTTATCACCATTCCCATTTACAGTATATTTGAGTAAATGATTATGTTTAAAAAGTTACATAGGGCTTTTTGGTCATCCTAAACTTAAACATTTCACTCATTCCATTTGTAACTGTGATCATATTTTTGTAATGATTTCTGGCCTGATCGAAGGAAATTTGAGAGCTCTTCATTTAAATATTTTAAGTACTTTTGAAGGTTTTAAAATGACTTTTTTTTTATAAGGCATTTATAGTTATTTGAGGTTGTCTGGGATCGTATGAAAGAAAATTAGAACCACACTGTACTTATATTTACCTTGATAGTTTATTTGTGGGTGGCAGTTTTCTCTAGTTTTAGGGAGTGTGGCAGCTCTTGGAATATTTCACAAATTAGAGTTGAAATCTGTATCATCCATTACGGCTGGTTTATGTGGCTAGACTAGGAGGAGAGAAGCAATTAAATGATTATTTGCTAATTATTTTACTCCCATAAAAATGTCTAAGGTTAAGAAAACTTTCAATAAACACAGTTGATCAAGATGGTAGATGATTTACAGTGCTTCGTGAAAGGAAGAAAAAAATAATTCTTTCTGCCTTTGCCTGATATAGTCTATACAGTAATAATTTAAGCCATAATTTATTTTAAAGATGAGTGCCTCTTGGGAAACTTCTTTTCTGTTCTAACACTTCCATGTTAAAGTGAAATTATCTTAAAGCTGTATTAGGGCCTATTAGATTACTGACATTTGGATACCTATTTGTTTATTTACTCCATTGAGTCTTTTGTTATGGTTCTGGTTTATAAAAATTTAAATGTTGGGATCCGTACCCCAAACCTCAGCATCATACAATATTCCCATGTAACAAATCTGCACATGTACTCCCGTATCTGAAATAAAAGTTGAAATAAAATTTAAAAATAAAGAAAAAGAAAATGCAGCATAAAAATTTTTAATGAATTCTTGATTTGCTTCAAGGAAAAAGGAGGAAAATGAGAAAATTCAGGAATCTTTTTCTCACCCCTTATCTCATTCCTGTAGGTAATAAGCTGGATCAAGGTTGGAAGAAACATTAATATATGTGAAAATTGAAATCCATAAAAAAGCAAAAGGTTGCATTGTTTTGCTCAGTTTAGAAAAGTGAATACCAATAACATTAAAAAGTGTTTGCATGATCTATGTGATTATGGAATTTTTTCCCTAGTAAGGGATTGCAGATGACTTATGAGGGCTAGAAGATATTTTGCTATCAACGTAAGGATTTTTTTTCCCCTCAGCTCAGGCTTACTGTATAGATCTGAAAAATTATTTGTATGAATTGAACAAACCTCTCTATATCAATGTAAAAGCTAAAACAAAAATTTTTTTAAAGAGACCTAAAAGATGCAATAGCATTTGCAATTACAGATAACAGACTTTATTAGGATCATTATTTCAACAAACTCATATAAAATTGAGACAATCAGAGAAATATGAACACAAACTGGATACTTGATAATTTAAGGAATACTTGTTAACAATTTTAGCATGATAATGATTTAATAGTCATATTTTTTACAGTTCTCTTATATTTTATTCATATATATTGAAATATTTACAGATGATTTGATATGATGTCTGTGATTTGCTCCTAAATAATTAGGATAGGATGGCAGAAGTAGGTGGGAGTAGAGAAAGATTAAGAATGGATATGAGTTACTAATCATCATATTACTAAATGAAAAGTATTCTAAATGTCCTACTTTCATTTGGAAAGACTGTCATGCAGAATTCTAAAAGAAATTTTAACTTTCTAAATTTATTTACGAAATGTTGGAGTCTTTCACAGTGTTTATAAATCATTATATTTTGCCTTTTATTGCAAAAGAAAAAAATAAATCAGATGAAGCAAATAGATGTAATAGAGGCTCTTAAAAATAAGATGAGGCCGGGCACAGCGTCTCATGCCTGTAATCCAAACACTTTGGGAGGCCTAGGCAGGTGGATCACTTGAGGTCAGGAGTTTGAAACCGACCTGGCCAACATGGTGAAACCCCGTCTCTACTAACAATACAAAAATTAGCCAGGCTTGGTGGCAGGCACCTGTAATCCCAGCTACTTGGGAGGCTGAGGTAAGAGACTTGCTTGAACCTGAGAGGCGGAGGTTGCAATGAGCCGAGATTGCGCTTACTGCACTCCAGCCTGGGTGACAGAGCAAGACTCTGTCTCAGAAAAAAAAAGTAAGATGAAAAGGCAGTAACTGTGATCCTTTTGCTTTGATTCTTATACCATTTCCTAGTCATCAGAGTGTCAGTCTTGCCACCATATATTAATTGGTTTGTTATTATTTTAGATATTTATCCATTAATATCACATGATAAACTGTTTCATATTTTGGAAAGAAGCTCCAATCTTGATAGGCGAGGAAAAAAACAACCTCTGTGTCTATGCAACAAAAATGTGAAATAGAGACTTAAGGATTTTATCAGCAATGGAGACTACCTTTTTAGATAGTCTGGACAACATTTATTTGTCTAATGTTTTAATATTAGAGTCCTTGCCTTCAGTGCTATCATCCATTCAGTTAATTAACATTGACTGTGGTCTTATAGTACTAGGTACTTCTCTAGTATTACAGGCATAGGAAATACAGTGGTGAATCAGACAATGTTCCTGCCTTCGTGAAACTCATATTCCCACTAAGGTGAGGGAGAAATTAATAAATAAAAATGAGATGATTTTATAAAGCAATATGTGCTATGAAAGAAAAAGAAGGTAACATGATCAACAGTGGAAGATGGCAGGGTTACTTTAAATAGGATAGTTAGGGACTGCCTGGTAGAGAAGAGTAACATTTGAACTGACGTTTGGAGTCAGCCTCCTTTTAGAAATCTTGCTGAATAGGATTTTCTTTAACATAAGCCTAATGAAATACATTTTATTTCTAATTCTGATATTAAACTTCATTGCAATTGGATAGATTTTGGACATAGTATTGATAATATATAGACATTGTTTTGGTGTTGTAGAGTCATGATACCTTTTTCATAGTTCTTTCTCTTTTCCAAGAGGGAAAGGTTGCTATTGATAACCTTGACACCATTCTAGAGAAAATGGAAATGAATTTCTCTGATAAGGAATTTGAAGAACTGTCACACAATTGGCCAGGTAATTATGAGTATTATACACACCCTCGTCCCCCTGAAAGGATAATTTGGGATTGTGGATTTATGATTTCACATTTTTAAAATTCTATTTTTTTAGTTCTTCAAATACAACTGACACATGTTAAGGGAACTCAGTCCAAAAGTAAGCATTTCATTTTGCTGAACTGAGCACTACCTTCATGATATTTTACAATATTCTATGTTTCTTGAAGTAAATTCAAAGAAGCAAAACCCCATGCTAGGCTCTGGAGATGAAATTTATAAAAATATAAAACTTAGTGTTTGTTTTTAAAGGTGCATTAGATTAAGGGAGAAGAGAAATATATAGGCAAAAAAGTATAAGTGAAAATAATTTAGGGGTTAGAAATATCAGCTTATCAAAGGTGCTCACTGAGTACTAAGTGTGACCATGGTCAGTTTTAAGAATGTTGGTGCAAGTGATTGTGCTGCTTTTAAATCCTGCCCCAGCAGCCTACTTGACTTGGAATGGAACAAATGTTGAGTTAGGAATCTGACAGATACAGTTTTCAATCTCATACTAACGTTGTGATTTAGGCAAGGTTCTTACTTTTCTGAGACTCAACTTCTTTATATGTTTTTTAATAAAAGGAGTCATAGTAACTTAGTAGAAGTATGAGATAGATGCATTATATGAAAGCATCCGTCACAATATATGGCTTGGTAGACATGCATTAAATTTCATTTTCTTTCCTTCCTTGAGTGAAAGAGAACAAATTAGAGAGGTTAGGAGATCAAATGATATGGAGGAAAATACTTTAAAATTTTTGCTCTAACTTGGACACAGTAAGGGGAACATCACACACCAGGGCCTGTTGTGGGGTGGGGGAAGCGGGGAGGGATAGCATTAGGAGATATACCTAATGTAAATGACCAGTTAATGGGTGCAGCACACCAACATGGCACACGTATACATATGTAACAAACCCGCGCATTGTGCACATGTACCCTAGAACATAAAGTATAATTAAAAGTAATAATAATAATAATAAAGAGAATTACCCAAAGTGCTTGGAGGACTAGGAGAAACTGGACTGCCCACTACAATGCAGGTAAGAAAGAATATATCTAGAATACACAAGATCTCTCAGAGCGTCTGTTAGTGTTACCACATCCTGGATTATACCAATGGAAAACTATAACAACTCAATCCAGGCAGGACTCCTAATGGCCCAGACCCTTCAGGAATTAAGGTTTAGAACACCCAACCAGGTAAAGAAGTATGACTAGCTAAGATGCTTGCAAAGAGAATACGGAATGAGCCGTGGAAGAAGGTAGTTATAAATACCTGCTACAGCCACATGATCAGTTACAAAGATAAGGACCTGTAATTATCATAACATCATGAATACTTCTTCCTTAATTTGTTATGAATATGTGTATATGCACGTATATTCCGTCTCTTATCCCCTTATCATGTAACACAAACATATTGACTTTATATCATAGAATGTAATTATTGTTAACTTTACATCATAGTATTCAAGTTATGGATATCAAGAAGAGTAAAGAGTAAACATCATTAAAGGACTCTGCATCGTCTTAAAAAAAATTTTTTTTTTTGCTCTAATGCTATAAGTAGATTTTAACACCACAGCACTTTAACGAAAAAAAAGCATGGGTATAATTTTTCAAATGCTCCTTTTTTCCATGTTCTTATGGTATGGGGAGGGATAGTAAAAATACAGTTATAGTGAAAATAGTGGGAAATTGTTGATTTGTTATGCTCTGTCTCACAGTTAAGAATTTCACAGGCCGGGCGCGGTGGCTCACGCCTGTAATCCCAGCACTTTGGAAGGCTGAGGTGGGCGTATCATGAGGTTAAGAGATCGAAAACATCCTGGCCAAAATGGTGAAACCCCGTCTCTACTAAAAATACAAAAATTAGCTGGGCATGGTGGCACACGCCTATAGTCCCAGCTACTCGGGAGGCTGAGAGGCAGGAGAATCGCTTGAACCTGTTAGCCAGAGATTGCAGTGAGATGAGATCACGCCATTGCACTCCAGCCTGGGAGACAGAGCCAGACTCCGTTGCAAAAAAAAAAAAAAAAGAATTTCACATTGTGTTTTTGAATCTCACTGTAGCCTCTGTGATTTGTTTTGTTTTATAGCTGATGGGAAAGTGAAACGTATTAAACTAGTGCATGCAGCTATACCTGTTACAGGTAAGAAGTTGATATAAAACTGAGATACTAATGCTTTATAAAATTTTTTTTGCAACAGTATTTTGAATATGTAACCATTTCTTTGTAACTTCTGCCACTTTATTAACTAATACAAATGTTTTCTAATGAACTACTTTGAATTTCAGTGTTCTCAAAATAAAATTATAGTGCTGTTTCTTGACAGAAGTCCTCCATTCTCTAGAGGTATTACCAATAGCATGCTTCACTTGTTATACTTTAGAAATATGAAACCTAAGTCAGTGTAATAAAAATAATAATGACTACTATGTAGTGCACACTTTCTATATACCAGGCACTGTGCCAAGTGCTTTGCATGCATTAATTCATTTGTTACTATTATATCTATTATACAGTTACTATTATAATCTTCATTTTATAAGTGAAGGACTAGAGGCTTGGAGGGTAAATATGAGGATAAAATGTATGTAATTTTTCTTCAGATTGTATCTATATATAGACAACCATCTTCATAATACAAGAGAAGATAACGATTATTTAATATATATATAATAACTAACAGAGAGTTAGTAAATAATTTTAGGTTGTTGATATATAATATAATATCTGACCTGGAATTATAAGAGGATTACCAAAATATGACTATTTTAGACTATGCAATTAATTGGAAATAGCTCATATCTTTATTTTTATCTATAGCTGAATTAGAGTGATACAAGCATGCTAGGTATTTTGCTTATGTTGCAATTATTAAATAATTCTTAAATGTTTTTCTGGGCTCTTTTTCTAATCTTTCAAAGGAAAGAAAATTGATCCCAGTGACTTTCAGAATATTCCTGGGAGTATGTCGGTTAAACTCACAGATAAGGAAATGTTCAGCTGATGAATTTCCCTTCAAGGGACCTTTGTTTGAGGCTTATGTGTGAAAATTTCCAGATCTATGCCATCATACTAATGTTTCATAAAATATGTTGAGGAAAACATTAGCTCATATAACTGTAATGAAAGATAAAACTGTTTTGTGATTGAATTTTTGGTATATTTATAGCAGCAAACCATTCACTTACAAGTTCTTCCATCAGTATTAAACAATTTCGAATGGTATACCAGAATTACCTACAGGCCTAAAGTCTAAGTATAAAAAAAAGGGAAACAAGTCTGAGAGGTACAGAGGAAGAAAGTAGGGAAGTAGTCATAAAGACAAAAAATATTAGAGGAATGGGTATGTGTGTGTAGCAAATTCAAATTTGACATACTGCAAACTGAGATACGCAGTAAATGTGGTGTGTTCATTTTTTCTAACCTCATTTCTCTGTCAGTCCCCCATCCTATTCTGGCTGTGGGTAGGATGTTGAAAGGTGAGAGGGTACAGCTTAAATTGACCGGTAATCCAGTTTCTTCTGGTTTAAGCAAAAAATCAATGTCTTTTGGCTGACCCAGCTCATTTTGGGAAATTATCAGTTTTCAAGTCTTTCCCTTACTTCCCCTCAGAAAGGCACCCCAGTATAAGGGAAAGCTTGAATGTCTTCCTGGTGGTAGAAGAGGGCAGCCAGACTTTGTCTTATTGTCTGGGTTCCTGATACTCTTTAGCAATGTCTCATATTTCATGGGTTTCCATGGATCCTGTTTGACCTCTCCTGCAGAATTCTACTGCTTGAAAAATTCACGATCTGTTTTCTCTGCAAAGTCAAGATTCTGTGATCCTTCCTTCCCTAACTTGGCTCAGCCTTGGCACTCACTGGTGATGAGGGCCTTTGAGTCTCAGTTAAGTGTTTTGTCTGTACCCAGACTGGGCTGTTTACCCCAATAGCTTGCGTTAGGAATCATCTTGCCCTTTGACTTGATATCCCATGGCAAACCCCACTGGCCTTCATCTCTGATATACCTTTCACATTCCTCACTGGAAGTACATGGAAGTATCTGAATTTCTCACATATCACACAAAAACCAAAGGAGACCAAGGGATGGCATATTTTCAGCCCTTTGTCTGCCTACATACACCATGCCACAATATCTATCCTTCATGACAATGGAATGCTAATGCCTGAGCACTTAGTGAGGTGGTAACTTCACAAAGTTCCAAATAGAAAGTGTGACCCAGGTCTTTGTTGCTTTTTTCTTTTTTCTTTTTTTTTTTTTTTAATTTATTTATTATTATTATACTTTAAGTTGTAGGGTACATGTGCATAATGTGCAGGTTTGTTACATATGTATACTTGTGCCATGTTGCTGTGCTGCACCCATCAACTCGTCATTTACATCAGGTATAACTCCCAATGCAATCCCTCCCCCCTCCCCCCTCCCCATGATAGGCCCCGGTGTGTGATGTTCCCCTTCCTGAGTCCGAGTGATCTCATTGTTCAGTTCCCACCTATGAGTGAGAACATGCGGTGTTTGGTTTTCTGTTCTTGCGATAGTTTGCTAAGAATGATGGATTCCAGCTGCATCCAAGTCCCTACAAAGGACTCAAACTCATCCTTTTTTATGGCTGCATAGTATTCCATGGTGTATATGTGCCACATTTTCTTAATCCAATCTGTCACTGATGGACATTTGGGTTGATTCCAAGTCTTTGCTATTGTGAATAGTGCTGCAATAAACATACGTGTGCATGTGTCTTTATAGCAGCATAATTTATAATCCTTTGGGTATATACCCAGTAATGGGATGGCTGGGTCATATGGTACATCTAGTTCTAGATCCTTGAGGAATCGCCATACTGTTTTCCATAACGGTTGAACTAGTTTACAATCCCACCAACAGTGTAAAAGTGTTCCTATTTCTCCACATCCTCTCCAGCACATGTTGTTTCCTGACTTTTTAATGATTGCCATTCTAACTGGTGTGAGATGGTATCTCATTGTGGTTTTGATTTGCATTTCTCTGATGGCCAGTGATGATGAGCATTTTTGCATGTGTCTGTTGGCTGTATGAATGTCTTCTTTTGAGAACTGTCTGTTCATGTCCTTTGCCCACTTTTTGATGGGGTTGTTTGTTTTTTTCTTGTAAATTTGTTTGAGTTCTTTGTAGGTTCTGGATATTAGCCCTTTGTCAGATGAGTAGATTGCAAAAATTTTTTCCCATTCTGTAGGTTGCCTGTTCACTCTGATGGTAGTGTCTTTTGCTGTGCAGAAGCTCTTTAGTTTAATGAGATCCCATTTGTCAATTTTGGCTTTTGCTGCCGTTGCTTTTGGTGTTTTAGACATGAAATCTTTGCCCATGCCTATGTCCTGAATGGTACTACCTAGGTTTTCCTCTAGGATTTTTATGGTATTAGGTCTAACATTTAAGTCTCTAATCCATCTTGAATTAATTTTCGTATAAGGAGTAAGGAAAGGATCCCGTTTCAGCTTTCTACTTATGGCTAGCCAATTTTCCCAGCACCATTTATTAAATAGGGAATCCTTGCCCCATTTCTTGTTTCTCTCAGGTTTGTCAAAGATCAAATGGCTGTAGATGTGTGGTATTATTTCTGAGGACTCTGTTCTGTTCCATTGGTCTATATCTCTGTTTTGGTACCAGTACCATGCTGTTTTGGTTACTGTAGCCTTGTAGTATAGTTTGAAGTCAGGTAGCGTGATGCCTCCAGCTTTGTTCTTTTGACTTAGGATTGTCTTGGAGATGTGGGCTCTTTTTTGGTTCCATATGAACTTTAAAGCAGTTTTTTCCAATTCTGTGAAGAAACTCATTGGTAGCTTGATGGGGATGGCATTGAATCTATAAATAACCTTGGGCAGTATGGCCATTTTCACGATATTGATTCTTCCTATCCATGAGCATGGTATGTTCTTCCATTTGTTTGTGTCCTCTTTGATTTCACTGAGCAGTGGTTTGTAGTTCTCCTTGAAGAGTTCCTTTACATCCCTTGTAAGTTGGATTCCTAGGTATTTTATTCTCTTTGAAGCAATTGTGAATGGAAGTTCATTCCTGATTTGGCTCTCTGTTTGTCTGTTACTGGTGTATAAGAATGCTTGTGATTTTTGCACATTAATTTTGTATCCTGAGACTTTGCTGAAGTTGCTTATCAGCTTAAGGAGATTTTGGGCTGAGACAATGGGGTTTTCCAAATATACAATCATGTCATCTGCAAACAGGGACAATTTGACTTCTTCTTTTCCTAACTGAATACCCTTGATTTCTTTCTCTTGCCTGATTGCCCTAGCCAGAACTTCCAACACTATGTTGAATAGGAGTGGTGAGAGAGGGCATCCCTGTCTTGTGCCAGTTTTCAAAGGGAATTTTTCCAGTTTTTGCCCATTCAGTATGATATTGGCTGTGGGTTTGTCATAAATAGCTCTTATTATTTTGAGGTACGTTCCATCAATACCGAATTTATTGAGCGTTTTTAGCATGAAGGGCTGTTGAATTTTGTCAAAAGCCTTTTCTGCATCAATTGAGATAATCATGTGGTTCTTGTCTTTGGTTCTGTTTATATGCTGGATTATGTTTATTGATTTGCGAATGTTGAACCAGCCTTGCATCCCAGGGATGAAGCCCACTTGATCATGGTGGATAAGCTTTTTGATGTGTTGCTGAATCCGGTTTGCCAGTATTTTATTGAGGATTTTTGCATCGATGTTCATCAGGGATATTGGTCTAAAATTCTCTTTTTTTGTTGTGTCTCTGCCAGGCTTTGGTATCAGGATGATGTTGGCCTCATAAAATGAGTTAGGGAGGATTCCCTCTTTTTCTATTGATTGGAATAGTTTCAGAAGGAATGGTACCAACTCCTCCTTGCACCTCTGGTAGAATTCAGCTGTGAATCCATCTGGTCCTGGACTTTTTTTGGTTGGTAGGCTATTAATTGTTGCCTCAATTTCAGAGCCTGCTATTGGTCTATTCAGGGATTCAACTTCTTCCTGGTTTAGTCTTGGAAGAGTGTAAGTGTCCAGGAAATTATCCATTTCTTCTAGATTTTCCAGTTTATTTGCATAGAGGTGTTTATAGTATTCTCTGATGGTAGTTTGTATTTCTGTGGGGTCGGTGGTGATATCCCCTTGATCATTTTTAATTGCGTCGATTTGATTCTTCTCTCTTTTCTTCTTATTAGTCTGGCTAGTGGTCTGTCAATTTTGTTGATCTTTTCAAAAAACCAACTCCTGGATTCATTGATTTTTTGGAGGGTTTTTTGTGTCTCTATCTCCTTCAGTTCTGCTCTGATCTTAGTTATTTCTTGCCTTCTGCTAGCTTTCGAATGTGTTTGCTCTTGCTTCTCTAGTTCTTTTAATTGCGATGTTAGAGTGTCAATTTTACATCTTTCCTGCTTTCTCTTGTGGGCATTTAGTGCTATAAATTTCCCTCTACACACTGCTTTAAATGTGTCCCAGAGATTCTGGTATGTTGTATCTTTGTTCTCATTGGTTTCAAAGAACATCTTTATTTCTGCCTTCATTTCGTTATGTACCCAGTAGTCATTCAGGAGCAGGTTGTTCAGTTTCCATGTAGTTGAGCGGTTTTGAGTGAGTTTCTTAGTCCTGAGTTCTAGTTTGATTGCACTGTGGTCTGAGAGACAGTTTGTTATAATTTCTGTTCTTGTACATTTGCTGAGGAGTGCTTTACTTCCAATTACGTGGTCAATTTTGGAGTAAGTACGATGTGGTGCTGAGAAGAATGTATATTCTGTTGATTTGGGGTGGAGAGTTCTATAGATGTCTATTAGGTCTGCTTGCTGCAGAGATGAGTTCAATTCCTGGATATCCTTGTTAACTTTCTGTCTCGTTGATCTGTCTAATGTTGACAGTGGAGTGTTGAAGTCTCCCATTATTATTGTATGGGAGTCTAAGTCTCTTTGTAAGTCTCTAAGGACTTGCTTTATGAATCTGGGTGCTCCTGTATTGGGTGCATATATATTTAGGATAGTTAGCTCTTCCTGTTGAATTGATCCCTTTACCATTATGTAATGGCCTTCTTTGTCTCTTTTGATCTTTGATGGTTTAAAGTCTGTTTTATCAGAGACTAGTATTGCAACCCCTGCTTTTTTTTGTTCTCCATTTGCTTGGTAAATCCTCCTCCATCCCTTTATTTTGAGCCTATGTATGTCTCTGCGTGTGAGATGGGTCTCCTGAATACAGCAGACTGATGGGTCTTGACTCTTTATCCAGTTTGCCAGTCTGTGTCTTTTAATTGGAGCATTTAGTCCATTTACATTTAAGGTTAATATTGTTATGTGTGAACTTGATCCTGCCATTATGATATTAACTGGTTATTTTGCTCATTAGTTGATGCAGTTTCTTCCTAGCCTCAATGGTCTTTACATTTTGGCATGTTTTTGCAATGGCTGGTACCGGTTGTTCCTTTCCATGTTTAGTGCTTCCTTCAGGGTCTCTTGTAAGGCAGGCCTAGTGGTGACAAAATCTCTAAGCATTTGCTTATCTGTAAAGGATTTTATTTCTCCTTCACTTATGAAACTTAGTTTGGCTGGATATGAAATTCTGGGTTTAAAATTCTTTTCTTTAAGAATGTTGAATATTGGCCCCCACTCTCTTCTGGCTTGTAGAGTTTCTGCTGAGAGATCTGCTGTTAGTCTGATGGGCTTCCCTTTGTGGGTAACCCGACCTTTCTCTCTGGCTGCCCTTAAGATTTTTTCCTTCATTTCAACTTTGGTGAATCTGGCAATTATGTGTCTTGGAGTTGCTCTTCTCGAGGAGTATCTTTGTGGCGTTCTCTGTATTTCCTGGATTTGAATGTTGGCCTGCCCTACTAGGTTGGGGAAGTTCTCCTGGATGATATCCTGAAGAGTGTTTTCCAACTTGGTTCCATTTTCCCCCTCACTTTCAGGTACCCCAATCAGACGTAGATTTGGTCTTTTTACATAATCCCATACTTCTTGCAGGCTTTGTTCATTTCTTTTTCTTCTTTTTTCTTTTGGTTTCTCTTCTCGCTTCATTTCATTCATTTGATCCTCAATCGCTGATACTCTTTCTTCCAGTTGATCGAGTCGGTTACTGAAGCTTGTGCATTTGTCACGTATTTCTCGTGTCATGGTTTTCATCTCTTTCATTTCGTTTAGGACCTTCTCTGCATTAATTACTCTAGCCATCAATTCTTCCACTTTTTTTTCAAGATTTTTAGTTTCTTTGCGCTGGGTACGTAATTCCTCCTTTAGCTCTGAGAAATTTGATGGACTGAAGCCTTCTTCTCTCATCTCGTCATAGTCATTCTCCGTCCAGCTTTGATCCGTTGCTGGCGATGAGCTGCGCTCCTTTGCCGGGGGAGATGCGCTCTTATTTTTTGAATTTCCAGCTTTTCTGCCCTGCTTTTTCCCCATCTTTGTGGTTTTATCTGCCTCTGGTCTTTGATGATGGTGATGTACTGATGGGGTTTTGGTGTAGGTGTCCTTCCTGTTTGATAGTTTTCCTTCTAACAGTCAGGACCCTCAGCTGTAGGTCTGTTGGAGATTGCTTGAGGTCCACTCCAGACCCTGTTTGCCTGGGTATCAGCAGCAGAGGCTGCAGAAGATAGAATATTTCTGAACAGCAAGTGTACCTGTCTGATTCTTGCTTTGGAAGCTTCCTCTCAGGGGTGTACTCCTCCCTGTGAGGTGTGGGGTGTCAGACTGCCCCTAGTGGGGGATGTCTCCCAGTTAGGCTACTCAGGGGTCAGGGACCCGCTTGAGCAGGGAGTCTGTCCCTTCTCAGATCTCAACCTCCGTGTTGGGAGATCCACTGCTCTCTTCAAAGCTGTCAGACAGAGTCGTTTGCGTCTGTGCAGAGGTGTCTGTGTGTCTTAGTTTACTGTGCCCTGTCCCCAGCGGTGGAGTCTACAGAGACAGGCAGGTTTCCTTGAGCTGCTGTGAGCTCCACCCAGTTCGAGCTTCCCAGCAGCTTTGTTTACCTACTTAAGCCTCAGCAATGGCGGGCGCCCCTCCCCCAGCCTCGCTGCTGCCTTGCCGGTAGATCACAGACTGCTGCGCTAGCAACCAGGGAGGCTCCGTGGGTGTGGGACCCTCCCGGCCAGGTGTGGGATATGATCTCCTGGTGTGCCTGTTTCCTAAAGCGCAGTATTGGGGTGGGAGTTACCCGATTTTCCAGGTGTTGTGTGTCTCAGTTCCCCTGGCTAGGAAAAGGGACTCCCTTCCCCCTTGCGCTTCCCAGGTGAGGCAATGCCTCGCCCTGCTTCAGCTCTCGCTGGTCGGGCTGCAGCAGCTGACCAGCTCCGATCGTCCGGCACTCCCCAGTGAGATGAACCCAGTACCTCAGTTGAAAATGCAGAAATCACCGGTCTTCTGTGTCGCTCGCGCTGGGAGTTGGAGACTGGAGCTGCTCCTATTCGGCCATCTTGCTCCGCCCCCCCTGTTGCTTTTTTCATACCCCATCCTCATCCCACCGGCATATCTGGAGTTTTTCTTCTATCTTATCTCCTCTTAGAGAGGGGAGTTCTGGTGGAGATGGAAGGTGGGCAGTAGGCTGCAAGAACACTTAAACCTCTCTGTAAATGGAGATAAATAGATAAAAGAGAAATAGATGAAAGGTGATAAGTAGTTAGATAGGTAGATAGACAGATGATAGCTAGATAAAAATATATTACTGTAACTATTTCTCTTCCCAGTTGCACTTTCTTAAACCATATAGTGGATTTTTTCTTTTCTCTTCTTATCAAGTAGAGGGTAGAAAGAGGGAGGAAAAGAGTTTCCCTTATGTAATTTTTGGCCTCTCAGTCCTCTAGTTTACAGTAACACTAAGTGTTAGACCTTGAAGTTCTGCTTTGTAAAAGTAGCCTTTAAACATTAAAAACAAGTTTTTTCTTTTGAAGTAGTGTAAATTCTATGACTGATTTGGGAAAGGTTGCTTGAAAGAAAGGAAATGTGAGAAAGAAAAGTACATTGATATAATTTAAAGTGTTATACCTGTACACATATTCAGCATGACAGGGTGTCACTAACAATTGCTTCAAGAGTGACAAGATTTTGGTCTCGCTTCCATATTTTAATGAAGATATTTCTTTTCTTTCTTTCTTTTTTTTTGTTTTTTATGTTTTTCGTTTGTTTGTTTAGAGACAAGGTCTTGCTATGTTGCCCATGCTGGTCTTGAACTGCTGGGCCCAAGATATCCTCCTTGGCCTCCCAAAGTGCTGGGATTACAGGTGTGAACCACCACGGCCAGCCAGTGAAGATATTCCTTTTTTTTTTCCTTCATCGTCCTCATCAGATATTCCTAATTTTTAAGGCAAATCAGAAAAGTGCTCCTTTATGAAACTTAAACTATTTTATGAATTTTATTTCTCTTCTCTGTGAGTTGTATTTTGCCTTTTTTTTTTTTAAACTTTTCTATTTAGGCTGTCAATCAGTGATCTGTTCTCCACTATAGTTTCATCTCTAAGAATGTTATAGATCTTAGTTATTTCTTGCCTTCTGCTAGCTTTTGAATGTGTTTGCTCTTGCTTCTCTCATTCTTTTAATTGTGATGCTAGGGTGTCAATTTTAGATCTTTCCTGCTTTCTGTTGTGGGCATTTAGTGCTACAAATTTCCCTCTACACACTGCTTTAAATGTGTCCCAGAGATTCTGGTATGTTGTATCTTTGTTCTCATTGATTTCAAAGAACATCTTTATTTCTGCTTTCATTTTGTTATGTACTCAGTAGTCATTCAGGAGCAGTTGTTCAGTTTCCATGTAGTTGAGCGGTTTTCATTGAGTTTCTTAGTCCTGAGTTCTAGTTTGATTGCACTGTGGTCTGAGAGACAGTTTGTTATAATTTCTGTTCTTTTACATTTGCTGAGGAGTCCTTTACTCCCAACTATGGTCAATTTTGGAATAAGTGATATGTGGTGCTGTGAAGAATGTATATTCTGTTGATTTGGGGTGGAGAGTTATCTAGATGTCTACTAGGTCCACTTGGTGCAGAGTTGAGTTCAATTCCTGGATATCCTTGACTTTCTGTCTCGTTGATCTGTCTAATGTTGACAGTGGGGTGTTAAAGTCTCCCATTATTATTGTATGGGAGTCTAAGTCTCTTTATAAGTCTCTAAGGACTTGCTTTATGAATCTGGGTGCTCCTGTATCGGGTGCATATATATTTAGGATAGTTAGCTCTTCCTGATGAATTGATCCCTTTACCATTATGTAATGGCCTTCTTTGTCTCTTTTGATCTTTGATGGTTTAAAGTCTGTTTTATCAGAGACTAGGATTGCAACCCCTGCTTTTTTTTCATTTTCCATTTGCTTGGTAGATCTTCCTCCATCCCTTTATTTTGAGCCTATGTGTGTCTCTGCATGTGAGATGGGTCTCCTGAATACAGCAAACTGATGGGTCTTGACTCTTTATCCAATTTGACAGTCTGTGTCTTTTAATTGGACCATTTAGTCCATTTACATTTAAGGTTAATATTGTTATATGTGAACTTGATCCTGTCATTATGATATTAGTTGGTTATTTTGCTTGCTAGTTGATGTGGTTTCTTCCTAGCATTGATGGACTTTACATTTGACATGTTTTTGCAATGGCTGGTACCTGTTAAACTAAAGAGCTTCTGCACAGCAAAAGAAACTACCATCAGAGTGGACAGGCAAGCTACAGAATGAGAGAAAATTTTTGCAATCTACTCATCTGACAAAGGGCTAATATCCAGAACCTATAAAGAACTCAATCATATTTACAAGAAAAAAGCAAACAACCCCATCAAAAAGTGGGCAAAGGATATGAACAGACACTTCTCAAAAGAAGACATTCATACAGCCAACAGACACATGAAAAAATGCTCATCGTCACTCACCATCAGAGAAATGCAAATCAAACCACAATGAGATACCATCTCACACCAGTTAGAATGACAATCATTAAAAAATCAGGAAACAACAGGTGCTGGAGAGGATGTGGAGAAATAGGAACACTGTTACACTGTTGGTGGGACTGTAAACTAGTTCAACCATTGTGGAAAACAGTGTGGCGATTCCTCAAGGATCCAGAACGAGAAATACCATTTGACCCAGCCATCCCATTACTGGGGATATACCCAAAGAATTATAAGTCATGCTGCTATAAAGACACATGCACATGTATGTTTATTGCGGCACTATTCACAATAGCAAAGACTTGGAATCAACCCAAATGTCCATCAGTGACAGACTGAATTAAGAAAATGTGGCACATATACACCATGGAATACTATGCAACCATAAAAAAGGATGAGTTCTTGTCCTTTGTTAGGGACATGGATGCAGCCGGAAACCATCATTCTCAGCAAACTATCGCAAGAACAGTAAACCAAATACCGCATGTTCTCACTCATAGGTGGGAATTGAACAATGTGATCACTTGGACACAGGAAGGGGAACATCACACACTGGGTCCTATTGTGTGGAGGGGGGAGGGGGGAGGGATAGTATTAGGAGATATACCTAATGTAAATGACAAGTTAATGGGTGCAGCACACCAACATGGCACATGTATACATATGTAACAAACCTGCACTTTGTGCACATGTACCCTAGAACTTAAAGTATATATATATAAAAAAAGAATGTTATGGAAATGGAAATGGAATAATGGAATGTGAAGATTTATGAAGCCATCTTAGGTGCATTTTACCTGTTTCTTGGATTCCGTGAAGCTAGTGCAGAACTTACAGGTTAAGGAGACATTGTGCCATAACCACATTGTTTTGGTTGGTGGAAATAATGGTTTAAGATTCCAGATTGTAGTGATATATTGTCTTCACCATCCTTCTGATCTTCATAACTGAGAGTGCTTATCTATCCTGTCATCCTGGCTGCCCACCCAATCACAGGACCAGCAGCTGTTTCTTACTTCTTACCATGTGATGTACCTCTTGCTTATGCCCAACTGCTACTGACTGGCCCCTGTCTTGTTTCTTCTTCCAGGCTTCTTCTGGTCTGAATTTGTACCTTGGTTCCCTTTTTTCGGTATCCCAGTCTATAGGGAAATAGTTCTAAAGTCAAGTATTTACTTCCTGCTTCCAGATGTCCCTGTGTACTCCTCGTCTCAAGCCTTCCTGGTGTTTAAGCTCTGATGATCGCCAAAGTGTTCCATTCCAGTTCTTCCAGCTGAGCCCCAGCCAGCCTGTAGGTGTTGCTCTGGCCTTTTGTGGTTCTGCGATTGCCAGTTTTTATTATGAATTCCAGCAGGGCTGGTGTACCTGTTGCCCATCTGCTTCCAGTGTGAAGGCTAATAAGGGGAGATGCTACTTGTGGAGTCCACATGTGTGCACTTTCTGCATAAAAGAATTGTCCCCTGGGACCCTGCCAAGTCCTGGTATGCTGATAACATGGCAGCCTGCCACCACAATGGATTGATTTTCTCCTCCCACCATCACTGTCACCAAATAGCTTCATCTCCATATTAGCTGTAGGATTTAAAGCCTACATGTGCCACCTGGGATGCCCTCTTCCCTTTTCTCTCTTTGTAAATATTATCTGTCCTGAAAGATGTGATACCTTTATCCTGTGTTTCTATTTCTGCATATACTGAGTATACCCTGCCTGCCTGGTTTCTGCAATTGTTTTCTTTTAAGATGTCTTGCCACTATCATAGATACCTTACAATAGACTTCACAGATCATGTGTTATGCAGTCTCGCTGGTGCTGTTGCTTATGCTGGTGACTGACCCCAGGAGAAAAGCCTGATGTGGTGGATTATCCTTCTGTTGGGTCTTCCTACTGGAATGTGGTGGACTGTTACTGACCATCTCTACGCTTGTCTCCTATTTTCCCGAGTGCAGACCTTTGAGAAATAAGAAGAGGGAGCTTCAGCCTTTATTCTGAAGTTTCAAACTACTTCCAGATCCTTAATTTTTTGCATTCAGGAGAATCCAGGAATCAAGGTTAAGTAATTATAACATGCCAGAACACATCAAGCAGACTTGAATTGAGAAGAGATGGGAAAAGGGAAAGACTGATCATTCTGTCACTCCTCTACCTTCCCAAAACTTCCATCTCCATTATTTGTGGACTCATAGTGGTTGCAAACAATTAGGGTTTGGGAATTATCAGTTTAAGAGTGTATATGTATGCACCTGCTCACAGATCCACACCCATTAGATTGGATTCCTGGAACAGGTGCATGAGAGGCCAGGTGAAAAGTCAAAAAAAGGCCAAACTCTAGCATTATGGAAATAAGTTCAGTGTCAAAAGGTATGAATTACTGGTCGATTTCAAACTTGGGGGAAAGGCTATGAAACATTTGTATTGACTTAGCTGTAGCATAGGAGAGCATGGTCTGAAATCTATTGTTACTACTATGAATGACATTACTCATTATTAGTAAAGAACTATTACCATTGTAGGAAATCTAAGAATGTCTTTTGTATTAAGAAAATGTGGCACATATACACCATGGAATACTATGCAGCCATCAAAAAGAATGAGTTTGTGTCCTTTGTAGGGACATGGATGCAGCTGGAAACCATCATTCTTAGCAAACTATCACAAGAACAGAAAACCAAACACCGCATGTTCTCACTCATAGGTGGGAACTGAACAATGAGATCACTTGGACTCAGGAAGGGGAACATCACACACCGGGGCCTATCATGGGGAGGGGGGAGGCGGGAGGGATTGCATTGGGAGTTATACCTGATGTAAATGGCGAGTTGATGGGTGCAGCACACCAACATGGCACAAGTATACATATGTAACAAACCTGCACGTTATGCACATGTACCCTACAACTTAAAGTATAATAATAATAAATAAATTTTTTTTTTTTTTTTTGAGACGGAGTCTCGCTCTGTCGCCCAGCCTGGAGTGCAGTGGCCGGATCTCGGCTCACTGCAAGCTCCGCCTCCCGGGTTTACGCCATTCTCCTGCCTCAGCCTCCCGAGTAGCTGGGACTACAGACGCTCGCCACCTCGCCCGGCTATTTTTTTGTATTTTTTTACTAGAGACGGGGTTTCACCGGGTTAGCCAGGATGGTCTCGATCTCCTGACCTCGTGATCCGCCCGTCTCGGCCTCCCAAAGTGCTGGGATTACAGGCTTGAGCCACCGCGCCCGGCCAATAATAAATAAATTTTAAAAAAAAAAGAAAATAAGATATGGGAAGAAAAAAAAAAGAATGTCTTTTGTGATGTACACTGTTTGAGCATTACCCTTCATCCCAAAGAAAGACATGAATCATCACAATGATGAATATATATTCGGTTATATCCCTTTGCTAAATGTTTGTCTTCTCAACTAAATATTAGTCTTTTACAACAAGTTTTTTCTAAGTAATGACCATAAATAGGTGATCAGATATATTTCACAGTAAAGACATAAACTAAGTCTGAGAAGATGTATCAGAATGAAATCTTACCTGATTTGAAAGATTTCAATGGTAAGATGGGTGATTAATTAACAAATCACTCTCAATTTACCTCTTTGTCGTCATAGTTCCTAATCACTTGATAAGGAATCCTGCTACTTTCCAATATATGGATCTAACATAATTTATGTTATTTTTTATCTTGGCAGAATGTCTTTTTTGGTTTATTTATATTGATCATATTTATACACATTTTGATACACTTTCCTAGAGAAGAGACTGAGTTTATTTTTAAAGGTTAATTGTGAAATGCAAGAGAATTGCCATTCAGTGATTGTGGTTAGAGTGGACAATGAGTCTAGTTTGGGTTAAAAAGGTAAATGAGCCTACCTTTGGCTCAGAAGTAGTTATTAAAATGTATCAAGCACTTGCTATGCTGACAGAGTTCTAGGTTCTTTCAGGTAACTTTATCCCCACAGAAACTCTGTGAAACAGGTAGGAACATTTTCATTTCATACAACACAAAACTGGAAACCAAAGAAGTTAGGTTACTTGAATAAGTTCCTGTAGATAATAAATAGTAGAAAACAGTTTTCAAACCCATGTATTCTTATTCCAACCATTGTAATTTTCTCATTTCACTACAAATTCTTATTTTCATTATAAGAATAATATGCTGGAAGCTAATTTTGTTCCCTTTGAAAGTTTATGGTGTGTATATTTATTCTTCTAAAAAGATTTAAGGGAACTAAGCTTAATTCTAACCATATTGAATCTCTGTGTAAATTTAAACAAGTTCCAGTGATCTTAAGTCTACTTGCAAAACAAAATCTTTAATGCATAAGCATATGTAGGGTGGAACATTTCAGCATTAGTGGGAATTTTCATATTTCTTTCTCTTTACTAAGGAGAGACAGTAGATATCAGAGACTTGGACAACGTACTAGGAAACATGGGGATTGAACTTACCAAAGAAGAACTTGGAGAGCTGACAAGAAACCTTCCAGTTGATGGTAACTCAGTTTAGATATAAAAAAATTCTTCATAAGAGGGTTGAGGGTTTACATATGAGTATTTCTAAAACCAGTTTAATTTCGTGTTAAAAAAAAAAAACCTTGCAACATCTCAGAAAGATTCAGTTTCAGAGCAAGAACAAAGCCTGTCTTCATTTTCTAAACCCACACAGAATACAAAGCATTTGACTAGATTGATTCCAAGATTGTTTTTCACATCTGGGAATGTTCAGGAAGCCAAAGAAAAGAGTGGAAAAAGAAAGGAATGAAAGAAGGTCAATGTGTATTCTTTCCATATTTCCCATTCATTTTTGTATTCTAACTCAGCTCCCTAACACTACTGAAATTTCTCTAAGGACATCATAAGTTGTCATTTGTCAGTTGCATTAGACATTATTCATTCTGTTTCTTATTGGAGCTCTCTGCTGTCTTTGATATTGATGATAAATCTGACCTTGAAATTTTGTTCTCCTAGCTTCTGTGTTGTTACCAGAATCTGGATTTTCTCATTCTGATTTTCATTTTACATCCTCTCTCTGGAAAATCTCACTCATATCTACTGTTTTACATATCACCTACATGCTGATGACTTTCAAGTCTGTATTTTTACACAGACCTCTCTCCTGCACTGCAGACTGGTGTATCTAAATGCCTGCTAGACATTTCTACTCAGATATTCCATAGGAGACATCCTTTGACCTATTTGAAACCTAATTCACTGGTTCCCTGTCCAAGCTACCTTCTAGTCCTATATTCTCTGTCCCATTTGTGCTATCACTGTCTATTTAGTCATCTAAGCTAGTTATGTGGGATTCATTTTTTATAACCACTTGTTTCCTATCACCTCCTATCTGGACTATCACTTTGTCATGCCAGTTTTACCTCAAACTACCATGCATAGATGATTGGATATATGACAAAGCAAGAATACTAAAATGTTGATAGTAGAATTTAGGTGATAGGCCTGTTCATTGTACAGTTTTTTTCAACTTTGCCATATGTTTGAAAATTTACATAATGAAACATTGAAAAAAATTCCATATATAAATCTGTTAACATCTCTTTGTTCCTTCTATCATTGTCATATTTCAGGTTGTTTCCTTCCTGATTTCAACTATTACAATGGCTTCTACAAAATAGCCATCATAGTGATCTATATGAAATGCAAATCTGACCACATCACGACTCAATTTAAAAGTGTTTAATGGCTTACAATCATGTACTAAAAAATGTCTTAAGTCCATTGATAGGGAAAACAAGTTCCTTCGTGATTTGGATCCTGTTTACCTAATCTAGTATTTTACCCTCCAATAATATTGCACTTTTATTCCATTTTTCTATCATAGAATAAAGTAACTCTATATCACTTGTATTTTATATCATGCTTTTTATCACTTCCTTGCTTTATGATGTCTCCATTACTCGGAGGGTCTCTCCTTTCCCTTCATATGACTAACTCTTTCTCATTGCTTATCAGAATTGAGAGCCATGTTTTTCATTTCAGAAAGTTTTCTCTTAACTACCCAGACTATATTAGATACCTCTTTTCTGTATTTCTACAATAACTGTGCATATATTTTTCATTATATTTGCCACATTGTACTGTAATTGTATATTTATGTTTATTTGCCTATCTTGTCACTTTAATATGAGCCTTAAAGTAGGGATGGGCATATTATTTATCTTCCAATACCTAGAATAGCACTTGGCATATAAGTAGGTACTCCATAAATGTTAAATTAGAGATGAACAAATTCCTGAGTAAACGAGAGAATGACATAATGAATAAGTGAATGAATAGATATTGACAGGATAATTCCTAAAGAAAATGAAGCACTGCTTTTGGTCAGGACAGTAATATTTATACTTGGTATAATGTAACCATTTATTTGCAGCAATTCCAAGTGACATGCTGTATCAAAGTCTGTTAGGAATAGACCAGAGATGAACATATGGTTTTTGTCACCAGAGACCTGTGTCATTATCAGAATTGAGGGTCTTCAGAGAATTAACTTGCATGGATGGTATTTTTCATCATGTTTATAAGAAAGCATAATAGCCCAGTAAGAACATATTCTTTCCCAAGCCAGACATTATGGTCCAATGGTCAAGGGCCAGCTTACTAATATGGAATTAACTCTTGAAGACTATGTTTTATTGAATTGTTTCAAGTGTTGCTATGCAGGAAGAAGATAAAGAGGTAGTGATACGTAGGGTGAGCTCTAGTTCCTCAACCTTGGCTTCAACCATAGCAGTTTATTATAGTCATCAATTTTTATATGTTTATCTCTCATACAACCTATACATTCATACATTATTTATACATTCATACATTAACATCATCAAATTGTCCTTTGTATTGTGAATTCAAACTTGGGACCTTAGCTGAAATGACTGTATGGTAACATGGTCTGGCAGCTGGCATTTCAATTTGGTAGTTGCCATCTTTTTCTAGACAGAAATGTTTCTCTTATTATTTTAATATATGATTGTGCATATACATATGCATGCATACATACTTAAATTTTGCTCTTATATAAAAATAAAGAGAAAATGGAAGCTTAAATGCTGATACTAGTAATAAGCATAGTCCTCAAATATAATTATACATCTGAAATAGGCATTTAGAAAGAGTTAATTTCAACTTTGGTTTATGTGTTTCAATTGGTTAGGAAAACAGCATATATGAAATTGTGGGGAAATAGTTCTAAATACTGTGTTTAAACAGTATAATACAATTAGAAATTATGTTTTAGCCTTCTTGGAATGGAAGTTCTTGTCTTGCTACATGTAAATCTATTATTCACTTTTTTATTTGAGAACATATGGGGTTATCTATTGTGCTACACCATACTATTTTGTTTCTAAGAATTTAAAAAGTTGAAAAATGACAAAAAAGAGTTATTCAATTAAAGTGAAGCTAAATAATGATGTATAATAACAAACTTTAGCTGGTTTCTGGATTATTATTTAGAAATAATTTTTTCCTGAATTCACTTTATCTTACAGCTAAAGGGGAGACTGATTTGAAATCATTGATGGATACAGTGCAAGTTATTACAGGTTAGTAAGAAGTTAATATGAATTTAAGATCCTAATATTTTAAGCCATATTTTCTATGATAAATATTTTACTAAAGTTTGACATATATAATCATATGTGCCCAACTTAAGAATTATCACAAAATGAACATACACACATACCCATTTAACTATAACCTAGATTGTGAAATAAAAGATTACCCATAACCCAGAAGACTACTGATACCACTACATACACTTTTCCTCCTTACTTTTTGGAGGCAATTACTATCCTGAATTCTAGGACCACATATTTACTAGTTTTGTCTGTTTTTGAACTTTACATAAATGAAACTATACAATCTGTATTCTTCTATGTCTAATTTCTTTCACTCAACATTATGTCACATGCTATTCTCAGATTCGTTCATATTGTTGCATGCAGCAGTAGTTTGCTCATTTTCACTGCTTTATAGTACAAAGACTAATAAACTGTAATCAAGTAGAAATCTTTTGGGAACCTATTTTGGTATGGGGAATGATTTCAATTGGTTTGTTGTACTTGAATACATTGCTGTGTAATATTCCATTGTGTAAGTATACTATAATATATTTGTCAATTCTACTACTGAAGGACATTTCCAGTTTGGGCAATTACAAATGATATTTTTATACATGCCTTTTGGTGAACAAATGTGCATGATTATGTGGCCAAACATAGAAATTGGATTGCTTTGTTATAGAATTATGTATACTTTATTAGATATTGTCATTCAGTTTTCCAAAGTAGTAGTACCATTTTACAATTCAACCAACAGTGTATGAGAGTTTTGCTTTATATCCTTGCCTGATACTTGATACTGTCTTTTCGATGTTAGCATGTATTACTATCCCACTGTATTTATAATTTGCCTTTCCCTAATGATGAATGATGTTGAGCACCTTTTTTACATTTCTTAATTATTTGGATAATCTCTTTTGTAAAGTTCTTCTTAATGTCTGTTATCTATTTGTCTGTTTGGATGTCTGTCTTTTACTTTTGATTTTTTAAACTTACTGTCTTTTACTTATTTTTTAATATATTCTAGATACAAGTCCATTGTAAGTTATAAATTGCAAATATCTCACTGTATGTATTAGATTTTTCACTTGAATTATACTTTTTACAGAACAAAAGTTCCTATTTTTACATGTAGTCTATCTAATCAGTCTTCTCTTTTATGGTAGAATATTTGGGAAGGGATAATCTGTGCAGCAAACCACCATGGCACATGTTTGCCTGAGTAACAAACCGACAGCTAGTCGCGGTGGCTCAGCCTGTGATCCCAGCACTTTGGGAGGCCAAGGTGGGTGGATCACGAGATCAGGAGATCGAGACCATCCTGGCTAACACGGTGAAACCCCGTCTCTACTAAAAATACAAAAAATTAGCCAGGCAAGGTGGCGGGCGCCTGTATTCCCAGCTACTCCAGAGGCTGAGGCAGGAGAATGGCGTGAACCCAGAAGGCGGAACTTGCAGTGAGCTGAGATCAGGCCACTGCACTTCAGCCTGGGCAACAGAGTGAGACTCCATCTCAAAAAATAAATAAATAAAAATAAAATAAAATAAAATAAAACAAACCGGCACATCCTGCACATGTACCCCTGAACTTAAAATAAAAGAAGAGAAATCCTTGCTTACACCAAGCCCATGAAAATATTTTATTTCATTTTTAGGACCTTTGTTATTTTACTTTCACATTTAGATCTACAATCCATGACGTAGGATAAGGGTGACAATTCAGTTTTTTCTAAGTAGCTATTCAGCACCATTTGTTGAAAAGAATATAGTTTTCTCACTGCGGTGTAAGGCTATCTTTTCATAAATCAAAGACCATAAATGTGTTTGTGTATCTGGACTATTTAATCTGTTACTTTATCGTCGTTTTTTTGTGTGTCCTTGCACCAGTATACCATTCTCTTAATATATTCAATGTATCTCATATCTGAAGTGTAAATCCTTTTTTATGACTGCCCTGGCTATTCTTGGCCTTTTGTATTTCCTTATACATTTCAAATCAAACTTTAATCTACCCTCAGTACTGCTGGGGTTTTTATTGAATCTAGGTCATTTTTTTTTTCAATTTATTAAACTTTAAGTTCTGGGATACATGTACAGGTTTGTTACTGAGGTATACATGTGCCCTGCACCCATCAACCCATCATCTAGGTTTTAAGCCCTGCATCCATTAGGTATTTGTCCTAATGCTCTCCCTCCCCTTGCCCCCACCCCGCAACAGGCCCCGGTGTATGATGTTCCCCTCCCTGTGTCCATGTGTTCTCATTGTTCAACTCCCACTTATGAGTGAGAGCATGCAGTGTTTGGTCTTCTGTTTCTGTGTTAGTTTTGCTGAGAATGCTGGTTTCCAGCTTCATAAAGTCCCTGCAAAGGACATGAACTCGTTCTTTTTTATAGCTGCATAGTATTCCATGGTGTATATGTGCCACATTTTCTTTATCGAGCCTATCATTGATGGGCATATGGGTTGGTTCCAAGTCTTTGCTATTGTGAATGGCACTGCAATAAAAACATACATGTGCATGTGTCTTAATAGTAGAATGATTTATAATCCTCTGGGTATATACCCAGTAATGGGATTGCTGGATCAAATGGTATTTCTGATTCTAGATCGTTGAGGAATCAACACACTGTCTTCCACAATAGCTGAACTAATTTACACTCCCACCAACAATGTAAAAGCATTCCTATTTCTCTACATCCTCTCTAGAATCTGTTATTTGCTTGCTGACTTTTTAATTATCGCCATTCTAACTGGCATGAGATGGTATCTCATTGTGGTTTTGATTTGCATTTCTCTAATGACCAGTGATAATGAGCTTATTTTTCATGTCTGTTGGCTGCATAAATGTCTTCTTTTGAGAAGTGTCTGTTCATGTCCTTTGTCAAACTTTTTTTTTTTTTTTTTTTTTTGAGACGGAGTCTTGCTCTATCGCCCAGGCTAGAGTGCAGTGGTGCAATCTCAGCTCACTGCAACCTCCGCCTCTTGGGTTCAAGCAATTCTCCTGCCTCGGCTTCCCAAGTAGCTGAGATTACAGGTGCCACCAGTGTGCCCAGCTACCTTTGCCCAAATTTTGATGGAGTTTTTATTTTATTGTAAATTTGTTTAAGTTCCTTGTAGATTCTGGATATGAGACCTTTGTCAGATGGATAGATTGCAAAAATTTTATCCCGTTCTGTAGGTTGCCTGTTCACTCTGATGATAATTTCTTTAGCTGTACAGAAGCTCTTTAGTTTGATTAAATCCCATTTGTTAATTTTGGCTTTGGTTGCAACTGCTTTTTGTGTTTTAGTCATGAAGTCTTTGCCCATGCCTATGTCCTGAATGATATTGCTATGTTTTCTTCTAGGGTTTTTATGGTTTTTGGATTTACATTTAAGTCTTTAATCCATATTGACTTAATTTTTGTGTGAAGTTTAAGGAAGGGGTCCAGTTTCAGTTTTCTGTACATGACTAGCCAGTTTTCACAGCACAATTTATTAAACAGGGAATCCTTTTCCTATTGTTTGTTTTCATCAGGTTTGTCAAAGATCATTTGGTTGTAGATGTGTGGTGTTATTTCTGCAGCCTCTGTTCTGTTCCATTGGTCTATATATCTGTTTTGGTACAAGTATCATGCTGTTTTGGTTACTGTAGGCTTGTAGTATAGTTTGAAGTCAGGTAGCATGATGCCTTTAGCTTTGTTCTTTTTGGTTAGGATTGTCTTGGCCATATAGGTTCTTTTTCGATTCCATATGAAATTTAAAGTAGTTTTTTGTAGTTTTGTGAAGAAAATCAGTGGAAGCTTGTTGGGAATAGCGTTGAATCTATAAATTACTTTGGGCAGTATGGCCATTTTCACAATATTGATTCTTCCTATCCATAAGCATGGAATGTTTTTCCATTTATTTGTGTCCATTCTTATTTCCTTGAGCAGTGGCTGGTAGTTCTCCTTGAAAAGTTCCTTCGCGTCCCTTGTAAGTTGTATTCCTAGGTATTATATTTTCTTTGTAGCAGTTATGAATGGGCTCTCCATTATTGGTGTATAAGAATGCTTATGATTTCTGTACATTGGTTTTGAATCCTGAGACTTTGCTAAAGTTACTTATTAGCTTAAGGAGTTTTGGGGCTGAGATGATGGGGTTTTCTAAATATACAGTCATGTCATCTGCAAACAGAGACAATTTGACTTCCTCTCTTGTTATTTGAATACCCTTTATTTCTTTCTCTTGCCTGATTGCCCTGGCCAAAACTTCCAATACTGTGTTGAATAGGAGTGGGGAGAGAGGGCATTCTTGTCTTGTGCCGGTTTTCAAAGGGAATGCTTCCAGCTTCTGCGCATTCACTATGATATTGGCTATGAGTTTGTCATAAATAGCTCTTAATATTTTGAGATATGTTCCATCAATACCTAGTTTATTGAGTATTTTTAGCATGAAGGGGTGTTGAATTTTATCAAAGGCCTTTTCTGAATCTGTTGAGATAATCATGTGTTTTTTGTCATTGGTTCTGTGTATGTGATGGATTGTGTTTATTGATTTGCATATGTTGAACCAGCTTTGAATTCCAGGAATGAAGCCTACTTGATCATGGTGAATAAGTTTTTTGATGTGCTGATGAATTTGGTTTGCCAGTATTTTATTGAGGATTTTCGCATAGATGTTTATCGGGGATATTGGCCTGAAATTACCTTTTTTTGTTGTGTCTCTGCCAGGTTTTGGTATCAGGATGATGCTGGCCCCATAAAATGAGTTAGGGAGGAATACCTGTTTTTCAGTTGTTTGAAATAGTTTCAGTAGGAATAGCACCAGCTCCTCTTTGTACCTCTGGTAGAATTTGGTTGTGAATTTATCTGGTCCTGGGCTTTTTTTTGTTGGTAGGCTATTAATTACTACCTCAATTTCGGAACTTGTTATTGGTCTATTCAGGGATTTGACTTCTTCCTGATTTAGTCTTGGGAGGGTGTATGTGTCCAGGAATTTGTTCATTTCTTCTATATTTTCTAGTTTGTTTGCATAGAGGTGTTTATAGTATTCTCTGATGGTAGTTTGTATTTCTCTGGAGTCATTGATGATATCCCCTTTATCATTTTTTATTGTGTCTATTTGATTCTTCTCTCTTTTCTTCTTTATTAGTCTGGCTAGCAGTCTAGGAATTTTGTTGATCTCTTCAGAAAACCAGCTCCTGGATTCATTGATTGATTGAAGGGTTTTTTTGTGTCTCTATCTCCTTCAGTTCTGCTCTGATCTTAGTTATTTCTCGCTTTCTGCTAGCTTTTTAATGTGCTTGCTGTTGCTTCTCTAGTTCTTTTCATGGTGGTGTTAGGGTATCATTTTTAGATCTTTCCTGCTTTCTGTTGTGGGTATTTAGTGCTATAAATTTCCCTCTACACACTGCTTTAAATGTGTCCCAGAAATTCTGGTATGTTGCGTCTTTGTTCTCACTGGTTTCAGAGAACTTATTTATTTCTGCCTTCATTTCGTTATTTACCCAGTAGTCATTCTGGAGCAGATTGTTCAGTTTCCATGTAGTTGTTTTGTTTTGAGTGAGTTTCTTAATCCTGAATTGTAATTTGATTGCACTGTGGTCTGAGAGACTGTTTGTTATGATTTCCATTCTTTTGCATTTGCTGAGGAGTGGTTTACTTCCAATTATATGGTTGATTTTAGAATAAGTGTGATGCGGTGCTGAGAAGAATGCATATTCTGTTGATTTGGGGTGGAGAGTTCTGTAGATGTCTTTTAGGTCTTTTAGGTCTTTTGGTCCAGAGATGAGTTCAAGTCCTAAATATCCTTCTTAATTTTCTGTCTTATTGATCTGTCTAATATTGACAGTGGGGTGTTAAAGTCTCTTACTATTATTGTGTGGGAGTCTAAGTATCTTTGTAGGTCTCAAAAAACTTGCTTTATGAATCTAGGTGCTCCTGTATTCAGTGCATATATATTTAGGGTAGTTAGCCCTTCTTGTTGCATTGGTCCCTTTCTCATTATATAATGCCCTTCTTTGTCTTTTTTGATCTTTGTTGGTTTAAAGTCTGTTTCCACTTGCTTGGTAAACATTCCTCCATCCCTTTATGTTGAGCCTATGTGTCTCTTTGCATGTGAGATGAGTCTCCTGAATATGGCACACTGATGGGTCTTGACTCTTTATCCATCTTGCCAGTCTGTGTCTTTTAATTGGGGCATTTAGCCCATTTAAATTTAATGTTAATATTGTTATGTGTGAATTTGATACTGTTATCATGATGCTAGCTGTTCAATTTGCAGATTAGCTGATGCAGTTTCTTCATCGTGTTGTTGGTCTTTATATTTTGGTATGTTTTTGAAGTGGGTGGTACTGGTTATTCTTTTATTATTATTAGTATTCTACTTAAAGTTCTAGGGTACATGTGCACAAGGTGCAGGTTTGTAACATATATATACATGTGCCATGTTGGTGTGCTGCACCTGTTAACTCGTCATTTACATTAGGTATATCTCCTAATGCTATCCCTCTCCCCTCTCCCCACCTCACAACAGGCCCCGGTGTGAGATGTTCCCCGCCCTGCATTAAAGTGTTCTCATTGTTCAATTCCCACCTATGAGTGAGAACATGCAGTGTTTGGTTTTCTATCCTTGCAATAGTTTGCTCAGAATGATGGCATCCAGCTTCATCCATGTCTCTACAAAGGATATGGACTCATCCTTTTTTATGGCTGCATAGTATTCCATGGTGTACATGTGTCATATTTTCTTAATCCAATCTATCATTGATGGACATTTGGGTTGGTTCCAAGTCTCTGCTATTGTGAATAGTGCTGCAATAAACATACATGTGCATGTGTCTTTATAGCAGCATGATTTATAATCCTTTGGTTATATACTCAGTAATGGGATTGCTGGGTCAAATGGTATTTCTAGTTCTAGATCTTTGAGGAATCGCCACACTGTCTTCCACAATGGTGGAACTAGTTTACACTCCTGCCAACAGTGTAAAAGTCTTCCTATTTCTCCACATCCTCTCCAGCACCTGTTGTTTCCTGACTTTTTAATGATCGCTGTTCTAACTGGTGTGAGATGGTATCTCATTGGGCTTTTGATTTGCATTTCTCTGATAACCAGTGATGACGAGCATTTTTTCATGGGTCTTTTGGCTGCATAAATATCTCTTTTGAGAAGTGTCTGTTCATATACTTTGCCCACTTTTTGATGGGATTGTTTGATTTTTTTCTTGTAAAATTGTTTAAGTTCCTTGTAGATTCTGGATATTAGCTGTTTGTCAGATAGGTAGATTGTAAAAATTTTCTCCCATTCTGTAGGTTGCCTGTTCACTCTGATGATAGTTTCCTTTGCTGTGCAGAAACTCTTTAGTGTAATTAGACCTCATTTGTCTATTTTGGCTTTTGTTGCCATTGCTTTTGGTGTTTCAGTCATGAAGTCCTTGCCCATGCCTATGTCCTGAATGGTATCGGCTAGGTTTTCTTCTAGGGTTTTTATGGTTTTAGGTCTAACATTTAAGTCTTTAATCCATCTTGAATTAATTTTTGTATAACATGTAAGGAAGAGATCCCATTTCAACTTTCTACATATGGCTAGCCAGTTATCCCAACACCATTTATTAAATATGGAATACTTTCCCCATTTCTTGTTTTAGTCAGGTTTGTCAAAGATCAGATAGTTGTAGATGTGTGGTATTATTTCCGAGGGCTCTATTCTGTTCCATTGGTCTATATCTCTGTTTTGGTACACGTACAATGCTGTTTTGTTTACTGTAGGCTTATAGTATAGTTTGAAGTCAGGTAGCATGATGCCTCCCGCTTTGTTCTTTTTGCTTAGGATTGTCTTGGCAATGCGGGCTCTTGAACTTTAAAGTAGTTTTTTTTCCAATTCTGTGTAGAAAGTCATTGGGATTTTGAAGGGGATGGCATTGAATCTATAAATTACCTTGGATGGCCATTTTCACAATATTGATTCTTCCTATCCAAGAGCATGGAATGTTCTTCCATTTGTTTGTGTCCTTTTTTATTTCGAGGAGCAGTGGTTTGTAGTTCTCCTTGAAGAGGTCCTTCACATCCCTTGTAAGTTAGATTCCTAGGTATTTTATTCTTTTGAAGCAATTGTAAATGGGAGTTCACTCATGATTTGGCTGTCTGTTTGTCTGCTATTGGTGTATAGGAATGCTTGTGATTTTTGCACATTGATTTTATATCCTGAGACTTTGCTGAAGTTGCTTATCAACTTAAGGAGATTTTGGGCTGAGACAATGGGGTTTTCTAAATATTCAATCATGTCATCTGCAAACATGGACAATTTGACTTCCTCTTTTCCTAATTGAATACCCTTTATTTCTTTCTCTTGCCTGATTGCCCTGACCAGAACTTCCAACACTATGTTGAATAGGAGTGGTGAGAGAGGGCATCCCTGTCTTGTGCCAGTTTTCAAAGGGAATGCTTCCAGTTTTTGCCCATTCAGTATGATACTGGCTGTGGGTTTGTCATAAATAGCTCTTATTATTTTGAGATACGTCCCATCAATACCTAGTTTATTGAGTATTTTTAGCATGAGGGGCTGTTGAATTTTGTCTAAGGCCTTTTCTGCATCTATTGAGATAATCATGTGGTTTTTGTTTTGGTTCTGTTTATATGAAGGATTACGTTTATTGATTTGCATACGTTGAACCAGCCTTGCATCCCAGGGATGAAGCCGACTTGATCTTAGTGGATAAACTTTTTGACGTGCTGCTGGATTCATTTTGCCAGTATTTTATTGAGGATTTTTGCATCGATGTTCATCAGGGATATTGATCTCAAATTCTCTTTTTTTGTTGTGTTTCTGCCAGGCTTTGGTACTGGGATGATACTGGCCTAATAAAATGAGTTAGGGAGGATTCCCTCTTTTTTTGTTGATTGGAATAGTTTCAGAAGGAATGGTACCAGCTCCTCTTTGTACCTCTGGTAGAATTTGGCTGTGAATTCGTCTGGTCCTGGACTTTTTCTGGTTGGTAGGCTATTAATGATTGCCTCAATTTCAGAACCTGTTATTGGTCTATTCAGGGATTCAGCTTCTTCCTGGTTTAGTCTTAGAAAGGTGTATGTGTCTAGGAATTGATCCATTTCTTCTAATTTTTCTAGTTTATTTGCATAGAGGTGTTCATAGTATTCTCTGATGGTAGTTGTATTTCTGTTTGTATTTCTGATAGCCCCTTTATCATTTTTTATTGTGTCTATTTGATTCTTCTGTCTTTTCTTCTTTATTAGTCTTGCTAGTGATTAGTCAATTTTGTTGATCTTTTCAGAAAACCAGCTCCTGGATTCATTGATTGTTTGAAGGGTTTTTTGTGTCTCTATCTCCTTCAGTTCTGCTCTGATCTTAGTTATTTCTTGCCTTCTGCTAGCTTTTGAATGTGTTTGCTGTTGCTTCTCTAGTTCTTTTCATTGTGATGGTAGGGTGTCGATTTCAGATCTTTCCTGCTTTCTGTGGTGGGCATTTAGTGCTATAAATTTCCCTCTACACACTGCTTTAAATGTGTCCCAGAGATTCTGGTACATTGTGTCTTTGTTCTCATTGGTTTCAAAGAACATCTTTATTTCTGCCTTCATTTCGTTATTTACCCAGTAGTCATCCAGGAGCAGTTGTTCAGTTTCCATGTAGTTGTGCGGTGTTGAGTGAGTTTCTTAATCCTGAGTTCTAATTTGATTGCACTGTGGTCTGAGAGACAGTTTATTGTGATTTCTTTTACATTTGCTGAAGAGGGCTTTACTTCCAACGATGTGGTCAATTTTGGAATAAGTGTGATGTGGTGCTGAGAAGAATGTGTATTCTGTTGATTTGGGGTGGAGAGTTCTATAGATGTCTATTAGGTCCACTTGGTGCAGACCTGAGTTCAATTCCTGGATATCCTTGTTAACTTTCTGTCTTGTTGATCTGTCAAAGGTTGACAGTGGGGTGTTAAACTCTCCCATTATTATTGTCTGAGAATCTAAGACTCTTTTTAGTTCCCTCAGGACTTACTTTATGAATCTGGGTGCTCCTGTATTGGGTGCATATATATTTAGGATAGTTAGCTCTTCCTGATGAATTGATCCCTTTACCATTATGTAATGGCTTTGTCTCTTTTGATCTCTGTTGGTTTAAAGTCTGTTTTATCAGAGACTAGGATTGTAATCCCTGCTTTTTTTGTTTGTTTGTTTGTTTTCCATTAGCTTGGTAGATCTTCCTCCATCCCTTTATTTTGAGCCTATGTGTGTCTCTGCACATGAGATGGGTCTCCTGAATACAGTACACTGATGGGTCTTGACTCTTTATCTGGTTTGCCAGTCTGTGTCTTTTAATTGGAGCATTTAGCCCATTTACATTTAAGGTTACTATTTTTATGTGTGAATTTGATCCTGCCATTATGATGTTAGCTGGTTATTTTGCTCTTTAGTTGATGCTGTTTCTTCTTCGCATTGATGATCTTTACAATTTGGCATGTTTTTGCAATGGCTGGTACCGGTTGTTCCTTTCCATGCTTCCTTCAGGTGCTCTTGTAAGGAAAGCCTGGTGGTGACAAAATCTCTCAGCATTTGTTTGTCTGTAAATAATTTTATTTCTCCTTCACTTATGAAACATAGTTTGGCTGAATATGAAATTCCGAGTTGAAAATTCTTTTCTTTAACAATGTTGAATATTGGCCCCCACTCTCTTCTGGCTTGTAGAGTTTCTGCTGAGAGATCCACTGTTAGTCTGATGGGCTTCCCTTTGTAGGTAACCTGATCTTTCTCTCTGGCTGCCTTTAGCACTTTTTCCTTCATTTCAACCTTGGAGAATCTGACAATTATGTGACTTGTGGTTGCTCTTCTCAAGGAGTATCTTAGTGGTGTTCTTTGTATTTCCTGAATTTGAATGTTGACCTGTCTTGCTAGGTTGGGGAAGTTCTCCTGGATAATATCCTGAAGTGTGTTTTCCAACTTGGTTCCATTCTCCCGTCACTCACTTTCAGTTACACCAATCAATTGTGGGTTCGGTCTTTTCACATAGTCCCATATTTCTTGGAGGCTTTGTTCATCCCTTTTCATTTTTTCTCTATTGTCTTTACGCTTTATTTCATTAGGTTGATCTTCCATCTCTGATATCCTTTCTTCTGTTTGATCGATTTGGCTATTGATACTTGTGTATGCATCATGAAGTTCTCATGCTGTGTTTTTCAGCTCCATCAGGTCATTTATGTTCTTCTCTAAACTGGTTATTCTAGTCAGCAGTTCCTGTAACCTTTTATCAAGATTCTTAGGTTCCTTGCATTGGGTTAGAACATGTTCCTTTAGCTTGGAGGAGTTTGTTATTACCTACCTCCTGAAGCCTACTTCTGTCAATTCGTCAAATTCATTCTCTGTCCAGTTTTGTGCCCTTGCTGGAGAGTAGTTGCGATCATTTGGAGGAGAAGAGGCATTCTGGTTTTTGGAATTTTCAGTATTTTTGCGTTGGTTTTTCCTCATCTTTGTGGATTTATCTACCTTTGATTTTTGATGCTGATGGTTTTTGGATGGGGTTTTCCTGTTTGTGTCCTTTTTGTTGAGGTTTATGTTATTGCTTTCTGTTTGTTAGTTTTGCTTCTAACAGTCAGGCCCCTCTTCTGCATGTCTGCTGGAGTTTGCTGGAGGTCCACTCCAGATCCTGTTTGCCTGGGTATCACCAGTGCAAATATTGCTGCCTGCTACTTCCTCTGGAAGCTTCGTCCCAGAGAGGCACCCACCTGATGCTGGCCAGAGCTCTCATGTATGAGGTCTGTCGACCCCTGTTGGGAGGTGTCTCACAGTCAGGAGGCATAGGGGTCAGGGGCCCATTTGAGAAGGCAGTCTGCCTCTTAGCCAAGCTCGAATGCTGTCCTGGGAGATCCACTGTTCTTGTTAGAGCCAACAGACAAGAACATTTAAGTCTGCTGAAGCTGTGCCCACAGCTGCCCCTTCCCCCAGGTGTTCTGTCCCAGGGAGATGGGAGTTTTATCTATAAGCCCCTGACTGGAGCTGCTGCCTTTCTTTCAGATATGCCTTGCCAAGTGAGGTGGCATCTAGAGAGGCAGTCCTAGCCCCAGGGGCTTTGCTGTGCTGCAGTGAGTTCTGCACAGTCAGAGTTAACACTGTTAGGGGAAAACTGCCTACTCAAGCCTCAGTAATGGCAGATGCCCCTCCCCCCACCAAGCTCGATCATCCCAGGCTGACTTCAAACTGCTGTGCTGGCAGTGAGAATTTCAAGCCAGTGGTTCTTAGCTTGCTGGGCTCCATGGTAGTGGTACCCGCTGAACGAGACCACTTGGCTCCCTGGCTTCAGCCCCCGTTCCAGGGGAGTGAGCGGTTCTGTCTTGCTGGGGTTCCAGGCACCACTGGAGTAGGAAAAAAAATTCCTGCAGCTAGCTCAGTGTCTGCCTGAACAGCCGCCCAGTTTTGTGCTTGAAACCCAGGGCCCTGGTGGTGTAGGCACACAAGGGAACCTCCTGGTCTATGGGGTTGCAAAAACCATGGGAAAAGCGTAGTATCTGTGCTGGATAGCACGGTCCCTTATGGCACCGTCCCTTGGCTAGGGGAGGGAGTTCCCCAGCTCCTTGCGTTTCCCAGGTAATGCGATGCCCCACCCTGCTTCTGCTCGTGCTCTGTAGGCTGCACCCATTGTCTAGCCAGTCTCAATGAGATGAACCAGGTATCTCAGTTGGAAATGCAGAAATCACCCGCCTTCTGCATTGGTCTCACTGGGAGCTGCAGACTGGAGCTTTTCCTATTCAGCCATCTTGCCACAGCCTATGAGTCTAGATCAATTTATAGAGAATGGATGTATTTATAATTTTGAGTTTTTCAATTAATGACAATAAATGGTATGCTGGTAAAATGGCTCTCTGTAAAACACCACCACTTGATTTGTAGCATTTTTCAACTTCCGTGATGTAAATTGTCTCACCATGGCTGATTTCCAGTAATAATCCATTTAGAATCAAGTTCACAAAACTCCTGAATATTTAACAATCAGTTGTCATGAGCCAATTCAAATTGGTGGCACATCATTAAAAATGGTTCATCACTAAGTTTATTTTGGTCAACTTGATTTTTCTTTTTTATTAGATTTACTCCTAGGTCTTTTTTACTTTGTATGTAATTGTGAATGGTATATATTTATGTCTATATATATAGCATTATTGCTGAGTTATGTTTTTCTAGGACTTTATACCTTTTTTAAATATTCAAACTAATTACATAATGTTTATAATATCTTCCTATTATCTTTTAGGTATCTGTAGGAACTGTAGTGGTCTCATTTGTCATTGGTTATGTTTTCTCCTTTTTTTCCTTTGTCAATCTTAGTACAGGTATCTATCAACTTTGTTGTGTTTTGTTCCAAAAGACAACTTTTTTCTGTGTTCATTCTCTCTATGTAAGGTTTGTTTTTTGTTTCTGTAATTCCTGCTTTTGTCTTTATTATTTATTTTCTTCTACTTTCGAGAGGTTTAATTTGCTATTTTTCTCTAACTTTTTGAGATAGAATCTTAGATTATTAGTCTTTTTATCTTTTTTAGCATATGCATTTAAGACTAAATTCCCCTGTCAGCACATCTTTACCTGATTCCACAAGTTTTAATATGTAATATTATCATTGTCAAGATATATTCTAACTTTGTAGGATTTGTTTTTTGACACAGGAATTATTTTAAAATGCACTTACTGATTTCCAAATATATGGGAGTTTTCTTAGTAATCGTTTACTATTGATTTCCAGTTTAATTCCCTACACTAGATAACACATTTATTTGTACCAATTGTCTTTGCCATTATGCTAATTTAAAATGGCACAAGCTTTATATATCTGTGTGCAATATTATTTTATAACCATCACTGTGGGAACACTTCTTTTACTAGGGTTGAAGGAATACTATTCATTCTCTGTATCTGCAATTGACTGCTTATTGTTTAATAAATACCATTATTTGCCTTAATTCTGCTTTCGTAATTTTAAATTACAATATTTTTAAAATTTTTATTTTTCTCTATGTTTTTTGTTTTGAAGGAGGAGAAGTTGACTTCAATGACCTGGAAAATGTCCTGCAAAATATGGGGATAGAGCTCACATCTAGAGAACACTTGGAGCTAGAGAAATTACTTCCAATTGATGGTGAGCATTTCAAATAGTAGTTTTCAGGCAAGTTGGTGTAGTCATCAAGGGAGTTATTCCACATTACACATATCAGTAGAGTCTTGAAATAGGACTATATCCTCAAAATTTATATTATCCAACAACCTATGTTTGTTGTACATTGTTTATAAATTAGGGATTTTAAATATTCATAATTTCATAGGTAACTATTTTTAATATTTAGGAATATAAAAATTGTCTAATAAAATATACATAACCATAAATCTTGTCATCCGGGCTAAGGAATTAATATTGATGGTTATCTTTCATTCTATTGAGATGTGTTGAGTTAAGACCTATAGGAAACAGGAGGAGGAGATGGAAGAGGAGGAGGAGGAGAAACGTATAGATGTATAGGAGCTGTGGAGAAAAAAAGAGTAAAGTCAGAAAAGGTGTACTTTTTTTACTTTATCCTAGTTGATATTAATAATTTTCTCAGATGCTAAAGAATTGACAGATTTACCATATTAACAATTTTGTCTACATTTTAATTTTATTATTTTAGAAGATATTAAGTAAATTTTAAGAGCAAATTATTTTATGGTCTGTATTTCTGAACTTAGAGATTTTTATATTGCTATTGCATATATAGTTATTTTCCATATGACGTAAATTACGTATTTTCTTTCAGCTAATGGAAAAATATATAAGAATAGGTTGCTGAATTGTGTGAAAGGTATAAAAGGTAAGCGATATGCAAATTGAGAAAGAAGATTAATTGAGGTACTTGTGTTATGGTTTTGTTTCTTCCTCACCATGAAATTTGCTATCAAACTCACGTATATCTTCATAATTATTTTAATACATATACATGTTCACATTGGTTTAATAATTTCCTGTGTTTTATTTTTAAAGTTATTCTACCTATCTTAGATTTTTCTCAATTTTGGCTGTGGAAATAATAAAATTTAGTCCTAGGTATCAAAATTTTAGAGAAGCTAATATATCTTGAGATACAGTGAGCAAACGGAACCTTAGTTGTATGGATACTTATATTAAAAACTATTTTAAATTTTGCTATTTTTCTGCTATAAATAAACTGAGTGGTTTATCAACTTTCAACATGCTATTTATGTGGGCTCATTTTGGATATTGGATGTAAATGAACAGATTGATTTTAGTTCATTAATGGCCCTCTTTAAATACTTAAGTGTCCCTGGGCTCTTCTTTATAATGAAATTGATAATCATGATACATAAAAATTGGTATTTATTACATTTTTACTTTTGTTTCAATGTCTTCATGTCTTCCTCTTTTATAGAGTTGCAAGTCAATGTTCATGACATTGACAGTATACTCGGAAACATGGCATTCAAACTCACAGCTGAGGAACTTAATGATCTAACCCCAAATCTACCAGTGAATGGTGAGAAACTTAATAGCTTTGCACCCTCAAGAGAATTTGGATTCTTAATAGCTTTGCACCCTCAAGAGAATTTTGGCTGATATTTTTGATAGTACTTATTTGGCTTAGATGAGAATGATTTTTTTCTCTTAATATATTAATCTAAAGTTGGTACTTTTAAATTTTTCATTCATTCACTCATTCATTTGTTTAACAATTTTTTACTAAGCGCTATATATCAGGTGCTATGCTAAGTGCCAGAGATACAGTGGTAAGCAAAAATAGACATAGTCGGCTGGGCACGGTGGCTCAAGCCTGTAATCCCAGCACTTTGGGAGGCCGAGACGGGCGGATCACGAGGTCAGGAGATCGAGACCATCCTGGCTAACACCGTGAAACCCCGTCTCTACTAAAAAATACAAAAAAAAAAAACTAGCCGGGCGAGGTGGCGGGCACCTGTAGTCCCAGCTACTCGGGAGGCTGAGGCAGGAGAATGGCGTGAACCCAGGAGGCGGAGCTTGCAGTGAGCTGAGATCTGGCCACTGCACTCCAGCCTGGGCGACAGAGTGAGACTCCGTCTCAAAAAAAAAAAATAGACATAGTCTTTGGCTTTATGGGGCCTAATGTAAACAATTCTTAGTGTACCAAGAGTAGCTGAGAAGTTGCCAGGGCCTTAGTCAGATCAACAGTTTTCATAGGAACTAGAGCTACCAGAGTTTCAGGCGATATGTACATTTTCCCTACTTATTTATAGGCGTGGATTTTCAAATTCTTGAATCAAATTTCATGAATCAAGGACAGAATTGCCTGTCTTGAAGGAAAAATTGAATTAGAATTGAAGTGTGGTAAATCACAAAGTAATCTCTAATTTAAAGGGACTAAAATAGAATATATTAAGCTAGACACAGTCCAATGAGACAAAACAGCATTCCCTAGGAACATTTTACTGAACACTGTCTCTTACGATAAAAATGTTTGTTCACATGATTTGCATGCCATTTAGTTATAACTTTGCCATGGATTTTGCATACTGTTTCACCGTTGCCCTATGGTAAACTCATTCCCCAAAATATATCTTTATCAAATCATTGCTTCCTTCTTCAGTACTATTGATGTACTAGTTTTTTTTTTTTTTTTTTTTTTTTTTTTTTTTTTTTTTTTGAGACGGAGTCTCACGCTGTTGCCCAGGCTGGAGTGCAGTGGCGCGATCTCGGCTCACTGCAAGCTCCGCCTCCCGGGTTCCCGCCATTCTCCTGCCTCAGCCTCCTGAGTAGCTGGGACTACAGGCTCCCGCCACCGCGCCCGGCTAGTTCTTTGTATTTTTAGTAGAGACGGGGTTTCACTGTGGTCTCGATCTCCTGACCTTGTGATCCGCGCGCCTCGGCCTCCCAAAGTGCTGGGATTACAGGCTTGAGCCACCGCGCCCGGCGATGTACTAGTTAAAGACATGTAGTTAGATGTTAAATATATGGGAGAGTGACATCAGCAAGATGGCAGAATAGGAGGTCCCTACTCTAGTTCACCTCAGAGAAACACTGATTATCAACTATCCACAGACAAGAATGCCTTTGTTAAAATCTCAGAACCTGAGATTGAGGCTAAAAAGCACCCCCTTGGCACGTAAAAATGGAGGAAAGCTATATCAGAAGGGTGAGAGGAGAGGTTTCATTTTGTTGTAGCACAGCACCACACCAAAAGGGATCCCCAAACCAATGGTTTCTCTAGTGAAAAAAGTGATCCTAAGGTGAACATCAAGCTTCCTCAGTGTTCTAAGCAATTTTAGGTGGGTCTATTTTTGTCTTGCCTCATGGGGAACAATGGGGGAATTGGCAGGGCTAGACAACCTGGGGTCACATAGGAACAGAAAAAGGGGGACACGGTTCACAGTAACCAGTGTGCTGACCTTGATGATGGCACTGCATTCTGCTAGTGACCATGCCCAACCAGAGAGCCCAGCCAGTGGCTTCCTGAAGCCTAATGGTCAGCAAATAGGTTGAATTTGAAGAGGTCTACATCAAGACATATTATAATTAAATTGTCAAAAGCCAAAGAAAAAGAATTTTGAAAGCATCAAAAGAAAAGTGAATTATCATGTACAAGGGACCCTCTTGTAAGACTGACAATGGATTTCTCAGCAGAAATCTTGTAGGCAAGAAAATAATGGTATTATATATTCAAATTATGGAGAGAAAAAAAATCTGCTAACCAAGAATACTGTATCTGGCAAAGCTGTCCTTCAGGAATGAAGGAGACAGAAATACTTTCCCATATAAACAAAAGCTGAGGGAGCTTATTATTACTAGTTTACTGCCCTACAAGAAATACTTACGGGAGTTCTTCAAGCTAAAATGTAAGGATGCTAATTAACAACATAAAAACATACGAATGTATAAAACTCACTAATAAAAGTAAATATAGTTAGACAAATCTGGAATTTTCTAATATTCTAATGGTGGTAGATAAATCACTTTCAACACTAGTATAAAAGATAAGTGTATTAAAAATTACTATAACTATAATAATTTGTTAATGGGCACACAATACAAAAATGTATAAACCATAATATCAATAATCTAAAATGTAATGGGGAGAAAGTAAAAGTATAGAGTCTTTTTCTTTACTGTTGCCCAGGCTGGAGTTCAGCGGTGTGATCTCAGCTCACTGCAACCAAGAACCCTCCTGGACTCAAAGCAATCCTCCCTCCTCAGCCTCCAAAGTAGCTGGGACTACGAGTGCACACCACCACACTTGGCTAATATTTTTGTATTTTTTGTAAAGACAGAGTTTCAGCATGTTGCCCAGGCTGGTCTTGAACTCCTGGGCTCCAGCAATCTGCCCACCTTAGCCTCTCAAAGTGCTGGGATTACAGGCATGAGGTACCATACTCAGCCCTTCGTATATGACTGAAGTTAAGTTGTCATCAACTTAAAATAGGATGTCATAGGATGTTTTATTTAAGCCTCATGGTAATCACAAAAGAAAAAACCCTATAGCAGATATGCAGAATATTAAAAGTAAGGAATAAAAGCATACCAGCACAAAAAGTCATCAAATCACAAAAGGAGATGTAAGAGGTGGGTTAAATGGATTAACCTGGGATGTGGCAAAATCTTTAATTTATATTACATTTTTAAAAATCAAGGATGTGTCCCATAAACTTGGATAACTACTCAAAGAATATTTAAAATATATATAGAGAGAGTCATTCCTTGATATTTGCGGGGGATTGGTCCCTGGACCTCCCACAGATACAAAAATCCATGGGTGCTCAAGTCCTTTACATGAAATGACATAGTAGTTGCATGTAACCTATACACATCCTCCCATATATTTTAAGTCATCTCTAAATTACTTATGATACCTAATACAATGTAAATGCTATGTGTTCAGTACAGATACCACACATGTAAAAAAATATTTTTTGCCTGTGGTTGGTTGAATCTGTAAATGTGGAACCCAGACATGTGGAGGGCCAACTGTGTAACTAACAAGCTAATAGAGGGAATAATGGAAAAATAAAAATAAGTCAAGAGAAAGGAAGAAGTAAATTTAAAAAGAGAGAATGAAAGCATAACAAGTTGGCAAATAAAGCAATAGTAAATATTGATTTAACTAAAATATAATATTAATTATGGTAAATGTAAATGCAATAAATATTCAAACTAAAACAAAAAGATTGTGAGTCTAGATTATAAAATAATGTATACTACTTACATGAGACACATCTTAAATATAAATACAGAGAAAAGTTGCAAGCAAAAGGATGGATACATAATACAAGCACAAATGAAAATAAAGCTGGTATAATTAATACCAAGCTAGGTAGAGATTATAGCAAGATACGCCAGCACATTGCAGAATGATAAAGGAGTTAATTCATGAGGAAGATAATCCAGTTCTAAATTTTTATGTTTGTAATAATATAATTTCAAAATATATAAAGCACAGAATGACAAAACTTAATGGAGAAATAAATCCTCACCATAGAGATTACAACATATATCCTTCAGAAATTGCTAGAATAAGCAATCAAAATTTATCAAGAATATTTGAATAATATAATTAACAGACTTAATTTATATAGAGAGAGCACTGATATATGTTTCAGCAAAATTAAAACTTAAAAAAAAATTACCAGGATCTTCCCCTCTGTGGATCATTATGAAATAACTAGCTCTCCTGCCGTAAACAATTATTAAACTGGACAATATATATAAGGCTACTGTTTTCAAGGATTGGACACAACAGAAAGTGCAAGACTCTGATCCTTGAGAGGAGAAAAAGTTATGAAGTAAGCCTAAGGACAATTTTCCAGTCATAGTTTAGGAAGCTAAAGCCCAAGCAGAACACAGTGGTCACGCTGAGCTGAGGCAGTTATAGATTAGGGTTCAGTACTGTTGAAATGGCTGGAATCTGATGGGCGTAGTGCCAGTGAGAAGAACGCTGTGTAGGAAGTGAGGCAGAAGTCTATAGGGTCAGGTGGGGGATGCTCTGAGTTCTGAGCCAAGGTTTAGACCACACATGCTCAAAGCGATGCTACACTAGAAAGTAGCTGCTACAGGACTGAGAGCAGGACAATGGCATTAGAGGTAAAGCAATGCTAGTTGATGTGTCAGTCCAGCTAGAGTGAAGAAACCTCGTTAACACCTTGGACAAGTAGCTGAGAAACCAGAAAGGCTATACCTCTGAAGTGAATACCACATCCTGGAGTAAGGATTATTCTAGATCTGCACTGTCCAATATGGTAGCCATTAGCAACATGCAGTCACTTAAATTTAAATGAATTTAAATTAAATAACACTAGAAATTTAGTTCTGTAGTCACACTAGCCATTTTTCAAGTGCTAAATAGTCATACCTGATGAGTCCTATTGTATTGGTGCAGAGGTAGAACATTTCCATCATCACAGAAAGGTCTATTTGACAGCACTGCTTTAGATCAATTATTACGATGTGCAAAATCAAACCTACACTAATTCAGGGTCACCTGTATGGAACTGCCTGTTGGAGTAAAATTCAAGATGCTTCAGAGGAATGGAACAGAATCCAGAGTCTTATGAGATATTAATCACAACATCCAGCATACAATAAATATTACTAGATAGATATGAAACAGAAAAGTATTATAGTCAAATAAAGAAAAAAAAAGAATCACCAGATACATAGTTGGATATAGCTCAGATGTTGGACTTAGCAAAGACTTTCAAGCAGCTATTACAATTATGTCCAAGGACTTAAAGAAACATAAAGGAGGACCACTTCCCACTAATCAATGGTTGAGTGATGCTCCTGAGTAAACATAATCCCTGGCACCTCTAATATGCCCCAAACTGGCCAAGCATACTTATATAGCAAGAGAAAATAACTAGAGAATTACAGGTACTTGTAAGAAGTTATCATCATGGATGGGGCAGGAACAACTTTTGCCTTTGAACTTCTTCAGATTGGGATCGATGGTCTGTATGTGTGTTAATCCATTCATGTTGCTATAACAAAAATACCTAAAACTGGCTAATTTATAAACAATAAAAATTCATTTCTCACAGTTTCAAAGGCTAGGAAATCCAAGATCAAAAATACCTAAAACTGCCTAATTTATAAACAATAGAAATTCATTTATCACAGTTTCAGAGGCTAAGAAATCCAAGATCAAGGCATTGACAGATCTGGTGTTTGGAGAGGGCTTGCTTTCTGCTTCAAAGATAGAACATTCTTGCTGTGTCCTTGCATGGTGGAAGGGGCAGAAGAAGCAAACTTGCTCCCTCAAGATGTTTCATAAGGGCAGTAATCCATGTCCCGTAGGGGACAGAGCACTCATGATATAATCACCTGCCAGAGCTTCTACCTCTTAATAACATCCCTTTTGGAGTTAAGTTTCCACATATGAATTTTGAGGGGACACCAATATTCAGACCATAACATTCTACTCCTGATCTCCCAAAAATACATTCATCCCATCCCAATAGCCCCCAAAGTCTTAACTTGTTCCAGTACCAACTCTAAAGTCCAGAGTCACATCTAAATATCATCTAAGTATGGTGGTATGGGTGAGACTCAGGGTAAAATTTATCCTTAGGAAAATTTTCCTCTGGCTGTGAACCTATGAAATCAAACAAACTATGTGCTTTTAAAATATAATAGGCATAGGATATATATTGCCATTCTAAAGAGAAGAAGGAAGGAAGGAAGGAAGGAAGGAAGGAAGGAAGGAAGGAAGGAAGGAAGGAAGGAAGGAAGGAAGGAAGGAAGGAAGGAAGGAAGGAAGGAAGGGAGGGAGGGAGGGAGGGAGGGAGGGAGGAGGGGGAAGAAAGGAAGGAAGAAAGGAAGGAAGAAAGGAAGGAAGGATAGAGGGAAGGAAGGAAGGAGGAAAGGAAGGAGGGAAAGAGGAAGGGAATGAGGAAGGGAATGAGGAAAAGAAGGAGAGAGGGAATGAGAAAAAGAAAGAAGGAAGGGAAGGAGAAAGGAAGGGAGGGAGGAAAAGAAAGAAGGAAGAGAGGGAAGTAGAGAAGGAGGGAAATTAGTCCCAAGTAAATTCAAAACCCAACAGGTCAAAGAACATTAAGTCTTAAGGCTTGAGAATGATCTTATTTGATTCAGTGTCTCACCTTCCAGACATACTGGGGCAGAGATTTGACCTCAGAGTTTCTAGGTGACCCTGTGTTCATGGCTTTGCTGGGTGCAGCCCACACAGCATCTCTCCCATGTTGAAGTCACATACCTGTGCCTCTCCCAGGCTGGAGTTACACACAGGTAGCTCTACTGGTCTGCAGTCTTGGATGGCAGTCCTGCCCCCATGGCTCCACTGGGCATTCATTTCCTTAGTGGGGGCTCTCTGCAGTGGCTTCGCCCCATGAAAGTTTTCTGCTTGGTCCCCAAGACTCTGTGGAACATCCTTTAAATCTAGGTGGAGGTAGCCACACCCCCACACTTCTTGCATTTTGCACACCTGCAGAGTTGGCCCCATATACTGCCACCAAGGCACAAAAACATTTAAAAATACTTAGAGATGAATGAAAATGAAAACACAACATACCAAAACTGTGGGATGCAGTGAAGGCAATGCTCAGAGGGAAATTTATAGATGTAAATGCCTACATTAAAAAAGACGAAAGAACACAAATCAATAACCTAACATTGCACTTTGAGAAACTAGAAAAGGAATACCAAACTAAAAGCAATGCTGGTACAAGGAAGCAAATAAAGATTAAGTGAAGGTAGATAACACTTAGACATTTTGTATAAAAACAATAGCGAGATTAATGAAACCAAAACTGAATTCTTTGAAAAGATCAACAAAACTGACAAACCTTTAACCAGACTGACAAAGAAAAAAAGAGAAAAGATGCAAATAACTAAAATCAGAAATGAAAGTGGGGTCATTACCACCAAGCTTACATAAATAAAAAGGTTTATGAGAGCGTATTATGACAATTGTATGGTGACAGTATAATAACCTAGATGAAATAGGGAAATTCCTAGAAACACAAATTACCTAAAATCACTCAAGAAGAAATATCAACAGGCCTATGACATGTAGAGATTGAATCATTAATTTTAAAAAAACAGTCCATGTGTCTCTGTGTCTGTTTCTATGCTGGTGCCATGCCATTTTGCTTACTGTATCTCTGTAGTATAATTTGAAGTCATGTAATATGATTCCTCCAGTTTTGTTCTTTTTGCTTAGGATAGCTTTGGCTATTTTGGGTCTTTTGTGGTTCCATATAAATTTTAGGATCTTTTTTTCTATTTCTGTGAAGAATATCATTGGTATTTGAATAGGAATTCTGTTGAATTGAATCTGTAGATGGCTTTGGGGAATATGGACATTTTAACTGTATTGATTCTTCCAATTCATGAACATGGAATAATTTTCCATTTTTTTGTTGTTGTCCTGTTCAGTTCCCTTCATCATTGTCTCATAGTTTGCATTATAGAGATCTTTCACTTCTTTGGTTAATTCCTAGGTGTTTAATTTTATGTGTGGCTGATGTAAATGGGATTATTTTTTGGCTATCTTTTTCAGCTTGTTCATTGTTGGCATATAGAAATGTTACAGATTTTTGTATGTTGATTTTGTATCCTGCAGCTTTACTGAATTTATCACTTCTAGTAGTTTTGGGTGGAGTCTTTAGGTTTTTGCAAATCTAAGATCATATTATCCACAAGCAAGATAATTTGACTTTCTCCTTTCTAGTTTGGATGTCCTTTATTTATTTGTCTTGTCTAATTGCTCTAGCTAGGACTTTCAGTACTGTGTTGAATAACAGTGGTGAAAGTGGGCATGTTTGTCGTCATGCTTTGAATCTTAGAGGAAAGGCTTTCAGTTTTTCCTCATTCAGCATTATACTAGCTGTGGGCCTGTCATATATGGCTTTTATTATGTTAAGGTATGTTTCTTCTATCTCAAGTTTTTTGAGGGTTTTCATCATGAAGGGATTTGAACTTTATCAAATGCTTTTTCAGCATCAGCTGAAATGATCTTATGGTTTTTGTCCTTTAGTCTACTGTTAGGATGTATCACATTAATTGATTTGCATATGTTAAACCATTCTTGCATCCCAGGGATAAATTCCACATGGTCATGGTGAATGATCTTTTTAATGTATTGTTGAATTCCATTTGCTAATATTTTGTTATATATATTTGTTGTTGTTGAGGATTTTTGCATCAGTATTAATCAACTATATTGGCCTGTAGTTTTCTTTTTTTATGTGTCTTTGTCTGATTTTGATATCAGGGTAATAATGGCCTTGTAGAATGAATTTGGAGGAGGAAAGGAAGGAGAGAGGGAAGGAGGGAAAGAAGGAAGGGAGGGAGAATGAATTTGGATGGCCTTGTAGAATGAATTTGGATATATTTTCTTCTCTATTTTTCAGAATAGTTTGAATAGGGTTGGTATTAGTTCTTCTTTAAATGTTTGGTAGAACTTAGCAGTGAAGACATCACATCCTGGGATGTTCCTTGCTGGGAGAATTTTTATTATGGCTTGATCTCATTACTTGTTATTAGAGTGTTCAGATTTTGGATTTCTTTGTGGTTCAATCTTGGTAGGTTGTATGTGTCTAGAAATTTGTCTATTCCTTCTAGATTTTCCAATGTATTACCATATTGTTGCTCATAGTAGCCACTAATGATCCTTTGAATCTCTTTGGTATCAGTTGTCATGTCTTCTTTTTCATCTCTGATTGTATTTATTTGGACCTTTTCTCTTTTATTCTTAGTTACTCTTGCTAAAGGTTTGTTGATTATGTTTAACTTTTCAAAAAAACAACTTTTTGTTTCATTGATCTTTTGTATTTTCTTCATTTCAATTTCATTTATTTCTGCTCTAATATTTATTATTTATTTTCTTCTACTAATTTTGGGTTTGATTTGCTCTTGCTTTTCTAACTCTTTAAGATGTATTGTTAGGTTGTTTGAAGTTTTTCTTTTTTGGTGTGGCACTTATAGTGATAAGCTTCACTCTTAGTACTGCTTTTGCTATATCCCATAGGTTGTGGTATGTTGTGTTTCCATTATAATTTTTTTTCAAGATTTTTTTTTTTTTTTTTTTGAGATGGAGTTTTGCTCTTGTAGTCCAGGCTGGAATGCAATGGTGTGATCCCGACTCACCACAACCTCTGCCTCCTGGGCTCAAGGGATTCTCCTGCCTCAGCCTCCCAAGTAGCTGGGATTACAGGCATGCACCATCATGCCCAGTTAATTTTTGCATTTTTAGTAGAGATGGAGTTTCTCTATGTTGGTCAGGGTGGTCTCGAACTCCTGACCTCAGGTAATCTGCCTGCCTCAGCCTCCCAAAGTGCTGGGATTACAGACATGAGCCACTGCGCCCAGCCAGGAAATTTTTTAATTTTCTTCTTAATCTCTTCATTGACCCATGATCACTCAGAAGCATATTGTTCAATTTCAAAGTATCCATTTTCCAAAATTCTTATTATGAATTTCTAATTTTATTCCATTGTTGTCAGAGCTTCGCTATTATTTCCATTTTTTGAATGTTGTAAAGACTTCTTTTGTGACGTAACATGTGGTCTGTCCTTAAGAATGATCCATGTGCTGAGGAAAGAATGTGTATTCTGTAGCCATTGGATGAAATGTTCTGTAAATATCTATTAGATCCATCTGTTTTATAATGTAGACTAAATCCGATGTTTCTTTGTTGATTTTCTGTCTAAAAGATCTGTCCAATGCTAAAAGTGTTGAAGTCTCCAGTTACTGTTGTATTGGAGTCCATCCTTCTGTTTAGCTCTAATAATGCTTTGTACATCTGGGTACTCCAGTGTTGCATGCATATATATTTAAACTTATTATATCCTCCTGCTGAATGGACCCTTTTATTATCATATAGTCACCTTCTTTGTCTCTTCTTATAGTTTTGTCTTAAAATCTATTTTATCTGGTATAAGTATAGCCACTCCTGCTCTTTTTGGTTTCTTACTGGCATGGAATATCTTTTTCTATCCCTTATTTTCAGTCTGTGTGTGTCTTTATGGGTGAATTGTATTTCTTGTAGGCAACAGAATCAATTAGTCTTTTTTTTGACTGGGGCTAGGGGTGTCCATTCAGTAACAGTAGGTGTTTTGGTTGGAGAGTTTAGTTCATTTACATTCAATGTTATTACCGATAAGTAAAGACTTACTCCTGCCATTTTGTTATTTGTTTTCTGGCTCTATTGTGGTCTTCTCTTTCTTCTTTTCTTCCTTCCTATCTTCCTTTTAGTGAAGGTGATTTTTTGTGGTCATATGATTTAGTTTGTTTTTTATTTTTGTGTATTCATTGTATGATTGTTTTTGTTTGAGGTTTTCCATGAGGCTTGCAAATACTATCTTATAAGCCATTATTTTAACCTGATAACTACTTAACACTTTTGCATAAGCAAACAAACAAGCAAAAATAAAACAAATAATGACTCTACACCTTAACTTCATCTCCCTGCTTTTAAACTTTTGTTGTTTCTATTTATATCTTGTTGTACTATGTCTTGAAAAGTTGTAGTTATCATTTTCGATTGGTCATTGTTTAGTTTTTCTACTTAAGAAAAGAGCAGTTTACACACCACAGGCACACTGTTATAATAGTCTCTTTTTCTGTGTACTTACTGTTGCCAGTGAGTTTTCTACCTTCAGATGATTTCTTATTGTTCATTAACATCCTTTTCTTGTTGTAGCAAAAAATCAGAAACAACCTAAACATTCAACTACAGAAGAATGGATCAATTCATGTTGGAATAACATTATAATAGAATAATAAACAGTAGTTTAAATGAATGAAGAAGATCTTCATGTTTCAACATGGGCAAATGGCTTTTTTAAAAAGCAGAGAAAATTGAATTTAAAATGCAAGTGGCAAAGGAAACACATTATAATATAACATATCTAAATTTTAAAATTATGCAAAACTACTTCACATATGCATGTACAATGTGCATGGGAATTATAAAGACTGTATTTAAGACAGTGGTTCGCATGAGAAAAAAAACATAGTGCTGAGTAGTATGAAATACCTTAAATGTCAGGGAAAGTAATAAGGAGATAGATGAATATAAGGTACTCATTTGGCCTTCCCATTATTCACTACTAATTTCATTGTGAATCCTGCAACCTCTCTAATACATAGATTCCATCTGATTTTTGGAAAACAGATGTATCGTTATTTAACCAGATAATCAACCATATTGTTGAGAAATGTATCCCATACTCTCTTAGAGTTTATAAACTTAGTGGGGAAGATGTAATTACATGCCAAAAAAGTCAAGGAAAAGATGAGCTATCTATATGAGGAATTTAGTCAACTGTTGTCTGATATCTGTCTGAGATTAAATGACAACATATAAATGAAATGTTTTGTATGATGCCTGGTACCAAAATAAAAGCTCTCAATAAACGTTAGCTATCATTATCGTTATTAGGAATAATATTGAGAGATTACTTTTTAATCCTATGTGTTGGTCAAAATATGTCAATGATTGACCCAAGTTTGCATCCACTGATCAGTTAATTGGTTTAAAGGAAAGGATCCTAATTTTAATTCCAAGGTCAATTTCATTTATATATTGATTCAACGAATTTTTTCTCTTTATGTAGAAAAATATAATCATGAATGGGCTTTAGCACATCCTCCTAAATCCAAATGCACAGTTTATGAAAATGCATATGTGTACTTTGTGGAAATAAAAGATCCATAGCTTTTTTCAACTTCCCAATGTGTATGCGTCTGAAAAAAAAAAAAAAAACAATAGAGATTTTGTTTTAGAGTCTCTACATTTTCCTCACAGCCTGTGTCTTTCTGATTAGGGAAGGTTGATATAAAAAACCTGAAGACCGTTCTAGACAACATGGGAATCAAGCTCACAGATAAAGAACTTGAAGATCTGACACAAAGCCTGCCAGTCGGTGGTGAGCATGCTAGATATCACTGGTTTTTGGGTTTTGTGTTCTGTGTGCTTTTAGCATTAGAAGGAAAGGGAAAAAAGAACTTTTCATAATGCAAATGGCAAGATTAAATAAGACAGTCAGAGTAACAAAGTAGGGAAGGTAGTATTCTGAATACTAGCGGCATGGTCAATACAAGAGCCTTCCAAATTCTGAGGACAAGAAAGCTGACCCCTAGGAAAAAGCCACTTTTGAATTCCATCTTTCCATTATCAAATATAAGATTTGCTGTTTTATGGGTTATAAAGTCAAATTTACATTTTCTAAATAAGTTTATTTTCAATATTTATAATTGTTTCTTCATCTTCGTAACATATTCTGAGTAAATATTTATCAAATGACTAAAGTGCTTAACAAAATGCCCAGTATACTTCCTAAGTGCTGCTACTAGGTGTTATAATCATAGGAGGGAGGAGAGTGTTCTTGTGATATAAAATGTTATGAGCTTCAAATTATGCCTTTGTGTTATAGCTGATAATAAAGTGGCTCTGAAAGCATTGGAGGATGAAGTGAAAGCTTTTACTGGTAAGAATTTGTTACACATGATTTGCAATAAATGATGATTTACACTAAAATTTTTAATAGTATTTTTCTAATATTCTATTTGTGGCTTATCAATTCACATATTTTCAATATTTTGATAAAATATCTGCCTTTACTAACAGATTAACATTATCTGCGTTTTATCAGTCAAAACGAAAGAACTATTTCTTGATAACATCTTACATTCATTAGTACTGTTTTCCAATAAAATGGTTTCACCAGTATCTATAGACCCAAATAACTAGATGGACACAGTGAAAACAGGGTGAAGCATTAAAAGGATCAAAGTAATGAGTTCATTGCAAGCATCTAACCACCTAGTTTTACAAAAATGAAATATGTCATACTTGTTTTTTGACTTTTGTTTTTAATTATACTTTAAGTTCTAGGGTACATGTGCACAACGTGCAGGTTTGTTACATATGTATACATGTGCCGTGTTGGTTTGCTGCACCCATTAACTCGTCATTTCCATTAGGTATTTCTCCTAATGCTATCCCTCCCCCATTCCCCCACATCACGACTGGCCCCGGGGTGTGATGGGCCCCGGGGTGTGATGTTCCCCGCCCTGTGTCCAAGTGTTCTCATTGTTCAGTTCCCACCGATGAGTGAGAACACGCGGTGTTTGGTTTTCTGTCCTTGCCATAGTTTGCTCAGAATGATGGATTCCAGCTTCATCCGTGTTGCTACAAAGGACACCAACTCATCCTTTTTTTATGGCTGCATAGTATTCCATGGTGTACATGTGCCACATTTTCTTAATCCAGTCTATCACTGATGGACATTGGGGTTGGTTCCAAGTCTTTGCTATTGTGAATAGTGCCGCCATAAACATACGTGTGCGTGTGTCTTTATAGTAGCATGATATATAATCCTTTGGGTATATACCCAGTAATAGGATTGCTGGGTCAAATGGTATTTCTCGTTCTGGATCCTTGAGGAATCGCCACACTGCCTTCCACAATGGTGGAACTAGTTTACACTCCCGCCAACAGTGTAAAAGCCTTCCTATTTCTCCACATCCTCGCCAGCACCCACCGTTTCCTGACTTTTTAATGATCGCCATTCTAACTGGTGTGAGATGCTATCTCATTGTGCTTTTGCTTTGCATTTCTCTGATGACCAGTGGTGATGAGCATTTTTTCACGTGTCTGTTGGCTGCATTAATTAACTTTTCTTTTGAAAAGTATCTGTTCATATCCTTTGCCCACTTTTTGATGGGGTTGTTTGATTTTTTCTTGTAAGTTTGTTTAAGTTCTTTGTAGATTCTGGATATTAGCCCTCTGTCAGATGGGTAGATTGCAAAAATTGTCTCCCATTCTGTAGGTTGCCTGTTCACTCTGATGGTAGTTTCCTTTGCTGTGCAGAAACTCTTTAGTGTAATTAGACCCCGTTTGTCTATTTTGGCTTTTGTTGCCATTGCTTTTGGTGTTTTAGTCATGAAGTCCTTGCCCATGCCTATGTCCTGACTGGTATTGGCTAGGTTTTCTTCTAGGGTTTTTATGCTTTTAGCTCTAACATTTAAGTCTTTAATCCACCTTGAGTTAATTTTTGTATAAGGCATAAGGAAGGGATCCCGTTTCAGCTTTCTACATATGGCTAGCCAGTTTTCCCGGCACCATTTATTAAATAGGGAATCCTTTCCCCGTTTCTTGTTTTTGTCAGGTCTGTCAAAGATGAGATGGTTGTAGATGTGTGGTGTTTTTCCTGAGGCCTCTGTTCTGTTCCATTGGTCTATATCTCTGTTTTGGTACCAGTACCATGCTGTTTTGGTTACTGTAGCCTTGTGGTGTAGTTTGAAGTCAGGTAGCATGATGCCTCCCGCTTTGTTCTTTTTGCTTAGGATTGTCTTGGCAATGCGGGCTCTTTTTTGGTTCCATATGAACTTTAAGGTAGCTTTTCCCAATTCCGTGAAGAACGTCATCGGCAGCTTGCTGGGATGCCATTGAATCTATAAATTACCTTGGGCAGTATGGCCATTTTCACGATATTGATTCTTCCTATCCGTGAGCATGGAGTGTTCTTCCATTTGGTTGTGTCCTCTTTTATTTTGCTGAGCAGTGCTTTGTAGTTCTCCTTGAAGAGGTCCTTCACATCCCTGGTAAGTTGGATGCCTAGGTATTTTATTCTCTTTGAAGCAGTTGTGAATGGGAGTTCACTCATGATTTGGCTCTCTGTTTGTCTCTTATTGGCGTATAAGAATGCTTGTGATTTTTGCACATTGATTTTGTATCCTGAGACTTTGCTGAAGTTGCTTGTCAGCTTAAGGAGATTTCGGGCCGAGACGATGGGGCTTTCTAAATATACAGTCATGTCATCTGCAAACAGGGACAATTTGACATCCTTTTTTCCTAATTGATACCCTTTATTTCTTTCTCCTGCCTGATTGCCCTGGCCAGAACTTCCAACAATATGTTCAATAGGAGACACTGTGTTGAATAGGAGTGGTGAGAGAGGGCAGCCCTGTCTTGTGCCAGTTTTCATAGGGAATGCTTCCAGTTTTTGCCCATTCAGTATGATACTGGCTGTGGGTTTGTCATAAATAGCTCGTATTATTTTGAGATACGTTCTATCAATACCTAGTTTACTGAGAGTTTTTAGCATGAATGACTGTTGAATTTTGTTGAAGGCCTTTTCTCCGTCTGTTGAGATAATCATGTGTTTTTTGTGTTTGGTTCTGTTTATGTGATGGATTACGTCTACTGATTTGCGTACGTTGAACCAGCCTTGCATCCCAGGGATGAAGCCAACTTGATCTTGGTGGTTAAGCTTTTTGATGTGCTGCTGGATTCGGTTTGCCAGCATTTTATGGAGGATTTTTGCATCGATGTTCATCAGGGCTATTGTTCTGAAATTCTCTTTTCTTGTTGTGTCTCTGGCAGGCTTTGGTATCAGGATGATACTGGCCTCATAAAATGAGTTAGGGGGGATTCCCTCTTTTTCTATTGATTGGAGTAGTTTCAGAAGGAATGATACCAGCTCCTCCTCGTACCTCTGGTAGAATTTGGCTGTGAATCCGTCTGGTCCTGGACTCTTTTTGGTTGGTAGCCTATTAAAGATTGCCTCAATTTCAGAGCCTGTTATTGGTCTATTCAGTGATTCAGCTTCTTCCTGGTTTAGTCTTGGGAGGGTGTATGTGTCCAGGAATTGATCCATTTCTTGTAGATTTTCTAGTTTATTTGCATAGAGGTGTTTATAGTATTCTCTGATGGTAGTTTGTATTTCTGTGGGATGGGTGGTGATATCCCCTTTATCATGTGTTACTGCGTCTAGTTGGTTCTTCTCTCTTTTCTTCTTTATTAGTCTTGCTAGCGTTCTATCAATTTTGTTGATCTCTTCAGAAAACCAGCTCCTGGATTCATCGATTTTTTGAAGGGTTTTTTGTGTCTCTGTCTCCTTCGGTTCTGCTCTGATCTTAGTTATTTCTTGCCTTCTGCTAGCTTTTGAATGTGTTTGCTGTTGCTTCTCTAGTTCTTTTCATTGTGATGGTAGGGTGTCGAGTTCAGATCTTTCCTGCTTTCTGTGGTGGGCATTTAGTGCTATAAATTTCCCTCTACACACTGCTTTAAATGTGTCCCAGAGATTCTGGTACGTTGCGTCTTTGTTCTCATTGGTTTCGAAGAACATCTTTATTTCTGCCTTCATTTCGTTATTTACCCAGTAGTCATCCAGGAGCAGGTTGTTCAGTTTCCATGTAGTTGTGTGGTGTTGAGTGAGTTTCTTAATCCAGAGTTCTAATTTGATGGCACTGTGGTCTGAGAGACAGTTTGTTGTGATTTCTGTTCTTTTACATTTGCTGAGGAGTGCTTGACTTCCAACGATGTGGTCAATTTTGGAATAAGTGCGATGAATGCTGCTGAGAAGAATGTAAGTTCTGTTGATTTGGTTTGGAGAGTTCTGTAGACGTCTATGAGGTCTGCTTGGTGCAGAGATGAGTTCAAGTCCCGGATATCCTTGTTACCCTTGTGTCTCCATATACTGGGATATATTACATAATATACCATTTAACAGGGGTGATTGTAGATGAAATTTTTCTGTTTTAAACATGTCCGGACGCTGGGCGTGGTGACTCCTGTCTGTAATCCCAGCACTTTGGAAGTCCGAGGTAAGTGGATCACTTGAGGTCAGGAGTTTGAGACCAGCCTGGTCAACAAGATGAAACCCCATCTCTTCTAAAAATACAAAAATTAGCCGGGTGTGGTGATGGGCACGTGTAATCCCAGCTATTCAAGAGGCTGAGGCAGGAGAATTGCTTGAACCCAGAAGATGGAGGTTGCAGTGGGCCGAGATCACGTCACTGCTCTCCACCCTGGGCAACAGAGCGAGACTCCGTCTGGAAAAACAAAAAAACATGTCAGGAGGCTGGATGCCGTGGCTCACGCCTGTAATCCCGGCACTTTGGGAGGCCAGGAGTTGAAGACCACTTTGGGCAACATAGCAAGACCCCATCTTTACAAAAAGGAAAAGTAAAAAATAAACAGGTTGGTATCCTGGGCCATGGAGTGGCAGTGGGCATCTTTTGCCTGTGATCAGTCACGTGATCCCAGCAGCACTCATGTCCTGTTCCCAGTACCCTCCTGTCATTGGTCCAAGGATGAGCATGTGACTCCTCACTGCCAGTCAGAGCCTCCCTGGGAGGGTAAGGGGGCCCTCTGGTGGTGTTTTCCAGCACAGCCGGCAGATCCTCCTTTGGGACTTAGGCGAGGGCATAGGACTCCTCCCCGCTTGTGCTTGCGGGCGAGGATCAGCCTCTGAGATTCTGCGGAGAGACTCTCAGGGGGCACCAGCTGGAGCTGGTTCTGTGTCTGCAGGGAACCATCTGGTGCTCTCTGCATTCATAGCCCCCTACCGCGAGTTTTCTCCTCTGTGTCTTTGTGGCTTAGCCCAGTGTTCACAGAAGGGGCGGGGGTGGAGGGCTCAAACGCTGTCATCCACGTTTGCTTTTCGAAAAACAGCAGGACACAAAATTCTATAAACACGAAATGACGGTACCTGGTACGTGACCCGAATGCAACTCAGAAGGGTGCCAGTAAGTTAGGGGATTGGCCTTTGGAAGGCGTCCTTCTTTTGAGAAAGTGTAATATTTCAGGCCGGGCGCGGTGCCTCACGCCTGTAATCCCACCACTTTGGGAGGCCGAGGCGGGCGGATCAGGAGGTCAGGAGATGGAGACCATCCTGGCTAAGTCGGTGAAACCCCGTCTCTACTAAAAATACAAAAAAAATTAGCCGGGCACGGTGGTGGGTGCCTGTAGTCCCAGCTTCTTGGGAGGCTGAGGCAGGAGAATCATTTGAACCCAGGAGGCAGAGGTTGCAGTGAGCCGAGATCACAGAAGTGCACTCCAGCCTGGGTGACGGAGTGAGACTCCCTCTCTGGAGAAGAAAGAAAAGAAGGACGGAGGGAGGGAGAGAGAGAGAGAGAGAAATAAATGCCTGCAAGTTACTATAAATCGTTGGAAAAAATTTCACAACTCCATAATGATTGTAGTTTACTTGAAATATGAGGAATAAAAAGCAGGTTAAATAATACCGCAAAGAAAAAAATCACACAAATTCAGAATGAGGGATTCTACAGGAAAACCGGCCTACTCTTTTAAAAAAGTTGGTGTTCAATGTTAAAAAAAAAAAAAAAAAAGTGGGGAGACTTTTTTCTCCCTCTCTCTCTCTCTCTCTCTCTCTCTCGACAGAGTCTCGCTCTGTTGCCCTGGCTGGAGTGCGGTGGTGCAATCTCGGCTCACTGCAACCTCCGCCTCCCGGGTTCAGGTGCTTCTTCTGCCTCAGCCTCCCAAGTAGCTGAGACTACAGGTGTGCACCACCATGACTAGCTAATTTTTGTATTTTTACTAGAGACGGGGTTTCACTACGTTGGCCAGGCTGGTCTCGAACTCCTGACCTCAAGTGATCCGCCCACATCGGCCTACCAAATTGATGGGATTACAGCAGTGAGCCACTGCGCCCAGCTAACTTTTAGATTTAAAGAGACAAAGAGAATAACTAAATGCAATGTGAACTTTTGACAGAAACAGCTGTAATAGATGTTTGGGGGACAATTAACAAAAATATTTTTAAATATGAACTGGATGTAACATGACACTAAGGGATTATTGTTAATTCTCTTAGGTGTGACCATGCTATGTATTTATCAACAATGTCGCATAAGAGAATATCCTTATTCTTAGAAGATTCATGGCATGCTGCAGTGTTTAGGGATAATAAGTTACGATGTCCACCATTTACAGTCAAAATACGTTGAGGAAAGAAAAACATATTTATGTATACACTCACACATACATACGGAAAGACAGTATGAGAGAGAAAAAGTAAACTAGGGCGAAATGTTAACTATTATTTCATGTAAGTGGTGATGGTTCGTTGTGCTGTTCTTTCAATGTTTCGGCATGTTTGGCACTTTCTATTATAAAGTGTTGGGGAAAAAAACATAGTGCTGAGTAGTATGAAATACCTTAAATGTCAGGGAAAGTAATAAGGAGATAGATGAATATAAGGTACTCATTTGGCCTTCCCATTATTCACTACTAATTTCATTGTGAATCCTGCAACCTCTCTAATACATAGATTCCATCTGATTTTTGGAAAACAGATGTATCGTTATTTAACCAGATAATCAACCATATTGTTGAGAAATGTATCCCATACTCTCTTAGAGTTTATAAACTTAGTGGGGAAGATGTAATTACATGCCAAAAAAGTCAAGGAAAAGATGAGCTATCTATATGAGGAATTTAGTCAACTGTTGTCTGATATCTGTCTGAGATTAAATGACAACATATAAATGAAATGTTTTGTATGATGCCTGGTACCAAAATAAAAGCTCTCAATAAACGTTAGCTATCATTATCGTTATTAGGAATAATATTGAGAGATTACTTTTTAATCCTATGTATTGGTCAAAATATGTCAATGATTGACCCAAGTTTGCATCCACTGATCAGTTAATTGGTTTAAAGGAAAGGATCCTAATTTTAATTCCATGGTCAATTTCATTTATATATTGATTCAACGAATTTTTTCTCTTTATGTAGAAAAGTATAATCATGAATGGGCTTTAGCACATCCTCCTAAATCCTAATGCACAGTTTATGAAAATGCGTGCGTGTACTTTGTGGAAATAAAAGACCCATAGCTTTTCTCAACTTCCCAATGTGTATGCGTCTGAAAAAAAAAAAAAACAATAGAGATTTTGTTTTAGAGTCTCTACATTTTCCTCACAGCCTGTGTCTTTCTGATTAGGGAAGGTTGATATAAAAAACCTGAAGACCGTTCTAGACAACATGGGAATCAAGCTCACAGATAAAGAACTTGAAGATCTGACACAAAGCCTGCCAGTCGGTGGTGAGCATGCTAGATATCACTGGTTTTTGGGTTTTGTGTTCTGTGTGCTTTTAGCATTAGAAGGAAAGGGAAAAAAGAACTTTTCATAATGCAAATGGCAAGATTAAATAAGACAGTCAGAGTAACAAAGTAGGGAAGGTAGTATTCTGAATACTAGCGGCATGGTCAATACAAGAGCCTTCCAAATTCTGAGGACAAGAAAGCTGACCCCTAGGAAAAAGCCACTTTTGAATTCCATCTTTCCATTATCAAATATAAGATTTGCTGTTTTATGGGTTATAAAGTCAAATTTACATTTTCTAAATAAGTTTATTTTCAATATTTATAATTGTTTCTTCATCTTCGTAACATATTCTGAGTAAATATTTATCAAATGACTAAAGTGCTTAACAAAATGCCCAGTATACTTCCTAAGTGCTGCTACTAGGTGTTATAATCATAGGAGGGAGGAGAGTGTTCTTGTGATATAACATGTTATGAGCTTCAAATTATGCCTTTGTGTTATAGCTGATAATAAAGTGGCTCTGAAAGCATTGGAGGATGAAGTGAAAGCTTTTACTGGTAAGAATTTGTTACACATGATTTGCAATAAATGATGATTTACACTAAAATTTTTAATAGTATTTTTCTAATATTCTATTTGTGGCTTATCAATTCACATATTTTCAATATTTTGATAAAATATCTGCCTTTACTAACAGATTAACATTATCTGCGTTTTATCAGTCAAAACGAAAGAACTATTTCTTGATAACATCTTACATTCATTAGTACTGTTTTCCAATAAAATGGTTTCACCAGTATCTATAGACCCAAATAACTAGATGGACACAGTGAAAACAGGGTGAAGCATTAAAAGGATCAAAGTAATGAGTTCATTGCAAGCATCTAACCACCTAGTTTTACAAAAATGAAATATGTCATACTTGTTTTTTGACTTTTGTTTTTAATTATACTTTAAGTTCTAGGGTACATGTGCACAACGTGCAGGTTTGTTACATATGTATACATGTGCCGTGTTGGTTTGCTGCACCCATTAACTCGTCATTTCCATTAGGTATTTCTCCTAATGCTATCCCTCCCCCATTCCCCCACATCACGACTGGCCCCGGGGTGTGATGGGCCCCGGGGTGTGATGTTCCCCGCCCTGTGTCCAAGTGTTCTCATTGTTCAGTTCCCACCGATGAGTGAGAACACGCGGTGTTTGGTTTTCTGTCCTTGCCATAGTTTGCTCAGAATGATGGATTCCAGCTTCATCCGTGTTGCTACAAAGGACACCAACTCATCCTTTTTTTATGGCTGCATAGTATTCCATGGTGTACATGTGCCACATTTTCTTAATCCAGTCTATCACTGATGGACATTGGGGTTGGTTCCAAGTCTTTGCTATTGTGAATAGTGCCGCCATAAACATACGTGTGCGTGTGTCTTTATAGTAGCATGATATATAATCCTTTGGGTATATACCCAGTAATAGGATTGCTGGGTCAAATGGTATTTCTCGTTCTGGATCCTTGAGGAATCGCCACACTGCCTTCCACAATGGTGGAACTAGTTTACACTCCCGCCAACAGTGTAAAAGCCTTCCTATTTCTCCACATCCTCGCCAGCACCCGCCGTTTCCTGACTTTTTAATGATCGCCATTCTAACTGGTGTGAGATGCTATCTCATTGTGCTTTTGCTTTGCATTTCTCTGATGACCAGTGGTGATGAGCATTTTTTCACGTGTCTGTTGGCTGCATTAATTAACTTTTCTTTTGAAAAGTATCTGTTCATATCCTTTGCCCACTTTTTGATGGGGTTGTTTGATTTTTTCTTGTAAGTTTGTTTAAGTTCTTTGTAGATTCTGGATATTAGCCCTCTGTCAGATGGGTAGATTGCAAAAATTGTCTCCCATTCTGTAGGTTGCCTGTTCACTCTGATGGTAGTTTCCTTTGCTGTGCAGAAACTCTTTAGTGTAATTAGACCCCGTTTGTCTATTTTGGCTTTTGTTGCCATTGCTTTTGGTGTTTTAGTCATGAAGTCCTTGCCCATGCCTATGTCCTGACTGGTATTGGCTAGGTTTTCTTCTAGGGTTTTTATGCTTTTAGCTCTAACATTTAAGTCTTTAATCCACCTTGAATTAATTTTTGTATAAGGCATAAGGAAGGGATCCCGTTTCAGCTTTCTACATATGGCTAGCCAGTTTTCCCGGCACCATTTATTAAATAGGGAATCCTTTCCCCGTTTCTTGTTTTTGTCAGGTCTGTCAAAGATGAGATGGTTGTAGATGTGTGGTGTTTTTCCTGAGGCCTCTGTTCTGTTCCATTGGTCTATATCTCTGTTTTGGTACCAGTACCATGCTGTTTTGGTTACTGTAGCCTTGTGGTGTAGTTTGAAGTCAGGTAGCATGATGCCTCCCGCTTTGTTCTTTTTGCTTAGGATTGTCTTGGCAATGCGGGCTCTTTTTTGGTTCCATATGAACTTTAAGGTAGCTTTTCCCAATTCCGTGAAGAACGTCATCGGCAGCTTGCTGGGATGCCATTGAATCTATAAATTACCTTGGGCAGTATGGCCATTTTCACGATATTGATTCTTCCTATCCGTGAGCATGGAGTGTTCTTCCATTTGGTTGTGTCCTCTTTTATTTTGCTGAGCAGTGCTTTGTAGTTCTCCTTGAAGAGGTCCTTCACATCCCTGGTAAGTTGGATGCCTAGGTATTTTATTCTCTTTGAAGCAGTTGTGAATGGGAGTTCACTCATGATTTGGCTCTCTGTTTGTCTCTTATTGGCGTATAAGAATGCTTGTGATTTTTGCACATTGATTTTGTATCCTGAGACTTTGCTGAAGTTGCTTGTCAGCTTAAGGAGATTTCGGGCCGAGACGATGGGGCTTTCTAAATATACAGTCATGTCATCTGCAAACAGGGACAATTTGACATCCTTTTTTCCTAATTGATACCCTTTATTTCTTTCTCCTGCCTGATTGCCCTGGCCAGAACTTCCAACAATATGTTCAATAGGAGACACTGTGTTGAATAGGAGTGGTGAGAGAGGGCAGCCCTGTCTTGTGCCAGTTTTCATAGGGAATGCTTCCAGTTTTTGCCCATTCAGTATGATACTGGCTGTGGGTTTGTCATAAATAGCTCGTATTATTTTGAGATATGTTCTATCAATACCTAGTTTACTGAGAGTTTTTAGCATGAATGACTGTTGAATTTTGTTGAAGGCCTTTTCTCCGTCTGTTGAGATAATCATGTGTTTTTTGTGTTTGGTTCTGTTTATGTGATGGATTACGTCTACTGATTTGCGTACGTTGAACCAGCCTTGCATCCCAGGGATGAAGCCAACTTGATCTTGGTGGTTAAGCTTTTTGATGTGCTGCTGGATTCGGTTTGCCAGCATTTTATGGAGGATTTTTGCATCGATGTTCATCAGGGCTATTGTTCTGAAATTCTCTTTTCTTGTTGTGTCTCTGGCAGGCTTTGGTATCAGGATGATACTGGCCTCATAAAATGAGTTAGGGGGGATTCCCTCTTTTTCTATTGATTGGAGTAGTTTCAGAAGGAATGATACCAGCTCCTCCTCGTACCTCTGGTAGAATTTGGCTGTGAATCCGTCTGGTCCTGGACTCTTTTTGGTTGGTAGCCTATTAAAGATTGCCTCAATTTCAGAGCCTGTTATTGGTCTATTCAGTGATTCAGCTTCTTCCTGGTTTAGTCCTGGGAGGGTGTATGTGTCCAGGAATTGATCCATTTCTTGTAGATTTTCTAGTTTATTTGCATAGAGGTGTTTATAGTATTCTCTGATGGTAGTTTGTATTTCTGTGGGATGGGTGGTGATATCCCCTTTATCATGTGTTACTGCGTCTAGTTGGTTCTTCTCTCTTTTCTTCTTTATTAGTCTTGCTAGCGTTCTATCAATTTTGTTGATCTCTTCAGAAAACCAGCTCCTGGATTCATCGATTTTTTGAAGGGTTTTTTGTGTCTCTGTCTCCTTCGGTTCTGCTCTGATCTTAGTTATTTCTTGCCTTCTGCTAGCTTTTGAATGTGTTTGCTGTTGCTTCTCTAGTTCTTTTCATTGTGATGGTAGGGTGTCGAGTTCAGATCTTTCCTGCTTTCTGTGGTGGGCATTTAGTGCTATAAATTTCCCTCTACACACTGCTTTAAATGTGTCCCAGAGATTCTGGTACGTTGCGTCTTTGTTCTCATTGGTTTCGAAGAACATCTTTATTTCTGCCTTCATTTCGTTATTTACCCAGTAGTCATCCAGGAGCAGGTTGTTCAGTTTCCATGTAGTTGTGTGGTGTTGAGTGAGTTTCTTAATCCAGAGTTCTAATTTGATGGCACTGTGGTCTGAGAGACAGTTTGTTGTGATTTCTGTTCTTTTACATTTGCTGAGGAGTGCTTGACTTCCAACGATGTGGTCAATTTTGGAATAAGTGCGATGAATGCTGCTGAGAAGAATGTAAGTTCTGTTGATTTGGTTTGGAGAGTTCTGTAGACGTCTATGAGGTCTGCTTGGTGCAGAGATGAGTTCAAGTCCCGGATATCCTTGTTACCCTTGTGTCTCCATATACTGGGATATATTACATAATATACCATTTAACAGGGGTGATTGTAGATGAAATTTTTCTGTTTTAAACATGTCCGGACGCTGGGCGTGGTGACTCCTGTCTGTAATCCCAGCACTTTGGAAGTCCGAGGTAAGTGGATCACTTGAGGTCAGGAGTTTGAGACCAGCCTGGTCAACAAGATGAAACCCCATCTCTTCTAAAAATACAAAAATTAGCCGGGTGTGGTGATGGGCACGTGTAATCCCAGCTATTCAAGAGGCTGAGGCAGGAGAATTGCTTGAACCCAGAAGATGGAGGTTGCAGTGGGCCGAGATCACGTCACTGCTCTCCACCCTGGGCAACAGAGCGAGACTCCGTCTGGAAAAACAAAAAAACATGTCAGGAGGCTGGATGCCGTGGCTCACGCCTGTGATCCCGGCACTTTGGGAGGCCAGGAGTTGAAGACCACTTTGGGCAACATAGCAAGACCCCATCTTTACAAAAAGGAAAAGTAAAAAATAAACAGGTTGGTATCCTGGGCCATGGAGTGGCAGTGGGCATCTTTTGCCTGTGATCAGTCACGTGATCCCAGCAGCACTCACGTCCTGTTCCCAGTACCCTCCTGTCATTGGTCCAAGGATGAGCATGTGACTCCTCACTGCCAGTCAGAGCCTCCCTGGGAGGGTAAGGGGGCCCTCTGGTGGTGTTTTCCAGCACAGCCGGCAGATCCTCCTTTGGGACTTAGGCGAGGGCATAGGACTCCTCCCCGCTTGTGCTTGCGGGCGAGGATCAGCCTCTGAGATTCTGCGGAGAGACTCTCAGGGGGCACCAGCTGGAGCTGGTTCTGTGTCTGCAGGGAACCATCTGGTGCTCTCTGCATTCATAGCCCCCTACCGCGAGTTTTCTCCTCTGTGTCTTTGTGGCTTAGCCCAGTGTTCACAGAAGGGGCGGGGGTGGAGGGCTCAAACGCTGTCATCCACGTTTGCTTTTCGAAAAACAGCAGGACACAAAATTCTATAAACACGAAATGACGGTACCTGGTACGTGACCCGAATGCAACTCAGAAGGGTGCCAGTAAGTTAGGGGATTGGCCTTTGGAAGGCGTCCTTCTTTTGAGAAAGTGTAATATTTCAGGCCGGGCGCGGTGCCTCACGCCTGTAATCCCACCACTTTGGGAGGCCGAGGCGGGCGGATCAGGAGGTCAGGAGATGGAGACCATCCTGGCTAAGTCGGTGAAACCCCGTCTCTACTAAAAATACAAAAAAAATTAGCCGGGCACGGTGGTGGGTGCCTGTAGTCCCAGCTTCTTGGGAGGCTGAGGCAGGAGAATCATTTGAACCCAGGAGGCAGAGGTTGCAGTGAGCCGAGATCACAGAAGTGCACTCCAGCCTGGGTGACGGAGTGAGACTCCCTCTCTGGAGAAGAAAGAAAAGAAGGACGGAGGGAGGGAGAGAGAGAGAGAGAGAAATAAATGCCTGCAAGTTACTATAAATCGTTGGAAAAAATTTCACAACTCCATAATGATTGTAGTTTACTTGAAATATGAGGAATAAAAAGCAGGTTAAATAATACCGCAAAGAAAAAAATCACACAAATTCAGAATGAGGGATTCTACAGGAAAACCGGCCTACTCTTTTAAAAAAGTTGGTGTTCAATGTTAAAAAAAAAAAAAAAAGTGGGGAGACTTTTTTCTCCCTCTCTCTCTCTCTCTCTCTCTCTCTCTCGACAGAGTCTCGCTCTGTTGCCCTGGCTGGAGTGCGGTGGTGCAATCTCGGCTCACTGCAACCTCCGCCTCCCGGGTTCAGGTGCTTCTTCTGCCTCAGCCTCCCAAGTAGCTGAGACTACAGGTGTGCACCACCATGACTAGCTAATTTTTGTATTTTTACTAGAGACGGGGTTTCACTACGTTGGCCAGGCTGGTCTCGAACTCCTGACCTCAAGTGATCCGCCCACATCGGCCTACCAAATTGATGGGATTACAGCAGTGAGCCACTGCGCCCAGCTAACTTTTAGATTTAAAGAGACAAAGAGAATAACTAAATGCAATGTGAACTTTTGACAGAAACAGCTGTAATAGATGTTTGGGGGACAATTAACAAAAATATTTTTAAATATGAACTGGATGTAACATGACACTAAGGGATTATTGTTAATTCTCTTAGGTGTGACCATGCTATGTATTTATCAACAATGTCGCATAAGAGAATATCCTTATTCTTAGAAGATTCATGGCATGCTGCAGTGTTTAGGGATAATAAGTTACGATGTCCACCATTTACAGTCAAAATACGTTGAGGAAAGAAAAACATATTTATGTATACACTCACACATACATACGGAAAGACAGTATGAGAGAGAAAAAGTAAACTAGGGCGAAATGTTAACTATTATTTCATGTAAGTGGTGATGGTTCGTTGTGCTGTTCTTTCAATGTTTCGGCATGTTTGGCACTTTCTATTATAAAGTGTTGGGGAAAAAAACATAGTGCTGAGTAGTATGAAATACCTTAAATGTCAGGGAAAGTAATAAGGAGATAGATGAATATAAGGTACTCATTTGGCCTTCCCATTATTCACTACTAATTTCATTGTGAATCCTGCAACCTCTCTAATACATAGATTCCATCTGATTTTTGGAAAACAGATGTATCGTTATTTAACCAGATAATCAACCATATTGTTGAGAAATGTATCCCATACTCTCTTAGAGTTTATAAACTTAGTGGGGAAGATGTAATTACATGCCAAAAAAGTCAAGGAAAAGATGAGCTATCTATATGAGGAATTTAGTCAACTGTTGTCTGATATCTGTCTGAGATTAAATGACAACATATAAATGAAATGTTTTGTATGATGCCTGGTACCAAAATAAAAGCTCTCAATAAACGTTAGCTATCATTATCGTTATTAGGAATAATATTGAGAGATTACTTTTTAATCCTATGTATTGGTCAAAATATGTCAATGATTGACCCAAGTTTGCATCCACTGATCAGTTAATTGGTTTAAAGGAAAGGATCCTAATTTTAATTCCATGGTCAATTTCATTTATATATTGATTCAACGAATTTTTTCTCTTTATGTAGAAAAGTATAATCATGAATGGGCTTTAGCACATCCTCCTAAATCCTAATGCACAGTTTATGAAAATGCGTGCGTGTACTTTGTGGAAATAAAAGACTCATAGCTTTTCTCAACTTCCCAATGTGTATGCGTCTGAAAAAAAAAAAAAACAATAGAGATTTTGTTTTAGAGTCTCTACATTTTCCTCACAGCCTGTGTCTTTCTGATTAGGGAAGGTTGATATAAAAAACCTGAAGACCGTTCTAGACAACATGGGAATCAAGCTCACAGATAAAGAACTTGAAGATCTGACACAAAGCCTGCCAGTCGGTGGTGAGCATGCTAGATATCACTGGTTTTTGGGTTTTGTGTTCTGTGTGCTTTTAGCATTAGAAGGAAAGGGAAAAAAGAACTTTTCATAATGCAAATGGCAAGATTAAATAAGACAGTCAGAGTAACAAAGTAGGGAAGGTAGTATTCTGAATACTAGCGGCATGGTCAATACAAGAGCCTTCCAAATTCTGAGGACAAGAAAGCTGACCCCTAGGAAAAAGCCACTTTTGAATTCCATCTTTCCATTATCAAATATAAGATTTGCTGTTTTATGGGTTATAAAGTCAAATTTACATTTTCTAAATAAGTTTATTTTCAATATTTATAATTGTTTCTTCATCTTCGTAACATATTCTGAGTAAATATTTATCAAATGACTAAAGTGCTTAACAAAATGCCCAGTATACTTCCTAAGTGCTGCTACTAGGTGTTATAATCATAGGAGGGAGGAGAGTGTTCTTGTGATATAACATGTTATGAGCTTCAAATTATGCCTTTGTGTTATAGCTGATAATAAAGTGGCTCTGAAAGCATTGGAGGATGAAGTGAAAGCTTTTACTGGTAAGAATTTGTTACACATGATTTGCAATAAATGATGATTTACACTAAAATTTTTAATAGTATTTTTCTAATATTCTATTTGTGGCTTATCAATTCACATATTTTCAATATTTTGATAAAATATCTGCCTTTACTAACAGATTAACATTATCTGCGTTTTATCAGTCAAAACGAAAGAACTATTTCTTGATAACATCTTACATTCATTAGTACTGTTTTCCAATAAAATGGTTTCACCAGTATCTATAGACCCAAATAACTAGATGGACACAGTGAAAACAGGGTGAAGCATTAAAAGGATCAAAGTAATGAGTTCATTGCAAGCATCTAACCACCTAGTTTTACAAAAATGAAATATGTCATACTTGTTTTTTGACTTTTGTTTTTAATTATACTTTAAGTTCTAGGGTACATGTGCACAACGTGCAGGTTTGTTACATATGTATACATGTGCCGTGTTGGTTTGCTGCACCCATTAACTCGTCATTTCCATTAGGTATTTCTCCTAATGCTATCCCTCCCCCATTCCCCCACATCACGACTGGCCCCGGGGTGTGATGGGCCCCGGGGTGTGATGTTCCCCGCCCTGTGTCCAAGTGTTCTCATTGTTCAGTTCCCACCGATGAGTGAGAACACGCGGTGTTTGGTTTTCTGTCCTTGCCATAGTTTGCTCAGAATGATGGATTCCAGCTTCATCCGTGTTGCTACAAAGGACACCAACTCATCCTTTTTTTATGGCTGCATAGTATTCCATGGTGTACATGTGCCACATTTTCTTAATCCAGTCTATCACTGATGGACATTGGGGTTGGTTCCAAGTCTTTGCTATTGTGAATAGTGCCGCCATAAACATACGTGTGCGTGTGTCTTTATAGTAGCATGATATATAATCCTTTGGGTATATACCCAGTAATAGGATTGCTGGGTCAAATGGTATTTCTCGTTCTGGATCCTTGAGGAATCGCCACACTGCCTTCCACAATGGTGGAACTAGTTTACACTCCCGCCAACAGTGTAAAAGCCTTCCTATTTCTCCACATCCTCGCCAGCACCCGCCGTTTCCTGACTTTTTAATGATCGCCATTCTAACTGGTGTGAGATGCTATCTCATTGTGCTTTTGCTTTGCATTTCTCTGATGACCAGTGGTGATGAGCATTTTTTCACGTGTCTGTTGGCTGCATTAATTAACTTTTCTTTTGAAAAGTATCTGTTCATATCCTTTGCCCACTTTTTGATGGGGTTGTTTGATTTTTTCTTGTAAGTTTGTTTAAGTTCTTTGTAGATTCTGGATATTAGCCCTCTGTCAGATGGGTAGATTGCAAAAATTGTCTCCCATTCTGTAGGTTGCCTGTTCACTCTGATGGTAGTTTCCTTTGCTGTGCAGAAACTCTTTAGTGTAATTAGACCCCGTTTGTCTATTTTGGCTTTTGTTGCCATTGCTTTTGGTGTTTTAGTCATGAAGTCCTTGCCCATGCCTATGTCCTGACTGGTATTGGCTAGGTTTTCTTCTAGGGTTTTTATGCTTTTAGCTCTAACATTTAAGTCTTTAATCCACCTTGAATTAATTTTTGTATAAGGCATAAGGAAGGGATCCCGTTTCAGCTTTCTACATATGGCTAGCCAGTTTTCCCGGCACCATTTATTAAATAGGGAATCCTTTCCCCGTTTCTTGTTTTTGTCAGGTCTGTCAAAGATGAGATGGTTGTAGATGTGTGGTGTTTTTCCTGAGGCCTCTGTTCTGTTCCATTGGTCTATATCTCTGTTTTGGTACCAGTACCATGCTGTTTTGGTTACTGTAGCCTTGTGGTGTAGTTTGAAGTCAGGTAGCATGATGCCTCCCGCTTTGTTCTTTTTGCTTAGGATTGTCTTGGCAATGCGGGCTCTTTTTTGGTTCCATATGAACTTTAAGGTAGCTTTTCCCAATTCCGTGAAGAACGTCATCGGCAGCTTGCTGGGATGCCATTGAATCTATAAATTACCTTGGGCAGTATGGCCATTTTCACGATATTGATTCTTCCTATCCGTGAGCATGGAGTGTTCTTCCATTTGGTTGTGTCCTCTTTTATTTTGCTGAGCAGTGCTTTGTAGTTCTCCTTGAAGAGGTCCTTCACATCCCTGGTAAGTTGGATGCCTAGGTATTTTATTCTCTTTGAAGCAGTTGTGAATGGGAGTTCACTCATGATTTGGCTCTCTGTTTGTCTCTTATTGGCGTATAAGAATGCTTGTGATTTTTGCACATTGATTTTGTATCCTGAGACTTTGCTGAAGTTGCTTGTCAGCTTAAGGAGATTTCGGGCCGAGACGATGGGGCTTTCTAAATATACAGTCATGTCATCTGCAAACAGGGACAATTTGACATCCTTTTTTCCTAATTGATACCCTTTATTTCTTTCTCCTGCCTGATTGCCCTGGCCAGAACTTCCAACAATATGTTCAATAGGAGACACTGTGTTGAATAGGAGTGGTGAGAGAGGGCAGCCCTGTCTTGTGCCAGTTTTCATAGGGAATGCTTCCAGTTTTTGCCCATTCAGTATGATACTGGCTGTGGGTTTGTCATAAATAGCTCGTATTATTTTGAGATACGTTCTATCAATACCTAGTTTACTGAGAGTTTTTAGCATGAATGACTGTTGAATTTTGTTGAAGGCCTTTTCTCCGTCTGTTGAGATAATCATGTGTTTTTTGTGTTTGGTTCTGTTTATGTGATGGATTACGTCTACTGATTTGCGTACGTTGAACCAGCCTTGCATCCCAGGGATGAAGCCAACTTGATCTTGGTGGTTAAGCTTTTTGATGTGCTGCTGGATTCGGTTTGCCAGCATTTTATGGAGGATTTTTGCATCGATGTTCATCAGGGCTATTGTTCTGAAATTCTCTTTTCTTGTTGTGTCTCTGGCAGGCTTTGGTATCAGGATGATACTGGCCTCATAAAATGAGTTAGGGGGGATTCCCTCTTTTTCTATTGATTGGAGTAGTTTCAGAAGGAATGATACCAGCTCCTCCTCGTACCTCTGGTAGAATTTGGCTGTGAATCCGTCTGGTCCTGGACTCTTTTTGGTTGGTAGCCTATTAAAGATTGCCTCAATTTCAGAGCCTGTTATTGGTCTATTCAGTGATTCAGCTTCTTCCTGGTTTAGTCTTGGGAGGGTGTATGTGTCCAGGAATTGATCCATTTCTTGTAGATTTTCTAGTTTATTTGCATAGAGGTGTTTATAGTATTCTCTGATGGTAGTTTGTATTTCTGTGGGATGGGTGGTGATATCCCCTTTATCATGTGTTACTGCGTCTAGTTGGTTCTTCTCTCTTTTCTTCTTTATTAGTCTTGCTAGCGTTCTATCAATTTTGTTGATCTCTTCAGAAAACCAGCTCCTGGATTCATCGATTTTTTGAAGGGTTTTTTGTGTCTCTGTCTCCTTCGGTTCTGCTCTGATCTTAGTTATTTCTTGCCTTCTGCTAGCTTTTGAATGTGTTTGCTGTTGCTTCTCTAGTTCTTTTCATTGTGATGGTAGGGTGTCGAGTTCAGATCTTTCCTGCTTTCTGTGGTGGGCATTTAGTGCTATAAATTTCCCTCTACACACTGCTTTAAATGTGTCCCAGAGATTCTGGTACGTTGCGTCTTTGTTCTCATTGGTTTCGAAGAACATCTTTATTTCTGCCTTCATTTCGTTATTTACCCAGTAGTCATCCAGGAGCAGGTTGTTCAGTTTCCATGTAGTTGTGTGGTGTTGAGTGAGTTTCTTAATCCAGAGTTCTAATTTGATGGCACTGTGGTCTGAGAGACAGTTTGTTGTGATTTCTGTTCTTTTACATTTGCTGAGGAGTGCTTGACTTCCAACGATGTGGTCAATTTTGGAATAAGTGCGATGAATGCTGCTGAGAAGAATGTAAGTTCTGTTGATTTGGTTTGGAGAGTTCTGTAGACGTCTATGAGGTCTGCTTGGTGCAGAGATGAGTTCAAGTCCCGGATATCCTTGTTACCCTTGTGTCTCCATATACTGGGATATATTACATAATATACCATTTAACAGGGGTGATTGTAGATGAAATTTTTCTGTTTTAAACATGTCCGGACGCTGGGCGTGGTGACTCCTGTCTGTAATCCCAGCACTTTGGAAGTCCGAGGTAAGTGGATCACTTGAGGTCAGGAGTTTGAGACCAGCCTGGTCAACAAGATGAAACCCCATCTCTTCTAAAAATACAAAAATTAGCCGGGTGTGGTGATGGGCACGTGTAATCCCAGCTATTCAAGAGGCTGAGGCAGGAGAATTGCTTGAACCCAGAAGATGGAGGTTGCAGTGGGCCGAGATCACGTCACTGCTCTCCACCCTGGGCAACAGAGCGAGACTCCGTCTGGAAAAACAAAAAAACATGTCAGGAGGCTGGATGCCGTGGCTCACGCCTGTAATCCCGGCACTTTGGGAGGCCAGGAGTTGAAGACCACTTTGGGCAACATAGCAAGACCCCATCTTTACAAAAAGGAAAAGTAAAAAATAAACAGGTTGGTATCCTGGGCCATGGAGTGGCAGTGGGCATCTTTTGCCTGTGATCAGTCACGTGATCCCAGCAGCACTCATGTCCTGTTCCCAGTACCCTCCTGTCATTGGTCCAAGGATGAGCATGTGACTCCTCACTGCCAGTCAGAGCCTCCCTGGGAGGGTAAGGGGGCCCTCTGGTGGTGTTTTCCAGCACAGCCGGCAGATCCTCCTTTGGGACTTAGGCGAGGGCATAGGACTCCTCCCCGCTTGTGCTTGCGGGCGAGGATCAGCCTCTGAGATTCTGCGGAGAGACTCTCAGGGGGCACCAGCTGGAGCTGGTTCTGTGTCTGCAGGGAACCATCTGGTGCTCTCTGCATTCATAGCCCCCTACCGCGAGTTTTCTCCTCTGTGTCTTTGTGGCTTAGCCCAGTGTTCACAGAAGGGGCGGGGGTGGAGGGCTCAAACGCTGTCATCCACGTTTGCTTTTCGAAAAACAGCAGGACACAAAATTCTATAAACACGAAATGACGGTACCTGGTACGTGACCCGAATGCAACTCAGAAGGGTGCCAGTAAGTTAGGGGATTGGCCTTTGGAAGGCGTCCTTCTTTTGAGAAAGTGTAATATTTCAGGCCGGGCGCGGTGCCTCACGCCTGTAATCCCACCACTTTGGGAGGCCGAGGCGGGCGGATCAGGAGGTCAGGAGATGGAGACCATCCTGGCTAAGTCGGTGAAACCCCGTCTCTACTAAAAATACAAAAAAAATTAGCCGGGCACGGTGGTGGGTGCCTGTAGTCCCAGCTTCTTGGGAGGCTGAGGCAGGAGAATCATTTGAACCCAGGAGGCAGAGGTTGCAGTGAGCCGAGATCACAGAAGTGCACTCCAGCCTGGGTGACGGAGTGAGACTCCCTCTCTGGAGAAGAAAGAAAAGAAGGACGGAGGGAGGGAGAGAGAGAGAGAGAGAAATAAATGCCTGCAAGTTACTATAAATCGTTGGAAAAAATTTCACAACTCCATAATGATTGTAGTTTACTTGAAATATGAGGAATAAAAAGCAGGTTAAATAATACCGCAAAGAAAAAAATCACACAAATTCAGAATGAGGGATTCTACAGGAAAACCGGCCTACTCTTTTAAAAAAGTTGGTGTTCAATGTTAAAAAAAAAAAAAAAAAAGTGGGGAGACTTTTTTCTCCCTCTCTCTCTCTCTCTCTCTCTCTCTCAACAGAGTCTCGCTCTGTTGCCCTGGCTGGAGTGCGGTGGTGCAATCTCGGCTCACTGCAACCTCCGCCTCCCGGGTTCAGGTGCTTCTTCTGCCTCAGCCTCCCAAGTAGCTGAGACTACAGGTGTGCACCACCATGACTAGCTAATTTTTGTATTTTTACTAGAGACGGGGTTTCACTACGTTGGCCAGGCTGGTCTCGAACTCCTGACCTCAAGTGATCCGCCCACATCGGCCTACCAAATTGATGGGATTACAGCAGTGAGCCACTGCGCCCAGCTAACTTTTAGATTTAAAGAGACAAAGAGAATAACTAAATGCAATGTGAACTTTTGACAGAAACAGCTGTAATAGATGTTTGGGGGACAATTAACAAAAATATTTTTAAATATGAACTGGATGTAACATGACACTAAGGGATTATTGTTAATTCTCTTAGGTGTGACCATGCTATGTATTTATCAACAATGTCGCATAAGAGAATATCCTTATTCTTAGAAGATTCATGGCATGCTGCAGTGTTTAGGGATAATAAGTTACGATGTCCACCATTTACAGTCAAAATACGTTGAGGAAAGAAAAACATATTTATGTATACACTCACACATACATACGGAAAGACAGTATGAGAGAGAAAAAGTAAACTAGGGCGAAATGTTAACTATTATTTCATGTAAGTGGTGATGGTTCGTTGTGCTGTTCTTTCAATGTTTCGGCATGTTTGGCACTTTCTATTATAAAGTGTTGGGGAAAAAAACATAGTGCTGAGTAGTATGAAATACCTTAAATGTCAGGGAAAGTAATAAGGAGATAGATGAATATAAGGTACTCATTTGGCCTTCCCATTATTCACTACTAATTTCATTGTGAATCCTGCAACCTCTCTAATACATAGATTCCATCTGATTTTTGGAAAACAGATGTATCGTTATTTAACCAGATAATCAACCATATTGTTGAGAAATGTATCCCATACTCTCTTAGAGTTTATAAACTTAGTGGGGAAGATGTAATTACATGCCAAAAAAGTCAAGGAAAAGATGAGCTATCTATATGAGGAATTTAGTCAACTGTTGTCTGATATCTGTCTGAGATTAAATGACAACATATAAATGAAATGTTTTGTATGATGCCTGGTACCAAAATAAAAGCTCTCAATAAACGTTAGCTATCATTATCGTTATTAGGAATAATATTGAGAGATTACTTTTTAATCCTATGTATTGGTCAAAATATGTCAATGATTGACCCAAGTTTGCATCCACTGATCAGTTAATTGGTTTAAAGGAAAGGATCCTAATTTTAATTCCATGGTCAATTTCATTTATATATTGATTCAACGAATTTTTTCTCTTTATGTAGAAAAATATAATCATGAATGGGCTTTAGCACATCCTCCTAAATCCTAATGCACAGTTTATGAAAATGCGTGCGTGTACTTTGTGGAAATAAAAGACCCATAGCTTTTCTCAACTTCCCAATGTGTATGCGTCTGAAAAAAAAAAAAAACAATAGAGATTTTGTTTTAGAGTCTCTACATTTTCCTCACAGCCTGTGTCTTTCTGATTAGGGAAGGTTGATATAAAAAACCTGAAGACCGTTCTAGACAACATGGGAATCAAGCTCACAGATAAAGAACTTGAAGATCTGACACAAAGCCTGCCAGTCGGTGGTGAGCATGCTAGATATCACTGGTTTTTGGGTTTTGTGTTCTGTGTGCTTTTAGCATTAGAAGGAAAGGGAAAAAAGAACTTTTCATAATGCAAATGGCAAGATTAAATAAGACAGTCAGAGTAACAAAGTAGGGAAGGTAGTATTCTGAATACTAGCGGCATGGTCAATACAAGAGCCTTCCAAATTCTGAGGACAAGAAAGCTGACCCCTAGGAAAAAGCCACTTTTGAATTCCATCTTTCCATTATCAAATATAAGATTTGCTGTTTTATGGGTTATAAAGTCAAATTTACATTTTCTAAATAAGTTTATTTTCAATATTTATAATTGTTTCTTCATCTTCGTAACATATTCTGAGTAAATATTTATCAAATGACTAAAGTGCTTAACAAAATGCCCAGTATACTTCCTAAGTGCTGCTACTAGGTGTTATAATCATAGGAGGGAGGAGAGTGTTCTTGTGATATAACATGTTATGAGCTTCAAATTATGCCTTTGTGTTATAGCTGATAATAAAGTGGCTCTGAAAGCATTGGAGGATGAAGTGAAAGCTTTTACTGGTAAGAATTTGTTACACATGATTTGCAATAAATGATGATTTACACTAAAATTTTTAATAGTATTTTTCTAATATTCTATTTGTGGCTTATCAATTCACATATTTTCAATATTTTGATAAAATATCTGCCTTTACTAACAGATTAACATTATCTGCGTTTTATCAGTCAAAACGAAAGAACTATTTCTTGATAACATCTTACATTCATTAGTACTGTTTTCCAATAAAATGGTTTCACCAGTATCTATAGACCCAAATAACTAGATGGACACAGTGAAAACAGGGTGAAGCATTAAAAGGATCAAAGTAATGAGTTCATTGCAAGCATCTAACCACCTAGTTTTACAAAAATGAAATATGTCATACTTGTTTTTTGACTTTTGTTTTTAATTATACTTTAAGTTCTAGGGTACATGTGCACAACGTGCAGGTTTGTTACATATGTATACATGTGCCGTGTTGGTTTGCTGCACCCATTAACTCGTCATTTCCATTAGGTATTTCTCCTAATGCTATCCCTCCCCCATTCCCCCACATCACGACTGGCCCCGGGGTGTGATGGGCCCCGGGGTGTGATGTTCCCCGCCCTGTGTCCAAGTGTTCTCATTGTTCAGTTCCCACCGATGAGTGAGAACACGCGGTGTTTGGTTTTCTGTCCTTGCCATAGTTTGCTCAGAATGATGGATTCCAGCTTCATCCGTGTTGCTACAAAGGACACCAACTCATCCTTTTTTTATGGCTGCATAGTATTCCATGGTGTACATGTGCCACATTTTCTTAATCCAGTCTATCACTGATGGACATTGGGGTTGGTTCCAAGTCTTTGCTATTGTGAATAGTGCCGCCATAAACATACGTGTGCGTGTGTCTTTATAGTAGCATGATATATAATCCTTTGGGTATATACCCAGTAATAGGATTGCTGGGTCAAATGGTATTTCTCGTTCTGGATCCTTGAGGAATCGCCACACTGCCTTCCACAATGGTGGAACTAGTTTACACTCCCGCCAACAGTGTAAAAGCCTTCCTATTTCTCCACATCCTCGCCAGCACCCGCCGTTTCCTGACTTTTTAATGATCGCCATTCTAACTGGTGTGAGATGCTATCTCATTGTGCTTTTGCTTTGCATTTCTCTGATGACCAGTGGTGATGAGCATTTTTTCACGTGTCTGTTGGCTGCATTAATTAACTTTTCTTTTGAAAAGTATCTGTTCATATCCTTTGCCCACTTTTTGATGGGGTTGTTTGATTTTTTCTTGTAAGTTTGTTTAAGTTCTTTGTAGATTCTGGATATTAGCCCTCTGTCAGATGGGTAGATTGCAAAAATTGTCTCCCATTCTGTAGGTTGCCTGTTCACTCTGATGGTAGTTTCCTTTGCTGTGCAGAAACTCTTTAGTGTAATTAGACCCCGTTTGTCTATTTTGGCTTTTGTTGCCATTGCTTTTGGTGTTTTAGTCATGAAGTCCTTGCCCATGCCTATGTCCTGACTGGTATTGGCTAGGTTTTCTTCTAGGGTTTTTATGCTTTTAGCTCTAACATTTAAGTCTTTAATCCACCTTGAATTAATTTTTGTATAAGGCATAAGGAAGGGATCCCGTTTCAGCTTTCTACATATGGCTAGCCAGTTTTCCCGGCACCATTTATTAAATAGGGAATCCTTTCCCCATTTCTTGTTTTTCTCAGGTCTGTCAAAGATGAGATGGTTGTAGATGTGTGGTGTTTTTCCTGAGGCCTCTGTTCTGTTCCATTGGTCTATATCTCTGTTTTGGTACCAGTACCATGCTGTTTTGGTTACTGTAGCCTTGTGGTGTAGTTTGAAGTCAGGTAGCATGATGCCTCCCGCTTTGTTCTTTTTGCTTAGGATTGTCTTGGCAATGCGGGCTCTTTTTTGGTTCCATATGAACTTTAAGGTAGCTTTTCCCAATTCCGTGAAGAACGTCATCGGCAGCTTGCTGGGATGCCATTGAATCTATAAATTACCTTGGGCAGTATGGCCATTTTCACGATATTGATTCTTCCTATCCGTGAGCATGGAGTGTTCTTCCATTTGGTTGTGTCCTCTTTTATTTTGCTGAGCAGTGCTTTGTAGTTCTCCTTGAAGAGGTCCTTCACATCCCTGGTAAGTTGGATGCCTAGGTATTTTATTCTCTTTGAAGCAGTTGTGAATGGGAGTTCACTCATGATTTGGCTCTCTGTTTGTCTCTTATTGGCGTATAAGAATGCTTGTGATTTTTGCACATTGATTTTGTATCCTGAGACTTTGCTGAAGTTGCTTGTCAGCTTAAGGAGATTTCGGGCCGAGACGATGGGGCTTTCTAAATATACAGTCATGTCATCTGCAAACAGGGACAATTTGACATCCTTTTTTCCTAATTGATACCCTTTATTTCTTTCTCCTGCCTGATTGCCCTGGCCAGAACTTCCAACAATATGTTCAATAGGAGACACTGTGTTGAATAGGAGTGGTGAGAGAGGGCAGCCCTGTCTTGTGCCAGTTTTCATAGGGAATGCTTCCAGTTTTTGCCCATTCAGTATGATACTGGCTGTGGGTTTGTCATAAATAGCTCGTATTATTTTGAGATACGTTCTATCAATACCTAGTTTACTGAGAGTTTTTAGCATGAATGACTGTTGAATTTTGTTGAAGGCCTTTTCTCCGTCTGTTGAGATAATCATGTGTTTTTTGTGTTTGGTTCTGTTTATGTGATGGATTACGTCTACTGATTTGCGTACGTTGAACCAGCCTTGCATCCCAGGGATGAAGCCAACTTGATCTTGGTGGTTAAGCTTTTTGATGTGCTGCTGGATTCGGTTTGCCAGCATTTTATGGAGGATTTTTGCATCGATGTTCATCAGGGCTATTGTTCTGAAATTCTCTTTTCTTGTTGTGTCTCTGGCAGGCTTTGGTATCAGGATGATACTGGCCTCATAAAATGAGTTAGGGGGGATTCCCTCTTTTTCTATTGATTGGAGTAGTTTCAGAAGGAATGATACCAGCTCCTCCTCGTACCTCTGGTAGAATTTGGCTGTGAATCCGTCTGGTCCTGGACTCTTTTTGGTTGGTAGCCTATTAAAGATTGCCTCAATTTCAGAGCCTGTTATTGGTCTATTCAGTGATTCAGCTTCTTCCTGGTTTAGTCTTGGGAGGGTGTATGTGTCCAGGAATTGATCCATTTCTTGTAGATTTTCTAGTTTATTTGCATAGAGGTGTTTATAGTATTCTCTGATGGTAGTTTGTATTTCTGTGGGATGGGTGGTGATATCCCCTTTATCATGTGTTACTGCGTCTAGTTGGTTCTTCTCTCTTTTCTTCTTTATTAGTCTTGCTAGCGTTCTATCAATTTTGTTGATCTCTTCAGAAAACCAGCTCCTGGATTCATCGATTTTTTGAAGGGTTTTTTGTGTCTCTGTCTCCTTCGGTTCTGCTCTGATCTTAGTTATTTCTTGCCTTCTGCTAGCTTTTGAATGTGTTTGCTGTTGCTTCTCTAGTTCTTTTCATTGTGATGGTAGGGTGTCGAGTTCAGATCTTTCCTGCTTTCTGTGGTGGGCATTTAGTGCTATAAATTTCCCTCTACACACTGCTTTAAATGTGTCCCAGAGATTCTGGTACGTTGCGTCTTTGTTCTCATTGGTTTCGAAGAACATCTTTATTTCTGCCTTCATTTCGTTATTTACCCAGTAGTCATCCAGGAGCAGGTTGTTCAGTTTCCATGTAGTTGTGTGGTGTTGAGTGAGTTTCTTAATCCAGAGTTCTAATTTGATGGCACTGTGGTCTGAGAGACAGTTTGTTGTGATTTCTGTTCTTTTACATTTGCTGAGGAGTGCTTGACTTCCAACGATGTGGTCAATTTTGGAATAAGTGCGATGAATGCTGCTGAGAAGAATGTAAGTTCTGTTGATTTGGTTTGGAGAGTTCTGTAGACGTCTATGAGGTCTGCTTGGTGCAGAGATGAGTTCAAGTCCCGGATATCCTTGTTACCCTTGTGTCTCCATATACTGGGATATATTACATAATATACCATTTAACAGGGGTGATTGTAGATGAAATTTTTCTGTTTTAAACATGTCCGGACGCTGGGCGTGGTGACTCCTGTCTGTAATCCCAGCACTTTGGAAGTCCGAGGTAAGTGGATCACTTGAGGTCAGGAGTTTGAGACCAGCCTGGTCAACAAGATGAAACCCCATCTCTTCTAAAAATACAAAAATTAGCCGGGTGTGGTGATGGGCACGTGTAATCCCAGCTATTCAAGAGGCTGAGGCAGGAGAATTGCTTGAACCCAGAAGATGGAGGTTGCAGTGGGCCGAGATCACGTCACTGCTCTCCACCCTGGGCAACAGAGCGAGACTCCGTCTGGAAAAACAAAAAAACATGTCAGGAGGCTGGATGCCGTGGCTCACGCCTGTAATCCCGGCACTTTGGGAGGCCAGGAGTTGAAGACCACTTTGGGCAACATAGCAAGACCCCATCTTTACAAAAAGGAAAAGTAAAAAATAAACAGGTTGGTATCCTGGGCCATGGAGTGGCAGTGGGCATTTTTTGCCTGTGATCAGTCACGTGATCCCAGCAGCACTCACGTCCTGTTCCCAGTACCCTCCTGTCATTGGTCCAAGGATGAGCATGTGACTCCTCACTGCCAGTCAGAGCCTCCCTGGGAGGGTAAGGGGGCCCTCTGGTGGTGTTTTCCAGCACAGCCGGCAGATCCTCCTTTGGGACTTAGGCGAGGGCATAGGACTCCTCCCCGCTTGTGCTTGCGGGCGAGGATCAGCCTCTGAGATTCTGCGGAGAGACTCTCAGGGGGCACCAGCTGGAGCTGGTTCTGTGTCTGCAGGGAACCATCTGGTGCTCTCTGCATTCATAGCCCCCTACCGCGAGTTTTCTCCTCTGTGTCTTTGTGGCTTAGCCCAGTGTTCACAGAAGGGGCGGGGGTGGAGGGCTCAAACGCTGTCATCCACGTTTGCTTTTCGAAAAACAGCAGGACACAAAATTCTATAAACACGAAATGACGGTACCTGGTACGTGACCCGAATGCAACTCAGAAGGGTGCCAGTAAGTTAGGGGATTGGCCTTTGGAAGGCGTCCTTCTTTTGAGAAAGTGTAATATTTCAGGCCGGGCGCGGTGCCTCACGCCTGTAATCCCACCACTTTGGGAGGCCGAGGCGGGCGGATCAGGAGGTCAGGAGATGGAGACCATCCTGGCTAAGTCGGTGAAACCCCGTCTCTACTAAAAATACAAAAAAAATTAGCCGGGCACGGTGGTGGGTGCCTGTAGTCCCAGCTTCTTGGGAGGCTGAGGCAGGAGAATCATTTGAACCCAGGAGGCAGAGGTTGCAGTGAGCCGAGATCACAGAAGTGCACTCCAGCCTGGGTGACGGAGTGAGACTCCCTCTCTGGAGAAGAAAGAAAAGAAGGACGGAGGGAGGGAGAGAGAGAGAGAGAGAAATAAATGCCTGCAAGTTACTATAAATCGTTGGAAAAAATTTCACAACTCCATAATGATTGTAGTTTACTTGAAATATGAGGAATAAAAAGCAGGTTAAATAATACCGCAAAGAAAAAAATCACACAAATTCAGAATGAGGGATTCTACAGGAAAACCGGCCTACTCTTTTAAAAAAGTTGGTGTTCAATGTTAAAAAAAGAAAAAAAGTGGGGAGACTTTTTTCTCCCTCTCTCTCTCTCTCTCTCTCTCTCTCGACAGAGTCTCGCTCTGTTGCCCTGGCTGGAGTGCGGTGGTGCAATCTCGGCTCACTGCAACCTCCGCCTCCCGGGTTCAGGTGCTTCTTCTGCCTCAGCCTCCCAAGTAGCTGAGACTACAGGTGTGCACCACCATGACTAGCTAATTTTTGTATTTTTACTAGAGACGGGGTTTCACTACGTTGGCCAGGCTGGTCTCGAACTCCTGACCTCAAGTGATCCGCCCACATCGGCCTACCAAATTGATGGGATTACAGCAGTGAGCCACTGCGCCCAGCTAACTTTTAGATTTAAAGAGACAAAGAGAATAACTAAATGCAATGTGAACTTTTGACAGAAACAGCTGTAATAGATGTTTGGGGGACAATTAACAAAAATATTTTTAAATATGAACTGGATGTAACATGACACTAAGGGATTATTGTTAATTCTCTTAGGTGTGACCATGCTATGTATTTATCAACAATGTCGCATAAGAGAATATCCTTATTCTTAGAAGATTCATGGCATGCTGCAGTGTTTAGGGATAATAAGTTACGATGTCCACCATTTACAGTCAAAATACGTTGAGGAAAGAAAAACATATTTATGTATACACTCACACATACATACGGAAAGACAGTATGAGAGAGAAAAAGTAAACTAGGGCGAAATGTTAACTATTATTTCATGTAAGTGGTGATGGTTCGTTGTGCTGTTCTTTCAATGTTTCGGCATGTTTGGCACTTTCTATTATAAAGTGTTGGGGAAAAAAACATAGTGCTGAGTAGTATGAAATACCTTAAATGTCAGGGAAAGTAATAAGGAGATAGATGAATATAAGGTACTCATTTGGCCTTCCCATTATTCACTACTAATTTCATTGTGAATCCTGCAACCTCTCTAATACATAGATTCCATCTGATTTTTGGAAAACAGATGTATCGTTATTTAACCAGATAATCAACCATATTGTTGAGAAATGTATCCCATACTCTCTTAGAGTTTATAAACTTAGTGGGGAAGATGTAATTACATGCCAAAAAAGTCAAGGAAAAGATGAGCTATCTATATGAGGACTTTAGTCAACTGTTGTCTGATATCTGTCTGAGATTAAATGACAACATATAAATGAAATGTTTTGTATGATGCCTGGTACCAAAATAAAAGCTCTCAATAAACGTTAGCTATCATTATCGTTATTAGGAATAATATTGAGAGATTACTTTTTAATCCTATGTATTGGTCAAAATATGTCAATGATTGACCCAAGTTTGCATCCACTGATCAGTTAATTGGTTTAAAGGAAAGGATCCTAATTTTAATTCCATGGTCAATTTCATTTATATATTGATTCAACGAATTTTTTCTCTTTATGTAGAAAAATATAATCATGAATGGGCTTTAGCACATCCTCCTAAATCCTAATGCACAGTTTATGAAAATGCGTGCGTGTACTTTGTGGAAATAAAAGACCCATAGCTTTTCTCAACTTCCCAATGTGTATGCGTCTGAAAAAAAAAAAAACAATAGAGATTTTGTTTTAGAGTCTCTACATTTTCCTCACAGCCTGTGTCTTTCTGATTAGGGAAGGTTGATATAAAAAACCTGAAGACCGTTCTAGACAACATGGGAATCAAGCTCACAGATAAAGAACTTGAAGATCTGACACAAAGCCTGCCAGTCGGTGGTGAGCATGCTAGATATCACTGGTTTTTGGGTTTTGTGTTCTGTGTGCTTTTAGCATTAGAAGGAAAGGGAAAAAAGAACTTTTCATAATGCAAATGGCAAGATTAAATAAGACAGTCAGAGTAACAAAGTAGGGAAGGTAGTATTCTGAATACTAGCGGCATGGTCAATACAAGAGCCTTCCAAATTCTGAGGACAAGAAAGCTGACCCCTAGGAAAAAGCCACTTTTGAATTCCATCTTTCCATTATCAAATATAAGATTTGCTGTTTTATGGGTTATAAAGTCAAATTTACATTTTCTAAATAAGTTTATTTTCAATATTTATAATTGTTTCTTCATCTTCGTAACATATTCTGAGTAAATATTTATCAAATGACTAAAGTGCTTAACAAAATGCCCAGTATACTTCCTAAGTGCTGCTACTAGGTGTTATAATCATAGGAGGGAGGAGAGTGTTCTTGTGATATAACATGTTATGAGCTTCAAATTATGCCTTTGTGTTATAGCTGATAATAAAGTGGCTCTGAAAGCATTGGAGGATGAAGTGAAAGCTTTTACTGGTAAGAATTTGTTACACATGATTTGCAATAAATGATGATTTACACTAAAATTTTTAATAGTATTTTTCTAATATTCTATTTGTGGCTTATCAATTCACATATTTTCAATATTTTGATAAAATATCTGCCTTTACTAACAGATTAACATTATCTGCGTTTTATCAGTCAAAACGAAAGAACTATTTCTTGATAACATCTTACATTCATTAGTACTGTTTTCCAATAAAATGGTTTCACCAGTATCTATAGACCCAAATAACTAGATGGACACAGTGAAAACAGGGTGAAGCATTAAAAGGATCAAAGTAATGAGTTCATTGCAAGCATCTAACCACCTAGTTTTACAAAAATGAAATATGTCATACTTGTTTTTTGACTTTTGTTTTTAATTATACTTTAAGTTCTAGGGTACATGTGCACAACGTGCAGGTTTGTTACATATGTATACATGTGCCGTGTTGGTTTGCTGCACCCATTAACTCGTCATTTCCATTAGGTATTTCTCCTAATGCTATCCCTCCCCCATTCCCCCACATCACGACTGGCCCCGGGGTGTGATGGGCCCCGGGGTGTGATGTTCCCCGCCCTGTGTCCAAGTGTTCTCATTGTTCAGTTCCCACCGATGAGTGAGAACACGCGGTGTTTGGTTTTCTGTCCTTGCCATAGTTTGCTCAGAATGATGGATTCCAGCTTCATCCGTGTTGCTACAAAGGACACCAACTCATCCTTTTTTTATGGCTGCATAGTATTCCATGGTGTACATGTGCCACATTTTCTTAATCCAGTCTATCACTGATGGACATTGGGGTTGGTTCCAAGTCTTTGCTATTGTGAATAGTGCCGCCATAAACATACGTGTGCGTGTGTCTTTATAGTAGCATGATATATAATCCTTTGGGTATATACCCAGTAATAGGATTGCTGGGTCAAATGGTATTTCTCGTTCTGGATCCTTGAGGAATCGCCACACTGCCTTCCACAATGGTGGAACTAGTTTACACTCCCGCCAACAGTGTAAAAGCCTTCCTATTTCTCCACATCCTCGCCAGCACCCACCGTTTCCTGACTTTTTAATGATCGCCATTCTAACTGGTGTGAGATGCTATCTCATTGTGCTTTTGCTTTGCATTTCTCTGATGACCAGTGGTGATGAGCATTTTTTCACGTGTCTGTTGGCTGCATTAATTAACTTTTCTTTTGAAAAGTATCTGTTCATATCCTTTGCCCACTTTTTGATGGGGTTGTTTGATTTTTTCTTGTAAGTTTGTTTAAGTTCTTTGTAGATTCTGGATATTAGCCCTCTGTCAGATGGGTAGATTGCAAAAATTGTCTCCCATTCTGTAGGTTGCCTGTTCACTCTGATGGTAGTTTCCTTTGCTGTGCAGAAACTCTTTAGTGTAATTAGACCCCGTTTGTCTATTTTGGCTTTTGTTGCCATTGCTTTTGGTGTTTTAGTCATGAAGTCCTTGCCCATGCCTATGTCCTGACTGGTATTGGCTAGGTTTTCTTCTAGGGTTTTTATGCTTTTAGCTCTAACATTTAAGTCTTTAATCCACCTTGAATTAATTTTTGTATAAGGCATAAGGAAGGGATCCCGTTTCAGCTTTCTACATATGGCTAGCCAGTTTTCCCGGCACCATTTATTAAATAGGGAATCCTTTCCCCGTTTCTTGTTTTTGTCAGGTCTGTCAAAGATGAGATGGTTGTAGATGTGTGGTGTTTTTCCTGAGGCCTCTGTTCTGTTCCATTGGTCTATATCTCTGTTTTGGTACCAGTACCATGCTGTTTTGGTTACTGTAGCCTTGTGGTGTAGTTTGAAGTCAGGTAGCATGATGCCTCCCGCTTTGTTCTTTTTGCTTAGGATTGTCTTGGCAATGCGGGCTCTTTTTTGGTTCCATATGAACTTTAAGGTAGCTTTTCCCAATTCCGTGAAGAACGTCATCGGCAGCTTGCTGGGATGCCATTGAATCTATAAATTACCTTGGGCAGTATGGCCATTTTCACGATATTGATTCTTCCTATCCGTGAGCATGGAGTGTTCTTCCATTTGGTTGTGTCCTCTTTTATTTTGCTGAGCAGTGCTTTGTAGTTCTCCTTGAAGAGGTCCTTCACATCCCTGGTAAGTTGGATGCCTAGGTATTTTATTCTCTTTGAAGCAGTTGTGAATGGGAGTTCACTCATGATTTGGCTCTCTGTTTGTCTCTTATTGGCGTATAAGAATGCTTGTGATTTTTGCACATTGATTTTGTATCCTGAGACTTTGCTGAAGTTGCTTGTCAGCTTAAGGAGATTTCGGGCCGAGACGATGGGGCTTTCTAAATATACAGTCATGTCATCTGCAAACAGGGACAATTTGACATCCTTTTTTCCTAATTGATACCCTTTATTTCTTTCTCCTGCCTGATTGCCCTGGCCAGAACTTCCAACAATATGTTCAATAGGAGACACTGTGTTGAATAGGAGTGGTGAGAGAGGGCAGCCCTGTCTTGTGCCAGTTTTCATAGGGAATGCTTCCAGTTTTTGCCCATTCAGTATGATACTGGCTGTGGGTTTGTCATAAATAGCTCGTATTATTTTGAGATACGTTCTATCAATACCTAGTTTACTGAGAGTTTTTAGCATGAATGACTGTTGAATTTTGTTGAAGGCCTTTTCTCCGTCTGTTGAGATAATCATGTGTTTTTTGTGTTTGGTTCTGTTTATGTGATGGATTACGTCTACTGATTTGCGTACGTTGAACCAGCCTTGCATCCCAGGGATGAAGCCAACTTGATCTTGGTGGTTAAGCTTTTTGATGTGCTGCTGGATTCGGTTTGCCAGCATTTTATGGAGGATTTTTGCATCGATGTTCATCAGGGCTATTGTTCTAAAATTCTCTTTTCTTGTTGTGTCTCTGGCAGGCTTTGGTATCAGGATGATACTGGCCTCATAAAATGAGTTAGGGGGGATTCCCTCTTTTTCTATTGATTGGAGTAGTTTCAGAAGGAATGATACCAGCTCCTCCTCGTACCTCTGGTAGAATTTGGCTGTGAATCCGTCTGGTCCTGGACTCTTTTTGGTTGGTAGCCTATTAAAGATTGCCTCAATTTCAGAGCCTGTTATTGGTCTATTCAGTGATTCAGCTTCTTCCTGGTTTAGTCTTGGGAGGGTGTATGTGTCCAGGAATTGATCCATTTCTTGTAGATTTTCTAGTTTATTTGCATAGAGGTGTTTATAGTATTCTCTGATGGTAGTTTGTATTTCTGTGGGATGGGTGGTGATATCCCCTTTATCATGTGTTACTGCGTCTAGTTGGTTCTTCTCTCTTTTCTTCTTTATTAGTCTTGCTAGCATTCTATCAATTTTGTTGATCTCTTCAGAAAACCAGCTCCTGGATTCATCGATTTTTTGAAGGGTTTTTTGTGTCTCTGTCTCCTTCGGTTCTGCTCTGATCTTAGTTATTTCTTGCCTTCTGCTAGCTTTTGAATGTGTTTGCTGTTGCTTCTCTAGTTCTTTTCATTGTGATGATAGGGTGTCGAGTTCAGATCTTTCCTGCTTTCTGTGGTGGGCATTTAGTGCTATAAATTTCCCTCTACACACTGCTTTAAATGTGTCCCAGAGATTCTGGTACGTTGCGTCTTTGTTCTCATTGGTTTCGAAGAACATCTTTATTTCTGCCTTCATTTCGTTATTTACCCAGTAGTCATCCAGGAGCAGGTTGTTCAGTTTCCATGTAGTTGTGTGGTGTTGAGTGAGTTTCTTAATCCAGAGTTCTAATTTGATGGCACTGTGGTCTGAGAGACAGTTTGTTGTGATTTCTGTTCTTTTACATTTGCTGAGGAGTGCTTGACTTCCAACGATGTGGTCAATTTTGGAATAAGTGCGATGAATGCTGCTGAGAAGAATGTAAGTTCTGTTGATTTGGTTTGGAGAGTTCTGTAGACGTCTATGAGGTCTGCTTGGTGCAGAGATGAGTTCAAGTCCCGGATATCCTTGTTACCCTTGTGTCTCCATATACTGGGATATATTACATAATATACCATTTAACAGGGGTGATTGTAGATGAAATTTTTCTGTTTTAAACATGTCCGGACGCTGGGCGTGGTGACTCCTGTCTGTAATCCCAGCACTTTGGAAGTCCGAGGTAAGTGGATCACTTGAGGTCAGGAGTTTGAGACCAGCCTGGTCAACAAGATGAAACCCCATCTCTTCTAAAAATACAAAAATTAGCCGGGTGTGGTGATGGGCACGTGTAATCCCAGCTATTCAAGAGGCTGAGGCAGGAGAATTGCTTGAACCCAGAAGATGGAGGTTGCAGTGGGCCGAGATCACGTCACTGCTCTCCACCCTGGGCAACAGAGCGAGACTCCGTCTGGAAAAACAAAAAAACATGTCAGGAGGCTGGATGCCGTGGCTCACGCCTGTGATCCCGGCACTTTGGGAGGCCAGGAGTTGAAGACCACTTTGGGCAACATAGCAAGACCCCATCTTTACAAAAAGGAAAAGTAAAAAATAAACAGGTTGGTATCCTGGGCCATGGAGTGGCAGTGGGCATCTTTTGCCTGTGATCAGTCACGTGATCCCAGCAGCACTCACGTCCTGTTCCCAGTACCCTCCTGTCATTGGTCCAAGGATGAGCATGTGACTCCTCACTGCCAGTCAGAGCCTCCCTGGGAGGGTAAGGGGGCCCTCTGGTGGTGTTTTCCAGCACAGCCGGCAGATCCTCCTTTGGGACTTAGGCGAGGGCATAGGACTCCTCCCCGCTTGTGCTTGCGGGCGAGGATCAGCCTCTGAGATTCTGCGGAGAGACTCTCAGGGGGCACCAGCTGGAGCTGGTTCTGTGTCTGCAGGGAACCATCTGGTGCTCTCTGCATTCATAGCCCCCTACCGCGAGTTTTCTCCTCTGTGTCTTTGTGGCTTAGCCCAGTGTTCACAGAAGGGGCGGGGGTGGAGGGCTCAAACGCTGTCATCCACGTTTGCTTTTCGAAAAACAGCAGGACACAAAATTCTATAAACACGAAATGACGGTACCTGGTACGTGACCCGAATGCAACTCAGAAGGGTGCCAGTAAGTTAGGGGATTGGCCTTTGGAAGGCGTCCTTCTTTTGAGAAAGTGTAATATTTCAGGCCGGGCGCGGTGCCTCACGCCTGTAATCCCACCACTTTGGGAGGCCGAGGCGGGCGGATCACGAGGTCAGGAGATGGAGACCATCCTGGCTAAGTCGGTGAAACCCCGTCTCTACTAAAAATACAAAAAAAATTAGCCGGGCACGGTGGTGGGTGCCTGTAGTCCCAGCTTCTTGGGAGGCTGAGGCAGGAGAATCATTTGAACCCAGGAGGCAGAGGTTGCAGTGAGCCGAGATCACAGAAGTGCACTCCAGCCTGGGTGACGGAGTGAGACTCCCTCTCTGGAGAAGAAAGAAAAGAAGGACGGAGGGAGGGAGAGAGAGAGAGAGAGAAATAAATGCCTGCAAGTTACTATAAATCGTTGGAAAAAATTTCACAACTCCATAATGATTGTAGTTTACTTGAAATATGAGGAATAAAAAGCAGGTTAAATAATACCGCAAAGAAAAAAATCACACAAATTCAGAATGAGGGATTCTACAGGAAAACCGGCCTACTCTTTTAAAAAAGTTGGTGTTCAATGTTAAAAAAAAAAAAAAAAAGTGGGGAGACTTTTTTCTCCCTCTCTCTCTCTCTCTCTCTCTCTCTCGACAGAGTCTCGCTCTGTTGCCCTGGCTGGAGTGCGGTGGTGCAATCTCGGCTCACTGCAACCTCCGCCTCCCGGGTTCAGGTGCTTCTTCTGCCTCAGCCTCCCAAGTAGCTGAGACTACAGGTGTGCACCACCATGACTAGCTAATTTTTGTATTTTTACTAGAGACGGGGTTTCACTACGTTGGCCAGGCTGGTCTCGAACTCCTGACCTCAAGTGATCCGCCCACATCGGCCTACCAAATTGATGGGATTACAGCAGTGAGCCACTGCACCCAGCTAACTTTTAGATTTAAAGAGACAAAGAGAATAACTAAATGCAATGTGAACTTTTGACAGAAACAGCTGTAATAGATGTTTGGGGGACAATTAACAAAAATATTTTTAAATATGAACTGGATGTAACATGACACTAAGGGATTATTGTTAATTCTCTTAGGTGTGACCATGCTATGTATTTATCAACAATGTCGCATAAGAGAATATCCTTATTCTTAGAAGATTCATGGCATGCTGCAGTGTTTAGGGATAATAAGTTACGATGTCCACCATTTACAGTCAAAATACGTTGAGGAAAGAAAAACATATTTATGTATACACTCACACATACATACGGAAAGACAGTATGAGAGAGAAAAAGTAAACTAGGGCGAAATGTTAACTATTATTTCATGTAAGTGGTGATGGTTCGTTGTGCTGTTCTTTCAATGTTTCGGCATGTTTGGCACTTTCTATTATAAAGTGTTGGGGAAAAAAACATAGTGCTGAGTAGTATGAAATACCTTAAATGTCAGGGAAAGTAATAAGGAGATAGATGAATATAAGGTACTCATTTGGCCTTCCCATTATTCACTACTAATTTCATTGTGAATCCTGCAACCTCTCTAATACATAGATTCCATCTGATTTTTGGAAAACAGATGTATCGTTATTTAACCAGATAATCAACCATATTGTTGAGAAATGTATCCCATACTCTCTTAGAGTTTATAAACTTAGTGGGGAAGATGTAATTACATGCCAAAAAAGTCAAGGAAAAGATGAGCTATCTATATGAGGACTTTAGTCAACTGTTGTCTGATATCTGTCTGAGATTAAATGACAACATATAAATGAAATGTTTTGTATGATGCCTGGTACCAAAATAAAAGCTCTCAATAAACGTTAGCTATCATTATCGTTATTAGGAATAATATTGAGAGATTACTTTTTAATCCTATGTATTGGTCAAAATATGTCAATGATTGACCCAAGTTTGCATCCACTGATCAGTTAATTGGTTTAAAGGAAAGGATCCTAATTTTAATTCCATGGTCAATTTCATTTATATATTGATTCAACGAATTTTTTCTCTTTATGTAGAAAAATATAATCATGAATGGGCTTTAGCACATCCTCCTAAATCCTAATGCACAGTTTATGAAAATGCGTGCGTGTACTTTGTGGAAATAAAAGACCCATAGCTTTTCTCAACTTCCCAATGTGTATGCGTCTGAAAAAAAAAAAAACAATAGAGATTTTGTTTTAGAGTCTCTACATTTTCCTCACAGCCTGTGTCTTTCTGATTAGGGAAGGTTGATATAAAAAACCTGAAGACCGTTCTAGACAACATGGGAATCAAGCTCACAGATAAAGAACTTGAAGATCTGACACAAAGCCTGCCAGTCGGTGGTGAGCATGCTAGATATCACTGGTTTTTGGGTTTTGTGTTCTGTGTGCTTTTAGCATTAGAAGGAAAGGGAAAAAAGAACTTTTCATAATGCAAATGGCAAGATTAAATAAGACAGTCAGAGTAACAAAGTAGGGAAGGTAGTATTCTGAATACTAGCGGCATGGTCAATACAAGAGCCTTCCAAATTCTGAGGACAAGAAAGCTGACCCCTAGGAAAAAGCCACTTTTGAATTCCATCTTTCCATTATCAAATATAAGATTTGCTGTTTTATGGGTTATAAAGTCAAATTTACATTTTCTAAATAAGTTTATTTTCAATATTTATAATTGTTTCTTCATCTTCGTAACATATTCTGAGTAAATATTTATCAAATGACTAAAGTGCTTAACAAAATGCCCAGTATACTTCCTAAGTGCTGCTACTAGATGTTATAATCATAGGAAGGGGGAAGAGTGTTCTTGTGATATAACATGTTATGAGCTTCAAATTATGCCTTTGTGTTATAGCTGATAATAAAGTGGCTCTGAAAGCATTGGAGGATGAAGTGAAAGCTTTTACTGGTAAGAATTTGTTACACATGATTTGCAATAAATGATGATTTACACTAAAATTTTTAATAGTATTTTTCTAATATTCTATTTGTGGCTTATCAATTCACATATTTTCAATATTTTGATAAAATATCTGCCTTTACTAACAGATTAACATTATCTGCGTTTTATCAGTCAAAACGAAAGAACTATTTCTTGATAACATCTTACATTCATTAGTACTGTTTTCCAATAAAATGGTTTCACCAGTATCTATAGACCCAAATAAGTAAATGGACACAGTGAAAACAGGGTGAAGCATTAAAAGGATCAAAGTAATGAGTTCATTGCAAGCATCTAACCACCTAGTTTTACAAAAATGAAATATGTCATACTTGTTTTTTGACTTTTGCTTTTTATTATACTTTAAGTTCTAGGGTACGTGTGTACAACGTGCAGGTTTGTTACATATGTATACATGTGCTGTGTTGGTTTGTTGCACCCATTAACTCGTCATTTACATTATTTCTCCTAATGGTATCCCTCCCCCACTCCCCCACATCACAACTGGCCCCGGGGTGTGATGTTCCCCTCGCTGTGTCCAACTGTTCTGTTTGTTCAGTTCCCCCGTATGAGAACATGCAGTGTTTGGTTTTCTGTCCTTGCCATAGTTTGCTCAGAATGATGGATTCCAGCTTCATCCGTGTTGTTACAAAGGACACCAACTCATCCTTTTTTTATGGCTGCATAGTATTCCATGGTGTACATGTGCCACATTTTCTTAATCCAGTCTATCACTGATGGACATTGGTGTTGGTTCCAAGTCTTTGCTATTGTGAATAGTGCCACAATAAACATACGTGTGTGTGTGTCTTTATAGTAGGATGATATATAATCCTTTGGGTATATACCCAGTAATGGGATTGCTAGGTCAAGTGATATTTCTAGTTCTAGATCCTTGAGGAATAGCTACAGTGTCTTCCACAATGGTGGAACTAGTTTACACTCCCGCCAACGGTGTAAAATCCTTCCTATTTCTCCACATCCTCTCCAGCACCTGTTGTTTCCTGACTTTTTAATGATCACCATTCTAACTGGTGTGACATGGTATCTCATTTTGGTTTTGATTTGCATTTTCTGATGGTGAGTGATGATGAGCATTTTTTCATGTGTCTGTTGGCTTTGTAAATGTCTTCTTTTGAGAAGTGTCTGTCCATATCCTTTGCTCAGTTTTTGATGGGGTTGTTTCTTCTTGTGTATTTGTTTGAGTTCTTGTAGGTTCTGGATATTAGCCCTTTGTCAGATGGGTAGATTGCAAAAATGTTCTCCCATTCTGCAGGTTGCCTGTTCACTCTGATGGTGGTTTCTTTTGCTGTCAGAAGCTCTTTAGTTTAATTAGATGCATTTGTCAATTTTGGCTTTTGTGCCTTTGCTTTTGGTGTTTTAGACTTGAAGTCCTTGCCCATACCTATGTCCTGAATACTATTGGCTAGGTTTTCTTCTAGGGTTTTTATGCTTTTAGGTCTAACATTTAAGTCTCTCACTCATCTTAAATTAATTTTTGTATGAGGTATAATGAAGGGATCATTTCAGCTTTCTACATATGGCTAGCCGGTTTTCCCAGCACTATTTCTTAAATAGGGAATCCTTTTCCCATTTCTTGTTTTTGTCAGGTTTTTCAAAGATCAGATGGTTGTAGATGTGTGGTATTATTTCTGAGGTCTCTGCTCTGTTCCATTGGTCTATATCTCTTTTTTGGTGCCTGTACCATGCTGTTTTGCTTACTGTAGCCTTGTAGTGTAGTTTGAAGTCAGGTAGCATCATGCCTCCAGCTTTGTTCTTTTTGCTTAGGATTGTCTTGGCAATGAGGGCTCTTTTTTTGGTTCCATATGAACTTTAAAGTAGTTTTTTCCAATTCTGTGAAGAAAGTCATTGGTAGCTTAATGGGGATGGCATTGAATCTATAAATTACCTTGGGCAGTATGACCATTTTCATGATATTGATTCTTCCTATCCATGAACATGGAAAGTTCTTCCTTTTGTTTGTGTCTTCTTTTATTTCACTGAGCAGTGATTTGTAGTTCTAGTTGAAGAGGTCCTTCACATCCCTTGTAAGTTGGATTCCTAGGTATATTATTTTCTTTGAAGTACTTGTGAATGGGAGTTCACTCATGATTTGGCTCTCTGTTTTTCTCTTATTGGTGTATAAGAATGCTTGTGATTTTTGCACTTTGATTTTTTATCCTGAGACTTCACTGAAGTTGCTTGTCAGCTTAAGGAGATTTCGGGCTGAGACGATGGGGTTTTTTAAATATATAATCATGTCATCTGCAAGCAGGGACAATTTGACATCCTCTTTTCCTAATTCAATGCCCTTTATTTCTTTCTCTTGCCTGATTACCTGGCCAGAACGTCCAACAATATGTTGAATAGGAGACACTATGTTGAATAGGAGTGGTGAGAGAGGGCATCCCTGTCTTGTGCCAGTTTTCAAAGGGAGTGCTTCCAATTTTTGCCCATTCAGTATGATATTGGCTGTTGGTTTGTCATAAATAGTTCTTATTATTTTGAGATACATTCCATTAATACCAAATTCATTGAGAATTTTTAGCATGAAGCACTGTTGAATTTTGTCAAAGGCCTTTTCTGCATCTATTTAGATAATCATGTGGTTTTTGTCTTTGGTTTTGTTTATATGCTGGATTACATTTATTGATTTGTATATATTGAACCAGCCTTGCATCCCAGAGATGAAGCCAACTTGATCATGGTGGATAAGCTTTTTGATGTGCGGCTGGATTCAGTTTGCCAGTATTTTATTGAGGATTTTTGCATCGATGTTTATCAGGCATATTGGTCTAAAATTCTCTTTTTTTGTTGTGTCTCTACCAGGCTTTTGTATCTGGATGATGTTAGGCTCATAAAATGAGTTAGGAAGGATTCCCCTTTTTCTATTGATTGGAATGCTTTCAGAAGGAATGATACCAGCTCCTCTTTGTACCTCTGGTAGAATTTGGCTGTGAATCCGTCTGGTCCTCGATCTTTTTTTGTTGGTAGGCTATTAATGATTGCCTCAATTTCAGAGCCTGTTATTGGTCTACTCAGGGATTCAACTTCTTCCTGGTTTAGTCTTAGGAGAGTGTAAGTGTCCAGGAAATTATCCATTTCTTCTAGGTTTTCTAGTTTATTTGTGTAGCAGTGTTTATAGTATTCTCTGATGGTAGTTTGTATTTCTGTGGGGTCGGTGGTGATATCCCCTTTATCATTTTTTGTTGCATCTATTTGGTTCTTCTCTCTTTTCTTCTTTATTAGTCTTGCTAGTGGCCTATCTGTTTTGTTGATCTTTTCAAAAAAACCAGCTCCTGGATTCATTGATTGTTTGAAGGGCTTTTTGTGTCTCTATCTCCTTCAGTTCTGCTCTGATCTTAGTTATTTCTTGCTTCTGCTAGGTTTTGAATGTGTTTGCTCTTGCTTCTCTAGTTCTTTTAATTGTGATGTTAGGGTGTCAATTTTAGATCTTTCCTGCATTTTCTTGTGAACATTTAGTGCTATAAATTTCCCTCTACATACTGCTTTAAATGTGTCCCAGAGATTCTGGTATGTTGTATCTTTGTTGTCATTGGCTTCAAGGAACATCTTTATTTCTGCCTTCATTTCGTTATGTACCCAGTAGTCATTCAGGAGCAGGTTGTTTAGTTTCCATGTAGTTGAGCAGTTTTGAGTGAGTTTCTTAATCCTGAGTTCTAATTTGATTGCCCTGTGATCTGAGAGACAGTTTGTTATAAGTTCTGTTCTTTTTCATTTGCTGAGGAGTGCTTTACTTCCCCCTATGCGTTCAATTTTGGAATGAGTGTGATGTGGTGCTGAGAAGAATGTATATTCTGTTGATTTGGGGTGGAGAGTTCTGCAGATGTCTATCAGGTCCACTTGGTGCAGAACTGAGTTCAATTCCTGGATATCCTTGTTAACATTCTGTCTCATTGATCTGTCTAATATTGACAGTGGGCTGTTAAAGTCTCCCATTATTATTCTGTGGGAGTCTAAGTCTCCTTGTAAGTCTCTAAGGACTTGCTTTATGAATCTGAGTGCACCTGTGTTGGGTGCATATATATTTAGCATAGTTAGTTCTACTTGTTGAATTGATCCCTTTACCATTATATAATGGCCTTCTTTGTCTCTTTTGATCTTTGTTGGTTTAAAGTCTGTTTTATCAGAGACTAGGATTGCAACCCCTGCCTTTTTGGTGTTCTCCATGTGCTTGGTAGATCTTCCTCCATCCCTTTATTTTGAGCCTATGTGTGTCTCTGTATGGGAGATGGGTCTCCTGAATATAGCAAACTGATGGATCTTGACTCTTTATCCAATTTGCCAGTGTGTTTCTTTTAATTGGAGCATTAGGCCATTTACATTTAAGGTTAATATTGTTATGTGTGAAGTTGATCCTGTCATTATGATGTTAGCTGGTTATTTTGCTCGTTAGTTGATGCAGTTTCTTCCTAGCATCAATGGTCTCTACATTTTGGCATGTTTTTGCAGTGGCTGGTACTGGTTGTTCCTTTCCATGTTTAGTGCTTCCTTCAGGAGCTCTTGTAGGGCAGGCCTGGTGATGACAACATCTCTCAGCATTTGCTTGTTTGGAAAGGATTTAATTTCTCCTTCACTTATGAAACTTAGTTTGGCTGGAGATGAAATTCTGGGTTGAAATTCTTTTCTTTAAGAATGTTGAATGTTGGCCCCCACTCTCTTCTGGCTTGTAGAGTTTCTGCCGAGAGATCCGCTGTTAGTCTGATGGGCTTCCCTTTGTGAGTAACCCAACCTTTCTCTCTGGCTGCCCTTAACATTTTTTCCTTCATTTCAACTTTGGTGAATCTGACAATTATGTGTCTTGGAGTTGCTCTTCTCGAAGAGTATCTTTGTGGTGTTCTCTGTATTTCCTGAATTTGAATGTTGGCCTATCTTGCTAGGTTGGGGAAGTTTTCCTGGATAATATCCTGCAGAGTGTTTTCTGACTTGGTTCTATTCTCCCCGTCACTTTCAGGTACACCAATCAGACGTAGATTTGGCCTTTTCACATAATCCTATATTTCTTGGAGGCTTTGTTCGTTTCTTTTTCCTCTAAACTTCTTGCTTTATTTCATTCATTTGATCTTCAATCACTGATACCCTTTCTTCCAGTTTATCAAATCGGTTACTGAAGCTTGTGCATTTGTCACGTAGTTCTCATGCCATGGTTTTCAGCTCTATCAGGTCATTTAAGGACTTCTCTACATTGGTTATTTTAGTTACCCATTCATCAAATATTTTGTCAAGGTTTTTAGCTTCTTTGCAATGGGTTCGACTTCCTTCTTTAACTTGGAGAAGTTTGATCATCTGAAGCCTTCTTCTCTCAACTCATCAAAGTCATTCTCCATTCAGCTTTGTTCCATTGCTGGTGAGGAGCTGCGTTCCTTTGGAGGGGGAGAGGCTCTCTGATTATTAGAGTTTTCAGCTTTTCGGCTCTGTTTTTTCCCCATCTTTGTGGTTTTATTTACCTTTGGCCTTTAATGATGGTGACGTACAGATGGGGTTTTGGTGTGGATATCCTGTTTGTTAGTTTTCCTTCTAACAGTCAGGACCCTCAGCTGCAGGTCTGTTGGAGTTTGCTGTAGGTCCACTCCAGACCCTGTTTGCCTGGGTATCAGCAGCAGAGGCTGCAGAAGAGTGAATTTGCTGAACAGCAAATGTTGCTGCCTGATTGTTCCTCTGGAAGCTTCGTCTCAGAGGGGTACCCGGCCATGTGAGGTGTAAGGTGACAGTCTGCCCCTGGTGGGGGGTTGTCTCCCAGTTAGGCTACTCAGGGGTCAGGGACCCACTTGGGCAGGCAGTCTGTCCATTCTCAGATCTCAAACTCCATGCTTGGGAACCACTACTCTCTTCAAAGCTGTCGGACAGGGACATTTAAATCTGCAGAGGTTTCTGCTGCCTTTTGTTTGGCTATGTCCTGTCCCCAGAGGTGGAGTCTACAGAGGCAGACAGGCCTCCTTGAGCTGTGGTGGGCTCCACCCAGTTCGAGCTTCCTAGCCACTTTGTTTACCTACTCAAGCCTCAGTAATGGTGGGTGCCCCTCCCCAAGCCTTGCTGCCGCCTTGCAGTTATATCTCAGACTGCTGTGCTAGCAATGAGGGAGGCCCCGTGGGCATGGGACACTCTGAGCCAGGCACGGGATATAATCTCCTGGTGTGCCGTTTGCTAAGACCCTTGGAAAAGCGAAGTATTAGGGTGGGAGTGACCCAATTTTCCAGGTGCTGTGTGTCACGATTTCCCTTGGCTAGGAAAGGGAATTCCCTTACCCCTTGAGCTTCCCGGGTGAGGCAATGCGTTGCCCTGCTTCGGTTCTCGCTCAGTGGGCTGTACCCACTGTCCTGCACCCACTGTCTGACATGCCCTGGTGAGATGAACCCAGTACCTCAGTTGGAAATGCAGAAATCACCCATCTTCTGTGTCACTCATGTTGGGAGCTGGAGGCTGGAGCTGTTCCTATTCAGCCATCTTGGAACTGCCCCTCTGTTTCAAAGATTAAAAGGATGCTGGCCAGGCATGGTGGCTCATGCCTGTAATCCCAGCACTTTAGGAGACTGAGGCAGGTGGATCACTTGAGGTCAGGAGTTCGAGACCAGCTTGGCCAACATGGAGAAACCCTGTCTCTACTGAAAATACAAAAATTAGCCGGGTATGGTGGCATGTGCCTGTAATCCCAGCTACTAGGGAGACTGAGGCAGGAGAATCTCTTGAACCAGGGAGGCAGAGGTTGCAGTGAGCCAAGATTATGCCACTGCACTCCAGCCTGGGCAACAGAGGGCAACAGAGCAAGACTCTGTCTCAAAAAAAAAAAAAAAGATACTGTAGTAGGTAGTGATGTAATTTTGCCAGAAAATCATACCAGAACACACTTTTAGAAGTTAGCATTTATTCATTGCTTATCCTAAAAATTATGGAATAGTTATAACTTGAATTTCCTTAAATATAAGATCGTATAAACTTATTTGATCATTTGCATTTTTATTCTCCAATCAAACCTTTTAGATCATTTTTATTTATTATTTACTATTAAATCATGGTCCTCATTTTAACTGGATTTATTTTCATTGGTGATCTATCCAGCAATAAATCTTCAATGAAAAGGACCTCCTGTACAATATGTCTTTTTTTTCAGAGTTCACGTTATTGCTTCTCTCTGATTAAACTTTGTATTACAGCCTACGAGAAAGTTGATCTGGAAAAACTGATGAATAAAGTAGAAGCTGTTGCAAGTGAGAAAGAAGTGACCAAATATATATTATTCTGATGTCAACTGATTTTACTTTTCTTAAATTAAAGATTTTAAAAGAATGATATTTTGTTTTAAAAGGCTGCTCAAAGCAAATGAAAACACACTTCATTTAAGGACAAAAAAGAATTATATATTTATGTCTAAGAATATCAGACAGTTTCTTTAACTTGTTTTGTTAGGCCTTTTGATTAAACTAGAGGTCCAAGCTCATTCTTATTCAGCTTTATGATTATCTTCAGACATGAATGCCGAGAAAATTAGCAATAGAAACCTTAACACTTGAGAGTATACTTTTCATACATTTAACCAACTGTTTGCTGATCACATAAATAATAAATGTTATTTATAAAGTAAATATAAATACTAAATGCATATGATTCCAATTCTTTACGCATATTTTATATGTGTTCCAGTTAATTTTAATGTCTTTTAAAATTAGATTGTTTTTTAAAATAATTTAAACTTTTATTTTAGATTCAAGGGATATATGTGCAGGTTTGTTACATGGGCACATTCTGTGATGCTGAGGTTTGGGGCACAAATGATCCCATCACCCGTTGTGAGCATAGTACCCAATAGGTAGATTTTCAACCCACATTCCCCTCCTCACTACCCTCTCTAGTAGTCCCTAGTTCTATTTTTGCCATTTTTATGTCCATGTGTACCCAGTGTTTACCTCACTTATAAGTGAGAACACACAGTATTTAGTTTTCTGTTCCTGTATTAATTTTCTTAGGATAATGGCCTCCGGCTCTATTGTTGCTTCAAAGGGAAAAATCTCATTCTTTTTATGGCTGCATAGTATTCTGTGGTGTGTATGTAACACATTTTCTTTATCAGCCCACTATTGATGGGCACCTAGGTTGATTCCATGTATTTTCTGTGGTGGACATATGAGTGTCTGTATCTTCTTAGTAGAACAATTTATTTTCTTCAGGACGTATACCCAGTAATGGGATTGCTGGGTTGAATAGTAATTCTGTTTTAAGTTTTTTGAGAAATCTCCAAACTGCTTTCCACAGTGGCCAAACTAATTTACATTCTGATCAACAGTGTATAAGTATTCCCCTTTCTCTGCAACCTTGCCAGCATCTGTTGTTTTTGACTTTTTAATAAAGGCCATTCTGCCTGGTGTGAGATATCTCATTGTGGCTTTTATTTGCATTTATCTGATGACTAGTGATGTTAAGCATTTTTTTCCTATGCTTGTTGGCTGTATGTATGTCTTCTTTTGAAAAGTGTCTGTTCATGTCTTTTGCCCACTTTTGAATAGAATTATTTGTTTTTGCCTGTTGATTTAAGTTACTTATAGATTCTGGATATTAGACCTTTGCCATATGCATAGTTTGTGAATATTTTCTCCCATTCTATAGGTTGTCTGTTTACTCTGTTGATGGTTTTTCTCACAGTGCAGAAGCTCTTTAGCTTAATAAGGTCCCATTTGTCCATTTTTGTTTTTGTCACAATTGCTTTTTGCATCATAAATTATATTCCAAGACCAATGTCTGGAATGGCATTTCCTAGGTCTTCTTCCAGAATGCTTACAGGGTTTTTTTGTTGCTGCTTGGGATTTTTTCTTCAAACAGTCTCACTCTGTTGCCCAGGCTGGAGTGCAGCTGGAGTGCAGTGGCACTGTCACAGCCCACCACAGCCTCAACCTCCTAGGCTCAAGCAGTCCTCCCCCTTTAGCCTCCCGAGGAGCTGGGACTACAAACACACACCACCACAGCGTTTCACTATGTTGCCCAGGATGGTCTTGAACTCCTGAGCTCAAAGGATCCTCCTGCCTTGGCCTCCCAAAGTAGCATTCTTATAGTCTGATGTCTTGCATTTAAATCTTTCATTCATTTCTAATTACTTTTTATATATGGTGAAAGGCAAATGTGCAGTTTCATTCTTCTGCATGTGGCTAGCCTGTTCTGAGAACTACCATTCTGATAAATGGCTAGCCAATTATCCAAGCACCATTTATTGACTAGGGCCTTCTTTCCCCATTGCTTCTTTTTGTCAGCTTTGTTGAAGATCAGATGGCTGTTGATCTGTGGCTTTATTTCTGGGTTCTCTATTCTGTTCCATTGGTCTATGTGCCTGTTCTCGTATGTGTACCATGCTGTTTTGGTTACTGTAGTCTTATAGCATAGTTTGAAGTCAGGTAATGTGACACCTCCAGTTTTGCTTTTTTTAATTAATTATGCTATTTTTGAATTAAATGATTGTGTCCAGTCATAAGGTCTAGATTGTGTCTAGACCTTAACTTTGGCTTATCAATGTTTTAGCAACAAAACATGATGCCACATTTTATTAATAAGCCTGTAATCTCACTTTTTCCAGATTAATCAAAGATATTTATTTAGCATTAATAGAAAATATAATTATTATTTAGAATAATTAGGTAGTTCTTTAAAATCTCATGTGTTACCATTTCTATCTGTTTGAAGGAGAGGAAGTTGATGTCAATGACATGAAAACAATTCTAGGAAACATGGGGATAGAGCTTACGGATAAAGAACTCACAGAACTGGTAAATAATCTGCCAGTTGATGGTGAGTATTTCAAATAAAAATGTAATCTTCCAGGGAGGCTTACTGTTAAACTTTGAAAACTTCTAAAACTATCTAACTTTAAAAATAATCTATGACCCATGTTGTGTAATTTTAAAATGACCCCATTATATTTTAAAAGATTATTTGTGCCATTCAACTTTTATTTTGAGAATCAACAATTGTGTCATGTTTTCTGTCATCAGGGTTCAGTTATATCTTTTATTACTTTTGATTCTACTGAAAGATATAAAATTTAAGCCAGGATAAATGAGAAAAAGAAAGAAAAGGGAGTGACCTAATAGGGGAAAATGGAAAATCACAAAATAAGAAGAAGAAAGGATATGTTTCAACATGGTAGAGTGTCAGTATTAACTGCCTATATTAATAAAGTTACAACTTTCTCCACACTCTATATAATTTCATTGGTTTTCAGTAAGTCAGAAAATTTATAAGGCAGTTCATAAAGTATGTCTTTCTGAAATTATTGGTTTTATATTTTCTGTAAAGCCCCACATTGCTCTTGTGTGATCTGAACAGTGCTTCTTCTTACAGATGGAAAGGTCTATCAGAAAAGATTGCTGGACGGTATAAAGTTTCTTAGAGGTGAGGGAGATGCTTAATAAAATGCTGATTAATCTGAGATTATAATGTATGGCATTTACATAATTTCCTTGTTATTAAATTGTGAATCCTGCCACATAACATGTATATTATTACATACTTTTGTTTCTTTTATACATTAGCCTCTACTTTAAGAGATCACTTCTTATAGTGTAACTTGGAAAGAATTCCCATGCTCTCTTGGGATTTTCCAAATTTTGACAGAAGAAATTATTACAGTCAAGGTTGCACAGCAAAAAGTAAAGGGAAATTACTTTTTTAACTTAAATAAAATGTTAATTGGATTGCTTATAAGACAAAGAATAAATGTTTGAGGGGATGGATATCCCATTTTACATAATGTGATTATTATACATTGCATGCCTACATCAAAACATCTCATGTACTCTATAAATATACACACCTACTAAGTACTCACAAAAATTAAAATTTAAAAAAATTTATGGGGCAGGGCCAAGATGGCCAATTAGAAGCAGCAGTGTTCAGAGGCTCCCATGCCAAAAAAAAAAAAAAAAAAAAACCTAAAAACATGTAAATCCTTCACTAGCAGCCAAGGTATCCAGATTCTTATCAAAATGACTAGAAGGCTAGTTTTACCAATGGAGAGAAGGAAGAACAGTGTGGTGCAGTGGCCCACCTGCAAGACACATGGGGAAGGAGAACCTCCTGCCCCCAGCCAAGGGAGGCAGTGAATGAGCTTGCTACCCAGCTTTTTCCATGGAACTCTGCTTTTTCCATGGAACTGTGCAACCCACAGATCGGAAAATCCCACTCGTGAATCCATGCCACCGGGGCCTAGCATCCCAACCCTGGGATGCACAGTTTCTTACAGCCTCTCAACTGGAATCTGCTTAAGCCTACTGAAATCCCAGTGGGGAGGGATGACCAGCATCAGCTGAGGCTGCCTATTGTCTAAGCCATTTGAATTCCTTGTGGGAGGGGCAGCAGCCAGCACTAGGACTTGCAACTGTCTAGCATGCTAAGCTCACTGGGCGGGGGAAGGGTGACACCCATTTCTATAGCTCCAGGCTGTACTTTTCCCCTTCTGGCACCAGGAAGGCTGGACGGCTTGGTCCTAAGACTTGTCCCAACAGCCCAACACACTGGCTGTGGCAGCCTGTGGCCAGAATGCCTTTTCAGGCCAAACCCTGACCCATCTTTCCTCATTAAGCAGGGCTTCCCTGCAGGATCTACAATAACTCCAGCAAGAGGCTCAGGGACAGAACTCGGATCTCCCTGGGCCTGAGCTCCTAGCGGGAGGGGTAGTCGCAGACTCTGCAGACTAGCAGACTTAGCCTCTTCTCCTGGCAGTTCCGAGGAATCCTGGCAGCACAAACGAGTGGATTTCCCCCCAGTGAAGCACACCCGCTCCACCAAGGGACAAAGTTCTTCATTAAACGAGTCCTGTGGCCTGTGCCACCCAACTGGGTGAGACCTTCCAACAGAAGCTGTCAGACCCTCTATACAGGAGCGATCCTGCTGGCATCAGGTTGGTGCCCCTTAAGATCAGAGGTCCCAGAAGAAGGAGCAGACACTCATCTTTTCTGTTTTCCAGCCTCTTTGAGTGACATCTCCAGTCACAGGAGTAAATCAGATTAATAAAGCCTGAAGTAAATCCCCGGCAAACTCCAGCAACCCTACAGAAGAGGGACCTGACTACTGAAAGAAAATCAAGCAGAAAGCGACAACAACAGCATCAACAACAACAACAAAAAAGACCTTCACAGAAACCTCATCCAAGGATCGGCAATCTCAAAGACCGAAACAAGAAAAACTAACAAAGATGAGAAGGAATCAACAAAAAAAAATGCTGAAAACCCAAAAGACCAGAGTGCCTCTTCTCCTCCAAATGATTGCAATGTCTCTCCATCAAGCGTGCAGAACTGGATGGAGGATCAGATGGCTGAACTGACAGACGTAAGCTTCAGAAGATGCGTAATAAAACTACGATGAGCTACAGGAGCACGTTCTAACCCAATGCAAAGAAGCTGAGAACCTTGATAAAAGGTTAGAGGAACTGCTAACCAGAATAATCAGTTCAGAGAGGAACATAAATGACCTGATGGAGCTGAAAAACACAGCACAAGAACTTCGTGAAGCATACACAAGTAACCACAGTTGAATCAACCAAGCGGAAGAAAGGATATCAGAGTTTGAAGACCACCTCACTGAAATGCAGAAAAGAATAGAGAAAAAAGAATGAAAAGGAATGAACTAAGCCTCCAAGAAATAGGGGACTTCATAAAAAGACCAAACCTACAATTGATTGGAATACCAGAAGGAGACAGGGACAATGGAAACAAGCTGGAAAACACACTTCAGGATATTATCCGGGAGAACTTCCCCAACCTAGCAAGACAAGCCAACATTCAAATTCAGGAAATACAAAGAACACCCCTAACATATTCCTCGAGAAGAGCAACCACAAGACTCATAATCGTCAGATTCTCCAAGGTTAAAATGAAGGAAAAAATGTTAAGGGCAGCCAGACAAAAAGGTCAGTTACCTATAAAGGGAAGCCCATCAGACTCACAGTGGATTTCTGTGCAGAAACCCTACAAGCCAGAAGAGAGTGGGGGCCAATATTCAAAATTCTTAAAGAATTTTCAACCCAGAATTTTATATACAGCCAAACTAAGCTTCATAAGTGAAGGAGAAATAAAATCCTTTAGAGACATGCAAATGCTGAAAGATTTTGTCTTCACCAGGCCTGCCTTACAAGAGGTCCTGAAGGAAGCACTAAATATGGAAAAGAAAAACCAGTACCACCCACTGCAAAAACATACCAAAATATAAAGACTAATGACATTATGAAGAAACTGCATCAACTAATGTGCAAAATAACCAGCTAGTATAATGATGACAGGATCACATTCACACATAACAATATTAACCTTAAATGTAAATGGGCTAAATGCCCCAGTGAAAAGATGTAGACTGGCAAATTGGATAAAGAGTCAAGACCTGTCAGTGTGCTGTATTCAGGAGACCCATCTCACATGCAAAGACACACATAGACTCAAAATAAAGGAATGGAGGAATATTTACCAAGCAAATGGAAAGCAAAGAAAAGCAGGGGTTGCAATCCTAGTCTCTGATAAAACAGACTTTAAACCAACAAAGATCAAAAAAGACAAAGAAGGCCATTACATAGGGGTAAAGGGATCAATGCAACAAGAAGAGCTAACTATGCTAAATATATATGCACCCAATACAGGAGCCCCCAGATTCATTAAACAAGTTCTTAGAGACCTACAAAGAGACTTAGACTCCCACACAATAATAGTGGGAGAATTTAATACCCCACTGTCAGTATTAGACAGATCAATGAGGCAGAAGATTTACAAGGATATCCAGGACTTGAACTCAGCTCTGGACCAAGCAGACCTAATAAACATCTACAGAACTCTCCACCCCAAATCAACAGAATATACATTCTTCTCAGTGCCACATGGCAGTTATTCTAAAATTGATCACATAATTGGAAGTAAAACACTCCTCAGAAAATGCAAAAGAACTGAAATCATAACAGTCTCTCAGACAGTGCAATCAAATTAGAACTCAGTATTAAGAAACTCACTCAAAACCACACAATTTCCTGGAAATTGAACAACCTACTCCTGAATGATTCCTGGGTAAATAATTAAATTAAGGCAGAAATCAAGATGTTATTTGAAACCAATGAGAACAAAGAGACAATGCATCAGAATCTCTAGGACACAGCTAAAGCAGTTTATAGCACTAAATGCCCGCATCAGAAAGCTAGAAATATCTCAAATTGACAACCTATCATCACAAATAAAAGAGCTGAAAAGACAAGAGCAAAGTAATCCAAAAGCTAGCAGAAGACAAGAAATAACAAAGATCAGAGAGGAATTAAAGAAGATAGACATCAAAAACCCTCCAAAAATCAACGAATCCAGGAGCTAGTTTTTTGAAAAAATTAACAAAATAGATAGACTGCTAGCTAGCCTAATCAAGAAGAGAGAGAAGAATCAAATAGACACGATAAAAAAAATGATAGGGAGAATATCACCACTGACCCCTCAGAAATGCAAACTACCATCAGAGAATACTATAAACACCTCTATGCAAATAAACTTGAAAATATAGAAGAAATGGATAAATTCCTAGACACATACACCCTCCCAAGACTAAACCAGGAAGAAGTTGAATCCCTGAATAGACCAATAACAAGCTCTGAAATTGAGGAAGTAATTAATGGCCTCCCAACCAAAAAAAAAAAATGACGAAAAGGATTCACAGCTGAATTCTACCAGAAATACGAAGAGGAGCTGGTACCATTCCCTCTGAAACTATTCCAAACAATTGAAAAGGAGGAACTCCTCCCTAACTCTTTTTATGAAGCCAGCAACATCCAGATACCAAAACTGAGAAGAGATAGAACAAAAAAAGAAAACTTCAGGCCAATATCCCTGATGAACATCGATGCAAAAATCCTCAATAAAAAACTGGCAAACCGAACCCAGCAGCATATCAAAAACTTATCCACCATGATCCAGTCAGCTTCATCCCTGGGAGGCAAGGCTGGTTCAATATACACAAATCAATCAACATAATCCATCATGTAAACAGAACCAAAGACAAAAACCACATGATTATTTCAATAGATGCAGAAATGGCCTTTGGTAAAATTCAACATCCCTTCGTGTAAAATAAACTATGTATTGATGAAACATATCTCAAAATAATAAGAGCTATTTATGACAAACGCACAGCCAATATCATATTGAATGGGCAAAAGCCGGAAGCATTCCCTTTGAAAACAGCACAAGACAAGGATGCCCTCTCTCATCACTTCTACTCAATATAGTATTGGAAGTTCTGGCCAGGGCAGTCAAGCAAGAGGAAGAAATAACAAGTATTCAAATAGGAAGAGAGGATGTCAAGCTGTCTCTGTTTGTAGATGACATGATTTTATATTTAGAAAAACCCAGCAGCTCAACCCAAAACCTTCTTGAACTGATAAGCAACTTCAGCAAAGTTTCAGGATACAAAATCAATGTTCAAAAATCACAAGCATTCCTTTACACTAACAATATATAAGCAGAGAGCCAAATCCTGAATGGACTCCCATTCACAATCGCTACAAAGAGAACAAAATACCTAGGAATACAACTTACAAGGGATATGAAGGACCTCTTCAAGGAGAACTACAAACCACTGCTCAAGAAAATAAGAGAGGACACAAACAAATGAAAAAACATTCCATCCTCATGGATAGGAAGAATCAATATTGTGAAAATGGCCATACTGCCCAAAGTAATTTATAGATTCAATGCTATTCCCATTAAACTATCATTGACATTCTTCCAGAATTCGAACAAACTATTTTAAACTTCGTATGGAATCAAAGAAGACTCTGTATAGCCAAGACAATCATAAGCAAAAAGCACAAAGCCGGAGGCATCATGCTACCTGACTTCAAACTATATTACAAGGCTACAGTAACCAAAACAGCATGGTACTGGTACCAAAACAGAGATATAGACCAATGGAGTAGAACAGAGACCTTAGAAATAACAGCACACATCTACAACCATCTGATCTTCAACAAACCTGACAAAAGAAAGCAATGAGGAAAGGATTCCCTATTCAATAAATGGTGCTGGGGAAACTGACTAACCATATGCAGAAAACTGAAACTGGACCTCTTCCTTATACCATATACAAAAATTAAGATAGATTAAAGATTTAAATGTAAAACCCAAAACCATAAAAACCCTAGAAGAAAACCTAGGCAATACCATTCAGGACATAGGCATGGGCAAAGACTTCATGACAAAAACACCAAAAGCAATGGCAACAAAAGCCAAAATTGACAAGTGGGATCTAATTAAACTAAAGAGCTTCTGCACAGCAAAATAAACTACCATCAGAGTGAACAGGCAACCTAGAGAATGGGAGAAAATTTTTGCAATCCACCCATCTGACAAAGGCCTAATATCCAGAATTTACAAGGAACTTAAACAAATTTACAAGAACAAAACAACCCCATCAAAAAGTAGACATAGCAAGTGAACAGACACTTCTCAAAAGAAGACATTTATGCAGCCAACAAACATGAAAAAAAAGCTCAACATCTCTGATCATCAGAGAAATGCAAATCAAAACCGCAATGAGATACCATCTCATGCCAGTCAGAATGGCAATTATTAAAAAGTCAGGAAACAATAGATGCTGGCAAGGCTGTGGAGAAATAGGAATGCTTTTACACTGTTGGTGGGAACGTACATTAGTTCAACCATTGTGGAAGACAGTGTGGCGATTCCTCAAGGATCTAGAACCAGAAATACCATTTGACCCAGCAACCCTATTACTGAGTATATACCCAAAAGAATATAAGTTATTCTACTGTAAAGACACATGCACACATGTTTACTGCAGTATTATTTAAAATAGCAAAGACATGGAACCAAGTCAAATGCCCATCAATCATAGACTGGATAAAGAAAATGGAGTACTTATACACCATGGAATACCATGCAACCATAAAAAGGAATGAGATCATGTCCTTTGCAGGGACATAAATGAAGCTGGAAGCCATCATCCTCAGCAAACTAACACAAGAACAGAAAACCAGACACCACGTGTTCTCACTTACAAGTGGGAGGTGAACATTGCGAACACATGGACACAGAGAGGGGAACAACACACACCAGGGCCTATTGGGGATGGGGGTCAGGGGAGAGAACTTAGAGGATGGGTCAATAGGTGCAGCAAAGCAACATGGTACACATATACCTATGTAACAAATCTGCACGTTCTGCATATGTATCCTGTTTTTGTTATTTTTTTTTAGAATAAATTTTTAAAATATTTTTTAGAAAAAAAAATGGGAATGGAAAATCCAGTATCCCTTAACATAACTAGAAGTTAATTGTAAAAATAAATACAATGAAAACCAGAAAAAATGAGTTAGAAACATTGGATTGTCACCTTGCTGAAATTCTGTGAGAAGTAATTTAGTCACCTTTAAAACTTTATACCGGGTATGCTTATCATGACTGTTAAAACAAGATCTAATTCTAAGTATGTTACTGACTCTTCGTACACCTGTAAATGTCTTATTAGTATTTGGTCTTTCGTATGAAAATATTAACCATAATCCTAAGAAATTGATAGTTTTCCCCACATTTTAGAGACATTAACTTTTGCTTGTATATCTCTCTTTTAATAAGGGGGGAAGATTGACTCCAGCAAAGTGGACATGGTTTTGGGAAACATGGGCATAAACCTCACTGAAAAAGAACTTGAAGATCTAACACAAAACCTACCAGTTGATGGTGAGAATTTTAGATATTGCTGAACCCTACAGAAGAACTAGTCTTATAAACCTATTTATAACAATCATTAGAAATGTTATTTGGACCTGGATTCAGTGGTGCTTACCTGTAGTCCCAGCTATACTGGAGGCTGAGGCAGGAGGATCACTTGAGGCCAGGAGTTCAAGGCTGCAGTGCACTATGCTTGTGCCTGTGAATAGCCACTGCACTTCAGCCTGGGCAACAGAGCAAGACTCTGTCTCTTAAAAAAAAAAAAAAAGTGTTTATTTGGTATCAGGAAGGCATTCTGAAAACCTTAGAGGAAAAACTCGAGTCCAAAGGGAGAACACATGCTATCTCTTGCTCGTTGCATGTGTATTTGGAGAAAGATTTCATGATCATGATTCTCTCTCTCTCTCTCTCTCTCTCTCTCTCTCTCTCTCTCTGCTTTCCTTTTCTCTCTCTCTCTCTCTCTCTGTCTGTGTGTGTGTGTCTGTGTGTCTGTGTGTGTGTGTTTTTATATTCAACTTTTCTTTGTATTCCCTGTAAGGTAGGGAGAATTGATAGGTATTGCTCAAATTCCAATCCACACCTTTGGCCACATTTGCTAATAGGTGACATCAGTATTTATGTTTTTAAGGGCACTTAATCTTTTATGTTTTCTTCCCTTTTACTATGGCTAGGTATACCTGCTGTACATGACACCCATCTGAATCAGTGTTTGTCTGTCTCGCACTTTCATATGGGTCCTACGGGGAAAAGTTTATGGTGGACAATTTAAACCAGCTCCTCTCCTTTTCCATTTCCCCTGATGCTGGCATGTATACATTGTATTAACCTTTTTTCAAGTAACAGTGGTAAAATTTGAGACCCAGTTTTAGGTTGGAGAGTAATGAAATAGACTATACCCACAGTCCACATCTGCCTGAATCTTTTAAAGCACTACTGGCTTATGAGAAGATGTACCTCAAGAGATTTGGACTCTAAAAATTGTCAGTAATTTCCTGGGACTGTATTTATCTTGGGGATCTATGGGAAGTAGTAATTTATTATAGGCAGAATTTCAGAATTTCTGAAACCCCTGGCCAAAATAAAATCTCTACCTTATTATTAATACCTAATCCTGCCCTGGGTTTGTAATGTTATTTTATAACCTTAAGTAAGGAAGTTGTTGAACTATTACTAAAAATAAGTGAAAGTGTTAACAGGGCCACCAATAGGCCAGAAAATACACAGAAAGAGGAAAATTAATCTGGCAAAATTGTGGATTTGGTGGACGGTACTAGAAGAATATAATGAAAGAAAGTTAACAGAGAAAAACAAATAAGTGGGAGAGAAGAAAAGAGAAATGCCAGTGGTGGATAATAATTGGAACACCCCCAACAATTATCTGAGAAAAGTAGTGATTGTTATCATTCAGCCATTCCAAATAAAAGTTTAAAATGAAATAGGGAACTTTGTAAAGATAATGAGTGAAATGTACACATGTACTTTTATTTTAGGTGTGGTTGTGCTATTTTAGTATTATATTTTCTTTTTTGAGTTGATGCATTTGTCATTATAAAATGTCCCTTTTTACTTATTGTAATTTTTCTTGCCTTAAATACTACTTTGTCCATATTACCAGTGTTACTAGCTTTTTTTCAGTTTTCATAGTGTATCTTTTCCCTCCTTTGATTTTCAGTCTATCTGTGCCCACATTGTTAAAGGATATATATTGTATACAGCATATATTTAGACTCCATTTTTTGAGTCTGACAATCTCTCTTTTTTCTCTTTTGATTAGTTTTTAGTACAGTTAATGTAATTACTGATATACATCTACAGTGCATGATTGCTGAGTTTTGACATATGAGTATACCTGTGTAACCCAAACATCAAGATATAGAACATTATTGTCACTCCGGAAATTTCCTTCATGCTCCATCCCAGTTAGTTCTCACCCTACCCTAGAAGCAACCAATATGCCAATTTTTTCTACCATAAATTAATTTTACCTACCCCAAAACATATAAATGGCTCATATAGTAACTACTCTTTTGTATAAAGCCTCTACTTTATATATATATTATGCTGCAACATAATTATTCCAAAAGTTGGTGTCATAAAGCAACTACTTGTTATGCTCACAGATTCTGTAGGTCAGGAATTTAGACAGGACATAGTGAGAATGGTTTATCTCTGATTCATGATGTCTGGGACCTCAGCTAGAAAACTCAGAAGTTAGGGTTCAGAATCATCTATGAGCTCATTCGCCCAAGTCTGGCAGTTGATGATAGTTATTGGATTGGGGCTGGAGAGGGTTTCTGCTTCTCTCCAAGTGTGTTCTCCATATGGTCTCACTGCATGAGCTATTTTGGGCCCCTGTATAGCACAGTTGTTGGGTACCAAATTGAAACATTCTGACAGAGAGAGAGAGAGAGAGAATGCCAGATGAAAACTATCCTTTGTGTGATATAGCCTCAAAAGTCACATAGCATCATTTTCACCAAATGTTATTGTCAAAGCCATGGCAAAAGTCTAAGTCTAAAGCTTGACTCAGTCTAAGCTCTTGGTGGGAGATGTATCAGTTAATGTTTTCTTTTTCTGTTTTTCTTTTCTTTTTTTTTTTTTTTAAGACAGTCTCGCTCTGTCACCCAGGCTGGAGTGCAGTGGTGTGATCTTGGCTCCCTGCAGCCTCCTCCTCCCAGGTTCCAGCAATTCTCATGCCTCAGCATCCCAAGTAGCTGGGACTACAGGCACATACCACCACGCCCAGCTAACCTTTTTGTATTTTTAGTAGAGACGGGTTTTCGCCATGCTGGCCAGGCTAGTCTCCAACTCCTGACCTCTAGTGATCCACAGGCCTCAGCCTCCCACAGTGCTGGGATTACAGGCATGAGCCACCACACCCAGCCACATCAGTCACATTTTAAGAAGAGGATGTCGGATGGGATATATATCTCAGCCATTTTTTGAAAATATGGTCTGCCAAAACTTCTTTTACTAAGCATAACTGTTTTTAGATTCATCCATGTTGTTGCTTGTATCAGTAATTCATTTGTTTTCATTGCTGAGCAATAATCTATTGTACAAATCTATTATAACATGTTTATCTCTTCTTCTATTGTTGGATGCAGATTTTTACTAGTATTTTACTATAATGAATAAAGCTGCTATGAACATTCTTACACAAGTTATATGTGGACTTGCGTTTTCTTTCTCTTGGTGTAGGGAAAAGAAAGAGAGATCAGACTGTTAATGTGTCTATGTAGAAAGGAAAAATGTAAGAAGTTTCATTTTGACCTGTACCCTGAACAATTGCTTTGCCCTGAGATGCTGTTAATCTGTAACTTTGCCCCAGCCACTTTGCCCCAACCTCATTGCCCCAACTTTGAGCTCACAAAAACATGTGTTGTATGGAATCAAGGTTTAAGGGATCTAGGGCTGTGCAGGATGTGCCTTGTTAACAAAATGTTTACAAGCAGTATGCTAGGTAAAAGTCATCGCAGCTCTCTAGTCTCGATAAACCAGGGGCACAGTGCACTGCGGAAAGCCGCAGGAACCTCTGCCCTGGAAAGCTGGGTATTGTCCAAGGTTTCTCCCCATAGGATAGTCAAAAATATGGCCTCGTGGGATGAGAAAGACCTGACCGTCCCCTAGCCTGACATCCGTGAAGGGTCTGTGCTGAGGTGGATTAGTAAAAGAGGAAAGCCTCTTGCAGTTGAGATAGAGGAAGGACTCTGTCTCCTGCCTGCCCCTAGTAACTGAATGTCTCAGTATAAAACCCAATTGTACATTTGTTCAATTCTGAGATAGGAGAAAAACCGCCCTATGGCAGGAGGCAAGACATGTTGGCAGCAATGCTGCTTTGTTATTCTTTACTCCACTGAGATGTTTGGGCAGAAAGAAACAAATCTGGCCTACGTGCACATCCAGGCATAGTACCTCCCCTTCAACTAAGGTATGACAGAGATTCTTTTGCTAACATGTTTTCTTGCTGACCTTCTCCCTATTATCACCCTGCTCTCCTACCGCATTCCTCTTGTTGAAGTAGTGAAAATAATAATCAATAAAAACTGAGGGAACTCAGAGACCGGTGCCAATGCAGGTCCTTGGTATGCTGAATGTCAGTCCCCTGGGCCCACTGTTCTTTTCCTATACTTTGTCTCTGTGTCTTATTTCTTTTCTCAGTCTTTCATCCCATCTGATGAGATATACCCACAAGTGTGGAGGGACAGGCCACCCCTTCACTTGGGTAAATACCTAGGTATGGAAATGCTGCATCATAAAGTAGATGCATTTTTAGTTTTAAAAGAAATTGCTAGAGATTTTTCCAAAGTGGATGCACCATTTTATACTACCACCAACAATGTCTAAGAGTTCTATTCGCTTCACTCTTTACCAACATTTGGTGTTATCAATATTTTTTATTTTAGTCCTTTGAGTCAGTGTGTGGTGGTATTTCAATATTGTGTTAATTTACATTTCCCTGATGACTAATGATATTGGATACTTTTTCAACTGCTTGATAGCAAGTTATATACCTTCCTTTGTAATGTTTCTGTTCAAATTGTTTTGCCCACTTAGGGTTGTTTATTAATAGAGTTCTAGGAATTCTTTATATATCCTGGATACTAGCCGTTTCTCAGATATGTTTTCTCTCAGTCTATGGTTTGCCTGTTCATTTTCTTAATGGTGTTTTTTGGTGAGCAAAAGTTGTTAATTTTGATGAAACCTTACTTAGATTTTTCTCTTTCTTTATGATTATTGCTTTCCATATCTTATCTAGGAAATCCAAGTTACAAAGATATTCCCCTATGTTTTCATCTAAAAGCTTTAAGTTTTTAACTTTTACAATTAAGTCAGTTGATCTATCTTTAATATTTGTGTATTGTGTGATGTATGAGTTGAAGTTCACTCTTTTCTATATGGATGTCTAGTTATTCCAACATCGTTTGCTGAAAAGAGTTTCCTTTCCCCATCAAAATGTTTTGGTATCTCCATTGAAAATCACATGACTTTGTAAGTTCAATTTTTTTTTTTATCCTCCAGCATTGTTCTTTCTTCTTTCTCTTCTTTTTTCCAGCCATAACACCCTGAATATGCCCAGTCTTGTCTTTTTCCCACAATTGCTTTAGATATTCTAGGTTCTTTTTTTCTATATAATTTTAGAATCAATTTGTCAATTTCTACACACACAAAAAAAGCATACTGGAATTGCCGTCAATGTATAGATTAATTTTGCAAGAACTGACATATTGATGATATTGACTCTTCCAACTGATAAATAATGGACTATATTTATTTAGGTATTTAATTTCTCTTAGCAATGTTTTATAGTTTTCAGTGTAAAAGTCTTTTTACATCCTTGGTTAAATTTATTTCTAATATTTAATGTTTTCCAATGCTGTTGGAAGTGGAGTTCTTGAAATTTTATTTTCAAATTATTTCTTGGTAGTGAGGAAAGCAAAGATCACCTGATAGCCATCAAGTAGACCTCCAGGGGCAAAAGTCCTTATCAGAGGAATTTAGAAGTAGTTAGACTTCCCTATTATCTAAAGCCACCATCTGGTAACAGGTTTTTTTTTCCAAAAATGTATAAGAAACTAGAATTTCTGTGCATCTCCGAAATGCGTGCATGTCAAAACTCATTGTGCAACCCTTGCTGGCATCAAGGCACCAAAATGTCTACAAATGTAATTATTTATCATGAAGTATGTGGCTAAGATGATCCAAATTACCCTTAAGCTCCCGCTTTAAGGTCCATAAATACCCCTAAGGAAAATCCACCGTTACACACTCAATCCTCTCTTGCCAAAGTGCCCCACCGCACTCTTCTGCAGCGCTTGCCTTTTCAAACCTATACTGTGGTCCATAAATTAATCTTACTACCCACAAACCAATCACTTTTCGTTGCCAGGGCTCTGACACCTCCCCCGGCAGGTAGTATATAAAAAAATAGCTGATTTTGGTATATTAACTTTATATTCTGTGACTTTGCTAAATTATGAATTCTAATAGTTGTTTTGTAAACTCCTTAGGATTTTTTACATAAACTGTCATGTCATCTGTAAATAGAGAAAGTTTTACTTCTCCCTTCTAAATCTTTTCACTTTTTTTTTTTTATACTTTAAGTTCTGGGGTACATATGCAGAATGTGCAATTTTGTTACATAGGTATACATGTGACATGGTGATTTGCTGCACCCATCAACCCATCACCTACATTAGGTATTTCTCCTAATGCTGTCCCTCTTCCAGCCCCCCATCCCCAGACAGTCCCTGATAATGTGATGTTCCCCTCCATGTGTCCATGTGTTCTCATTGTTCAACTCCCACTTATGAGTGAGAGCATGCAGCGTTTGGTTTTCTGTTCTTGTGTTAGTTTGCTGAGAATGATGGTTTCCACCTTCATCCATGTCCCTGCAAAGGACATGAACTCATCCTTTTTTATGGCTGCATAGTATTCCATGGTATATATGTGCCACATTAAGTCTTTTCACTTTTAAGCCCAGGAACAAGGCTAATGGCTTCCCTCTGTCCCAGTACCCCAACCAACCCCATCTGGATTTTCATCATCTATTGGTTCCCCTTTATCCAGGTCATACCTTTGTAAATAAGTTCATTCTTTGATGCTCCATTTAAAGATATATTTTACCTGCCAGAGCCTGAATGATATGGCTCTCTTTCTTTTCCTATTCTTACATATCTTTGATTCCTTTTTCTCTTAATCAGCCCATCAGAACAAAATACATTTGATTAGTTTTTCAAATAACTAGCTTTTGTATTCATTTGTATTTTCACTGTCTTTCACTGCTTTTTTTTTATTAATTTTTATTTTTACCTGTATTAATAATACAGGAATTAATTCCAATCTCATAGGTTTTTGTTTCTTCCTCTATGGTTACCATCCCCCACCTCGGGTGGCATGCTTAGTTCCTTTTTGTCTTTCTGCTTTAACAATAAAGTTTAAACCATAAATTTACTTCTGAATGCAGCTTCACTGAGTCTTCTTTAAATACAATTTCCTATTACACATTTCACAACAGACTATTTTTGAACTTATACAGTGGAAAGAAGCTTCTGTTCTAACATATTTGTACTTTCACCGCTTGAAACATTCACCACCAGAATGAACGTTTCTGCCCACCTGTTTTACTCCTTCTTGGCTTTTTAGGAGTCACAGGAACCGGGAATACCTCACGCTGGCCTTTATTGACCTTCATTAGGGTCTTTAGAGTTTTAGTGCCAAGTGTTTCCCAAGTCTACTGCTTCTCAGTTCTATTCCCATGCTCTGACACTTTCCTGGTGCTTTCCTAGTCCATGGGGGAGAGAGTCCCATGCCCATTCTTTCTTCCAGGACACTATCAGAGCCTAAGGCTTGATATAGGCCTAGCAGCCTGTAGAGATCAGTAGCATTTGATTCCCAAAAGGCAAACAGCTTGGAGGTGCTAGTAAAAGAGACAATGATTCCTATTCAGGTCTCCATATTTGCAGATCCCTTCCAGAACTTTGGTTACGGTTGGTTACGGTAAATACAAAAGAATAACATTACATGCAGTACATCTACACCATGAAATTCTATGCAGGCATTTAAAACAAAATGATCACATCCTTTGCAGGGACATGGATAGAGCAGGAGGCCACTATCTTTGGCAAAGTAACACAGGAACAGAAAACTAAATACTGCACCTTCTCATTTATAAGTAGGAGCTAAATGATGAGAGCACATGGACATATAGAGGGGAACAACAGACACTGGGATCTACCTGAGGGTAGAAGTTGGAAGGAGGGAGAGGAGCAGAAAAAATAACTATTGGGTACGAGGCTTAATACCTGGGTGACGAAATAATCTGTACAACAAACCCCCATGACATATGTTTACCTACATAACAAACCTGCACCTGTATCGCTGAACTTTAAAAAAAAGTTAAAAAAATTACACATAAATGAAGTTTTCCTTGTCACACAGAACATTTTTATTCCTGCTAATAGATTCCTTATGATTTGAGATACATTTAGAATATTTTAATGAAATAAAACTCCCTGAGGGCCTAGTTCTCAGTGGAAATCCCCCAATTAAATAACCTATAGCAGAGAGCCCTTCTATTAATTTTTTTAAATTTTTCATTAAAAACCAGCTGGGCAATGAAAAGACAAAAGGATTTAGTTGACTCCCCACCATAGCAAACCATACACAAAGCCGAAAAAGCACTAATCCCCTTCAAAGATCTTATCTTTTTCCATGATGGGCTTGATTACCTATAATAGTTCAGTTGAACAAAAACACGTTTTCATGCTGTCCTGACCTGTAGCTGGTGTTGACACAGAAATTATTTGTGTCCAGGAATACTTGAATAGATGTAGATTAAGGATCAAAAAATTCTTCTCACCATAGATTTAGCAGGACTATTAACAATTGATATACTTTTCTGGCCACTCTACTGGTATTTTGTGGTAAAAGTTTATTGAATTCATGAAATAACTACATTTTTAATCTTCTGTGATTCCTGGGTTACAGCTAGATTTTTCTTATTGACATGGAGTATTACTTTGCTGCTAGAAGAAAAAATACTTTTTTTCAGAAACTAGGAATCACTTTTCTCCCCCAAAACATAATACTTCAATGCTGCTGAAATATTAATTGTATTTAGGAAATAATTGTGTTTATTATCATGTGAGTTTTCTTATGAAGGGTGTATCAAAAGTTACATGTTCTAAAGCAAATAAGTACTAAATTTTCCTCTGTGTAACATCATTTTCATAGTCTCATTGTCATGTTTCTGAACAATTTATTCCTTGTCTTACAGTTAATGGTAAGGTTGATCTGAAAAAGGTGATGAATGAAATGAAATATTTTACAGGTAAGACATTACTAAAACATTTTTACTTGAACTCTAACTCTGTTGAATTTTGCATGGTGCTTTCCCAATATTAAATGTATTCGTGCTAATATTTTACATATTTATATAGAACCGTTCTCCCTTTGGTTATTTAGGACTTGGACGTAAAAATGAATGGTATATTTGAGGAATAAATTTTATTTTCTGTGATTTCTAACAATAATATGCTGATCTGAACCGGTATTTTAATCAGAGGTCACAAGTTGGCCACCCATGGTTGAATCCAGACTGCTATCAACTTTCATAAGGTCTGGAAACACTGAATCTGCATTTACTCACAAAATAGCTGATGTTTTTTCTCTTTGGATAAAGCATGTGCTCTTTGTTTCACCTAAGCCAATTTCACTCCTTTCCTTTACCTCCAGACTCTTGTGAGCTTTTGAGTTAATAACTTCTGGTTTAAGTAGTCAAAATCTAGATAGACACAGAAAATAAGAAGATAAATATTTTTAAAGGATTAAGTGGATTGGGTTGCTTTAAATAATAATCACATAATTCAGCATTAAAAACAAAAAAGACTAGATATCCCTAAATTATAGGCTGATTGTACAATCGGATTTTCTTCAGTGCTAGCATGTCTTTACATTAGGCTTAGGAGACCACTGTCTCTTTTCATGAAGAATCAAGGAAGTTCTATCTTACTCATCCTTAAACACTATTAGAATATGTGAAAATGTAGAATACTATGCAACCATAAAAATGAATGAGATCATGTCCTTTGCAGGGACATGGATGAAGCTGGGAGCCATCATCCTCAGCAAACTAACACAGGACCAGAAAACCAAACACCCCATGTTCTCACTCATAAGTGGGAGCTGAACAGTGAGAACACAGGAACACAGGGAGGGGAACATCACACACCGGGGCCAGTCAGGAGATGGGGGGCAAGCAGAGGGATAGCATTAGGGCAAATAGCTAATGTGTGCAGGGCTTAATGGCTAGATGGTGGGTTGATAGGTACAGCAAACCACCATGGCACACATATACCTATGTAACCAACTTACATGTTCTGCACTTCTATCCCAAAACTTAAAGCAAAATTAAAAAACAAAAGGAATATGTGAGAATACATAAGTAAAGATGTCATTATATGGTCCAGCTTTTTCATGATTTTTGGTAATTATAATATCCTAAAATTGCCATGTGTGAACAACTTTTTTTTCTTTCAAAGGAGACAAAGTTGATACAAATAAACTTAAAAGTGTTTTAGGAAACTTGGGGATTGAGCTCATGCCTGATGAACACTTGAACTTGCTGAAAACATTGCCAGTTAATGGTAAGTCTTATGGATGCCATTGTGATTTTTCAGTAGTCTGGTTTTGTGGATATATAAAAACATTCCAAAATAAACTAAAAATGCTTTTAAAATGTTAAAAGCTAATGCTAATACAAATAAAACTTTCATCACTTAGATTTTAATTGAAAATCATCAAACCTTTCAGCTGTAAGTTGCTGTCAAAGTTCAAATTCATTATTCACATCTTCAGGTTATTGATTAGCTAGATTTGTAGAAACAGATTAAAAGAAAAATAAAAGAGACAAGAAAATAGAGAGAGAGGAGGGGAAAGAAACAGGAGTAGACAGACAATAGAAAGGAACTAAATAAAGTAGCTGCATGTGTTTCTGAAAAATAGAATGTGTCGTTTACCAAGAAGTGGATAATTTTGTACATTGAGAAAAGGCTACATTTCTTAACTTGTTATTAGGTGAAATAAAATCAAAAATTTCAGAAAAATAAAAAATGTTTTTAATTTCATAACCCAAAGATAATCAAAGTTAATATTTTAGAGCATTTTCCTTCAGCACTTTTTAGATAATGAATAGATGATAGATAGATAGATAGATAGATAGATAGATAGATAGATAAAATTTATGTATATATTAATAATTCTCATCTCTTCAGACTATTAATGTGATTCATCATAGAAAACGTTGGTAATACAGATAAGAAAATATCAAAATATTTCTATTCCTACCTCAAAATAATAACTACTATCAAAAATTTGAGATGTGTGGCCTGTAATCCCAGCACTTTGGGAGGCCGAGGCGGGCAGATCACAAGGTCAGGAGATCAAGACCATCCTGGCTTACACGGTGAAACCCTGTCTCTACTAAAAATACAAAAAATTAGCTGGGTGTGGTGGCATGCGCCTGTAGTCCCAGCTACTCAGAAGGCTGAGGCAGGAGAATTGCTTGAACCCAGGAGGAGGAGGTTGCAGTGAGCCAAGATCGTGTCACTGCACTCCAGCCTGGGCGACAGAGTGAGATTCATCTCAAAAGTAAATAAATAAATATAAAAAAATTGAGATGTATATTTCCAGTTTCCTTTCTATGAATATATGTCCTTATTTTATTTGGCAGCCTTGTGGAGAAAACTTTGCAAACATCCTAAAATTTGTCAAGATTAGATTTATTTAAGTAAAGTTGCAAAATGGAAGATATTTTATTTTGTCAAATTTTTTTCCGGAAAAGTTATCGTAATTTGAATTCCCACAAACAGCAGTAGAGAATGTTATTTTCCCTACATTCCCAATACAGAAAAGTGAGCAGGCACATATAATTGTTATCATTTGCATTTTAATCATGTACTACCAAGAGTGAACATTTTGTTACTGTGTATTACCTATTTGCATTTGAAATGTTCCTTAGGCAAAGATTTTAAGTTCTTTCTGAAATTAAGAGATCTGTACTGTCTTCTAACTCTATTTCCAAAATGTTCCGTTTTTTATAGCTGATGGAAAAGTGTATCAGAAAAGGTTGATGAAAGGCATAAAGTCTCTTGAGCGTGAGTAAGCAGTGCAATAAAAAGGCTTAGTCTTAAACTCTTATTTGTACTTTTGAAACATGAATCTTCCTTTCCTATATAACTGAGTCATTATTTATGGCTCCTTCAGTAGATCTGCAAGTTAACGAGTGTTTATTTTACTATGATCTGGCAGGAAGTGTCAAACTTTCATGGATTTTTTCCTCAGCCCTAAAGGAAAAAAAGAAAAATTTAATACGCAGCAAAAGATGAAGAGTTAAGGCTGTCAGATAAGGATTTCAGTCAAAAGCAGGACATATAGTTTGCAAATACAGGCAACAAAAATAACTCCTGTTCTGTGGAATATTGTGGTCATGATTAGCTCTAACTTTTCAGCCTTATTTAAGAATATTTTTGCTTTGTGGGCTTGTTCCCGCAATAAGATTTGGGGAATTCAGTTCTAATTTTTATCCTTCTATTAGCTATAACAGACAAGTTTTTGGTGTTTGTCTTAAAATCTCAACAATAATACTAGGAAATAAATAATATTTTTTCAATGTGATAAAACTCTTGCTCAATAAAGAAGAAAAATAATACAGCAGCATGAATGCATAGTCCAATTTTAGAATCATTCTGCTTTACCATATTCCTTTCCTATTCCTTACTTAGAAGGCAGTGTTGATGTCAATAAGCTGGACACTCTTTTAGAAAACATGGGGATAAAGATCACGGAAGAGGAATTCATGGATCTAACAGAAAGACTACCAGATGACTGTGAGCACTGTAATCACCCCTATACTTTTTAAGGGGTACTTATTCTTTTAAACTTGAAAATGAGAATTTCTCAAACCAGATCATCAAAATATCAAGACTTTTCAAAAGTTTAGCGAAGAACTCAGTCTCAAAGTCAGGGAAAAAATCATTTCTCTTAATCTCTTCATAATTTCAATTAATCTAAATTAATCTAAGAGAAATAATTATCTAAATTAATTCAATTAATCTAAGATAATCTAATGATTCTCTTAATCACTTCAATTAATCTAAAATCCAGTTTTTCCCCTATGGATACTAAGCATTGCATAAAATGAAGCCAAGATTTTGTTAAGCCAGAAAATGATCAGGAGGTAGCATTCAAAATGGAAGGGAAGGATTTATTAATAGAAGGAAAGGAGATCACCTCATATTTTCTTCTCTCATAAAGAGAATCCGGTTCCCACATTCACCATTCTATTAAAAAATACTCTTACTTAGCTGACTGCAACATCCTAGCAGACAAATCCAGTGTGCACCACTCACCTTTTTCTAACTTGAGTTCTCTGATGCCTTTAATAATATTAAACTTTTTTCTTTTATTACAACTCTCTACATTCTCAGCTGCTATGAATTCATGCTCTCCATAATTTTCTTCTCTGCCTTTCCTGAGGCTCATTGTTTATGGACTTCTATTCCTCCCCTCAAATTAGTGGGTTAAGTGAGCATTTTTTAATGAAATAGTATAGAAGAGAAAAGAAAATATCAGAGCATATGTCACACAGTTAGGCTAGATATTATTTCATGAAACTTTATGATATGTGTGTGTGTGTCTGTGTGTCTGTGTGTGTGTGATATGGTGGGTGTTCAGAGTTCTTAGTGAAGCTTACAATAAAAATTTTTGAAAAATACTGGTTTAAATGATAGTGATATAACAGTTCTATTCTCAGTCTGTTGTTCTTTCCACAACCACATTTCTAGATGATTTCACTTACCTGTGTATGTTTAAGATTTCAAATCTTTGATCTCAAACCTAGACTTATCCCATGTGATTCAGTCTAGGATAGTAAAATCCTTTTATCTCTATTGACTGAGACAAGCATTTGGTCAGATCATCTTAAAATCTTGTTAAAATAAAGGATCATAAAATGATATATAAATACCTTAAACATTTTACTTGAAAGAAAAAAATAGGCCCAAGGCCATTTTTATTTAATGTAGGCATTCTCTTTCGGGATTTTCTTACATAAACATATTTATTTATTGTCTACACTCCTAATTTCAGTTTCTTTTAAGAATAAAGTATTTTTCTTTTAAGTTGACCAGAAGGCAGGGCGCCATGCCTTACGCCTGTAACTCCAGCATTGGGAGGGAGGCCAAGGCGAGTTGATCACTTGAGCCTAGTAGTTCTAGACCAGCCTGGGAAATGTGACAAAACCCCATCTCTACAAAAAAATACAAAAGTTAGCCAAGGGTGGTGGCGTGCACCTGTAGTCCCAGCTACTCAGGAGGCTCAGGAGGGAGAATCGCTTGAGCATGGTAAATCCAGGCTGCAGTGAGCCATGATTGTGCACTGCACCACTCCAGCTCAGGTGACAGAACAAGACCCTGTCGAAAAAAATTTAAATTAAAATTAAAAAAAAAAAAGTTGACCAGAAATTTCAGTCTGAATCTATCTAGGTTTTAGTTATTTCTCCAATCTTTTTACAGTTATCTTATTCACACCAAATTCAGCAGAACTTTTTTAGCAATTTGCCTTCACTGGAATATTCTGAATTATTCAAATGTGTTTTCTATGAGAAAAACTCCCTTTTCCATTAATAGTTCATCAGTTTATATAATGATTGAATTATCATCAATTTAATAAAAAGTAGAACTATTTATAAATAAGTCAACAACTTAACCCATAACATAGATGCACTGGATTACTAAAATGGAAGCCTACTAGCTGTGAAAATTTGGCATGCCATCAGCATCAGTCTGAATGTGAGAATTCAGAGTAGAAAGGGAAAATCAAGTTTAGACCATCAGGTTGGTTAAATTGAGGTAAATTAAGAAATCTTCTCCTATAATAACAAATCCCTATTCAGACATAGCTTTTTCACTGATAATCCAAACTCAGCAAATAAAGGATAAAACAAAAATCATGAATTACCTCTCTAATTCATAATTTTTAAAAATTCTGTCACCATTTTTTATCCACAGTTACCATGCAATAATCTACAAATTATCTTTGGCATCTCATGCTCTCTCATTTTTTTCCTCTTAAAAATCTCTTGGCTATCTTGACTACTCTAACCTTAATTCAGATCTTCATGATCTCTGGCTTAAACTACTAGAAAAGCCTCCTGACTGGTCTAATAATCATATCATTGCCTTCAATTTCTCTATGTAAACTAGCCAGGATGATTTTGCTAAGGTGAAAATCTGACATTATTATTCTTCACATTAAAACTCTTCAATGATCCTTCATAGCTTATATACATTGAGTCTTACAATATGCCAGGCACAGTGCTAAGCATTTTATCAATTGGCTCATTTAATCAATTTATTTATTCATGATATCTGTTGAACACCCATGTCTCAGCCTATTTTAGTCTTAGGGATACAACCATGAACAACACAAATTTATGTAAACTTCACAGAGCTAGGATTATCTTTTTTCAGTGCTCTATTCCAAGATCCAGACAGAACCAACTCAGAAACCAACTGTTAACTGTTACTCTGACTCCATTCAACCTCTTTTGACTCATCTTTTCACTCCTTACGTGGCATTTTTCCCTTGAGCAAGATTTAAAGGCATTAGTTCACCACACACTGTGCTGTTAATTGCTCCTTTTCCTGGGATTCTTTCATTGTCGTCCAATAATAGAAAATAACATAATGTCGTAAACAATGGCCTTCAATATATACCAGCATGTGTTATCATCCATTCCAAGAGAAACAAGGAATTAAAAACAGAATGCATTCAAAAAGCTAGAGAAAACATTTTACCTAAGGTAGACTTTATGGTCCAAGAAATCTTAGTTCTTATTGCTGATAATAGAGCTCTTTATTAAAGCCCAAGAATTATAAATATTAAAATGACAACATGTAATCCTTCATCTAGGTTTTACTTCATAATTTAAATAGTTAATGCTTTATGCTTTTCTTCCAAGATTGGCTTTATCAGTGTCCAAATGTTGCCTTGTCTTACAGCTGAAAAGAAAGTCAAACTAAATAAGTTGATTAAAGAATTGAGTGCTGTTTTAGGTAAGTGAGAAATTAACTTTTTACATGATCTTTCCTACCATCCCTTCATTCTCTTATTAATTTTGCCATTTTAACCTTTCATTAATTGTTTTTATTTATCTGCTTTGGATCACCTACACTTTTACAACCAATAGAGGTACTAGATCTTGGCACAAGATATAGGATACTTCAGAATTGAGGTAATAGCTGAGACATTTCTGTGAACAAAATTATTTGGATGGATCATCAATATCATAATTTTCAGGGAAATTATATTAACTTCATATTATGTGTAGTAATTTTCTCCTATATTATGATGACATGATTTTTATTATAAATAAGAGAAATAAGTTATATTTCTGAGTCTGGTAATTTACTCTGCATAATACAGCAAGTGTGCTCATGTCTTTGTTGCTCATCTAGCAATAGAAGATGCTGCTACCATCCAGGCACGGTGACTCATGCCTGTAATCCCAGTACTTTGGGAGGCCAAGGTGGGAGGATGGCTTGAGCTCAGGAGTTTGAGACCAACCTGGGCAACATGGCAAAATTCCATCTCTATAAAATATAAAAATTATCTTGGCATAGTGGCATGTGCCTGTGGTCCCAGTTACCAGGGGTGCTGAGATGGGAGGATCACTGGAGCCTGGAAGGTGGAAGTTGCAGTGAGCTGAGATAGCGCCACTGCACTCCAGCCTGGGTGACAGAGCAAGACCCTATCAGAGAGAGAGAGAGAGAGAAAAGAAAGAAGAGGAAGCAGCTGCATCAATAGTATTTGATATTGCTATGTAGCCATGATAGCAGACTTTTCTTAATAGTATGAGAATGTTTTTAGTCCTAAGTCTACCTTTTGGTCCTCCCTCAATGAGAGCCACAGGGGAAACCATCAGGAATTGTCCAGACCTCCACTATTGCTGATTCTGCTTGAGATGAGCTGACATCTCAATGTCAAATCAGGATGATTTCATCCTGTTTTTGTCTTTGAATCATTTGTTAAATTATCTGTTGATACAGTGGCTGCATAGAAGCACTTGAGACTCCGAAAAGCAGAACTCAAACAGTGTGAGGCAAACAAAACTGAAAATATTATAAGAAGGGACTGGAAGGTATTCTGGAATCATGGCCAAACATTTGTCAGGCATGAATGAAAACTAGTCTAACCAATCCTTTAAGTCTACCTTTAAAACTCGAGTTTTCTTTTAGCTTAGATATAAATGTCTAAGTGTGAATCCTGGGCAACATGGCAAAACACCGTCTCTACAAAATATACAAAAATTAACTGGGCATGGTGGCACATGCCTATGGTCCCAGCTACTAGGGCGGGGGTGGGGGGCACTGAGGTGGGAGGATCTCTTGAGCCAGAAAGGCGGAGGTTGCATAAGCTGGGATAGCACCACCGCACTCCAGCCTGGGTGACAGAGCAAGACCCTATCTCAAAAAAAAAAAAAAAAGAGAAAAAGAAGAAAGGAAGAAGAAGAGGAAGAGGAAGTGTGATTGCAAGTACAATGTAAAGAATTAGCAATGTGGCAATTCTCCCTGTTTATCAAAAGAAAATTCACAAAAGAGTCACAAAAGTATATGTATGCTTATATATGGTAACTGAGTTCACCAGCCAAGCAAATGTTACAAAGAGCTGTATATCAGTAACTTGAAAATCATCAATCCTGGAATACAAAATTTTAAAACTGATTTTCTCTCACAAATAAAAAGATAGTGAGTGCTTTCTCAAATTTTATTTAAGTTTGACTAGTTACCTTTGCAAAAATTTATGGCTAGTCCCACAAACCTCCAACCATTAGTCCTTAAGACTAGTTTGGATTGGGCCTGTGGTTTTCATCCTTTGTGACATATTCACTTATACACTCAACAGAATAAGACAACAAGAACAAAACAAAAATAATTGAGGCATGACTCAATTATTATATTAGGGAAATTATATTAACTTCATATTATGTGTAGTAATTTTCTCCTACATTTTGATGACATGACTTTTATTATAAATAAGAGAAATAAGTTATATTTCTGAGTGTGGTATTTACTCTGCATAATACAGCAAGCATGCTGATGTCTTTGTTGCTCATCTAGCAATAGAAGATGCTGCTACCGTCCAGGCACGGTGACTCACGCCTGTAATCCTAGTACTTTGGGAGGCCAAGGTGGGAGGATGGAAATTATATTAGGAAAATTCCCTAATATAATTGAGGCATGACTTTATTCAAATAGAGAAGCAAAAGTTAAAGCAAAGCAAGTAGTGGAAGAATAGGCAGGTTAACAGCAAAAATATTTACCACATATACTACAAATCAAAAAGTCTAATTATATTACACAAAGAACTAGCACTAAGGACAAAGACAAATCCTGGGATAACAAAATTAATTTGCCCACAAGAACTCAATACAACACAGTAAGAGCTCAAATTGTTGACTTACACGACAGCAAATGTGAAGGACAAATAGAAATTATACATAAGAGTCCTGGTGAGTACCCCAGTTGGTCCAACAAGCCCCATGGAATGCTGCCAGATGGAGATCTTCAAAATAAATAGACCCTTCAGGATTTTTAAAGGCCGACACAACTAACAATTATTTGAAATAAAAAGCAAAGCTGGTCAGTCACAGTCACAACTGTGCAGAACAGAATGCTTACATAAGATTTGGGGGAAGTATAGAGTTGAGTGATGGGCAAACTCAGAGGCATGGGTAGGTTGACATCATCTGTAGAAACATGATTTCTCTGGTAAAATTGTTATTGATTGGTTGGTATTCACAAAAGTGTTAATTGAAGTGTGACTGTTCCCATGTGGCTGACTTTCAGAAGCAAGAAGCTGTGACTGATTGGTTGGCCTGCAGAAGTGTGTTACTTTTAGTAATTTGTCATTGAGTGATTAAACAGATTTAAAACCAGTCTGGTGGTTCCTTGTTGCCATTATGTGGAACAATCAGTCTTTTATTTTTGGAATACAAAAATACAAGTACTTTTTAATTTTCAATAGCTATACAGATTCTCATAGTAGACAATGGAGGAGAAATGAACCCACTGTTTCTCCTGATATGTACACAGCTGGATCCAAGTACACAGGATAGAAGTCATCACAATATCCACAACTAAAGTTATATCAAGTTCCTCTGCCATGCCTCCTCCATAGGCTAGGGCACCATTGCCCTCCACTCTATTTACGCTGTCCTATCATCTGGTTCTATGGATATGATGGAGGAAGGTCCCCAATCCAATTCATTAACAAGACAGAAAAAGAAGACCCAGTAGTAACAATTCGGGTCCCTTGCCCATTTTTTGATCAGGTTTTTTTTTCTTACTATTAAGTTCTTTGAGTACCTTATATATTTTGGATATTAACCTTTTATCAGATGTGTGGTTTGCAAATATTTTCTCCCAATCTGTTGGTTGTCTCTTCACTCTATTAATTGTGTCCTTTGCTGTTTAGAAGCTTTTTAGTTTGCTGCAATCCCATTCATCTGTTTTTAGTTTGGTTACCTATGATTTTGTGATCCTATCCAAGAATATCGTTGTCTAGACCAAAGTCATGGAGCGTTTCCCCTATGTCTTCTTCTAGTAGTTTTACAATTTCTAGTAGTTTTACACCACTGATTTTTCTATGTTGATATTATATCCTGCAACCATACTGAATTGGTTTATTGGTTCTAATAGTGTTTTGTTGGAGTCTTTAGGGTTTTCTTTATGTAAGATCATGTCATCTGCAAACAGACAACTTAACTTTTTCTTTCCAATTTGAATGCCTTCTATTTCTTTCTCTGAAACTGTAACTTTAATGAGTGAGATAAGGGTCTAATGTCATTCTTCTGCATGTGAATATCCAGTCTTCCTAACACCATTTATTGAAGAGACTGTCCTTTCCCCATTGTGTGTTCTTGGTACATTTGTCTAAAAATCAAAATTGACCATAACAGTGTGGATGTATTTCTGGACCTCTATTCTGTTCCATTGTTTGAAATGTGTCTGTTTTATGCCAGTACTATGCTGTTTTGATTCCTATAGATTTGTAGTAGGTTTCCAAATTCAGTAGTGTGATGCCTTCGGCTTTGTTCTTTTTGCTCAAGATTGCTTTGGCTATTTGGGATCTTTTGTGTTTCCATACTAATTTTAGAATTGTTTTTTCTATTTTTGTGAAAAATGTCATTGGAATTTCAGTAGGGATTGCATTGAATTTATAGATCACTTTTTTGATGGTCAAAATTAATTTATTTTGGATATTGCATGTATTCTCATTTTAAAACTTCTTTTTTTTAAGTTCAGGGTTACAAGTGCAAGTTTATTACATAGGTAAACTTGTGTCATGGGAGCTTGTTGTACAGATCATTTCATCACCCAGGTATTAAGCCTAGTACTCATTAGTTATTTTTCCTGTGAATGTATAGATCACTTTGGGTAGTATGAACATTTTAGCAATATTAATTCTTCTAATCTGTGGACACAAGATATCTTTCCATTTATTTGTTTCATCAATGTTTTATAGTTTTCAGGATACAGATATTTCACCTTCTTTTTTTAAAAAAATCTGATTTATTGATATATACTTACTTACAGTAAAATTCATCCTTATGTGTACAGTTCTGAGTTTTGACAAAAAATACAATCATGTAATCCTCACCACAATGTAAATTTATTCCTAAGCTTTTTTGTAGCAATTGTAAATGTGATTAGTTCCTTGATTCCTTTTTCAGATAGTTCATTGTTACTGTATTAGAAACACCACTGATTTTTCTATGTTGATGTTGTATCCTACAGCCATACTGAATTGGTTTATTGATTCTAAGTGTTTTGTTGGAGTCGTTAGGGTTTTTGTTACGTAAGATCGTGTTATCTTTAAACAGTCAACTTTTTGTTTTCAATGTGAATGCCTTCTATTTCTTTCTCTTATAAGTGGGATTCCCTGGAAACCATCATTCTCAGCAAACTAACATAGGAACAGAAAGCCAAACACTACATGTTCTCACTCATAAGTGGGAGTTGACCAATGAGAACACGTAGACATAAGGAGGGGAACATTACATACCAGGGCCTGTCAGGGGTTAAGGGACAAGGGGAGGGAGAGCATTAGGACAAATACCTAATGCATGTGGGGCTGAAAACCTAGATGATGGGTTGATAGGTGCAGCAAACCACCATGGCACCTATATACCTATGTAACAAACCTGCACGTTCTGCACATGTGTCCCAGAACTTAAAGTAAAATTTTTTTTAAAAGTGGGCTTCCTGGTCTTGTTCCTGATCCTAGAAGGAAAGTTTCAATTTTTCGCCATTGAGTATGTTGTTAACTGTGAGTTTGTCATATATGGGCTTTATTGTGTTGAAGAACATTTATTCTATATACAATTTGTTGAGTTTTTATCATAAAAGGATGCTGAATATTGTTGAATGCTTTTCTACATCTATTGAGATGATCATATGTTTTTTTCCTTCATTCTGTTAATATGGTATATCACATTTATTGATTTGTATATGTTGAACCATCCTTGCCTCCAGGGATAAATCCCACTTGATCATAGTGAATGGTCCTTTTAATTGATGTTGAATTAGGTTTACTAGTATTTTGTTTATGATTTTTACATGTATGTTTATCAGAGATATTGGCCTATAATTTTCTTTTCCTCTAGTGTCCTGGGCTGGCTTTGCTATAAAGGTAATGCTGGTTGAGGCCCCATTTTGCAATATACTCTCTATCAAGCATTTATTATGTGCATTTTATGGACATTGTACTACTTAATAATATAATTTATGTAATCTATGTACTTTTCAATATGAAATGTACGTGCCTCACATTTTACTCTCCTAACATAATGATTATTTTAAAAATATCAGGAGAAATGGCGATTCCTCAAGGATCTAGAACTAGATGTACCATATGACCCAGCCATCCCATTACTGGGTATATACCCAAAGGATTATAAATTATGCTGCTATAAAGACACATGCACACGTATGTTTATTGCAGCACTATTCACAATAGCAAAGACTTGGAATCAACCCAAATGTCCATCAGTGACAGATTGGATTAAGAAAATGTGGCACATATACACCATGGAATACTATGCAGCCATCAAAAAGGATGAGTTTGTGTCCTTTGTAGGGACATGGATGCAGCTGGAAACCATCATTCTTAGCAAACTATCACAAGAACAGAAAACCAAACACCGCATGTTCTCACTCATAGGTGGGAACCGAACAATGAGATCACTTGGACTCAGGAAGGGGAACATCACACACAGGGGCCTATCATGGGGAGTGGGGAGGGGGGAGGGATTGCATTGGGAGTTATACCTGATGTAAATGACGAGTTGATGGGTGCAGCACACCAACATGGCACAAGTATACATATGTAACAAACCTGCACGTTATGCACATGTACCCTACAACTTAAAGTATAATAATAATAAATAAATTTAAAAAAAATATCAGGAGAAATAGTTAAACTTCTATACTGTAAGAAAAGAACTAAATTATTATTTGTTTTATTTTTACCTTTGAAATTATTATAATGGTATATGAGTGAAAATATTGTTAGTTAACATTATTTGTGTTCTTCTCAAATTTATTTTTGTCACAATTTCTATCTCTTTTCTAGGAAAACAGGTAGATGTCTGTGACCTAGAAGATGCACTAAAAGACATGGAAATAGAGGTCCCATATGAGGACTACTTGCATTTAGTAAAAACTTTGCCGCTTGATGGTAAGAATTTAAACTGTATGTATCCTTCAAAGGGCTTCAGAGTGCTTTTGAGATTGTGAGCTTTTCTTCTAAAATGATACAAGATTGTTACTAGGGTTTTTTTTTAAGTCAAAGTATGGTAAGAAAGCAGATAAATCTGAGATTTTCTCCTATTTTTCATTAACACAAATTTATTTGTATTCAGTTTAAAATTCCATACATGTATCTTCCCACTATTTATGTTATGATAAGTATATCATCTTATAGTATGTTATGATAAATATTGTTAGATATGTTATGATAAATATGTTAGACATATGATGCCATAGTTCTTTGAAAAATTACCCAGCATCCTATTAAACTCACACTATGTTGATACAAACAAAAGATATAGTCAGAGGTTGAGATTCTACTTCTAGTTTTAAAAGCTTTTAGAATTACTAGATTTTTGCCAAAAAAAAAAAAATCTGGTTAATTTGATTTTTATTAACATAAACAGTAGCTATTGTACTCCTTCATGCCAATAAGACATGTGTATTGTTGTTATTGATTGCATTAATGAACCTGATAGTATGGGGGAGAATGTAAAATGGAAAAGTAAGAGGGGTATAAGGAAAGAAGTTAGAGATAAAGGTAAATAAAATGGGATATAAGTTTCAAAATGTTTAAGCCAATAATTATTGCTTTTGTGTAAGTGTGGACAGATCTACCTCATTAAAGTGTCTCCAAATAATCTTCGTAACTAATTGAGAGAAAAGTAGGTAAATTTCAGAGAAAAATATTTAAAACTCCATCTTTCTGAAATTATGGGATTAGGGGAAGAATTGTCACATTTTTATTGTTTAGCAAGTCTCCCTTTATTGTTCTCTGACCTGAATTGTGTCTTTTCTTACAGCTGAAGGAAAGGTGTATCAAAAAAGGTTGCTGGATGGTATAAAGACTGTTAAAAGTAAGTGCAAAGTATGGTGAGAAAGCAGATAAATCTGAGATATTCTCCTGTTTTAATTTATACAAATTTATTTGTATGAAATTTAAAATCCCATATATACATCCTACCAATATTTATGCATATGTTAGATATATTATGCCGTAGTTCTTTGGAAAATTACCCAGCATCCTATAAAACTTGCACTATGTTGATATAAACAAAAGATATCGTCAGAGGATGAGATTCTACATCTAGTTTTAGTGGTGACCCTATTTGTACCCTTAACTAGATCTGATTAAACTTTATGTCTTGATGATTAAAGTGACAACTGTAACACATATGAATTAAGAAGGATTTTTTTCATATCTTAGTATTCCTTTTTAATATTTTGTCTCTCCTAAGGAGGAAAAGTTGATATAAATTACCTGGATAAATTTCTGGAAAATATGGGGATTGAGCTCTCAGAAAAAGAACTTGAAGATTTTTCAAAAGACCTACCAGTTGATGGTGAGCATTATAGATAAAAATGTATTATGTTTAAGACAGCTTGGGTTTGAAAGCATACATAGACCAATGAGAGTGGTTAATTGATACTAATAGGGCATTTTTAAAAGCTTAGAGCAGAATTCAGGTCAGATGAAAACATATTTCCTCTCTTTAATTCAAGTCCAGCAAATGTATTCCATTATGGATAATAAAATTGGTGAGGGTACTAACAGACCTCTCTCAGGTCAAAGAATGAAGAAAAGAAGAAAAATAGAATGTGAAAGATTTAAAAGAAACGTTACACAATATGTGAGAGAAAAGGAAAACTCTCTATGATGAGGCATGGTTAAAACTGATTAATGGTGATTTCTAGTACATATGATTCAGCTGTTATGAAATAGAAAGATTAACATGTAATAGACCTAGAATAGAAATGACATTAGAAATGTTAAGAGATGTAACTATGAATAGTCAGTCTAATATTACTATTCTAATAGGATACTACATGTAATATGAGGTTAGATTTTAAATATGTTAGTAAAATGAAAATTTTTCAGAGGAAAAAAGTGCCAGTATTGATTCAAGAAGATATGAAAATATAGATACACCAATAATATTTGATAAAATAATTTTACCTGTAAACTCATCTACCACTACCCATCCCTCCAACAAAAGGTGATAGCCTCAAATGGTTTTCAAAGTAAGTTCTTTCAAATTTTCAAAAAATTTTCGGTTTAATGTTATGCAAACTGGTCCAGAGGACTCCAACTTGAGTTGATGAAAAAAGCAAAATCTGGCTAGTTTTCTTCTCCTCTAATACCTAACAAAATGAACAACAGAATTTTTAAAAAAACAAAAATAAGCAAAGGAAATTCAACATGAATCAAATAATAAAAGGGAACCAATTTAATGCCATAAATGTTAAATGGGGACAGAAAAGGAAATAAAGACTCTACCCTGGAAACAATAGTACAGCAGAGCTGGGCTCCTCAAAACCTTTCTCACTCTTCAGAAACTAAACTGGTAAGCTGCAAAATCCAGAGAATTCACAATAAAGTGCCCAGACCTAGGGTAAAGCAAATTGAATAAATAACTTTTTTCCTTCTCAACTTACTAGGAAGAAGTAGAAACAACTGTTAGGGATGAATTAGTAAAGAAGGGGAAATGAACAATATAAATCACTCATCTCCTCATCCTTTCCTTTTATTCTAGATCAAAGGGAATACTGAATGTTGAACAGGATAAAATTTTTTTCCACCTACTCCTGAAGATTCCTCTAAAGTTTCACAATATCAGGGGCAAAGAGAAATTTATAAATCATTAACAGGAGTAAAAACAAACTATACACAAAATGATAAAAGAATCTTATATTACCAACATTTGATTCAAAAAGAAATAGAAAAATATTTATTTCAAAGTGCTAGAGAAAAATAACTTTGAACACCAAATATTCAAGGATTCGAGTGAAATAGACATTTTCAGGCAAACAAGAACACAGAAGTTTACTAGCCATGGACTTTCTCTAAACAAATTACTAAAAGATGTATTCTAATAAAAACAAAATGAATACAGGGGAAGTAATGAAGGAAAGAACTTATTCTTAAATCTAAGTGGGTATTGCATATTCAAAAATGTAATTTCATAGTCTAGAACTAAAACTCAAGATGATACCAACATTCTAGTTGGGGGCAGGTGTCATGGGTGGCAAAAACCGAAAGAACCGCCTTATTGTTGCTCTGTGACTGCTCCATGTCTTACAGTTGATGAGAAGGTTGATCTGAAAAACATGATGCTGAGAATAAAAGATTTTACAGGTAAGTTTTTTTTCCAGGAGGTTTATTCTCTCTTCCATTGAGGTCTTAGTATTTTGTGACACTCAGCTGTAGCAGGATACTTTAGCATGGGGTTATCCACCATGTTTGGCATGTACATATCAGCCAAGTAAACCCAGTTACAATACATCCTGTATCTCCAATGGGAGAGAGCAAAATGCACTCCAAGGCACTAAAGAAGGGCAGGTTCTCAGTGGATTTCATTATTATTATTATTATCATATTCTATGATAATAGACTGTATTTTAGCACACTTTTAGATTTACAGAATTGAGCATATTGTATAGAGAGTTCCATCTACCCATCCTTCCACTCCCCTTTATCCCAAGCACACAATCTCCCTGCTATTAACATCTTGCATTAGTATGGTACATATGTTACAATTAATAAACCAACATTCATACATTACTATTAACTATAATCTATAGTTTACATTAAGTTTCACTCTTTGTGTTGCATAGTTCTATGGGGTTTGACAAATGCATATAGATATGTACCTACCATTACAGTTTCATACAGAATAGTTTCACTGCCCTTAACATCCCCTGTGTTTCACTTATTCATCTTTTCCTCCCTTCCTTCCCCCCACCCCCCTTCCTCTACTTTGTTAAATGGATTATGAAAGGCAGGATAGCATTCTACAACCCTAGAATATTAGCCAGAGTGGCTTTGCCTCTTGACTCCTGTTCCATCAGGAAGGTCGGGGGCTGCTGCAGGTGAGTTTCCATAACACTGAAACCCTAATGTTTCACAGTAAATTATATTTTAGATGCTGTTTCCCCAATAGTCTATTGTTATATTAACTTTGTCATTTTACCCAGTTATTGTAAAATATTTCTGCCTGATAAAATCAATTTGATCTTGGATAAACTTTTAAAAATAAACCACATAACATAGTCTTGATAAAAACTCCAATGTTCTGAGGAAATATTTTTTCACCTGTATATGTTTTTTGCTGAATGTATATAGCCAAATTTCAGGCAAGCACAATAATAAATAGGATAAAGTTTGCAAAGCTCAAGATACATGTAGTTTCATTAATGATCAGCTATATCATTCAGTATGATATCTCTTGCCAGAATTCTGTTGGCAATTGGTAATCCAATTTGTTAACTAGATTTAATTTTGTACATTATCCTCAACATTAAGAGACCCTTCATTATATTGATATTATAGGAACAGGTTTGCCTTGACTTCTGTTGTCACACTGTACTTGCACGTTCCATTTTGCCTTTGCTCTTTAACTCCAAATTGAGAGTGATGCTATATAAAATATAAGTATTTTAAAAATCACTCAAATAGGTTAGTATGAACTTAAAATTATTTTTTAAAGTTACTAATTTATAAACTTTTCACCTGTTAACACTCCATCTTTTCAAAGGAGAAAAGGTTGATGCCAGAGATCTGAAAAATGTTCTTGGAGACATGGGGATAGAAGTCAATGATAAGGACTGCGTGGAACTGCTAAAATTACTACCAATTGATGGTGAGCTGTATGTTACTGTGAACTCTAGGCAGTTTAGTTTTATGGTTCTACTCTTGAAATGTATATGTGAAAGCGATGTGTGTTCGTATGTTACCTGCACACATCCTCCAGCTGTTTCCATATGAACAGTCTTTCTGTTACTATGTGCTCACTCAGGTACAGAATTTAACCCCCAAAAGAATCCTTTTCCACAAAACCATTGCTGAGGTGGAAAGATGTTACTGATGATTTTGCAAGGAGGAAAAGGATTTATATCTGCTGTCTCTCAGTAAACATTGCCAAAGTCCTCATGAGAATTCCTGTTCTTTCCCAGAATCACTTTTCTAAGTATTGCCAATGGAGATTCCCTTTTCCTGACCCTTATCTCTCACAGAGCTAAACCCTAAAAATTCTTTCCTCTGTTCTCAATTTCTGAGAGGATACCAAATTTATCTCTCCTCTCTATTAGGAGTGTTGTTTCTTTCTTCCCTTAAACACAAAGGCCCCACATCTTCCCAACATAAGCTTTTGCTTATTTATCCCTGCAAACAATTCTTATACCAACTGCTAGAAAATTAAATTTTTCCATATGTTTTACCAGTTTGGAAGTTATAAAAACCTTCAAGCATGAGCTTTGCCACCAAGGACTAAGCAAATCCCTACTGCTACCCATTAGGCCATTGACATGTCAAACTTTAGGTGTAGAAGGAAGTAAACAGAATGAAAATGTGATAGAAATAAGGGATGAGAGGAGTTTCAGCCCTGTAATACATAAACCAACAGTTACTTTCAGTGTCAAAGAGTAAGTAGATTTATTAATAATAACATCTAGACTTATTAAGTCCTAATGATGAGGTGTTGTACTATCCTCACCACACACAATGATGACACATTATCTCCATCTTACGGTGGTGGAAACAGAGGCGTAGAAAGAGTAAGTAACTTGCTTGAGGCCACGAAGGCAGGCTCTTGACCTCTATACCAGATTACCACTCCATATCATAATGAAAGCTTTGTTTGTTGCTTAACTTCATCATGATTTGAAGGTGAAAGAGGGTCAACTTTAAGGTCAGTTTCACAAAGAAAAGTCTGCCCCTTATAGTCTCTTAGTGAGCCATTCTCTGTCCTGAACTGTGCCTTTTTTTATAGGTGATAAGAAAGTTTTTCGGAATAGATTGCTAACGGGTTTGAAGTCTTTCAAAGGTGGGTAATAAATGTGATGAGAAAGCATATAAGATTGAGATTCTCAATCTTTGTCTTTATTCCTAGTTATGAGGGCATGATTCTTCTGCCACCTCTTCTATTTATCAATTATATATTGATCTTGTAGTCTTTTATGTGTGTATGCTGTGTAAGCTTGATCCCTGGATCAGACTCAAAGGAAACAGTCCTAAGTGTCTCCACTTTTGTCTTTCTGTTTAATTTTAGATAGGTCTAATTAAAGTTATGGCCTTCACAGTGCTGAAAATAACCATCATAATGTTCAGTTGTGAATTGATAGTGTTCTTTTATTTTATTCAATGTAAAAAGTGTCACATGTCCAATAAATAATCTTATTTATTTATTTATTTTGATACAAAGTTTCACTCTTGTTGCCCAAGCTGTAGTTCAGTGGCACAGTCTCAGCTCAGCACAACCTCCACCTCCCAGGTTCAAGCGATTCTCCTGCCTCAGCCTCTGCGTAGCTAAGATTACAGGCACCCACCACCACGCCTGGCTAATATTTGTAATTTTAGTAGAGACAGGATATCACCATGTTGGCCACGCTGGTCTCAAACTCCTGACCTCAGGTGATTCGTCCTCCTCTGCCTCCCAAAGTGCTGGGATTACAGATGTGAGCCACTGTGCCTGGCCATATCTAATTTTTTAAAATAACACTCATAGTCCTGCTATCTAATCATAACCACTCTTAATATGTTGAAGCCTATGTAGTTAAAAAATCCCATATAGTCAAAATTACTCTGAAATCCTATTGGAAGATCACATAAAAGTTATCAATATACTAGTCTTGATAAGTTCCAACATAGTCACTTTTTCATCCAATGATGGAATAGATTTCTATAGTTGAGCAATTAGATGAAGCAGTTGGTCAAGAGCCATGATATACAAAAATTTGTATAATACTGGAATCACACTGAGTTAAGATGCTCACAGTATGACAGGCACAGGAGAAATTAGTCCATCTGATGGAGTAATAAATTGATATTGTCTATCTGAGGTTTACTCTACTAATGTGCTTCCTGTCTGTGGAATGGCAGGAAGAATCACAGGCATTATTTACATTGTTTCATGTTTATTTTTACTGGGCATAAGGACTTTAGTAAATATGTTAAACAATCATATAACTCCACCTTATTTTCAAAAAAGTATTTCTTTTCCTGTGGCAAACATCTTTCTTAATGGCTATAGCTAAATAATTTTCTGTGGGTTGAAAATACATTGGTTTACTTAACAATACCCTGTTGTTAGATATTTAAATTCTGGGTGTTTGAATTTGTTTTACTTTTGTAACAAAGACTGTAATGAACACTTGTCCCCTCTTTTGGCACAAGCTTTACTGTATTCCCAAAAGTGGAATTATTGGGCTAAGATTTATGAACTTTTTAAATAATGGAGGTGGGGCCTCACTATGTTGCCCAGGCTGGTCTCGAACTCCTGGGATCAAGCAATCCCCCCACCTCAGCCTCCAAAAGTGCTGGGATTATATGCAGGAGCTACCACACCTGGCCATATTTTGAACATTTTAATGGATCATGATAGTTATTGCCAAACTATTTTCCAATTAGATCATTGCAATTAACTCTCAGCAACAGTCAGGCCTATTGAATGTTAATTTAACTAACAGCATGAAAAGTATTTTTCACATTGTCTTTGTTAGGTTTTTTTAAATCACATTTCTCTCTTTCCTAAGGAGGAAAGGTTGATATCGGTAACCTGAAGACGATTCTTGGGAACATGGGGATCAAGCTCAAAAATAAGGAACTTCAAAGTGTGATACAAAATCAACCTGTTGATGGTGAGCATTGTAAATAACTATTTTGCCTTTTAGGGGAGAGCTTAGAATCTTGGGATCATGTATATTAATTTCTAAAACTAGATTGATTTGAGGCACTTAAGATATTTCTAAGAATCATGGAGAAGAACTTGGTGTGAAAATAAGAAGAAATCCTGTCTTTTGTCATTTTTATTCATCTGGATTATCATCCTGCTCAGCTATAAGCAATGTTGAGAGGATATTCACAACTGTTATTAGGCCAGAGAATGGTAGGGAGAAACAGATATGAGAGCAAGGGGGAAAATGAATAAATAAACAACAAAGAGAGCCAGAAACAATTGATAGAAAAATATCTACAATAGAAAGTAGCAGAACATCATTAATATTTCATCAAGTATCTAACAACCACATGTCACCACCATTTTGAGATATATACAGAAGTTGAAAACATTAGAGGAAAGCATATTGACAATAGATAAAGCATATTGACAATAGATAGAAGCTCAGTGTCTGTGTTATATGTCAGGTTCACATACACGCAAAAATCTTTTATGAATGGTATCTTTTACCATGCTTATTAGAAAGTATCTGAAAACCCAAGAATCAAGGACATAGTACGTTTGCCATATCAAACCCTGTGTTTAAGGAACATGGGCTGACTACCTTGGTCATTCTTACTAATAAAGAATTAAGCACTCAAACCAGGAAATATAAATTTAAGATGAATACAATTTATTAAAATACATAGTCTTTCATTGGGCTGTAGCTTATAATTTTTCTAAGTTCTGTGTCATTGTCCAAATTTTTTGTGCTTTGTATTACAGCTAATGGAAATGTTCCTCTGAAAAAGGTGATGGATGATGTGAAAGCAATTATAGGCAAGTTAAAACGTATTGTAAATATTTAAATTCTGGTTCTTTAATTATTTTTCTCATCTTTTCAGTTAACACATATATTTATAAGCATCATGCTAATATCCCTGAATCTAATAATCAACAAAATAACTAGAATATTTCCAATATCATTGCATCAACCCATGGTTACTCCCCTCCCCATTTCCCTGCACTTTGGGAGGCTGAGTCAGAAGGATCACTTGAGTCCAGGAGTTTGAGGTTGCAGTAAGTTATGACTGTGCTACTGCACTCTGGTTCTGGGCAACAATGCGAAACCCTGTCTCAAAAAAAAAAAATCTTATTAGCTTCATTTCTAAGTATCTTAATGTTCTGCTAATAAAAATGCTGTTTTTTAAAATTATGTTTTCTTTTTTTGGTTAAAGTATGGAAATGCAACTGAGTTTTCTATACTGATCTTTTTTTTTTTTTTTAATTTATTTATTATTATTATACTTTAAGTTGTAGGGTACATGTGCATAACGTGCAGGTTTGTTACATATGTATACTTGTGCCATGTTGGTGTGCTGCACCCTCGTCATTTACATCAGGTATAACTCCCAATGCAATCCCTCCCCCCTCCCCCCTCCCCATGATAGGCCCCGGTGTGTGATGTCCCCCTTCCTGAGTCCAAGTGATCTCATTGTTCAGTTCCCACCTATGAGTGAGAACATGCTGTGTTTGGTTTTCTGTTCTTGTGATAGTTTGCTAAGAATGATGGTTTCCAGCTGCATCCATGTCCCTACAAAGGACACAAACTCATCCTTTTTGATGGCTGCATAGTATTCCATGGTGTATATGTGCCACATTTTCTTAATCCAATCTGTCACTGATGGACATTTGGGTTGATTCCAAGTCTTTGCTATTGTGAATAGTGCTGCAATAAACATACGTGTGCATGTGTCTTTATAGCAGCATAATTTATAATCCTTTGGGTATATACCCAGTAATGGGATGGCTGGGTCATGTGGTACATCTAGTTCTAGATCCTTGAGGAATCGCCATACTGTTTTCCATAATGGTTGAACTAGTTTACAATCCCACCAACAGTGTAAAAGCGTTCCTATTTCTCCACATCCTCTCCAGCACCTGTTGTTTCCTGACTTTTTAATGATCGCCATTCTAACTGGTGTGAGATGGTATCTCATTGTGGTTTTGATTTGCATTTCTCTGATGGCCAGTGATGATGAGCATTTTTCCATGTATCTGTTGGCTGTATGAATGTCTTCTTTTGAGAAATGTCTGTTCATATCCTTTGCCCACCTTTGATGGGGTTGTTTGTTTTTTTCTTGTAAATTTGTTTGAGTTCTTTGTAGGTTCTGGATATTAGCCCTTTGTCAGATGAGTAGATTGCAAAAATTTTCTCCCATTCTGTAGGTTGCCTGTTCACTCTGATGGTAGTTTCTTTTGCTGTGCAGAAGCTCTTTAGTTTAATTAGATCCCATTTGTCAATTTTGGCTTTTGCTGCCGTTGCTTTTGGTGTTTTAGACATGAAGTCTTTGCCCATGCCTATGTCCTGAATGGTACTACCTAGGTTTTCCTCTAGGATTTTTATGGTATTAGGTCTAACATTTAAGTCTTTAATCCATCTTGAATTAATCTTCGTATAAGGAGTAAGGAAAGGATCCAGTTTCAGCTTTCTACTTATGGCTAGCCAATTTTCCCAGCACCATTTATTAAATAGGGAATCCTTTCCCCATTTCTTGTTTCTTTCAGGTTTGTCAAAGATCAGATGGCTGTAGATGTGTGGTATTATTTCTGAGGACTCTGTTCTGTTCCATTGGTCTATGTCTCTGTTTTGGTACCAGTACCATGCTGTTTTGGTTACTGTAGCCTTGTAGTATAGTTTGAAGTCAGGTAGCGTGATGTCTCCACTTTGTTCTTTTGACTTAGGATTGTCTTGGAGATGCGGGCTCTTTTTTGGTTCCATATGAACTTTAAAGCAGTTTTTTCCAATTCTGTGAAGAAAGTCATTGGTAGCTTAATAGGGATGGCATTGAATCTATAAATAACCTTGGGCAGTATGGCCATTTTCACGATATTGATTCTTCCTATCCATGAGCATGGTATGTTCTTCCATTTGTTTGTGTCCTCTTTGATTTCACTGAGCAGTGGTTTGTAGTTCTCCTTGAAGAGGTCCTTTACATCCCTTGTCAGTTGGATTCCTAGGTATTTTATTCTCTTTGAAGCAATTGTGAATGGAAGTTCATTCCTGATTTGGCTCTCTGTTTGTCTGTTACTGGTGTATAAGAATGCTTGTGATTTTTGCACATTAATTTTGTATCCTGAGACTTTGCTGAAGTTGCTTATCAGCTTAAGGAGATTTTGGGCTGAGATAATGGGGTTTTCTAAATATACAATCATGTCATCTGCAAACAGGGACAATTTGACTTCTTCTTTTCCTAACTGAATACCCTTGATTTCTTTCTCTTGCCTAATTGCCCTAGCCAGAACTTCCAACACTATGTTGAATAGGAGTGGTGAGAGAGGGCATCCCTGCCTTGTGCCAGTTTTCAAAGGGAATTTTTCCAGGTTTTGCCCATTCAGTATGATATTGGCTGTGGGTTTGTCATAAATAGCTCTTATTATTTTGAGGTACATTCCATCAATACCGAATTTATTGAGCGTTTTTAGCATGAAGGGCTGTTGAATTTTGTCAAAAGCCTTTTCTGCATCTATTGAGATAATCATGTGGTTCTTGTCTTTGGTTCTGTTTATATGCTGGATTATGTTTATTGATTTGCGAATGTTGAACCAGCCTTGCATCCCAGGGATGAAGCCCACTTGATCATGGTGGATAAGCTTTTTGATGTGTTGCTGAATCCGGTTTGCCAGTATTTTATTGAGGATTTTTGCATCGATGTTCATCAGGGATATTGGTCTAAAATTCTCTTTTTTAGTTGTGTCTCTGCCAGGCTTTGGTATCAGGATGATGTTGGCCTCATAAAATGAGTTAGGGAGGATTCCCTCTTTTTCTATTGATTGGAATAGTTTCAGAAGGAATGGTACCAACTCCTCCTTGTACCTCTGGTAGAATTCAGCTGTGAATCCATCTGGTCCTGGACTTTTTTTGGTTGGTAGGCTATTAATTATTGCCTCAATTTCAGAGCCTGCTATTGGTCTATTCAGGGATTCAACTTCTTCCTGGTTTAGTCTTGGAAGAGTGTAAGTGTCCAGGAAATTATCCATTTCTTCTAGATTTTCCAGTTTATTTGCGTAGAGGTGTTTATAGTATTCTCTGATGGTAGTTTGTATTTCTGTGGGGTCGGTGGTGATATCCCCTTTATCATTTTTAATTGCGTCGATTTGATTCTTCTCTCTTTTCTTCTTTATTACTCTTGCTAATGGTCTGTCAATTTTGTTGATCTTTTCAAAAAACCAACTCCTGGATTCATTGATTTTTTGGAGGGTTTTTTGTGTCTCTATCTCCTTCAGTTCTGCTCTGATCTTAGTTATTTCTTGCCTTCTGCTAGCTTTTGAATGTGTTTGCTCTTGCTTCTCTAGTTCTTTTAATTGCGATGTTAGAGTGTCAATTTTAGATCTTTCCTGCTTTCTCATGTGGGCATTTAGTGCTATAAATTTCCCTCTACACACTGCTTTAAATGTGTCCCAGAGATTCTGGTATGTTGTATCTTTGTTCTCATTGGTTTCAAAGAACATCTTTATTTCTGCCTTCATTTCGTTATGTACCCAGTAGTCATTCAGGAGCAGGTTGTTCAGTTTCCATGTAGTTGAGCGGTTTTGATTGAGTTTCTTAGTCCTGAGTTCTAGTTTGATTGCACTGTGGTCTGAGAGACAGTTTGTTATAATTTCTGTTCTTTTACATTTGCTGAGGAGTGATTTACTTCCAATTACGTGGTCAATTTTGGAGTAAGTACGATGTGGTGCTGAGAAGAATGTATATTCTGTTGATTTGGGGTGGAGAGTTCTGTAGATGTCTATTAGGTCTGCTTGCTGCAGAGATGAGTTCAATTCCTGGATATCCTTGTTAACTTTCTGTCTCGTTGATCTGTCTAATGTTGACAGTGGAGTGTTGAAGTCTCCCATTATTATTGTATGGGAGTCTAAGTCTCTTTGTAAGTCTCTAAGGACTTGCTTTATGAATCTGGGTGCTCCTGTATTGGGTGCATATATATTTAGGATAGTTAGCTCTTCCTGTTGAATTGATCCCTTTACCATTATGTAATGGCCTTCTTTGTCTCTTTTGATCTTTGATGGTTTAAAGTCTGTTTTATCAGAGACTAGTATTGCAACCCCCGCTTTTTTTTGTTCTCCATTTGCTTGGTAAATCCTCCTCCATCCCTTTATTTTGAGCCTATGTATGTCTCTGCGTGTGAGATGGGTCTCCTGAATACAGCAGACTGATGGGTCTTGACTCTTTATCCAGTTTGCCAGTCTGTGTCTTTTAATTGGAGCATTTAGTCCATTTACATTTAAGGTTAAGATTGTTATGTGTGAACTTGATTCTGCCATTATGATATTAACTGGTTATTTTGCTCGTTAGTTGATGCAGTTTCTTCCTAGCCTTGATGGTCTTTACATTTTGGCATGTTTTTGCAATGGCTGGTACCGGTTGTTCCTTTCCATGTTTAGTGCTTCCTTCAGGGTCTCTTGTAAGGCAGGCCTAGTGGTGACAAAATCTCTAAGCATTTGCTTATCTGTAAAGGATTTTATTTCTCCTTCACTTATGAAACTTAGTTTGGCTGGATATGAAATTCTGGGTTTAAAATTCTTTTCTTTAAGAATGTTGAATATTGGCCCCCACTGTCTTCTGGCTTGTAGAGTTTCTGCCGAGAGATCTGCTGTTAGTCTGATGGGCTTCCCTTTGTGGGTAACCCGACCTTTCTCTCTGGCTGCCCTTTAGATTTTTTCCTTCATTTCAACTTTGGTGAATCTGGCAATTATGTGTCTTGGAGTTGCTCTTCTCGAGGAGTATCTTTGTGGCGTTCTCTGTATTTCCTGGATTTGAATGTTGGCCTGCCCTACTAGGTTGGGGAAGTTCTCCTGGATGATATCCTGAAGAGTGTTTTCCAACTTGGTTCCATTTTCCCCCTCACTTTCAGGCACCCCAATCAGACGTAGATTTGGTCTTTTTACATAATCCCATACTTCTTGCAGGCTTTGTTCATTTCTTTTTCTTCTTTTTTCTTTTGGTTTCTCTTCTCGCTTCATTTCATTCATTTGATCCTCAATTGCTGATACTCTTTCTTCCAGTTGATCGAGTCAGTTACTGAAGCTTGTGCATTTGTCACGTATTTCTCGTGTCATGGTTTTCATCTCTTTCATTTCGTTTATGACCTTCTCTGCATTAATTACTCTAGCCATCAATTCTTCCACTTTTTTTTCAAGATTTTTAGTTTCTTTACGCTGGGTACGTAATTCCTCCTTTAGCTCTGAGAAATTTGATGGACTGAAGCCTTCTTCTCTCATCTCGTCAAAGTCATTCTCCGTCCAGCTTTGATCCGTTGCTGACGATGAGCTGCGCTCCTTTGCCGGGGGAGATGCGCTCTTATTTTTTGAATTTCCAGCTTTTCTGCCCTGCTTTTTCCCCATCTTTGTGGTTTTGTCTGCCTCTGGTCTTTGATGATGGTGATGTACTGATGGGGTTTTGGTGTAGGTGTCCTTCCTGTTTGATAGTTTTCCTTCTAACAGTCAGGACCCTCAGCTGTAGGTGTGTTGGAGATTGCTTGAGGTCCACTCCAGACTCTATTTGCCTGGGTATCAGCAGCAGAGGCTGCAGAAGATAGAATATTTCTGAACAGCGAGTGTACCTGTCTGATTCTTGCGCTGGAAGCTTCCTCTCAGGGGTGTACTCCACCCTGTGAGGTGTGGGGTGTCAGACTGCCCCTAGTGGGGGATGTCTCCCAGTTAGGCTACTCAGGGGTCAGGGACCCACTTGAGCAGGGAGTCTGTCCCTTCTCAGATCTCAACCTCCGTGTTGGGAGATCCACTGCTCTCTTCAAAGCTGTCAGACAGAGTCGTTTGCGTCTGCAGAGGCTTCTGCTGTGTTTGTTATTGTTTACTGTGCCCTGTCCCCAGAGATGGAGTCTACAGAGACAGGCAGGTTTCCTTGAGCTGCTGTGAGCTCCACCCAGTTCGAGCTTCCCAGCAGCTTTGTTTACCTACTTAAGCCTCAGCAATGGCGGGCGCCCCTCCCCCAGCCTCGCTGCTGCCTTGCCGGTAGATCACAGACTGCTGTGCTAGCAATGAGGGAGGCTCCGTGGGCGTGGGACCCTCCCGGCCAGGTGTGGGATATGATCTCCTGGTGTGCCTGTTTGCTTAAAGCGCAGTATTGGGGTGGGAGTTACCCGATTTTCCAGGTGTTGTGGGTCTCAGTTCCCCTGGCTAGGAAAAGGGATTCCCTTCCCCCTTGCGCTTCCCAGGTGAGGCAATGCCTTGCCCTGCTTCAGCTCTTGCTGGTCGGGCTGCAGCAGCTGACCAGCACCGATCGTCCGGCACTCCCCAGTGAGATGATCCCAGTACCTCAGTTGAAAATGCAGAAATCACCAGTCTTCTGTGTCGCTCGCGCTGGGAGTTGGAGACTGGAGCTGTTCCTATTTGGCCATCTTGCTCCGCCCCCCCATACTGATCTTAAACCTAACTCTTTGCAAAACTCTCATTAATTCCAACAATCTGCCCATAGGTGCTAATGGATTCTTTTAGATACATAAATTATTATGTATCATATGTAGATACATACATTTTATGTGTTATATGTAGATACATAAATTTTTATATCACATGGATACATAAATTATATAGATTATATAGATAATGTTATATAGATTCTTTATGCAAATGATTACTATAAATGGGGACTGTTTCTGTTTCTTCTTTTTCAACTGTTCTAACATCTGTTTTTCCTTGCCTTACTGTAATAGCCAGGACTTCCAATATATACTACTAAATACAGTGTTCATAGGCATTCTTGTCACATTTCTGATTTTAAAGGAAATGTATTAACATTTCATCTTTGAGAATGTTTGTTGAAGTTTCTGGATGACACCCTTTATTAGGTTAAGAAATTCTCCTGTTCTCTTTTGGCTGGAAGATGAAGGCAAGGTATTTGCCTGTTTTTTTCTTTTTTTTTTTTTTTCAGTACTGTAACCCCCAGTATTTGGAGCAATGTGTACTTGATGAATAATATTTGTTGAAATAATCTGTTTATTGAGATGATTGTGTGGTTTTTCCTTTAATTTTTGATGTGGAAAGTGGCATGCATACATTTTTTTTCACTTAAACCAGTCTTATATTACTAAGATATATTGAATTTAGGCATCAGTTTTGGATTAGGCTTACTAATGTTTTGTTTCAGATTTTTAAATCTATTTTCATGACTAAAGTTCTATAATTTTCTTTCATGTACTATCACGTTCTATAATTTTCATGTACTTTGGTATCAAGGTTATATTGGCCATATATAATCCATCTTGGGGAAATATTTCCTCTTTATTAGTTTCTGAAAGAGTTTGTATAAGATTAGAATTGGCCAGGTATGGTGGCTCACACCTGCAACTCTAGTGCTTTGGGAGGCCAATGCAGGAGGATTGCTCAAGGAGTCCATGACCAGCATGGACAACATAGTGAGACCCCATCTCTCCAAAAATATACATATTTTAAAAATTAGCAGGAGGTGGTGGTCCACACCTATAGTCCCTGCTACTCAGGAGGTTGAAGCAGGAGAATCATTTAAGCTCAGGAGTTTGAGTGAGCCACGATGAGCACCACTGCACTCCAGTCTGGGCAACAGTGTGAGACCCTGTCTCAAAAAAAAAAAAAATAGATTGGAATAATCTGTTTCTTGAAGGTTTGGGCCAGGTACCAGTGACTCATGCCTGTAATCCCAGCACTTTGGGAGACCAAGGAGGAAGGATCACTTGAGCCCAGGAGTTCAAGACTAGCCTAGGCAACATAGCAAGACCTCGACTCTGCTACAAATTTAAAAGTTATCCAGGCATAGGCCAGACCTATAATCCCCAGCTACTTGGGAGGCCAAGGCGGGAGGATCACTTGAGCCCAGCAGTTCAAGGTTGTAGTGAGCCAAGATCAACCACTGCACTCCAGCTTGAGTGATAGAGCAAAACCCTATCTCAAAAAAGAAAAAGTTTGATAGAACTTACCTGAAAAACCATCTGAGTCTTATGCTTTTAGGTAGAAAGATTTTAACTATTAATTTATTTTTCTTAAATGATAATAGGATCCTCTGGGAGATTTTTTGTTTGTTTTTCTTGAGCTACTTTGGTAAGTTATATCTTCTATATCTTTGTTATTTTGGTATAAGTTTTCAAATTTATTCATAAATTATAGTATTTTCTCAATTTCTGCTAGATATGATTTAAGTCCCCTTTTTCCATTTATAAAAATATTTATTTCTATCTTCTCTCTTCTATTTCCTTACTTAACCTGGACAAATATTTATCTGTTTTATTACTCCTTACTAAAAACCTACTTTTGACTTTCTTAATCCTATCACTATTGTATCTTCATTTTCATATTTATTACTTTCTGTCTTTGTATTCATTTTCTACAACTTTTGGATTTATTCTATTGCCCTTTTCCTAATTTCTTAAGTCGGTTTTTTCTCTTATTTGACAAATAATAATTACATAGTTATAGGGTACAATGTGACATTTTAATATATGCATACATTGTAGAATTATTTTATCAAGCTAATTAACATTGTCATTACCTCACCTACTTATCATTTTTTATGGTGAGACTATTCAAAATCTACCCTTAGTAATTTTTTTAACTTGTAAGTTCAGGGGTACATGTGCAGGATGTACAGGTTTGTTACATAGGTAAATGTGTGTCATGGGGGTTTGTTGTACCAATTTTTCACCACTCACATATTAAGCCTAGTATCCATTAGTTATTTTTCCTGATCCTCTCCCTCCATTGTTAGGCCCCAGTATGTGTTGTTCCATGTGTTCTCATCATTTAGCTCCCACTTATAAGTGAGAATATGCTATATTCAGTTTCTGTTCCTGCATTACTTTGCTAAGAATAATGGCCTCCAGCTCCATCCATGTCCCTGCAAAGGACATGATCTCATTCTTTTTTATGGCTGCATAGTATTCCATGGTGTCTATGTACCACATTTTCTTTTTTTAGTCTATCATTGATGGGCATTGGGGTTGATTTTATGTCTTTGCTATTGTGAATAGTGCTGCAGTGAACCTACATGTGCATGTATCTTTATAGTAGAATGATTTATGTTCCTTTGGGTATATGCCCAGTAATGGGGTTGCTGGGTCAAATGGTATTTCTGGCTCTAGATCCTTTAGGAACTGCCACACTGTCTTCCACAATGGTTGAACTAATTTACATTCCCACCAATAGTGTATAAGCATTCTTTTTTCTCCACAACTTCACCAGCATGTGTTATTTTTTGACTTTTTAATAATAGCCATTCTGACTGGTGTGAGATGGTATCTCATTGTGGTTTTGATTTGCATTTCTCTAATGATCAGACGTTGAGCTGTTTTTCATATGCTTGTTGGCCACATGTATGTCTTCTTTTGAGACATATCTGTTCATGTCCTTTGCCCATTTTTTAATGGGGTTATTTGGTTTTTTTCTTGTAAATGTGTTTAAATTCTTGATAGATGCTGGATATTAGACCTTTGTCAGATGCACAGTTTGCAAAAATTTTCTCCCATTTTGTAGGTTGCCTGCTTACTCTGTTGATAGTTTCTTTTACCCCTAGCAATTTTGAAATATACATTTTTGTTAACTATGCTCACTGTACAGTATAATAGTTCACTAAAATGTATTCCTCTTGTCTAAATGAAACTTGGACCTTTTGACCAACATACCCCTGACTCCAGCCTCTGGTAACTGCTTCTATGAGTTCAACTTTTTTAGATTCCACATATAAGTGAGACAATGTAGCACTTGTTTTTCTGTGCCTGGCGTACTTCACTTAACATTATGTCCTCCAGGTTCATCCATGTTATTGCAAATGGCAGGATTTCCTTCTTTTTAAAGGTGATCCAGTATTCCATTGTGCATATATACCACATTGTCTTTATCCTTTCATCCATTGATGCACACTTTAGTTAATTCCATGTCTTGGTTATTATGCATAATGCTGCAATAAATATAGGAGTGTGGATATCTCTTCAACATTTTTATTTCATTTCCTTTGTATATGTACTCAGAAGTGGGATTGCTGGATCATATGGAATTCAGTTTTTACCTTTTCGAGGAACCTCTATGCTGTTTTCTTTTTTAAATCTATGTTCCCACCAACAGTGCGCAAGTATTCCCCATTCTTCACATTCTCAACATCTTTTGTCTTTTTGATAATAGCCATTCTAAGAGGTTTAAGGAGATATCTCACTGGGGTTTTAATTTGCATTTTCCTGATTATTAGAGATGTTGAGTGTTTTTTCATATATCTGCTGGCCATTCATATGTCTTCTTTTGAATATCTTTTCAGGTCCTTTTATCATTTTTTAATTGGGTTATTTGTTTTCTTGCTATTGAGTTGCGTTCCATATATATTTTAGATATCAGCTCCTTATCAGGTGTATGGTTTGATGCCTCATTGTGCTTTTCACTTGATTTCTCAAAAATAAAACATTTAGAGGTAAGGTATGTATAATTTGCAAGATTCAGTAAATGAATGATAGGTTACTTACAGGAGATAAAATTAAGCCCACACTTAGCAGAGGGAGGAAAGAAATAACAAAGGTAAGAGCAGAAATAAATGAAATAGAGACTAGAGAAACAAACCAAACTAAAAGTTGTTCTTTTGAAAAGGTAAACAAAATTGACAAACCTTTAGCTAGACTAAGAAAAAAAGAGAGATGGCTCAAATAAACAAAATCGGGAATAAAAGAGGAGACAGTTCAACTGATACCCAGAAATACAAAGGATAATAGGATGATGCTACTGTGAACAATTATATGCTAACGATTTGGACAACCTAGAATAATGGATAAATTTCTAGAAACATATACCTTACTAAGACTGAATCATGAAGAAATAGTAAGACTGAATCATGAAATCATGAAGAAATCTGAGAGACCAATAAAAAGTAAGGAGATTGAATATGTAATAAAAAAAAATCTCCCATGAAAGAAAGCGTTTGCTGTGCAGAAGCTTTTTAATTTGATGTAATCCCATTTGTCTGTTTTTGCTTTTGTTGCCTATACTTTTGGGATCATATCTAAAAAATCATTGCTCAGACCAAAGTCATGGAGCTTTCCCCTGTGTTTTCTTCTAGTAGTTATACAGTTTCAGGTCTTGTGTTTAAGTCTTTAGTCCATTTTGAGTTGATTTTTATATGTAGGTGAGATAAGGATCTAATTTATTTCTTCTGCACGGAGATATCCAGTTTCCCCAGCACCATTTATTGAAGAGACTGTATGGTACCTTGGTTGAAAATCAATTGACTGTAAATACATGGGTTTATTTCTGGACTTTCTATCCTGTTTCACTGTCCAGTGTGTCTTTTTATGCCAGTACCATGCTATATTCATTGCTATAGCTTTGTAATGTATTTTGAAATCAGGATGTGTGATGCTTCCAGCCTTGTTCTCTTGTGTTCAAGATTGCTTTGGCTATGTGGGGTTTTTTGTGGTTCCATGTAGAATTTAGGATTGTTTTTTCTATTTCTCTGAAAAATGACTTTGGAAGTTTGATAAGGATTGCATTGACTATATAGATCACTTTGAATAGGATGAACATTTTAACAATATTGATTCTTCCAATTCATGAACATAGGATATCTTTGCATGTATTTGTGTCTTCTTCAGTTTCTCTCATCAGTGTTTTATAGCTTCCAGTGTACAGATCTTTCAAATCCTTGGTTAAATTTATTCCCATTTTTAAAATGTTTGATGTTATTGTTATTGTAAATGGGATTATTTTCTTCATTTCTTTTTTAAATAGTCCAAAGTTGGAGTATAGAAACACTACTAATTTTTTCTTTTTTGAGAGAGGGTCTCACTCTGTCACCCAGGATGGAAAATAGTGGTGCATTCATAGCTCACTGCATCCTACCTCCCAGGCTCAAGTGAGCCTCCCACCTCCGTCTCGCAAGTAGCTGGGACTACAGGTGCACACCACCATGCCCAGCTAGTTTTTTTGTTTGTTTTTAATTTTGTGTAGAGATGGGGTCTCCCTGTGTTGCCCAGGCTGACCTCAAACTCCTGGGCTCAGGGGATCCTCCTGCCTCAGCCTTCCAAAGTGCTAGGATTACAGGTATGAGCCACCACACCCAACCACCTAATAATTTTTATATGTTGATTTTGTATCCTGCAACTTTACTGAATTTATTTATGAGTTTTTTTGTTTGTTTTGTTTTGTTTGTTTTTTGAGATGGAGTTTCACTCTTGTTGCCCAGGCTGGAGTGCAATGGCATGATCTCAGCCCACCGCAACCTCCGCCTTCCAGATTCAAGCGATTCTCCTGCCTCAGCCTCCTGAGTAGCTGGGATTACAGGCATGTGCTACCACGCCCAGCTAATTTTGTATTTTTGGTAGAGACAGCATGTCTCCATGTTGGTCAAGCTGGTCTCAAACTCCTGATCTCAGGTGATCCACCCACCTCAGCCTCCCAAAGTGCTGGGATTACAGGCATGAGCCAACGCACCTGGTCCATTTATGAGTTTTAAGTTACTCCACTCAGTAGGTCTTGGTATGCCTTTGTTTTTTATCAGCTTTTAGGGATGGTAATGTATAAACAAAGACAATTTTCTTTCATATTGTTGAATACTTAGATAATTCTTAATATTGTCAACTATACTTGTCGTTTCTATTTTTTGAAGGAGAAAAACTTAACGTGGAAAATCTAAAAAATATTCTCGAAGGCCTTGGAATAGAATTCACACCTAAAGAATACTTGGAACTGGTACAAAATCTGCAAATTGATGGTGAGCACTTCAAATACTACTGGACCTTTTGAAGAAGTTTAGCCCTATGTACTTAAGACAACCTAACAAAAAAAAAAGAAAAAAGATACCTATTAGATATTCTAGTTTAAAAAATAAAAATGGCGGCAGGGCGCGGTGGCTCACGCCAGTAATCCCAGCACTTTGGGAGGCCGAGGCGGGCAGATCACGAGGTCAGAAGATCGGGACCAACCTGGCTAACACGGTGAAACACCGTCTGTACTAAAAATACAAAAAACTAGCCGGGCATGGTAGCACACGCCTGTAGTCCTAGCTACTCGGAAGGCTGAGGCAGGAGAATGGCGTGAACCTGGGAGGCGGAGCTTGCAGTGAACGGAGATGCGCCACTGCACTCCAGTCTGGGCGACAGAGCGAGACTCTGTCTCAAAAAAATAATAATAATAAAATAAATAAATAAAAATGACAGTGTAAGAAATTTTAGCATGACCTTGTTCTTCCTTTGAGAAGTTCTTTCTTTGAGAGTCAGCAACTCTGTTTTCTTGAAATCTTGCCATTGGATATAAAAATTTTTGTTATTATTTTTGGTTCCACCCTGACCACTAAAAGTTGAGCTGAGAAATGTAAGAAAAAATGTGAAAATGGAAGGAATAGGAAAGTAGAAGAAGGAAAAGTCATAGAAGAAAAGTAAAAGACATGTTCATATTCCTTTAAAGCTGTTTGCCACTATTAAATGATTAAATAATTACTTTAAGTCACAGCACTCTGAGAGTTTTCTCCATTCTGTGGTTTCAAACTCATGGGACAGCAAAAATCAAAATTATTCCTAAAGCAAATCATTTAGAAATATTTTTATGAAATGATATATTTTTACAAGTTTTCTAAGTCTCTGTATCACTTTATCTGTGCTGTGAATTTTGCCTTTTCCTGCAGATGATGGAACTATATCTGAAAATAGATTGCTAGATGGTGTGAAATCATTCAAAGGTAAGAAGCATGAAGAGAATCCTCCTGCCTCAAATTTGTATTACTGCCTGGTTATTCTCTTACAGGTCTTACCATCTCTCATAATAATTAATTCTATATTTATTCTGCTGTTTTTAAATATAGCTGCATTTTCCAAATAGTCTTTCATTTTGCTGTCAAGCTTGGCTTTTGCCCAGTTTAGTTGAAAAGCGGATTTAAATCTGGTTCTACATAGAAAATGTGAAGCTAAGTATTGCAGTTGTTCAGGGCATTTCAGGAACTAAAAGAACTAAACTGAGCTTTTAGGCCCTTCCTACCAGAAAGATGTTTTCACTTTGTCTCCACAATAGTAATTCATCAGAGAATCAATCTGTAATTTGCAGGGTTTTCAAGATCAGGCAAGAGGTTACAATTCTAATCCCATCTTGCCTACCTTTATGCACTTGAACATTTGGGTCATTGATATTTTTGCTGATAGCCATAGTGCATGGGGATTAATTGAAATTGTATTGTTCAGAAGGTCATTAAATTTCCCTCATATTCTTGATTCTTTCCTTAGGTGGAAGAGTTGATGTTAGTAACCTGGAAAATGTTTTGAAAAATGTGAAAATCATGCTTCCAGATAAGGAACTTAAAGATTTGTCACAAAACCTACCAGTTGATGGTGAGCAATATAGACAGTATTAGACCTTTTGAGGAAATTTTATTTATAGGCTTATGCATGAGAATTCCTGAGGCTAGATCTGTTTGGGTGCTAATATGACTTTTTATAACTCAGGGAAGAACTCAGTCCTAATGTAAGAACACATTTTAATTTAGTGTATTTTCACTAATTTCAGGGTACATGGTATATGTCTTAGAGTGAGTTAAAATAAGTCTGTCGTTGAAAGAAGCTAAACAGCTTATTAACCACTGAGAAGGATCATTAATTTCAGATTAATTACATAATTTTAGTAACTTTTTTATTTTTTATTTTTGTGTGTACATAGTGTAATAACATAGGAAGGTCTTTTCATCCAGCTATACATTTCTCTATAACTTTGTGATGTACCAACTTCCCGATCCCTCTTCCTGTGTTTTGGCACTGGCTCACATTATTCCTTCCTTGGTCTCATCTCCTGTACTTTAGAAATCATAACCAGCAATATTTTACCTTCTTTTTTAACCTTCCAGTTCTCTTGTTCCCAAGAAATGTACCTCATCTTCATCAAAAATACTAGTTCCTGGATTTCTCCATCTCCTTTCAATATACAAACTGTTTCCTAACTTCTTTCATTGTCAAACTAATCTCTCTGTCATTCCTGCTGTATAAAACCTCCAAATTTTGATCAACCCGGTCGCTCAGATCTCCACTTCTATTGCTGACCTTGATAAAGAAAATAATATAAATTTGCAGGTTACTGCATCCCCAAATTCATTTTCTCCTAGATAATAGAAGGACCTAAGAACATTTTAACTCTATGTTTCCCCTTCCCCATATTAGTGTTCTTTATGTCATTCATACTATCTTGTCTTGTTTTAATTCAGCAAACCTGTATCAGTAGTAATGTTTTATAAAGTCACCATTTATTCAGATTTACCCAAATGTTTACCTATTTTTTGCTCTTCATTTTTTCTTTTACTTCAGGCCTTCCCTTTGGGATCACTTTTCTTCTGCCTAAAATAATTTCCTTTATTTAGGATTTGCTAGTGACAAATACTTCTTTTTTCTTTCTGGTCTAAAAATATATTTGTTTTGCTCTTGTTTTGACAGATATTTTCTCTGGACCTAGCAGTCTAGGTAGACAGTTATTTTCTTTTAGCACATTTTAGATATCATTCCACTGTCTTCTGCTTTCTAATGTTTATTTTTCCTGAGAGAGTAATCTTTTTGTTGTTGTTGTTGCTGCTGCTGCTGCTGCTGCTGCTGCTGCTGCTGCTTTAAGACGTTTGTCTTAGGTTTTGAAGTTTCACTATGGAAGATGGAAATGTATTTGTTTTTATTTATCCTCCTTGGGATTCACTGGGCTTTTTGAGTCTGACAATTGGAATCTTTCATCAGATCTGAAAAATTATTAGCCATCATCTCTTCCATTATTGTCTTTATTCCGTGGGTTTGTTTCTTCTGTAACTCTGATTAAATGTAAGGTAAACCTTATTGCTGTGTCCTCCATGGCCCTTAAGATCTCTTCACTATTTTCCATATTGTTTTCTTTCTGTGCTCCATAGGAGTTTTATGTAATACATTGTTCTATATATAGCGCCCCCAAAGTGCAAATCTGCTAACTAAATGAATGGAAAATGTGTTTTGGAAACTACCCCAAAAGAAGAATGGGATTGCATAATAATAAATAACATAACCTTTTGACCAGATGCAGTGGCTCATGCCTGTAATCCTACCACTTTGGGAGGTTGAGGCAGGCGGATCACCTGAGGCCAGGAGATTGAGACCAGCCTGGCCAACATGGCAAAACCCCATTTCTGCTAAAAATATAAAAATTAGCCAGGTGTTGTGGTGCATGCCTGTAATCCCAGTTACTTGGGTGGTTAAGGCACAAGAATTGCTTGAGCCAGGGAGGCGAAGGTTGCAGTGAGCCAAGATTACACCACTGCTCTCCAGCCTGGGTAACAGAGTGAGACCCTGTCTGGAAAAAAATAAAAAATAAAAATAACCCTTTATGGCAAGAAAATACCAAAATACCAATAATGTGCATAGTTTCTAGTTTTCTTCTTACCCCAAAATATATTGCATCTGCAACTTTGAAAAAATACGATGATTTGAGAGCTCCTTGTACCATTGTAATATGTTCCAATCCACCATTTAATGTAAAGTATTTAATACTGCTATGTATAAAGTCTTATGCTAGTTGCTGGGTTAGGATGTCTGGATGGGATACAGAATAAGTAGATACATTCTTTTTATTTCAAAACACGTTTATTTATTTTTATTTTGAGTATGTAATGAACATATCTTTGAGTATATAATGAACATATTTACTAGAAAATAAGTACAACAGGGGGATGTTGGCATGGGGCAGTGTTCAATGGGGAAATAGCTTAAGGTTCCAAACGGAAATGTTTTCATCTTGTTCCTAGGAATTGGTAGTACGTAGTGTAAGGAGACCATGCCCAAGGGAGTAGATGTTCCACAGTGTATGAAGTTTGAGATCTTAAAAGAGAGAAGGAGAGAATAATTGATGAAATTAATAGTTAACATTTTTGTAATTTTCTCTATTTTATGCTTATCTATGTATGTTATTAGGCTATAATTTAAAACAAATCATAAAGAAAATGATTCCTTTGCTCTGACAGTCTTTTTGAATCAGCACGCAATTATGTTTGTCTGCATTTTTGGATTGTTTTTTAGCTTCTGGGATGACTGATCTGCATAAACTACTAAAAGAAGTAAATAAATTCACAGGTGAGCAAGACATTTTGTGAAAAGATATAAAACCAAAATGCAAATACTTCACTTTCACACACATATTTAAAATTGTGTTTTCTTATTCTATCATTGACTAATTAACTTCTACTTTTTTAATGATTAAAATTTGGGTTTAATAGTGAAGATTTCACTGAATTATTTATGTTTTCGCTACAACTTCGTGGTGCTGCACCTCTATAACAAGTCTTACACTCTGAAACCTTGATTTTGTGATGCATTTCACTGTGATTAAATAGGCTACACATGTGTTCATTCATTCATTCAAAATGCTTGCTAAGCACCTACTGTAACCCAGTAAATGTTAAGGTAACACTTTGACAGGTATACAAATAATGTAGTCAGTGAGACTAATCTATCTCATAATTCAGGCAAAGCAAAAGTAACACAGATTTCACCTGATGGTAATATGATTCAGATTACATAACAGTTTATGCATATATTTTTTTTTTAGGGTTTTTTTATTTGTTTGCTTTTTTTTTTTTAAATTATACTCTAAGTTCTAAGGTACATGTGCAAAACATGCAGGTTTGTTATATATGTATACTTGTGCCATGTTGGTGTGTTGCACCCATCAACTCATCAGCACCCATCAACCCGTCATTTACATCAGGTATAACTCCCAATGCAATCCCTCCCCCCTCCCCCCTCCCCATAATAGGCCCCGGTGTGTGATGTTCATACATATTTAGATCACTGAGCATCTTGTACATCCCCTTACTATGAGCTGGGTTAAGTTCTCTAAGTCATTAAGAGCATTATAAAAAAGGATCTTATTTAGATTTTAAGAAATAATTTCCATTTCCTGTGCTCTTCATCTGAAAGCTGTAGATAATACTATACAAGCATAAACACTTTTCATCACTTTGAGTCAGTAGGCAATTCTTACGTGTCTCTCCATTCCCATCTTTTACAAGGAGGAAAAATTCAAGCCAAGGACATACAAAAAGTACTGGGAGACATGGGAGTAGAGCTCACAAATAGGGAACTCTGGAACCTGATGAAAATGTTGCCAATTACTGGTAGGTATTTTATGCAGTACTATGATATATATTTCTGTGCTAGTGTGGACTTAAATGTGAGAATATCATAAAAATGGGCCCCTCGGATTTCCTATAAAAAGACAGAAAGAGTCCGGGCATGGTGGTAATCCCAGCACTCTGGGAGGCCAAGGCGGGCAGATTACCTGATGCCAGGAGTTTGAGACCAACCTGGCCAACATGGTGAAACCCTGTCCCTACTAAAAATTATAAAAATTAGCCAGGCATGGTGGTGCGTGCCTGTAATCCCAGTTACTCAGGAGGCTGAGGCAGGAGAGTCACTTGAACCACAGAGGCAGAGGTTGCAGTGAGCCAAGATCTTGCCACTGCACTCCAGCCTGCAAAATGCAGTGAGACGTCATCAAAAAAAAAAAAAAAAGATTAACCTCTGGTTGTAAGTATATTATGCATTTGACATTTAAATTTTTAGTTTTGAGAGGCTGTCATATCTTCAAACCTGAGTCCTGCCATTAAGAGTATCATTACCCCGAGATTAAATAAAGCTTAAGAAGGCCAAAGAGAAAAGAAAGCTGAATTAGTTAGTAGCAGAGAGAAGGAAAAGGGAAAAAGCAGAGTGGGGAAAAGGCACATCTGTTTCAGTGTATAAGAATGAATGGACTGTCCACATTAAGAATTTTATTCTCATCTTATTTTTGGACTTAGTTATGAAGAGGTGTGGCTGTAGGAAATGTAGGAATGCAAATTAAGAAAGTACTTTTTTAAAATCTGCATTTAAAAATTGCGGCTGGGCATGGTGGCTCACACCTGTAATCCCAGCACTTTGGGAGGCCAAGGTGGGCGATCACCTGAGGTCAGGAGTTCGAGACTAGCCTGGCCAACATGGCAAAACCCCATCTCTACTAAAAATACAAAAATTAGCTGGGCATGGTAGCGCATGCCTATAATCCCAGCTACTTAGGAGGCTGAGGTGGAAGAATCGCTTGAACCTGAGAGGCAGAGTGAGCTGAGATTGCGCCACTGCACTCTAGCCTGGGCAACAGAGTGAGATTCCATCTCTTTCTCTCTCTCTCTCTCTCTCTCTCTCTATATATATATATATATATGTATGTGTGTGTATATATATATGTATGTGTATATATATATGTTCTTTCTACTCTTTTTTTGACTGTCTCTGTAATTTTTTCTTTGATCTTAACTGTGCCTTATTTTACAGATGACGGAAAGGTATATAAAAATATATTGCTTGATAATATAAAATCATTTCCTGGTAAGTAAAAAACCCAATAAGGCAAGTAAAACTATGACTTGTAAGCTTTACCTTAACTATTAAAAGACCTTATCATTAGATAACAATTAGATTATCTATTTTATTGTCACATTAGCCTATAGGTCTTAGATACAACTATATTTAATGTGATAATTTATACTTTGCAAAAGTTTTAAATTCTATTTGCTGTCCAGAGTTCTAATTCTTATCTAACATAATTCATCAAGTTCATTTAAAAAAAAATATGTAATTTATAATGTAAAAAAGTAGTACATATAATTAGTATATAATAAAATTATATATTATGTAATATATAGTTTTCTTCTAAATACACCTTTTTTCCAAAGTATTGAAAGCTTCCCCTGAAACAAGAGTGGCAAAACATATTATATTCCTGGCTTCCACAGTAAGGGTTTATTTATGTAGCCCTGAACAGTTTTTTAAAAAAATTATTACTGGCAATGGATTTGTTCTATTTGATTTTTATTGGTGACTAAATATAACCAGTATTTTTCTTAGCTATCAGTTCCTATATTTTATCACTTCCTTCTTTCCTAAGGTGGGAAGTGCAATGTCTCTAAAATTGGTACTATCCTGGAAAACATGGGTTATGAGCTGGAAGATGAGGAAATTGAATACCTGCAGAACCACCTGCCAACTACTGGTGAGCATGTCATTGTATCTTCAAGGAAACTCTGAGATCCTGTAATAAAATTTCAAAATGTATTCATCTAAAAAAAATCTATTATCTCAGACTTTTTGCTTGGTAGATCTTCCTGCATCCCTTTATTTTGAGCCTATGTGTGTCTCTGCACGTGAGATGGGTCTCCTGAATACAGCACACTGATGGGTCTTGACTCTTTATCCAATTTGCCAGTCTGTGTCTTTTAATTGGGGTATTTAGCCCGTGTGAATTTGATCCTGTCATTATGATGTTAGCTGGTTATTTTGCCCATTAATTGATGCAGTTTCTTCATAGCATCGATGGTCTTTACAATTTGGCACGTTTTTACAGTGGCTGGTACCGGTTGTTCCTTTCCAGCATGTTGTTTTGATCATATAAAAAGTCTAGTTTTTAAAATCCTATGAAAAAGAAATAGAAAATGCATCCTTCTCTCTGGTAAGCAACACAGTGGCTTTCCTTAGTATTATAGTGTATTGTGTGGGTCTGAGATTGTGAATGATATGTTGAATTAAAAGCCAATTATCTAAGATCCTTACTGTACTATAAAAATGTATTACCACTATCTCTCTTCTTTCTGATCCAAAGCACACAGATTCAGAATTTTATGTATAGTCTTGCTTTATTTAATATGTCTTTTTACTAGAAATATTTGCTAATATAAATCAGGTCAGTCTTACCCACTTGAACAGATATTTTGCAAGACTATTTGCACAAAATAATATTAATTTAATTAATAAGAACACAGAATTGCATACTAATTAAGTAACTAATACAGGAAACTGGCCAATCCTCTTTCTCTTATTCTCATGCTGTCATATTCCTGGTAATATAAACTAATCACCTCTATTGAAATAGCCACAGACAATAATTATCAAGTATTAACTGCCTACTATATACCAAAAACAATAATCAGTACTTGACGTATGTTAATAGTCCTCAAAATAACTGCAAAGTAGATTATCATCCTAATTTATCTGATGTGGAAATGGAAAATCAGTCACAAAGGTTAATTGATTTGCCTGAGGCCATGTGGCCACTAAATGGAAAAGTAAAGATGGCAATTCAGATCTATATAACTTGAAAGGTTTGCCCTTTCTACCAAATCATACTGTCTCACATAAGAGAGGTAAGCAGAGCCACACAGACTATGATAGGAATGATTCTTTAAGGAGGTTGTGTGATGTGGCCCTTGAGATGAGAATTATCAACTAGTAAGTACACAAATTAAATGAGAGTCAGCAAAGATTGGAAATCTTTGTGGCCAGGGAGTCAGAAGCATGGAGAAAGGGCTGAGTAACAGTTGCATTTAGAAGTAGCCATGATCCTTTAGGTAGATAAATACACCAATATTATAGAATATATTTCTTTTAAATCTTGTAATAATAAAGTGGTCAAACATAGGGTTATTCCTGGATTCTAAAGTGGGACAGGCCAAGTGGAAAGGAAGTCAAAGCAATGCTTTCAAAATTTCCTAGAACCATTGTGTATAGAATTTTATATACTTTAATTTCTTCTTCTGTGCTATATAGTTATCATATTTGGAACTTCATTCTTCACTACCATGATCATCTGGGCATGAAAATGAATACATTTATAGAACAAATCAGCCAAACTTCTGAATGTTAATGTTGTATTCTACAATGTAAGGTGTTAATAGCATATTTTCTGGGTCTGAGTCATTATGGCTGGTCTCATTTGTACCTTATCTTACAGATGAAAAGAAGGTTAAACTGAATAAGGTCATGGAAAATGTAGAGTCATTTACAGGTGAGTGAAAAATTATAGGTAGGCCGGGCACAGTGGCTCACGCCTATAATTCCAGCACTTTGGGAGGCTGAGGCAGATGGATCACTGGAGCTCAGGAGTTCGAGACCAGCCTGGCCAATGTGGTGAAACCCCGTCTCTACTAAAAATATAAAAAATTAGCTGGGACTGGTGGTGCGTGCCTGTAATCCCAGCTACTTAGGAGAGTGAGGTGGGAGAATCGCTGGAACCCGGGGGTCAGAGGTTACAGTGAGCCAAGATCTCACCACTGCACTCCAGCCTGGATGACAGAGCTAGACTCCATCTCAAAAAAAAAAAAAAAAGTTAAGGGAAAATTGTTGTAAATAGCTATATTCTTTTTTTTTTTTTTTAATTATACTTTAAGTTCTAGGGTACATGTGGATAACATGCAGGTTTGTTACATATGTATACTTGTGCCATGTTGGCGTGCTGCACCCATCAACTCGTCAGCACCCATCAACTCATCATTTACATCAGGTATAACTCCCAATGCAATCCTTCCCCCCTCCCCCCTCCCCATAATAGGCTCCGGTGTATGATGTTCCCCTTCCCGAGTCCAAGTGATCTCATTGTTCAGTTCCCACCTATGAGTGAGAACATGCAGTGTTTGTTTTTCTGTTCTTGCGATAGTTTGCTGAGAATGATGGTTTCCAGCTGCATCCATGTCCCTACAAAGGACACAAACTCATCCTTTTTGATGGCTGCATAGTATTCCATGGTGTATATGTGCCACATTTTCTTAATCCAGTCAGTCACTGATGGACATTTGGGTTGATTCCAAGTCTTTGCTATTGTGAATAGTGCTGCAATAAACATACGTGTGCATGTGTCTTTATAGCAGCATGATTTATAATCCTTTGGGTGTATACCCAGTAATGGGATGGCTGGGTCATATGGTACTTCTAGTTCTAGATCCTTGAGGAATCGCCATACTGTTTTCCATAATGGTTGAACTAGTTTACAATCCCACCAACAGTGTAAAAGTGTTCCTATTTCTCTACATCCTCTCCAGCACCTGTTGTTTCCTGACTTTTTAATGATTGCCATTCTAACTGGTGTGAGATGGTATCTCATTGTGGTTTTGATTTGCATTTCTCTGATGGCCAGTGATGATGAGCATTTTTTCATGTGTCTGTTGGCTGCATAAATGTCTTCTTTTGAGAAGTGTCTGTTCATATCCTTTGCCCACTTTTCGATGGGGTTGTTTGTTTTTTTCTTGTAAATTTGTTTGAGTTCTTTGTAGGTTCTGGATATTAGCCCTTTGTCAGATGAGTAGATTGCAAAAATTTTCTCCCAATCTGTAGGTTACCTGTTCACTCTGATGGTAGTTTCTTTTGCTGTGCAGAAGCTCTTTAGTTTAATGAGATCCCATTTGTCAATTTTGGCTTTTGTTGCCGTTGCTTTGGTGTTTTAGACATGAAGTCCTTGCCCATGCCTATGTTCTGAATGGTATTACCTAGATTTTCTTCTAGGGTTTTTATGGTATTAGGTCTAACATTTAAGTCTCTGATCTATCTTGAATTAATTTTCATATAAGGAGTAAGGAAAGGATCCAGTTTCAGCTTTCTACTTATGGCTAGCCAATTTTCCCAGCACCATTTATTAAATAGGGAATCCTTTCCCCATTTCTTGTTTTTCTCAGGTTTGTCAAAGATCAGATGGCTGTAGATGTGTGGTATTATTTCTGAGGCCTCTGTTCTGTTCCATTGGTCTATATCTCTGTTTTGGTACCAGTACCATGCTGTTTTGGTTACTGTAGCCTTGTAGTATAGTTTGAAGTCAGGTAGTGTGATGCCTCCAGCTTTGTTCTTTTGACTTAGGATTGTCTTGGCAATGCAGGCTCTTTTTATGAACTTTAAAGCAGTTTTTTCCAATTCTGTGAAGAAACTCATTGGTAGCTTGATGGGGATGGCATTGAATCTATAAATTACCTTGGGCAGTATGGCCATTTTCACGATATTGATTCTTCCTATCCATGAGCATGGTATGTTCTTCCATTTGTTTGTGTCCTCTTTTATTTCACTGAGCAGTGGTTTGTAGTTCTCCTTGAAGAGGTCCTTTACATCCCTTGTAAGTTGGATTCCTAGTTATTTCATTCTCTTTGAAGCAATTATGAATGGAACTTCATTCATGATTTGGCTCTCTGTTTTTCTGTTACTGGTATATAAGAATGCTTGTGATTTTTGCACATTAATTTTGTATCCTGAGACTTTGCTGAAGTTGCTTATCAGCTTAAGGAGATTTTGGGCTGAGATGATGGGGTTTTCTAAATATACAATCATGTCATCTGCAAACAGGTACAATTTAACTTCTTATTTTCCTAACTGAATACCCTTGATTTCTTTCTCTTGCCTGATTGCCCTAGCCAGAACTTCCAACACTATGTTGAATAGGAGTGGTGAGAGAGGGCATCCCTGTCTTGTGCCAGTTTTCAAAGGGAATTTTTCCAGTTTTTGCCCATTCAGTATGATATTGGCTGTGGGTTTGTCATAAATAGCACTTATTATTTTGAGATACATTCCATCAATACCGAATTTATTCAGCGTTTTTAGCATGAAGGGCTGTTGAATTTTGTCAAAGGCCTTTTCTGCATCTATTTAGATAATCATGTGGTTTTTGTCTTTGGTTCTGTTTATATGCTGGATTACGTTTATTGATTTGCATATGTTGAACCAGCCTTGCATCCCAGGGATGAAGCCCACTTGATCATGGTGGATAAGCTTTTTGATGTGCTGCTGGATTCGGTTTGCCAGTATTTTATTGAGGATTTTTGCATCGATGTTCATCAGGGATATTGGTCTAAAATTCTCTTTTTTAGTTGTGTCTCTGCCAGGCTTTGGTATCAAGATGATGTTGGCCTCATAAAATGAGTTAGGGAGGATTCCCTCTTTTTCTGTTGATTGGAATAGTTTCAGAAGGAATGGTACCAGCTCCTCCTTGTACCTCTGGTAGAATTCAGCTGTGAATCCATCTGGTCCTGGACTTTTTTTCTTTGGTAGGCTATTAATTATTGCCTCAATTTCAGAGCCTGCTATTGGTCTATTCAGGAATTGCGCTTCTTCCTGGTTAAGTCTTGGGAGAGTGTAAGTGTCCAGGAAATTATCCATTTCTTCTAGATTTTCTAGTTTATTTGCGTAGAAGTGTTTATAGTATTCTCTGATGGTAGTTTGTATTTCTGTGGGGTCGGTGGTGATATCCCCTTTATCATTTTTTATTGCATCTATTTGATTCTTCTCTCTTTTCTTCTTTATTACTCTTGCTAGTGGTCTATCAATTTTGTTGATCTTTTCAAAAAACCAACTCCTGGATTCATTGATTTTTTTAAGGGTTTTTTGTGTCTCTATCTCCTTCAGTTCTGCTCTGATCTTAGTTATTTCTTGCCTTCTGCTAGCTTTTGAATGTGTTTGTTCTTGCTTCTCTAGTTCTTTCAATTGTGATGTTAGAGTGTCAATTTTAGATCTTTCCAGCTTTCTCTTGTGGGCATTTAGTGCTATAAATTTCCCTCTACACACTGCTTTAAATGTGTCCCAGAGATTCTGGTATGTTGTATCTTTGTTCTCATTGGTTTCAAAGAACATCTTTATTTCTGCCTTCATTTGGTTATGTACCCAGTAGGCATTCAGGAGCAGGTTATTCAGTTTCCATGTAGTTGAGCGGTTTTGATTGAGTTTCTTAGTCCTGAGTTCTAGTTTGATTGCACTGTGGTCTGAGAGACAGTTTGTTATAATTTCTGTTCTTGTACATTTGCTGAGAAGTGCTTTACTTCCAATTCTGTGGTCAATTTTGGAATAAGTGTGATGTGGTGCTGAGTAGAATGTATATTCTGTTGATTTGGGGTGGAGAGTTCTGTAGATGTCTATTAGGTCTGCTTGCTACAGAGATGAGTTCAATTCCTGGATATCCTTGTTAATTTTCTGTCTCGTTGATCTGTCTAATGTTGACAGTGGGGTGTTGAAGTCTCCCATTATTATTGTATGGGAGTCTAAGTCTCTTTGTAAGTCTTTAAGGACTTGCTTTATGCATCTGGGTGCTCCTGTATTGGGTGCATATATATTTAGGATAGTTAGCTCTTCCTGTTGAATTGGTCCCTTTACCATTATGTAATGGCCTTCTTTGTCTCTTTTGATCTTTGATGGTTTAAAGTCTATTTTATTAGAGACTAGTATTGCAACCCCTGCTTTTTTTTGTTTTCCATTAGCTTGGTAGATCTTCCTCCATCCCTTTATTTTGAGTCTATGTGTGTCTCTGCATGTGAGATGGGTCTCCTGAATACAGCAAACTGATGGGTCTTGACTCTTTATCCAGTTTGCCAGTCTGTGTCTTTTAATTGGAGCGTTTAGTCCATTTACATTTAAGGTTAATATTGTTATGTGTGAACTTGATCCTGCCATTATGATATTAACTGGTTATTTTGCTCGTTAGTTGATGCTGTTTCTTCCTAGCCTCGATGGTCTTTACATTTTGGCATGTTTTTGCAATGGCTGGTATCGGTTGTTCCTTTCCATGTTTAGTGTTTCCTTCAGGGTCTCTTGTAAGGCAGGCCTGGTGGTGACAAAATCTCTAAGCATTTGCTTATCTGTAAAGGATTTTATTTCTCCTTCACTTATGAAACTTAGTTTGGCTGGATATGAAATTCTGGGTTTAAAATTCTTTTCTTTAAGAATGTTGAATATTGGCCCCCACTGTCTTCTGGCTTGTAGAGTTTCTGCCGAGAGATCTGCTGTTAGTCTGATGGGCTTCCCTTTGTGGGTAACCCGACCTTTCTCTCTGGCTGCCCTTAAGATTTTTTCCTTCATTTCAACTTTGGTGAATCTGACAATTATGTGTCTTGGAGTTGCTCTTCTCGAGGAGTATCTTTGTGGCGTTCTCTGTATTTCCTGAATTTGAATGTTGGCCTGCCCTACTAGGTTGGGGAAGTTCTCCTGGATGATATCCTGAAGACTGTTTTCCAATTTGGTTCCATTTTCCCCCTCACTTTCAGGCACCCCAATCAGACGTAGATTTGGTCTTTTTACATAATCTCATACTTCTTGCAGGCTTTGTTCATTTCTTTTTCTTCTTTTTTCTTTAGGTTTCTCTTCTCGGTTCATTTCACTCATTTGATCCTTAATCGCTGATACTCTTTCTTCCAGTTGATCAAGTCGGTTACTGAAGCTTGTGCATTTGTCACGTATTTCTCGTGTCATGGTTTTCATCTCTGTGCATTCATTTATGGCCTTCTCTGCATTAATTATTCTAGTTATCAATTCTTCCACTCTTTTTTCAAGATTTTTAGTTTCTTTGCACTGGGTATGTAATTCCTCCTTTAGCTCTGAGAAGTTTGATGGACTGAAGCCTTCTTCTCTCATCTCGTCAAAGTCATTCTCCGTCCATCTTTGATCCGTTGCTGGCAATGAGCTGCGTTCCTTTGCAGGTGGCGATGCGCTCTTATTTTTTGAAATCCAGCTTTTCTGCCCTGCTTTTTCCCCATCTTTGTGGTTTTATCTGCCTCTGGTCTTTGATGATGGTGACGTACTGATGGGGTTTTGGTGTGGGTGTCCTTCCTGTTTGTTAGTTTTCCTTCTAACAGTCAGGACCCTCAGCTGTAGGTCTGGTGGAGATTGCTTGAGGTCCACTCCAGACCCTGTTTGCCTGGGTATCAGCAGCAGAGGCTGCAGAAGATAGAATATTGCTGAACAGCGAGTGTACCTGTCTGATTCTTGCTTTGGAAGCTTCCTCTCAGGGGTGTACTCCACCATGTGAGGTGTGGGGTGTTGGTCTGCCCCTAGTGGGGGATGTCTCCCAGTTAGGCTACTCAGGGGTCAGGGACCCACTTGAGCAGGCAGTCTGTCCCTTCTCAGATCTCAACCTCCATGTTGGGAGATCCACTGCTCTCTTCAAAGCTGTCAGACAGAGTCGTTTGCGTCTGCAGAGGTTTCAGCTGCTTTTTGTTGTTGTTGTTGTTGTTGTTGTTGTTGTTGTTTAGCTGTGCCCTGTCCCCAGAGATGGAGTCTAGGGAGACAGGCAGGACTCCTTGAGCTGCTGTGAGCTCCACCCAGTTCGAGCTTCCCAGCAGCTTTGTTTATCTACTTAAGCCTCAGCAATGGCGGGCACCCCTCCCCCAGCCTCGCTGCTGCCTTGCTGCGAGATCACAGACTGCTGTGCCAGCAATGAGGGAGGCTCGGTGGGCGTGGGACCCTCCCGGCCAGGTGTGGGATATAGTCTCCTGGTGTGCCCGTTTGCTAAGATCCTTGGTAGAGCGCAGTATTGGGGTGGGAGTTACCCGATTTTCCAGGTGTTGTGGGTCTCAGTTCCCCTGGCTAGGAAAAGGGATTCCCTTCCCCCTTGCGCTTCCCAGGTGAGGCGATGCCTCGCCCTGCTTCAGCTCTCACTGGTCGGGCTGCAGCAGCTGAGCAGCACTGATTGTCAGGCACTCCCTAGTGAGATAAACCCAGTACCTCAGTTGAAAATGCAGAAATCACCTGTCTTCTGTGTCGCTGGCGCTGGGAGTTGGAGACTGGAGCTGTTCCTATTCGGCCATCTTGCTCCGCCCAATAGCTATATTCTAATACTTTTTCTGTTATACCTTTAAATACTCTATTTCCATCATACTGACATTGACTTGTTAGTCCTTTTAGTATATTATGGTATCTTTTCTCCAATAACCCAGGATAGTTTTTGATTATATACTTTTTGAGCAAAACCACCAAATTATAAAGTCTTGGTAAAATACCTTATATCTTCTGCATTTTTTTCAATAATGAACATCATTTTTCCATTGTTTAAACAGATAGAAATCTAGATTACCATATAATTGGTGAAACAAAACATTGTCATAATTCTTTTTATGAATAATTCATCTTATCACATAGGCAAATATGGATGCTACCTATCTTCAAAGAATTATTTACATAGTCATTTATACAGTAGTCATAGATATATACCTTTATACAAGCCCCATTTCAGAGTGTTGATTTATCCTGTTATTATTAGAACGTTCAAAAGGTATTTTCTTCTCTAGAATTTTGAGATTGAGTTATATTTCTGACATCCCCTTAGAATTTTGACTCAGCATTTTGACTATTTAAGCCTGCAATTAAACTTAGATGGCATTCATAGTTTAAAATCATTTGTCACTCACTCAGATTTTTCATCATCTTTTCCATCTTTTCAAAGGAACCAAGATTAATACTAATGAAGTAGATGATATTTTGAAAAACATAGGGATAGAACTCACACCTAAGGAACGCTGGAAGCTGCTAAAAACTCTGCCAGTTACTTGTGAGCATTTCTGATACAGTTTGACCTTTGGGGGAACTTAGTTTAGGTGATGGTATTGGGGGAGGTGAGAATCATTAAACATTTATTCCACCTATATTTATATTCAACATATTTACTGAGTACTTCTTAGATAATGAGATTAAAGACAAAAGTCCTTGCTCTCATGAAGACTATTATGGTGATGGAGCTTACTTATTGGGACTGAGCTTGAAAACTTTGTAAATGAATAAGGAGTTTTTAATTTATTAAACATTTTTAATTTAGTTTATTACCTTGGGAATGTCTGGAAGTCCTAAAGCATAAAGAAAAGGGAGAAAAAAGAGAAGTCATATAATAATAGCAGGATAAAAAGAGTCAAGGCAGAGAGATAGTTTCAGCATAGTAAGATGGATAAGTTTAGAACTTTACTCCTTCACTTTATGCTTAAAGCCAAGGAAGAGAAGGATGTGTGGATGCGAAACTGGTTAAATCTATAAGGCAAATCATGTAAGATTGTTGTCTTTATGAAATAATAGTCTATATATTCTTGTTATGAATTGCTGTATCACTTTCTCTATGACATCAATTATGCCTTGTCTTATAGCTGATGGAAAAGTGTGTCGCAATCTGTTACTAGATCGTTTAAAGACTTTCCAAGGTGAGTAATATGTGTAATAAGAAGTTAAGTAAAATTGAAATCTTAAGCTTTATATTTCCTTTTCTAAAGTCCCTTTACAAAGGATAAAAACAGATACTTCTCAAAAGAAGACATACATGTAGCTGGCAAACATATGAAAAAATGCTCAACATCACTAATCATTAAAGAAATGTAAGTCAAAACCACAATAAGATACCATCTCACACCAGTCAGAATGGCTTTTCTTAAAAAGACAAAAAATAACAGATGTTGATGAGGCTGTGGAGAAAAGGGAACAAATGTAATTAGTTCAGCCACTGTGGAGAGCAGTTTGGAGATTTCTCAGAGAATTGGGGGTTAAACTACCATTTGACCCAGAAATCCCACTACTGGGTATATACCCAAAGGAAAATAAGTCATTCTACCAAAAAGACACATACACTTGTAAGTTCATCACAGCATATTTGCAATACCAAAGACATGGAATCAACCTAGATACCTATCAGTAGTAGACTAGATAAAGAAAATGTGGTATATATACACCATGAAATACTATGCATCCATAAAAAAGAACAAAATCCTGCCCTTTGCAGCAACATGGGTGTAGCTGGAAGCTATTATTCTAAGCAAATTAACACAGGGACAGAAAACAAAATACTGCATATTATCGCTTATAAGTGGGAGCTGACCATTGACTATACCTGGACATAAAGATGAGAACAATAGACACTGGGCACTGGGGACTATTAGGAAGGGTAGAGGAGGTAGGCCAGGAGGGGTCAAGGGTTGAAAAGCTGTCTGTTGGGTACTATGCACACTACCTAGATGATGGGATCATTTATACAACAAACCTCAGCAACACACAATTTACCAATGTAAGAAAGCAGCAAATGTACCCCTGAACCTAAAATAAAAGTTGAAAAAAAATTTTTTTAATTGAAAATCCTTCTAATTACTTAATGATAGCAATAGCTAATTTCTAATGAGTGGTGTACCAGGCACTATTCCAAATACTTTACATATATTTATTTAATTCTCACAGAAATACTATGAGGTAGGTACTTTTATTATCACCATTTCACAGATGAGAGGTGTTGATTCACTGTGCTATATTTAACAGTTAGTTTACTAAAGTTTTTCTTTCCTTTTATGACTTATAGCTTAAGCTCAGATAAATACTAAATTTGTACAGACAATTTACTGTTATAATGGTAGGTTTCAAATTCAGTGGCTGCTATTACGGCTGTTGTTTCTAACATATTTCTCCACAATGAGTAATAGCTGAAGAATGAATAATAAACCTTATTCATTCTCTTTGTTTCAAATGTCTACTTAAAATGTTAGCAGGGTATCATGCAACAAGTATAAGGAGCTGTTCTTTTTCCTCATATCCATACCGAATCCCCTGCCACCTTGGTTTTGTGTTCTTTCTGAACATCTGCATTGTTTTTGCTTTTCTCCCTCTCACTGGAGTTTAGGGCATATACCTAAGTAGAATTTTTAAGGTTAAGGTATTATTTCACATTTTTCTTATTTCACATATTTTTTCTTAAGGAGGGAAGGTCTTTGAAAATAAACTAGAAACCATTCTGGAAAACATGAACTACAAACTTGAAAATGAAGAAATGAAAGATCTACGGAACCATTTGAAAATTGATGGTATTTCATTTACCATTTATCACTTTCTTTCTGAAGAATCTTTAAAATCCTCTCGTAAAACCTCTGAGAGTTTGCTTATTCAATTTCACTTAGAAAGTAAGGAGGCCAGAGCTGGGCACAGTGGATCACGCCTGTGATCCCAGCACTTTGGGAGGCCGAGGCAGGCAGATCACCTGAGGTCAGAAGTTCAAGACCAACTGAGCCAACATGGTGAAACCCCGTCTCTACTAAAAATACAAAAATTAGCCGGATATAGTGGACCAGGCCTATAATCCCAGCTACTTGGGAGACTGAGGCAGGAGAATCACTTGAACCCAGAAGGCAGAGGTCACAGTGAGCCCAGATTGTGCCACTGCAGTCCAGCATGGGCGATAGAGTGAGACTCCGTCTCAAAAATAAAGAAAGTAAGAAGGCCAGGCACAGTAGCTCACACCTATAATCCCAACACCTTGGGAAGCCAAGGCAGGAGGATTGCTTGAGCCCAGAAGTTTGAGGTTGCAGTGAGCTACGACTGTACCATTGCACTCCAGACTGGGTAACAGAGCAAGAGTCTGTCTCTTAAAAAAAGAAAAAGAAAATAAATAGTAAGAAGTACTTGTAGAGTTACAGTCCTCAAGGATAAAAATATGACTTCTGGTTATTAATCTCAATGTTGTCAGAGAACCAATAAGGACACTGGTAGATTTAGATTTAACTAGAAAAACAAACACTTCAGAAGAAAACAATGGAAGATATTGAAATAAATGTTACAAAAGGTCGGAGACTGACAAAACTAAGTGAGAAGGTAAAAAAGGTTTGGAATTGTTCAGGAAAAAAAAAAAGTATTGTACAAATAGAGGTGATCATGTTTTTATTTAACAAATATGAGATGAATGTCAGAGTGGAGTTGAAATAGAGGGTAAGCAATTTCTGACTTGAGACCATTCATCTGGCATTGGACAGATATCTTTTAGGTCAAAATGACAGTTTAGGAGAAGAATTTAAGATCCAATTTAGCATTTAAAACATGGTCTTTTGAATTCTATGAGGTAGTTGAATACAAGAAAAACACTCAAAAATTAACAAATGCTCTCTCTGAAAGCAATGTTAACCTAGAAAATTTTAACAAAAAAAGTGATCTCATTCCTAATAGCAATAAAAAAAATTATTTTACCTGATTTATGCTTTGTATTTCAGACAATGGAAAGATTTTATTAAATTCTGTGATCCGTGCAGCCAATTTATTTTCTGGTGAGTGAGAAATGCTAACAAAAAGATATAAAATCAAGATCCCTTATTATACATAAAACTATTTTAATATATTTATTTATGGAATGCCTCAGTATTATATAAATGATACACAAGCCTTATTTCACCAAAGTATTGATGACATGCTTCTTTTTAAGAATACTGGTGAGTTTTTTTATTGCCTACTTTTTTAGGAGTAGCTTTTCTTTTTAAAAGAAGTCTATTTTATTATAAGTATCCGGCTTGTTTCCATTGTTTTCAGAGCATGAATAAAAGCATTCTTTTGACCAGGCTTAAAGGAAATATTCTATTTTTAGCTCCTCCTTATGATGCTCTGCAGTCAGATAATCCACATTGTGTTCTTGTTCTTCTGCAATTACATCTCTTGCAAGTTGAGATATTACTGTTTTATTATAATTGTCTAAATTTAGAATCATTGTATGTGAAAATATTCACTTATGTTTCCCATCTTTTTCCAAGGTGATAAGATAAATGCCAGTGACATACAACTTTATCTAGGAAATGTAGGTATTGAATTTACAAATAAAGAAAACCAGGATCTACTGGACATAGTGCCATTGGATGGTAAGCATTTCAGACCTTGCATTCAATTTCAGAGAATCTTGAATTTATGAGTTGTACACATAAAATTCTAGAAGTATGACTGTTTAAAGTCCTATTAAAAATTAAGAGAAAATCAAGCATAGGAAAAGCCAATTCTAATATAAAATGTACTGTCTTTACCATTTATATCTTAATTTGGGAGGTAATGTCTTCTTTGGGGTATTGCTATTATGGGATAAACAATTTTAAATGTGAGACTCAGCATTTATAACAAGACTAAAGCTAAAGATAGGAAAAGATAATAAAAGAATTGTGGAAAGGAAAAAAGATGCACCTCTAAAAAAAAGAAAAGAAAAAATCTATTTCAACATGTTAGAGTTCCACTAATAGTACACCAAATACCAGAATATAGTTAACCTTGAGAAACTTATTAATTTCTTTACTTCCTTCTTTGGATTATTATTAAGATAAATTTATTAAAATTTACTAATAAGCATTAATGTCTTTCTGAATTTCCACTTCCTTGTGAATTAAATTGAGACTTATTTTACAGATAATAAAAGGGTATATAAAGATAGGCTGATGGATGGAGTGAAGACTTACAGAGGTGAGTAAAAATCATGCTAGAAAAGATAAAACTGAGTTCTTCAAGCTTTTGTGTTTACTTTCTTAAAACCTATCTTATTTCCCACTGATTAGATTACTAATTATGTTAATATATTCTTCAAATTATGAACTGGCATTGTTACTCGTACACAATCACATTTGGGGTAATAGCTTTCACTATTTTGTCACTGTAGCAAATTTCAAATCTTACTGGTAAGAAATCTTTGGATTGTTGTCTCTTTGCTGTAATTCATCAGTCTTGCTTGCTCTTTTTCCTCCTACAAATTGCTGTAGCAGTGTTTTCTCGAACACTGATGGGGAAAACTTTTCTGTTCCTGCTCCACAACTGATTCTTTTGTTCACTTCAAAGGTTTTATGATGCTTCCTGTCTGTGTTGATTGACTAAAATAAGTAAGCATTTTTCTGTCTTTAGCATAAATACAAATTTTTCTTATTCTTATCCCCTTCTTTTTTAAGGAGGAAAGGTTAATGTCAATAAAATAGATGATGCTCTTGAAAACATGAGAATCCCACTTGAGGAAGAAGAAATTGAGAAACTGTGTGAAGACTTACCTCTTGATGGTGAGCATTTCACTAATAGAGGGCCTTGTAAGAAAAAGTTTGTTTTTCTGTGAGAACATCTCAAGTATACTTATTAATTTCATGCAAAAAGTCAGAAACATATAGAGCATATAGAGACCCAATCCTAAAGAGTGGAGAAATACTGTCCATTATTATTAACATGAGATAAAATATGAATAATTGGGCCTGGTACAGTGCCTCACACCTGTTATCCCAGCACTTTGGGAGGCGGAGGTGGGCAGATTTCTTGAGCCCAGGAGCTCAAGACCAGCCTGGGCAACATGGCAAAATGCCATCTCTACCAAAAAATATACTACAAAAATAATAATAATATTAATAGCCGGGTGTGGTGGTGGACGCATTTGTCTCAGCTACTAGTGGAGCTGAGGTGGGAGGATCACCTGAGCCTGAGGAGGTCAAGGCTGCAGTGACCCATGATGGTGCCACTGCGCTCCAGCCTGGATGACTCTTTGAGACTGAGTGAGACCCTCTCTCAAATATAAATGTAAATATTTATATATGTACACATAATTGTGTGTGTGTGTGTGTGTGTGTGTGTGTATATATATATGTATATATATATTTCCTTATATTGCTGCTACCAGAGTTTCTTTTTTTGTTTTTGTTTTTGTTTTTTGTTTTTTTTTTTATTTCACAGGTTCTGGTGCCTGGTCATCTGTTTTTTTTTTTTTTTTTTTTTTTTAATTTTACTTTAAGTTCTAGGGTACATGTGCACAACGTGCAGGTTTGTTACATATGTATATATGTACCATGTTGGTGTGCTGCACCCATTAACTCGTCATTTACATTAGGTATATCTCCTAATGCTATCCCTACTCCCTCACTCCACGCCATGACAGGCCCCAGTGTGTGATGTTCCCCTCCCTGTGTCCAAGTGATCTCGTTGTTCAATTCCCACCTATGAGTGAGAACACACGGTGTTTGGTTTTCTGTTCTTGCAATAGTTTGCTGAGGATGATGGTTTCCAGCTGCATCCATGTCCCTACAAAGGAAATGAACTCATCCTTTTGTATAGCTGCATAGTATTCCATGGTGTATATGTGCCACATTTTCTTAATCCAGTCTATCATTGATGGACATTTGGGTTGATTCCAAGTCTTTGCTATGTGAATAGTGCCGCAATAAACATACGTGTGCATGTGTCTTTATAGCAGCATGATTTATAATCCTTTGGGTATATCCCCAGTAATGGGATGGCTGGGTCAAATGGTATTTCTAGTTCTAGATCCTTGAGGAATCGCCACACTGTCTTCCACAATGGTGGAACTAGTGTACATCCCACGAACAGTGTAAAAATATTCCTGTTTCTCCACATCCTCTCCAGAACCTGTTGTTTCCTGATTTTTTAATGATCACCATTCTAACTGGTGTGAGACGGTATCTCATTGTGGTTTTGATTCACATTTCTCTGATGGCCAGTGATGTTGAGCATTTTTTCATGTGTCTGTTGGCTGCATAAATGTCTTCTTTTGAGAAGTGTCTGTTCATATCCTTTGTCCACTTTTTGATGGGATTCTTTGCTTCTTTCTTGTAAATTTGTTTGAGTTCTTTGTAGGTTCTGGATATTAGCCCTTTGTCAGATGAGTAGATTGCAAAAATTTTCTCCCAATCTGTAGGTTGCCTGTTCACTCTGATGGTAGTTTCTTTTGCTGTGCAGAAGCGCTTTAGTTTAATTAGATTCCATTTGTCAATTTTGGCTTTTGTTGCCATTGCTTTTGGTGTTTTAGACATGAAGTACTTGCCTATGCCTATGTCCTGAATGGTATTGGCTAGGTTTTCTTCTAGGGTTTTTATGGTTTTAGGTCTATCATTTAAGTCTCTAATCCATCTAGAATTAATTTTTGTATAAGGTGTAAGGAAGGGATCCAGTTTCAGCTTTCTACATATGGCTAGCCATTTTCCCAGCACCATTTACTAAATATGGAATCCTTTCCCCATTTCTTGTTTTTCTCAGGTTTGTCAAAGATCAGATGGTTGTAGATGTGTGGTATTATTTCTGAGGGCTCTGTTTTGTTCCATTGGTCTACATATCTGTTTTGGTACCAGTACCATGCTGTTTTGGTTACTGTGGCCTTGTAGTATAGTTTGAAGTCAGGTAGTGTGATGCCTCCAGCTTTGTTCTTTTGGCTTAGGATTGTCTTGGCAATGTGGGATCTTTTTTGGTTCCATGTGAACTTTAAAGTTGTTTTTTCCAATTCTGTGAAGAAAGTCATTGGTAGCTTAATAGGGATGGGATTGAATCTATAAATTACCTTGGGCAGTATGGCCATTTTCACGATATTGATTCTTCCTATCCATGAGCATGGAATGTTCTTCCATTTGGTTGTGTCCTCTTTTATTTCGAGGAGCAGTGGTTTGTAGTTCTCCTTGAAGAGGTCCTTCACATCCCTTGTAAGTTGGATGCCTAGGTATTTTATTCTCTTTGAAGCAATTGTGAATGGGAGTTCACTCATGATTTGGCTCTCTGTTTGTCTCTTATTGGTGTATAGGAATGCTTGTGATTTTTGCATATTGATTTTGTATCCCGAGACTTTGCTGAAGTTGTTTATCAGCTTAAGGAGATTTGGGGCTGAGATGATGGGGTTTTCTAAATATACAATCATATGATCTGCAAACAGGGACAATTTGATTTCCTCTTTTCCTAACTGAATACCCTTTATTTCTTTCTCTTGCCTGATTGCCCTGGCCAGAACTTCCAACACTATGTTGAATAGGAGTGGTGAGAGAGGGCATCCCTGTCTTGTGCCAGTTTTCAAAGGGAATGCTTCCAGTTTTTGCCCATTCAGTGTGATATTGGCTGTGGGTTTGTCATAAATAGCACTTATTATTTTGAGTTACATCCCACCAATACTGAATTTATTGAGAATTTTTAACATGAAGGGCTGTTGAATTTTGTCAAGGGCCTTTTCTGCATCTATTTAGATAATCATGTGGTTTTTGTCTTTGGTTCTGTTTATGTGATGAATTACGTTTATTGATTTGCGTATGTTGAACCAGCCTTGCATCCCAGGGATGAAGCCCACTTGATCATGGTGGATAAGCTTTTTGATGTGCTGCTGGATTCGGTTTGCCAGTATTTTATTGAGGATTTTTGCATCGATGTTCATCAGGGATATTGGTCTAAAATTCTCTTTTTTTTGTTGTGTCTCTGCCAGGCTTTGGTATTAAGATGATGTTGGCCTCATAAAATGAGTTAGGGAGGATTCCCTCTTTTTCTATTGATTGGAATAGTTTCAGAGGGAACGGTACCAGCTCCTCCTTGTACCTCTGGTAGAATTTGACTGTGAATCCATCTGGTCCTGGACTTTTTTTGTTGGTAGACTATTAATTATTGCCTCAATTTCAGAGCCTGTTATTGGTCTATTCAGGGATTCTACTTCTTCCTGGTTTAGTCTCAGGAGAGTGTATGTGTCCAGGAATTTCTCCATTTCTTCTAGGTTTTCTAGTTTATTTGCATAGAGGTGTTTATAGTATTCTCTGATGGTAATTGTATTTCTGTGGTGTTGGTGGTGATATCCCCTTTATTATTTTTTATTGCATCTATTTGATTCTCCTCTCTTTTCTTCTTTATTAGTCTTGCTAGCGGCCTATCAGTTTTGTTGATCTTTTCAAAAAACCAACTCCTGGATTCATTGATTTTTTTAAGGGTTTTTTGTGTCTCTATCTCCTTCAGTTCTGCTCTGATCTTAGTTATTTCTTGCCTTCTGCTAGGTTTTGAATGTGTTTGCTCTTGCTTCTCTAGTTTTTTTTTAATTATGATGTTAGGTTGTCAATTTTAGATCTTTCCTGCTTTCTCTTGTGGGCATTTAGTGCTATAAATTTCCCTCTACATACTGCTTTAAATGTGTCCCAGAGATTTTGGTATGTTGTATCTTTGTTCTCATTGGTTTCAAAGAACATTTTTATTTCTGCCTTCTTTTCATTATGTACCCAGTAGTCATTCAGGAGCAGGTTGTTCAGTTTCCATATAGTTGAGCGGTTTTGAGTGAGTTTCTTAATCCTGAGTTCTAGTTTGATTGCACTGTGATCTGAGAGACAGTTTGTTATAATTTCTGGTCTTTTACATTTGCTGAGGAGTGCTTTACTTCCAACTATATGGTCAATTTTGGAATAAGTGTGACGTGGTGCTGAGAAGAATGTATATTCTGTTGGTTTGGGGTGGAGAGTTCTGTAGATGTCTATTAGGTCTGCTTGGTGCAGAGCTGAGTTCAATTCCTGGGTATCCTTGTTAATTTTCTGTCTCATTGATCTGTGTAGTGTTGACAGTGGGGTGTTAAAGTCTCCCATTATTATTGTATGGGAGTCTAAGTCTCTTTGTAAGTCTCTAAGGACTTGCTTTAATGAATCTGGGTGCTCCTGTGTTGGGTGCATATATATTTAGGATAGTTAGCTCTTCCTGTTGAATTGATCCCTTTACCATTATGTAATGGCATTCTTTCTCTCTTTTTATCTTTGTTGGTTTAAAGTCTGTTTTATCAGAGACTAGGATTGCAACCCCTGCCTTTTTTGTTTGTTTGTTTTCCATTAGCTTGGGAGATCTTCCTCCATCCCTTTATTTTGAGCCTATGTGTGTCTCTGCATGTGAGATGGGTCTCCTGAATACAGCACACTGATGGGTCTTGATTCTTTATCCAATTTGCCAGTCTGTGTCTTTTAATTGGAGCATTTAGCCCATTTACATTTAAGGTTAATATTGTTATGTGTGAAGTTGATCCTGTCATTATGATGTTAGCTGGTTATTTTGCTCGTTAGTTGATGCAGTTTCTTCCTAGCATCAATGGTCTCCACATTTTGGCATGTTTTTGCAGTGGCTGGTACTGGTTGTTCCTTTCCATGTTTAGTGCTTCCTTCAGGAGCTCTTGTAGGGCAGGCCTGGTGGTGACAATATCTCTAAGCATTTGCTTGTCTGGAAAGGATTTTATTTCTCCTTCACTTATGAAACTTAATTAGGCTGAATATGAAATCCTGGGTAGAAAATTCTTTTCTTTAAGAACGTTGAATATTGGCCCCCAGTCTCTTCTGGCTTGGAGAGTTTCTGCCAAGAGATCCTCTGTTAGTCTGATGGGGTTCCCTTTGTGGTAACCCAACCTTTCTCTCTGGCTGCCCTTAACATTTTTTCCTTCATTTCAACTTTGGTGAATCTGACAATTATGTGTCTTGAGATTGCTCTTCTCGAGGAGTATCTCTGTGGTTTCTCTGTATTTCCTGAATTTGAATGTTGGCCTGCCTTGCTAGGTTGGAGAAGTTCTCCTGGATAATATTCTGCAGAGTGTTTTCCAGCTTGGTTCCATCCTCCCTGTCACTTTCAGGTGCACCAATCAGACATAGATTTGTTCTTTTCACATAGTCCCATATTACTTGGAGGCTTTGTTCGTTTCTTTTTACTCTTTTTTCTCTAAACTTCTCTTCTCCCTTCATTTCATTCATTTGATCTTCAATCACTGATACCCTTTCTTCCAGTTGATTGAATCAGTTACTGAAGCTTGTGCATTTGTCACGTAGTTCTCATGCTGTGGTTTTCGGCTCTATCAGGTCATTTAAGGACTTCTCTACAAAGGTTATTCTAGTTAGCCATTCGTCTAATCTTTTTTTCAAGGTTTTTAGCTTCTTTGCGATGGGTTCAAACTTCCTCCTTTAGCTTGGAGAAGTTTGATCGTCTGAAGTCTTCTTCTCTCAACCATCAAGTCATTCTCCATTCAGCTTTGTTCTGTTGCTGGTGAGGAGCTGCGTTCCTTTGGAGGGGGAGAGGCTCTCTGATTTTTAGAATTTTCAGCTTTTCTGCTCTGTTTTTTCCCCATCTTTGTGATTTTATCTACCTTTGGTCTTTAATGATGGTGACGTACAGATGGGGTTTTGGTGTGGATGTCCTTTCTGTTTGTTAGTTTTCCTTCTAACAGTCAGGACCCTCAGCTGCAGGTCTGTTGGAATTTGCTGGAGGTCCACTCCAGACCCTATTTGCCTGGGTATCAGCAGTGGAGGCTGCAGAAGAGTGAATATTGCTGAACAGCAAATGTTCCTGCCTGAAGCTTCGACTGGAAGCTTCAACTCAGAGGGGTACCCGGCCGTGTGAGGTGTCCGTGTACCCCTACAGGGGGAGGGGTGCCTCCCGGTTAGGCTACTCGGGGGTCAGGGACCCACTTGAGGAGGCAGTCTGTCCGTTTCAGATCTCAAACTCCATGTTGGGAGAACCACTACTCTATTCAAAGCTGTCAGACAGGGACATTTAAATCTGCAGAGGTTTCTGCTGCTTTTGTTTGGCTATGCCCTGTCCCCAGAGATGGAGTCTACAGAGGCAGGTAGGCAGGCCTCCTTGAGCTGCAGTGGGCTCCACCCAGTTCCCAGAGTTTCTATACCAAAAAACACTAGAATAAGATCATGGCCAGGGTTGGGATCAAGTATATAAGTTAACAGAAAAAGAATATTTGAGAAGGTAGAGGAAATTATGAAATAATTCAGAGAGAAATAAACAGAAAAAAAGAGAGATAAAAGAAAGTGGTGGAAATTGTTTAAAGTGTACTATTGTAAAATGTACAAAACATTTCTAACAATCACATTTAATAAATTCATAGGTCTTAAGCTTTAGATTGCATAGAAATCACCCACTCCCTTGAGACTGTGATCAAGTAGGTCTAGGATGGAGCCTATGAATCTTCATTTTATATAAGCAATCCCACTATAGTTAATTTTGTTGAAATAGCTAGCCTTTACAATAAAAGAAAATATATGTTGATATATTTATTTGGGATTATTACCTTTTTGCATGATCTTTAGCAACACAATCTCGTCAAAGCACTCTGTTTAACTCTTAGGATCATGAGCATCTTAACATCTTTAGCATCTTGAAATAATGTAATAGTTTGATAACCATCCCAGAAGTGCTGATTTACCAAAGCTTATCTAACATGATCTGATGCTTGAAACCATAAGACTTTCTGCTTGCCAAAAACATGGTCTCTTTCTTGCCCAACCTCTAATCCTTTTTTCATAAAACTGTGTAACACATGAGCCAGCCAAGAGTTAAGTCTAAAGCTCCTGTTAAAATGGGGATATGGCCCCACTCTAAATTTCTAGAGGAGAGATCAGCTGATGTCTTGAAATAAATATTACTAGAGTTTGCCTCTGTTCTATGAAGGCTGAGTTTCAAAAATACAACCAAAGAAACAAAGTACAGCAATAAACAAAAGGGATATAAAAACCAGCTAGAGAGTCATTTAAAATATTTGAAATAAGTAGGAGGAAATAAATGTCAGTGTTTTAATATAGTGCTCTATTGTTGGATCTGAAATAGTTCATAACCCAGTGGTTTCTTTGACATTAGTGATTGCTGTCACAGAAGCAGAGACTTCATGTTGTTTACTGTTGTATCCCCAGTACTGAAATAAAGCCTGGCATGTAGTATGCACCCAGCAAATATATTTTTTAGAATGTAATTATTTTATTAATATTTAAAAGCATTTTTATGTTTTGAACATATTTTTGAAATGATAACCTTTTACTTTAGTGAATAGTACTGGACAAGGCCAGATTTGATGTTTTTCTACAACTTAAGTTAGTATTGGTAGCAGTTCAATAAATTCAAATCCTTTGACTCCAATCACAAGGCTTTCTCTTAAGTACTTCACTGATTTTTGTAAAATATTCTTCATTTGAACTGTTATTAAAATTGATTTTAAATAAAATTTGTATGTGGCTAGATATTCCTTGTTGATTTCACTTTCACTGACATTTTTACTGTCATTTTACAGTGCTTACAAAATATTACCTGTTGGGTTTCTCTTTTTTCCCCAACTTTCATTTTAGAATCAGGGGTACATGTACAGGCTTGTTACATAGGTATATTGTATGATATTGAGGTTTAGAGTATGAATGAATCTGTCCCCCAGGTGGTGATCATAATACCCAATAGGTAGGGTTTTTTTTTCAATCCTTACCCCATTTCCACCCTCCCCCATCTTATATTCCTCAGTGTCTATTATTACCATTTTTATGACCATGAGTACCCAAGGTTTACCTTCCACTTGTGAGAACATATGGTATTTGGTTTTCTGTTTCTGTATTAGTTTGCTTAGGATAATGCTTTCCAGCTGCATCTGTGTTGCTGCAAAGGATGTGATTTTATTTTTACATGGCTGCATAGTATTCCATTGGGTATATGTACCATATTTTCTTTATCAAGTCCACTATTGATGGGCATCTAGGTTGATTCCATGTCTTTGCTGTTGTGAATAGTGCTGCGATGAACATACAACTGCATGTGTCTTTTTGGTAGAATGACTTATTTTCCTTTGGGTATATACCCAGTAGTGGGATTGCTGGGTCAGATGGTAATTCAACTCTCAGTTCTCTGAGAAATCTCTAAACTGCTCTCCGCAGTGGCTGAACTAACTTACAGTCTCACCAGCAGTAGCAGCAGCGTATAAATGTTCCCTTTTCTCCCTAGCCTCACCACGATCTGTTATATTTTGTCTTTTTAAGAAAAGCCATTCTGGGCCTGGCGCGGTGGCTCATGTCTGTAATCCTAGCACTTTGGGAGGCTGAGGTGGGCAGATCATGAGGTCAGGAAATTGAGACCATCCTGGCTAACACGGTGAAACCCCGTCTCTACTAAAAATACAAAAAATTAGCTGGGCGTGGCAGCACGCACCTTTAGTCCCAGCAACTCAGGAGGCTGAGGCAGAAGAATGGTGTGAACCTGGGAGGCGGAGCTTGCAGTGAGCCCACATTGCGCCACTGCACTCCAATCTTGGTGACAGTGTGAGACTCCGTCTCAAAAAAAAAAAAAAAGACAAGAAAAGCCATTCTGACTAGTGTGAGATGGTATCTTATTGCGGTTTTGATTAGCAGTTCTCTAATGATTAGTGATGATGAGCATTTTTTTCGTGTCTGTTGGCCACTTGTAGGTCTTCTTTTGAGAAGTGTCTGTTCATGTCCTTTGCCTGCTTTTAAGTGGAGTAATAATTTTTTGCTCTTTAAGTTCTTTAATAGAGTCTAGATATTGAACCTTTGTCAGATGTAAAGTTTGTGAATATTTTCTTCCATTCTGTAGGTTATCTGTTTACTCTCTTGATAGTTTCTCTTGCTGTGCTTCTGTGTGTTCTTTAGTTTAATTAGGTTCCATTTGTCAATTTTTGTTTTTGTTGCAATTGCTTTTAAGAACTTAGCCATAAATTCCCTGCCAATGCCAATATCAGAAAGGGTATTCCGTAAGTTTTCTTGTAAGATTTTTATAGTTTGAGGTCTTACATTTAAGTCTTTCATCCATCTTTTGAGTTTACTTTTGTATATGGTGATAGGTAGGGGATCCTGTTTCATTCTTCTGCATATGGATAGCCAGTTATCCCAGCACCATTTTTTGAATAGGGAGTTTTTTTCCCACTGCTTATTTTTGTCAATTTTGTTGAAGATCAAATGGCTGCAGGTATGTGACTTTATTTCTGGATTCTCTATTCTGTTCCATTGGTCTATCTGTCTGTTTTTGTACCAGTACCATGCAGTTTTACTTACTGTAGCCTTGTAGTATACTTTGAAGTCAGGTAATACAATGTCTCCAGCTTTGATTTTTGTTTTTGATTTTTTGTTTTATTTTGCTTAGGATTGCTTTGGCTCTTTTTTGGTTCCATGTGAATTTTAGAATTTTTTTCTAGACCATCAAATATTTGATGAATTTAACAATGAAAGTAATTTTTTCCTTTTTTTCCTCTTTCACACTAGTGAGGAAGTAACAAAAACAGGAAAAATTGACTGAATAGAATAAATGTGTTTATCATATTTAGATTATTTTTCCTTTCTCAATTTACACTTATATAAAGTAAAAATAAACTAATTAGAACTAATAGAGTGACTTGTACCTGTAACCTCAGCACTTTGGGAGGCCAAGGCAGGAGGATCACTTGAGCCCAGGAGTTCAAGACCAGCCTGGGCAGCACAGGGAGACCCTATCTGTAAAAAAAAAAAAAAAAAAAAATTGTAAAAAATTAGCCAGGCATGGTGGTACATGCCTGTAGTCCAAATCACTCAGGAGACTGAGATGGGAAGATCACTTGAACCCTGAAGGTTGAGGCTGCAGTGAGTCATGATCATGCCACTGTATTCCAGCCTGGACAAGAGAGCAAGACCTTGTTTCTAAAAAGGAAGTGTATATGCATATATATATATGTGTGTGTGTGTGTGTATACACACAGACACACAGAGAAAGTATATATATGTGTATGTATGTAGTTTTATATGTATGAAAGTATATGTATATATATTTTTATACATAAAAAGTGTATATGTATACTTTTATATATATATACACACATACACTTTTTTCTAAATATATATATAATTAGAAAAAATTCTAGGCAACTGTCAGATCCTTAACACTTTACTTCACAGTTTAAGAATTTTATGTAATTGGGACCTATATTAGTATGCTTGGGCTTCCACAACAAAATACTATAGACTGGGTGGCTTAAGCAACAGAAATTTATTTTCCCACAGTTCTGGAGATAGGAATTCCAAGATCAAGGGGCTGGCCTATTTGGTTTCTGGGAGGGCTCCCTTTCTGTCTTATAAATGGCTGCCTTCTTGCTATGTCCTTACATGATGGAGAGAGGGTGAAAGAGATCTCTTTCTTCCTCATTTTGTAAGACCACCATCATATTGGATCAGAGACCAACCCTTACAACTTTATTTAATCTTAATTACCTTCTAAAGACCCTATCTCCAAATACAGTCACATTGGGGGTTAGGGCTTCATTATATGAATCATTCATTATATGGGGGACATAATTCAGTCAGTCTATAGCAGGACCATATCAAAATTGTATCTTGTCTTATAGATGAGAGAAGAGTTAAACTGGATTTACTTCTGAATGAAGTAGATGAAATTTTAGGTGAGTCAGAAGAAATGATGATAAGACAATAAAAATCATCTAAATGTTTAACAAAAGAAATTATTTTGAAAGTATTTTATGTTATCTTGTCCATATCATATTAATCCTGACATTGTATCTGTTTTTATTGGCAATTTATATACAACTAAAGAGGCATGCTTTATAAACTAAATGTTATTAATTATTATAATCAGTTGTTATCTACATCTTACTTAAAAGGCCACAGTGTAATGCCTAAATAACATGTCTTATATTCTTTGGAGTTTTTCAATAATATAATTTCATTCTCTACTGTTTTGATAGCAAAATAGCAATGCAAATTACACATACAGGTAATATGACTACTAAGAATAAATTCATGATTCAGACACAAATGAAACAATAGAGCAAATATTACATGCTGGCAGAATTATTCATGCCACATCATTTTGTGAACTATCTGTGTGCTGTGTTTGTTTCTTGCAACATCGAAGAGCTTTCTTCTACCAGAAAGACGTTTCATTTCTGAAATCTCCCTTCTAGTTCTGTGTAATTAGACAACACTGATGTTTCTGTTGCTTTTTATCCTGTATTTGTGGGTAATGCTACACAGACATAATTGATTTTATAATTACTATTGAAATTTGATTTTTTTAATTATTTTCTTTTTTAAGGGGAAGAAATTGACTATCAAGACCTGGAAAATATTCTGAAAAACATAGGGTTAAGACTCCAACTAAAGGAAAACTCGGTATTGATGAAAAGTTTGCCACTTGATGGTAAGCATTTAATTTACGATGAGGTATTTATTCATCCATTTACTAAAAGTCAATGTGCTGCCATTAGGCGCTAAACATTATATTTGGCTCTGAGTCATAAAGAATAAAAAAGACAATGTCCAGGTCCTAAAAGAATTCAATGTATAGGCAGACAGCACATGCCAAAAAAATTCCATGCACTTTGGTAAGTGCTATAATATTAATAAAAACATAACAAAGGCACAGAGGCATACCCAACCAAGGCATGTTTGAGGAACCATGTATAACTTCATGTTGAGATAGTACAGAGTACACAGTGATATTCACAATATGTGAAGAAATACTTCATTAATTTGGCTCAATTTAATCAAAGAAGAAGACAAGTCCCAAGGCAGAGATACCCAGGACTTTTTAATCATTTTCTTGAGCTGACACTCTCCTCTGGTCAATTTCACCTTTGTTTTCCCATAAGTTATTGGGGTACAGGTGGTATTTGGTTACATGAGTAAGATCATTAGTGGTGATTTGTGAGATTTTGGTGCACCCATCACCCGGGCAGTATACGCTGCACGCTATTTGTAGTCTGCTATCTCTCATCCCCTTTCCACCCTTCCCCCCAAGTCCCTAAAGTGCAATGTATCATTTTTATGGCTTTGTGTCCTCACAGCTTAGTTCCCACATATCAGTGAGAACATATGATGTTTGGTTTTCCATTCCTGAGGTACTTCGCTTAGAATTATAGTCTCCGATCTCATCCAGGTTGCTGCAAATGCCATTAATTCATTCCTTTTTATGGCTGAATAGTATTCCATCATATAAATATACCACAGTTTCTGTAACCACTTGTTGATTGATGGGCATTTGGGTTGTTTCCACTTTTTTGCAATTGCGAGCTGTGCTGCCATAAACATGTGTGTGCAGGTATCTTTTTCATATAATGACTTCTTTTCCTCTGGGTTGATACCCAGTAGTGGGACTGCTAGATCAAATAGTAGTTCTACTTTTAGTTCTTTAAGGAATCTCCACACCATTTTCCATAGTAGTTGTAATAGTTTACATTCCCACCAGCAGTGGAGAAGTGTTCCCTGTTTACCGCATCCACGCCAACATCTACTGTTTTTGGATTTTTTTCTTATAGCCATTCTTGCAGGAGTAAAGTGGTATCGTATTGTGGTTTTGATTTGCATTTCCCTGATCATTAGTGATGTTGAGCTTTTTTCGTATGTTTGTTGGCCATTTGTATATCTTCTTTTGAGAATTGTCTATTCATGTCCTTAGCCCACTTTTTGATGTGACTGTTTTTCTTCTTACTGATTTGAGTTTGTTGTAGATTCTGAATATTAGCCCTTTATCAGATGCGTAGATTGTGAAGATTTTCTCCCACTCTGTGTGTTGTCTTAAAAGAGCAATTTTATTTTGCTCATGATTTTGTAGGTCAAGAACTAGGTTTTTCTGGATCCAGAGAAGTTATTTACATGATAGCTCACTCTCTTAAAAGGCAAATTGGTACTGACTGTTGTCTGGGAACTCAGCAGGACTTCAGTCTGGGACCTCCAGTTCTTCTCTATGTGGGCTTCTCCACAGGATTGCTTCATCTTCCTCATAGCATGGTGGCTGGTTTTCAAGAGCAGTTGTTCTAAGAGACAGGTAGTGGAAGCTGTCAGTTTCATAAGGCCTAGGCACAGAAACAGGTACAGAGTCACTTCTGTAGTTTTCTGTTGATTAAAGCAATTGCATAACATACACAAAATTAAAAGCGAAAGGACATAAATCCTCCACATCTCCATGGTTAGGTTGAAATGTTAAATGAAAAAACAAAAATTGTGTCATTCCTACTCAATTGTCAAGAATTTTATATTTTAATACTCTGTTTGGTTTACTACATCAAACACAGTACCTTAAGTTGTCATTGTTAGAATTTATTTAAAGTTAAATTGAACAATGATTTTATATAGCTCAGTATTTGAGGGAAAGTGTGAAAGCTGTTTTTCTAAAATTGAGAGAGAATAAACTGGATAGAATCTTAAAAAAAAAAAAAAGGAAAGGGTGTTTTCTCCTCCTCCCCACTTTATGTTTTTGTGTTCCATGGGTCTACATGCCTATTTTTATACCAGTACCATGCTGTTTTGGTGACTATGGACTTATAGTATAGTTTGAAATCAGGTAGTGTGGATGGCTCCAGATTTGTTATTTTTGCTTAGTCTTGCTTTGGCTATATGGGCTCTTTTTTGGTTCCATATGAATTTTAGGATTTTTTTTCTAATTCTGTGATGAATGATGGTGGTATTTTGATGGGAACTGCACTGAATTTGTATATTGCTTTTGGCAGTATGGTCATTTTCACAATATTGATTCTACCGATCCGTGAGCATGGGATGTGTTTCCATTTGTTTGTGTCATCTGTGATTTCTTTCAGCAGTGTTTTGTAACTTTTCTTGTAGAGATCTTTCACCTCCTTGGTTAGGTATATTCCTAAGTATTTTATTTATTTATTTATTTATTTTACAGCTGTTGTGAAAGGGATTGAGCTCTTGATTTGATTCTCCGCTTGGTTGCTGTTGGTGTATAGAAGCGCTACTGATTTGTGTACATTAATCTTGTATCCAGAAACTTTGCTGAATTCTTTTATCAGTTCTAGGAGCTTTCTAGAAGAGTCTTTAGGGTTTTCAAGATAAATGATCATATTATCAGCAAACGGTGACAGTCAATTTCACCTTTAACCACAGAGAAATGTAGAACTGAAAGAAGGCAATCGACCAACCATAAAAGTTACAGGATAAAATACCAGAGGGCAGCTTACCAGTCTTCTCTTGTTTACATTAGTCCTTCACTCCTGAAGGGTTTATGTGGTGCCCTGATGTTACCTTCCAGACACCGGACCATTGGTCTAGACTTTTATTGCTGCTTTCTGTAATGAAGGAGTAGGCAATGATAATCTTAGATTCATGGTACATAAAGGAAAAGGCAAAAATCTTTTAAAAAGAAAAGTTTCCCTAATTGGTGCTTTAACTGCCACTGCTAGCCCTCTACCCGAGGCTGTACACACACACACACACACACACACACACACACACACACAGCTTTTCATTTCCCAAGAATTTTGTTACGGCTTTTCACTTGGTTCCTACAATCCAAATTTCTGCTCAAACTTCAGTTGCTCCAGGGTTGATTTGTGGAGAGGAAGCCAGAAATCCATGCTACTTCACCACCTATGTGGGATTAGATGAATTTCTGTAAATATGAAACCTGTCATGGCAGCAGACAACATCTCACTGATTACCTTGAAGAAGAATTTATTGTTATGGGCTTGTCAATGAAAATACAAAGCAAAGCATCCATTTGATGTCATGTGAAAAATATATAGAAATGCTCAATGCTAACATTCAAAGAAATCTTGTCATAATCATCAGGTTTTTTGCTCAAGAATCGCTTGAGCTAAATCTAACTATATCTAACATTATACTTGGGAACACCAATATGCATGATCTTAAGCAGAGGAGTAGAAAAGGAGAAATCAGAAGAAAAAAAGAGAGACATAAGAAAGGCATAGCAAGGTACCACTAATTGTTTTGGTGTCAAAAAAGAAAAAGTAGGTAGATTTATTATCTTAAGAGCTCTCTCCTGTTGGTCTAATTCTTATTTCGGGTATAAACACAAACACAAAAAGATTTGAGTAAAATTATGAGTTGTTCTTCTGAAATTGCTGGTTTTTTAAATATTTTATCAAGCCTCCCCACCAGTTGCTATACTGTGCTTTAATATCTTACAGCTGCTGGAAAGTTGTATAAGCGTAAGTTGCTGGATGGTATAAGGTCTCTCAAAGGTAAGTGAGAAATCAGGTAAAACTGATTGTGTTTACTTTTTTAAAACCACATATATTTGGGGTGATGACAAGTTTGGCAATTAACCTGTTTATTGTTTTTGTCTCATAATTTACTACTTTGAACATAGTGCCTTTGGGGAAGTGATTTTTTATTCTATCACTGCATTTAAAATCTATTTTACAAATAGAATTATAAGGAGGCAGCTTCTTGCCACATTTCATCAGACTTGCCTAGTTCTTCAGTTTTTTCCTTATAAATGTCCCATGAAACCTATAGTCAGATCCTCTAGACAAAAATGGGAGAGCATTCCCATTTTTGGGATTCACATGGCAATTATTTTCATATAAACAACTTTATTGTTTCTTTGATTGTTTACCCTCTATTAACTCATGGACATGCCTAGTATTTTTCACTTTATCATTATTGTTTGCATTTCTCATTCCTGTTCTCTTTTTTCTAAGGAGTGAAGCTTAGTGTTGATAAACTAGAACCTTTCATGGAACATATGGGCTTTGAGCTTGAGGAAGAGGAATACCAAGATCTGAAAAACAACCTGCCCATTGATGGTGAGCTGCTGTTTAAGCAAAACTTTGGATCATATATGAGAACTTCTGATAGTATATTTAGAGTTGTGCAGAAGCATTAAAAAATAAAAAGAACTGCCCTCCAGCCTGAGCAACAGAGTGAGACCCTGTCTCCAAAATAAATAAATAAATGCATAAATAAATAGATACGTAAAAAGGTAAGAGTCCAGTCCTCAAGAATTAATTCATGCAGTAGACTTTATTGAGCATCTAATATATGTACACTATTAGGAATACAAAAATGAAGATGACAGAATCTCTGACCTCTAGGAGTTCATAGTCTAGTAATACATCTTATATGCAAACAATATATCATAATGCAATGTGGTTGTGAATATATAAAAATATGTTCAGTGAGATCTTAAAGGAGGAAAGAACTAAGTTTTCCAGGAAGGGAATCAGAGAAAGGCTTGTCAGAAGATGTGTGGAAATTCTCCCAGATGAAGGCATTCCAGATAGGAAAATAATGCATACAAAAGCGTAAATGCATGCGAAGCCACAGAATTGTTAGGATTGCAGCAAGAATTTCCTTGGGGGTAGAATGTGACTTCATGTTACAACATGGCAGGAAAAAAAAAGGCTGGAAAGGCAGATTGCCAAGACTGGAAAGCTATGTAGTTTAGCTTTCATCATCCTTTTGAGCCTTTCAGTAATGTGTGTCTTTCTAGAAATTCATCCATTTCATCTAAGTTGTCTGATTTGTTGGCATGAAGTTGTTCATAGTATTTCTTTATATTCCTTTTTAATTTCTATGAAGTCAGTAATGCTGTCCTCTCTCATGATTTTGATCTGTATCTTTTTTTTTTTTTTTTTTGAGATGGAGTCTCGCTCTGTCGCCCAGGCTGGAGTGGATCTCGGCTCACTGCAAGCTCCGCCTCGCGGGTTTACGCCATTCTCCTGCCTCAGCCTCCCGAGTAGCCGGGACTACAGGCGCCCGCCACCTCGCCCGGCTAGTTTTTTTGTATTTTTTAGTAGAGATGGGGTTTCACCGTGTTAGCCAGGATGGTCTCAATCTCCTGACCTCAAGATCCGCCCATCTCGGCCTCCCAAAGTGCTGGGATTACAGACTTGAGCCACCGCACCCGGCCAATCTGTATTTTTTTTATTTAGTCAAACTAGCTAAAGATTTGCCAATTTTGTTGATCTTTTCAAAAAACCAACATCAATTTTTCCTATCAATTTTCTGTTTTCCATTTTATTGATTTCAGCTCTAGTCCTCATTATTTTCTTCTCTCAGCTTACCTTAGGTTTAGTTTGCTCTTCTTATGGTGAAAATTTAGATTCTTAATTTAAAATCCTTCTTTCTTTCTTTCTTTTTCTTTCTTCTTCTTCTCCTTCTCCTCCTTCTTTTTTTTTTTTTTTTTTTTTTTTTTGACAGAGTTTTGCTCTTGTTTCCCAGGGTGGAGTGCAATGGCACAAACTCGGCTCATTGCAACCTCCGCCTCCCGGGTACAAGCGATTCTCATGCCTCAGCCTCCTGAGTAGTTGGGACTACAGGCATGCACCACCATGCCTGGCTAATTTTTGTATTTTTAGTAGAGAAGGGGTTTCACCGTGTTGGTCAGGCTGGTCTCGAACTCCTGACCTCCTTTCTTCATTTCTAATACAGGTGATTGCAGGTATAAATTTTCCTCTAAGCACTGCTTTAGCTGCATTTTGAAATTTTTCATATTTGTGTTTTCATTTTCATTCAGTTTAAAATACTTTCTAATTTCCCAGGTAATTTCTTCTTGATCCATGGGTTATTTAGAAATGTGTTGTTTAATTTCTAAATGTTTATGGAGTTCCCAAATCTCCTTCTGCTGTTGACTTAGAATTAATTCCTTTGTGGTCAGAAAACATACTTTCTTGATTTCAGTTCTTTTAAACTGAATGAGACTTGTTTTATGGCCTAGCATATGGTCTAGCCTGGTGAATGTTCCATGATTGATAATATTCTTCAAGTCTTCTTTAACCTACTTATTTTCCTGTTTGGTTGTTCTATCCATTATTTAGAGTGGGGTACTGAAGTTTCCAAATATTATACTTGAATTGTCTATTTCTCCCTTCAATTTTAGCCTTCATACTGTAAGTAGTGGTATATCTAGAGTATTTCTCTCTTGCAAAATCAGTGCTGATGGCAATGTAGACAGCATTATTGGAAGTAAAGACTGGAACTTGAGAGATACTTCCATGATCCAACAAGAGACAGTGAGAGCCTAGGCAAGGGAAGTGAATTTAGTGATGAATAACAGAGTGATTTGCGAAAGATTTTAGAATTTAAATGTATTTATTAAAACTAATAAAAATTTAAAGTGAATAGAGCATGGTGACTGATTACATGTGAGGTATGAAAAAGTTGAAGAATTTTAGGAAGGGATATCCTAATGAGGAAGTCATCAGTCATAAGCCGATTCCGGAAGAGATTCAAGTTAAAATGTCAGGAGAGTAGTTTCAGTTTTGGACAGGTAGAGTTTGAGATACTTGTAAGACATTGACTTAGAAATATGAATTAAGAGATGGTTGGAAAGGAATACTCTAGTAATTCATCTTATTTATCTTTAATGAGGAAGTTAGCAGTCCACAAATTTATCAAAACTTTAGCAATGTGTCAGAGCACTGATGAGATTATTAGTAGACCAAGAGGAAAAGCCAAAAAATAAATAAGTGGAGAAAATGTCTGAGAGGGAAAGTCTGCAAGTAAACAAATAAAATAAGGAGGAAAATAGTAGTAAGAGAAAGACAGAAAAGAAGAATTTATCTACAGTGAATTATGACCTACCAAAAATGACAAGTTTAAGACGGGGAATAGTAATAATTCCCCTTAACATCAATCACATCTACCGTACATTAGCATGGCCTCATAATAATGAGACCTACAAGTATCCAAAAAGAACATTTTCCAAAATAATAACCCTCTAGGGAAAAATAGCAAAAACCTGGGATTCATCCCACTGGTTCCACTGATTATATGGCATTGTGGAATGAAGTTGGAATTGGAATTAGCCAGACAGGGATTTGAATCTCAGCTCCGACAACTCTTGGCTGTGCAAGATTGGTCAAATTAACTGCTCTGAATCTTAGTTCCCTTCTGTCAAAAAGAAAATAATATCTACCTTTCATAATTGTTGTAAATTCTTAATATAGGCCTTAGCACATAGTAAACATTTAAAATTAGCTTTATTAGTAGCAATAATAAAAATCAATATACATTCATCTCAACACAATGCCACCTATTTATGCCCTGCTCTGGTCAGAAGAAAGTGAATTTTCCATTGGATTTTTTTTTATTATTGGAAATACATTATTTCCCAGTATTTTTATCTACTTATAAAATGATGTAGATACTTTTTCTTATTCATTATCCAGGTATCGTGAAACTTTGCTGGAATGCCGTGATGATTTTGGTTGTAGAAATGTCAACCATCTCCTTGAGTACTACTTTTCAAGTCAATGAGCTCTTAGGAAATAGCATTAGAAATATTCTTATAAATAGCATTCAGGCTATTCATAAGTCTTCTGTGGGAATAATTAAAACACATTAGGATGAAAAATTAACCAGGCATGGTGGTGTGTGCCTGCAGTCCCAGCTACTCAGGAAGCTGAAGCAGGAGAATCACTTGAACCTCAAGAGGCAGAGGTTGTGGTGAGCTGAGATTATGCCACTGACCTCCAGCCTGGGCAACAGAGCCAGATTCTGTCTCAAAAATAAATAAATAAAATAAAATACATGAGAATGGATAAGACGTCTTTCTCCAAGGCACTGACCATCTATAAGACCCCTTTTTTTTTAGACGGAGTTTTGCTTGTGTTGCCCAGGCTGGAGTGCAATGGCATGATATTGGCTCACCGCAACCTCTGCCTCCCAGGTTCAAGCGATTCTCCTGCCTCGGCCTCCCAAGTAGCTAGGACTACCAGCGCCTGCCACCTCACCCAGCTAATTTTAGTATTTTTAGTAAAGACAGGGTTTCACCATGTTGACCAGGCTGGTCTCAAACTCCTGACCTCAGGTGATCCACCCGCCTCAACCTCTGAAAGTGCTGGGATTATAGGCATGAGCCATCATGCCTGGCCTATAAGGGTCTTTAAAGACCCACTTTAAAAGGCAATATATCCATATAACAATATTGTACCCCTTAAATTTATACAAGTTTTAAAAAGAAAAATACAAAATAAAGTTTAAAAACAAAATTTAAAAGATATTGTTAAAGTTCAGTTACATTGATCTAAAATTTATTTTATTGATATTGAAGTGAGTAGTAGAAGAAGGATAGAAAGCCTAAACTAAGTGTGGATTGAGTATAGAAGTAGGCATCGGTGTGGCCGGCTCACGCCTGTAATCCCAGCACTTTGGGAGACCGAGGCGGGCGGATCAGGAGGTCACTAGGTCAAGACCATCCTGGCTAACACAGTGAAACCCCGTGTCTACTAAAAATACGAAAAATTAGCCGGGTGTGATGGCGGGCGCCTGTAGTCCCAGGCACTCCCGAGGCTGAGGCAGGAGAATGGCGTGAACCCGGGAGGCGGAGCTTGCAGTGAGTCGAAATGGCGCCTAGGCGCACTCCAGCCTCCGCAACAGAGTCATCAGTAAAAAGAAGGAAAGAAAAGGAAAGGGGAAGGTGAAGGGGAAGGAGAAGGGGAAGGGGAAGGGGAGGGGAGGGGGAGGGAAAGGAGAGGGGAAGGGAAGGGAAGGGAAGGGAAAAGGAAGGGAAAAGAGAAAGGGAGGCATTGGTGGCCGCGCACGGTGGCTCATGCCTGTAATCCCAGCACTTTTGGGAGACTGAGGCAGCTGTATCACGAGGTCAGTAGATCGAGACCAGCCTGGCTAACATGGTGAAACCCCATCTCTACTAAAAACACAAAAATTAGCCAGGCACAGTGGCAGGTGCCTGTAATCCCAGCTACTCGGGAGGCTGAGGCAGGAGAATCTCTTGAACCCAGGAGGTGGAGGTTGCAGTGAGCTAATATCCCGTCACTGCACTCTAGCCTGGGTAACAGAGCAAGACTCCATCTCAAAAAGAGAGAGAAAGAGAGAGAGAGAGAGATAAAGAAAGAAGGAAATGCATTGTTTTTGGTTGATGGGAAGGATTTTTTGCAGATATATGGACTGTTAATGCTCTAAGGCAAATCTTCCCTACTGGAGCAGTTTCCCTTTTTAAGTTGCTTGACAGTATTATAATGAATAAATTAGAGTTATTCCAGATACTTCTTCAGTGTGTCAGCCCAGCATTCTACTACATGAGGTTAACTATCTTAATAAAATAAAAGTGATATTAGAAGTGTGAAGTAAGCATCCTTTTTATAATCAGAACTTTTTCTTTCCACATTTTCCATTTGGAGTTTTAAAAGGATAAAATTCTAGGCTGGGCGCGGTGGCTCATACCTGTAATCCCAGCACTTTGGGAGGCCAAGGCAGGTGGATCACTTGAGGTCAGGAGTTGGAGACCAGCCTGGCCAACATGGTGAAACCCCATCTCTACCAAAAATATAAAACTAGCTGGGCATGATGGCATGTGCCTGTAATCCCAGTTACTTGTGAGGCTGAGGCAAGAGAATCACTTGAACCCAGGAGGCGGAGGTTGCAGTGAGCCAAGATCACACCACTGCACTCCAGCCTGGGAGACAGAGTGAGACCCTGACACAAAATGAATAAATAAGTATCAAAACAAAAGGACGAAATTCTAGAATAAATCATATAAATTTGCTGAATTTTGTGTTTTCCTTCGATGTATGACTTTTTTTTTTTTTTTTTTTTTTTTTTTTTTTGAGACAGAGTCTCACTCTGCTCCCCTGGCTGGAGTGCAATGGCATGATCTTGGCTCACTGTAGCCTCCACCTCCTGGGTTCAAGCGATTCTCCTGCTCAGCCTCCTTTATATTTTATACAAATATAAAAATTTTTGTATTTTTAGCAGAGATAGGGTGTCACCATGTTGGCCAGGCTGGTCTCGAACTCCTGACCTCAAATGATTCATCCACCTTGGCCTCTCATAGTGCTGGAATTACAGGTACACCTGGCCAATGTATGACTGTTACATATTTCTTCTATTCTATTATAGTCTTTATGCATACGATTCTGTCTTGTCTTACAGATGAGGGAAGAGTTAATGTGAATGTGGTGATGGATGAAGGATATCTTTTTACAGGTAGGTTAGATTTTTATTAACTCATTATTAAGTGTGTATCATATCCCAACCTTCCAGGAGCTTATGTAGTTGAGGCAGGAAAAATACATACAAGTAAATGCAATAAAATTTTATAGATTGCAAAGAACCTATAAAAGGTAAAGAAGGGGAAAGATGGTCACTTGCACCTGAGAAGAAGTTGAGAAATAGTTTTGTAGAGTGGGCAACATATGAGCTGATCCTTAAAAAAATGAAACAGTGTTTGTCAGGGAGACAGTGTTTCTGATAGAGGGAAAAAAGCATAATTTTTGTATTTTCAATAGAGATGGGCTTTCACCATGTTGGCCAGGCTGGTCTGGAACTCCTGACCTCGGGTGATCCACCCACCTCGGCCTCCCAAAGTGATGGGATTGCAGGTGTGGGCTACTGTGCCCAGCCAAGAAAAAAAGTCTAAATACACCTATAATAAGAAATTCAGTTACAGATACACCTCAGGTTATTATGCTCTGCTTTATTGCATTTTACAGATACTGTGATTTTTACAAATTGAAGGTTTGCAACAACCCTGCATTAAGCAAGCCTATCAATGTCATTTTTCCAATTGCATGTCCTCATTTCATGTCTCATGTGTCATGTCTTGCAAACATTTTTGTTATATCTATTATGGTAATCTGTGATCAATGATCTTTGATGTTACTACTGTAATTGTTATGTAGTACCATGAACAGCAACCATACAAGACTGGTAAAAAAAAAAAAAAAAAAAAAAAAATGCCTAAAAGGCACCAAGATGAGAAACGAAACAGTATGGAACTTTAAGGAACTAGAAATAATTTGGCATAAACTGGATCATAAAATGCTATCAGGAATTTGGCAAGAAATAAACTTAAAGAGCAAGGAAGGAGATGTGGTAGGCTCCCAAAAATATCCAAGTCCTAATCCTCAGAATCTGTGAATGTTAACTTATATGGGAAAAGTGACTTTGGAGATATGATTAGGAACCCTGAGATGAGGAGATTATCCTTATCTAAGTATACCTTAAATGTAATTACAACTGTCCTTAAGAGGGAGACTTGATGACAGAAAAAGTAGAAGGCAGTGTGACAATGGAAGCAAGATGCTACAATGAGAGCTTTGAGGATGGAAGAAGGGATATGAGCTGAAGAATATAAGTGGCCTCTAGAAGTGGAAGGCAAGGGAACAGATTCTCTGCCAGATCTTCCTGAAGAAACCAGCCCTGCTGACACCTTGACTTTAGCCCAATAAAACTGATTTCAGACTTTCACTCTCCAGAACCATTAAGAGAAAAAAAATTGTATTGTTTTAAACCACCAAGTGTTTGGTAAATTGTTACAGCAACAACAGGAACTTACACAGGGAACAAATCATAGAGGTTCTTGACTACCAAATAAAGGAGTGTGAATGTTATTCTGTGGAGTATGGAGTCATTCCAGGATTTTAAGCTAGAGACTATGTGATGAGATGTGCAAATTAGAAAGATTTGCCGGGTGCAATGGATCATGCCTGTAATCCACCACTTTGGGAGGTCGAGGCAGGTGGATTGACTGAGCTCAAGAATTTGAGACCAGCTTGGGCAACATGATGAAACTCCATCTCTACAAAATAATAAAAATAAAAAAAAAACAGGTGTGGTGGCACATACCTGTAGTCTTAGTTACTTGGGGGACTGAGGTGGGAGGATGACTTGAGCCCAGGAGGTTGAGGCTGCAGTGAGCTACAACTGTACCATGTAATCCAGCCTGGATGACAAAGCAACACCCTGTCTCCAAAAAAAAGAAAAGAAAAGGAAGAAAAGAAAGAAAGATTGCTTCGGCAGCAATATAGAGAATGGATGAATGGATGAAGGTGTGTGTACAGGAGAGGAGTCAGGGAGAACAGTTAGGAAACAAATTGTCACTGTCCAGGCAAAAGACAATAAAAGACAGAGGTAATCATTATCAATGAGACTTGAGAGGAAGGGACACATATAAGAGATATTACAGATATAGTATTACAGGATTTGATTCCTGATCAGTTATGGAGTTTTGAAGAAAGGAAACAGTAAAGGATGACTGCTTTGTTTCTGAGTTCGGTAGTTGGGTGAGTGATAAAAACAGTCACCAAAATAAAGAAATTCAGTAAAAGATTTAGAAGTAGAGTTACCATTTTGGGTCATATTGAATTTTGAGACATCTAAAGAGAATTGAACCATAGGCACTTGAATATATGAGTAAGAATCTGGGCCAGGCGCAGTGGTTCACGCCTGTAATCCCAGAACTTTGGGAGGCTGAGGCGGGTAGATCTCCTGAGGTCAGGAGTTTGAGACCAGCCTGGCCAACATAGTGAAACCCCATCTCTACTAATAATACAAAGAAAAAAATTAGTTGGGCGTAGTGGTGGGCGCCTGTAATCCTAGCTACTAGGGAGGCTGAGGCGGGAGAATCGCTTGAACCCATGAGGCAGAGGTTGCAGTGAGCCGAGATCGCGCCATTGCACTCCAGCCTGGGCAACAAGAGCAAAACTCTGTCTCAAAAAAAAAAAAAAATCTGAAGCCACCTGTTTTTCCAAGACAAGGAGACTTAAGTCAGGAAGGACAAAGATATAGAGAATCTAGGTAGATGTGGGAGTAAAATTCAAAGGAGTTTACCTAAACGCTTCAATTTTCTTTGTAAAGTAGAAAACAGGATCATCTACTAGCAGGAAGGACACAATGGTGGGGTAGGGAATTTCAAGAAGAGTATTGATGATTTTACATAACTTTTTTTCTTGTTTTTGTTTTTAGTTTTTTGTATGTAGGGGATACAGGGGCAGATTTCTTACATGTATATATTGCATCGTTGTGAAGTCTGGACTTTTAGTGTACCCATCACTCAAACAGTAAATATTGTACCCAATAGGTAATTTTTCAACACTCACCCCTGCACCCTCCCACCTTTTGTAGTCTTTAATGTCCATTATTCCACTCTGTATGTCCATGTGTACAAATTGTTTAGCTCCCAGTTACAAGTGAGATCGTGTGGTACTTAACCCTCTGTTTCAGAGTTATTTTGCTGAGGATAATGGCCTGCAGTTCCATCCATGTTGCTGCAAAAGACATCATATCATTGTTTTGGTGTCTGAGTAGTATTCCTTGGTATATACATACTTCATCCTCTCTATCCAGTCCTCCATTGATGGACAGTTAGATTGATTCCACATCTCTGCTATAGTGCTGCAATAAGCGTAAGAGTGCAGATATCTTTTTAATATAATGATTTCTTTCCCGTTGGGTATATACCCAGTAGTGGAACTGCTGGATCAAATGGCAGCTCCATGTTTTAGTTACCTGAGAAATCTCCATACCGTTTTCCATAAAAGCTGTACTAATTTGATTTTGTATAACTTTGATAGAAAATATGAACTAAAGTTAATAAGGAATACATGAAGGCATTGCTGAGAAGTGCTAAGAGGTAACCATAGTTAAATATCATTAAAACATAATAGCAACCTTTCATATGATTATATGATATTCTTCAGTTGGACCAAATTGGGAGATGCTAAGACTCATGTACCAGAAGAATGAAAGCATAGAGACTTAACCGTGTAGTCCAAGAAAATGATTAAGTGTTCTAGTGTGGATGCAGAAAGAAGTGAGGTTGTGAACTTACAGAAAAGTGAGAGAAGGGGAATGAAATTCTCTATAAAGATATAACAGGTATGGTATGAGAAAGGAAGTAAAATAAATAGAAGAATTACAAGGTATTGGCCAGAAGTCAGCCCGTTAGAATTTAAGGTTTTAGAGGTAAAGCATTTCTAGGTGATGACAAAGTCCAGAATGTGTCCTTGACAGTTAACTGACGTAGAATTTAAGAGATAGTCATTGAGGATAAGAAAGTCAAGAAATTTGGAGGCCAGTCATTGAATGAGTTATCTGAATGAAGGCTGGAATTCCTTATAATGATGCCAGGAGTTTTGGAGGAAGAAGAAGACTATGGGTCATGGGACAAGCTCCTAAAGTGACCAAGAAGCCAGTGGGTGGCAATAAAAATAAGAGATAGTCATTGAGGATAAGAAGGTCAAGAGATTTGGAGGCCAAGTCATTGAATAAGTTATCCATATAAAGGCTGGAATTCCTTATAATGATGCTAGGAGTTTTGGATGCAGGAGAAGACTATGGGTCATAGGACAAGCTCCTGAAGTGACCAAGAAGCCAGTGGGTAGAAATAAAAAGAAAGCCAAATTCCATAAATCTCAAAAGAGAAGAGGTTTGGATTTGGTTGGAAGGCAGCGGTTGCAACGTAGGAGAATGCCAAGCCGTGAGACAATTAGGACATAGAAAAATGAGCAGTCTTGGTGACAGAACAAGACTCCATCTAAGAAGGAAGGAAGGAAGGAAGGTAGGAAGGAAGGAAGGAAGGAAGGAAGGAAGGAAGGAAGGAAGGAAGGAAGGAAGGAAGGAAGGAAGGAAGGAAGAGGGAGGGAGGGAGGGAGGGAAAAATGAGCAGTCTTATCTCAAAAATAAAAGCAAGTAATAGAAAATTATATTAGGAAGAGGCAAAGTTCAGTTAAAAAGGACAGTTAAAAGTCTGTAAAGAGACTAAAGATACAGAGAAATTCATATTAACTGAAATATTAATTTCAGAGTGAACTATGAGAAGGGTTGACAAGAAGCTAGCAACAGAAAGAAAAATGTCAAGGTAATAAAACAATAGACTAGAGAGGGCAAAAAATTTGAAGGGGTTTTCATTCCGAAAAATGAGAGCAATATGGATAAAAGATATAGTTAGACCATGCTCCTGAGGCAGAAGCTCCCATGTCTTGTCAAAACCCTGATCAAGTTAGCAGACTGGGAGCTTGCTCTTTTGTGTCTGAAGAGTCATTCCTTTGGCTGGTGACAGGGGGATATTAGAAGCCCCAGTGGTCCAAGTCTTCACAAAAGAGTTCCGAAGCATCTTGGGGAAAACAACCCTTGTGCACATTTCCTCCTAGGCACTTGTGCAGATGACTGGCTAACTCTCAAGACATTCCCCTCTCAGTGGAAAAACTGCATTGTGGTGCCAGAGGACTAAAAGCAAGAATTTTCTTTTGCTGGAATTGGAAAGGATTGGGACATCTGATTTGTCTGCCTTAAGTGCATCTTTAGCTTTTGTTCCCTGCCAAAAGAGCTACTGTAAACATGATGAACATTCATAAAACCCACTGGACTTTCTGTAGGAAGTATGGCAAGTTCCAACCCCATAAAGTGACACAGTCCAAGAAGGGCAAGGATTCTCTGTATGCCCAGGGAAAGCAGTGTTATGACAGGAAGCAGAGTGGCTATGATGGGTAGACTAAGCCGATTTTCCAGAAAAGCCTAAAACCACAAAGAAGATTGTGCTGAGGCAAGAGTGTGTTGAGCCCAACTGCAGATCTCAGCAAATGCTGGCTGTTAAAGAGAACTGAAAGGAGCTAAAACAAGAAAGGGCCAAGTGATTCAGTTCTGAGCTTCATCTTTGGTTTTATTAAGAAAACAGTAAAACCTTGAGGTTATGTTCAAACAATAAATAAAGAAATTGCATCTTCAAGCAGAGAAAAGAGCCATGAAAAGAGCCAGAGAAAAGAGCCATGGTGAAGGAAAATTGTACACAGTCATCCTAAGAGCAGACTGGGAGATGGTTGCAGGGGCAAAGATAACTGATGATTTCCACTCTCATAACCAGGAACTAAAACTAAGTTTGTTACCAAAGAAATTTGTTAGCTTTGTGTCTTATTCATGCTTGCGATAGTTTGGTTTTCACCTGTCTGTTTCCCTCTAGCACTTTACATTAAAGTTCTAAGAATAAAAAATCTCTACATGCTAGTGTTCCTGTGGCACAAAAATAGAGGTGAGCTTGAGAGGTTGCATCTGACTTCCTAGCCACCCTTAAGGAAGGAAGCACAAGAAATTCACTGTGTATTACAGCTACCAAGAAGAGGAAAGCAGACTCACCAAATCCCTGAGGCATGACAGAGAGCCAGACCAGGTTAAGATAGAAGCCCCTAGAGAAAGGCCCTGTATGATGCCAAAACATGCAATTAAGAAAATTTTGCACAATCGAGATTCCAATGTTTGCACAAAATTCTATTTTAAATGCAGTGTTTCCCTTTCTGATACATTCTCTCACTCTATCTATTTACTGGTGAATGTTTTTATCTAATGGCTTACAGCCTAATTTTCACCATCATTGTTTTAGAAAACAGCTCTAAGATTATGTCTGAGCAATAGCTGGCATTATTGCCAGATTTATGTCATTAATGTTTAATCAGCAAATGATGCCACATGAACATTTTTCTTAATATAGAATCATCATTCTTCAAACTTTAAACCACTTTCACTTTTTACTTTTTAAAGGTGAGAAGGTTGATGCTAGGAACCTGGAAAATTTTCTGGAAAATATGGGGATAAATCTCACAGAAGATAAAGGCATGCAACTGCTGAATAATCTTCCAATTGATGGTAAGCATTAAAAATATCACACAACCAGGCGTAGTGGCACATGCTTGTGGTCCCAGCTACTCAGGAGGCTGAGGCGGGAGGATTGCTGGGGCCCAGGAGGTCAAGGCTGCTTTGAGCAGTGATCACGCCACTGCATTCCAGCCTGGATGACAGGGCAAGTCCCTGTCTCAAAAAGTTTAAATTTAAATTTAAAAAATCGTAATAAAGCCAGATGCAGTGACTCACACCTGTAATCCCAGCACTTTGGGAGGCTGAGGTGAGAGGATCGCTTGAGTTCAAGAGTTCAAGACCAACCTGGGAAACATAGTGAGACCCCATCTTTACAAAAAAAAAAAAGTTTAAAAAGTAGCCAGGCACAGCTGCACGTACCTGTAGCCCCAGCTACTTGGAAGGCTGATGTGGGAGAATCACTTGAGCCCAGGAGGTGGAGTCTATAGTGAGCTGACATCCTGTCACTGCACTCCAGCCTGGGAGACAGAACAAAACCCTGTTTCAACAACAACAAAATCATAGGATTCTTTGAAGAAGGCCGAGCATATGAACTTTTGTGACTAATACTCCCTATGTAAGGAATGTTCCATGTCCCTCCAACAAAATGATTTCATCAAATTGAGAACTGTTTCCATTCCTGAGTTTTATTCTTGAAAATGAAAAAGTATAAATTTCTGGAATAAAATATTTTAAAATGTACATTCTGAAATTATGTATGTTTTGTGCTATTTTTTAAATATCTACATTGCTACCTGAGACTTGAATTTTTCTCTGTCTTACAGCCAAAGGAAAGGTATATGTGAACAGATTGATGAAAGAATTGAGAGGTCTTGAAGGTGAGTGATAAGTAAGATAAAAAGGCAGGTAAAACTGAGGTCCTCAAGCTTTACTGTTGTTTTCAAAAACCCTTCCTATTTCACAATTTTCAGATTATTAATCCTACTGTCCCAACTGTTTATTAATTCATTGTTTATCCTTATGTGCTTTAAGCACACTGCAATCACTAAAATGGTTTAACTACAGTAGACTCAAAAACAGTGGTTCCCAAATAAAGTTGTGCATCAGAATCACCAAGAAAAAAACACTGTTTTAGCATTCAGATCACTAGGCCCTTTTTCTGTCATACTGATCTTGGATTTCTAGAGCTAGTACCTAGAAACACGTTATTAAAAAGTTTTGAGGAGGAGGGACCAAGATGGCCCAATAGGAAGAGCTCTGGTCTACAGGTCCAGCAAGACCATCACAGAAGGTGGGTGATTTCTCCTTTTCCAATTGAGGTACCCAGTTCATCTCATTGGGACTGGTTGGGCAGTGGGTCCAACCCATGGAGGGCAAGCAGAAGCAAGGTAGGGCATTGCTTCACTCAGGAAGTGCAAGGAGCCAGGGACCTCCCTCCCCACATCCAAGGGAAGCCGTGAGGAACTGTGCTACCCCGCTGGGTTACTACACTTTTCCCACAGTTTTTGCAATCTGCAGATCAGGAGATTCCTTCATGTGCCTACACCACCAGGGCCCTGGGTTTCAAGCACAAAACTGGGCAGCTATTTGGGCAGACACTGAGCTAGCTGCAGGAGTATTTTTTTGAACCCCAGTAGTGCCTGGAACCCCAGTGAGACAGAACCATTCACTTCTCTGGAAAGCGGGCTGAAGCCAGGGAGCCAAGTGGTCTCGCTCAGCAGGTCCCAGTCCCATGGAACCCAGCAAGCTAAGAACCACTGGCTTGAAATTCTCACTGCCAGCACAGCAGTCTGAAGTCAAACTGGGATGATCAAGCTTGGTAGAGGGGGGAGCGTCTGCCATTATTGAGGCTTTAGTAGGTAGTTTTACCCTGACAGTGCTAAGGAAGCTGGGAGGTCTGGGGTGGGCACAGCAAAGCAGCTGTGGCCAGACTGCTTCTCTAGATTCCTTCTCACTGGGCATGGCATCTCTGAAGGAAAGGTAACAGCCCCAGTCAGGGGCCTACAGACAAAATCCCCATCTCCCTGGGACAGAGCACCTGGGGGAAGGGGTGGCTGTGGGCCACAGCTTCAGCAGATTTAATCATTCCTGCCTGCTGTCTCTGAAGAGAGCAGCTGATCCTGACAAGAGGGATTCTCCTAGCACAGCACACCAGCTCTGCTAATGGACAGACTGCCTCCTCAGGTGGGTCTTTTACCCCTGTGCCTCCTGACTGGGAGAAATTGCCCAACAGGGGTCGACAGACATCTCATACAAGAGAGCTCCAGGCCAGTGCCCCTCTGGGACGAAGCTTCCAGAGGAAGGAGCAGGGAGCAATCTTTGCTGTTCTGCAGTCTCCACTGGTGATACCCAGGCAAACAGGGTCTGGAGTGGACCTCCAACAAACTTCAGCAGACCTGCAGAAGAGGGGCCTGACTTTTAGAAGAAAAACTAACAAACAGAAAGCAACAACATCAACATCAACATAAAGGACCCCCACACAAAAACCCTATCCAAAGGTCATCAGCCTCAAAGATCAAAGGTAGATAAATCCACAAAGATGAGGAAAAACCAGCACAAAAATACTGAAAATTCCAAAAATCAGAATGCCTCTTCTCCTCCAAATGATCGCAACTCCTCTCCATTAAGGGCACAAAACTGGATGGAGAATGAGATTGACAAATTGACAGAAGCAGGCTTCAGGAGGTGGATAATAGCAAACTCCTCTGAGCTAAAGGAGCATGTTCTAACCCAATGCAAGGAAGCAAAGAACCTTGAAAGTAGGTTACAGGAACTGGTAGCTAGAATAACCAGTTTAGAGAGGAACATAAATTACCTGATGGAACTGGAAAATACAGCCCAAGAACTTCGTGAAGCATACACAAGTATCAATAGCTGAATCGATCAAGTGGACGAAAGCATATCAGAGATTGAAGATCAACTTACTGAAATAAGGTGTGAAGACAAGATTAGAGAAAAAAATAATTAAAAGGAATGAACACACCCTCCAAGAAATATGGGACTATATGAAAAGACCAAACCTATGATTGATTCGTGTACCTGAAAGTGATGGAGAGAATGGAAACAAGCTGGAAAACACACTTCAGGAAATTATCCAGGAGAACTTCCCCAACCTAGCAAGACAGGCCAACATTCAAATTCAGGAAATACAGAGAACACCACTAAGATACTCCTCGAGAAGAGCAACCCAACGACACATAATCATCAGATTCTCCAAGGTTGAAATGAAGGAAAAAATGTTAAGGACAGCCATAGAAAATAGTCAGGTTACCTACAAAGGGAAGCCCATCAGACTAACAGTGGATCTCTCTGCAGAAACTCTACAAGCCAGAAGAGAGTGGGGGCCAATATTCAACATTCTCAAAGAAAAGAATTTTCAACCCAGAATTTCATGTCCAGCCAAACTAAGCTTCATAAAGTGAAGGAGAAATAAAATTCTTTCCACACAAGCAGATGCTGAGGGCTCTGCTTCCTCACCAGGCCTGCCTTACAAGAGCTCCTGAAGAAAGCACTAAATATGGAAAGGAAAAACTGGTACCAACCACTGCAAAAACATACCAAAATATAAAGACCAATGACACTATGAAGAAACTGCATCAACTAATGTGCAAATTGAACAGCTAGCATCATGATGACAGGATCAAATTCAAACATAACAATATTAACCTTAAATGTAAATGGGCTAAATGCCCCAGTGAAAAGACACAGATTGGCAAATTGGATAAAGAGTCAAGACCTGTCAGTGTGCTGTATTCAGGAGACCCATCTCACATGCAAAGACACACATAGGCTCAAAATAAAGGGATGGAGGAATATTTACCAAGCAAATGGAGAGCAAAAAAAAAAAAAAAAAAGCAACGGTTGCAATGCTAGTCTCTGATAAGACAGACTTTAAACCAACAAAGATCAAAAAGGACAAGGCTATTACATAATGGTAAAGGGATCAGTGCAACAAGAAGAGCTAACTATCCTAAATATATATGCACCCAATACAGGAGCACCTAGATTCATAAAATGAGTTCTTAGAGACCTATAAAGAGACTTGGACTCTTACACAATAATTGTGAGAGACTTTAACACCCCACTGTCAATATTAGACAGATCAATGAGACAAAAAATTAACAAGAGTATTCAGGACTTGAACTCAGCTCTAGACCAAGTGAACCTAATAGCCATCTACAGAATACTCCACCCCAAATCAACAGAATATACATTCTTCTCAGTGCCACATAGCACTTATTCTAAAATCAACCACATAATTGAAACTAAAACACTCCTCAGCAAATGCAAATGAACAGAAATCATAACAAACTGTCTCTCAGACCACAGTGCAATCAAATTAGAACTCAGGATTTTAAAACTCACTCAAAACCACACAACTACATGGAAATTGAACAACCTGCTCCTAAATAAAGAAGTTATTTACCCAACTACCCATCAATGATAGACTGGACAAAGAAAATGTAGCACCATGGAATACTGTGCAGCCATAAAAAGGAATGAGTTCATGTCCTTTGCAGGCACATGGATGAAGCTGGAAGCCATCATTCTCAGCAAACTAACAGAAGAACATAAAACCAAACACCCCATGTTCTCCCTCATAGGTGGGAGTTGAACACATGGACACAGGGAGGGGAACATCACATACCAGGGCCTGTCAAGGGGTGAGGGGCAAGGAGAGGGAGAGCATTAGGACAAATACCTACTGCATGTGGGGCTTAAAGCCTAGATGACAGGTTGATAGGCGCAGCAAACCACCATGGCACATGTATACCTGTGTAATAAACCCGCACGTTCTGCACATGTATCCCAGAACTTAAAATAAAAAAGAATAAAATGAACAGAAAAAGTGTCCCGGAAGATATTGGTCAACAGATATAAAGTCATAGGTTGGAGGAATAGGTTCTGGTGTTCTATTGCCGAACAATATGGCTATATTTAATAATAACGTATTGTGTGTTTTAAGCTACAAGAATGCGTTTTGAATATTCTCACCACAAAGAAATGATTAATATTTGAGGTGATAGACATGCTAATTACACTGATTTGATTATTCCACAATGTTTACATGTATCAAAACATCACATCATACCCTTTAAAATATACAATTATTATTTGTCAATTAAAAATATAAAAATTTTAAAAATATTTCCAGAGGACTATGATGGAGTAAACCCATGGACTTTATTTAGTTATTTATTTTTCTCCATTATTTTAGCAAGTTTCAGACCCTATTATGCAGACACATTTATAAAGGCTGATTTTAGTCTTAGTTCTGCTAAAAGCAATAACAGAATCCCACAGCTCAGGGTTTAGAAATTCCTGACTTAGATACTAAAAACCATGTTTACTTGAATAGTTTCATTGTTCTTTGCCCTTCTTTCTACATATAGAATTGATGCCTAGGTGTGAGCTAGAATTACCCGCTCTTTATATCATTACAAATTTTCTTGTGTTCATCCCCTTATTTCTTAAGGAACAAAAGTGTCTTCAGATAAGATGGAAATTTTCATGAAAAGCATGGGAATTGATCTCAAGGAGAAAGAAATCCAGGCACTGAAGGACCACCTACCAGTTGATGGTGAGAGTTTTGAATATCAGTATGCTACCCTTAGTAAACCTTTGAACATGAAACTAGTAGTGGGGCTGGAATAATTGAAGGGGCTAGAATGATTGAAGATAGGATACATATGAAAAGAAATGAAAGAGTAAGACCTTCCCCATAACTACCAAACTGAACCCAATGGCTACCGCTTGGGAAGAATCACCAAGAATACTGCCAACATAAATGGCAAGTGTCAACTCACTATGTAACACCACAGGAAATGCCAAGATTTAACAAGAATACACAGGACATTAATCTTTTAGTCCCTAGTGGTAATCCAGTGTTAAATAGCAATGACCAACACTGTGTAGTCCTGACACATGTCCTTAGAAGGACACTGTGTAGTCCTTCTAAGCACTTTCATTTATCAACTTATTTAATCTTGCAAACAACCCTAAAAGGTAGGTTCTGTTTTTATCCCAATTCTACATATAAGGAAACTAAGGCACGAAAAAGTCAAGTCACTTGCCCAAAGGCAGAGAGCTAGTAAATGATGGAACCAGGAAAAGAACCTAGGCAATCTGGCTCCAGAAACTGTCTCTTAACCACAATGCTATACTTCCATGAGCTAATAGAATTAACGGATTTTAAAAGGTATATAGTAATGTTACAAATGAAATTAATTAAACTTGGCATATTTTAGATGGTCTTATGCTAGTGGAACTGAGAAAAATTCATCAGGAAATTTTGGGGGACTACTGCTCCAGAAAGGAAATCATAAAAATATATGATTAATCCAAGTCAGTGAATACTGTATGTGCTTTTCTAAATCAGTAGTACCTTTCATTCTTCCATTCTATCAACTTTAAAGACTATGATGCATCAGGCACTGTTCTAGGTCCTTGGTACCTTTGCCTTAATAAGTAAGCAGTTTTCAAAACATGACTTTTTCTTTTGTTTTTAAATCCCTTCTATAGCTCTTTCAATCTACCAATGCAATAAATGTAGATACTTGTGGTTGCCCTGTTGTCCTAGTATCTTGGAACATCACCAGCACAGTGATTTAAAGTGTGAGGCCCTTAATATAATTCCTATAATATAATATAAATGTAGAATAGCTTGTACATCTGTTTAACCATCTGAGATAGGATAGAATATTGTTTCAGAACCTAATGGGCCTCAGTGGAGCTAATTGGAGACATAGAAAGGGAAGAGTGTGGTGGCATGTTATTTACAGGCAAACTTTTATCCAAAAAAAGTTCTTCCTTGTCCTATTTAAAAGTTATAATGGTAACCATATTACTACTACTAATAAGGTATTATAAAACTATAAAATAATACCAGTCTAGACGCAGTGGCTCACCTCTGTAATCCCAGCACTTTGGGAGACTGAGGCAAGAAGATCTCTTGAGACTAGAAGTTCAAAACCAGCCTGGGCAACATAGCAAAACCTCATCTCTAAAAATTATTTCTTTTAATTATCCGGGAACAGCCAGGTGCAGTGGCTCACACCTGTAATCCCAGCACTTTGGGAGGCCAAGGCAGGTGGATCTCATGAGGCCAGGAGTTCAAGACCAACCTGGGCAACACAGTGAAACCCCGACTCTACTAAAATTACAAAAATTAACTGTGCATGGTGGTACATACCCATAATCCCAGCTACACAGGAGTCTGAGGCAGGAGAATTGCTTGAACCCACGAGGTGGAGGTTGCAGTGAGCCAAGATCATGCCACTGCACTCCAGCCTGGGCAATGGAGCAAGACTCTATCTAAAATATATATCCAGGGATGGTGGTATGTGCCTATAGTCCTAGCTACTTGGGAGAGTGAGGCAGGTGGATTGTCCAGCCTAGGTGACAGAATGAGTCCCTGTCTCAAAAAAAGAAAAAAAAAATACCGGTAAAAGAATGTCATAATTGCTGGGTGTGGTAGCTCACACCTGTAATCCCAGCACTTTGGGAGGCCGAGGTGGGTGGATCACGAGGTCAGGGGTTTGAGACCAACCTGGCCAACATAGTGAAACCCTGTCTCTACTAAAAATGCAAAAAATTAGCTGGGCATGGTGGCGGGCACCTGTAATCCCAGCTACTCAGGAGGCTGAAGCAGGAGAATCGCTTGAACTTGGAAGGCAGAGGTTGCAGTGAGCCGAGATAATGCCATTGCACTCCAGCCCGGGCAACAGTGCGGAAAAAAAAAAAGATTATCATAATTTTAAAAGTATTTTAAAAGAACAAACAAATATAAATTCTGTATCTAAGAATCTGGAATATAATAATTTTAAAGCTAATTCATTATTTATAATATGTTTGCATTTTGCTAGAACTATAATTTAGTAAATGTTTATGGAGCATCAATCTTGTGCAAACCATTACACTAATGCCTAGGTGATACTAAGAACGCAAAGTGATTCTTGGTATCTTGTCCTCAGATAAACTTATAGTCTTAGGAATATTACAAATAATACAACAGTGTAAACATATTTGACCAGTGATGAATTGACACCCTTGACCAAGTCATAAGTAGAAAATGAGTGTGTCCTTCAGCAGCTGTAAAGTTCCAAACATTCTTGCCTATGAGAGTAATAACATCTCTTAACTACTAGCTTAACCTCCCAATCCAGTGTCTCTCAAACTTGCAGTCTTACAAACTGCTTAAAATTTATCCGCTGACTTCCAGTGACTTCAGACTTCAATTTGAGAAATACTGATCAAAGAAACTAAGTACATGGTCTGTGAAAATATATTTTAATTGAGAATGGTCATGGCAAAATAAAAGTTTTGTCATCACAAATGGACTTTAACTGGATATATCAACATGACAACCTAAGAGCAACCAGACATTGATACCAACACTCTAATCTTTTAGTGGATAGCTTAGTGCCAAAGTCATCATAAGCCTAAAGGTAAAGTCAGCGTTGACAAAAATGGAAATACCATTTTTAAACAAAATTTTTTAATTCTCAAATTTCCAACCCCTGAATAGATTAACTTACTAGATAATAGATTGTCTTGAAGGAAAGAAGAATGCTTTAAGCTTTACTCCTGCATTGTGAAATGTAGATTTTTATTGTTTATAGGATAAATAGTAGTAGCTATATTAATTCAATTCATGAGCATTGGACTTGGAAAAATGAACTTCTAGGGAAATATTTTGGAATAATTGACTTTTCAGTTTCTATTTCAGAATTTAAGGCCCTTATATCATTTTTCCATAAATCTTTTTGACGCCTTTTTATCTTAAAGATAATGGGAAGACTGATTTGAATACGATGATGGATGAAGTTAAAAATGTTACAGGTGAGTGAGATGTTACAGTAAATACTGCATTGTGTGATCTTAAAGTTTTATATGGAACTATATTTTTAACCCAATAATGTTTCTTCCACTCATTTATTTAACAATTATTTATAGAGTATTTACCACATGCCAGACATTGTTCTAGGCATATAGGCTACATCAGTAAATAGTACGAAGGTCGCTGCCTCCTGGAGCTTAGATTCTAGCGGGGGAAATAAGCAATAAACAATAAACATTAAACATAAGTACATTATATAATATGTTAGAAAGTGATATATGCTCTGGAAATAAGTGAAAAGTAGATAAAGGAGATTGGGAGAGCAGGGTGTGTTGGGGAAAGAGGCAGGTGTGTTTTTAAACAGATAATCAGGCCTTCTTGAGAAGGTGACATTTGAGTAAACACTTGAAAGAGGTGAGGGTTTTGACATGTGGGGATTTCTAGACAAAAAGTGTTTCAGACAAAGGGGACAAGGACAAAGGCAGGAGCATGCCTGGTATATTCAAAGAACAACAAGAAGGTCAGTGTAGCTGAAGCTGAGTAACTAAGTAAAAAAGTAATAGGGAGACTGGACACGGTGGCTCACACCTGTAATCCCAGCACTTTGGGAGGCCAAGGCAGGCAGATCACCTGAAGTCAGGAGTTCAAGACCAGCCTGGCCAACATGGTGAAACCCCATCTCTACTAAAAGTGCAAAAATTAGCCAGGAGTAGTGGTGCATGCCTGTAGTCCCAGCTACTCAGGAGCCTGAGGCAGGAAAACCACTTGAACCCAGGAGGCAGAGGTTGCAGTGAGCTGAGATCAGGCCACTGCACTCCAGCCTGGGTGATAAAGCCAGACCCCATCTCAAAAACAAAGTAATAGGGGATGAGAAGAGAAAAGTAATGGGTGCATTACTTATTTTTGAAAACCCTGCAAGGACTTGGGCTTATTTTCTGAGATAAACAGAAAGCTATTTTAGGGTTTAAAACCAAGGTGTAATATGATCTGACCTATGTCAGGGGAGAGGGGAGGGGAGGGGAGGAGAGACGGTAGGGGAGAGGGAGGGGAAGGGAGGGTAGGAAAGAGGGGAGGGGAGGAGAGGGGAGGGGGAGTGGAGATGGGAGGCGAGAAGGGGGAGGGGGAGGGGAGGGGAGGAGAGAGAGGAGAGGGAGAGGAGAAGAGGAGAGGGGGAGTGGAGATGGGAGGGGAGGGGGGAAGAGAGGGGAGGGGATGGGAAGGGGAGAGGAGGGAATGGGGGAGGGGAGGGGGAAGGGAAGGGGAGGGAAGGGGAGGGGAGGGGAGGAGACAGGGGAGAGGGAGGGGAGAAGAGGGGAGGGGAGTGGAGATGGGAGGGGAGGGGGGAGGGAGGAGAGGGGAGGGGGGAGGGAGGAGAGGGGAGGGGAGGGGAGGAAGCAGGGAAACCATTTTGAGGGCCTTTAGAGGAAGCAATGTTAGGGATGCTGGTGACATAACCAGAGTAGAAGGCAATGGCTGGATTCTGGACACATTTTTTAAAGAGTCAAAAGAATTTTCTGGAGGATTAGATACAAAGTACTAGATAAAAGAAGAAGTCAAGAATGGTTCTAAAATTTTTGTCTTGAACAACTAACTAAAAGGATAGTCTTGCCATTAACTGAGATGAAAAAAGTTACCAGTAGTACAAGTTTGGGTGGAAGAAAATTAGGAATCCAATTTGGGACATTTTGAGATAACTAATAGACCTCCAAATGCAGATGTCAAGTACAAGCTTACTAAACAGATTCAAATTCAAGAAATATATCTTGGGTAAAAATATAAAATTGAAAGTCATAGGCATATAGATGGTATTTAAAGCCATGAGATTGAATGAATTCACTCAAGGAGTGAGTATAAGTGAAGAAGAGAAGAGGACTAAAGAATGAAACCTGGAGTACTTCAATATTAAGAGGTGCTGAAGATGAGGAGTAGCCAGTGATGTAGGTGGAAAACCAAGATAATAAGGTACCCTGAAAACCAGATGAGGAAGATTAAGTTGGGTACCCCCAGAAAACAAACCCTGAAATGAGGATTACATATACAGGTAGTTTGCTTGGGAAGTGAGCTCAGGGGAGCAGAGAAGTGAGACATAGATAAAAGCAGCCAATAAAGTGTTTATCAAACAAGTTACCATTGCAGGTAACTGGAGCTTAATCGCACTGGGGAATATCTGGTAAATGACATGGCCTCAAGAGAGGGGTAATAGAGCTAGGTTATTTTCACACCAACTCATATCAGTCATTGGTTAAAAACTGCTTAAGGGGCCAGGTGCAGTGGCTCACGCCTATAATCCCAGCACTTTGGGAGGCCGAGGCAGGCAGATCACAAGGTCAGGAAATCAAGACTATCCTGGCTAACACAGTGAAACCCCATCTCTACTAAAAAAAAAAATACAAAAATATTAGTCGGACGTTGTGGTGGGTGCCTGTAGTCCCAGCTACTCGGGAGGCTGAGGCAGGAGAATGGTGTGAACCTGGGAGGTGGAGCTTGCAGTGAGCCGAGATCGCGCCACTACACTCCAGCCTAGGTGACAGAGCAAGACTCTGTCTCCGGAAAAAAAAAAAAAAAAATGCTTAAGGGAGGGGAAAGCAGTATTATTCTGCTGGCATTTCTACCCATCTAAGCATAGGCAGTGTGGACTCTGGCAGCTGAAGAAATCCCTCAGACAAAGAGATACTAGTAACTGAAAGTGAAAGTGAACAAGCATGCATTGATATGAGGGGATATGAGCAGGGCATCTATAGCATCTGCTACAGTTACCAGACAAGAAGGCAAATCAATAGTCAAATGCTGCTGATAGGTCAAGTAACATGAGAACCGAGAATTGACAATTGCATATAGCCACACAGAGGTCACTGGTGATATCCAAAAGAGAAACTTCAGGTAGTGAGATGGAAAGAAGCCTAAGTGGAATGAGTCTGAAAGAATGGGAAGATAGGATTTAGAAACTGTGTGAATATCTAAGGCGTTTCACTGCAAAAGAGAGCAAAGTGGAATAAGGGGATAAGTAAAGTGGTGAAAATGGTGGTAAGAGAAGGCTTCTTTTTTTGATTAAAGAGATGAAGTAGTAATCAAGTGAAAGAAGAGGAAATAGTGGTTTGAAAAGAGGAAGGAAGGTGTGAAGTAGTTGTAAAGAAGAGTAGGAAAATTAAGGAACCAGCAAAGTATAGTATGATTGCTCCAGGGCATTAAAGACCCACTTGAGGTTCACGATCATCAATGTAAAGTGAGGACAGTCAGCATAGTTTGCTTTAGTTCTAGTTAGCTACATGGCTGCAGGCACAGAGTAGTAGAGACTTGCATTTAACCAGCAATGGGGTTTTGTCAAGTGAGTATATTAAAAGCAAGAACAGAGTAACTTAAAGCCAATCTTCTGCAAGATGTAAATACACTTAAAGCTTTCCTTACTCACTGATGCTTTTACCTTCCTAGTCCTTTGTGGGTTCATCCTTCTTAGTGATATCAACAAAAGCCAGTCTTTGTCTAAAAGTTTGTTTATTTTACACTCATCTTTGAATCATAGTTTGACTGAATCTAGACTTGTAGATTGTCATTCTATCTTAGAACTCTAGAAACTAATGATGCTTTTTGTTGTTGTTGTTGTTGTTGTTGTTGTTGTTGTTGTTGAGATGGAGTCTCACTCTGTCGCCCAGGCTGGAGTGCAGTGGCGCCATCTCGGCGCTACAATCTTTCTACAAATATTTGAACTTCTATTTATCAAAAAAAAAAAACTCTGTTTCCACCTAATAAGATACAACTATTCTTCGTATAAATGAAGATATTCTTTCTCACCCTTTCCACAGAATGAAGAGAAATAAAGTTCCAACAGTCCATCTCAGGGAGATAGTCATACTATCTCTGACCTGTGTTAATTACTTACAAAATTTAGTTACAGCGCTATCTGAATATTCTGTTACCTAAAGTCTAAATTGTAAAGTTAACCTATGACAAAACTAATATTTTTTTTTTTTTTTTTTGAGACGGAGTCTCGCTCTGTCACCCAGCCTGGAGTACAGTGGCCGGATCTCAGCTCACTGCAAGCTCCGCCTCCCGGGTTCACACCATTCTCCTGCCTCAGCCTCCCGAGTAGCTGGGACTACAGGCGCTGCCACCACGCCCAGCTAGTTTTTTGTATATTTTAGTAGAGACAGGGTTTCACTGTGTTAGCCAGGATGGTCTCGATCTCCTGACCTCGTGATCCAACTGTCTCAGCCTCCCAAAGTGCTGGGATTACAGGCTTGAGCCACCGCGCCCGGCCCAAAACTAATATTTAAATTAAAAATGGAAAGAAGGAAAAGAAAATATATACCATGTGCACGTGTGCACACACATATATACACATATAGACACATACATATACACACACTATATATAATGTATTCATATATTGATTGTTTTCTGGACTCTTTTTGCTGTTAAAATAAACTGTCTTAATTGGGTGTGTTTGTTTGTTTGTTTGTTTGTTTTGGAGGAGGACAGAGTCTTGCTGTCTGGAGTACAGTGGTGCAATCTCAGTTGACTACAACCTCCGCCTCCTAGGTTCAAGCAATTCTCCTGCCTCAGCCTCCTGAGTAGCTGGAACTCCACGCACAAGCCACATGCCTGGCTAATTTTTGTATTTTTAGTAGAGATGGGGTTTCACCATGATGGCCAGGCTGGTCTCAAACTTCTGACCTCAAGTGATCCATCCACCTTGGCCTCCCAAAATACTGGGATTACAGGTGTGAGCCACCACACCCAGCCTTAATTATTTATTAATAGCTACTTTTTCTCTTGTAACTTTTAAGATTATCTCTATCTTTGAAGTTTTCATTATAATGTCCCCAAGTATACACTTATTTTCATTTTCATTTTCTGCTCAAGACTTGTGATTCCTGAAACTAAAAGTTCAGGCCTTTCATCAATTCTTGAAAATTTTCAGCCTTTATGTTTCAAATATTACCTCTCTTTTTCTTTTACTTTTAGAAACTCCCATTATGTATATGATGGACCTTCTTATTCTGTCTTTCCTATCTTTTTTCCATATTTTCCACTTTTTATATTGTTCTCCTAATTTTTAGAATTTCTCAAATCTCTCTTCCAGTTCACTAATTCTCTCTACAACTCCATCTCACACTGTTTATTGAAAATGCCAATAACAATTTATTTCTAGATATTGTTTTATATCTTTTGCACACTAGCCTGTTCTTTTCCTCAATTTCTTATTCTTGTGCTTCTATCTATGCCCTTTCTTTCTCTTTAATGGGTTTAATTTATTTATTTATTTGAGTCAGAGTCTCATTGTGTCACCCAGGCTGGAGTGCAGTGGCATGATCTCAGCTCACTGCAGCCTCCACCTCCTGAATTCAAGCGATTCTTGTGCCTTAGCCACCCAAGTAGCTGGGATTACAGGCATGTGCCACCACACCGAAATAATTTTTTTTGTATTTTTAGTACAGACAGGGTTTCACAGTGTTGGCCAGGCTGGTCTCGAACTCCTGGCTTCAAGTGATCCACCTGCCTCAGCCTCCCAACATGCTGGAGATTACAGATGTGAGCCACCGTGCCCAGCCTCTTTAATGGGCTTTAAATATGCAGTATTTCAAATCTGTGTCCCTATCATGTGCCCAAGAATGCTTGGGCCTTAAAACAAAGCTGTTGCCAAATCTGGTCAGATAACCCACTAGATAACCCTAGTGGGTTATCTTCACATCAAATTGAGTATATATCTCAGCACCATAGGAAAGGTTAATTTAAAAAAAAAAAAAAAGACAAAAAAAATTGAGTACATATCAACCTGACTCTTAAAACCCTCTCTATTTTCTGAAACCAAAAATTTTTCTTTCTTTCCGACAAACTCAGCCATCCATCTACAATTATTTTGTCATTTTTAAATCCATTTTAGATATTTGTAGCAAGTAGGATGTCCTACTCTATTGTTTTGCTGGAAACAGAAGTTGTGTTCATAATTTCTAAGTAGTTTATGATCTCAGTTTCAACTTATTTAACTCAGCAGTTATTTAAAGTATTTTATTTACAATTTCCAAGTAGAGAGGATTTATTAAAACTGTTTCTGTGATTGATTTTACATTTTTTCTTCTTTTATTTTTACTTTTATTATTATTATTATTATTATTATTATTATTGAGACGGAGTCTCACTCTGTCACCAGGCTGGACTGCAGAACGATTTTGGCTCACTGCAACCTCCATCTCCCAGGTTCAAGCAATTCTCCTGCCTCAGCCTCCCAAGTAGCTGGGACTATAGGAGCACACCACCACGCCCAGCTAATTTTTGTATTTTTAATACAGACAGAGTTTCACCATGTTGGCCAGGATGGTCTCAATCTGTTGACCTCGTGATCCAGCCGCCTTAGCCTCCCAAAATGCTGGGATTACAGGTGTGAGCCACCACACCCAGCTGACTTTAAATTATAATTAGAATATGACTAATATACTTTTTGCCTTCGAGTAATTTGTTGAGATTTAAATTTTTGTCTTAAAACATGATCAATTTTAGTAAATGTTGCAATAATATTTGCCAAAAAAGTCATAGTCCTGCTTGTTAATTATGATTTTTTTTTGAGACAGAGTCTCCCTCCATCACACAGGCTGGAGTGCAGTGGCCCAATCTCTGCTCACTGCAACCTCTGCCTCCAGGGTTTAAGTGACTGTCCTGCCTCAGCCTCCTGAGTAGCTGGAATTACAGACACATGCCACCACACCCAGCTAATTTTTGTATTTTTATAGAGCCAGGGTTTTACCATGTTGGCCAGGCTGGTCTCGAACTCCTGACCTCAAGTGATCTGCCCACCTCAGCTTCCCAGAGTGCTAGGATTACACGCATGAGCCACCACACCTGGCCTAATTATGTTTTATATATTGAGCAGTTTCAATGTCAGTTTTACCCCTTCAAAAATTTTGTTTTATTCACATAGTAAACACTCAGTAATGATCAAGTGAATGAACTCTCTGAAGTTTCAATCAGTAATGTATTTTGCTTTGCTGACATTCAAACAATTAATTAACTCATTCTACATTTAGTTGATCATTGGCTATGTGCCAGGCATTATGCTAGATTTTGAGAGAAAGATATGATCCCTGACTTCCCAAGTTTACAACGTAATTATATAAATGTAAATTCACTCAAGGTGAAATATATCACAAGGAGTCAGATTTTATTGTCATTTTTAACTTACCCCATAATTAAGGCAAAAGAACAAGAGGGAAGGGGATAGGGAGGACTAAAAAGAAGAAGAAAGAAGAAAAAGAAAATTAAAAGTAGTGGTGTTCTTGTAGTAGTCAAATTATTTATATTAACCATGAAACAGCTCCCAAATTATTGAAAAATTATACAATTTCTATTTTACTTATGATATGATATTGTTTTATCATTGTAAGAGATTTTATTTTACTTAGGTTAAAAGAAAAATTTCTGACTCCCCTCCTTGACTCTAAATAGCTAAACAAGGCCTGGTACAGTGGTTCACACCTGTAACCCTAGCACCTTGGGAGGCCAAGCCATTTGGATCACTTGAGGCCAGGAGTTCAAGACTAGCCTGGGTAACACAGGGAGACCCTATCTCTACAAAAAGTACAAAAAATTAGCCCTGCGTGCTGTTGCACGCCGTAGTCCCAGCTACTCCGAGGGCCTGGGGCGGGAGGATTGCTTAAGCCTAGGAGGTCAAGGCTACAGTGAGCCATGATTGTGCCACTGCACTCCAGCCAGGATGGCAGAGTGAGACCTTGTCTCAAAATAGTAAATAAATAAATAAATAGTTAAACAAGCTTTTACTGTGCTTTACTCTTCCCCCAGCAGCTGAGGATTAGATATATACACACACACACACATTATATATAATTATATATATACAAACACAGGTACATATATGTGATATATAATGTTATATGTAGTTATAATGTTATATGTTAATCATAATTACTTCTGTTATATGTTGATTATAATTACATATAATGTTGTATATAATTTGATATAGTTTGGCTGTGTCCCCACCCAAATCTCAACTTGAATTGTGTCTCTCAGAATTCCCAAATATTGTGGGAGGGAACCATGGGGAGTTAATTGAATCATGGGGGTCAGTCTTTCCCATGCTATTCTCATGATAGTGAATAAGTCTCATAAGATCTGATGGGTTTATCAGGGGTTTCTGCTTTTGCTTCTTCCTCATTTTCTCTTGCCGCCGCCATGTAAAAAGTGCCTTTCACCTCCCACCATGATTCTGAGGCCTCCCCAGCCAGGTGGAACTGTAAGTCCAATTAAACCTCTTTTTCTTCCCAGTCTTAGGTATGTCTATCAGCAGCATGAAAATGGACTAATACATAATTATAATGTCATAATATAAAATATGACATAATTCTTATATTCTCACCTATGACTATTTCCCTTCCTCTAAAGGAGAGAAGATTCATGCTGGGGATGTGAAAAATGTTCTGGAAAACATGGGAATAGAGATCACAAATAAGGAGCACAAAAAGCTTCTGAAAACTCTGCCAGTTTCTGGTAAGCATTTACATGTATTCTGCTTCACTGATGTCTAAAAATATATTCATTCAACACTTACTGAAGATCATTGTCTATGTGGCACTATCTAAAACCTGAGAGCGCAGGGACCATGTCTGATTCTCCAAGTCCTTACCCTCTTGAAAACTTCAAAGAGGTTGGTTTTAAGGTTTTGTGTTAGAAATTCTAATATTTGAAACAGTTGTGTCAATTAAAAATGTTTTTTAAAAGGCCCAGTCCTAGCATTTCTAAAAATCCTATTATTATTATATTGGTTTAGGAAACATGAACCTCTTCAGTCAGAAGTCCTATCATAAGACAATTTCTTTTGCCCTAGGAAAAAGATAAGACTTAAGGTATAAACTGAAAAAAAAGTAAGAGCAGAAGGGGTAGAAAAGGTGAAGAAAGAAAAGATGAAGGTAAATTAGAGAGGGGAAAGCAAGAAAAGAAAGGCTATGTGTAGTACAGCACTGTAGGGCACTATTAACAATAGTTTGTATTCTATCCAGTGGATAGGTTCACTACACTGAATTATATCTTTCATTTCATTGAGATTGAATTGTAACAAATTTCTAAATTTTCCCTTCCTGTAAGTATATATTTTAATTTTTATGAATCTCTGAAAGCATTATTAATCATGTTTTATCCTACAGCTGATAAAAAGGTGTTTAAGAAAGAATTATTGGATGGTGTGAAATCCTTCAGAGGTAAGTGAGGAAAAGGATAAGGACAATAATATTTAAGATTGTTCTAATTGGTTTTTTCTGATTACATAAATAAGCAGAAAATTATGCATTTTATTCAACAAATACTCAAGTGTCTACTAGATGCTGGGTATTTGAGAATAATCTGGAATATATATAGTAGCATACAGAAAAAAATGTAATTACCCACAATTTCAAGTAATGTTACCTTTTCTGTTACAGATATCTCTGATCTTTTTCCTGTGCATATATATGTATTATGAAACTCTTACTAGAAATGTTATATGTCCTGCATTTAATCCTAAAATTTTAGTGTAATAATTTCACCATGTTATTTAAAACTTCTTTGTAAACATCATTTTAATAATTATATCATCTAGTTGTATTATAATTTACTTAATCATTTTTCTCTTGTTGAACATTTACTTAGTGTTTTTCTCTTATATGTCTCTGATCTTCATACATAAATCTTGATCCAGCTTTAAAGTCATTTTCTTTGGATATATTCTTCCAGCAGGAATTTGCACCTCCATACATAGTATTACCATCATGCCCTAACCACAGTACTTTATTTTTATATTTTTTATTCTTGTTCATTTGATGGATGAAAAACTTGAATTAATTTGATGAAAAAATGAATCTAATTATTGTTCTGATTTTTTTGTTATCAATAAAGTTGAAAATGTTTTTATATTGGTGATATGTAGCTGTGGTCCCAGCTACTCAGGAGGCTGAGGCAGGAGGATCACTTGAGCCCAGGAGTTTGAGGCTGCAGTGAGCCTGGATGGCAAAGCCAGACCCTGTCTCAAAAAACATATTAAAATAAAAACAATTTTTAAATCAGCTTTGTATTTTTATATTAGTCCATTTTCATGCTGCTGATAAAGACATATCTGAGACTGGGCAATTTAGAAAATAAAGAGGTGTAATGGATTTACAGTTCCATGTGGCTGGGGAGGCCTCACAATCATGGTGGAAGGCAAGGAGGAGCAAGTCACACCTTACATGGATGGTGGCAGGCAAAGAGAGAGAGCTTGTTCAGGGAAACTCCCCATTATAAAACCATCAGATCTTGTGAGTCTTATTCACTATCACAAGAGCATGAGAAAGACCTGCCCCCGTGATTCAGTTAACCTCCCACCAGGTCCCTCCCACAACACGTGGGAATTCAAGATGAGATTTGAGTGGGGATACAGCCAAACCGTATCAATTGTTTTATATTTAAATCATGGAATTCTCACAAGGATAGTGTTGTTTTCTCTTTAATGGAAAAGAAAGCTTAATTTGAGAATTTTTTCATTCATCAAACAGACTGGCATAGTGTTGGGAGTGTGGTGGGGGAGGGGCTACACAAAGCAGAAGATAGTTCTTACTTTATTTATTTATTTATTTATTTATTTATTTTTGAGATGGAGTTTCACTCTTGTTGCCCAGGCTGGAATACAATGGCACAATCTCAGCTCACTGCAACCTCCACCTCCCATGTTCAAGCGATTCTCCTGCCTCAGCCGCCCAAGTAGCTGGGATTACAGGCATGTGCCACCACACCCAGCTGATTTTGTATTTTTAGTAGAGATAGGGTTTCTCCATGTTGGTCAGGCTGGTCTTAAACTCCCAACCTCAGGTGATCCGTCCACCTCAGCCTCCCAAAGTGCTGGGATTACAGGTGTGAGCCACCATGCCCGGCCGATAGTTCTTACTTTCAAAGAGTTTATAATCTACTTAGAGAACAAATTATATACGTAAAATCACTCATAGAAAATTTTGATCAGGACCATAAGACAGGGCAAGAAAAAGATTTAAGCTGGGTGTGGTGGCTCACACCTGTAATCCCAGCACTTTGGGAGGCCATGGTGGATGGATCACGAGGTCAGGAGTTCGAGACCAGCCTGGCCAACAAGGTGAAACCCTGTCTTTACTAAAAATACAAAAATTAGCTGGGCATGGTGGCACACACTTGTAGTCCCAGCTATTCAGGAGACTGAGGCAGGAGAATAGCTTGAACCCAGGAGGCAGAGGTTGCAGTGAGCCAAGATCATGCCACTGCACTCCAACTTGGGTGACAAAGCGAGACTTTGTCTCAAAAAAAAAAATTAAAAAATTAAAAAAAATTTTTTTAAACATACATAAAAAAGGAAAAAATTTTTCAGAAAAAAAATGTTTTATATCATTATATCTTTTAATCTATTAGAGTCCAAACATTGTTTCTATTAATATAAATGACCTCTTTATAGATTAAACATTAGCACATTGTCATATCTATTGTAAATATTTTCCCAATTCGTCATCTGCATTTTATTGTATTTTTACAACAGCTTTATTGAGATATAGTTCATATACCATACAATTAACCTACTTAAAATATATAATTCAGTGGATTTTAGTACACTAACAGAGTTGTACAGTATCACCACAATCAGCTTTAGAATATCTCAGCACTGCAGAAAGAAACTGAATACCCATTAGTAGTCACTACTTATAACCGCCAACTCTTGCAGACCTAGGCAACTACAAATCCACTTTTTATCCATTATGTTGTATTTTGATATATGGCCACTTTTCATGTTTATGTGTTTAATTTTATCAGTCATTTCTTCTGTGATTGACTTTTAAGTCCTTTACAAGCTAACCAGTATGTGAAGAATCACATATACTTAGTTTTCTTTGTTTTTCTATTATTTCACTTTTTACATTTAATTATTCAATTTATCTGAAATATATATTGACTCTTTTTAAATCCCCATATTTCAGAATGATTTGATTAAAACTACACCAATAGTTTTCAGTAATTTTCCCCCATTGACTGGAGTCCTCCTTTATGTACAATTACACTTGGGAGATAATTTATTATTACTGTAGCAAGTTTCAAATCTTACTTTTTGACAGAATAACATGATTTGGTTGTTATCTCTAATTCATCAGAAATGCCAAACTCTTTACTTCTCCTCCTCAATATAAACTTCTCCCAGAAGTTTAATTTTGGAAGCATAGTCTGTTCCTGACTCCCACTTGACTTGCTGTAAATAGCTTTTCTGCTTTCATTTCTGAGTAGGGGTTGAGAGTATGTATTTTTCATTTTATGACATCCTTATCTACTTTTTCTTGTTTCTGTGAAGGAGGGCAGGTTAATGTCAATGACCTAACGAGTGTTTTACAAAACACTGGGTTCAGACTCGAAGAAAAAGAAATCAAGGACCTGAAGAGTCACCTGCCAGTGACTGGTGAGCATTTAAGACACCTTTATCCTGTAGATAATGACTAGTCTACTGTGAAAGCAAAGAGTAAGACATATTGGAGAGAGAAAAACTGGGGACAGAGATAAATAATTTAAGAGACTGTTAATAAGGTACAGGTGATAAGGGCCTTACCTGGGAACCACACATATGTGCGGAAGACTGATTTGATGTGGTGGGTGAAAGGGAGGGAGCTACCAAAGTGTAAACCAGAAGTTTATCACTTATATGACTGCCAAAAAACAATTTTTAAAAACAGGGAGAAGGATAGCAGGGGAAGCAGAATGAAGAAAAATCTTTGAAATACAGTTGAATTGAGGTATTTATAGGACACTCAGTATCAGACAATTGAAAATGCATTTCCTAATTATTAGTGTTATTCATCTTTAAACAAGGTACATCAAACCATAAGAATCATCACCAGGGTTAAAATAGTGTCTCAGAGTGTCTCTATGAGGACAAGAATACTAAAAGAATGGAAAGATAGAATAAAGGAATATTTGAGAGATAAAGAATGGAATAAAAGAGTAGGATAAGGAAGAAAGAGATAACAGAAAGAGATGAGGGGAGGGTAAGAGAAAATAAAAAGGATAAGAAGAGATGATGAAAAGATACATCCATCTTTTATAGATATAGACCAATCTCCTTTTTTGAATTATTTTTATATATACTTTTTTATTATTTCAATAGTTTTGGGGGAACGGGTGGTATTTGGTTACATGGATAAGTTATTTAGTGGCAATTTCTGAGATTTTAGTGCACCCATTACCCGAGCAATGTACACTGCACCCAATGTGTAGCCTTATCCCTCACTCCACTTCTAACCTTCCCCTCGAGTCCCCAGAGTCCATTATATCATTCTTATGCCTTTGCATCCTTATAACTTAGCTCCCACTTATAAATGAGAACATACAATGTTCATTTTTCCATTCCTGAGTTATTTCACTTAGAATAATGGTCTCCAACTCCATCCAAGTTGCTGCAAATGCCATTATTTCATCCTTTTTATGGCAGAGTAGTATTCCATGGTATATATATACCACATTGTCTTTATCCATTCATTGGTTGATCGGCATTTAATGTGGTTCCATATTTTTGCAATTGCAAATTGTGCTGCTATAAACATGCATGTTCATATGTCTTTTTCATATAATAACTTCTTTTCCTCCGGGTAGATACCCATAAGTGGGATTGCTAGATCAAATGGTAGATCTACTTTTAGTTCTTTAAGGAATCTCCATACTGTTTTCCATAATGGTTATACTAGTTTACATTCCCACCAACAGTATAAAAGTGTTCCCTTTTCACCACATCTACACCAACATCTATTATTTTTTGATTTTTAAATTATGGCCATTCTGGTACTGGTACCAAAACAGAGATACAGACTAATGGAACAGAATAGAGCCCTCAGAAATAATACCACACATCTACAACCATCTGATCTTTGACAAACCTGACTAAAACAAGAAATGGGGAAAGGATTCCCTATTTAATAAATGATGCTGGGAAAAAACTGGCTAGCCATATGTAGAAAGCTGAAACTGGATCTCTTCTTTACACCTTATACAAAAATTAATTCAAGATGGATTAAAGACTTAAATGTTAGACCTAAAACCATAAAAACCCTAGAAGAAAACCTAGGCAGTACCATTCAGGACATAGGCATGGGCAAGGACTTCATGACTAAAACACCAAAAGCAATGGCAACAAAAGCCAAAACTGAGAAATGGGATCTAATTAAACTAAAGAGCTTCTGCACAGCAAAAGAAACTACCATCAGAGTGAACAGGCAACCTACAGAATGGGAGAACATTTTTGCAATCTACCCATCTGACAAAGGGCTAATATCCAGAACCTACAAAGAACTCAAACAAATTTACAAGGAAAAAAAAAAAAAAAAAACATCAAAAAGTGGGTGAAGGATATGAACAGACACTTCTCAAAGGAAGACATTTATGCAGCCAACAGATACATGAAAAAATGCTCATCATCACTGGCCATCAGAGAAATGCAAATCAACAACACAATGAGATACCATCTCATGCCAGTTAGAATGGCAGTCATTAAAAAGTCAGGAAACAACAGGTGCTGGAGAGGATGTGGAGAAATAGGAACACTTTTACACTGTTGGTGGGACTGTAAACTAGTTCAACCATTGTGGAAGATAGTGTGGCGATTCCTCAAGGATCTAGAACTAGAAATACCATTTGACCCAGCCATCCCATTACTGGGTATATACCCAAAGGATTATAAATCATGCTGCTATAAAGACACATGCACAAGTATGTTTATTGTGGCACTATTCACAATAGCAAAGACTTGGAACCAACCCAAATGTCCATCCATGATAGACTGGATTAAGAAAATGTGGCACATATACACCATGGAATACTATGCTGCCTTAAAAAAGGATGAGTTCTTGTCCTTTGTAGGGACATGGATGAAGCTGGAAACCATCATTCTCAGCAAATTATCACAAGGACAAAAAACCAAACACCGCATATTCTCACTCATAGGTGGGAATTGAACAATGAGAACACTTGGACACAGGAAGGGGAACATCATACACCGGGGCCTGTTGTGCGGTGGGGGGATGGGGGAGGGATAGCATTAGGAGATATACCTAATGTAAATGATGAGTTAATGGGTACAACACACCAACATGGCACATGTATACATATGTAACAAACCTGCACGTTGTCCACATGTACCCTAGAACTTAAAGTAGTATATACATATATATAAATATGGCCATTCTTGCAGGAATAAGGTGGTATCACCTTGGGGTTTTGATTTGCATTTCCCTGATCATTAGTGATGTTGAGCATTTTTCATATATTTGTTGGCTGTTTGTGTATCTTCTTTTGAAAATTGTCTATACATGTCCTTTACACACTTGTTGATGGGATTGTTTTTTCTTGCTGATTTGAGTTCCTTGTAGATTCTGGATGTTTGTCCTTTGTTGGATGCATAGTTTGCAAAGATTTTCTCCCACTCTGTGAGCTGTCTGTTTACTCTGTTGATTATTTCTCTTGCTGTGCAGAAGCTTTTTAATTAAGTCACATCTATTTATCTTTCTTTTCATTGCATTTGTTTTTGGGTTCTTGGCCATAACATCTTTCTGTAAGCCAATGTCTGGAAGAGTTTTTCCGATATCATCTTCTAGAATTTTTATGGATTCGGGTCTTAGATTTAAGTCTTTGATCCATCTTGAGTTGATTTTTGAATAAGGTGAGAGATAAGGGTCCAGTTTCATTCTCCCACGTGTAGCTTGCCAATTTTCACAGCACCATTTGTTGAATAGGGTGTCCTTTCCCCACTTTGTGTTTTTTTTTTTTTTTTTCGTTCGTTTTGTTCTGTTTGTAGATATGGGGTTTCACTGTGTTGGCCAGGGTCCTGGCCTCAAGTGAGCTGCCTGCCTTGGCCTCCCAAAGTGCTGGGATTACAGGCGTGAGCCACCATGCCTGACCTCTTGATGTTTTTGTTTGCTTTATTGAAGATCTGTTGGCTGTAAGTATTTGGCTTTTTTCTGGGCTCTCCATCCTGTTCCATGCCTATTTTTATACTAGTACCATGCTGTTTTGGTGACTATGGCCTTATAGTATAGTTTGAAATCAGGTAATGTGATTCCTCCAGATTTGTTATTTTTGCTTAGTCTTGCTTTGGCTATGTGGACTCATTTTTGGTTCCATATGAATTTTAGAATTGTTTTTTCTAGTTCTGTGAAGAATGATAGTGGTATTTTGATGGGAATTGTGTTGAATTTGTAGATTGCTTTTGGCAATGTGGTCATTTTCACAATATTGAATATACCCATCCATGAGCATGGGATGTGTTTCCATTTGTTTGTGTTGTCTATGATTTCTTTCAGCAGTGTTTCGTAGTTTTCCTTGTAGAGTTCTTTCACCTCCTTGGTTAGGTATATTCCTAAGCGGTTTTTTTTGTTGTTGTTGTTGTTTTCAGCTATTGTAAAAGAGGTTGAGTTCTTGATTTGATTCTCACCTTGGTTGCTGTTAGTGTGTAGGAGAGTTACTGATTTATGTGCATTAATTTTGTATCCAGAAACTGCTGAATTATTTTATCAGTTCTAGGAGCTTTCTGGAGGAGTCTTCAGGGTTTTCTAGGTGGACAATCATGTCATCAGCAAACAGCAACAGTTTAACTTCCTCCTTATCGATTTGGATGCCCTTTATTTCTTTCTCTTGTCTGATTGCTCTGGCTAGGACTTCCAGTACTATGTTGAAGACAAGTGGTGCAAGTGGGCATCCTTATCTTGTTTCAGTTATCAGAGGGAATGCTTTCAACTTTTCCCCATTTAGTATTATGTTGGCTGTGGGTCTGTCATAGATGGCTTTTATTGCATTGAGGTATGTCCCTTGTATGCCAATTTTGCTAAGAGTTTTAACCATAAAGGGATGCTGGATTTTGTCAAATGCTTTTTCTGCATCTATTGAGATGAGGATGTGATTTTTGTTGTTAATTCTGTTTATGTGGTGTACCACATTTACTGACTTGCATATTTTAAACCATCACTGCATCCCTGGTATGAAATTCACTTGATCATGGTGGATTATCTTTTTGATATGTTGTTGGATTCGGTTAGCTAGTATAGTATTTTATTAAATATTTTTGCATCAAGGATACTGGTCTGTTGTTTTCTTTTTTGGTTATGTCTTTTCCTGGTTTTTGTATTAGGGTGATACTGGCTTCATAGAATGATTTAGGGAGGAGTCCCCCTTTCTCTATATTTTGGAATTGTGTCAATAGGATTCGTACTAATTCTTCTTTGAATTTCTGATAGAATTCAACTGTGAATCCATCTGGTCCTGGACTCTGATTTTGTTAGCAATTTTTTATTATCATTTCAATCTTGCTGCTTGTTATTGGTCTGTTTAGAGTTTCTGTTTCTTTCTGGCTTAATCTAAGAGGGTTGTGTATTTCCAGAAATGTATCCATATCCTCTAGGTTTTCTAGTTTATTCATATAAAGGTGTTCATAATAGCCTTGAATGATCTTTTGTATTTCTGTAGTATCAGTTGTAATATCTCCTATTGTGCTTCTAATTGAGCTTATTTGGATCTTCTCTCTTCTTTTCTTGGTTAATCTTGCTAATGTCTATCGATTTTATTTATCTTTTCAAAGAATCAACTTTTTGTTTCATAATTATTTTGTATTTTTTTGTTTCGATTTCATTTAGTTCTGCTCTGATCTTGGTTATTTCTTTTCTTCTGCTGGGTTTGGGTTTGGTTTGTTCTTGTTTCTCTAGTTCCTTGAAGTGTGTCCTTAGATTGTCTGTTTGTGCTCCTTCAGACTTTTTGATGTAGGCATTTAAGGCTATGAACTTTCCTGTTAGCACTGCCTTTTCTGTATCCCATCACTATTATCATTTAATTCAAAGAATTTTTTAATTTCCATCTTGATTTCATTGTTAGCCCAATAATCATTCAGGAACAAGTTATTTAATTTCCATGTATTTACATCAAACCCCTTTGAGAGTTTATTTCCAATTTTATTCCACTGTGGTGTGAGAGAGTACTTGGCTATTATTTCAATTTTCTTAAATTTGTTGAGACTTGTTTTATGGCCTATCATATGTTCAACTTGGAGAATGTTCCATATGCTGATGAATAGAATATATATTCTGCAGTTGTTGGGTAGAAAGTTCTGTAAATATCTGTTAAGTCCATTTGTTCTAGGATATAGTTTAAACCCATTGTTTCTTTGTTGACTTTCTGTCTTGATGACCTGTCTAGTGCTGTCAGTGGAGTATTGAAGTCCCCCATTATTACTGTGTTGCTGTCTGTCTCATTTCTTAGGTCTATTAGTAATTGTTTTATAAATTTGGGAACTCCAGTGTTAGGTGCATATATATTTAGGATTGTAATATTTTCCTGGACAAGTCCTTTTATCACTATATAATGCCCTTCTTTGTCTTTTTTAACTGCTGTTGCTTTAAAGTTTGTTTAGTCTGATACAAGCATAGCAAGTCCTGCTCTGTTTTGGTGTCCATTTGCATGGAATATCTTTTTCCACCCCTTACCATAAGTTTATGTGAGTCCTTATGTGTTAAGTGAGTCTCCTGAAGGCCCAGATACTTAGTTGATGAATTCTTATCCATTCTGCCATTCTGTATCTTTTAAGTGGAGCATTTAGGTCATTTACATTCAACATTAGTATTGAGATGTGAGATACTATTCTGTTCATCATGCTGTTTGTTGCCTGAATACCATGTGTGGTTTTGTGTGTTTGTTTGTTTGTTTTTATTGTGTCATTGTTTTATAGGTCCTGTGAGATTTATGCTTTAAGGAGGGTCTATTTTGATGTATATTTTGGTGTATTTTAAGGACTTGTTTCAAGATTTAGAGCTCCTTTTAACAGTTCTTGTAGTGCTGGCTTGGTAGTGGTGAATTCTCAAAGCATTTGTTTGTCTGAAAAAGACTGCATCTTTACGTTATTTATGGAGCTTAGTTTCACTGGATACAAAATTCTTAGCTGATAGTTGTTTACTTTAAGGAGGCTAAAGATAGGCCCCCAATTCCTTCTAGCTCGTAGGTTTCTGCCAAGAAATCTGCTGTTAATCTGATAGGTTTTCCTTTATAGATCACCTGGTGCTTTTGCCTCTTGGCTCTTAAGATTCTTTCCTTCATCCTAACTTTGGATAACCTGATAACTGTGTGCCTAGGTGATGACCTTTTTGTAAAATAAATTTCCCAGGTGTTCTTTGAGCTTCTTGTATTTGAATGTCTGGATCTCTAGCAAGTTCAGGGAAGTTTTCCTCAATTATTCCCTCAAATATGTCTTCCACACTTTTAGATCTCAGTGGCAACAGGGCTGAGATCTTGCCCCAGGTTATAAGCCTCCCCACTGAGAAAGCCAGCAGGGGTCTCAGACCTCACCCTTCCCCACCTGCCCACATCATCAGCTGTGGTTTCTGCACTCCTGTCTGTACTTCCCATTTGCTCCCCTCTGGATTCTGCTCAGGAAAATTCATGCTCAGTTGAAATTACTACAAAGTTCAACTAGGAGCTTCCTTCACCCTGTGGCCCCTCCCCAGTTCCACTGGCTGCCTTCCCCAAGAACGTCTATGAAATAAGGCCAGGAATGGCTTCCTTGGGCTCAAACTGGGGACCAGAAGTGCCTACAGGGCTCTTCCTACAGCTTCTTCTATTTTTATATTTTGTTTGGCTCCCTAAATCCATTTCAGCTCTAGGTAAGGTTAAATCTTTCTCTGTGATCTGGATTTTCAGGTTCCCCAGAGGGGACGTGTGTTCAGAGGCAGACTTTTCCCCCTCTCACACTTTAGGAACTCACAATTTCTCAGCTTAGACCAATAAAAAAAAAAAAAAAAAAAAACAGCATAACTGTGATAGTATTGGGGCTCAGTTGAAAAGACTCTGAAGAGAAGGAGGGAAGAAGTCTATTCTTTCTTCAACTGAGCTTGATAGCTAACATTAGTAAGGATGCAGACCACCAAGAATCTTGATTGGCATAAAACGCTGGCTTCAAGTTTATAACAGCATGGAACACCATAGACTAGAAAGGTTATCTTTTACTAAGGCAGGACTTCATTATTCAAGGATCAAGGTCCTGATTTTTGAATACATTTTTTTCTTTTATTGATTCATTCCACAAATATTTATTGAATGCCAGTAATGTGTCAGCATTGTGATGATACTGCTGTATTTACTTGGCAAATGTTTATACTATATCTGGGTAATGTATTTACTAGAAACTAAGAATCGTTAGGGGTACAAGGGCAGCAGAGATATGGTGTCTGCCCTCAGAGGAGCTTATAGTCTTGGGAAAATACAAGAGAACTAGGAAACATAGGGTATCAGGATCTTCTAGGCTAAATGATAAATATGCACTGAAGTTGGATGAGGAAACAACAAGCAAACTGAGTATTGTCTGTTATTGCATGTACTCTCTAACCTAGGGGTTCTCAAACTTTTTGGTCTCAAAAATTCTTTATGTGGCTGGGCACAGTGACTCATGTCTGTAATCCTCCCACTTTGGGAGGCCGAGGTGGGAGGATTTATTGAGCCTGGGAGTTTCAGACCAGCCTGGGCAACATAGAGAGACACTATTGTTAAAACTCAATCAATCAATCTATCAATAAATTTTTAAGACTTCATGCTGTTCATATGGGTACATATTAATATTATATTAGAAACAAAAACACATTTAATAATACTTATATAATAATTCATTTTAAAATAACAACATGGTTTCAGGGATCTGGCAGGGCCTTTGTCTCCTTGCACCCACAAACTGTGCTTAGCTCCACTCTTCACTGCTCCATGCCCTCCACTCAGGGAGGCCCAGGTGACTGCCACAGCCCCTGTCTTCTGCGACCTTCAGGAATTGGAAGATGCCATAGGCAGGATGCCAGGACACTCAGAAGTAGGAGATGGGCTAATGGGGACTGAGGACCATTAACCTAAAATAATAAAAAAGTCAGAATCAATTCCTCCTCCAAGATGGATGACTAGATGCAGCCTTAATTTTTTGGAATAGTTTCAGTAGGAATTATACCAGCTCTTCTTTGTACATCTGGTAGAATTCAGCTGTGAATTTGTCTGGTCCTGGGCTTTTTTTGGTTGGTAGGCTATTTACTGATTCAGTTTCAGAGCTCAATATTTGTCTGTTCAGGGAATCAGTTTCTTCCTGGTTCAGTTTTGGGAGGTATATGTGTCTAGGAATTTATCCATCTCTTAATAGGTTTTCTAGTTTGTTTGCACAGACATGTTTGTAGTTTCCGATGCTTATTTTTATTTCTGTGGGGTCAGTGGTAACACCCCCTTTGTCATTTCTTATTGTGTTTATTTGGATCCTCTTTCTCTTCTTTATTAGTCTAGCTAGTGGCCTTTTTAATTTTTTCAAAAAACCAACTCCTGGCTTCGTTGATCTTTTGAATGGTTTTCAGAGTCTCAATTTCCTTCAGTACAGCTCTGATTTTGGTTATTTCTTGTCTTCTGCTAGGTTTGGGGTTGGTTTACTAGTCTTGCTTCTCTAATTCTTTCAGTTGTGATGTTAGGTTGTTAATTTAAGATCATCCTAACTTTTTGATGTGGGTGTTTAGTGCTATGAATTTCCCTCTTAACACTGCCTTAGCTGTATTCTAGAGATTCTGGTATGTTGTATCTTTGTTCTCATTAGTTTCAAAGAACTTATTGATTTCTGCCTCAATTTCATTATTTATGCAAAAGTCATTCAGGAGCATTGTTTAATTTCCGTGCAATTGCATGGTTTGAATGATTTTCTTATTTCTGACCTCCTTTTTATTGCACTGTGGTCTGAAAGTGTGTTTGGTATTTTGGTTCTTTTTTATTTCCTGAAAATTGTTTTATGTCCAATTATGTGGTCAATTTTAGAGTATGTGCCATGTGGCAATGAGAAGAATGTATATTCTGTTGTTTTGGGGTAGAGAGTTCTGTAGAGGTCTGTAAGATCAATTTGGTCCAATGTTGAGTTCAGGTCCTGAATATCTTTGGTAATTTTCTGCCTCAGTGATCAAATACTGTCAGTGGAGTGTTGAAGTCTCCCACTGTTATCATATGGGAATCTAAGTCTCTTCGTAGGTCTCTAAGAATTTGCTTTATGAATCTGAACAGTCCTGTGTTGGGTACATATATATTTAGAATAGTTATGTCTTCTTGTTGAATTGAACCCTTTACCATTATGTAATGTCCTTCTTTGTCTTTTTTAATCTTTGTTGATTTAAAGTCTATTTTGTCTGAAATTAGGATTGCAACCCCTGCTTTTTCCTGATTTCCATTTGCTTGGTAGATTTTTCTCCATCCCTTTATTTTGAGCCTATGGGTGTCATTACATGTGAGATGGGTCTCTTGAATACAGCATACCATTGGATCTTGCTTTTTTTTTATTCATCTTGCCACTCTGTGCCTTTTAAGTGGGTCATTTACCCCATTTACATTCAAGATTATTACTGATATGCGTGGATTTGATACTGTCATTGTGTTGTTAGCTGGTTGTTATGCTGATTTGTTTAAAAAACCACATTTATTAATATCACCATCATTCTTATTAAAATAATATTTAAGTATTGGGAAACTATCAAGTCATAGTACAGATAATAAGGTTTCCAAAATTCAAATTGCTCTTCAAAAGCTTGAACTTAACCATTAAAACATCTGTTGTTAGGTTTTTTTCTTAAAATGATGGAATTACTTTGTTCATTTTCAAGAAGGTGTCTGGCAGATATCCAACTCTGAAAAACTATATTTTATCCATTAGTCATTTTTCTCCAGTGAAAATGGTATCCCATGAAAAAGCAACTAGTTTTCTTGCAACTCAAACAATCATACAAGTTCTTTTCCTCAAGAAATCATCATAGTTCAGATTGCAGCCAAAGTGTTTCATGCACTGAAGGGTTAATATCTAATAAAAATTAATAACTTTTGCTGCTTTGCCAAGGACATCTTACTACAAGTATGTACAGTGAAGGATGCAGTGACTGCTAGTACAGTTAGTTGTCACTGCCTTCATTCATGCAAATACGCAGCAGTTTTGTCCAACATTGCTTTTGCACCATCAGTACAAATGTCAACACAGTGAAAATGGCCAAGGGTATTGGGTGAATATAGAGGTCCATGACCCACACATTGAGAACACTTGCTCTAACACATCTCAGCCTTGCACTTAATGCAAGAGAACTAGATCTGAAAGGGAGAGGACTGACCTGTAGGATGGTGCTAACTTCAAACAAACAAAACTTCACTCACCATAATGCTCTGAATATTTTTAACAGCTAACAGTTTGTAAAATAAAAGCAAGCATTCAATTAAGTTGAATGAATATATACTTAAAGCTTGAATCTTTTTTCTTCTAGTATGTGCTCCTTTGGATTGAAAAAATAATAAAAATTCTAGAATAATACATTAAAAATTACTGTAATTCTGTTCACTAAATTTCAATTTAAGAATTTTATATAATTTTTTAAGTCTCAGTAGCTTCAACTCTGAATCTAAATTCTGAGTTTTCTTACAGAAAATGAAAAGGTTGACCTGGATGTCTTGATGGATGCAGCAAAAGCTTTTACAGGTGAGTGGGAATTTATATAAGACATAATAAAATTGAGATCTTAATGCTTTGTAGATAACTACCTTTTAAAGCAGTATTTTACCTCCTCCAGAAATCACTGATAAATTCATTCTGCTTTTTCACCATTTATTGATAATTTTGACTTGTTGACAACATTTTGGAATATTAAAAATTTAGGAAAAGTGTGGGTACTCTCGAAAAGAGGTATTAACTTGTCTAATGTGTAGGCCAATAATGTGTTCATTTCACTAGTGTTTAAAGAACCAAAATATTGGTGAACACAGTGAATCTCAGTGTGAAGTTTTCACAGAAGGAAATGTGATCACTATGAACAATTAGTCCCATAATTCAGGCCATGAAGCAGAAACAGAAGTATTACTTGCAGGTAGAATTACATAGATTCTATATACCATCTGTCTTAGTCCATTCATGCTGCTATAACAAAATATCACAAACTAGGTGATTCAAAAACAATAGAAATTTCTTTCTCAAAGTTCTAGGGGCTGAAAAGTCCAAGATCAAGGCACATTTGATGTCTGGTGAGGGTTGCTTTATGCTTCAAGATGGTGCCTTAAACATTGTGCCCTCACATGGGGAAGGGCAGACAGGCAAAAGAAAAGGGGGCTGATTGTTGTATGAGACCTCTGTTATATGGGCCTTAGTCCAATTCACAAGCGAGGAACCCCTATAACCTAACCACCCCTAAAGGCCCTACCTGTTAATACTGTTGCATTGGGGGTTAACTTTCAACATGAATTTTGGAAGGGACACAAACATTCAAGCCATAGCGCATCATAAGTCACTGAGCAGTTATGCCACCCCCCTGTTACTCCATGCTATCCCAGCTCGTACCCAGAACAGAAGTGTCATCTGTTTATTTGGATTAAAGAATGCTTTCAGGTACTGAACCTCAAAATAACTCTATGTAAATGAAGTCAACTCATGTATTTATACCTCATTGTGCAGTTAGAAATAGTGCTATACTGGATTATATTTTTTATAACTAGGAATAATTAAATCTCTTAATATTGTCTTCTGAAACAATTCCCATCTATTCAAAGGAGAAAAGGTTGAAGCTGATAACCTTAAAAATGTGCTGAGAAACATGGGGATCGAGCTAACAGAAAAAGAACACTCGATGCTGTTAAAAACTCTGCCAGTCTGTGGTGAGTATTTAGCATACCATCATGGCATGGAGCTGTGGTATCGTAGGCTCCTGGACAAGAACTGTGAGAAACCCGCTGTGTTAGTCAGGGTTCTCTAGAGGGACAGAACTAGTGGGGGAGAGAGAGAGACAGAGAGAGAGAGAGAGAGGAATTTATTAAGGAGTATTAACTCACACAATCACAAGGACCCACAATAGGCCGTCTGCAAGCTGAGGAGCAAGGAGAGCCAGTCCAAGTCCCCAAACTGAAGAACTTGAAGTCCAATGTACAAGGGCAGGAAGCATCCAGCATGGGAGAAAGATGTAGGCTGGGAGGCTACGCCAGTCTTGTCTTTTCACATTTTTCTGCCTGTTTCATATTCTAGCCACACTGGCAGCTGATTCGCTTGTGCCCACCCAGATTAAGGGTGGGTCTGCCTTTCCCAGCCCACTGACTCAAATGTTAATCTGCTTTGTCAATACCCTCACAGACACACCCAGGATTAATACTTTGCATCCTTCGATCCAATCAAGTTGACACTCAGTATTAACCATTACACCCCCTAAGGAATGAAATTCTGGCATAAGAAACCCAGTTCTTGGCCAGGCGTGTTGGCTTACACCCACAATCCCAACACTTTGGGAGGCCGAGGTGAGCAGATCAGCTGAGGTCAGAAATTTGAGACCAGCCTGGCCAACATGGTGAAACCCTGTCTCTACTAAAAATACAAAAAAATAAACTGGGCATGGTGACAGTTGCCTGTAGTCCCCTACTTGGGAGGCTGAGGCATGAGAATCACTTGAACTCGGGAGGCAGAGGTTGCAATGAGCCAAGATACTGGGCAATACAGTGAGATGCCATCTCAAAAAAAAGAAAGAAAGAAAGAAACCCTATTCTTGTCACTTGTGTTTTAATTTGGAAATGAGAAAGTTCTCTCTTTTGCATTCAGCCAGTAGACCTCTGCTAAATATTTTAATAGCTACACAGCTAAATTTTTCTGTAGCCCCCTGATGCATCCAACATTCTCAGTCCCTCCCCTGTTAGCCCTCCTACCTCCCCACAATCCATCAATTAAAACAGAAAAACACCTGAGAGCAGGGGCCTCCAGGACTGTGTGCTTGTACTGTCAGTATCCAACCTGGTCAGCAGCACAAACAGCCCCTCAAAAGTTCCACCTCCAGGGCACTTGCGCAGAACTACCCATAAAGACCCCAGAGGTCAGCCTGTGCTTCAGAACTGTGCCTCCTGCCCAGTCCTAGAGACCCTGTGTAGATATCCTTTCCTTCCATCGCTCTTTTCCCCAATTTTCCCCAGGCAAGAGTAAGGCTAAACATTGCCAAGGGGGATAGTGCCCTTGAGGCAGAAGTAGCACCCTGGGCAGCAAATGCTCAGTACCCATTTGAATTCATCCCCATATTCTTTTTTTTTTTTTTTTTTTTCTGACGGAATCTCACTCTGTCGCCCAGGCTGGATATATAACTTGGAATAATTAAATCTCCAGCCCAGGCTGGAGTGTAGTGGCACAATCTCGGCTCACTGCAACCTCCATCTCCTGGGTTCAAGCGATTCTCCTGCCTCAGCCTCCCGAGTAATGGATTACAGGCACCCGCCACCATGCATGGCTAATTTTTGTATTTTTAGTAAAGATGGGGTTTCACCATGTTGGCCAGGCTGGTCTTGAACTCCCAACCTCAAGTGACCCGCCCGCCTTGGCCTCCCAAAGTGCTGGGATTACAGGCGTGAGCCACCATGCCTGGCCCACCCCATATATTCTTAAAGCTGTGGTTACTCATTTTGTCTAGCATTTCCTTCAGATTGTTCTCTCAAAGGGTCAGTTATGAGAATTGCAGCCTTCTTAGGAGTTTGGTTCTGAGAGAGCAGGAAGGAGAATGCAGATGGACTGTATCGGAGACTACTACAGACACATGCCAGGCATTGAGGGGTTTTTCAGTACTACATATTCTCCTGCCATAGGATGGAGCCTGAGGTGGGGTGGTGCATAAGCCCTCTGTTCTCTATTCTAATTGAATTTCACCTCTGTTTATGGAAAGAGTTTGTTCAGAAAACAACAGTTTTTAATTTTTTATTAAATATTGTTTTTATTACTGTTCAAGTTGATAACTATTTTTCATATCATCCCTTTAGGATCCTCCATTAGGAATAAAGATAGGAACACTTCATGGGCCTAGAGCATAGTCAGGGAAAGGAGAGAAAGGCAAAGTGCAAGAAAGAAGAACAAGAAGGAAGAAAGAAAGAAAGAAAGAAAAAAAAAAAGCAGCAGCACCACCAGCTGGCCACAGTGGCTCACGCCTGTAATCCCAACACTTTGGGAGGCCAAGGCGGGTGGATCACTTGAGGCCAGAAGTTCGAGACCAACCTGGCCAACATGGTGAAACCCTGTCTCTACTAAACATACAAAAATTAGCCAGGCATGGTGGTACACACCTGTAATCCCAGCTGCTCAGGAGGCTGAGGCAGGAGAATCACTTGAATCGGGAGATGGAGGTTACCGTGAGCCAAGATAGCACCATCATACTCCAGCCTGGGTGACAGAGCAAGACTCTGTCTCAAAAAAAAAAAAAAAAAGCAGAAGCAGCATGTGTGTGTGTGTGTGTGTGTGTGTGTGTGTGTGTGTGTAGGGCACATCAACTACTGGCATGTGTTTCAACTAGGGGACAGAATGGCCACAATGAGAGCAGTTCATATCTTTTGTTATTATTTGAGGGTGAAATAGAATAAATTTCTAGGTGAATCATGTCTTATAAAAATAGTTTCTTATCCTCTTTTTGACTTGAATTTTACCATATCTTATAGATGGAAAGGTGTACAAGAAAAAATTACTGGATAGTGTGAAGCCTCTCAAAGGTAAGAATATGAAAACAGCAGCTAAAATGTACTGGGCTTTACATTTGCTTTTTTGAATTTCTCACTGATTGAAATCTTGCTATTCCACTGTTTACTGATTCTGAATTTATGCCTCATAACCTACCATTCTTCCTTTGGTATAATTGTATTTGAGCAAGTCACTGTTAGTAATATGTCACTGTAGCAAGTTTGAAATTCTGCTTTCAGTATGTATGATGGCTCACACCTGTAATCTGAGCACTTTAAGAGGCCAAGGCAGGAGGATCACTTGAACCCTGGAGTTCAAGAGCAGCCTGAGCAACTTAGGAAGACCCCATCTCTTCAAAAAATAAGGAAATTAGCTGGCCTGCTGGCATGCACTTGTGGCCCCAGCAACTTGGGAGGCTGAGGTGGGAGGAACACTTGAGGCTGGGAGGTCGAGGCTGCGGGGAGCCAGGATCATGCCACTGCACGCCAGCATGTGCGACAGAAAAAAATCCTATCTTAAAAAAAGAGAGAGGCCGGGCGCGGTGGCTCAAGCCTGTAATCCCAGCACTTTGGGAGGCCGAGACGGGCGGATCACGAGGTCAGGAGATCGAGACCATCCTGGCTAACGCGGTGAAACCCCGTCTCTACTAAAAAAATTACAAAAAACTAGCCGGGCGAGGTGGCGGGCGCCTGTAGTCCCAGCTACTCGGGAGGCTGAGGCAGGAGAATGGCGCAAACCCGGGAGGTGGAGCTTGCAGTGAGCTGAGATCCAGCCACTGCACTCCAGCCTGGGCGACAGAGCGACACTCCATCTGAAAAAAAAAAAAAAGAGAGAGAGAGAAAGAAACTCTGGGCCAGACGCTGTGGCTCACGCCTATAATCCCAGCACTTTGGGAGGCCAAGGTGGGCAGATCACCTGAGGTAAGGAATTCAAGGCCAGCCTGACCAACCTGGAGAAACCCCATCTCTACTAAAAACACAAAAATTAGGTGGGCGTGGTGGCTCATGCCTGTAATCCCAGCTACTCGGGAGGCTGAGGCAGGAGAAATCGTTTGAACCCGGGAGGCAGAGGTTGTGGTGAGCCGAGATTGCGCCATTGCACTCCAATCTGGGCAACAAGAGCGAAACTCCATCTCAAAAAAAAAAAAAAGAGAGAGAGAAAAGAAAAGAAAAAGAAATTCTGCTTTCATTTAGGTTTGTTATCTTTATCACAATTTATCAAATCTGTCTAATTCTTTTTCATCCATGATTACTTCAATTGAAAATTATAGCTCAATGTTGAGGGAGCATTTTCTCTTCTCAACTCTGACACTGAGTGGCCAATATAGTATTTCACTCTCCACTTAACATAAATGCATATTTAAAGCTAACATCTTCTGGGCCGGGCACGGTGGCTCACGCCTGTAATCTCAACACTTTGGGAGGCTGAGGTGGGCAGATCACTTGAGGTCAGGAGTTTGAGACCAGCCTGGCCAACATGGTAAAACCCCATCTCTACTAAAAATACAGAAATTAGCTGAGCATGGTGGCACAAACCGGTAATCCCAGCTACTTGGGAGGCTGAGGCAGGAGAATCACTTGAACCTGGGAGGCAGAGGTTGCAGTGAGCCGAGATCACACCATTCCAGCCTGGGCAACAAGAATGAAACTCCATCTCAAAAATAATAATAATAATAATAATAATAATAATAATAAAGTTGGCATCTTCTACTTCAAATTATTTGTATTTCTTTTCCATCCTCTTAATTCCTAAGGAAAAAAAGTCAGTGTCAGTAATCTGGAAACTCTTCTAAATAATATGGAAATCGAAGTTGGGAAAGAGGAATATGAGGACCTACTGAACCATCTGCCAGTTGATGGTAAGTGTTTCAGATACCACTGTACCTAGGAGAAACGTAGGGCTTCTGTAGGAAGGCTTCTGAAAGTAAACCTATTTTTAACCTCTTTGAAAAGCTTATGAAATATTTCAAACACACCTAAAAACAGAGAACAATACAACAAACATTGTGTGCCCACTGACCAGAGTTAACAAATGTTACTATTTTGCCATACTTGCTTCATACATTCTCCTGCCTCCCTCCCTTCTCCTTCCCTCCCTCCCTCCCTTACTTCCTTCCCAAGTAAACCTTTTTATAATAAGACAAAGTTTTCTTAATAACTCAATAAGACCGTTTTAACTAGACAAAACTGTCGGAGACAAAGCTAGAATAATTCATTAGGAAGAAATTGCTAAGGAATGAGCCCCTGGCTAAGATTTCCTTATTAGATGGCTCTTCCCCTTGAAAAACAAGCTTCCATCTGAGAGCCAGACAGCACATCTTTCAGTAGAGTCAGCATATGCCAACCCAAAATAAATAGTTTTTCTCCTCTAATTCAGGGTTTCTGTTCTCAACTAGCGATAGGCAGGTGTAACTAAAGTAGGCCACTGCTATCAGCAAACATCTTCCATGCTACCTTCACCTGTAGCTGGCCCTACCATAGAAAACAGTTTTGGCCTAATTTGTAGTTTTTTGTTTTGTTTTGTTGAGACTGAGTCTTGCTCTGTCACCCAGGCTGGAGTGCAGTGGCACAGTCTCGGCTCACTGCAACCTCCACCTCCCAGGTTCAAGCGAGTCTCATGCCTCAATCTCCCAAGTAGCCGGGATTATGGGCATGCACTACCACACCCAGCTAATTTTTGTGGGTTCATTTTTTTTGTTTTTTGTTTGTTTGTTTGTTTTTTGAGATGGAGTCTCCCTCTGTCGCCTAGGCTGGAGTGCAGTGGTGCAATCTCAGCTGACTGCAACCTCCACCTCCCAGGTTCAAGCAATTCTCCTGCCTCAGCCTCCCGAGTGGCTGGGATTACAGGCACCCGCCACCACGCACAGCTCATTTTTTGTATTTAAAAATACAAATAATTATTTGTATTGTTTATAATAATTACAATACAATATAATAATAATTGTATTGTTTCACCTTGTTGGCCAGGCTGGTCTCCAACTCCTGACCTCAAGTGATCCATCTGCCTCGGCCTCCCAAAGTGCTGGGATTACAGGCATGAGCCACCGCACCCGACCTAATTTTTGTATTTTTAATAGAAGCAAGGTTTCGCCATGTTGGCCGGGCCGGTCTCAAACTCCTGTTCTGCATGTCTTACCCTCCCAAAGAGCTGGGATTACAGGCATGAGCCACCCTGCCCAGCCGTAATTTGTCGTTTTAAACCTTACACACCCTGGGCTTAACATTAATAATTATCCATAATTTTGTCTGGCCCTTCCTCCTATCATGAAAAAGTCACCATAAATTACTTTTTAATTGTAACATTGTCCCCACATGTTTAGCTAGGAGTCCTCAAAAATGCTTCCTGCTGGAAAATATTGTTACCGATGAGGTATTTTTTAGAATTCTTTGTTTCTTTAATGACAACTTTTTTTTCTCATCCAACAGTGTGACTATTTCTATACCACTGAATTTTTTCATTTGTTTAGCTAGCATATACTATATGCAAAACAATGAACTAGAGAGTAGACAATTTAAACCCAGTAGTGTAATAAAATTAAGGCATAATTTCTGCACTCAAGTAGATTACAGTCTTGAAGGGTAGAGGTGGGAACATAAGCAAAATTTGTAGATTAAGAAGATAGCATTCCTTCAAGGTTTAAAGGTTCACTGTTTATGTACATAAGTGACTTCTAGGTTTCAAATTCAATCATGTCTATTAAAACACGCTCCCCTTATGGGTCTGAAGGAAGAGAAAGGCCTATAGAAGGAATTACTATTAAGCTTGCTTCATCTCAATGTTGAGTCATTTGATACTTTATGGAAAGTGGTATTAATTAAGTAGATGTTTACTTTAAACTTACAGCTTGATCTTTTTCTATCCTCTGTTTCTTCTTCACTTTGAGTTAAAAAGTTACTAGAGAAAATTAGGAGAAATAGCTGAATTCCAGTCCTTTATATTACAACTTAAATTTTCATGTCAGTTGTCTAAGATTTGGTCTCTATGTCTGACTTGTCTTTTCTTATAGAAAATGAAATGGTTGATGTGAATGTGGTGATGGATGAAGCAAAAGCTTTTACAGGTAAGTCAGAAGTCATGGTGAAAAGGGCATTCATTTTTAACTAAGACCTTAATGCTCTATAGAGAAAAAAATTTGAATGTTTTTAAACAGTAGATAGATTTTGGCTGGGCATGTGGGCTCACAGCTGTAACCCCGGCACTTTGAGAGGCTGAGGCAGGAGGATCACTTGAGGCCAGGAGTTCAAGACCAGCCTGGGCAACAAAGCAATACCATGTCTCTACAAAAAAAAAAAAAAAAATTAGCTGGGCATGGTGGCACGTGCCTGTATTCCCAGCTACTTGGGAGGCTGAGGCAGCTGAGCCCAGGGGTTTGAGGCTTCAGTGAGCTTTGATTACCACTGCACTCCTGCCTGGGAGACAGAGCAAAAACCTGTCTCATAAAAAATATATTTAAATAGTAGTTTTCTCTTCAGACTATTACTAACATGCTAAATTGACACCCTTACAAATTTAACGGTTAAATGTTTGTTTCGTAATGTTACTCTTTGATTTGGGATTTTTCCTGTAGACACTTATGTAGAGGTTTTGTTTGTTTTGTTGTTGTTGTTGTTTGTTTGTTTGTTTGTTTTCTGAAATGGAGTCTCGCTCTTGTTGCCTGGGCTGGAGTGCAGTGGCGTGATCTCGGCTCACTGCAACCTCCACCTCCCAGGTTCGAGTGGTTCTCCTGCCTCACCCTCCCAAGTAGCTGGAATTACAGGTGCCCACTACCACACCTGGCTAATTTTTGTGTTTTTAGTAGAGACGGGGTTTCACCATGTTGGCCAGGCTGGTCTTGAACTCCTGACCTCAGGTGATCCACCCACTTCGGCCTCCCAGAGTGCTGGGATTACAGGCGTGAGCCACTGCACCTGGCTGGTAATTTTTTTCATAATTTGAAATCATTATTCTCTTCCTAAAATTCTTATATGTTAACAATTCCCATCTTTCCAAAGGAGAAAAAGTTAATGTCAGTAATCTGGGGAATGAGCTGAGGAAAATGGGGCTCGTACTCACTGATGAGGAGCACAAGAAGCTGCTGAAAACTCTGCCAATTTGCAGTGAGTATTTACCACATCCTTTGAAGCTTGGATTTAGGGGCTTGTGTGTGAAAACTTCTTAAATTATGCATGTATATGCCCAGTAAACCTCATTTAGAAAACACGGTCATCACACGAAAAGAAATCTTGGCCAGATGTGGTGGCTCATGCCTGTAATCCCAGCACTTTGGGAGGCTGAGGTGGGCAGATCAAAAGGTCAGGAGTTTGAGAACAGCCTGGCCAACAATGTGAAACCCTGTCTCTACTAAAAATACAAAAATTAGCCAGGCATGGTGGCACATGCCTGTAATCCCAGCTACATGGGAGGCTGAGGCAGGAGAATTGCTTGAACCTGGGAGGTGGAGGTTGCAGTGAGCCAAGATTGTGCCACTGCACTCCAGCCTGGGTGACAGAGCAAGACTCCATCTCTAAAAAAAAAAAAGAGTCTGGTTGCCTGCTTTTGTTGCTTATATTTTAATACTGAAAGCTAGCAACATCTTTCACTGGGGTTGTCCCACCATCCAGGCTAAATTATCCTGTCGCCCTGGGAGCACTGCCTAATCTCATCATGACCAATGAGAAGGAAACCAGGGAAGAAAGAAAAGGAAGGAAAAAGACAGAAACAGGGAAATACTGTATTTTATTCAATCAATGGATAGATTTATAACAGGGAAAGTGTTCTTTATTGTTGGGTTCATTCTTAAGTGTAACAGAGAAGAAACTTCCAAGCAAATTGGAAGAGGTTTTTTTCCCTGAAATTATGGATGTTGTGTTGTCTTTGTGCTGATTTTGTTAGTCTTCCCATCGTTTAACCCGTATTCTGAATTGTGTCTTATCTTACAGCTAATGGAAAGGTATATAAGAATAGATTGCTCAAAGGTGTGAAGGCCCTCAATGGTAAGTAGGAAGCATGGTGAAAAAGCAAGTTAAAAAATGCTTATGTTTGGTATTTTCTTTTAAATGTTCCAACTTCGCTTCCTGCCAATTTACTGATTCATTGTTAAGACATAACTTATCATTCTTCTTTGGATGCGTTGGCCTTTTGGGATATAAGTTAAAGCAAGTTAAAGCATCATATCACTATAGGAAGTAAGTTAGTTGTTGTTTCAACCATAAGTCATTATACTTGCCTACTCCTCTCTATTGACCTCTCAGAGAAAACCAAAGCAGAGCCCACTGGATCAGTATTAAGAGAAATACCCTATCTTTCCATACTAACTCTGTGTAAGTAATTATTATTTCAATTGTGAATTAGAAAAAGATGTTTTAGAACACTAAAATAATACAAGAAAACTATGCAACTCTAACCACTTAAAAAAAAACTGATACAGTCTGGCGCAGTGGCTCATGCCTGTAATCTCAGCATTTTGGGACACCAAGGTAGGCAGATCACTTGAGGCCAGGAGTTTAACACCAGACTGTACAACATAGTGAGACCCCATCTCTACAAAAAATTTTAAAATTAGCTGGGCATGGTGACACATACCTATAGTCCTACCTACTTAGGAGGCTGAGGCAGAAGGATTGCTTGAGCCCAGGAGTTCAAGGCTGCAGTTCCATCCTGGGCTGCAGAGCAAAACCCTGTTTTTAAAAGAAAAAAAGAAATGTAAGTTCACCTGTCTTCCACAAATCCCCTCCCCATAAAGGTAAATACTGTTAACAATTCAGCAGTTATCTTTGTCAATTCTTTCCAACTTTTAACTGACATATCTAAATCTAGGGAGATATACACACAAACACACACACACGTTAATAGTTTCTTTGTATTGTTGTATTTTACCATCTAGTTGGGGTTTCTGATGCATGACCATGATTAATATTTTTTACCCTTAAACAATAACACTCATATTCTTATTCCATGCCCTTCTTTCTTAAGGGCCAAGGGTCAAAATCAAAAAAGTGGAGACATTTTTGGAAAACATGGGAACTAAAATCAAGGATGAGGAACTTGAGGAACTCATGACCCAACTACCAACTGAGGGTGAGTATTACAAATATCTCTATGCTCTTCAGAGAAACATTAAGCCCTTCCATTAGAACTGCTGAAATTAGCCTTTTTAGCATCATAATGAAGTAAATGTAAAAACTTAGTTCTGAGTCATGATGAAACACCGTCTTCAAAAATGCTTTTGAAAAGATATGTCAGGGATGCCACTTGAAGCCTCAGTCATGCCTGGGAATGCCACACACTTAAGGACCTGAAAGAAAAAGGAATTGAAGAGAACATTTAAGAGAAAAATCAAGAAAGTCAAAAGTCAAATGATAAATTAGAAATGAATAGTTGCAAGCCAAAGAGCTAATATCCCTAAGGTAGCAAAAGCCCTTGTACATTGATAAGAAACATACTGATAATAGAAAAAATAGGCAGATATACAGATAATTCATACAAGAGGTAATACAATGCAAATCCCCAAATAGCATATGAAAATATGTTTAACCTCACCAATAATCATTAAAATGCAAAATAAAACACAATGCAACACTATCTTCATTCATTGGACTGGCAAAACTTAACAAGATGGATAATATTTAGTTCTTATGAAAATATGAGGAAAGGGACTAACTGATAAATTTGGGGTGGGAGTTGCCATTGCTATATATACTTTTTGAAAAGTCACCTGACAGTGTCTAAGGGGTAAAAGTCTTCTCTTTTCCCTGGTGAATCTAGCATACGTTCCTCATGCAGTATACATTATTTCTTTGTGCTGGGTCCTGTTTTGCCACAGACTTGCTGACAAATGATTTAACCCTACTTAATCTTAGTTCCTTCATATGTAAAATGGGGAGTTGAACTAAATGACGCTCTATGATTACTTTACTTCTTGCTCTGAAATTAGTATATATAATGCATGTAATGCAGTCTAGAATAGTCAGTAAATGTTAGTGATGATGGATGGTGGTGTTGTGGTGATGATGATGAGGAAGATAGAAAAGTTGTTAATGAGCAGAACAAAAGGAGAGGCACTCCAAGATGGCTGAATAAGAAAAGCTCCAGTCTGTGCTCCCAGTGTGATCAATGCAGAAGATGGGTGATTTCTGCATTTCCACCTGAGGTACCTGTTTCATCTCATTGGGACTGGTTGGACAGTGGGTGCAGCCCACAGAGGGTGAGCTGAAGCAGGGCAGGGCATCACCTCACCTGGGAAGTGCAAGGGGTCAGGGGATTTCCCTTTCCTAGCCAAGGGAAGCTTTGACAGACTACCTGAAAAAACAGGACACTCCTGCCCAAATACTGCGCTTTTCCCAAGGTCTTAGCAACTGGCAAAGATATTCTCTCCCATGCCTGGCTCAGCAGGTCCCATGCCCACGGAGCCTTGCTCACTGCTAGCGCATCAGTCTGAGATCAAACTGCAAGGCAGCAGCCTGGATGGGGGAGGGGCGTCCACCATTGCTGAGACTTGAGTAGGCAGGGAAACTGTAACTGGGCAGAGCCCACCACAGCTCAACAAGGCCTACTGCCTCTAGACTCCACCTCTGTGGGCAGGGCATAGCTGAACAAAATGCAGCAGACAACTTCTGCAGACTTAAACGTCCCTGTCTGACAGCTCTGAAGAGAGCAGTGGTTCTCCCAGCATGGCGTTTGAGCTCTGAGAATGGACAGACTGCCTCCTCAAATGGGTCCCTGACCCCTGTGTAGCCTAACTGGGAGACACCTCCCAGTAGCACCCAACAGACACCTCATATAGGCGGGTGCTCCTCTGGGATGAAGCTTCCAGAGGAAGGATCAGGCAGCAATATTTGCTGTTCTGCAATATTGGTTGTTCTGCAGCCTCTGCTGGTGATACCCAGGCAAACAGGTTCTGGAGTGGACCTCCGGCAAATTCCAACAGACCTGCAGCTGAGGGGCCTGACTGATAGATGGAAAACTAACAAACAGAAAAGAATAGCATCAACATCAACAAAAAGGTCACCTACACCAAAACCCCATCTGTAGGTCCCCAACATCAAAGACCAAAGGTAGATAAAACCAAAAAGATGGGGAGAAGCCAGAGCAGAAAAGCTGAAAATTCTAAAAACCAGAGCACCTCTTTTCCTCCAAAGGATCGCAGCTCCTCGCCAGCAATGGAACAAACCTAGAAAGAGAATGACTTTGACAAATTGACAGAAGTAGACTTCAGAAGATCGGTAATAACCAATTTCTCTGAGCTAAAGGAGCATGTATGAACCCATCTCAAGGAAGCTAAAAGCCTTGAAAAAAGGTTAGACAAATGGCTAACTAGAATAAACAGTGTAGAGAAGACCTTAAATGACCTGATGGAGCTGAAAACCATGGCACAAGAACTTCGTGACTCATGTGCAAGCTTCAATAGGTGATTTGATCGAGTGGAAGAAAAGGTATCACTGATTCAAGATCAAATTAATGAAATAAAGTGAGAAGACAAGGTTAGAGAACAAAGAGTAAAAAGAAATGAACAAAGCCTCCAAAAATATGGGACTATATGAGTAGACCAAATCTACATTTGATTGGTGTACCTGAAAGTGACGGGGAGAATGGAAACAAGTTGGAAAACATCCTTGAAGATATTATCCAGAACTTCCCCAACCTAGCAAGGCAGGCCAACATTCAAATTCAAGAAATACAGAGAACACCACAAAGATGCTCCTCGAGAAGAGCAACCCTAAGACACATAATTGTCAGATTCATCAAGGTGGAAATGAAAGAAAAAAATGCTAAGGGAAGCCAGGTAGAAAGGTCGAGTTACCCACCAAGGGAAGCCCATCAGACTAACAGTAGATCTCTCTGCAGAAACCCTACAAGCCAGAAGAGAGTGGGAGCCAATATTCAACATTTTTAAGGAAAAGAATTTTCAATCCAGAATTTCATATCCAGACAAACTAAGCTTCATAGGTGAAGGAGAAATAAAAGCCTTTACAGAAAAACAAATGCTGAGAGATTTTGTCACCACCAGGCCTGCCTTACAAGAGCTCCTGAAGGAAGCACTAAACATGGAAAGGAACAACCAGTACCAGCCACTGCAAAAACATGCCAAATTGTAAAGACCATTGATGCTAGGAAGAAACTGCATCAATTAACAGGCAAAATAACCAGCAAACATCATAATGACAGGATAAATTCACACATAACAATACTAACCTTAAATGTAAATGGGTTAAATGCTCCAATTAAAAGACACAGACTGGCAAATTGGATAAAGAGTCAAAACCCATCATGGTGCTATATTCACGACACCCATCTCATGTGCAAAGACACACATAGGCTCAAAATAAAGGGATGGAGGAAGATCTGCCAAGCAAATGTAAAGCAAAAAAAGCAGGGGTTGCAATCCTACTCTCTGATAAAACAGACTTTAAAAATCAAAAGAGACAAAGAAGGCCATTACATAATGGTAAAGGGATCAATTCAACAAGAAGAGCTAACTATCCTAAATATATATGCACCCAATACAGGAGCACCCAGATTCATAAAACAAGTCCTTAGAGACCTACAAAGACACTTAGACTCCCACACAATAATAATGGGAGACTGTAACACCTCACTGTCAATATTAGATCAGTGAGACAGAAGATTAACAAGGATATCCAGGACTTGAACTCAGCTCTGCACCAAACAGAACTAATAGACATCTACAGAACTCTCCACCCCAAATCAACAGAATATACATTCTTCTCAGCAACACATCACACTTGTTCTAAAACTGACCACATAATTGGAAGGAAAGCACTCCTCAGCAAATGTAAAAAAAAAAAAAAAAAAAAAACAGAAATCACAACAAACTGTCTCTCAGATGATAGTGCAATCAAATTTGAACTCAGGATTCAGAAACTCACTTAAAACCGCACAACTACATGGAAACTGAACAACCTGCTCCTGAATGACTACTAGGTAAATAATGAAATGAAGACAGAAATAAAGATGTTCTTTCCAGCCAATGAAACAAAGATACAACATACTAGAATCTCTGGGACGCATTTAAAGCAGTGTGTAGAGGGAAATGGATAGCACTAAATGCCCACAAGAGAAAGCAGGAAAGATCTGAAGTCGACACCCTAACATCACAATTAAAAGAACTAGAGAAGCAAGAGCAAACAATGCAAAAGCTAGCAGAGGCAAGAAATAACTAAGATCAGAGCAGAACTGAAAGAGATAGAGATGCAAAAAAACCTTCAAAAAATCAATGAATCCAGGAGCTGGGTTTTTGAAAAGATCAACAAAATTGATAGACCGCTAGCAAGACTAATAAAAAAGAAAAGAGAGAAGTATCAAATAGATGCAATAAAAAATGATAAAGGGGATATCACCACCAATCTCACAAAAATACAAACTACCATCAGAGAATACTATAAACACCTCTATGCAAATAAACTAGAAAATCTAGAAGAAATGGAGAAATTCCTGGACACATACACCCTCCCAAGACTAAACCAGGAAGAAGTTGAATCCCTGAATAGACCAATAACAGGCTCTGAAATTGAAGCAATAATTAAGAGCCTACCAACCCAAAAAAGCCCAAGACCAGATGGATTCACAGCCGAATTCTACCAGATGTACAAAGAGGAACCGGTACCATTCTTCTGAAACTATTCCAATCAATAGAAAAAGAGGGAATCCTCCCTAACTCACTTTATTAGGCCAACATCATCCTGATACCAAAGCCTGGCAGACACACAACAAAAAAAGAGCATTTTAGACCAATATCTCTGATGAACATCAATGCGAAAATCTTCAATAAAATACTGGCAAACTGAATTTAGCAGCACATCAAAAAGTTTATCCAACACGATCAAGTTGGCTTCATCCCTGGGATGCAAGGACGGTTCAACATATGCAAATGAATAAACGTAATCCATCACATAAACAGAACCAAAGACAAAAACCACATGTTTTCTCAATAGATAATTTTGCCTTTGACAAAATTCAACAGCCCTTTGTGCTAAAATTCTCAATAAACTAGATATTGATAGAACATATCTCAAAATAATAAGAGCTATTTATGACAAACCCACAGTCAATATCATACTGAAGGGGCAAAAACTGGAAGCATTCCTTTGAAAACCAGCACAAGACAAGGATGCCCTCTCTCACCACTCCTATTCAACACAGTGTTGGAAGTTCTGGCCAGGGCAATAAGGCAAGAGAAAGAAATAAAGGCTATTCAATTAGGAAATGAGGGAGTCAAATTGTCCCTGTTTGCAGATGACATGATTGTATATTTAGAAAACCCCATCGTCTCAGCCCAAAATCTCCTTAAGCTTATAAACAACTTCAGCAAAGTCTCAGGATACAAAATCAATGTGCAAAAATCACAAGCATTCTTATACACCAATAAGAGACTAACAGAGAGCCAAATCATGAGTGAACTCCCATTCACAATTGCTTCAAAGAGAATAAAATACCTAGGAATCCAACTTGCAAGGGATGTGAAGGACCTCTTCAAGGAGAACTACAAACTGCTGCTCCTCGAAATAAAAGAGGACACAAACAAATGGAAGAACTTTCCATGCTCATGGATAGGAAGAATCAGTATCATGAAAATGGTCATACTGCCCAAAGTAATTTATAGATTCAATGCCATCCCCATTAAGCTTCCAATGACTTTCATCACAGAACTGAAAAAAGTTCATGTGGAACCAAAAAAGATCCCACATTGCCAAGATAATCCTAAGCCAAAAGAACAAAGCTGGAGGCATGATGCTACCTGACTTCAAACTATACTACAAGGCTACAGTAGCCAAAACAGCATGGTTATGGTACAAAAACAGATATGTAGACCAATGGAACAGAACAGAGGCCTCAGAAATAACACCATATATCTACAACCATCTGATCTTTGACAAACCTGACAAAAATAAGAAATGGGTAAAGGATTCCCTATTTAATAAATGGTGCTGAGAAAACTGGCTAGCCATATGTAGAAAGCTGGAACTGGATCCCTTCCTTACACCTTATACAAAAATTAATTCAAGATGGATTAGAGACTTAAATGTGAGACCGAAAACCATAAAAACCCTAGAAGAAAACCTAGCCAATACCATTCAGGACATAGGCATGGGCAAGGACTTCATAACTGAAACACCAAAAGCAATGGCAACAAAAGCCAAAATAGACACATGGGATCTTATTAAACTAAAGAGCTTCTGTACAGCAAAAGAAACTACCATCAGAGTGAACAGGCAACCTACAGAATGGGAGAACATTTTTGCAATCTACCCATCTGACAAAGGGCTAATAAGAATCTACAAAGAACTTAAACAAATTTACAAGAAAAAAACAAACAACCCCATCAAAAAGTGAGCAAAGGATATGAACAGACACTTCTCAAAAGAAGACATCTATGCAGCCAACAGACACATGAAAAAATGCTCATCATCACTGGTCATCAGAGAAATGCAAATCAAAACCTCAATGAGATGCCATCTCATGCCAGTTAGAATGGCAATCATTAAAAAGTCAGGAAACAACAGGTGCTGGAGAGGATGGGGAGAAATAGGAAGGCTCTTACATTGTTGGTGGGAGTGTAAATTAGTTCAACCATTGTGGAAGACAGTGTGGCGATTCCTTAAAGATCTAGAACTAGAAATACCATTTGACCCAGCAATCCCATTACTGGGTATATACCCAAAGGATTATAAATAATGCTACTATAAAGACACACGCACACATGTATTTATTGTGGCACTATTCACGATAGCAAAGACTTGGAACCAAGCCAAATGTCCATTATTGATAGACTGGATTAAGAAAATGTGGCACATATACACCATAGAATACTCTGCAGCCATAAAAAAGGATGACTTCATGTTCTTTGCAGGGACATGGATGAAGTTGGAAACTGTCATTCTCAGCAAACTGTCACAAGGACAGAAAAATAAACACCGCATGTTCTCACTCATAGGTGGAAATAAAACAATGAGAACATTTGGACACAGGGCAGGGAACATCACACACCAGGGCCTGTCAGGGGGTGGAGGACTGGGGGAGGGATAGGATTTGGAGAAATACCTAATACAAATGATGAGTGGATGGGTACAGCAAACCAACATGGCACGTGTATACCTAGATATCAAACCTGAATATTGTGCATATGTACCCTAGAGCTTAAAGTATAATAAGAAGAAGAAAAGAACAGAATGAAGAAAGGAAACTCCATAATCTGTTAATCAGTTTTTCCTGTTATGAAAATATTTCCTAACAGAAAACATATTTGTTTATTAATTATTCCTTTTATATAAATAAATAAGACAATATGCAATTTAAAACATCCTATAAGAAATAGCACTGGGCTCACTGTCTTCCTTCTCTCCTACTCCTGCCCTTGTTCTTCAATATTTTTCATATAGATCAACGGCTTTTGACTTTGTGCCATGGACCCCTTTGAAAATCTGATGAATGGACCACTTCTGAGTATAATGTTTTAAAATGTATAAAATATAATAATAGGATTACAAAGAAGCTAATTATGTTAAAATATAATTTATCACAACATTAAAATATAAATTATTAGTATTTATTAAAACATTTAACACTTTCCAGTAGCGGTTCAATTTTTTCTTTTTTTTTTTTTTTTAAGATAGAGTCTTGCCCTGTCACCCAGGCTGGAGTGCAATGGCACAATCTTGACTCAGGGCAATCACCACCTCCCGGGTTCAAAGGATTCTCCTGCCTCAGCCCCCCAGTATCTGGGATTACGGGTGCACGCCACCATGCCCGGCTAATTTTGTATTTTTAGTAGAGATGGGATTTCACCATGTTGTCCAAGCTGGCCTTGAACTCCTGACCTCAGGTGATGCACCCGTCTCGGCCTCCCAAAGTGATGGGATTACAGATAGTTAAAATTATTTTTATAATATTAAAGTAATGATGAGGGCCAGGTGTGGTGGCTCACACCTGTAATCCTAGCACTTTGGGAGGCTGAGGAGGGCAGATCATTTGAGGACAGGAGTTTGAGACCAGCTTGGCCAACATGGTGAAACACCGTCTCTACCAAAAATACAAAAAAAAATTAGCTGGGCGTGGTGGTGCATACCTGTAATCCCAGCTACTAGGGAGGCTGAGGCAGGAGAATTGTCTGAACCCAGGAGACAGAGGTTGCAGTGAGCCAAAATCACACCACTGCACTCCAGCTCAAAAAAATAAAATAAATAAAAAATTAATAATGAGCATAAGCAACATTTCAACATATTTGGAACAAGTATATTATGATTTGAAAATGTCAGTGATTTCTATTAGTGACAAAGTCACAACTTTTGCAACTATTCTGACGGTTTATTGCCTACATTAATAATTGAAGAAAATAGTAAATTTACATTAATGGTTAGTGAAAAGAAAGACACACTTTTGGCCAAGCATTGTGGCTCACACCTGTAATCCCAACACTTTGGGAGGCCAAGGTGGGAGGATCGCTTGAGGCCAAGAGTTCAAGATCAGCCCAGGCAACATAGCAAGACCCTATCTCTATTTTGGAACATAAAATAAAATTAAATTAAATGTTAAAAAGGCCAGCGCAGTGGCTCATGCCTGTAATCCCAGCACTTTGGGAGGCCGAGGTGGGCAGATCACGAGGTCAGGAGATCAAGACCATCCTGGCTAACACAGTGAAACCCCGTCTCTACTAAAAGAATACAAAAAATCAGCCGGGCGTGGTGGTAGACACCTGTAGTCCCAGCTACTCGGGAGGCTGAGGCAGGAGAATGGTGTGAACCTGGGAGGCAGAGCTTGCAGTGAGCTGAGATTGCGCCACTGCACTCCAGCCTGGGTGACAGAGCAAGACTTCATCTCAAAAAAGAAAAGAAAAAAGAAAGTATTTTTTTCCCATTCCAGCTCAAGACCTCCCTGAATTCTGGCAATACAGAGTCAATAGACCCAGGTTAAAAACTCCTGATACAGGTCATCCATCCAATACTCTGACCTCTTGTTCCTTTATATCTTTAACTTCAGTCATTTTTTCCTCCCTTCCATCCTGATTACCACTCACATAGTAATGACCTGGAACTTGTCCTTCCCTAATACTTCATCACCTCCAAAATCTGTTTCATAGACGCACTCTCTAAACTTTTTCCTTCCAGTTCATTTACTGTGCAGACATTTTTGCCATAACACCACATAGGAATTCCTGAAAAACCTCCTGTTCTGTAAAATTACCCACTAAAGTAATGGAGCTTATGGAGAAAATTCTGGAAGCACACTCAAAATCTATGCCAGCTTGTAACCAGAACACTACCAAAAGCACAAGGAAACTTGTACCGCCCAGGCAAATAGCACAGAACAGCTATAAGATATTTAAAAATGGGCCAGGCACAGTGGCTTATGCCTACAATCCCAGCACTTAGGGAGGCCAAAGTGGGTGGATCACAAGATCAGGAGTTCAAGACCAGCCTGGCCAAGATGGTGAAACCCTGTCTTTACTAAAAATACAACAAATTAGCCGGGCGTGGTGGCAGGGACCTATACCCTTAGCTATTCAGGAGGCTGAGGTAAGAGAATCGCTTGAACCAAGGAGGCAGTGAGAGGTTGCAGTGAGTCAAGATCACACGACTGCACTCCAGCCTGGGCAACAGAGCAGGACTCCATCTCAAAAAAAAAAAAAAAAATTAAAAATGCGTACAAACACACACACACACATCCCAAAAAAGGAGTTAAAGAGCTGGCTTGCCATTCTGAAATAGTGTTGGTGGAAGTAGAGCTCTCAGTCAGTGAAGCTGGTTCCCTGTCCTGCATCATAGGCACTAATTTTTTAATTTTATTAAAATATGGAACAGAAAGGGCTCCAGCTGTAGCCCCAACCTAAGATTTTTTTCTTGCTTGCTGAAGAAAAGGATTCCTTTCTTATTTAGGAAAAATTACATATGAACCAACACACTGTTCACATTACTGTAACATTATTCCATTTACCAATTGAATATGATGAAACAGTGCTACTGAATCATGTGTTGTACCAGAACAGAGTATAGAACTCCAACTCCAGCTGTTCCAGCCATGTGGAGACCTTCATGCCTTCGACCCTACTTTTTATTTATTATTCAACAACCCCACCACCACCATCTCTTAATTTTCTTCCTTCCTTAAATTAGATTCACTGCCTCAACATCATATAAGCTTACAAACTCTCTGAACTTCAAATTTCCTTGGCAAAATCTTGGCCATTTTTTACTCCATGATTACCCCTGAACAGCTTAACATTGCTGAAGATCACAAAGCCATACTAATAGAACTCATTTCACGTAATGGGCAGAAACTTCAAGTTAGCCCTTAACACTGCCAAAAAAGTTCCCACTCTGTTTTCCAAGTAACTTCACTTTCTCACTCTCAGAGACAATTTCACACCTTCTCTGTCCAAATTTCCAGTATCTCCTTACTTCAACTCTCAGCTAATGATCTCACTTCAAACTTCATAGAGACAATAGATGCAGTTAGAGAAGAAATACCTCATTTCCTACCTCCATTTCTATGAACCTACGTATACCTATGTCCACATGCCCTGCCTTTTGTCTTGCTATAAAGGGGAAAGAATGCTCCTTTCATGGGCCAGCCTTTCTACTTGCACCCTGGATCCTGTTTCCTCTTGCCTTCTCAAAAACTTACCTCCTGCAATATTTCCCCTTTCCTGCATCATCAGTTTCTCCCTCTCTGAAGTATCTCTATCTATATTTCTCTTGACATGCAGCTATGCTTTTCTCTCACACTTGCTCCCTACTAGCTACCACATCATCTCCTGGTTCCTCTGCACAGCAGAGTTGCCTCAAAAAGTTGTCGTTACTCATTGTTTCCATATCCTCACCTCCCATTCACACTTCAGCATTCTCCAGTTAGGTATTTATCTCCACGATGGCACCAAATGAGCTCTCAACAAGACTGTCAATAATCTACTTCTTGCCAAGGCTCACAGTCAATTCTTTGTTCTTATTTTACTTAACATCTTAGCAGCATTTGACATAAGTGGCCACCCCCTTTTTATTAAAATACATTTTTCGACCAGGCACGGTGGCTCATTCCTGTAATCCCAGTGCTTTGGGAGGCTGAGTCAGGTGGATCGCTTGAGCCCAGGAGTTTGAGACGAGCCTAAGCAACATGGTGAAATCCTGTCTCTACAAAAAAATAAAATAACTATCCAGCTGTGGTGGCACGTGCCTGTAGTCCCAGCTACTCGGGAGGCTGAGGCAGGGGGATCACTTGAGCCCGGGAGATGGAGGCTGCAACGCACTGTGATTGTGTGCCACTTCACTCCAGCCTGGGTGACAGAGCAAGACCCTGTCTGAAAAAAAAGAAAAAGAAATGTGTTTTTCTCTAGGCTTTTAAAGCCCCATACTCACCTGGTTTTCTTCTTCGCTCACTGACATTTTCTTCTCAGTTTTCTTTTTGACTGTTCCTCCCCTCTTGCAAGATTGCAAGATCTCTAAATAATGAAGTTACCCAGGGTTAGACCCTTGGCTGTCTTTTTATCTGCACTCTCCTCTTAGGAGATTGCATTCAGTCTCATTGGGTCAGATACCTTCTCTAAGCTGGTAGAGTAAATTTATATCTCTAGCTCAATTTCTCTAAGTCAGCAATAGCGTATTGAATGAGTTATTTGATATCTCCACTTGGATTTCTAAAAGTCATCACCAATTTAATGGAATTATTGGTTAATTCTCCTAAAATTTCTTAAGTCCTCCCCAACTCAGTAAAGGCATCCCATCCACCCTGTTGATTGGGGAAGGTAGACTAGGTTTCATCTTTGATTTCTCCTTCCTTCATATCCCACATTTAAATCTAGGTTCATCAACACCTGTGAAAAGAAGGGAAAACAAAATTTTGAAAAAGAAACTAGGTTAAAATGAAAAATACGTCCTGAATCCATCACTTGTCACCATCTCCACTACTGCAACCACAGCCCAAGCCACTGTCATCTCTTTACTGGGCCACTGAAACAGGCTCCTGTCTGGTCTCCATTCCTCCAGTTTCCTTATCCTATCCACACCAGCCAGAGTGATCTTTTGAAAGCTGAAATCAGGTCAAGTTACTCCAGTTTTCCGAGGCCTCCAATGACATTCCATTGCAACCAAAGTAAAATCCAGATTTTATCATCATGCCCTACAAGGCCCTGCATGGTTTGGCCCCTGTCACACTGACCTTCTGTCTCTTGATCATGGCAAATTCATTCCCACCTTAGGACTATTGCACACACTGCTCTTCTACTCGGAATGCTCTTCCCTCAATTCTTCACGTTTCTCATCATTCAGGCTTCAACCCAAATAGACCCTCCTCTGAGAGGCCTTCCCTGACCTCCCTGTCTAAATCAATTCCATCCTCTATAACTCCTTATTATGTTGCCCTATTTTATTTTTGATAGCATCTTAACAGTACATCAAATTATCCTTTTTGTTTATATGTTTATTATCTGTCTCTCTCACTACATTGTACACTCCTTAAGAGCCAGAACTCTGTCACCTTGCCTACTTTTGTATCCCCAAAGCCTATTCAAGTGCCTGGCACCTAGAAGTTGATACATAAATAGCTGTTGATTAATTGACTGAATAAAAGTACATAGGGTCAGAGTTGTTTATCCTCTCCCTATGCTTAACTGTAACCAATCACTTCTTAATTTAGACCACTCTGGTGGTCTTTAAAGCAAAGAAAAACCAAAAATTCGATAGATTTGTTACAATTAAAGCTTTCTTTGTTTCTAAGGTAACACTGTTATCTCTGAGAATAAGTCCATAAAATTCTACGGAAAAATTTAAAGATTAGTAAATTCTGGCTGGGCATGGTAGCTCATACCTGTAATCCTAGCACTTTGGGAAGCCAAAGCAGGTGGATCACTTGAGGTCATGAGTTCAAGACCAGCCTGCCATCATGGTGAAACCCCATCTCTACTAAAAATACAAAAAATTAGTTGGGCATTGTGGCATGCACCTATAATCCCAGCTACTTGGGAGGCTAAGGCAGGAGAATCACTTGAACCCGGGAGGCAGAGATTGCAGTGAGCCAGGATCATACCACTGCACTCTAGCCTAGGCAACAGAGTGAGACTCCACCTCAAAAAAATAAAAAAGAAAAAGATTACTGAATTGTTTTGATCTTCCTAACTTCAGAACTTCGTACAGCATAAATGTTGAGGGTCTCAGTAACATCAGTTCATCTGACTCTGAGGTATACTTCCCTTGCCTTACAGGTGAGACAGCAGTTGACCTGAATGACTTAATGGATGCTGTCAGTTACATCAAGGGTGAGTTGCAAGCTATAATGGAAAGATGTTATAAGTAACATCTTAATATTTGCAATTAATGTTGGAGAAGAATATTTTCCATTCACACGTGTTCAGATTTTTTCATATAACATATGCTCCATTTTTGTGGATGCTGCTGAAGTTGAGTAAACAATAACTAATCTGTATTTATATATCAGTGCCCATACTAGTCTCCAAAATTTTCCCCAAAAGAGTTCTTCAAAGTAGTAATAGATATCAAGAGCCACAGAACTATTCATACCCTTTTCCCCACTAACCCCACTCTTACATATTTATCCTTTAGAAATAGTGTCTTATTGCCGGGCACGGTGGCTCAAGCTTGTAATCCCAGCACTTTGGGAGGCCGAGACAGGTGGATCACAAGGTCAGGAGATCGAGACCATCCTGACTAACATGGTGAAACCCCGTCTCTACTAAAAAATACAAAAAACTAGCTGGGCGAGGTGGCAGGCGCCTGTAGTCCCAGCTATTCGGGAGGCTGAGCCAGGAGAATGGTGTGAACCCGGGAGGCAGAGCTTGCAGTGAGCTGAGATCCGGTCACTGCACTCCAGCCTGGGTGACAGAGCGAGACTCCATCTCAAAAAAAAAAAAAAAGAAAAGAAATAGTGTTTTGTTGAATAAAATGAAAAAATTTCTGCCTAAGGACTTTCATTCATATAATATGGAGAAAATTGAAACTGATTAGAAATAACTAACCATATGAGAATTACTACATAAACCATGGTATGTCAGTTTAATGGGATAACATGTTAAAATGCTAACTGTAAAGATTATATGGCAACTTGGAAACATGTTTATGAAGGAGTAATTTTAGGTTGGAAAAGCAAAATATGGAATTGTACATATATTAGATTTCCACATTGTAAAAGTACAGTCTTATTGCCAAGACCAAAATGAAATATCAAAAACTAAAAATGGTTCCTGTGTTAGAGTGATGGAATTCTATCTTTCCCCTGTTACATTAATCTGTAATGTTGTTACATAAAACTAAGTCCCTATATGTATTTTAATTTGTTGTGGATTTTGCAACAACCCACCAGTCAATTCCTAACCCCTGGTTACTTTCTTCTTTGTAGCCACTTTCTGATTCTTTCAATCAGAATTAAAGATTTTTGTTTCTGACTCTTGTATTATGAATGATAATGTATATAAGCACAGATAGTGTTCTTTGTCCTTTGCAAATAATTCTGTAATATTTCTGCAATTCATTTCTCACCCTTTCTAAGGTGAGGTGATTGATGTCCAGAACTTAGACAACTTTCTAGTAAGCGAAGGGATTGAGCTCACGGAAGAAGAAATGAAGGAGTTGATGCCTCATTTGAAATTTAATGGTGAGGTGTTTGTTTTATAATTACGTTGCCTTTTTAGAAGTGTATTTTTGGGCTGGACATGATGACTCACACCTGTCATCCCAGCACTTTGAGAAGCCGAGGCAGGTGGATCACCTCAGGTCAGGAGTTTGAGACCAGCCTGACCAATACAGTGAAACCTCATCTCTACTAAAAATACAAAAAATTAACTGGGTGTGGTGGCAGGCATCTGTAATCCCAGCTACTCAGGAGGTTGAGGCAAGAGAATTGCTTGAACCCAGGATGGGGAGGTTGCAGTCAGCTGAGATTGTGCCATTGCACTCCAGCCTGAGCAACAAGAGCAAAACTCCATCTCAAAAAAAAAAGAAAAAGAAGTGTATTTTTGTTGTCCTGTACATAACATCCTCAGAAATTATCCTTATCTTTGTAACACCTAGAACATAGCTTCCCAAACTTAAATGTGCATATGAATCACTTGGTCATCTTGTTAAAATGCAGATTTGGGGGCCAGACATGGTGGCTCACACCTATACTTTCAGTGCTTTGGAAGGCTGAGGCAGGAGGATCTCTTGAGGCCAAAAGCTCAATATCAGTCTGGGCAACAGACTGAAACCCTGTTTCTACAAAAAAAAATTTAAAATTAGCCAGGTGTGATGGCACATGCCTATAGTCCTAGCTAATTGGGAGGCTGAGGCAGAACAATCACTTGAGCCCAGGAGTTCGAGATTGCAATGAGCTATGATTGAATCACTGCATTCCAGCCTGGGCAACAGGGCAAGACCCTGTCTCCTTAAAAAAAGAAAAAAAGAAGAAGAAAAGCAGATTTCCGTTCAAGAATAGGGTAGAGCCTGAGATTCTGCATTTCTAACAAACTCTCAGATGATGCCAACGATGCTGGTGCACAAGCTACCTTTTGCCTATCAAAGACCTATCCTGGACTCAAGTGATCGTCACACCATGAAGAAAAGACATGATATGTTAAGATTGTGCCTGACTTGCTGGGCGTGGTGGCTTACGCCTGTAATCCCAGCACTTTGGGAGGCTGAGGCGGGTAGATCACCTGAGGTCAGGAGTTCGAGACCAGCCTGACCAACGTGGTGAAACCCCGTCTCTACTAAAAATTAAAAAATTAGCCGGGCATGGTGGCACATGCCTGTAATCCCAGCTACTCAGGAGGCTGAGGCAGGAGACTCTCTTGAACCCGGGAGGCGGAGGTTGCAGTGAGCCAAGATCGCACCTGTGCACTCCAGCCTAGTGACAGAGTGAGACTCCGTCTCCAAAAAAAAAAAAGATTGTGCCTGACTTTCATTTCTTAAATCACAAATACAACCAATATGCTAAGTTGTGCCTGAGGGTATGATTCCATTCTGAAAAATAAGGAAAAATATTACAGCAAGTAAAACTAGAAAACAAAAATGAGTATTAGGAAGAGATACACAGGGGAAGGAAGGGGAATTTGGGGTTGGTTGATTTGTTTATTGAAATTTTATTATTGCTTATTGAGTCTATTTACATGGCTTACTCACTGGCCCTTGCGCTATATAAATACTTTTTTATTTCTACCACTTCTTTTTTGTCCTGATACCCCAAAAAAAGATGTTCTAAGTGCATCAGAGGATAGCATTTCTCACTATAATGCTTCAGTGATGTTGTCAGAGAGTTTCTATTCAGCTCTGGCCTTGAATTTAAAAGAGTATATTGATTTGTTCAACCAGCAAATACTTATTGGTCACTGAATATGTCAGGCCCTATACGAGGTACTAGGAATACAAGGATGAAGAAAGGAGACATACTTCGTTTTCTCTATGAAGCCCATCTGAAAGTAGGAGATGAGACACTGAATCATTAGGTTTCTCAAATCATGGTTTTATAGCAATAAATTTGAACCTATCCATTGCAAACATATCTGCATGTTCTGTTCTCTCTAGGTTTTCATTTCTTCCTTTTTGCCTATGTTTTCTTCCTCTCCTCTCTTCAGTTGAAGAGATTTTGTTTTTTGTTTTTGGGACAGGGTCTGGCTCTATCACCCAGGCTGAAGTGCAGTGGCATGATATCAACTCCTGGGCTCAACCTGCAACCTCTGTCTCCTGGGTTCAAGCTGTCTTCCTACCTCAGCCTCCCAAGAAGCTGAGACTACAGGCACACAACACCACGCCCAGCTAATTTTTGTATTTTTTGTAGAGACGGGGTACCACCACGTTGCCCAGGCTGGTCTCCAACTCCTGGGCTCAAGTGATACACCTGCCTCAGCCTCCCAAAGTGCTGGAATTACAGACATGAGCTACCGCACCCGGCCAGTTGAAGAGATTCTTTACAACCCTTCTAAATCCACTACTCTTGACCTCATCTAGTCTCTCTTCAAAAATTACTCCTTAAATAATTCCTTGCCGACATATTCAGTTTCATTTATCTCTCTGTATCCTGCCTCTAAAAAGGCAGATTGCCTTCAGATCATTCTTTACATAACAGTGATCAAAAGCCTTCATGACTCCTTGCTATGTTCCCAAAAAAGTCCAAACAAAACCCACTGCAACATAGCCCCCATGTACTTCTCAGCTTTCTCCTCTACTGCTTCCAACATGTCATGCTCCAAACCAACTGAACTACCCACAGTTCCCTCAAAATACCTTGTTCCTTCTTACTTTTGTCCCTTTGATTAATACAATTTTCTAAAGCACAGAAAAGATGAACTGCTTTTTAAAAAGTAGAGATAGGGCCAGGCACAGTGGCTCAACTGTATCCCAGAACTTTGGGAGGCTGAAGTGGGTGGATTGCTTGAGACCAGGAGTTTGAGACCAGCCTGGCCAACGTGGCAAAACCCCATCTCACTAAAAATAAAAAGATTAGCTGGGCATGATGGCACATGCCTGTGATCCCAGCTACTTGGGAGTCTGAGGCATGAGAATCACTTTAACCCAGGAGGCAGAGGTTGCACTGAGCCAAGATCGTGCCACTGCACTCCAGCCTGGGTGACAGAGTGAGACCCTGCCTCAAAAAAAAAAAAAAAGTAGAAATAGATGTCTCTTTCAAAGACTCATCCTTGCCAGGCACGGTGGCTCACACCTGTTATCCCAACACTTTGGGAGGCCAAGGTGTGACGATCACTTGAGTCCAGGAGTTCAAGACCAGCCTGGGCAACATAGGGAGACCCCCCATCTCTACAAAAAAAAAAAAAAAAAAAAAAAGGTTTAATGAGCTGGGTGTGGTGGCACACACCTGCAGTCCCAGCTGCTCGGGAGGCTGAGGTGGGAGGATCGCTTGAGCCAGGGAGGTCAAGGTTGCAATGAGCCATAATCACGCCACTGCACTCCAGCCTGAAGGACAGAGCCAGACAGAGCCAAAACATAAGTTCATCTTTTTTTTCCATCATATTCACCTGACAGAAAAATGAATCCAAATTCCAAAGCAAACCAATGTCTCTAGTTCTTCTAACTCATGGGAGAATTTCAACCTACTATGTTGTTTTTAATAATTTCACAACTTTTATGAATTTTTATGTGACTGCCTCTGTATCTAAACCAAAATGTTTTACAGGAAATGGAAAGATTAATGTTAAGTCAATAATGGAGGGCCTGAAGAAGTTTAAACGTAAGTGAAAATTTATGATACGATATAAAATTGTAATCTGATGCTATATGTGTATTTTTATCTGTGTTTTCTTGGTTATAAAAGTAATATGTGTTCATTATAGAAAATTTCTATATTTAGCAAACGACAAGATGAAAAAAGGAAATTTTAATAATTCTTAATTCTGTCCTCCAATGATAATCCATACTTTTATCACCACAAATTTTTTCCTTATGCGTACATAATTTCTGTGCATTTTTATCCATGTCCAATATATTTACATTCCATTTTCTTACTCATATTAAAATCTTACTTGTTTATAAATATAGCTAAGCTGGGCACGGTGGCTCATGCTTGTAATCCCAGCATTTGGGAGGCCAAGGCAGGCAGGTCATCTGAGGTCAGGAGTTCGAGACCAGCCTGACTAACATGGTGAAACCTCATTTCTACTAAAAATACAAAAATTAACCGGGTATCATGTTGTGCGCCTGTAGTCCCAACTACTTGGGAGGCTGAGGCAGGAGAATCGCTTGAACCTGGAAGGCGGAGGTTGCAGTGAGCCGAGATTATGCCATTACACTCCAGCCTGGGTGACAGAGAGAGACTCTATCTCAAAAAATAAATAAATAAATATAGCTAATAATCTAAAGTTCCTTTCTGGATGCCTCTGAAATTTAATACATAATCTCAGTACTTTTTGCTTGTAGGCCCCTTATATTTAATTATTTCTAAAATAATTTTCTTATTGTGAAAATGTCATGTTCCATGCTTACACAGAAAAGAATGAATGGGAGATTTGAACATTATGCTGTGAAATTGATCAACAGAGGCAAGGTAAAACTTGTCTCTGCCCTCTTCCCACACATGTACAACCTCAATTTTGAATTCATTTTTAAGTAATTTTGGTTTGTTCTCTGCATCTGCATTCCTAACAAGTATGACAAAAAAGAAATTTGCTGTGTCTCTGCAAGCCTGACTGTGTTTCAAAAAAGGAGGATGTTGCAGGGCATGGTGGCTCACTTCTGTAATCCCAGCACTTTGGGAGGCCAAGACAGGCAGATTGCTTGAGGCCAGGAGTTGGAGAGCAGCCTGGACAACATGGCAAAACCCCATGTCTACACAAAATTACAAAAATTAGCCATGTGTGGTGGCATACACCTGTAGTTCCAGCTACTCGGGAGGGTGACGTGGGAGAAATGCTTGAGCCCAGGAGGTCGAAGCTGCAGTGACCTGTGATTGCCCCACTGCACTCCAGCCTGGATAATAGAGTGAGACCTTGTCTGTAAACAGAAAAAAAAAAAAGGAGGATGTAAGAATAAGGTATGTTGGCCGGGCGCGCTGGCTCAAGCCTGTAATCCCAGCACTTTGGGAGGCCGAGACGGGCGGATCACGAGGTCAGGAGATCGAGACCATCCTGGCTAACACGGTGAAACCCCGTCTCTACTAAAAAATACAAAAAACTAGCCGGGCGAGGTGGCAGGCGCCTGTAGTCCCAGCTACTCGGGAGGCTGAGGCAGGAGAATGGCGTGAACCCGGGAGGCAGAGCTTGCAGTGAGCCGAGATCCGGCCACTGCACTCCAGCCTGGGCGACAGAGCAAGACTCCATCTCAAAAAAAAAAAAAAAAGAATAAGGTATGTTATGCAAGTATACACAAAATGAATTTTAATAAAAAAATAAATTTAAATTCTAGGTACCCATGCCTAACATTTCCAAATTAGTCCTGTTGTATTTTATTTGTAAAAGAAAAATATATATACCTTTTAATAAGTCCAGTCTATCCCATCTATTGCTGCTTTTGTTGCTAGTACTGGAAAATTTTCAGGAATGTTCATCTGGTAGTTTTTATCCCCAGCATTTAAAATCATGTTACCAGTTGGAGATACTGGAAACCATCTCCCATGGCCATGTATAAGTTCTGTGTTCACCAATAAGTATTTTTTGAGCACCCAGACACTGTTCAAGAAAGTTTAGCAGTGAACAAAAGATAAAGCAAGGTTCCCGCTCTCACAAAAGCTTAGTTTTTGAGTACATAGTATATGCTCAATAAATACTTGTTGGTTACCTGATAGAGGTTCTAGTCTCCCGCTTTCAGATAATTGAAGATGCACTAACCAAAACGGCTGTATCAACGTCATTCTTAAGATAATCCCTCCTATCTGGGCAACTCAGAACAAACAGTTCTGTAAAACTAACAACCCCAGGTAACACAGGCGAGTCACCCATATCAGAATTAGCTGTTAACCATTTATAAAGCCAGAAAGGCACAACACTACAGATCTCTTTGCTTACTTTTCTATCATTCTTCTTACTCCTCTTCCACTTTTTCTTTTTTTCTCTTTTATTATCTTCTCCATATCTCTAAAAATATATTTTTTTCTTTTGCTCCAGCTTCCCCTTGTTTTTCTAGTGTTATTCTTTCTTTTTCTTCCAGTCTCTTTATCAAACATATACATTTCACATGGCTACTCAGCTCGCCCACATGCTTTCTTGACTTCATAAGCCCCAATCCACTTGCTGCCACTGAAATATATTTTATTCTGTGAAGTCTGCAGTGCCTTAGAGAAAATTTAGATGTTTAAAATATGTTTCATATTTTTAGAAATTTCAAATACTGGTTTCTATTTCAAAGATTCACTCAATAATACTCCATTTTCACTTATAAAGTTTTCTTTGGCTGGGCACGGTGGCTCACGCCTGTAATCTCAGCACTTTGGGAGGCCGAGGCAGGTGGATCACTTGAGGTCAGGGGTTAGAGACCAATCTGGCCAACATAGTGAAACCCTGGATCTACAAAAATACAAAAATTAGCCAGACTTGGTGGCACACTCCCAGCTACTTGGGAGGCTGAGACAGGAGAATCACTTGAACCTGGGAGGCAGAGGCTCCAGTGAGCCAAGATTGCACCACTGCACTCAAGCGTGGGTGACAGAGTGAGACTCTGTCTAAAAAAAAAAAAAAATTCTTCATATAAGTATTAAGGGACAAATTTTATTTCTTTTTTTTTTTTTTTTTTTTTTTTGAGACGGAGTCTCGCTCTGTCGCCCAGGCTGGAGTGCAGTGGCTGGATCTCAGCTCACTGCAAGCTCCGCCTCCTGGATTTACGCCATTCTCCTGCCTCAGCCTCCCGAGTAGCTGGGATTACAGGCGCCCGCCACCTCGCCTGGCTAGTTTTTTGTATTTTTTAGTAGAGACGGGGTTTCACCGGGTTAGCCAGGATGGTCTCGATCCCCTGACCTCGTGATCCGCCCGTCTCGGCCTCCCAAAGTGCTGGGATTACAGGCTTGAGCCACTGCGCCCGGCTAAATTTTATTTCTTAATGCCATATTGACACATTTGCCTTCAAATGTACTACTGTGATTTAAGTCTTCACACTCAAATTTCAGATGACAGACATAGGCATAATGGCAATGGCACTTTTCACACTTAAATAACTTTTTCTCCCATTTCCATTTCACCATTTCTACTTTCTAAAGAATAAAGGTGAATTTCAGCTACGTAAGCATGATAACATGGAAATAACATTTATATATGAACAACTTCAAGATCTGCTAAAATTTTTATTATTTGGTGGTGAACATTCAGAGCTTCACTCTGGCCTTCAGAGGCACTTGGGTTGTAAGGTTCCACATGAGAATTTCTAAAACTGTACTTACTAGGGACACAGAGAAAGTCTAATATACATTTAGAAAAAAAAGTCACCATATAAAAATAAAGTCTGCTTCTTGTCATCTTCTAAGTCACATTCTCAACCAGAATATTGCTGCATGCGGTGTCTAAGAATGGCATAGGGTGCCTCTAGCAAACTAATATTTAGAAAGGGCGAAGAGCCAAGCAATAGGGAGAGAGAGAATGACAGATCAGAGGCAGGGAAAGAAAACATGCTTTATAGATGTAGGTTTTTCTGAATTCTACAGATTATGTGTTTTATATTAGAATTAATCCTTTCCCCATATGAAAGATATTTCTTCTTTATATGTATTGCTTTCTGCATTATATATTACCTTATATGGCCTCTATAACCTAAAGGGATCACCAAACATTTTCCATGTTTCCATGTTTTCATCATCTGCCATGGACCTTTTTTGATATTAAAATAATACATTGTTGGTTTATCTGGCCAGGCCAAACCAAACCAAATACAGGAAACTGAGTTATTATAGCCACACTTTTCTCCTGAGTATTAATCTCCTCACACTTAGAAAACAAAACTACCCCACATTTTTAGAGGAAAGAAAAGAAAAAGAGTTAAATCTGTACTATTAAGGTTTTGGTTGGTTGGTTGTTCTGCCCATAGAAAGGGGTGGGGTGAAGGAAGATTTTGCAGTTAGTTAATTATACCCACATATTTCATAGGATAATTCACTAGAAAGAAATATCTATCTCATTAAAAGGTATCTAATTAGTCAATACCTTCCTAAACAAAGCATTCATGAAAATGAAGTGGGTAATAGATCATCATCTTGCTCCTGAATCAACAGATTTTCAAAGTCATTTCACTTCTTTACATCCTAAAAGATGATAAATGAACAGTCTTGATTTCAATGCTGACGCTACAGTGCTTTTCAGTTTTTGCTTTCAGAGTGCAATACATTAAGGCACCAAAAGAAACAATATGAATGAGGATGGATATCCCATATAACCTTGACATTTTCTTAATTTTTTCACTCATCTGGGGAAAAAAAATAAGATAAATTATGCACTCCTAGTCTACTTTCCATAACTTCAGAAATTTATGTAATTTTGATTCTTAATCTTGTCTTTAAGCAAAAGGAATGGTGACTCTGCATAAGCTGAAAACTGCAAATGATATTAAAGGTGAGTGTGAAAGCTGATGTGAAGCCATTGTAAAGATGGGGCTTAACACTTTGACTTGCATTTTTTAATACCATAGTTACTTTCCCTAATTGTCTTGTCAGTTTCTATCCTCCATCTGCTTGTCCATAAGGTCAATGAACACCATTATCTCTCCAACTGTCTTTCTAAGTTCCTTGTGCCTTTATGGTCCACACCACACTGAATCATATGTGATTATCATGTATTTTATATTCTTTTCTAATGCTCCATTTGTGATTTTTTTAATCTCTAAGAACACTGTAGCCTATTTGGTATCGCAGCACAATTTACAAAGCAGGTGTTCCTGACTCTGCCATTAAAGAAATTAATTCAGGCCGGGCGCGGTGGCTCAAGCCTGTAATCCCAGCACTTTGGGAGGCCAAGGCGGGCGGATCACAAGGTCAGGAGATCGAGACCACAGTGAAACCCCGTCTCTACTAAAAATACAAAAAATTAGCCGGGCGCGGTGGCGGGCGCCTGTAGTCCCAGCTACCCAGGAGGCTGAGGCAGGAGAATGGCGGGAACCCGGGAGGCGGAGCTTGCAGTGAGCCGAGATCGCGCCACTGCACTCCAGCCTGGGCAACAGTGTGAGACTCCATCTCAAAAAAAAAAAAAAAGAAATTAATTCAGTTCATTGGGCTTTAGTGTCCTTAGCAGTAAAATAAAATGAGTGAGGACCTGGAGCACTGGATCACACCTGTAATCCTAGAGCCTTGGGAGGCCAAGGCAGGAAGATCACTTGAAGCCAGGAGTATGAGTCCAGCCTGGGCAACTCAGCAAGACCCCTCTCTATAAAAAATTTTAAAATTAATCAGATGTGGTGGTACTTGCCTACTGTAGTCCTAGCTACTCAGGAGGCTGAGTGGAAGGATCACTTGAGCCCAAGAATTGGAGGCTGCATTGAGCCATCACTGCACCACCGTACTTCAGCCTCGGCTAACAGAGAAAGAACTTGTCTCTATAAAAGAAAAATGAAGCGGGCATGGACACAGGAAGGGGAACATCACACACCAGGGCCTGTCAGGGGATTGGGGGGCTAGGGGAGAGATAGCATTAGGAAAAATACCTCATGTAGATTATGGGTTGATGGGTACAGCAAACCACGATGGCACGTGTATACCTATGTAACAAACCTGCACATTCTGCACATGTATCCCAGAACTTAAAGTATAATTTTTAAAATGTGATGGGTTGGGGCAGAATTAGGTTGATGATCTACTAGTTATCTTTCAGCTTTAAAATTCTAGGACTAATTTCTGTGACTGAAAGGACATTATCAATCAAGTAAAAAGACAACCCACAGAATAGGGAAAAATACTTGTAAATTTTGTAATTGATAAGGATCTAGTCTCCAAAATATATAAAGAATGCCGTAACACAACAATAAAGCTTGGCGTGGTAGCTCACACCTGTAATCCCAGCACTTCGGGAGGCCAAGGAGATCACTGGGGGCCAGGATTTCAAGACCAGCCTGGGCAACATAGTGAAACCCCATTTCTACCAAAAATACAAAAAAATTAGCTGGGCATGGTGACCTGCACCTTGTAGTCCCAGCTACTGGGGAGGCTGAGGTGGAAGACTCACTTGAGCCTGGAAGGTCGAGGTTGCAGTAAACCATGATCCTGCTACTGCACTCAACCCTGGGCAACATAGTGAGACCTCACCAAAAAAAAAAAAACAAAAAAAAAAAAACAAACATAAAAAATAAGTAGTGTTTAATATAGTAAGCTCTTGGTGAATAATTGTTGAATTAATTTATAAATTAAGCCTTCCCTTTCTTTCCTTGTTTGTTCCTGTCCAGAATGGGAGGCAGTGTACCAAGTTTTAAAAGACTAGGTTAAAGTCAAATTATGCTCATAATGAACAAGTTCCCCTAAGCAGGAATAGGAAACCTCTAGAATTGCTGCAAGTGAAATGTGAAGCACTTTGGGGGCCCAACTACGTAACTAGCTAAGCCTTGGGTGCCAGAGATATCTGTCCTTAGCCATGATAGACTAAAGATACCCCTAACTCTTGCACTAGAGGGTTTACAATGCCATGAGACATGTCAGATCATGAATACCTTGGTTTCTACTTAAAACAATCTTTTCTGTATTTACTCTTTTGAAATCACTTTTCCCAATAATACTAAAGACTATAAGCCTATGAGAGTTTTTTTGCCCCTCTTCCTAGGCTTAAACAATTAATGAAATGTTTCTTAATCACCATTCAGTGAAGGCAGCTGAGTAAAATGTTTTACCTGAACAACTTTCAACTGACTGAAGACTTTTTTTTTTTTTTTTTTTTTGAGACAAGAGTCTCTCTCTGTCACCCAGGCTAGAGTGCAGGGGCGTGATCTCAGTTCACCACAACCTCTGCCTGCTGAGTTCAAGCGATTCTTCTGCCTCAGCCTCCTGAGTAGCTGGGATTACAGGTGTGTGCCACCACACCCAGCTAATTTTTGTATTTTTAATAGAGATGGGGGTTTCATCATTTGGCCAGGCTGGTTTCGAACTCCTGACCTCAGGTGATCCGCCCTCCTCAGCCCCCCAAAGTGCTGGGATCACAGGCATGAGCCACCAGGCCCAGCCTGATGAAGACATTAACATGAAAATATATTAACATAGAACTTGAAACAAAAATTCTCCCCCTTCCCTGAAATCCCAACAGTGTCAAAATGTTCAGATTTTATAAATCACACCCTCATATACACCAAGGGTGCTGAATGAACCACATTGAAAACACACTTGCTGTAAGGTTGGAAGGAGCTCCTTGGGTCATTCTCTCCCTCAGCTTGAGCCTGAGCAGTGAATGAGGTCACAGTTGTGTGATGGAACAAACCCTTTATTGGATTCCTGATCTGATTGAAGCCCAGAAGTGGTAGGTAGCACGGCTTAAAAGTAGGTAAATATCACAATTTTGTAGGATTCTATGCTAAGTCCTTTTTAAAAAATCTATAATCTATGAGAATTGAAGGTATTTTTTTAAAGTAATGATTATTTTGAGGCATGGGGATGATTTCACAGCACCTTTCAAGTGCCTGAATTGTTGAGCCATTCCGGAGTTCCCAGCTCTGTGGTAGGTTTTCAGATTTTGAGGACTTGTAATTGATTTGTTTAGAAACAACTGCTTTCTGGGCTCTGAGGTGAAGACCTGGGAAAATGGATCAAATTCTAACCAAACATTCAGAGACCTTTTTTCCTCATGGTTGAATAGTATTCAATTATCCATTATTCCTAAGTCAGCAACCTAGTTTTCTTATCAGTGAGCTATCAAATACACTCTACATTTTGAAAAGATAGTTGGAAAGAAAAGAACAACAAAGGGGGAAGTCCTACCAACCCAGATTCTGGTCCATAAGCCCTGTTTCTCAAACTATGCCAAGTGGAAAGGCGACGGTAATTCACGAGTTCCTTCCGCGGTCTAGGGTAGCAGAACTGCATTGTATTCCACCCCCATTCCTACTGTTAACCAAGACCAGTTGGGTTTTTCCTCCCTGACTCCGCCGAGGTTGCATGCATGGAGGCCTCGCCGCCGCCGCTACCGTAGACGCCGGCCCAGGTGCGCTAGGTCGCCTCCCACCTGCTAGCTGCCCTCGGGGGCAACCCCTCCCTCAGCGCCAAAGACATCAAGAGGATCCTGGGCAGCGTAGGCATCGAGGCGGACGACGACCAGCTCAACAAAGTTATCAGTGAGCTGAATGAAAAAAGCATTGAAGACGTCATTGCCCAGGATATTGGCAAGGTTGCCAGTGTACCTGCCGGTGGGGCTGTGGCTGTCTCTGCTGCCCCAGGCACTGCAGCTCCTGCTGCTGGTTCCACCCCCGCTGCAGCAGAGGAGAAGAGGAGGAGGAGGAGGAGGTGTCCAAAGAGTCAGACAATGACATGGGATTTGGTCTCTTTTATTAAATTCCTGCTCCCCTGCAAATAAAGCCTTTTTACACATCTAAAAACAAAAACAAACCAAAAACAGTTGGTTCCCAAGAAGTGACAGGGCAGGGATGAGTCTCCCAAAAAGACACCCTGGGAAAAACTACTTACTACTAGGCAGGTATCTAAGATGTAAACAAGTAGGCAAATACATTTTATTCTTTGTCAATTATGACTTGAAATGCTCTACTGATTTCATAATTAAATAGCATCTTTAAATAACTTTTTCCAAATATTTCCAGAATGCTCATTATCTGTGTCACATGGCACCATTTGTATTATTTAAAGTGTGCAACTAGATGATTTGGTATATGTATACATTGTTAAATAATCACCACAATCAGTCTAAGTAACATATTCATCACTTCACATAGCTACTATTGTGTGTGTGTGTGTGTGTGTGTGTGTGTGTGTGTGTAGTGAGAACACTTAGGATCTAATCTCTTAGCAAGTTTCAGGTATACAGTACGGTATTATTACCTATAGTCACCATGTTGTTCATTAGATCTTCAGAATTTATTCATCTTCAAACTTTGTATCACTGACCGACATCTCCCCATATCTCCTTCCTCAACCACCATTCTACTCTCTGCTTCTATGAGTTTGACTATTTTAGATTGCACATATTAGTTAGATCATATAGCAGTCTTTCTGTATCTGGTTTATTTCACTTGGCATTTATTTTTACATAGGATCAGAATGACACTAATTGAAGGGGGAGCAGCGACAAGCAACTTTGCTTGGAAATCTGGGAACAATGAAGGGGTGTTTCCATATGGCCTTCCAACTTTATGCATACCTCTAACTTGAGTTTGCATCTATTACCATTCCTTGAGGCCCTAGACTTTTCAAACTCCAGGCTTTGAGCAGAAAAAGTTGCAAAAGAATATCAAGAATTAATCTGTAAACTGATTTCTTAATTGTATATTCTGAATTCCAGACAGAGTCACTGGCCACATGGCAGTTTCAGAAATTAAACCAAAATTTAAGCTGAATCCTCTAACAAAGGTACCCATCTCCCACAGTAAAAGGTAAGTAATGAATGTATTAAGGGTGATAAATGTATTATGATAAAGAATTATTAGTGCTACAGCTCTTTCAGAATTTTGTCTAGCAGGTTTTCCGATCTTTACCAGGAAGCCCCTTTAAAAAAGGAAATTATTAAGATTATTGGCCGGGTGCAGTGGCCCACACCTGTAATCCCAGCACTTTGGGAGGCCGAGGTGGGCGGATCACGAAATCAAGAGATCGAGACCATCCTGGTCAACATGGTGAAACCCTGTCTGTACTAAAAATACAAAAATTAGGTGTGGTGTCATGCGCCTGTGGTCCCAGCTACTCAAGAGGCTGAGGCAGGAGAATTGCTTGAACTTGGGGTACAGAGGTTGCAGTGAGCTGAGATCATGCCACTGCACTCTAGCCTGGTGACAGAGCGAGACTCCATCTCAGAAAAAAAAAATTATTAATATATTAAATACTCATAAAGATTATGATGAAACAATTAAAATACTCTTCAAATATTTATTATATGGTAAGTTTAGTTATAAAACAAAACATTGGAATTGAAGAGAAAGATTTTTTATGAAAAGAAAAAGATATACATCTTTTTTGATAGGAAGAGCAGAATTCTCCCTCCTGTCCTCCCAAAGAAGAATCTGTTTTTATGTTAGTATACAAAATACTCTAGGGGGCTCAAGGAGTTATAAGTTATACCTTGAGATATTTTGAGTTCCAGTTTAAAGAAGAAAAAATTTAGAAGATCATAAAGAAGACTTAAACCCATAACCAAGTCAAAGTGTAGAAAAAGGGTCTATATTTCAAATATAGCTGGTAAACAAAAGCTGGTAAATCAGCCATGGTCTATATTTCAAATATAGCTGGTAAACAAAAGCTGGTAAATCAGCCATGATTGACCCTGGGCTAAAATTGGGAAGGGAGATTTGCCTGTGACATTAACAATAGCTTTTTCTCAGTCACCTAACAACAAATTTAAATAAGCAGCCACTAATGACCAAAACTGAGAGCCTGATCTATATTTTATCAGATCATAAGAAGAATATTTCTTTCCTCTTTCACAATTATCCATTTACTTTCTATTTTGAGTGTATCTTTTCTAGTGTCCTTGACTCTGCAAGCTATCTTTTGAGGTAGTGAGTTCCTTGTCACTGAAAGTAGTTAAGCAAAAACCAGACAACACTACATGTAAAGGGAATTCCTACATTAGATGAGAGGCTGGATTAGGTTCATTCCAAATGTAAGGTTCTTTAGTCATTTGAAACTTTGTAAAATAAAGTCTTTCTCCAATGTTTGATCCAAGGTAAGGTTTGAAATTGTGCCATGAGTGTCTTTTTAAAGACAGGTAATAAGAACTTTACATTGCCTGGCCAGGCATGGTGGCTCACATCTGTAATCCCAGCACTTTGAGAGGCTGAAGTGGGTGGATCACTTGAGCCCAGGAATTTGAGACCAGCCTCTACCAAAAAAAGATACGAAAATTAGCTGGGTGTGGTGGTGCACACCTGTAGTCCCAGCTACTCCAGGGGCTGAGGTGAGAGGATTGCTTGAGCCCAGGAGGCAGAGGATAGGGTGAGCTAAGATTGCACCACTGCATTTCAGCCTGGGCAATAGAGCAAGACCCTGTCTCAAAAGGAAAAAAAAAAGATCTTTACACTGCCTTGAATTCTGCTTTCCTCCTGCTTCTTGAGAACCTAGTATCTCCCTATCTACTGCATCTTTTACATCATGCAAAAGAAATTTGTTTATATTTAGAAATACAGATGGTCCCCAACTTAACAATGGTTCAACTTACCATTTTTTGACTTTATAGTGGTACAAAAGCAATACTCATCCAGTAGAAACTCAACTTCAAATACTCATACAACCATTCTGTTTTTCACTTTTAGTACAGGAGTCAATAAATTACATGAGGCATTCAACACTTTATTACAAAATAGGCTTTGTGCTGGATGATTTTGCCCACATGTAGGCTAATGTAAGTGTTCTGAGCACATTTAAGGTAGGCTCGGCTAAGCTATGTAGGTTAGGTGAATTAAATGCATTTTCAATTTACAATATTTTCAACTTATGATGGGTTTATAAGGATGTAACCCCATCATGAATCAAGGAACATCAGTAAAATAAATATAAAATAACCTATCTGAGTAAGGACAAACCCGAGCTTCAGAAATTACAGGTTGGGCACAGTGGCACACACTTGCCATCCCAACACTTTGGGAAGTAGACGAGGGAGGAACACTTGAGCCCAGGAGTTCAAGACCAGCCTGAGCAACATAAGGAGATCTCGTCTCTACAAAAAATAAAAAATTAGCTGGGTATGGTGGCATGCACCTATGGCTCCAATTACGCGGGAGGCTGAGGTGGAAGGATTCTTGAGCCTGGGTGGTCAAGGCTGCAGTGAGCCACGATCACACCACTGCACTCCAGCCTGGACCACAGAGGGAGACTCTGTCTTGAAAAAATGAGAGAAAGAGAAGAAATGCAAGTAAGTAATAAAGAGGAAGCACCAGAAGAAGAATTCAATGTTAGTAAAAACTGAGAAAATAAGACAAGTTAGATAAAATTCCACTTTCAAAAGTTAAGAACAGTTCTGAGACTATTACCTCCTTTTCTCCCAGGCCCCTCTTTGAAAATGAGTTGAATCTAATAAATACTTTAGGGGATACTAAATTAATAAACCATAATAATTTTTTGTTTAACTACAATGTTTAGTATTTCTTCTAGTTTTACTTTTTTGAGACAGAGTCTCGCTCTGTCACCCAGGCTGGATTGCAGCGACATGATCTCCACTCCCAAGTAGCTGGGACTACAGGCGCCCGCCACCATGCCTAGCTAATTTTTTTTTTTTTTAATTTTTAGTAGAGACGAGGTTTCACTGTGTTAGCCAGGATGGTCTTGATCTCCTGACCTCGTGATCCACCCGCCTCGGCCTCCCGAAGTGCTGGGATTATAGGCGTGGGCCACTGTGCCCGGCCTAGTTTTACTTTTTAAACTGCTTCTTATAAAGCCACAAAACTATGAGATTTCATATTTTTTAAACTTTTAGTTCTACAAGTATCAAAACTAAAGACACTTTAAATAAATTTATAAAATTGATTATAATTAAATGTTTGAGTTAAGTCACATTTACTTAAAAGTAATTAAATTTTACTTATCATATTATAAGCAAACCCAGTTTTATATGATGTATTTTTGTGTTCTTAAACTAATAAATTACTTCAGATCTGTACAAAGTATCTTGAAAGTATTAATATGTTCCTGCCTTTCCCAGATTTTACTTTCCTGAATAAAGGAAAGGTCACCCAGGGTTTCAGATTTTCAGAAGCGTTCTCTATCTTTGTTTCTCTCTCTTACACACACATACATATGCTGTTAAAAATGCAATTTGACAATTGTAAAATAGTTGTAAAAGTTTTTTAAAAAAGAAAGTTGTAAAATAGTCATAGATGCAAAGGTTTCTCTGTAAGGGTATTCACCACAACAATGTTTATACTTTTTTAAAATTTGAAACTCAAGGCTGAGAGTTGGAGCCAGAAAAAAAAGAAAATTGAAACAACTTCTGTTTCTAACAACAGGAATAGTGTAAAGCATTATGGCCTTGATTTTTGGAGTCAGACAAATCTAGGTTTGAATCTAAGGTCTTCCGTTTACTATCTGTATAGCCTGAGACAAATAATTTAATTACTCTGAGCTTCTGTTTCCTATTGTATAAAATGGGGGAAATCATAACTGGTTTTTTGATTGTTTGTTTGTTTTTGAGATAGGATCTCACTGTCACCCAGGCTGAAGCAAAGTGGTACAATCTTGACTCACTGCTGCCTTGACCTCCCAAGCACAAGCATTCCTCCCACCTCAGCCTCCTGAGTGGCTAAGACTACAGGCCCTTGCCAGCACATCTGGCTAAATTTTTTTGGTTTTTGTAGAGACAGGGTGTTGCTATGTTGCCCAAGCTGGTCTTGAGCTCCTGGGCTCAAGCGATTCTCTTGCCTTGACCTCCCAAAGGGCTAGGATTATAGCCACCATGGCGGGCCTGAAATTATAATTTTTTAAGGGAGGGGTGTTGGGCATCCATGGCTGGCCTGAAATTACAATTTTTTAAGGGAGGGGTGATGGGCAAGTTTAGGGCAGAGGTGGATCTCAGTGGCCAACATTTTCTCACTGTTCATCCTATAGCTATTGACTATCCTAAATAGAAGATCCCTTAGGATAGTAGACTGGATACATTGAGATGCTACAGTCATTCCAGTAGCAGAAACTGATGAATAGGACTAATGTCTGCTGGTTTCACATATGTAGTAAATCTAAATATTTTCATATCTTTCCTCAGGGATAGAGACTTACCAGGATCTCTTCAATGCCAATTACAACACAAAGAAAAGAAGCTAAGTGCTTCACAAATGGCAGGTAATGAGAATCATCCTCAAAATTGAAGCATAGATAACAGCTCCTTAATATGTCTGATCCTTTCTTCTCTAAGAAAGATCTGAGATTTCACAGGTTGTCTACACCACCATCATTTGAGAGAAAGGGAAAAAAACTTATATTTTTGTGAGACAGGAGGGAAATTGCTTTTAAATGGACATCTCCCTAGAATTTAGTCAGTGCTGGTCAAATAATTGTATTCAAAGAAGAACTTGTGGGTGTGGAAAAGAACAAATGCAAAAATAACAAAAAGAACAAAAGAACAAGTATAAATCAAGTAATAAAGAATACAAACACAGCTACAGTCCTAGGATTGCTCAAAGAAAAAAATATAATGATAAAATGAGCTACACTGGTTAAAGTTTATTCATCCAAACAACAAATATTTATTTAATGCCAAAAATGTACTAGGCGTGGGAAACATAACAAAACAAGTTAGACATGGTAGGACCTGATAGGAAGTCTAACAGGGAAGACAGTCTGTTAAACCATGAACTTGCTGGGCACAGTGGCTCACACCTGTAATCCCAGCACTTTGGAAGCCTGAGGCAGGCCAGGCCGATCACCTGAGGTCAGGAGTTCAAGACCAGCTTGGCCAATATGGTGAAACCCTGTCTCTACTAAAAATACAAAACTTAGCTGGGCGTGGTGGTGGACACCTGTAATCCCAGCTATTTGGGAGGCTGAGGCAGGGAGAATTGCTTGAACCTGGGAAGTGGAGGTTGCAGTGAGCAGAGATCACACCACTGCACTCAAGCCTGGCCGACAAAGCGAGACTCCATCTCAGAAAAAAAGCCACGAACTTGCTGAATAAATCATTTAAATTACAATATAACAAAAGTTATGATAGGAAAAGTATAGAGTGTTATAGGAGCTTAAAGGAAAGCCTCCTAAATTTAGTCTTGTGAGGGAAGAAGGGGAGTCCCAGAGAAGGCTGAATGGCGACTAGGAGTAAATCAGGCAAATAGTGCTGAGAGGAGTGTTCTAGGCAAAAAGAACAGAATCTACAAAGGCCAGAGAAAAGGAAAAACATCATGCACTAGAAAAATTCAAAGAAGTCAAGTGTGGCTATGTTTGGTTGCGTCTGGTTTCTGGAGAGGCTGATGCTTTACTCCACTAAATTTAGAACCAATTTAGAAATTGACCCAGGAGACAGAAATGAATCAAAGAATCAATCGACTTTGACCAGCCCTGAGAGGGGCAGTCCCTCCAGGGCCAGCAAGGCCCCAGATAACAAAACATCAAATATGGAAACTAGAAAATGTGTTCCTTACAGTGCTTAATCCTCACAGCTTTCCTATGAGAGGTTAATTTGTTCATTCTATAAATATTTATTGAATACTTCAAGATCCCTAGCATCTCCCATCCTCACTGTCAATAGGTCTCCTTTCTTTCATGAAGAAAACTGAAGCAATCAGAGTAGAATGTCCATAGACTCTCACTTCCATGTCTGCCTCCTTACCAGCATCTGTATCCATATACTCTGTCTTCCAACAACTTTTTCTATTTGAGCAATAAAAATTAATAATACAGAATTGATTATAACCCAAAGTATAAAATAAACATCCATGAATCCACACTGATAGAAATAAATGACTAATTTTTTTTTTTTTTTTTTGAGATGGAGTCTCGCTCTGTCACCCAGACCGGAGTGCAGTGGTGCGATCTTGGCTCACTGCAAGCTCTACCTCCCGGTTCACACCATTCTCCTGCCTCAGCCTCCCGAGTAGCTGGGACTACAGGTGCCTGCCACCACGCCCGGCTAATTTTTCGTATTTTTTAGTAGAGATGGGGTTTCACCGTGATAGCCAGGATGGTCTTGATCCCTGACCTCGTGATCCGCCCGCCTTGGCCTCCCAAAGTGCTGGGATTACAGGCAGGAGCCACCGCTCCCAGCCATAAATGACTAAATTTTTAATAGGAAGAAGAGACAAATGGCAGAGGTAGCAATAGCTGGAGGGGGAAATGGGGTCACAATGTACTTTTTAAGGGAGAAATAGCAAAAGTTTATACAACAATAGGATTGATATAATAGAAAATGAAAAAATGATATTTCCCTTACCTAAGGGGGGACCCTTTCTTAGGTAAATTCTTTGAATATGAGAGAGGGGATGAGTTCCAATCCACAAGGGAGGGATTGGCTCTGGATAAGAGCATACAGTTTATTTGCAGCGCAGAGAGAAAGGAAGGTCATGCAGGTACAGGTGCTAGTCAGGAAACAGACACAAAGGTGGGAATGTGTAGGAATTCCATTTCTCTTCTTCTTTCTAATCATCCACCCAGAATTACTTTTTCTTTTTTCCATGGTATGTATCACCTTCTAAAATGGCATCTAATTTATCTATTTATTACATTTATATGAAGGCACAGATCTTTGTCTATGTAGTGCGCTAATATATCCTAAGCACTTGGAGCAATGCCTGGTCCATGGAAAGCATGCAATCAATATTTGTTGACTGCCTACTAACATGCAAGAGATAATGGGAAAAACAGAAACAAGTCAGAGATAGTTTGGTTCCAGCCCTAGAGAAGCCTACCTTTTATCAAGGAGAAAGATATTACCTTTTTACATTACACACTTACAGAGCAGGTATCATTATCTCTGTAGGAGATTAATCATTCTTATACATAGAGATGCTGAGACTTGAACATGATATGAAGTAAGTTTTATTTTGGTGTCATTTGGAATATATTTTGTTCTCGGTTTATTTCCTCATTCACTAATTTCAGAAAATACTTATCTAATTTTGGCTCCAGTTAGTGCCTTGACTATTTCTTTGAAAAACTTTGGATCCATATAAAACACACACACATATATATAATTTGGGTCCAATTTGACAAATTAGTTTTCTATTGCTGCTGTAACAAATTGCCACACACATAACAGCTTAAAACAACACAAATTTATTATCTCACAGTTCTATAAGTCAGAAGTGCAGGTGGGCACAGCTGGTTTCTTTTCTCTGTGTCTTATAGGACTGAAATTAAGGTGTTGGCCAGCCTGGCCTCTTATTTAGGGGCTCTGGAGGAGAATCTGCTTCCAGTCTCATTCAGATTTTTGGCAGAATTCTGTTCTTTTCTCTTGTAGGGCTGACATTCCTGTTTCCCTGCTGTTTATCAGCCAGGAGCTTCTCAGCCTCTTTAGCAGGCAGAGAAGTTCCTGGCTGATAAACCAGCAATGGTGGGTGAGGTCTTTCTCATGCTCTAAATCTCTCTGATTTCTGCCACATCTCTCTGGCTTCTAGCTATATAAGGGATCATGTAATTAGATCAAGCCCAGAAGAATCTATCTTAATTATATGAACAAAGTCCCTTTTGCCATGTAAGATAGCATATTCACAGGTTAAGGGATTACAGTGTGGATATCTTTGGAAGGCCATCTTACTTACCAACACTTGGTTTTGCAACAGTTAGTTCATTCCAGTTCAAGTTCCATGGAAGGATACTGTATAAGAAATGTCTATTAAGCACTCATTTTTTTCACAATCCTTTTTTTAGAACATGATCTCCAGTCAACTATATTGTCTGTCCTAGTCCTATTAGTGTATATACTTCTTCTTGAATAACTGTCCTGAATAACTTAATCCTATTTCCCCAGCTTTCCAAGATGCCTACAACTTCTTCAACAAGGACAAAACTGGCTGTATTGATTTCCATGGACTGATGTGCACTGTAGCTAAGCTGGGAATGAATCTAACCAAGCATGATGTCTATAATGAATTGAAATGTGCTGATATTGATCGTGAGTCATTTGGCTTCTCATTGCTTTTCCCATAAAAGATTTTTGTGAATATATAGTTTTCTTTTAATGACTGTATAAACATGAGAAACAAACCTTATTTACTTGCCCCCATATATATATATTTGTATATTTGCATATTTGTATATGTTTGTAGACTATATATTTGAATACTATATACAAATATGCATATATGTATATATCCATATATCTATGTATACACACACATATGTATCCTTAAAGAGACACACACATATGTGTGTGTGTCTGTGTGTGTATGGTATATGTCCCTTTAAGGAGATCAGTGAGGTATGTGTACAAGTTGTGAAATCAAATTAATCCTAGAAAATGGACTATTTGAAAAATGCTGTGTAGAAGCCAAGAGTGATTGTCTGATTTCAATATCAAATTCAGGTTACCTGTCCTGATGTACATGGAAGCTGTACATGGAGGGTGCCCTGAAATAACAGATACAAAAGCAGTAACAATGTTAATAATGACTCATTACCAAGAGAATTCAAGCCTTTTGTTTCTGTTTGAATCAAAATAGAACAAATCTTTCTTTTTCCATCAAGTCCTACCTACATTGAATTTTAAATGCCCTAGCACTTTTGTTGGTATTTTTAAAGCATACAGGTAATGTTTTTAGTGAATATACTGACCAAATTATTAGTAGCCCAAACTGATATGCTGTGTGAAAAATATATTCAGCATATTATCTCCTCTCACCTCTCTCCACCCAACTGTCAGTGCCCCATTCAATCAACATCAGTTCCACCTGTCATTCAATGTCACTTAAGGTGTCACTTGCTTCTACTAACAGTGTCAAATTTTTCTATTATTTCATGGAAACACACACATACCCCTCTAATAATATTCATCATCCTTCAGTTTTAGAGGAAATGGAATACAGCTTGGGGATGTTAAAAGTAGGAATAATAGGGGCGGTTATAGCATGGGAAGACAGGGCAGATTCCTTGCAAACATGGCCAGGCTCTGAGAAAAGAGCAGGCGGACAGACTGCAATGGCTGGGTGCTCCTGGCTGGATGTTTACAACCACTGTTGTTTCTATGGGCTGTGGAGGACTCACGTAATGGTGCTAAGACCACTTCAAGAAGACCAGGGCTCACCTGAGCATATTTCCAATGCTCTTTCTTTGCTCAATTCAAATGCTCTTTTTTTAATATTAAATCATCCAGAGTGTTTTAATTTTTACATTTAATATATACTCTGATAATTAAAATACATCTTATCATTGTCCTGAGTCTCAGATTTTTGTTGCAGGAGATGGGAAGGTGAACTTCTCAGACTTTATCAAGGTGCTAACAGATAAGAATCTCTTCCTCAAGGCAGTGGGTGAGTAGAGACGTTATGAACAGAAGGCAGTTGGGCAGCTACAACTCACTGCACAGTAAACATCATTCACAGGCTTCCAGTTGGGAGACAGGTCAGGAAGGTGTAGTCTGGGATGTGAGTTACTTTTGAACTGCTTCTCCAGAACAGTATTTGCTAAACAAATTGGTACAGTGTTAACTACATCAGGCAGGCACTTGCACTGTCCAGATGCCTCCTGCAGGAGACACTGCCTTTTGGTCTCCAGTGAGAACACTGAGTGAGTGACTGGTGTAGAAAAATTTGGCTGCCTTCTACAATGTCTGAATCCTTTTTTTTTTTTTTTTTTTTTTTGAGATGGAGTCTTGCTCCGTCGTCCAGGCTGGAGTGCAGTGGTGCGATCTCGGTGCACTGCAAGCTCTGCCTCCCGGGTTCATGCCATTCTCCTGCCTCAGCCTCCCAGTAGCTGGCACTACAGGTGCCCGCCACCACACTCGGCTAATTTTTTGTATTTTTAGTAGAGATGGGGTTTCACAGCATTAGCCAGGATGGTCTCGATCTCCTGACCTCGTGATCCACCCACCTCGGCCTCCCAAAGTGCTGGGATTACAGGCGTGAGTCACTGCGCCTGGCCTATAATGTCTGAATTATTTACCAAGTGTATGCACTACTTTGAGAGGCATTGCTTTTATTTTTTAAAAAATTTTTTTTTCATAAAAAGAAAAATGCACTCTCTCATGTAAATCTAGAGTGTCGATAATTTACTGTTCTTGAAAAAATAGCTTCCTCACACTGATGAAGCCTCTACCCTCAGTGCTAGGGCTGGAGAGTCTGCTGCAGGTTAGAAAGCATTAGTTAAGGTGTCACATGCTTCCACTAAGTAATAGAAAATAATTTTTCTGTTATTTCTCCCCCAAGGTTATAAATGATGTGTAGGTGTCGTTGAAATATTGTCATTAATCCCCTCATGGTTTGTTTATAAGTTTAACAGGCTGCCTTGGAAAAGCTAATCATTATTCATGTTTTCTAGGATAAACATTCCAAATTCCAAATACTGTATACAGTTTTGAAAATATATTCATTCATAAGCGATGAACTGTTCTTAGGATAAAGAGAAGTTATTTCTTACAAGTAGTACTATAGTAATGGGAGTTTGCCTAGAACCAGGAAATAATCATTAACACAAAATTCATGTTTGTGTTAAAAATATTACTACATTTGCTTAGACGTTATTGAACTAAAAGTATTTTTTAACATTCCATTTTATTCTGTCTGCTCAGTAACCAAAATGGCCTTTCTACCAAATAGAACAGACTTTTAATGTTTTACTGTACCTCTAGTTCCTGACTTGATATTATTATTATAAATAATCAGTAAAGACGTGGTCGATTTCTAATTTCAGAAGGTATTTAAAAATCTATCTTTTGTTTTCCCTCCATAGTTCCAGAAAAGGAGACCTGTTTAGATTTAGCTGGCAACCCCGGAATCCTATTGTTTGAAATCCTATCAAAGCTTCTAGAGACTTCAGCCTTACCCAAAAAGTCTATACTAGAAATAGTAAGGTAAGTGAGAAGGAAAGGAGCAAAAACAGCCTTCTCAGAAGCATTATGAAGATATTAACATGGCAGTCACCTCTCACTAACATCCAACTCCACAGGGTCTGGTCCAAAACTAAGGAGAAGAAGGTATCTGGGCAAATGCCCTTGTGCTACATCGTGAGACCTTATTCCCTCATCTCCACAATCCTGCCCAGTTCTAAAACTGCAAGGCTGACCTCAAACCACCTCAGGGCCCCACTGAGGACCTAAGACAACCAAGAAATTTTAGCCTCCTCTATCTCAGGCCAAAGAATCCCAGCAGAACAAGACTTTTCCAGGAATAATTTTGGGTGGGCTTAGAAATCTAGTTTGGAATATAAGATGCTCTTGTTCATGCTGAAACTACCAGGGGATCTTGAGATGAGGTACAGCAAATTCATACCTCTGAAAGTAGCCTTTGGACTAGAGCAGAGCCAGAATTAGACTTGAGACTAAAGGATGAGGAAACATTCTCATCCTTTAAACCTTTAATTCTTATCCTTTAAATAAATAACACACACCAACTGTGTTATTTATTCCAGCAAGTAGTGCTGAAAGTAAATCACTTCAATCTATTTTTATCATTGTCTTATAGAAATTAAACAAATGTTGCTATTATCAGTCTTTTTCAACTCATACTCCTTCAAAGCATTCCAGTCTCCACCTAGAGAGACTTAAGAGTATAGAATACCACCAACAATGTAAAAATCTCCTTCTGCCCCTCAATAGGTAGTCTCTTTATACTCTCCTATCTCTCTGTCAGATGTAGAATAGAGGATGCACAAAATTCTACTTTTCATTCCAACTCAAAGACACTTAGTAAAGCCTAATGTTAGTATACAAATTAGATACTTGGTTTAACTTCTTGATCTCAGTTTCCTCATCTATAAAAAGGGAATGATAATACCTACCTTATAGGACAATTGTGGGACTGATGTGTGACAATACATGTGAAGTGCTTAGCATATTGTAAGAGCTCAATAAATGTTAGCTATTATTATTGTGTGGAAGTAACTAGACTAAGCACACACATATTATCTTGAAAATTGAAGCTTCAGCTGGGCGGTGACTCACGCCTGTAATCCCAGCACTTTGGGAGGCTGAGGCAGGCGAATCACAAGGTCCGGAGTTTGAGACCAGCCTGGCCAACATGATGAAACCCTGTCTCTACTAAAAATACAAAAATTAGCCGGGCGTAGTGGTGGGCGCCTGTAATCTCAGCTACTCGGGAGGCCAAGGCAGGAAAATAGCTCGAACCTGGGATGCGGAGGTTGCAGTGAGCCGAGATCACTCCACTGCACTCCAGCCTGGGCAACAGAGTGAGACTCTATCTCAAAAAAAAGAAAAAAGAAAAAAAAAGAAAATTGAAGCTTCATTTAAAAAAAATTATAGCCAAGCACCATGGCGCGTACCTGTAATCTCAGCCACTCAGGGGGTGGAGATGGGAGGATGACTTAAGACCAGAAGCTCCATACTAGCCTGGGCAACATAGCAAGACCCCCAACTCTACAAAATTTAAAAAATTAACTAGGCATGGTGGCGAATACCTGTAGTCCAAGCTATTCAAGAAGTTCATTTGAGCCCAGGAATTTGAGGTCACAGTGAGCTATGATTGTGCCACTGCACTCCAACCTGGGCAACAGAGTGAGACCTTCCTCTAAAAAAAAAATAAAAATAGGCCGGGCGCGGTGGCTCAAGCCTGTAATCCCAGCACTTTGGGAGGCCGAGACGGGCGGATCACGAGGTCAGGAGATCAAGATCATCCTGGCTAACCCGGTGAAACCCCGTCTCTACTAAAAAGTACAAAAAACTAGCCGGGCGAGGTGGCGGGCGCCTGTAGTCCCAGCTACTCAGGAGGCTGAGGCAGGAGAATGGCGGGAACCCGGGAGGCGGAGCTTGCAGTGAGCTGAGATCTGGCCACTGCACCCCAGCCTGGGCGACAGAGCAAGACTCCGTCTCAAAAAAAAATAAATAAATAAAAATAAAAATAAAAATAAATTTTTTAAAAAAGAATATACATATTATCTAATTTAATCCTCACCTCCCTAATGAGTATATACTATGATCACTCCCACTTTACAGATGAAAAAGCTGCAGCACAGGTCAGTTAAATAACTTGCCCAAGAGGGAGTTGTACCTATATTTTAGCACAGTCTGATTCCAGAACTCATGCTCTTATTTATCTCCCTATACTGCCTCTCACACCCAGTAAGTGCTTAGGAAATGTTAGCTGATGTTGGCGTTTTCACTGTTATTGTGGCGTGGCTATTACTTATCTGGTTATCTTATCTGGTTATTATTTATCTGGTCATCTTGCTATTGCCTGATAACTAAGGAGATTAAAAATGTTTAAGACATAGTATTTAACGTATAAATGGAGACATTTTGAGAGGCTAAGGTGCATGGATCACTTGAGCCCATGAGTTTGAGACCAGCCTGGGCAACCTGGTGAAACCCCGTGTCTACAAAAAGTAGCTCTTTCTTTTTTTTTTTTTAAATTAGCTCTTTCACTCAGGCCTGTGGTGACAACAGGATGGGCAAGTATCATGGACTTCATGCTGCTAGGAAGCCCTATAGTCACTGACGAGACCAGAAGTGGCATGATAAACAGTACAAGAAAGCCCATTTGGGCACAGCCCTGAAGGCCAGCCCTTTTGAGGGTTGCATGAGAGGTGCTTCTCATGCAAAAGGAATTGTGCTGGAAAAAGTAGAGGTTGAAGCCAAACAGCCAAATTCTGCCATCAGGAAGTGTGCCAGCATCCAGCTGATCAAGAATAGCGAGAAAATCACAGCCTTTGTACCCAATGGTGGTTGCTTGAACTTTATTGAGAAAAACGGTAAAGTTCTTGTTGCTGGATTTGGTTAAAAAGGTCATGCTGGGCTGGGCACAGTGGCTCACGCTTGTAATCCCAGCACTTTGGGAGGCCAAGGCAGGTGGATCATGAGGTCAGGAGTTCAAGACCAGCCTGGCCAACATGGTGAAACCCCATCTCTACTAAAAATTTTTAAAAATTAGCTAGGCATGGTGGCAGGCGTCTGTAATCCCAGCTACTCAGAAGGCTGAGGCAGAAGAATCGCTTGAACCTGGGAGGCAGAGGTTGCGTTGAGCTGAGATCATGCCACTACACTTCAGCCTGGGCAATGAGAGCGAGACTCCATCTCAAAAAAAAAAAAAAAAAAAAAAAAAAAGGTGATATTCCTGGAGTCTGCTTTAAGGTTGCCAAAGTACCCAATGTCTCTCTTTTGGCCCTATACAGAGGCACAAAGGAAAGACCAAGATCATAAACTTGAATGGTGAAAACACTGTAGTGATGGGCTAGGTGTGGTGGCTCACGTCTGTAATTCCAACACTTTGGGAGGCCAAGGCAGGTGGATTGCTTGAGGCCAGGAGTTCAAGACCAGCCTGGGCAACATGGTGAAACCCCGTCTCTACTGAAAATAAAAAAGTTTGCTGGGTGTGGTACTGTGCGCTTATAATCCCAGCTACTCAGGAGGCCAAGGCACAAGCATCGCTTGAATCTGGGAGGTAGAGGTTGCAGTGAGTCGAGATCGCACCACTGCACTCCAGCCTGGATGACAGAGTGAGACTTAGTCTCAAAAATAAAGGGAAAAAAACCGTAGCGGTAAATTTTTGTATGCAAAAAACAACAAAAAATTAGCCACCATGGTGGCACACACCTGTTGTCTCAGCTACTTAAAGGGCTAAAGCAGGAGGATTGCTTGAGCCTGGGGATCAAGGCTACAGTGAGCCATGTTCACCCCACTGCACTCCAGCCTGGGTGACAAAATGAGACCCTGTCTCAAAAGAAAGAAAGAAAGAAAATAATAATTATATGTGTATACACACACACACAGACACACACATATATGGAGAGAAAAGTCAGAAATATGTGGATATTTAAATAAATATACAGAAGTAAATTAATTCAAAATTCAAAATATGTTAAATAAATGTCAAATAACTGGCAAAGATAATTCATTTAATTTCCTGAGAAAGCAAGTCTTGATTTGGTTAATGGTAGAATTTGATAGGTATTCACATAGTTGATACCATTTATTGAACATATATTAAATGCAAAGCTCTGAGCAAGCACTTTACATACATTAATTTTTCCCTGGCTAATAACTGGTCTCCCTGCTTGCACCTTTGACTGCTGCTCCCCTGCTCTGCCTGCTGAACAGCCTACTCACAACACTCCCTGTGCCTAGCTGACTCCTTGACTCCTACAGCACCAAATGAGTCTTCCAAACACTGCAGATCATATCACTCCTCCACTCAAAACCTTCAAAACCCTCCTATTTCCCTCAGAGTAAAAGCCAAAGTCTTTTTTTCTTTTTTTCTTTTTTGAGACAGGGTCTTGCAGTGGCACCATGATGGTTCACTGAAGCCTCAACCTCCCAGGTTTAAGTGATCCTCCCATCTCAGCCTCCCAAATAGCTGGGATTACAGGTGTGCACCATCACACCTGGCTAATTTTTCTATTTTTTGTGGAGATAGGTGTTCACTATGTTGCCCAGGCTGGTCTCAAACTCCTGGGTTCAAGAGATCTGCTCACCTCAGCCTCCCAAAGTGCTAGGATTATAGGAGTGAGTCACTGCCTGGCCCCAAGCCAAAGCCTTTACAATGACATATTGGCCCTCTATGTGCACTGCATTCCCCTTTGACCTCTTTGACTTTGTCTCTGTTACTCTGCTCTAGCCATGCTGGCCTCCTTACTCTTCCTCATATACATCAAACACGCTCCCACCTGAAGGCCTTTGTTGCACTTGCTTTTCCCTCTATCTGGATACTTTTCCTCTGGGTAGACCATGACTCACTCAACTCACTCTCACTACCTTTGGGTCTTTGTTCAAATGTCATCTCAGCAAAGCCTTCTCTAACCACCCTGTTTAAAACTGCAACCCTCCTACCACTCCCTGTCCCCACTTCTCTGCTTTATTTTTCTTCATACTATTTATCACCTTTTAATATGCAATACAATTTACTTAATCATTTTATTAACTGTACTCTCATGCTATAATGTAAGTTCCTTGAGAACAGGAATTATTTTTTGTGTATTTTATTCACTGCTATCTTCTCAGTGTCTATTATAGGAAAATGCTTGATATACACCAAGAGCTCAGTAATTATTTGCTGAATAACCTCCATTTAATAGCCTAATCAAACCAGTGAGGTAGGTCCTGATACCTCCGTTTGCATACAGGCAAGGAGAAAGAGGCACAGAGAAGATCACACTGGGATCTCCAGCCCAGATCTTCCCTCTAGGGTTTCCATCTGCCTACTGGGCATCTCCATTTGTAAGCCCCACAGCCACTTCAAACCAAAAAGGTAAAAACTTAATTTATCTATTTGTCCATACATACTTCTTTTTTTTCTTATTTTTTTAAATTATACTTTAAGTTCTAGGGTACATGTGCACAACGTGCAGGTTTGTTACATATGTATACGTGTGCCATGTTGGTGTGCTGCACCCATTAACTCATCATTTACATTAGGTATATCTCCTAATGCTATCCCTCCCCCTTCCCCCCACCCCACAACAGGCCCCAGTGTGTGATGTTCCCCACCCTGTGTCCAAGTCTTCTCATTGTTCAATTCCCACCGATGAGTGAGAACATGCAGTGTTTGGTTTTCTGTACTTGCGATAGTTTGCTCAGAATGATGGTTTCCAGCTTCATCCATGTCCCTACAAAGGACATGAACTCATCCTTTTTTATGGCTGCATAGTATTCCATGGTTTATATGTGCCACATTTTCTTAATCCAGTCTATCATTGATGGACATTTGGGTTGGTTCCAAGTCTTGGCTATTGTGAATAGTGCCACAATAAACATACTTGTGCATGTGTCTTTATAGCAGCATGATTTATAATCCCTTGGGTATATACACAGTAATGGGATGTCTGGGTCAAATGGTATTTCTAGTTCTAGATCCTTGAGGAATTGCCACACTGTCTTCCACAATGGTTGAACTGGTTTACAGTCCCACCAACAGTGTAAAAGTGTTCCTATTTCTCCACATCCTCTCCAGCACCTGTTGTTTCCTGACTTTTTAATGATCGCCTTTCTAACTGGCATGAAATGGTATCTCATTGTGGTTTTCATTTGCATTTCTCTGATGACCAGTGATGATGAGCATTTTTTCATGTGTCTATTGGCTGCATAAATGTCTTCTTTTGAGAAGTGTCTGTTCATATCCTTCATCCACTTTTTGATGGGGTTGTTTGATTTCTTTCTTGTAAATTTGTTTCTTTGTAGATTCTGGATATTAGCCCTTTGTCAGATGGGTAGATTGCAAAAATGTTCTCCCATTCTGTAGGAGGCCTGTTCACTCCGTTGGTAGTTTCTTTTACTGTGCAGAAGCTCTTTAGTTTAATTATATCCCATTTCTCAATTTTGGCTTTTGTTGCCGTTGATTTTGGTGTTTTAGACATGAAGTCCTTGCCCATGCCTATGTCCTGAATGGTATTGCCTAGGTTTTCTTCAAGGGTTTTTATGGTTTTAGGTCTGACATTTAAGTCTTTAATCCATCTTGAATTAATTTTTGTATAAGGTGTAAGGAAGGAATCCAGTTTCAGCTTTCTACATATGTCTAGCCAGTTTTCCCAGCACCGTTTATTAAATAGGGAATCCTTTACCCATTTCTTATTTTTGTCAGGTTTGTCAAAGATCAGATGGTTGTAGATGTGTGGTATTATTTCTGAGAGCTCTGTTCTGTTCCATTGGTCTATATCTCTGTTTTGGTACCAGTGCCGTGCTGTTTTGGTTACTGTAGCCTTGTAGTGTAGTTTGAAGTCAGGTAGCATGATGCCTCCAGCTTTGTTCTTTTGGTTTAGGATTGTCTTGGCAATGTGGGTTTTTTTTTGGTTCTATACTTTGAAGTAGTTTTTTCCAATTCTGTGAAGAAAGTCATTGGTAGCTTGATGGGGATGGCATTGAATCTATAAATTACCTTGGGCAGTATGGCCATTTTCATGATATTGATTCTTCCTTTCCAGGAGCATGGAATGTTCTTCCATTTGTTTGTGTCTTCTTTTATTTCGTTTAGCAGTGGTTTGTAATTCTCCTTCAAGAGGTCCTTCACATCCCTTGTAAGTTGGATTCCTAGGTATTTTATTCTCTTTGAAGCAATCGTGAATGAGAGTTCAGTCATGATTTGGCTCTCTGTTTGTCTGTTATTGGTGTATAGGAATGCTTGTGATTTTTGCACATTAATTTTGTATCCTGAGACTTTGCTGAAGTTGCTTATCAGCTTAAGGAGATTTTGGGCTGCGATGATGGGGTTTTCTAAATATACAATCATGTCATCTGCCAACAGGGACAATTTGACATCCTTTTTTCCTAATTGAATACCCTTTATTTCTTTCTCCTGCCTAATTGCCCTGGCCAGAACTTCCAACACTATGTTGAATAGGAATGGTGAGAGAGGGCATCCCTGTCTTGTGCTAGTTTTCAAAGGGAATGCTTCCAGTTTTTACTCATTCGGTATGATATTGGCTGTGGGTTTATCATAAATAGCTCTTATTATTTTGAGATACGTCCCATCAATACCTAATTTATTGAGAGTTTTTACCATGAAGGGCAGTTGAATTTTGTCAAAGGCCTTTTCTGCATCTATTGAGATAATCATGTGGTTTTTATCTTTGGTTCTGTTTATATGATGGATTACATTTATTGATTTGCGTATGTTGAACCAGCCTTGCATGCCAGGGATGAAGCCCACTTGATCATGGTGGATAAGCTTTTTGATGTGCTGCTGGATTCGGTTTGCCAGTATTTTATTGAGGATTTTTGCATCGATATTCATCAGGGATATTGGTCTAAAATTCTCTTTTTTTGTTATGTCTCTGCCAGGCTTTGGTATCAGGATGATGCTGGCCTCATAAAATGAGTGAGGAAGGATTCCCTCTTTTTCTGTTGGTTGGAATAGTTTCAGAAGGAATGGTACCAGCTCCTCCTTGTACCTCTGGTAGAATTCGGCTGTGAATCCGTCTGGTCCTGGACTTTTTTGGTTGGTAGGCTCTTAATTATTGCCTCAATTTCAGAGTCTATTATTGGTCTATTCAGGGATTCAACTTCTTCCTGGTTTAGTCTTGGGAGGGTGTATGTGTCCAGGAATTTATCCATTTCTTCTAAATTTTCTAGTTTATTTGCATAGAGGTGTTTATAGTATTCTCTGATGGTAGTTTGTATCTCTGTGTCCACGCATACTTCTATAGTTCTTCCACTTGAGTTTCAGATCTCAGTGCATGGCTTTGCCATCTCAGTGTGTTTACCCAACTGTCAGAGCCAAAGGCGTGGCATAATCCTCAGTTGTCACTGCTCTCTCACTCCCTACATCCAATCAATCACTAAGCCCTGTCTATCTTACCTCCTCAACATGAAAGCCATGCACTTCTCTCTATCCCACAGAAACTACCCTAGCATAAGTAAGTCACTATCTTCTTGGATTTAACTGCAGTATCCTGCCTTGTCACTCTACTTCCATTTTTGCCATCTCCATCCACTTTCCACACTGAAGCCAGATCATAACTTAACCTATTAGAAAATATTTAAGTGGCCTACAATGCCAAGCACAAATCTAATCATATCATCACATCCTTACCTTCTAAAAAGCCTACAGTGAACTCTCATGTTTCCTATAAAAAAGTTCTGACTTAACGTGACATTTTAAAGGTCCTTTATAATATATCCTCTGCTTAACCTCCAGTCTCATATATCTGTCTCTGTCTCTCAACAGAGTCTTGCTCTTATCTCCCAGGAGTGCTGGAGTGTAGCGGTGCGATCAAGGCTCATTGCAGCCTCTACCTCCCAGACTCAAGCAATCCTCTCACTTCATCTTCCCCAAGTAGCTGGGACTACAAGCGTGCATTACCATGCCTGGCTAATCTTTGTATTTTTTTTGTAAAGACAGGGTTTCACCACGTTGCTCAAGCTGGTCTTGAACTCCTGACTTCAAGTTATCTACCCCCATCAGCCTCCCAAAGTGCTGGGATTATAGGCGAGAGCAGATGTGCCCAGCCCTCGTCTCTTGTAACTTCCCCTCTCACACCCTAGATTACATTTAACTCGGATCCTAAAATACTGCATGCTCTCTCACCTCCTGGTATTTGCCTAAAATAGTTTTCCCCTTTGTGAGTCAGTTTCCTAGGGCTGTCATAAAAAATTACCATAGCCAGGAATGGTGGTGCAGGCCTGTAGTTTCAGCTACTTAGGAGGCTGAGGCAGGAGGATCCCTTCAGCCCCAAGGGCTCTGGGCAATAGTGCACTATGCCAATCAGGTTTCTACACTAAGTTCAGCATCAATACGGTGACCTCCGGGGAGCAGGGGACCACCAGAAGTGGTGAACCCCCCTAGGTCAGAAACAGAGCTGGTTAAAACTCCTGTGCTGTTCAGCAGCAGAACTATGCCTGTGAATAGCCACTGCACTCCAGCCTGGGCAACATAGCAAGACCGCTGTCTCTAAAACAAATTAATTAATAAAATTACCACAAACTCTGTGGCTTAAAACAATAAAAATTATTCTCTCCCAGTTCTGGAGGCCAGACAGTGTCAGTAAGGCCACACCCCTTCCTTCTGCAGGCGAGAATCCTTCCCTGGAAATTCCAGCCTCTAGTGATTCCTGGCATTCCTTGGCCTGTGGCAGCATAATTCCTATCTGTGCCTTTATTTTCACAATGCCTTCTTTGATCTGTGTCTCAAATCTCCCTCTCCTTTTTCTTATAAGGTCACCAGTCATTAGATTTAGGACCCACCCTAAATCCAGGATGATCTCATCTCAAGATCTTTAATTTAATTACATCTGCAAAGATACTTTCCAAAGAAGGTCCCATAGCAGGTAACAGGCCTTGGACATCTTTTTGGGAAACACAATTCAACGCACTCTACCTATCTATGCTTAGCTGACTCCTGCTTATCCTTTCTGTCCCTGTGAGTAGTCACTCCCTCTGAAAGGCCTTCTCTGACCCCCAATTCTGGGTCAGGCTTGCTCCTACATGCTCTTCTTTCCCTATCATACAGCACATTGCACTGTTGAAGTTACAGGTTTAGCAGGCAGCTTTGTCCATTAGATTGTGAGCTCTGGAAGGGCAGGGACCATGTCAGGCTTATTCATTTTTTCCCGCACCTAACACACAGCACAGAACAAACTAGGTACTTAATACTTGTTGAATTTAATTGACTTTCCCAAGATTATACAGCTATTAAATATCTGATTTAGCAGTTCAGTAAGAGAATGTTGTGAGAAAAAGACTTAGAAAACAGTCTACATTTGTTTGGCTACAACATGATATTTGTGTAGGGAAACAGGAAGAGATAAGGTGGAAAATATGTACTGGATCCAGATTATAGAAAATCTCTTCTAAGGTTTCCTCCAAGCGTTGGAGAGCCATTAAAAGTGCTGGGAGAGGGGAGCAGTGAGGAAGAAGGATTTTGATAGAGGAGTGGCGGAGTTTGACCTGGAAATAGTATATAGAAAATCTGGTAGAAAGACAGACTGATGGCCAAGAGACAAATGAAGAGGTAAGAAAAATAGCTCTGGAAAGTAGAGGAAGCAAAGGGGGCTGGGCACAGTGGCTCACGCCTGTAATCCTAACACTGTGGGAGGCTGAGGGAGGCAGATTGCTCTGAGACCAGCCTAACCAACATGGTGAAACCCCATCTCTACTAAAAATACAAAAAGTAGCCAGGCATGGTGGCACGCACCTGTAATCCCAGCTACTTGGGAGGCTGAGGCACAAGAATTGCTTGAACTCAGGAGGCGGAGGTTGCAGTGAGCCGAGATCAGGCCACTGTACTCCAGCCTGGGGGACAGAGCAAGACTCTGTCTCAAAAAAGAAAGAAAAGAAAATGTACTTACTGAATGGCAAGACCTCCCACTAGCCCCCTTCTCCTTCCATGTTCCCAATGTGTTGGAAGCTAGACTTATACCACCCACGTAAAATTGTAGAAGATTAGTCTTCAGGGAAATTGACTAGCCCATGAGAAAAAACCCACACTCCCAGTTAAAAAGTCCCTTGATGAAACAAGGCTCCAACCAATTACCTGACAGTAGAGCTCCCACCAATAAGATTTAACACACCAAAAAGCTTCCAATTGGACTTAACGAGTGCTTACTCTCATTCTAAAATATGAATAGACATCCAAGAAATCAAGGGACATTTAAGAGCTGGACATAGTAGCACATGCCTGTAGTCCTAGCTACTCGAAAGTATGAGGCAGAAGGACCACTTGAACCCTGGAGTTCAAGTCCAGCCTGGGCAACATAATGACACCCCTATCTCTTTTTAAAAAAAGATATTTAAGGAAGATTATTATTAGATTATTAATCTTAGATTAATAGTAAAGCAATATTAAAACAAGAAGGAAAGAACGAACAAAAAAAAGAAAGAACAAACTAAAGAAGTAGAGATAATGCATGATACATGATACAGAAGAATTATTGTAATATCCTCCAAGATATGAGGGTTAATTTGCATTCATGAAATTTGAATAGGAAACTATATAAAGAACATTCAAAAGAAAGAAAAAGGTTGAAGTTCTTAGAAATTAAAAATAGAATAGCAGAAGTGAAAAATTTCAATTAAGAAAATCTCTCAGAACATTGGAAAAAGAGAAAACAGCATTAGAAAAAATGAGAAAATCAGTCCAACATTCCAAATAGTAAGCATTCTAAAAGGTGAACAAGAAAACAAATGAAGGCAGGAAATTATCAAAGAAATAGTCCCAGAAGATTTCCCAGAATTCACATACGTGAGTTTGTAGGTTTAAAGTATCCATTGAATGTCCAGCACAATGACTGATAAAAGACCCATACCCACACATGGCACATTACTATAACATTTCAGAACATCAGGGATAAGATGCTAAAAGTTTCCAATAAGGAAAAAAATTGACTTTTCTGCATGCGAAAAGGAAACATAAGACTTCTCAAGTACAGCACTGAAAGCCAGAAAATAATGTTAACAGTGCCTCAGAAAAAATGATTTCCAACCTACCCAGCCAAACTGCAAAGTATAAAAGAAAAGACACTTTCCAGTTACCAAGCCTCAAAAAATGTACTTATGCATTCTTCCTTAGGAAGCTATTGAAGGATATACCCCACCAAGATGAGGGAGTATACATAATAAGTAGGAAAACAGGCAGCTCACACCTATAATCCCAGGACTTTGGGAGACCAAGGCAGAAGGATCACTTGAGCCCAGGAGTTCAAGATCAGCCTGGGCAACATAGGGAGATCCTATCTCTACAAAAAAAAAATTTTTTTTTAATTAGTCAGATGTGGCATGTGCCTGTAGTCCCAGCTACTCAGGAGGCTGAAGCAGGAGGATCGCTTGAGCCCAGAAGGTTGCTACACTCCAGCCTGGGTGACAGAGCAAGACCTTGTCTCAAAAAAAAAAAAAAAAAGGAAAACATAAGATCCAGGAAACAGAATATCCAAAAAGGAGACAGACAAAGGGACTTCCTCCCTAGGATGGTGGTGAAAAATAACTCTGGGTCAATAACTATGCACTGAAACCATTCCAGGTGGATAGATCTCTTCAAGAAAACAAAAAGTGAAATATATAGAAGTCCTGTGTGTTTGATCATGGATCTTGCAAGGAACTAGAGAAATAACAACACTTTACATATGTTGAGTTGTTACTATGCTCCTGATACCACTCTAAAGTCTTTATGTGTATTATTTCATTTAACACTATGAAGTGGATACTATCATTACCCCCATTCCCAGATAAGGGAATTGAGGCATCTTAAAAATTGAATAATATGCCCAGGATTACACAGTTAGAATGGTGTCAGTGAATTCACTGGACTGTCAGGAAGGTGTGAAACCTCAGCAGGGGAAAAGCCTACTACTACAAGCCAGGACATCACTGGAGGTGGGTGAGGGAAATGAGTAAAGACTGGGCTTGCCCAGGACATCTGGGCCCCTACACAGACTGATCTTTTATTATGAATATAGGTTTATAGAATATACATTTTCTTTTACTATTCTTCTTTCCTTTTTTTTTTTTTTTTTTTTAAGACAGAGTTTTGTTTTGCTCTCATCACCCAGGCTGGAGTGCAATGGCATGATCTCAGCTCACTGCAACCTCTGCCTCCAGTATGCAAGCAATTCTCTGGCCCCAGCCTCCCAAATACCTGGCATTACGGGCACGCACCAACACTACCACGCCTGGCTAATGTTTGTATTTTTAGTAAAGACAGGGTTTCGCCATATTGGCCAGGCTGGTCTTGAATTCCTGACCTCAAGTGATCCTCCCACCTTGGCCTCCCAAAGTGCTGGGATTACAAGCATGAGCCACCACGCCTGGCCCTATTTTCTTTTATTATACTTTGTAATATAGTATGGCAAAGAGTATCTTTCCTGTATTTTTAGATATGCCCAGGAATTCTGGGAAACAGAGATATGCAAATCTAGCAAAATTATATCATTATTAAAAGCAAATACAGGCTAGGCATGGTGGCTCACTCTTGTAATCCTAAAGCTTTGGGAGCCCACAGCAGGAAGATCACTTGAGCCCAGAAGTTCAAGACCAGCCTGGGCAATGTAGGGAAATTCTCTACAAAAAATTTAAAGATTAGCCAGGCAGGGTGGCTTGCACCTGTGGTCCCAGCTACTCAGGAGGCGGAGGCAGAAGGTGAGTAGTGAGTGCTGTAGTGAGCCTTGCACCCCTGTACTCCAGCCTGGGAGACCGTGAGACCCTGTCTCTAAAATAATAATAATAATAAATAGCAGGCTGGGCACGGTGGCTCACGCCTGTAATCTCAGCACTTTGGGAGGCCGAGGTGGATGGATCACCTGAGGTTGGGAGTTCGAGACCAGCCTGACCAACATGGAGAAGCCCCGTCTCTACTAGAAATACAAAATTAGCCAGGCATGGTGGTGCATGCCTTTAATCCCAGCTATTCGGGAAGCTGAGGCAGGAGAATCACTTGAACCCAGGAGGTGGAGGTTGCAGTGAGCCAAGATCGTGCCACTGCACTCCAGCGTAGGCAACAAGGGCAAAACTCTGTCTCAAATAATAATAATAATAATAACAGCAAATACAAACACAAGCCACTAGTTTTTGTATGTAATATACATGAAACAATTAGTTATAAAATATAATGTGACATAAATTGTTAAGCAAAGATTAGAATTTCAAGGAAGAAAGGAAACTATAGACTAGAGCAAAAGTTCTCAAACTTGCACTGTGTCAGAATCAGCTGGAGTGATTGTCAAAACACATTGCTAGGCTACAGGATTTCTAAGTTAATAGGTGTGTAGTCAGGGCCAAGAATTTGTATTTCCCACAATTTGTATTTTCCCAGTGGTGCTGAAGACCACACTCAGAGCCATAGAGTATATAGAGAATACTCTGAGGGAAAGAAAAACTGAGCCTTGAAGGACCGGGTGGGAATTAAGTTACATTAAGAAAAACTAGCCTTATGCTATTTTCAGAGGCAAGTGATGACATTGTGGATGGTTGAGTTCAAGGCTAGGGAAGAAAGTATCTGATCATAAGTCAGACTCTAATCAGAACACCATAGGCACATTTCCTACCAACCACTGCTTCAGCCCCAACATTTAGAATGAGTCCTTTCCCTCTTCCTGAGAGGAAAGGAAAGGTTGCCTGTCACCATCCCAGAGAGTAGTGAAGCCTCCCATTGCTGTAACAGGAAGAAATCTACCTACATATTTATGAGAAGCAAGGTCCTACACCTTTTCCTCTGAGACAGCATAAAGTGATGCTCTTCTACTAAGAACACTGAGATGTGAGAGGTTCCACTATCAAAGCAGTGAGAAGCAAGTTCTTCCACCTCAGCAGCAGTAAGCAGATCAGATCCCTGCCATAGCTGCAGAGAGAAGTTCACTGTTCTGGCAGCAAGGAGGAAGCTGATCACTAACCACCACAGTCACTGATATTTGAGGCATGCATGTTTGTAAGTCAGATGTTTATACCATGGATCAGAGTCCTTTATCATATACAGCCTGCCAGCTGTACTAATTCTCAAAGAATGTGTAACCTAAAATGCCCAGTAACACATCTAAGTCTGTTCTTACACATACACTCCAAAAAAAAAAGATAAGAAAGAAAAGCAATCAATAGTTATTTACTCCAGATCATAAGCTTACTGGTAGTATTTTCTTTTCTTTTTTATACTTTTCTATGTTTTCCAATTTTCTGCAATGAGAATTTCTTTTAACTTAAAATTTGCATTTTTAAACCTAACACAAAGTAATAATCATTAATGTTTGTATTCAAGTTGGTACTACTTAAGGGTTTGTCAAGGATCATAATTCATAAGTATTTTTCTAAACAAAACAGGGAGGTCAGAGCTGGACATGATAGCAGGTACCTATAGTCCAGCTACTCAGGAGGCTTAGGAGGGAGGAGAATTTGAGCCCAGGAGTTCCAGTCCAGCCTGGCAAAATAACAAGACCTCATCTCTCTCTGAAAAAAACAAAAACAAAAACTCTGGGAAGGCTTGGGTAAAAAAGGGAGACCAAAAGCCAAGGAATACAGATAGAAATAGTCAAATGGCCTGTGGAAGGTATCAGTAGATATTCTATAAATATCACAGAAATAGACACTCAAATATTATTGAATGAATATGCAAATTAGATTTAAAGTAAGTTTCTTCAGCATATGTAACTAGCAACTTGACTTTTTAAAATGTTTATCCTATATCTCTTTGTATCCATTTCTGAACTACTTTTTTTTTTAAAGCTATTTCCAAAGAAAATTCCAGCATACTGGCCCAGGAATGTTGTGGAGTCCCTACACTATGGGCTATGGAAAAAGGACACTTAAGCCAGACATATGCACACCTCCAAGCTCAAGCATGGCTGCCTTTGCTAATGCTGCCCGGATTGCAATAATGAAAGAAAAGGATTTATTTAAATTTCTTGAAGAGCTCAAGAGTAAGAGCCATTTGTTCTCTCTCTACTGTTGTAAAGGATGTATTTTTATATGACTGGTCAGAAAGAAGTACTAGAGCCCAAATGCCTTATGAACAGAACCACAGCCTATTCTGAGTGACCACTCTGTGTCACATAGATGTCATTTGAAAGCAAATGTAGATGTAACCTGAATCCTCAGATGCCTTATGAAGTCTAGAGTCTGTGAATGGGTTGGGAGTGGAAGCATGAGAGTGAAGAATGAGGGCCATGGCCACTGAGAAGAATAGACAAAGCAAAACAGGCACCACATGCTGGTCTTTCATGTGAATTTCTTACATTGTTTGTGATACCATTTTTGTTTTTATCTTTTTAGGATGCAATTCCCATTCAGATAGCCCATATTCAAAAATACCCATCTTTCCATTGTTCCCTAATGTGGATGGGGTGGTGATGGGAAAGCCATTCAAAGACATGCAGAAATTAGAGATGCTAAGAAGAAAGGAGCCTTTGAATTTCTTTGAGGATTATTTTTTCCATAAAAGAGACTGGAAAACACAGGTGAGATTTAGATTATGTCACATTAGTTAAATACTTGGATTTTTAAGCACTAACTTAAAAGAACTAATAACATGCTTTTTACAACAAATAGTTTTAGTCATTATTTTCAAACCAGATGCCATAGCCATGTGCCCAAATTTAAGACCAGGTGTTAACATTTCATTTAATTTCAACAAATAAACTTACTAAAAAATACAGGTTTGGGGTTGGGGATGGGGAATATAGGAATAATAACAATAAAAGTTTCTCCAATCCTATCTCTGAATGCTCCCCCAACCACTCAGGGACCAGCACTGCACTCTGGACACCCTCCATCCACTCTAGATTGTGGTTGGGCAAACACCATGAGATGAGAAGACCAGGCCCACAACCCAAAAGAGCAGTGCTGTGACGGAGGGGCCATCCTGCCCTCAACTAGATCCCCATTTATGGTCCCAGCTGCACCTTCTGGCCTTGCTTCAAGTTCTGTTGACTCTAGTCTTTTTGCACCCCCTCCCAAGATATACTTTTGTCATCATAAGTTTTAAGGTCTCTAGCAACTATGCCCAAGTTTCTGGATAATCCTCAGGAGACTCTGGCCTTACCCCAGATAAGGCCTCTAGGCCTGAGAAACAGAATGGAAATTTAACTGGAGGCCAGCCTACCCTGTGGAGCTCTGGGTTCCAGAGGCCCATGTGTTGTTCACATCACTATACAATTCCTAGAAGGCCCCTCCACACATAGAGTTTAAGAGGCCCAGCAGGGTATCACTGTCACAAATGACCTCAAGTTCAGACTTTGTCTTTCTCCAAATGAAGTAACACCCACAGGAAAATATCACTGAGAAGATGGAAATAAGAGGACATTTATCCTCCTTTAAACTTATGTCCCAACATTCAACTACTCCTCCACCCCACGTGCTTGTCTGTTTATTGTCAATCTCTCCAACTAGAATATAACATTCATGTACACAAGGGTTGTATTTCTTTCACTGAGGTATCCCTATCATCTAAAATAGAATTTGGCCCATAGGTAACTCAATATTTTTTAGAAGGAAGAATACTGTAATACAAATACTTTATTTCCTGAGAGCATACTATATGCTAGATTGTCTCTAACATAATCTCAGCAGAAATAATGTCAATAGCTTCCTAAATGGTCCCCTTGCTACTACTATTGTCCCCTTCAATCAATTGTCAACCCAGCAGCCAAAGTGGTTCTGTTAAAATCAGATTGAACCCTCCAATGGCTTTTCATATCACACAGAATGAAAACCAAAATTTTTATAACTTACAATGTCCCACACAATCAAAACCTGAGCCTTCCAATAATTGTAGCACTAGTAACTGTTTAAATTTCAATTAATTAAAATTAAATAAAATTACAAATTCAGTTCCTCAGTCACACCAGTCACATTGCAAATGCTCAATAGCCATATGTGGCTAATGGCTACTATACTGGATGACACAGAAATATAGAAAATTTCCATTATTGAGGAAAATGTTATTGGCCATCACTGATCTAGGCTCTCATTGCCTATCCAACAATCTCATCTTCCACTGCTCACCGTCCAGTGCATTCCACTCCATCCTCAAGGCCTCTTTACTCTTCCTCTTGCAGACCAGACATGCTCTTGCCTCATGGTCTATGGCTTTGCTATTTCTTCTGCTCTAATGTTGTTCCTCAGAGAGCTGCATCATAGCTCTCCCATCACCTCTTTCAGGTATTGTCTCAAATATCACTTCAGGAGGCCTAACAACCCCATTAAAATCACAATCCCCACATTGTCATTGTACTAAATGCCACTGAATTGTTCACTTCACTTGGTTCATTTTATGTTACATGAATTTTCACTTAAAAAAAATTTTTTTTGAATCAGAGTCTTGCTCTGTTGCCCAGGCTGGAATACAGTGGCGTGATCTTGGCTCACTACAACCTCTGCCTCCCAGGTTCAAGCAATTCTTCTGCCTCAGCCTCCAGAATTGCTGGGACCACAGGCATGCACCACCACACCCGGCTAATTTTTGTATTCTTAGTAGAGACAGGGTATCACCATGTTGGTCAGGCTGGTCTCAAACTCCTGACCTTAGGTGATCAGGCTCCCAAAGTGCTGGAATTATAGACATCAGCCACCATGCCTGACCAATAAATTATTTTTTTAAATAAGTATTTAAATAGCTGGGTGCAATGGTACATACGTCTAATCCCAGCTGATCAGAAGACTGAGGCAGGAGGATCACTTGAGCCCAGGAGTTCAAGACTGTAATGTGCGATGATCACGCCTGTGAATGCACTGTACTCTAGCCTGGGCAACATAGTGAGGCTCCATCTCTAAAAATAAATTTTTTTAATTAAAAATAAATTTAAAATAAAAATGTTTGAACAATAAATATATATGTATTCAAATAAAATCACAACCCCCAATACCTTATCCCCTTTCCTGATTTTTTTCATAACACTTGTTACCATCTAATGTATTACATATTTACTAGTATATTATATCTAATACACTACATATTTATATTTATTATACTACATGCATACATATGTATATTTACATCTCTATCTACTGTATATGTACTATATTTACAACTATATTACATTTAATGCTATTTCTATTAAACTATATGTTTATAATTATATACATATATAGTATATCTAATATACTATGTAGAATATTACATCTAATCTAATATAATTATGTATTTATAAATGTTCATTAGAGGCTGGGCGCAGTGGCTCACGCCTGTAATCCCAGCACTTTGGGAGGCCGAAGCGGGTGGATCACCTGAGGTCGAGAGTTCAAGACCAGCCTGACCAACATGGAGAAACTCCACCTCTACTAAAAATACAAAATTAGCCAGGTGTGGTGGCACATGCCTGTAAGCCCAGCTACTCAGGAGGCTGAAGCAGGAGAATCACTTGAACCCGGGAGGCGGAGCTTGTGGTGAGCCAAGATTGCACCATTGCACTCCAGCCTGGGCAATAAGAGCAAAACTCCATCTCAAAATAAAATAAAATAAATGTTCATTAGAACCAAGAAATAGGCTAGGCACAGGTTCCTCATGCCTGTAATCCCAGCACTTTGGGAGGCTGAGGCGGCTGGATTACTTGAGCTCAGGAGTTTGAGACCAACCTGAGCAACATGGTGAAACCCCGTCTCTACAAAAAAGAAAAGAAAGAAAGAAATGGTACTTTCAAGTTTCTGAAAGTAACTGAGTTCCATGAACACTACCTGACCCCACACACAGACTCCCTATGACCACATTAAAATATTGGATAGGGCTGGGTATGGTAGCTCATGCCTGTAATCCCAACACTTTAGGAGGCCAAGGAAGGTGGATTGCTTAAGCCGAGGAGTTCGAGACCAGCCTGGGCAACATGGTAAAATTCTGTTTCTACAAAAAAAAAAAAAATATATATATATATATATATATGAATACTGGATGAAATAAAATGATAAACACTGAAAAATGTATTCAAAAGAAGGAAAACCCATGTTTCAGAAAGCGAGAGAGAGAGTGCCTAAAGCCAGAATAACAAGTTCATAAAATGAACTTGGCGGAGGGGTGGTAGGTAGATCCTATACATCTAGGCCCTGATGGGTTGGGATTGGGGTTTCAATGCCCATTCAGGGTCAGGAGATGTGGATCCCTGGAAGTAAGCAACTGGAATTGAAACCAGAATCTGGAAGGATTGCCCTCTCAGTAAAAGAAGGGGTAAGAAACTCAGTCCATAGTGAAGCTTGGCCTGCTCAAAGCTCTGAATAGAGAAGAAAGTATTCTGTGAAGAATTTAAAACAAGATTGTAGGATGCATGGATTCAGAATCTGAATTTATAGTTTCCACATTGGATGAAATCGCCAAACAGTAAAATTACCCTTAAAACTGGTTTTAGATTGGTATTACCTTGGGAGGTCTGCCAGACACAAACATAAACACATCCATATCCTAGGTTTGCACAGCTTATATAAAAAATATTTTCAAATCTATTTTAAAGAGGTTCACAAAAATTACAAGCCATCAAGGAAATAATCTACTCTCAAAAAAAGTCAGTAGGTAAACAAGAGGAGTATCATAATAATTTGATATAGCACAATGATCTTTAAAAGACTGTAAAAAATGTTTTAAACTATTAAAGAGAAATGTTTAGTAATGACTGAGTATTTTTAGGAATGACTGAGAATTTTTCTAAGTTGATAAAAGATATGAATTCTTAAATTGAAGAAAACATCCTGGAGCAACATATATAAAAGAAAATCCAACTTGAAACATTGCAGTTGAAAATGAAGACAAAGAAAACACTTCAAAAGCAACCAGAGGCCAGGCACAGTGGCTCACGTCTATAATCCCAGCACTTTGGGAGGCCAAGGCAGGTGGATTGCTTGAGGTCAGGAGTTCAAGACCAGCCTGGCCAACATGATGAAACCTGTCTGTACTAAATACAAAAATTAGTTGGTTGTGATGGCACATGCCTGTAATCCCAGCTACTTGGGAGGCTGAGGCAAGATAATCTCTTGAACCCAGAAGGCAGAGGTTGCAGTGAGCCGAGATTGCACCACTGCACTCCAGCCTGGGCCACCAAGCAAGATTCTGTCTTGAAAGAAAGAAGAAAGAAAGAAAAAGAGAGAGAGAGAAAGGAGGGAAGGGGAGGGGAGGGGAGGGGAGGGAACCAGAGAGAAAAAAGAAATAACTTACAAAGGAACAAAAACTAGACTAACAGGAGACTTCATGCATGCAAAAATACAGGCCAAAAGACAATCAAATAATATCCATAGATTGAGGACAGCAAATTATTTCCAGCTAAACTATCATTCAAGAGAGAGAGTAAATAAAAATACTTTCAAGGCCGGGCATGGTGGCTCACACCTTTAATCCCAGCACTTTGGGAGGCCAAGGCAGGCGGATCACCTGAGTTCAGGAGTTCAAGACCAGCCTGGCCAACATGGTGAAACCCTGTCTCTACTAAAGATACAAAATGTAGCCAGGCATGGTGGTGTGAGTCTGTAATCCCAGCTACTAGGGAGGCTGAGGCAGGAGAATTGCTTGAACCCGGGAGGCTAAGGTTGCAGTGAGCCGAGATCCCACCACTGCACTCCAGCAAAACTCTGTCTCAAAAAAAAAAAAAAAAAAGTTTGACATTATAAGGGTGGTGTTCTTTCTTGCTTGTCTATAACTTTAATGTGGTTTTTCAAATTTTCCCCAAGGGTTTTTTTTTTGTTGTTGTTGTTGTTGTTGTTGTTGTTGAGACAGGGTCTCAACTTTGTCACCCAGGCTGGAGTGCAGTGATGTGATCTCAGCTCACTGCAGCCTCTGTCTCCCAGGCTTAAGCAATCCTCCCACTTCAGCCTCTCTAGTAGCTGGGACTACAGACACATGCCACCACGCCTATCTAGTTTTTGTATTTTTAGTAGAGATGGGGTTTTGCCATGTTGGCTGGTCTTGAACTCCTGGGCTCAAGCAATCCACCCACCTCGGCCTCCCAAAGTGCTGGAATCACAGGCATGAGCCACTTTCATGACTCTGTCTCAAAAAAAAAAAAAAAAAAAAGTCTCAATCATTAAAACAGTGTGATATTGATGGGCAGGGCCCGGTGGCTCATACCAGTAATCCCAGCACTTTGGGAGGCCATGGCGGGTGGATCACGAGGTCAAGAGATCGAGACCATCCTGATCAACATGGTGGAACCCCATCTCTACTAAAAATACAAAAAATTAGCCGGGTGTGGTGGCGGGCACCTGTAGTCTCAGGTACTCGGGAGGCTGAGGCAGGAGAATCACTTGAACCCGGGAGGCGGAGGTTGCAATGAGCTGAGATTGCGCCACTGCACTCCAGCCTGGGGGACAGAGTGAGACTCCGTCTCCAAAAAAAAAAAAAAAAAAAAAGTGTGCTATTAAGAAATTAACAGAGACGGGCGGATCACGGGGTCAGGAGATCGAGACCATCCTGGCTAACATGGTGAAACGCCGTCTCTACTAAAACATACAAAAAACTAGCCGGGCGAGGTGGCAGGCGCCTGTAGTCCCAGCTACGCGGGAGGCTGAGCTAGGAGAATGGCGTGAACCTGGGAGGCGGAGCTTGCAGTGAGCTGAGATCCGGCCACTGCACTCTAGCCTGGGTGACAAAGCAAGACTCCGTCTCAAAAAAAAAAAAAAAAAAGAAATTAACAGACAGACCCAAGGAAGAAAATAGAAAGTCCAAAAATAAATAGAGCTATGTGGAGAATTTTAACTTAAGGAAAACATGACATTTCAACACAACAGGAAAATGATAGATTATTCAACAAATAGTGCACTGAGTAGGCATCTGAGGAAAAAAATGAGATTTACACTTTATGTACAAATTGCAAATGGATGAAATGTAAAAGAAATAAATGGAGGGTCAGAGAGAAAGAAAAAGAAAAGAAACCTTAAACATACTGAAATAAACTCTGGGAAGGCATCCCTAACTGTGATACAAAAGCCAAATGCATTTTTTAATAAAAAGATATTATTAATTCCACTGCTTCAAGATCAAAAATCTCCATATGGCCAAAAAAAATCACAGTTGCCAGTCATAACACAAAAAGCTAACTTGAAAGAACTTCAAATTCATTAGAAAAAAACTAACCTATATAAAAATGGGCAAAGGGTATGAACAGACAGTTCTGAGAAACATGAAAAAATATTCAACTTCATTCCTCATAAAAGATCCAAGTTGAAATTCTCCTCAGGTATTTATCTTTTCATATTAGATTGACCAAGATGAAAAAACATGGTATACTCATAAGTTACAGGTAGGTTTGTAAATTGGTTCACCCTGTACAGAGGAAATTTGGCAATAATTACCAAAAGGACAGACCTCACACCTTTTGACCTAACATTTCCAGTCCTAGGGCACCATCTAGGATATACAGATATTTTTGCACATATGGCAAATGCCACTCGTGAGGAACCCAGAAAAAGTCTAAACAAACAAACAAATGGTTTGGCAATAATCTTATAAATTATATACAAATCCTTCCATAATAAAATATACTTATTTATTATGTCTTTTTGTTGTATAATTCAAACTAAAATGTATTACTAACCTTCTTTTTTAAATATGCATAAAGGCAGCAAATATAAAGTCTATGGACCCTGCCTCAGGTTATTCAAATAACATCACCATTGATCAAATACTCAAGAAAAAGCAGACTTGTACAGTGGCTGATGAAACTGCTATTAAACAACACGTGAGTATTCCCTGTGGAGTGCCTTCCCAGAAATCACTGACAAAAATATTGTCCACTTCAATACTACACCATAAAACCAAGGTAATTTTTATCTGCTCTATGTCTTTAAAATGAGACAAGATTGTTTCTCATGTTTACCCATTGTGATAACACCATTTCTTTCTCTATAATCAAATAGATTCAAATGTTAAGTGTTATTATTCATCCTGCTATTCACCTATGCAGCTATACTCACTATTATTTCTGGGACATTCATTTATGTTATTCCAGAAATATCAAACTAATTAAGGTAGTTGACCAACAGTCACAGTGAGTAGTGTACTCAGAGATTCATAGTGAAAGAATCTTACATCCTGAGGCCTCTAGCCCTGGGGTACCAGCTGCACCCGGGCTAAGAAGCTTGAGAAGATCAATAGTTTGGTATCAATACACTGGAAATCTTGGCATTAGGTAAAGAACAGCTAGGGCAAGCATTCTTTGGGCTATCTCAATCTATCCTCCTTGGTTCAGCTGCCACCTATGTACTGATTGCTATTAAAGTTGTCACTAACCTAACTTCATTCCTCTCTGTCTTATCTCACTGACCACTTGATGAATATTTCTACCTCTACCTAGGGTCTCATAACAAACTCAACATGTCCAAAACAAAACTCATCATCTTCTGCATCCAACTGGCTCTTCCCTGGGAATTCTGTATCGCAGGTGTTTTGTGTGTGTGTGTGTGTGTTTTCAAATAAGGTCAACTTTTATTTTAGATCCATGGGGTACATGTGCAGGTTTGTTGCAAGAGTATATTGCATATGTCTCAGTTGATAGCAACTACTCAGTCACTGAAGCTAGAAGGCCGGGAGCTATCCTTAACTTGGGTTTTTTCCTCATTCTTCACATCTGCTAATCCCCAAGTCTGGCCTATTGTCATTCTCTTAAAGATTTTTCAGGGCCAGGCATGGTGGCTCACACCTGTAATCCCAGCACTTTGGGAGGCCAAGACAGGCGAATCACCTGAGGTCAGGAGTTTGAGACCAGCCTGGCCAACATGGTGAAACCCTATCTCTACTAAAAATACAAAAATTAACCAGGCGTGGTGGTGGGGTGCCTGTAATCCCAGCTACTCGGGAGGCTGAGGCAGGAGAATCCCTTGAACCCAGGAGGCAGAGGTTGTGATGAGCCAAGATCGCACTACTGCACTCCAGCTTAGGCGACAGGGCAAGACTCCGTCTCAAAAAAAAAAAAAAAAAAAAAAAAACATTTTTCAAATCTGTCCCCTTCACTCCATCCCCATTACCACTGCCTTAGATGAGGCAGTCGCCAACCTGGTATCCTCCAACCATTCTCTACACAGCTGCTAATAATCCAACATGAAGAGCCAACCATGGCACTGTCTTGCTTAAAAGTAAACACATCCCTCTCAATTATGGCAATTTCAACTCTATTTTCTGATTAAGGGATTTGTTTCACTTTCATTAGAAACAGTGGCTCACTACAGCAAGATTTTCACTGAGGAACAGTGTCTTGCTAGCCTCACAGAGATTACTGACTTACAAGATTAAGTGTAAGGGCCTGCCTGTCCTTTATCATTATTTATTCCTCTGACTTTAAACTTGACACTCCAGCAATACCAAGTGCCTGAACCCTCCTACCACACCTCCAGGATATTTACTGCCTTGGGGTCTCTGTTTATGCTGTCCCTTCTCCCTGGAACACCTTCCCCTCACCACTCACTCCCTCAATTTGATCACATCCTTGAGGACCTACTCAGCTCAGCATCATCTCCCAGTCAGTTCTCCCTATCCTAGGCTGAATTGAGTGACTGAATTGGCACTCCTGTTATATCCATAGCCTATCTCCATCCCATACTTCAGCCTATTTTAGTCCACTGTATTTTTCATATCCTTATAAAATTTCTTATTACCTCATTATTCCCAAGCAGTACATTTTGATTTTCCATCAACTCCTAGCTCACATTTCCTCACGAGGCACCACCCAATGTATAGACTCTGACTTTCAAGTAGCCTAGGAACATAACTCTTGGGGTATCTATCATTGTGGTCCACAAATCAAAGCTACTTTAAGGTAACTACAATAAACTTCTGGTCTCTCACTACAGGTGAAGAGAGCTACTGATACCTATAATTTTGGAATTGCCCTTGAACACCGGAAAGAAATGCTAAACCTCTGGCAGAAGATCCGAGGGGATTTGATTGGGATAGACTCTAGAAATGAGTCCTTTTATGACACCTTTTCTACTTATACATGGTCCTGGAATGTTTGCCAAGAACTACTTTCTCCTAAGGACTTAAGGTTATATGATGCCTATGTGAATAGAAATTCCTCCCATAACTCCAGATCCTTTTCCTCATCAGATACCAGTGAATGTGACACAGACTCAGGAAGAAAAAGAAAACGGAAAGGTTTAAAGGGATTTCAGTAATGAAATTTCTACATTTTCTAAACAGCTCATCACAAACTACTTTTTCATAGTTATCAAAATTATGGTTTCTTGCTTTTGTCTAAGTACATTCTTAGAAGCTGGAAATTTTGACATCTTTTGGATTCTGACCAGTAAAAACGTTTAAGTCATAAAATGGTTTCCCTTTCATTAAATTTTTTGTTTGTTTGTTTATGTTTTGAGATGGAGTCTTCCTCTGTCACCAGGCTGGAATGCAGTGGCATGATCTTGGCTCACTGTAACCTCCGCCTCCTGGGTTCAAGCCATTCTCTTGGATCAGCCTCCCGAGTAGCTGGGATTACAGGTGCCCACCACCACACCCAGCTAATTTTTGTATTTTTAGTAGAGACGGGGTTTCACCATGTTGGTCAGGATGGTCTGGATCTCCTGACCTCGTGATCTGCCCACCTCGGACTCCCAAAGTGCTGGGATTATAGGTGTGAGCCACCACGCCCGGCCCCCTTTCCTAAATCTTTACCGGTAAATAGATGCTGGGCTCTTCGTTCCCTAGCAATCAGCTATGCTCTGCTGCCCCTACCTGGCTTAAGACTGCCTAAGCCTCAGCAGGAAGGAGAAAAGTTGACCTGAGCTAAGGGCTCTCCACGCAATAAACCTGAGTTTATGGTGAGTGTAAACTGGATTAGGTTTTCAATTGTTTGTGAAAGACACTAGAGACAGCAGAAGAGGATGACCTTTCAGTTTCAGGGAATAAGATCAGCAAGCCCTAAAGAACCTTGATTAAATTTGGGTATTCCTAAGGCTCCTTAGCTACAACCTGCATACCTGGATTGCTCTTACAAATAGCTGAACACGGCCAGGTGCGATGATTTATGCCTGTAATCCCAACACTTCGGGAGGCTGAGGCAGGCGGATCACCTGAGGTCAGGAGTTCGAGACCAGCCTGGCCAACATGATGAAACCCTGTCTCTACCAAAAATACAAAAATTAGCCGGGCGTGATGGCACACGCCCATAATCCCAGCTACTCTGGAGGCTGAAGTGGGAGAATCACTGGAACCTGGGAGGAGGAGCTTGCAGTGAGCTGAGATTATGCCACTGCACTCCAGCCTGGGTGACAGAGCAAGACTCTGTCTCAAAACAAAACAAACAAAAAACGAATAGCTGATCACATCAATTGTATTTATTGTTGCTGTTCTTTAATGCATTTACTAAAGCAGCACATATATAACTATATTACAAGTTTGGGGATTATAATTGTTTATTATGGTAAAATATACATTCCATAAAATTTGCCCTTTCAATCATGTTTAAGTGTGTATCATCCATTACTGGTTTTTTGTTTTGTTTTTGTTTTTGTTTTGGTGTGTGTGTTTGTTTACAGACAGGGTCTCACTCTGTCACCCAGGCTGGTGTGCAGTGACACAATCATGGCTTGCTGCAGCCTCAACCTCCTGGGCTCAAGGAATCCTCCCACCTCAGCTTCTCACGTAGTTGGAACTACAGGCATGCCCCACCATGCCTGGCTAATTTTTTTATTTTTGTGCAGACATGGATTCCCTATGTTGCTCAGGCTGGTGTCAAACTCCTGGGCTGAAGTGATCCTCCCACCTCAGCCTCCCAAAGTGGTGTTATTACAAGTATGAGCTACTGTGCCCAGTCCCACTGGGGTATTTTTCTGTGGTTCTCAAGGGTTGCCCACAGAAAGACAGACCACTTTGGACTCAGGAAATCTGGATGTACCAAGACTAAATCTATATTAACCTTCTGATCTACTGTCAGGATGGCAAAGTGTTTTATTTCTTGTGCCAATTCTGATCTAAAAATGTAAGGGATAAAAAATATATATATAAGGGATGAGATCAACTATTTGTAAATGTTGTCCAAGAAGCTGGTTTGCAGGTGTGTGGGTGCAAACCAGTCCATCACACTCAACATATAGAACAAATGCTTTTTAAATCACTATTCTAGAAAAATTTTGACCCAGAAAAAGGAAAAGATATGTCCAATATTGATGGGGACAATGCCTCATAATGTTAAAAAAAAAAAAAATTGAGACAGAGTCTTACTCTGTTGCCCAGGCTCAGTGCAGCAACGTGATTTCAGCTCACTGCAACCTCCACCTCCCCAGGTTCAAGCGTTTCACCTGCTTCAGCCTCCCAAGTAGCTGGGATTACAGCTACGTGCCACCACACTCAGCTAATTTCTTATTTTTAGTAGAGATGGGGTTTCGCCATGTTGCCCAGGCTAGTCTCAAACTCCTAACCTCAGGTGATCCTGCCAACATCAGCCTCCCAAAGTGCTTGGATTACAAGCGTGAGCCACCGCGCCCCGCTGTAAAATTATAAAATACCAGGAAAAAGCAATGAAGGCAATGCCCCCAAAACTGCTTATTGAAATGGCCTTGAGGTAATTTTGCGAGTGTTACCATGAATAGTCAAAAGAGTCTAAATATACTTGCTATTATTCATAAAGATACAATGTTGGAGAGAAGAACTAACCTTATAGATAAGTAGCCATATTTTCTAGATAAAAAGATTTATGACTTGACAAGAGACTTTTCATATGGCTGTAGGTATAACAGGGAATCTAGGAGATATAATTTGGATGCCAAAATGTTACAGTTCCTGGAATCTTTCCTTGCATCAGTGAGATAACAGGACAGAATATTTTTTAGTAGGATCTGTCCTGGAAAATCTAAAATGTACAGCAATAGATTATTTCTATTAAATTGTCACACACTGTCAATGACAGTATAAATTGGCATCTCTCTGCCGAAATATAGTATAGCAAGAGGGTACTCATCCATCCATTCATTCACCAATTATCAAATGAGTTGCATACTGTGTGCCAGACCTAGTTCTAGGACCTGAACATATAACAGTTAACAAACAAGTAAAATGACTTAACCTCACAGAGCTTAGTGATAGAGCTAATTATAACCATTGACTCAGCAATTCCTATTCTAGAAAGTAATCATAGGCCGGGCGCGGTGGCTCAAGCCTGTAATCCCAGCACTTTGGGAGGCCGAGACAGGCGGATCACGAGGTCAGGAGATCGAGACCATCCTGGCTAACACGGTGAAACCCCGTCTCTCCTAAAAAAAATACAAAAAACTAGCCGGGTGAGGTGGCGGGCGCCTGTAGTCCCAGCTACTTGGGAGGCTGAGGCAGGAGAATGGCGTGAACCCGGGAGGAGGAGCTTGCAGTGAGCTGAGATCCGGCCACTGCACTCCACCCTGGGTGACAGAGCGAGACTCCGTCTCAAAAAAAAAAAAAAAAAAAGAAAGTAATCATAAAGAAATAATCATGAATGTACAAAATTATTTTTTTTTTTTTTTTTTTTTTTGAGACAGAGTCTCGCTCTGCCGCCCAGGCTGGAGTGCAGTGGCGTGATCTTGGCTCACTGCAAGCTCCGCCTCCCGGGTTCACGCCATTCTCCTGCCTCAGCCTCCCGAGTAGCTGGGACTACAGGCGCCCGCCACCTCGCCCGGCTAGTTTTTTTGTATTTTTTAGTAGAGACGGGGTTTCACTGTGTCAGCCAGGATGGTCTCGATCTCCTGACCTCGTGATCCGCCCGTCTCGGCCTCCCAAAGTGCTGGGATTACAGGCTTGAGCCACCGTGCCCGGCCAAAATTATTTCATTACAAAGATGTACACCATGTTTAATTTTTTTCTTTTTCTTTTTTTATTTTTGAGACAGCGTCTCACTCTGTTGCCCAGGTTGGAGTGCAGTGGCGTGATCTCAGCTCACTACAACCTCTACCTCCAGGGTTCAAGCGATTCTTCTGCCTCAGCCTCCCAAGTAGCTGGGACTACAGGTGCATACCACCATACCTGGCTAATTTTTGTATTTTTAGTAGAGACGGGGTTTCATCATGCTGGCCAGGATGGTCTTGAACTCGTGACCTCGTGATCCACCTGCTTCAGCCTCCCAAAGTGCTGGGATTACAGGTGTGAGCCACTGCGCCCAGCCATTAAACGTTTAATAGTATGAAACTTAAAGTAGCCTAAGTGTCCAGTAAAGCACGATACAGCTATATGAAACAATACCAGAAGGACATTAAGTGATGTTGTAAAAGAATATTTTGAACAAAAGAATAATGTCCCCAAGTTTTATTAAGTTCAAAAGCAGACTACAACTGCTAAGTGGCATGGGAGAACTTCAAGGCATTGTTCTAAAACTAGATTGTGACACTGATTACACAAATATAGATTTTTATGAAAATGTATTGAACTGTACACTTAAAATAAATGAATGTAATTAGGTTCTCTTGTTGTTGTTGTTGTTATTTGAGACAGAGTCTTGCTCTGTTGCCCAGGCTAGAGTGCAGTGATATGTTCTCAGCTCACTGCAACCTCCGCCTCCTGGGTTCAAGCGATTCTCCTGCCTCAGCCTCCTGAGTAGCTGGGATTACAGGCACCCACCACCACACCCGAGTTTTGTTTGTTTGTTTGTTTGTTTGTTTTGTGAGAAGGAGTCTCACCCTGTTGCCCAAGCTGGAGTGCAGTGGCACAATCTTGGCTCACTGCAAGCTCCACCTCCGGGGCTCAAGCGATTCTCCTGCCTCAGCCTCCCAAGTAGCTGGGACTACAGGCACACGCCACCACACCCGGCTAATTTTTTGTATTTTAGTAGAGATGGGGTTTCACCATGTTAGCCAGGATGGTCTCGATCTCCTGACCTTGTGATCCACTCACCTCGGCCTCTGAAAGTGCTGGGATTACAGGCGTGAGCCACCACACCTGGTCTAATTTTTGTACTTTTAATAGAGATAGGGTTTCACCATCTTGGTCTGGCTGGTCTCGAATTCCTGACTTCGTGATCCACCTGCCTCAGTCTCCCAAAGTGCTGGGATTACAGGAGTGAGCCACCGTGCCCGGCCGGATAAATGTAATTGTTTAAAAAAAAAAAAGGCACAAAGCATTTTGTTGTGAAACTATTTTAATGTAAAGTCACTTGTATAACTAAATTAGAAAGAAAAGACAGAGATGATATAAGCCAAAGCGTTAATGAGTCAAATTAATGGTGGGAAGAAGTATTTTCTTTTTTCTTATCAATATCTTCTAATGTTCTATAATAAAAAATTTATTTTGCAATAAGAAAACATAGGCCAGGTGCAGTGGCTCACATCTGTAATCCCAGCACTTGGGGAGGCTGAGGCAGACGGATTGCTTAAGACCAGGAGTTCGAGGCCAGCCTGGGCAACATGGCGAAACACTGTCTCCACAAAAAATGCAAAAATTATCCGGGTATGGGGACACAAACCTCTAGTTCCAGCTTCTCCGTTGGCTGATGTGGGAGAATCACTTCAGCCTGGGAGGCAGAGGTTGCAGTGAGCTGTGATCGTGCCACTGTACTCCAGCCTGCGTGACAGAGCGATGCCCTATCTCAAAGAAAAAAAAGGAGAAGAAGAAAAGAAGATAAATAAATAAATAAATAAATAAATAAATAAATAAATAATGTTTTAAAATCAAAGTTGTTGGCCAGGCCCAGTGGCTCACGCCTATAATCCCAGCACTTTTGGAGGCCAAGGCAGGCAGATCACTTGAGGTGAGGAGTTCCAGACCAGTCTAAGCAACGTAGTGAAACCCCATCCCTAAGGAAAATACAAAAAAATACAAAAATTAGCCGGGAGTGGTGGCAGGTGTCTATAATCCCAACTACCCCAGAGGCTAATGCACAAGAATCACTTGAACCAGGGAGGCAGAGTTTGCAGTGAGCCCAGATCGCACCATTGAACTCCAGTCTGGGTGACAGAGCAGGACTCCATCTCAAAAAAAAAAAAAAAAAAAAGCCAGGTGTGGTGACTCATGCCTGTAATCCCAGCATTTTGGGAGGCCAAGGCAGGCGGATCATTTGAGGTCAGGAGTTCAAGAGCAGCCTGGCCAACATGGTGAAACCTGTCTCTACTAAAATACAAAAATTAGCTGGGTGTAGTGGCGGTGGCCTATAATCTCAGCTACTCAGGAGGCTGAAGCAGGAGACTCGCTTGAGCCCAGGAGGTGGAGCTTGCAGTGAACCAAGATCATGCCACTGCACTCCAATCTGGGCAACAGAGTGAGACTTCGTCTCAAAGGAAAAAAAAAAGCAGAACAATTAACTACCCTTGTCCTTGGCTGACAACCTAAGGCAAGAATCCAGAATGAGAGTGTTTAACCTTTACAAGCGTTTAACCCATGCCACCCACTGAGCTAGAAGAGTTCTCCTTACTCACCACCAGAGGGACCCTTAGCTCGTCTGAAACGTGGTGTTTCTGAAGCTACAATCCAGTATAAAGTCTGATACCAGAGAACTCACAGCCATGTCAAACTTCCGAAAAATTATTTTAGGTGCTTCGAAAAATAGGTTGCACAGGCCAATCAAATATAATTGTATAAAATTAAGTTTAGGCTGGGCGTGGTGGCTCACACCTGTAATCCTAGCACTTTGGGAGGCTGAGTTGGGCGGATCACGAGGTCAGGAGATTAAGACCATCCTGGCTAACATGGTGAAACCCCGTCTCTACTAAAAATACAAAAAAGTAGCTGGGCATGGTGGCGGGCGCCTGTAGTCCCAGCTATTCGGGAGGCTGAGGCAGTAGAATGGCATGAACCTGGGAAGTGGAGCTTGCAGTGAGCCGAGATCGCGTCATTACACTCCAGCCTGGGCAACAGAGCAAGACTCCGTCTCAAAAAAATAAATAAATAAAAATAAAAAAATAAAATTAAGTTTAGGATACTTTAGCACATTTCACAGAAAAAAAGGCCAAAGCTGTTTGACATTTAAAATGTCTCCTTTGAAACTAATATAGTAAATTCAAGTGAAGACAATGAGCTGTCTGCAAGAAAACGTGCAGTGGGACTGTTGATTGGGAACACTAGCAGCTTTTAGTGAGGGGAGAATAAAAGCCCATAGATGAGAAAACAAGATGCCAGAAATAAATGTAAATCAACCACCATATCTGCAAACAGCCGGCCTTGAGAAAAGATAAAAATTCCTTGTACTTGTTTCTGGGTATGGAGCTTGTGTTCAAAATGTTTCCAAAGACCACAAGAATGGCAAAAGCATATTGTCTTCAAATGAAGTACAACTTCTTTACTATCTTTTTTATTAACTTGCATATTTTTCTTCCTAGAGAGGGCTTAGAGCTTGTTCCCATTTCTTTGGAGGAAAAAGTGTAGAATCATTCGTTGCTCCCCATAGTTTTACCTACAGAAAGAATTTACAATGGAATAAACAATTACTGGCTGGGCGCAGTGGCTCACGCCTGTAATCCCAACACTTTGGGAGACCAAGGCAGGCAGATCATTTGAGGTCAGGAGTTCGGGACCAGCCCAAGCAAAATGGTGAAACCCCATCTCTACTAAAAATACAAAAATTATCTGAGTGTGGTGGCACACACCTGTTATCCCGGCTACTCAGGAGGCTGAGGCAGGAGAATCACTTGAGCCCAGGACATGGAGGTTGTAGAGAGCTGAGATCCAGCCACTGTACTCCAGCCTGGGCAACAGAGCAAGACTCCATCTCAAAAAAAAAAAAAGTACTAATTACCAATATAATACGTCTAGCACTGCACTAACCCTTTCCTTCTTTTTTTAAAAAATTCATCTTTCCCTTTATTCTGACATTATGACATTAAAGTCCAAGAGGTATTGGGGTGGTCCTTGTTTGGTCTCTGCCCTTTCCTCCTTTTCCAAGTGGTATTCATCATGCTTCTCTTGGAAGTCTTCTCAAATACCATTATGTCTATAACATACTTTCTTCTAGATTCTTTTGAGAGTCATTTTGTATTAGATCTAGAAATAGAGCCGGGCGCGGTGGCTCACGCCTGTAATCCCAGCACTTTGGGAGGCCGAGGCGGGCGGATCATAAGGTCAGGAGATCGAGACCACGGTGAAACCCCGTCTCTACTAAAAATACAAAAAACTAGCCAGGCGCGGTGGCGGGCGCCTGTAGTCCCAGCTACTGGGGAGGCTGAGGCAGGAGAATGGCGGGAACCCGGGAGGAGGAGCTTGCAGTGAGCCGAGATCGCGCCACTGCACTCCAACCTGGGCGACAGAGTGAGACTCCGTCTCAAAAAAAAAATACAATCATCCTCAAGATCTAGAAATAGAAATGTAAGGCTGAAATGTATTGCTATGACAAACTATGTATGTGTGTATTACAATCTTAATTGTGCTAATAAGGATAATTATAATAAATATAATACGGATGATTCAAAAAGGTTAGATGGTTATAATTTAAAAAAAAAAAAAAAAAAACTTGTCCTTGGATATTCCATTTGATTTGCTAAGCCTTGTGTTCTCTAATTTCATATCTCCATCTTCCCCTACCCCAACCAAAATATATATACACACTGTGTATACATATACACCCACACTATGAAGAGCTGACCACAGAAGCTGGAAATTGCCCGGTTTCTTGCCACTGCTTGCTACCTTCTTCAGTTCTGGACATCGGCTCCATAGTGGAACTAGGTAGCCTCAATTCTTACAATGATTCTAGATTTTTTCCTGTTTTACAACTTGAGGGAAGCTAGGGAACCTGTTAGGGGATCCCAGCATTGAACTGGGGCTCAAGTGGAATGTCTCCCACTTTCTGCCTAACCTGCACGTCCATCAGCACCTCATCAATGAGAAACGACTCCGGGGAGAACTTCCCCCTGCCTAGTCCCCTTTCCTAGAGAGCCCTTCGCCAACCCTGGGGCAGCCCCAAACGACAGCTCCCAGGTTCCACCCGGACCGGACTCCAGGGCCGCCCTGCCCCGCCACCGTTTTTCCCGCCCAGATTCAGCGTCTTCTGGAAGAGGGAGTGGCCCGTAGCAAGTTCTCGCGTTACCGAAAGTTAAGTGTTTCCGGCTCCGGTGTCATGGCCGGCTCCTACCCTGAAGGTGCGCCTGCAGTCCTCGCCGATAAGAGGCAGCAGTTTGGGAACCGGTTCCTGAGCGATCCGGCGCGTGTCTTCCACCACAATGCCTGGTAATCACAATGCCTGGTAATCACCCTGCCCCTCGCCCGGCCTGTCGCTCGCCCTCTGTCCCGCCGCCTCGGAGCCCTCCGAAAAGCCCCTGACCGCCGGCTACGAGTCCAGCTGCCCTACCTGAGGCACTCTCCAAGGGGAGAGAAACTCGTAGGCCAGCGACTCACCCTGCCCGCAGCCAGGACGTGAGGCCCCTAAGCTGCCCATTTGATTTTCTCAGGGACAATGTGGAGTGGTCAGAAGAGCAAGCCGCAGCGGCGGAGAGAAAAGTCCAGGAGAACAGTACCCAGCGGGTGTGCCAGGAGAAACAAGGTGCGCTTAAATGGGCTCTCAGTAGTATCAACAGCCAGCGTACTGCCGAACGCGCCCTCCCGGAGAGGCCAGAGAACCGCGGCCGCCTAGGTCCTTTATTACTGGCCTGATGCAGCTCTCAGGAGTAGAGCGGGACGGGGAGGGGATGAGCAAGGAGGGAAAAGGGCTGCATTGTAACAAAATCTTGTTAAGTCGTAGAGGGTTTTTTTTATATATAGTTTAACTTTGGAGGAGGGTAATTTTGTCTTTAATTATGTTGACTAGACCCACGTTGATATGGCTAGCCAATGACGACTGTATGGTCACGCGATCATCTTGGAGCCTGTACTTTCTACATGATTTGCACTTTCCATGAGGAGATGTTTCCATTGAAGCTTCATTTAAGTGATTACATTCTAAATATTGTTGGGAGGGGGGCTAATGACTGGTGACTGTGTGTCTATTACTTGTGTGATGGTTATGAGAATTTAGGGCTTCAGTCAAGGAAAGGTGGATGCAACAGAGTGGAGATTAAGCCTGACCAAAGAAAAGGAGGCCCCTGCTTGAGAGGTGGATAATTTCACTGCAAAATATCCCTAGATACTAAAACTAGGACTGATTGTTCCAGACAGTTGAAGATAGGACTACAAATTTAGTACCCTCTGAAAGAGTTCTGTACAAGAAGATTCCAGTTACAAAACATTCACCCTGCATAGTTTGACAGCAACTAAATCAAAGCAAGTTAAGAGTTGAAAGGGATTTTGAAAATCATGTGGTTCAATATTCTCTTTTTATAGTTAAAGACACTTGGACCACAGGACATTAAGTGCTTTTCCCAGAGGTAAGCAGTCAGTAGTAGCAGCAGTGGAACTAAAATCCTATTTCTTAGGGAGTCTTGGTTGATTCAGCAAGTGAGTTGTGAATTGTTAACACACTCCTTATTGGATTCCACCTTCCATTGTCACTGTCCTGCTCAATTTGTTAGGTTTTATCCTTTCTACTACACTAGTCAAGGCCCCCTGAATCGGCAAGAGCAGTAAACTGAAATCTGGGATTCTCATGGTCACCTTAAAAACAGCTTTCATTTAAACTGTCCATCTTTTTTTTTTTGGAGACGGAGTCTCGCTCTGTCACCAGACTGGAGTGCAGTGGCAAGATCTCAGCTCACAGCAATCTCCTCCCCAGTTCAGGCGATTCCCCTGCCTCAGCCTCCTGAGTAGCTGGGACTACAGGCGTGCACCACCACGCCTGGCTAATATTTTGTATTTTAGTACAGATGGGGTTTCACCATGCTGGCCAGGATGGTCTCAATCTCCTGACCTCATGATCTGCCCGCCTCAGCCTCCCAAAGTGCTGGGATTACAGGCATGAGCCACTGCACCTGGCTACTTCTAGGAGTTTTTAATAGTTAAAAGTCATCCAGCCGGGCGCGGTGGCTCATGCCTGTAATTCCACCACTTTGGGAGGCCAAGACAGGCGGATCACAAGATCAGGAGATCGAGACCATCCTGGCTAACACGGTGAAACCCTGTCTCTACTAAAAAATACAGAAAATTGTCCGGGCATGGTGGCGGGCGCCTGTAGTCCCAGCTGCTCAGGAGGCTGAGGCAGGAGAATGGCGTGAACCCAGGAGGTGGAGCTTGCAGTGAGCCGAGATCGCACCACTGCACTCCAGCCTGGGCGACAGAGAGAGACTCTGTCTTAGGGGGGGAAAAAAAAAAGTCATCCAAAGGTGTAGGAGGATACTTGATAGTAAGTTCTCTGGTTGATTGTTCAAACAGAATTTAGACTCTCCTGTAATGACGAATAGGGCCTTTCAGGTATAATGCCAGATGGCAGGACTAAATTACCTCAGAAAGGCCTTCAGCTCTGGGACTGTGGCTCTACCTGAGGATACTTTTAGTATTAAAGTGACATTTGGTAAAGCAGGATAATTGACATTAGATATAAATAAAATATGAGAGCTGGTTCTTAAAATTCTTTCTTAAATATTTACAGTTGATTATGAGATCAATGCCCACAAATACTGGAATAACTTCTACAAAATCCATGAAAATGGGTTTTTCAAGGATAGACATTGGCTTTTTACCGAATTCCCTGAGCTGGCACCTAGCCAGAATCAAAATCATTTGAAGGATTGGTTCTTGGAGAACAAGAGGAGTGAAGTACCTGAATGTAGAAACAATGAGGATGGACCTAGTTTAATAATGGAAGAACAGCACAAGTGTTCTTCGAAGAGCCTTGAACATAAAACAGAGACACCTCCTGTGGAGGAGAATGTAACTCAGAAAATTAGTGACCTGGAAATTTGTGCTGATGAGTTTCCTGGATCCTCAGCCACCTACCGAATACTGGAGGTAACCTTTTATTGTCTCGGTAGTGGGGTATGTGAAGCTATTATACTTGTGCACGTGAAGTAGCATAGAGAGGGTGACAACAAAAGTAACTTCTATTGGATGATGCTGACTAGACTTGACCCTTATATTAGCCTGGAATCACTTCCATTTTTGAACTGATAAAATGCCCTCAGTGCAGGCCAGATACCTGGTGGTCATGATGGACAAAGATCACATGGGAATAGCATGTCACTTCCAAAAATTGTATTAATAGCATCATGCTGTACTTGTCACATGCCACTGCATCATACAGGTGAAAGAGCTCAACATGATCATTGCTATAACCCTGGAAGAAAGTCCCAGATCAGAAGACAAACTGTTGCTTCTCCTCTAATACAGTTTACAGGAACAAAGAGGGTAGTTAGGATGGTGCCTGTGTCTTAGGCCTGGGATAATTCTCTTCCTCTGCGTTTGGATAGTGTAGCAGAGTCTAGACCTGGAAAAATGTCTAGATTGGTATAATATAAATTCATAAATGGGGACTGCACACGTTACTGGAAGCTGATTCTGAAACTGGTTAACCTTGAGATTGAGTCCTATGGTGTGATCTTAGACAATTTCCTTACCCTCTCTGAGCAGTGAGACTGCTGCCTCTGCACCTTGTAGTTACGAGGATGGAGATAATGTACGTAAAATGGCTAAGAACAATATCTGGCACATAGTTAAGCCTTTAGTGAATAGTTGCTGTCTTCATTACCACACAGCGCTGTGTTTAGGACAAGGTTGCCAAGGTCCCCTTTTCATACATTTTTCAGCACAGTTGATTACAAATATTTTCACAATAACAATATAAGCTCACAATAACAATATAAGCTTTCTAGCTTTAGGGAATTAACTCTGGAAAGTTCTGTGATTAATAGTTCATTTCTCTCTGCAGGTTGGTTGTGGTGTGGGAAACACAGTCTTTCCAATTTTACAAACGAACAAGTAAGTATGTTGTAAAAGTTTATGATAGCAAAGAAGATAAAAGTGAAGGTTGGCTGGGTGCATTGCTTCACGACAGTAATCCCAGCACTTTGGGAGGCCAAAGCAGGATTGCTTGAGGCCAGGAGTGTGAGACCAGCCAGGGCAATGTAGCAAGAAAAAAAAGTAAAGGTTTTTTTCAAAACTTGCTACATCAAACTATCAGTAATGGTTATTGGAAAATATGGATTATGTCAAATTCAGATTTCTACATTATTCATTTATGGATTGATTGAATTTGATTATCTTTGTCATTTGGAAAATTAGACTTAAAACTTGATAGTGTTAACATGTAGTGCCACCTTCTAAGGAACAAATGTGTTCACCTTTTCCATTCTCGTGATCTCTGAAGAACAGTCAGTGGCTGAGTTGTCATCACCCCCATGGTAGAGTTGAGAAAGCTAACATACATGAAGATGTCTCCTGTTCTGATGAAAACACTGTTTTGTGTACTTAAACAGAACACTTCTGACACCAAATGTGCGGGGTTTTTGCCAACACTGACCAATTCAGCAACAGCTGGGTGTCCTAGAATTATCCAGAATTGAATTAATTCTGACACTGTCTACTTGGAGTTGGTATCAGATCATACAAGTTAAGGATTTGGTCCCAGAAGACTGCCCCTGACTTCAGATGCCAGTTGTGAATCTGGCCCTCCGTGTTTCTGCCCTACAGGCTGTAAATCAGGGGAGCCCTATCTCCAGTTCAATAATTGCCTAGAATGACTCACAGAACTCAGGAAAACACTTCACTTACATTTATGTGTTTGTTACGAAGGATACAGATTAACAGCCAGCTGAAGAAATAATTAGGGTGGAGTTCACAGGATCTCACACTCAGGAGCTTTGTCCCTGAGGAGCTCAGTGCAGGGCCCTCCTAGCACACGGATGTGTTCACCAACCTGGAAGCTCATCAAGAGTTTTTTTTGTTTTGAAATAAGCTCTTGTTCTGTCATCCTGACTAGAGCACAGTGGTACACCCAGAGCACACTGCAGGCTGAAAGTCCTAGGCTCATGCAGTCCTCTCACTTCAACCTCCCAAGTAGCTGGGCCTACAGACACATGCCACCATGCCCAGCTAATTTTTGTTTATTTTTTGTAGAGACAGGATCTCACTTCGTTGCCCAGACTGGTCTCAAACTCCTGGGCTCAAGTGATCCTCTTGCCTTGGCCTCCCAAAGTACTGGAGTTACATGCATAAGTCACCATTCCCAGCCTCAAGAGTTTTTATACAGCTAGGATACAGACTTATGGGAAAATTAACTTTAAAAGGAGAAGAAGATAATAGTTTTCGTACAACATAATCTGCATTTCTATTCAGGATGTTGGTGGGTGAAGCTGAAAGAAAGTTCCAGTCCATTTGCCCTTCCTGGTGTTGGCCCCACCCCAGGTCGTCTCATTAACATAAATTCAGTGTGGTCCTGGGGGAGTTCATTATGAATAACAAAAGATATAGAGTCTTGCTTCATTACCCAGGCTGGAGTACAGTGGCATGATCTCGGCTCATTGCAACCTAGGCCTTCTGGGTTCAAGTGATTCTCCTGCCTCAGCCTCCCTAGTAGCTGGGATTATAGGTGCACGCCACCACGCATAGCTAATTTTTATATTTTTAGTAGGGATGGGGTTTCACCACATTGGCCAGGCTGGTCTCGAACTCCAGACCTCAGGTGATCCACCTGCCTCAGCCTCCCAAAGTGCTGGGATTATAGGTGTGAGCCACGATGCCCATCTTGCTGAGGAAATTCTTAAGGTTTTTGGAACTCTGTACCTGGAACCACAAAGACCAACACCAGATATATTTATTATAACATACCTGTTTTGTTCAAGAAGGAGTCTTGCTGTATTACCCAGGCTGGAGTGCAGTGGCATAATCTTGGCTCACTGCAACCTCTGCCTCCTGGGTTCAAGCGATTCTCCTGCCTCAGCCTCCCAAATACCTGGGATTACCGGCATGCGCCACAATGCCCAGCTAATTTTTGTATTTTTAGTAGAGATGGGGTTTCACTGTATTGGTCAGGATGGTCTTGAACTCCTGACCTCAAGTGATCCACCCGCCTCTGCCTCCCAAAGTGCTGGGATTACAGGTGGGAGCCATGGCTCCTGGTCCCATAACTGTTTTTAAACCCCTTGTGGAAATGACATTCCAGTTCTGTATTCATTATTGGAATCCAGTTTCTCAAAGGTTTCGTATAATATACACTTTACCAATTTAGCCCACGGTATTCATTAACAGGATTGAGTAAAACATTAGCCTCATTACCAATATACATTTAAATATTTCTACAATTTGTTCTCAGAAATTTCTAAGAAAATGGCAGTCCTAGTAGCTAACACTGAAGAAAAGAGATTGTTCTGCTCTTGAAGTTACACTCTGAGGAACCCACCTCAAATGGGAGATTGACTTAGCTTCAAGTTATGGCCATTAATCATCAATATCATCAATGAATGTAAAACTGAATGGCAGTTCAGATGGCATCTTTGCCACAGCCTCTTTATGCCATTTAAATAAGATCGCTGTGTTCAATATCTTGCTAGAACCCACTTGTTCATGTAATTCACTGGCTCAGAATTGACATGTTTTCTACTGCCTGTGAATCAGGTTTTTAAATTGTTGGGCATAGTTTTCAAGGTCCTCTGCAAGAATGTGCCCTATAAAGTATGTCCTCTTATCCCTCAGTGCACTGGTCACACCTTGCATGTCTTCCCCTGATTCCGTACCTTTCCAAAATGTCCTTTGTTTCTACTACACTATTTCCTTCCTTCCTCACATTCTAGATCAGAAGCATCTAGAAAACTTCCCTAGTTGATATCGTCCAGCTGCATCACTCTGCAGTCTTTTTTGAGACGGAGTCTCACTGTGTCGCCCAGGCTGGAGTAACTCAATCTTGGCTCACCGCAACCTCCACCTCCCAGGTTCAAGCAATTCTCCTGCGTCAGCCTCCCAAGTAATTGAGATTACAGGTCCCTGCCACCACACCCAGCTAATTTTTGTATTATTGATTGAGACTGAGTTTTGCTCTTGTTGCCCAGGCTGGAGTGCAGTGGCGCAATCTTGGCGCACCACAACCTCCACCTCGTGAGATCAAGCGATTCTCCTGCCTCAGCCTCCCAAGTAGCTGGGATTACAGGCATGCGCCACCACACCCAGCTAATTTTGTATTTTTAGTAGAGACGGCGTTTTTCCATGTTGGTCAGGCTGGTCTCAAACTCCTGACCTCAGGTGATCCACACACCTCAGCCTCCCAAAGTGCTGGGATTACAGGTGTGAGCCACCGCACCCGGCTCATTTTTGCTTTGTTGTTGGTGTTTTTTGTTTGTTTTGTTTTGTTTTGTTTTGTTTTGAGACAGAGTCTTGCTCTGTCTCCCAGGCTAGAGTGCAGTGGCGCAATCTCAGCTCACTGCAAGCTCCACCTCCCAGGTTCACGCCATTCTCCTGCCCCAGCCTCCCGAGTAGCTGGGACTTACAGGTGCCCGCCACCACGCCCGGCTAATTTTTTTTTTTTTTTTTTTTTTTTTTTGAGACGGAATCTCGCTCTGCTGCCCAGGCTGGAGTGCAGTGGCCGGATCTCAGCTCACTGCAAGCTCCGCCTCCCGGGTTTATGCCATTCTCCTGCCTCAGCCTCCCGAGTAGCTGGGACTACAGGCGCCCGCCACGTCGCCCGGCTAGTTTTTTGTATTTTTTTAGTAGAGACGGGGTTTCACCGTGTTAGCCAGGATGGTCTCGATCTCCCGACCTCGTGATCCGCCTGTCTCAGCCTCCCAAAGTGCTGGGATTACAGGCTTGAGCCACCGTGCCCAGCCGAATTTTTTGTATTTTTAGTAGAGACGGGCTTTCACCATGTTGGTCAGGCTGGTCTCAATCTCCTGACCTTATGATCCGCCCGCCTCGGCCTCCCAAAGTGCTGGGATTATAGGTGTAAGCCACCATGCCCAGCCTAATTTTTGTATTTTTTTAGTAGAGACAAGCTTTCACTATGTTGGCCAGGCTGGTCTCAAACTCCTGACCTCAGGTGATCCACCCACCTCATCCTCCTAAAGTGCTGGGATTACAGGCATGAGCCACCACACCCAGCCCACTCTGCAGTCTTTACAGCCTTTTTATGTTTCTTGAGTTACCCTATTGCCTTTTTTTTTTTTTTTTTTTTTTTGAGACAGGCTCTCTGTCACCCAAGCTAGAATGCAGTGGTGCCATCACAGCTCACTGTAGCTTCAGCCTTCCTGGGCTCAGTTGATCCTCCCACCTCAGCCTCCCAAGTAACTGAGACAATAGGCGTGTGCCACCACCCCTGCTAATTTTTGTCTTTTTTGTAGAAATGGGGTTTTGCCATGTTGCACAGGCCAGGGTTCTTAATATTTTTTTAATGTATCTGATAAAGTCTTTGGATCATTTCTCAGGCTAATGTATTTTTCATTTGTTTTCTTTTTATATATAACAGCTTTTTGGAGATACAAAGTGTGTAATACAGTGGTTTTTTTGTTTGGTTGGTTTTCTTTTTTTCTTTTTTTTTTGAGACAGCATCTTGCCCTGTCACCCGGGCTGGAGTACAGTGGCACAATCTTGGCTCACTGCAACCTCTACCTCCCATCTTCAAGCAATTCCCCTGCCTCAGCCTCCCGGGTAGTTGGGATTACAGGCGCCCGCCACCGTGCCCAGCTAATTTTTGTATTTTTGGTAGAAACGGGTTTTCACTGTGTTGGCCAGGCTGGTCTCGAACTCCTGACCTTGTGATCCACCCACTTCAGCCTGCCAAAGTGCTGGGATTACAGGCGTGAGCCACCACGCCCGACCATAATACAGTGGTTTTAAGTTAATTCACGGAGTTGTGCAGCCATCACTGCAGTCAGCTTCAGGACATTTTCATCACCCCAAAAAGAAGCCCCATACCCATTAGCAGTCACTCCCCATTTCCCGATTTCCCCCAGCCTCTAGCCCTAAGCAACCACTACTCTACAAATGCACGGATCTCTATATAGATTTATCTTGGGCTAATTTTAAGTATATGAAGTAAAATAGAGAAAACCAATTATTTTGAAATGCAGTTCTATCCTCAGATCCCAATTAAGGACTCTGATTTTAAAAGTAATACTCTCAGCCCTTCATATTCACCTGTTCTGCATCCAAGGATTCAAGCAACCTTGGATTGAAAATAAATAGTACAGGCCGGGCACAGTGGCCCATGCCTATAATCCCAGCACTTTGGAAGGACAAGGAGATAGTATCACTTGATAGAAGGACAAGGAGATAGTATCAGAAGTTAAAGACAAGCCTGAGCAACATAGTGAGACCTTGTCTTTACAAAAACTTAAAAATTAGCCAAGCATGCTGGCATGCACCTGTAGTCTCAGCTACTTTGGAGGCTGAGGCCAGAGGATTGGTTGGGGCTGCAGTGAGCCATGATCACACCACTGTACTCCAGGTGACAGAGCAAGACCCTGTCTCAGAAATAATACAACAATTTTTTAAAACATAACTATTTACGGCCGGGCGCAGTGGCTCACGCCTGTAATCCCAGCACTTTGGGAGGCTGAGGCGGGTGGATCATGAGGTTAGGAGATCGAGACCACCCTGGGTAACACGGTGAAACCCCATCTCTACTAAAAATACAAAAAATTAGCTGGGCGTGGTGGTAGTATCTGTAGTCCCAGCTACTCTGGAGGCTGAGGCAGGAGAATGGCGTGAACCCGGGAAGCGGAGCTTGCAGCGAGCCAAGATTGCACCGCTGTACTCCAGCCTGGGCGACAGAGCAAGACTCCATCTCAAAAAAAAAAAAAAAGTATATCACTATTTACATAGCATTTATATTAGGCATTAGAGATGATTTAATCTATGCAGGAGGATGTGTGTGGGTTGTATGCAAATGCTACACCTGAGACCATTGTGTAAGAGACTTGAGCTGGATACCTAGGGATAACTATATGACCTGTAGAAAAAGAAAAGCACAGGCCAGGCGTGGTGGCTCACGCTTGTAATCCCAGCACTTTGAGTGGCCAAGGTGGGCAGATCACCTGAGGTCAGAAGTTCGAGCCCAGCCTGGCCAACATAGAGAAACCCTGTCTCTACTAAAAATACAAAAATTAGCCAGGCATGGTGGCAGGCACCTGTAATCCCAGCTACTCAGGAAGCTGAGGCAGGAGAATGGCTTGGACCCAGGAGGCAGAGGTAGCAATGAGCCGAGACCATGCCATTGCACTCCAGCCTGGGCGACAAAAGCAAAACTCCATCTCAAAAAAAAAAAAAAAAAAAGATAAAAGAAAAGCACAAAGAGGCCAGGTGTGGTGGCTCATGCCTGTAATCTGAACACTTTGGGAAGCCAAGGTCAGGAGTTCAAGACCAACCTAACCAACATGGTGAAACCCCGTCTGTCCTAAAAATACAAAAATTAACGGCATGGTGGTGGGAAGCTGTAGTCCCAGCTACTCGGGAGGCTGAGGCTGCAGAATCACTTGAACCCAGGAGGCAGAGGCTGCAGTGAGCTGAGATTACCCTACTACCATCCAGCCTAGGTGACAGAGCCGAGACCTCATGTCAAAAAAAAAAAAAAGAAAAGCATAAAGAAGAAAACAACACTTGCCAGGCACAGTGGTTCATGCCTGTAATTTCAGCACCTTGGGAGGCCGAGGCAGGGGCACCTGAGGTCAGGAGTTTGAGACTAGCCTGGCCAACATGGTGAAACCCCATCTCTACTAAAAATACAAAAATTAGCTGGGCATGGTGGTGCGCACCTGTAATCCCAGCTACTTGGGGGGCTGAGGTAGGAAGATCACTTGAACCCAGGAGGTGAAGACTGCAATGAGTGTTTTAGAAAGCAGAAGCTGAGTCTGATAGAACTTAGCCCATGACCTTAATGGGTACTCGGCAGATGCAGCTGCCTGGCTGATTCAAGAACAGGACAGGCATGGCCCCAGCTTCCAGAGCAGTACTGTGGAATAGAACTTTGTGCAGTGATGGAAATGTTCTACTGCCCTTATGGCAGTCACTAGCCACGTGTGAAATGTATCTAATAGGACTGAGAAACTGAATTTTTAATTTAAATAGCCACAGGTAGCTAGTGATTACCACAGCAAATGCTGCAGCTTCCCAGGTTTTTAGTCTTAATTATACCTCCCAAAAGTTGTCTGCTCCAAAGGTCAACAGTTCAGCAGGAAGCAGAGCCCATGCCTTTGAGAAGCTGGAGGTATTGCATACTCCCAGAAATCCCAGGGTCTCTCAAAGAATGAGCCCAACAGTGCAGAAGAGCTCTGGGCTGTTGTTTCTAAAACACAAGCGTACAGCCTTCCTCTCCCATTTTTATTTAGACCTGTCCTGACAAAAAGAATTCTGGCATTACAAATTGTTTTGCATTTTGATGTCTTCAGAATAAATATATAATATGCTTCATAATGGAAGCAATTTTGATGGTTTTAAAATCAACATTTTTTGTATTGCTACCTTGTGCTGAGACTTGTGCTAGATAGTGAGGATACCAAGAGAAATAAGCACAGGGATTTTGTGTTGTTTGTCTTTATCTCCTCAGCATCTAAGATAGTACCCAATACATAGTGGACCCACAGTAGTGTTTGGTGAACTAATAAGCGAGAGTTGTAATCTCTGCTGTCACAGCACTCACCCGCTGTGTGGTGGGGGGTCACAGCACTCACCCGCTGTGTGGTGGGGGGTCACAGCACTCACCCGCTGTGTGGTGGGGGGTCACAGCACTCACCCGCTGTGTGGTGGGGGGTCACAGCACTCACCCGCTGTGTGGTGGGGGGTCACAGCACTCACCCGCTGTGTGGTGGGGGGTCACAGCACTCACCCGCTGTGTGGTGGGGGGTCACAGCACTCACCCGCTGTGTGGTGGGGGCCAACAGACAGGTACAGATGTGTTCCTGGTGTGGAGAAAGTGCCAAGGTAGCTCAGAGCGGAGAAAAAAGAATTCTTGTGGTGCTATCAAGCAAGGCTTCATTTGAGGGAAACGTAGGATTTCTGTAGATGGAAAAAGAGAAGACATTGATTTGGAACTCACTGGTTGTTTTATAAACTTCATATTAGCTATGTCCACACAGCCTCCAAAAGGATATAATTCAAAAAGGATTTTAACCAAAATGAAATATGTTGTGACTAATAGATACAGTTTATTTGAATGAATGATGGTTTTTCCCATTTGATATTTTAACTCTACTACACAAGAATGAGAGTAGACATAGCTCAATTTGTAGTCTCATTGCTGTCTTTTCTGCCCATTTCAGTGACCCAGGACTCTTTGTTTACTGCTGTGATTTTTCTTCCACAGCTATAGAGCTGGTCCAGGTGAGTAAAATGGCTCCTACTGGGAATTTCCACTGATTAAAGGGAAAAGGTTCTCCTAAAAATCAAGGTCTCTGTCTGTGTTCTTATTATGTGGTCTGTTTTCTTATGGTCTAAAAGTAAAAGATTTACTGATAACAAGCATACCTTATTTTATTGCAGTTCACTTTATCACACTGTACAGATGTGGTATCCATTCATATATTGAAAGTTTCTTGTAACCCTGCATCAAGCAAGCCTACCAGTGCTGTTTCTCCACCACCATATGCTCACTTAGTGTCTGTGTGTCATGCTTTGGTGATTCTCAGAATATTTCAGACTTTTTTACTATTAATATGTTATAGCGTGTGATGTTACTGTTGTACTTGGTTTGGGGTTCCACAGATCACATCTGTGTAAGATGGTCAACTTAACAAACGCATGTGTTGTGACTGCTCCACCAACCGGCCATTCCCCCATTTCTCTCCCTCTCCTCTGGTCTCCCTGTTCTCTAAGACACAATATTGCAATTAGGCCACTTCATACTCTACAGTGTCCTCTGTGTGTTCAAGTGAAAGGAAGAGTTTCACCACGTTGCCCAGGCTGGTCTCGAATGGTAGCTTACACTTGTGTTGTGATTATTAAATTTAATACACAATTGCATAAACCAATGAAATATGATTGCAGGCTGGTGGGGTGACTCATACCTGTAATCCCAGCACTTTGGGAGGCCAAGGTGGGCGGATCACGAGGTCAGGAGTTCAAAACCAGCCTGACCAACATGGTGAAACCCCGTCTCTACTAAAAATACAAAAAAAATTAGTCAGGCTAAAGTACAAAAAGTGGTGCACACCTGTAATTTCAGCTACTCAGGAGGCTGAGGTAGGAGAATTGCTTGAACTCAGGAGGCCGAGATTGCGCCACTGCACTCCAGCTAGGCCACAGAGCGAGACTCCATCTCAAAAAAAATAAATAAAAATACATTATTGGTCGGACACAATGACTTAACGTCTGTCATCCCAACACTTTCGAAGGCCGAGGCGGATGGATCACTTGAGATCAGGAGTTCAAGACTACCCTAGGCAACATGGTGAAACCCCATCTCTACTAAAGAAAAATACAAGAAATTATCCAGGCATAGTGGTGGGCACCTGTAGTCCCAGCTACTCAAGAGGCCGAAGCAGGAGAATCACTTGAACTGGGGAGGCAAATGTTGCAGTGAGCCAAGATCGTGCCACTGAACTCCAGCCTGGGCAACAAAGTGAGACTCCATTTCAAAAAAAAGAGAAAGAAAATAGTTTATTGCTAAAACATGTTAATAATCATCTAAACCTTCAGCAAGTTGTAATCTTTGCTGGTGGAGGGTCTTGCCTTCATACTGATGGCTGCTGACTGATCAGGGTGGTGATTGCCGAGGGCTGTGGTAGTGATTGCTAAGGGCTGGGGTGACTGGTGGTTTCTTAAAATAGGATAACAATGAAGTTTACCGTATCAATTGGCTCTTCCTTTCATGAAAGATTTCTCTGTAGCATGCGATGCTGATAGGATTTTGCCCACAGTAGAGCTTTCAAATTGAAGTCCATTCTCTCAAACCCTGCTGCTACTTTATCAACTAAGTTTGATGCCATTTCAAAACAAAAAACTTTCTTGCCATTTCAAAACAATGTTCACAGCATCTTTACCAGAGTAGATTTGATCTCAGTAAACCACGTTCTTTGCCCATAAGAAGCAACTCCTTACAGATAAGGATACTGGGAGGGAGGAAGGGAGGGAAGGAGGGAAAGAAGGAAGGAAGGAAGGAGGAAGGGAGGGAAGGAGGGAAAGAAGGAAGGAAGGAAGGAGGAAGGGAGGAAAGAAGTAAAGAAAAGAAGGAAGGAAGGCTAAAAAAGAAGCAGCAATGAGATTGCAGCAATTCAGTCACATCTTCGGACTTCACCTTTTTTATTTTTGGAGACAGTCTCACTGTGTGCCCAGGCTGAAGTAGAGTGACACAATCATAGCCCACTGCAGCCTTGAACTTTTGGGCTCAGGCGATCCTGATAGATGATTCCATTGGGGTTCTTTTGAGTTACAAGTAACAGAAACATCTAGACAAACTCAAAGCAATAAAGGAGAATGTCATAGAACCTAACGGCACAAAATACAGCCCCAAGTTCCTGGTATCTTACCTCTTATTGCCCAGGGCCCATTTGTTTTTTCCCTCTTTGCATACCAGCTTTCTCAAGTCCGTTTTTCCTGGTTTTGCACGTGGCTCCAACGTGCTTGCTCCTCCCAGTCCCTTACAAGTTCACCCTCTTCAGGGGTTCATGGTGCCTCACTAAAACAACTGTGTCCCAGTTCTGAAGTCCCTGGAAAGTCTAGTTAACACAACCTAACTGGTAAATACAGCAGCCCTCTTTGAATCACTTTTGGCCAATGAGAAACAAACTCACATATTTGGAGAAGATGGACATTGAAGGCAGATGCCTTAAAATGTATCTGTTACGGCCGGGCACCGTGGCTCACGCCTATAATCCCAGCGCTTTGGGAGGCCGAGGTCAGCGGATCACAAGGTCAGGAGTTCGATACCAGCCTGACCAATATGGTGAAACCCCGTCTCTACTAAAAATACAAAAATTAGCTGGGCATGGTGGAGCACACCTGTAGTCCCAGCTACTTGGGAGGCTGAAGCAGAAGAATCGCTTGAACCCAGGAGGCAGAGGTTGCAGTGAGCCGAGATGGCACCACTGCACTCCAGTCTGGGTAAATAGAGCAAGACTCCATCTCAAAAAAAAAAAAAAAAAAAAAAAAAAAATGTGTCTGTTACAATTGGCCAAGTGTGGTGGCTCACGCCTTTAATCCCAGCACTTTGGGATGCTGAGGTGGGTGGATCACTTGAGGTCAGGAGTTCAAGACCAGCCTGGCCAACATGGTGAAACCCTGTCTGTAGGTTAAAAAACACAAAAACTAGGCTGGGCACAGTAGTTCATGCCTGTAATCCCAGCACTTTGGGAGGCCAGGGCAGGCAGATCATCTGAGGTCAAGAGTTCCAGACCAGCCTGGCCAATATGGTGAAACCCCATCTCTACTAAAAATACAAAAATTAGCCGAGCATGGTGGTAGGTGCCTGTAATCCCAGCTACTCGAGAGGCTGAGTCAGGAGAATCATTTGAACCTGGGAGGTGGAGGTTGTAGTGAGCCAAGATCATGCCATTGCACTCCAGCCTGGGCGACAAGAGCGAAACTCCATCTCAAAAAAAAAAATACAAAAACTAGCAGGATGTGGTGGTGTGCACCTGTAATCCCAGCTACTGGGGAGGCTGAGGCAGGAGAATTGCTTGAACCTGGGAAGCAGAGGTTGCAGTGAGCCGAGATCGCGCCACTCCAGCCTGGGCAACAGAACAAAACTCTGTCTCAAAAAAAAAAAAAAAAGTGTCTGTTACAATTATGTATAATGCTGTTAGGGCAGGTTCGGGATTGGTAGTGCCATGTTTTTGGAATTATTCATGAAGTTAAAGACCAAATGAATATTGAAGCCTATCTTTACTTCAGTTTTTGCTAACAAAGTACATTTAAATTTTCTACGTCTACAGAAATAGATTTTCCTGAAGAATTCTATGGTTTGTGTAATATTTTCTAGTTGGGAGTTATTTTAAATCATGTGCTTTGTTTGTTTTGAGACAGGGTCTCAATCACTCAGGCTGGAGTGCAGTGGTACAATCAAGCTCACTGCGGCCTTGATCTCCTGGGCTCAAATGATTCTCCCACCTCTTGTGTAATTGGGACTGCAGGCACATGCCACCACACCTGGCTAATTTTTTTTTTTTTTTTTTTTTGAGATGGAGTCTAGCTCTGTCGCCCAGACTGGAGTGCAGTGGCGTGATTGCAGCTCACTGCAACCTCTGCCTCCCGGGTTCAAGTGATTCTCCTGCCTCAACCTCCAGAGTAGCTGGGATTACAGGCGGGCGCCACTGCACCCAGCTAATTTTTTGTATTTTTAGTAGAGACAGGGTTTCACCATGTTGGCCAGGCTGATTTTGAACTCCTGACCTCAGGTAATCTGCCCACCTCAACCTCCCAAAGTGCTAGGATTACAGGCATGAGCCACCGCGCCCAGCATTTTTTTTATTTTTTGTGGCGACAAAGTCTCACTCTGTTGCCTAGCTGGTCTCAAACTCCAGGGCTCAAGTGATCCTCCCATCTCAGCCTCCCAGGGTGCTGGGATTCTAGGTGTGAGCCACCATGCCTAGCAGATTGTGCTTTTTTAAAGTGTGTGCTGTCTCTCTGCTTGTGAATGTTTTTTTTCCCTGTTGGTCACTCATTTTCATGATCGTTTTCCAGTTCTCAGATCTGACTTCATGCATGAGAAGTATAGAAAGTACACAAGAGTAAAGAATAAAAGTAGGGGAGTCAGGAATGTTCTATTTTAAAAGCAACCATTAGATTCCTCACCATCTCCCTTCAATTATTCCTGATCTTTACTCTCTGAGTCCTCCCTGAAATAACATGCTATTAGGTTGATGCAAAAGTAATTGCAGTTTTTGCGATTACTTTCTCTTTTTTTTTTTTTTTCTTTTTTTAGACGGAGTTTCACTCTTGTCGCCCAGGCTGGAGTGCAATGGCGCGATCTCGGCTTACTGCAACCTCTGCCTCCTGGGTTCAAGTGATTCTCCTGCCTCAGCCTCCTGAGTAGCTAGGATTACAGGCATGTGCCACCACACCTGGCTAATTTTGTATTTTTAGTAGAGATGGGGGTTCTCCATGTTGGTCAGGCTGGTCTTGAACTCCCGACCTCAGGTGATCCTCCTGCCTTGGCCTCCAAAAGTGCTGGGATTACAGGCATGAGCCACCACGCCCTTGCCATTACTTTCAATAGCAAAAACCACAACTACTTTTTCACCAATCTATATAATGATTAGAAATATATCTCCTACTCAGGAGGGTGAGGCAGGAGATCCTATCGTGTCAACCCAAGAGTTTGAGGCCAGCCTGGGCAATATGGGGAGATTTTGCCTCAAAAAAAAGGAAAAAGAAATATATCCCTCTTTGTGAAGTAGCGGCAGTTACATTTAAAATTTAAAACAAGATAATATTTTATTTAGGCTATGTTAATATTTTCTAATGTACTTGTCTCTTCCACCTGTCTGCAGACAAATCCAGAATATGATCCTTCACGGTGTTTTGCCTTTGTTCACGACCTGTGTGATGAAGAGAAGAGTTACCCAGTGCCCAAGGGCAGTCTTGATATTATCATTCTCATATTTGTTCTTTCAGCGATTGTTCCAGACAAGTAAGTTTGGGTCCCTTGGCCGGTAGTGTCACAAAAAGAAAGCTTTGGTGAGGGACCTTTTTTTTAAGATAGGGTCTTGTTCTGTCAGCCCAGGCTGGAGTGCAGTGGTACAATCATGGCTCACTGCAGCCTTAACCTCTTGGACTTAAATGATCCTCCCTCCTCAGCTTCCCAAGTAGGTGGGACCACAGGCATGTGCCACCAGTCCTGGCTAATTTTTGTGTTTTTAGCATAGATGGGGTTTTGCCATGTTGCCCAGACTGGTCTTGAATTCCTGGCTCAAGCGATCCTCCCACCTTGGCCTCCCAAAGTGCTGGGATTATAGGTATGAGCCACCATGCCCAGCCTGGTGAGGGACCTTGATATTAGAGTTGGGCTAGAAGTAAAAAGAGTTTTGTTTATGTTCTGATAGACACAAAGAAGCCACACCATTTGTAATGATGTGAGCATCTCAACCATTTTCCTAAATTTGGCTTGATGTCCAGCTTCTGCTCTGTCCTCGTAACTTCTGCCTGCTGGCTGCAGTAGTTGGTTCTTCATTTCCTTGTTGTGGCTCAACATTGGGAAAGAATGGGAAATCAGTCTCTAATGAGTATGTGGGGAAATTCCTATTGATAATCTCATCACATGCCATTTTAGAACTGTGGGTGTCACAGCTTTTAGGTAATGTCTCATTATTGGCCTTTTATTTATGTATGTATGTATGTATGTATTTATTTATTTATTTATTTTTAATTTTGAGACGAGAGTCTAGCCCTGTTGCCTGGGCTGGAGTACAATGGCATGATCTAGGCTCACTGCAACCTCTGCCTCCCTGGTTCACACAATTCTCTTGCCTCAACCTCCTGAGTAGCTGGGATTACAGGCACCCGTCACCATGCCCAGCTAATTTTTGTATTTTTAGTAGTGATGGGGTTTCACCATGTTGGCCAGGCTGGTCTCAAACTCCTGTCCTTGTGATCTGCTCACCTCGGCCTCTCAAAATGCTGGATTACAGGCGTGAGTCACCACGCCCAGCCTTTTTTTTTTTTTTTTTTTTTTGGAGATGGAATCTTGCTCTATTGCCCCAGCTGGGGTGCAGTGATGAGATCTCAGCTCACTGCAACCTCCACCTCTTAGGTTCAACCAATTCTCCTGCCTCAGCCTCCCGAGTAGCTGGGATTACAGGTGTAACCATGCCTGGCTAATTTCTGTATTTTTTTTTTTTTTTTTTTAGTAGAGATGGTGTTTCACCATGCTGGCCAGGCTGGTCTCGAACTCCTGACCTCATGATCTGCTCGCCATGGCCTCCCAACAAGTGCTGGGATTATAGGCATGAGCTACCTCATCCAGCCTATTGGCCTTTTAAATGCTTTAAATAAAAAAACCTTATTAGCAACACAAAATTTATATTGAAGCTTAACTAAAGTGTTCTCTGATGCTTACAATGTTTTGGAAAAGTGTGGTACAGAATTCTATAAAATCAGATTCAGATTAAAAGAAAGTCAAATGTTATATCCTAAAATACACCATTAAAATCTCATATGCATCAGGCAACCAGTGGTCCTGTGAAACTACCTTCTGTTTGTTTGTTTTTTTGTTTGTTTGGTTTTTGTTTTTTCTGAGATGGAGTCTCACTCTGTTGCCCAGGCTGGAGTGCAGTGGCAAGATCTAGGCTCACTGCAACCTCTGCCTCCCAGCTTCAAGTGATCCTCCTGCCTCAGCGTGCCGAGCAGCACAGACACGCACCACCACACCTGGTTAATATTTTTTGTATTTTTAGTAGAGACGGGGTTTCACCATGTTCACCTGGCTGATCTTGAACTCCTGACCTCAAGTGATCCAGCCACCTCGGCATCCCAAAGTGCTGGGATTACAGGCGTGAGCCACCACACCTGACCTTCTCAAGGAAGCAGAGTTAGAGATGGTGGCTAAGAGATTCAGACACCATTGACTAATTCCATGGAAGCCCTTGTCACCGCCAGAGTGCAGTGAGTCCGGACAGGCTGGAGGTTGGCACATATTAGGGTAAACTATACCCATGAAATCATGACATTAGAGACTTCAAACATCTCATTCTGTGGCATCAGAGTCCTGCAAAGGATGATTAGGCAAATTAGTGTTAAAGGTCAAGGTAAGCTGGTGTTAGGAAGCCAGATAACATGACTAGAGACTGCAGGGACCAGTAATTGAGATCCTGGTTTATCTCCCAGAGTCCAAGGACCCCTTGCTGGCTGCACAGGATAGGAGCTTTGAGTGGTTGACCTTCTCTAGGCCACACTTCCTCTAGAAGGGCACTGAAGTCATCCAACCTGAGAGGATGAGTGCGAAATAAAGGCATATGCAGGATAACCCAAAAGACCTACCATGGTTTTAAACTTTAATAATTGCAGAGGTTGACCAGGCACAGTGGTTCACGCCTATAATCCCACCACTTTGGGAGGCTGAGGTGGGAGGAATGCTTGAAGCCAGGAGCTCAAGACCAGCTTGGGCAACAAAGCAAGACCCCCATCTCTACTAAAAATAAAAATAAAGGCCAGGTGCGGTGGCTCACGCCTGTAATCCCAGCACTTTGGGAGGCCGAGGCGGGTGGATCACAAGGTCAGGAGATCGAGACCATCCTGGCTAACACGGTGAAACCCCGTCTCTAATAAAAGTACAAAAATAAAAATAAAAAAATAAAAAGTAGAAAAAATAGCCAGATGCATATCTGTAGTCCCAGCTACTCAGAAGGCTAAGGCAGGAGTATGGTTTAAGCCCAGGAGTTTGAGGCTGCATTGAAGTGAGCTATGATGACACCACTGCACTGCAGCCTGGGTGACAGAGTGAGACCCTGTCTCAAAAAAAACCTATGACCTCAGAAGTTTCAGTGCTACAAAGTTTTTAAAAATTGACATGGACTAAAACAAACTGTTAAAATTTAAAATTCAAGCCAGCCACCGTGGCACAGACTTTTAGTCCCAGCTACCTAGGAGACTGAGGCAGGAGGATCACTTGAGCCCGAGAGTCCAGCCTGGGCAACATAGCATAGCAGGACCCCAGCTGTTTGTTTGTTTGTTTGTTCGTTTTCTGAGACGGAGTTGCGCTCTTGTTGCCCAGGCTGGAGGGCAATTCCGTGGTCTTGGCTCACTGCAATCCCGCCTCCCGGGTTCAAGTGATTCTACTGCCTCAGCCTCCCAAGTAGGTGGGATTACAGGTGCCTGCCACCATCCCTGGCTAATTTTTTTGTATTTTTAGTAGAGACAGGGTTTCACCATGTTGGCCAGTATGGTCTCGAACTCCTGACCTCAGGTGATCTGCCTGCCTCGGCCGTTTTTTGTTTTTGAAGTGGGAAATGTTCATTGTGCAAAATTTAAACAGATTTTGAAATTTTTTTGGTGAAGTTTGTAGCATTTAGACTTCTGAAGTTATGAAAGCTTCAACCTGCACCAAGACTTCTAAAGAACACTGCATATGGAAAGTGCAGACCTAAGTGTAAAACCCTCTGTCTCTTATCCTCATTTGCATACTGATTGTATTGCCATGTAACTTGCATGTTCTTGAGGACAAGTCTTCATTTAACAAACAGAAAGATACAGCCTCTGCATTGAAAGAGCTCAGGTCTAATGGTGCAGGCCATTAAGTCACCTAGCAGAACCCACTGGATGCTCAGGATTCTGCTCAGCCACAGGAGCACAGGGCAAAGATAGCTATCTAGGACCAGGAGGGAAGTGAGCCAGATGGAGAGCAGAGAACTTTTTTTTGTTTGTTTTTTGGAGACTGAGTCTCAGTTACTCTGCTGCCCAGACCAGAGGGCAGTGGTGCAATCTTGGTTCACTGCACCCTCTACCTCCCAGATTCCAGCAATTCTCCTGCCTCAGCCTCCTGAGTATTTGGGATTATAGGCACACGCCACCATGCCTGGCTAATTTTTGTATTTTTAGTAGAGATGGGGTTTCACCATTTTGGCCAGGCTGGTCTCAAACTCCTGACCTCAAGTGATCCATCTGCCTCAGCCTCCCAAAGTGCTGGTATCACAAGCATGAGCCACTGCAACCGGCCAGGCACAGGGAACTTTCTTATGGCAGAAGCAGGCTTTCCTCGGGCCTTTTCAGGCTGAAGGCAGTGGATTAAGGCCACAGCTGTGAGCAGGCAGCTAACGTCCTTCAGTTCTAACTGAAGCAAGGGTAGAGGAGCTTAGATCTCAGGGTTGGTGTGTCAGTTGAGGAGGTCTACTGGCTTTTTGGGATATGCTACAGGGAAAGAGATCCCTGTCTTTAAGGAGACCTGATTGACCATCATTCCCTGCTGCTCCACAGGATGCAGAAGGCCATCAACAGGCTGAGCAGGCTTCTGAAACCTGGGGGGATGATGCTTCTGCGAGATTACGGCCGCTATGACATGGCTCAGCTTCGGTTTAAAAAAGGTATTTTGAGAGCGCCGAATCCTAACCACTAGAGATCATGTCCTTTGCAGGGACATGGATGAAGCTGGAAATCGTCATTCTCAGCAAACTGACACAAGAACAGAAAGCCAAACACCACATGTTCTCACTCATAAGTGGGAGTTGAACAAAGAGAACACACGGACACGGGGCACGGGGCATCACACACTGGGGCCTGTCGGAGGATTGGGGGGGCTGGGGGAGGGATAGTATTAGCAGAAATACCTAATGTAGATGACGGGTTGATGGGTGCAGCAAACCTCCGTGGCACATGTATACCTATGTAACAAACCTGCACGTTCTGCACATGTACCCCAGAACTTAAAGTATAATTAAAAAAAAAAAACAAAGGTACTTGGCCACTATAATCAAAAAATGGTGCTGCCATCAGAATAGAGACTCTAGAATTAGAGCTCCATATATAAAGCCAATTTAAATGTGACAGAGTACTATATTTTTTAAGAAAACTGAAGAGGCTTATATAATCTAGATATTGAGGTCTTTTTAAGCAAGACAGCTACCTTTAGAAGAGCTTTTATTAGAAAGACATTTGAAAGACGGCCGAGCACGGTGGCTCATGCCTGTAATTCCAGCACTTTGGGAGGCCGAGGCAGGCAGATCGCCTGAGGTCAGGAGTTCGAGACCAGCCTGACCAACATGGAGAAACCCTGTCTCTCCTAAAAATACAAAATTAGCCGGGCATGGTGGTGCATGCCTGTAATCCCAGCTGCTCGGGAGGCTGAGGTAGGAGAATCACTTAAACCCAGGAGACGGAGGTTGCAGTGAGCCGAGATCGTGCCATTGCACTCCAGCCTGGGCAACAAGAGTAAAACTCCGTCTCAAAAAAAAAAAAAAGAAGACATTTGAAAAACATAAATAATTTTAAATGTGGCATGACAAAAGATGCCATTAAAAATGTAAAAGGCGGCCGGGCGCGGTGGCTCAAGCCTGTAATCCCAGCACTTTGGGAGGCCGAGATGGGCGGATCACGAGGTCAGGAGATCGAGACAATCCTGGCTGACACGGTGAAACCCCGTCTCTACTAAAAAATACAAAAAAACTAGCCGGGCGAGGTGGCGGGCGCCTGTAGTCCCAGCTACTCGGGAGGCTGAGGCAGGAGAATGGCGTGAACCCGGGAGGCGGAGCTTGCAGTGAGCCTAGATCACGCCACTGCACTCCAGCCTGGGCGGCAGAGCCAGACTCTGTCTCAAAAAAAAAAAAAAAAAAAAAAAAAAAATGTAAAAGGCAAATGACAGAGTAAGAAGGAATATTTTCAGTGCATATAATAGATAAAGACTTAATATCTTTGCTCTTCAAGGAGCTGTCATGAAACCGATAAGCAAAAGATCCGTGACCCACCCAAAAAACAGGCCAGGAGTATTTAGTCAGTTCACAAAATAACGTATCTAAATGGCCAGTAAACAACACTTCAAGGAAATAAAAATAACAAGTTAGTACTACTTAATACTGGCCAATTCAAAGAAGGAGGTACATTCCTTCATTACTGGTAGAAAGAGAAATCGTTACAGCCTTTTTTTTTTTTTTTTTTTTGTCTTTGAGATGGAGTTTCACCCTTGTTGCCCAGGCTGGAGTGCAATAGCATGATCTCGGCTCACTGCAACCTCTGCCTCCTGGGTTCAAGCGATTCTCCTGCCTCAGCCTCCCAAGTAGCTGGGATCACAGGCACGTGCCACCATGCCCAGCTAATTTTTTATATTTTTAGTAGAGACAGGGTTTCACCATGTTGGCTAGGCTGGTCTCGAACTCCTGACCTCAGGTGATCCACCTGCCTTGGCCTCCCAAAATGCTGGGATTGTAGACGTGAGCCACTGCGCTCAGTGTTACAGCCTTTTTTTTTTTTTTTTTTTTTGAGATGGAGTCTTGCTCTGTCTCCCAGGCTGGAGTGCAGTGGCACGATCTCGACTCACTACAGCCTCTGTCTCTTGGGTTCAAGCAATTCTCCTGCCTCAGCCTCCCGAGTAGCCAAGACTACAGGCATGTGCCACCATGCCCAGCTAATTTTTTATATTTTTAGTAGAGACGGAGTTTCACCATGTTGGTCAGGCTGGTCTCGAACTCCTGACCTCAGGTGATCCGCGCACCTTGGCCTCCCAAAGTGCTGGGATTACAGGCGGGAACCACCGTGCCTGGCCTACAGCCTTTTTTTAAGCACCCAGTTATTGTTCAAGCCAATAGTTTTTTTGAATATAGTCAAGAACTAGCACATGCACGAGCAAAACTTTGTAAACGAAGTGAATGCCTCTGCATAGGGAGATGTGCTTGTCACCTGAGGTGGACCCCATACCACTGAGCTTGGAGGGATTTCTGTTCTGTATTATTCAGTGAGAGGAGAGCAACGTGCAAGGGAGTATTTTAAACTCCATCCCCGTATACCAGTATCTGCAGGGAAATAAGTATATACATGTGTGATGATTTGGGCATTCAGGAAGGTCTGGAAGTATGTGCCAGGCCTGTAAACTGAGGTAAGGCCAGGGAGGTTAGCAGCAGAAGGGAAAGCACGTTCATGATCAAAACAGTATCTGAGTTGTATTTATGATTGTGTAGACACGAGAAGAGACATGCAAAGGACAGTCACCACCAAAATGGTAATGGTTGTCTTAAGTTTGCTTAAACTCAGCTATATTGCTTAATTTAAAAAATAATAATAATAATAGGCCAGACACGGTGGCTCACGCCTTTAATCCCAGCACTTTGGGAGGCCAAGGCGGGTGGATCACCTGAGGTCCGGAGTTTGACATCAGCCTGACCAACATGGTGAAACCCCATCTCTACTAAAAATACAAAAAATTAGGCGGGTGTAGTGGTGTGCACCTGTAATCCCAGCTACTTGGGAGACTGAGGCAGGAGAATCGCTTGAACCTGGGAGGCGGAGGTCGCAGTGAGCTGAGGTCACGCCATTGCACCCAGCCTGGGTAGCAAGAGCAAAACTCCGTCTCAAAAAAAATAAATAAATACAAAGTTTGTGCTGTTAATTTAATGGGGTTGGGGGGGTGAACAAGTTGTTTTCATCAAACAATTCTAGAGTTTTGGAGTGGGGAGCTTAGGAACCTCATGTTTTCTGACATTGGAGTTAGCTTATTCCTGTTAAGCTGCCCTTCCCGAAGCACTGAGGCAGGAGTGCTCTCCACCCAACAAGCTGACTTCTCAGTTAACATTTCCTTAGCAATGCAAGTCAAAGGAGTGCTTTAAAGTGTCTCTGATTTTTAACACATCACTCTGCAGGTCAGTGTCTATCTGGAAATTTCTACGTGAGAGGTGATGGAACCAGGGTTTACTTCTTCACACAAGGTATGAAACACTCATCTTTTTACGCTAAAAGTCCCCAGTCCCAGATGAGATGGTCTTCAAGGCACGTTCAGAAGGAGAACTATCTGGCCCCTCCTGCCTTTTAGGCATTCCGTTTCCTGCAGTTCCCCACTGCCTACACCCTCCTCCACCCTGGGCCAGACACTTGGGCCCCCAGTCAGCCCTGGCTTGTCCATGCCTTCAGTCCTGCTCTGCTCTCCCTGTCTGCCACTGTCCAAAATGGGAAGCCTGCCTGCTCTGCAAGGCTTGTCTCCAGTCCAGCCCATTTCACCCTCTGCACGGGGTTCTGCTTTGGTGCACCCAGGTCAGAGTGAGTCGTGTCCCCTGGGTTCTAGGGGTGCCAGGAACTGCTCTCCTCTGCAACTGGCCCTGTCTACAGGCGTCATCCATCACATGGGCCTTATGAATTCTCCGTTCCTGGGCCCTTTTTGGGGTCACCTTCTTTGAGCCTTTGGTTAAGATGATGAAACCTCTTTCCTAAAACAATTGCTTTGACATACATATATATTTTTGTATAAATTTTAAGGCGTTCATAGAGCCTAACGGCCAAATATAAACCAAAGGTTTTTAAAAAAGAAAAAACCACGGCCCATACACAGTGACCTCCCCACCTAAACATGAAGTTGCTGTTACCAAGCCACCACTGCATTTATAACCAAAAGGCTGTGTAAAAACACTACAGCAGCAGGCCGGGCGCGGTGGCTCAAGCCTGTAATCCCAGCACTTTGGGAGGCCGAGACGGGCGGATCACGAGGTCAGGAGTTCGAGACCATCTTGGCTAACCCGGTGAAACCCCGTCTCTACTAAAAAATACAAAAAAAAACTAGCCGGGCGAGGTGGCGGGCGCCTGTAGTCCCAGCTACTCGGGAGGCTGAGGCAGGAGAATGGCGTAAACCCGGGAGGCGGAGCTTGCAGTGAGCTGAGATCCGGCCACTGCACTCCAGCCTGGGCAGCAGAGCAAGACTCCGTCTAAAAAAAAAAAAAAAAAAACACTACAGCAGCTTCCCTGAGCCCCATTAATGAGGACTTAGTCGATAAAAATGCCTTTTCTTGAGGGGAAAATATATAAACATCTTTTCTTTTCCACACTAGAGGAGCTGGACATGCTTTTCACCACTGCTGGACTGGAAAAGGTTCAGAACCTGGTGGACCGCAGACTGCAGGTGAACCGAGGGAAGCAACTGACAATGTACCGGGTTTGGATTCAGTGCAAATACTGCAAGCCCCTTCTGTCCAGCACCAGCTGAGAGGCACCTGCTGCCAAGACGATGCAAGCTCATTGTGTTTCCGGGCTTTTTTAAAAAAACATCTGTAGCACCAGGCATGGTGGTGCATGTCTGTAATCCCTGCCACTCAGGAGGCTGAGGCGGGGAGGATCCATTGAGCCCAGGAGTCCAGCCTGGGCAAAATAGTGAGACCCTGTATCTGAAAGTAATCATAAAAATAAAAAGAATATAAATGAGGTCTTGTTGACGTTGGACAATTTAGGAATTCAGACTTGAACCTTAAACCTAGAAAAAGTTACTTTGTATCAGGATTCTAACAGTTATGCTTTATATTTGTGAAGTCCTTTAAAATATAATTTTCTCAAGTTATTTCTTTGAGATCTCAATCTGTCTTAGCATTTTGTAACTAATAACTGAAATTTTATTCAAAGGAACTGTAAACCTTAAAACACCAATTTATTTCCATGTGAAAAAGTGTTATATATGACAAGTGTTTTTTGACTCTAAGTGCGTTAAATCTTTTGAGAGTGTAAATGCCGGGCTAGGGCAACTGCAGTTAATACTTACCGAGGTTAGTGAAGGGCTCATTAAGTTGTAGGGGAAGCAAGCTGGGAAGAATCAGATCAGATGTTTTCCTGACCAAAAAAAATGACCCTATAGAGAGCATCAAAATGTGGTGTTCTTGTTAAGTAATTGATCGTGGTCTTCATTTTAATCTTAGTTCCGCCAGGCGCGGGGGCTTACACCTGTAATCTCAGCACTTTGGGAGGCCTAGGCAGGCAGATCATCTGAGGTCAGGAGTTTGACACCAGCCTAGCCAACATGGTGAAACCCCATCTCTACTAGAGATACAAAAATTAGCTGAGCGTGGTGGTGGGTGCCTGTAATCCCAGCTACTCGGGAGGCTAAGGTGGGAGAATTGTGTGAACCCAGGAGGCGGAGGTTGCAGTGAGCTGAGATTGCGCCACTGCACTCCAGCCTGGGCAACAAAGCGAGACTCTGTCTCAAAAAAATAAATCTTAGTTCCATGGAATTTTAAGCTCTGTTCCCCCTCTAACCTGTGTCTAAAGAATTAAAAGAATTTGGCCGGGCACAGTGGCTCACTGCTGTAATCCCAACACTTTGGGAGGCCGAGGCAGGCAGATCACGAGGTCAGGAGATCGAGACCATCCTGACTAACATGGTGAAACCCCGTCTCTACTAAAAATACAAAAAAAATTAGCCAGGCATGGTGGCACGCGCCTGTAGTCCCCTGTAGTCCCAGCTACTCAGGAGGCGGAGGTTGCAGTGAGCCGAGACCATGCCACTTCACTCCAGCCTGGGCAACAGAGCAAGACTCCATCTCAGAAAAAAAATAATTAAAAGAATTTTCACATTTTGCAAAATTGTCCTTTTTAATGCACCCTTAAGTGTTTGACACAAAAGGAATTGAGAGAACTTCTTAATTTTAGCCACATCTGATCTCTTCACTTCTGAATGTGATCATTGTCAGTGTTAGATGCTTGCTTTTTTTTTTTTTTTTTTTAGGAGACAGGGGTCTCACTCTGTTGCCTAGGGTAGAGTTCAATAGTGCAAGGATAGTTCATTATCACCTTGAACTTCTGGCTCAAGCCATCCCTCCACCTCAGCCTCCTGAGTAGCTAGGACTACAGGTGGGCACCATCATGCCTAGCTAATCGTTAGATCCTTTTTTTATGTTCTGCATTTTCCAGTTATTTTTACATATTTCTCTCTTGATCCATGCAGTTATAGGATATATTCTTAATTTTAGAAAGTAAGGACTTTTCGACCTGATGTGGTGGCTCACGCCTATAATCCCAGCACTTTGGGAGGCTGAGGTGAGCAGATCACTTGAGGTCAGGAGTTCAATGTCCATCCTAGCCAACATGGTGAAACCCCATCTCTACTAAAAAATAAAAAATGAGCCCAGCGTGGTTGTGGGTGCCTGTAATCCCAGCTACTCAGGAGGCTCAGGTAGGAGAATTGCTTGAACCTGGGAGGCAGAGGTTACAGTGAGCCGAGATGGTGTCATTGCACTCCAGCCTGGGCAACGAGGGAAACTGCATCTCAAAAACAGATGCCTAGCTTTCACCTTGTTAATGTTTTTCTAAATTTTGGAATAATGAGCTTATATAGGAATACTGCAAGAATCGTCCATTTTTTTCTGATGTCCCAACATCACCAAATGTATTACCAAATGTATCCATCACAAGTAGGAATACATGGAAACATTACTGCTAGCCACTAACCATTCATGTTTGCCCAGTAGTCCCAATAATAGCTTTGTCACACAAAAACACGATTATGTTGGCTGGGCACAGTGGCTCCAGTATTCCTAGCATTTTGGGAACCCAAGGCAGGAGGATGACTTGAGGCCAGGAGTTCAAGACCAGGCTGGGTAATGTAGCAAGACCCTTTTGTTTGTTTGTTTGACACAGTTTCGCTCTTGTTGCCCAGGCTGGAGTGCAATGGCACGATCTCGGCTCACCACAACTTATGCCTCCCAAGTTCAATCGATTCTCCTGCCTCAGCCTCCCTGGTAGCTGGAATTACAGGCATGCACCACTATGCCCAGCTAATTTTTTGTATTTTTAGTAGACACAGGGTTTCTCCATGTTGGTCAGGCTGATCTCGAACTCCTGACCTCTGGTGATCCACCCACCTCGGCCTCCCAAAGTGCTGGGATTACAGGCGTGAGCCACCGTGCCCGGCCAAAACCCTGACTTTTTAAAAAATGTTAAAAATAGGCCTGGCACGGTGGCTCACACCTGTAATCCCAGCATTTTGGGAGGCCGAGGTGGGTGGATCATTTGAGGTCAGGAGTTCAAGACCAGCCTGACCAACATGGAGAAACCCTGTCTCTACTAAAAATACAAAGTAGCCAGGCCTGGTGGCGCACGCCTGTAACCCCACCTAGGCCAAATTTGACTCTATAAGGGACTTTGCATAACGTTTCATCCTCAGAATCGCTGATGGGCAGAGGACAGTTACATGTGGGAGGCTGAGGCAGGAGAATCACTTGAATCTGGGAGGTGGAGGTTGCAGTGAGCCAAGATGGCGCCATTGCACTCCAGCCTGGGCAACAAGAGTGAAACTCCATCTCAAAAAAAAAAAAAAATACAAAAATTAGCTGGGCATGGTGATGGGCGCCTGTAATCCCAGCTATTCGGGAAGCTGTGTCCGGAGAATCATTTGAACCTGAGAGGCGGAGGTTGCAGTGAGCTGAGATCGCGCCACTGCACTCCAGCCTGGGCAACAGCGGACTCCGTCTCAAAAAAAAAAAAAAAAAATAGTAAAAAATAAATAATTGAATTTAGTAGTTGTGCCTCAGTCTCCTTTAGTCTACGGTTCAGTCTTGCTTTTGCACCTTGGCATTTTAAGGTAAGAGGCTATTGTGTAAACTGGAAGTCGGTTTGTTGATGTTTCCTCCTGATTTGGTTCAGGCTCTGCATTTTGGGCAGGAATATTCAGAGGTGATGCTGTGTTCCCCCCATAGGATTGTATCGGGCAACACATGATTATGAATTTCCCCATTATTGGTGATGTCACTTAGTTGTGGTGTCTGCCGGGTTCTGCCACTGTAAAGTTAATATGTATTCTGTAGGGAAGTACTTTGAGACTAAATATCCTGTTCCTCATCAAACTTCTACCCCCTAGTTTCAGTATCTATTGCTGTTTTTTGGCTGAATAACCATGATAGTTGCCAAATAGTGGTTTCTGATCCTTCCATTCCTTCTACACTGATTGGTTGGAATTTTGTACAGAAAAGCTTTCTCATATCTGATTTACTTGTCTCAATATGGACCCATGGGTATTTGAGTTTCCTGTGGGATTATTTTGTTGTTTTTGAGACAGGCTCACCCAGGCTGGAGTGCAGCGGCATGATCACCGCTCACTGCAGCCTCGACCCCCCAGACTCTGGTGATCCTCCCACCCCAGCCTCCCAAGTAGGTGGGACTACCGGCATGTGCCACCAAGCCTAATTTTTGTATTTTTTGTAGAGACAGGTTCACCATGTGTCCCAGGCTGGTCTTGAACTCCTGAGCTCAAGCAGTCCTCCCACCTCTGCCTCCCAAAATGCTAGGATGAGCCACCGCACCTGGCTTATCACTTAATGGGTTTTCAAAGGTGGGAGCAAAGAATGAAGGGAGAAAGGGAGCTCCCATCTTTTCCATTACTGTATTTACTTAAAACTGGGAAAAAAAATGAATCACTGGGATGGTATTTCATTTATCTTTTGAAATGAAGAATAGATACATTCATTTAAATGATTCTCTAGAGACTATCCTTCAGCATCCCTAAAGCATTTGAAAACCATAGGCACAGTTTTTATTTTCGCTTTCTGGCACCTGGTTTGGGCTTTGGGCTCAGATTAAAAACATGAGCCTTCTCCTGCCCCTGCTCCCTTTTATTCTCTGCTATCTTCTAAGCTCGACTTTTTATCTCTCAGGCCAAATTTTGACTCTGTAAGGGACTTTGCATAACGTTTGTTTCATCCTCAGAATCACTGATGGGCAGAGGACAGTTACATGTGTTGGGAGGGATTAAAGTATATGACATCAGTGCCACTTAAAAAATAAATACTGTCTCAACTATCAGTCTGGCTCTGAATGGTATCTCTTAATATGCTTAATGCAAGAATGGTGGGCCGGGTGTGGTGACTCAGGCTCGTTATCCAAGCACTTTGGGAGGCCGTGGTGGGCGGATCATCTGAGGTCAAGAGTTTGAGACCAGCCTGGTCAACATGGCGGAACCCATCTCTACTAAAAACAAAACAAAAAATTTAGCCGGGCATGGTGGCAGGCGCCTGTAATCCCAGCTACTGGGGAAGCTGAGGTAGGAGAATTGCTTGAATCCAGGAAGCGGAGGTTGCAGTGAGCAGAGATGACACTCCAGCCTGGGTGACAGAGCAAGACTCCGTCTCAAAAAAAAAAAAAGAAAGAAAGAAAGGTACTATGTTGGGCTGTAAGGTGGCTCCAGGTGTGAAGCTGCTCAGGAAGTGGTGTGGTTTCAATGTGAATCTAACAGAGAAATGTTTCTGAAATGGATTTACCTTCCTAAGTAGTGTTAATTAGGGTGAGGCGATAAATTCAATGTTGTTTGAAAAATCAGAGATAGTTTGAGACAGATGCGCTGGAGCTATTGGCGTGAAACCATGTTCCTGAAGGCAGCAATCACCCTGTAAGTGGGTTTTGCACTGTGAAAGGGATTCGTCTCCTGGTCTTGCAGGATTCATGTGGAGCCTGGCCTCTGTTAATGCTGTCAAACCTATGGCCAATGGGTTGGCCACCTCTCTTCATGTAAGTTCATATTCTCTTGGGCTCTGGTTGGAAAATTAGGCCTTGGAAACTTAGTGAGAAAAGGAAAATCTAATGTGCTAAGACATCCTACTTGGATGTAATTGATTCCTATCTTTGCTTAAAGACATACTTTAGTAGGAGTAAGGAGTTCTCTCTGTGGCTTAAAAGATGGGCTCAGGACAAGCAGTTTCTTTCAGTCTGTTCACAAAGGCCTGTTCTTTGCTTTGTGGCTGCAGCTGCTATTTTCGGAGCCTGGCTGCGTTGATGCGTTGCAGATTTGTGTGTGCTTCCTAATTTGGTCTACAGGTTGTGATTTGGAAACCCTGGTTAAGAGGTAGAAGAAGTGCTGATGGTGAATTTCCCAGGTGAAAACACTGAAATGTTGCATCATGGCTGCCTCATTTTATTTAAATAAGTGTCTTGGTTCAAGGCTGGACATTGTCTCTGATCATTGGCTCTGGTCATGGAGTGAAACACACTCCATGACCAAGTTTCAGGACAAATCGCCACAGTCAGATTTAATACCCCACCGGGGACCCTGAGCCACCGTAGCCTTGACTGAAGCTGCAAGCTTGGCATCTTCACCCGCAGATGACCCTCACATTGCCTTTGTTCATTCATTCTCTGCTTCCATTCTCTGAATTTGGATTTTGCCATTAAAATTTAATATGTTATAGCCAGGTGTGATGGCTCACACCTGTAATCCCAGTACTTTCGGAGGCCAAGATGGGAGGATTGCTTGAGTTCAGGAGTTCAAGACCAGCCTGGGCAACATAGCAGCATCCTGTTCATACAAGAAATTTAAAAATTAGCCAGACATGGTGGTGCCTGCCTGCAGTCCTAGCTACTCAGGTGGCTAAGGTGAGAGGATCACTTGAGCCCAGAAATTCAAGGCTGCAGTGAGCTGTGATCACACCACTGCTGGGCGACAGAGCAAGATTCTGTCTCAAAAAAGAAAAGAAAAGAGAAAGAGATAAAAAGGAAAGAAGGAAGGGGAGAAGGAGAGAGAATGAAGGAAAGGAAAAAAAGAAAAAGAAAATTAGCCAGGTGTGGTGACCCACACCTGTAATCCCAGCATTTTGGAAGGCCAAGGTGGGCGGATCACCTGAGAGGTCAGGAGTTCAAGACCAGCCTGGCCAGCATGGTGAAACACTGTCTCTACAAAAATACAAAAAAATTAACCAGGCATGGTGGGTGCCTGTAATCCCAGCTACTTGGGAGGCTGAGGTGGAAGAATCACTTAAACCCGGGAGACTGAGGTTTCAGTGAGCCGAGATCACACCACTGCACTTCAGCCTGAGTGACAGAGCGAGACTCCAAAAAAAATAAAAGAAAGAGAAGAAGGAAAGGAGAAAAAAAAAAAAAAAAAAGGAAAGAAGGGAGGGAGGGAGAAACATTTATCAGCAGTGGCACACACACTTGAGAAGCCCTCAGGGTGAGTAGAATGGGGAGGGCCCTGAAGTGCCCTGCTACTGACAAGCCCCTGTCACCCTCTTCAGCCTTGCTTCTCATTACCCCTCAAACCCCTCAATATTTAGGGGGCGACTAAGGCCGACATTCAATCAAGCTCATTAAATTATGAGTTTCTGGCAGGGTGTAGTGGCTCATGCCTGTAATCCCTTTGGAGGCCAAGACAGGTGGATACCTTGAGGTCAAGAGTTTGAGACCAACCTGGCCAACATGGTGAAACCAGTCTCTACCGAAAATACAAAAAGTAGAGAGGCGTGGTGGTGAGGGCCTGTAATCCTAGCTACTTGGGAAGCTGAGGCAGAAGAATCGCTTGAACCCAGGAGGCGGAGGTTGCAGTGAGCTAAGATCCTGCCATTGCACTGCAGCCTGAGTGACGAGAGCAAAACTCTGCCTCAGAAAAAAAAAAAAAAAAAAAAAGGACAGGCGCAGTGGGTCACCCCTGTAATCCCAGTACTTTGGGAGGCCAAGGTGGACAGATCACGTGAGGTCAGGAGTTCAAGACCAGCCTGGACAACATGGTGAAACCCCGTCTCTACTAAAAATACAAAAATTACCTGGGCGTAGTGGTGCGCACCTGTAATCCTAGCTACGCGGGAGGCTGAGGTAGGAGAATCGCTTCAACCCTGGAGGTGGAGATTACAGTGAGCTGAGATCAAGCCATTGTATTCCAGCCTGGGTGACAAGAGTGAGACTCCCTCTCAAATACATAAATAAACAAATTATTAGTTTCTTGGGGTACCATTGTATTCTAAACACTTAGAAGACTACCAAAGCCCTGGCCTGTGGTCGGTGCCCAGTAAGTGAGGACTGAATGCCTGAATAGCTTCTTACTACCCTGCCCGCTGCCCCCGCCATTGCACAGACACCCCGGATACACAGTTTATATTTAACTTCAAAAAAATAATCATATAAGGTTGCAAATATCAACAGCTCAAGGTGGCTTAAACAAAAAACAGTAAAAGGGCACAGGGTGCCTCCTGGACCCCACCCTGGGAGATGTGTGGTCACCCTCACTCCTGCAGCCTCTTTAAGGACCACCTCTCTGCTCCTTAATGCACTTCTGGGAGGCAGCTGTAACCAAGCTCCTGAGGTTTGATGTCTCTGTAAAATGGGTTTGCAGCGTGTGTGTGTGTGTGTGTGTATAGGCAGGCAGTTCCCACAATGGCAGGCAGAATCCCCAAAAAGGCATCTGTAAGAGCATGATTTCCTGACTTCAGCTGGTTTGTTTCATCTTCCCAAATATTGATATCCGAGTAGACTATTATTAAATCCTTTTAAATTATGGATATTTTTGGCCAGGCACGGTGGCTCACGCCTGTAATCCCAGCACTTTGGAAGCCAAGGCAGGCGGATCACCTGAGGCCAGGAGTTCAAGACCAGCCTGGCCAACGTGGTGAAACCCCATCTCTACTAAAAAAAAAAAAAATATATATATATATATATGTATATATATATATATACAAAAATTCGCTGGACATTGTGGCAGGTGCCTGTAGTCCCAGCTACTCAGGAGGCTGAGGCAGGAGAATCACTTGAACCCGGGAGGAGGAGGTTGCAGTGAGATTGCGCCACTGCACTCCAGCCAGGGCGACAGAGCGAGACTCTGTCTCAAAAAACAAAAAATTGGCCGGGCGCAGTGGCTCACGCCTGTAATCCCAGCACTTTGGGAGGCCAAGGTGGGCGGATCACGAGGTCAGGAGATCGACAGCATCCTGGCTAACACAGTGAAACCCAGTCTCTACTAAAAATACAAAAAATTAGCCGGGCGTGGTGGCGGGCGCCTGTAGTCCCAGCCACTCGGGAGGCTGAGGCAGGAGAATGGCGTGAACCTGGGAAGTGGAGTCTGCAGTGAGCCAAGATCGCGCCACTGCACTCCAGCCTGGGTGACAGAGCAAAACTCCGTTTTAATTATTATTTTTTGAGATGGAGTCTCGCTCTGTCACCCAGGCTGGAGTGTAGTAGTAGCACGATCTTGGCTCACTGCAAGCTCCGCCTCCCAGTTCAAGTGATTCTCCTGTCTCAGCCTTTTGAGTAGCTGGGACTACAGGTGTGCACCACCACACCCGGGTAATTTTTTGTATTTTTAGTAGAGACAGGGTTTCACCATGTTGGCCAGAATGGTCTCAGTCTCTTGATCTCATGATCTGCCCGCCTCAGCCTCCCAAGATACTGGGATTACAGGCGTGAGCCACTGCGCCCAGCCTTAAATTTATTTTTAAGAGATTTTTTTTTTAATCGCTGCTATAAAGGTAAAATAAGTATTAGTTGCCGTGAATTGAAAGTATTTTTGGGCCATGTGCAGTGACTCACCCCTGTAATCCTAACACTTTAGGGGGCCACGGTATGAAGATCGCTTGAACCCAGGATCGTTTAAACCTTTTGAGGAGTTTAAGGCAAGCCTGGGCAACATAGTGAGGCCCCATCTCTATTTATAAATAAATAAATAAATAAATGTACTTTAAAGATAAATACAATGAAAACAAAACAATATCTTAAGTTCCAGTTGGATGCCTTTGGGGCCAAAGGCTCGGAGCAGTAGGTCTGGAAACAGGAGTGAACACATCAGTCACAACTTTCCTGGAGCTGTCAAATTTGGATGGGGATATTCCAACAATAAACCCATAAATCCTCTAACACGTGGGCATGTGCCAAGAAGAACCAAGCAAGCTAGGGAAAATGCACACTCTGAGGCTGGGGGTGGGGACAAGGAAGTCCTCCTGGAGAAGGTCACATCTCTCATGGAACATCTTCCCTGTGGAAGGAATGGCCAGTGCAAAGGCCTGAGGCTCATGGTGGATTCTCCACCCACCGAGTGTGGGGAACACTGCTTCACTAATCTCGAGCTTGGTACCATTGCTCACTCTCGTAATAAATGTATCTGCCTCAGCACTTTTTTTTTTTTTTTCCGGACAGAGTCTCGCTCTGTCACCCAGGCTGGAGTGCATTGGTGCAGTCTTGGCTCACTGCAGCCTCTACCTCCTGGGTTCAAGCAATTCTCATGCCTCAGCCTCCCTAGTAGCTGGGATTACAGGCATGTGCTACCACACTTGGCTAATTTTTTTGTATTTTTAGTAGAGACAGGGTTTGGCCATGTTGGCCATGCTGGTCTCGAACCCCTGGCCTCAAGTGATCCTCCTGCCTCGGCCTCCCAAAGTGCTTGGATTACAGGCCTGAGCCACCACACCCGGCCCTGGCACATTTTAATGAGTACTACCCAAGTGCATTAGGTACTAAGAAATGAGTAAGAATGATTACCTGCTTCCAGTAGCCCTCGTGTACAGGGTCTGGATTCTTCTCAGCTCCTCGAGGGACTGCTAAAGCTATGAGGTCAGCCCCACTCACAAGGGTCCGGATTACAAAGCAAGATTATTATGTTTTTCTTTATTTTTCCCCACCCCACTAATCATGCCCCTAAAGCAAGATTATTGATCGGTGATCTGAAACGTAACTGACAAGCTGAGGGGATCTCCCCAGGAAGGGAAGCTACTTGAGAAACTGAATTTAGATCAGAAGTTGATTGTTCAGAATACAACCGAGTCCAGAGATTGGGCGGCACCAAGGGAGGTTTCTGTCAAGCCGTCCCATTCCAGGATTCCCTATCACACCAACGAAGCAACTGCTGAGCAGGTTTGCACTAACGCAAGCTGGCGTTTGTCTGGACCTTAAGACTCTTTAAATAGCTTTTCATAGATTTAATCCTCACAGTGCCTCTGTGAATATAAGTATAATTATCTCCATTTTACAGATGAGGAAATCCGAAGTTCAGGGAGGGTAAAGGGTTTACCAAGGTCAGACAACCAGTGTTAATCGTGAGGTAATTAGCCTTAGATTAGGGAGAGGTAGTTTGATATAAATGATATCTGACATAATATACGGGTTTAGACATTCTTGGCTCCAACCAATGATGCCAGTCCAGGAAAATGTTACACCTGCTCAGATGTGAACCCTGCTGCGGGCTGGAGAAGAAAGCACCCTCACCCCAAACCTCCCCAGGAGGAGAAAACCCCGCAGCTAAGAGAAGTGTAAAAGAACTATCAAAAGTCCATGCGATTGGCTACATAATTTGTGTTTGTGTTGCAACACTGTCCAAATCGCAACATTTTCATCAAAATGGAAAACTGAAATCCCCCATCTTTACCCTATGGGCCAGGCAAGCCTGTGAGGCTCAGCTCCTCCTGGGATGAAGGTGGGGGGCTGGGATTCTTTTTTTTTTTTTTTTTTTTTTAAGACGGAGTCTCGCTCTGTTGCCCAGGCTGGAGTGCAGTGGCGCAATCTCGGCTCACTGCAAGCTTCGCCTCCCAGGTTCACGCCATTCTCCTGCCTCAGCCTCCCAAGTAGCTGGGACTACAGCTACCACGCCCAGCTAATTTTCTGTGTTTTTAGTAGAGAAGGGGTTTCACCGTGTTAGCCAGGATGGTCTCGATCTCCTGACCTCGTGATCCACCCGCCTCAACCTCCCAAAGTGCTGGGATTACAGGTGTGAGCCACCGCACCTGGCCAAGGGGTGCTGGGATTCTAATGCCTCATCTTCAAGGGGTTCCATGGAGCCTTCTTGGGCTGTGGCCTGTTCAGTTACAGAAGGGCCTTGATTTCATACTCTGCCATTGCTATCTTGAGATCTTGAGATTCCTTCTCCTTGCTTCTTTCTGTTCCTTGATTTTTTTTTTTTTTTTTTTTTTTCCTGGTTTGTTTGTTTTTGAGACAGAGTCTCCAGTCTCACTCTGTCGCCCAGGCAGGCTGAATTAATTTTTTCTTTTCTTTTTTCTTTTTTTTTTTGAGACAGAGTGTCACTCTGTCACCCAGACTGGAGTGCAGTAGTGCAATCTGGGCTCACTGCAACCTCTGCCTCCCGGGTTCAAGAAATTCTCCTGCCTCAGCCTCCCGAATAGCTGAGACTACAGGTGCCTGCCACCACGCCTGGCTAATTTCTGTATTTTTATTTTTTTTGTTTTGTTTTGTTTTGAGACAGAGTCTTGTTTTGTCGACCAAGCTGGAGTGCAGTGGCAGAATCTTGGCTCACTGCAACCTCTGTCTCCTGGGTTCAAGTGATTCTCCTGCCTCAGCCTCCCAAGTAGCTGGGATTACAGGTGCCCGTCACCACGCCTGGCTAATTTTTGTATTTTTAGTAGAGACAGGGTTTCACCATGTTGGCCAGGCTAGTCTGAAACTCCTGACTGCAGGTGATCCACCCGCCTCAGCCTCCCAAAGTGCTGGGATTACAGGCGTGAGTCACCGCACCCTGCCCAGAATTATTAATAATTATTTTTTAACGAGGGGGCCGGCATTTTCATTTTACATTGGGTCTTGTAAAGAACCCAGCCAGTCCTGCTACTGCCTCTTTCTTGCTCCTTCTTCCTCCTTTTTCTCTCCTTAGCAAAGACCTATCTGCTCTTGCCTTTTCTTTCTTTTTCTTTTTCTTTTTCTTTTCTTTTTTTTGAGACAGACTCTGGCTCTGTTACCCAGACTGGAGGTTCAGTGGCACAGTCATAGGTCACTGCAATTTTAATTTTGAACTTCTGGGCTCAAGCAATCCTCCCTGCCTGAGCCTCCCAAGTACCTGGAATTACAGGTGTGTGCCACCATGCCTGTCTAACTTTTAGAAGAGACAAGAGACCGTGGTCTCACTATGTTGCTCAGGCTGGTCTCAAAGTCCTGGGCTCCAGCGATCCCCCGCCTCGGCCTCCCAAAGTGCTGGGATTATAGGCATGAGTCGTGAGCCGTGAGCCACAGCACCCAGCTCTCTTGACTTTTTTTTTTTAGATAGAGATCACTGGACAATCTTGGTTCACTGCAACTTCCTCCTCCCGGGTTCAAGCGATTCTCCTGCCTAAGCCTCCCAAGTAGCTGGGATTACAGGCACCCGCCACCACGTCTGGCTAATGTTTGCATTTTTAGTATGCCGGGGGGACATTCCCCTCCCTTGTGATCCTCCTCCCTTTCTAAGCCTCTCTCCACTCTCCTCGACCCCTGGGCACGTTCAAGCAGGCCTTCTAGACATGCCAATCCTATACACTCAGGCCTTGCCCGTCTTAACAGTCCTTCCCTGACCTCCCATGAACCCTCAGCCCCACACCGTCCCAGGGTTTGTCTTTCTTCCTTGTCTCTTTCTTTCTCTCTCTTTCTCTTTCTCCTCTCTTTCTTTTCCTTCCTTCCTTCCTTTCTTCCTTTCTCTCTTCCCTCCCTCCCACCCTTCTTCCTTCCTTCTTTCCTTCCTTCCTTTCTCTCTTCCCTCCTTCCCACCCTTCTTTCCTTTTTTCCTTCCCTCCTTCCTCCCTCTCTCCCTCCCTCCCTTCCTTCTTCCTTCCTTCCTTCCTTCCTTCCTTCCTCCCTCCCTCCCTCCCTCCCTCCCTCCCTTCCTTCATTCAGACAGAGTTTCACTCTTGTTGCACAGGCTGGAGTGCAGTGGCACAATCTCAGCTCACTGCAACCTCCGCCTCCCAGGTTCAAGATTCTCCTGCCTTAGTCTTCCAAGTAGCCAGGATCACAGGCACCTGCCACCATGCCCGACTAATTTTTGTATTTTTAGTAGAGATGGGGTTTCACCATGTTGATCAGGTGGGTCTTGAACTCCTGACCTCAGGTGATCCACCCGCCTCAGCCTCCAAAACTGTTTCTTATGACTCCTGAGCAGCATCCTTGTTCCTGCTCGCTTCTGCCTCCTGCCTCTAGACTATGGGCTTGCTCCTGGGGTCCGGGGACCTGGTCGACTTTGCTCACAGTTATATCCTCCGTACCTAGATTGTCTGGAACATGAAGGTGCTCAGTAAATATTTACTGGGTGGGCAAGTGCATAGAATGTCACCCACAAGCCATGTCCCTGAGAGAGTCAGGCATCAAAGGGAGGAAAGACAAGTTTTACTACCCGATCCAGCAGGAAACAGCAGGGCTGGAGATGGACCTCAAAACCTGCAGAGAAGGGCTCCCTAAGTGCTCCTTCTAAGCCACGCATTTCTGGGAAACAGCAGGGCAAAAGAGCCAGCCGGGGAGCAAGCCTATCACGGGGAGGAGGCTGCATCACGGTGATTTCGACGTGTGGAAACAATTCTAGGTCCCACAAGATGGCAAGAGTGAATGAGCAGATCCACTTTGAATCTCTAAGTGCTACCAATACAAGAATAATTCCCAAATCTATGTCATGAGCTAAGAATCTCTCTTGAGCCTTGAACTAGTTTATCTAAATAACTCCTAGACATCTCTCCCCTAGCAGGGCCCCGGGCACCTCAAACCCAATCTCTCCAAAGCAACCCCTAAGAGCAGGGGCTGGGACTGAAACCCTGGAGTCACCATTTGTTCTCTCTGCCATCTCGGCCAAGTTACTAAGGTTCTCTCATGCTGTTTTCCTCAACTGAAAATTGAGTATAAACAATAGAATAGGGCCAGGCACAGTGGCTCACGCCTGTAATCCGAGCACTTTGGAAGGCTGAGGTGGGTAGATCACTTGAGGTCAAGAGTTCGAGACCATCTGGCCAACATGATGAAATCCCCGTCTCTACCAAAAATACAAAATATTAGCTGGGCGTTGTGGCACACGTCTGTAATCCCGGCTACTCAGGAGGGTTAGGCAGGAGGTGAAGGTTGCAGTGAGCCGAGATTGTGCACTGCACTCCAGCCTGGCAACAGAGCAAGACCCCCTCTCGAAAACAAAACAAAACAAACAATAGTATAGGCCAGGCACAGTGGCTCACACCTGTAATCCCAGCACTTTGGGAGGCCGAGGCAGGCAGATCATCTGAGGTCAGGAGTTCGAGACCAGCCTGGCCAATATACAGTGAAACCCCATCTGTACTAAAAAATTACCAAAATTGGCCGGGTGTGGTGGCTCACGCTTGTAATCCCAGAACTTTGGGAGGCTGAGATGGGCAGATCATGAGGTCAGGAGATCGAGACCATTCTGGTTAACACGATGAAACCCCTTCTCTACTAAAAATACAAAAAATTAGCTGGGCGCGGTGGCGGGCGCCTGTAGTTCCAGCTACTCTGGAGGCTGAGGCAGGAGAATGGCGTGAACCCGGGAGGCAGAGCTTGCAGCGAGCCAAGATCGCGTCACCGCACTCCAGCCTGGGCGACAGAGAGAGACTCCAACACACACACACAAAAAAAATCACAAAAATTATCTGGGTGTGGTGGTGCATGCCTATAGTCCCAGCTACTTGGGAAGCTGAGGCAGGAGCATTGCTTGAACTTGGGAGGTGGAGGTTGCAGTGAACCGAGATCACGCACCACTGCACTCCAGCCTGGGTGACAGAGCAAGACTCTATCTCTCAAAAACAAAAAAAAACACACACAAAAATTAGCTGGGTGTGGTGGTGAGCACCTATAGTCTCAGCTATTCGGGATGCTGAGGCTGGAGAAGCGCTTGAACCTGGGAGGTTGCAGTGAGCTGAGATCGACCCACTGCACTCCAGCCTGGGCGACAAAGTGAGACTCTGTCTGAAAAAACAAACAAACAAAAAACAACAGAATATACATCATTAATACAGCAGAGTCCTAGTGGCCCCCATAGTGAAATTCTAACACCTTGCAGAGAACAGAATCAAATTGTCAACCTCTGTGGGCTATTCTGCATTCACAGATTCATGTGTAGAAGATGCATTTCATTATACGTTGTGTTTTTAGCAGTTACAGCGATGGCATGTTCCTTGGCAGCTTTAGCCTGGAGAGATGAGATTTGTAGCAGAAAGCATTCATCTGCATTTCTTGTCTTTCATCTCAAAGAACAGTGAAGAGGCTGTAAGGTCATCTGGTTTCCGAGGAACTTCAGCTCTACCCTCAGGCAGGTTCCGCTGCTCCATAAGGCCTATGACACTGTTAGGGGCCCTGGAAATTGTTTTAATTAATTTTAAAATCAGAAGAAAATATGTATATAATAATAATGAATATTATGAAAAGGAATCCAGACCAAATTATGATCCCTTACCCCCGCCCTTGTCCAAGTGAATGGAGAAGGGCGTGCATGTACCCTGAGCTGAGGCAGTCAGAGCCCCGGACCCCAGATGGAGAGGACAGCCCGCTCCAGGCAGCAGGATCTGGACAGTGAACGCTGGGAGATTTGGGAGGCCAGGAAGGCTGAGGGGAGGCAGCCACAGGAGATTCCAGGGTGAAGAGCATGGCAGGTCAGGGTGAAAGCAAGTATAAAAGCTCCCAGGCAGGAAAATGTCTGCATTCAAGCAGCTCAAGGCAGGCCCTGGAGGGTTCCCAGCAAGAATGGTGGAGGAGACTGGAGATGGCGGCAGGGTTGGACCACCTGGGCCTTATAAGCCAGAGGGAGCGGAGATTTTTTTTCACTCCAATGAGCAACTATTAAAGGGTTTTAAGGGAGGGAGTGACCAGGTCTAATTTACATTTTAAAGAGATTAGCACTGTGGAAAGTGTACTGTGGGGGTGGGGCAAGAGTTGAGAGCCGCATGGAGGGCCCTCCATACTTCCGGACTCTGAATGGGGGGCCAGGCTTCAGTGATGGAGGTGAGGATGGGGACGTGTGGGTCCAAGAGGACTCATGGGTGGAAGGGCCGGAGGGGAAAAGGAAAGGCTGTTATCAAGGATAAAGGGCAGTGGTGGTCGTGCTGTTCTGCTCCTGAGCTGGGAAAGAAGGGAAGACATGGAGACTTCTGTTCAGATCCATGGAGGTAACCATGGCACACCCACATGGCAGTGTGGAGAAGGCAGTGGAACATGACAGTCTGGAGGGGGGAGACAGGTCAGGGCTGCACGCCCCTGGATGCTGGTGGCATCAGTGCACAACCGGTGTTTGAAACCACAAATCTCCAGGTTGGGGAGGAAATGGGAATGTGCTGCGACCCGGAAACTCAGAGGAATCTGCTCTTGCCGGGTCCCTGCTGAAGACAGAGAATGAAGACAGAGAATGAAGACAGAGAAGGAGCCTTTTTTTTTTTTTTTTTTTTTTTTTGAGACAGAGTTTCGCTCTTGTTGGCCAGGCTGGAGTGCAATGGTGCCATCTCAGCCCGCTGCAACCTCCGCCTCCGGGGTTCAAGCAATTCTCCTGCCTCAGCCTCCTGAATAGCTGGGATTACAGGTGCCCACCACGTCCAGTTAATTTCTGTATTTTTAGTAGAGATGGGGTTTCGCCATGTTGGCCAGGCTGGTCTCTAACTCCTGACCTCAGGTGATCTGCCCTCCTGAAATGCTGGCATTAGAGGAGTCAGCCACTGCACCCAGCGAGAAGGATCCTTTATATCTGGTAATGCAAGTGGCTCCTGACCTTGACCAGAGCCGTCTGGGTGGAGGGAGGGATCTGGAAGTCAAACTGGGATGGGAAGGAAGAGTAAAACAGCACAATCACCAGTGCCTGGCCTCAGCCTTGCCTGGGGTCTGGATTAAAAAATAGCTATGAGCCAGGTATAGTCCCAGCTACTCGGAGGCCAAGGCAGGAGGATGGCTTGAGCCCAGGATGTTGAGGCTGTGGGTGAGCTACAATTGCACCACTGCATTCCAGCCTGGGTGACAAAGCAAGACCCTATCTCTGAAACGAAAAAAATTTACACTTAAAAAACAAAACAAAACAAAACAGTTATATAGGACATTTTGGGGGCAAATGGGGAAATCGGAAAGTGGACTCCACATTAGATAATACATTGTTGTTGTTGTTGTTGTTTTGAGACAAGGTCTCACTCTGGCATGCAGGATGGAGTGCAGGGAGCTCACTGCAGTCTCAACTGCCTGGGCTCAAGTGATCCTCCAGCCTCAGCCTCCTAAAGTGCTGGGATTACAGGTGTGAGCCACCACGCCTGGCCTGTATTACATACTATAGCAGCTCTGAATTTGTTGTGTGTGATAATGGTGTGTGGTAAGAGGGAAACTCTGTAGGAGACACACACTGCAGTACTTAGGGCGGAAAGAGTAGATACCTGAAACTGTCCGGGGCTCCAACAATAACAACAAATTAAACACATTCCCCATACACAGAGAAAGCACAGACGGCAAAATGCTAATTGGAAAAACCTAGGTGAAGAATATGTTAATATGTTTTCAACTCCTCTTTCAGCTTAATTTTTTCCTTACAAAGTTGGGTGCAGCTGGGCGCAGTGGCTCACTCCTGTGATGCCAGCACTTTGGGAGACCGAGGCAGGTGGATCACCTGAGGTCAGGAGTTCAAGACCAGCCTGGCCAACATAGCGAAACCCCGTCTCTACTAAAAATACAAAAAAATTAGCCGGGTGTGGTGGTGCAACAAGAGCAAAACTCCGTCTCAAAAAATTTTAAAAATAAAAATAAATAAATGAATTAGTTGGGTGTGGTGACGGGTGCGCCTGTAATCCCAGCTACTCTGGAGGCTGAGGCAGGAGAGTCGCCTGACTCCAGGAGGCGGAGGTTGCAGCGAGCTGAGATCTTGCCATTGCACTCCAGCCTGGATGACAGAGTGAGACCCTGTCTCCAAAAAAAAAAAAAAAAAACAAAGCTGGGTGCGGTGGCTCAGGCCTGTCATCCCAGCACTTTGGGAGGTCGAGGCTGGCAGATTATTTGAGGTCAGGAGTTCAACACCAGCCTGGCCAACATGGTGAAACCCCATCTCTACCAAAAATACAAAAATTAGCCAGGCGTGGTGGCAGGCGCCTGTAATCCCAGCTACTCGGGAGGCTGAGGAAGGAGAAGGGCTTGAAGCTGGGAGGTGGAGGTTCCGGTGAGCCAAGATTGCACCACTGCACTCCAGCCTGGGCAACAGAGCAAGAATCTGTCTCAAAAAAAAAAAGAGGCCAGGCGCGGTGACTCAAGCCTGTAATCCTAGCACTTTGGGAGGCCAAGGCGGGCAGATCACGAGGTCAGGAGATCGAAACCATCCTAACACGGTTAAACCCTGTCTCTACTAAAAATACAAAAAATTAGCTGGGTGTGGTGGTGGGCACCTGTAGTCCCAGCTACTCAGAAGGCTGAGGCAGGAGAATGTCGTGAACCCGGCAGGCGGAGCGTGTAGTGAGCCAAGATCACACCACTGCTGTGCTCCAGCCTGGACAACATAGTAAGACTCTGTCTCAAAAAAAAAAAAAAAAATTATTTTAATTACAAAAAGGAAGGGTGACTAGCAGGGTCAAGAGAAAGTTTCATACAATTGATAAATGTTTTGAAGAATGGGAGCATGAGTGTGTGTTGAAAGCAATGCTTGTGGGAGGGAGGAGGAGAAGGTGATGATGTCAGCCGGGGTGAGAGGTACAGGGCAGAGTCCTGAAGGAGCAGGTGGATGGCCCAGAGTGAGGGCCTGGGGGGTGGTCTTTGCCCAATGTTGACAGCCACAGGTCAGACGGGCAACTTGGTGGGGGCGTTCCTGTCTGATGACTTCCCCTCTCTCCTCTACGTAGGATATGAGGCTCTCTGCTAAGAAGGGCCAGGAGAGCAATGGGGAGGCTCCCGCAGAGAAAAACTGGTGAAATTTGTGGGTTCGTGTTGACAAGCTGGGTGAAGATTGTTTATTGGATTAGGGAGGGAGGCAAGAGGAGAGATTAGTCCCCACACCTCTGAGACTCAGTTTCTCTATCTGCAACCTGAGGAGATTGAACTAGGAGATCTCAAAGGACTCTGAACTCCTGTATGCTCACTGTCCCTTTAGGAAATGATGGGAAGCATATACTGAATAGCACGAGCCTGGGTTATTTAAGAATTAAGGATAGCAGCCGCTCTGCCTATGGAGTAGCAGCCATTCCTTTTTTTTTTTTTTTTTTTTTTTTTTTTTGAGACAGAGTTTTGCTCTTGTCGCCCAGGCTGGAGTGCAATGGCACGATCTCGGCTCACTGCAACTTCCGCCTCCTGGGTTCAAGCAATTCTCTGCCTCAGCCGCCCATGTAGCTGGGATTACAGGCGCCCACCACCACGTCTGGCTAATTTTTGTATTTTTAGTAGAGATGAGGTTTCACCATCTTAGCCAGGCGGGTCTTGAACTCCTGACCTTGTGATTCACCCGCCTCGGCCTCCCAAAGTGCTGGGATTACCGGCGTGAGCCACTGCACCTGGCAGAGTAGACATTCTTTTATTCCTTTACTTACTTAATAAACTTGATTTCACTTAAAAAAAAAATTAAGGATAGCTAGTAAAAACTAGACAATTGCCTAAGAGGTTTCTAATTGAGGATTAAAACCAATAAATACAAGGCCAGGCATGGTGGCTCATGCCTGTAATCCCAGCACTTTGGGAGGTTGGGGTGGGCAGATCACCTGAGGTCAGGAGTTCGAGACCAGCCTGACCAATATGGTGACACCCTGTATCTAACAAAAATACAAAAATTAGCCAGGTATGGTGGTATGTGCCTGTAATCCCAGCTACTCAGGAGGCCGAGGCAGGAGAATTGCTTGAACCCGGGAGGCAGAGGCTGCAGTGAGCCGAGATCGTGCCACTGCACTCCAGCATCCTGGGTGACAGAGTGAGACTCTGTCTCAAAAAAAAAAAAAAAGCAAAAGCAACCCAAAAAAACAATAAATAAAAAGAGGCACGTGAAAGGCAGACTGCTGGCCGGGCACGGTGGCTCATGCCTGTAATCCCAGTACTTTGGGAGGCCGAGGTGGGCACATCACAAGGTCAGGAGAGTGAGACCATCCTGGCTAATATGGTGAAACCCTGTCTTTACTAAAAATACAAAAAATTAGGTGGGCATGGTGGTGGGCACCTGTAGTCTCAGCTACTCAGAGGGCTGAGGCAAGAGAATCGCTTGAACGGGAGGTGGAGGTTGCAGTAAGGTGAGATCGCACCACTGCCCTCCAGTCTGGGTGACAGAGTGAGAATCCTTCTCAAAAAAGAAAGAAAAAAAAAAAGAGAGGCCGGGCGTGGTGGCTCATACCTGTAATCCCAGCACTTTGGGAGGCCAAAGCGAGTGAATCACCTGAGGTCAGGAGTTGGAAACCAGCCTGACCAACATGGAGAAACCTCATCTCTACTAAAAATACAAAATTAGTCAGGCGTTGTGGCGCATGCTTGTAATCCCAGCTACTCGGGAGGCTGAGGCAGGAGAATCGCTTGAAACCGGGAGGCAGAGGTTGCAGTGAGCTGAAATCGTACCACTGCACTCCAGCCTGGGCGACAAGAGTGAGACTGTTAAAAAAAAAACAAAAGAGAAAGAAAAAAGAAAAAAAGAAAAGCAGACTGCTTAAGACTTCAGAGCACCCCTGGGGGAGTGAAGAGATAGCCCAGAGGCCAAGGGCTCTGAGATGCATGACAAGGTGCTGTTTGGGTGAAGGCGGTGCTTTTCAGAGTACATACTGCTTTCTCCTTGCTCTGGGTGAAGTTCACAGCACACATGAAGTGAAATAGCACATCAATGTGATGAACACGGGTAACACTGAGGAAACCTGTGTGTGTGAACAAATATAGTGTGAAAGGGTTCAGGGATTTCTCTTCTCTTCTCTTTTTTTTCTTTTCTTTTTTGAGACTAAGTCTCGCTCTGTTGCCCAGGCTGGAGTGCAGTGGCACGATTTCGGCTCACTGCAACCTCCACCTCCCAGGTTCAAGTGATTTTTCTGCCTCAGCCTCCCAAGTAGCTGGGACTATAGGCATGTGCCATGATGCCCAGCTAATTTTTGTATTTTTAGTAGAGTCAGGGTTTCACCATATTGGCCTGGCTGGTCTCAAACTTCTGACCTTGTGATCCGCCAGCCTCGGCCTCCCAAAGTGCTGGGATTACAGGCATGAGCCACTGTACCCAGCCGTCCTGTTTTTTGGTGTGTGTGTGTGTTTAAGAGGGAGTCTCCCACTGTCGTCCATGCTGGAGTACAGTGGTGTGATCTCAGCTCACTGCAACCTCTGCCTCCCAGGTTCGAGCAATTCTCCTGCCTCAGCCTCCTGAGTAGCTGGGATTATAGGCTTGTGCCACCATGCCTGGCTAATGTTTTGTATTATCAGTGGAGATAGGGTTTCACCATGTTGGCCAGGCTGGTCTTGAACTCCAGGCCTCAAGTGATCCACCTGCCTCAGCCTCCCAAAGTCCTGGTATTACAGGCGTGAGCCACCGTACCTGGCCAATAGTTTTTTTTTTTTTTTTTTTTAAGGGACAAGTGTCTCCCTCTTTCACCCAGGCCGTAACCCTGAACTCCTGGGCTCAAGCGATCCTTCTGCCTCAGCCTCCCAACTCTCCAGTAGCTAGGACGACAGGTGCACACCACGATGCCTGGCTAATTTTTAAATTTTTTGTAGAGAGGGGATCTTGGTATGTTGCCCGGGCTGGTCTCAAACTTCTGGCCTCAAGTGATCCTTCTGCCTTAGCCTCCCGAAGTGCTGGGATTACAAGCGTTGCGCCACAGTGCTCAGCCAACAATAGATTTATAATATCATTGAGGGCAGGGATTGTGAGTCATCATCAGCTCCCCAGTGACTGGCAGCATGCCAGGGATGGGGGAGGGGAGAGAGGGAAGGAAGGGAGGCTTCTCAGCCCGACAGTTGAGCCAAGCGCAGGCACTGTCCTGTTCATGGCCACCAGGCGCCTGCCAAGCACCAGGCTCTGTGCTGCCCACTTTACACAGATGGTCTCACTTGGCCTTGATGACAACCTCTGGAGGTTGGTACTATTTACTCCAAGAGGAAACTAAAGGCAGAGAGTTTAAATAACTTGCCAAAAGTCACATGGCAGAATCAGGATTTGAGCTCAGATGTGTTGAACTGAAGCTTGTGCTCTTGACTGCCTGGCTGTGCAGGCTTCCAGAAGAGCACGGTGTGGACTTCTGGAATTCTTGCAGCCACTCGACTCAAAAGCAGTTAGCACAGCGCTGAGCACAGGTAATAGGGCGTTTGACAAATGCCAGTGACTGTTGACAGAATGATGGACAGTGTGAATGAATGAATGAGTGAAGTGACTTCCTGTCTTGTGAGGTCTTTCTCTTCAAATGGAAGATTTCCTCATAGCCTTTGAATGCTCAATCTAATTAAGGCAAAAAGGCATCAGAGAATTGCAGGGCCTTCATTTATTAACTGTCAAGTCCAATCTGGAGGCTGTTTACGTGCCAAGGTCAGAGATCAGTCTTTAGCTGCTCTCCTCTCATTCATCTGGCCAAGCTCAGAACATAAAGTTTATTGATGCAAAACTGATTGGCAGGCTGGGCTAACAAGCTGGCGGGAACAGGGAGTATCAGAGAGTTCTAAGCCAGCGCCAGCTCAGCCTGGCTCCTTTGCTGTCCTGACTTCCCTGTGCTCTAGGTTGCAGGGTCGCACCTTTCAGAACTGAACCCCAGAAGAGCGGCAAATGCTGCCTGGCCTTTTGGCAGTTCTTATGGAGCCGAATCAAGAGCAGGAGGGGCAGCAGTCCTTATTCCTGGTTTTGTCTATTAATGTGGAAAGAGCGAGGCATGGAAGATTAGGCAGTACAGTCTTTTTTTTTTTTTTTTTTTTTTTTTAAGACAGAGTCTTGATCTGTCACCCAGGCTGGAGTGCAGTGGCATGATCTTGGCTCACTGCAAGTTCCGCCTTCCAGGTTCACGCCATTCTCCTGCTTCAGCCTCCCGAGTAGCTGGGACTACAGGCGCCCGCCACCACGCCTGGCGAATTTTTCGTGTTTTTAGTAGAGACGGGGTTTCACCGTGTTAGCCAGGATGCTCTCGATCTCCTGACCTCGTGATCTGCCCGTCTCAGCCTCCCAAAGTACTGGGATTACAGGTGTGAGCCACCGTGCCTGGCCTGTTTTTATTTGTTTTTTTTTTTTTTTTTTTTTTTTGAGACAGAGTCTCGCTCTGTTGCCCAGGCTGGAGTGAAGTGGCGTGATCTCGGCTCACTGCAAGCTCTGCCTCCCAGGTTCATGTAATTCTCCTGCCTCAGCCTCCCGAGTAGGTGGGACTACAGGCGCCCGCCACCACGCCTGGCTAATTTTTTGTATTTTTAGTAGAGACGGAGTTTCACCGTGTTAGCCAGGATGGTCTTCATCTCCTGACCTCATGATCCACCTGCCTCAGCCTCCCAAAGTGCTGAGATTACAGGAGTGAGCCACTGCGCCCGGCAGTATAGTCTTAAGACTTCACAAAGCAAAGAAATTCCTGTGTAAGCCTCATCAGGACTGGGGGTCATGAAGAGGAAGGTAACTGTCATGCCTGCAGTTTGCAGCCAACCCATTACTAAGCAGCGCCTGTCTGTGGGGAGCTCCTGCCAGTGCCTCCTCCTCCATGCCCAGCAGGAAAGAGAGGCTGGGAAGGATGCATGCGCCCCATGCCTGGCTCTACTTGCAGTGCCCCCAGGATAAAAGCCAGGAGGCAGGCCTGGCACGGTGACTCACGCCTGTAATCCCAGCACTTTCCAAGGCCTAGGTGGGCAGATCATGAGGTCAGGAGATCGAGAGCATCCTGGTTAACACAGTGAAGCCCCGTCTCTACTAAAAATATAAAAAATTAGCTGGGTGAGGTGGTACACGTCTGTAATCCCAGTTCCTTGGGAGCCTGAAGCAGGAGAATCTCTTTAACCTGGGACGCCCAGGTTGCAGTGAGCAGAGATCGCGCCACTGTACTCCAGCCTACGCGACACAGCAAGACTACGTCTCAAAAAAAAAGAAAAGGAAGCCAGGAGGTGGGCAGTCAGGAGGGGGAGGGGGACCCGGGAGCTGTGGCTTCTTCTACTCAAGATAGAGAAAGGACGGCTCCCCTGGTTATTATCAGGACCAACTGATTTTGCCTGATCTGAGAGAAAACATCCTGACCACAGGTCACTTGAAATGCCCTGTAATTCAGAAACAGTGGCTGTCCGCAGCAGACAGCCATCTAGATTTAAGTCCCCAAATTCACACACCACACCACAAAGTAAAAGTGTCCACTTACAAGCAAAAAATAACAAACTTAAACAGACAAGCCCCCAACCCACTCTCATTTCATTTCCCTTGGTTCAAGGTCTCCTCTGAGCAGGTCATCTCTCCTGGTGTGTTTGCGTACAGGCTGTGGGGGTGTGGGGAGGGAGTCCCTTTTCCTCTTAACCCAGGCAGGGCTGGCTCCAGGTTGCACAGAGCTCCAGAGACAAAACTGCTCACTGCAGAGAAGGGCAGGATCCAGCCCAAGCTCTACTCTGATGAGCTCTGAGATTGGGGGTGGTGACTTCATCTTCTATCTATGGCTTGGAACAATGATGATGACCATGACCCTCTGGTTTCAGTTCAGTCAATGAACACGGAGCAAACTGCTATCGTCAGGCACTAGTCTAGGGAGGTGATTCAGAAAGGCTCCCAGAGACCCACACGCCAATCACTAAACTAATACAACACGCTAAACGCTACATCTACAGTAGGGATAAAGTGTTTTAGGTACAGAGACATAAGGGAGTTGAGAAAAGCTTCAGAGGTTTTCAAAGTGGTTTCCAGACCATCATTGGCCAGCCTCACCTGGGAAGTTGTTAGAAATGCAAATATCAGCTCCACCCCAGACCTGCTGAATCAAACATTCTGGGGGTGGGGCCCAGCAATCTGTTTGAACAAGCCCTCCAGGTGATGATGATGCAACCTAAAGTCTGAGAATCATGTAGAGGTTGGAAAACTACGTTGCAACCAGCAACCTGTTTTTGCAAATAAAGTTTTATTGGAATATATCCATAATCCTTCTTTTAGATATTGTTTGTGGCTATTTCCCTTTTAAACAGCAGAGTTGGGAGTTACGACAGAGACAATACGGCCTGCAAAGCCTGATTCTGCCAAATAACTAGACTAGATTTCCCATACAGGGAGCATAGCCTAGATTTTTTTTCTTTTCTTTTTCTTTTTTTTTTTGAGACAGAATCTCACTGATAACGCAGGCTGGAGTACAGTGGTGGGTTCTCAGCTCACTGCAACCTCCACCTCCTGGGCTCAACTGATCTCCCAACCTCAGCCTGCCAAGTAGCTGGGACCACGAGCATATGGCAACATGCACAACTAGCTTTTGTATTTTTTTTTAAAGACGGAATTTTTTTTTTTTTTTTTTTTTGAGACAGCGTCTAGCTCTGTTGCCCAGGCTGGAGTACAGTGGCGCGACCTCAGCTCACTGCAAGCTCCACCTCCCTGGTTCACGCCATCCTCCTGCCTCAGCCTCCCAGGTAGCTGGGATTACAGGTCCCCGCCACCATGCCCAGCCAATTTAAAAAACATTTTTAGTGCAGACAGGGTTTTAGCATGTTGGCCGCAGGGGGGCTCAGTCTCCTGACCTTGTGATCCACCCGCCTTGACCTCCCAAAGTGCTAGGATTACAGGTGTGAGCCACTGTGCCCGGCCCAATAATTATTTTAAATAATTACTTTTATTTTATTATTATTATTTTTGAGACAGGGTCTCACCCAGAATGGAGTGCAGTGGTGCCATCTTAGCTCACTGCAACCTCCGCCTCCCAGGTTCAAGTGAATTCTCCTGCCTCAACCTCCCAAGTAGCTGAAAGTACAAGCACGTGCCACTACGTCCAGCTAATTTTTGTAGTTTTAGTAGACACAGGGTTTCATCATGTTGGCCAGGCTGGTTCGAACTCCTGGCCTCAAGTGATCCACCCACCTTGGCCTCCCAGAGTGCTGGGATTACAGGAGTGAGCCACTGCGCCCAGCCTAAATTACTTTAAAAAATGGGATCATAGGCAGGATACGGTGGCTCCTGCCTGCAGGCGGGCAGATCACTAGGTTAGTTCCAGACCAGTCTGGCCAACATTGAGAAACCCCATCTCTACTAAAAATACAAAAAATAAGCTGGGTGTGGTGGTGTGCACCTGTATTCCCAGTTACTTGGGAGGCTGAGGCAGGAGAATCACGTGAACGCGGGAGAAAGAGGTTGCAGGGAGCCGAGATCGCGCCATTGCACTCCAGCCCGGGCGACAGTGCGAGACTCCGTCTCAAAAAAAAAAAAAAAAAAAAAAAAAAAATTCCTCTAGCCCAAATCCCTCCATCACAGAAGCAGTTGGAGGAGCTTGAAAAGGTTAGGTAACAGGCCCATGAGGCTTGTCTGTGGAAAGAGCTAGGCTGCAAGACACCTCTGACTCCGTTGAGGGCTTTCTCTTACTCTCCTTTCCCTATTTAAGACATTAAATCATTTAAGACAGTGTCATTTGGTCCGGCACGGTAGCTCACGCTTGTAATCCCAGCACTTTGGGAGGCTGAGGTGGGCGGATCACCTGAGGTGATTGGAGACCAACCTGGCCAACATGGTAAAACCTAGACTCTACAAACAAACAAACAAACAAACAAACATATATATATATAAGCAGGGCGTGGTGGCACGTGCCTGTAATCCCAGCTACTCAGGAGTCTGACGCAGGGAGAACTGCTTGAACCCAGGAGGCAGAGGTTGCAGTGAGCCAAGATCGCACCACTGCACTCCAGCCTGGGCGACAGAACGAGAGTCTGACTCAGAAAAAAATAAAGTTTTAAAAAGGCAGTGTCATTTGATGGAGTTGCTTTCTTGATCGTTGGCTGCAATTAAAGACCTACCCTCACTGGCTTTTGTGTTGCCTTGGACGGGCTCTTAGGTTCTCCCGCCCTATCAGGCAGTAGAGGCTGGCCTCGAGTGGTAGTCCTCCATCTTGCCCTCTCTTCCTACCCTCTACCCCCCACCCCCTGGCTGCTCTCCTCTCTCCTTCCAACACTATTCTCTTTGGGAATATGCATGTCCAACTTCCCAAGCAGTCTGGGATCTGGAGTAAGACGACTCTTGGTTTAATGGAGTTTTTCCACAGGCTTGAATGTGCCCCAAGGGTTTGGAAGGTTGGAGAACTAACAAAAAGCAAAGCGCCATCCTGTGTCGTTTTGGCAGGTCTGTGTTCTGGTAATATATGGAAGAATTTAGAGAAGAACGAAGAAATAAGGACAGAAACTCCACTTGGGAGTACTTGTTTAACCCTGAAAAAGTTCAAGGCTGTTGTTCAAGGTCTGAATTTTCCCCTTGAGATTCGCTTGTAGTCCTTAAAGTCATCTTCAGACATCTGATCAAGGCAGCATCCGCGGAAAATTATAAGGTGGGTGGCTGCACCGGAGACTGTCCTGGCTCAGGGGAGCCGGTGAAGAGTGTGATTTTTTCCCCTTGGCGCTGCGCGATCAGAGTGGGTGCCCTCTGCTATGCAGGAAGCCCTCCTTGCCCACTAGATAGTTCTCATTCCTCAGGAGATATTCTGTCAGGGGCCGGCGTGTTTCTCCGTCTTGGCACTTACCCTCAGACCCTCCTAAGTACCTGGGAGGGCCGTTTTTTTCATCGGAGGTTGAAATGGAACCTCTCCCTGGGTGCCCGGGGACAGTGCCTTGGGGGCAGCGCCCCTCCTTCCGGAGGGCAGCATCCCGGCGGGGGCGGGGGCTCGGCTTTGATCCCAGGGCACCTTTTGTCCCTGGAGACGCTCTGCTAGCCAGGTACGTGGAGTGCAGCCCGCCCTCCGGGGCGCCGCGCGGGGCTGGGGTGGGCCGGCTGCTTCGGGGAGTGGCGGCCGCGAGTCCGCGAACGCAGGTGGGCGCCGTCGCCTCACTAACCGGGCGCCTCCGGGAAGTCCGGGTGGGGTCCGCCGCTCGCACATAGGATTAGCGTCTTCTAAACTCCATCCCTGGGAAAAGCCGCCGCACTTCTCACCCAAACTCGCGGAGCCGAGGGGTTGGGCTGGGGTTGGGCGGGCGCGGGGGCCGGCGAGGCAGATCCAAGAATGGGTGGACCTGGGCGGTCAAGCCCCTCCAGCGCCGGCCCCACTGCCCCGGCCCGGGCAAGTCCAGCGGGGCGGGGACCGGTGACAAAGGCGGCGGCAGGTCCTCCAGGCCTCTGGCCTCCGGCAGTCGCAGGGCGCCCCCGGCCGCCCGACCTCCCCTCGCGTCGCGGCCAGTCCGCCGGCGCCGCCCGTCACCCGCCCTCAGCCGCCCGGCGAGGCGCGGCCTCCTCGGTCGGCGCGGGGTCCCCTGGTTAACCCCTGCCCGGCAGCGCGGCCGCTGATTGGAGGAGGCGGGGCGCCGGGGCAGCGGGGACCCCCCCCCCAACCTTCCTCGTCCCCTCCCCCTCCTCCCCCACTGTCGGCGCTTCCCCCACCCCCCCCCAGGACCCCCCCTGCCTCCCAGCCGTGCAAATCTCGCGAGGAAACACGCGGTTTCACTAGTGTGTTTACACCGATCACTACTAATCCGGACCGAACCGATCCGGATTAAGGGGCCGGAGGCGGGTCCTGGGCACCAGCGGTTCCGACCCCCCCCGCCCTCCGCGCCGCACCCGAGTGGCCCCCAGCCGAGCGGGCCCCCACCTCCCGGCCCGGCCTGGGCCCTCCTGCGCCTCCCTTGGCCTTTGTCCGGCGCCAGGAGGCCGGTCCCGCGCCCCCCGCGGCCTCCCGGGCCCGGGCCCGCGTCGGGCGCCTGGCTCTGTACGCGAGCCCGGGGATCTGCGGCCTTCGTGCCCCCCCTCCCCCGCCCGCCCTCTCGTGGAGCCGGGCGCCGGCGGCGGCTGCCCGGGCGGGGGGTTGCGGCGTTCAGGAGAGGCCCCGGCTCCGCCCCGGGCCTGCCCAGGGGGAGAGCGGAGCGGCCCGCAGCCGGGTCGGGTCGGGGCCCCTCCCGGGAGGAGCGTGGAGCGGCGGCGGCGGCGGCAGGTGAGAGGCTGAGCCCCGGGCGGGGGAGGGCGCCAGGCCTGAGGCATTAACCGTCCCAGGGACCCCTCTGGCCTGAGGAGCCTGCGACCTGGGCCCCAGCTCGGGGCCGGCTCCGGACCGCAGCTCCTGGGCGCTGAGGCGGGAGGGGCTCCCTGAGGGCTGCGGGTTGCCGAGGGGCCGGGCCGAAGATGGGGGAGGCCCAGGCGGCCCTGGCCTGGGATTGGGGCCGGCGGCCGGAGGAGAGACGGGGGCGCCCCGGCAGCTGGAGGCCTCGGCAGCCTCCCGGGCGCCCCCGAGAGCCGGCCCTCCCTTCCTCCGTGACAGGTGGGCCTGGAGTTGGGGAAAGTTTGGAGCCGGCGAGGGGCGCCGGGACCAGGCCCCGTCGCCCCTGCTTCCCGGCTGTTGGCTGCAGGGAGGATCCTAGTCCAAGGCCCCGCTGGAATTAGACGGAGTGGCTATTTCCTTAACATGAGTTGACATTAAACGGAATAACCGCCGGGGCGTCATTTTCCGGGCCGGGCCTGGGGATGGATAGGTTTGGGAAATGTTGCGAGAGACCTTGGGGTTTGGGAGAGACTGCAACCTCTGCCATTCCGACCTCGATTAGGGCAGGGCAAGAGGCGAGGAAGGCCACGGGGGAAACTCATTCCCCCAGTCTTTTTTTTTCCTTCTTTTTCTTTTTATAAAGATGCATTTCAACCTTTCTGAGAATTTTCTAATTCTCTCTCTAACCTGCACTTGCTTGTGTGGGTGAAACTTTAATTTGTCACCTTTTCATTCCCCTTTGCCCCAGGCTCTCAATCCAGGAAGGGAAATGAAACTGAAGGACTTGTAAGGGGGTTGTTACTGGAGATTGTGGAGTTGTTGGATTGCAGAGGAGAATGTTCGATTCATTTTTTCAGTAACTTTAAAATCACACCAACCATTCCAACTACTTAATAATGTGTTCGAAGGGGTTCTATGTAATGATGTATGCTTCTTTTCCACTGTTAATTTTAAAGGGAGGTTTTCAATGGGTCGTGTAGGAGTTGGTCTCTTGCAAAGGATGGACATATTTGCTGAAAGTAGCCTGTGCATTAATTGGTTATGGAAGTTTAAAAATGGTGTCCTCCTGCCCCTCCCTGCTTGGAAGAAGGGCTAAAAGCAGATGTCCAGAATCAAGAGAAACCTACTGCAGGGAGTGGTCAGAAAACGATTTTTTAAAGGGATTGTTATGGAGCTATATTAATTTCCTGAGTGAATGGAGGTGGATGGTTTCACCGTGGGCTCTCTATTAAATTTAAAATAATTAATTCCTTTTCTCATGAGCTACTGTGAGCTCTTCAGAGAAAGGAGCTGTATTATAGTGTTTTTGCAGTTATTTGTAGCTTCTGATTCATCCTATATTCTTTTGAAATTATTGTCAATGGTTTATATTTTTAGTTTAAGGACTATTTCCTGAGTGGGAAATAAATATCTGAAGATACTTAGCTAGATTCGAAGGCTGATAGAAGGAATTTTCTTTTTGCAGGCTAGTTCTTGTTTTGTTTTTTCCCCTGTGCTCAACTTTGTTACAGAGATTATATGAAGGGTTTGAGGGGTTTATTTTTGCTGTTAAAATCAGATCAGAACTAGGGAAGAATAAGTGACTGTCATAGAAGAGGACTTCTGAGCTGCTTTAGATGTTTTAAATGTATTACTGTTTGATGCAGCACATAGTAGTCTACCACTCGTATGCTGTATTTACTTGAGATTTAACTGCATTTGATCATTCAGTGAAATAATTACTATGAGTTTTGTTCTACAAAAAATTGCCGCCTCACATATTAGTATTTATGGTTTCACAGCCTACTTTTTTCTTTTTCAGTAGAAATGATGGAAGAATTGCATAGCCTGGACCCACGACGGCAGGAATTATTGGAGGCCAGGTTTACTGGAGTAGGTGTTAGTAAGGTGAGTAAAATGATGATAATGAACACTATTCATATTCTGATTTAAACACATTTTTTAAATGATTAAGAGCAACTTGGGTAGGCCCTTCTGATAGTTTGCAGAGGAGATGATTTGGGTCTTAATTTCAGTGAACTTTTAGGTCCTACTAGTCATTCCAGTAGTCATTTAACATAGTAGGTTTGAAAATGTTCTATATGGGAATATATGTTTCTTTTTCCTGGCTGGTATAGGAGAGGTTTCTCATAGTTCTTGTTACAAGGAAACTAACAGGATGTGTGTATAGATTCTATGCCATATTTTGTTAAAACTTGTCAGTCATTCAGAAAGAAAATTATAAAGCATTGCATAGCTTTGTTACATTGGACTTTGGAGGTAGTTACATGGTAGAGTTTTGAAAAATTGGCCTCTGTGAAGTCTGCAGACTCTTTACTGGTTGCACCCTCAGACTGGTTTGTTGCTCTTCTCATTCTTCCTTCTTAGTTTTTATTTTTGTTGCAGGAGCATAATATTAGATTAGGCCCCCATTAATGGGCACCTATGAAGTTAAGCAATGTTACAGTTTCCTATGCGTGCTTTTGTACCCACTGGTCCACCCCTCTGCTCTCATAGGATGATTTTACAATGTGTAAAATGTTTGATTTTAATGCAGTATGCAAAGTATATTTACAATATTTTATTTAAAAGCTTCATTGGTCCAAGATCACATTCCTTGGGCTTGAGGTGTGTGAATGTATGAGCTATTGAGTTTTTTTTTTTTTGAGACATAATTTTGCTCTTGTCGCCCAGGCTGGAGTGGAATGACGTGATCTCAGCTCACTGCAGCCTCCGCCTCCTGGGTTCAAGGGATTCTCCTGCCCCAGCCTCCTGAATAGCTGGGATTACAGGCGCCCGCCACTACGCCCAGCTGATTTTTGTATTTTTAGTATAGACTGGGTTTCACCATCTTGGCCAGGCCGGTCTTGAACTCCTCCCCTCAGGTGATCCACCCACCTCGGCCTCCCAAAGTACTGGGATCACAGGCGGGAGCCACTGTGCCTGACTGAGCTTTTGATCTTTAACCAATGTGATACAACATTTCTTTCTGTACTTTTCAAGAAATCCTGTCTCATGGTAACCTGGGTGTTGATCTCGTGCTCAGTTAATAGCTTCTCCAAGGAGAAGGCGTGTTGAGGTTTAGTTGGAAAAATGGGCTTCTTTGATGGGTCTCACATTTTGGTGAGCTGGGATAGCTTGATAGGGTTTCGTTTTTTTTGTTTTTTGTTTTTTTTTGAGACAGAGCCTTGCTCTGTTGCCCAGGCTAGAGTGCAGTGGCACGATCTCGGCTCACTGCAACCTCTGCCTCCCGGGTTCAAGTGATTCTCCTGCCTCAGCATCCTGAGTAGCTGGGATTATAGGCATGCACCACCACACCTGGCTAATTTTTTTTTATTTTTAGTAGAGACGGGGTTTCTCCGTGTTGGCCAGGCTGGGTCTCGAACTCCTGACCTCAAGTGATCTGCCCGCCTTGGCCTTCCAAAGTGCTAGGATTACACGCATGAGCCACCGCACCCAGCCAGCTTGATACTTTTTGTTTATTCAACAAATATTGAGCACTTGCTGTATGCTAGGCATTGTGCAAGATATTAGGGCTGATGCTTGAGCACAGTACCTCCACATCTGCAGTTTGGGGAGAGCGAGATGATACCGTGATGAGATCTGTATTACAGCTGTAACAAGGTGCTGTGGGAACACAGGATTTGTTACATATTCTTAATTTCTTTGGCCACTTAGACAGTTTTACTTTTGTGGCACTTTAGAGTGGCTGTACTCCTGGACATTGTATATTGAAGTTGCATGTACAAATGTAAACTCTCTGATCTAGGTGAAGTAGCTTCAAGTAGAAGTGAGCAATGTATTTGAATACTAAATTGATCTCTAAATGACCTCTGATTTGTCTTTTCACTTGAAGATTGAGCATAAGGCTAATATCCAGATCTGTCTGTTTAAATGGTCCCCCGACACCCCCCCTCCCCCATCCTGTAAGTCAGTAAGTTTGTATTCAAATTGTACATAGTTTAAGCTCACTGATCTTTGTCATTAGGGTTGTTGTTCTGTTTTTAGGTTCTTGATGGCTGTATCCAAGTATACTTTTGATGGAGTGGGGCATAAGTGATAAGAATGAGTGACATTCAACATGTTGCTGTCTAGCCCCAGCTTAAAATCATGTAACTAAGGTATCAGAAAACTTTAATACAGTAGCCTATCTGTTTAATAGAAAATTCTGCCTTCAACATAGAAAGAAGTTCTCTGTACAGAAAAAGAAATTTACCTATTTCCAGTTTTTTTCTTTGTTTTTGAGAGGGTCTCACTCTCTAGCCCAGGCTGGTGTGCAGTGGCAGGATCTCAGCTCACCTCAACCTCCACCTCCCAGTCTTAAGTGATTCTCCTGCCTCAACCTCCCAGATAGCTGGGATTACAGGCCTGCGGCACTAGCACACTGTTAACTTTTGTATTTTTAGTAGAGATGGGATTTTACCATGTTGGCCAGGCTGGTCTTGAACTCCTGACCTCAAATGATTCACCTGCCTGGCCTCCCAAAGTGTTGGGATTACAGGCATGAGCCACTCACTGCACCCAGCTTTATTTCCAGATGTTTTTATTCCATTAGTTGTTTGTTTGTTTGAGACAGTCGCTCTGTCGCCTAGGCTGGAGTGCAGTGGCACAATCTTGGCCTCCTGCAATCTCTGCCTCCCGGGTTCAAGCGATTCTCCTGCCTCAGCCTCCTGAGTAGCTGGGACTGCAGGCACCCGCCACCAAGCCCAGCTAATTTTTGTATTTTTAGTAGATGGGGGTTCCACCGTATTGTCCAGGCTGGTCTCGAACTCCCAACCTTATGATCTGCCTTTCTCGGCCTCCCAAAGTGCTGGGATTACAGGCGTGAGCCACCATGCCCGGCTTCAGTAGTTGTATGTTATTTTGATATTTCCAGTCATGGTTAGTATTGTTGATTACAATGAATTTGTTACTTGAGGACTAGCAGGAGAGTATTTTTTTTTTCCATAACAAAGAAACTTGAAGAAAAAAATTAATTCTGTAGTTTGCAGAGCTGGGAAAATAAAATCTCCATTTTGTATGACTTCTTTTTTTTTTTTTTTTTTTTTTTTTTTTTTTTGTGCAACGGAGTCTCGCTCAGTGGCCCAGGCTGGAGTGCAGTGGCCGGATCTCAGCTCACTGCAAGCTCCGCCTCCCGGGTTTACACCATTCTCCTGCTTCAGCCTCCTGAGTAGCTGGGACTACAGGCGCCTGCCACCTCGCCCAGCTAGTTTTTTGTATTTTTTAGTAGAGACGGGGTTTCACCGTGTTAGGCAGGATGGTCTCGATCTCCTGACCTCGTGATCCACCCGTCTTGGCCTCCCAAAGTGCTGGGATTACAGGCCTGAGCCACCGCGCCCGGCCTTTTTTTTTTTTTTTTTTGAGACAGAGTTTCACTCTTGTTGCCCAGGCTGGAGTGCAATGGTGCAATCTCAGCTCACTGCAACCTCCGCTTCCTGGGTTCAAGCAATTCTTCTGCCTCAGCCTCCCAAGTAGCTGGGATTACAGGCACGTGCCACCATGCCCAGCTGATTTTTTGTATTTTTAGTAGAGACGGAGTTTCACCATGTTGGCCAGGCTGGTCTGGAACTCCTGACCTCAGGTGATCCACCTGCCTCGGCCTCCCAAAGTGCTGGGATTATAGGCGTGAGCCACCGTGCCCAGCCTTTGTATTACTTCTTTTACCAGTAAGACATTGTACCTCTCAGACTGTTGATTTGAAATGGGGGTGTGGAGGGGATGATGATACTGGGAGAAAAGGGTGTTTTTGGAAAAACTCCCCTCCCTGGCTTTGAATTCTCATTTCGGATCCTTATTTCTCAATGAGAATATCACACCGTGTTAGGGCCGAGCACAGTGGCTCACCCCTGTAATCCCAGCACTTTGGGAGGCCGAGGCAGGCAGATCATGAGGTGAGGAGATCGAGACCATTCTGGCTAACACGGTGAAACCCCATCTCTACAAAAAAATACAAAAAATTAGCCAGGCGTGGTGGCGGGTGCCTGTAGTCGCAGCTACCCGGGAGGCTGAGGCAGGAGAATGGCGTGAACCCAGGAGGCGGGGCTTGCAGTAAGCCGAGATCACACCACTGCACTCCAGCCTGGGCGACAGAGCAAGACTCCACTCCGTCTCAAAAAGAAAAAAAAAAAAAGAGTATCACTGTGTTGATGACAGCTTTGTTTTTTGAAGATCAAAAAATATTTCAGCCCCTGCATCTCCAAATGAGAGAGTAGAGTGACTTCCCTGTGATGGTGCCATCTAGTGGGACTGGTTCAGCCTCTTGGGCTGTCTCTTGAGTTTCTCCTAACTATTCATAACATTTTCAGTACTTTTTGATGTCCATAGAAGGAAGAAAGTCAGTGCCACTGTGGATTCTTTCCTAGTGGACAAGAGTGTTACAAGTAGCTACAGTCTTTGAACTTTCTGGTTATTGTAAATCTTCTGTTGTATAACTTTCAAGTTTTTTTCCACCTGCAAATTAGATACACACTGCATTACTTAGACTAAAACAAAATGGCCAAATCTCCACATCTATTACTTATATTTAAGTGGCTCATTACCTATATTTGGGTTTTTAATTTTTTATTTCTAATTTTCTTGCATAGTGCAAATTTTTAATTTTCTTGCATAGTGTGTTTATATGTACTCAGTTTCTCAGCATATTTACTTCATAATAATGTTAAACCAAGGTCATTTGTTTTGGATTTTGGGATGCACTATTTGGTTTTTGTTTAAAAGATTGACATTTTCTGTCATTCATGAATTGATGAGGGGAAAGTAGTGTAATGTGCACCGAAAAGTCTATAGTGGCTCCCTAGTCTAGCTGCCCCTTTTTAGGAGGACCTGGAACCATCGTCTTAGCAGTTTTGAGGTGATAAGGTTAAATTGGGTTGTGAACCTAGTTCTTTTTTTTTTTTTTTTGTTGAGATAGAGTCTTGCTCTGTTGCCCAGGCTGGAGTGCAGTGGCACGATCTCTGCTCACTGCAAGCTCAGCCTCCTGAGTAACTGGGACTACAGGTGCCCACCATCACGTCTGGCTAATTTTTTGTATTTTTAGTAGAAACGGGGTTTCACTGTATTAGCCAGGATGGTCTTGATCTCCTGACCTCGTGATCTGCCCACCTTGGCCTCCCAAAGTGCTGGGATGACAGGTGTGAGCCACCGCGCCCAACTCCTAGTTCTTTATGTCTTGTTGACCTGACATGTGAGCTGTCCTACCTCTTTTTTTTTTTTTTTTTTGAGATGAAGTCTCGCTGGGCTGGAGTGCAGTGGCACGATCTTGGCTCACTGCAGCCTCCGCCTCCCAGGTTCAAGCGATTCTCTTGCCTCAACCTCCCGAGTAGCTGGGACTACAGGCGTGGGCCACTACGCTCAGCTAATTTTTATATTTTTAGTGGAGACGGGGTTTCGCCATGTTAGTTGGCCAGGATGGTCTCTGTCTCTTGACCTTGTGATACGCCCACCTCGGCCTCCCAAAGTGCTGGGATGACAGGCGTGAGCCACCACGCCTGGCCTCTCCTACCTCTTTTTTAAGATCTCTTCCTGTAAGCACTGGATAATCTACTTCTAGTAATGTGAAACTGACTATATCTTGAATTCATATGTTTTCAATCAACCTGTTGCCATTTATATTCCACACTCTGCTCCCTTTTGACAGTTCAAGTACAGGTAGTCTCAGCGGTTCTGGAGACCATGTAAAGTAGGCAGAATTTCACCCTTTCATGCATTGTTACTTGTACCTAGTTTGAGTATCAATGCTAATATAGTAGCAAATACTTATAATAGTGTGTGCCAGGTACTGTTCCAACAGTACAACAAAAGCAATAAGAAGTTAATTTAGATCTTTTATAATAGGGATAGTGGTTAACAAATCTGTACATAATCAATTCACTGGATTAATAGGCATTCTCCATTCTCTATAAGCCATACTGACTGATGCTTATCACATTGCTTCTACCAGTTGAATTATAACCATGTCAAGGATCATTTTACAATAACTTACACTTGTGTTGTAATTATTCAGTTTAATACACAATCGCATAAACCAGTGAAATACTGCAGGCCGGGTGTGGTGGCTTACGCCTGTAGTCCCAGCACTTTGGGAGGCCGAGGTGGGCGGATCACGAGGTCAGGAGATCGAGACCATCCTGGCCAATATAATGAAACCTGTCTCTACTAAAAATACAAAAATAAGCTGGGCGTGGTGGCACGTGCCTGTAATCCCAGCTACTCAGGAGGCTAAGGCAGGAGAATCACTTGAACCAGGGAGTTGGAGGTTGCAGTGAGCCGAGATCATGCCACTGCACTCCAGCCTGGGTGACAGAGCGAGACTCTGTCTCAAAAAAAAAAAAAGAGAAATATGATTGCAAAATAGAAGAATTGTTTCCAAGAGAACTAAGTTAACCGCCCTAGAAAGACTAGATAAGTCAGCAGGCTCCTGTAGTCCCAGCTGCTCAGGAGGCTGAGACAGGAGAATTGCTTGAACCCGGGAGGTGGAGGTTGCAGTGAGCTGAGATTGCGCCACTGTGCACTCCAGCCTGGGCAACAGAGTGAGACTCTGTTCAAAAAAAAAAAAAAAAAAAAAGCAAGTCAACAAGGAGATGTCTATAAAAATTTATTAGTTTAATCTGCAGGAGTTCTTTATTTAAATCCTTAGCAAGTGTCTTTTTTTTTTTTCCTTGAGACGGAGTTTCACTCTTTTTTTTTTTTTTTTTTTTTTTTTGAGACAGAGTCTCGCTTAGTCGCCCAGGCTGGAGTGCAGTGGCGCGATCTCGGCTCACTGCAAGCTCCGCCTCCCGGGTTCACGCCATTCTCCTGCCTCAGCCTCCTGAGTAGCTGGGACTACAGGCGCCCGCCGCCTCGCCCGGCTAATTTTTTGCATTTTTAGTAGAGACGGGGTTTCACAGTGTTAGCCAGGATGGTCTCGATCTCCTGACCTTGTGATCCGCCCGCCTCGGCCTCTCAAAGTGCTGGGATTACAGGCGTGAGCCACCGCGCCCGGCCGGAGTTTCACTCTTGTTGCCCAGGCTGGAACACTCTTGTTGCCCAGGCTGGAATGCAATGGCATGATCTCGGCTCACCGCAACCTCTGCCTTCCAGGTTCAAGTGATTTTCCTGCGTCAGCCTCCCAAGTAGCTGGGATTACAGGCATGCGCCAACACACCCGGCTAATTTTGTATTTTCAGTAGAGACGGGGTTTCTTCATGTTGGTCAGGCTGTTCTTGAACTCCCGACCTCAAGTGATCCACCCGCCTTGGCCTCCCAAAGAGCTGGGATTACAGGCGTGAGCCACCATGCCCAGCGGTAAGTATCTTTTAAGTTCTCACTTTTTTTTTTTTTTTTTGGAGACGGAGTTTCACTTTTGTTGCCCAGGCTGGAGTGCAGTGGCATGATCTGAGCTCACAGCAGCCTCTGCTTCCCGGGTTCAAGCAGTTCTCCTGCCTCAGCCTCCCGAGTAGCTGGGATTACAGGTGCATGCCATCATGCCCAGATAATTTTTGTATTTTTAGCAGAGATGGGGGTTTACTATGTTGGCCAGACTGGTCTGGAACTCCTGACCTCAGGTGATCTACCTGCCTTGGCCTCCCAAAGTACTGGAATTACAGCACCATGCCCTTTTATACATTTTTAAGTCTGATACATCAGGTTATATAATCAGATTTGACTTCTGAAAAGGTATTTAACCAACTGATACCTTTATTTTCATGTAGTTCATTGCAGCAATTAGAAGCTTTCAGTTATGAATATCTAGTGTCAACTATTTCACACACCAAAGCGGGTCACTTTCATTTTTAAAAAATGTTTATATGTCTTACATTTAATTTAATTACATGCCTGACGATGCTCAATAAGCATGAATGCTGAGAAATGGCCTATACTTATTTTATTTTATTTTATTTTATTTTATTTTTTTTTGAGACGGAGTCTCGCTCTGGCACCCAGGCTGGAGTGCAGTGGCCGGATCTCAGCTCACTGCAAGCTCCACCTCCCGGGTTCACGCCATTCTCCTGCCTCAGCCTCCGGAGTAGCTGGGACTACAGGCGCCCGCCACCTCGCCCGGCTAGTTTTTTGTATTTTTTTAGTAGAGACGGGATTTCACCATGTTAGCTAGGATGGTCTTGATCTTGTGACCTCGTGATCCGCCCGTCTCGGCCTCCCAAAGTGCTGGGATTACAGGCTTGAGCCACCGCGCCCGGCCTGAAATGGCCTATACTTATACTGATGCATTTTAAGGAACTGTGGATTAATTTACTTTAGTATTTATTTGATTCCCTCCTTATTTCACATGTAGTCAAGTACCAACTCATGCCCCTTTCTCTGAAATTTCTGAAGTGTTTTTCTGCCCCAATTGCTGCTGCCTTAATCCAGACTGCTTTTATTCATAACTCTTAATAGTAAGGCTCCCTATTGCCTCTTCTAGTTTGGAAGTCTTGTACCCTTTCTGTTTTGGTTACTTTTTTTGGTTACTACAGAAATTACAACACATATTTTTAACTTATCAAAGATTAATGTTAATACCTCTGTGTTCCTCTTCGTCAGTACAAGGGCCTTGAAGATTTTTTTTTTTTTTTTTTTTTTTGAGATGGGGTGTCACTCTGTCACCCAGGCTGGAGTAAAGTGGCATGATCATGGCTCACTGCAGCCTTGACCTCCTGGGCTCAGGTGCTCCTACTGCCTCAGCCTCCTGAGTAGCTGGGACTACAGGCACACACCACCACCCTTGAATAATTTTTGTATTTTTTCTTTTTATAAATTAAAAAAAAAATGCCTCCCATCGGCATCTAGCAAATTTCTGTATTTTTGTAGAAACTTGGTTTCGCCATTTTGCCCAGACTGGTGACCTTGAAGATTTAACTCCATTTATTCCCCTCACAATTCACATGCTATTGCCATTTTATATTTAATTGTATGTATGTATGTGTGTGTGTGTGTATACATATATATATAAATTTTTTTTTTTTTTTTTTTGAGACATGGTCTCACTGTGTCACTCAGGCTTGAGTGCAGTGGTGCGATCTCGGCTCACTGAAACCTCTGCCTTCTTGGCTTGAGTGGTTCTCCTGCCTCAACCTCCTGAGTATCTGGGACTAAAGGCATGTGTTACCATGGCCGGCTAATTTTTTTTTTTTTGTATTTTTAGTAGAGACAAGGTTTCACCATTTTGGCCAAGCTGATCTCGAACTCCTGACCTCAGGTGATGTGCCAGCCTTGGCCTCTCAAAGTGCTGGGATTACAGGTGTGAGCCACCATGCTCAGTCTGTATATTTTCTAGAGCACTTTTAGATTTACAGAAAATTGAGCAGCTAATACAGAGTTCCCATATACTTCCTCACCCTACTTTCTCATTATTAACATTTTGCATTATTAGTGTCTTTGTTACAATTGATGATATGTTATTAACTAAAGTCCATTGTTCACAGTTGTCCACTGGCTTCCATTAGGCTCTTTATTTATTTTTAGTTTTAGTTTTTTGAGATATAGTCGACTCACTCTGTCGCCCAGGCTGGAGTGTAGTGGCGCGATCTCCTCTCACTGCAATCTCTGCCTTCCAAGTTCAAGCAATTCTCCCTGTATCAGCCTCCCGAGTAGCTGGAATTACAGGCGCCTGCCACAAAAAAAAAAAAAAGTAATTTTTGTATTTTTAGAAGAGATGGGTTTCACCATGTTGGCCAGGCTGTTCTCAAACTCCTGACCTCAAGTGATCCACCTGCTTTGGCCTCCCAAGGTGTTGGGATTACAGGCATGGGCCATCACACCTGGCCTGTTATAGAATATTCTCAGCCATTATCTTGACATATATTGCTTCTGTCTTATTCTGTCTTCTCTGGCATGCTAAACATACACTAGACCTCACTGTGTTTTCTCTGCCTCTTACCCTGTCTCTCGTATTACTTGTCTTTTTGTTTTCTTATCTAAATGCTTGGTAGTTTCTTGTGACCTATCTTCCACTTGATTAATTTTCTCTTTAAATTTGCCTAGTCTACATAAACCTATACATTGAAATTTTATAAGAGCTGAGTCGCTCTTATCCTGAGGGTGTAGCCCATGGGTCTTCTAATGTATGGGGTGGCTTTCCCACACTCCCCTCATTGGGCAGGGCCTGGGCTTTGACTTTCTTCTCTCCCTATACTCCCAGGCCTCTCAAATTATAGCTTAATTTCATTGATTTTTCTTTTTCTTTCTTTTTCTTTTTCTTTTCTTTTCTTTTTTTTTTTTTGAGGTGGAGTCTTGCTCTGTTGCCAGGCTGGAGTGCAATGGCATCATCTCGGCTCACTGCAACCTCCACCTCCCGAGTTCAAGTGATTCTCCTGCTTCAGCCTCCCAAGTAGCTGGGCCTTCAGGCATGCGCCCCTGCACCCAGCTAATTTTTGTATTTTCAGTAGAGACGGGATTTCACCATGTTGGCCAGGCCGGTCTCAAACTCCTGACCTCAGGTGATTCACCCGCCTTGGCCTCTCAAAATGCTGGGATTGTAGGTGTGAGCCACCATGCCTGCACTAATTTCAAAAATTTTTCTTTAGAATTTAATCTACAAATGACTTCAGATTGGAATCATTTTTTATTTTTAAATTTTAACTTTTAGAGACAGGACTTCATCCCTAGGCTGGCCTCGAACTCCTGGGCTCAAGTGATTTTCCCACCCCAGCCTCCTAAGTAGCTGAGACTACAGGCATGTGCCACTGCACCCAGCAGAAGTGATTTTTATGAGTTCTGGTCTTGTGTCTCTGGATTCTTGGCTTCTTATGGAAGTAATTCTTTATTTCATTGCTTTGCAGTCAATAATATAAAACTAACACTTAGTGTGTGTGAACTCTGGTGTCACTGTAAAGTTTACCTCCTTGTGACTTTCACTTCTCATCTGCTTCCTTCTTCCTTCCTGCCTATAGGTGGTTAGCATTGGCGTTGTCGTCACTCTTGGCCTTTAAAGTCATTTATTTTATTTCTTGTTCTCTGTCTACTTTTAGTTAAATTCAGATTAAATGGAAAGATTTCTTAAAATTTTATTTTTAAGAAAGGCCATGAGAGGGAAAACAAATAAGGTATATTATCAGTGGTTTCTTATTTCAAACCTGGGTCTAGGGATAATTTGGCTTAGTTCTATTCTTCCTCTCTACCTTGTCTGGGTCTTAAATTGTTAGGTTCCTCACTTGATCCTGGCTATTACTAGATGTGATGAGATTAGTTTGGAATCTACTTTCTAGTATGTTGGCCATGGTTAGCTAAGTATTTTATTTATTTATTTATTTATTTATTTATTTTTGAGACGGAGTCTCGCTCTGTCCCCAGGCTAGAGTGCAGTGGCGTGATCTCAGCTCACTGCAAGCTCCGCCTCCCAGGTTCAAGCAGTTCTTCTGCCTCAGCCTCCCTAGTAGCTGGGACTATAGGAGCATGCCACCATGCCCTGCTAATTTTTATATTTTTAGTAGAGATGGGTTTTCACCATGTTGGCCAGGATGGTCTCGATCTCCTGATCTCATGATCCACCCGTCTTGGCCTCCCAAAGCGCTGGGATTACAGACGTGAGCCACCGCGCCTGGCCCCCATATCTTACTCTTAACATATCCTTTTTCTAAAATACTGCATATATTGCAAAGGATTGGAATAGGAATAATATAGCTTTGATACTAGAATCTGCTAAGAAGTTAGCTAGCTCTAGTTAACTTAGGAGTCATTTCAATTCTCTGGGTACTTCCAATTTAAAATTTTATGTTTGATGAACTACACAAAAAGGAAGCCAGATTTGAGATAGGGGATAATAAATTCCAAAAATTCCAGTTAAGTATTAGTAGTATGAAAGAATGAGTGGTGGTGTTAAAATATAAACCTTCAGGAACAAAGGTTCTATAGGATAAAATCTGCCAAAATTCTTTCCTTCATTTTGTATATATATAGCCTTTTGGGAACATGGGTTGCATAGAATAAAATAATGATGTTAGAAAAATACCATAGGAGCAAGAAAAGTACCTTGTTTTGCCCATTAAGTATTCTCTGAAGACAGCAGCAAGGAAAATAAAGGTGAAACATTTTTCTAAAAATAGTCTCAAAATAAGGATGATGTCTGTTTTCTAGTCCTAACTAGATGAGGGAGATAGAGATTTATTATTAAACAGCTTCTTTTTTGAGACTCAGTCTCACTCTGTTGCCCAGGCTGGAGTGCAGCAGTGCGATCTTGGCTTACTGCAATCTCCGCCTCCCAGGTTCAAACGATTCTCTTGCCTCAGTTTCCCGAGTAGCTGGGATTACAGGCGTCTGCCACCACGTCCGGCTAATTTTTGTACTTTTAGTAGAGATGGGGTTTCACCATGTTGACCAGGCTGATCTCCAACTCCTGACCTAAAGTAATCCACCCACCTCGGCCTCCCAAAATGCTGGGATTACAGGCATGACCCATCACGCCTGACTTTGAACTTCTTTTTTAAAAAATTGTGGTAAAATATAACATTTACCCTTTTATTCATGTTTATGTGTACGGTGGCATTAAGTGCATTCATATGGTTATACAACTATCACCACCATCCATCTTCAGAACTTTTTTTTTTTTTTTTTTGAGATAGTCTCGCTCTGTCACCCAGGCTGGAGTGCAATGGCACAATCTCGGCTCACTGCAACCTTGGCCTCTAGGGTTCAAGTGATTCTTCCACCTCAGCCTCACAAGTAGCTGGGATTACAGGCACCCACCATACCTGGGTTATTTTTTTGTATTTTTGTAGAGACAGAGTTTCACCATGTTGGCCAGGCTGGTCTTGAACTTCTGACCTCTCAGGTGATCCGCCTGCCTTGGCCTTCCAAAATGCTGGGATTACAGGTGTGAGTTACTGCGCCCGGCCCAGAACTTTTTCGCCTTCCCAAATTGAAACTCCATGCCCATTAAATAATAACTCCCAGGCCAGGCACGGTGGTTCAAGCCTGTAATTTCACTATTTTGGGAGGCCGAGGTGGGCAGATCACGAAATCAGGAGTTCGAGACCAGCCTGGCCAACATAGTGAAACCCCCATCTCTACTAAAAATACAAAAAAATTAGCCGGGCATGTTGGGTGCGTACCTGTAATCCCAGCTACTTAGGAGGCTGATGCAAGACAATCACTTGAACCTGGGAGGCGGAGGTTGCAATGAGCCGAGATCATGCCACTGCACTCCAGTCTGGGTGACAGAGCGAGACGCCGTCTCAAAAAACGAAGCAACAACAGCAAAGAAACCTACCAATAACTCCCCATTCTCCACCTCTCTCTCAAGCCCCTGGCAACTATCATTCCGTTTTTCCATCTCTGTGAATTTGACTACTCTAGGTACTAATGTGAATGAAATCGTAACAGTATTTGTCCTTTTGACTGGATTGTTTCACTTAGCATAGTGTCTTCAAGGTTAATCTGTGTTGTAGTATATGTCAGAATTTCATTTCCTTTTTAAGGCTGAGTAATATTTCATTGTATGCATATACCACATCTTATTTATTCATCTGTTGATGGACCCTTGGGTTACTTTGACCATCTGGCTATTGTGAATAGTGCTATAAAAAACAAATGCTGCTGCTATGAAAATAGCTCTAGTCTCACAGTCCCTGCTTTAAATTCTTGTGGCTGCAGATCCAGAAGTCGAATTGTTGGATCATATTAAACTGTACTCTTGTTGACCTCCTCTCAGGCCTTATTGATAAGGGACAGCTAGAAAATAGTGGTTCTTTTAATTCACATTCTACAAAAGCTTTGGAAGTCTTAAAAATTCTGTTAACGGATGCAGATGAGCTAGTAATGATAGTCTAATTGCAACTATTACAAATAGTATTATTGGCCCGGTAAGTAAGAACTAAGCTACTTTGTAACTTGGCGAGTTACACAGGATAGCCTTTTTTTTTTTTTTTTTTTTTTTTGAGATGGAGTCTTGCTCTGCCACCCAGGCTGGAATGCAATGGTGCAACCTTGGCTCACTGCAACCTCCACTTCCCAGGTTCAAGTGATTCTCCTGCCTCAGCCTTCCAACTAGCTGAGATTACAGGTGCCCACCACCATGCCTGGCTAATTTTTGTATTTTTAGTAAAGACAGGGTTTCACCATATTGGCCAAGCTGGTCTTGAACTCCTGACTTCAGGTGATCCGCCCGCCTCGGCCTCCTAAAGTGTTGGGATTACAGGCGTGAGCCACTGCTCCCGGCCATAGGATAGCCTTTCATGTTAGTCAAACCATAGGTTGCTTTTAGAATATCACACATTTACTATCCATATTTGCTGTACTAGAGTTTTACTGTATTTTATTTTGTTTTTGAGATAGGGTCTCACTCTGTTGCCTAGGCTGGAATACAGGGGTACGATCTCAGCTCACTGTAACCACTGTCTCGCGGGTTCAAGCGATTCTCCTGTCTCAGCCTCTCAAGTAGCTGGGACTACAGGTGCGTGCCGTCACGCCTGGCTAATTTTTGTATTTTTAGTAGAGATGGGGTTTCACCATGCTGGCCAGACTGGTCTCGAACTCTTGACCTCAAGTGATCCACCTGCCTCAGCCTCCCAAAGTGCTGGGATTACAAGCATGAGCCACCATGCCCAGCTAGAATTTTATTTTAAAATTGAGTATTGGATTTTATTTCATTTAAGAAAATTTTTTCTACAAAGAGAATTTTATTGATGGCCCTAGTTTATTCCCTCCTAAAAGACCAGCTGCAACCAGATTAAGTGAACACAACCTCAAGATTTTATTGTCGTCGTAATAAAAGATGATGCTTATCACTGGATGGCTTCAGCCCAGGGAATGGAGGAAGCAGTGAGCCAAGATGGCCATTGCACTCCAGCCTAGGTGACTGAATGAGACTGTCTCAAAAAAAAAAAAAAATGAGTATGGCCTCAAATAGTATTATAATCAGTCCTTTGAGGACTGGTAATGTTGCCTGCGTAAAGATTACATGGTGCTGGTATATGTTTTAATGGATGTGAGCTATATGACTGATAATTTTGCTTCTATAAAACGTATATATGTGACTTTTAGTACATAAACTGCAGCCAGTGTTGTTGATCACTTAGTTCCTGTTCTACCTGACTCTAAAGGACTACTAAGGATTAATTGTGGAATTAAAATATCATCTGAAGGTACAGCTGATCTCAGGATCCTCCAATTCAGGATATCTTCTGTTATTAACTTCAGCCAGATTTAATGTTCAAATTTAGCAGTAGTTACTAGCGTCAAACTAACTTATCCAGTCTCCATTATATTGACAGTTGACCAGCTAGAACAAAACACATCTCAGTTAATTTCTTTTGAAAAGCCATTTGACCTGCTTATGTCTGGTTAAGATGAAGGAAAAGAGATATAATAACTGTATCAAATTTTTTTTTTTTTTTTTTGAGATGGAGTCTCACTCTTTGCCCAGGTTGGAGTGTAATGGCTTGATCTCAGGTTATTGCAACCTCCACCTCCCTGGTTGAAGCAATTCACATACCTCAGCCTCCCGAGTAGCTGGGACTACAGGTGCTCGCCACCACGCCTGGCTATTTTTTGCATTTTAGTGGAGACTAAGTAGGGTTTCGCCATCTTGGCCAAGCTGGTCTCCAACTTCTGACCACAAGTGATCCGCCTGCATCAGCCTCCCAAAGTGTTGACATTACAAGTGTGAGCCACCGCACCTGGCTTATTTTTTGTATTTTTAGTAGAAACAGGGTTTCACCATGTTGGCCCGGCTGGTCTTGAACTCCTGACCTCAGGTGTTCTGCCCGCCTTGGCCTCCCAAAGCACTGGAATTACAGGCATGAACCACCATGCCCGGCCTGTGTCAAAAGGTTAGTGTCCAAATTTTGCAGCAGTTGAGTTCAACCAACTTTTACACATCTATACTGTATTTAGGTTGTTAGGGGAATTTTAAAAAATCAGTCAGATGTACTGTATACTTTTTTTTTTTTGACACAAGGTCTTTGTTGCCTAGGCTGGAGTGCAGTGGCACGATCACGGTTCACTGCAGTCTCGACCCCCTGGGCTGAGTGATCCTCCCACTTCTGCCTCCTGGTACAGGGGACTACAGGGACAGACACCACCACCCCAAGCTAATTTGTTTGTTTGTTTGTTTGAGACAGAGTCTTGCTCTGTTGCCCAGGCTGGAGTGCAGTGGCATGATCTTGACGCACTGCAACCACCACCTCCCAGGTTCAGGTGATTCTCGTGCCTCAGCCTTCTGAGTAGCTGGGGCTACAGGTGTGCGTCACTGTACCTGGCTGATTTTTGTATTTCCAGTAGAGATGGGGTTTCACCTTGTTGGCCAGGCTGATCTCGAACTCCTGGCCTCAAGGGATCTGCCTGCCTTGGCCTCTCAAAGTGTTGGGATTACAGGCATAAGCCACTGCACCTGGCCAATATTTTTGATAGAGAAGGGGTTTCACCACGTTGCCCAGGTTGGTCTTGAACTCCTGACCTCAGGTCATCCACCCATCTCAAGTGATTCACCTGCCTCGGCCTCCCAAAGTGCTGGGATTACAGGCGTGAGCCACTGTGCCTGGCCCCGATGCATTGTATAGTCTTGAGGCATTTATAATCAGACAAACAGGGACTCAGATGCCTATGGCACATAGCTGAGGATGGATATGCTGATGGGAAGGTATTATGAGCCCAGAATAAGGGAGTATAATTAACTTGTTCATTGTGTATTGGTCAGAAAGCAGAATTAAGATTACTGTAGATTGACTGGCTGTGGTGGCTCGTGCCTATCATCCTAGCACTTTGGGAGACCAAGGCAGGTGAATCACTGGAGGTCAGGAGTTTAAGACCAGCCTGGCCAACATGGTGAAACCCTGTCTCTACTAAAAAATACAAAATTTTTTGTATGGGCATGGTGGTGGGCACTTGTAACCTTAACTACTGGGAGGCTGAGGCAGGAGGATCACTTGAACCTGGAGGCGGAGGTTGCTGTGAGCCAAAATTGCACCACTGCACTACAGCCTGGGTGACAGAGCAAGACCCTATTGCTAAAAAAAAAAAAAAAAAAAAAAGCAAAAGGAAAGATTACTGTAGATAAACAACCTCATGGGCAGGCGTGATGAGGTGGCGGTGAGCCAAGATCACACCATTGCACTCTGGCCCAGGCAACGGGAGGGAAACTGCATCTCAAAGAAAAAAAAAAAAACCTCAGAAAAATTTTGATACAATATTATTAGGAATAAATTAAAGAATGATTAGTACAGGATAGCTTGGATTTGAAGCTTAGCAAAAGAGTTTAGAGTCCAGGGCAGAGGCTTTTTTTTTTTTTTTTTTTTTTTAAGATAGCGTCTCACTCTTGCACCCAGGCTGGAGTGCAGTGGCTCAGTCTTGGTTCACTGCAACCTCTGCCTCCCAGGCTCAAGTGATCCTCCCACCTCAGCCTCCCAAAGTGATGGGATTACATGCGTGAGCCACCACGCCTGGCCGGGGCTTGTTTTTAAGGAATTAATCTTGTAGTTTCCTTGAAGTCTTAGGTATTTGGTAAAAAAATTTAAAAATTGTTATTATTATTATTATTTTGGAGATGGAGTCTTACTCTGTTACCCAGGCTGGAGTGCAATGTCATGATTTCGGCTTACTGCAACCTCTGCCTCCCAGGTTCAAGCGATTCTCGTGTCTCAGCCTCCCGAGTAGCTCGGATTACCGGCGCACGCTGCCATGTCCAGCTAATTTTTTTTTGTATTTTAGTAGAGACGAGGTTTCACCATGTTGTCCAGGCTTTGGTCTCGAACTGCTGAGCTCAGGCAATCCACCCACCTCTGCCTCTGAAAGTGCTATGATTACAGGTGTGAGCCATCGTGCCTGGCCGAAAAATTAAAATTTTTTACTAGTTAATATATAGTACAAAATTCAGAATCTTTCACAGATATACAGTGAAACAGCTCTTCTACATTTCTCCCTTATCCACCTGATTTCCTTCCTAGAGACAACTGTTACTAAGTTTCTTATATTTGAGAGCTATGTCTGCAAATACGTATGCATATTCAACCCTTCCATTTTAAAAAAATGCAACTATATTATATAAACTATTGTGCATTTTGCTTCTCGTGCTTAAGATATTCCAGGAATTGTTTTACATTCATACATATAGAGCTTCTTTGTTTTTTTTTCAAGGCTGCTTTGTATTTCATTGTATGTCTGAACCGTTTCCTGTTGATGGACACTTAGATGGACAGCAGTGTTTTGTTGATATAAATAGTGCTATAGTGAATAATCTTGTACATAATGTCATTTAACACACATTCAGTTATGTTTACAGGATAAATCCCTAGAAGTGGAATTGCTTTTTCCAAGGTTATATACATTTGTGATATTAGTAGATATAGCCACATTCTTCTCCATGGAGAGGAGGAATTTGTCTCCCATAGTCAAATATGGCAAGGGGTGGACAGGCATCAGGGTCCTTGAACTCTGTAAAATGATGTGTAAGTATTTGTGTGTGTGTATATATATATGTCTTTAGAAAGAGTCCGTGGTTTTATTACATTCTTAAAAAGTTATTTGGCTGGGCACAGTGGCTCATGCCTATAATCCCAGCACTTTGGGCAGCTGAGGCAGGAGGACCATTGAGCCCAGGAGTTTGAGACCAGCCTGGGCAAAGTGCTGAAACCCCATCTCTACAAAAAATACAAGCAATCAGCCGGCATGGTGGCATGTGCCTATATCCAGGAGGCTGAAGGGGGAGGATCACCTGAGCCTTTGAGGTTGAGGTCAAGGCTAGAGTGAGTTGTATTTGCACTTCTACACTTCAACTTGGGTACTAGAGTGAGACCCTGTCTTAGAAAAAAAAATATTCTGTGACTCAAAGTAGGTTAAAGAAACCACTGTCTTGTAGTCAGTTGACCTGAATTAAGCACACTGCTTTGTTTTTCTCTACACAGTATTTTTCTCTTACAGGAAGTATTTGAGCAGAAGCTATGTACATAATTATTAGAGATGTTGTGTGGAGAGTCATTGTGGAAGAGACTGGAATAAATCTAATTCCCAACCTTTTACTGTTATTCCTTGCACTCTTGAGACCATGTTTTAAAAGGCTTTTCCCCCCATTATTAGACTGAATTTATTAAGCAGTACTTTATTTCTCCAATTTTATTAATCAGACCTTTAGATAGTTTGTGGTAAGTTTTACTGCAGGCAGTTGAAATCCTTTCATCTATTAGGAGTTGATAAAAGTTGAGCTAAAGTCAAGTCTGTCTGACATTTGTATTGTATTGCATGGTATGGTATGGTATGATATGGTGTGGTATGGTATGGTATTGTATTTTTTTGAGACAGAGTTTTGCTCTTGTTGCCCGGGCTAGAGTGCAGTGGCACAATCTTGGCTTACTGCAAACTCCACCTCCAAGGATCAAGTGATTCTCCTGCCTCAGCCTCCTGAGTAGTTGGGTTTACAGTCCCGTGCCACCATGCTCAGCTAATCTTTTGTATTTTTAGTAGATATGGGGTTTTACCATGTTGGCCAGGCTAGTCTCGAACTCCTGACCTCAGGTGATCTACCCACCTTGGCCTCCCAAAGTGCTAGGATTACAGGTGTGAGCCACTGTGCCCAGCCAAATCTGACATTTTAACTAGACTGTGTCAGTGAAAAATAATTCAGAGATCCTCATTATTATTTCTTGGACTTACTGAAGATATGAAGAACAAACCTTTATACCTGATAATGTCCATATTTCTTTTGAATTCTCTGTGGTAAAATAGGTTTAAATGAGGGTTCACATTAAATTCTGCAAGTACTAGTGCAAGTAAAATTTCGTTCACTGTAACAGATTCCTTAGGGCTTTCAGGTTTTGGGATATTGGAATTAATTTGTAATATACATATTATCAAAAGTTAAAATTTCTAGTTTTTTAGGTCCTGGAGAGAAAACAGTAGCACCATGTAATGAATTAGAAAGTTAAAAGATTTAGGTAACTTAAACATAGTTGATAGTGTCGTATAAAGCCCCTTTTTTTTTTTTTTGAGACAGTCTTCCTCTGTCGCCCAGGCTGGAGTACAATGGCACAATCTCAGGTCACTGCAACCTCTTCCTCCTGGGTTCAAGCAATTCTCCTTTCTCAGCCTCCCGAGTAGCTGTAATTACAGGTGTGCACCACCACACCCAGCTAATTTTTTGTATTTTTAATAGAGGTTTTGCCATTTTGGTCTGGAACTCCTGACCTCAAGTTCTCCACCCGCCTTGGCCTCCCAAAGTGTTGGGATTACAGGCGTGAGCCACTGGGCCCAGCCAAGCCCTGTCTTTTTGAATACTGTATTATTATTTGGTAGCTGATTTTAGAAGAGGATTTTTCTAGAGATGATTAGAATATTTTATGTGGGGAAAAGTGAGGTAGGACCTGTATGTCTTGCTTGATTGATACTGGAGCAAAAGTTAAAAGGTCTCAACTCTTGATCAGCTATTTTCTTTGGTTTATATGTTTGTTTGAGACATGTTCTCTCTCTGTCACCTAGGTTGGAGTGCAGTGGCGCAGTCATGGCTCTCTGCAGCCTGAACCTCCAGGGGCTCAAGAGACCCTCCCACCTCAGCCTCCCTGAGTAGCTGGGACCGCAGGCATGCGCCACTATCCCCAGCTAATTTTTGTATTTTTCGTAAAGACGAGGTTGGCTGGGCGTGATGACTCATGCCTGTAATCCCAGCACTTTCGGAGGCTGAGGCGGGTGGATCACCCAAGGTCAGGAGTTGGAGACCAGCCTGGCGACCATGGTAAAACGCTGTGTCTACTAATAACACAAAAATTAGCCAGGCTTGTTGGCGTGCGCTTGTTGTCCCAGCTACTCGGGAGGCTGAGATAGAGGAATCGCTTGAACCCAGGAGGCGGAGGTTGCAGTGAGCTGAGATTGAGTTGCTACACTCCAGGCTGGGTGACAGAGTAAGACTCCATCTTCCAAAAAAAAAAAAAAAAAAAAAAAAGACGGTGTTTTGCCATGTTGCCCAGCCTGGTCTCGAACTCCTTGGTTCAAGTGATTCGCCCGCCTCAGCTTCCCAGAGCGTTGGGATTACAGGTGTTAGGCACCGTGCCAGCCTATTTTTTACCTACTGATAGTACTCAGTAAGGAAAACAAAGAGAAAATTGTTACATACTCTGGATGAGAACTGAAGGAGCCATTTGTTGTATAGAATTATTTGTTGGCCAGGCAAGGTGGCTCACGCCTGTAATCCTAGCACTTTGTGAGGCCGAGGTGGGCGGATTGCCTGAGCTAGGAGTTTGAGACCAGCCTGGGCAACATGGTAAAACCCTGTCTCTACTAAAAATACAAAAAATTAGCCGGGCATGGTGGCATGTGCCTGTAATCCCAGCTACTCGGGAGGCTGAGGCACGAGAATTGCTTGAACCTGGGAGGCAGAGGTTGCAGTGAGCTAAGACCGTGCAACTGCATTCCAGCCTGGGTGACAGAGCAAGACTCTTGTCTAAAAAAAAAAAGAATTATTTCTTGTGAAAAATTTATTTTACCAAGTTCTCCAAAGTTTTCTTTATTTCTAAAATAAAAGATTAGAACAAAATTCTTATTATGGGCCTTTCTTACAGAACTTTTTAGCGTGCCATTTGCTATAATGGGATCCTGCTTTTACTAGCAAACCTTTTATTACAATGAATTTCCTAGATCGGGCCTTTGTTATTGTGATTTTATTTTTCAAAGAGGTGAGGGTCTCCCTATGTTGCCCAAGCTGGAGTGCAGTGGCTCTTTGCAGTTATGATCATAGTTTACTGTAGCCTTAAACTCCTGGGCTCAAGTGATCCTCCCGCCTCAGCCTCCCAAATAGGGAAGACTACAAGTGTGTACCACCACATCTGGATAATTATATCTTTATATTTAAAAGAATGGAAAAAGATACTGTATAAACAGTATCACTAAGTATAAAAAAGCCAAGTATAAACACTAAGTATAAAAAAGTTAGAGTGATTTTATTAGACAAAGGAGACCTCAGAACAAGAAAAATATTGCTAGGGGTAATAAAGCACAATTCATCAAGAAAGGAGGATCAATTTTTTGAGAAGACACAGCGGTCCTAAATGTATATGCATCCAGTAACAGAGTGGAAGCAAAAACTGACAGTTGAAAGGAGAAATAGACAAATCCACAATTACATTTGGAAATTATAACATCTCCCTCAATAACTGATAGAACAAGCAGGCACAAAATCAGTAAGGTTATAGAAGATTTGGACAATACTCTCAATGGACTATACTTAATTGACATTTATAGAACACTCTGCCCACATTCTTTTGAAGTGCACATGGAACATTTACCAAAATAGACCATATGCTGGGCTGCAAAACACATTTCAACAAATTTAAAAGGATTAAAATGTAGTGTCTACTCTGAGTACAATGGAATTAAACTAGAAATGAAAAAGATATCTGGAAAATCTCCAAATATTTGAAAGTGAAATAACATACTTGAAAATAACCTTTGGGTCAAAGAATTCGCAAAAGAAATTAGAAAATATTCATAACTAAATGAAAACAATATATCGAAATTTGTGGGATACTAGAAAATATTTGTAACTAAATGAAAATGAAAACACAGTATATCAAAATTTGTGGGATACAGCTAATACAGTGCTTTAGAAGGAAACTTCAGCTTTAAAAGAAAGGTCTAAAATCAGTGACCTAACATTCTGCCGTAATAGAAAGAGAAATCTAAATAGAAGAGAAATAATATGAGAGCTAAAGTAAATGAGATAGAAAACAAGGCCAGGTGGCTCACTCCTGTAATCCCAGCACTCTGGTTGGGCAAGGTGGACTTGAGTCTGGGAGTCTGAGACCAGCCTGGGTAATATAGCAAAATACAAAAATACTGAAACACAAAAATACTGGAGGAAAAAGAAAAGAAAAAAAAAAGAATGCGAATCTGAATAACCCCATATTTATTACAGAAATTGGATTAAAAGTCTTCCCACAAGGCCAGGCACGGTAACTCATGGCTGTGGTCCCAGCACTTTGGGAGGCCAAGGTAGGAGGATCACTTGAGCCCAGGAGTTTGAGACCAGCCTGGGCAAATAGCAAGACTCATCTCTACAAAAAATATAAATAAGTAAAAATTAGCCAGGTGTGGTGGTGCACCCCTGTGGTCCCAGCTGCTTGAGAGACTGAGATGGGAGGATTGCCTGAACCCAGGAGGTTGAGGCTGGAATGCAGTGGCTCAATCGCTGTCACAAACAAACCATCAAAGTCTTTCTAAAAAGAAGAATCCAGACCTACATGGCTTTATTGGTAAATTCTATCAAATGTTTAAGGAAAAAATAATACAATTTTTTTTCTTTTTTTTTTTTTTCAAATTTCACAAGACATTTTTGAGGCCAGCATTACCTTGATACCAAACCAGACCAAGACATTAGGAAAAAAGAAAACTGTAGCTCAGTATCCCTCAATATATATGCAGAAACGATTAACAAGATATTAGAAAATTGAATCTAGCAGTGGATAAAAACACAACTAATTGGATTATCCCAGTTGCAAAGTTGATTTAGCGTTAGAAGTCATTGTAATTCACCATATTAATAGAATAAAGGAGAAAAGCTAAGTGGTTTTGTAATAGTTACCTAAAAAGCATTTGACAAACTTCAATGATATTTGTGATAAAAGCTCTCAGCTAACTAAGGAATAGAAGGGAACTTCTTTAATCTGATGAAAGGCATTTATCAAAAATGTGTAAATAACATCATAGTTAGGATGAAAGAGTGAATGCTTTCTATATAATACTCCAAACAAGTCAATGATAATTGTTTTCACAACCTCTATTAAACATGTGCCAAAGGTCCTAGCCAATGAAATAAGGCAAGTAAAAGGAATAATCTTACAGATTACAGAGTAAAACTATTTATTCTTTAGATGTCATGATTGTGCACATAGAAAACCCTAAGTAAGCTATAAAAAAGCTACTAGAATTTAAGTTTAGCTAGAATACAAGTCAATTTGCAAGATCTAGTTGTATTTCTCATACTAGCAATGAACAATTGGCAGTTGAAATAAAAACAAACAAAGCAAATCGTTTATAATACCATCAAATAATGTGCAATGTTAAAACACTCCCCAAGAACAGAAGAAATTATTTTGTGTTCTTTCATAGGTGAAGGCATTCAGGTGCAAAGGATTAAAGAACATTAATTTGTTCATAAGCATGTCATTATAAACATCTATGTAGTAGATACTGTGTTAGGGATATAGTAGTGAATAAAAACATTGACCCGTGCCCTGATAGAATTTATAATCTAATGGAAATTGAAGGGAGAAATAAATTTAGGGCCTCAGTTTCCGGCTTTGGCTTAACATTTTTTATCTACATGAGTGGTTCAAAGCTTTTACTTTTTAGTTATATCTTTTTTTTTTTTTTGAGACGGGGTCTCACTGTGTCACTTAGGCTAGAGTGCTGTTGCACGATCTCACCTCACTGCAACCTCTGCCTCCCGAGTTCAGGTGATTCTCATGCCTCAGCCACCCTAGTAGCTGGGATTATGGGCATGTGCCACGATGTCCAGCTGACTTTTGTGTTTTTAGTAGAGATGGGGTTTCGACATGTTGGCCAGGCTGCTCTTAAACTCCTGGTCTTATGTGATCCACCCACCTCAGCCTCCCAAAGTGCTGGCATTACAGGCATGAGCCACCGCACCTGACCTGGTTATATCTTTTATCTATCTAATTTTTTTTTTTTTTTTTGAGACGGAGTTTTGCTCTTGTTGCCCAGGCTGGAGTGCAGTGGCATGATCTCAGCTCACCACAACCTCCACTTCCTGGGTTCGAGTGATTCTCCTGTCTCAGCCTCCTGAGTAGCTGGGATTACAGGCATGCACCACCACCCTGGCTAATTTTTTTTTTTTTTTTTTTGTATGTTTAGTAGAGACAGGGTTTCTCCATGTTGGTCAGGCTGGTCTTGAACTCCTGACCTCAGGTGATCTGCCCTCCTTGGCCTCCCATAGTGCTGGGATTACAGGCGTGAGCCAGCGTGCCCGGCCAGTTATATCTTAAATATTGTGACTTGTTGAATAATTTGGCCCCTATGGGTGGCAAGTTATTTTGTTGTAGTACATGCTTGGTAGTTCGCAGGGTGGTTGAAACTGGTCAGTTGGTTAAAATTTCATGTTAAGGATGGTCCATGCAGGACTCCCATACAGGGGAAAAGAAGTAACTAATAATCTTCATTGAGCACCAGCTGTATTTCAGGCACTGTATTACCCTCATCCCTAACATATAGTACTATTTAATCCTTGAAACATCCATAAGGTAAGTGGTTTTTCTTTTTGAAATCCACAGATTTCAAGAAGAGCTAATACAACTTCAGTGATTTGCCCAGTTTTATACAGTGGTTCAGAGATTTAGTCCCATACCTATTTGACTTTAAACTATCAGGACTAGCTGTTCTCTGTTGGTCATACCCTTGGACCATCCCATGCGTTCCTAGTCAAGAGGAAGTGCAAGTAAATGAGATTAATTTTTTAGGCAGGGCATGGTGGCTCATGCCTATAATCTCTGCACTTTGGGAGGCCGAGGTGGGTGGATCTCTTGAGCCCAGGAGTTTGAGACCAGCCTAGGACCCTACCTCCACAAAAAAATTAAATAAAAAAAAACTGGACATGGCGGCATGAACCTGTAGTCTCAACTACTTAGGGGGCTGAGGTGGGAGGATTGCTTGAGCCTGGGAGGTTGAGGCTGCCAGCGAGCTGTGATCGCACCACTGCACTGAGCCTGGGCGAAGCGTGAGACCTTACCTGAAAAAAAAAAATTATAGTGCTAATTTTGAATCTATTGTATTTTTATTTTTATATTTATTTATTTATTATTTTGAGACTGAGTCTCACTCTGTCGCCCAGGCTGGAGTATAGTGGCGTGATCTTGGCTTACTGCAACCTCCGCCTCGCAGGTTCAAGTGATTCTCCTTCCTTAGCCACCCAAATAGCTGGGACTACAGGTGTGCGCCATCATGCCTGGCTAATTTTGGAAGTCTTAGTAGAGACGGGATTTTGCTCTGTTGCCCAGGTCTTGAGCTCCTGACCTAAAGTGATCCATTTGACTCAGCCTCCCCAAGTGTTGGAATTACAGGTGTGAGCCACTCTGCCTGGCCGTGATTTTATTTTAAAAGTATGTCACTCACAAGAAAAAACACTGTCAGGATTTCTTGTGGTACACCTCACAGCTGATATGTCAAAGTGCCAGTTTTATTTCTTATTTTAAAATTTTGTTTTAGAGGCAGGATCTTGCTCTGTTGCCCAGACTGAAGTGCAGTGGTGCGATCATAGCTCACTGTCGCCTCAAACTCCTGGACTTAAGTGATCTTCACAACTCAGCCTTCCAAGAAGTGAAGACTACGGTCATGTACTACCATACCCAGCTTTTTCTTTCTTTCTTTTTTTTTGGTAGAGACCGGGTCTTACCACGTTGCTCAAGCTGTCTTGAAGTCCTGGCCTCAAGTGGTCCTCCCACCTTAGCCTCCCAAAGTGTTGGGATTACAGGCATGAGCCACCACGTGTGGCTCAAGACACCAGTTTTTTTTTCTATTTATTTTTTTATTTTTTATTTTTGAGACACCATTTTAAAAATGCTTTTACTACACTTTGTTTTCAATGTTTTTTTGAGACACAGTCTTGCTATGTCACCCAGAATGTTGGGTGGGATGTTGACTCCTGCATCTTATTATTATACCAATTCCAGGCTGGAGTGCAGTGGCGCGATCAAGGCTCAGTGCAACCTCTATCTCTTGGGCTCAATCGATCTGCCTACCTCAGCCTCCTTAGTAGCTGGGACTACAGGTGCACGCCATCTTGCCTGGCTAATTATTATTATTATTTTTTCTGGAAATGGGGTTTTGCCATGTTGCTCAGGCTGGTCTCAAACTCCTGGGCTCAAGTGATCCTCCCGCCTCGACCTCCCACAGTGCTGGGATTACAGGTGTGAGCCTCTGGACCCAGCCAATACGCTTTAATCCAAGTCTGTGTCTATTTAAATTGCAAGTTAGTTTAACTCGGAGCCACAAGCCTGTGCCTTGGAAATATGTACTTTAGAGTCATAGGTAACAGTTATCTGGCTGAGAGTCTGTGTGTGGGTTATACCAAATGTACTGCCATCATTTGATTATAGGTTAGTAGTGTAATTTTTGAAATTGGCAGGTCACAGATGAGATTGCCATGCCTTAGTGGAAAGCTCTTCCAACTGTCTTCTCCAGACAGATAGGTAGAACCTGGAACCAGTGCTAGGATGTGTGTGTATGTAGGAGGTAGTCATTGGTTATACAAACTTAAAATTACTATCTTAACTTCTGGGCCTTGAAGGAAGGCCGTTTTAGTGATGTCTGCCACAGTCAAGAGCCAGAACTGGAATATTGACTCCTACATCTTACTATACCAGTTCCAGGAGGAATTTTGTTACACAGTTTCTACTGGAGATGGCAGTCGGATTTTCTTTTTTCTTTTTTTTCCTCATATGTGAAGTAATAGTCTCTTCACAACAGAAAAAGCCGCAAACCTAAACTTGTCACTGAATTTTCTTCAAGGTTACATACCTCTTGGGTATTTTAAATCTAGATTATGTTGATTTTTATATTTTTGTTCTCATTTTTCTATTTCTTTGTTTTCTTTACTGTGAATGTGCTACAGGATTTTGTACAGAGCTTCTAGTTTCTGTCTGTAATTTGAATACTGGATTTGTAGTATTTTAACCGATAAAAGAGAAATTTTTAGCCTAAGGAGAAAGCTAAAAACATAGATTATAGGCCCCATAATGAAATATATAGTAGTTGCATATGGCTAGTGCTTCTATGTGTATTGGAAGCATACTGTTTTCTCTTAGGATTTGTTTTTTCTTCAATGATTAATTTTCAGTTATATAAGGAATGTTTGCATAGTTTTATAATAATGAGAACTGTAATAGCTCATTTTCCACTCAGCAGATGATTTTGGGATCTACCAGATAGATGTTGATACATACAGACCTAGTTTGGATCATTATTCTTTAAAGAATCATCCTGTAAACACATTTATTTACGGTGTTTTGTCACTTATTAAAAGTGGGGTTTTTTTTTGGCTGGGTGCAGTGAGTCACACCTGTAATCCCAGCACTTAGGGAGGCTGAGGCAGGTGGATCACTTGAGGTCAGGAGTTTGAGACCAGCCTGGCCAACATGGTGAAACCCTGTGTGTACCAAACATACAAAAATTAGCTGGGCGTGGTGGCGCCCACCTGTAATCCCAGCTACTCAGGAGGCTGAGGCAGGAGAATCGCTTGAAACAGGGAGGCAGAGGTTGCAGTGAGCCAAGATCGTGCCATTGCACTCCAGCCTGGGCGACAAAGCAAGACTGTCTCAAAGAACTTTGTCTTGATGGTATATGATGATATTTTTGTTCGTTTACTACTACACAGAATCATTCATTTAAAATCACAGTATTTTTGGTCAAAGTTAAATGGAAATAAAAAATTGACCTCATTATTATCTCTCTACCACCCAAACATGTTTGCTACTCTTTTTTTTTTTTTTTTGGAGACAGGTTCTGGCTCTGTCCCCCAGGCCAGAGTGCAGTGGTGCGACCTCAGCTCCCCGCAACCTCAACCTCCCCAGGCTCAAGCCATCCTCCCACCTCTACCTCCTGAGTTGCTGGGACTACAGATGTGCACCATCATGCCTGACTAATTTCTTTATTTTTGATAAAGGTGGGGTTTTGCGATGTTGCCCAGGTTGGTCTCAAACTCCTGGCCTCAAGCAATCCTTCTGCTTCAGCCTCCCAAAATCCTGGGATTACAGGTGTGAGCCACCTCGCCTGGCTTTTTAATTGATTAATTAATTTTTATTTATTTTATTTTGTTTTTTTTTTTCAATAGAGATGAGGTGTTGCTGTGTTGACCACGATGGTCTCGAACTCCTGTCGTCAAGCCATCCTCCTGCCTCAGCCTCCCAGAGTGCTAGGATTACAGACATAAGCCACTGCCCAGCGGCAGTTTTAAAATAAGTCAGGTTTCTTTTGTTCTTTTAAAAATTTTTTCTTGAGATGGGGTGTTGTTGAAGATGATTTTTGTGAGTTAAAAGGGTATAGTGCTCTCTGCCAGATTGAAAGTAACGTGGGGATTTTGCCAGTTGTTGTCTGTTTTAATCACGCACTCTGAAACGCGAAATAACCACAGCATGGGTTCAGGGACCCACTGAAAGGTGAACCTGAGCTAAAACTCCGCTGATCACCTGCCCTCCACTAAATCCTCTTCTGACTGGTGGACCACAGTGACAGTTGGGTCTTCTGGAATTAGTGCTAGTTCAGAGCCAGTGTCTAGTTGATAATCCTTTTCCCCAATACATAGCCATCCTGATAAGAGGCCATAGGTCCTTTTGTGGATGTCTAGGAGAAAAATTAATGGTATCATAGAAATTTTTGTCTGTGTAATAGTGTCATCCTCATGGAAACTTGACCTTCTCTTCATTCAGTGGGTTCTAGATCTGTAAACTGCAATCTGGGAATTGATTGAGCATCTGTGATTCTCGTTTTTATGATTAAAGTTAAACTTTTGACCAGGCACAGTGGCTCATGCCTGTAATCCCTGCACTTTGGGAGGCCAAGGCAGACGGATCATGAGGTCAGGAGTTCGAGACCAGCCTGGCCAATATGGTGAAACACCTGTCTCTACTAAAAATATTAAAAAAATAGCTGGATGTGGTGGTGCGCACCTGTAGTCCCAGCTGCTCGGGAGGTTGAGGCAGGAGAATTGCTTAAACCCAGGAGGCGGAGGATGCAGTGAGCTAAGATCATGCCACTGCACTCCAACCTGGGTGACAGAGTAAGATTCCGTCTCAAAAAAAAAACCAACAACGCCGGGCGCGGTGGCTCATGCCTGTAATCCCAGCACTTTGGGAGGCCAAGGTGGGCAGATCGCCTGAGGTCAGGAGTTCAAGACCAGCCCAGCCAACATGGAGAAACCCTGTCTCTACTAAAAAATACAAAATTAGCCAGGCATGGTGGCGCATGCCTGTAATCCCAGCTACTCAGGAGGCTGAGGCAGGAGAATCTCTTGAATCCGGGAGGTGGAGGTTGCGCTGAGCCAAGATCATGCCATTGCACTCCAGCCTGGGCAAAAAGAGTGAAACTCCGTCTCAAAAAAAAAAAAAAAAAAAAAGGTTAAACTTTTTTCACTTGACCTAGAACTCTTCTGTTTATACACATCAAGTAAGAAAACAACCTAACAGATTTCACATCTGTTTCACTTCTAGGAATGTTGTAAGGTCTCTGGGAGTCAGACTATTTTGATTGTTATTTTGACTCTGGTATGGTGTGAAAAGGTAGTACTACTAATGACTAAAATAAAAGGCATAGAGATGCTTAGTTTTTAAAATGGCATTATCTTCTTTACTGGAGTATGGGGCAGTTTGACTTTGTTGGCAGCTGTGCTTCTTCATATCTAGGCAGGCTTAACTTTTGTCTTCTCTTCTCAGTTGAAAGCTGCCAATTTGGTCTAAGGAGGAAATGAAAACTTTAGAAACTCAGCAAATGTTGACATTTAAACTTTTACAGGAGTGAAAGATTAACCTTTGGCCTCTATTCTACAAGTTTTTCTTAGTTTATATGAGCCTCCTTCGTGGTGCTGAAGGACTGGAGTCAACATTTGCATCTTAACCTCAGTGTTCATGGATTTATAATTTACCCACAGAATTTTCTCTAGGCTTATAACTAAAGTATTTTTTAAGATCCCCCTCCGAAAAAAAAAGTACATTTTAAGTATATTAGAAACATGTTTTACTTTATTTTTGCAAACTGTACTCTTGTAAAAACAAGAAACTTGACTCTTGTTCTTCTTCTAAACTGTCTATTTGATTTTTTTACTTAGAAAATTATCAGAAGGAGACGGGGGAGGCAGTTTAAATGTTGTCATAAACAGTAGAGCTTTTATGGAGAGATCTTATCAAAATTAGTTTTGATTTAACATATCAGACTAGTTAATTTAAAAAATTTGCTAGTTTTTTTTTTTTTTTTTTTTTTGAGTCTGTGGGTGGCTCTTTTAAAGGATAATTTTCCCTCCCAAGTGACATGGATATTAGTAAGCATTCTCCCAGATAGCTATTATATAGCAAAATGACAAGTAACAGATTATTTTACTAAGAAAATAAGATAAAATGCCACATAGTTAAACTTAAATAATGTGGACAAAGAAGCATTTAATGTACCAGAGTATGAATTTACCATTCAATTTATGGTTTTAGGAGATCTAGAAAAGAGGAGGAAAAAACAATAAATATGCAAGAAGAAATAAATACATTGCAAAACAGAAGAATGGGAAATAATCAAGAGTTGGAAAATTAGGAAACAAAAGGCAAAATGAAGGAGAGTACATCGGATATAACAAAAGGTACTGAGGACTTACAAAAAGAAAATACTGGAAGTGAATGTTGTTAGTTATATGAAAGTCTCAATGAATAAATAATTTCAAAGACACTAGGAATTAGTACTGACGAAATAAGACATAAAAATCAGAACAGGGGCTGGGCGCGGTGGCTCCTGCCTGTAATCGCAGCACTTTGGAAGGCCGAGGGCAGGTGGATCCAGCTAAGTCAGGAGCTTGAGACCAGCCTGGGCAACATGGTGAAACCCTGTCTTTACTAAAAATACAAAAATTTGTGCTGAGGCACAAGAATCGCTTGAACCTGGAAGGTGGAGGTTGCAGTGAGCCGAGATTGCACCACTGTACTCCAGCCTGGGCAATAATAGAGTGAGACTCCATCTCAGCAACAACAACAAAAAAACCAAAACCAGAATAGACTCCTGTAACCAAGAAAAAAATTGAGGTGATTGTAAAACTACTTCCTCCTCTGCCCCATACCGCCTTAAGGGGGCAAAAGTCCACTCTGTAGGTATTGGTGATTTCTCCTTTTATTTATTTATTTATTTATTTTTTGAGACAGGATCTTGCTCTGTCACCCAGGCTGGAGTGCAGTGGTACAAACATGGTTCACTGCAGCCTCGACCTCCTGGGCTCAGGCAGTTCCCCTACCTCAGCCCTCCCAAGTAGCTGGGACCACAGGCATGGGCCACCACACCCAGGTAATTTTCTAATTTTTTGTAGAGATGGGATCTTGCTGTGCTGCCCAAGATGGTCTGGAACCCTTGGGGTCAAGTAATCTTCCCTCCTCAGCCTCCCAAATTGTTGAGATTATAGATGTGAGCCACCACTCCTGGTCTCTCCTAACCTTTTAAGAAGCAGATATTTCTCATGTTGAATAATAAGATAGAAGTAAACAACTGACAGCAAAATGACAAACATGAAAAAGTAGAAGTATAACCTAATCTCATTTATGAATGTATAGATGTTTAAATTCAAATAAAAATGCTAGCAAATGGCCACAGCAGATTATTCCTTTGTTTTGTTTCAAGTAGTTTATCCTAGGAATGTCAGACATGTTCAGTGTTTAAAAACTCATTAATATGTCTAGAGTCAGTGCTGTGGTTTGAATGTGTCCCCTCCAAAATTCAGGTGTTGCCAGTGTATTAAGAGGTGATTAGGTAAAGACAGCTTCTCCTCTCATGAATGGGACTAGGTATCCTTTTAAAGGCTTAATGGCGTAACCTTGTCTGTTTTTACACCTTGCCATGTGAGGACAGTATCCATTCCCTCTTGCCCTTCTGCCTTCTACTTTGTGAGGATGAAGGAATTCCTTCCCTCTGGAGGACACAGTGTTCAAGGCACCATCTTGGAAGCAGAGCCTGGACCCTCACCAGACGCCTAACCTGCTGGTGCCTTGACATTGTACTTCCCAGCCTCCAGAACTGTGAGAAATTAAATTTCTGTTTTTCGTAAATTACCCAGTCTGCTGGGTGCAGTGGCTCATGCCTGTAATCCCAGCACTTTGGGAGGTGGAGGCGAGCGTAGTGCTTGAGCCTGAGTTCGAGACCAGCCTGGGCAAAGTGGTGAAACCCCCTCTCTACAAAAACACAAAAATTAGCCAGACATGGTGGCACATGCCTGTAATCCCAGCTACTTGGGAGGCTGAGGCCAGAGGATTGCTTGAGCCCAGAGATCAAGACTGCAGCGAGCCAGGATTGGAATACTGCATTCCAGCCTGGGTAACAGAGCGAGACCCTGTCTCCAAAAAAAATTACCCAGTCTCAGGCATTCTGTCGTAACAGCACCTATAGACTAAGTATGGCTTAATGGTGAGGAGTACTTTTTCTGAACCAGATAGCCTTGGTTCAGATCTTGACTTTGCTTCCTAATGGCTGTGTGACCTTGAATGAGTTTATTGATCTTCTCTTATGCTTTCCTCATCTGTAAGTGAGTAATAAGAGCAGCTACCTCACAAGGTAGGGCAGCCATAACAGATACCACAGAGTGTGTGGCTTAAACAACAGAAATTTATTTTCTTATAGTTCTGGAGGCTAGAAGTGCAATAGCAAGGTGTCAGCAGGTTTGGTTTCTTCTGAGGCCTTTCTCCTTGGCTTGCAGATGTCTGCCTCCTTCCTGTGGCCTCATATTGTAGTCCCTCTGTGTGCATACATGTCTGTGCGTGCTCACTTGCTCTGTCTCACTCTTTGTCCTGATCTCCTCTCATAAGAATACCAGTTTTATTGGATTTACGCTTCTATCTCCAAATACACTAAAGTACTGGAGATTAGGGCTTCAACACAGGAATTTTGGGAAGACATAGTTCAGCTCATAACAGGTTGTTATGAAGATTAAATGTCCTGATATACCTGGCCCTAGCAAATGCTACCTGTTTATTATTTTTTTATTATTACTTTACAGTAATAAGTAATACATAATATATAATATTACTTTACAGTAATAAGTAATACATAAAAACCCAAACACTTCAGAAAAATCTTTTTATTTCAGAGTAATTAATTTGAGATTGGCAGGGAGTTGTACAAAATGTATAGGAAGGTTCTGTTCATGCACCCTGCATCTCTCCTCCTGTAGAATTCTAGTACATTATTAAAACCAAAACATTGACATTGATACAATCCATAGGACTAATTCAGATTGGAAGTTATACATGAATCATTTGTGTGTGTGTGTGTGTGTGTGTGTATTACACTTCTAGGCAATTTTATCACATGTGTAGCTTGTTGTAAAACTGCAATCAAGATGCAGAACTACTTCATCACAAGGCTCTTTCCTGCTATACCTTTGTAGCCACACCCACCCACTCTCCTTTGAAACCTTAATCCTTGACAACTACAAACCTATTTTCCTGTATAATTTCATTGTTTCAAGAATATAATATATATAAATGGAGTCACAAAGTACACAACCTTTTATTTTGAGACAGAGTCTCTCCCTGTCACTCAGACTGGAATGCAGTGGTGCGATCTTAGCTCACTGTGGTCTCTGCCTCCTAGGTTCAAGCTGAGATCCTCCCATCTCAGCCTCCAGAGCAGCTGGGACTACAGGTGCACACCACCACGCTAGCTAATTTTTAAATTTTTTGTGGAGACAGGGTCTCACTATATTGGCCAGGCTGGTCTTGACATCCTGGGTTCAAGCAGTCTTCCTGCCTTGGTCTCCCAAAGTGCTAGGATTACAGGTGTGAGTCACTGCACCCAGCCTACAGCTTTTTGAGATTGGCTTTTTTCACTCAGCATAATTTCCTTGAAGTTCCAAGATTTTGCATGTATAAATAGGCCATTCCTTTTTATTTCTGTGTAGTGTTCCATGGTGTGGATATAGTACACTTGGCTTAACCATTGCCTCCACAAGGACATTTGGTTTGTTTCCAGTTTTTGGCTATTATGAATAAAGCTACTATGAACATTCTTATAGAGGTTTTTACACCAACATGTTTTTCTTTCTCTGGAATAAATGTTCAAGAGTGCAATTGCTGGGTCAAATGATAAGTTTTAGTGTTTTTTTTTTTTTTTTTTTGAGACGGAGTCTTCCTCTGTCACCCAGACTGTAGTGCAGTAGCACGATCTCAGCTCACTGCAAGCTCCGCCTCCCGGGTTCACGCCATTCTCCTGCTTCAGCCTCCCCAGTAGCTGGGACTACAGGCGCCCGCCACCACGCCCGGCTAATTTTTTGTTTTTTAGTAGAGACGGGGTTTCACTGTGTTAGCCAGGATGGTCTCAATCTCCTGACCTCACAGTCCGCCCGCCTTGGCCTCCCAAAGTGCTGAGATTACAGATGTGAACCACCGCTCCTGGCGGCATTTTTAGTTTTAAAAGAAACCGTCAAACAAAAAAGGCTTTACCTTTTTACATTCTCACCAGCAGTATATGTAAGTGATTCAGTTTCTCTACATCCTTGACAGCGTTTAGTGTTGTTGCTATTTTTTATTTTAACCATTCTTATAGGTGTGTAATGAAATCTCATTGTGGTTTAAACTTTTATTTCCCTAAAGGCTAATATGTTGAACATCTTTTCTTGTGCTCATTAACCATCTTTTTTTTTTTGAGACGGAGTCTTGCTCTGTCTCCCAGGCTGGAGTGCAGTGCCGCGATCTCAGTTCACTGCAAGCTCCGCCTCCCAGGTTTATGCCATTCTCCTGCCTCAGCCTCCCGAGTAGCTGGTACTACAGGCACCCGCCACCTCGCCCAGCTAGTTTTTTGTATTTTTTAGTAGAGACAGGGTTTCACTGTGTTAGCCAGGATGGTCTCGATCTCCTGACCTAGTGACCTGCCCGTCTTGGCCTCCCAAAGTGCTGGGATTACAGGCTTGAGCCACCACGCCCGGCCTCATTAACCTTCTTTACATCACTCCCCACCTCTTTTTTTTTTTTTTTTTTTTTTTTTTGAGATGGAGTTTCGCTCTTATTGCCCAGGCTGGAGTACAAATGGCACGGTCTTGGCTTGCTGCAACCTCTGCCTCCCGGGTTCAAGCAGTTCTCCTGCCTCAGCCTCCCAAGTAACTGGGATTACAGGCATGCACCATCATGCCCGGCTAATTTTGTATTTTTTAGTAGAGATGGGGTTTCTCCTTGTTGGTCAGGCTGGTCTCGAACTCCCGACCTCAGGTAATCCGCCTGCCTCAGCCTCCCAAAGTGTTGGTGAGCCACCGCCCCTGGCCTGCATCCTCTTTAGTAAAATGTCTGTTCATATTTTTTGCCAGTTTTCTAATTGGAATTCTTTAGATAGTCTAATCTCAAGTTCTTTGGTAGATGTGTGGCTTGAAAATATTTTCTTCCAGTCAGTAATTTGTTTCTTCATCCTGTTTACAGGGTCTTACTCTGTACTTTTGATGAAGTTCCATTTATCAATGTTTCCTTTTGTGGATTAGAGCTTTTGCTGTCAAGTCTAGGAACTGTTGGCTTAGTTCTAGGTTGTAGAGATTTTTCTCCCCTTTTTTCCTAACAGTTTTATGTTTTATATTTAAGTTCTTGATCTATTTTGTTTTTTCTCTTTTAAAATTTTATTTATTTATCTATTTATTGTTATTATTATTATTATTTGAGACGAAGTTTTGCTCTTGTTGCCCAGGCTGGAGTGCAATGGTGTGATCTCAGCTCGGTGCAACCTCTGCCTCTCAGGTTCAAGCGATTCTCCTGCCTCAGGCTACCAAGTTGCTGGGATTACAGGCACCCGCTGCCATGCCCGGCTAATTTTTTGTATTTTTAGTAGAGATGGGGTTTCACCACGTTGGCCAGGCTGGTCTCGAACACCAGACCTCAGGTGATCCACCTGCCTCGGCCTTCCAAAGTGCTGGGATTACAGGCGTGAGCCACTGCACTGGCTGAGTTAATATTTTATAAGGTGTAAGCAAGGTTTGTTTGTTTGTTTGTTTGTTTTTGCCTATGCATCTAGTTGTTCCAGTAGCATTTATTTAAAAGTCTCTTTTTTTCAATTTATGTAATTTATTAAATTGCCTTTTTTTTTTTTTTTTTAAAGAGGGTTTTACTATGTTGTCCAGGCTGGAGTGCAGTGGTGTGATCATAATTCACTGTAACCTTGCACTTGCACTCCTGAGCTCCCGCCTCAGCCTTCTGAGTAGCTAGGAGCTAGGACTACAGACAATGCCACCATGGCTGGCTAATTTTTTCATGTTTTTGTACAGATCAGATCTCACTTTGTTGCCCAGGCTGGTCTCAAACTCCTGGGCTCAAGTGATCCTCAAGCGAGTGATCCTCAGACGATCCTCCCCCCTCATGCTCTCAAAGTGTTGGGATCACAGGGGTGCACCCTATTAAATTGCTTTTGTACTTTTGTAAAAAATCAGTTGAATATATTTTTGTGAGTTTTTGTTTTGTTTTGTTTTGTTTTGTTTTTTGAGACGGAGTCTCGCTCTGTCACCCAGGCTAGAGTGCAGTGGTGTGATCTTGGTTCACTGCAACCTCCACCTCCTGAGTTCAAGCAGTTCTCTGCCTCAGCTTCCAGAGCAGCTGGGATTACAGGCGCCCGCTACCACATCCAGCTAATTTTTTGTATTTTTAGTAGAGACAGAGTTTCACCATCTTGGTCAGGCTGGTCTTAAACCCCTGACCTCGTGATCCACCCGCCTCGGCCACCCGAAGTGCTGGGATTACAGGCATGAGCCATCTCGCCTGGCCTTTTTATTTTTTTTTTGAGACGGAGTTTTGCTCTTGTTGCCAAGGCTGGAATACAGTGGTGTGATGTCAGCTCACTGCAACCTCCGCCTCCTGGTTTCAAGCGATTCTTCTGCCTCAGCCTCCTGAGTAGCTGGGATTACAGGTTCCCGGCACCATGCCCAGCTAATTTTTGTATTTTTAATAGAGATGGGGTTTCACCATGTTGGCCAAGCTGGTCTCGAACTCCTGACCTCATGATCCGCCCAACTCAGCCTCCCAAAGTACTGGGATTACAGGCGTGAGCCCACTGCGCCCTGCCAAGGGTCTGTTTTTTTTTTTTTTTTTTTTGAGACAGAGTCTTGCTCTGTCGCCCAGGCTGGGGTGCAGTGGCCAGATCTCAGCTCACTGCAAGCTCCGCCTCCCGGGTTTAGACCATTCTCCTGCCTCAGCCTCCCGAGTAGCTGGGACTACAGGCGCCCGCCACCTCGCCCGGCTAGTTTTTTGTATTTTTTTTTAGTAGAGACGGGGTTTCACCGTGTTAGCCAGGATGGTCTCGATCTCCTGACCTCGTGATCCGCCCATCTCGGCCTCCCAAAGTGCTGGGATTACAGGCTTGAGCCACCGCGCCCGGCCGGGTCTGTTTTTATAAGCTGTGAGGATTAAATGTACTAACATAGAATGTCTTGCCTGTAAAGTGCTACATAATGTCAGCTTTTGAGGATTGTGTTTTAAAAAAGTGCTACGTAAGTGTTAGTTATTATTGTTATTACTTTACAACACAGCAAATAAATAATAATTTTTTTTTTTTTGAGACGGAGTTCGCTCTATTGCCCAGTCTGGAGTGCAGTGGTGCAATCTCAGCTCATTGCAACCTCCACCTCCTGGGTTCAAGCGATTCTTCTGCCTTAGCCTCCCAAGTATCTGGGACTACAGGTGTGTGCTACCACACCTGGCTAATTTTTGTATTTTTAGTAGATATGGGGGTTTCACCATGTTGACCAGGCTGGTCTCGAACTCCTGACCTCAAATGATACACCACCTCAGCTGCCCAAAGTTCTGGGCTTACAGGTGTGAGCCACCATGCCCAGTCAATAATAATTAAAAAAAAAAAAATTGGATAAACTCAGTAGTTATTCCTACTTTGTAATTTTAAAAACAATAGTTTCAAAAACTTTTTACTTGTGGTAAAATACACGTAACATAAAATTTACTATCTTAACCTTTTTTTTTGTTTGTTTGTTTTTAAGATGGAGTTTCGTTCTTGTTGCCCAGGTTGGAGTGCAATGGTGCTATCTTGCCTCACTGCAACCTCCGCCTCCTGGGTTCAAACCATTCTCCTGTCTCAGCCTCCTGAGTAGCTGAGATTACAAGCGCCCGCCACCACACCCGGCTAATTTTTATTTTTAATAGAGATGGGGTTTCGCCATATTGGCCAGGCTTGTTTCAAACTCCTGGCGTCAGGTGATCCACCTGCCTTGGCCTCCCAAAGTGCTGGGATTACAGGCGTGAGGCACCGCGCCCGGCCCTGAGCCACCGCTCCCGGCCCACCATCTTAACCATTTTTAAGTGCACAGTTCAGTAGTAAATACATTCACATTGTTTGCAGCCAATCTCCAGAACTTTTTTAACCTCAGAAATTGAAAACTAAAATGCCCATTAAACAACTCCTCATATCTACCTTCCCCCAAAATCCCTGGCAGCTACCATTCTACTTTGTCTCTATGAATTTGACTATTATAGGTGCCTCATCTAAGTGTAATCACAAAGTATTTGTCTTCTTGTGACTGGCTTATTCACTTAGCATAATGCTCTCAGGGTTTATCCATGTTGTAGAATGTAGAATTTCATGTATACACCACATTTTTTATCCATTCATTTGTTGATGGGTATTTGAGTTGCTTCCACCTTTTGGCTATTGTGAATAATACTGCTGTGAACATGGTTGCACAGCTATCTCTTTGAGGCCCTGCTTTCAACTGTTTTGGGTATATTCCCGGAAATGGAATTGTTGTATCATACGGTAATTCTGTTTTGGAGGAACTGCCATAGTTTTCCATAGTGGCTACACCATTTTACATTCCCATCAACAGTGTACAAGTATTCTCGTTACTCCACTTCCTCACCAATACTTGTTATTTTGTGGGGTTGGTTGGTTTTTTGTTTTCTTGGTAGTAGCCACCTCAATGGATATGAGGTGATGTCTTGTTGTGAGTTGCAGTTTCCTGAAATTAGTGACTTTGAGCATCTTTTCATGTGGTCATTGGCCATTTTTATATCTTTGGAGAAATATCTGTTCAAGTCCTTTGCCCATTTTTTTTATTGGGTTGTTATTTTGTTGTTGAGTTGTAGCAGTTATTCATATATTTGGGTTATTAATGCCTTACCATATATATAAATTGCAATTATTTTCTCCCATTCCATGGGTTTCCTTTTTATTCTGTTGATTGTGTCGTTTAATGCACAGAGATTTTAAATTTTGATGCCTATTTTATGTATTTTTACTGTTTTTATCCCTATTTTTGGTGTCACATTCGAGAAATCGTTGCTAAATTCAACGCTATAACACTTTCTCCCTGTTTTCTTCCTTTTTTTCTTTTTTTTGAGACGGAGTCTTTGTAGCCCAGGTTGGAGTTCTGTGGCATGATCTCAGCTCACTGCAACCTCCTCCTCCCGGGTTCAAGTGATTCTCCTGCCTCAGCCTCCCGAGTAGGTGGAATTACAGGCGCCTGCCACCACACCCAGCTAATTTTTGTATTTTTTGTAGAGACCGGATTTCACCATGTTGGCCAGGCTGGTCTCAAATTCCTGACCTCAGGTGATCTGCTCACCTCGGCCTCCCAAAGTGCTGGAATTACAGGTGTGAGCCTTCGCGCCCGGCATGTAGTAAGTTTTGAAATCAAGAAGTGTGGGACCTCCAACTTTGTTCTTTTTCAAGATTGTTTTGTCCATTTGGGGTCTTAGCCCATTTATGCTTAGTGTTTCATTATTGGGTTGCTAAGCTTGTGGGAGTTATTTATATTCTACTGCTCAAGGTCATCACCAAGGTCTGAGTTTTCACAGAAAAAATTTGCAACCTCAGGCATAAATGGGTTAATATAGTTTTTAATGGTAAAGCTTTAGAGATGTTACCATGAAAATGAAGAACGGAAAAATGTTTTTAATGATTATTGTTTCATGTTTTATTCAGTGCAGTAAAATGTAAAACAGATAAGAGGTATAAGTTATAGAAAGGAAGATAAAACCTTGTTATTTACAAATGCTATGATTTTGTACCTAAACAATTAAATCGAAAAGAACTGGGCCGGGCGCAGTGGCTTATGGCTATAATCCCAGCACTTTGGGAGGCTGAGCTGGACGGATCACTTGAAGGCAGGAGTTCCAGATCAGCCTGGCCAACATGGTGAAACCCCTTTTCTACTAAAAATACAAAAAAATTAGCCAGGCGTGGTGGTGTGTGCTTGTAATCCCAGCTACTTGGGAGGCTGAGGCGGGAGAATTGCTTGAACTCAGGAGGCAGGGGTTGCAGTGAGCTGAGATCACACCTTTGCACTCCAGCCTGGGCTACAGAGCGAAACTCCATCTCCAAAAAAAAGGAAAGGAGAAGACTGAAAATGATTATGAAGATTAAAAACCATGAAAATTGATAATTTCTGTATATCAGCAGTAACATAAAAATAGGAAAAAATTGCTTTTCAAATTAAGTGATAAACATGTTCTTATTTTACTCATAATTGTTTTGTTTTGAGACAACGATCTTGGCTCTGTCACCCAGGCTGGAGTGCAGTGTGCAGTGGTGTGATCTTGGCTCACTGCAACCTCTGCTTCACGGGCTCATGTGATCTGCCCACCTCAGCCTCCACGTAGCTGGGACCACAGGTGCACACCACCATGCCTGGCTAATTTTTTGTATTTTGGGTAGAGATGGGGTTTCACCATGTTGGCCAGGCTGGTCTCGAACTCCTGAGCTCAAGGGATCCACCCACCTTGGCCTGCCAGAGTGCTGGGATTATAGGAGTGAGCCACTGCTCCCAGTCTGTTTTGAGTTAATTTTTATGTGGATGTGAAGCAAGGGTACAACTTCATTGTTTTGCGTGTGGCTATCTACTCCTGGCACCATTTGCTGAAAAGACTATTCTTTCCCTCATTGAATTGTGTTGGCACCCTTGTCAAAAATCATTTGACCACAATTATGGATTTATTCCTGGACTCTCAATTCTATTCCACTGATCTAACCTTATGCTGGTACTGTACTGTCTTGATTACTGTGGCTTTGTTTTAGGTGGTGAAGTATGAGTCTTCCTACTTTTTCAGAATTGGTTCCTAGCAATTCCATATGCATGTTAGAATTTGCCTACTAATTTCTACAAAGAAGTCAGCCCTGGCCTGGTGTGGTGGCTCACGCCTGTAATCCCAGCACTTTGGGAGGTGGAGGTGGGTGGATCACCTGAGGTCAGGAGTTCGAGACCAGCCTGGCCAACATGGCGAAACAATAATAAATTATTATTGTTTGTACTATAGAATTATTTCTTCCTCTTGATGCTACTGTATATGGAATTATTTTCTTCATTTTCAGATTGTTCATTGCAAGTATTAAAAAATGGATTTTTGTCTATCAATCTTGTATTCTACAGCCTTGCTGAACTAGTCATTAGTTATAGGCTGGGTAATGGAAGGCTCCTTGTGGCTGTTTTATGCCCTGGGTCTCTCCTACAAACTAGCCAGTCTGCAGTCTAGGCTGTATCTTCTTTACATCCTCTTTCCACTTGCCTAGTACCACAACCCCCATTGTTTTTGGGAACACCCTTAGACTGAAACTTGTCACACTCCTGTAAGTGAAGTTAGGTCCTTTGAGATACTCTGTGTTCCTGTTTCTTCCCTTAGGCAAAGTATCTGAGCCAGTGTTCTAGTGGTAGAGGTGGGGGCAATGGCAAGCTTTTCTGTGAATGCTACCCCAGCTCTAGGAGGGTGTGGGGCAGGTAGCAGCCTGGGGTCCTCTTGGCTTGTCTCTCCTGTTGTGGAACCACTGTCCCATGAGCTGGGGAAAAGGGTCTTTGGGTTCCCAGTATTCTCAGTGTATCATGCCTATGAAAGGGCCCCTTTTCCACAAGTAGGGATTGAGCAGAAGAAGGGAGCCCCTGCCTCTGATGGTACTTGCCCGAGACTTAGCCTTAGCAACAGAAGTCAGGGCAGGATGAGAAATGCTGAAGTTGCATCCCTCCCAGGAATAAAGAGAGCCCTCGGGGCTGAGTGCAGTGCTCACACCTGTAATCCTAGTACTGTGGGAGACTGAGGCAGGCAAATCACTTGAGGCCAGGGTTTGAGCCCCTCCTGGCAAATATGGTAAAACCCCATCTCTTGGGCCAGGCACGGTGGCTAACACCTGTAATCCCAGCACTTTGGGAGGCCGAGGCAGGCAGATCACGAGGTCAGGAGATAGAGACCATCCTGGCTAATATGGTGAAATCCCATCTCTACTAAACAAAATAAAAAAATTAGCTGGGCATGGTGGCGGGCGCCTGTAGTCCCAGCTACTCGGGATGCTGAGGCAGGAGAATGGCGTGAACCCAGAAGGTGGAGCTTGCAGTGAGTTGAGATTGCGCCACTGCATTCCAGCCTAGGCGACAGTGTGAAACTCCATCTCAAAAAAAAAAACACACAAAAAAAACCCATCTCTACTAAAAATACAAAAATTAGCTGATTTTGTGGTGGCGTGTACCTGTAATCCCAGCTACTCGGGAGGCTGAGGCGGGAGAATCGCTTGAACCCAGGAGGCAGAGGTAGCAGTGAGACAAGATCGCACCACTGCCCTCCAGCCTGGACAACAAAACAAGGGCAAAAGCAAGACCCTGTCTCAAAAAAAAAAAAAAAAAAAAAAGCCCTCAGGCTTGGATTTTGGGGAAAGGGGACACTTGCGTTCTTGGCTGCAGCACCCAGAGCCTAGCTGATGGGGCTGGGAGTGGGATCTTTGTTCAGATTCCATAGACTGTCACTTTTCTGACTGAATTTTCGTAGAGTTTATTGAATAAATGTTTCTTTCTTTTTTTTTTTTTTTTTTTTTTTTTTGAGACAGAGTCTCACTGTCGCCTAGGCTAAAGTGCAGTGGTGTGATCTTGGCTCACTGCAACCTCTGCCTCCTGGGTTCAGGAGATTCTCCCGCCTCAGCCTCCCGAGTAGCTGGGATTGCAGGCATGCGCCACCATGCTGAGCTAATTTTTTGTGTGTTTTTTTTTTTTTTTTTTGAGGTGGACCCTTGCTCTTGTCACCCAGGCTGGAGTGCAGTAGTGTGATCTTGGCTCACTGCAGCCTCCACCTCCTGGGTTCAAGCAATTCTCCTGCCTCAGCCTCCTGAGTAGCTGGGATTACGGGTGCCTGCTACCATGGCCTGGCCAATTTTTGTATTTTTAGTAGAGATGGGGTTTCACCATGCTGACCAGGCTGGTCTTGAACTGACCTTAGGTGATCTACCTGCCTCAGCCTCCCAACGTGCTGAGATTACAGGTGTGAGCCACCATGCCTGGCCAATTTTTATATTTTTAGTAACGACGGGGTTTCATCATGTTGGCCAGCCTGGTCTCAAACTCCTGACCTCAAGTGATCTACCCACTACAGCCTTCCAAAATGCTTGGATTATAGGCATGAGCCACCATGCTCAGCCTGTTTCTTCATTTCCTGTTTGCCTTTAGGACTCAGAGACTTTGAGTGCTTGTTGTTTGATAATTTTCGCTGCTTCCACTGAGGAGCAGGTAGTGGAGCTTCCTTATACTGTTATTCTCTGTGTCAGTCTCCTGTAAACCTTTTTTGAGCTAGCATTCATGCCTCCATAAGGCTTAGCTTAGAAAAACATTTCCTTCATATGAGCTTTGACCATGCTTCATAAGGAGCTCTTAATATACCCCTTAACATCTCAACTTTCAGGTACTGTTTTTTTGTGTTATAAGAGGCCAAGAGAGTTGATTTCTCATGTTTATTTTCCATAAACAATTTGGTACATGTGGAAGTACTATAGAAGGGAAAATCTGCACATGAGTACAGAGTTTGTAAAATAAATGAAAATAATGGTAGATAATTTTAATATGGAGGGTACAGCACCGCAGTTGAGTTCTATTCAGGTTGGCTTGAAGTTGATTGCAGTTAACTTTTGCCTTCTCTGACCTGAGTTAGTCATCAGAATCATCAGGCTTTGGGCCGGTGTGGTGGCTCATGCCTGTAATCCCAGCACTTTGGGAGGTTGAGACAGGCTGATCACGTGAGGTCAGGAGTTTTGAGACCAGCCTGGCCAACATGGTGAAACCCCATCTCTACTAAAAATACAAAGATTAGCTGGATGTGGTGGTGAGCACCTGTAATCCCAGCTACTTGGGAGGCTGAGGTGGGAGAATCGCTTGAACCCAGGAGGCAGAGGTTGCAGTGAGCCGAGATCATGCCACTGCACTCCAGCCTAGGTGACAAGAGTGAAACTCCGTCTCAAAAAAAAAAAAAAAACCATCAGGCTTCTTCTTCTTCAGTTTTACTATCCTCTTAAATTAAAATTTATTTATTTATGATTTTTTTTTTTCTTTCAGGGACCACTTAATAGTGAGTCTTCCAACCAGAGTTTGTGTAGCGTGGGATCCTTGAGTGATAAAGAAGTAGAGGTAAGAAGCTACGTTCATGGCAAGACTTTTCATACTTCCACTTTTGGGCGAGGCTTGGTGACTCAAGGCTATAATCCCATCACTTCGGGAGGCGGAGGTGGGCAGATTGCTTGAGGCTGGGAGTTCGAGACCAGCCTGGGCAACATAGTAAGAACTCATTTCTACAAAAAAACTTAGCAGGGCGTGGTGGTACATAGCTGTGGCCCCAGCTACTTGGAGGCTAAGGTGAGAGGATTGTTTGTGCCTGGGAGGATGAGGCTGCAGTGAGCTGTGATGGCACCACTGCAGAGCCTGGGTGACAGAGTGAGACCCCCATCTCAGAGAAGAGATAGCACTGCTTAATTAACTCCCTGGGTGCTGTTAGACTGTGTGTCAATTGCTCCGCTTTGAGTTGTGTGCCCTTTGCATACGTACAGCTGTGATGTGGCCCTCATGAGTTTTTATTATTATAATCATGTGTGGATCTTATATATTTTAAAATTTTTGCTTAGTTGCCATCAATAAAGGATAGAAATTTGCAATATTGTTCCTGTTTAAATGGAAGATAAAATTGATTGACTGATTTTATTTTTACAACTTTTTTCGAGACATGGCCTCACTCTGTCATGCAGGCCGGGGTGCAGTGGGGCAATCATAGCTGATTGTAACCTGACACTCCTGAACTCAAGCAGTCCTCCTGTCTCAGCCTCCTGAATAGCTAGGTGCCACCATGCCCGGCTAATTTTTTAAAATATTTTTATAGAGACGGGGTCTCGCTGTGCTGCCCAAACTGGTCTGGAACTCAAGCCATCCTCCCACCTCAGCCTTCAAAGTGCTGGAATTACAGACATGAGCCACAGTGCCTGGTCAAGATTTTTTGTTCATTTGCTTAGCTTTTCACAGCCCTCATGCACAAGGTTTTTTTTGTTTTGTTTTTTGTTTTTGTTTTTTTTTAAGGCATATAACCTAGCTGCCTGTAGATAGGTCTAAGTGTAAGTCTGTAGCCACCTACTTTGCACTTTGCAGATCTCTCCTCTTTGGAAAAAAGATTGGATTTAAAGTAGAAGTACTGTAACAGCAGTTTTCTGAGAACTTAACGTATGGTGGACATTTGTCCTACATTTGTGCTCTATTAAATATCTTATGAAAGTTTTGTAGTACCTCTGATTTACAGATGAATAAACTGAAGCTCTGATATTTTAAGCAGTTTGACAAAAATTGTGTGGATGGGTTGGTTCTAGACCCTAATACTCTTTGATTATACTCAGTTTTAAGAGGAAGACAGTGATTCAGGACTTGTCTGGACCAGTTATATCTGTTTATGTATTTTGTGTATACTCGCTGTTTTCCTAATGTGAAAAATTTACCAAAATGCTAATTGTGACGTATATGGTTTTTAACAGACTCCCGAGAAAAAGCAGAATGACCAGCGAAATCGGAAAAGAAAAGCTGAACCATATGAAACTAGCCAAGGTAGTAATAATTTCGTATCAACAAAAGTACTCAATTCTAATGTACTTAGATAGAATTTTCTAACTCAAACTAAATAATTAGTTTGTACACAGGGATTCCTGATAAAGGCGGTTTGTGTATCTTAAGGGAATATCAGACTGTTTATTACAGACTTGCCATTTGATATACACCTGACAAAACAGTGTTAGTTCTTCGGGGACTCTTTGTTTTCCCTGTTGTAAGCTAACAATCTTCTTAACCACAGGTTTTTCTTTACACCAAGCATATATTGTACAAAAAAGAGGTTATGTCAGAGTTTTAACTCTTAACTTGTGTTAGATCAGTGATTTGTTAATGACAGCCAGCTGGAACTGCTTCATTTACATTACTGTCCTTTCTGCCTACAGATCTTCCATGGCAGTTGTTTAGTTGAATATTGGAACCCACTGGGATAAATCTGTAAACATGATGGTTATACTGCCAAATATCTTTATATAATCAAAGAAAGAAAAAATGGCTTGGCTTTTTTTTCTCCCCCATTCTAAGGAATAGAAAGCCCAGTCTTGTTGCATCCTTCTTATCTTTTAAAATCTGCAGATAGTTCATTTTGTCTTTGGGAGCAAAATTCTCCCAAAGTGACAAGAAAAATTACTGAATCTTAAAGCTGTGAAAAATTCTTCCTTTCACTGCTTGTTCAGTCCTTTATTTTATGGAGGAAATAGTCTGTTCTTAGGCTAAGGTATTTTGGCTCATTTGTTACAAGTAAAGGTGACGCGTGGGTTTATAGCAATGTATGTAGTTACTGAATGTATAGTACATTTTAGTGAATGATGGTTTATATGTGTATTGGAAAAACTGTATTTACTTTGGTTTCATTTTCAGGGAAAGGCACTCCTAGGGGACATAAAATTAGTGATTACTTTGAGGTAAGTTACATTTTTTGAAAAAACAAACAACAAAAAAAACCAAACAAAAAACCAAACTCTGTAGTGATTTTTTTTAAAAAACCTGAATCCTTGTGTTCATTTGAGGCTTTAGAAAGTAATATTTTGGCCAGGCGACGTGGCTTATGCTTGTAATCCCAGCACTTTGGGAGGCCGAGATGGGAGGATCGCTGGAACCCAGGAGTTCGAGACCAATCTGGGCAACATGGGGAAACCCTGTCTCTACAAAAAAATAGAAAAATTAGCCAGGTGTGGTGGCACACACCTGTAGTCCTGGCTGCCTGGGAGGCTGAGGTGGGAGGATCACTTGAGCCTGAGAAGTTGAGGCTGCAGTGAGCCATGATCTGCACTGCAGCCTGGGTGACAGTGAGACCCTGTCTCCCCCACCCCCCCCAAAAAAAAAGAAAGTAATGTTTTGCCTTTACTGTACTCTTCTTCCCTTTCTCCCCATCTTCATCAGTTAATGCTGCCCCATCTCTCAGTAAGAGAAAACTGCTGCTGCCTTCCTAAATTTAAATTTATTATGTGTCTTGTCTGTGATGATGTAAGAATTCACAAATGAGGTGATTTTTCTCTTGGCCAGACGAGGTTTTGTGTCTTACAAAGATTGAGGTGGAATGACTTGGACTCTTCTTTTGTCCTCCTCCCTTTAGTCCAGTGGAACATGTAGTGAGTTCCCTGACCCATCGTTAGTGGTTACTAAAGACACTAACATCCACTGCACCACTGCATTTCTGCTTCGTGTATTTTGAGACAAGAAGGGAAAACATTCTTCTCTCATGTCCTTTCAAAATCATGTATACCTTCAGCTTTCTAGCCATGTTTTCTTTATATCTTGGTATATTTCTGCTGGAGCTCCTTCTTAAAAATCTCATTAAAAAGTTAGCAGAATTTGACTTGTGTGGCATTTTCTCTCTAGAGTAAGATGTATTAACTTAAAGGGGCCATATAATTAAGATCTGTTTGTGTATTAATCTTTTACTCTCCTTATCTGAAGCATAGTACTGTTTTGAATTATTCATATCCGTTTTTCCCTGTTGGCCAGTTTGCTGGGGGAAGCGGGCCAGGAACCAGCCCTGGCAGAAGTGTTCCACCAGTTGCACGATCCTCACCGCAACATTCCTTATCCAATCCCTTACCGGTAAGCATTCACCTGGAGAAATTTGACACCTGTTGTAGGAGACAAGATGCCCAGAAACACTCAAGCAAAGTTTCTCTTTCATTAATTACCCACAGGGAATGAAGCATTAGGGAGAAGAGTTCATAGTTTTACCTATGAATCCCTTACTTAGATTCAAATCTGTATCAGTAAATTAGCTTTTTACAGAAGAGCCAATCCTATTATCTCTAAATAAATTACCTCTAATCCTACAGCTCAGTAGTCTGTCAAAGAATTGATTCCAATCGAAACATTAGGTTTTTTCCCTTGCCAAATTTGTATGTTCCTGTAGGGTTTTTTAATTTTAAAATTTGACCAGCTTCTGGCATAATTGAGTTTTCTCCAGAGCTTACTCAGTAATGTACTAGAAAAACTAATGCTATACAGATTTGTGATAGGTTTGTTTCCAGCCTGTAAGAGAGATCTGAAGGTCTTAAAAACATACCTAAGTTAGTGGTTCTCAGTTGGTGGCAGTTTTGCCCCTCAGGGACATTTGTCAATAACTGGAGTCATTATTGGTTGTCACAGCTCAAAGGTATGGGGATGACACTATAGGCATCTACTGGGCAGAAATCAGGGATGCTGGTAAACATTCTGTAATGTTAGGACAGCCTCCCTGCAAAAAAAAATTACCTGGTCCAAAATATCAGTGGTGCCGAGGTTGAGAATTCCTGAGTAAGCCAATGTAGGAGTATGTTTATTTGCTCCGGTGTCTTCGCATTATTTGTTGATACTGTGTAAGACTTCTTACTCAAGAGTGTGCTCTATCCCCTAATGCCTTAGGTATTGCCTCAGGTGGGATCTTGGGAGACAGGGTCTCTGGGACAGAAGTTTTTATTTTAGATCACTGATTTTTAGGAAGTTGTTTTTCGTTGCCTTGGTAGAGTTGTGTAATAGTACTCATTTCCCAGGCAATTTAGGCTTCTGTATTGTTAAAGTATTTTAAAATCTACTTCCTCCCCCTCTACTGTCTCATAAAAACCTTCATTCATTAGGATTATTGTAATTATTGAAGCACTTATGAAAACATAAGTTAAACTTATGAAAACAACTAAGAAGTTTTGGCTATTACTGTGTCATCCTTGCCATATATATGTAATTTTCTTTTCTTTTTTCTGAGACAGTCTCGCTTTGTCATCCAGGCTAGAGTGCAGTGGTGCGATCATGACTCACTGCAACCTCCGCCTCCTGGGCTCAAGTGATTCTCCCAACTCATCCTCCTGAGTAGCTCATACTACAGGCATGTACCACTACGCCCGGCTAATTTTTTTATTTCTTTGTAGAGGCGTGGTTTCACCATGTTGCCCAGGCTGGTCTCAAACTCCTGAGATCATGTGATCTGCCCGCCTCCACCTCCCAAAGTGTTGAGATTACAGGCATTAGCCATTGTGTCAGACCATCCTTGCCATAGTTTAAAATGTTAGAAATGTTTGATGATAGATCCAATTTGGGCAGGTTGAGGTTTGTTAGATAACTGTTGAAGAGGCCTGTGTCTCTGTTTTTCTTAAGTTTCAAACCAGTTAAAGTCTAACAGACATTAAATGAGATTGCAGATTATCTATTTGGGACAGATATGTTTTATAGAATTTCTCAGTGTTGTGTATCACTCTTTTCTTCCGGAAATCCCCTTTTCATTTGGTTTTTAATGGTGTGACCACCCATCTCTCATGTGTCAGTTTAGGTTGAATCTTACCTGAAGACAAAAGAGATGAACGCAATAATCTGTAGATATTTTTGCCAGCTATATGAATGTGGCTGAGCCTCATCATCATGCAAATCTGAGTATAGATGAGGTGTTAAAATAGGAACCAAAGCTTAATCCTCCACCTTTTCCTTGCTTGCCTCTAGGCTACTCAGCATGGTTGGAGGAAAACACACACGCCAAGGTGACTGACTGATCTTCAGGTCATGAGCACTGGCCTCATGTGTACCTCTCACTGCCTGCCAGTCCTACTGTATTTCTACTTAGTTCCCTTTCCTCCATGAATATGTCCTGTTTTTGTCATCTCCTGCAAATCTCCAGCAATTCTTCTAACTGATGGCCTTCCTTTTTTATGTTACTGAGAAAATAGAAACGATCAGAAGAGCATTTCCACATGCTCCTACCGCAGATTTGCCAAGCTCCTTGCATCAGTACCCACATCCATCTGCCTTTGAGATGAATGAACTTGCTAGCCCTTCACATGGGTCTGGTCTCCCCAATAATTATGTATCCAGCTGTCTACTTGACATTTCCACTTGTACTGCTTGAGCATGTCCAAAAACGAACTCTTGCTTTCCCTGCCCTACCATAACAATAACATTGAACTGCTCTTCCTGTAATCTGCCTTGTCCTGGTAAATGACAGGTAACACCATCTGGTTTTTCAGGTCACAACCTCATGCCCCAAATGTAATCCATCAGAAAATCCTGGTTTTCCTTTAAAATGTATTAGAATATGACCACTTTTCTATTTTTCCAGTTCACTGTATTAGCTTTCAAAGTAGTCTCCCTGTTTTTGCCCTTGTTTCACCTAGTCTGAATGTAATAGCCCGAGTAAGTGTTAAAATGTTCAGACACATCCTAGCACTCCTCTGCTCAACACTTCCTAGACTGAAGTCTTCATGTGACCTGAAAGCTCTTGCGTGATCTGTGCTCCCCACCGTCCACCCGATTCTGACATCTGCAGCCATTCTCCCTCTCCTTCATGCCACTGCAGCCACACTGGCCTCCTTGAGCTCTGTGAAGAATGCTTTTGCTTCAGAGTCTTTGTACTTGTTATTCCCTCTTCAGGAACATTCTTTTCTCAGATATCAGCAATCTCTTCTTCAGGTTGTTGCTCAAAAATGACCTTAGCCGAGCGGTCTCCGTTAGCCAGCTTCTCTAAAATAGCAGTCCCTCATACCTTGTCACTTTGTTCCTAACTGTACTTTATTTTAATTCTTGTTATTGGTACCTGACACACCCATACATTTTAATATATACTTAAATTTTTTGTTGATTTATATTTATATATACAGAGGAGTACACATTGTAAGTCTACAGTTCACATGAATTTTCACAAACTCTACAAGCACAAGAAATATTACCAGTGCTGCAGAAGTCCCCCTGAGTTCCCTTTCAGTTACCCCCTCCCTGCCACTGTGGATAGCCACTAGCCTGACCTCTAACAATATAGATGAATTTTTTTTGTATCTTGCATAAAAGACATTCAGTGTATACTTTTGTGTCTGGCTCCTTTTGTTGCATGTTACTTTTGTGAGGTTTATCCATTTCATTGTCTATTTTGTAGGTCATTTATTGTCATTGGTGTGTTATAAGTTTAATTTTCATTTAATAATTTATATATTTTAATTTTCAACTCTATAATTAGTTAATTGCCCGTCTTCCCACTATAATTTTTTTTTTTTTTTTTGAGACGGAGTTTCGCTCTTGTTGCCCAGGCTGGAGTGCAGTGGGGTGCGATCTTGGCTCACTGCAACCTCTGCCTTCCGGTCTCAAGCAATTCTCCTGCCTCAGCCTCCCGAGTAGCTGGGACTACAGGCATGCGCCACCACGCCCAGCTAATTTTTTGTATTTTTAGTAGAGGCAGGGTTTCACCATCTTGGTTGGGATGGTCTTGATCTCTTGACCTCGTGATCTGACCACCTCGGCCTCCCAAAGTGCTGGGATTACAGGCGTGAGCCACTGCACCCGGCCTACAATGTTAATCTCATAAGAAAGGAGATTTTGCTTTGCTTCGTTTACTGCTGTCTCTTGTTACATAAAGGTGTAATTTTTAAACTAATTTCCCCCACTTGACATGTAAGCAATAATGTCTCATTTCATTTTCAGTGTCCAGCATCCAAAACAGTGCTTGGGACACAATAGGTGTTCAAAATTGTGCTGACAGGGAAGAATAGATGGATAAAAAATTATTTTCACCTTTTTTCCTGTAAAAGATTATTTTGTATTTGTGTTAAATATAAAAAATACAGAAAGTATATAAAACATGAAAGTTTTTATACAGGAGTTGGCAAAAGACAGGTCACAGCTGGCTAGCTAGGAATGATTTTTATTTTTTTAAATTTATTTCATTTTAATTTATTTTATTTTTAGAGACAGAGTCTCACTCTCTCTCCCAGGCTAGAGTGCAGTGGCGCAGTGTTGGCTCACTGCAACCTCAGCCTCTTGGGTTCAAGCGATTCTCCTGCCTCAGCCTCCTGAGTAGCTGGGATTACAGCCGTGCACCACTACGCCTGTCTAATTTTTGTATTTTTAGTAGAGATGAGGTTTCGCCATGTTGGCCAGGCTGGCCTCGAACTCCTGACCTCAAGTAATCCACCCGCCTTGGCCTCCCAAAGTGCTGGAGTTACAAGCGTGAGCCACCGCACTTGGCAAGCTCAAAGTGATTTTTAGATGTTTAAAAGGTTTTAGAAACGAAGGATATGTGACAGAGACTGACGTGGCCTGCGAAACCTAATATATTTCTATCTGATCCTTCACAAAAAAAGCTCCCAGAAAATCACTATAAAGTTAACTCTGTGTAATTGTTACATAGGGAGGTAAACTATTTCCAGCAGCTGGAAACCTACATGCGGTTCCCTGATCACAACTCCCACTACCCTAGAAGTGATCACTCGGCTAGTTTTTGTGGTAATCATTTTCGTTTTCATGTAGTTTAAACCATCCATGTATGAATCCATAAACAAAATAGTTTAGTTTTGCCAGTAAGTAAACTCAGTGTTTAAATCTTACGAATTTTTATTTTTGGCTGTTCTATCAATTATTAAGAGCGGTGAGTATATTCGTATCTCTCGCTGTGATTGTGGAAGTTGTCTGTTTCTTATATTTATATTAAATTTTGTTATAGGTATTATGATTCTCTTCATCTCTTTAAAGCTCTTTGCTTTATTTTTCAATTTTAATTTTTATTTTTGAGACAGGTTCTCGCTCTGTTGCCTTGGCTGGAGTGCAGTGCACAATCTCAGCTCACTACAACCTCCGCCTCCTGGGTTCAAGTGATTCTTGTGCCTCAGCCTCCCAAGTACCTGGGATTACAGGCATGTGTCACCATGCCCAGATAACCTTTTTGTATTTTTAGTTGGGGTTTCTCTGTGTTGGCCAGGCTGGTCTAGAACTCCTGGCATCAAGTGATCCGCCTGCCTCGGCCTCCCAAAGTATTGGGATTACAGGTGTGAGCCCCCGAGCCTGGCTGAAGCCCTTTGCTTGAAATGTGGTTTATCTGATGTTTAATATATCCAAACCATTGTGAGGTATAACTATTTCCATTCTTAATATTGTCAGCTTTGCATTATTATGTTTTCTTTCTTTGGCAAATACCATGTAATTAGATTTTTTTCTCTTAAGTCTAAAATTTTTCTATTATCCTATTTACATTCATTATAATTACCACTCTATTAAGTTTAGATATATCATCGTTTAATGTGTTTTTTATTTATCCTGCCTCTTCTGTGTTCCTTTTTCTTTAATTTCTTGCCTTCATTTAGATTGAATTTTTTTTTAAGTCATTTTCTATTTTCCTCTTCTACTAGTAGCTAGGCTGTCTTTGGTGTTTCTCTTAGAAAGTACCACTTACGGCCAGGCATGGTGGCTCATGCGTGTAATCCTTGCACTTTGGGAGACCTGGGAACCCTCGTGGGAGGATTACTCCAGCTGAGGAGTTCGAGACCAACCTAAGCAATATAGTGAGACCCCTGTCTCTACAAGGCAGGCAAATCATGAGGTCAGGAGTTCGAGACCAGCCTGGCCAACGTGATGAACCCATACCTCTACTAAAAATACAAAAACTTAGCTGGGCTTGGTGGCAGGTGCTTGTAATCCCAGCCACTCAGAAGGCTGAGGCAGGAGAATCTCTTGAACCCGGGAGGTAGAGCTTGCAGTGAACCGAGATCGCGCCACTGCACTCTAGCCCTGGTGACAGAGCGAGACTCCGTCTCAGAAACAAACAAACAAACATTTAAAATTAGCCAGGCATGGTGGCATGCACCTTATAGTCCCAGCTACTCAGGTGGCTGAGGTGGGAGGATTCCTTGAGCTTAGGAGGTCGAGGCTGGAGTGAGCCATGATCACACTACTGCACTCCATCCTGGAGCATAAAGTGAGACCCCGTTTCAAATAACCCCCCCCAAAAAAATAAATTACCACATGCCAAAATTTGAAGTCAGTTGTATCTTTATCCTCTACCAAATAAAATCATGTCCTCAGGACACTAACTGTTTACTCTGCTACTGATTTGGTGGTAGTGGTGTATGTTTTTATTTTGCCTTTTTTTGGTCTCATAAAATATTATTGTTTAATGCTATCAGTGTTCGTTTAGGTTTATCTGTGTATTTACCTCTTTGTACTTCTTTCCTTTTTGCATCCTACACCTTCCACCTGGGGTCACTTTCCTTCTGCCTAAGTATTCCATTAGTATTCTTCTAGAATATATCTGCTAGGGATTAACTCTCTAGGTTTTTGTTTACTGAAATAACTTTATTTTGCTCTTATTCCTGAAAGGTATTTTTGGCTGTGTGTGTTTTTAGGTTCGCTTTTTTTTTTCTTTTAACACAATTGAGCAGTAATTCATTACCATGTTCTAACCCTCCATTGTTACTCTTAAGAAATCAGCTGTCATTTGCCTGTTGTTTCTTTGAAGGTATCTGCTTTTTTCCCCCTGACTGCTTTAAAAGTTGTTAGCTATGGTGTTCTGTAGTTTTATGATAATGTGTCATTTCATTTCTCTGGCTTGTGATTTCTTGGACTTCTGGAATTTGTGGGTTGGTGTCTTTCATTAGTTCTGAATAATTAGCCATTGTCTCTTTGAATATTATCTCTGATTTCTTCTTCTTTTCCTTCTCTTATGAAATTATAATTAACCATACATTATACTTTATAATTTTATTACCATGCCTTTTGACTTCTTTTTTTGTATTTTTGTTCTTCTTGTCTTTATATACTCCATCATGGGTAATTTCTTCTTGCCTTTCAGTTCCCAGATCCTGTTTTATTGTTTCTAATTTGCTGTTAGCCCTATTGAATTGGTTACTGCCTTTTGAAGAAAAAGAATTACATTTTCTGCAGATATTTTCAAGCCGTCTTTTATTTTTTAAAATATGGTAGACACAATTATTTTATAATCTGTTTGATAATTCTAGCATCTGAAGCTTTTATGAATCTGTTTCTGGTGTCTCTTGTTTTTCTTAGTTGTTGTTCATGGCTTTATTTCTTTTATGCTTTGTATTTTAACTGTGTACTCCTCATTGTTCTTGAAAAATTTTTTGGGGGTTTCTTCAAGATCTGGGATGAATGAAGATGTATTACTACAGGGAAAATTTTTATTTGCTCCTTCCGAGTACCTAGAGATTTTACCTCTTTTATATACCACTTTAGTGCATTTATAGCTTATATTTTGTGTAGTTTGCTTATTTTGTTTGCTTTATTTCAGCTACTGGGAAATATTGATTTGGATTGTGTCAACATTTCTCAAGAGAACCCCCAACTCTTACACTGCCAAGGCAACTTCCTTGCAGCCATCTGAGGGTGGGGGTAATTTTTCTTCTGGTTTACCCTTTCCTTGAGAATGTAGGTAGCTCTTTGGAGGCCCACCTTGAAGTGGGAAGGGTTTCCTATTGAACCCTCTCCCTTGGGTGGGCTGGGCGTTGGTCTGTGACTGTCTGCTTGATGTTGCCCTGAAAATGGAAATTCAAGATCTGCAGGTGCCCTTAGGTCATATGTGGCTTTGGTGTTTCTTTTACCTGTCTGATGTTCCTAATTTCCCTTAGATTTTGCCCTGGCAGATGCCTAATATTTAATCAAGTCTTCAGTGCTTTTAATGTTTTTTGTTGTTATTGTTCGCCCATATTTTATCCTATCTGTATAGTTTGTTTGTTTTTTTTTTCCCCAGGGAGAGGTTGGTTCAAACAGGAAAGGCTATAGCCTACGTAGGATATTTACATAAATGTTTTTAAATCTTTCAATCCTTGGCAGGTATTTATTGAATATATGGCAGAAGATTTAATTTTACTGTTGCAGCTCATTCTCCCATGCAGTGAGAATGTTGTCATCAATGGGTATCACAGGTGTTCTAGAGCCTGAGTTTAAACTGTTACATTTGGTGGGGTAGGAGTGTTGATCATGAGGAGGACTCTATTCATAGATTCAAAAACTAAATTTCTTTGTCAGGATCATTTTACTTTTATTTTTTGACATGAAAACGTTAAAGAACTATTCCTGATTAAGGAAAATTATTTCTTTTATTCATGCAGATTAGGAAAGTTCAACAATTCAGAAATGGTGAAATAGAAAGTTCCCTCCAAAAGAACTGTTATTAGAGAGTATGGTGGGCAAATTTTTCTGGACTTTTTGAGATATACACGTATGTTTATGTAATAGGTTTTCTTATTTCCATTGTATTACTTTATCTTGTATCAAGATATTACCAATATCTTGTAAACATTTGTGTTCTATAAATAGTGTAATGAACGTCCTTATACATACTTCTTAACTTACAAATTTTTCCCAGATAAATCCCGTAATTGTAATTCCCAAGTCAGAATATGATCATTTAAAAATGTCATCACATAAATTGTTAGAAGGTTATTAGCAGTTTGAGAGTACCAATTTTTTCACACCCTGCTAATACTGAATTTTATCATTGTAACCTTTGCATAAAGAAAAATACCTTGTTTTAACTTGCATTTGTTCATTAGTTATATATATTAAACATCATATGTTTAATGGCCTTTTGGATTTCTCTTTTAATGCTTGTTCAGGTCCTTTGCATATGTCTCTTTTGAAATATTTGTGTGTTTTTGGTTTTTGTTTTACTGATAGGTAAAGCATTATTTGTTAAGATTTAATAAATTATTTATATTATTGATTTGTTATATTGTAAATATTTTTGCTTGTTTGTAATCTTTTCTTTTTATGTTGACTTTTACCATTCAGATGTAAAAAAATTGAAGTAGTTAAATTTATCAGTGTTTTTCCTTTATGATTTACGGGATTTTTCTTATTCTTAGATGTTCCCATATGGTGTATGCCTGTATGGTGTGTGTTTGTGTGTGTGTGTGTGTGTGTGTGTATGTGTGTATTTTTTTTTTTCTTTTGAGACAGGGTCTTGCTGTGTTGCCCAGGCTGGAGTGCAGTGGTGTGATCTTGGCTCACTGCAGCCTCTGCCTCCCGGATTCAAGTGATTCTCATGCCTCAGCCTCCCGAGTAACTGGGACTACAGGCACATGCCACCATGCCCAGCTAATTTTTGTATTTTTAGTAGAGATAGGGTTTTGCCATGTTGGCCAGGCTAGTCTTAAACTCCTGACCTCAAGTAATTTGCCCACCTTGGCCTCCCAAAGTGCTGGGATTACAGGCATGAGCCACTGTGCCCTGCCCATGGTTTATATTTTTAATGTCATGTTTAAAAAGTCCTTTACAACTAGAAAATTCTAAAAGCATTTGTTTATTTTTTCTTCTTGTAATTTTTATATGTTATGAAAGGTAGGAATCTATTTTTCCCTTTTTTTCTAATGTCTGCGCAAATGTCCTACCATCTTTTTAATAAGTTCCCACTGATATGAAATGCACATTAATCACAAATTATATATCCATATTATATAGATCTGTTTCTGAATTCTGTATTCTGTGCCACTGGTCAATCTGTCTGTTTCTGTATCTGTATGATACTGTTTTAGTTAATGTAACATTGTAGTATGTTTCGATATCTGATCAAGTTTCCCTGACACTCTTTCTGAAAAATTATGTGGCTGATTATGATTATTTTTTTAAGTGAACCTTAGAATTTATTGTGAAATCCCACAAAAACAACTGCCCAAGAAAGCATGAGAGAGAACCTAGATGACTACTGTACCACCATAAGACTATCCCTTGGAAGAGAAAAAGGCCAAAAACAAAATTAAAACCTTAAACTTGGGTTTTAGAGAAATTTGATGTTTGTAGAATCTGAACCCAGGAACATGATATTACCATTTAATTTAGATCATTTTTAATATTCATCTGTGAAGCTGTATAGTTTGTCTTCATAGGTGTTCTGCATGTTTCTTAAGTTTGCTTTCAAGTATTTTACAGATTTTTGTTTGCTACTTTGAATCTGCTTTTCCTTCTGTTACATGCTCTGATTAAAATCAGTTGGGGAAGCTATCGATTTTAGTGTATTTATTTTGTATTTGTCCGTCTTACTGAACTCCTTTTAATTGTTATAGTAATTTTTCCATTGATTTGGTTGGTTTCCTTTGTGAATAGTTATATCATCCAAAAATGACACTAAAAATCTTTGATTTCTAATATTTTTACCTCATTTTTTTTCTTTTTTACATTGGCTAAAACTTTTATAACGTTTAATATGAGAATATGTTACTTTGGTCTTGTTTTCTAGCTTTAATGAAAAGGTCTCCAGTGTTAGAACCATTAGTTATGATATTTTATGTTGATTTTTGAAAAACATACTCTTCATTGCATTAAAAGTGGATAATTCCAGTCTTTTTTTTTTTTTTTTCTTTTTGAGATGGAGTCATGCTCTGTTACCCAGGCTTAGTGTAGTGGCACAATCTGGGCTCACTGCAACTTCCGCCTCCTGGGTTTAAGCGATTCTTCTGCCTTAGCCTCTCGAGTATCTTGGATTATAGGTGCCCACCACCACGCCCGGCTAATTTTTGTATTTTTAGTGGAGATGGGTTTCACCATGTTGGCCAGGCTGGTCTTGAACTCCTGACCTCAAGTGATCCGCCTGCCTTAGCCTCCCAAAGTGCTGGGATTATAGGCATGAGCCACAAGGCATGAGCCACCGTGCCCAGCCAATTCTAGTCTTTTAAGAGTTGCCTAACAGTGTGTTTATCCTTTTTGGTATCCAACAGGAAGAATCTTAATTTATCCCTCCCTAAAGTTAATGTAATGAATTACATTAGTAGATTTGCTAATGTCAAATCATTTTTAGGTTTCTGGAGTAAATTATGTGTAATTGTGGTGTATTATCCTTTTAGTATACTGTGGAACTTGTTTTGCTTGTATTTATTTTAGATTTTTGCATCTAAATATAGTATAGTGAGAATAGAATTGAGAGTGAAATAAGCTTCACCTATAAAGTCACGGAACAGGCCAGGGACAGTGGCTCATGGCTGTAATCCCAGCACTTTGGGAGGCTGAGTCAGGTGGATCACCTGAGGTCAGGAGTTTGAGACCAGCCTGGCCAACGTGGTGAAACCCTGTCTTTACTAAAAATACAAAAAAAATTAGCCAGACGTGGTGACACCTATAATCCCAGCTACTTGGGAGGCTGAGACAGGAGAATCGCTTGAACCCAGGAGGTAGAGGTTGCAGTGAGAGCAGAGACCATGCTACTGCACTCCAGCCTGGGCAACAAGAATGAAACTCCATCTCAAAAAAAAAAAAAGAGAAGAGAAGAAAAGTCATGGGACAGTGTCTTAATTTTCATTTACCTACAGGATAGAAATAATATTTCCTGTGTAGGGTTGAGGGCATTATAAAGATGATTTGTAGAATTCTACAAAGTAACATGTAAATTCAGACTCTCATAAATATAGAACCATTAAAATATAGTGTCAAAGAATTTGAGTAAGATAGTCACATTTTTAGATAGGTTATAATACAATGATAATGTTGGTATGCTCTCCATAATTATTTTTAGAGAGGCCTTTTTTAAAAAAATCATTCATCTTATATTTGATAACTGTTTTTAACCTGTTACATGTTTGGGCAGTATCAGATTATGTTTTTCATGTTATTTGTGTGTTTCTTTACTGTTTTCCAGCGACGAGTAGAACAGCCCCTCTATGGTTTAGATGGCAGTGCTGCAAAGGAGGCAACGGAGGAGCAGTCTGCTCTGCCAACCCTCATGTCAGTGATGCTAGCAAAACCTCGGCTTGACACAGAGCAGCTGGCACAAAGGGGAGCTGGCCTCTGCTTCACTTTTGTTTCAGTGAGTACAAAGCCTAAGTTAATTCAGATCCTTGCCATTGCCCTAGCGCTCCTTGATGAAGTTGGATTAATTATTTTGATAGAGAGATAAGGGCATTTCTAATACTTTTTTTAAAAATGTGATCTCCCCTTATCGTCATTCCCAAACATGTCTAATTCTACATCACTTCTAAATGTATTGTGTTTTTCCCAGTCTCCGTTGGTTCAAACTCCTGAGGGAGACTGCTTTGTCAATGCCTGAACCCACAATGGAAAGGAAGGAAAGCATCATCTTAGATTGACAGAGAAGAAAATACAGATCAAATTCCATTAGTAACCAAGATATAATTAAAAATAGAATCTCCAAGTTTCAGCCATCATCTATGTAAGTTAATACTCAAGTCAGTACAGTTTTAGTATGTAGGCAGGCATTCTCACAGCAAGGTTACTGGTCATTTGCCCTGTGTAGTATTTGGGCTATGTACACACTTGCTTTCTCACTCCTTCAGAGTATTGGTACACTTAGCTTTCTCAGGAATATTTGGCTACTTGTTTGCTCCTTTCAGCTTACTTCTTTCTCCATCTTTGAAGAACAAGAATTTGAATATTATGAAAGTTTGACCTCATTTCATAAGGCGCTATGAATGCAGTTTGAACCAAATGTTATTTTTCCTGGTTTCTGGGCCCTACCGGGTCACCTGTTTGTTGCCAAGAGTAACAGAAAGTCCCATCGCCCTATTCCTATTCTACTTTCAGGGACATCTTTCAGAACTGTCACCACTTATCCAAATTTTGTCCCTGTTACCGGTTCATTTTGTCCAGTTATAATCTAAGTTTCCTGTTTATTTGCCCTGAGGTATCTATAAGTCTTCAATCCACACTACACCATGTTCAAAAAGGTGCTGAAAACGGTGGGTAAGGAAAGGAAATACAAATAATAAAACAGTTAACCAGATAGGAAGCTATTGTGCATGATTTGGAACGTTCTCTTATAGTTATGATAGCTTTACCTTAAGAAAGAGATACAACATTCCTTGAATAACATCATTTCATTCAACATCGTTTTGTGATAGTGTTAATTAGACACTGTTAGCTGATGCCACTGTCTCTGTGGAGTTTGCATGTTTTCCCTGTGTCTGCGTGAGGTTTTCTCAGGGCACTCTGGTTTCCTCCCGTATCCCAGAGATGTGCACGTTAGGTTCATCAGTGTGTCTACAGAGTCGCAGTCTGAGTGAGTGTGGGTGTGTGTGTGCAACAGAATGGCTTCCTATCCAGGTCTGGTTTCTGCTTGCACCCTGAGCTGCCTGGGATAGGCTCTGGCTATTCATCACCCACTGGAATAAACAGATAAATCATTATCTTACTTGTTTTTATTAATCTTACTTAAATGTATATAGAGCTCACTTTTATTTCAGTGTTTAATATTAGAAGTATTTTGATCTTGGGCCGGGCGCGGTGGCTGAAGCCTGTAATCCCAGCACTTTGGGAGGCCGAGACGGGCGGATCACGAGGTCGGGAGATCGAGACCATCCTGGCTAACATGGTGAAACCCCGTCTCTACTAAAAAATACAAAAAAAAAACTAGCCGGGCGAGGTGGCGGGCGCCTGTAGTCCCAGCTACTGGGGAGGCTGAGGCAGGAGAATGGCGGGAACCCGGGGGGCGGAGCTTGCAGTGAGCTGAGATCCGGCCACTGCACTCCAGCCTGGGCGGCAGAGCGAGACTCCGTCTCAAAAAAAAAAAAAAAAAAAAGAAGTATTTTGATCTTAATCATCAAAGGAATGGGGAAACTTCTTGTGTGAAGACAGTATAGTCCTATCCCCAGGTAACGAAGGAAATATACATACTTTAAAAATGGGATAATTGACCCATATAATATTGTAAGAGGGAATGATAGCAGTATGGAATAGTTTCTTTGAGAATGCAGTACCCTATAGTATTGTTTTAGAGAATGTATGTGTCATTCACACATTTCAAAATTGTTAATGTTTATCATACACTTACTTTTGTTAAATCTTTGCTTTTTGTTTTGTTTTGTTTTGTTTTGTTTTTTGTTTTGAGACAGAGTCTGGCTCTGTCGCCTAGGCTGGAGTGCAGTGGCATGATCTCGGCTCACTGAAAGCTCTGCCTCCCGGGTTCACGCCATTCTCCTGCCTCAGCCTCCTAAGTAGCTGGGACTACAGGCACCCGCCAGCACGCCCAGCTGATTTTTTGTGTTTTTAGTAGAGATGGGGTTTCACCATGTTAGCCAGTATGTTCTCGATCTCCTGACCTGATGATCCATCTGCCTCAGCCTCCCAAAGTGCTGGGATTACAGGCATGAGCCACCACACCCAGCCTTTGTTAAATCTTTATCTTGGATCTTACTTTTCCAGGAATAACCTTGGATAATCAGGGAGTTATTTATCTTTTGGTCATTTTTAAGGCAATAAAACGACCTCTTTTTCACTTGAGAGGAGTTCCCTTTGTTTACTCCACAAATACTGAGTGCCCACCGTGTAGTGAGCACATAATTAAATACACAAGATTTGGTCAGCAAGAACTTGTTCCCCTTTCCATCTTCTGTAAAAAATATGGTTATGCAGGCTTGTGGTGGATGCACGTGAAGGACCTCCTACTGCTATCAGCTGACACACTCTGCTATCAGAGGGGTAGCAGATGCTGTAGCCACATTGTTCTCACATGCAAAGAGGTGGCAGAGACAAGTAACAAAATGATCATGTATGCAGAAGGAACATGGAAACAGTATGAAAACCAGAAGTCTAAATGCTCTGGTACAGTTCTGTTTCTCTTTGCTTCTCAGCAGTACCAACCAGCATATAAGCTTAGTAGTATAAGGAAATAAAATAGTAAAAGGGTTAGTATTAATATACAAGTGTAAATCAGCAAAGGAAAGCAGATTCATAGAAAAGTAGGTAAAGACTGTTTTTGAAAAGAAGGCAAGTGGCTAATAACATGAAATAATGCTCAATTTTGGCCATAGAGAAGTGCAAAATAAAACAAGATAACATTTTTGACCTAGCAAATTGGCAAGGATTAATAAATTTGATAGTTCTTGGTGTAGGTGATAGTTTAGATATACATTCAGTTTTATTCTGTCTATAAATTGTTGAAGTCATGTGGACAACTTGGTAATGTATCTCAATGTTAAGTTTACATATCCTTGGGTCCAGAAATTCCATTCCCATAAAATTTACACAAAGATATTTATTGAGGTATTGTTTGTCATTGCAAAAAATCTGGAAGCTGTTTCCTTTCCAGTATTTCAGAGGATATGACCTTCGCATCAGAACTCATCTGACGTAATTCATCAGCGACTGTTGATCACTTCTTTCTTCTCTAAGCATATGGTCTTCACTTGGCTTCCATTCTTGATTTTTCCTCACATCCTCTATCCCTGAACATTAGAGTGTTCCAGGGCTCTGTCTTCAGACTCGTTTATCTGCCTTCATTTTCTTCTTAACATCCCTCTCTCTCTCTTTTTTTTTTTTTTTTTTTGAGACAGGGTCTCACTCTGGCTGGCTGGAGGGCAGTGGTGCAATCTCAGCTCATTACAACCTCCACGTCTTGAGCTCAAGCGATTTCCCCACCTCAGCCTCCCAAGTAGCTGGGAGTACAGGTGTCTGCTACCACGCCTGGCTGATTTTTGTATTTTTACTAGAGACAGAGTTTTGCCATGTTGGCCAGGCTGGTCTCGAACTCCTACTCTCAGGTGATCCACCCGCCTTGGCCTCCCAAAGTGCTGGGATTACAGACATGAGCCACTGCGTTCAGCCTATATTCAGAATTTTACCACTTCTAATTCTCTTCACTACTGCCACTCAAGCTTAAACCATTGTCTCCCACTGAGATAACTGGACCCATTGCTTTAACCTTTGTTTTCTTTTAATCTGTTCTCGGCAAAGCAGAGTGATTGTGTTGAAACATAAGTCCAGTTATGCCACTCCCCTGTCGAAAAGTCCTTAAAATGGCCCTGCATGGTTTGTTTTCCTCTACCCTGACATGTTTTACTACTATCTCCCTTTCTCATCAGATTCCATGCACACTAGCCACCTTGTTTTCTCAAATACTCTGTCTGTCAGTGATGCTCTCACCTCGGGGCCTTTGCGTTGGCTGTTGCCTTTGCCCTAACATTCTTCACCCATATATCAGCATGCCCCGCTCTCTCAGTTCCTTCTGGTTTCTGCTTATATTTACCCTATTAGAGAGGCCTACCCTGGCCACACTATAAAATAGCAACTTCTCCCCGCCCGCCCCACCTGTTATTGAGCTCCTAGGCCCTGCATTGTTTTTTCTCCTTAGTCTTACACCAGCTGACGTACTATGATAGACTTTTTTCTGACTTCTCCTCACTGGAATATAAGCTCCATCAGGTCAAGGACTTTGCTTTGTTCACTTCTGTATCTCCAATGCCCAGAACAGGACCTGCTCTAATAGGCACTTCGTGTAATTATATGTTGCATGAGTTAGTAAAAGCATTCTTTTTTTTTTTTTTTTTTTTTTTTTTTTTGAGACGGAGTCTCGCTCTGTTGCCCAGGCTGGAGTGCAGTGGCTGGATCTCAGCTCACTGCAAGCACCGCCTCCCGGGTTTACGCCATTCTCCTGCCTCAGCCTCCCGAGTAGCTGGTACTACAGGTGCCCACCACCTCGCCCAGCTAATTTTTTGTATTTTTTTTTTTAGTAGAGACGGGGTTTGATCCGCCCATCTCGGCCTCCCAAAGTGCTGGGATTACAGGCTTGAGCCACCGCGCCCGGCCGTAAAAGCATTCTTTATAGAGGGACTGGTTAAATGAATTGTAATACATTTGTACAGTGGAATGCTATACAGCTGACAAAAGAAGTGAGGTAGCTGTGTAAACACTAATGAAAGATATCTAAATATGTGTTGATAAAAATAGCATGTGGCAGAATATTAAGAATTTGATCTTTTAAATGTTTAAAATTATTACATAATTCTATGTTTTAGCGTAGGAAATTTGAGTTTTTATTTTTAAGAGAGAGGTCTCACTATGTTGCCCAGGCTGGGGTGCAGTGGCTATTCACAGGCGCAATCATACCATTATAGCATACTATAACCTTGCAACTCCTGGGCTCAAGCAATTCTCCTGCCTCAGTTTCCAGGGTAGCTGCAACTAGAGATTGCACCACAGTAGCTACAAGTAGAGATTGTACCGCTGCATTCCAGCCTGGTGACAAAGTGAGACTCAGTCTCAAAAAAAAAAAAAAAAAAAAATTAGTATTTGGACTCACAGTCCAGTGCTCATTCTATACCAGCACACTAGCTCCCAGTATGAAGACTGTCTGTTTGTACAAAGACAGTATATATCAGACTAGAGAATAAGATACCTGAGCTGACCTCTCTCACTTGTAACCTTATGACATTACAACATACATAAAGATTCAGGAAGAAGGGAAATGTAGAGGGATTAGAAAAAGGTCATTTCCTCCTCTATTGGTGAGAATGTTGTCAGGGAAAATCATAAGCAAATAATTTACCAAATTATAAAAATAGAACATGTACATAGCCTGCAAGAAATTGAGGAGAAGGAGAAGAGTGAAATTCTTCCCTTGGATTCCTCAGAGATAACTACTGTTAACAGTTCGTGTTTTGGATTTTCTAATGATTACCATTTTAATGTCAAATAATATGTTCCTTATTTAATCTTATTTATTTATTTGTAGAGACAGGGTCTCACTATGTTGCCTAAGCTGGTCTTGAACCATCCTCCTGCCTTGGCTTCTCAAAGTGTGGGGATTATAGGGTTGAGCCACTGTGCCTGGCCTTATTTAATGAACTTTAAGTAAGATCTATTTACTCCTCATTATGAAAGACAAATTTAACATAACTTTCACCCAGTCTTTCTTTCTTTTAGGGTTGTTTAGTTATTGTTACAATATAAGTGTTTGATATTTAGTTTGTTATTTTAACTATAATGGAGTCTTTTCTGCTTTGTAAATTATTCCAAGACTTTAAAACAAGGAACATTTACAATATTATGATTGTTTCATTGTTGGGCATTGCAAAACCAAATGATTTTATTGGACTCACTGAAGAGAAGAGAGACATTGAATTAGTTTAGATTGAAACAGTCGTCAGGGTCTACTGGATCTTTTTTTCCCTTAATGGCAAGTCTGTTGTTTCCTTAAAACTCGTGTCTTTTAACATTATATAGATGTTCTTCACAACTTGATTTTTTAAAAAGGTAGTTTGCTTTTTTTATGCCAAAGTATTTTAAAATACAGTTCAGAAATCTTGACCTCATGTCTCTAAATAAATAGGCATTTTTAAAAAACATGTTAACATTTTGCTAGATAGCCAAATTAACATTATAACATATCTATTAACATCTATAAAATAGAACTTTCCTCTCATCATCTGTGCCTGTTGCTCTATACTGACATACAGTTCTACTAGAAAGACAGGCTAAATGCTTAGTTCTTTCCTTTTAATTACTAATGAGGCTTCTAAATTTTTTTTTAACTTTTAAAGTAGAGAGTTGTTCGATAGCTGTGCCAGATGGTAACAAACAGCTTTCTCTTCTTTGATTATCATAGCTTCATGGATTTTCATGGGTGTACATCAGTAAATAGAATCATTCTTTTTTGGTGCCAGTTGGTCACGGCCTTATCCTTTTACCAGTTGATGGATATTTAGGCTGTTTCCACTTCTTGGCTATTATGAATGATGTTACTATGAACATTCATATATAAGACTTTGTGTAGACATACGTTTTCATTTCTTTCAGATTTATGCTGAAGAGTGAAATGGCCAGGTCATATGGTAACTGTTTTTGAGGAACTGCCAGGGTCTTCCACAGCAGCTGCACCATTTTACATTCCGAGCAGCAGTACATTCCAATTTCTCCATGTCCTTGCCAGTACTTGCTATTGTCTGTCTTTTTCATTATAGCCATCCTAGTGGGTGTATTGGTATCTCATTGTGGTTTTGATTTGCATTCCCCAAAAAACTGGTGATGTTGAGCATTTTTTCATTTGCTAATTGGGCTTTTGTGCATCTTCTTTGGAGAGATCACTATTCAAATCATTTACCTATTTTTAAATAGTGTTGCCTTTATTGTTAAGTTGTAAGCATTCTTTATATATTCTGAATATTAGATCTTTGTCAACTATATAACTGACAAATGTTTTCTATTCTGTGGGTGGTCAGTTTACTTCTTGACGATGTCCTTTGAAGCACAGAAGTTTTTAATTTTGAGAAAATTTCAATGTATTTGTTTTTTTCTTTTGTCGCTTATGCTTTTAGTGTTGTAGCCAAGGCTTCACCTAACCTAAAGTCATGAAAATTTACTCCTATATTTTCTTCTATGTGTTTTATAGTTTTAGCTCTTATATTTAGGTCTTTTTTCCATCTTGTGTTAATTTTTTTGTGTGGTATGAGGAAGGAGTTCCAACTTCATTTTTTTTGCATGTGGATATCCTATTGTCCCAGCACCATTTGTGGAAAATACTGTGCTTTTACCGTTGAATTGTCAGCACCATTTTCAAAAATCAACTGACTCACAGCAAGGGGTTTATTTCTGGGCTCTAAATCCTACTCCGTCTATATGTTTGTTATATTAGCCCGTTTTCACACTGCTACAAAGAACTACCTGAGACTGGGTAATTTATGAAGAAATGAGGTTTAATTAACTCAGAGTTCTGCAGGCTTAACAGGAAGCATGACTGGGAGGCCTCAGGAAACTTATAATGGGAGAAGGCGAAGGAGAAGCAAGCACCTTCTTCTCAGGAAAGAAAGAGAGAAAGAGTGAAGGGGAAAGTGCTATGCACTTGTAAACCATCAGATCTTGTGAGAACTCGCTCACTATCATGTGAACAGCAAGGGGGAAATATGCCCTCGTGATCCAATCAGCTCCCACCAGACCCTTCCCCCTGACATATGAGGAGTACAATTCCACATGAAATTTGGGTGGGGACACAGAGCCAAACCATATCACCTGTCTTTATGCCAGGACCACACTGTCTGAATAACTGTAGCTTTGTAATAGGTCTTGAAATTGGGAAGTGTGAGCCTTCCTACTTTGTTGGGTTTCAAGATTGTATTGGCTGTTTGGGATCTGTTGCATTTCCCTATGATTTTTAAGATCAGCCTTTCGGTTTCTATAAATAAACCAGATAGGATTTTATAGCAATTGTGTTGAATCTGTAGATCAATTTGAGACGTATTGCCTTTTTAACAGTATTAAGTCTTTCAATCCATTAACACAAAATATCTATTTATTTAGGACGCTTTAATTTCTTTCAACAATGTTTTGCAACTTGCAATATATAGTCCTATATTTATTTTGTTAAAATTATTCCTAAGTATTTATTCTTTTTATGCTATCGCAAATGGAATAGTTTTCTTAATTTTATTTTCAGATTGTTCATTGCTAGAGTATAGAAATACAATTGATTTTTGTATGTTGATCTATCATGATGGAGTCTTGCTCTTTCGCCCAGGCTGGAGTGCAGTGGTGCAATCTCTGCTCACTGCAACCTCTGCCTCCCGGGTTCAAGTGATTCTCCTGCCTCAGCCTTCCGAATAGCTGGGATTATAGGCACCCGCCACTACGCTCAACTAATTTTTTGTATTTTTAGTAGAGACAGGGTTTCACCATGTTGACCAGGCTGGTCTCGAACTCCTGACCTTGTGATTCACCCGCCTCAGCTTCCCAAAGTGCTGGAATTACAGGTGGGAGCCACCATGCCCGGCCTGGACTCATGATTTCTAATAATTTTTTTTGGTAAGACTTTTTATATACAAAATCATGCCATCTGCGAATATAGTATTACATCATTTCCAATCTGGATGCTTTTAATTTTCTTGCCTGATTGTCCTGACTAGAACCTTCAGTAGAATTTTGAATAGAAGTGGCTAGCTGGGACATCCTTGTCTTTCTTGTTCATGATTTTAAGGGAAAATGTGAGTTCTTTAAAAATAAGTATTTCATTAGCCAGGCGTGGTGGTGCGCACCTGTAATCCCAGTTATTTGGAAGGCTGAGGCAGGAGAATTGCTTGAACCCAGGAGACGAAGGTTGCGGTGAGCCAAGATTGTGCCACTGCACTCCAGCCTGGGTGAGATCTGTCTCAAAAAAAAAAAAAAGTATCATGTTTACTGTATGGTTTTCAGAGGTGGTCATTTTTTAGGTTAAGAAGAAAGTTCCTTTTTTTTTTTTTTTTTTAAAGACGGTCTCATTTTGTCACCCAGGCTGTTGGAGTGCAGTGGCCTGATCTTGGCTCCCTACAGCCTCAACCACTTGGGCTCAAGCCATCCTCCCACTTCAGCCTCCCCAAATAGCTGGGACTACAGATGTGTGCCACCACACCTAGCTGATTTTTTGTTTGTTTGTTTTTTGAGCGAATTCTTCCTTTGTCACTGAGGCTGGAGTGCAGTGGCATGGATCTTGGCTCAGTGCATCCTCTGCCTCCCGGATTCAAGCAATTCTCCTGCCTCAGCCTTCTGAGTAGCTGGGATTACAGGCGCGCACCACTGTGCCTGGCTAATTTTTGTATCTTTAGTAGAGACAGAGTTTCACCATGTTGGCCAGGCTGGTCTTGAACTCCTGACCTCAAGTGATCCACCCGCCTTGACCTCCCAGAATGCTGGGATTACAGGCATGAACCACCACACCATGCCCTGATGTATTTTGTAGAGACAGGGTTTGCCATGTTGGCCAGGCTGGTCTGGAACTCCTGAGCTCAAGCTATCAGCTTGCCTTGGCCTCTCAAAGTGCTAGGATTATAGGTGTGAGTGAACCAGTGCACCGGGCTGAGAAAGTTCCCTATTTTGAGTTTGTTGATTTTTTTTTTTTTAAATAATGAAAAGGGTTTTTTATTTCAGAGAAATTTTATTTTACTGTTTCTTTGATTATTTCATTTTCTCTGTTCTTTTCTCTAGAAAACCATTAGGTAGTTTCAGGGTCTCTGTGCTATTCATGTTTCTTTTCTTTTGTGCTCCGTTTAACCTTTTGTTTTATCTTCTGGGAGATTTTTTTTTTTTTTTTTTTTTTTTTTTGAGATTGAGTCTTACCCTGTCGCCCAGACTGGAGTGCAGTGGCACAATGTTGGCTCACTGCAATCTCTGCCACCTGGGTTCAAGCGATTCTCCTGCCTTAGCCTCCCGAGTAGCTGGGACTACAGGCACATTCCACCACACCCAGCTAATTTTTAAAAATATTTTTAGTAGAGATGGGGTTTCACTATGTTGGCCAGGCTGGTCTCAAACTCCTGACCTCAGGTGATCCACCCGTCTCAGCCTCCCAAAGTGCTGGGATTGCAGGCGTGAGACACACTGCTCCCAGCCTCTTCTGGGAGATTTTCTTGACATTGTCTTTTAGGTTACTGGCTGTGTATTCAGCTGTGTCCATTTTGATATTTAACTCACCTATTAAATTTTTTAAACTTTGATAATCTTATTTTGTCAATTTGATTGTTCATGTTCTTTACTTTTTAATTTTTGTAGCTACAGTATCCTTTTGATCCTCTCTGAACCTATTGTATTTTTTTTAATCTTAAGAACCTTTAATCCAGTTATCTAAATGCAGAGTTTCAGTTTATGAAACAAACCAAAGCAGTTTGTCATTTTATACTATAAAATATTGAAAATCAAGTGCTGAACTGATACTTTACTTTTAAAGTTGTTTATTGAATTATCTGTTAACTCTATGATTAGGCATTGTTTTTTCGTCTTGTATTTTTCCTTTTGTGCTGTTGGGGTTGTCTTGAAAATGTATTTAGCTTAACTGAATGAGGGATCAGAGTGATTAATATAGGTTGTTGGCATGGATTTTTTTTTTTTTTTTTTTTTTTTTTGTAACATAGTCTCTTTGTTTTCCAGTTTTGCATTTCTAGATTTTAACATAGGACCAGGCACAGAGGATCACATTTAATGTCGAATGAATGATCAGTTACAGCATTTTTTTCTCTAACTGATCTGAGCATTGTCACATGAGGTCCTTATATTGTGTAGTACCTTTTACCTTTTGAAAACATTGTTTTCATTTTCATGAGGATTTTCTGCTTCCCAACTGAGGAATTTCCTAACTGCCTACTTCCTCAGCTAACTTTTGCATTTTTACTTATCAATGAGCTATTTATATGTGTATTTTTACAGAAAGCTTTAATTTGGAAACATCACACTGAATCACTTTCTAACACCCTCAGTTTGCTAGAAGAAAACTTAGAATCAGAAATAAGCATATTTAAACCCATATACCGTACATCAAGAAATCTGTAGAAGGGCCTTTTAGCTTCCTCTTCTATGGGATCTGGCAATACAGAGCCATTCCTGCAACTCCCAAAAGCAGATCTCTATCCAGCACAGGCAGATCCAGATGTAGGCTGATGATTAATAACCAATGGAGGGGTATATTTGCTGCATAGGAATAAATGCTAACCTTAGATAGTCTATGATTCCCTGAGATCGCTGAGGATCCCTATGATTTCTCTTCTCTGTGTCTCTGATGGTATCTCATTTTGTGTATTATATTCAGAACTTGCATTATGGGTATTTAAAGTCCTTTGGAAGGTGCTTTAAGTTTTTGAGCTTTTCTTTACCCTCTAGTGTATTGAAGCAGAAATGCTTATACTGCAGCATGGTGTTAAGGAAAGTGCGCACACTGTTTTTTGTTTATGGTATTCCATGGAAGTTAAGTGCACACACTTTGAACTTCCTAACTGCCTACTTCCTCAGTTAACTTTTGCATTTTACTTATCATTGGGCCATATATATATATATATATATATATATATATATATATGCCTTTTTTATTTTTATTTTGAGATGGAGTCTCACTCTGTCACCCAGGCTGGAGTACAGTGGCGTGATCTCAGCTCACTGCAACCTCCACCTCCCGGGTTCAAGCTATTCTCCTGCCTCAGCCTCCCAAGTAGCTGGGACTACAGGTGCGCACCACCACACCCGGCTAATTTTTTATATTTTTAGTAGAGACGAGGTTTCATCATATTGGCCAGGCTGGTCTTGAACTCCTGACCTCATGATCTGCCTGCCTTGGCCCCGCAAAGTGACGGGATTACAGGCATGAGCCACTGCACCTGGCCCTATGTGAGCTTTAATTTAGAAATATCTCACTAAATCACTTTCTAACACCCTCAGTTTGCTGGAAGAAAACTTAGAATCAGATATAAGCATATTTAAACCAATATACCATGTATCTAGAAATCTGTAGAAGTGTCTTTTAATCATTTGATTCTTTTTTTTTTTTTTTTTTTTTTTTTGCAGTGGCGCGATCTCAGCTCACTGCAACCTCTGCCTCCAGGGTTAAAACAGTTCTGCCTCAGCCTCCCGAGTAGCTAGAATTATAGGTGCCTGCCCCCATGCCTGGATTATTATTTTTTTTTTGTAGTTTTAGTAGAGACGGGGTTTCACCATGTTGGCCAGGCTGGTCTTGAACTCCTGACTTCGTGATCTGCCCACCTCGGCCTCCCAAAGTGCTGGCATTACAGGCGTGAGCCACTACACCTGGTCTAATCATTTGATTCTTATCGGCTCTTATTATAAATATAGTTCAAGCAGTCATTTGTATAGAAACACATTGTAAAAGGGGAGAGTATTGTAAGAGCAATCAAATAACTGAAGGAAAGAATGCTTGTATCCTAGTGCATTATAATACTTGAGATTCATAATGATGACCCTTAATTAGTAAGAAAAGAGGGTTTGCTGCATTCTTGAGTAGAGAACATTTTTAGTTATTTGGAATCATATAGACCTGGCGCTCCCCTAGCGACCCCCACCGCAAGATGGAGTCTTGCTCTGTCACCCAGTCTAGAGTGCAATGGCGTGATCTCAACTCACTGCAACCTCCACCTCCTGGGCTCAAGTGATTCTCCTGCCCCAGCCTCCCAAGTAGCTGGGATTACAGGTGCCCACCACCACACCCAGCTTATTTATTTATTTATTTATTTTTAGTAGAGATGAGGTTTCACCATGTTGGCCAGGTTGATCCTCAACTTCTGACCTTAGCTGATCCACCCGCCTTGGCCTCCCAAAGTGCTGGGATTATAGGCCTGAGCCACTGCACCCAGCCTCAAATCATAAACTTTTTTTTTTTTTTTTTTTGAGACAGGTCTTGCTCTGTTGCCCAGGCTGGAGTGCAGTGACACAGTCTTGGCTCACTGCAAGCTCCGCCTCCCAGGTTCAAGCGATTCTCCTGCCTCAGCCTCCTGAGTAGCTGGGATTACAGCCACATGCCACTGCACCCGGCTAATTTTTTGTATTTCCAGTAGAAATGGTGTTTCACCATGTTGGCCAGGCTGGTCTTGAATTCCTGACCTCAGGTCATCCACCTGCCTCGGCCTCCCAAAGTGCTAGGATTACAGGCATGAGCCACTGTGCTCAGCCTCAAATCATAAACTTTTTTTAAAAAGGGTTTATCCCTGACCCTCTAGATTAGGTTATCTGCCTTGTTACATGCTCTTTTAGCACTTAATCCTAATTGTGATTGTGTATTTATTATATGATTGTTTGTTCAACAGTTTCTTTCAACAAATATTTGCTAAGTGTTTAGTAAATCTTCTTTTGGATTGTAAGCTTCATTAAGGCAGAGTAAGGACTGGGTCTATGGTTTCTCTTGGCCATGTGCACCTAGCACCTAGCACAGTGCTTAGACATAGACATAGGGAGTACTTAATACATAGTCATTGAATGGATACATTAAAATGGCATTAATAATGCTGCCTGATAAGGCTGCTGTGAGCCTTCAATGAAATTGTGTATAGGAAGTGCTAGTTTGCTCACAGGCTGGTGGTAACAGTCTACTGTGGTCATTGAGAGCAGTTATTGTGGACACAACCCCCAATTCTGGTTCCTCCACCTACTAGCTCTGTGAACCCACATAGGTCCTTAATATCTCTGATTTTTATTTTATTTATCTGTAAAATGAAACTAATAATTACACTTACAGGACAGAGTCTTGCTCTGTCACCCAGGCTGGAGTGCAGTGGTGCGATCTTGGCTCACTGCAAGCTCCGCCTCCTGGGTTCATGCCATTCTCCTGCCTCAGCCTCCCAAGTAGCTGGGACTACAGGTGCCCGCCACCACGCCTGGCTACCACGCCTGGCTAAATCTGTATCGAAAAAAAAAAAGGTACTTTTGAGGATATAATGTAATTAACCTGAATGTTTGTGTTTAGGAGTCTATTCTGAATAGTGGTTTGCAGTCCTTTATGTGCATCCCCTGTGCACTGGATGCGTCACTCCCCTTTTCTGACTAAAGCATATGAAAATACAAGTGAAAAAGTCAAGTTATTACAGGAATAACTTTTTTTTCTAATTTTCGTATTTTAAAAATTCATTTGTAAGCATTTGATACTTTAAACCTGTTTACAGGAGCTTGGTATCAACTACCATGTCCAGCCCTTTGTCTCATATTTGAATTGTTTTACTTTCTTCTTGGCCACATGGCCCTGACTTCTCACTTTCATAAGAAGGGTTTGTATTGTGGAGATATAAATTATGGAGTTGTTTGCATTAATACAAGTGTTTGTGGAAGAAGATGCCAAACTTTCCTGTAATTGGTAATGCACCTTTATTGTAGGCTCAGCAAAACAGTCCCTCATCTACAGGATCTGGCAACACAGAGCATTCCTGCAGCTCCCAAAAACAGATCTCCATCCAGCACAGACAGACCCAGGTAGGTTGGTGATCGATAATCAAGTGAGGGGCATAACTGCTGTGTAGGAATAAGTGCTAACCTGTGTAGTCTGTGATTCTTCTCTGTCTTCTCTGACCACCTCATTATTTGTGTGTATTATATTCAGAACTTGCATTATGGGTGTTTAAAGTCCTTTGGAAGATGCTTTAACTTTTCTTTACTCTTCTGGTGTATTGTAGCAGAAATGCTTATGCTAAAGCATGGCATTAAGGAAAGTGCACACTTTTTTTTTTTTTTTTTTTTTTCCTGCAGTATTCCACAGAAGAAAAGTACCTCCACTTTGAAGGCCTCAGTTCAGATTCTGGCACTGTGGCCTAAGTTCAGATTCTGTCCTGGGCCTCAGTTTTTCTTAGTACAAAGCATCTGTGAAAATGTGGTTGGTTCTCATGATCTCAGACAGTGTATACAAAGTGTTTCTTAGTAGTGTACTTGTAGCAGGTTTTCAATAAATGTTAATTCCCTAATTTATGAAAGTAGTTAATGTATTCCTTTTCCTGCTTACTTATTTTTACCTGGCTAAACTTCTCTCAGATGTGAGATACCAACATGGCTTACTCCTTAAATTATGTTCAGAAACTCTTTAATTTAGGGAGTATTCTGAACATTTGAGGATTATATCTGCAAAGGATGGTGGCTATAGCTTCCATTTTGTAGTTTTGAGTATACTGAGTTTTCTTGAAGCCTCTTTTGATACTATATATATTACCTTCAAGACAGGATGGTTGGCAATCTAGGAGAATTTCTTAAATCTCAAGAACTATACAACTCCCTGGAGCACATTTGAATTTTATCTAAGTCACCACCAGCTCTTGTACAGTTCAGTTAGATAGTTGAGCACTCAGGTAGCTTCTTCTCTTCCCTTCTGATTGCTCTGTGTTTCCACCAGATGGCGCATTTGTTCCTTAGACATTTGGGTCAAGTCTCCTATGAGATCCTTTTCTATTCAAAGTTAGTTTCATTACTGGAGTAACATGTTTCTACATTGTTCGGTGCACAGTAGTGAGAATTCATACATTTGATTCCAGAATTAACATGTGTTTGAAGTGTAGGTGTAGTGGGACATAGGAAACCCAGCAGAGGACTTGAAGAATGAGATGAGACAAGCAGATTTCATTTCTTGAGCCATGTGATTCTAGGCCATTTGTGTGAGCAAGTGCTTTTTTCCCACCCCTCCGAGAAAGGTAATGAGAAGAGTGTGATGACATATAACATGTTGAGACTAATCCTAAATTTGTTTTACCTTTGTCTCTGTAGTCCGACCTCACAATAGAAAAAATATCTGCACTAGAAAACAGTAAGAATTCTGACTTAGAGAAGAAGGAGGGAAGAATAGATGATTTATTAAGAGTAAGTATTAAAATGTGGTAAGAGATTTTATAGCAAGCACCATTTGTTATGTATATTTGTATTATGTACATGTCATAGTAGTAGTTACTATAGCCAAATAACAAAATGAAATAATGAACATTTGGGTATTTTTCTTTAATTGAGGGAATCCGAGTAGGAACCCGGTTCCTACATTCTAAACACTACCTTTAAATTGGAAATCTTATACTGTAGTATATTTAATGATTGAATTTATACTGGAGGAATAGATATGTGGAGTGTTATATTTCATCTAGAACCGTGGGAATAAGTATAAAGTGTTGTTTTCCCATTCCAGTGAAGCTTTTTAAATATTGTTGAATTTTATAAGTTATTTCAAAAGGACTTTTTAGCCCATTTTGCCTTTTGGCTCATACTTTTAAAAAAGTAAAAAGGGCTGGACATGGTGATTCACACCTGTAATCCCAGCACTTTGGGAGGCCGAGGCAGGTGGATCACTTGAGGTCAAGAGTTTGAGATCAGCCTGGCCAACGTGGTGGAAAGAAACCCTGTCTCTGCTAAAAAATATAAAACATTATCCTGGTATGGTGGCAAGCGGCTGTAGTCCCGGCTACTTGGGAGGCCGAGGCAGGAGAATCACTTGAGCCTGGGAGGTGGAGGTTGCAGTGATCCAAGATCGCGCCACTGCATTCCAGCCTGGGCGACAGAGTGATACTTTGTCTCAAGAAAAAAATAAGAAAAAGGACCGGGCATGGTGGCTCATACCTGCCAGTTTGGGAGGCTGAGGCAGTAGGATTGCTTGCCACCAGGGGTTTGAGACCAGCCTGCACGACACAGCAAGACCCCATTTCTACAAAAGAATACAAAATTTGCCAGGCATGGTGGTGTGCCTGTGGTCCCAGCTACTGGGAGCCTGAGGTGGGAAGATGCTTGAGCCCAGGAACTCTAGGCTGCAGTGAGCCAAGATCGTGCCGCTGCACTCTAGCCTGGACAACAGAGCAACACCCTGCCTCAAAAAAAAAAAAAAAAAAAAAAAAAGATTATACATGCTCTTTACCAAATACAGAAAAATATGTCACTCATAATTCCATTAATTGGGATTAAACATTTGGTACATTTTTTTTTTCCAGTAATTTTTTTGAGCTGTTTGAAGTAGAGAGAGAGAGAGAGAGAGATACGTATATGTGTGTGTGTATGTATACATATGTATATATGTATACATGTATATATGTATATATACATACATATATACATATGTAATGTATACATTACATAAATAATCTTTTTTGTAATACATTACATAATGTATTACATAAATAATATGTATATGTATACATATACATATGTAATATATACATTACATAAATTATCTTTATTATTAAACATATTTGTGCTAATGTGGTAGTTAATCTGCCTCTTTAGGGTCCTGAAACCTCCAGGGCTACCGTGACACAGCGAGGTGGGGATCCGCGGCCTTGCCTTTGTCAGTCTTTCTTATTAGGCTTCGGGTACAATTTTGTTTGAATAAAGGTATATGTTTAATAATAAAGATAATAAAAGTCATTGTACTCATGATGATCTGACCTCCAAAATTTTTTTACTTGTATTATATTTCTGTAATTAATAAAAACGTAGGGTAAAATAGTGTAGTTTGACTCCTTTTTATATAAAACCTGGAATTCAGCACATAACTAAACTAAGTCTGGCCTTTATTAGTAAAGTCTAGTGTGTTTATATTATTATTAATTTTATATATTTATTTTGAGACAGGGTCTCACTCTGTCACCCAGGCCGGAGTGCAGTGGCACAGTCTTGCAAGCTGTGCCCTCCCCAATCCCCACCTGAAGTGATCCTCCCACCTCAGCCTCCCAGGTAGCTGGGACTATAGGCATGTGCCACTGCATTTGGCTGTTTATATTATTGTTAGTTAATTTATTTTTTGAGACAGAGTCTCACTTTTTAACCCATGCTAGAGTGTAGTGGCGTGATCTTGGCTCACTGCAACCTCTGCCTCTGTAGGTTCAAGTGATTCTCCTACCTCAGCCTCCCAAGTAGCTGGGATTACAGGCATGCACCACAATGCCTGGCCTGTTTTTGTATTTTTAATAGAGATGGGTTTTTGCCATGTTGGCCATGCTGGTCTCAAACTCCTGACCTGCAGTGATCGGCCCGCCTTGTCCTGCCAAAGTGCTGGGATTACAGGTGTGAGTCACTGCGCTCGGCTTATATTATTATTATTAAATTATCATTTTTGCTACTTTATATGATACTAAGTTCTTATGTCTAGAGTGTAGGCAGAGACAGCTTTATTACCAAATTTGTAGTCATTGTTAGACTTGTTTCTTCAACTGATTTCAAAGCTTATCAACAGTTTTTTTTTATTTATAGTTTTTGTTTTATCTGTTGATGGTGATACATTTTTAAGTGATTATTTTTCAGCAAGGATTTGTCAGTATTAAATTTTCTGTGCCTTGCAGACCTGAGAATTCTCTCTTTTGCCCTCCCATGAAAAGACAACACTGTGTGCAGGATTTTTGTATCATAACCCTTTGTTTTGTTCATTCTGCCTCTCAAATATAACACACACATTCTCTCTCTCTGTCTCTCCTTCAGTTTTTCAAGCATTTAGTATTTCAGAGAAGTTCATGACCAAAGCAGGAAACACCATAATTTGTTAAATATTACCCCAGGGTGTATCTATATGTGGGTTTATATATTTTTATTTGGAAAATGCGTGATTATGTCTAACTATGCTTTTATCCCTCTTCATATTGGTTTCTTCTTGGCTCTTAGCTTGAATCTCTGATTTCTCTCCTTTATTTCTAACATGTTATGTCTCATTTTAATGTGATTGCCTCTTACTTCTGAATCTCATTAAACACTGTCTTCTGTATATTTCTGGCATTTACTGCAGCTCATGTGAATTTTGATTTTATTGTTTATATTTTTATTTTTTGAGACAGTATCTTGCTGTCGCCCAGGCTGGAGTGCAGTATTTCTGGCATTTACTGCAGCTCATGTGAATTTTGATTTTATTGTTTATATTTTTATTTTTTGAGACAGTATCTTGCTGTCGCCCAGGCTGGAGTGCAGTGGCACTGTCACGGCTCACTGCAGCCTTCATCTCCCAGGCTCAACCAGTCCTCTCACTTCAGCCTCCTGAATAGCTGGGACTACCGGCACGTGCCACTGTGCTTGGCTAATTTTTTTATTTTTTGTAGGAACAGGGTCTCACTATGTTGCCCAGGCTGGTCTTGAACTCTTGGGCTCAAGCAGTCCTCCTGCCTTGGCCTCCCAAAGTGCTGGGATAACAGATGCGAACCACTGTGCCAGGCCTATTATTTACATTTTAAATTTCCCTGCTTTTTCCCCCTCATGTAATATACTTTCTTATCCCATCCTGTATATTCTCTAGGGTTTTTGGTTCTTATTTCCTAGATATCATGTCTTTTTGCATTTTATGAAATATGACAAGAATTCTAAAATGTTCTTTTGATTTCTATGGGTGTTTTCAAGCTGATTTTCTGTATTCCTTGGGCCTAATTTTTTTGTTGTTTTTATTTACTATTGTTATTTTTATTTCCTTTTCTCCATCTTTGAATGAGAAGACCCACACGTAGTCTCAGCACTGTGTTCTGTTTTTCATTGTTCAGATATGTATACTTGCGTGGAGTTGCTCTTATTCCTGTTTTTATTCATTTGGGTGCTGGTTGAATTGCCATCGAAGATTTATAATGAAATGGTTTGTGGGTGTAAAAAGCTCTTTGCCAGATTCCAGTATCTGTCAGGGTTTTGTACAGAGAAGCTCTGCCGGACTGAGAAAGAATTGTGGGTGTGCCTTTCTCCATCATCTAACTCTTTAAGATTGAGATGACAGAGTATGAGAAAAACTTGAATCCTAACGTGGGTACTGCTTTAGGAGTTTTAAAAAAACATTTGCTTATGTTTTCTAAGAAGCAATATGTTTCCTTCACTCACCACTGCCCCTTCTACTCCATCGTCTTCAGACAGTTGCAGTCTTTATTTGTATGTAGAGCAGTATTAAAGGAGTAGGTAAATAAAAAAGGAAGACACAGAGGGCAGCTGCGTTGTTTTTAGGTTGATTAGAACTTGTGCTTCTAGAAGATCTAGAGAATCGACAGTGGAGGAAAGACTACATGTCTTGTATATTCTTTCAGGTGTCAGTCACTGAATTTTGCCATTTTAGTAAGATGTTGGGTATGGCTGCATTGGGGGCTACTAGCCAGCTGCTTTTTTTTTTTTTTTTTTTTTTTTAATTTAAAAAAAGAGGAAACTGTCTTGCTCTGTCTCCCAAGCTGGAGTGCTGTGGTGCAATCACAGCTTACTGCAGCCTCGACCTCCCAGGCTCAAGCAATCCTCGGCCTCCCGAATAGCTGGCATCAGAGGCATGTGCCACCACACATGGCTAATTTTCAAAATTTTATAGAGATAGCGTTTTGCCATGTTGCCAAGGCTGAACTCCTGGGCTCAAGCAATGCTCCTGCCTTGGCCTCCCAGAGTGCTGGGATTATAGGCATGAGCCACGCGTGCCAGCCACCAGCTGTTACTTTTTTTTTTTTTTCTTTTGTTGAGACGGAGTCTCACTCTGTCGCCCAGGCTGGAGTGCAGTGGCCGGATCTCAGCTCACTGCAAGCTCCGCCTCCCGGGTTTACGCCATTCTCCTGCCTCAGCCTCCCGAGTAGCTGGGACTACAGGCGCCCGCCACCTCGCCCGTCTAGTTTTTTTGTGTTTTTTAGTAGAGACGGGGTTTCACCGTGTTAGCCAGGATGGTCTCGATCTCTTGACCTCGTGATCCACCCGTCTCCGTCTCCCAAAGTGCTGGGATTACAGGCTTGAGCCACCGCGCCCGGCCGGCTGTTACTTTAAACATGAACTCCTTGAAGACATTAGTGTCAGAAGCCACAAAAACTTAAAATTCTTAACATTTTAAATAACTGCCAAGAGGTTGACTGATTTCATACATTTGATTATAGATTTCAAGGGAACACTCACCTTATTAATAGACTGGGTTTTCCATAAACATTAAATGATCTTTGCTTTGTAGATTTCTTAGTATGAATTTGGTAATCACACTTACCCAAATGTAGTTACACTCTGCCTTTGATAATATGGTTCTGTACAAAAACTAACAGGAAGAAATTATGCTGATAAGGAGAGGAGAAACATTTGGCGACAGAAGCTGTTTCCCATGGGTTACTTTTAAAATGAAGCTATATTATACAAAAGAAAAAATGATAAAACATTTTAATGAAGCTACAAAGTCTCAAAAATTGAGTATCGTGTAATATCTTCTGTTTGTGCTTTTATTTTAGAAACACATAACAGGGTTTTCTTTTTCATAATTTAAGTGAGTTTTTATGAGGTAATATTATTTGCTAGAAGAGCTGAGATCTTTTTTTTTTTTTTAAACACAAAAGGAATAAATTCAGGACTTACAAGTCAAATTCGTCCTTGGGTTAGTGGTTCTTTCCTTCTCTGTTATTGCAGGAGACTTTAAGTTTTTAGTCCACACTGTAGGCTTCTGACCACAGCTAAATTAGCTGTATATTTACATTCTGGCGTTCTTGAATCAGGACCTTGTTTGTTTGTTCTGTCTTTTGTGGGCATGGGCGTGCCTAGCTTCTCTGGTGAGGAACATTTATGCAAATTTATATTTCTTAAATAAGACTAGAAAAAGAACAAAGCAAACATAAAATTCAGTAATTTTTTTGTACGTGCTTAATCACTCTTTGTATTTTAAACATTCATTGTAGTTTAGTTTTTTTTTTTTTTTTTTTTTTTGAGATAAGAGTCTTATTCTGTCACCTAGGCTGGAGTGCAGTGGCGCAATCTCGGCTCACTGCAACCGTCGCCTTTGGGTTCAAGTGATTCTCCCGCCTCAGCCTCCCAAGTAGCTGGAATTACAGGCTCCTGCCACCATGCCTGGCTGATTTTTAAATTTTTATTAGAGATGGGGTTTGACCATGTAGGCCAGGCTCATCTTGAACTCCTGACCTCGAGTCATCTGCCCGCCTCGGCCTCCCAAAGTGCTAGGATTGCACGCGTGAGCCATTATTCCCAGCCTTAACATTTTTTAAATTATTATTTTGCGATCGCTTAGGTGTTTGTGATTACAAGATTAGCTGTAACTGGTTATTGGCAGGAGCAAAATATGATCGGTAGAAAAACATGCTGAACTTAGTTATTCAATTTATCATTTACAAATAGATGATATATTATGAGAGAATAAAGGAATGAATTATTTACTTTTTCTAAGACATAGTTACTTCTTACCTGTTTGAACTTTAATTTTGCTTTTGATAGAACAACGTATAGAAATGATTTTTTTTTCTCTCCCTAGAAACTGCTTTTCTGTTAATCTTCTTCCTTGGAGCTAATTAAAAATTTTTTTCTCATTGAAGGCCAACTGTGATTTGAGACGGCAGATTGATGAACAGCAAAAGATGCTAGAGAAATACAAGGAACGATTAAATAGATGTGTGACAATGAGCAAGAAACTCCTTATAGAAAAGGTCAGTGAATAATGTTGGCCTAAACTCTGTGTCCTAAGATACTCAATGTGTGTCATTGTGTGTCTTTTTATTCTTTACTTGAGATGAAAATATTTAAAAGTAGAGCTTTTTAGGAACATGATTTGACAATTAGAATTTTTTCCTTGCATGGACACCAGACCAAGCATCCAGAGTGTTAATTTGGGATATGCTTTGTTGCTGTGCATTGCTTTGAGTGTGATATTGAACAGGGACAGCTTGTCCTAGTTGAGTTTATTTGGGGTATTGCTCTCCTAAATTCTTATATTCATTCTATCAATTGATGTGAGTATCCTATTACTATTAGAATCATTAACAATAGTTGCATTTTTGTTTCAGAGATGGCATTTAGAGTAACTTATGTATATAATAATGTGATAATTAAATGCTTTGTGCATTAAAAAATTAAAGTTGTCATATACTTGTATATGATTACTTAATTGGCTGATGCCCCCTTTATTATATTCATTGGTTAGTTGTCACTTATCTCTGTTAGTAGTTATTAGTAACTATTAGAAGTTTTCTTTGTTTTTTGTTTTTTTTTTTTGAGACTGAGTCTCATCCAGGCTGGAGTAGAGTAGCATGATCTCAGCCCACTGTAGCCGTTGCCTCCTGGGTTCAAGCGATTCTCCTGCCTCAGCCTCCTGAGTAGCTGGGTTTACAGGCATGCGCCACCATGCCTGGCCAATTTTTGTATTTTTATATAGGGTTTCGCCATGTTGGCCAGGCTGGTTTTGAATTCCTCACCTCAAGTGATCCGCCTGTCTCAGCCTCCCAAACTGCTCTGTTTACAGGCGCTCATCTCTGTGCCCGGCCTATTTCTTAGAAGTTTTAAGAAGGCTATACTTCCTAATGACAATATTACAAGAACAAACTAGAGGTTTGAGATATACTGGGGATTTATTTTCTTGAAATCTTTGGAATGTTGTTAAAAAGACAGTAAACACTGTCTCAGTAAAAGTGAATGGATTATTTTATTGAGGCCGAAGATACTGGGGAAAATTTTGTTTCATTCTTTGACTCATTAATCAACTTTATAGAAGAGAAATCTCTTTTTAAAATTTTTTCTGAGAGTGAGAAAAAATAAAATATATGCTAATCCAGATAATTTCTTTGAAGTTTTAGAATACTTCTGGAAATCAGCATAGATTCAGCCAGTTGTACTAAACTCTAAATAGCATACTACAAAAAGTAAACATAACGCTGTCTCTGAGTTCTCACAGGAAAACAGAACTTTCTATTTGCTAGGAGTAGTACATAACAAAATTTAAATTTGTTTCCAAAAGAGCTGAAATTGTAGTACCTACTTACTGACTTTCTAAGTAGGGAATGTTTATTGAGTATCTGCTACACCGTGATGCAATATAAAGAAGCATAAATGGGCAGGGTGTGGTGGCTCATGCCTGTAATCCCAGCACTTTGGGAGGCCAATGAGGGCGGATCACTTGAGGTCAAGAGTTTGAGACCAGCCTGACCAACATGGTGAATGAAACCCCGTCTCTACTAAAAATACAAAAAGTGGGCGGGTGTGGTGGCATGCGCCTGTAATCTTAGCTACTCTGGAGGCTGAGACACGAGAATCACTTGAACTTGAAATCAGAGATTGCAGTGAGCCTGAGATCATGCCATTTCACTCCAGCCTAGGTGGTAGACTGAGACCATCTCAAAACAAAAACAAGCCAAAAAAAACCACACAAATGAAAATGCAATCATAGAGTGCAATATTATCTTTCGTAGAATTTGAATACATAAAATCTCTTATAACTTAATCATAAAAAGGCAACTCATTAAACATGAGCAGGAGACTTGAGCAGATAGTTTACAAAAAAAAGAGTATATAAAAATATGCAAATGGCAAGCATGAAAACATGCTCAATGGCTTTATCCATCAGGAAAATTCAACGTAAAACTAGTGTGAGATAGTACTACATACTCAGTAGAATGACTAGAAGTTAAAAAAACCTGACAGATCCAAGGGTTGGTGAAGATAGGGGACAGCCTGATTTCTTACACCAGTAGAAATGTAAAATATTACAGCCACTTCAGAAGGTTTTTGGACAATTTGTCTATTTGAGATAAATATGCACTAAATCCTGTGATCCAGCAGTTCCTCTCCTGGCATTTACCCAAGACAAATGAAAGTAAATGTTGGCCGGGCATGGTGACTTACACCTGTAATCCCAGCACTTTGGGAGGCTCAGGCACGAGGTTCACTTGAACCCAGGAGTTTGAGACTAGCCTGGGCAGCACAATGAGACCATCTTTATTTTTAAAAACAGAAGAAAGCAAATGTCCATAAAAGTACTTGTATGAGAATATTCATGGCAATTTTATTCATAGCCAAAAAGCGGAAACATCCTAGGTGTCTCTTAACAAGTGACTGTATATACGAATTATGATATGGTCATACAGTGGAATACTACTTAGTAATAAAAAAGAGAATGAATTTCTCATAATAGAACAGTTTGCATGAATCTAAGAAACAAAAGACACAGTTCTGCCATCAGAGGGTAACAGTCTACATGAGGGTGGGAGAATGAGATACATTCACATATATAAGGAAACCTATTCAGGTGAGCAGTGCACTTACTAAGAATTCACTAAAATTGGTTGGGTGTGGTGGCACACACCTGTAGTCCTAGCTACTCAGGAGGCTGAGGTGGGAGGATCACTGGAGCCAGGAGTTGGAGGCTGTAGTAAGCTGTGATTGCACTGCTGCACTCCAGCCTGGGCAACAGAGTGAGACCCTGTCTCTTAAAAAAAAAAAAAAAGAAGAAGAAAGAAAGAAAAGAAATTCACTAAAATAAATCAAGGGCAGGAGACTAATTGGAGAAAGCTATAAAGAAGAGGAAGAATGTGTTCTGGGCATGGAAAACTGCAGCTATAAATTGCCTGTCAGTTGAAAATAGGGCATCTCAAGGACGTTTATCCCATGGTATCATCTCTCACAGTACTTTATTCTTTTCCTTTGAATTCTTTACCACAGTTTGTACTTAGAATTACCAATTAATATATTTAGTGGTTATAACCCCCCGCCTCTCTAGGCTGTGAACACCAGTTTTTTTCTATGTTCTGTACTTAACATTCTTACAGTTCATGACGTATAATTGTTTTTAAATAAACCTATGTTCAATAAATGATGTTCTCAGGAATCAGGAGTATATAAGGTGTTCTGGAGTAAGAATTCTGCAGGGAGGCAGATATAATCTTCTAGCGCATGGAGGAGCTTTTCTTGTTTGGATCCAAAGTTTGGTAGCAAAGACCCATGGAAGATTTGGAACATCAAACTGGAAGTGTGCAAAGTGGTGTTCTGAGAAGATGAATTGTCAGCAGTTCTCTGGAAAAGATTAGAGAAGAAACAGAAAATAGGGAAACAGCTTAAGAGCTAGGCATTGATGTGGCCCAAATGGGAGATGCTGAACTCTTAAGATTAAAAACACCTAGGCAGGCTGGACATGGTGGCTCAGGCCTGTAATCTCTGCACTTTGGGAGATGGAGGTGGGCTGATCACTTGAGGCCAGGAGTTCAAGACCAGTGTGGCCAACGTGGCAAAACCCAGTCTCTACTAAAAAATAGAAAAATTGGCCAAGCATGGTGGCTCATGCCTGTAATCTCAGCACTTTGGGAGGCTGAGGCAGGCGACTCACGAGGTCAGGAGTTGGAGACCAGCCTGGTCAACATAGTGAATCCCCATCTCTGCTAAAAATACAAAAATTAGCTGGGCATGGTGGCATGTGCCTGTAGTCCCAGCTACTTGGAAGACTGAGGCAGAAGAATCACCTGAACCCAGGAGGTGGAGGTTGCAGTGAGCTGAGATCGCACCACTGCACTCCAGCTTGGGCAACAGAGTGAGACCTCGTCTCAAAAAAAAAAAAATAAAAATTATCCGGGTGTGGTGGCGTGCACCTGTAGTCCCAGCTACTCAGGAGTCTGAGGCAGGAGAACCGCTTAAACCTGGGAAGCAGAGGTTGCAGTGAGCCGAGATCATGGCTCTGCCCTCCAATCTGGGTGATAGAGCAAGACTCTGTCTTTTAAAAAAAAAAAACACACGCACACACATAGACAGATTGGGAAAGCTTTACCAAGGAAGAACCTGCAGTTGTTTCATTGTTCTCTCTTGTTTACTTTGTTTGAATAGGAATAGTAAGTCATCCAAGGAGTCATTATTGACTGTTGTGAGAAAGCGTACGGTTTTCAACAGTATGTTTCCTGATAATGTTAAATGTTTTAGTTTTAGTTTCTAAGAAGTATCTTTATCCATGCTAATTGGTATTGAATTCCTTTTTTTGTCTGTTTCCCCTAAGTCAAAACAAGAGAAGATGGCATGTAGAGATAAGAGCATGCAAGACCGCTTGAGATTGGGCCACTTTACTACTGTCCGACATGGGGCCTCATTTACTGAACAGTGGACAGATGGTTATGCTTTTCAGAATCTTATCAAGTAAGTGAATTGTTATGATTAAATGGAGAATTGAAAAGTTCGTTTGGATTTTTTTGGTTTTCTGTAATTGTAGTCATTAATAATCCTAGTATTGGTAGTCATCTTTTCAGTTAGTTTTTTAGTCACCACATGTGTAAAGAAATGTATCGAATGAAGTGAAGTCCTGAAAAAAAATGACACAAGTAAAATCAGGAATACAAAAAGTTCCAGAAAATAAAGAATGAGTTCTGCATTAAAACTTAAAAGAATCAGAATTGCTGAAGCTAAGGAAGAAAAACCTAGGGTCTGACTTTCTATCTTTCTAATTATATAATGAATTTTCATTAAGAGTCTGTTGAGCATTTATTGTGGATCCATAGAAAAATGAAATGTGAAAGGACCTGAGAAAGAATTTCCTGAGTTAAGTTTAGGTATAAAGCAGAATAAAACCATTGAAGAACTTTATAGGACATGTTCCTGGGATTATTTAAGGAGACAGTGTCCAGTCATCAGAGAGGCACTTCCTGGAAGGCAGTGGTGACCAACCCCATTGCGTGTGCCTGTCTGCAGCTTGGAATCTTGAACATTCAGTGTCTTTGTCATAACTTTTGATTTGAAGCATTTAGGTATTTATTCCAAGGAGGGAATTAACATTTAAAATCCTCAAATTCCAACTGTGTGACTAGCTACCATTAGCTTAGATCTTTAAATGTATATAGATATCTTCAGATTGCAGTACCTTTTGGTGTATCTTTTTTTTTTAATCTCCAGGTCATGATGAATCGGAAGGTTCTATAGACTGCCTTTCCTTCCTTCCTGTGTTTTTTTGCTGAAATAGCTTGTTGAGTATGAATTGGAAATCATATGACTACTTTTGAGTAATAATGAGACAAATAAGAAACTTATGCGTGAAAGAAAATACAAATATTGATGCTATTTATAATAATTGTTAAAACTCACCTCTGAATTACATGTTAGTAGTCCTTGTTTTATGTGTGAAACATTAACCTCCAACTTAGATTAAGCATGTTTTTGCTTCATGATTGTTCCTCATGTATGTATATTTTGGTGTGTGAAGAGGCTTTCAAGTCAAAGAATACCTTGAAAGGAAAGCACAGACTTTTCTTAGGCCAGCGCCAGACATTTAGAGCAGCATTCACTCTGCATTCTTAAGCATAGGTGGCTGGTGATAGCAGAGGTATCAGGGCAATATAAACAGCGGTTACATGGAGGTATGATACCTGTTTATAACATCCTGGCTAAGAAATGCAAGTTGCCCTGGAAGTGACATACCATCCAGTTTCCAAATTTGTTAAAATGGAATCAGAAGAAGATAAAACTTAAGATCCACATAGTGGCCAAAGCTACCTAATGCTTACACTGACTTCTAGTAGTGGTAGTGGCTCTGAGCAGCCCTGTCAGTGGCTACTATTTAGATGGCAGTCTTTTTAGATTTTGATTCAGGAAAGATGGTGAGTTTGTATAGAGATGTAATTAGTTTTAAGAAGTGCTTATGGCTGGGCGCTGTGGCTCATGCCTGTAATCCCAGCACTTTGGGAGGCTGAAGTGGGTGGATCAATTGAGCCCAGGAGTTCAAGACCAGCCTGGGCAACGTTATGAAACCCTGTCTCTAAAAATATACAAAAATTAGCTGGGTGTGGTGGCCCTCACCAGTGGTCCCAGCTACTTGGGAGGCTGAGGTGGGAGGATGACTTGAGCCCAGGAGGAGAGGTGAGTGATGCAGTGAGTGGTGCAGTGAGCCGAGAATTGCACCACTGTCCTTTAGCCTGGACGACAGAGCCAGACCCTGTCTCAAAACAAAACAAAACAAAAAGAAGTGATTGAACTTACTGCTGATAGTAGCAATATTTTATCTCATATTCTAAAAGCAACTTGATGCCCATGAGGGTCTGGAAATCTGTATGGTAGAGTACAAAATGATGACTTTGCTGTAGAGCCATCAAATCAGAGGAAGTGAGACTATGTAAATGAAATCCCTAAGTAAGACTGTTCACTGTAGGTGGATAGCACTGTTTTACTGTTTTAAGCCATATAAATGGCAAGAAATCTATGTCTTCTCTTGGAAAGCTGTTTCTGGCTGATGTCTATTAATTATAGGTGTTTTAGTTCCTGAAATTTTGCTTTAATAAATTAATTTCCTTCAGTATAGAAATTGAAATTCTCCAGTTGTAAAAGGCTATATCTAATAACCTCAGAGATGACAGTTCTGCACATGAGAAACTCCAAGACGTGTGAAGTAATTTGGTGGGTGAAGTAGCTGTACACTAGCAGCAATACTAGGTTTTATGGGAAGAGACAAACCTAAAGGCATTTAAAAAATGAATCAGATAATGATATATAACCTCAATAGGACCCTTAACACCGTTTTGTTGTTGTTGTTGTTGTTCTTTTTGTTCCCTGGTTCTTTTTTTGAGTGATCTTTAATTTCCTAAAACAGAAGATTCGTTGTCTAATAGGAAATTTATATCAGATTTGTAATATTTTTTGGCCAGTTTAGTAATTTTTGCTTTCCACAGTATGTTTGAATCTGTTGAAAAAATAACTTATTTTATACTTCTGAGAAAGTAATGTTAAATACTAAATGTTAATGTTATTCAGTGCACCACTTTTTGTTTAAAGAAGTCTCAAACAGTCCATGGCAAGGCAATAAAAATTATTCACTAAGACTTTATGTTGAAATAAACAAAATTAAAGTAATGGGATTTGGCCGGACGTGGTGGCTCACACCTGTAATCCCAGCACTTTGAGAGACTGAGATGGGCGGACCATTTGAGGCCAGGAGTTTGAGACCAGCCTGGCCAACATGATGAAACCTTGTCTCTACTAAAAATACAAAAATTAGCTGGGCATGGTGACACACGCCTGTAATCCCAGCTACTTGGGAGGCTGAGGCAGGAGAATTGCTTGAACATGGGAGGCAGAGGTTGCAGTGAGGCCAAGATTGTGCCACTGCACTCCAGGCTGGGTGACAGAGCGAGACCCTGTCTCAAAAAAAAAAAAGCGGGGGCGGGGGGGAGATTTGACCTATGTACAAAATTGTGATCATTTAAGATGCATGTAATTAGAGGAAGAAATTAAAGCTTACAGCATTGTAATGCCAGTTCAGGTATTTCTGAAGTGTGACAAGTTCCAGTATCCATTTTATTTATTTTATTTTGAGACAGAGCCTTACTCTGTTACCCAGGCTGCAGTGCAATGGCACGATCTCGGCTCACTGCAACCTCCGCCTCCCGAGTTCAAGTGATTCTCCTGCCTCAGCCTCCTCAGTAGTTGGGATTACAGGCGCCCACCACTATGCCCGGTGAATTTTTGTATTTTTAGTAGAGACAGGGTTTTGCCATGTTGGCCAGGCTGGTCTTGAACTCCTGACCTCAAGTGATTCACCCACCTTGTCCTCCCAACCAGTATCCGTTTTAAAGCAATTTATGTCAAACCATCTGATTCTCAGTCATATGATCCATAACAAAGTCATTCATTTTGTTGATTTTATAAACATTAGATCTTTAGGTATTGTATACCATTTCACAGCTCCTAGTTTGTACAGAATATATGAAATGCTGGGAATCTTTAAAAATCTCATCTGGCTGGTCATGGTGGCTCATGCCTGTAATCCCAGCAGTGTGGGAGGCCGAGGTGGGTGGATATCCTAAGGTCAGCAGTTCGAGACCAGCCTGGCCAACATGGGGAAACCCCGTCTCTACTAAAAATACAAAAATTAGCCGGGCATGGTGGCATGCGCTTGTAGTCCCAGCTACCCGGGAGGCTGAGACAGGAGAATTGCTTGAACCTGGGAGGTGGAAGTTGCAGTGAGCTGAGATCACGCCACTGCACTCCAGCCTGGGTGACAGAGCGAGACTTCGTCTCCAAAAAAAAAAAAAAAAACAACAACAAAGCCATCTGGGGTATTGACATGTTGTTTGAAGTTTTGAGGTTTCAGATGTCTCAGAGATGAAATAGATAACAGATTACTTTAAATAATTTTGTTAAAATAATGACTGGAAATACGTGCTTTTTTTTGTTTTTTGAGATGGAGTCTCACTCTGTTGCCCAGGCTGGAGTGCAGTGGCGCAATCTTGGCTCACTGCAACCTCTGCCTCCCGGGTTCGAGCAATTCTCCTGCCTCAACCTCCCAAGTAGCTGGGAATACAGGTGCACGCCACCACTCCTGGCTAATTTTTGTATTTTTAGTAGAGACGAGGTTTCACCATATTGGCCAGGCTGGTCTCAAACTCCTGACTTCAAGTGATCAGCCCACCTCGGCCTCCCAAAGTTTCAGGATTACAGGTGTGAGCCACCACACCCGGCCACAGTTTTTTTTTTTTTTTTTTTTTTTTTTTTTTGAGACGGAGTCTCGCTCTACCGCCCAGGCTGGAGTGCAGTGGCCGGATCTCAGCTCACTGCAAGCTCCGCCTCCCGGGTTTACGCCATTCTCCTGCCTCAGCCTCCCGAGCAGTTGGGACTACAGGCGCCTGCCACCGCGCCCGGCTAGTTTTTTGTATTTTTTTTTTTTTTTAGTAGAGACGGGGTTTCACCGTGTTAGCCAGGATGGTCTCGATCTCCTGACCTCGTGATCCGCCCGTCTCGGCCTCCCAAAGTGCTGGGACTACAGGCTTGAGCCACCGCGCCCGGCCCCGGCCACAGTTTTTAAAATACCTTTACTACTCGTTACTTCTAGTGTAGTTGAAGTGTAGAAGGTAGTGTTGCTGCTGAAGGCGCCCGCCTTCCGTTCCTGGGATGCTGTAACAAATACCATAAACTGGGTGGTTTAAAGTAACAGAAATGTATTCTCTCACACCTCAGGAATCTAAAGATCTGAAATCAAGGTGGGGCGGGACCATACTTCCTCAAGCCTCTAGGGAACATCTTTCTTTGCCTCTTCAGCAGTGTGGCAGCCCCAGGTGTTCCTTGGCCTGCGGCGGCATAACTCCATTCTCTGCCTCCTCTTCACATGGTGCTCTCCCTGTGCGTCTCTGTGTCTCCTTTTCTCATAAGGACACCAGTCGTATTGGATTAAGGTCCTGTCGTGTCCAGTAGACCTCATCTTCACTAGTAATATCTTTATTCGCCCTGTTTCCAAATAAGGTCATATCCTGAGGCACTAATGACTAATATATCTTTTGGGGGACACAACCCATAATGGTGCAGAAGATTGATTATCTTGTTTTTCTTTTGCAGGCAATGGCTTTGTAAATAGAGTTATTTAGATTTGAGTGAGATGGATTTATTGGGTCCTCAATACTTCTGTAAAATATAGAAGAAATAACCTCTTGCTATGGGTGATGAAGGGCGAGCAATCTCTAAAATTGATGCTATACAAGAAATAAAGATCAACTCTGTGAAAGGCACTGTTATACATGCTGGGGGATATATGGATTGCTAAGACAGGATTCCTGTTCTATGAGAAGTTATAGTTTGACATAATCCAGACTTTGTACTCCCAAAATAAATCTAAATGAAGTACCACTGATAGTCTCTATTCTTTTCTTCTTTGATGTAAATAAATAGTTTCAAGAACATCAAGAATTTATATGAGAATCCTTAAAATACGTAACATTGATCTTTGGTGCATCAACTTTCATGTTCAAAGTCTTGTTCTCAGAATGTGCAGTTTAGGATTTCCCTAAAGATGTTTTGGAATCTGTGTCCCTTGTGTTATGGTTTATATATATGATGGCTGTGGGGATCCTTTCTTGGTGAATCTGAAGTGATTAAACATATGAATTGTCCTTGAAAATAATAGAAGATTGTTTTTATTTTATGTTTGATCAAGGTGATTGCTAAAATCTCAATTTTGCAAAATACTGTTAATCTTCAAAGACAAAATGTTGTGGCACTCCACTAAGCTACTGTATATTGTATGTTTATCTGTAGGGAGTTCAGAGTGCCTTACATTCATGGCCCCTGAAAGGGGTAGAAATGAGCTAAAGATGTTTACCAGTTTTTTAATTGGGAAATTCATGCTCAGTTAAGGTAAATGTTTTCTCCAGAAGAAATACTGTGATTTTACTTAAGGATTCTGTGTCTCAACCCAGATTTCTTTCAAGCCATGAATGATATATACAATTGTCTCTTGTGGGGAATTGGTTACAGGACCTCCCTCAGATACCGAAATCCATGAATGCTCAAGTCCCTGATATAAAATGTGTAGTATTTGCATATAACCTATGCATATCCTCCCATATACTTTAAATCACCTCTGGATTACCTATAATACCTAATAAATGTAAATGCTGTGTAAATAATTGTCATATTGTTTATGGAATAATAACAAGGGAAAAAGTTTGTACATATTCAGTATAGGTGCAGCCATCCTTTTTTTTTCCCCTGTATTTTCAATCTGCAGTTGGTTGAATCCATAGATGTGGAGAGCCAACCTTATATATGTTCTGCAAGTAGAGATGAGGAGGTCTAGCTAATGATAATCAAAAAGAATTTTCAGGCGAACAGAAAATTATTGAATTATAATTTTCATTTTGTTGTTCAATTGATGTCTAATCAGTGACCTGGCTCATCCTGAAGCCAAGGGCATAGTATTATCAAGTGACTGGTTGTTGCTTTGTAATACTCTGATTAGGTTAATCTTGCATACAGCATTGCCCTTCTAGATATGTGCAAATAAGCTGTATTGTGGGTATCTACCCTAGAGTAATCTTGGTTTTCTGCTTGTCGTTCTTCCACGAAAGACACTGTACTAAATCTGGAAAAGATCTGAAAACAGTGTTCAGGGAAGAGGGTAGAGCAACTTCCATTTGAGAGTAGGTTTTAAAAAATTAGATTCTGCTAGGCATGGTGGCTCACACTTGTAATCCCAGCACTTTGGGAGGCCGAGGTGGGATCACTTGAAGTCAGGAGTTTGAGACCAGCCTAGTCAACATGATGAAACCCCATCTCTACTAAAACAATATAAAAATTAGCTGGGCATGGTGGTGCACACCTGTAATCCCAGCTATTAGGGAGGCTGAGGCACAAGAATCACTTGAACCTGGGAGATGGAGCTTGCAGTGAGCCAAGATTATACCACTGCACTCCAGCCTGGGCAACAGAGTGAGGCTCTCTCAAAAAAAAGGTTTTATTATTCCACAAAAATGAAGGTTGCTTCCACAAAAGAGAATGAGAGGAAAAGCACAGTAGAGGGAGAAGGAGAAGGGAGCTATCATTCGACTGTCAATTATGATGAGTGACTTAAAGACTAGCCTGTTAAATGGTTAATCTCCAATTTTGTTTATTTTTATATACCAAGTCTGTAAACCTTAATATCTGTTAGGTGGTAGGATACATGAGAGAAAGTGTTTTTTGTTTTTTTTTTAATGGAGTTTTTATTGGTCTCTAATTTGTAAACTAGTTAATCACAGAAAAATTTGACATCTTCTTAGGAAATACTCTAATGGTAATGGTGTTAGATTAACTGCCGCTGTAAAATATGTTTTATGCTAATTCATTTTGTTCCCTATTCCCTAAGGAGTTCTTACTAGTTGAAGACTTTATTGTGCTTTCTCTGAATGTATTTGTCTTTTAAAAACTTAATTTAGGTGTCACTGTATCAGTGAGCGGGGTTGATGTGTAGAGTAGTAATGGCTCCCTTAGACTAGAATAAAGGATAGATCTTAAAAGAAAATCTTGTTTACTTTCTTTAGCATCCTACAAACTTGGTATCTTTTTACACAAAACTGAGAAGCTTTCATCCAAAGAAAAATAAAAAAGAACTTGGAACATTTTACAACTTTTAAAATACAATTTTTACTTTTAATGGGTTCAGATCAGAGAATTGTTTTCTTAGCTGTTAAAAAGGAATCAGAAAATTGTTCCTTTTGAGTCAGAAAATAAGGTCACAATAGAAATTTGATACGTTCCTTCCTGCCCACTCTGAAAATAGTAATAACTAGTGTCTTAAAGCACAGACTCATTCCCAGAAAACATCTATCACCGATTATTTGGCCCTTCCAATCTGAAGTTAAAATCAGATCTCTTCTTGACTTAAAGGGGCTTATTTTTTCTGAAATTGGATACACAAGTGACAAATTGTGTGTGTTCCATAGCTGTGGTAAAACTTTTGACTTTCTTTGTGCAACATCTTTTATATTTCTAGGCAACAGGAAAGGATAAATTCACAGAGGGAAGAGATAGAAAGACAACGGAAAATGTTAGCAAAGCGGAAACCTCCTGCCATGGGTCAGGCCCCTCCTGCAACCAATGAGCAAAAACAGCGGAAAAGCAAGACCAATGGAGCTGAAAATGAAACGTATGTTCTTTATTGACGTGAACGCTGAGACACCACACCACACCCCCAAATACAAATGTCCTGTTGATTGCCACCGGCAATAGTTGTAAATTCTGGAGTTCACTCAGGTTTAAACCTTCTTTTCAGTTACATTAATGGATTTGCTCAACTCATATAAATGCCATATAAAATTAATTGATTTTCTTAAAGCTGCTCTTTATTTAGGGCATTTTGAATGAGAGGGAAAAGTAATGTCACTTGACATCATGTCTTTTGACCACTCCTGGTTAACAAATAAGACATCATTGTACTGAAATGATATTATTGCTTACCTGTGGCTCCAGGTTGTGGTATACTAGTCGTCTTATGGGAGTTACCTGGCTGCTATTTCAAACAGAAGAATGCTCTTTACTGGTCAAAAGAGCATTTCGTTAATAGTCGCAAACTTAGGATAAGCGCCCCGAAAACCTGTTATGTTAGAAAAGGATATTGTCCCAATAAGCCACAAGTTGATCTCATCAGAATTGTTTCGTGTTCTGGGAATATAAGGAAAACACCAGTATCTTAAACTGCAGTATAGTCATCTTTTTCTTTGTCACTCAACAATATTTACATAGCTACCATGTATAGGAGTAGAAAATTCTAAGCACAAATGCCTGCCTTCTCCATTCGTTTCTTCCTTTCTCTTTAACTGAAAGTAAGTTTCATATCCAAAGATAGCTTCAAAGAAAATGTATATCATATAACTTACCAATTAATATGTCATTTGTTTTATGTTTTCGTATTAGTTCACAAAAACAACACATAATCCACTTCAGGTATAATAATACTTGTATTACATTATTGTTAAAAGTCTGTGGCATCCTAGAAATGCATCTTCTTTCGTTCTACTGAGAAACATGGCTTAACACCAATCCTCACCCCATACGTATCTGATGTTTTGGGAAGTCTTGTCCTTGATATTCGTTTAGTAAGTCTGTGTTAAATACTTATTTTATGCTAGGCCCCTTCTGGGAATACAGAGCTAAAGGATACAGCCCCAGCCTTAGGAGCCCACAATTTACTTAGGTGAGATGAACAGACGAATAAACTAATACTTACATTAAGTATAGCGATAAAAAATGTGCGTAATGAACTTGGAAAACCTCTTCATTCGTATAACTCCAGATAGTTTTTTTTTTTTTTTTTAGACGAAGTCTCACTCTGTCACCCAGGCCAGAGTGCAGTGGTGCTATCTCGGCTCACTGCAACCTCCGTGTTCCGGGTTCAAATGATTCTCCTGCCTCAGCCTCCTGAGTAGCTGGGACTACAGGCGTGCGTCACCACGCCCAGCTAGTTTTTGTATTTTTAGTAGAGATGGAGTTTCTCCATGTTGGCCAGGCTGGTCTCGAACTCCTGACCTCAAATGATCCACCCACCTCAGCCTCCCAAAGTGCTGGGATTACAAGCGCGAGCTACTGAACCCAGCCCAAATGTTATAAAACATTTTCCCCTTGATTTTAAAGACTAGTCAAGTGCAATAATCAGAATGAGAAAAGGGGAAGAGTATAGAGTCTTAAAGTATTTTCCTTTCAGCAAGTCCAAGTAGGGGCTCAGATTTGAAAGATTGTCTAGGCTAATTAATCTGACCAAGGTTTTCTTTCATGATTCCTGTGTTTATTTTGTGAAGGGACTTTCCCTCTAGTATTATTTGAAAATTATTTAATGCTAATGCACAAAACCATTCGCTTAGGAGTGCTAAAGAAGGCATAGGTTGTTTCTTTGCCACAGAACAATAATTAGAATTCTATCTAGGCTAGTAATGTGTAAGCAGTTGCCATCTGGAGTCCTGTGTAAAATCCAATCCAGAAGGCTTTCAGTCCAGTTTTTAATTAGAGTATCTGTGAATTGGCTCTTACTTTGACCAGAAGCCAGAAGTAGGCCTCTGGAGTCTTGGAGTGAGTCATATTATCCTTTCTTGGCCCTGAACCTGTTTCAGACAGAGAATTCTTAGCCATCATTTTTTATTTATCTGTTTTTTGCTGGTGTGGAATGGAGTAATAGATACAAGTATTTCTACATCTGTAAAGAGATAGCCCTAGTAGGTGAGTTTCTTCTTCTTTCTATTTTTTCTTGAGTTAGACCTCAAAGGCTCTGTTCTGGTTGATAGGATAGATATTTCCTCTTTCTTCTGCTATTTAGAATATATCTAAACAGTGGTATCTAAAAATGTTAAATATCTGTATATGCTTCTAGAATGCGAAAAAGGTAGAGATGGAAGAAAAAAATAATTCTCACTTGTTCATCTTTTTTTATTTTCTTTCTTTCTTTTTTCTTTTTTTAAGAGACAGAGTCTTGCTCTGTTTCTTGCGGTGGAGTGCAGTGACATGATTATAGCACGCTATAGCCTCAACCTCCTGGGCTCAAGCAATCCTTCCATCTCAGCCTCCTGAGTAGCTGGGACTACAGGCATGTGTCACCATGCCCAACTTCTTTCTTGTTTTTTTCACAGAGACGGAGTGTTGCTTTGTTGCCCAGGCTGGTCTCAAACTCCTGGCTCCAAGTCCTTCCCCCTCAGCCTCCCAGAGTACTGGGATTACAGTGAGCCACCCAGCCTGGCCACTTGTTCATTCTTGAGATATAAGGATGCTGTTGGAGTAGGTGGAACATGAAACACATGAATACCCATCAAGTTAGCCCTTTGAGAGTTGATTTAAATAGCATTTTCAATATTCTGTGTACATTGTCATGTAAGCCGCAACGCTTTCTTAGATAGGTATTATCACTTGCTGCATTTCAGGAAACTGAGTTAAGAGGTTAAAGTTGCTTGCCCAAGGTCACATCGCCAGCGGCTTAGTAGTGCTTTAAACCCTAGTCCTCAGACTCCAAATCCTAGACTCTAATTTGCTGCTATATCTTTCTCTTTGTTATTACACTATCAAGGTTTAAGTGTTAACAAGAATAATAAAATCCATTGGCTTATTGTTATGCCCTCTAAAAGATTTTTAGACAATTTTTGGCTCTCTCTGAATGAATTTTCACCTGAGTAATATATGGGACAAAACTCATTTCAAAAATAATATAAAAATATGGCTCACTTATTTTTTTTTATATTTTGCAAATTAGACTTTTGGCTTTGAAGTTCTTCCCTCACATCATATCTGGTAAATCACAGAAGTTTTCTCTTGTCAGAGGACTACAAGATAACCTGTCTTTCAGTCATTTTAACTGAGACTGAAACTGCATGTGTCTTATAGTATATTTGAGCATTTCTCTTTAAATAAGCAAACTATGATTTCTAGTAGTTTACTGAAACTTACCACTGTTTTTCAGGTTAACATTAGCAGAATACCATGAACAAGAAGAAATCTTCAAACTCAGATTAGGTCATCTTAAAAAGGTAAGTGTAATGAGAAAATCTCCCTGGAGAAATGTGATACCTAGTTTACATTTGGGGTTGAAGCTCTCTGGTCATAGTAGCTGCACATAGCAGCAGAAAGCTTGAGTGACTGCTTTCATGTCATGTCTTGTAGCCTAATGGTAGAACTCATATTTTTCCATTTTCTTTTCTTTTCTTTTTTTTTTTTTTTTTTTTTTTTGCGATGGAGTCTTACTCTGTCTCCCAGGCTGGAGTGTAGTGGCACGATCCTGGCGCACTGCAACCTCCAACTCCCGGGCTCAAGCGATTCTCATGCCTCAGCCTCCCAAGTAGCTGGGATTACAGGCATATGCCACCACACTCAGCTCATTTTTGTATTTTCAGTAGAGACGAGGTCTCACCATGTTGGCTAGGCTGGTCTCGAACTCCTGACCTCAAGTAATCTGCCTGCCTCAGCCTTCCAAAGTGCTGGGATTACAGGTTACAGGTGTGAGCCACCATGCCTGGCCTATCTTTCCATTTTCAAGTCAATTCCAGCAACCCAATAAGAGTGTTTTTTTTTTCCCCAGTGATCTGTGAGCAGATAATTCTGTATACATCATAAGGCTTCCCAAGTGGTTATCTTTGGAGTAAAATTTTAATATATAATAAGAGCAGATGATTTTGAAATTGATGTGAAGATTTTAAATCATATTTTAAATCACATAGCAGCTCTTATTCCTTGCCTAAACTAGCTCAAAAGAGAAAGTCTTACGCCAAACCTTATTCAAACACAAAGGCACATAATATAGAATTTGTTATTGATGATATTCACTGAGATATCTTAGATGTGGATTGCTCAGCTCTTAAAATTCAGAAGCCCATACATTGGTCAATGCTGTTTATGGGTGATAATGGTCAGTAAGGATTTACTGAACTGCTTTTGGTATGTGTGCTTTTGTTTTTTATTTCACATATTAGTTTTCATGCTGTTTTCCCACTGGGTTCTCAGAGCTTATTAAATAAGTAGAACTTGCTGGGCATGGTGGCTCACACCTGTAATCCCAGCACTTTGGGAGGCTGAGGTGGGTGGATCACCTGAGGTGAGGAGTTCGAGACCAGCCTGCCCAGCATAGTGAAACCCCATCTCTACTAAAAATACAAAAAATTAGCTGGGTATGGTGGCGTGTGCCTGTAATCCCAACTACTCGGGAGGCTGAGGCGGGAGAATCGCTTGCACCTGGGAGGCAGAGGTTGCAGTGAGCCGGGATCGCGCCACTGCACTCCAGCCTGGGCCACAACAGTGAAACTCCGTCTCAAAAAATAAAACATAAAAATAAGTAGAACTTAAGGCACCAAGTGTAATCCACGCTTAAAGACGAGAACTGGATAGATAACCTGATTTTTGTAAAAAATGTTTCCATGTCTGTGTATATATGCACAAAACATTCCTGGAAACTTGTGTAAGAAACTTAATAGTGGTTACATCTCAGGAGTGGGCATGGAGAGGAGGGAGGAAGAGGGTAGAGAACTTCTACTTTTCTCACTGAACTCCTCTGTATGGTTTGAATTTTATTATTTTCTATGGGCTAATTTTTATGATTAAAATTCTTATCGCTTAAAAAGAAATCTTTCAATGCAAAGCACCTTCCTCTAGCCTTTCATAAGATAAATGTCTGCTATTGTTTTTGAAATAAGATCCCTGTGCTATTTCTTTCCTTTTCGCTTTAGGAGGAAGCAGAGATCCAGGCAGAGCTGGAGAGGCTAGAAAGGGTTAGAAATCTACATATCAGGGAACTAAAAAGGATACATAATGAAGATAATTCACAGTAAGCTACTTGGGGGTACATTGGGTTGGAGATTGCTAAGCATTTTATGTTATGAATTGAATGGTCTAGAATAATGTGTTTGCTTAATGTAAGTTACATAAATGATTCCATAGTGTATTTAGCTCTTTTGTAGCATCTAATACAATTTTGTAAACAAAATTATGATTTGCCTTGGTTTAAATATACAATTGTATTAAATTTATATATTAAGTACATATGGGTATACGTAGAGCATTTTTACATGAGTAGAGGTTACTAAAACAATATGGCTTCGTAATTGTAAATGGTTGAGATATGTGGCATATTCAGATTTCCCTACAGAGCCTTAAGAAAGGGAAGATGGGTCACCATGTGGTGTTGTGGAAAGAGTATTGGGTTGAGATGACACTCAGTTTCTGAATGACCTTTAAGGACCATTCAGGTGTTGACATTTTAAGTAAGACTCTTAAGTTCAGTACATTAATTGTAGATGAATTGAAACTGGGCAAAGTAGGTTGAAAGTAGAAAGCGGCTTTTATAAGTAATCTGTTTTTTCCCCATTTTTTTTTTGGACCCTGAAACATTTTTTCATAAAGCCACAGCTTGTGTATTTTTGTTTGGCTTATATGAGCTTTGGACCTTTCTTTCTGTTAAAGTGGCAGACAACAGCAGGTACCCCTTTCTGAGAACTCTCTGTGTATCAGGCCTGGTCCTAAGTGCCCTTAGTGCTCTCATTTAATCCGCAGGATAACCCAGTCATCTTTAATACATCAATCAGAAAACAAGCTTGGAGAAAGTAAATTAACTTGACCAGGGACTCATAAATAATGTGACCAAAGAGTTAAACTTGGATCTTTTTCATCCAAACCACCGTGCAGTAATGTCTCTCCAAATAGGCATGCTACTTTCTTAGAATCCATGTAAAGTAATTTCAGAATTAATAGTGAGATTGTTTAAGATCAGGAACTAGGTACAAATATTTTTAAATTTGTTTTTGCCAGAATTTGTCATTTCTTTATCATATTACTAAGAAACTACCCAAGAGAATCTAATATGGGGAACACAGTTATATCTGTCTTAAAGAGAGAATAATGAATGCACATAGAACATGTGACTCACTTTATAATCAAATCTGTTTTTAAGGAAATAGCAAGTGTCTTGGATTTACTGTATGTATTTTTGAAATGGTGAGAACATGTGGCCCTTGAACAGTTTGGAGGAGCCAAGTAGCACAATTTAAAAATCTCTGGTCTACTCTAATCTACCCTCCCTCATTGTATAGCAGGACAGAAAAAAGCAGGAGGAGCAAGAAAGGTCTAGTGTAGCTACACTGAGACCAGCACCCAAGTCCTGTGGCTCTGCAGCTAGTGCTGTTCATTGTAATTACACTGCCTCTTTGAACTGTGTAACTTTATACTCAGTATTTGCCATGTTGGTGTTGATTGTCAAACTACCAACAGTAGCTATAATTGTATGTATAATGTGTTAGATATTCTGGGAATTTGGCAAGCGTGGAAGACTGTAGTCCATGATCTCAGGGTGTTCCATGTTCCCTGTTTCCACAGATTTAAAGATCATCCAACGCTAAATGACAGATATTTGTTGTTACATCTTTTGGGTAGAGGAGGTTTCAGTGAAGTTTACAAGGTAAGTATAAGGAACTGGATACAAAGACTGGGAGTTAAATTATCGGCTCTTACCAACTTGGAGAACATTAAAAATACTGATAATTATAGGTTGGTATCCATTGGTTGAAATTCAAAAACTTTAAAAACCTGTGTCTTAGTGGCCGGGCGCGGTGGCTCAAGCCTGTAATCCCAGCACTTTGGGAGGCCGAGACGGGCGGATCACAAGGTCAGGAGATCGAGACCATCCTGGCTAACATGGTGAAACCCCGTCTCTACTAAAAATACAAAAAACTAGCCGGGCAAGGTGGCAGGCGCCTGTAGTCCCAGCTACTCGGGAGGCTGAGGCAGGAGAATGGCGTAAACCCGGGAGGCGGAGCTTGTAGTGAGCTGAGATCCGGCCACTGCACTCCAGCCTGGGCGACAGAGCGAGACTCCGTCTCAAAAAAAAAAAAAAAACAAAAAAACAAACAAACAAAAACCTGTGTCTTTGGGAAAACAGCTTTTAACCCTAAGTGACCAAGCAGAATACAGTATTGTCATTTTCAAGTTTGAAAAATAAATAATTATAAATTTAAAAAACAAGAAGGAAGTATACTGGGTGGTGGAATTATGATGATTTTTATTCTGGTTCTGTACTTTCTGCCTCATATTTGTTAGAAGAGAGTATGTGCTATCTTTATTTCTTGTACAGAATAGATGTGTCAAACCTATTTCCAATAAGAATAGATTTTTTAAAATTGGAAAACTGGCTTTTTGTTTTAGAAGTGTTCTAATATCATTTACTAGCACTGGAAGTCTGAAAGAGTGTTCTGGCTTAGAGTGCTTCAGTTGGGCCAGCGAAGTACAGGCTGCTGAGCCTCCAGGTTGATTTTTACCAAATGAGGGATTCAGTATGTTTTAAATATAGCTACAGATCCATAACATGTGGATTTAATTTTTCTACATGTTTCTGGCACCTGTCTGTAAAGTATAGAATTGTTTATTAAGTAGTCTTTGTTGCACAGCTGTACCTTTCAGATGTACAGCTTTAACTGTTAGGATTTATGTTATGCCCATATGAATTTATATATGGGAAATCTTTTTAGTAAAATAGTTTTCGTTGCAAATAAAAATGTTAAAACTAGTTCTGCCGTTTTCTTTCTAATTTTTTTTAAATTGCGGTTTTATTTATTTATTTATTTTAGAGACAGGGTCTTGCTCTGTTGCCCAGGCTGGAGTGAGGTAACACGATCATAGTTCATTGCAGCCTCAGACTGCGGGGCACAAGCAAGCCTCCTGCCTCAGCCTCTTGAGTAGCTGGGACTACAGGCCCAGTGCACTAATTTTTAAATATTTTATAGAGATAGGGTCTTGCTACATTGCCCAGGCAGGTCTCAACTAAGGGGCTCAAGCAGTCCTCCTGCCTTGGCGTCCCAGGGTGCTGAGATTACAGGTGTGAGCCACTGCACCCCACTGTGATTTTACTAAGTATATGTTTCAGTGGTATTAAGTACTTTTACAATGTGTGCAACTGACATAACTACATCACTGTTCATCTCCAGAACTGTATTACGATTAGTGCACTACCGTACTGGTTTTGATATTCTAGTGCCTTTTTTTTTTTTTTTTGGAGACATTGTCTCACTCTGACACCCAGGCTAGAGTGCAGCAGTGCAGTCTCAGCTCACTGCAACCTCCCACTCCAGAGCTCAAGTGTCCTCCCATCTCAGCCTCCCAAAATGCTGGGGTTACAGGCATGAGCCACTGCACCTGTCTTCTAGTATCTTATTTGTATTTTTTAATCTGTGCTTATAAGTATGATTGGCCCATAGTCACCTTTTGTATGCAAGCAGCTTTGTCAAAATTTGATGTCATAATTATCCTAGCTCGTTAGATAGAGTTGTGAAGTCTCTTTTTTCCATGCTCTGGAACCCTTTTCATCACTTGGGAATTGTTGGCTCCTTAGAGTTGACTCATAAAAACTTCTCGGGCAGGCCAGACTCAGCAGCTCATGTCTATAATCCCAGCACTCTGGGAGCCGAGGCGGGAGGATCACTTGAGCCCAGGAGTTTGAAACCAGCCTGGGCAACATAGCAAGACCATGCCTCTACAAAGAAAGAAAAGAAAAATCACCTGGGAGATGTTGAGTTAGTGGAAAACATTTGGCTGTCTTTTCAGTTTCTTCTACAACTATTGATATATTCAGATTTTCTCTCTCTTAAGTCAGTTTTGGTAATTTAATTTTTCTAGGAAATCTATTTCGTTTATATATTTTTTCTTTTTTAATAGAGACAGGGTTTCACTGTGCTGTCTAAGCTGGTCTCAAACTCCTAGCCTGAAGTGATCTTCACCCCTCAGTCTTCCAAGTGCTGGGATTACCGCCACCATGCTTGGCCTAGAGTTTTAAAAAATATTTTCCACTGGCTGGGCACGGTGGCTCATGCCTGTAATCCTAGCACTTTGGGAGGCGAAGACAGGCAGATCATGAGGTCAGGAGATCAAGACCATCCTGGCTAACACGGTGAAACCCCGTCTCTACTAAAAATACAAAAAATTAGCCGGGCGTGGTGGCGGGCACCTGTAGTCCCAGCTACTTGGGAGGCTGAGGCAGGAGAATGGCATGAACCCGGGAGGCAGAGCTTACAGTGAGCCTAGATCCGGCCACTGCATTCCAGCCTGGGCGACAGAGCTAGACTCATCTCAAAAAAAAAAAAAGATAGATAGATAGAGAGATATTCCACATCCTAGTTACTTCTCTGTTCTTGTAAAATTTTTATTTTTGTGTTTCTTGATTGATAGGCTAGAGATTAGTCAGTGTTGTTATTAATTTTTTCCTAAGAATCAACTTTTTTGTTGATGAAATCTGCTATTTCGTTAGTTTTCAATTTCATTAATGTCTGCTTTCATTCTTTCTGCTTTCTTCATTTTTATTTATGTTCATTCTTAATTCTTAGTTTATTTTCTTTGTAATTTTTTTATCATAAAAAGATAGATATAAAATTTACCATCTTAACCATTTTTAAGTGTATAGTTCAGTAAAGTACATTCACGTTTTTGTGAAATAGATCTCAAACTTTTTTTCATCTTCCAAAACTGAAACTCTGTAGCCATTAACCAACTTTCCTTTCCCCCTCCTCCTCATCCTTGGAACCATTTTACATTCTGTTAATCTGAATTTGACTATGTTTAGATTTCTTACAGAAGTGGAATCATGTTACATCTTTTCATAATCAGCTTATTTTACCTAGCATAATGTCCTCAAGATTCATCTATGCTATAGCATGTAACAGGATTGGCTTCCTTTTTAAGGTCACTTAATATTTTATTGTATGTACCACATTTTGTTTATCCTCCTCTGTTGATGGACACTTGGGTTGTTTCCATCTCTTGCCTATTGTATATAGTGCTGTTGTTTTTGTTTTTGGTTTGTTTGTTTGTTTTGAGACAGTCTTGCTCTGTCGCCCAGGCTGGAGTTCAGTGGTGTAAGCTCGGCTCACTGCAACCTCCGTCTCCTGGGTTCAAGTGATTTTCCTGCCTCAGCCTTCCCCAGTAGCTGGGATTACAAGTGTGTACCACCATGCCACCTAATTTTTTTGTATTTTTAGTAGAGATGGGATTTCACTGTGTTGGCCAGGCCAGTCTCGAACTCCTGATCTTAAGTGATCCGCTCACCTCTGCCTCCCAAAGTGCTGGGATTATAGGCATGAGCCACCGCGCCCAGCCTGTAGTTCTGTTTTGAATTTGGGTGTCCAAATATCTCTATGAGACTCTGCTTTCAATTCTTTTGGATATATACCTAGAAGTGTATGTAATTTTGAAACATCAAAATTGGTTCTTGGTGCCTCCTGGTTACTTTTAGTAATTTCATCATCGTATTTTTTCCTAATGTATTTCTTCAAACATTTTATTTCTTTTTCTCTTGAGACGGAGTCTCACTCTATCGTCCAGGCTGCAGTGCAATGGCGTGATCTTGGCTCACTGCTGCAACCTCTGCCTCCCAGGTTCAAGTGATTTTCCTGCTTCAGCCTCCCGAGTAGCTGGGATTACAGGCACCCGCCACCACACCTGGATAATTTTTGTATTTTTTTAGTAGAGATGGGTTTTACTATATTGGCTAGGATGGTCTCAAATTCCTGACCTCGTGATCTGCCCTCCTTAGCCTCCCAAAGTGCTGGGATTACAGATGTGAGCCACCATGCTCAGCCCCACACATTTTATTTCTGAGATCTAAATACTTCTTGCAGTGATGTGTGCATTTAGTTTTTCTTTCGCTGTTCTCCAATCTCCAAAATCCTTTCTTAAGTCAGTGGTAGGTCACAGTGTCTTGGATTTAGAAGTACAGTGTAGTTAGAGAAAATTATGCTCGAAATAGCATTGGTACTCTTACAAATTGGGTGGTATTTACTGTTTTTAAAAAATTATTTGAAATGATTTTCTGGTGTGAAGCCATGATGGTATTCATGATTGTGGATGGACTGAAGATTCTGTAAGAAAAAAGTTCAAAAGTTTCCGTTTTTGGCCGGGCATGGCCTCTACTGCCTCTAACCCAATAACGGGTTATTTTCTCCAGGAGGCAGGCAGTGTGTGTCCCTAGAATTTCAAAAGTGGAAGGATGTTTGAAGTTTGTAAAGTGTCAACTGAAGGACAAGAGACAACCTAAGGGAGATGGGTCCCAGATGGTAATAGATGGTGTCCAGAAAGGGAATGGATAGGAAATGATACTGAATACCAGTACTTTGAGAGGCCAAGGTGGGAAGATTACTTGAGGCCAGGAGTTCAAAACCAGCCTGGCAAACACATTGAGGACTTGTCTAGATAAAAAAATTAAAAATATTGCAGTTTTTGTGAAATAAGATATGTCTGAAGTGAGTGGTTTTTATACTTTAAACATACTGGTTTTAATTTGGTATAAATGATGGAAGTTTCTCTATAAGCAGCTCTCTCTACATGCAGTGCTTACCTAGAGAAACTTACGTTTAGAAAGATCTGTAAAGTAGTGATCACCCTATTTATGGACTGTTTTCTGCACTTGTTGCCTTCATGTATTTGTATATTTGTGGAAATTAGCAGATGGGTAATAACAGTGTTGAAACTGAAATGGTAAGCTTTTAATCTGAACTTTACAAACTAAGAAAAACTATTCTAAAGGAGCTATGCAATAAATTCTTTTGTTTGGAGGGAAATCTTCAATTCAATTGAAAGATTACTTTATCAAATAATGATTTACACCCAGCTTCCTCAAAACTCCATGTTACCTTTTTCACTGTGCTATAGCAAGCACTACCTAGCTGATGCAGGACTTGCCGGCAGTGGTGGCCTTTGGGGAAAGCCGGTTCCTACCTCTGGACAGTGCTGGAGAAGTGACTTGGTGTCACTAACTTCATCCATTGTTGGAATTAAAAACTACTTTTCGGCCGGGTGCAGTGGCTCACACCTGTAATCCCAGCACTTTGGGAGGCCGAGGCCAGCAGATCACCTGAGGGCTGGAGACCAGCCTAACCAACATGGTGAAACCCCGTCTCTACTAAAAGTACAAAAATTAGCCAGGTTTGATGGTGCGTGCCTGTAATCCCAGCTACTCAGGAGGCTGAGGTAGAAGAATCACTTGAACCCGAGAGACAGGTTGCAGTGAGCTGAGATTGCACCGTTGCACTCCAGCCTGGGTGACAGAGCGAGACTCTGTCTCAAAAACAACAACAACAACAAAACCACTTTTTATTTGCCCAGCAGATAGAGATGGGACTAAAGGCAGGGCTGTTTTTTGTTCTTGTTTCTCTTTTTATTTTAATAAACAATATGCCAAATTACAGGGTTATTTTGTAAATAATCATGCCAAAGAAGTATATTGTGAGGGGTTATTTTCTCCAGGAGGCAGACAGTGTGTGTCCCTAGGATTTCAAAAGTGGCAGGATGTTTGAAGTTTGTAAAGTCCCAGTGTCAACTGAAGGACAAGAGCAACCTAAGAGAGACGGGTCCCAGACGGGGAGTAGATGGTGTCCAGAAAGAGCATGGTTGGGAAATGATTCTGAAGGCAGGGGCTATCTTTCTGTTTGTGGTGTTGGCCTGGTTTTATGTTCTAAATCCCTTGGTGCCAGTGTGTCTGGAGACTTCTAAATTATCTAATCACAAGTTTCAAGAAGATGGTTGCAAGACTGATACAAGTATGTGATATATTTAATAATGTATTTTGGACTTTGATTATGTTATATGTTAAAGGCTCACATCAGTTGCCTGTAATTCTTCTTAACATTTGCCCAGTATATAATTTATTCTCTTTCTTTATAGGCATTTGATCTAACAGAGCAAAGATACGTAGCTGTGAAAATTCACCAGTTAAATAAAAACTGGAGAGATGAGAAAAAGGAGAATTACCACAAGTAAGTGATACTTGAGTGTCTGACTTTTTAAAATTAAATAATACCTGTAGTTTGAGCATTATGCTACAAGCTTTACATGCATTGTTGTTGGTTTTGTTTTATGTAATCTTCATAACTACCCTAAGATAATAAATGTATTCTCAGTATTACAATGAGGAAACTGATGCTTACAGAATTGGAGTAACAAGAAGTGGCTGAGCTAGTATTTAAATCCAGATTTTCCTTAATCCAAAGCCCCAGTACTCTTAACCTTCCTTTCCTTTGTGGCTAGAAATAGCTGTAGTAAATAAAGCCTTCGAAATCATTGTTGCTGGCCGGGCATGGTGGCTCACGCCTGTAATCCCAGCTTTTTGGGAGGCTGAGGCAGTCTAATCACGAGGTCAGGAGATCGAGACCATCCTAGCTAACACAGTGAAACCCCGTCTCTACTAAAAATACAAAAAATTAGCCGGGCGTGGTGGTGGGCGCCTGTAGTCCCAGCTACTCAGGAGACTGAGGCAAGAGAATGGTGTGAACCCGGGAGGCAGAGCTTGCAGTGAGCTGAGATCTCGCCACTGCACTCCAGCCTGGGTGACAGAGCGAGTGTGAGACTCCATGTCAAAAAAAAAAAAAAAGAAAGAAATCATGGTTGCTTGTCTGTAGAAACTAGACCCTAGGGAGCTGCTGGTGGGTTCTTTCTGCTACTTCAGTCATTTCCTTCTGGAAGAGACTGGGGGCACCTGGTGTGTCTTCGTGGCACCTGTTTGACTTGTTCAGCCTCTCTGTGCTATGTTCTCCTCCCTGTCGCAGTTTGCCCATCTCAAAGTTCTCGGTCTTCAGGGTCCCACTTTCTGCGCTTGCTTCTCTATAGAATGGTACTAGTGGCGGTCTTCTTCTGTACTTGGGGTGGGGTGCGGGGAGAGGGGCTTCTTTAAAATGAACTGTTATTATTTGCACAGCTGGGAATTGCTTTGATCCACTAATGTCAGGTTTTGCCTATATCCCCCCAAGCTCCTGAACATTGGAGTTCATGGCTCATTTGCTTTAGAGGCTATGCAGACTTAATTTGCTATTAGGTTCCCCCCTGGGCTTAGTTTTGTTTCCTTGTTGTTGGCACAAGTATTGAATCAGACAAGTCCTGCCCCTGAAAGGAGGGGACGGGCTTTTTTGATAAACACCTCGTTTCCATAAAGGCAGTCTTGTTTTTTTGTTTTGTTTTGTTTTGTTTTTTGTTTTTGTTTTAATAAATAATAATTTGGAAGGGAAAAAACAGTGGTCTTTGAAGTAGCCCTTTAGTTGGCTTCTAGCCTGCTCCGAGGCAACTCTTGCTCTATACCTCTTGTTCATCAGGAACCCAGAAGTTCTTCCTGTTCCAGACAGATGGGCAGTGGGGCTCAGCACTGGAGAAGGGAAGGTTCCTGCTACATTAAGAGCAACAGGGCTTAGCAGAGGGAGAAGGGATGACCTGTGGCACCCTGCGTATGTTTCTTAGGTGACAGGCAGCTGCAGTCCAGATGCTCCTGAGAGGCAGTTACATTATTATAAAAACATTCCAGTCACTTGACATGTAGGGATGAGTGGCACGCAGTAGTGAGGGGGCCAGGAGCACTTTGGAGAAGGAAAGCGCATGTTGTTCTGACCAGTTATAAATGAGCAATACCCCTACTGTGTTGAGACCCTAAGAATGCCTAAGGGTGTTAGACCAGCACAGGCTTCTCTTTAAAAATGCCCTCTAGGGACCAACCTTGGTCAACCTCGAGAACATAGTTCCTGTGCTGAGACATGTATGTATTTTGCCTAGTCTGAGTATCCAGGTTTCTGGCTGACCTTGCAGAGAACTCTAGTGTTGGATACCACAGCAACTGCAGATGGGTGTTCTGCTCATCTAGCCTTTTGAAACAGTGAGGAGTGGAAGCCGGGCCTTGTCCCTCCTTCAAACAGTTGGCAAGCACTCTGAGTCCTGGCGGGTATGGATTGGATGTCAGAGAGCACGTGAAGGGGATGGTCTTATTTGTCTTAAGTTCTTTGCCATTCAAGTTCCAGGCTGGCGTTGGTGCCTTTCTACTCTGTTTTCTCATCAGAGAGGGGATCATGGTGCTTGAGCTCATCTGAGGAGGGGGCATTTCCCATTTGGCAGACACCCTGGGGAGAGGTTGTGTGAGTTCTCGTGGCCTCCATTCTTGCTTTGGGGGGGTGGGGGGAGTTCTTTTTTTTTTATTCTCCCAATCAGGAAGCAGCACTGAGGGGACAATTCTTAAGTATCTCCACCTTTCTTTTGAAAGAATTAGCTTTCTAAGTGATATGAAATCATAGTCATATATTTCAGGCTATAGAAAATGGTGAATTTTCTGCTTTGAACTAAAAAGAGACTTACATCAAGCACATAACAGACATTGATGAGTGCTTTAAAAAATCAGTATTAAACTAAAAAGTAGTATACTTCAGTGTTGTGACATTGTAAAATATGAAAATGCTATAACCTGCTAGTAAGGTCTGTTAATTGCTTTTCCATTCATGGGGATGACCTCCCAGTCCCATCTGGAATCAAGACATTTATTCTGATAAAAAAGAAGGCAAATTTCAAAAGAAAATAAAAGATGTTTGTTTTGTTGTATTTTGAATTTCGTTCTGTCACTTCATTCCTCTCCTCCTCCTACCATAAACAAAAAGTAAACTGATTGTATTTTACTTTTACATTATAAAAACACAAATTTTATTTAAAAAATTTATTTTAAAAATTTAGTATTACTGAACTGCTTAAACTCCCTCAAATAACATATTTAAAATTCTACAGTAGGAAAAATTTCATGTAGAATTATTTGCAGAAGTAATTTGTATTGGCGTTAGTATGCTTTTGTATGATACTCTATTCTAATTTTTTAAACATAAAAGCAAGCATTTTGAAAAATCTAAATATATATCAACTTATAAGAGAGTAAAAGACATTTTGGTGGATGAGTTTCTTCCAGTTTCTCATTAAAGTCTCTGTGTTTGTAGTACATGGATCCCTTGGATTATAAGTTGAAAGTTGAACATGGCTCAGTCATTGCCTTGCTGATGAAGTAAGAGATGCAGGTTTAGAGCTGGGCACAGGTTCAGCGACACTCTTCAAATTCCGTTAATTGGCGAGGACTTTGAATGACATTTTGATTCTTAAATTTTTGCCGCCTCTTGTTTACTCTGTTTTCTGTACCTCAAAAAGAGAAATTGGTTTCTGCTCTAAAATGCACAAAATCAAGAAGTTAAAAGGGTCAAGTGCTATACATTTATAGCATGCTAGAGTGAAAAATAACTTAAAACAGTGATCTGTTTAGTCCCTAGATTTTTAAACTTTTTGTTTGTTTGTTTTTTGTTTTTTTGAGACAGAGTCTCATCTGTCGCCCAGACTGGAGTTCAGTGGCGCGATCTCCGCTCACTGCAAGCTCTGCCTCCCGGGTTCACGCCATTCTCCTGCCTCAGCCTCCCGAGTGGCTGGGACTACATGTGCCTGCCACCACGCCCGGCTAACTTTTTTGTATTTTTAGTAGAGACAGAGTTTCACTGTGTTAGCCAGGATGCTCTTGATCTCCTGACCTCGTGATCCACCACCCTCGGCCTCCCAAAGTGCTGGGATTACAAGCCTGAGCCACTGTGTCTTTGTCTCAGAAACAAAGACAGCAGCACCCTTATTTTATCAAATGCAATATTACAAGGAATGTAATTTAAAATGCAAGTGTGCTGGCAGAAAGGGGACTGATGATTCTGTGACTCTGCAGTTGCAGAAGCTCCATGTAGGAGATTGTTTGGACATAGCGATTACCCCTCTTAATCAGGTGCTACCTCCTTCAGGGCACATGAGATCATATTAAATTCTTTTTTTTGAGATGGGGTCTCACCGTGTTGCCCAGGCCGGTCTTGAACTCCTGGGCTCAAGCAGTCTTCCCAGTTCAGCCTGTCAAAGTGCTGGGATTACAGGTATGAGCCACCACACCCAACAAGACTGTATTAAATTCTCTTTACTATTTCTTGAATGTATTTTTTAGTCAGTTTTGTAAAACAAAAATGTACATACTTTTTCCTCTCCTGCTTATTGCCCCTAAGCCTTTAAATTCTAAACAAATTGTAATGCATCCTATTTAGGAGCTAGATTTGGTGATGTGTATGATTACTAATAGAAAATCTGGGCTGGGGCCGGGCGCAGTGGCTCAAGCCTGTAATCCCAGCACTTTGGGAGGCCAAGGCAGGCGGATCACAAGGTCAGGAGTTCGAGACCAGCCTGACCAATATGGTGAAACGCCGCCTCCACTAAAAGTACAAAAATTAGCCAGGGGTGGTGGCAGACGCCTGTAGTCCCAGCTACTCAGGAGGCTGAGGCAGGAGAATCGCTTGAACCCGGAGGCGGAGGTTATAGTGAGCCGAGATTGGGCCACTGCACTCCAGCCTGGGAGACAGAGCAAGACTCCATCTCAAAAAAAAAAAAAAAAGAAAATCTGGGCTGGGCGTAGTGGTCCACACCTATGATCCCAGCACTTTGGGAGGCCAAGGTGGGCAGATCACGAGGTCAGGAGTTTGAGACCAGCCTGGCCAATATGGTGAAACCCAGTCTCTACTAAAAATGCAAAATTAGCTGGGCGTGGTGGCACGCACCTGAAATCTTATCTACTTGGGAGGCTGAGGCAAAAGAATAGCTTGAACCCAGGAGGCGGAGGTTGCAGTGAGTTGAGATGGCACCACTGCACTCCAACTTGGGTGACAGAGCAAGACTCTGTCTTAAAAGAAAAAGAAAATCTGTATGTTTCTAGCCCTTCTGTAAAATATGAAGAAAAGTGCTCTTAGTACTCTGTGTAAAACTGTACTGTTAAATATATGTGTGTAATTAAAAAAAAAAAAAAGACAAGTATGGAGCTACTTTGGTGGAATTGGGGGTTGGGGAGGCCAAAGCTACATTTGCCAAGTGTCTGCAGCAAGCTCACTTCAAAACATCCAGTCCAGTGATGCCGAAACTGAAGCTCAGAGAGGTGAAGCCACAGAGCCACAGCAAGGAGCCAGGCCTCTGTGTTCCCAGGGTAGTGTGTGTTCTAACACCACTCTGCCTCGGTGCTGGCAAGTCGTTTTTTGGAAAAACGTAAAGATGATAAAATGAAGCATCAGGGGAGGCAAAATGGCCAAAAATGGCAGCTTGAAAACTAAGCCCAAATAGTTTCCATTGGGGAAAAATATATGTAATTACTTTCAGATTCCTATTTCTCCCTTTCCCCACTTCCCCTAATTTTTTCCTCAGCTTTTCTTTAGTTGAGTACTTTCTTTGTATTTTTGGTATACTGTAGTTTACCTGTTTCTGAAAACATCACTGTTTTTTTAGTTTTATTTTACCATACTATGGAAAGTGTCCCCTTTCCAACTAGCCTTATAACAAAATGTCCTAAGCCAAATAGTGCTGAATTACTTAAAATATCACAGTTAATCTCTTTGTAAATAAGAACCACTTTTTTTTTTTGAGACGGAGTTTTGCTCTTATTGCCCAGGCTGGAGTGCAGTGGCACAATCTCAGCTCACTACAACCTCCGCCTCCTGGGTTCAAGCAATTCTCCTGCCTCAGCCTCCCAAGTAGCTGGGATTACAGGCATGCACCACCACCACCCCGGCTAATTTTGTATTTTTTTTTTAGTCGAGACAGGGTTTCTCCATGTTGGTCAGGCTGGTCTTGAACTCCTGACCTCAGGTGATCTGCCCACCTCGGCCTCCCAAAGTGTTGGGATTACAGGCGTGAGCCACCACGCCAGCCAGAACTACATTCTTAAAATAGTATTGGTAATTATATTGTGTAAGCATATTCTGTTGTTCTTCTAAAATTCAGAATATGAATATGTCAGGCTATACAGTACACTTTTGTTCCTGATGAAATGATTTTAAACTAGAAAAGTACCTTTAAAATGCTAATCATGTTAGTCATATGTTGCTTAACAATGGGACTACGTTTTGAGAAATGCATCATTAGGTGATTTTGTTGTGCAAACATCACAGAGTGTACTTAATGTAAGCTTAGATGGTATAGCCTACTGTATATCTAGGCTGTATGGTATAGCCCATTGCTCCTAGGCTACACACCTGTATAGCATGTTACCGTACTGAATAGTATAGGCCAGTGGTTTCCAACCTTTTTGGCATCAGTGACCAGTTTTGTGGAAGACAGTTTTTCCATGGACCGGGGTTGGGGGGAGATGGTTTCAGGATGATTCAAGCGCATTATATTTATTGTGTTCTTTATTTCTATTACTATTACATTGTAATATATACAGAATTAATTACACAGCTTACCATAATGTAGAATCAGTGGGAGCCCTGAGCTTGCTTTCCTGCAGTTAAACGGTCCCATCTGGTGGTCATGGGAGACAGTGACAGATCATCAGGTGTTAGGTTCTCATAAGGAGCACACAACCTAGATCCCTAGCATGCACAGTTCACGGTAGGGTTTGCACTCCTATGAGAATCTGCTGCTGCTGATCTGACAGACCAGGAGCTCAGGCGGTCATGCGAGCTATGGGGAACAGCTGTAAACACAGATGAAGCTTCGCTCATTCACCTCCTGCTCACCTCCTGCTGTGTGGCCCAGTTCCTAACAAGGCACGGACCTGTACTGGGTTGGGGACCCCTGCTATAGGCAATTGTGTTACTAATTGTGTATGTAAGCATATCTAAGCATAGAAAAGATACAGTAAATATACAGTATAAAAATGGTACACCTGTACCATTAATAGAATTTGCAGAACTGGAAGTTGCTCTGAGTGAGTCAGAGTCTAGGATAATATTGCACACTGCTGTAGACTTTATAAACACTATACACAAAGGCTACACTACATTTATTAAAAATTTTTTCAAGTGTAAATCTTTGCTTACTGTAACCTTTTTGCTGTGGAAACTGCCTTTTTAATAAAACTTTTTGACTCTTGTAAATAACACTTAACTTTAAAAAAATGCATTGTACACAGTTGTATGAAAATATTTTCTTGTATCCTTATTCTATAAGCTTTTTTCTATTAAATTTTTTTTTTTAATTTTTTTTGTTAAGAACTAAGGCACACTCTCATTAGCCTAGGCTTGCACAGGGTCAGGACCATCCATATCACTTTCTTCCATCTCCATCTTGTCCCACTGGAAGCTCTTCAGGGACAATAACATGTACGCAGCTGTCACCCTCTATGATAACAATGCCTTCTCCTGGGATACCCCCTGAAGGACCTGCCTGAGTTTGTTTTGTAGTTACAATTTTTTTTTTCTTAAATAAGTAGATGGGAGTACATTCTAAAATTTTTTTTTATTTTTTTGAGATGGAGTTTTGCTCTGTCACCCAGGCTGGAGTGCAGTGGTGTGATCTAGCTCACTTCCATCTGCTTTCTGGGTTCAAGCGTCTCTCCTGCCCCAGCCTCCCAAGTAGCTGGGATTACAGGTGCGCACCACCACTCCCTGCTGCTGTTTGTATATTTAGTGGAGATGGAGTTTCTCCATGGTGGCCAGGCTGGCCTCAAACTCCTGACGTCAAGCGATCCGCCTGCCTCAACCTCCCAAAGTGCTGGGATTACAGCCATGAGCCACTACCCCTATCTCTAAAATTTAAATAATTAAAAAGTACAGTGCAGGCCAGGTGCCGTGGCTCATGCCTGTAATCCCAGCACTTTGGGAGGCCAAGGCGGGCGGATCACTTGAAGTCAGGAGTTCCAGATCAACCTGGCCAACATGACGAAACCCCCTCTCTACTAAAAATACAAAAATTAGCTGGGCGTGCTGGTATGTGTCTGTAATCCCAGCTACTTGGGAGGCTGAGGCAGGAGAATCGCTTGAACCTGGGAGGCAAAGGCCACAGTGAGCTGAGATCGCGCCACTGCACTCCAGCCTTAGCAACAAAGTGAGACTCGATCTCAAAAACAAAAAAAGTGGCCAGGCGCGGTGGCTCAAGCCTGTAATCCCAGCACTTTGGGAGGCCGAGACGGGCGGGTCACGAGGTCAGGAGATCGAGACCATCCTGGCTAACACGGTGAAACCCCATCTCTACTAAAAAAAAATACAAAAAACTAGCCCGGCGAGGTGGCGGGCGCCTGTAGTCCCAGTTACTCGGGAGGCTGAGGCAGGAGAATGGCGTAAACCCGGGAGGTGGAGCTTGCAGTGAGCTGAGAACCGGCCACTGTGCTCCAGCCTGGGCGACAGAGTGAGACTCCGTCTCAAAAAAAAAAAAAAAAAAAAAATGCAGTATAGTAAGCCCTCGCTTAATAGCAATGATAGGTTCTTGGAAACTGCAACTTTAAGGGAAACAAGGTGTAACAAAACCAATTTTACCATAGGCTAATTGACATAAATGAGTTAAGTTCCTGTGGCATATTCCTGGTCACAAAAACATCACCCAGCTTCTAAATAAAGACTAAAACACTTGTAATACTAAACGTTGAAATATGTATGAGCTTTATATAAATTTAAGAAAGATTAATAGAAACAAGGTAACATTTACCCACTCATTCCCCACTCAGGGTTGAGGGTGGCCAGAGCCTATATCAGCAGCTCAGGGGCAAGGTGGGAGCCACCCTAGACAGGATGCCGTCCCATTGCATGGCAGGTGCATGCACACACACACACACACACACAGGGACCATGTGGATATGCCAGTGAACCCAACCCATGTGCCTTTGGGATGTGGGAGGAAAGCAGAATAACCTGAGAAAACCCACGCAGACAGGGGAAGAACACACAGACTCCACATGGACAGTGGTGCCGACCAGGAATTGATTTTTTTTTTTTTTTTTGAGGCAGAGTCTAACTTTATCACCCAGGCTAGAGTGCCATGGCGCAGTCTTGCCTCACTGCAGTCTCCGCCTCCCAGGTTCAAATGATTCTTCTCCCTCAGCCTCTTGAGTAGCGGGGATTACAGGTGGCCACCACCACACCTAGCTAATTTTTGTATTTTTAGTAGAGACGGGGTTTCACCATGTTGGTCAGGCTGGTCTCGAACTCCTGACCTCAGGTGATCTACCCGCCTCGGCCTCCCAAAGTCCTGGAATTACAGGCATGAGCCATGGTGCCTGGCTGACTTTTTTTTTTTTTTTTTTGTTAGCGTTATAACAAAATGATGTTATTTAAGGGCCTGCTGTATGGTAAATACATAAACCAATTATGTATTCATTTATTATCATTATCAAGTGTTATATACTGTAGATAACTGTATGTGCTAGACTTTAATATGGCTGGCAGCACAGTAGATTTGTTTCCACCAGCATCACCACAAGCATGAGTAATGCATTGTGCCGTGACCTCTTGACTGCTGGGTCACCAGGTGATAGGATTTTTCAGCTCTGTTGTACTTTTTTTTTTCTTCCTCAATTCATAGGAAGCTCTGTTATACTCTTATGGGACCCCTGTCATATATGTGGCTTAGCATCATTGACCGAAGGGTTGTTACGCAGTGGATGACTGCATCAAATATGCCATTCCAAGACAACTGGGGTTCCATAATCTCACATTTCATATTTTATTAGAATAAAGTAAAGCTAATAGCACTTAAATTATTTTTGTAAGAAGAAGAATTTAAAAACAAAAACTACAAAGTACTGCTAATTGATTTATGTAACAGATAATCCTTTAACCTAAGGGGTTTACATGATAAAAATGACCTCTTTGGTGTTACCCCAGCATATATACATTTACAGATATGATTTCATGTATCAGCTTTAGAGGAGGGGGGAAAATAACTGTCCTTGTTATTTTAAAATCTATGATACTTGAGTATAAGTGGAAAAGAGGTGTGATTATCATAGAATGAACTTGAAAGGGATAAAAAGGGTTGACATCTGTTCACTTAACAAATATTTGAGCACCTATTATTTTATTTATTTATTTTTTTGGAGATGGAGTCTCGCTCCGTCGCCAGGCTGGAGTGCAGTGGCGTGACCTCAGCTCACTGCAACCTCCATTTCCTGGGTTCAAGTGATTCTTCTGCCTCCGCCTCCCAAGTAGCTGGGACCATAGGTGCGCACCACCACGCCCAGCTAAGTTTTTATTTTTAGTAGAGACGAGGTTTCACCATGTTGGGCAGTATGGTCTCTATCTCTTGACCTCGTGATCCACCCGCCTCAGCCTCCCAAAGTGCTAGGATTACAGTCGTGAGCCACTGCGCGGAGCCAAAGCACCTATTATTTTCTCAATGGCTTGGTAGATTCCAATAGAGAAAATAGGATGAGCAAAGAGAGAAGTCAGATGAGGGACCAGATGGACCAGAATGGAATTAACATGTGGAGACAATAGAGAAATGATTGAATATTTAGGAAGATCTTTGAAGAGTTCTAAAAGGTAGGCCAATATACCTTCTTGTTAATTTTCCCTTTTGTTTACAGGCATGCATGTAGGGAATACCGGATTCATAAAGAACTGGATCATCCCAGAATAGTTAAGCTGTATGATTACTTTTCACTGGATACTGACTCGTAAGTGCTGTGCTGTTTTACCTTAACAGTTACATTATTTTCTTGCAATGTTGATTGTTCATGGAATAGAGCTGAACTCTGGGTCTAGGACATACCCTCTGAGGGAACCAAATATATTAATTTGTGGACAAATGATCAAACATAAATTCAAATTTGGGTCAGTAAGAAACCTCTAGGCCAAAGGACCATGCACTTGTGTGCCAGTAAATGTTTAACAACCAGCTTGGTATGAAGAGAGACAGGGCTAATTTGTAGTGTTTGCTAGTTTCCGTAGTGTAGATATTCCTCCTGTGTCCAATTTTGATGTACCACCTGTTTATTTTTTTAAAACATCTTAATTATTATTCACATACTGTATAATTCACACATGTAAAATATACAGTTTAGTGGTTTTCAGCATATTCATAGATATATACAACCACCAGAGCCAATTTTAGAATTTTTTCACCACCTCAAAAGAAACCCCATACCTTTTACTACTATTCCTCTATTCCACTATTCCATGCCTCTGCCCTCACCCTAATCTGTCTGTTTTATCTCTATAGATTTCCTATTCTGGACTCTCATATGCATGGAATCATATAGTATGTGGACTTTTATTGCTGGCTTCTTTCACTTAGCATAATGTTGTCAAGTTTAATCCTTGTAGCCTGTATTGGTATTTCATTCCTTTTTATGACAAAATAATATTCTATCCTGTGGGTATACCACATTTTGCTTATCTGTTTGTCCTACCAGTGGTTTGATAACCCGCTCACAAAACTCTTGAAAATTTAAGTCAGCTCTTGGAAACTGACATGAGTTGGTGCCAGCATGCCACTGACGTGCACTAGTGAGTGTAGACTGTTCAAGAGAGTTTCTGCTCACCCCAGAGACTTTTATGAACATTGCCAGACTTTTTTTAAAAAGTACTGGCTGTATGATTTTATCCTAGAATGAGACAACAAATGTGGCACTAATGAAGACAAGGCTCAGTCAGTGCAACATGTTGAAATACAGGCTTATAGGCTTATAGGATGTTAGAATAGGAAGGGTTCTGAGTCCAGCCTTTTCGTTTTATAGAAGGATTTTGAGGACCAGAGAAGTTAAATGACTTGTCTGAGATCGTTGGTAATTGTGGTCATTGCTGTATTTTGTTACTTGGTATCGGTAAGCTCCTGTACCTCTGGGTTTACCCAGCAGTTTAGTTGGATACATCTCAACATTTGGAAATGTTTCTCTGTAGAAGTCTGAACTGAATCGGAATATGTCCTAGGTCTAGACTCCAGGTTCCCTCAGCCTCCCATGGTAATTCTAGGAGTTTTAAGCCATCTCTGTTCTAGCCAACAGTCTCAGAGATGGCTGTGCAAACCGCTGGCTCACATTTAGAAATAACCCCAAAGAGGACTATAATTCCCTTTGGAAACATGACCTGGGCCATTCTCTCAGGGATTTCTTCTTCTCATTTGGATAGCCCTGGCACTGAGCTTAGCCATGTGTGTTTCACATGGAGTGGAATTTTTTTAAAAAGATGTAGTTAGAGGGCAGGATTGGGAAACCAGGGGCAGGTCATGACATCACTGTTTTGCTTTGAGTAGATTTCTTCAGTACTAGGTAGACCCCCCTCTCTGAACTATTAAATCAGGCTCAAATTATCTGCTGTTTTGAATTGTATACACACTTTTAACTAATGTGAGAAATTGAGTTGGTTCTACACTATTCTCGAGTTGATTACTTTGTTCTTTCTATTGCATGTATGATGAATTTTCACCAAAAATAAGTCAGACCATGATTTTTAGAATATCTTCTGAGAATTGTTTGGGTATTAAAAGTGAGGCTTTATTTTATTATTATTAATTTTTTTTTTTGAGGCTCTGTTGCCCAGGCTGGAGTGCAGTGGTGCCATCTTGGCTCACTGCAACCTCCGACTCCCAGGTTCAAGTGATTCTCCTACCTCAGCCTCCCGAGGGGCTAGGATTACAGATGCACGCCACCATGCCTGGCTAATTTTTTCTATTTTTAGTAGATACAGGGTTTCACCATGCTGGGCAGGCTGGTCTTGAACTCCTGACCTTGTGATCCGCCCACCTCAGCCTCCCAAAGTGCTGGGATTACAAGCTTTAGCCACTGTGCCTGACTGAAAGTGAGGCTTTATTTTCAACTTGCATTTGGGTCAAAGAATCATTTCATTGAGCATGAGTCTGTATTTCAGATTTCAGAATCTCAGGTCAGAGAAATCTATAAATTTCAGACATTTATTTTATTTTGTTTTATTTGAGATGGAGTGTTGCTCTGTTGTCCAGGCAGTAATGCAGTGGCATGATCTTGGCTCACTGCAACCTCCACCTCATGGGTTCAAGCAATTCCCGTGCCTCAGTCCCTCAAGTAGCTGGGATTACAGGTGTGCGCCACCATACCTGGCCAATTTTATATATTTTTAGTAGAGATGGAGTTTCACTGTATTGGCCAGGCTGGTCTCAAACTCTTGGCCTCAAGTGATCTGCCCATCTCTGCCTTCCAGATTGCTGGGATTATAGCAGACACTTGTTTTCAGATACAGGGCTAGAATGCCCTGCTATGTTTCGTAAGATGGCATAAGATATTGTTCGGTTTGTGGAGTCCACAGGACCATGTGTGTCCATATTCAATTGCAGTGCTTTATGAAGGCCTCAAATTGCCCAGTGGCCCATAGCGCTAGTCCTAAACCTGTTTGCTCTCAGTTCTGTTCCTCGCCCTTTTGCTGCTCTATATCTTCGGGGGGTTAGTCCTTGTAGGCTGTGTTTACCAGGCCCATGTGTCCATTGGTGTCCTGCTGGTTTCAGCCAATGTGAAGCAGAAATGGGAGGGGGTCTCCACCTCCTCTCCCATCCTGCAATTCTAGTTTCCCCTGGTGACCCTGGGTTCTGGTTTCACCATTTCCTCCCTTCTGGCCCGCTCGCCTGAGGGTGCTAATGGCTTCCTGCTGTATGATCTCCAGGGTGCCTCACTGACCAGTTTGTCTTCTCAGCTCTTCCATCATCTGTATGATCAGTTCCCTGAATTAAAGTCTCTCTGTTTTAAATGATCAAGTGGTTTTGTTTTGTTTTTTTTCCAGGCTAGACCCTGACTGATACACCCACATTATCACAACTTAGAATACTTGAAAAGGTATTCATCCCTCAGGG